>NW_027590121.1:0-2777500 GCF_964213995.1 Mustelus asterias | reverse complement strand
CTGTGCTGTATCTGTCCTGGGAGTGTTTGATGGGGACAGGACTTGGGGGACATTGGATTTTAGACAATGTTTAGGGTTTTAGACTTTTCGGAGTGAAATTCAGGAACACTTTGCCACACCAGCTGTGATATTAGTTTGGAACTACCTTCTATAATTCACAGTTGATGCTCAGTCGCTTATTAATGTTCAAACCTGAAGTTGATAGATGGTATTTTACACACAGGAGAAGCAATTTAAAATCAATGGGTCTATGTTAAAATACTTGCAGGAACAGAGAGACCTGGGCTTTCAGTTCATTTTTACATCTTAAAGATTCAACCTGGGGCTCAGAATCTGTCAGTATTTCTGCATTGACTATTTCACAATCTGAGGAGTTGTGAATGGTGCGATCATCAGCGAACATCTCACCTATGGAGGGAAGGTCAGTGATGGAGCAGCTGAAGATGGTTGGGGCCTCGGACACTCACCCTGAGGAACTCCTGCAGTGATGTCCCGGGACTGAGAGGATCGGCTTTGAGATAATCGGCACATTGGGGGAATGGTTGGAAAGCAGAGGATGTTGAATTAAGGTAAATGGCGACAGCGGCAACATGAGGCAATATCTGTGGCTTTGGAGTGATCCTTGTTGTACCCCACTATTAGCTGCTTGCCCACCTGAATATCTCACTGTTACTCTCTGCATTACTATCTCATCCCTATCTCTCAGTGACTCTGCCTCTCTCCATCTCTCCGGGGAAATTATAATGGGGAGCAAAGAAATGGCAGAAGAATTGAACATATACTTTGGTTCTGTCTTCACAAAAGAGGCACAGATAACCTGGCAGAAATGTTAGGGAACCAATGGTTTAGTGAGAGTGTGGAATTGAATTGAAGGAAATCAGTATTAGTAAGAAAATGGTGCTGGGGGAATGAATGGGGTTAAAGGCTGACAAAGCCCCAGGGCCTGATAATCTACATCCCAGAGTATTAAAGGAAGCGGCGCTGGAAATATTGGATGCATTGCTGGTCATCTTCCAAAATTCTATAGACTCTGGAGCAGTTCCTACAGATTGAGGGGGTGGCAAATGTAACCCCACTATTTAAAATCATCTTTTCACTTGCGTGTAATTTATCACAGAACACGGGCAGCATGGACTTATCGAGAATGACGGGATAGTGTTGGGGTGGAGAAGTTATTCATTCAAGTGGAAATCAGTGTCGTTTTGAAATGTGTTGGGGGTTTCTGCCTCTCCCCATTCAATCCTTCCCAACCTCTCTGTCGAGGCTCCTTCTCACTTTCTACCAGACAATTATTTGTGTTCGAGAGCGGGTGCAGAGGAGATTGAAATGAAACAGACAGACAGTTATCTTCAACACTGAGAAATGTGAAGTGATGCACTTTGGATAATAAGTTGAGGAGAGAAACCATAAACCAACTGGGAACAAGTTAAATCATGTGCAGGTAAAGGGAAAGCTTTTATACCTCCATCAATCTGTGTCTCTCTCTTTTTCTCACTCTCTGTGTCTGTGTCTTCTGTCCATCTCTCCCTTTCTGGGAATCAGTGAAAAATATCCACAAATATTAGGCAGCCATTTGGCGTTTCTTCCCAGTGGCCATTTCGTGTGAACGCAGCACTGAAATATTTCTGACAGAGTTGTCTCTTCACTAAAGTAACGTTAGTATTTTAAATGTGACAGATACGCAGCTATGGAGACACAAACGAGGGCTGTATTCCCAGGAATTTTGGAGTGTCAGGGACAATTTGATCCAATTTGTCAGGAGAATAATGGAAAGTGATAGCACAGAGAGAGAGAAATGTTTCTTGCTGGTGATCCACCTCCTCCAGTCCCACCATCCTCCCATATCTGTTTTCCTTTCATTCTGGCTCCGTGACCATCCACAATTTGAATTGTTTCACCATTGGGAGCTGTGTCTTCATCTGCGTGGGCTCCAACTCTGGAATTCCTTTCCTGAACGTTTTATTAAAATACATCCATGGGATGTGGGCCTGGCTGGTTCTGCCAGCGTTTACTCCTCGTCCCTAATTGCTCATGAACTCAGTGGCTTGCTAGGCCATTTCAATCAGCATCTAAGAGTCAACCACATTGCTGTGAGGCTGGAGTCACATGTAGGCCCGACCAGGTAAGGACGGCAGATTTCCTTCCATAAAGGACATTAGTGAAGCAGATTGCTTTTCTCCATTTTAACACCTCCTTTTCCTCCAATTAAAATAGTTCGTAAAAGCCATCTGGCCAAACCTTTGGGACATGTGACCCTAAACTCTCCTGTGACTCGGGGTCAAATTTCTCACATTAAGGCTCCTGTGAAGCATCATGGGATAATACTGTCCAAGGTGCTATATAAATGCAAGTTGTTGTTGTGTGTGTCTGAGTGTCAGCTTCTGTCCATGTCCAGGACACTGCAGGTAACAGAGAATGATTCACTCTGGTCTGCGATTGTACATCTCGTGTGTGTCTCAGTATCAGCTCTGAAACATGTACAGCACAATCCCATCCTGTTTCTGTGTCTCTCTGCCTCTGTATCTGTATCTCTCCCTCTCGCTCCATCTCTCTCCCCATGACTGAAACAAACTAGAGTTTAAATCCCACACTGGGATGCTGTTCAATGTGAGTTCAGTTTTCCCAGAAATAAAAATCTTCAATTAAAAATTCCTTTGACACAGCAGAGGGAACTTTTCTCAAAGTGAATTTGCGGCTGTCTTGAATTTGAACCCAAGTTTTCAATATGGGGGTGGCACAGTGATGCAGGGGTTAGCACTGCTTCCTCACAGTGCCAGGGACCCGCCTTCGATTCCCAGCATGGCTCACTTTCTGACTGGAGTTTGAACGTCCTTCCCGTGTTTGTGTGGGTTTCCTCCGGGTGCTCCGGTTTCATCCCACACTCCAAAGATAGAACAAAGAAAATTACAGCACGGGAACAGGTCTTTCGGCTCTCCAATCCTGCACGGACCATGCTGCCTGACTGAACTAAAACCCCCTACCCTTCCGGGGACCATATCCCTCCATTCCCATCTTATTCATGTCTTTGTCAAGACGCCTTTGAAAAGTCACTATCGTATCCATTTCCACTACCTCCCCCGGCAACAAGTTCCAGGCACCCACCACCCTCTGTGTAAAAACACTTTCCTCCCACATCTCCTTTAAACCTTGCCCCTCGCACCTTAAACCTATGCCCCCGAGTAATAACTCTTCCACCCTGGGAAAACGCTTCTGACTATCCACTCTGTCCATGCCCCCTCATAATCTGGCAGACTTCTATCAGGTGTACAGGTTAGGTGGATTGGCCAAGCTAAATTGTCCCTTAGTGTCAGGAGGATTAGCTGAGGTAAATGTATGGGATTATAGGGATGCGGCCTGGGTGGGATTGTGGTCAGTGCAGACTCAATGGGCCGAATGGCCTCCTGCACTGCAGGATTCCATGAACCCTGTTCTGTATTTGGTTTGGGATTGTTTGTTGAAAAGTGTAGTTGAAGTGTTACTCTGTAATGCTGGAAGAACAACTTTTCCTGCTGGTTGGGGAGTCCAGGACTTGGGGACATTGGATTTCAAACAATGTTGAGGATTTTAGACTTGTAGGAGTGGAATTCAGAAACACTTTGCCACACCAGCTGTGATATTAGTTTGGAACTACCTTCTATAATTCGCAGTTGATGCTCAGTCGCTTATTAATGTTTAAATCTGAGGTTGATAGATGATATTTTTATACAGGAGAAGCAATTTAAAATCAATGGGTCAATGTTAAAATGGATGCAGGAAGAGAGAGACCTGGGCTTTCAGTTCATTTTTACATCTTAAAGATTCAACCTGGGGCTCAGAATCTGTCAGTTGAATCTACTTTTCCCACCTGATAAAATGTCAACAATTGTGTTGGGGAATGTGACAAAAGGTGACATTCCTGAACAGTGGGGTTGGGAGGTTGTTTGAAAGGAGATTCAGATTGTATCAGAAAGCGTCAATTAGATTGTGTCTCTTTGGAGAAGGCGCATATTTCACAGGAAACGCCCCGAGATAAAGACTAGTTTCACCAATGTCTGAGTAACTTTCAAAGTCTGCAGACGCATGAAGGGGGCAGAGATATTGTAATATTCAGAGCAGGAGATGGGGGACAATCACAGAATTGAAGATGTGAGGCCAGCTCCTGTTTCTGAATGTCAGTGTTTAGCTTTAAAACTTTAGTCCTGGGCTAATAATTCCAAGTTTGCAATCCCACACTTTGCTGTTGTGAATTAGAGTTGTGAATTTTCTGAAATTGGTTGTGTAATAAAACTCCATGCAGGATGCAATGATTTCCATTCTGTCTGCTGCTGCAAAGCCCCCATGTCTGTCTCAGTTTCATCGTATTTATCAATGATTTGAAATCCTAGAATCATAGAATCCCTAAAGGGCAGACCATTCGGCCCATCGAGTCTGCATCGACCACAATCCCACCCAGGCCCGATTCCCGTAACCCCATATATTTACCCTGTTAATCCCCTGACACTAGGGTCAATTTATCATGGCCAATCCACCTGACCCGCACATGTTTGGAGTGTGGGAGGAAACTGGAGCACCCGGAGGAAACCCACGCAGACACTGGGAGAACTCTACACAGACAGCGAGCTGAGGCTGGAATTGAACCTGGGTCCCTGGCGCTGTGCTAACCACTGTGTCACCTTGCCATTCATCATAGAATCCCTAAAGTGCAGAAGGAGGTCCTTTGGCCCATCAAGCCTGCCCCCGACAACAATACCACCCAGGCCTGAATCCCCCTAATACTAAGGGGCAATTGAGCACAGCCAATCAACCTAACCCGCACGTCTTTGGAGTGTGGGAGGAAACCAGAGCACCCGGAGGAAACCCACGCAGACACTGGGAGAACGTGCAAACTCCACACAGACAGTCACCCGAGGCTGGAATTGAACATGTGTCCTTGGTGCTGTGGGGGAGCAGTGCTAACCACTGTGCCATCATGTCGCCCGGTGATGAGACAGAATGTTTGCAACATTTCACAGAAATAGGCAGCATTTTAAGTCTTACAGCTAGAAGCTTCAAATGGCAAAGAGGTATTCCACTGCATAAGAGGCCATTCAGCTCATTGAGTCTGCACAGACTTGATGACAGAGTATCTTACCCAGGCCCTCACCCCAGCCCTATCCCCATAACCCCATTGCTAATCCATCTAACCTATATATCTTGCGAGTGTGGAAGGTAACCAGAGCACCCAGAGGAAACCCACGCAGACACGGGGAGAATGGGCAAACTCCACACAGTCACCCGAGGCTGGAATTGAACCCGGGTCCCTGGCGCTGTGAGGCAGCAGTACGAACCACTGTGCCACCGTGCCGCCCGAAAGTAAAATGTCTTAACTGAATGGTTCAAAGAGTGAAAGATGGATTTCATTGCAGACAATTGTGTGGTCACCCACTTGAAAAAGGATAGAACAGATTGCTTTATGAATGGGGAAAAGCTGGAAAGAGTGGAGGCCCAAAGAGACTTGGGGCGGTCACATCAACATAGAAAATAGGAGGAGGAGGAGGCCATTCAGCCCTTCGAGCCTGACCCACCATTCAACACTATCATGGCCGATCCTCTGTCTCAATGCCATACACCAGCGCTCTCCCCATACACCTCGACACCTTTAGAGTCTAGAAATCTATCTATTTCCTTCTTAAATATATTCAGTGACTTGGTCTCCACAGCTTTCTGTGGGAGAGAATTCCACAGGTTCACCACCCTCTGAGTGAAGAGGTTTCCCCTCATCTCAGTCCCAAATGGCCTCCCCCGTATCCTGAGACTGTGACCCCTTGTTCCAGACACCCCCAGCCGGAGGAAACAATATCCCTGTATCCAGCCTGTCCAGCACTGTCAGAATTTTATACCTTTCAATTCGATCCCCGCTCACTCTTCTACATTCCAGTGAATACAGGCCCAGCCGACCCAATCTCCCCTCAGACATCAATGCTGCCATCCCAGGAATCAGTCTGGTGAACATTCACTGCTCTCCCTCTGTGGCAAGTACATCCTTCCTCAGATAAGGAGAGGAACACTGTACACAAGACTCCAGGTGTGGTCTCACCGAGGCCCTGTCCAGCTGCAGTAAGACATCCTTGCTCTTCTACTCCAATCCTCTTGCAATGAAGGCCAACATGGGTGGCACAGTGGTTAGCTCTGCTGCCTCACAGTGCCACGGACCTGGGTTCAATTCTGGTCTCAGGTCACTGTCTGTGTGGAGTTTGCACGTTCTCCCCGTGTCTGCATGGGTTTCCTCCGGGTGCTCCGGTTTCCTCCCACACTCCAAAGATGCGCGCGTTAGGTTGATTGGCCGTGATAAATTGCCCCTTAATGCCAGGGAGATGAGGATATTGTGAGTGAGACTGTGGGACTGTTCTCTATCTGTGTGTGTGAGACTGTGCGTGTATCTGTGTGTGTGTGTGTGAGACTGTGCGTGTATCTGTGTGTGTGTGTGTGTCTGTGCGTGTATCTGTGTGTGTGTCTGTGCATCACTGCGTTTGTTGTCAGTGAGTTTGTGTGTGTTTCACTATCTTCCTGTCTCTCAGTCCCCCAGTCACAGAATCTGCTTCTCTTTACACAGATGCTGCCTGTCCTGCTCAGTATTCCGGCATTGACTATTTCACAAGCTGAGGAGTTGTGAATGCTGCGATCATCAGCGAACATCTCACCTATGGAGGGAAGGTCAGTGATGGAGCAGCCCCGTGCTGTCCCTGTCCTGGGAGTGTTTGATGGGGACAGTGTAGAGGAAGCTTTACTCTGTATCTAACCCCGTGCTGTACCTGTCCTGGGAGTGTTTGATGGGGACTGTGTAGAGGGAGCTTTACTCTGTATCTAACCCCGTGCTGTACCTGTCCTGGGAGTGTTTGATGGGGACAGTGTAGAGGGAGCTTTACTCTGTATCTAACCCCGTGCTGTACCTGTCCTGGGAGTGTTTGAAGGGGACAGTGTAGAGGGAGCTTTACTCTGTATCTAACCCCATGCTGCACCTGTCCTGGGAGTGTTTGATGGGGACAGTGTACAGCGAGCTTTACTCTGTATCTAACCCCGTGCTGTATCTGTCCTGGGAGTGTTTGATGGGGACTGTGTAGAGGGAGCTTTACTCTGTATCTAACCCCGTGCTGTACCTGTCCTGGGAGTGTTTGAAGGGGACAGTGTAGAGGGAGCTTTACTCTGTATCTAACCCCATGCTGCACCTGTCCTGGGAGTGTTTGATGGGGACAGTGTACAGCGAGCTTTACTCTGTATCTAACCCCGTGCTGTATCTGTCCTGGGAGTGTTTGATGGGGACAGTGTAGAGGGAGCTTTACTCTGTATCTAACCCCGTGCTGTACCTGTCCTGGGAGTGTTTGATGGGGACAGTGTAGAGGGAGCTTTCCTCTGTATCTAACCCCGTGCTGTACTTGTCCTGGGAGTGTTTGATGGGGACAGTGTCGAGGGAGCTTTACTCTGTATCTAACCTCGTGCTGTACCTGTCCTGGGAGTGTTTGAAGGGGACAGTGTACAGCGAGCTTTACTCTGTATCTAAACCCGTGCTGTACCTGTCCTGGGAGTGTTTGATGGGGACAGTGCAGAGGGAGCTTTAATCTGTTTCTAACCCCGTGCTGTACCTGTCCTGGGAGTGTTTGAAGGGGACAGTGTAGAGGGAGCTTTACTCTGTATCTAACCCCGTGCTGTACCTGTCCTGGGAGTGTTTGATGGGGACAGTGTAGAGGAAGCTTTACTCTGTATCTAACCCCGTGCTGTACCTGTCCTGGGAGTGTTTGAAGGGGACAGTGTAGAGGGAGCTTTACTCTGTATCTAGTCCCGTGCTGTACCTGTCCTGGGAGTGTTTGAAGGGGACAGTGTAGAGGGAGCTTTACTCTGTATCTCACCCCGTGCTGTATCTGTCCTGGGAGTGTTTGATGGGGACAGTGTAGAGGGAGCTTTACTCTGTATCTAACCCCGTGCTGTCCCTGTCCTGGGAGTGTTTGATGGGGACAGTGTCGAGGGAGCTTTACTCTGGATCTAACCCCGTGCTGTACCTGTCCTGGGAGTGTTTGATGGGGACAGTGTAGAGGGAGCTTTACTCAGTATCGAACCCCGTGCTGCACCTGTCCTGGGAGTGTTTGATGGGGACAGTGTAGAGGGAGCTTTACTCTGTATCTAACCCCGTGCTGTACCTGTCCTGGGAGTGTTTGATGGGGACAGTGTCGAGGGAGCTTTACTCTGTATCTAACTCCATGCTGTATCTATCCTGGGAATTGTTCGATGGGGACAGTGTAGAGTGAGCTTCACTCAGCATCTATCCCTGTGCTGTATCTGTCCTGGGAGTATTTAATGGCGACAGTGTAGAGAGAGCTTTACTCTGTATCTAAGCCCGTGCTGTATCTGTCCTGGGAGTGTCTGATGGGGACGGTGTAGAGGGAGCTTTACTCTGTATCTAACCCCGTGTTGTATCTGTCATGGGAGTGTTTGATGGGGACAGTGTAGAGGGAGCTTTACTCTGTATCTAACCCCGCGCTGTATCTGTCCTGGAAGTGTTTGATGGGGACAGTGTAGAGGGAGCTTTACTCTGTATCTAACCCCGTGCTGTATCTGTCCTGGGTGTGTTTGAAGCGGACAGTGTCGAGGGAGCTTTACTCTGTATCGAACCCCATGCTGCACCTGTCCTGGGTGTGTTTGATGGGGACACTGTAGAGGGAGCTTTACGCTGTATCTAACCCCGTGCTGTACCTGTCCTGGGAGTGTTTGATGGGGACAGTGTAGAGGGAGCTTTACTCTGTATCTAACCCCGTGCTGTATCTGTCCTGGGAGTGTTTGATGGGGACTGTGTAGAGGGAGCTTTACTCTGTATCTAATCCCGTGATGTACCTGTCCTGGGAGTGTTTGATGGGGACTGTGTAGAGGGAGCTTTACTCTGTATCTAATCCCGTGATGTACCTGTCCTGGGAGTGTTTGATGGGGACTGTGTAGAGGGAGCTTTACTCTGTATCTAATCCCGTGATGTATCTGTCCTGGGAGTGTTTGATGGGGATGGTGTAGAGGGAGCTTTACTCTGTATCAAATCCCGTGCTGTATCTGTCCTGGGAGTGTTTGATGGGGACAGTGTAGAGGCAGCTTTACTCTGTATCTAACCCTGTGCTGTACCTGTCCTGGGAGTGTTTGATGGGGACGGTGTAGAGGGAGCTTTACTCTGTATCTAACCCCGTGCTGTACCTGTCCTGGGAGTGTTTGATGGGGACAGTGTAGAGGGAGCTTTACTCTGCATCTAAAGCCTTGCTGTATCTGTCCTGGGAGTATTTAATGGCGACAGTGTAGAGGGAGCTTTGCTCTGTTTCTAACTCCATGCTGTATCTATCCTGGGAATTGTTTGATCGGGACAGTGCAGAGTGAGCTTCACTCTGCATCTATCCCTGGGCTGTATCTGTCCTGGGAGTATTTAATGGCGACAGTGTAGAGAGAGCTTTACTCTGTATCTAACCCCGTGCTGTACCCGTCCTGGGATTGTTTGATGGGGACGGTGTAGAGGGAGCTTTACTCTGTATCTAACCCTGTGCTGTACCTGTCCTGGGAGTGTTTGATGGGGACAGTGTCGAGGGAGCTTTACTCTGTATCTAACCCCGTGCTGTACCTGTACTGGGAGTGTTTGATGGTGACAGTGTAGAGGGAGCTTTACTCTGTATCTAACCCCGTGCTGCACCTGTCCTGGGAGTGTTTGATGGGGACAGTGTAGAGGGAGCTTTACTCTGTATCTAACCCCGTGCTGTACCTGTACTGGGAGTGTTTGATGGTGACAGTGTAGAGGGAGCTTTACTCTGTATCTAACCCCGTGCTGCACCTGTCCTGGGAGTGTTTGATGGGGACAGTGTCGAGGGAGCTTTACTCTGTATCTAACCCCGTGCTGTACCTGTACTGGGAGTGTTTGATGGTGACAGTGTAGAGGGAGCTTTACTCTGTATCTAACCCCGTGCTGCACCTGTCCTGGGAGTGTTTGATGGGGACAGTGTCGAGGGAGCTTTACTCTGTATCTAACCCCGTGCTGCACCTGTCCGGAGTATGTTTCATGGGGTCAGTGTACAGGGAGCTTTACTCTGTATCTAATCCCGTGCTGTATCTGTCCAAGTGTGTTTGATGGGGACAGTGTAGAGGGAGCTTTACTCTGTATCTAACCCCGTGCTGTACCTGTCCTGGGAGTGTTTGATGGGGGACAGTTTAGAGGGAGCTTTACTCTGTATCTAACCCCGTGCTGTATCTGTCCAAGTGTGTTTGATGGGGTCAGTGTACAAGGAGCTTTACTCGATATCTAACCCCGTGCTGTATCTGTCCTGGGAGTGTTTGGTGGGCACAGTTTAGAGGCAGCTTTACTCTGTATCTAACCCTGTGCTGTACCTGTCCTGGGAGTGTTTGATGGGGACAGTGTAGAGAGAGCTTCCCTCTGTATCTAACCCCGTGCTGCACCTGTCCTGTGTATGTTTGATGGGGACAGTGTACAGGGAGCTTTACTCTGTATCTAATCCCGTGCTGTATCTGTCCTGGGTGTGTTTGATGGGGACAGCGTAGAGGGAGCTTTACTCTGTATCGAACCCCATGCTGCACCTGTCCTGGGTGTGTTTGATGGGGACAGTGTAGAGGGAGCTTCCCTCTGTATCTAACCCCGTGCTGCACCTGTCCTGAGTGTGTTTGATGGGGACAGTGTACAGCGAGCTTTACTCTGTATCTAATCCCGTGCTGTATCTGTCGCAGGAGTGTTTGATGGGGACAGTGCAGAGGGAGCTTTACACTGTATCTAACCCCGTGCTGTACCTGTCCTGAGTGTGTTTCATGGGGACAGTGTACAAGGAGCTTTACTCTGTATCTAGCCCCGTGCTGTATCTGTCCTGGGAGTGTTTGATTGAGACAGTGCAGAGGGAGCTTTTCTCTGTATCTAACCCCGTGCTGTGCCTGTCCTGAGTGTGTTTCATGGGGACAGTGTACAGGGAGCTTTACTCTGAATCTAATCCCGTGCTGTACTTGTCCTGAGTGTGTTTCATGGGGACAGTGTACAGGGAGCTTTACTCCGTCTCTAACCCCATGCGAGACATGTTCTGGGACTGTTTGATGGGGGACAGTTTAGAGGGAGCTTTACTCTGTATCTCACCCCGTGCTGTACCTGTCCTGAGTGTGTTTGGTGGCGACAGTGTCGGGGGAGCTTTTCTCTGTATCTAACCCCGTGCTGTATCTGTCCTGGGTGTGTTTGATGGGGACAGTGTAGAGGGAGCTTTACTCTGTATCTAACCCCGTGCTGTACCTGTCCTGAGTGTGTTTGATGGGGACAGTGGAGAGGGAGCTTTACTCTGTATCGAATCCCGTGCTGTACCTGTCCTGGGAGTGTTCGATGGGGGACAGTGTAGAGGGAGCTTTACTCTGTATCTCACCCCGTGCTGTATCTGTCCTGGGAGTGTTTAATGGGGACAGTGTCGAGGGAGCTTTACTCTGGATCTAACCCCGTGCTGCACCTGTCCTGGGTGTGTTTGATGGGAACAGTGTCGAGGGAGCTTTACTCTGTATCTAACCCCGTGCTGTACCTGTCCTGGGTGTGTTTGATGGGAACAGTGTTGAGGGAGCTTTACTCTGTATCTAACCCCGTGCTGTACCTGTCCTGGGTGTGTTTGATGGGGACAGTGTAGAGGGAGCTTCCCTCTGTATCTAACCCCGTGCTGCACCTGTCCTGAGTATGTTTGATGGGGACAGTGTACAGGGAGCTTTACTCTGTATCTAATCCCGTGCTGTATCTGTCCTGGGTGTGTTTGATGGGGACAGTGTAGAGGGAGCTTCACTCTGTATCTAAGCCCGTGTTGTACCTGTCCTGGGAGTGTTTGATGCGGACAGTGTCGAGGGAGCTTTACTCTGTATCTCACCCCGTGCTGCACCTGTCCTGAGTGTGTTTCATGGGGACAGTGTACAGGGAGCTTTACTCTGAATCTAATCCCGTGCTGTATCTGTCCTGGGTGTGTTTGATGGGGATGGTGTAGAGGGAGCTTTACTCTGTATCTAACCCCGTGCTGTATCTGTCCTCAGTGTGTTTGGTGGCGACAGTGTCGGGGGAGCTTTTCTCTGTATCTAACCCCGTGCTGTATCTGTCCTGGGTGTGTTTGATGGGGACAGTGTAGAGGGAGCTTTCCTCTGTATCTAAGCCCGTGCTGCACCTGTCCTGAGTGTGTTTGATGGGGACAGTGTAGAGGGAGCTTTACTCTGTATCTAACCCCGTGCTGTATCTGTCGCAGGAGTGTTTGATGGGGACAGTGCAGAGGGAGCTTTACACTGTATCTAACCCCGTGCGGCACCTGTCCTGAGTGTGTTTGATGGGGACAGTGTAGAGGGAGCTTTACTCTGGATCTAACCCTGTGCTGCACCTGTCCTGGGAGTGTTTAATGGGGGACAGTGTAGAGGGAGCTTTACTCTGTATCTCACCCCGTGCTGTATCTGTCCTGGGAGTGTTTAATGGGGACAGTGTCGAGGGAGCTTTACTCTGGATCTAACCCCGTGCTGCACCTGTCCTGGGTGTGTTTGATGGGAACAGTGTCGAGGGAGCTTTACTCTGTATCTAACCCCGTGCTGTACCTGTCCTGGGTGTGTTTGATGGGGACAGTGTAGAGGCAGCTTTACTCTGTATATAACCCCGTGCTGTACCTGTCCTGGGAGTGTTTCATGGGGACAGTTTCGAGGGAGCTTTTCTCTGTATCTAACCCCGTGCTGTATCTGTCCTGGGTGTGTTTGATGGGGACAGTGTAGAGGGAGCTTTACTCTGTATCTAACCCCGTGCTGTATCTTTCCTGGGAGTGTTTGATGGGGACAGTGTACAGCGAGCTTTACTCTGTATATAACCCCGTGCTGTACCTGTCTTGGGATTGTTTGATGGGGACAGTGTACAGGGAGCTTTACTCTGTATCTAATCCCGTGCTGTATCTGTCCTGGGTGTGTTTGATGGGGACAGTGCAGAGGGAGCTTCACTCTGTATCTAAGCCCGTGTTGTACCTGTCCTGGGAGTGTTTGATGCGGACAGTGTCGAGGGAGCTTTACTCTGTATCTCACCCCGTGCTGCACCTGTCCTGAGTGTGTTTCATGGGGACAGTGTACAGGGAGCTTTACTCTGAATCTAATCCCGTGCTGTATCTGTCCTGGGTGTGTTTGATGGGGATGGTGTAGAGGGAGCTTTACTCTGTATCTAACCCCGTGCTGTATCTGTCCTCAGTGTGTTTGGTGGCGACAGTGTCGGGGGAGCTTTTCTCTGTATCGAACCCCGTGCTGTATCTGTCCTGGGTGTGTTTGATGGGGACAGTGTAGAGGGAGCTTTCCTCTGTATCTAAGCCCGTGCTGCACCTGTCCTGAGTGTGTTTGATGGGGACAGTGTAGAGGGAGCTTTACTCTGTATCTAACCCCGTGCTGTATCTGTCGCAGGAGTGTTTGATGGGGACAGTGCAGAGGGAGCTTTACACTGTATCTAACCCCGTGCGGCACCTGTCCTGAGTGTGTTTGATGGGGACAGTGTAGAGGGAGCTTTACTCTGGATCTAACCCTGTGCTGCACCTGTCCTGGGAGTGTTTAATGGGGGACAGTGTAGAGGGAGCTTTACTCTGTATCTCACCCCGTGCTGTATCTGTCCTGGGAGTGTTTAATGGGGACAGTGTCGAGGGAGCTTTACTCTGGATCTAACCCCGTGCTGCACCTGTCCTGGGTGTGTTTGATGGGAACAGTGTCGAGGGAGCTTTACTCTGTATCTAACCCCGTGCTGTACCTGTCCTGGGTGTGTTTGATGGGGACAGTGGAGAGGCAGCTTTACTCTGTATATAACCCCGTGCTGTACCTGTCCTGGGAGTGTTTCATGGGGACAGTTTCGAGGGAGCTTTTCTCTGTATCTAACCCCGTGCTGTATCTGTCCTGGGTGTGTTTGATGGGGACAGTGTAGAGGGAGCTTTACTCTGTATCTAACCCCGTGCTGTATCTTTCCTGGGAGTGTTTGATGGGGACAGTGTACAGCGAGCTTTACTCTGTATATAACCCCGTGCTGTACCTGTCTTGGGATTGTTTGATGGGGACGGTGTAGAGGGAGCTTTACTCTGTATCTAACCCCGTGCTGTATCTGTCCTGAGTGTGTTTGGTGGGGACAGTGTAGAGGCAGCTTTACTCTGTATATAACCCCGTGCTGTACCTGTCCTGGGAGTGTTTCATGGGGACAGTTTCGAGGGAGCTTTTCTCTGTATCTAACCCCGTGCTGTACCTGTCTTGGGATTGTTTGATGGGGACAGCGTAGAGGGAGCTTTACTCTGTATCGAACCCCGTGCTGCACCTGTCCTGAGTGTGTTTGATGGGGACAGTGTAGAGGGAGCTTTACTCTGTATCTCATCCCGTGCTGTATCTGTCGCAGGAGTGTTTGATGGGGACAGTGCAGAGGGAGCTTTACACTGTATCTAACCCCGTGCTGCACCTGTCCTGAGTGTGTTTGATGGGGACAGTGTACAGCGAGCTTTACTCTGTATCTAATCCCGTGCTGTATCTGTCGCAGGAGTGTTTGATGGGGACAGTGCAGAGGGAGCTTTACACTGTATCTAACCCCGTGCTGTACCTGTCCTGAGTGTGTTTGATGGGGACAGTGTACAGCGAGCTTTACTCTGGATCTAACCCCGTGCTGCACCTGTCCTGGGAGTGTTTGATGGGGGACAGTGTAGAGGGAACTTTATTCTGTATCTAACCCCATGCTGTATCTGTCCTGGGAGTGTTTGATTGAGACAGTGTAGAGGGAGCTTTTCTCTGTATCTAACCCCGTGCTGTACCTGTCCTGAGTGTGTTTCATGGGGACAGTGTACAGGGAGCTTTACTCCGTATCTAACCCCGTGCGAGACCTGTTCTGGGAGTGTTTGATGGGGGACAGTTTAGAGGGAGCTTTACTCTGTATCTAACCCCGTGCTGTACCTGTCCTGGGAGTGTTTGATGGGGTCAGTGTAGAAGAAGCTTTATTCTGTATCAAATCCCGTGCTGTATCTGTCCTGGGAGTGTTTGATGGGGACAGTGTATAGGGAGCTTTACTCTGTATCAAATCCCGTGCTGTATCTGTCCTGGGAGTGTTTGATGGGGACGGTGTAGAGGGAGCTTTACTCTGTATCTAACCCCGTGCTGTACCTGTCTTGGGAGTGTTTGATGGGGACTGTGTAGAGGGAGCTTTACTCTGTATCTAACCCTGTGCTGTACCTGTCCTGGGAGTGTTTGATGGGGATGGTGTAGAGGGAGCTTTACTCTGTATCTAACCCCGTGCTGTACCTGTCCTGGGAGTGTTTGATGGGGACAGTGTGGAGGGAGCTTTACTCTGTATCTAACCCCGTGCTGTACCTGTCCTGAGTGTGTTTGATGGGGACAGTGTAGAGGGAGCTTTACTCTGTATCTAACCCCGTGCTGTATCTGTCCTGGGAGTGTTTGATGGGGACAGTGTAGAGGGAGCTTTACTCTGTATCTAATCCCGTGCTGTACCTGTCCTGGGAGTGTTTGATGGGGTCAGTGCAGAAGGAGCTTTACACTGTATCTAACCCCGTGCTGCACCTGTCCTGAGTGTGTTTGATGGGGACAGTGTACAGCGAGCTTCACTCTGGATCTAACCCCGTGCTGCGCCTGTCCTGGGAGTGTTTGATGGGGGACAGTGGAGAGGGAACTTTATTCTGTATCTAACCCCATGCTGTATCTGTCCTGGGAGTGTTTGATTGAGACAGTGTAGAGGGAGCTTTTCTCTGTATCTAACCCCGTGCTGTACCTGTCCTGAGTGTGTTTCATGGGGACAGTGTACAGGGAGCTTTACTCCGTATCTAACCCCGTGCGAGACCTGTTCTGGGAGTGTTTGATGGGGGACAGTTTAGAGGGAGCTTTACTCTGTATCTAACCCCGTGCTGTACCTGTCCTGGGAGTGTTTGATGGGGACAGTGTAGAAGAAGCTTTATTCTGTATCCAATCCCGTGCTGTATCTGTCCTGGGAGTGTTTGATGGGGACAGTGTATAGGGAGCTTTACTCTGTATCTAATCCCGTGCTGTATCTGTCCTGGGAGTGTTTGATGGGGGACAGTGTAGAGGGAGCTTTACTCTGTATCAAATCCCGTGCTGTATCTGTCCTGGGAGTGTTTGATGGGGACGGTGTAGAAGGAGCTTTACTCTGTATCTAACCCCGTGCTGTACCTGTCTTGGGAGTGTTTGATGGGGACTGTGTAGAGGGAGCTTTACTCTGTATCTCACCCTGTGCTGTACCTGTCCTGGGAGTGTTTGATGGGGATGGTGTAGAGGGAGCTTTACTCTGTATCTAACCCCGTGCTGTACCTGTCCTGGGAGTGTTTGATGGGGACAGTGTGGAGGGAGCTTTACTCTGTATCTAACCCCGTGCTGTACCTGTCCTGAGTGTGTTTGATGGGGACAGTGTAGAGGGAGCTTTACTCTGTATCTAACCCCGTGCTGTATCTGTCCTGGGAGTGTTTGATGGGGACAGTGTAGAGGGAGCTTTACTCTGTATCGAATCCCGTGCTGTACCTGTCCTGGGAGTGTTTGATGGGGTCACTGCAGAGGGAGCTTTACACTGTATCTAACCCCGTGCTGTACCTGTCCTGGGGGTGTTTGATGGGGGACAGTGTAGAGGGAGCTTTACTCTGGATCTAACCCCGTGCTGCACCTGTCCTGGGACTGTTTGATGGGGGACAGTGTAGAGGGAACTTTATTCTGTATCTAACCCCATGCTGTATCTGTCCTGGGAGTGTTTGATTGAGACAGTGTAGAGGGAGCTTTTCTCTGTATCTAACCCCGTGCTGTACCTGTCCTGAGTGTGTTTCATGGGGACAGTGTACAGGGAGCTTTACTCCGTATCTAACCCCGTGCGAGACCTGTTCTGGGAGTGTTTGATGGGGGACAGTTTAGAGGGAGCTTTACTCTGTATCTAGCCCCGTGCTGTACCTGTCCTGGGAGTGTTTGATGGGGACAGTGTAGAAGAAGCTTTATTCTGTATCAAATCCCGTGCTGTACCTGTCCTGGGAGTATTTGATGGGGACAGTGTAGAGAGAGCTTTACTCTGTATCTAACCCCGTGCTGTACCTGTTCTGGGAGTGTTTGATGGGGACAGTGTAGAGAGAGCTTTACTCTGTATCTAACCCCGTGCTGTACCTGTCCTGGGAGTGTTTGATGGGGACGGTGGAGAGGGAGCTTTACTCTGTATCTAACCCCGTGCTGTACCTGTCTTGGGAGTGTTTGATGGGGACTGTGTAGAGGGACCTTTACTCTGTATCTAACCCTGTGCTGTACCTGTCCTGGGAGTGTTTGATGGGGATGGTGTCGAGGGAGCTTTACTCTGTATCTAACCCCGTGCTGTACCTGTCCTGGGAGTGTTTGATGGGGACAGTGTGGAGGGAGCTTTACTCTGTATCTAACCCCGTGCTGTATCTGTCCTGGGAGTGTTTGATGGGGACAGTGTAGAGGGAGCTTTACTCTGGATCTAACCTCGTGCTGTACCTGTCCTGAGTGTGTTTGATGGGGACAGTGTAGAGGGAGCTTTACTCTGTATCTCACCCCGTGCTGTATCTGTCCTGGGAGTGTTTGATGGGGACAGTGCAGAGGGAGCTTTACTCTGTATCTAACCCCGTGCTGTATCTGTCCTGGGAGTGCTTGATGGGGACAGTGTAGAGGGAGCTTTACTCTGGATCTAACCCCGTGCTGCACCTGTCCTGGGAGTGTTTGATGGGGGACAGTGTAGAGGGAACTTTATTCTGTATCTAACCCCATGCTGTATCTGTCCTGGGAGTGTTTGATTGAGACAGTGTAGAGGGAGCTTTTCTCTGTATCTAACCCCGTGCTGTACCTGTCCTGAGTGTGTTTCATGGGGACAGTGTACAGGGAGCTTTACTCTGAATCTAATCCCGTGCTGTATCTGTCCTGGGTGTGTTTGATGGGGATGGTGTAGAGGGAGCTTTACTCTGTATCTAACCCCGTGCTGTATCTGTCCTCAGTGTGTTTGGTGGCGACAGTGTCGGGGGAGCTTTACTCTGGATCTAACCCTGTGCTGAACCTGTCCTGGGAGTGTTTAATGGGGGACAGTGTAGAGGGAGCTTTACTCTGTATCTCACCCCGTGCTGTATCTGTCCTGGGAGTGTTTAATGGGGACAGTGTCGAGGGAGCTTTACTCTGGATCGAACCCCGTGCTGCACCTGTCCTGGGTGTGTTTGATGGGAACAGTGTCGAGGGAGCTTTACTCTGTATCTAACCCCGTGCTGTACCTGTCCTGGGTGTGTTTGATGGGGACAGTGTAGAGGCAGCTTTACTCTGTATATAACCCCGTGCTGTCCCTGTCCTGGGAGTGTTTCATGGGGACAGTTTCGAGGGAGCTTTTCTCTGTATCTAACCCCGTGCTGTATCTGTCCTGGGTGTGTTTGATGGGGACAGTGTAGAGGGAGCTTTACTCTGTATCTAACCCCGTGCTGTATCTTTCCTGGGAGTGTTTGATGGGGACAGTGTACAGCGAGCTTTACTCTGTGTATAACCCCGTGCTGTACCTGTCTTGGGATTGTTTGATGGGGACGGTGTAGAGGGAGCTTTACTCTGTATCTAACCCCGTGCTGTATCTGTCCTGAGTGTGTTTGGTGGGGACAGTTTAGAGGGAGCTTTACTCTGTATCTAACCCCGTGCTGTACCTGTCCTCGGAGTGTTTGATGGGGATAGTGTAGAGGGATCTTTATTCTGTATCTAATCCGGGCTGTAACTTTCCTGGGAGTGTTTGATGGGGACAGCGTAGAGGGAGCTTTACTCTGTATCTAACCCCGTGCTGCAACTGTCCTGAGTGTGTTTGATGGGGCCAGTGTCCAGCGAGCTTTACTCTGGATCTAAGCCCGTGCTGCACCTGTCCTGAGTGTGTTTGATGGGGACAGTGTAGAGGGAGCTTTACTCTGTATCTCATCCCGTGCTGTATCTGTCGCAGGAGTGTTTGATGGGGACAGTGCAGAGGGAGCTTTACACTGTATCTAACCCCGTGCTGCACCTGTCCTGAGTGTGTTTGATGGGGACAGTGTACAGCGAGCTTTACTCTGTATCTAATCCCGTGCTGTATCTGTCGCAGGAGTGTTTGATGGGGACAGTGCAGAGGGAGCTTTACACTGTATCTAACCCCGTGCTGTACCTGTCCTGAGTGTGTTTGATGGGGACAGTGTACAGCGAGCTTTACTCTGGATCTAACCCCGTGCTGCACCTGTCCTGGGAGTGTTTGATGGGGGACAGTGTAGAGGGAACTTTATTCTGTATCTAACCCCATGCTGTATCTGTCCTGGGAGTGTTTGATTGAGACAGTGTAGAGGGAGCTTTTCTCTGTATCTAACCCCGTGCTGTACCTGTCCTGAGTGTGTTTCATGGGGACAGTGTACAGGGAGCTTTACTCCGTATCTAACCCCGTGCGAGACCTGTTCTGGGAGTGTTTGATGGGGGACAGTTTAGAGGGAGCTTTACTCTGTATCTAACCCCGTGCTGTACCTGTCCTGGGAGTGTTTGATGGGGTCAGTGTAGAAGAAGCTTTATTCTGTATCAAATCCCGTGCTGTATCTGTCCTGGGAGTGTTTGATGGGGACAGTGTATAGGGAGCTTTACTCTGTATCAAATCCCGTGCTGTATCTGTCCTGGGAGTGTTTGATGGGGACGGTGTAGAGGGAGCTTTACTCTGTATCTAACCCCGTGCTGTACCTGTCTTGGGAGTGTTTGATGGGGACTGTGTAGAGGGAGCTTTACTCTGTATCTAACCCTGTGCTGTACCTGTCCTGGGAGTGTTTGATGGGGATGGTGTAGAGGGAGCTTTACTCTGTATCTCACCCCGTGCTGTACCTGTCCTGGGAGTGTTTGATGGGGACAGTGTGGAGGGAGCTTTACTCTGTATCTAACCCCGTGCTGTACCTGTCCTGAGTGTGTTTGATGGGGACAGTGTAGAGGGAGCTTTACTCTGTATCTAACCCCGTGCTGTATCTGTCCTGGGAGTGTTTGATGGGGACAGTGTAGAGGGAGCTTTATTCTGTATCTAACCCCATGCTGTACCTGTCCTGGGTGTGTTTGATGGGAATGGAGGGATTCAAACGATTGGTCTAGTTGGACCAAGGAGCGGCACAGGCTTGGAGGGCCGAAGGGCCTGTTTCCTGTGTTGTACTGTTCTTTGTTCTTCGTTCTTTGTTCTTTGTTTGTGTCTCAGCAGACTAGATAATTGAGTGAATCCCTTCCCACACTCGGAGCAGATGAATGGCCTCAGCCCAGTGTGAATGCGTTGGTTTGTCAGCGGGAGGGATGAGTGAGTGAATCCCTCCCCACGCTCTGAGCAGGGGAACAGTCCCTCACCCGTGTGAAATCGCTGGTGGTTCTGCAGGGTAGATGACTGAGTGAATCCCTTTCCACACACACAACAGGTGAATGGTCTCTCCCCATTGTGAACCCGCTGGTGTGTCAGCAGGGCAGACGAATCGCTGAATTTCTTCCCACACTCAGAGCAGGTGAATGGCCTCTCCCTGATGTGAAGTCGCTGGTGATTCCTCAGGGTGGATGAATCACGAAATCCCCTTCCAAACTCAGAGCAGGTGAACGGTAATTCCACAGTGTGGCTGCATCGAAGGGTTTCCAGCTTCGAGGGACAATTGAATCTCTTCCCACAGTCCCTACATTTCCATGGTCTGAGTGTCTTTGTACATCTCCAGGTTCAGATGAAGGTTTGACCCCACAGATAACACATACATGGTCTCTCTCCTCACTGTGAATCCTTCAATCTTTTCCAGGCTGTGTAACTGGTTAAAGCTCTTTCCACAGTCAGTTCACTGGAATACTCTCACTCGAGTGTCTGTGTCTCAGTGATTTTCCAGTCACACTGATGTTTAAACAGTTTGAAGGGACAGACAAACATTTCCTACTCTAGTTTCAAATGCCGATGGTATTCAGATCCTGAATAATTGGGTGACTCTGTCAGATCCTAACGTCATGTTTGTTGAGATTTGTGTCTGTAAATTCTCCCCTTCTAATAGCCTGTGAAAGAAATTCACAAAAATCATTGCTGCCAGTCCAGGATAAAAACTCAGAACAGACAATTCTAGTTTCTGTGAAACATTCTTTCCTCTCATTCTTGAAAATTTGTAAATCTCCATCCCAAACACTCTCCCTCCATTCTCACTTTTTGCTGGACCTGAAATAGACATTGTCCTGAGGGTGCTGATTCATCCTAATCGACAGATCTGTGCTGACTGTTTCATGTACAGGACACATATTCCTGAAATCTTCACACAGGCTTGTGTCTAAGAATATAAAAAATTTGCATATTTAGTGGACTAAAAATGTATGCAATATTCAGCACTCTATTACATGATTAGAGATACAGATGGGTGCGGAAGAACTTGACTTAGGGAGCAAGCAATCATGTTCTGGAACTCACTGACAATGAGAGTGGTGGAAGTGGAGACGACCAGTGATTTCAAAATAAAATTGGTCGGGCACTTGAAGGAATTAAATGTACTGGGGAACAGGGATATCGAGGAAAAATGGCACTGAGTGGATTCCCCGACAGAGACTTGGCACGGACTCAAGCTGCTGAATTGATTTATCTTCTGCTCTGATGACTCTTTGACTGGAAAATATACAGAGTAGTTACAATACTATTCTGGAATTAAACAACATCAACTGTAATACAAATCCATAAATAACATACCTAATATGCACCATATAGTAAGAAGTCTCACAACATCAGGTGAGAAGGAACAGCGCTCTGAAAGCTCATGATTCCAAATAAACCTGTTGGACTTTAACCAGGTGTTGTGAGACTTCTTACTGTGCCCACCCCAGTCCAACACCGGCATCTCCACATCATATGCAGCATATACAAAAACCAGACATATCAATATTGTTACGATCCTCATGGTCACCTTATAATAAACAAATTCCCACAAATCACAATAGAATAAACTAAAAGACAATGTTTCATTTTTAAACATTTTTACTTTCAAAATTAATCTAAAATTAACATCACTGAATCATTCATTAAGAAACAGTATTTGAATAGACAAGATAAATTACACTTTAAAAAGCTCAGACAATAAAAACAGGTTCCACAAATTCACAAACATTTCCCCCCTCAGTATATTTAGCTCTAATTCCAGTTCCAGAGAATTTCTCTGTCTCTGTATTTCCCAGGGGGGGAAAGAAAGTGTTTTCCTCACAGATGTTGTCCTCTTTTTAGGTCAAACCAAGTAAACAAACTCAGATTAAATCAGGACAAAGTAAAAGGGGCAGCTCCCCAAAAAGGAGGGGGAACAGCCCGAACAGAAATCAAAGTACAAAGGAAACTTAAAAACATCAAATGAGAAATCCGATGTTGTCCAGAGGATGAAGTTTGAGTCTGTGTGTGAAGTTTGAGTCTGTGGTGAAGTTTGAGTCTGTGTGTGAAGTTTGAGTCTGTGTGTGAAGTTTGAGTGTGTGGTGAAGTTTGAGTCTGTGTGTGAAGTTTGAGTCTGTGTGTGAAGTTTGAGTCTGTGGTGAAGTTTGAGTGTGTGGTGAAGTTGGAGTCTGTGTGTGAAGTTTGAGTCTGTGTGTGAAGTTTGAGTCTGTGTGTGAAGTTTGAGTCTGTGTGTGAAGTTTGAGTCTGTGGTGAAGTTTGAGTCTGTGGTGAAGTTTGAGTCTGTGGTGAAGTTTGAGTCTGTGGTGAAGTTTGAGTCTGTGGTGAAGTTTGAGTCTGTGGTGAAGTTTGAGTCTGTGTGTGAAGTTTGAGTCTGTGTGTGAAGTTTGAGTCTGTGTGTGAAGTTTGAGTCTGTGTGTGAAGTTTGAGTCTGTGTGTGAAGTTTGAGTCTGTGGTGAAGTTTGAGTCTGTGGTGAAGTTTGAGTCTGTGTGTGAAGTTTGAGTCTGTGTGTGAAGTTGGAGTCTGTGTGTGAAGTTGGAGTCTGTGTGTGAAGTTTGAGTCTGTGGTGAAGTTGGAGTCTGTGGTGAAGTTTGAGTCTGTGTGTGAAGTTGGAGTCTGTGTGTGAAGTTTGAGTCTGTGTGTGAAGTTTGAGTCTGTGTGTGAAGTTGGAGTCTGTGTGTGAAGTTGGAGTCTGTGTGTGAAGTTGGAGTCTGTGGTGAAGCTACAAACAGAAGCTGTTCTGTTTCAAATCAAACTGCGGGACTTGGAAGAAAATGATGGGAAGAGATTTTGCAAAGTCCCCTCCCCCACTCCCTCAGCTGGCAGCCCAGCACGCAGGCGCAGAGAGTGCTGCTGAGCCGAGCTGTCCGGAGCAGGCGCAGAGAGCGCTGCTGAGCCGAGCTGTCCGGAGCAGGCGCAGAGAGCGCTGCTGAGCCGAGCTGTCCGGAGCAGGCGCAGAGAGCGCTGCTGAGCCGAGCTGTCCGGAGCAGGCGCAGAGAGCGCTGCTGAGCCGAGCTGTCCGGAGCAGGCGCAGAGAGCGCTGCTGAGCCGAGCTGTCCGGAGCAGGCGCAGAGAGCGATGCTGAGCCCAGCTGTCCGGAGCAGGCGCAGAGAGCGCTGCTGAGCCGAGCTGTCCGGAGCAGGCGCAGAGAGCGATGCTGAGCCCAGCTGTCCGGAGCAGGCGCAGAGAGCGCTGCTGAGCCCAGCTGTCCGGAGCAGGCGCAGTGCGGCTGCCGCCAGCGGTCCGCTCTCGATCTCTTTTTGGAGCAGCAGCCACCGTAGAGAGAGGGGGGAGGGGGAGATCACCGAGCGGCTTCTCGCTCTGGCCGGAGCCGCCAGCCGGTTGCCTGGAAACCTTGGCTGGAGGAGGTGCAGGGGGAGGGGGAACAATGGGTGGGGCTCCCGGGTCCGCGAGCCGGGCCTGCGCCATGGAACCCCGCAACGTCACTGCGGAGCCGAGTAATTCCTATTGGCTGATTCAGGCAGCGCTCCATTGTGACGTCTCAATGCGGAAGTTGGCCACTGAGCTTCAGATTAAAGCTTCCACTTGGATTTGAAAAGACTTCGGCCATCAGTGAGTGGAAAAGCAGCAACACACTGCCACACCCGAGTGAGAGTGTTCCAGTGCACTGACTAAAGAGCTTTAACCAGTTACACAGCCTGAATAAATATCACCATTCACAGCAGGGAGAGACTGTACCCGTGTTCCGTGTGTGGACAAGGCGTCAACTGATTGGCCACCCAAGGGAGAGGCAAGGACACCTGCACCATGGAGAAACCATGGAAATGTGCGGACTGTGGAAAGAGATACAGAGCCCCCTCTCTGCTGGATGCTCATCGGCGCAGCCACACTGGGGAGCGGCCATTCATCTGCTCTCAGTGTGGGGAGGGATTTGCTCTGTTGCCCAGCTTGCAGTCACACAAGCGAGTTCACACCGGAGAGAGGCCGTTCACCTGCTCTCAGTGTGGAAAGGGATTCACTGTGTTATCCACTTTGCAGAGACACCAGCGAATTCACACTGGGGAGAGGCTGTTTATCTGCTCTCGGTGTGGGAAGGGGTTCAGTCAGTTTTCCAACCTGCAGATACACCAGCGAGTTCACACTGGGGAGAGGCCATTCATCTGCTCTCGTTGTGGGAAGAGATTCACTCGGTCATCCGACCTGCGGACACATCAGCACGTTCACACCGGGGAGAGGCCATTCACCTGCTCTCAGTGTGGGAAGGGATTTACTCGTTCATCCGACCTGCGGACACACCAGCGAGTTCACACTGGGGAGAGGCCATTCACCTGCTCTCAGTGTGGGAAGGGATTCACTCGGTCATCCGTCCTGCGGAGACACCAGCGAGTTCACACTGGGGAGAGACCATTTACCTGCTCTCAGTGTGGGAAGGGTTTCAGTCAGTTATCCACCCAGCAGAAACACCAGCGAGTTCACACTGGAGAGAGGCCGTTCACCTGCTCTCAGTGTGGGAAGAGATTCACTCAGTCATCCCACCTGCAGAGACACCAGCGAGTTCACACTGAGGAGAGGCCATTCACCTGCTCTCAGTGTGGGAAGGGTTTCAGTCAGTTATCCAACCTGCAGAGACACCAGCGAATTCACATGGAGAGAGACCATTCACCTGCTCTGAGTGTGGGAAGGAATTCACTCAGTTATCCCACCTGTTGAGACATCAGTGAAGTTACACTGGGGAGAAACTGTCCACCTGCTCAGTGTATAAAAAGTGTTCAGAATTTCATCACAGCTGCTGAGGCACCAACAAGTTCACAGGGGTTGGATTCTGCTGTTATTGTTTCTGCTCTCAGTTACATCCAGGACTGCATTTTGTTCATTCTCACAGTTGGTCAATGGGGAGGGTCAGAGGGTTTCTTTCTGCTGGACTGGCCGGTCTCACAACTTTGCCTCCAGTGAGCTGATGCTCTTTGAGTCTTGTTGTGAATACCTGGTTTCAAATTTCACAAGGATCACAGAGTGACAGGATGTGAGGAAGTTCAGAGATATTTAGTCAGCATTTCTGTTTGAAACTCCCCCAGATGCCCATCCAATTTCCTTTGTAATTGTTTATTGTCTCCACTTCCTCCACCCTCATAGGCAGCGAGTTCCAGGTCATTACCATTCGCTGCATCAACATTTTCTTCCTCACATCCCTCCCTACATCTCTCACCTGAAACTTTAAATCTGTGTCCCCCTTGTCCTTGTCCCTTCAGCTAATGGGAAGAGCTTTTCTTTGTCCACCTTATCTAAACCTGTCAGAATCTTGTCCACCTCTATCAAATCTCCCCTCAACCTCCTTTGCTCCAAGGGAAACAACCCCAGCCTGACATTGACAATAAAGAACAAACTAACAGAATATGTTAGAACCTGAAACCAAATGGGAATGTTTAATGATATTGTGAATATATTGTCCTGGACAATAAAGGAATTGGAATAACTCACCTTGGGAGTGGTTGAATGGAATATATCAATCTGGTATCCATCTACAGTCCAGTGAAAGTCTGGAATATGTAGCTGGAAATCCCTCCCTAACAGCACTGTGGGCGTACTTACACCTCAGGCATTGTAGCAGTTCAGGAAGGCAGTGTTGGGGTTGACCACGGTCGAGGCAGCTACATACAGCCACATATTCTGTTATAATTGAAGGACTGCAGATTGAATGTGAGGCATTGTGGGACTGGACTATCTTGACCACATTCCTGTGACTGCTCAGTTTCTGCAATCATGGACCATTAAAGCTGCTTAGTGCCCAACAGAGGAGCTGGTGAGAATATTTACTCAGAATGAGTTAGAATTAAACTTATTCCAGGACCGGCTGGTGTTCAGTGGCTGAGATACCCGAATCTGTGAAGAGAAGGTCTGACCAATCAACAAACAGTGGGAGATAGTTGGTTAAGAAGTTAAAAAGCGTTCTCAGGCATTGTTTAAATTATTTTATCCCAAATTTGTGATAAGAACTTTGAGGGACTTGTGACCCATTAGTCGGTGAAGTAACGGTATACTCCAAATAGCACTGGACTGAAAAGCAGACCTCTGAGTAGATTCTAATGGTTATAAACTGACTCAAGCATGGCCAGTGAAAAAATCAGAGCTCGAGTGGGGACTGGACAGGTCTCTTACCTGCTAATTGGAAACTAAGAACAAGAAACTTATCGATAAAATTATTAGAGAATAGAGCCAACGTTTCGAGTCTGGAAGACACTTCATAACCGCTCTTATGAAGGGTCATCCATACTTTAAACATTGGCTCTATTCTGTCTCCACAGATACTGTCAGACCTGCTGAGATTTTCCAGCATTTTCTGTTGTTGTTTCAGATTCCAGCATCCGCAGTATTTAACTTTTATGATAAAATGATTAGTTCTGATTGGAATCCCTACGACCTTCCTGCAAAACAGAGGGAGTGGTGGGAAAAGGGGAAAAAGGATAAGGATGATAAAGTCAGGGTTCTGATTCTCAAAGCCCATGTAGAATCAGCAAAATGAGTGAAGCAGTTTATAAAGAACAGAAGTTATCCATCCCTAAAAAAACTGATCAAATTAAAATAATTAGGTTATGGAATATAACAAAAAAATGAAGAGCTGAAGTTTACAATCTAGTTTGTTTTGATTTTTTTACTTGTGTTAAGTGGTATTATTGTGTGCCAATTTTTTTCTGCTCACTCCCCATCCCTTTAGGTTCTGTAGAAAAGTTAACCCTTTCAGCAGACAATTCATTTCTTTTCAAATCATCTGAAAACTCATGTCTATTTTAGTTTATAATTGAAGATTTATGGGAATTGGCTAAGATGGGCTTTCAACATTTTTCTATTCTTTCTCTATTCACTGTTAATCAACACTGTTTTATCTTTCTGACTTGTTACATTTTTAATGATTAATAAACTTTCTGAATTCACGATTTAAAGCGTTCTTTCTTGACATATGGTTAAGTCACTGGAACCTGGTGTGATTTACGATTAGGGAGGTTATTGTAAACAAGCAACCCCCATAAATCTTAGTTCAAATAAATCAAAGTTCTTACAAATGGAATGCTATCCTTTATTATGAGAGAAATTGAACACAGGAGTAAAGATGTTCTGCTTCAGTCATGATGTGGAGATGCCTGCGTTGGACTGGGGTGAACACATTAAGAAGTTTAACAACACCAGGTTAAAGTCCAACAGGTTTATTTGCTACCAGATAAACCTGTTGGACTTTAACCTGGTGTTGTTTAACTTCTTACTATGCTTCAGTTATACAGGGCATTATGGAGACTGCATCTTGAATACTGGGTGCAGCTTTGTCTCCTATTTAAGAAATGATACAAATGCATTGAAAGTGGTTCAGAGGAGGTTTAATAGATTGCTTCCCAATTCTTGACCCTCACAGTATAAATTATGTCCGATTTTCCTTGTCTTCAGCTCTGACAAAGGGTCATCCTGACTCAAAATGTTGTCTCTATTCTCTCTCTGCAGATGCTGTCAGACTTGCTGAGATTGTCCAGCATTTTCTGTTTTTGTTTCAGATTCCAACAACAGCAGAATTTTGCCTTTATCCCAATTCTTGTTGGGTAAGAGAATCAAAAGTATTGGGTCTAGAACGAGAATGTGGAACTCAACACAAAAAGATCAGCCATGACCTAAATAAACGGTGGAGCCGACTCAAAGGGCCAAATGACCTACATCTGCTCCGGTGTTGAATGTTGGTCACAATTTCCTGAGGATTGTGAAACAAGGCTGGAAGATTCACCTTGCTTGTGTCAGTGGGAAAATGTCCAGGAGAACCATCACTGTGAAGGACAGTTCTGGGATTAAAGGTTGCCAGACTGGAAAAGGAAAACAATGGAAATAAACCCTTGAGGAGTAAAGAATCACTTTGGACTGGTTTTTGGAGAAAGAGTGTCAACATTCCAAGGCAGAATAAAATATAACGGTTGAGTGGGATATTTAATGGTGTTAAGAGTAAAAGGGCAAAGTTTAATTTTAAGTTTAAGAGCTATGTTCCCTATAAAAAAGTGTTCAATCATTGTTGCTTCCAGTTTGTTGGAATAAACGCCAGAAACTTGAAGTTTTGTCGTGTGATTCTTTAATTTACTCACTGGGTTTAGAATTCTTTTTTTTAAATTGTTGATTGTTACAGAGATCCTAACAGTTCATTTAAAGCCCCGAGTTTTGATTTCCCATTTGAGCCTGGGACACCTTTCTGTCTCTCTCTTGCTCGAGTCAATGACAGCCAGGTGACGGAGCTGAGGGCTGGATTTAGCTGAGAATAATGAGGCCTGCGCCCCAGTTGGGAAACTGCCCTGGGCGTCGCACTAATAGAGAGACAGGAAGGTGCTGGAGGACTGACTGGGAAATGGGCCTCCAACCAATTGTTATATCAGTCACTCAGAGCTAAAGAGAAACCTGTCTCTTTAAATACAGATACAGGGAAAAGGCTGCAATGAAATCTGTCCCTTTTAACCTGCACAAAAGCAGGAGGCTGAGATTGACAGGCTGCAGGAGGAGTCCATTCAGCCCATCGTGCCCCTGCTATCCCTTTGAAAGGACTCTGATTCATCCTACCACTCTGATCTGTCCCCACAGCCCTGCAAATTCTTCCCTTTCAAGTCTTTACCCTTTGGAAAGATTCTATTTAATCTGTTTTCAGGCAGATCAGAACAACTCGCTGTGTCAAAAAATAAAATAAAATCTCATCTCCCCCTCTGGCCCCTTTGCCAATTACCTTAGAGGGACTCACTTTCTGTTAAAGAGCCTGCCAACCCCTCTCACCCGCTTTCCCGAAAGTGCATCAATCTCAGCAGGAAAAGTCCAGAACAATCAAACACCTTTACTGATGAAAGTTTATTAATGAAACAGAACTTGGTTAAAAACAAACAGAAAATGACTTGAGGATCAAAGACAACCAGAGTCAAAGGATGTTCACAACGTTCTAGACCCAAATGGTTTCTCTTTAATTCATCTGTAGCCTGTTCCCTGCCCTCTTTGTGGTAAAGGCAGAATTCTCTGGATAGTAAATTTTAAAAGAAGTTTATTGAATGAAAAAGTTTTACTGAACAACTTTAAGATATTGACTTTTACAACTTTGTGTGGGTGATTGGTCCATAGAAGCGTAACCCTCTCTGGCTCCTTTCACAGGAATTATTGTGGAACTCGGGAGTCTGGCTCCTTCTCTGACAGTAATTTCCTTAGAACTCAGCCTCGGGAGTTTTCAGTATTTGGCTCGCAAGGAAGACCTTCAGAACCTCTACTTTTATCCACAAAGTGACGATGACCTCACGTCAGAGTTGGGCCTGTTGAATCATGACAATTGGTCAATTTGATCACAAGATTTATTTAACTGGATCCTCAGTTACTGACACCACCTTCTCTCATTATCTTAGACAGGAATACAATAGAAGTGGTTCATACTATCCCTTTATCTGATTCGATACAATCCCTTATCCACACAGTTTCAAATGTTGAGGCTAATCAGAGCTTGAAGGTCTCTCTCGCCAGTACATTTATCCTCATTGCACATTCTTTACATACACAGCAATTAAACTCAATCTTTTATTAGAACTACTGATTCATTATTCATTGATTAACTATAACTCAATTAAGGCTCATGACTTTCTCATCTGTTAATGACTGGTAGCTAATAAATAGCTACCAGATGGGGCAGATGTTTGAGGGCAAATCAACATCTGGCATGTGGGAGGCTTTCAAGTGTAAGCTGATAGGGATTCAGGACTGGCACATTCCTGTAAGGATGAAGGATAAGTATGGCAAGTTTTGGGAACCTTGGATAACGAGAGATATTGTGAGCCTCGTCAAAGAGAAAAACGAAACATTTGTCAAAGCTAGGAGGCTGGGAACACACAAAGCAAGTGTGGAATACAAGGAAAGTAGAAAGAAACTTCAGCAAGGAGTAAGGAGGGCTAAAAGGGGTCACGAAAAAGCATTGGCCAGCAGGATTAAGGAAAATCCCAAGGCTTTTTATACATATATAAAGAGCAAGAGGGTAGCCAGGGTGAGGGTTGGCCCACTCAAGGACAAGGGAGGGAATCTATGCGCGGAGCCAGAGGAAATGAGTGAGGTAATAAATGAGTACTTTGCGTCAGTATTCACCAAAGAGAAGGACTTGGTGGATGATGAGTCTGGGAAAGGATGTGTAGATAGTTTGAGTCATGTTGAGATCAAAAAGGAGGAGGTATTGGGGTTCTTGAGAAACATTAAGGTAGACAAGTCCCGAGGGCCTGATGGGATATACCCCAGAATACTGAGGGAGGCAAGTGAAGAAATTGCTGGGGTCTTGAGAGAAATCTTTCTATCCTTACTGGCGACAGGGGAGGTCCCAGAGGATTGGAGAATAGCCAATGTTGTTTCTTTGTTTAAGAAGGGGAGCAAGAATAATCCAGGTAATTACAGGCCGGTGAGCCTTACATCAGTGATAGGGAAATTATTGGAGAGGATTCTTCGAGACAGGATTTATTCCCACTTGGAAATAAGTGGATGTATTCGTGAAAGGCAACATGGTTTTGTGAAGGGGAGGTCGTGTCTCACGAACTTGGTCGAGTTTTTGGGGAAGTGACGAAGATGATTGATGAGGGTAGGGCAGTGGATGTTGTCTACATGGACTTCAGTCAGGCCTTTGACAAGGTCCCTCATGGTAGACTGGTGCAGAAGAAGTCGCATGGGATCAGAGTTGAGCTGGCAAGGTGGATACAAAACTGACTCGGTCAAAGAAGACAGAGGGTGGTGCGTTTCTGAATGGAGGGCTGTGACAAGTGGCATTCCTCAGGGATCAGTGCTGGGACCTTTGCTGTTTGTAATACATATAAATGATTTGGAGGAAAATGTAACTGGTTTGATTAGTAAGTTTGCAGACGACACAAAGGTTGGTGGATTTGGGGATAGCGATGAGGACCATCAGAGGATACAGCAGGATATAGATCAGTTGGAGACTTGGGTGGAGAAATGGCAGATGGAGTTTAATCCGGACAAATGTGAGGTAATGCATTTTGGAAGGTCTAATACAGATAGGAAATATACAGTAAATGGCAGAATGCTTAAGAGTATTGATAGACAAAGGGATCTGGGTGTACAAGTACACAGGTCACTGAAAGTTGCAATGCAGGTGGAGAAGGAGTCAAGAAGGCATACGGCATGCTTGCCTTCATCGGCCGGGGCATTGAGTTTAATAATTGGCAAGTCATGTTGCAGCGTTATAGAAGCTTAGTTAGGCCACACTTGGAATCGAGTGTTCAATTCTGGTCGCCACACTATCAGAAGGATGTGGAGGCTTTGGAGAGGGTACAGAAAAGATTTACCAGGATGTTGCCTGGTATGGAGGGCATTAGCTATGAGGAGAGGTTGGAGAAACTTTGTTTGTTCTCACTGGAACAACGGAGGTTGAGCGGCGACCTGATAGAAGTCTACAATATTATGAGGGGCATGGACAGAGTGGATAGTCAGAAGCCTTTTCCCAGGGTGGAAGAGTCAATTACTAGGGGGAACAGGTTTAAGGTGCGAAGGGCAACGTTTAAAGGAGAAGTATGAGGCAGATTTTTTACAGAGAGTAGTGGGTGCCTGGGACTCGTTGCCGGGAGAGGTAGTGGAAGCGGATACAGTAGTGACTTTTAAGGGGCGTCTTGACAAATACATGAATAGGATGGGAATAGAGGCATATAGTCCCTGGAAGGGTAGGGGGTTTTAATTTCATCCGGCAGTGCGGTCGGTGCAGGCTTGGAGGGCCAAAGGGCCTGTCCCTGTGCTGTAACTTTCTTTGTTCTAATTACAGTAATATTTAATGAACACATTTGGTTCGTACAATGTGGTTGACTCTCAACTGCCCTCTGAACAAGGGCATCTAGGGATGGGCAATAAATGTTGGCCAGCCAACGACGCCCATGTCCCACAACTGAATAAGGTTAATACAAGATATACTAGTTCGAAAAGACACTTGCTGCAAGCCAATAGCTTTCCTTCTTACTTGAACTGAGCAATCAACCTTATTCTTGAGCCAGATTTGACAGAATATAATGTCCTCCAACTGATCAAATTCATAGAAGAAATTCTTAGTTTATACAATTCCTGCCAGCAATGCAGCTTCCACAAGCATGTAGGTGAATCCAACATTAATTTTTAAAATAAAGCTCCAGTCACATGTTCGAATTTAACATGTCTTCCTTGACCTTGTTGCTGAGAATGTTTGAAGAGGCAGCAGGGGCACAATGGGTCACACGGCCTCCTTTTGTGCTCTCTGCTCCTCGTTTGCATTTGAAGTGGTAAATATCTGGGACTCACTTCCTACGAGCGGCTGAAGCAGAGATAATGGAATGTTTCCAAAAGGAGATTGGATGGGAACTTCAGGGAAATCAATCCGCAGGGACACGGAGAGAGAACAGGGCAACAGTTTGATCTAAAGAGAGCCAGCATGGACTCAATGGGCTGAATGGCCCCATTCCCAATCCTAATGCCTGTCTGATCTAAAAAGAGAAATTTCAGCTGCTCCAGTCCCTCCAATTCACTGAAGTCCCTCATCCCTGGAGTCATTCTCGTAAATCTCCTCTGCACCCTCTCTAAGAACTTCACATCTTTCCTAAAGTGTGGGGACCATGTATAGGGTTCCACTCTCGAGGAATAGAATTGAACAGCAGGGAGGTTATGTTCAACTTGTTTAGAATCAGGGTTCGGCTACACTGGGAGCACTGTCAACATTTGTGATCTCCATTTAGAAAAAGGAAATCGAGGCACTGGAGAAGGAGCAACAAAGATTCACAAGAATAATCGCAGAACTGAGAGCATTTAACCCTCAGGAAAGGCTGGGGCTGCTTTTCTCTAGAAAAGAGAAGACTGAAGGGTGACCTGATGGAAGTCTTTAAGATTATGAAGGGGTTCAATAATCCAACAGGGATTTCAGTGAGAAACCTCTTTACCCAGCGAGTGGTGAGAATGTGGAACTCACCACCACAGCGAGTGGTTGAGGTGAACAGCATGAATACATTGAAGGGGAAGCTCGATACATACATGAGGGAGAGAGGAATAGAAGGATATGCTGATGGGGGGAGATGAAGAGGGGTGGGTGGAGGCTCATGTGGAGCATAAATACTGACACAGACCAATTGAGCCGACTGGCCCGGCCCTGTGCTGTAGACTCAATGGAACAGAGACAAATGTACATACTGTAGATCGACCTGCAGCGTTAGGAAAAACATTATTTACTCTCCAGGATAAAATAAATGTTCTTCGTCAGTTTGTGTGGGTCATTTCAGTGGAAATGTGCTCTCCCAGGCTCAAAGAGCATCAACCCACTGGAAGCAAAGTCGTGAGACCGGCCAGTCCAGCAGAAAGAAACCCTCCGACCCACCCATTTCACCAACTGTCAGAATGAACATGGTTCAGTCCTGGATGTGATTAACAGCAGCAATAACAGCAGAATCCAACTCCTGTCATCACTTGTGAACTCGCTGGTGTCTCAGCAGGAGGGATGAACTGGTGAATTTCTTCCCACACACAGCAGCTGTGAATGGACTGGTGGATCATCAGTTCCTGAGAGCTTTTGAAACCATTCCCACAGTCAGAGCAGTTAAAGGGTCTCTCCTGGGTGTGAGGGACATTGTGCATCAGCAGCTGGGGTATCGAGTGAATCCTTCCGCACACACAGAGCAGGTGAATGGTCTCTCCCAGTGTGAACCCGCTGGTGTCTCCTCAGTGTGCATGCCCTTCCAAACCTCTTTGTGCAGTGAGAGCAGCTGAACGGTCTCTCCCCAGTGTGAATGCGCTGGTGGTCCATCAGATGCTGAGCAATTTTGAAGCCACTCCCACAGTCAGAGCATTTAAAGGGTCTTTCCTGGGAGTGAGTGACTTTGTGTCTCTGCAGGGTGGATAACCGAGTGAATCTGTCCCCACACTCGGTGCAGGTGAATGGTCTCTCCCCGCTGTGAACTTGCTGGTGAGTCAGCAGGGTGGATGACTGAGTGAATCCCTTCCCACACTCGGTGCAGGTAAATGGTCTCTCCTCGGTGTGAAGACGCTGGTGTGTCAGCAGGGTGAATGACTGACTGAATCCCTTCCCACACACAGAGCAGATGAACGGTCTCTCCCTGGTGTGAACTCGCTGGTGTCTCTGCAGTGTGGATGACCTCTTAAACCTCTTTGTGCAGAGAGAGCAGCTGAACGGTCTGTCCTCAGTGTGAATGCGCTGGTGGGACACCAGTTCCCCAGAAATTTTGAATTCACTCCCACAGTCCGAGCATTTAAAGGGCCTCTCACTGGTGTGAGTGACTTTGTGACTCAGCAGGTTGGGTAAATTAGTGAATCCCTTCCCACACACAGAGCAGGTGAATGGCCTCTCTCCGGTGTGAACTCGCTGGTGTGTCAGCAGGGCGGATAACTGCGTGAATCCCTTCCCACAGTCAGAGCAAGTGAATGGTCTCTCCCCGGAGTGAACTCGCTGGTGGTTCCGCAGGTTTGATGATGATCTAAATCTCTTTGTGCAGTGAGAGCAGCTGAACGGTCTGTCCTCAGTGTGAATGCGCTGGTGGGACATCAGATCCCGAGAACTTTTGAAGCAACTCTCACAGTCAGAGCATTTAAAGGGTCTCTCATTGGTGTGAGTGACTTTGTGCGTCAGCAGGGCGGATGACCGAAAGAATCCCTTCCCACATACATTGCAGGTGAATGGTCTCTCCCCAGTGTGAATTCGTTGGTGTGCCCGCAGTTCGGAGGACCGAGAGAATCCCTTCCCACACATGGAGCAGCTGAACGGTCTCTCCCCGGTGTGAACTCGCTGATGTCTCCGCAGTGTGGATGACCATTTAAATTTCATTGTGCAGTGAGAGCAGCTGAACAGTCTCTCCTCACTGTGAATGCGCTGGTGGGACACCAGTTCTCCAGAGCTTTTGAATCCGCTCCCACAGTCAGAGCATTTAAAGGGTCTCTCATTGGTGTGAGTGAGATTGTGACTCAGCAGGTGGGAGAACTTAATGTATCCCTTCCCACACACTGAGCAAGTGAAGGGTCTCTCCCGAGTGTGACTGCGTTGATGAATTTCCAAATCACAGGGCAACATGAATCCTTGTCCACAATCGTCACATTTCCACAGTTTCTCCATGATGCGGGTGTCCTTGTGACTCTCCAGGTTTGATGATCAGTTGAATCCTTGTCCACACAGAACACGTGTACGGTCTCTCTTCACTGTAAATGGTGCAATGTTGTTTCAGCCTGTGTAACCGGTTAAAGCTCTTTCCACTATCACTGGACTGGAACACTCTCACTCAGGTGTGTTCCAGTCACACTGATGTTTAAAATCTCCTTAAGCAAACAGATCAGACAAACATTGCTTTTCTAGATTCAAAGGTCGATGATATTCAGGTCCCAATAAATCGAATGGCTCTGTCAAATCTTGATGTGATGTTTAGTTTGAAATTTCTGTCTATAAATCCTCATCTCCTGATATCTGTGAAAGGAATTTACAACAGACATCACTGTCAGTACAGGATAGAAATTCAGAACAGACAATTCTAGTTTCTATGGAACATTCTTTCCTCTCTCATTCTCCAAAATCTGTCAATCTCCATCCCACACACTCTCCCTCAATTCTCACTCTGCTCTCCTGAGTATACAACCTCCCAAGTCTATTGAAGGTGCTGATTCAGGCTGATTAACGGATCCATGCTGACCACTTTCTATATTGGACACAGAGATCTGAAAATCTACGTGTAACGACCGGCCTACACGCTAGAAATTAAAATCTGTGCCATATGCGGGACCGGATAACTGGATTGGGAGAAGGGGAAGGATGTGGGGAAGAATTTTATTTTGGTGCAGAAAGGTCATTACCTGGAACCCGCTGCCTCAGAGGGTTGTGGAAGTGCAAATGATCCATGATTAATCTTCAAGCTGAAAGCCACGTTAAAGTTTTACATTTGGCCATAAATGATGTGTGTAATGCACTGTATTACCTGGTTACAGATACATGAAGAATGTGAGGAGGATTTTTATTTAGACAGCGAGTGGTGACCTGGAAGTTAAAAATTCAACAAGTCCCCAATTTCCCCCAGAATGCAAAAGAAACGCAAAAGGGGAGCAAAGCAAGTGTTTTACTCACAGATGTTGGCCTCTTTTAGGTCAAAAGGAGCTCACAAACTATTTTTCAAATTGACATCGAGCCAGCCAGGAGTTGAACCTGGAATCTTCTGATCTGTAGTCAGACGCGTTATCCATTGCGCCACTGACCCACACTCTCACAGATGTTGGAGAGCCAGGAGGAAGTTTGAGTCTGTGTCTGAAGCTCAATCTTCATTCAGAGAGAGAGCAGCAGCAGCTTTGCTGGGCAGGAATGAGCAGCTGAACAAGCTCATTGTCCACTTCCGCATTCAGACAATCATAGAATCATAGAAACCCTACAGTGCAGAAGGAGGCCATTTGGCCCATCGAGTCTGCACCGACCACAATCCCACCCAGGCCCTACCCCCACACATTTTACCCACTAATCCCTCAAACCTACACATCTCAGGACTCTAAGGGGCAATTTTTAACCTGGCCAATCAACCTAACCCGCACATCTTTGGACTGTGGGAGGAAACCGGAGCACCCGGAGGAAACCCACGCAGACACGAGGAGAATGTGCAAACTCCACACAGACAGTGACCCGAGCCGGGAATCGAACCCAGGACCCTGGAGCTGTGAAGCAGCAGTGCTAACCACTGTGCTACCGTGCCGCCCATATGGGGGAGCTCTGATTGGCTGGAGGACCAGAGTCCTTCCGGTCCTCCAGAGTTCCCATTGGTCAACATCTCAGGGGTGGGCACTCCACCGCACATGCGCAGCTTCCTCTCTCCCTTGGACATGCGCAGCCCCGGGGCATGGGGGAGTGGGCAGATTCAATCTTCCTCCTGTCTCCAACAGTGTTGTGTGTGTGTAGCAGCACTGAATTTGCTGCTGCAAATCATCAACATTTCTTTGCATGTGAAAGCACTGGTTGAAAGAACTGAGCAGTTTTCTCTCCCTTGAGTATTGGTGGTTCAGTGGTAGAATTCTCGCCTGCCCCGCGGGAGGCCTGGGTTCGTATTCCTGGCCAATGCAAAGCCTTAAAAGAGGCCAACGTCTGTGAGTGAAACACTTTCTTTTCCTCCCCTTTCCATTTCTTTTCTCATTCTGGGGGAAATTGGGAACTTGCAGCAACTGAAGGGAAAGGAAGTGAATCCAGTCGGTATGTTCCACACATTGTTAGCCCAGTAATTTAGACAAATATCTGTCTGGCAGCCTGCAGGGAGATTTTCAGCTCCCTGTGTCCAGGAGAGGAAGCAGTGAGCATGGATCTGTCAATCAGCCTCAATCAGCACCTTCAGGAGAATTGGGAGGGTGAATATTAGATACAGCAGAGTGAGAATGGAGGGAGAGTGTGTGGAATGGAGATTTACAGCTTTTCGGGAATGAGAGAGGAAAGAATGTTCCATAGAAACTAGAATAGTCTGTTCTGAATTTCTATCCTGCACTGACATTGATGAATTTTCCAAACTCGTTTACAGGATATGAGAAGGTGAGGATTGACAGACAGAGGATTGAAACAAACGTCACATCAGCATCTGACACCCTCACTCAATTCATCGGACCTGAATATTATCGGCCTTTGAATCTGGAAGGAGAAATGTTTCTCTGTTCTGTCTGCGTCAACAGGCCTTTAATATCAATGTGACTGGAAAAGCACCAAGGCACAGATACACCCGAGTGAGAGTGTTCCAGTGCACTGAGTGTGGAAAGAGCTTTAACCAGTTACACAGCCTGAAAATACATCGCAGCATTCACAGCGGGGAGAGACTGTACCCACGTTCTGTGTGAGATTTAACTGATTGTTTAACCTGGAGAGTCACAAGGACACCCGCACCATGGAGAAACCGTGGAAATGTGGGGACTGTGGGAAGAGATACAGAGCCCCCTGTAAACTGGAAATTCATCGACGCAGTCACACCGGGGAGAGGCCATTCATCTGCTCTGTGTGTGGGAAAGGATTTACGCAGTTATCTAACCTGTCAAAACACAAAGTCACTCACAGCCAGGAGAGACCCTTTAAATGCTCTGACTGTGGGAGTGGTTTCAAAAGCTCTCGGGAACTGATTATCCACCAGCGCATTCACACTGGGGAGAGACCGTTCAGCTGCTCTCACTGCACAAAGAAATTTAGAGCATCATCCCACCTGCGGATACACCAGCGAGTTCACACTGGGGAGAGACCGTTCACCTGCTCTGTGTGTGGGAAGGGATTCACTCAGTCATCCAGCCTGCAGAACCACAATCTCACTCACACCAATGAGAGACCGTTTAAATGCTCTGACTGTGGGCGTGATTTCAAAAGCTCTCGGGAACTGATGATTCACCAGCGCACTCACACTGGGGAGAGACCGTTCAGCTGCTCTCACTGCTCAAAGAGATTTAGAACATCATCCCACCTGCGGATACACCAGCGAGTTCACACTGGGGAGAGACCATTCACTTGCTGTCTGTGTGGGAAGGGATTCACTCAGTCATCCAGCCTGCGGGCACACCAGCAAGTTCACAAGTGATGACAGGTTGGATTCTGCTGTTATTCCTGCCATTAATCACATCCAGGACTGAACCATGTTTATTCTTATAGTTGGTGAAGTGGAAGGGTAGGAGAGATTCTTTCTGCTGGACTGGCCGATCGCACGACTTTGCTTCCAGTGGGCTAATGCTCTTTGAGCCTGGGAGAGCACATTGCCACTGAAATGATCCACAAAAGCTGATGAAGGACATTTATTTTATCCTGGATAGTAAATAGTGTTTTTCTCCCCACTACAGGTAGATCTGAAATAAATACAGAAAGGACTGGAAAAATGCAGCAGGTCTGGCAGCATCTCTGGAGAGAGAAACAGAGTTAACATTTCACACTACTGGATTGGGAATCAATCTAGTAAATCTCCTCTGAACTGCTTCCATGGTATTTATAAAATGGGGCAGCACGGTGGCACAGTGGTTAGCACTGCTGCATCATAACACCAGGGACCCAGGTTCAATTCCAGCCTGGGTCACTGTCTGTGTGGAGTTTGCACGTTCTCCCCATGTCTGTGTGGGTTTCATCCGGGTGCTCCGGTTTCCTCCCACAGTCCAAAGATGTGCGGGTTAGGTGGATTGGCCATGCTAAATTGACCCTTGTGTCGGGGGGATTAGCAGGGTAAATGTGTGGGGTTCTGGGAATAGGGTCTGGGTGGGATGCTGTTTGGTACAGACTCAATAGGCAGAACGGCCTCTGTCTGTACTGCAGGGATCCTACGATCCTTTGTTTAATTGGAGACAAAGCTGCACCCGGTGTTCAAGATGCAGTTTCAGTAACGCCCTGTATAACTGAAGCAGAATATCTACTTCTGTGTTCAATGTCTCTCGTAATAAAGGATAGCATTCCATTTGTGAGAATGGTGATTTATTTGAACTAAGACTTATGAGGTTCTCTTGTTTACAATAACTCCATAACTGTAAATCACACCAGGTTCCAGTGACTTAACCATGTGGCTCGAAAGAATACTTTAAATGGTGAATTCAGGAAGTTTATTAACCATTAAAAATGTAACAAGTCAGAAAGATAAAAAAGGAAAGTATCGATTAACAGTAAAAGGAGAAAGCTCAGCTTTAACAATTGAATGTATGAACTTATGAAATGTTATGGGGAGAAGCAGGAACTAGGGATGAGGAGCATATCAGCCATGATCGAATGATTCGATGGGTCGAATGGCCTAATTCTGCTCCAAGATCTTATGAACAGATTTCTCTCTATCCTTTTCAGACCAGGACATGAAGTGATGGCTCCGAAAACATGGATAACTTGTAAAATCAACAGCTCCCAACACCTCTCTGTAGGGCACAGTGGTTTGCACTGCTGCCTCACAGCGCCAGGGACCTGGGTTCGACTCCCGGCTTGGGTCACAGTATGCACATTCTCCCCGTGTCTGTGTGGGTTTCCTTCGGGTGCTCCGGTTTCCTCCCACAGTCCGAAAGACATGCTGGTTTTCAGAGTAACTTCAATGCAGTGTTAATGTAAGCCGACTTGTGACACTAATAAATGAAGTTCCTGGGAAAATCCCCCAGTCACCGCACTCTGGCATCTGTTCGGGTACACTGAGGGAGAATTTAGCATGGTCAATGCACCTAACCAGCACATCTTTCGGACTGTGGGAGGAAACCAGAGCACCCGGAAGAAAACCAGGCAGACACGGGAACAACGTGCAAACTCCACAGAGTCACCCAAGCCGGGAATCAAACCCAGGTCCCTGGCGCTGAGGCAGCAGAGCTAACCAGTGTGCCACCAGGCCATCCTAACAAGTCTTGTTATCTGTTTTTTCTATTCTGTTGGCTTCAGAAGGGAACATTTTATAATTCTCACAGCATTTTAACCATTCTTTATATCTTTATAATTCTAAACGTTATAAACTTTTGTGTTCAAATTTACATTTCCAGCCTAACATCTGTATTAATGAATCATTTATTCTTTAATTGTCTCTCAATTCAGGCTGTCCATTTAACTAATCTCCTGCTTTACAATTGTGGGAACTTCAGTCACAAATAAGGTCGTCAAATGCATTGTTAAAAGCAGGATGTTCTTTATATAAATAAATAACAAAGTTTAAAAATCATTGGCAAACAAAAGGAAACAGGAGCATTGGAACCAGCCTGGACTTGCAGACTGAAACCCCGCCCAAAGCCTGCACGTGCTCAGAAGGGAGAGAGGTTGTGAAGAACACTCTGTAACACTTCTCCTCCCCTTAAATTTCAATCCCCCATCAGGACAGAAATACAACAAAGTAATGTCTTTAACAATACGGAAGTCTGTCAGGAGCTTTGTGGTTGCATTGCGACCTGTACAATACCACTGGTAAATCTTGTAATGGTGTTTCTGGAATGGGAGGTGAAGAGGTAGTTTGAGAATCTGTACATGAACATTCCTCTTCCACTCCCACAGCAGAGTCAACTGGCAAAGCTGGACCCATTTCCTGGTGAACATCCACAGCAGCATGACCCTCTGCCATGTTCTCAGTAATGGTTGCTGACTCTGAAACTGTTCCTGACTCGGGGTCACACCGCAAGCGAATATGGTCTTGGTGTCTGCGAACAACTCTTCCGTTTTACAGTCTCACCACCCAAGATACTGGACCACTTTGGTTTAAAATTATTCCCGGTAACCACCCTTGGTTACTCCCAAAGTTTCTGATGTAAACCTGATCACCCGGTTTGAACTGCCTCTCTTTGGCGCGATAGTCGTGTCCCTCCTTCTGCTTCTCTTGTCTCCTGCTCACTTTTGCTCTGAGATAGGGCGGCACGGTAGCACAGTGGTTAGCACTGCTGCTTCACAGCTCCAGGGTCCCGGGTTCGATTCCTGGCTCGGGTCACTGTCTGTGTGGAGTTTGCACATTCTCCTCGTGTCTGCGTGGGTTTCCTCCGGGTGCTCCGGTTTCCTCCCACAGTCCAAAGATGTGCGGGTTAGGTTGATTGGCCAGGTTAAAAATTGCCCCTTAGAGTCCTGGGATGCGTAGGTTAGAGGGATTAGCGGGTAAAATATGTGGGGGTAGGGCCTGGGTGGGATTGTGGTCGGTGCAGACTCGATGGGCCGAATGGCCTCCTTCTGCACTGTAGGGTTTCTATTTCTATTATTATCTGGGTGAAGCAGATCCAGATGAGACTTCAACCTTCTACCTAAAAATTCCGCAGGAGACAGTCCGGTTGTGGATTGTGGTGTGATGCGAAACTGGAACAAAAATCTTGAGAGCTTGTTCTTAAAGTATCTCCTGCCATTCTCTTCAATCCCTCCTTCAGAGTGTGAACAGCTCTTTCTGTGAGACCATTTGTAGCCAGATGAAACGGTGCAGTACGCACATGGCGTAGACCATTCCTTTACAGGAATTCCTGAAACACCTCACTTGTAAACAGAGTGTCGTTATCTGAAACAAGCCAATCTGGTAACCCAGGGCTTGTGAAAATTTGACAGAGCTTCTCTATTGTCACAGGAGCTGGAATATTACTCATGATCTGTGCTTCCAACCATTTTGAATGCACATTTACAACGAGCAAACACATGTGATTCATGAAAGGCCCCCCAAAGGCCACATTTAGTCTGGACCACGGCCTATGAGGCCACTTCCAAGGATGAAGTGGTAATGTACCCAGTGTGTTGTGCCTGATTCAATCGACAAACAGTTTATTGAGCGAGGCCAGCGGGGAGAAGCCACAGGGACTGACCATGTGCAACTCCACCCAACAAAGAATATCATCAATTCATATCCAGTTACTCAGCCCATCCCGGCTGGACACAATCCAATCAGAATGGTGATAGATTACATACATTATAGGTTCATTAAAATTAGTATCTGGGCATTATGGGGCTTTGTGATCATCTCATGGACAGGTGCCCCCATCATGATGCTTTCCCGACCCCCCCTTGGGGGGGTCTTTCTTGGGCTTTCTTTGTACATAGACTCCCTTAGTTAGAAATGGGGCAGATTAAAAGTTCTCATGGACGTCAGCACCCTTCCTTTGTTTTAATCTAATGACCACATGGTCTGGCAACATTTCTATTTAATAATCTCTCTTTTTAAACTCTTTTCTTCAGTATCCAATTCCAGAATTTTCCTTTTCTTTGTGTTACTTGCGTCAGGAATAAATCTTTGGACCTGACAGGAAGTTTAACCCAAGATCAATCCAACACAGGATTGGTCAGAATCATTTCACATGTGTCAAATTTTAAATAACCATTACAAATTAAAACTCTCATTCTCACATGGGTGAATTGTATCCGGATTAAAATTCCCACATGTTTAGTAAAATATCCTGGAATCCTGTCTCTGGCCAGTAAATATGGCCATGATGTGGAGATGCCGGCGTTGGACTGGGGTAAACACAGTAAGAAGTTTAACAACACCAGGTTAAAGTCCAACAGCTCCAGGTTCATAACTTCTGAACAAAAAAGTTTTATTGATCACACTTCCTTTTTTAAAAATCTGTTTGATTTAAATCACAGACAGAAAACCTCAAAGCTTGAAGCGTTCATCCCACAAATATCATCCACACACAAACTGAGAAACTTAACATGTGCTTTACATCAACAATAACTAAAATTAATTACTTAAGCGTTCTTGTGATCCTGTTTTTAAACTTCCAAAAATGCCTTTAATTAAAGATTCAAGATGAGGTTAATCCACCAGAAAGATAAACCTTAACAAATGTAGCCCAAAACAATAATAAAACACATCGACAAACATTCACATAAAACAAACAAAACACACAGATTCTCACAGCTCGTAAATTTTAAACAATGAATCCTCAGCGTTCTCTCTCGCAGCTATAGCTTCTTAAAGCGACAGAGCACTACAAGCTCACAACTCCTTGATTAAAATAAGATCCAAGATCCTTCATTATAACTTAACCTTTTTTAAGACAACTTACAAGGACTGATTTTAGAGGCAACATCTTTGTTGATTTAAAATCCCAAACACGTTACACCCAAACACCGGCAAAATCTTTGTTCTTTATCTGGGGATAAAACTCTCAGTTATTCCAAATTCCTCCAGGCTGTGCTTAATATTTCCGCATTTAACTTATTCCCAGAAATCCTCAATTATAAACTAAAATAGACACGTGTTTCCGGGCAGTCACAGGAATATGGTCAAGATAGTCCAGTCCCACAATGCCTCACATTCAATCTGCAGTCCTTCAATTATAACAGAATATGTGGCTGTATGTAGCTGCCTTGGCCATGGTCAACCCCAACCCCAAGGGTGCCTTCTTGAACTGCTGCAATGCCTGAGGTGTACGTACACCCACAGTGCTGTTAGGAAGGGACTTCCATAGAAACATAGAAAAACTACAGCACAATACCAGCCCTTCAGCCCACAAAGTCGTGCCGAACATGTCCCTACCTTAGCGATTACTAGGCTTACCTATAACCCTCTATCTTACTAAGTTCCATGTACTTATCTAAAAGTCTCTTAAAAGACCCTATCGAATCCGCCTCCACCACCCACCACCCTCTGAGTGAAAAACTTACCCCTGACATCTCTGTACCTAGTCCCCAGCACCTTAAACCTGTGTGGTCTTGAGGCAACCATTTCAGCCCTGGGAAAAAGCCTCTGACTATCCACTCGATCAATACCTCTCAACATCTTATACACCTCTATCAGGTCACCCCTCATCCTTCGTCTCTCCAAGGAGAAAAGACTGAGCTCACTCAACCTATCCTCATAAGGCATGCTCCCCAACCCAGGCAACATCCTTGTAAATCTCCTCTGCACCCTTTCTATGATTTCCACATCCTTCTGTAATGAGGCGACCAGAACTGAGCACAGTACTCCAAGTGTGGTCTGACCAGGGTCTTATACAGTTGCAACATTATCTCATGACTCCTAAGCTCAATTCCTCGATTGATGAAGGCCAGTACACCATCCGCCTTCTTAACCACAGCCTCAACCTGCACAGCTGCTTTGAGCGTCCTATGAACTCGGACCCCAAGATCCTTCTGATCTTCCACTCTGCCAAGAGTCCTACCATTAATATTATATTCTGCCATCGTATTTGACCTGCCAATATGAACTACCTCACACTTATCTGGGTTGAACTCCATCTGCCACTTCTCCATCCAGTCTTGCATCCTATCAATGTCTCGCTGCAACTTCTGACATCCCTTCATACTATCCACAACACCTCCAACCTTTGTGTCATCAGCAAACTTACCAACCCATCCCTCCACTTCCTCATCCAGGTCATTTATAAAAATCACAAAGAGTAAGGTTCCCAGAACAGATCCCTGGGGCACTCCACTGGTGACCGACCTCCCTGCAGAATATGACCCGTCTATAACCACTCTTTTCCTTCTGTGGGCAAGCCAGTTCTGGATCCACAAAGCAATGTCCCCTTGGATCCCATGCCCCCTCACTTTCTCAATAAGCCTTGCATGGGGCACCTTATCAAGTTTCCAGTTACTGAGAGAGACAAGAGATGAAATTTCTGGGCCTCTCACAAAAATCTTTGTTTCTTCATTGGACACAGGTGAGGTCCCAGAGGATTGGAGGATAGCAAATGTGGTCCCGTTATTTAACAAGGGTAACAAGGATAACCCGGGTAATTATAGGCCAGTGAACTTGACGTCCGTGGTAGGGAAATTGTTGGAGAAGATTCTTAGAGATAGGATCTATACACATTTAGAACTGAATAATCTCATTAGCGATTGTACAAGGGAGGTCATGCCTCACAAATTTGGTTGCGTTTTTTGAGGTGACAAAAATGACTGACGAGGGAAGGGCCGTGGATGTCGTCTCCATGGAATTTAGTGAAGCATTTGACAAGGTCCCTCATGGCAGGTGGTGCAAAAGGTTAAATCTCACGGGATCAAAGGTGAACTAGCTACATGAGTACAGAACTGGCTTGGCCATAGAAGACAGAGGGTAGCAGTGGAGGGGTCTTTTTCTGATTGGAGATCTGTGACTCGTGATGTTCCGCAGGGCTCTGTACCGGGATCTCTGCTGTTTGTGATATATATAAATGATTTGGAAGAAGATGTAGCTAGTCTGATTAGTAAGTTTGCGGACGACACAATGATTGCTGGAGTTGTGGATTGTGATGAACATTGTCAGAGAATACAGCAGGACATAGATAGGCTGGAAAATTGGGCGGAGAAATGGCAGATGGAACTTAATCCAGATAAATGCGAAGTGATGCATTTTGGTAGATCTAATGCAGGGGGGAGCTATACAATAAATGGCAGAACCATCAGGAGTATAGACACACAGAGGGATCTGGGTGTGCAAGTCCACGATCCTTAAAGGTGGCAGCACAGGTGGAACGGGGGATGAAGAAGGCATATGGCATGCTTGCTTTTATTGGGGCATAGAGTATAAAAGTTGGCATATGATGTTGCAGTTATATAGAACGTTGGTTAGGCCACATTTGGAATACTGCATCCAGTTCTGGTCGCCACACTACCAGAAGGATGTGGAGGCTTTGGAGAGAGTGCAGAAAAGGTTTACCAGAATGTTGCCTGGTATGGAGGGTATTCGCTATGAGGAGAGATTGAGTAAACTAGGGTTGTTCTCCCTGGAAAGACGGAGGTTGAGGGCGACCTAATAGAAGTTTACAAAATTATGAAGGGCATAGATAGGGTGAACAGTTGGAAGCTTTTTCCCAGGTCAGAAATGACAAACACAAGGGGTCACAAGTTCAAGGTAAGGGGGGCAAGGTTCAATACAGATATGCGGGGGACGTATTTTACACAGAGGGTGGTGGGGGCCTGGAATGCACTACCAAGCAAGGTGGTTGAGGCAGACACGCGAGGATCATTTAAGACTTATCTAGATAACCACATGAACAGACTGGGGATAGAGGGATACAAACGGATGGTCTCGTTAGGAACACATGATCGGTGCAGGCTTGGAGGGCCGAAGAGCCTGTTCCTGTGCTGTATTGTTCTTTGTTCTTTAAAATAGACACATGAGTTTCCGGGCAGTCACAGGAATGTGGTCAAGATAGTCCAGTCCCACAATGCCTCACATTCAATCTGCAGTCCTTCAATTATAACAGAATATGTGGCTGTATGTAGCTGCCTTGGCCATGGTCAACCCCAACCCCAAGGGTGCCTTCTTGAACTGCTGCAATGCCTGAGGTGTAAGTACACCCACAGTGCTGTTAGGGAGGGACTTCCAGCTACACATTCCAGACTTTCACTAGACTGTAGGTGGATACCAGATTGATATATTCCATTCAACCACACCCAAGCTGAGTTATTCCAATTCCTTTATTGTCCAGGACAATATATTCACAATATCATTAAAACAGAAATTAAACATTCCCATTTGATTTCAGGTATTAACATATTCTGTTAGTTTGTTCTTTATTGTCGATGTCAGGCTGGGCTTGTTCCTCTTGGAGAAAAGGAGGTTGAGGGGAGATTTGATCGAGGTGGACAGATTCTGACAGGTTTAGATAAGGTGGACAAAGAAAAGCTGTTCCTATTAGCTGATGGGACAAGGACTAGGGGGGGACACAGATTTATGGTTTTGGGTCAGAGATGCAAGGGGAGGAGTGGGGGAGGAGTGGGGGGGAGGGGGGGGGGTGGGGGGGGGAGATGTGAGGAAGAATATTCTGATGCAGCGAATGGTAATGACCTGAAACTCGCTGTCTATGAGGGTGGAGGAAGTGGAGACAATAAACAATTAAAAAGGAAATTGGATGGGCATTTGGGGATGTTCCAAACAGAACGAAGAACAAAGAAAATTACAGCACAGAAACAAGCCCTTTGGCCCTCCAAGCCTGTAGCAACCATGCTGCCCGTCTGAACTAAAACCCCCTACCTTTACGGGGACCATATCCCTCTATTCCTATGCATTTCATATATTTGTCAAGACACATCTTAAAAGTCACTATCGTATCTGCTTCCACTACCTTCCCCGGCAACGAGTTCCAGGCACCCACCACCCTCTGTGTAAAAAACCTGCCTGGTACATCTCCTTTAAACCTTGCCCCTCGCACCTTAAACCTATGCCCCCTAGTAATTGACTCTTCCAACCTGGGAAAAAGCTTCAGATTATCCACTCTGTCCATGTCCCTCATAATCTTGTAGACTTCTATCAGGTCGCCCCCCTCAACCTCTGTCGTTCCAGTGAGAACAAACCAAGTTTCTCCAACCTCTCCTCATAGCTAATGCCCTCCACACCAGACAACATCCTGATAAATATTTTCCGTACCCTCTCCAAAGCCTCCACATCCTTCTGGTAGTGTGGTGACCAGAATTGAACACTAGATTCCAAGTGCGGTCAAACTAAGGTTCTATAAAGCTGCAACATGACTTACCAATTTTTAAACTCAATGCCCCGGCCGATGAAGGCAAGCATGCCGTATGCCTTCTTGACGACCTTCTCCACCTGCATTGCCACTTTCAATGACCTGTGTACCTGTACACCCAGATCCTTCTGCCTATCAATACTCTTAAGGGTTCTGCCAATAACTGTATATTTCCCATCTGTATTAGACCTTCCAAAATGCATTACCTCACATTTGTCCGGATTAAACTTCATCGGCCATCTCTCCGCCCAAGTCTCCAACTGATCTATATCCTGCTGTATCCTCTGCCGGTCCCCATCACTATCCGCAATTCCACCAACCTTTGTGTCGTCCACAAACTTACCAATCAAACCAGTAACATTTTCCTCCAAACCATTTATATATATTACAAACAGCAAAAGTCCCAGCACTGATCGCTGAGGAATGTCACTTGTCACAGCCCTCCATTCAGAAATGTACCTTTGCACTGCCAACCTCTGTTTTCTTCTGACAAAATATCTCTAAACTTCCTAACACCCTGTCACTCTGTGATCCTTGTGACATTTGAAACCAGGTATTTGCAAAAAGACTCAAAGAATATCAGCCCACTGGAGACTGAGACCGGCCAGTCCAGCACAAAGAAACCCTCTGACCCTTCCCATTGACGAACTGTGAGAATGAACAAAATGCAGTCCTGGATGCAACTGAGAGCAGAAACAATAACAGCAGAATCCAACCCCTGGAATCACTCGTGAACTTGCTGGTGTCTCAGCAGCCGGGATGAAACGCTGAAACCCTTCCCACACTGAGAGCAGGTAAACGGCCTCTCGCCAGTGTGAACTCGCTGGTGTCTCTGCAGGCTGGATAACTGAGTGAATCCCTTCCCACACTGAGAGCAGGTGAATGGCCTCTCCCCAGTGTGAACCCGCTGGTGTGTCCGCAGGTTAGATGAACAAGTGAATCCCTCCCCACAATGAGAGCAGGTGAACAGCCTCTCCCCAGTGTGAACTCGCTGGTGTGTCCGCAGGCTGGATAACTGAGTGAATCCCTTCCCACACTGAGAGCAGGTGAACGGCCTCTCTCCAGTGTGAACTCGCTGGTGTCTCTGCAGGCTGGATAACTGAATGAATCCCTTCCCACACTGAGAGCAAGTGAATGGCCTCTCCCCAGTGTGAACTCGCTGGTGTGTCTGCAGGTGGGATGACTGCGTGAATCCCTTCCCACATTCCGAGCAGGTGAATGGCCTCTCCCCAGTGTGAACTCGCTCGTGTGTCCGCAGGCTGGATAACTGAATGAATCCCTTCTCACACTGTGAGCAGGTGAATGGTCTCTCCCCAGTGTGGCTGCGCCGATGAGCTGCCAGCAGAGATGGGGCTCTGTATCTCTTCCCACAGTCTGCACATTTCCACGGTTTCTCCATGGTGCGGGTGTTCTTACCTCTCTCTTGGGTGGACAATTAGTTGAAACTTCGTCCACACACAGAACAAGATTACAGTTTCTACCCGCTGTGAATGGTGTGATATTTATTCAGACTGTGTAACTGGTTAAAGCTCTTTAGTCAGTGTATTGGAACACTCTCTCTCAAGTGTGGTAGTGTGTTGATGCTTTTTCACTCACACTGACATTTCAAATCTTTTCAAATCGACAGACTGGACAATCATTTCTCCTTCTAGATTCAAAGTCCGATGATATTGAGGTCCCAAGGAATAAGACTCTGTCAGATCGAGACGTGACGTTTGAGATTTCAGCCTGTGATTCCTCTTTCAATATCCTGTAAAATGAGTTTACAAAAGTCATCAGTGTCAGTACAGGATAGAAATTCAGAACAGACAATTTCTATGGAACATTCTTTCCTCTCTCATTCCCCAAAAGCTGTAAATCTCCATCCCACACACTCTCTCCCCATTCTCAGCAGGTCTGGCAGCATCTGTATGGAGAGAAAAGAACTGATGTTTCAGAGCTTTGACAAAGGGTCATCCAGACAAGAAACATCAGCTCTTTTCTCTCCTTACAGATGCTGCCAGACCTGCTGAGATTTTCCAGCATTTTCTCTCTTGGTTTCAGATTCCAGCATCCGCAGTAATTTGCTTTTATAAGGCTGCAGATACCTCCTCCCAAGTAACATGCGTGCGCCCAAGACATCACCACTTGTTTCCCTTATTTCTTTCGCACCCATGGTGCTCTCCGCAGTAAACACAGAGGAGAAGTATTCATTAAAAATCTCACCCATCTCCTGTGGCTCCACACACAGATGGCCATACTGATTTTTAAGGGGATCTATTCTCTCTCTAGCCACCCTTTTACTCGTAATATAGCTATAGAACCTCTTGGAATTTTCTTTAATCTTACCTGCCAGATCCATATCAGACCCTCTTTTTGTCCTCCTGATTTCCCTCTTCAGTATTTTCTTACACTTTTTATAGTCAGAGTGATTCACTTGTCCCTGATTGCCTAAACCCAATGTATGCTTCCTTGTTTTACCTGACCAGAGCCTCAATGTCCCTTGTCTGCCAGGGAACCCTAAATTTACCATTCTTTCCCTGCATCTTAACAGGAATATACTGCCCCTGGACTCTTGATATCACACTTTTAAAACCTCCCAATTGCCAGTCATTTCTTTCCCTTCATTGATCTCGCTTCCAAACTAAAACCGGCCGTCTGCCATTACCCGCACTGATGTGGAAATGCCGGCGTTGGACTCGGGTAAACACAGTAAGAAGTCAAACAACACCAGGTTAAAGTCCAACAGGGTTATTTGGTTCACCCGCACTGCGCATGCTTCAGGTCCCGCCCCTCATTCATTCCGATTGGTTGGAGGACCAGCCGCTCCCGCTCGGTCCTCCAGCCCCGCCCCCTCTTCCTATTGGTCCGGAGCTGCCGTCAATCAGTCCCCGGGCATTGTGATGTGGAGCATGCGCAGTGTCATTGCTGTCCTTGGCGCTTGTTTGTCCCGGAGAAGCGGAGTCAGCGTTAGGCGGTGGCTGGGAGGATTTGGAAACACTTTGTGGATCCGCAAACCCTTCAGAATCATTGTCAGCTCCCTGGTTTGCAGCTGCGGGGCTTCTCCCTCCCTCCCTCCCGGGAACAGGCCCAGGTTAACGGCCCCATCCTGGCTCAGCCACTGGAGGATGGTTCACATCAGAGGATGGGGGAGAGGGACAATAAATAAGAGGTTACACTTTGGCCTCAAATCAATGAGGACTCTGATCTCTGGGAAGGAAGGAAACCCTGGGAGGTGGGCGGGGAGGATTCACAAACACCCTCTGGAGGCCCCAACACCCCCAATAAGACCCATTGGTTTTATTGTCAGTCTGCAGACAGCAGCTGGAGAACTGAACCCAGTAAGAGTTTTAACAACACCAGGTTAAAGTCCAACAGGTTTATTTGGTAGCAAACACCATTAGCTACCATTAGGTGTTTGCTACCAAATAAACCTGTTGGACTTTAACCTGGTGTTAAAACTCTTACTATGTTCACCCCAGTCCAACGCCGGCATCTCCACATCAGAACTGAACCCAGACAGAGGAGAGGGAGGGAGCAAACTGGGAGTGGAGGAAAGAAATGGTGAGATGGGTTTGGATTTCAAACCAGGGAGGAGGGAGAGTGTGTGGGACAGGAATTTATTGATTTGGGGAACAAGAGAGGAAGAAATGTTCCAGAGAATTAGAATTGCCTGTTCAAAATTTCTATCCTGGACTGACAGTGATTAATTTTGTAAACTCCTTTTACAGGTGAGGTGAAGAAACATCACATCAAAATCAGACAGAGTCTCGATTCACTTGGACTTAAATATCCTCAGACTTTGAACGTGGAAGGAGAAATGTTTGTCTTCTGTCTGGAGGAGAAGATTTCAAACATCAGTGTGACTGAAAAAGCACCAAGATACACGCACACCTGAGTGAGAGTGTTTCAGTGAGTTGACTGTGGAAAGAGCTTTATCCAGTTACGCAGCCTTAAAAAACATCACACCATTCACAGCAAGGAGAAACTGTACACGTGTTCTGTGTGTGGATGAGGCTTCAACTGATCGTTTAACCTGGAGAAACATAAGGACACCAGCACCATGGAGAAACCGTGGAAATGTGGGGACTGTGGGAAAGGATTCAGTTACCCTTCTCTGCTGGAAAACCATCGGCGCAGTCACACTGGTGAGAGACCGTTCACCTGTTCTGTCTGTGGGGAGGGATTCATTCAGTCATCTGGCCTTTGGTCTCACCAGAGAATTCACACTGAGGAAAAGCCATTCACCTGCACCTCCTGTGGGAAGAGGTTCAGGCATTCTTCAGCACTCACTGTGCACCAACGCACTCACACCGGGGAGAGACCATTCATCTGCTCCGTGTGTGGGAAGGGATTCACTCAGTCATTCCACCTGCTGTCACACCAGCGAGTTCATACTGGGGAGAGGCCGTTCACCTGCTCCGACTGTGGGAAGGGATTCACTGGGTCATCCCACTTACTGTCACACCAGCGAGTTCACATTGAGGAGAAGCCATTCAGCTGCACTGACTGTGGACGGAGTTTCAGACAGGCATCCTCCCTCATTGCACACCAGCGAATTCACACTGGGGAGAGACCGTTTACTTGCTTTTTGTGTGGAAAGGGATTCACAGTTTTACCCACCCTGCTGAGACACCAGAAAATTCACACTGAAGAGAAGCCATTCAGCTGCACTGACTGTGGAAAGAATTTCAGGCAGTCATCCAACCTCACTGCTCACCGACGCACTCACACTGCAGAAAGACCATTCACATGCTCCGTGTGTGGGAAGGGATTCAGTCGGCCATCCAACCTCTCTGCTCACCAGCGAGTTCACACAGGGGAGAGGCCATTCACTTGCTCCGTGTGTGGGAAGGGATTCGCAAAGTCTTTCAACCTGCTGGCTCACCAACGCACTCACACTGAGAGGCCATTCAACTGCTCTGTGTGTGGGAAGGAATTCACTCAGTCACAATGGCTCCTGAGACATCAACAAGTTCACAAGTGACTGCAGGGGTTGGATTTTGCTGTTTTTGCTGCTGTTCAGTATTGACAGTCTGACAATATTTTATTTCTGCTGATGTTAACAAACCCTATAACTAGCTGGAATTTAATATTCTGGTAGTGTCACTGATTTTCAGGGCTGCAATGCCACTTTTTAAAAGCACCACCAGTGATCTTCCCCCTTAATTGAAGAACTCTCAACAGGAACCTGTTTAGAATAAAGTTAAGAACTTTTGCTTCAATTCTAATTTGATCTTTGGGCAAAATCTCCAATTCATTCTCTGAAAGATCCATCTGCAGGGCACAAAGTATTTATTTTCAATGCTTGTATTGAGATTTTCTGGAAAGCTACTCTTTGATTTTTAAGGGCTATTTTTTGGTTTCCAGGGCATCGTTTTCCATTCTCAGTCACTCCTTTATTAGTGATGTAGTCACGTAGTAACATTACCTTTTGTGTTTCTGTTAGTTTACTTCTTTGAATAAGATAGCACAAATACTGAAGACTGTGTATATATTAAATCTTTTAAATTGGAATCTATGAATGATATTTTTTGTTAACTTATTTTAAAAATACTCCCATACTCTCTTTCCAAAATGAGAATTCTAACTATTTGACACAAGGTAACTGAATCAGATGTTTACTGGTTCAGACGGTGGAGCAGGAAAAATCTCTCCCGATTCTGATCTTCATTGTGTGTGGATTTACATTGATAACCCATCAATAACCTCACTCCACCAGCTGAGATCAGCTCTGACCGGGGATTCTGTATGTTGTCTGTGAATGTTAAACTGCAAATAAAAGCAGTTTAGAATATGAACCTGGATGAATGTATCTCAATTTCTAATGTGACGACCCAAGTGATTGTAAGTACGTTCACAATATCTGTTTACTCAAATTCCTGAGCTGTAAACCCCACCTCCTGAGATATATAAAAATAATCGAGACTTGTTCAGCAGAATGAGGAAAGGTCTGCCGATGGTTGGATCATTCCTTTTGAGGCTCACACTGCTATGAAACTAGTTCTGTAGCAGGAAGACACAACTCCTCCACACATCACCGATAGGCTGCTGAGTCAGTGAACTTTTTTTCTCAAAATAGGTGGCAAAGCTGTTCCTCCAATTTGAGACTCTGTCTCTGCAGATGTAGCAACATCGGGAGAGACAGAATCTGTGATTGGAGGAGATGGTCCTCACAGTTTCTGTCTCTCCCATGTACAGGATGATTTATTTTCTTCCAGTAGTTCCTCCCAAGACATAATTTCTGCGGGCCTTTTGGCAAGTCATGTTGCAGCTTTATAGAACCTCAGTTAGGCCGCACTTGGAATACAGTGTTCAATTCTGGTCGCCACACTACCAGAAAGATGTGGAGGCTTTAGAGAGGGTGGAGAGGGTACAGAAAAGATCTACCAGGATGTTGCCTGGCATGGAGGGCATTAGCTATGAGGAGAGGTTGGAGAAACTTGGTTTGTTCTCACTGGAACGACGCAGGTTGAGGGGAGACCTGATAGTTTTTTTACACAGAGGGTGGTGGGTGCCTGGAACTCGCTGCCGGGGGAGATAGTGGAAGCAGATACAATAGTGACTTTTAAGGGGCGTCTTGACAAATACATGAATAGGATGGGAATGGAGGGATATAGTCCCCAGAAGGGTAGGGGGTTTCAGTTCAGTTAGGCAGCGTGGTTGGTGCAGGCTTGGAGGGCTAAAGGGGGTGTTCCTGTGCTGTAATTAACTTTGTTTTCTTTTGAGAGTGAATTCACCATCCACAGCTGTTCACTTTGAACCCTGGATTGAAATATTCTCACTCTGGGTTTAAGGCTTCCTGGCGTAATACACAGATTTAGATCTTACCACCAAACACCAATTCATATCCTCATCCGTGTCCCAGATTTAAATGTGGTTGTCCAAACTAGAAAACAGATATAATTTGACTCTTTTTAAACCTGATTCACCACACCCTGCCACACTAACTACAAGAGATTGTGTTTGGGACCAGTTGTTCCGTTAAAGTCTGGGTTGTTCTCAATGGTGACAGTTTTAACCTCCATAACCTGTCCTAACCCTTCTGCCCTCCAGGGGGCTCTGTTTTTCTGATGGTGACATTCCCTGTTTACCCAGTCAGCCCTTGAATTGTTTGTGAATCCAGTCACATGTCGGTTCGACTGGATCAGGGCGGCAGATTTCCTTCCTTGAAGGGAATTAGAGAACCAGATGTGTTTTTACAACAATTAATTCATGCTCATCAATATTTTTATTGAAACGTGGTGGGATTCAAAGCCAGGTCCCAAAATCATGACAATAAATAGAGAAAATGCTGGATAAACTCAGCAGGTCGGTTCTTTTCAGAACTCCAGCATCTGCTGGATTTTGCTTTACCTCCAAATCATTCTCCTGGATTACTCCTGCTCTGGCTCTAATTCCAGTCAGCTCAGACAACAAAAACAGGTTCCACAAAATCACAAACATTTAAAAAAGGAGGTAGACAAAAGGCAGGTAACTATAGGCTGGTTCGCTTAACTTCTGTAGGAGGGAAAATGCTTGAATCTATCATCAGGGAAAAAATAGCGAGACATCTGGATATAAATTGTCCCATGGGTAAGACGCAGCATGGGTTCATGAAGGGCAGGTCATGTTTGACTAATTTGGTGGAATTCTTTGAGAACATTACATGTGCAGTGGACAATGGGGAACCTGTGGATGTGGTGTATCTGGATTTCCAGAAGGCATATGACAAGGTGCCGCACCAAAGACTGCTGCATAAGATAAAGGTGCACAGTGTTACGGGTAATGTATTAGCATGGATAGAGGATTGGTTAACTAACAGAAAGCAAAGAGTGGGGGTAAATGGGTGTTTTTCTGGTTGGCGATCAGTGACTCGTGGTGTGCCTCAGGGATCAGTGTTGGGACCGCAATTGTTTACGATTTACATCGATGATTTGGAGTTGGGGACCAAGTGTAGTGTGTCAAAATTTGCAGATGACACTAAGAGCAAAGTGTGCAGAGGACGCTGAAAGTCTGCAAAGGGACATAGATAATCTAAGTGAGTGGGCGAGGGTCTGGCAGATGGAGTACAATGTTGGTAAATGTGAGGTCATCCATTTTGGTAGGAATAACAGCAAAATTGACTATTATTTAAATGGGAAAAAATTGCAGCGTGCTACTGTGCAGAGGCCAAGCTGATTGGAGGAGGGAAAGCAATTCCTCCTCCAAGACTTGATCTCATTTGCATCTTAGCCAAAAGGCCGAGATACTGCTTTTAAAAATTGCTTCATATGAAACATATGAAGTTTCAATGTAACCTAATGACCTCAAACAAACCTCTGCAAGACGTGCCGGATCATTGACACGGATGCCATCGTCTCACGTGAGAACACCATCTACCAGGTACACGGTACCTACTCTTGCAACTCGGCCAACATTGTCTCCCTGATACGCTGCAGGAAAGGATGTCCCGAGGCATGGTACATTGGGGAAACCATACAGGCGCTACAACAACGGATGAATGAACACCACTCAACAATCACCAGGCAAGACTGTTCTCTTCCTGTGGGGCAGCACTTCAGCAGTCACGGGCATTCAGCCTTGGATCTTCAGGTAAGCGTTCTCCAAGGCGGCCTTCACGACACACGACAGCGCAGAGTCGCTGAGCAGAAACTGATAGCCAAGTTCCGCACACATGAGGACGGCCTAAACCGGGATGTTGGATTTATGTCACATTATCAGTAACCCCCACAGCTTGCCTCCTGGGCTTGTAGAATCTCACTAGCTGTTCTGTCTGGAGACAATACACATTTCTTTAACCTGTGTTTAATTTTCCCTCCACCCATGTTGTCTGTACCTTTAAGACCTGGCTGGCTGGAAGATTCGCATTCTAATCAGTATTCTGCAACTTGATTTTGTCTGTTTGCACTGTTTGAGAGCACATTTCCACTCCATCTGACGAAGGAGCAGTGCTCCGAAAGCTTATGATATTTGCTACCAAATAAACCTGTTGGACTTTAACCTGGTGTTGTGAGACTTCTTACGCTGTGCAGAGGGACAGGGGTGTCCTTGTGCAGGAATCTCAAAGAGTTGGTTTGCAGGTGCAACAGGTAATTAAGAAGGCAAATGGAATTTTGTCCTTCATTGCGAGAGGGATGGAGTTTAAAAACAGCGAGATTATGTTGCAGCTGTATAAGGTGCTGGTGAGGCCACACCTGGAGTACTGTGTACAGTTTTGGTCTCCTTACTTGAGAAAGGATATACTGGCACTGGAGGGGGTGCAGAGGAGATTCACGAGGTTGATTCTGGAGTTGAGAGGGTTGGCTTATGAGGAGAGACTGAGTAAATTGGGGCTATGCTCATTGGAATTCAGAAGAATGAGGGGAGATCTTATAGAAACATATAAGATTATGAAGGGAATAGATAAGATAGAAGCAGGGAAGTTGTTTCCACTGGCAGGTGAAACTAGAACTTGGGGGCATAGCCTCAAAATAAGGGGAAGCAGATTTAGGACTGAGTTGAGGAGGAACTTCTTCACACAAAGGGTTGTGAATCTGTGGAATTCCCTGCCCAGTGAAGCAGTTGGGGCTACCTCATTGAATGTTTTTAAGGCAAGAATAGATAAATTATTGAACAGTAAAGGAATTAAGGGCTATGGTGAGCGGGCGTGTAAGTGGTGCTGAGTCCACAAAAAGATCAGCCATGAGGCTCGAGGGGCCCGATGGCCTACTCCTGCTCCTAGTTCTTATGTTCTTCCCACAATCCCCACATTTCCATGGCATCTCCCTGTGACTGCAAATTATGTTCCAAAAGGCCAGATGATTGGTTGAAGCTTTCACCACACCTGACTAAACCTCTGACTAACCTGACTAAAACGGAGGATAAAGTATTGGTGTCTGTAAGGGCTAAAAGAATACACTTGGCTTCCTTGTAGATCTGTGGCACCAAGTTCAAGACTCCTTCATGAATCATCCTCTTGGCCTCTCGCCTGTCAACTGTCCATGAGAATCTTATATGTTTCAGAATGTTCACTGCTCATTCTTCCAAACCCAATGAGTATTGGTGCAACCCTTCCCCAAAAGACGAGTTGGATTCTGCGGCATCACTTGCCCCGAGGTCAAAGGACCTTTGTGTGGTCCACCCCCCGGCCTGCTACGATTCCTGTGGTGGGTGGGATGGGAGAATTCTCCCCTACACCTTCACAACCTTTCCTCAAAAGTCAACACCTTCATCTTAGGAATGGGCCTGGTGAACGTTCTCTGAACTCATTCCAATGAAAACATGTCATTCCATCAGTCGGGAGACCAGAACCGTACACAGTATTCCAGCTGCTATGTCAGCAATGTCCTGTGTAGGTGCAGCAAGTTCCCTTTTTCAAACTCCACCCCCTTGCAGTAAAGTCCAACACTCCATTTGCCGCCTTCTTTACTTGCTGTACCTTCATCCTATTTTTTCACGATTCATGTACAAGGTCACCCAGATTCCTCTCTACGGCAGTATTCTTCAGTTTCTGTACATTTAAACAATTTTTTGCTTCTCTATTCTTCCTGCCAAAGTGGAAAAGCTCCCACTTTCCTGCACTATACTCCATCTGCCATTTTTCTGTCCATTCAGGTAACTTATCTGTGTCCCTTATAGATTTTTTGTAATAACCTCACAACTTGCTTTTCTACCTCTCTTTGTATCATCAATTCTGGCTTCATCCAAGTCATTGATCAAGGTGGCTGTTTTTCTCTCTCTCAGTTGTGGGTGATATTTGTCTCTATTCTCCTGGAAACTGAATGAATCTTGTTCCAAACTGGGTTCAATATCAGACATTTCAGGGAGTCAGGAATCATTCGCCCCTGAACCTACACTGGTAAAACCCCAGACAGTTCCTCAGTAAGGATTTTTCTGGTTCCTCACCATATATTAGTCAGGATACTGAAACCCAGCTTTTTTACAGTCCACTCCTGGAGGTCCCACTCCCTGAGCCGACAACATTCAGCAGTGTCAGTGCTGAAGTTTCACAGTGGGAGTGATTCCCAGAGTAACTGTCAATCAGATCACCATTGATGTCCAGGTTTGTGTAGTTTTAGTTGTCCTGATGTCTAACACACACACATCAATAAAACAGGGAATTCCTGCAAACAAACTGCAGCTTCTTCTCTGTCTGGACAGACAATGTTTGTTGAATAATTGTCCCAGTGGTTAACAGGCTCCTGTGAACTCATCCAACTCGTATTTTAATACTGACTTTAACAAATATATTTTAAATAGGTTTATTTTAAATGAGTTAAAACCAGCCTTAAAATGGTAGATATAGTATAATAACCAGAGTACTTTTCAGACTGGAAACTTTAACCTGCTGTTTCACTTTGATTTAGGAGCAGATCCCAGTTTTACACCAATCTCTGATTCATGTATCCAGCATTCACCGTCATTCTAAAAACAGAAGTTGCTGCAAAATCTCAGTACGTCTGACAGAATCTGTAAAGACAGGAACAGTTAATGTTTCCAGTTGAATGTGACTCTTCTTCAGTGTCAAAAGATTAGCTCTGTTTCTCTCTCCAGAGAGTCAGACCTGCTGAGTTTTTGCAGCACTTCTTGTTTTTATTTACGAGTTCAGGACTCAGACAAGACAACCCACAATACAAATCTTACAACTGGGCCAGGGTTTATTAACATCAGCAGAAACAGACACCAATGAAAATGGTTCGGACCTCGATGTGATTAACAGCAAAATTCAGTCCTTGCAGTCACTCGTGAACATGTTGGTGTTTCAGCAGGTGAGGTGACTGAGTGAATCCCTTCCCACACACGGAGCAGGTGAATGGCCTGTCCCCAGTGTGAATTCGCTGGTGCTTTACCAGGTTGGATGATTGACTGAATCCCTTGCCACAATCAGAGCAGGTGAATGGTCTCTCCCCAGTGTGAACTCGCTGGTGTCTCCGCAGGCTGGATGAACAAGTGAATCCCTCCCCACAATGAGAGCAGCTGAATGGCGTCTCCCCAGTGTGAACTCGCTGGTGTTTCCGCAGGTTGGATAACTGAGTGAATCCCTTCCCACAATGAGAGCAGCTGAATGGCCTCTCCCCAGTGTGAACTCGCTGGTGTGTCTGCAGGTGGGATGAACAAGTGAATCCCTTCCCACACTGAGAACATGTAAATGGTCTCTCCTCCGTGTGAACTCGCTGGTGCCTCCGCAGGTGGGATGAACAAGTGAATCCCTTCCCACAATGAGAGCAGGTGAACGGCCTCTCCCCAGTGTGAACTCGCTGGTGTGACTGCAGGCTGGATAAATGACTGAATCCCTCCCCACACTGAGAGCAGGTGAATGGTCTCTCCCCAGTGTGGCTGCACCAATGAGTTTCCAGCTGAGAATGGGATCTGTATCTCTTCCCACAGTCCACACATTTCCATGGTTTCTCCATGGTGCAGGTGTCCTGACCTCTCTCTTGGGTGGACAATCAGTTGAAGCCTTGTCCACACACAGAACACGGGTACAGTCTCTCCCTGCTGTGAATGGTGTGATATTTATTCAGGCTGTGTAACTGGTTAAAGCTCTTTAGTCAGTGCACTGGAAGACTCTCACTCGAGTGTGGCAGTGTGTTGTGCTTTTCCAGTCACACTGATGGTCGAACTCTTTTCAAATCGACAAACTGGACAATAATTTCTCCTTCGAGATTCAAAGTCCGATGATATTCAGCTCCCATGGAATATGACTCTGTCAGATCGAGACGTGACGTTTGAGATTTCGGCCTGTGATTCCTCTTTCAATATCCTGTGAAACAAGTTTACAAAAGTCATCAGTGTCAGTACAGGATAGAAATTCAGAACAGGCAATTCTAGTTTCTATGGAACATTCTTTCCTATTTCAGTCCCAAAAAGCTGTGAATCTCCATCCCACACATTCTCCCTCCATTCTCACTCTGCTGTATCTAATATTCACCCTCCCAATTCTCCTGAAGGTGCTGATTGAGGCTGATTGACAGATCCATGCTCACTGCTTCCTGTCCTGGACACAGAGACCATAACAAATAGGAGTTGCAGTCGGCCATTTGGCCCATCGAGCCTTTTAAACTATTCAATGAGATAATTTGTTCATCTACCTCAGCATCATTCTCCCCACACTAAACCCATATCCCTTGATATCTTCAATATCTAGAAACCAATCAATCTCTCTCTTGAAAATAGTTAATGACTGAGGTTTCACTGTCCTCAGGGGTTGAGAATTCCAAAGCTTTACCACATCCTTGAGTGAAGAAATCCCCCCACATATTAGCTTTTGCTCCATCCTCTTGTCTGTTCCCCATAACCCTTGACACCCTTGTCAGTCAAAAATCTGTCTAACTGGAATATATTCAATGATCCTCATCCTCAACTGGTTCCTGTGGAAGAGAAATCCAAAAGACTAACAACCCTCTGAGGGAAGAGTTGTCTGGAAATATATAACGTAGCTACAGTTCCATATTACAAGATATTCAGATCCCAAGGAATATGACTCTTTCTAGATGTGACGGTTGAGATTTTTGCCTGTGATTCCTCATTCAAAATCCTGTGAAATGAGTTTACAAAAGTCATCACAGTCAGTATAGGATAGAAATTCAGAACAGACAATTCTAGTTTCTATGGAACATTCTTTCCTATTTCATTCCCAAAAAGTTGTAAATCTCCATCCATATCTATGGATTCTAGTTAAAAATGAAAGTGGATGGGCACTTGAAGGAAATAAACTTTCAGGAGAATGGGGATAGAGAGTGGGAATGGGACTGGAATGTTATACAGAGAGTCAGCATGGACTCGAGTTACCGAATGGATTTCTTCTGTGCTGTAATGGGCTTTATGACTGGAAATGTATAACATCGCTCCAGCATTATATTACAATGCAAGAAATAATAATAAAAGTATTTTATTACAGAAACATAAATAATATATCTAATCTGGGTACCAGATAACAACACCAGACAGATCTCTGTCCTATATTAACGTAAATGTCAGCCATCTCCTGGGGAAAGCTTCCCTTTAATTGTGAACATTAGAAAAAAGACCATCCTTTTAGACAGACAAATAAATGTGTCAAGCTGAGGGATCAAAGGATATTTACCAGGCTGATTCAGGGAATGGCGGGACTGATGTATGAGGAGAGACTGACGAGGTTAGGATGGTTTTCGTTGGAGTTCAGATGAATGAGGGGGGATCTCACAGAGACTTATAAAATTCTAACAGGTCGAGACAGGATAGATGCAGGGAGGATGTTTCTGATGGTGGGGGAGTCCAGAACCAAGGGTCACAGTCTGAGGATTCAGGGTAGACCATTTAGGACGGAGGTGAGGAGACATTTTTTCACCCAAAGAGTGGTGAGCCTGTGGAATTCATGACCACAGGAAGGAATTGATGCCAAAACATTGAATGTATTCAAAAGCGCCTCATACATCAGTCCCGCCATTCCCTGAATCAGCCTGGTAAATATCCTTTGCACTTGGGGCAAATGGGATCACAGGTTATGGGGAGAAAGCAGGATTAGACTATTGAGTTGCTTGATCATCCATGATCTTAATGAATGGCAGAGCAGGCTCGAAGGGCCAAATGGCTTCCTCCTGCTCCTATCTTCTATGTTTCTCTTAAATTTCTTTAAGAGAGAGAGGGACCTGGGCCAACCTTTCCTGAGTCTGCACCCTCCCTGGATTCACTTCCTTTCCCTTCAGTTGTTGCAATTCTCCAATTACCCCCAGAATGAGAAAAGAAAGTGTTTTACTCACAGATGTTGGCCTCTTTTAGGTTGAGACTGAAGGAAGTTTGAGTCTGTCTGAAGCTCAATCTTCATTCACACAAAGCCTGCGCTCTGATTGGCTGGAGGACCACGGTCTTTCCGGTCCTCCAAGTCTTCCTATTGGCCAGAGCTGGTGAGCGGAAGTGAATCAGAAGTGCGCATGTGCGGGTTTTGGGGGAATGCGCATGTGCGGGTGTGGGGCGGGGCCCGGGACACAGCCGGCGCACTGACCATTGTCTGTCCGGGTCTTCCAGCCTTTCCCATTGGACAACAGCTCAGCGTGGCTGGAGGACAAAGTCCCGCCCACCCCCACGTGGGGCTCCGCCCCTCATTGTCTGTCTGCGTGGGATTGACCAATGGGAACTCTGGAGGACCGGCAGTACTCGGGTCCTCCAGCCAATCAGAGCTCCCCCATTGTCTGAATGCGGAAGTTGCACAATGAGCTTGTTCAGCTGCTCACTCCTGCCCAGCAAAGCTGCTGCTGCTTCTCTCTGAATGAAGATTGAGCTTCAGACAGGCTCAAACTTCCTTCTGTCTTCAACATCTGTGAGTAAAACAGTTTCTTTTCTCCCCCTTTCCATTTTGTTTCTCATTCTGGGAGAAATTGTTGACTTGCAGCAACTGATCACGAGAAATAGAAGCAGGAGCGGCCACCAGGCCCTTGAAGCCTGTCCCGCCATTCAATCCGACCATAGCTGACTGATGCTGGTTTCAACTCCTTTACTGTGCCATTTCCCCATAGCCCTCTATTCCCCGATCTATCAAATATGTATCCACCTCCACTTTAAATACTTCTAACGATCCAGCCTCCACCACCCTTTGGGGCGGGGAATTCCAGAGCTTCATCATCCTCTGTGAGAAGAAATTCCTGCACACCTCAGTTTTAAATGACTGACCCTTTATTTTGTTTGAAAATATCTCACCATCTACCCTGTCAAGCCCCCTCAGGATCTGAAATGTTTCAATAACTCCTTTGTCTTCAAAACTTCAAGGAACACAGACCTTGACAATTTACTCCCTCGTGATAGGACAACCCTCCTATCCCAGGAATTAGCCTGGTGAATTTCCTTTGGACTATGTCCAATATTACTATATCCTTGTTTAGATAAGGGGATCAAAACTGTATGCATTATTCCAGGTGAGGCATCACCAACACACTGTACAGTTGCAACAAAACCTCCCTGTTTTTAAACTCCAACCCCTTTGCAATAAAAGCCAAAATGCCATTTTCCTTCTTAACTCGTGTGGGACCTGCCTGCTCGCTTTTTGTGATTCATAGAGAGAAACAGACTGAATGTGACCTAGAAATCATAGAAACCCTACAGTGCAGAAGGAGGCCATTTGGCCCATCGAGTCTGCACCGACCACAATCCCACCCAGGCCCTACCCCCACATATTTACCTGCTAATCCCTCTAACCTACGCATCCCAGGACTGTGAGGCAATTTTTAACCTGGCCAATCAACCTAACCCACACATCTTTGGACTGTGGGAGGAAACCGGAGCACCCGGAGGAAACCCACGCAGACACGAGGAGAATGTGCAAACTCCACACAGACAGTGACCCGAGCCGGGAATCGAACCCGGGACCCTGGAGCTGTGAAGCAGCAGTGCTAACCACTGTGCTACCGTGTCGCCCGTCTGTGCTACCGTGCCGCCCGATTCATGCACAAGAACACCAAGGTCCCTCTGTACTTCACTCACCGGCAGCCTCTCCCCATTTAGATAATCTTCCTGTTGATTCCTCCTACTGAAATACATGACCTCACACTTCCCCACTTTAAACTCCATTTGCCAGGTTTTGAAGACAGAGGGGTGACTTTATTGCATCTTCCCCAACGCTCGACTCATCTTTCCCAGGCCCTATTCCTGTAGCCCTACATTTTTACCCCACTAATCCACATCTATTGGGACACAAAGGGGCAATTTAGCATGGTCATTCAATCTAACCCGCACATCTTTGGACTGTGGGAAGAACCTGGAGAACTCAGAAATCCACACAGACATGGAGAGAATGCGCATACGCCACACAGACTGTCACCCAAGGCCGGGATTGAACCCGGGTCCCTGGCACTGTGAAGCAGCAGTGCTAACCACTGTGCTGCTGTGGCGCCCTTTTTAAATAAACTACAAGCACAGATTTCTCTCGATCTACCCTCCTTCTTACAACCTCAAACAATTCAAGCAAATTTGTCAAACATGATTTATCTTTCATAGAACCATGTTGACGAGGTTTGATTATATTCAGCTTTCCTAAATGATTGGCTATTTGCTCTTTGATTATTGACTCCAGCGTCTTGCCAATAATAGATGTTAAATTAACTGGCCTATAGTTCCCTGCCTTCTGCCTTTCTCCTTTTTTGACCAAGGTAGTCACATTGGCTGATTGCCAATCTTCCGATACTTTCCCGGAATCTAGCAAGTTACGAAAAATTTCAACAGAATTCTCCACTATCCCTTCAGCAACCTCCATTAAAAAGCTAGCGTGCAGTTCATTGGGTCCTGGTGACTTGTCCATCCTTAGCCACTGAAGGGAAAGGAAGTGAGTCCAGTCGGTACATTCCACACATTGTTAGTCCAGTCAGATAGACATATATCTGTCTGGCAGCCTGCATGGAGATTTCCAGCTCTCTGTGTCCAGGACAGGAAGCAGTGAGCATGGATCTGTCAATCTGCCTCAATCAGCACCTTCAGGAGAATTGGGAGGGTGAATATTAGATACAGCAGAGTGAGAATGGAGGGAGAGTGTGTGGGATGGAGATTTACAGCTTTTGGGGAATGAGAGAGAAAAGAATGTTTCATAGAAACTGGAATTGTCTGTTCTGAATTTCTATCCTGTACTGACACTGATGACTTTTGTAAATTCCTTTTACAGAATATCAGAAGGTGAGAACTTACAGACAGAAATCTCAAACCAAATGTCACATCAACATCTGACAGGATCGCTCAATTCATCGGGACCTGAATATCACTGACCTTTGAATCTAGAAGGGGAAATGTTTCTCTGTTCTGTCTGCTTCTGAAGATTTTAAGCATCTGTGTGACTGGAAAATCCGCAAGACACACACACACACACCTGAGTCAGAGTGCTCCAGTGCACAGTGGAAAGAGCTTTAACCAGTTACACAGCTTGAAAATACATCGCAGCATTCACAGCGGGGAGAGATTGTACCCGTGTTCTGTGTGAGATTTAACTGATTGTTTAAACTACAGAGTCACAAGGACACCCGCACCATGGAGAAACCGTGGAAATGTGGGGACTATGGGAAGGGATACATGTGCCCATCTCGGCTGGAAATTCATCGACGCAGTCACACTGGGGAGAGGCCCTTCAGCTGCTGTGTGTGTGGAAAGGGATTCACTCAGTCATCCGAACTGCGGACACACCAACTAATTCACACTGGGGAGAGGCCCTTCACCTACTCTGTGTGTGGGAAGAGATTCAGTCAGTTATCCAACCAGCAGAGACACCAGCGAGTTCACACTGGGGAGAGGCGGTTCACCTGCTCTCAGTGTGGGAAGGGATTCACTCGTTCAACCACCCTGCAGAAACACCAGCGAGTTCACAATGGAGAGAGGCCGTTCACCTGCTCTCAGCGTGGGAAGGGATTCACAAACTCTTCCAGGCTGCAGAAACACCAGCGAGTTCACACTGGGGAGAGGCCGTTCACCTGCTCTCAGTGTGGGGAGGGATTCAGAGTCTCACCCCACCTGCTGAGACACCAACAAACTCACGAGTGATTCCAGGGGTTGGATTCTGCTGTTATTGTTTCTGCTCTCAATTACATCCAGGACTGCATTTTGTTCATTCTCACAGTTGGTCAATGGGGAGGGTCAGAGGGTTTCTTTCTGCTGGACTGGCAGGTCTCACGACTTTGCCTCCAGTGGCTGGTGCTCGGAGGTTAAGAGATATTTAGTCAGCATTTCTGTTTGAAACCCCCCAAATGTTCATCCAATTTCCTTTGTAATTGTTTATTGTCTCCACTTCCTCCACCCTCGTAGGCAGCGAGTTCCAGGTCATTACCATTCGCTGCATCAGAATATTCTTCCTCACATCCCCCCTTCCTCTCTGACACAAAACCATAAATCTGTGTCCCCCTCATCCTTGTCCCTTCAGCTAATGGGAACAGCTTTTCTTTGTCCACCTTATCTAAACCTGTCAGAATCTTGTTCACCTCCATCAAATCTCCCCTCAACCTCCTTTGCTCCAAGGGAAACAACCCCAGCCTGACATCGACATTAAAGAACAAACTCACAGAATATGTTAATACCTGAAATTAAATGGGAATGTTTAATTTCTGTTTTAAAGATATTGTGAATATACTTTCCTGGACAATAAAGAAATAACTCAGCTTGGGTGCAGTTGAATGAAATGTATCAATCTGGTATCCACCTACAGTTAGTGAAAGTCTGGAATGTGTAGCTGGAAATCCCTCCCTAACAGCACTGTGGGTGTACTTACACCTCAGGCATTGTAACAGTTCAGGAAGGCAGTGTTGGCGCTGATCGTGGCCGAGGCAGCTACATACAGCCACATATTCTGTTATAATTGAAGGACTGCTGATTGAATGTGAGGCATTATGGGACTGGACTATCTTGACCACATTCCTGTGACTGCTCAGTTTCTGCAATCACGAACCATTAAAGCTGCTTAGCAGGGCCCCGACAGAGGACCTGGTGAGAATATTTACTCAGAATGAATTAGAATTAAACTTATTCCAGGATCGGCTGGTGTTCAGCGGCTGAGATACTTGAATCTGTAAAAAGGGGGTCTGACCAATCAACGAACGATGATAGGTAGTTGGTTCAAAGCGTTCCCAGGCATTATTTGAATTATTTTATTATACATTTATGACCTGATAGTCGGTGAAGTGACGGTATACTCCAAGTAGCACTGGATTGAAAAGCGGACCTCTGAGAGTAGATTCTAATGTTTATAATCCTATCCAAGCATGGCCAGTGAAAAATCAGAGCTCGAGTGGGGACCTGATGGGTCTCTTACCTGCCATTTGGAAACTAACAGTAAGAAACTTATCGATACAATGATAAGAGAATAGAGCCAATGTTTTGAGTCTGGATTACACTTCAGAAGAGCTCTTATGAAGGGTCACCCAGACTGGAAACATTGGCTCTATTCTCTCTCCACAGAAGCTGTCGGATCTGCTGAGACTTTCCAGCATTTTCTATTTTTGTTTCAGATTCCAGAATCCGCAGTATTTTACTTTTATGATAAAATGATTAGTTCTGATTGGAATCCCCACGACCCTCCCGCAAAACAGAGGGAGTGGTGGCAGAAGGAGAAAAAGGATAAGGATGATAAAGGCTGGGTTCTGATTCTCATGTCGAACGAACAAAACGAGTGAATCAGTTTATAAAGAACAGAAGTGACCCATCCCAAACAAAAACTGATCAAATTAAAATTATTCGGTTGAGGAAGAAAACAAAAAGAATAATCGATGAAGTTTAAAATTAAGTTTGTTTTGTTGTTCGAGAAGATTTTAAAAATTATGTAAAGTGACGTAATTGTGTGCCATGTTTTTTCTGCTCACTCCCCACCCCTTTAGGTTCTGTAGAAAAGTTAACCCTTTCAGCAGACAGTTCATTTGTTTTTAAATCGCCCAGAAACTTATGTCTATTTTGCTTTATAATTGAGGATTCATGGGAACCAGTTAAATGTGGAAATTTTAAGCATAGCCACCAAGACCATATTCACTTGCGGTGTGACCCCGAGTCAGGAACAGTTTCAGAATCAGCAACCATTACTGAGAACATGGCAGAGGGTCATGCTGCTGTGGATGTTCACCAGGAAATGGTTCCAGCTTTGCCAGTTGACTCTGCTGTGGGAGTGGAAGAGGAATGTTCATGTACAGATTCTCAAACTACCTCTTCACCTCCCATTCCAGAAACACCATTACAAGATTTACCAGTGGTATTGTACAGGTTGCAATGCAACCACAAAGCTCCTGACAGACTTCCGTATTGTTAAAGACATTACTTTGTTGTATTTCTGTCCTGATGGAGGATTGAAATTTAAGGGGAGGAGAAGTGTTACAGAGTGTTCTTCTCAACCTTTCTCCCTTCTGAGCACGTGCGGCCTTTGGGCGGGGTTTCAGTCTGCAAGTCCAGGCTGGTTCCAATGCTCCTGTTTCCTTTAGTTTGCCAATGATTTTTAAACTTTGTTATTTATTTATATGAAGAACATCGTGCTTTTAACAACACGTTTGACTACCTTATCTGTGGACTGAAGTTCCCACAATTGTAAAGCAGGAGATTAGTTAAATGGACAGCCTGAATTGAGAGACAATTAAAGAATAAATGATTAATTAATACAGATGTTAGAAAGGCTGGAAATGTAAATTTGAACACAAAAGTTTATAACTTTCAGAATTATAAACATTAAGAACGGTTAAAATGTTGTGGGGATAATAAAATGTTCCCTTCGGAGGATAACAGAATAGAAAAAAACAGATAACAAGACTTGTTAGCGTGGCGCGGTGCCACAGTGGTGAGCACTGCTGCCTCACAGTGCCAGGGACCTGGGTTCGATTCCTGGCTTGGCTGACTATGCGGAGTCTGCACGTTCTCCCCGTGTCTGCGTGGGTTTCCTCCAGGTGCTCCTGTTTGTTCCCACACTCCAAAAGACGTGTGGGTTAGCCATGTTAAATTCTCAATCAGTGTATCCGATCAGACGCCAGAGTGTGGCAACTAAGGGATTTTCACAGGAACTTCATTGCAGTGTTAATGTCAGCCTACTTGTGACACTAATAAATAAACTTTAATACTTTGTTAACCTTGACTGGAGGGAATGAATCAGCTCCTGATCAAGATGTCTCAACATTGAATGACTGATGTTAACCAATTATTGGTCAACACTCAGGCAACCCCAAACTAAGAGATATCGTTTGAGAGAAAGAATTGTCTTAAAATTCAGACAATGTGTGTAACTAGCTAAAAAACCAAACCAGTTTCATTATTGACAAGTCATAGACCAATTGGCTAATTCCCAACAATTGGCTGAGCTGGGCTTTCTACATTTTGAAAGTATAAAAAAGGGGATTCGAGAAACCAATTTGGCAAAAGTTTTTAAAAGTTCAAGGTTTTTTAAAGTTTATTTATTAGTGTCACACATTCACACTGCAATGAAGTTACTCTGAAAATCCCCCAGTCGCCACACTCTGGCGCCTGTTCGGGTAAACTGAGGGAGAATTTAGCATGCTCTATGTATAACCAGCAAGTCCTTCGGTCTGTGGGAGAAAACCCACAGAGGGGGAATGTGCAGACTCTGTACAGACAGTGACCCAAGGTGGAACTCAAACCCGGGTCTCTGGTGCTGTGAGGCAGCAGTGCGAACCACTGTGTCCTACAGAAATGTGTTGGGAGCTGTTGATTTTACAAGTTATCCGTGTTTTCAGAGCCACCACTTCATGTCCTGGTCTGAGAGGGATGGAGGGAAGTTAAAGTTAAGCTTTCTCCTTTACTGTTGATCGATACTTTGATTTTTTATCTTTCTGACTTGTTACATTTTTAATGGTGAATAAACTTTCTGAATTCACCATTTAAAGTGTTCTTTCTTGCCATATGGTTAAGTCACTGGAACCTGGGTGAGTTATGATTAGGGAGGTTGTTGTAAACAAGTGAACCCCATAAATCTGAGTTCAAACAATTCAAAATTCTTACATATGGAATGCAATCCTTTATTCTGAGAGAAATTGAACATTGAAGTAAAGATGTTCTGCTTCAGTTATACAGGGTGTTGCTGAAACTGCATCTTGAATAGTGGCTGCAGTTTTTGTCTCCTATTAAACAAAGGATCGTAGAATCCCTACAGTACAGACAGAGGCCGTTCTGTCCATCGAGTCTGTACCAAACACCATCCCATCCAGGCCCTATTCCCATAACCACATGCATTTACTCCAGCCAGTCCGCCTGACACTAAAGGTCAATTTATCATGGCCAATCAACCTAACCCACACATCTTTGGACTGTGGGAGGAAACCGGAGCACCCGGAGGAAACCCACGCAGAGAATGTGCAAACTCCACACAGACAGTGACCCGGGCTGGAATTGAACCTGGGTCCCTGGTGTTATGATGCAGCAGTGCTAATCACTGTGCTGCCATGCTGTCCCATTTTATAAATACCATGGAAGCAGTTCAGAGGAGGTTTACCAGATTGATTCCCAATCCAGTAGTGTGAAATATTAACACTGTTTCTCTCTCCATAAATGTTGCCAGACCTAATGCATTTTTCCAGTCCTTTCTGTATTTATTTCAGATCTACCTGTAGCGGTAGGAAAAATATTTATTATCCAGGATAAATAAATGTCCTTCATCAGCTTTTGTGGATCATTTCAGTGGAAATGTGCTCTCCCAGGCTCAGAGAAGCAAAGTTGTGAGACCGGCCAGTCCAGCAGAAAGAAACCCTCCGACCCTCCCACTTCAACTGTCAGAATGAACATGGTTCAGTCCTGGATGTGATTAATAGCAGCATCCAACCACTGTCATCATTCGTGAACTCGTTGGTGTCTCCGCAGGCTGGATGACTGAGTGAATCCCTTCCCACACAAACAGCAGGTGAACGGTCTCTCCCCAGTGTGAACTCGCTGGTGCTCCCGCAGGCTGGATGATGTTCTAAATCTCTTTGTGCAGTGAGAGCAGCTGAACGGTCTCTCCTCAGTGTGAGTGCGCTGGTGGATAACCAGATCCCGAGAACTTTTGAAACCACTGCCACAGTCAGAGCATTTAAAGGGTCTCTCCTGGGTGTGAGTGAGATTGTGACTCAGCAGGCTGGATGAATGAGTGAATCCCTTCCCACACACAGAGCAGGTGAACGGTCTCTCCCTGGTGTGAATTCGCTGGTGCTCCCGCAGGTGGGATGATGTTCTAAATGTCTTTGTGCAGTGAGAGCAGCTGAACGGTCTCTCCCCAGTGTGAATGCGCTGGTGGATCGTCAGTTCCCGAGAGCTTTTGAAACCATTTCCACAGTCAGAGCATTTAAAGGGTTTCTCATTGCTGTGAGTGACTTTGTGTTTTGACAGATTGGATAACTGCATAAATCCTTTCCCACACACCAAGCAGATGAATGGTCTCTCTCCAGTGTGAACGCGCTGGTGTCTCTGCAAATCGGGTAAATGAGCGAATCCGTTCCCACACTCAAAGCAGATGAATGCTCTTTCTCCAGTGTGAACCAACCGATGTCGCTGCAGATGATATAACCGAGTGAACCTCTTCCCACACACAGAACAGGTGTATGGCTTCTCTCCGGTGTGAATACGTCGATGAATTTGCAGCTCAGAGGGGGTTTTGCAACCCTTCCCACAGTCCCCACATTTCCACGGTTTCTCCATGGTGCAGGTATCCTTGTGTTGCTCCAGGTTTGACCATCAGTTGAAGTCTCACACAGAACAAGATTATAGTGCCCTGCTGTGATGGTGCAATATTTTTTCAGGCTGTGTAACTGGGAGGCTCTTTCCACAGTCACTGCATGGGAAAATCTCAGTTGATTTTGTGTGTGTGTGTGTGTGTGTGTGTGTGTGTGTGTGTGTGTGTGTGTGTCAGTCCTGTTCCAGTCACACTGATGTTTAAAGACTGCTAAAGCAGACAGAACAGAGAAACATTTCTCCTTCTGGATTCAAAGACCGAAGATATTCAGGTCCCGATGAATTGAGTGACTCTGTCAGATGTTGATGTGATGTTTGGTTTGAGATTTCTGTCTGTAAAATCCTCAACTTCTGATATCCTGTAAAAGGAGTTTACAAAGGTTATCACTGTCAGTACAGGATAGAAATTGAGAACAGACGATTCTAGTTTCTATGGAACATTCTTTCCTCTCTCATTCCCCAAGAGCTGTAAATCTCCATCCCACACACTCTCCCTCCATTCTCACTCTGCTGTATCTAATATTCACCCTCTGATTGAGGCTGATTGGTAGATCCATGCTCACTGCTTCCTGTCCTGGACAGAGAGAGCTGGAAATCTCCATGCAGGCTGCCAGACAGATATATGTCTATCTGACTGGACTAACAATGTATGGAATATACAGACTGGATTCACTTCCTTTCCCTTCAGTTGCTGCAAGTCCCCAATTTCCCCCGGAATGAGAAAAGAAATGGAAAGGGGGAGAAAAGAAAAAGTGTTTCACTCACAGATGTTGGCCTTTTTTAAGGTCAAACCAAATAAACAAACTCAAGTTAAATCAGGACAAAGTAAAAGGGGCAGCTCCCCAAAAGGAGGGGGAGCAGCCCGAACAAAAATCAAAGTAGAAAGGAAACTTAAAAACATCAAATCACAATGTGATTATTAGGGTCGATAACACACCCCAACCCCTGCGGTGCCCAATGGGGGCGGAAGGCGTCAAGCGCACCCATGGACATCGCATGTTCCCTCTCCAGGGACACCTGGCCGCGAACGTAGCCACGGTAGAGGGGCAGACAGTCAGGGTGGATGGCCCCCTCGATCGCCTGCTGCCTGGACCGATAAATGGCGCGCTTTGCCAGGCCCAGGAGCAAGTTCACAAGGAGGTCACCATCCCGACACGCCCCTCTCTGCGAGGGTTTCCTCTGGGTGCTCCAGTTTCCTCCCACAGTCCAAAGATGTGCGGGTTAGGTTGATTGGCTATGCTAAAGAAATTGCCCCTTAGTGTCCTGGGATGCGTAGATTAGAGGGATTAGCGGGTAAAATATGTAGGGATATGGGGGTAGGGCCTGGGTGGGATTGTGGTCGGTGCAGACTCGATGGGCCGAATGGCCTCTTTCTGTGCTGTAGGGTTTCTATGATTCTATTGTCCCTCTGAAGACAGAGGTTCTGAACCAGCCCCTGAAACTCCGCCCATTGTGACCCGCCACCGACAGCAGCGCATGCGCTCTCCTTCCCCGCTGAAACAAGATGGCGGCCGATAACCGGGGCCTGTTCCCGGGATAAAAACCTGGGAGCTGTAAACCCGGGACCTGCAGGGTCTATTCGGGCCGTGCGGCCGACAGCGGGTGTTTGTGAAGCCATAGCTACCTCCCTACCCCGACTCCCGGCTCCATTTCTCCCGCAGCCCCACCGACTCACCCGTTGAAAAAAGCATCTCCCGCACTCATAGGGCTCCGGGCTAAGTGACACTGCGCACGCTCCAGATATAGCACCGCGCCTGCGCAATAGGCTCCTTTGGAATGAATGGGACACTTTCACACCCGCAGGGGCACCTGGGAATTAATGGCGTCATTGTCAATCAAAGACAATAATAGAAAATTATCTTGTGCAATGAAGATCAATTAATATTTAAAAATGCATTCCTCGGAATTTGTGCGCTGCCATTCTCTATTTCTAAAATTAATTTAAACCAGTGCTCTCCTGTGGGAATACCCCGAATTTTTAAAACTTTTCCCACTGGTTTCCTCTCTCTCTGCTCTCCTGAAGGTGCTCATACTGGTTGGGTAAATCCCACAGAGACTGATTTCTTTCACTTTCTTTCTCCTGATGCTGACTATTCTGTTTTATGGAATGATACATCACAGATGGAAACCACTTGGCACATCCTGCCCAGTCGGGCTGTCTTTAAGATCTGTCCAATTAATCCCACAGCCCTGCTGGCAGAGTGAGAACAACATCTATTTATACTGCAGCAATGCAGGAGGTGAATGGAAAATGTTTTCCAGTTGCATACCTCTCAGACACACTCACCCCTAGAAAGATAAATTGGCTTGTGTACTAAGAACAAAGAAAATTGCAGCACAGATACAGGCCCTTCGGCCCTCCAAGCCTGCACCGACCATACTGCCCAACTTAACTAAAACCCACTACCCTTCCAGGGACCATATCCCTCTATTCCCATCTCATTCATGTACTTGTCAAGACGCCGCTTAAATGTCAAGACCGTATCTGCTTCCACTACCTCCCCCGGCAATGAATACCAGGCACCCACCACTCTCTCTGTAAAACATCTGCCTCGTTCATCTCTTTTAAATTTTACCCCTCGCACCTTAAACCTATTCCCCACAGTAATTGACTCTTCCACCCTGGGAAAAAGCTTCTGACTATCCACTCTTTCCATGCCTCTCATAATCTTGTAGACTTCTATCAGGTCTCCCCTCAACCTCCATCGCTCAAGTGAGAACAAACCAAGTTTCTCCAACCTCTCCTCATAGCTAATGCCCTCCATACCAGGCAACATCCTGGTAAGTCTTTTCTGGACCCTCTCCAAAGCCTTCCTTCTGGTAGTGTGGCGACCAGAATTGAACACTATATTCCAAGTGCGGCCTAACTAAGGTTCTATAAAGCTGCAACATGACTTGCCAATTTTTAAACTCAATGCCCCAGCCGATGAAGGTAAGCATGCCGTATGCCTTCTTGACGACCTTCTCCATCTGCATTGCCACTTTCAGTAATCTGTGTACCTGTACACCCAGGTCCCTTTGCCTATTAATATTGTTAAAGGTTCTGCCATTTACTGTATATTTCCTATCTGTATTAGACCTTCCAAACTGCATTACCTCACATTTGTCCGGATTAAACTCCATCTGCCATCTCTCCACCCAAGTCTCCAACTGGTCTATATCCTGCTGTATCCTCTGATGGTCCTCATCGCTATCCGCAAATCCACCAACCTTTGTGTCGTCCGCAAACTTACCTATCAATCCAGTTACATTTTCCTCCAAATCATTTATATATATTAGATATATCCTGTGTGAATTCGCTGTTGTGTCCAAAGACTGGATGGCCCAGCAAAATCCTTCCCACACAAGGAGCAGGTGAACAATCTCTCCCCAGTGTGAACTCGCTGATGTGCACTGAGGTTGGATGAACATGAGAACCCCTTTCCACAGGTGGAGCAGCTGAACGGCCTCTCCTCAGTGTGAATTTGCTGGTGTAACAGCAGGTGGGATGAGATAGTGAATCCTTTCCCAAACACAGAACAGATGAATGGCCTCTCTCCAGTGTGACTGTATCTATGGTTTTCCAGCAAGTACGGATAATTGAATCCTTTATCACAATCATCACATTTCCATGGTTTCTCCATTTTCCCAGCCCCAATGTGACCGTGTCGATGGGTTTCCAACCGGGATGGATAATTGAATCCTTTACCACAATCCTCACATTTCCACGGTTTGTCCATGGTGCTGGTGTCCTTCTGTCTCTCCAGGTTGGTTGATTAGTTGAAGCCTCATCCACCTACAGACCATGGTGTGATGTTTTTCAGGCTATGTAACTGGTTAAAGCTCTATCCACAGTCAGTTCACTGGAGCACTCTCACTTGGGTGTATGTGTGTGTCTCAGTTCTTTTTCTGTCACATTGAATTTTGAAATTTTCTTCCACTGACAAAACAGGGAACGATTTATCCCTCCACTGTCAAAAGCAATCATATTTAGGTCATGCTGAATCGAATGGCTCTGTCAGACTTTGATGTGAAGTTTAGTTTGAGTTTCCTGTCTGTGAATCTTCATCTTCTAGTTCCCTGCACAAAGAGTTTTTAAAAACTGCTTCAGAACAGACAATTTCAGTTTCCACGAAACATTTCTCTGTCTCATTTATCTTGAGCTGTAATCCCCATCCCACACACTCTCTCTTGTCCCTGAGCTGAAATCAAACTCATTGCCCCAACTCCACTTTGAGCTCAGCTCCCTCTCCCTCCAGCTGGATTCAGTCCTGCAGGCCATGTGCAGATTGAGAGTACAATCAAGGAGTCAATTATTTTCCTTCCAAGTCAGGGGACGTGCAGCCCCACTGACTCTGTTGTTACCACAATGGGCACACGTGCTCTGCTCACCAATGAAACACCACGATGACCATTAACATGGGCCTGTTCCTTGGAAAAGCTCCATTTCATTTGTGCCACAACAACAGCGGAATTACCTCCTGCACAGGCACAAAGGTATCATCAGTCACAGAAAATAATTGCAGCTGGTGTCTCAAACCTCATTTTACCATTTGCTCCCAGACATTCTCAATTCAATTTTGAAATGCAAACTGAAATCTGGCAAAGTGGGGTAAATTAAACACATTTTAATGGTCATTTTCAGAATGACTATTCCCGAGAATTAATTCCTAAGTCAGTAAATTAAAATTCTCATCAGCAATGTAGGCAGCACAGTGGTTCGCACTGCTGCCTCACAGCTCCAGGGACCTGGGTTCGATTCCCAACTTGGGTCACTGTCTGTGTGGAGTCTGCCCGTTCTCCCCATGTCTGCGTGGGTTTTCTCCAGATGCTCCGGTTTCCTCCCATCGTCCAAAGATATGCCAGTTAGGTGCATTGGCTATGCTAAATTGCCCCTTAGTGTCCTGGGATGAGTAGGAAGATGGGGCGGGGCTGGAGGACCGAGCGGGAGCGGCTGGTCCTCCAACCAATCGGAGTGAATGAGGGGCGGGACCTGAAGCATGCGCAGTGCGGGTAATGGCGACGGACGGTTTAGAAAATTGAACATCATCAACTATCTCCCTCTGTTAAGACCCGGGAATGAAGCCCAGCAGGACCCGAGAATGAAGCCCAGCAGGACCCGAGGACTCATCAGCCCACAGCTCCAACAGTTTGCTGAGGACCACTTCCCTGGGAATTGTGCTTTTTCAGAGTTCATCCCACACTTCTGTTTTCTGATTTCCAGCTGTTTCTGAGTTTTAACTGTATCTCTATTGTGAACACCGAGGCAAAATACTTGTTCAATTCATCTCCCAGCTCCTTATTTTTCATTATCAATTCCTGGACTCACTTTCTATTAGACAGTTAAGAAATGAGGTGGAGCAAGTGACTGAAGTGTCAGTCAGGGAGCACTATTGGGAGCACCAATAGTTTCAAAATCGTTCTGGAAAAAGATAGGACAGGTCCACAGGTCAAGGCCCTAAACTGGAGCAGGGTCACTTTTGTGGGCATTAGGCAGGATCGAGCAGATGTCGATTAGGTGAGTTTGTTTGAAGGGAAAGGAATGACTGGCAAATGGGAGGTTTTAAAAGTGTGACATCAATAGTCCAGGGGCAGTATATTCCTGTTACGATGCAGGGAAAGAATGCTAAATTTAGGGATCTCTGGCAGACAAGGGACATTGAGGCTCTGGTCAGGTAAAAGAAGGAAGCATACATTGGGTTTAGACAATCGGGGACAAATGAATCACTCTGACTATAAAAAGTGTAAGAAAATACTGAAGAGGGAGATCAGGAGGACAAAAAGAGGGTCTGATATGGATCTGGCAGGTAAGATTAAAGAAAATTCCAAGAGGTTTGAGAGCTATATTAAGAGTAAAAGGGTGGCTAGAGAGAGAATAGATCCCCTTAAAAATCAGTATGGCCATCTGTGTGTGGAGCCACAGGAGATGGGTGAGATTTTTAATGAATACTTCTCCTCTGTGTTTACTGCGGAGAGCACCATGGGTGCTAAAGAAATAAGGGAAACAAGTGGTGATGTCTTGGGCACACGCATGTTACTTGGGCAGAGGTATCTGCAGCCTTATAAAAGCAAATTACTGCGGATGCTGGAATCTGAAACCAGGAGGGAAAATGCTGGAAAATCTCAGCAGGTCTGGCAGCATCTGTAAGGAGAGAAAAGAGCTGATGTTTCTTGTCTAGATGACCCTTTGTCAAAGCTCTGAAACATCAGTTCTTTTCTCTCCATACAGATGCTGCCAGACCTGCTGAGAATGGGGAGAGAGTGTGTGGGATGGAGATTTACAGCTTTTGGGGAATGAGAGAGGAAAGAATGTTCCATAGAAATTGTCTGTTCTGAATTTCTATCCTGCACTGACACTGATGACTTTTGGAAACTCATTTTACAGGATCTTGAAAGAGGAATCACAGGCTGAAATCTCAAACATCACGTCTAGACGTGACAGAGTCATATCCCTTGGGACCTCAATATCATCGAACTTTGAATCCAGGAGGAGAAATGATTGTCCAGTCTGTCGATTTGAAAAGATTTGAAATGTCAGTGTGAGTGAAAAAGCATCAACACTCTGCCACACTTGAGTGAGTGTGTTCCAATGCACTGACTAAAGAGCTTTAACCAGTTACACAGTCTGAATAAATATCACACCATTCACAGTGGGTCGAGACTGTAATCTTGTTCTGTGTGTGGACGAAGTTTCAACTAATTGTCCACCCAAGAAAGAGGCAAGGTCACCTGCACCATGGAGAAACCATGGAAATGTGTGGACTGTGGGAAGGGATACAGAGCCCCATCAGAGCTGGAAGTTCATCGGCGCAGCCACACTGGGGAGAGGCCATTCACCTGCTCTCAGTGTGAGAAGGGATTTAATCAGTTATCCAGCTTACGGACACACCAGCGAGTTCACACTGGGGAGAGGCCATTCACCTGCTCTCAGTGTGGGAAGGGATTTACTCGGTTATCCCACCTGCTGAGACACCAGCGAGTTCACACTGGGGAGAGGCCATTCACCTGCTCTCAGTGTGGGAAGGGATTCACTCAGTTATCCAGTCTGCAGACACACCAGCGAGTTCACACTGGGGAGAGGCCGTTCACCTGCTCTCAGTGTGGGAAGGGATTCATTGAGTTATCCAGCCTGCAGAGACACCAGCGAGTTCACACTGGGGAGAGGCCGTTCACCTGCTCTCAGTGTGGGAAGGGATTCACTCAGTTATCCAGCCTGCAGACACACCAGCGAGTTCACACTGGGGAGAGGCCATTCACCTGCTCTCAGTGTGGGGAGGGATTCACTTGGTCATCCAACCTGCAGTCACACCAGCGAGTTCACACTGGGGAGAGACCATTTACCTGCTCTCAATGTGGGGAGGGATTCACTCGATCATCCCACCTGCAGAGACACCAGCGAGTTCACACTGGGGAGAGACCGTTCACCTGCTCTCAGTGTGGGAAGGGATTCATTCGGTCATCCCACCTGAGGATACACCAGCGAGTTCACACTGGGGAGAGGCCGTTCACCTGCTCTCTGTGTGGGAAGGGATTCAGAGTTTCATCCCAGCTGCTGAGACATCAACAAGTTCACGAGTGATTCCCGGGGTAGGATTCTGCTGTTATTGTTTCTGCTCTCAGTTGCATCCAGGACTGTATTTTGTTCATTCTCACAGTTGGTCAATGGGAAGGGTCAGAGGGTTTCTTTGTGCTGGACTGGCCGGTCTCAGCCTCCAGTGGGCTGATGCTCTTTGAGTCTTTTTGTGAATACCTGGTTTCAAATGTCACAAGGATCACAGAGTGACAGGGTGTGAGGAAGTTTCGAGATATTTAGTCAGAAGAAAACAGAGGTTGGCAGTGCAAAGGTACATTTCTGAATGGAGGGCTGTGACAAGTGACATTCCTCAGCGATCAGTGCTGGGACTTTTGATGTTTGTAATATATATAAATGATTTGGAGGAAAATGTAACTGGTTTGATTGGTAAGTTTGTGGACGGCACAAAGGTTGGTGGAATTGCGGATAGCGATGGGGACCGGCAGAGGATACAGCAGGATATAGATCAGTTGGAGACTTGGGCGAAGAGATGGCAGATGAAGTTTAATCTGGATAAATGTGAGGTAATGCATTTTGGAAGGTCTAATACAGATGGGAAATATACAGTAAATGGCAGACCCCTTCAGAGTATTGATAGGCAGAGGGATCTGGGTGTACAGGTACACAGGTCATTGAAAGTGGCAATGCAGGTGGGGAAGATAGTCAAGAAGGCATACGGCATGCTTGCCTTCATCGGCCGGGGCATTGAGTTTAAAAATTGGCAAGTCATGTTGCAGCTTTATAGAACCTGAGTTAAACCGCACTTGGAATCTAGTGTTCAATTCTGGTCACCACACTACCAGAAGGATGTGGGGGCTTTGGAGAGGGTACGGAAAATATTTACCAGGATGTTGCCTGGTGTGGAGGGCATTAGCTATGAGGAGAAGTTGGAGAAACGTGGTTTGTTCTCACTGGAACAACGGAGGTTGAGGAGGGCAACCTGATAGAAGTCTACAAGATTATGAGGGGCATGGACAGAGTGGATAATCAGAAGCTTTTTCCCAGGGTGGAAGAGTCAATTACCAGGGGCATAGGTTTAAGGTGTGAGGGGCAAGGTTTAAATCATAGAAATCATAGAAACCCTACAGTGCAGAAGGAGGCCATTCGGCCCATCGAGTCTGCACCGACCACAATCCCACCCAGGCCCTACCCCCACATATTTACCCACTAATGTACACATCCCAGGATTCTAAGGGGCAATTTTTAACCTGGCCAATCAACCTAACCTGCACATCTTTGGATGTGGGAGGAAACCGGAGCACCCGGAGGAAACCCACGCAGACACGAGGAGAATGTGCAAACTCCACACAGACAGTGACCCGAGATGGGAATCGAACCCAGGACCCTGGAGCTGTGAAGCAGCAGTGCTAACCACTGTGCTACCGTGCCGATGTACGAGGCAGGTTTTTTACACTGAGGGTTGTGGGTGCCTGGAACTCGTTGCCGGGGAAGGTAGTGGAAGCAGATACGATAGTGACTTTAAGATGTGTCTTGACATTGCTCCACCAATGACCCTCCCCCCATCATAAAGTCAAAAGCGGAGCTGTTCATTGATAACTGCAGTCCTCATGGCTGAGAATGATACCAGGGATGAGGATTTTTTAAAATTCTTTCAGGGGATGTGAATGTGGCTGGCAAGGCCAACATTCATTGTGCATCACTGATTGCCCTTGTGAAGAAAGTGAGCCACTTTCTTGAATCGCTGCAATCCATTTGGTGTAGGTATACCCACAACGCTGTTAGGGAGTTCCAGGAATTTGATGCAGTGACAGAGAAGGAATGGTGATTGATTTTCAAGTCAGAATGGTGTGTGATGTGGAGTACAATTTGCAGATGGTGGCATTCCCATACGCTGGCTGCACTTGTTTTTCAAGTGGTAGAAGTTAGGGTTTGGAACATTGAAGAAGGGAAAGGGTTAATGTTTATTGTACTCAATGTATTTTGTGCCTAAAAGGTTGAACTTTGTACCTGGAATGTATCACAAACATAGCCCTTCCTTGTGGCTCGCCTCCTTTTTGTTTATATTGCTCCTGGTAGTAATATAAGCCATTTGTTCATGTCTTTCATCTTTTACTTTTAGTATAAGCCATTTGTTCATGGTTCCCTCGCTTGTTTATATCATTCTGATAAAACAGACAGTTAAATATAGATGTTAGGGGATAAGTCTTTCTTTCTCATAGGCTTGTGTATGATTTAAACAAAGGAAGCAAATGGTAGAGTGCGAGAATGGCCGTTTGAAGGAGGACTCCCACTGGAACAGTTGCACTCAGTCACTTCAAAGGAAACGCTGCGGGAAGAGCAGGGGACCAGAGGTGACACCTTGGCTTCGACTACCAGGAGAATTGTGCTTTATGACCCAAGGATACCAGATGGTCTCTAACCATGATCCAGAGACTATCAGAAGCTGTTAAAGCAACTATAATTTATGATCAAGGACTGTTAACTGGACTTTGCTTCATGACTTGTATTGGGAACCCTGATGTATAAATATCCACGCTTCTTGTGTTCAGAGAGAACTTTGGCTTCCGCTTTCAAGGGGTCAAGTTCTCCCATAAGCTTATGAGAATAAAGCATGACTGTATTTTGACTCATACCAGCCTATAGAGGTATATTTTCCGACTTCAAAAATGCTGTGAAAACAGCCTTGGTGATTTCTTGCAGTGCATCTAATATGTGGGATACACTGCCACCATTGTGGGCTAATGGTGGAGAGTGAATGTTTAAGGTGGTATTTGAGATGCTGATCAGGCGAGCTACTTTGTCCTGGACAGGATCTACAAAATTGTTGCAGATACACTCATCCAGGTAGGGAATATTCCACCGTACTCCTGGTTTATACCTTGTGAATCATGGCAAGCCTTTGGGGAGTCATTAAGTGAGTAACCTGCCACAAAACTCCCAACCTCTGATCTGCTCTTGTAACCTCAGTATTTAAATGACTGGTCAATGGTAACCCCAAAGTTATTGCTGGTGGGACATTCACTGATGGTAATGCCATTGAATATTAAGGGAAGATGGTTAGATTTTCTTGCTGGAAGTAGATATTTCCTGATAATTATGTGGTATCAATATGAATTGACAATCAGCTCCAACCTGAATGTTGTCCTGGTCCTGCGCTGCATGCGGGCAGCATCAGTATTCAGAGTTGTGAATGGTAATATACACTGCAATCATCAGTGAACATCCCTGTTTCCCACCCTACGGTGGGGAGACGGTAATTAATGAAGCCGCTGAAAATGATTAGGCCCAGGAGACATGAGGAACAACAAAATATATTTATATAGCGCCTTGAAATAATAAAATATCCAGGGAGCATTGTAAAATAAAGTATGATATTGAGCCACAAAGAAGATATTAGGTTAGATGACCAAAAGTTTGATCAAAGTGGTCGATTTTAAGTGGTGTGTTAAAGGAGTAAAGCGAGGTGGAGAGTTGGAGACGTGTCGGGATGATATTCCAGAGGTTGGAGCCTAAGCAACTGAAGGTAGAGCTTGCAATGGTGAAGCAAGGTCAGGGACAAACTAAAGACCAGAATTAGAGCAGTGTCATATATTGAGGTTTGTGGGGCTTATCGGAGATTATAGATATTGGGACAGGCAAGGTCATGGAGTGATTTGAAACCAAGGATGAGAATTTTAATATTAAGTTGTTGCTTTACTGGGTGGATCATCGTGCACGAGGGTGATAGTGGAATAACACTTAATGTGAGTTTAAACCTGGCCAGCAGAGTTTTAGATGAACCCTGCAGTGACCCTTGCAGTGATGACTGACCTCCAACAACCACAGCCATCCTCGTCTGTACCTGGTATATCCCCAACCGGTGGAGAGTTCCCCCCCGCCAAATCCCACCGACTCCAACCCTGTGTCGGTCCCTTTCTGCCAAACTCAGTCAAATGATGTCTTGATGGATTTTCTTTGTTTTTTTTTTGTTTTTTTTGTTTTCTTTGAGAAAACAAAATTTTCTTTGTTCTTCGTTCTGTTTGGAACATCCCAAATGCTCATCCAATTTCCTTTGTAATTGTTTATTGTCTCCACTTCCTCCACCCTCGTAGGCAGCGAGTTTCAGGTCATTACCATTCGCTGCATCAGAATATTCTTCCTCACATCTCCCCTCCCCGCTTGCATCTCTGACCCAAAACAAGAAATCTGTGTCCCCCTCGTCCTTGTCCCTTCAGCTAATGGGAACAGCTTTTCTTTGTCCACCTTATCTAAACCTTTCAGAATCTTGTCCACCTCTATCAAATCTCCCCTCAACCTCCTTTGCTCCAAGGAGAACCCCAGCCTGACATTGACAATAAAGAACAAACCAACAGAATATGTTACTGTCTGGAATCAAATGGGAATGTTTAATTCCTGTTTTAAAGAGATTGTGAATATATTGTCCTGGACAATAAAGGAATCAGCTATAACTGAGCAAGAAGAAGTCGGTTTCAATGTGGAATTGACTGGAATATTGTCTCTGGATTTAAACAATGGAGGAACTACAAACATGGAAGAAAATGAATTTCAAAATGTGAACTCTGTACAGACTGTTTTCAAAATAGAACTTGAAAATTCACAACTGAACAGCAATGAAGACTCTCCTTTTGCAGGAGGAACTTTGGATTATAATTATTGTAAGAAGAAAACCGTCAGAAAAGACTGCAAGCAGTAATTTCCATCTTCAGTGGACTGAATTCCTGGACATGGAACCCAGCAGTGTGCTGTTACCAAGCTGGACTTGTGAATGTGAAGTGGACAATGGAGGGATTATTATGTCTGTTGCAGGTTATAAGATAGATCAACATAGGAAAACAGTGGATTTAGGAACAGGAGTTGGCCATTTGGCCCTTCGAGCCTGCTCCGCCATTCAATAAGATCATGGCTGTTGTTAAGATATACAGCATGTTGTATATTGTAATATTCTAAATGGGATATTATGAAGGTGATACATTTTCATTTTTTCCTGTTTTTGTTACAGAAATCTAATTTTATAATTCCTATGTTTTAGAAATATGAATTAGTTGCAAGAATTGCTTTTAAAAAATGGAAAACCTGGATTGAGAATCTGACAAAAACACCCTCAGGGAATTCGCAGTCACAAAGCATGGCCCATGTTGGTTTAAGAAGTCAAAACTCGAGAGGTAAGAACTGTAAAAGGTCAGCTGGATCTTTTAGCTGGAGACATTGGGTCTGACAATTATTGTACTGTTTTTGTTCGGTGAATTCTTCATGCAGAGCTCAGGGAAAAAGGGTTTAGTTTTGAAGCAAAATATCTGTCGGACATTCCACCTGGTCTCTGTTACCATGGGGATATGTGATTCAGGGTGGAGCCTTGGTTAGAATTAGACCATAAGATATAGGAGCAGAATTAGGCTATTCGGCCCATCGAATCTGCTGTGCCATTCGATCATGGCTGATAAATCTCAATCCCATTCTCCTGCCTTTTCCCCGTAACCTTTTGAGTCCTTTCCAATCAATGACCTGGTTCCACAGATAGACAGCGGACAGTCTGCAGTTAGCTTGGAAGCCACCAGTTGTGGGATCAGGAGCTGTGAACCAGCTGTGGGACTAGAAGCTGAGAGGACCATTAGAAACCAGGGGTGTTTCCAACATTTAAATCCCTCAGCAAGAATGCAGTGAAGCTCATGTTTGGACTGAGGAGTCCACAGTTTGAGAGCTTAAAGGAAAATTGGAGGCTTGTTTAATGAAAAGATAATGGATGGACTCCCATAAACTCTTGGAGCTTGGAGAAGATCTGAAGTACTGGGGAGAATTAAAGTGAATTGAGAGCTTTGACATACCTTTGGGATGGTCCGAGGAACAGAAGTGAATGAAACTTCAAGATATTAAGTATAAAGAAACTCTTGGGGTGAGGTAAAAAAACAGAACTAGGTTTATATCATAAATCTTTATTGTATTCAATTTGTGGTGTTGTCTTTTTAAATTTTATTTAAACATACAGTAAAGTTTGTTTTTGTTTAACAATGTGGAATCTTGTGATGTAATTCTTTCAGTTAATCACCGGGTGTTCGAATTTCTCTGCAAACGTTAACAGTCCTGACCGGGATCGCAAAAATTCACACAGTGTTGCAAAACAAATCGAAGAAAAAGATGGTTTTTCTTCTTCAGTCCAAACGTTACACATGAAGAAACCCTCTTCTGGTATCTCCAATAATTTGTTGCTTCGAGCAATTCTTTTCATGGAACAATCAGATAATTGATGACTGAAAATGGAACTAATTGTATCCCTTTAAAGCAGGAGGGCGATCGCCCGGCACAGAGGGGAATTAGGGATTTCTCCCATAGACCAATTGACAGGGATTCTACCCTCCAACCACCTGAAGTGAATTCTTTACATGAATCATCCGTGCCAGTGCAGGTATCAACTTGCAGTTTGGCTGATCAGAAAATGCTTTGTTGCTGATTATCCTTGTGTTAGGAAGTGACGATGCCAAGGCCAGATCTTGTTTCCTCCTTGATCGGGATGTAACCCGTGTCCACATCGCCATTTCATTCTTCCACTGGTTGTAAGGTTCAGACTCCGAGAGCATCAGCAGGTAATCAGACCCTGACAATTCCCACTGCCTTTCAGTCATTTCTCACAAAAGCTGCTGGGATTGGAAGTTTCTGTCTGAAATATACTTTCTTTTAGTTTCCAACCTTCACCATGAGACAAGCATTTTCTGTTACCATGTTATAATCCTGACAGCCTTGGGGCGGAGTCAATCTTTATTTGGTCTAGATTTATTCACAGAATCAAACATTACAGGTTCAACTCTGACTCCAAGTTATATTAGTGAGTCCCACTTTGTACCTGCTCATTATAACTGTCTAATCAATGCCCTCCATTTGAATAAATTTAACCTCTATTGATATAGTTAACACCCACAGGCAGAGAATCCAAAAGATCACTAATCGGTGTGACTGCCATGGTGTCTCAGCAGCTTGGTTGAACAAGTGAATCCTTTCCCACACACTGAACAGGTGAATGGTCTCAGTTTGGAAATGAAGGGAAAATAAAATTTCAGGCAGAAGCTTCCAATTTGGTAGGTTTTATGAGAAATCGCTGAAAGTGAATGGGAATGATCAGGGTCTCTCCCCAGTGTGAATTCCCTGATGTTTCAGTAGGTCAGATGATGTTCTAAACCTCTTTACACAGTGAGAGCGCCTGAACGGGGTCTCCTCAGTGTGAATGCGCTGGTCGACCCTCAGGTAGGCTCAGGTTTTAAAGCAGCTCCCACAGTCAGAGCATTGAACAGGTTTCTTATTGGGGGAGGTGCCTCAGTATTCCAGCAGACTGGATGATTGACTGAGTCACTTCCCACACACACATCAGATGAATGGCCTTTTCCCAGTGTGTAATCGTTTGTGTCTCAGCAGACTAGATAATTGAGTGAATCCCTTCCCACACTCGGAGCAGATGAATGGCCTCGGCCCAGTTTGAATGCGTTGGTTTGTCAGCGGGAGGGATGAGTGAGTGAATCCCTTCCCACGCTCTGAGCAGGGGGACAGTCCCTCACCCGTGTGAAATCGCTGGTGGTTCTGCAGGGTAGATGACTGAGTGAATCCCTTTCCACACACACAACAGGTGAATGGTCTCTCCCCATTGTGAACCCGCTGGTGTGTCAGCAGGGCAGACGGATCGCTGAATTTCTTCCCACACTCAGAGCAGGTGAATGGCCTCTCCCTGATGTGAAGTCGCTGGTGATTCCTCAGGGTGGATGAATCACGAAATCCCCTTCCAAACTCAGAGCAGGTGAACAGTGTCTCCACAGTGTGGCTGCATCGAAGGGTTTCCAGCTTCGAGGGACAATTGAATCCCTTCCCACAGTCCCTACATTTCCATGGTCTGCGTGTCTTTGTACATTTGCAGGTTCAGATGAAGGTTTGATCCCATAGATAACACATACATGGTCTCTCTCCTCACTGTGAATCCTTCAATCTTTTCCAGGCTGTGTAACTGGTTAAAGCTCTTTCCACAGTCAGTTCACTGGAATACTCTCACTCGAGTGAATGTGTCTCAGTGATTTTCCAGTCACACTGATGTTTAAACAGTTTGAAGGAACAGACAAACATTTCCCATTCCAGTTTCAAATGCCGATGGTATTCAGATCCTGAATAATTGTGTGACTCTGTCAGATCCTAACGTCATGTTTGTTGAGATTTGTGTCTGTAAATTCTCCCCTTCTAATAGCCTGTGAAAGAAATTCACAAAAATCATTGCTGTCAGTACAGGATAAAAACTCAGAACAGACAATTCTAGTTTCTGTGGAACATTCTTTCCTCTCATTCTTGAAAATTTGTAAATCTCCATCCCAAACACTCTCCCTCCATTCTCACTTTGCTGGACCTGAAATAGACATTGTCCTGAGAGTGCTGATTCGTCCTAATCGACAGATCCGTGCTGACTGTTTCATGTACAGGACACATATTCCTGAAATCTTCACACAGGCTCGTGTCTCAGCATATAAAAAATTAGCATATTTAGTGGACTAAAAATGTATGCAATATTCAGAACTCTATTACATGATTAGAGATACAGATGGGTGCGGAAGAACTTGACTTAGGGAGCAAGCAATCATGTTCTGGAACTCACTGACGATGAGAGTGGTGGAAGTGGAGACGACCAGTGATTTCAAAATAAAATTGGTCGGGCACTTGAAGGAATTAAACGTACTGGGGAACAGGAATATCGAGGAAAAATGGCACTGAGTGGATTCCCCGACAGAGACTTGGCATGGACTCAAGCTGCTGAATTGATTTATCTTGTGCTCTGCTGACTCTTTGACTGGAAAATATACAGTGTGGTTACAATACTATTCTGGAATTAAACAAAATCAACTAATACAAATCCATAAATAACGTACCTAATATGCACCATATAGTAAGAAGTCTCACAACACCAGGTTAAAGTCCAACAGGTTTATTTGGAATCACGAGCTTTCAGAGCGCTGCCCCTTCATCAGGTGAGAAGGAGCAGCGCTCTGAAAGCTCGTGATTCCAAATAAACCTGTCGGACTTTAACCAGGTGTTGTGAGACTTCTTACTGTGCCCACCCCAGTCCAACACTGGCATCTCCACATCATATGCACCATATAACAACACCAGACATATCAATGTTGTTACGATCTTCATGGTCACCTTATAATAAACAAATTCCCACAAATCCCAATGGAATAAACTAAAAGACAATGTTTCATTTTTAAACATTTTTACTTTCAAAATTAATCTAAAATTAACATCACTGAATCATTCATTAAGAAACAGTATTTGAATAGACAAGATAAATTACACTTTAAAAAGCTCAGACAATAAAAACAGGTTCCACAAAATCACAAACATTTCCCCCTCAGTATATTTGGCTCTAATTCCAGTTCCAGAGAATTTCTCTGTCTCTGTATTTCCGAGGGGGGGAAAGAAAGTGTTTTCCTCACAGATGTTGTCCTCTTTTTCGGTCAAACCAAGTAAACAAACTCAGATTAAATCAGGACAAAGTAAAAGGGGCAGCTCCCCAAAAAGGAGGGGGAACAGCCCGAACAGAAATCAAAGTACAAAGGAAACTTAAAAACATAAAATGAGAAATACGATGTTGTCCAGAGGATGAAGTTTGAGTCTGTGTGTGAAGTTTGAGTCTGTGGTGAAGTTTGAGTCTGCGGTGAAGTTTGAGTCTGTGGTGAAGTTTGAGTCTGTGTGTGAAGTTTGAGTCTGTGTGTGAAGTTTGAGTCTGTGGTGAAGTTTGAGTCTGCGGTGAAGTTTGAGTCTGTGGTGAAGTTTGAGTCTGTGTGTGAAGTTTGAGTGTGTGTGTGAAGTTGGAGTCTGTGGTGAAGTTTGAGTCTGTGGTGAAGTTTGAGTCTGTGGTGAAGTTTGAGTCTGTGTGTGAAGTTTGAGTCTGTGGTGAAGTTTGAGTCTGTGGTGAAGTTTGAGTCTGTGGTGAAGTTTGAGTCTGTGTGTGAAGTTGGAGTCTGTGGTGAAGTTTGAGTCTGTGGTGAAGTTTGAGTCTGTGTGTGAAGTTTGAGTCTGTGGTGAAGCTACAAACAGAAGCTGTTCTGTTTCAAATCAAACTGCGGGACTTGGAAGAAAATGATGGGAAGAGATTTTCCAAAGTCCCCTCCCCCACTCCCTCAGCTGGCAGCCCAGCACGCAGGCGCAGAGAGTGCTGCTGAGCCGAGCTGTCCGGAGCAGGCGCAGAGAGCGCTGCTGAGCCGAGCTGCCGGAGCAGGCGCAGAGAGCGCTGCTGAGCCGAGCTGTCCGGAGCAGGCGCAGAGAGCGCTGCTGAGCCCAGCTGTCCGGAGCAGGCGCAGAGAGCGCTGCTGAGCCGAGCTGTCCGGAGCAGGCGCAGAGAGCGCTGCTGAGCCCAGCTGTCCGGAGCAGGCGCAGAGAGCGCTGCTGAGCCGAGCTGTCCGGAGCAGGCGCAGTGCGGCTGCCGCCAGCGGTCGCTCTCGATCTCTTTTTGAAGCAGCAGCCGCCGCAGGGAGGGGGGAGGGGGAGATCACCGTGCGGCTTCTCGCTCTGGCCGGAGCCGCCAGCCGGTTGCCTGGAAACCGTGGCTGGAGGAGGTGTCGGGGGAGGAGGAACAATGGGTGAGGGCGGGACTCCCGGGTCCGCGAGCCGGGCCTGCGCCATGGAACCCCGACACGTCACTGCGGAACCGAGTAATTCCTATTGGCTGATTCAGGCAGCGCTCCATTGTGACGTCTCAATGCGGAAGTTGTCCACTGAGCTTCAGATTAAAGCTTCCACTTGGATTTGAAAAGACTTCGGCCATCAGTGAGTGGAAAAGCAGCAACACCCTGCCACACCCGAGTGAGAGTGTTCCAGTGCACTGACTAAAGAGCTTTAACCAGTTACACAGCCTGAATAAATATCACACCATTCACAGCAGGGAGAGACTGTACCCGTGTTCTGTGTGTGGACAAGGCTTCAACTGATTGGCCACCCAAGAGAGAGGCAAGGACACCTGCACCATGGAGAAACCATGGAAATGTGCGGACTGTGGGAAGAGATACAGAGCTCCCTCTCTGCTGGATGCTCATCGGCGCAGCCACACTGGGGAGAGGCCATTCATCTGCTCTCAGTGTGGGGAGGGATTCGCTCTGTTGCCCAGCCTGCAGTCACACAAGCGAGTTCACACCGGAGAGAGACCGTTCACCTGCTCTCAGTGTGGAAAGGGATTCACTGTGTTATCCACTTTGCAGAGACACCAGCGAATTCACACTGGGGAGAGACCGTTCACCTGCTCTCGGTGGAGGAAGGGATTCAACCAGTTATCCAATCTATGGACACACATGCGAATTCATACTGGGGAGAGGCCATTCATCTGCTCTCGTTGTGGGAAGAGATTCACTCGGTCATCCGACCTGCGGACACATCAGCGAGTTCACACCGGGGAGAGGCCATTCACCTGCTCTCAGTGTGGGAAGGGATTAACTCGGTCATCCAACCTGCAGACACACCAGCGAGTTCACACTGGGGAGAGGCCATTCACCTACTCTCAGTGTGGGAAGAGATTCACTCGGTCATCCGAGCTGCGGACACACCAGCGAGTTCACACTGGGGAGAGGCCATTTACTTGCTCTCAGTGTGGGAAGGGTTTCAGTCAGTTATCCACCCAGCAGAAACACCAGCGAGTTCACACTGGAGAGAGGCCGTTCACCTGCTCTCAGTGTGGGAAGAGATTCACTCAGTCATCCCACCTGCGGAGACACCAGCGAGTTCATACTGGGGAGAGGCCATTTACTTGCTCTCAGTGTGGGAAGGGTTTCAGTCAGTTATCCAACCTGCAGAGACACCAGTGAATTCACATGGGGAGAGACCATTCACCTGCTCTGAGTGTGGGACGGAATTCACTCAGTTATCCCACCTGTTGAGAGACATCAGTGAAGTTACACTGGGGAGAAACTGTCCACCTGCTCAGTGTATAAAAAGGGTTCAGAATTTCATCACGGCTGCTGAGGCACCAACAAGTGCACAGGGGTTGGATTCTGCTGTTATTGTTTCTGCTCTCAATTACATCCAGGACTGCATTTTGTTCATTCTCACAGTTAGTCAATGGGGAGGGTCGGAGGGTTTCTTTCTGCTGGACTGGTCGGTCTCACAACTTTGCCTCCAGTGAGCTGATGTTCTTTGAGTCTTGTTGCGAATACCTGGTTTCAGATTTCACACGGATCACAGAGTGACCGGGTGTGAGGAAGTTCAGAGATATTTAGTCAGCATTTCTGTTTGAAACTCCCCCAGATGCCCATCCAATTTCCTTTGTAATTGTTTATTGTCTCCATTTCCTCCATCCTCCGAGGCAGCGAGTTCCAGGTCATTACCATTCGCTGCATCAAAATATTCTTCCTCACATCCCTCCCTACATCTCTGACCTGAAACTTTAAATCTGTGTCCCCCTCGTCCATGTCCCATCAGCTAATGGGAACAGCTGTTCTTTGTCCACCTTATCTAAACCTGTCAGAATCTTGTCCACCTCTATCAAATCTCCCCTCAACCTCCTTTGCTCCAAGAGGACCAACCCCAGCCTGACATTAACAATAAAGAACAAACTAACAGAATATGTTAAGACCTGAAACCAAATGGGAATGTTTAATTCCTGTTTTAAAGATATTGTGAATATCTTGTCCTGGACAATAAAGGAATTGGAATAACTCACCTTGGGTGTGGTTGAATGGAATATGTCAATCTGGTATCCACCTACAGTCCAGTGAAAGTCTGGAATGTGTAGCTGGAAATCCCTCCCTAACAGCACTGTGGGTGTACCTACACCTCAGGCATTATAACAGTTCAAGAAGGCAGTGTTGGGGTTGACCATGGCCGAGGCAGCTACATACAGCCACATATTCTGTTATAATTGAAGGACAGCAGATTGAATGTGAGGCATTCTGGGACTGGACTATCTTGACCACATTCCTGTGACTGCTCAGTTTCTGCAATCACAGACCATTAAAGCTGCTTAGTAGGGCCCCAACAGAGGAGCTGGTGAGAATATTTACTCAGAATGACTTAGAATTAAACTGGGGCGGCATGTGGCACAGTGGTTAGCACTGCTGCCTCACAGCGCCAGGGACCCGAGTTCAATTCCCAGCTTGGGCCACTGCCTGTGTGGAGTTTGCACATTCTCCCCATGTCTGTGTAGGTTTCCTCCGGGTGCTCCGGTTTCCTTCCACACTCCAAAGAAGTGCAGGTTAGGTGGATTGGCCATGCTAAATTGCCCCTTCGTGTCAGGGGGACTAGCTGGGGTAAATGCATGGGGTAATGGGGATAGGGTCGGTGGGATTGTGGTTGGTGCATACTTGATGGGCCGAATGGCCTCCTACTGCACTGTAGAGATTCTATGAGATTATTGCAGGACCGACTGGTGTTCAGCAGCTGAGATCCTGGAATCTGTGAAAAAGGGGTCTGACTAATGAACAAACGGGGGTAGGAAGCTGACTAAGAGGTGAAGAAGCGTTTTCAGGCATGTTTAAATTATTTTATCATAAATTTGTGATAAGAACTGTGAGGGACTTGTGACCCATTAGTCAGTGAAGTGACGGTATACTCCAAGTAGCACTGGACTGAAAAGCAGACCTCTGAGAGTAGATTCTAATGGTTATAATCCTACCCAAGCATGGCCAGCGAAAAATCAGAGCTCAAGTGGGGACCGGACAGGTCTCTTCCTGCCATTTGGAAACTAAGAACAAGAAACTTATCGATTAAACTGATTAGAGAATAGAGCCAATCTTTCGAGTCTGGATGACACTTCATAAGAGCTCTTATAAAGGGACATCCAGACTTGAAACATTGACTCTATTCTCTCTCCACAGATACTGTCAGACCTGCGGAGATTTTCCAGCATTTTCTGTTTTCTTTCAGATTCCAGTATCCGCAGTATTTCACTTTTATGATAAAATGATTAGTTCTGATTGGAATCCCCACGACCCTCCCGCAAAACAGAGGGAGTGGTGGCAAAAGGAGAAAAAGGATAAGGATGATAAAGTCTGGGTTCTGATTCTCGAGCTGATGTAGAGTAAACAGAATGAGTGAATCAGTTTATAAAGAACAAAAGTTACCATCCCTATCAAAATCTGATCAAATTAAGTAGGTTGAGGAATAGAACAAAAAAATTAATGGATGAAATTTAAAATGATTTGTTTTGTTTTAAACTTGTGTAAAGTGATGTAATTGTGTGCCAAGTTTTTGCTGCTCACTCCCCACCCCTTTAGGTTCTGTAGAAAAGTTAACTCTTTCAGCAGACAGTTAATTTGTTTTTAAATCGCCCGGAAACTCGTGTCTATTTTAGTTTATAATTGAAGATTTATGGGAATGGGCTAAGATGGTCTTTTTAACATTTTTAAAGTATAAAAAAGTGGTCTTGAGAAGGCAATTTGGTTGAGAAAGGTGGAGGGAGAGATGTTTACAGAGCGGTGTTGAGAGCTGTTGGTTTTACAAGTTATCCATGTTTTTGGAGCGGTCATTTCATGTCCTGGTCTGAGAGGGATGGAGAGAAGTCTGTTCAATTGTTAATGTTAAACTTTCTCTATTCACTGTTAATCAACACTCTGTTTTTTTATCTTTCTAACTTCCAACATAAACATTCTGTACTTTCTAACGAGATTAGTTCCTCGCCTTCATTCCCTGTGACTGGAACGGGAAATTGCTCAGTGTCTGTATGTTTGAAAGTCTAGTGATTGTCAAATCATTTTTTGTTATCAGAGAAGTTTGAATCTCGGCCTAACTTCGAAAATGTGTCGACTGCCATCAAACAGTGTTCAGTGTTGAAATCAGCGAGATCCGAATGACTATTCGAAGTTGAGATCAAGCCAATCCTCCGATCACCTCCCCTCACCCCCTTCCACTGAACGAACTGCCCGACATAATATAGTGTGAGGGAAACATGTGAAACACAGTGTTGAGCAACTTGTGAACTTACCAGTTAAAAGAGCTGCTGCTGTGAGGAATAAATATAGGGTAACGGGAGACATGTTTGCCGAGAGCTCGCAGTGGATGTGACCAGAACGGGTTGAAGCTGAAATTGTTTTCGTCAAGAGTTGGGAAGAAGTTGAGTCATATCCGGGCCCCTATTGATTGGTTCATTGCCGCCAACCTCATCATATGACATCCAATTGGCTTCAAATAATAAAATTCAGTCTCACCAATTCCAATTCAGAATTCTCGGAAGAAGATATTTGGTGAGGTATGTAAATCAACAAGCCCCAAAATGTTCTCAATGACCCCATTCCAAACCTGATTGAACAGAATCTGATGTGGAGATACCGGCGTTGGACTGGGGTGAACAAAGTAAGAAGTCTCACAACACCAGGTTAAAGTCCAACAGGTTTATTTGGTAGCAAACACCATAAGCTTTCGGAGACCTGCTCCTTCGTCAGATGGAGTGGAAATGTGCTCTCAAACACTGCAAACAGACACAACATCAAGTTACAGAATACTGATTAGAATGCGAATCCCTACAGCCAGCCAGGTCTTAAAGATGCAGACAATGCAGATGCAGAAATAGGCAGAGCCCCCAGGATGGGTAATTAGCAGTAAAAAAAAATTAGCAGACAAGTCCCTCCACCCACATTGTCTCCATCTTTAAGACCTGGTTGGCTGTAGGGATTCGCATTCTAATCAGTATTCTGTAACTTGATTTTGTGTCTCTGTGCACTGTTTGAGAGCACATTTCCACTCCATCTGACGAAGGAGCAGCGCTCCGAAAGCTTATGGTGTTTGCTACCAAATAAACCTGTTGGACTTTAACCTGGTGTTGTGAGACTTCTTACTGTGAACAGAATCTGCCAGCAGAGGGCACCAAATCCCTGCATACTCATTAGAAGGTCACGTGGGTCCAACACCGAAGCCAAAAGGGATGAGTTCCTGAGTGAGGTCACAATGGGGCTGGTCCCTGCATTGTGTCTCAATCATCCCATTCCCATTCACTGAGATACTCAGTCAGACAGACTGGCGGCGCTATGTGACAGTAAGTGAAGAATTATGTTCATTAACACAGTTTAGCAGATTGACGACAATAGATTGTAATCTGATTTAATATAGTTCACGGTATATATGTATATAATATATATATCATAGAAATCATAGAAACCCTACAGTACAGAAAGAGGCCATTCGGCCCATCGAGTCTGCACCGACCACAATCCCACCCAGGCCCTACCCCCATATCCCTACATATTTACCCGCTAATCCCTCTAACCTATGCATCCCAGGACACTAAGGGGCAATTTTAGCATGGCCAATCAACCTAACCCGCACATCATTGGACAGTGGGAGGAAACCGGAGCACCCGGAGGAAACCCACGCAGACACGAGGAGAATGTGCAAACTCCACACAGACAGTGACCCAAGCCGGGAATCGAACCCAGGTCCCTGGAGCTGTGAAGCAGCAGTGCTAACCACTGTGCGACCGTGCCGCCCATGTATATATATATGGACAGGTTGTAAAATGGAAACTTACGCACACATACAGATATATCGTTCCTCTTTAACCTTGGACTCTTATTTATCTACTTTTACAGGCGGAATATGTGCAGTAACTCAGTCTCTGGTGCCGTTAACTGTGCAAGAAGAAGGTTTAGCGCAGTTCGATTGTGAATAATCAGACCAACTATGCAATTGCATCAGCAGAAATAGGCAGAGCACCCAGGATGGGTAATTAGCACTAAAAAAAATTAGCACTGGGAAAGGGAAAATCTCAGGAACATTTGTGATGGCTGTTGACGAGTCTGGTTCCTCAGTATAGGCGGCATGAGCGCGGAGGATGGAACGGCCGATTACTATGCTGTGAGGCACAGCGTCAGGAAAAGCACATAAACCTCAGCGCATTCAGTCAAATGTTTTTGGGGCCTTTACCTGAGACATTAGTTTCTTTCTAGCTTTACAGAGTCAGGTTTTTATATCAAACGTTTGGATTGCTGTCCCTGCCCTTGTTGAAATCAATGGGGAGCCTGTCTGGGAAATCAGAATTCATAACTGTACCCCAAGTGATATCAGCTCAGTAAATAACTTGGAACATAGTGTGCCGGCCGAGGTGGAGAATGCCGACAGGCGTGCAGTAATGCCGCTCATTATGGGCTGTTCATCCTGCCAGTTAACTGAAAAGGATCCCAAGGCAGTGAGTCTGTGTCACTGGGTTCTATATCAAAAACAAAATGTATAAAAGTCTGGGATTGAATTTAACCAATGAAGTGAAAAATTGTCCTTTAGAAAGCAAATCACCGAACAGCACAACCAGGACATCAGAAAGGTCCTTGGACAGCAACTGTGCCTGGTGTAGATTCGGACAGGCAATAACTCACATCTAACAGTATGTTGTTCCTTCTCGCCTGAAGTTAAATAAGGAATGCAGATCAGGAATATATTTCACTTACTGGGAGACTGGAGAAAGTTTTCCAGGGACAGCTTTATATAAATGCCCAGTTCTCTGATGAAGCACAGGCTACAAACATGCCAGGACTGTTCTTCTGCCGGTTTTTATACGACCGATATTGATCTTCACTGCACAGAAATAGGTGGCGGTGTCTGTGATCTTGGCGTCGCTAACATTTAGAACGTTTCGAGTCCAGATGACCCTTCGTTAAATTGTTGTTGTGAGCTGCATTATTTGTGAGAATGAGAGTGACGGAGTGGGATTGATCCACAGCCAGTGTCACCAGTTTGAGGACAGGAGGGGAGAGAACCTAGAGAGAAGACTAGAAACTGAATCGAGCAATGAGCAGAGAGGGAGAAGTGTGTGTGGGGCACAGAATTGTTTGCTCTGAATTTCTGTCCTGTACTTACACTGATAACTTCTGTAAACTCCTTTTGCAGGGAGTTCGAGGGAGAGAAGTTCCAGATGGGAAAGTCAGAACAAACATCATATCAAAATCTGACAGTCACTTGATTCATCAGGACCTGAATATCATCAACCTCTGAATGTGGGAGAAATGTTTGTCTGTTCTGTCTGTGGGGAAAGATTTTAAACATCAGTGTAACTGAAAAAGCACCGAGACACACATACACCCGAGTGAGAGTGTTCCAGTGAACTGACTGTGGAAAGAACTTTAACCATTAAACAGCCTGAAAAAACATCATACCATTCAGTGTGGAGAAATGTACATGTGTTCTGTGTGAGGCTCCAACTGATCATCCAACCTGCAGAGACAAATGAATAATTGAATCGCGGAGAAAGCGTGGACATATGGTGACTGTGGGATGGGATTAATTTTCCCTTTTGAACTGGGACATGATCAATGCAGGGACCTTTCACCTTCTCCATGTGTGGAGATGGATTTACTCAGTTATCCAGTCTGTCGACACACCAGCCAGTTCATACCCAGGAGAGGCTGTTCAGATGTTCCACATGTGGGAAGGAATTTGCTGACTCATGTGACCTCCTGGCTCATGAGCAAGTTCACACTGAGGAGAGCGCATTCACCAGGCCTGTGTGTGGCAACGAATTCACTCAGTCATCCCAGCTCACTGAACATCAACATGTACACAGTGATCAGAGACTTTTTAAATGTTCTGACTGTGAGAAGAGCTTTAAAAGCAAGAAGTATCTGCAAATACACCAGCGACTTCACACTGGGGAGAAACTGTTCATCTTGTGTGTGAGTGGGAAGAGATTTGTTCAGTCATTTGACTTGCTAATTCACCAGTGACGTCACACTGGGGTGAGGCCATTCACTTGCTGTGTGTGTGAAAAGGGATTCACTCAACCACACCAGCGAGTTCACACTGAGGAGAGGCCATTTATTTGCTGTGTGTGTGGGAAGGGATTCACTCAGACATCCCACCTTGTGACACACCAGCAGGTTCACACTGGGAACAGACCATTCATCCTCTGAGAGTGTGAAGGGATTCATTCAGTCATACCAGCTTCTGTTGCACCAGCGAATTCACATTGGAGAGAGGCCATTCACCTGCTCCATGTGTGCTAAGGGATTCATTCAGTCATCAGACAGTCTGGTGCACCAACGAGTTCATACTAAGGAGAGGCTATTCACCTGCTCTGTATGTGGGAAAAGATTCTCTCAGTCTTCCCAACTCCTGAAACACCAGCGAGTTCACACTGGGGAGAGGCCATTCACCTGCTCTGAGTGTGGGAAGGGATTCACTCAGTCATCACACCTTGTGACACACCAGCGAGTTCACAAATGACTGCAAGAATTAGATTCTGCTTTTAATCATATTGAAGACTGAATGTGTGGGTTAATCCTGATGTGTGTAAGAAAGCCACTCTCTTCCATGGTTTAGAGCTCCTAGATATGGAACAGAACCTCCTTTACAACTATGTTTAGAGTCAGGAAGAATGCTGGAAACATGATGTCAAATCAGAGATTGGTGTAAAACTGGGATCTGTTCCTGACAAAGTAAAACGGCAGGTTTAACTTTACCGTCTGAAAATAGTACGAAGATTGAAAATGTTTGTGTGAAAATCCTGAATCTACCAATGTAAGGTAATGATAACATCAAGTTACATTTCTATCTGGAACCTCTGGCCATCTCTCACCTTCCATTGACTTCAGTGATAGAAACTGACTTGAAATCTGTCAACATTAGAAAACTATAAATAATTTGAGGCTTTTTTACAGTTGGGATCTTTCTCTGTTCTCTCCACTCAAGGTATTAGATACCAGACTTTCTCCTGTGAATATCCAGCTGGAGTATTGGGCTCTGATGTGTTCCTTTGTTCATCTTATTGACTCTAAATATTGAACCTTGTGGTTTCAGCCGCTGATAATCAAGCTCCCAACAACAGATTGCCTTTTACTGACTTTATTAACAGCGCTGCAATAATACAGACAGAGTAATTCCTCACATGGTTCCAGTACTCAGTGAAGTACTTTTTAAAAATTCATTCATGTGATGTGGATGTCACTGGCTTGGCCAGCATTTAGTACCCACCCTAATTACCCTTGAACTGAGCGGATTGCTCGGCCATTGCAGAGGGCATTTAAGAGTCAACCACATTGCTGTGGATCTGGAGTCAAAGATGTGCCAGACCAGGTAAGGACGGCAGATTTCCTTCCCTAAACACATTCGTGAACCAGATGGGTTTTTTTTACAACAATCGACAACAGTTTCCTGGTCATCAGACTTTTAACTCCAGATTTTTATTGAATTCAGATTTCACCACCTGCCGTGGTGGGATTCGAACCCTGGTCCCTGAAGTATTACCTGGGACTCTTGATTACTAGTCCAGCGACAATATCACTACGCCACTGCCTGCCTTTTATATGAAATTTATATGCATCTCCGAGCCTGTAATGGTGTATTGGTCTGTAATTTTAACAATCTAATTCAATATTAAGACCATAAGACCATAAGACATAGGAGCGGAAGTAAGGCCATTCGGCCCATCGAGTCCACTCCACCATTCAATCATGGTTGATTTCAACTCCATTTACCCGCTCTCTCCCCATAGCCCTTAATTCCTCGAGAAATCAAGAATTTATCAATTTCTGTCTTGAAGACGCTCAACGTCTCGGCCTCCACAGCCCTCTGTGGCAATGAATTCCACAGACCTACCACTCTCTGGCTGAAGAAATTTCTCCTCATCTCTGTTCTAAAGTGACTCCCTTTTATTCTAAGGCTGTGCCCCCGCGTCCTAGTCTCCCCTGCTAATGGAAACAACTTCCCTACGTCCATCCTATCTAAGCCGTTCATTATCTTGTAAGTTTCTATTAGATCTCCCCTCAACCTCCTAAACTCCAATGAATATAATCCCACGATCCTCAGACGTTCATCGTATGTCAGGCCTACCATTCCTGGGATCATCCGTGTGAATCTCCGCTGGACCCGCTCCAGTGCCAGTATGTCCTTCCTGAGGTGTGGGGCCCAAAATTGTTCACAGTACTCCAAATGGGGCCTAACCAGTGCTTTATAAAGCCTCAGAAGTACATCCCTGCTTTTGTATTCCAAGCCTCTTGAGATAAATGACAACATTACATTTGCTTTCTTAATTACAGACTCAACCTGCAAGTTTACCTTTAGAGAATCCTGGACTTGGACTCCCAAGTCCCTTTGCACTTTAGCATTATGAATTTTGTCACCGTTTAGAAAATAGTCCATGCCTCTATTCTTTTTTCCAAAGTGCAAGACCTCGCACTTGCCCACGTTGAATTTCATCAGCCACTTCTTGGACCACTCTCCTAAACTGTCTAAATCTTTCTACAGCCTCCCCACCTCCTCAATACTACCTGCCCCTCCACCTATCTTTGTATCATCGGCAAACTTGGCCAGAATGCCCCCAGTCCCGTCATCTAGATCGTTAATATATAAAGAGAACAGCTGTGGCCCCAACACTGAACCCTGCGGGACACCACTTGTCACCGGTTGCCATTCTGAGAAAGAACCTTTTATCCCAACTCTCTGCCTTCTGTCTGACAGCCAATCATCAATCCATGTTAGTACCTTGCCTCGAATACCATGGGCCCTTATTTTACTCAGCAGTCTCCCGTGAGGCACCTTGTCAAAGGCCTTTTGGAAGTCAAGATAGATAACATCCATTGGCTCTCCTTGGTCTAACCTATTTATTATCTCTTCAAAGAACTCTAACAGGTTTGTCAGGCACGACCTCCCCTTACTAAATCCATGCTGACTTGTCCTAATCCGACCCTGCACTTCCAAGAATTTAGAAATCTCATCCTTAACGATGGATTCTAGAATTTTGCCAACAACTGAGGTTAGGCTAATTGGCCTATAATTTTCCATCTTTTTTCTTGTTCCCTTCTTGAACAGTGGGGTTACAACAGCGATTTTCCAATCCTCTGGGACTTTCCCTGACTCCAGTGACTTTTGAAAGATCATAACTAACGCCTCCACTATTTCTTCAGCTATCTCCTTTAGAACTCTAGGATGTAGCCCATCTGGGCCCGGAGATTTATCAATTTTCAGACCTTTTAGTTTCTCTAGCACTTTCTCCTTTGTGATGGCAACCATATTCAACTCTGCCCCGACTTTCCTGAATTGTTGGGATATTACTCATGTCTTCTACCGTGAAGACTGACGCAAAGTACTTATTAAGTTCCTCAGCTATTTCCTTGTCTCCCATCACTAGATTACCAGCGTCATTTTGGAGCCCAATGTCTACTTTTGCCTCCCGTTTGTTTTTAATGTATTTAAAGAAACTTTTACTATCATTCCTAATGTTACTGGCTAGCCTACCTTCATATTTGATCCTCTCCTTCATTATTTCTCTCTTTGTTATCCTCTGTTTGTTTTTATAGCCTTCCCAATCTTCTGACTTCCCACTACTCTTTGCCACATTATAGGCTCTCTCTTTTGCCTTGATGCATTCCCTGACTTCCTTTGTCAGCCATGGCTGCCTAATCCCCCCTCTGATAACCTTTCTTTTGTTTGGGATGAACCTCTGCACTGTGTCCTCAATTACTCCCAGAAACTCCTGCCATTGCTGTTCTACTGTCTTTCCCACTAGGCTCTGCTTCCAGTCGATTTTTGTCAGTTCCTCCCTCATGCGCCTGTAATTACCTTTATTTAACTGTAGAACCTTCACATCTGATTCTGCCTTCCTTCTTTCAAATTGCAGACTGAATTCTACCATATTATGATCACTGCTTCCTAAGTGTTCCCTTACTTTAAGATCTTTTATCACATCTGGCTCATTACATAACACTAAGTCCAGAATAGCCTGTTCCCTCGTGGGCTCCATCACAAGCTGTTCCAAAAAGCCATCCTGTAAACATTCAATGAATTCCCTTTCTTTGGGTCCACTGGCAACATTATTTACCCAGTCCACCTGCATATTGAAATCCCCCATGATCACTGTGACCTTGCCTTTCTGACATGCCCTTTCTATTTCGTGGTGCATTTTGTGCCCCTGGTCCTGACCACTGTCAGGAGGCCTGTACATAACTCCCATTATGGTTTTTTTGCCTTTGTGGTTCCTCAACTCTACCCACACAGACTCCACATCGTCTGACCCTATGTCGTTTAGTGCTATTGATTTAATTTCATTTCTAATTAACATGGCAACCCCGCCCCCTCTACCCACCTCTCTGTCTTTTCGATAGGTTGTGAATCCCTGGATGTTTAACTGCCAGTCCTGAACCCCCTGCAACCACGTCTCTGTGATGCCTACCACATCATACCTGCCAGTCACAATCTGGGCCACAAGCTCATCTACCTTGTTCCGGACACTGCGGGCATTTAAATATAGCACCTTTAATTCCCTATTGACCGTCCCTTTTTGTTTTCGTAGTGTGGTGGACCTTGGTCTACTGAGCCTTTCCAGACACTGTGTCATATTTTGTGAGATGGGGACTATCGTAACCTCTCCTGAGCGCTGTCTTTTCGTGATTTTTTGTAATCCTAAGCAGCTACGCTTCCCACTGATTCCTTCACCTCTTGGTTCCCTGACATTCCCTTCCCCCCCAATCTCTAGTTTAAAGTCCTATTGACCACCCCATTTACTCTCTTCGCCAGAACACTGACCCCAGCTCGGTCCAGGTGGAGACCATCCCAACGGTATAGGTCCCCCCTGCCCCAAAACTGATGCCAGTGTCCCATGAAAAAGAACCCCTCTTTCCCACACCACTCTTTCAGCCACGTGTTAACTTGGAGAAATTTCTTCAGCCAGAGGGTGGTGGGTCTGTGGAATTCATTGCCACAGAGGGCTGTGGAGGCCGAGACGTTGAGCGTCTTCAAGACAGAAATTGATAAATTCTTGATTTCTCGAGGAATTAAGGGCTATGGGGAGAGAGCGGATGGAGTTGAAATCAACCATGATTGAATGGTGGAGTGGACTCGATGGGCCGAATGGCCTTACTTCCGCTCCTATGTCTTATGGTCTTATGGCTCTCCTTGGAGTGAGTGTCTTTGTGTCTCAGCAGGCTGGATGAAGCAGTGAATCCCTTCCCACACACAGAGCAGGTGAATGGTCTCTCCCCGGTGTGAACTCGCTGATGTATCCGCAGGTGGGATGACGTTTTAAACCTCTTTGAGCAGTGAGAGCAGCTGAACGGTCTCTCCTCAGTGTGAATGCGCTGGTGGGACACCAGATCCTGAGAGCTTCTGAATCCGCTCCCACAGTCAGAGCATTTAAAGGGTCTCTCATTGGTGTGAGTGAGATTGTGTGTGCGCAGGTGGAATGACTGAGTGAATCCCTTCCCACACACAGAGCAGGTGAACGGCCTCTCCCCGGTGTGAACTCGCTGGTGTATCCGCAGGTGGTATGATGTTCTAAACCTCTTTGAGCAGTGAGAGCAGCTGAACGGTCTCTCCTCAGTGTGAGTGCGCTGGTGGGACACCAGTTCTCCAGAGCTTTTGAAACCTCCCCCACAGTCAGAGCATTTAAAGGATCTCTCCTGGGTGTGAGTGAGATTGTGTTTCAGCAGGGTGGATAATTGAGTGAATCCCTTCCCACACACAGAGCAGGTGAACGGTCTCTCCCCGGTGTGAACTCGCTGGTGTGTCTGCAGGTTGTATGATGTTCTAAACCTCTGTGCAGTGAGAGCAGCTGAACGGTCTCTCCTCAGTGTGAATGCGCTGGTGGGACACGAGATCCTGAGAGCTTTTGAATCCGCTCCCACAGTCAGAGCATTTAAACGGTCTCTCATTGGTATGAGTGACTCGGTGTGTCTTCAGGGTGGATGACTGAGTGAATCCCTTCCCACACACAGAGCAGGGGAATGGCCTTTCCCCAGTGTGAACTCGCTGGTGTCTCCGCAGGTGGTATGATGTTCTAAACCTCTTTGAGCAGTGAGAGCAGCTGAACGGTCTCTCCTCAGTGTGAATGCGCTGGTGGGACACGAGATCCTGAGAGCTTTTGAATCCGCTCCCACAGTCAGAGCATTTAAACGGTCTCTCATTGGTATGAGTGACTCGGTGTGTCTTCAGGGGTGGATGACTGAGTGAATCCCTTCCCACACACAGAGCAGGGGAACGGCCTTTCCCCAGTGTGAACTCGCTGGTGTCTCCGCAGGTGGTATGATGTTCTAAACCTCTTTGAGCAGTGAGAGCAGCTGAACGGTCTCTCCTCACTGTGAATGCGCTGGTGGGACACCAGTCCCTGAGAGCGTTTGAATCTGCTCCCACAGTCAGAACATTTAAAAGGTCTCTCCTGGGTATGAGTGACCTTGTGTTTCTGCAGGCTGCCTAAATGAATGAATCCCTTCCCACACACAGAGCAGGTGAATGGTCTCTCCCCAGTGTGACTGCGTTGATGAATTTCCAGCTCAGATGGGGCTCTGTATCTCTTCCCACAGTCCCCACATTTCCACGGTTTCTCCATGGTGCGGGTGTCCTTGTGACTCTCCAGGTTAAACAATCAGTTAAATCTCACACAGAACACGGGTACAGTCTCTCCCCGCTGTGAATGCTGCGATGTATTTTCAGGCTGTGTAACTGGTTAAAGCTCTTTCCACACTCAGTGCACTGGAACACTCTCACTCGGGTGTGTGTATCTCAGTGCATTTCTAATCACAGCGATGTTTACAATCTTTTGAAGCCAAGAGGCCAAACAAACATTTCTCCTGTTCGATTCAAAGGCCGATGATATTCAGGTCTCAAGAAGTCGAGTCACTCTGTCAGATCTCGATGTGATGTTGGAGATTTCTGTCTGATTTCTCCTTGTCTCATATCCTGCAAGTCAATTTAGAAAAAAACATCGCAATTCAGAATACGATCGAAATTCAAATCTACATTTCTAGTTTCTATGGAGCATTCATTAAAGACACAGTCATGGAGTATTAAACCTGCCCAGCAGGGCCTCCCGTATCAGCACACAGGCAGCTGTTTTGTGAGACTGCCGGCAGTACAGACAAGTCAGAGATAAGGGTGTCCTCAGGAGTGGGATTCATTGTGAAAGCTCAGGGACGGTTGATAAGATGGAGCAATTCAATGATTCTAATGAACATTCTTTCCTCTCCCATTCCCCAAAAGCTGTAAATCTCCATCCCACACACTCTCCCTCCATTCTCACTCTGCTGTATCTAATATTCACCCTCCCAATTCTCCTGAAGGTGCTGATTCAGGCTGATTGACAGATCCATGCTCACTGCTTCCTGTCCAGCACAGAAATCAGAACAAATAGGAGCTGCAGTCAGCATTCGGCCCATCGAGTCTGCTCAACCATTCATTCAGATTATTGGTTGATCTACCTCTGCATTATTTTCCCCACACTGTCCCCCATATCCATCGATATCTTCAATATCTTGAAACCTATCAATCCCTCTCTTGAAAAATCTTGATGACTGAGGCTCTATAGTCCTCTGGGGTAGAGAATCCAAAACATCACCACATCCTTGAGTGAAGAAATCCTTCCTCATCTGAGCTTTCTCTCCATTTTCCAGCCTGTTCCCAATAATTATTGACTCCCTTGTCATTCGAAAACTGTCTAACTCATCCTTGAATATATTCAATCCCTCCCCTATGGAAGAGAAATCTAGATACTAACAATTCTCTGAGGGAAGAGATTGTTGGAAATATATAATATAGCTGCAGTCCAAAATTACACAGCCAGATATAATAAGTGTATTTTATTACAGAGCTATAAATAATATATCTAATCTGTACCATATAACAACAGGGGAGCTGATAGCCTTGTGGTATTATCGCTAGACTATTAATCCAGAAACTTAGCTAATGCTCTGGGGACTCAGGTTCGAATCCTGCCACGGCAGATGGTGGAATTTGAATTTAAGGGAAGGAAATCTGCCGTCCTTACCCAGTCTGGCCTACATGTGACTCCAGAGCCACAGTAATGTGGTTGACTCTCAACCATCCTCCGAAATGGGCCAGCGAGCCATTCAGTTCAAGGGCAATTAGGGATGGGCAATAAATGCTGGCCCAGCCGGCAATGCCCGTGTCCCAAGGATGAATAAAAAAAAAACAACATCAGACATTTCTCTGTCCTATATTAGTTTACTGTCCCCTTTAATATATATATCAGAAATTAGATGGGCACATGAAGGAAATAAAGTTGCAGGGGAAAGGGAATATAGAAAGGGAATGGGACTGACTGGATTGTTCTACAAAGAGTCGGGATGGACTCGAGTTACTGAATGGACTCCTTCTGCGCTGTAATGACTCGATGAGTGGAAATATATAACATAGCTTCAGTGCTACATTACAAGATGAGAAATAATAATAAATGTACTTTGTTACAGAACCATAAATAATATACCAAATCTATAATATAACAACACTAAGCATATCTCTGTCCTATATTAATTTATTGTTCTATTAAATGTCAGCCATCCCCTGGGGAAACCAGCCCTTTAATTGTGAACATTAGGAAAGGGACCATCCTTTTAACCAGACAAATCAATGTGTCAAGCTGAGGGAGCAAAGGATGTCAATGTCTTTAAGAGAGAGAGAGAGAGACCTGGGCCAACCTTTCCAGAGTCTGCAGCCTCCCTGGATTCACTTCCTTTCCCTTCAGTTGCTGCAAGTCCCCAATTTCCCCCAGAATGAGAAAAGAAATGGAAAGGGGGATAAAAGAAAGTGTTTTACTCACAGATGTGGGAGACAGAAGGAAGTTTGAGTCTGTCTGAAGCTCAATCTTCATTCGGCGAGAACAGCAGCAGCAGCTTTCCGGGTGAACAAGCTCATTGTCTGGTTTCCGCATTCAGACAATGGGGGGGCTCTGGTTGGCTGCAGGAGAAAGGTACTTCCGGTCCTCCAACTCTTCCCATTGGTCAATACCTCTGCGAGCTGGTGGGAAGGGGCGGGCAACCCTCCGCACATGCGCAGCTGCCCCTCTCCCTTGGACATGCGCAGTCCTGGGCCGGGGGGAGGGGGAGATCACCGAGCGGCTTCTCGCTCTGGCCGGAGCCGCCAGCCAGTTGCCTTGGAAACCTTGGCTCGAGGAGGTGCAGGGGGAGGGGAACAATGGGTGGGGGCGGGGTTCCCGCGTCCGCTCGCCCGGGCCTGCGGACTGGAACCCCAGGACGTCGTGGCGGAGCAGGCCGATGTCTATTGGCTGATTCAGGCTCGGCTCTATCGTGGCGTCACAATGCGGAAGTTGTCCAATGAGCTTCAGAGTGAAACTCCCTCCTCTGGACAACATCTGGGAGGAAATCAATGTTTCCCCCTTTCCATTTCTTTTCTCATTCTGGGGGAAATTGGGGACTTGCAGCAACTGAAGGGAAAGGAAGTGAATTCAGTCGGTATGTTCCACACATTTTTAGTCCAGTCAGATAGACATATATCTGTCTGGCAGCCTGCATGGAGATTTTCAGTTCTCTGTGTCCAGGACAGGTGATTACCTTCTTTTTGAGGTCTGCCCTTTTGATCTATCCCTCATTTAATTTAATTTGGTTTACTTGTTTTGCCAAAAAGATTAACAGAATAGTTAGCGATTTATTTCATGTTTAATTGTTTTGCCAAAAAAGATGAGCAGAATGTTTATTTGTCCCTCAGTTCATTTGATTTAGTTTAATTGTTTTACTGAAAAGATTGACAGGAAGCAGTGAGCATGGGTATGTCAATCAGCCTGATTCAGCACCTTCAGCAAAATTGGAAGGATAAATATTAGATACAGCAGAGTGAGAATGGAGGGAGAGTGTGTGGGATGGAGATTTACAGCCTTTGTGGAATGAGAGGGGAAAGAATGTTCCGTAGAAACTAGAATTATCTGTTCTGAATTTCTATCTTGTACTGAGTGATGACTTTTATAAACTTCTTTTACAGGATATCAGGTGATGAGGATTTACAGACAGAAATCTCAAACCAAACGTCCCGTCCTCACTCAACTCATCAGGATCTGATTATCATCGGCCTTTGAATCCAGAAGAAGAAATGTTTCTCTGTACCGTCTGCTTCAGAAAGTTTTAAACATCAATGTGAGTGGCAAATCACCGAGACACACACATACTCGAATGAGAGTGTTCCAGTGCACTGACTGTGGAAAGAGCTTTAACTAGTTATACAGCCTGAAAAAATATTACAGCATTCACAGCGGGAGAGACTCTACTCGTGTTGTGTGTGTGGATGAGGTCTCAACTTTGAATCAAAACAATTCTGTGATTTATTTTATTCATTCGTGGGACATGGGCATCGCTGACTGGCCAGCATTTATTACCCATCCCTAGTTGCGGCACGGTAGCAGAGTGGTTAGCACTGCTGCTTCACAGCTACAGGGACCAGGGTTCGATTTCCGGCTTGGGTCACTGTCTGTGTGGAGTTTGCACATTCTCCTCGTGTCTGTGTGGGTTTCCTCCGGGTGCTCCGGTTTCCTCCCACAGTCCAAAGATGTGCGAGTTAGGTTGATTGGCTATGCTAAAATTGCCCTTAGTGTCCTGAGATGCGTAGGTTAGAGGGATTAGTGGGTAAAATATGCAGGGGTATGGGGGTAGGGCCTGGGTGGGATTGTGGTCGGTGCAGACTCAATGGGCCAAATGGCCTCTTTCTGTACTGTAGGGTTTCTATGAATCTATGATTGTCTGCATGTAGAAGGTATTTGGCATGCTTGGTTTCATTGGTCAGAACATTGAGTACAGGAGTTGGGACGTCTTACTGAAGTTGTCGAAGACATTGGTAAGACCACACTTTGAATACTGTGTACAGTTCAGATCAACCTATTAGAGATAGGATATTACTAAACTCGAAAGAGTGCAGAAAAGATTTACTAGGATGCTACCGGGACTTGGTGGTTTGAGTTATAAGGAGAGGTTGGATAGACTGGGACATTTTTCTCTGGAGCGTAGGAGGCTTTGGGGTGATATTATGGAAGTCTATAAAATAATGAGGGGCATAGATCAGCTCGATAGTCAATATCTTTTCCCAAAGGTAGGGGAGTCTAAAACTAGAGGGCATAGGTTTAAGGTGGGAGGGGAGATAAAAAGGGTCCAGAGGGGCAATTTTTTCACACAGAAGGTGATGAGTGTCTGGAACAAGCTGCCAGAGGTAGTAGTAGAGGCAGGCACAATTTTGACTTTTAAAAAACGTTTAGACAGTTACATGTGTAAGGTGGGTATAGAGAGATATGGGCCAAACATGGGCAATTAGGACTAGCTTGATGGTTAAAAAGATAAGGGCGCCATGGACAAGTTGAGCTGAAGACACTGTTTCCATGCTGTAAACCTTGATGACTCTATGATCTGTGCTTGTTAACTGTATTTAAATTGGGATTTGAACCTCTGAACGGATGTTGCTAAGTTAGAAATTAAATTGATTCCTTTCATTTTAAGTATTGTTCAGCGGTTAATTGTTTACGTTGTTAGTGTTGTATTTAAACAGTTGTGAATAAAGTTTATTTTAATATTTTAAAAATCTCTATTTTCTCATCACTCCTGGAGCAAAGTCTCCTCTCCTCACATTTTTCCCAAAAAGATAAATGTTGAGGTCTCGTCTGGCTTCCTAATATAACTTGGAGTTCCGGCCTGGTATCCTAACAATGGTTACAGAGTGACTAAGGCTGGGAACTAAATATTGCAGAGTATTTGACACTTTCAAAAGATAGGAAGCTTGGAAAAGGAGGTGGGGTAGCTCTGTTAATGAAGGATGATATTAGTACAGTAGTGAGAGATGTCCTTAGCCTGAAAGAGCAACACAAAGAATCAGACTGGGTTGAGATGAGAAATAGCACAGGAAAGAGGTGGGAGTGGTCCCTCAGCCTCCTCACAGTAGTTACCAGTCAGACAGGGTGTACAGGACACTGATGCAGACTCCCTCAGAATATGCGGCGTGCAATGGCTAACATGGCCTGAAGAGTAAGAAAACATTTTGAAATGATCAAGGCACTGACACAAACTCCAGAGACAAACGGACTTTAAGACAATGAAGATGGACTAAAGCTTAAAGGAATTTTGGATTGGGACAATTGAAGGCTCGGGAGAAATAATACTTCATAACATTTATCCACAAGATGGATCCAGGTGAATGGAGAGCTGGAGAATCTTTTATGTCCACACAATCTACTGCATTGATTAAATGTACTGACTATAACTCAGAGTGGATCCCTCTCTCCGGGAATCTTGTTTGTGGAGTGTCGGGAGAAAGGGAGGAATGTTGTCCGCCCACACCCTGTAGGGAGGGGGATGTAACCCCACACTAAACTGTACACTGGAAATTTCCAGTGCCCAACATGAACCCACACAGGTGGCATCCCATGGAGAAGGGGAACACAGTGTGACCACCCAGGAGCCTCAATACCAGTACGGTAACACCCACTGCCCAACTCCAGGTTCTGCTTCCACCCACCAGACCCCCCACCGACAATCAGACTTTTGGTAATAATCCACATCCGGCCTCCTCACAGGGAGCGGGTAGAGGGGGATTCCGGACCAGCTCATAAGATTTTCAGACAGAATAGTAATAAAGAGTTAAATAAGACCATAAGATATAGGAGCAGAAATAGGCCGTTTCCCCATCGAGTCTGCTCCACCATTCAATCATGGCTGATATGATTCTCATCCCCATTCTCCTACCTTCTCCCTGTAACCCTTGATCCCCTTATTGATCAAGAACCTATCTATCTCTGTCTTAAAGACACTCAATGACCCGGCCTCCACAGCCCTATGTGGCAATGAATTCCACAGATTCACCACTCTCTGACTGAAGAAATTCCTTCTCATCTCAGTTTTAAAGGAGCGTCCCTTAACCCTGAGATTGTGCCCTCGAGTTCTAGTCTCTCCCACTCTTGGAAACATCCTCTCCACGTCCACTCTATCCAAGCCCCTCAGAATGATTCTTGAAACTAGTTGATAGCTAACAGGGGAATAGACTAGACATATGTGTATGCAGTAAGAAGATTAAACAATTACAATTTGAAAACATATGCTGATATTTCTAAATGTATTTTGAAAATGTTCTAAGTATTGCTCACATCACCCAAAAGCAAAGATGCTGCAAAGTATGATGGTATCAGCTAAAAGTTCAGAGCCAAAGGCCTGGGATCCCTTTAGTTCGCAGAATTTATATCAGAAAGTTTCTTATGAGGGAACACACATTGAAACTTTATGAAAAGAGATATTCATTGTCTGGACATAGAATAGATATGTATCTGGACACAGGAACACATGTCTGTTCAGTTTGGCAATGAGCCGGTGGGAACATTCACTTTGACCTCTATGATGAGCGGTTATAGTTACTTAGCAATAGGGATGAGTTCAGCCAAGATGGATGTGAGCACCTGGCATTGAATGGCTAATGAGATATCATTATGCTGACTGGCAGAATGTGGTTGTCTGGGGTACTTGATAGAGATTTATATTGATGTGTGTATACTAAATGTAATTGATTTTAAGCTAATATAAGGCAGGAATTATTGATAAGAAAATCTATAATTGATCTGTTTTTGATTGTACATGTCAGAACCAGCTGAGATGTTTTGCCGCTCTGGAGCTACTTAACCCTTTGATGGTCTCCGGGCAGCTGCTTGTTTGTTTGTCTTTTTAAAATAAATGTTACATCTTTATACAGAGATACCTGCCTCATGAGTTTTACATTAAGTTAAAACATAATTGGCCATCTCAAAATACCCCGCAACAGAGCGGGTGAGGATAACCGATGATCCAAAGGGAAACTTACTGAGGTGCTGCTTCCCAACAAGAAGTGGATCCTGAAACTGTCGGAACATCTACTGGAGTTGAGGAAAGAAACCTGCGCTGCAATGACTGTGATAATCCTGACAGCTTTAGGGTGGAGTCAATCTTTATTTGGTGCAGATTTATTCACAGAGTGAAACATTACAGGTGTATACCTCCTAACTCCAGGCACCGTCACTAACTGTCCCTTTATAGATCCAATCAATAACCTCCATGTAGTTCACCTTAATCGATACAATTAACACCCACAGTCAGAGCATCAAGAAAGGCTCCAATCAGTGTGACTGCCCTAGTGTCCCAGCAGCTCCGATGACGAAGTGAATCCCTTCCCACACACGGGGCAGGAGAATGGCTTCTCCCCAGTGTGAACTCGCCAATGGCTCAGTCGCTTGGATGATGTTCGAAACCTCCTTGTGCAGTGAGAGCAGCAGAACGGTCTCTCCTCAGTGTGAATGCACTGGTGGATCTTCAGGTCGGCAGAGTTTCTGAAGCAACTCCCACAATCAGAGCATTTAAAGGCTTTCTCATTGGTGGGAGTGCACTGGTGTCTCAGCAGATTGGATAACTGAGTGAATCCCTTCCTACACTCAGAGTAGGGGAATGGCCTCTCTCCCGTGTGAACGCGCTGGTGTATCAGCAGGGTTGATGAGTCATTGGGTCCCTTCCCACACTCAGAACAAGTGAACGGTTTCTCCCCAGTGGGAACTTGCTGGTATATCAGCAGATTGGAGGAATTACTGAATCTCTTCCCCCACACAGAGCAGGTGAATGGCCTCTCCCTAGTGTGAACTCGCTGGTGTCGCTGCAGAGTGGATGAATCAATGAATCCCTTCCCACACACAGAGCAGATGAACAGCTTCTTTCTGCTGTGCGTGGGTCGATGGGTTTCCAGTTCACAGGGGGCATGGAGTCCTTTCCCACAGCCCCACATTTCCACCATATCTTCAGGGTATGGACGGCCTTGTGACTCTCCAGGTTTGACGATTTCGCTCCCTGGATTTAGTTCTCCAACCTTCCCCTTGAAGGGAATATACCCTGACATTGCCTGCAATAGATTTTCCTTAAAGGTGACCCATTGTTCAGCCAGCGGCTTTTCTGCCAACATTTGATTCCAACTCACTCGACTCAGATCCATTCTCATCCTATCGAAGTTGAGGCTTTCCCTCAATTAATGATCCCCGTTCTGGATCATTCCTTGTCCTTTTCCATGGCCAACCTGAACCTTATGATACAATGGTCACTCTCCCCTCAATGCTCTCCCACTGATATTTGATCCACTTGGGCCAACTCATTCCCCAGAACCAGGTCCAGCAGTGCCTGCCCTCTCACTGGAGCAGAAACACACTGCTGCAGAAAATTATCTTCAACACCTTCCAGGGACTCATATCCCTCTTGTCCCTTTGCACCATTTGGTTTTTTAATTGGTCCGTTCAAATGTTGGCTCGGCAATGATTGGGTTAAATCAGTCTCCATAGACTTTGTGATGTAAAAAAGTATAAGAAGGGATTCCCCGAGCACAGAGATTAGTCGAGGTTTTACATATTGCATTGACTGGTGCCATGGCATCTGGGGCAGAGCAGGGAGCATTTCCGTGGAGATGCTGCTTCTACCCAGAGTGTAATGGTAATGCTGCTGCACTTTGATACGACTGCTCAGACATTAGCCTGTGTCAGCTCTTATTGATACTGAATAAAATCTAACCACCGTCACCAATAAGGGTTATCACTGGCAATCATTTCAGAGTTTGGGAAAAGGGGAGAAAGAGCTAATTGACTCCCGGAACCCCATTTTCTAACATCGCTGTGTCAAAAATAAAATCTCATCTCCCCCTCTGGCTCTTTTGCCAATTACCTCAGAGGGACTCACTTTCTGTTAAAGAGCCTGCCAATGAGCCCAGTCCCGGATGTGATTAACAGCAGCAATAACAGCAGAATTCAACCCCTGTAATCACTTGTGAACTCGCTGGTGTGTCTGCAGGTGGGATGACTGAGTGAACCCGTTCCCACATACGGTGCAGGTGAATAGCCTCTCCCCAGTATGAACTCGCTGGTGTCTCTGCAGATTGGTTAACTGAGTGAATCCCTTTCCACAGGCAGAGCAAGTGAATTGTTTCTCCCCAGTGTGATCTCGCTGGTGTACCCGCAGATAGGATGACATTCTAAATCTCTTTGAGCAGTGAGAGCAACTGAACGGTCTCTCCTCAGTGTGAATGCGCTGGTGGGACATCAGAACCTGAGAGCTTTTGAAGTCGCTCCCACATTCAGAGCATTTAAAGGGTCTCTCATTGCTGTGAGTGACTCTGTGTCTGCGCATGCTGGATAACCAAGTGAATCCTTCCCCACACACAGGACAGTTGAACGGCCTCTCCCCGGAATGTACTCGCTGGTGTATCCGCAGGCTGGATAAGTCAGTGAATCCCTTCCCACACACAGGACAGGTAAACGGTCTCTCCGCAGTGTGAATTTGCTGGTGTGTCTGCAGATGACATAACTGAGTAAATCCAGTACCACAATCAGAACAGGTGAATGGTCACTTCCCCGTGTGAATTCATTGGTGTGTATGCAGGTTGGATGAATCATAGAATCCCTTCCCACACACAGAGCAGGTGAACGGCCGCTCCCCAGTGTGACTGCGTCGATGAATTTCCAGCTCAGATGGGAACCTGAATCCCTTCCCACAGTCCCCACATTTCCACGGTTTCTCTATGGTTCGGGTGTCCATGTGACTCTCCAGGTTAAACAATCAGTTAAATCTCACACAGAACACGGGTACAGTCTCTCCCCACTGTGAATGCCGCAATGTTTTTTTCAGACTGTGTCCCTGGTTAAAGCTCTTTCCAGAGTCAGTGCACTGGAACACTCTCACTCGGGTGTGTGCGTGAGACTTGGTAAATTCTCAGTCACGCTGATGTTTAAAATCTCCAGAAGCAAAAAGAACAGAGAAATATTTATCCTTCTAGATACAAAGGCTCATGATGTTCAGGACATGATGAATTGAATGACTCTGTCAGATATTGATGTGACATTTGCTTTGAGATTACTGTCTGTAAATCCTCACCTTCTGATATTCTGTAAAAGGAATTTATTAAATTCATCACTGTCAGTACAGGTTAGAAATTCAGAACAGACAGTTCTAGTTTCTATGGAACATTCTTTCCTCCCTCATTCTCCAAAAGCTGTGAATCTCCATCCCACACACTCTCCCTCCATTCTCACTCCGCTGTATCTAATATTCACCCTCCCAATTCTCCTGAAGGTGCTGATTGAGGCTGATTGACAGATCCATGCTCACTGCTTCCTGTCCTGGACACAGAGAGCTGAAAACCTCCATGCAGGCTGCCAGACAGATAAATGTCTACATTACTGGAGTAAAAATGTGTGGAATGTACAGACTGGATTCACTTCATTCCCTTCAGTTGCTGCAAGTCCCCAATTTTCCCCAGAATGAGAAAATAAATTGAAAGGGGGAGAAAAGAAAGTGTTTTACTCACAGATATTAGGGAGAGCAGGAAGATTTTGTCTGACTGCATCTCCATGTTCATTCACAAAACGCCCGCACTCTGATTGACTGGAGGACCAGAGTCCTTCCGGTCCTCCAACTCTTTCCATTGGTCAACACTTCAGCATGACGGTCAGGAGGTGAGCTCTCTTTGCACATGCGCGGCTTCCCCTCTCCTCTGGACATGCGCAGCCCAATGTGGCCCGCCCGCGTGGTGGATAGAGCGGTTTCTCCATCGTGGGCGATTGTGGGAGCTGCGGCCGCCATTACTCATCCGGAACCCAGTCTCTAAACTCCTGGGACTGTGATGGAAAGTGGGAGTGGGGAGCGCAGTGACCCCACCCTGACACAAAGTACATGTGGGGAGTCACTGGATTGGATTGGGATGTCCCCTTTACAAAACAGTTTGTTAACTTCAGGTGGAAAGATTTAGATACTTGGGTGACATTGGGGAAGGCAGCAGGTGAGTGTGAAACTGATCCCGAGAGTCAGCACCTTCAGGGGAGGAGAACTGGGGAAAAAGGAGGAGGATAGTCGGATAAATTAGTGTTACAATCAATCGTATCAATAGGCCTGCATGAGTTTCCTCCAGGTGCTCCAGTTTCCTCCCACAATCTGAAAGACATGCTGGTAAGGTGCATTGACCCGAACAGGCGCCGGAATGTGGCAATTAGGGGACTTTCACAGTAACTTCATTGCAGTGTTAATGTAAGCCTTACTTGTGACTTATAAATAAACTTTACTTTAGGAAGGAGGGAGTCTGTGGGGACAGAGATTTATAGTTTGAGATGAAGAAGGATTTTGTGTGACATGTATTTACCCCATTAATTCCCCCAACCCATACACGAAGAGGCAATTTGCCATGGCCAATCCACCTAACCTGCACATCTTTGGAGTGTGGGATGAAATTGGAGCACTCTGAGCAACCTCATGCAGACACAGGGAGAACGTGCAAACTCCACACAGAGAGCTGTGGCACAGTGGTTAGCACTGCTACCTCAGAGTGCCAGGGATCCGGTTCAATTCCAGTCTTGGGTGACTGTGTGGAGTTTGCACGTTCTCTCTGTAGCTGCATGGGTTTCCTCTGGGTGCTCAGGTTTCCTCCCACAGTCCGAAAGACATGCTGCTTAGCTGCATTGGCCGTGCTAAATTCTCCTTCAGTGCACCTGAACAGGCGCCAAGCGTGACGACTAGGGGATTTTCACAGTAACTTCATTGCAGTGTTAATGTAAGCTTCCTTGTAACACCTGAGGCCAGAATTGAACTCAGGTCCCTGGCACTGCTGATCACTGTGCCACTTTGCTGCCTGTGTTTTGAGAAATCATATTAAAATCTGGAACTCAGATGGGGTATGGATTGGTGTTAAGTGGGAAAGTCTGGATCAATGCATTACTCCAGAGAGCCAGGAATCAGATTTACAGAATGGATTCCTGTAATAGCAGCAATCCCATTGCTATATGTTGGTCAGACTGAGGGAAGTTTTTAAACTGGACACCACAGGTGTGTTAAAGGATAACATACTCATGGAATTTATGAACTATCTGAAATAATATTGAGAGCAAAGAAATCAATCTGGAAAATTGTAGTCACTTCACGTTGTTCCAGGAGAAGTGGGATTAGGTTGTGTAGATGTCTGGTTTTACACAGCACACAGTCAGCCTGTGGTTTCACCCTGGATGAAGAATCTCTGAATTGTACCATTCAAATCACTCAATGGGTTTATCAGGAGCCAGAATGTCTGCTCAGAAAGAGGAATGTTGGTGTGAAACCAATGAGAAGTAACACACACACTCACAGACACCCTCACACACTCACAGACACCCTCACACACACACACAGACACCCTCACACACACACAGACTCTCAGATGCCTCAAAATATCTCCTGTTACCTTACTGTTCTCAGTTTTTTTGATGTAAATCCTGAATGAATTATAAAATCACACACAAATACTTGTTGAGCTTCCCCTGAAAGACATCGATACTGTTCATTTCACTCCCTGTGGTCATGATTTCCATATTCTCACCATTCTTTAGGTGGAGAAATTTATCTTGGATTTCCTATTGGGTTTCTTGGCGACTGTCTTGTATTGATGGTCTCCAGTTTTGCCTTTCTCCAAAAGAAGAAACATTATTTCAAAACCTTTTATAATTTTGAAGCCCTCTATTAGGTTCCCCCTCAGCCTTAATTTTTCAAGAAAGCGTGAGCGTGTCAATCCTTTCCTGATGGATAACCAAATACACAGTTTAAAAATCATTTATGGGATGTGGACATCGCGAGCTTGGCCAGCATTTATTGCTAACCTCAGATTGACCTTGAGAAGGTGGTGGTGAGCTGCTTTCTACATTTCTGGTATCATCATTAAAAATAATCTCTGTACCCTTCTCCAGTGCAGAGATATCTTTTTTATAATACGGTGACCAGGATGGCATGCAGTGGTCGGTAAGATTCTTGATCAGGGAGTCACAGGTTATCCAAAAGTGGTTTGAGCTTATCCATGGTTTTAAATTAGAATATTAAGAAGCAACAATTTAAAAATGATGCATTGTAAACGGGGGGAAAAAAACAGAAGACCCATGGCAGGTGACTGGCTGGGGTCTTAGCACTGATCCTGCATTACCCCAATAATCACTGCCTGCCAGTTGGAAAAAGACCTGTTTAATCTTACTCTATTTACTGTCTGCCAAAAAGTTTTCAATCTCAATACATTCGCCCCAATCCCATGTGCTTCAATTTTTGTGAAGAAGTTGCTGTGTTGGTGGACGAGGGGAATCGGGTTCACATTTTCTATCTCAGGGCATAATCATCAACAACTTGTATTTACACAGAGTGTTGTGGGACTGGAGGAGGTTACTGAGATACTGAGGATCTTTTTAAAATTAATTTTTACTGGATGTAGACGTCACTGGCTGGGCCAGCATTTCTTGCCCATCTCTAACTGCCTCCATTTCAGAAGGCATTTGAGAGTCAACCACATTGCTGTGGGTCTGGAGTCACATGTAGGCCAGACGAGGTAAGGACAGCAGGGTTCCTTTCTTAAAGGACATGACTGAACCAGAGTGGTTTTGACGACGATCAACAATGGTTAAGGTTTGTCATTAGACTTTTAATTCGAGATTTTAATTGAATTCAAATTTCACCATTGCCTGTGGTGGGATTCGAACCTGGGTCCCCAGAGCCTTACCCTGAGTCCTGTGATAATTCCACTGTGCCGCTGCCTCCCCTATTCATCCAATTGTTATTGTTTATCTCAGGGCGCAGAAACAACAGAATCCAACGTTGCCGGTCACACATGAAGTCGTCTATGTTTCAGCAGGCTGTAATACTGAGTAAATCCCTTCCCACACATGGAGCAGTTGAACGGTTTTGCCCCAGTGTGAACTCGCTGGTGTCTCTGCAGGCTGGATGGATCAGTGAATCCCTTCCCACACACAGAGCCGGTGAACGGCTTCTCCCCGGTGTGAACTCGCTGGTGTCTCTGCAGGTTGGATACCTGAGTGAATCCCTTCCCACACACAGAGCTGGTGAACGGCTTCTCCCCGGTGTGAACTCACTGGTGTCTCTGCAGGCTGGATACCTGAGTGTATCCCTTCCCACACACAGAGCAGGTGAACGGTCTCTCCCCGGTGTGAACTCGCTGGTGTGTCTGCAGGCAGGATGAATCAATGAATCCCTTCCCACACACAGAGCAGGTGAACGGCCTGTCCCCTGTGTGAATGTATTGGTGTCTCAGCAGGTCAGACGACTGAGTGAATCTCTTGCCACAAATGGAGCAAGAGAATAGCTTCTCCCCTGTGTGAGTGCGGCGGTGTGTCCGGAGGCTGGATGACTCCGTGAAAGCCTTCCCACACTCGGAGCAGATGAATGCCCTCTCCCCGGTGTGAACAGGCCGATGTTTCAGCAGGTGTTGTAAAGAAGCAAATGCTTTCCCGCACACAGGGCAAGCGTAAGGCCTCTCCCCTGTGTGAACACGCTCGTGTATCACAAGCTGGGATGAACGAGGAAACATCTTCCCACACACGGAGCAGAGGAATGGCCTCTCCCCAGTGTGAACTCGCCGGTGCCTCAGAAGATAGTGAGACCGTGTGAATTCCTTCCCACACACCGAGCAGGTGAACAGCTTCTCCCCAGTGTGAACTCGCTGGTGTGTCAGCTGGTCAGTTGATTGAACTTCTTCCTTTCTACACATTGAGGAGGTGAATGGTTTCCCTCCAGTGTGAATACTCTTGTGTGTCAAAAGGTGTGAAAATCGAGTGAATCTCTTCCCACACAGGGAGCAGAGGAAAGGCCTCTCCCCAGTGTGAACTCGCTTGTGTGTCAGACGATGAGATGAATGAGCGAATCTCTTCCCACAAACAGAACAGGGGTACGGCTTCTCCCCGGTGTGAGTGTCCTGGTGTCTCAGCAGACTAATCCTTCTTTTGAAGGTCTTCTCACATTTAAAACATTTAAAATGTCTCTTCTGAGAATGAACCTGTTGGTGAACGGTGCAGTGGGAGGACTGAGTGAATCTCTTCCCACACTGGGAGCAGCTGAATGGCCTGTCCTTGGTGTGAACTTGTTGGTGCTCAGTGAGATGCACTGAGTCGCTGAACGACTCCCCACAGTGAGAGCAGCTGAACGGTCTCTCGTGTGTGTGAAGGAGCTGGTGCTCTGCAAGGCGGGAGGACTGGCTGAACCTCTTCCCGCAGTGGGAGCAGCTGAACGGTCTCTCGTCAGTGTGAAGGAGCTGGTGTTGGGCCTGTTCCTCAGATGTCTCGACACTGTCCCCAGAGTCAGAGCTTTGAAGAGGCCTCTGATCAATGTGATCGAGTTGGTGAGCCAGCAGGTTGGACGAACACATGAATTTCTTCCCACACACGGAGCAGGTGAATGAACTCTCACTATTGCGAGTTCGCTGTCGTGTCAGCATGTTTTCCAGCTGTTTCAATCCCTTCCCACAGGAGGAGCAGATGAACGGATTCTCACCAGTTTCCAACTGAGATGGTCAATTAAATCCCTTCAGATGCACAAATTTTCAGATCCCGATGAACCGATTGACTCTGTCAGACGTGAGATTCGATCATCCAGACTGCAGATCCTTCTCTTCAATTTCCTGCAAAGTAAGTTTACAAAGAATTACATGGATGGCAGAGTGGTTAGTACTCCTGCCTCACAGCACCAGGGACCTGGGTTCGATTGTAGCCTTGGTTACCTGTCTGTATGGAGTTTGCACATTCTCCTCATGTCTGTGTGGGTTTCCTCCGGGCGCTCCAGTTTCCTCCCACTCTCCAAAGATGTTCAGGTTAGGTGGTTGCCCCTTTCTGTCCCAAGATGTGTAGGTTAGGGAGATTAGCGGGGTAAATATGTGGGGTTACGGGAATAGCCTGGGTGGGGTGGTCTGAAAGGCCTCCTTCTGCACTGTAGGGATTCTATGAATACATGAGATACACAAAACACAAACAGGCCAGTCTAATTTTTTTAATTCATTTTTACGGGGTGTGGGCATCGCCGACGGGGACAGCATTTACTGCCCATCCCCAACTGCCCTCCATTTCACAGGGCATTTGAGAGTCAACCACATTGCTGTGGGTTACATGTAGGCCAGACCAGGTAAGGACGGCAGATTTCCATCCTTAAAGGAAACCAGTGAACCAGATGGGTTTTTACGACAATCAACAATGGTTTCATGGTCATCATCAGACTTTTAATTGAATTTAAATTTCACCATCTGCTGTGGTGGGATTCGAACCTTGGTCCCCAGAACATTATCCTGGGTCTCTGGGTTGCTAGTCCAGTGATAGTTCCACTGTGCCACTGCTTCCACCACCCCCCACCCCCACCCCTGATCTGTATTGGAATTTCTAATCCACACAAATCTCCTCTCATTCTGCTCACCTCAACTCAGCTTTTCAGCTCAACTTTTTAATCCCTTTTCTCTCATGTTCTCATCTGGTTTCCTTTTTAAAGCATCTCAAGTATTTGTCTCAACCACTTCCAGTCGCGGTGAGTTCCATATTCTAACAACTGTCTGAAGAAATAAATATCTCCTCCTGTTGATTTATTCGTCTCTGTTGTCTGTTCATGGTTCCCAGTATTGGAAACACCAACAAGTGGAAACATTCCATTCACATCTACCTACTTATCCCATTCAGAAAGCCTACATCAGAAGAGACAACTCTTGGTTTGAGCTTGTTGTGTGTAAATCCTCCCTTTCTAACCCCCTGTTTAAGAAAAAGTGTCCAAAATGCATCACGATAGAAAATCGCAATATTGTCTCAGGTACAAGTAATTCAGAAAACTATTATTTATTATGAGGGGAATTGAGTAAAAGCAGGGAAGTTATGTTTCAGTTGCACAGGGCATTGGTTAGACATATCTGGAGCAGTGTGTACATTATTGGTTTCCTTATTTAAGAAAGAATATGAGTGCATATTATTCCTTAACTGCTTTATGAGAAGCAGTTCATAGAAGGTTTAGTAGATTAATACTTGGAATAGGTGGATTGTCTGATGAGGAGCAGTGAGACAGTCTCTGCTTGAGTTTAGCTTCTGCTCGACTTCAAAAGAGTAAGAGGCAACTTAATTTAAACCTTCAAGATTCTGAAAACTCTTGACAGGGTGGATATGGAGAGAAGGGTTAAAGCAAATTACTGCGGATGCTGGAATCTGAAACCAAAAGAGAAAATGCTGGAAAATCTCATGAGGTCTGGCAGCATCTGTGAGAAGAGAAAAGAGTTGAAGCTTCGAGTCCAGATGACCTTTTGTCAAAGCATAAAAAAGGCATAGAAAGTGGGAGATATTTACACTGTGAGGGAATGAAAGATGGGTCCAAGCCACAGGAACCAGAGGAAAGGATGCTAATGGCAGTCCATAGAGAGAATCGAAAGTGTGAATGGCCAAACAGCAGAGAAGCTGAAGAAGTTGTGATGGATGAAGATGTGGGGGAGGGGGGGGGGGTGGATTGGAGGGAGGACAAATTGAGAAAAAGGGGGAAAGGCGAAGCAAAGGGGGAGAAAAGGTGCTGCCTGACCTGCTGAGATTTTCCAGCATTTTCTGTTTTGGATCTGGAGAGGATGTTTACTCTCAGGGGAGAATCTAGGGAGTCGCTGTTTTAAAAAACAGCCTTGCCCATTGAAAACAGAGATGAGATGTTTTTCTCTCAGAGGGTCATGAATCTTTGGATTCACGTTCTTCAAAAGTGGAAGTAGAGTCTGATTTCAATTCGATAAATCTCTTGGGGCGACAGGGATCAGGGTATTGAATTTGATAATCAGCCATGACAATAATGAATGGCGGCGCATGCTCGAAGGGCCGAACGGCCGACTCCCAGCTTCTATTTTCTGTGTATGTTTCTATGTAAGGAGTCTCACCAGGTTTACTTGGTAGCAAATACAAAATAAACCTGTTGGACTTTAACCTGGTGTTGTGAGACTTCTTACTGTGTTCACCCCAGTCCAACGCCGGCATCTCCACATCATGTTTCTATGTAAACATGAGGAGCCCGGGGCTGAAGTGTAACCAAAAGCTGTGTAACCGCTTTAGGGAACTATACAGGGTTTTCAACTCTCACACTGAATATGGACATGGCCCATGGACTCATCAAGGCTGCAAACAGCAGCTGCAGCCTGGGTGGGTGAAGCTGTTTCGAAACCTATTGCTCATTGTGCTATTGGACCGGGAGTTAGGACCTGGAGGGGAAGCAGAAACATGAAGTCCCGCCCACTCGCTGTTGCGTCACCAAGACACCGCGCATGCGCTCTCCTCCCTGCTGAATCAAGATGGCGGCCGTTAACCTCGCCTCGGGAAAAAGACCGGAAGCTGCAAACACAGACCGACGGGCTCATTTTCGAGATTTGAGGCCTTGACCAGGTATTTAGAAACCCTCTACGTCCATCCGCCGGTTCCATTGCTCCCTCTATGTTTCCGCATCCTTACCGGCTGCTGATGACAGAGGAACTTCTCTCCGATTGCTACCACCCACACTGTGCGTACTGCAAACGCCGTTGCTTACTGCGCATGCTCCAGACTGTAACATTACTGCGCATGCGAACTACTTCCCGTGCGTTGTATGGGGACGCCTCAGCCCCGCCCCTCATTCACTCCGATTGGTTAGAGGACCAGCCGCTCCTGCTCGGTCCTCCAGCCCCGCCCCTCATTCACTCCGATTGGTTGGAGGACCAGCCGCTCCTGCTCGGTCCTCCAGCCCCGCCCCTTCCTATTGGTCCGGAGCTGCCGTCAATCAGCCCCCGGGCATTGTGATGTGGAGCATGCGCAGTGTCATTGCTGTCCTTGGCGCTTGTTTGTCCCGGAGAAGCGGAGTCAGCGTTAGGCGGTGGCTGGGAGGATTTGGAAACACTTTGTGGATCCGCAAACCCTTCAGAATCATTGTCAGCTCCCTGGTTTGCAGCTGTGGGGCTTCTCCCTCCCTCCCGGGAACAGGCCTCGGCAAGTTTAATGCTCCATGACTGTGTTTTTAATGAATGCTCCATAGAAACTAGAAATGTAGATTTGAATTTCGATCGTATTCTGAATTGCGATTTTTTTTCTAAATTGACTTACAGGATATTAGACAAGGAGAAATCAGACAGAAATCTCCAACATCACATCGAGATCTGACAGAGTGACTCGATTTCTTGGGACCTGAATATCATCGACCTTTGAATCTAGCAGGAGAAATGTTTGTTTGGCCTGTTGGGTTCAAAAGATTGTAAACATCGCTGTGACCAGAAATGCATTGAGACACACACACCCGAGTGAGAGTGTTCCAGTGCACTGAGTGTGGAAAGAGCTTTAACCAGTTACACAGCCTGAAAATGCATCGCAGCATTCACAGCGGGGAGAGACTGTACCTGTGTTCTGTGTGAGATTTAACTGATTGTTTAACCTAGAGAGTCACAAGGACACCCGCACCATGGAGAAACCGTGCAAATGTGGGGACTGTGGGAAGAGATTCGGGTTCCCATCTGAGCTGGAAATTCATAAACGCAGTCACACTGGGGAGAGGCCGTTCACCTGCTCTGTGTGTGGGAAGGGATTCACTCAGTGTTCCAGCCTGCAGAAACACAATCTCACTCACACCAATGAGAGACCATTTAAATGCTGTGATTGTGGGAGTGGTTATAAAAGCTCTCAGTATCTGATGTCCCACCAGCGCATTCACACTGAGGAGAGACCGTTCAGCTGCTCTCACTGCACAAAGACATTTAGAACTTCATCCAACCTGCAGATACACCAGCGAGTTCACACTGGGGAGAGACCATTCACCTGCTCTGTGTGTGGGAAGGGATTCATTCAGTTATCCAGCCTGCAGAAACACAAAGCCACTCACACCAATGAGAGACCATTTAAATGCTCTGACTGTGGGAGCAGATTCAAAAGCTCTCAGGTACTTAGGGACCACCAGCGCATTCACACTGAGGAGAGACCGTTCAGCTGCTCTCACTGCACAAAGAGGTTTAGAACTTCATCCAACCTGCAGATACACCAGCGGGTTCACACCGGGGAAAGGCCGTTCACCTGCTCTGTGTGTGGGAAGGGATTCACAACTTCATCCAGCTTGCAGAAACACAAAGCCACTCACACCAATGAGAGACCATTTAAATGCTCTGACTGTGGGAGTGGCTTCAAAGACTCTCAGGATCTGATGTCCCACCAGCGCATTCACACTGAGGAGAGACCGTTCAGCTGCTCTCACTGCACAAAGAGGTTTAGAACATCATCCAACCTGCGAGTGCACCGGCAAGTTCACACTGGAGAGAGACCGTTCACCTGCTCTGTGTGTGGGAAGGGATTCACTACTTCATCCCACCTGCGCAGACACAAAGTCACTCACACTAATGAGAGACCGTTTAAATGCTCTGACTGTGGGAGCGGATTCAAAAGCTCTCAGGACCTGGTGTCCCACCAGCGCATTCACACTGAGGACAGACCGTTCAGCTGCTCTCACTGCACAAAGAGGTTTAAAAGGTCATCCAGCCTGTGGGAACATCAGCGAGTTCACACCGGGGAGAGACCGTTCACCTGCTCTGTGTGTGGGAAGGGATTCACTCAGTCAACCAGCCTGCAGAAACACAAAGCCGCTCACTCCAAGGAGAGACCCTTTAAATGCTCTGCCTGAGAGGCCGGCTTCAAAAGCTCTCAGGAACTGATGATCCCCGAGCACATTCACACCGGGGAGAGGCCGTTCAGCTGCTCTCACTTTTCAAGGAGGTTTAGAATATCATCAACACTGCTGAAACACCAGTGAGTTCACACCGGGGAGAAACCATTCACCTGCTTGGTGTGTGCGAAAGGATTTACTCAGTTATCCAGCCTGCCCAGACACAACATCATCACACCCAGGAGAGACCCTTTAAATGTGGGCGTGGCTTCAAAAGCTCTCGGGAACTAATGTCCTACCAGTGAGTTCACACCAGGCAGAGGCTGGTCACCTGCTCTGACTGGGAAGGGATTCACTCAACAAACTTGGTGAAACACCAGTGAGTTCACAAGTGATTACAGTTCTGGGATTATTCTTGTGAATCTTTCTTGCCCCTTCTCCAGTGTCTCTATTTCCTTTTTCTAAATGGAGATCACAAATAGAACGTAGAACAGCACAGCACAGGAACAGACCCTTCAGCCCACCATGTTGTGTCGAACATGATGCCAAATTAAACTATTCCTTTCTGCCTGCCCTTGGTCCATATTCCTCTATTCCTTGCATATTCATGTGCTTATTTAAAACCTCCTTAAATGCCCCTATCGTATCTGCCTCCACCCCCACTCCTAGCAGCGCATTCCAGACACCTACCACTCTCTGTGTAAAAAACCTTACCTCTCACATCTCCTTTGAACTTTCCCCGTCTCACCTTAAGTGCATGCTCCCTGGTATTCGACATATCAACTCTGAGGGAAAAGATTCTATGTCTCTCATTTTATAGACTGCTATCAGGTCTCCCCTCACCCTCCACCGCTATCGAGAAAACAACCCTCGTTTGTCAGTCGCTCACACCCTCCAATCCAGGCAGCATCCTGGGAAACCTCTTCTGCACCCTCATCAAAACCTCTGCATCCTTTCTGTAATGTGGCGACCAGAACTGATCGCAATATTCTAAGCGCGGCCCAAACAAAGTTTTATAAAGCTGCAACATGGCATGCTGACTCTTGTACTCAATAAAGGCAAGTATGCCATATGCCTTCTTTACCGACTAAATATTTGTGTGATTAATTTCAGGAAGCTATGGACTTGAACCCCAAGATCCCTCTGTACATTAACTGTATACTTATCCTTAATATTTGATCTCCCAAAGTGCAGCACCTCACACTTGCCCGGATTGAAATCCATCTGCCATTTCTCCGCTCATATCTGCAGCTGATCTACATCCCACTGTATCCTTTGACAACCTTCGACATTATCTACAACTCCATCTAGCTTTGTGTCGTCTGCAAGCTTACTAACCCACCCATCCACGTTTTCATCCAAGTCATTTATATCTGTCACAAATAGCGCAGGTCCCAGTATGGATCCCTGTGGAACACCACTAGTCATGGACCTCCAGTCAGAAAAACACCCTCCACCGCTATTCTCTGACTTCTATGGGCAAGTCAATTCTGAATCCAAGTGGCCAAGTCACCGTGAATCCCATGCATCTTAATCTTCTGGATGAGCCGACCATGAGGGACCTTGTCGAAAGCCTCACTAAAATCCATGTTCACAACATCCACTGCTCTATCCTCATCGATCACCTTCGTCACCTCCTCGATAAAATCGATCCAGTCAGTAAGATGTTGACGGTGCTCCCACTGCAGTCCTGTGATGAAAATATAGACTGGTTGGTGAAATGTAGATAACAGGTAGAATTGATATCTAATGAGGACTTTATACTTTAGAATTGAATACAGGGCTCATTGTTACTAACGGGGAAAGAAGGGTTAAAACCCTTACCCAGAACCCTTTTCACACACACGTGGACATCTCTGAATCTGACGCACACCAAATGGAACGTTACACAAGGGGCTGGAATTCACTGGAATTTCTTAACAACCTTTCAATAGAAATGTCCTGGTACCGACTGTGACAAAGGACACAACAGACAGCAAGAACCAGGAGGAACCTTTAACCCAGAGAATGTTAATAACCTTGTTCAGGACACCGGTGCCAGGCACAGGAGGATCCCAGGAAAAACGGAACATTTAATTTCTGTCTGTTTCACAATTCTAAATGACTGATTCTTTAACAAAGGAATGTTTAAAAACAGCATTGTGATATTCCAAGGTCAGTGTGTCTGGGAAAGGGGCACACTGATGTGTTTTTATTTTAAACAGGAGGATCCATTGAAAAGCAGCTCTGGACGATACGAGCACCTCCTGACCTACTTTCAATTCATTTCAAATCACCCATCACTTTCTGTGGAATATTCTTTATTCTTTCCTGGGATGTGGACACTGCTGGCAAAGCCCCAGCACACGTTGCTCAGCTCCTAATTGCCCCTGAATGGAGTGACTTGCTCAGCCATTTCAGAGGGACAGTTAAGAGTCACCCACATCGCTGTGTGGGTCTGGATTCACATGTAGGCCAGACCGGGTAAGGATGGCAGATTTCCTTCCCTAATAGGGAGCATTAATAGGGTGAACTGGACAGGTTTTTACAACAATCTATGAAAGTTTCATGGTCACCGTTTCTGACACTAACTTTATATAATTCCAGATTGATTCACTGAATTCAAATCCCACCAGCTGCCTGTCCCCGGATCCTTTGCTGCGTCTCTGCATTACTCGGCCAGAGACATTCCCACCACCTCCCCCTGAATGGAATATTCCACACAACCCCTTAGTTAAACGGGAAGGAGAAAAGAGAGAGGCTTTGACCTTTGGATGACCTAATCACCACCTACAGAAACCTTAAAGCTGACCATTCTGTAAAAGTTTATAAACTTTATTTTTATAAAACACAGAGTAAGAAACAGGTGAAAAGTAACGATGGACATTCTGACTGACATCAGAAACATTGATTGACCGGATAAACACACACTGCATCACAGAGTGATCCTCAACCATTAAAGAATTGACCCACAATAAGGATGAGAGAGCCTTATAAAAAGGGGCAGGAGTTTACACAGAGAGGTGACACCCACAGCTGCTCAGGATGATGGAATTCAGTTCAGGAAGGGGATAAAGTGAGAAGCTTTTGTGATTCAAGACAGAAGTATTGAACAATCTGGAATCAGTGCTTCTCGAGCTTGCTGACGAGCCGAACACTTCAATTAATCTCATCATAAAAACTCCCCAGTGTCAATAACATGGATTTGGCTGACAAATGTTGAAACGTTGGTTTAGGGACACAAGTTTCGACTTCCCATTTGAGCCTGGGGCACCTTTCTGTCTCTCTGTTGCTCGTGTCAATGACAGCCAGGCAACGGAGCTGAGGGCTGAACTTAGCTGAGAATAACGGGGCCTGGGCCCCAGTTGGGATACTGCACTGGTAGAGAGATGGGAAGGTACTGGAGTGGGAAATGGGCCTCCAACCAATCAGGACATGGGAGGGGGTGACCGAGGCTGATGGTGGGGTGACCCCCGGGGTTCAGTGTCCCTGTATCCAAAGCGGGGAGTCGCGGGAACAGGGTACAGAGGAGCTGAAGAGAAACCATTTGTGTCCAGAACATTGTGAACATCCTTTTACTCTGGTTGTCTTTGATCCTCAAGTCATTTTCTGTTTGTTTTAACCATGTTCTGTTTCATTAATAAACTTTTATCAGTAAAAATATTTGATTTTTCTGGACATTTCCTGATGAGATTGATGCACTTTAGGGAAAGTGGGTGAGAGGGGTTGGCAGGCTCTTTAACATGCTGGGCTTTCAAGAGAGCTGTTAAACATGCTCTCTCTCTGACCCCTCACTCAACTTCACTCCGTTATTTTCCAGTTCTGTTCTGGTCCCGCCTGGGGTAACATCTACTCGATCTTTTCTTCTCCTGAAGAAGCGCTGTGAGTTCTACGTTACTTGTACATAAGGACAGATGCTTCAAGCAACAGATCAAACATGGATGTAAAAGATTCTCCAGCTCTCTCTTTACCCCTAAGTTGTGGACAGTTCTTACTCTGTGTTATTTCCCCCAAGCCCTTAATTGTCCCAATCTATAATATTATTCATTTTACTTTAATTTTCCTCACTTTGTGAGCATGTGCAGTGTGTTTAATTGGATCCTGATTGTTTTGAACTCAGTTTCTCTGGAGTGTGTGTCAGTGCCTTGATGATGTCACAATGTTGTCTCAATCCCCTGGCCACATTAACCATTTCATCTCCTGCTGTGTCTCAAGTAGCTGTGTGTGTTTGGGACCCGCTCTTCACTCCATCTCACCATGAATTTAGGCTTGCTATTTTTCACACGTAACAAATCACATCTGCACACTCACTCCGGTGTCCCAAAATCATGTCACACATTCTTAACTCTCAGATGTGCTGACGAAAGGATCAAAGTGAGTGTCTGTCTTTCTTATTTCCCCGTTATTGTCTGATATTTCATGCAATGACTGGGCTTTCAAATGTAGATTTCTTTAAAACAAAGTTCATGGATGTCGGAGTGTTTCACAGACCAAGTATTATGCTGGCTTTCACTGATTTACAACTCAGCTAATACAAAGAACAATATGGCGGCATCGTGGCACAGTGAACAAAGAACAAAGAACAGTACAGCACAGGAAACAGGCCCTTCGGCCCTCCAAGCCTGTGCCGCTCCTTGGTCCAACTAGACCAATCGTTTGTATCCCTCCATTCCCAGGCTGCTCATGTGACTATCCAGGTAAGTCTTGAACGATGTCAGCGTGCCTGCCTCCACCACCCTACTTGGCAGCGCATTCCAGGCCCCCACCACCCTCTGTGTAAAAAACGTCCCTCTGATATCTGAGTTATACTTCGCCCCTCTCACCTTGAGCCCGTGACCCCTAGTGATCGTCATCTCCGACCTGGGAAAAAGCTTCCCACTGTTCACCCTATCTATACACTTCATAATCTTGTACACCTCTATTAGATCTCCCCTCATTCTCCGTCATTCCAAGGAGAACAAGGATGTAGTGGTTAGCACTGCTGTCTCACAGTGCCAGGGATCCAGGTTTGATTCCTGGCTTGGGTCACTGTCTGTGCGGAGTTTGCACGTTCTCCCCGTGTCTGCATGAGTTTCTTCCAGATGCTCCGGTTTCCTCCCACAGTCCAAAGATGTGTGGGTTGGGTTGATTGGCCATGCTAAATTGACCCTAGTTTCTGGGGGATTAGCAGGGTAAACAGGTGGTGTTACGGAGAAAGGCTGGGATTATTGTCAGTGCAGGCTCGATAGGCTGAATGGCCTCCTTCTGCACTGTTGGGATTCTATTCTATGAATATAATGAAGCTAATATAATGTGCATCTTGTTTATTTTGAGCCTGGGCTAATACAGTGACCTGGGGTTTTATGATCCTTTTGGTATTGTTGGATGGAGCCTGATTGAAAGTCAGGTGCTGTCTTTGGACAGTTTTTTTTACAAGAGAAAGGTTTAGTTTCATTTTGTCACAAGCTGTCTGGACTGCAAACTGAAAGCAGTGTTTTTCGTCTCTCTCTCTCTAGAGTGAAGATTCTGCTGCCTCTGAATTGCCAGCTGGAAGATAGAAGCAAGCAGTCTCTCTCTCTCTCTCTCTCTCTCTCTCTCTCGAGGTTTTGGAAGTTCCAGGACTGGGAAGGCAGAGTTTGAATTCAACATTTTAAGGGCTAATTCACAGCAGGTTTTAAAAAGCTGCCAAATCCAGCATCACGTGAGCATACTTCCTTTCTGTGCGAATCCCTTTGTAGGGATTATTTGATTTGAAACACCAAGCTGTACTGATTGATATAAGAAAGATAATGGTTGCTTTTTATTGCAATTGGTAAAGGTTATTTTTTCTAATTATATTTTAACTGTGTTCTTAAATTAACTTTGTTTGATAAAAGCTTCCTAGTGGGTCACTTGAATCGTACCTGGAGTGAACCATCTTACACTCACTCGAGTACAAATCATAGAAACCCTACAGTGCAGAAAGAGGCCATTCGGCCGATCGAGTCTGCACTGACCACAATCCCACCCAGGCCCTACCCCCATACCCCCACATATTTACCTGCTAATCCTCTAACCTACACATCTCAGGACACTAAGGGGCAATTTTAGCATGGCCAATCAACCTAACTCGCACATCTTTGGACTGTGGGAGGAAACCAGAGCACCCGGAGGAAACCCACGCAGACACGAGGAGAATGTGCAAACTCCACACAGACAGTGACTGAAGCCGGAATCGAACCCAGGTCCCTGGAGCTGTGAAGCAGCAGTGCTAACCACTGAGCTACCGTGCCGCTGACAATAAACAATTACAAATCTTATGGCCAGGCTGTCTTTGTAAAACACCTTGGATTTCTGACCTGGATCATAACACATTTCACCCACACCCAAGGTGAGTTATTCAAATTCCTTTATTGTCCAGGACAATATGTTTGCAATATTTTCAAAACAGAAATTCGACCTGCACATTTGATTTCAGACAGTAACATATTCTGTGAGTTTGTTCTTTATTGTCGATGTCAGGCTGGGGTTGTCCCCCCTGGACCAAAGGATATTGAGGGGAGATTTGATAGAGGTGGACAAGATTCTGACAGGTTTAGATAAGGTGGACAAAGAAAAGCTGTTCCTATTAGCTGATGGGACAAGGATGAGGGGGACATAGATTTATGGTTTTGGGTCAGAGATGCGGGGGGGGAGGGGGGGATGTGAGGAAGAATATTTTGATGCAGCGAATGGTAATGACCTGGAACTCGCTGCCGACGAGGGTGGAGGAAGTGGAGACAATAAACAATTACAAAGGAAATTGGATGGACATTTGGGGGGTTTCAAACAGAAATTCTGACTAAATATCTCTGAACTTCCTAACACCCGGTCACTCTGTGATCCTTGTGAAATTTAAAACCAGGTATTTGCAACAAGACTGAAAGAGCATCGGTCCACTGGAGGCAAAGTTGTGAGACCGGCCAGTCCAGCAGAAAGAAACCCTCCGACCCTCCCCATTGACCAACTGTGAGAATGAACAAAATGCAGTCCTGGTGTAATTGAGAGCAGAAACAATAACAGCAGAATCTAATCCCCATATTCACTAGTGAACTTGTTGGTGTGTCAGCAGGGTGGATGAATCACAGAATCCCTTCCCACACTGAGAGCAGATGAACAGTCTCTCCCGGTGTGAACTTGCTGGTGTGATTGCAGGATGGGTAACCGAGTGAATCCCTTCCCACACACAGGGCAGGTGAACGGCCTCTCTCCAGAGTGAACTCGCTGGTGTCTCCGCAGATTAGATAACTGAGTGAATCCCGTTCCACACTGAGAGCAGGTGAATGGCCTCTCCCCAGTGTGAACTTGCTGGTGTGTCTGCAGGGTGTACAACTGAGTGAATCCCTTCCCACACTGAGAGCAAGTGAATGGTCTCTCCCCAGTGTGAACTCGCTGGTGTGTCTGCAGGTGAGATAACTGAGTGAATCTTTTCCCACATGCAGAGCAGCTGAATGGCCTCTCGCCTGTGTGAACACGCTGGTGTTTCTGTAGGTTGGATGACTTACTGAATCCCTTCCCACACTGAGAGCAGGTGAATGGCCTCTCCCCAGTGTGAACTCGCTGGTGTGTCTGCAGGCTTGATATCTGAGTAAATCCCTTCCCACACTGACAGCAGGTGAATGCACTCTCACCAGTGTGAACTTGCTGGTGTCTCTGCAGAGTGGATGAATCAGTGAATCCCTTCCCACACACCCAGCAGGCGAACGGCCTCTCCCCAGTGTGGCTGCGCCGATGAACTTCCAGTAGAGAGGGCGCTTTGTATCTCTTCCCACAGTCTTCACATTTCCACGGTTTTTCCATATTGTCGGTCTCCTTGTATCATTGGAGGTCAATCATTTGAAGCCTTGTCCACACAGAACACGGGTACAGTCTCTCCCCACTGTGAATGCAGCGATGTTTTTTTCAGGCTGTGTAACTGGTTAAAGCTCTTTCCACACTCAATGCACTGGAACACTCTCACTCGGGTGTGTGTTTGTGTCCTGGTGTTTTTCCAGTCACACTGCTGCTTAAAATCTTGCAGTCGACAGACCGGTCAAACATTTCTCCTTCCCATTCAGAGGCTAAGGATATTTAGTTTCCAAGGAATCGAGTGACTCTGTCAGATCGAGATGTGATCGTTAAGATTTATCGGTGTGATTCCTCTAATATCCTGTGAAAACAATTTACAAAATTCATCAGTGTCAGTACAGGATAGAAATTCAGAACAGACAATTCTAGTTTCTATGGAACATTCTTTCCTCTCTCATTCCCCAAAAGCTGTAAATCTCCATCCCACACACTCTCCCTCCATTCTCACTCTGCTGTATCTAATATTCACCCTCCCAATTCTCCTGAAGGTGCTGATTGAGGCTGATTGACAGATCCACGCTCACTGCTTCCTGTCCTGGACATAGAGAGCTGAAAGTCTCCATGCAGGCTGCCAGTCCAAAAGAAATATGGCTACATTCTCGACTAAGAATGTTTTAACTGGATTGTTTCAGTGAGTGAAGATACAGGGGGGGTTGTGATTGATGATGATATTGAACTTGCTGCCAACGTGGGTGATCATAGAGTTTTACAGCATGGAAAGAGGCCCTTCGGCCCATCGTGTTTGTGCCGGCCATCAAGCACCGTTCTATTCTAATCCCATTTTCCACACGTGATGTGTAACCTTGCATATTATGGCATTGCAAGAGTTTATCTAAATTCTTCTTAAATGTGATGATGATTCCCACCTCTACCACCCTTTCAGGCAGTGAGTTCCAGATTCCCACCACCATCTGAGTGGAAAAGCTTTCCCTCTCATCTCCTATAAACCTCCTGCCCCTGAACTTAAATCCAGGCCCCTGGTTATTGACCTCTCTACTAAAGAGAAAAGTTCCTTCCTCTCCCCCCTATCTGTGCCCCTCAGAATTTTATACACCTCAATGTTAGGCTGGATAACTTGAGGTTGTTCTCCTTGGAGCAAAGTAGATTGATTGAGGTGTACAAGGGTACATGGAGGTGTCAAAGTTTACATGCTCTGTTTACACGTGTACAAGCTCTGACTATGGGTCATCCAGTCTCGAAACGTTGGTTCTATTCTCTCTCCACAGATGATGTCAGATCTGCTGAGATTTTCCAGCATTTATTGTTTTTATTTCCCTTTCTATTTCCTTCTCTGTCACCGCTCTGCCTCATCAATAAGACATTGGGACTCAGAGGGTTGATGCAGTTTGATGGCCAAGTTGTCTCCATTCTGAACACTGGGGAACAAGCGCCTCCCACTGATTGACAGCATTGCCCTCTACAGACATGGCGGCCGCACATGCGCACTGCTGCCTATTGCCCCCAATAAAAATGGCGAACGTTAACCCGGGACGAACATGAGGAACTGCAGGCCTGCTCGGTGCAAACTGGGTCCGGGAAGCTCTCTTCCGCATTTTGCGACTCTCACAACATGCTTACGCAGCGTTTCCACCCACCTGGACGATCCATTGCTCTCTCCGTAACGCCAATCACCTCGAACAGATTTCCGGGCCCAAAATAAAAACCGTTTTCCATCGCCATTACTCACACTGCGCATGCTCGAGTCAAAGGTGGCCCCGCCCCTCGTTCGCTCCTATTGGTTGGAGGACCAACGGCTCCAGATCGGTCCTCCAGGTCTGCCCCCTCTTCCCATTGGTCCACGCTGCCGTCAATCAGCTGGGCATTGTGATGGTGACTTGCTGCTTGTCCAATAATCAGTGACAGAGTCTGAGTGTAACAATGACACACACAGGCTCCAATACAATCAGAGTGGGGATGGAGCACAGAGACAACACAGCAAAGCACTGACTTACTCTGAGTGTAACAATGACACACACAGGCTCCAATACAATCAGAGTGGGGATGGAGCACAGAGACAACACAGCAAAGCACTGACTTACTCTGAGTGTAACAAATACAATGTTTGATCAAATAATAAGAGTCACGTTGCAGTATGTTAGTGAACACATCATTTGATCCAATGTAATGGTAATACAGTCAGTATCTAGTGCACCCTCACCAAAGTTTAAGTTTCATTTGATACTGTGAGTGAGTCATGGTATATTGATATAATGTATTTAAATTTCGATGTGTGTTACTCTCCCATTGTCAGTATCAAACAATAACCTGTCTGTTATTCCAATTCTGCTGTATTTTACAACTGCAGCTCCTGGGGCTGATTGGAGTCTGGTATAATAATCACAAAGGTCGGTTTCAGTGTCTCTGAGGTCATTTTAACTGCAGGTAATCTGACATTAAGGGAGACAAGAGGCCCAACAAACATTTGATTATAATAGGAGGACAAAGTGTAAGGGAACAATGATATTTTAAGGTGTCTGTGTTATGGTGAGTGTCACTGGGAGGTGAGTGATAAAATACAAGTGGAAACATCATGACAGAGACACATGTGACTGACTCGGCCTGACTGAGAGCTGTTATACTCGAGGCGAGAATAATGAGGACATGTGGATCTCCTGAGATTTCTGATATCTGAGGTGTATCTGTTAGAGGAACTGAAAATAATCAGTTCCTCCTCATGGTTATCTCCAGTTCGCAAGTTACACAGACACACAGGAAAGAGATCTGACAGCTCATCAAACCCAATATTTTAATCTTCTGTTTGAGACACATTATAACTGAAAAGATCAAACATTAAAACCTTAGGAGAGAAACATTCAGAATGTCACAAAGATGAGTGAACTGTCCAATTAATCCCATTCACCATAACTCTGCCAATTTACCTTCTGCAAGTATTTATCCAATTCCCTTTGAAAGCTACTATTAAACCTGCTTCGAGCACCTGTCAGTTTGTGCATTCCAGATCATATCAAGTTATTGTGCAAAAAATTCTCCTTATCACCCCCTTCAGTTCTGTTGTCAATTATATTAAATCTCTGTGTCCTCTGCTTACAGACCCTCCTGCACCGAGGAAATCGATTCTCTCCATCGACAGACTTCCTGCTCCTGGGAGATAATTTCTCTCCATTGACACTATCATAAATCATTTGTCATTTTAAACACCTCTATTAAATCTCCCCATCACATTCCCTAATCTAAGATGGATAACCCATGTTTTTCCTGCCCTGAAGAATTACATGGACTCAAAATGTTAACTCTCTGAACAGATGCCGCCGGACCTGCCGGGTTTTTCTGCTTTTCTCCCTGTTTATCCTTCTATAATCAATCAGAAACTCTTCATGATTTTGAACATCTTGATCAAATAGGAACACACAAAGCCTGAGAAAGATACAGAGGAAGGGAGAGACAGAAAGACAGAGAAAAATTGAGAAAGATTTTAAAAAGCAGAAAGATGAGACGGTCAAAGATAAAAGCTGAGAAACAGAGGAAACAAGCAATACAGAGAGAATGATCTAGAATTTAAGGGAGCAGGCTATCAGTTCCCAGCTATGGGGAGCAGAGTCGGCATCTCCACATCAGAGCAGAGGGAACTCAGTGGGCGGCACGATAGCACAGTGGTTAGCACTGCTTCTTCACAGCTCCAGGGACCTGGGCTCGATTCCCGGCTCGGGTCACTGTCTGTGTGGAGTTTGCACATTCTCCTCGTGTCTGCGTGCGTTTCCTCCGGGTGCTCTGGTTTCCTTCCACAGTCCAAAGATGTGTGGGTTATGTTGATTGGCCATGCTAAAATTGCCGCTTAGTGTTCTGAGATGTGTAGGTTAGAGGGATTAGCGGGTAAATATATGTAGGGATATGGGGGTAGGGCCTGGGTGGGATTGTGGTCGGTGCAGACTCGATGGGCCGAATGGCCTCCTCCTGCACTGTAGGGTTTCTGTGATTCTATGATTCAGAAACTGATCCACAGACACAGCTGGTTTTATCTGCAAATGGAAACTCTGAACAGAAATAACTGACTCATTTGTAAATGTCACCACAATGTGACCTTTGTGACTCTGCCCTGACTCTCTGGACAGATACATAAGAACATAAGAAATAGGAGCAGGAGTAGGCCATCTAGCCCCTCGAGCCTGCCCCGCCATTCAATAAGATCATGGCTGATCTGACGTGGATCAGTACCACTTACCCGCCTGATCCCCATAACCCTTAATTCCCTTACCGATCAAGAATCCATCCATCCGCGCTTTAAACATATTCAGCGAGGTAGCCTCCACCACCTCAGTGGGCAGAGAATTCCAGAGATTCACCACCCTCTGGGAGAAGAAGTTCCTCCTCAACTCTGTCTTAAACCGAACCCCCTTTATTTTGAGGCTGTGTCCTCTAGTTTTAACTTCCTTACTAAGTGGAAAGAATCTCTCCGCCTCCACCCTATCCAGCCCCCGCATTATCTTATAAGTCTCCATAAGATCCCCCCTCATCCTTCTAAACTCCAACGAGTACAAACCCAATCTCCTCAGCCTCTCCTCATAATCCAAACCCCTCATCTCCGGTATCAACCTGGTGAACCTTCTCTGCACTCCCTCCAATGCCAATATATCCTTCCTCATATAAGGGGACCAATACTGCACACAGTATTCCAGCTGCGGCCTCACCAATGCCCTGTACAGGTGCATCAAGACATCTCTGCTTTTATATTCTATCCCCCTCGCAATATAGGCCAACATCCCATTTGCCTTCTTGATCACCTGTTGTACCTGCAGACTGGGCTTTTGCGTCTCATGCACAAGGACCCCCAGGTCCCTTTGCACGGTAGCATGTTTTAATTTGTTTCCATTGAGATAGTAATCCCATTTGTTATTATTTCCTCCAAAGTGTATAACCTCGCATTTCTCAACGTTATACTCCATTTGCCATATCCTCGCCCACTCACTCAGCCTGTCCAAATCTCTCTGCAGATCTTCTCCGTCCTCCACACGATTCACGATACAGGCCGCATTGACAGATGTTCTCACCAGATTGTGGTCCCTGGATTTATTTTCTGCTCAGAAGTGAGATGTGAGGTTTGGAACCGGCAGCAGAGAAACAGGAAGTTGTGTTACCTGAGAATGAAACAGCCGGCGTCAGTTTGATGTTATCACCGTGAACAGTCTTCCTGTCTGTGAGGGTGAACTCACTCTGACAGCATCAAGAACAACCACACAGATTGCTGCCAGTCTCAGCATTACAGTCACCTCCATTCCCATTTTAAACAATAAAGGAGATTATTTGGACTTTTAACACATTCACTGAATTGGGAGATGGACTGAGGGTCATCAGTGGGAGAAATGAGGAGGAATTAGAGAACAAATGAGTTTTCCCAAAGAGGGTTATTAGAAAAGAGGAGATTTAAAGTGAGTCAAGGCCTGTCAGAGGAAGTGGGAGAGAGAAACAGAGAGGATTGAATCTCCATCAATTAAATGTTTTCTCAGACAGCGAAGAGAGATGAAGTGTGTTTGTGCTTTTTCAGAGAGAGGTAATGAGAGAGAGAAAACAATGAATAAGTTTAAGCATTATCTGAAATAGGAAGGTTAAATGAGTGAGTGTTTGAAAGAACGATAGAGAGACATTAAGTGACGAAGACAGTTTCTGAGAGGAGAGAGATTAAGTGAAAATGAGAGAGGAGCGAGGTTAGAGTGTAAGAGAGGTGGAAGGTGAGGTAAGTGTGAGTGAATGCCTGGAGAAAGAGAGACGTTCAGTGAGTGTTAGAGAGATGAGAGATGTTGAGCGATTGAGTTTCTGAGAGAGAGGAGATGTTAAGTGAGTGAATGTCTGAAAGAGAGGAGAGCAGGTTCACACCCAGGGGTCACTGAGAATAATCAAAATAAGGAGATCACCCAGAAAACTACCAACAGGAAACTTCAGCTGAACACATCACTCATTCTTAAATGGTCAGTCAGGGCTCTGGTGCTGCTCAGCTTCTCTCTGTTCTGTTTATAATGGTTAAAGGCTGATAGGAGTGAGGTTTATTTAGAAGGATAGTGGATGGGAAGCACACAACAAAACTGAGAATTCTTGGACACACACTGCAGCTCCTTCTCTATCTGGGAATCAAATTGTTGTCTCATTGTCCCAGCAGTTAACAGGCTCCTTTGAACGTCTCCAGCTGCTACTTTAATGCAGACTTCAACCAATTTATTTGAAGCCAGTTTCTGTTCAATAAACCAGGACTGAAACACACACATTAAAATGTTTTACACTTTTTTTCATTTTTAGTCTGGAAACCTAAACCTGCCGTTTCACTCTCAGTCAGGAATAGATCCCAGTTTTACACCAATCTTTGACACACGTTTCCAGCATTCACCATTGTTCTTCCTGACTCTAAACACAGTTGTAAAGGAGCTTCTGTTCCGTGTCTCGGAGCTCTGAACCATGGAAAAGAACGACTGGGACACATTTCTTACACACCTCAGGATTCACCCACACGGGGACTTTGCTGTCAGTGAAAAGTGACGAAAAAGACCAAAGTGCTGTGTGACCCTCTCAGCGTGACCCTGAAGGACTGGGTCAAGAATGAAGTTCTGTTCCTACTGTATGATCCTCCCTCAGATTGCCCTTTCTGAGCTCCAGCCTGGTGACGTTAAACACTCAAATGGAAAAGACAAAAATCTACAACAATGATTCAATCAAATGTCTATTTCACATTTATTCAGAATATCAAACCTCAAACAGAAGAAAAAAGTCAGAGTGAAGATGATTCAGACCTGGATATGATTAACAGCATCAATAAGTGTAGAATCCAAACCTTGCAGTCCCTTGTGAACTCGCCGGTGTGTTAGCAGGTGGGATGACTGAATAAATCCCTTTCCACAGACATTACAGGTGAACGGCCTCTCCCCAGTGTGAACTCGCTGGTGTTTCAGAAGATAAGATAAATGAGAAAATCCCTTCCCACAGACAGAGCAGGTAAATGGCCTCTCCCCACTGTGAATTCTCTGATGTGTCAGCACGTTGGATGACTGACTGAATCCCTTCCCACATGTGGAGCAGGTGAACGGCCTTTCCCCAGTGTGAACTCGCTGGTGATTCAATAAGTTGGATGAACGAGTGAATCCCTTCCCACAAACGGAGCAAGTGAATGGCCTTTCCTCACTGTGAACCTGCTGGTGTGTCAGAAGGTTGTATGAACGGGTGAATCCCTTCCCACACACGGAGCAAGTGAATGGCCTCTCCTCACTGTGAACCTGCTGGTGTGTCAGAAGGTTGTATGAATGGGTGAATCCCTTCCCACATTCAGAGCAGGTGAACGGTCGATCCCCTGTGTGGAACTGCTGGTGTATCAGAAGGTTGGATGAATTAATAAATCCCTTCCCACAGTCTGAGCAGGTCATAGAAATCATAGAAACCCTACAGTGCAGAAGGAGGCCATTCGGCCCATCGAGTCTGCACCGACCACAATCCCACCCAGGCCCTACCCCCACAAGGGCCTCTCCCCAGTGTGAATTCTCTGGTGGTTCAGTAGGGCAGATGGGCAGCTGAATCCCTTCCCACACACACAGCAGGTGAATGGCCTCTCCCCAGTGTGAGTATATTGGTGCGTCAGCAGATCCTTTTTGTTTTTAAAGCTCTTCGCACAGTCAGAACAATTAAAAAGTTTGTTATCAGAGTGAACAAGTTGATGTGTCTGCAAGTGGGATGACTGAATGAATCCTTTCCCACACACAGAGCAGGTGAACGGTCTCTCCCCAGTGTGAATTCGTTGGTGTGTCAGCAGATCTTTTTTGCATTTAAAACTCTTCTCACAGTCAGAACATGTAAACAGTTTCTCATCAGTGTGAACAAGTTGGTGTGTCACAATGTGGGATGAGCGAGTGAATCCCTTCCCACACACAGGGCAGGTGAACGGCCTCTCCCCAGTGTGAACCCGTTGGTGAGTCAGAAGATTGTATGAATGGGTGAATCCCTTCCCACAGACGGAGCAGGTGAACGGTCTCTCCCCAGTGTGACTGCGCCGATGAACTTCCAATTGTGATGGGAAACCGAATCCCTTCCCACAATCCACACATTCCCACGGTTTCTCCATGGTGCTGGTGTCCTTGTGCTTCTCCAAGTTGGATGATCAGTTAAAGCCTGGTCCACACACACAACATACATATAGTTTCACCCTGCTGTGAAAAGTGTTATGTTTCTTCAGGCTGTGTAACTGGTTAAAGATCTTTCCACAGTCAGTTCGCTGGAACACTCTCACTCGGGTGTGGGTTTGTCCCGATACTTTTCCGGTCACACTGATGTTAAATTTCTTTGCCCACAGGCAGAACAGACAAATATTTCTCCTTCCACATTCAAAGGCCGATGATATTCAGCTCCTAAGGAACTGAATAACTTTGTCAGATGTGATGTCCGGTTTGAGTTTTCCGACTGCCGTTCCTTCACTTCGAATATCCTGTAAAAAAGTTTAGAAAAGTCATCACTGTCAGAACTGGATAAAAATTCTGAACAATTCCAGTTTCTCTGGAACATTTTTTCCTCTCTTGTTCCCCCAAATCTGTAAATCCCCGTCCCACACACTCTCCCTCCTCCCTGGGCTGAAATCCAAACCCATCTCCACCATTTTTTTCCTCCACTCCCAGTTTTCTCCCTCCCTCTCCTCTGTCTGGGTTCAGTTCATGATGTGGTTTTAAGACTTGATGAGCTGTAAGTATTCGCATTCCAACCATTATTCTGTAAATTGAGTTTGTGTCTTTATATGCCCTGTTTGTGAACAGAATTCCCACTCACCTGATGAAGGAGCAGCGCTCCGAAAGCTTGTGGCTTTTGCGACCAAATAAACCTGTTGTACTTTAACCTGGTGTTGTTAAACTTCTTACTGGGTTCAGTTCTCCAGCTCCTGTCTGCAGACTGACAATAAAACCAATGGATCTTATTGGGGGTGTTGGAGCCTCCAGCGGGTGGTTGTGAATCCTCCCCGCCCACCTCCCAGGGTTTCCTTCCTTCCCAGAGATCAGAGTCCTCATTGATTTGAGGCCAAAGTGTAACCTCTTATTTATTGTCCCCCTCCCCCATCCTCTGATGTGAACCATCCTCCAGTGGTTGAGCCAGGATGGGGCCGTTAACCTGGGCCTGTTCCCGGGAGGGAGGGAGGGAGAAGCCCCGCAGCTGCAAACCAGGGAGCTGACAATGATTCTGAAGGGTTTGCGGATCCACAAAGTGTTTCCAAATCCTCCCAGACACCGCCTAACGCTGACTCCGCTTCTCCGGGACAAACAAGCACCAAGGCCAGCAATGACACTGCGCATGCTCCACATCACAATGCCCGGGCACTGATTGACGGCAGCTCCGGACCAATAGGAAGAGGGGGCGGGGCTGGGGGACCGAGCGGGAGCGGCTGGTCCTCCAACCAATCAGAGTGAATGAGAGGCGGGGCTGAGCCCGGATCTCCCTCATTGGCTGAAACTCTGCATCATTGTGAAAGCTGCTTTGTGTCAAACTCCAGGAGAAAACTGGACCTTTCTGTTTGTGGCTTCAAACAGATGAGCGGAAAGGAAGGGATCTGGAAAGCAGCAGACACCAGGTTATTCTGGGAGAAATAGGACCTCTGCAATGTCAAGTTTTACACAGCACACGGGCAGCCTGTGGTTTCACCCTGGATGGAGAATCTCCGAATTGCATCATTCAAATCACTCCATGGAATTCTCAGGAACCACATTGTTTGTTTGGAGAGGAAGGCTTGTAGTACAGTTAATGAAAAGCAGCACACAGCTAAACACAGAGGCCCACACATTCTCTCCCGCAGTCACACACAAACGGACATCTTCTCAACGCACAGAAACCCACGTATATCAACAGGTACATGCACAGAGGATATACGCAGATTTACTCCATGATACACACATGGATACACTTACTCACACACAAATATACACACGGGACACTTACTGTCCTTTGGGGCGGACAACGCTCACCCACCTGTCTAATATTCGGGATAAAGCCACAAAGTTCAAGAAATTTCGGGAAAAATGACCCTCCAAGGACAACGAGCAGTCTTGACCATCCAATATTCGACCTTCTTCTCTGAAACAGAATCTTACATTCAGCACAGAAACAACAACAAACACTAACATTAAACATTCCGTTCCCACCCTATGTTATCAGGCCCATTTGGAGATAGTAGACAATGCAGAATATCTCAGGATAATTGCAGCCACTCATTTTCCTTTTGTAATTACAGAAATGCTCATCCTCTCATATTGATCATCGAGTTGTTGAAGGAAATATTGATCGTCTCGTTATTGAAGGAAATTCTAAGACAGGTTAGAAGGAGAAAAAAAATCTAATGTTATTGTAACTCTGCAGTCCAATATTCCCTTGGCCCTAATCCTTGCTGCTCTAATCTGATAGGATTAGATGTATTGCACAATACCTAGCAGGTGCCATTGACATTGTACATCTTCGTTATCAATAATACTCCTAACTTAGTATCATCCACAAACTTACTAACCATGCATTGTACATTCACATCCAAATTTGTTTTGATTTGATTGGATTTATTATTGTCAAATATATACAGTGAAAAGTATTGTTTCTTGCGTGCTATACAGACAAAGCATAACATTCATGGAGAAGGAAAGGAGAGAGTGCAGAATGTAGTGTTACAGTCATAGCTAGGGTGTAGAGAAAGATCAACTTAGTGCGACGTAAGTCCATTCAAAAATCTGATGGCAGCAGAGAAGAAGATGTTCTTGAGTTGGTTGGTATGTGACTTCAAGATTTTATATCTTTTTCCCGACAGAAGAAGGTGGAAGGTGGACATTGACCTACACAAGAAAGCCAGATACAATCGAAAGATGCCAAAAGACAATACCAGACCAAGCTAGAGTCCCAGGCAAGCCACACCGACCCCAATTATGGCAAGGTCTGCAAGACATAACAGGCTACAAGATGAAGGCATATAAAATTGCCAGCTCCAACGCACCCCTCCCTGATGAGCTCAATGCATTCTACGCCCGTTTTGAGAAAGTGGTCAGCAAGAGCATGCCCTCCACCCTGGAAGCCCTGGATGAACCTGTATCTGGGGTCACCACTTCAGATGTCAGAGCAGCTTTGTTGAAGGTCAACCCACGGAAAGCAACTGACCCAGATGGGGTACCTGGAAATGCACTCAGATCCTGCGCGGATTAGCTGGCAGAGGTATTCACAGACATCTTCAACCTCTCTTTACAAGAATCTGAGGTCCCTATCTGCTTCAAGAAGATGACCATCATCCCGGTACCTAAGAAAAATCAAGCAGCATGCCTTAATGACTATCGGCGGTGGCTCTGACATCCATCATTATGAAGTGCTTCGAAAGGTTAGTCATGGCACAAGTCAATTCCAGCCTCCCGGACTACCTGGATCCACTACAGTTTGCCTACCACTGCAACAGGTCCACAGCAGACGCCATTTCCCTGGCCCTGCACTCAACCCTGGAACACCTAGATAACAAGGACACCTATGTCAGGCTCCTATTTATTGACTACAGCTCAGCTTTCAACACTATTATTCCCAAGAAACTCCTCTCCAAACTCCATGGCCTGGGCCTTGGCACCTCCTTCTCTGACTGGATCCTGAACTTCCTAATTCATAGACCACAATCAGCAAGGATAGGCAACAACACCTACTCCATGATCATCCTCAACATTAGTGCCCCACAAGGCTGTGTTCTCAGCCCCCTACTATACTCCTGATACACCTATGACTGTGCGGAAAAATTTGACACATGACAGGTAGACATCAACACGCATGCTATAATTGACCTCAGAATCCTCGGGTGGCACAGTGGTTAGCACGGCTGCCTCAGCGCCAGGGACCTGGATTCAATTCCCAGCTTGGGTAACTGTCTATGTGTCATTTGCACATTCTCTCCGTGTGGGTTTCCTCTGGGCGCTCCGGTTTCCTCCCACACTACAAAGATGTGCGGGTTAGGTGGATTGGCCATGCTAAATTGCCCCTTAGTATCAGGGGACTACTAGGGTAAATGCATGGGGTTATGGGGATAGGACCTAGGTGGGAATGTGGTCAGTGAAGACTCGATGGGCCGAATGGCCTCCTTCTGTACGTAGGATTCTATGATTAAGACAAAAAGAAATAAGAACAGGAGAAGGCAGATCGGCCCCTCAGGCCTGCTCCAGCATTCAATAGGATCATGGCTGACCCAACATTCCTCACATCCACTTTCCTGCCCTTTCCCCATAACCCCTGATTCCCTTATTGATCAAAAATCTAACTCAGCCTTAAATATACCACAAGGATTTTGCTCCCATAGCTCTCTCTGGCAAGGAATTCCAAAGACTCACAACGCCCTGAGAGAAGAAATTCCTCTTCATCTCAGACTTGAATTGGCTTCAGGAGGTTAAAATCCTGTTTTGTTTCCCCTGCTGATTTATCTCCAGTGACCAGACAATCGGAGTGAATGAGGGGCGGGGCTGGAGGACTGAGCGGGACAGCCTGGTCCTCTAGCCAATCGGAGTGAATAAGGGGCGGGGCGGGAGGACCAAGCGGGACAGCCTGGTCCTCCAGCCAATAGGAGTGAATGAAGGGCGGGACTGGAGGACCGAGGGGGACAGTCTGGTCCTCCAGCCAATGGGAGTGAATGAGGGGCGGGGCTGGTGGACGGGGCGGGACAGCCTGGTCCTCCAGCCAATCGGAGTGAATGAGGGGAGGGGCTGCAGGACCGTACGGGAGAGCCTGGTCCTCCAGCCAATGGGAGTGAATGAGGGGCGGGGCTGAGTGCGGACCCCCATTGTGATCTGGAGCATGCGCATTGCCGCTCACAGTTGAGGATTGAGGCGGTTGTGGGAATTATCAGCCCGGGAGATACCGCCGGATAAATCAGGAACGAGAGACGGAGCCGGTGGGTGGGTTGGTTTGGAGGCTTCATAAGACATGCTGTATAGGCCCCAAGTCCTCATACGAAGCTCGGATTCGGTATTTAAACGGATGACAGCTGCTCGGCCTTTACCCTCAGACAGGCCCGGGTGAACGGCCGCCATCTTGAGACGGGCACAGCTTGCGGCGGAGCGCGTGCGCAGACAGAGGGAGTTCCAGGCTCATTCCAGATCCCGATTGAATCTGATTGGTTGGAGGACCAGCGTCTCCCGCTCGGTCATCCGGCCCCGCCTCCTCTTCCTATTGGTCCGAGCTGCCGTCAATCAGCCCCTGGGCATTGTGAGCTGGAACAAACCCTTCAGAATCATTGTCAGCTCCCTGGTTTGCAGCTGCGGGGCTTCTCACTCCCTCCCTCCCGGGAACAGACCCAGGTTAACGGCCCCATCCTGGCTCAGCCACTGGAGGATGGTTCACATCAGAGGATGGGGGAGGGGGACAATAAATCATCGAATCCCTACAGTGTAGAAGGAGACCATTCGGCCCAGTGAGTCTGCACCGACCACAACCCCATCCCTCACTGTTTGTATGTTCCCACAACTCTGGGAGAAGACAGCCTCACACAGCCTGACCTCAGTTCTGGCAAGACCCATTCACCATTCTTTGATTTGATTTATTATTGTCACGTGTATTATCATACAGTGAAAAGTATTGTTTCTTGCGCACTATACAGACAAAACATACCGTTCATAGAGAAGGAAATGAGAGGGTGCAGAATGTAGTGTTACAGTTACAGCTAGGGTGTAGAGAAAAATCAACTTAATGCAAGGTAAGTCCATTCAAAAGTCCGACAACAGCAGGGAAGAAGTTGTTCTTGAGTCGGTTGGTACGTGACCTCAGACTTCTGTATCTTTTTCCCGACCGATAAAGATGGAAGAGAGAATGTCCGGGATGCATGAGGTCCTTAATTATGCTGGCTGCTTTGCCGAGGCAGCAGGAAGTGTAGCAGAGTCAATGGATTGGAGGCACATCTTTGGACTGTGGGAGGAAACTGGAGCACCCGGAGGAAACCCACACAGACATGGGGAGAACATGCAGACTCCATACAGAGAGTGACCCAAGCCAGGAATCAAACCTGGGTCCCTGGCGCTGTGAGGCAGCAGTGCTAAACACTGTGCCACCCCAGAGGGAGGGGGTGGAATCTGCAAGTAAGGAAAGGAATTGTGAAGATGGTGTGATGGATTTAGCAGGCTGATCAACTCTCATGGTGAAAATTATGGTACAGCCTGCCCTGGAGTCCAAATGAATGGTGGATGGGTCTTGCCAGAACTGAGGTCAGGCTGTGTGGAAGTGGCGTCTGCCAGAGTTGTGGGAACATGGAAACAGTGAGGGATGGGGTTGTATGCAATGAGAAAGCCTGGGACAGTGGACTCAAATACAGATTAATCCTGTTAAATATGGGACAGACAGTTAGCCTGGGAAGAGTGTGTGGGATGAGGAGTCACTGTTTTCAAGGCACAAATAAAGACAGATGTATCATGAAAAATGTAATTCTGTTCAGAATTTCTCTATTTATAAATTTTGTAAACTCCTTTTTCCAGGAAATTAGAGTGTGTGGATTTATGGACAGTAAGCTCAAACTGAACATCACAGAATGATCTGACAGAATCACTCAGTTCACCACAGCCATCATCATCAGTGTTTGAATTTGGAAGGAGCAATGTTTGTCTGTGAGACCATTTCAAACATCAGTGTGACAGGAAAAGCATCAAAACACATCCTGGAATGAGAGTGCTGCAGAGCACTAACCGTGAAAGATCTTTAACTCGTTAAACAGCCTGTAAAAACATCAGACCGCTCGCAGCGGGGAGTAACTACACGTACTCTGTGTGTGTTCAACTGATTCTGCAACCTGGAGAGGGACAAGGAAACTGGCACCATGGAGAAATCATGGAAATGTGAGGACTGTGGTAAAGGATACAATTCTTCATCCCGGCTGGAAATCCATCGACGCGTTCACACTGGGGAGAAGCCATTCAGCTGTTCCGTGTGTGAGAGGAGATTCACTCAGTCATCTGCCCTTCGGTTACACCAGCGGCTTCACGCTGTGAAGAAGCCATTCAGCTGCACAACCTGTGGAGAGAAATTCCAGACTTCATCCCTTCTCACTGAACACCAGCGGATTCACACGGGTGCCAAACCATTCATTTGCTTTGTGTGTGGGATGGGATTCACTCAGATATTCGCTATCCAGTCACACCACCGAATGCACACGAAGGAGGATCCATTCAGGTGCACCACCTGTGGAGAAAGTTTCAGGCAGTCAACCGACCTCAATAAACACCAACACACTCACACTGGGGAGAAGCCGTTCACCTGCTCCGTGTGTGGGAAGGGATTCCCTTGGTCATCCCAACTGCTGTCACATCGGCGAGTTCACACCGGGGGGAGACCGTTCACCTGCTCATTGTGTGGGGAGGGGTTCACTCAGTCACAACGTCTGTTGAGACACCAGCAAATTCACAAGTGACTGTTTGCTGCTGTTAAAAACATTCAGGATCGATAGTCTGACAATATCTGGTTTGATTCTGCTGATGTTAACAATCCGATAACTCGCTAGAATCTGGAGATGTCACGATTTTTGGGCTGTTTTGTCCCTTTTTAAAATCGCCATCTGTGATCTTTCTCCTCAATTCAAGAACCCTCAGCAGAAGTTTAGTTGCAAGAAAAGTTATGAAGTTTTCAGAATCTTAGAAATCCTACAGCACAGAAAGAGGCCATTCGGCCCATCGAGTCTGCACCGACCACAATCCCACCCAGGCCCTACCCCCATATCCCTACATATTTACCCACTAATCTCTCTAACCTACGCATCCCAGGACACTAAGGGCAATTTTTAGCATAGCCAATCAACCTAACCCACACATCTTTGGACTGTGGGAGGAAACCGGAGCACCCGGAGGAAACCCACGCAGACACAAGGAGAATGTGCAAACTCCACACAGACAGTGACCCAAGACGGGAATCGAACCCAGGTCCCTGGAGCTGTGAAGCAGCAGTGCTAACCACTGTGCTACCGTGCCGCCCAAATTCAGTCCTAAATTGATCTTTGATACAAAATGTACAATTCAGTGTCTGAAATGTTCCACTGATTAACATCTCCAATTAAAAAGTGCTGATTAATCCTTGCTGACAATTCTTACTGACTTCTTCGCAGTGCCGTGTCCATTATGAAATTAAATGATGAAAGGAAGCGAAACAAAGAAGTGAAATATTGCACAGTCACATCAGTCTTCTGTGGCAAAGAGTTCCAACAGATTCACCACTCTCTGGCTGAAGAAATTCCTCCTAATCTCTGTTTTAAAGGATCGTCCCTTTAGCCTGAGGTTGTGCCCTGTAGTATTCCGGTTAACACACTGGAATACTCCCTTGGCCCTTTAGGATAATGTCACTGCAGTATATGGGATCTGCAGAAACATTTAATTACATTCTACCAGCCACCTGGTATGCTTAACTGTGGAAACCCTTTTCCATTAAGGTCTCAGATTACTACAGCAGATATGCATTGTTCTGACTCGACGAGCTGGGCTGTGGAATTAATTGGATAGATCTTCCAGAGAGCCAGCAGAGACATAATGGGCCAAATGGTTTCTATTTATGCTGTATCATTCTCTAAAACAGTGAATATTCAGTATCAGGGAGAGAGAGAAGAACCAGTGAATGTGCGATTGAACCCAGCCAGAATCAGCACCATAAAAGGAGGAGTGAGAGGGGAAACGGTATAAAAGCTTTGAAACCATTGCATGGTCCTGCAGCAGAACTTTGAGAAATGGAGCACAGCAATGTACCAATTCTCAATATTTCATTAATTTACCTCAAATGCTTACAACGTTATTATGAATTAATTGCATGAGGTTTCAATGGCGGTTATTACCCAGCATTCGTTGCGGCTGTGACAGTGCCCTATTCACTGCACAGGAGCCCGGTGCGCAAGCGCAGTGCTGTATCTGGCGCATGCGCAGTGTCACTTTGCTCGGAGCCCTGCGAGTGCTGGAGACGCTTATTTCAAGGGGTGGGAATCGGTGGGGCGGAGGGAGGAATGGAGCCGGGAGTCGGGGTGGGGAGGAAACAGAGGCTTCACAAACATCTGCTGTAGGCCGCAAGGTCTGAATAAGAGCCTTCCGGTCCCGGGTTTGCAGCTCCGTGGATTTTATCCGGGACCAGGCCCAGTGCCGCGGCCGCCATCTTTGTTTAGCGGGGACCAGAGCGCATGCGCGGTCAGTGGGCAGAGCTTCAGGATTTGGGTGACCAGGAGAGACAATGTTTGAGTCATTGACTGACAGGCCGGGTTAATGGATGCTGCCTTTCACCTTCTCAATTTGCAGCGGCGGCTCGCCGTCTTTTATACACTTTGATCATACAGACATTAGCGGTTACTTCGTCATTAGCTTTGGGTGGTTACCTGTACTTAGCCAATTGGGCTCCCCTCGCAATAATTGACCTCCAATCACATTCCTTCAAAAACAACTGTTAACAAAAACCCACAACTTTTTGTTTCGGTTCCCCTTTATCTTAAGCTAAGCTGACCATCAGGACCTCGCGGTCTGGTTTTTTTTGTCTGTTCCGTATTTTTTATACAATAACAGGATGTAGCTCAAAGGTTAGTTCGTTATTTAGTCAGCAACAGAATGATCTTTGTTAACCACAGGATAACTGCTGGGCACAGCCCTGTAGTCATGTACGCATTAACTTTCAAAGGTCACAGTCTTAATTTCACTCCAAAAATCAAATCTCATTTATCTAAAATCTAATGAGCACAGATGCACCCCTCCTAAACTTTCCTCATAAAACAGACCCCTTCATGCCCGAAATCAGCGAGTGAACCTTGTCTGAATTGCTTCCAATGCAAGTATTTTCCATCTTAAGTAATCTTATGCCAGAAAACAGGAGGGGAGAATGTTATGTGGATTCAGGATTGACAAAGGATTGTTGGAGGTGACACAGTGGTTAGCACTTCTGTCTCATAGCGCCAGAGACCCGGTTCAATTCCAGCCTCGGGTAATTGGCTGTATGGAGTTTGCACATTCTCCCTCTGTCTGTGTGGGTTTCCTCTGGGTGCTCTCGTTTCCTCCCACACTCCAAAGAGTGGGTTGGTCGACCATGCTAAATTGTCCCTTTGTGTCCCAAGATGAGCGGGAAGGAAAAGATTAGTGATGTATGTACATCAGGTTACAGGGATAGGGCCTGAGTAAAGGAGCTCTGTTAGAAACTTGGTGCAGACTCGATGGGCTAAAAGGTCTCCTTCTGCACTGCAGAGATTCTGTGATTTTGGAATCTCCTTTTACAGATGGTTAGAAGAAGAGGATTTTTACAGCAATCTCAAACCCCCCAAAAAATGTGTGTTTCTTAATTTCAAGCCACAATTGACACATGACTCTTGTAATCTCCTTTTGCAGGGAGTTGGAACATTTGAAGATTGCAATTTTTCTCTGATTCCAGTGCTTCTGACATCTTTCCAGCCGCAGGTTTTAAATGAGAAAATAGTGAAATTGTTTCAGAGGTGAGTATTATTGAACATTTACCTATAATTTTGAATTTTCGTCCTGTGCTCTGTTATCTGTACTCTCGTTCCACGTCTCTGGGGCTGGTGTGACTCCGTTACTGTGGATCTGAATCCATGTCCATCCATTGCTTTGTTTCACCTCTGCCCTCCCTGATCACCTCTCTGTCATTGTCAGTTCAGAGAAGGATCTGCAGGCTGATAGCTGGGATGAAGGGATTGTTTTGTGAGGAAAGTTTGGGCCTGTATTGACTGGAGTTTAGAGGTGATCATAGTATTGACATCAGATTGTGAGGTAGTGATTAGTATAGATGAAGAGAGGATGTTTCCAATGTTGGGGATTCCAGAATTAGTCGGCAGATTGTCAAAATAAAGGGTCCCCCATTTCTGATGGCGAGGAGGAGAAATGTCTTCCCTCAGAGGGCCGTTAGTCTTTGCAATTCTCTTCCCCAGAGAGCAGTGGAGGCTGCATCATTAAATATACTCAAAATACAGAGAATTCTGATCGAAAAGGGAGTCAAGGGTGACAGGAAGAAAAGTGGAGTTAAGATCACAATCAGATCAGCCATGATCTTGATGGGGAGACGATGGCCTTGTGGTATTATTGCTGGACTATTAATTCAGAAACTCAGCTAATGTTCTGGGGACCCGGGTTTGAATCCTGCCATAGAATCATAGAAATCCTACAGTACAGAAGGAGGCCATTCAGCCCATCGAGTCTGCACCGACAACAATCCCACCCCACAGCAGCTGGTGGAATTTGAATTCAATTAAAAATATCTGGAATTAAGAAATTCCTGATGACCATGAAACCCTTTCGATTGTCGGAAAAACCTATCTGGTTCACTAATGTGCTTCAGGGAATGAAATCTGCCATCCTTAACTGGTCTGGCCTTCATGTGACTCCAAAGCCACAACAATGTGGTTGACTCTCAACTGCCCTCCAAGGGCTACTGGGGATGGGTAATAAATGCTGGCCAGCCAGCAACATCCATGTCCCATGAATGAATAAAAAAAATTCAATTGAACAGCTTGGTGGGCTGAATTTCTAACTATTTCTTATGATCTGTCAGGAACATGAAATGGTGAGTGTCGATCAGCATTAATTAGCACCTTCAGGAGAATTGGGTAGTTTATATTATAGAACTCATAGAAACCCTACAGTGCAGAAGGAGGCCATTCGGCCCATCGAGTCTGCACCGACCACAATCCCACCCAGGCCCTACCCCCACATATTTACCCGCTAATCCACGCATCTCAGAACTCTAAGGGGCAATTTTTAACCTGGCCAATCAACCTAACCCACACATCTTTGGACTGTGGGAGGAAACCGGAGCACCCGGAGGAAACCCACGCAGACACGAGGAGAATGTGCAAACTCCACACAGACAGTGACCCGAGCCGGGAATCGAACCCGGGACCCTGGAGCTGTGAAGCAGCAGTGCTAACCACTGTGCTACCGTGCCGCCCCTAAAGTTTAAAGTTTATTTATTAGTCTCAAGTAAGGCTTATATTAACACTGCAATTTCTCTTAAAGACATTGAGATCCTTTGCTCCCTCAGCTTGACACATTGATTTCTGGCTAAAAAGTCCCTTTCCTAATGTTCACAATTAAAGGGCTGGTTTCCTGAGGAGATGGCTGACATTTAAAAGAACAATAAATTAATATAGGACAGAGATATGCTTAGTGTTGTTATATTGTAGATTTGGTATATTATTTATGGTTCTGTAACAAAGTACATTTATCATTATTTCTCATCTTGTAATGTAACACTGAAGCAATGTTATATATTTCCACTCATTGAGTCATTACAGCGCAGAAGGAGTCCATTCAGTAACTCGAATCCATGCCGACTCTCTGTAGAACAATCCAGTCAGTCCCATTCCCTTTCTATATTCCCTTTCCCCTGCGAGTTTATTTCCTTCATGTGCCCATCTAATTTCTGATATATATTAAAGGGGACAGTAAACTAATATCGGACAGAGACACGTCTGATGTTTTTTTATTCATCCTTGGGACACGGGCATTGCCGGCTGGGCCAGCATTTATTGCCCATCCCTAATTGCCCCTTGAACTGAATGGCTCGCTGGGCCATTTCGGAGGATGGTTGAGAGTCAACCACATTACTGTGGCTCTGGAGTCACATGTAGGCCAGACTGGGTAAGGACGGCAGATTTCCTTCCCTAAAGCACATTAATGAACCAAATGGGTTTTTCTGGTCAATCAACAATGATTTCATGGTCATCAGTAGATTCTTAGTTCTAGATTTTGTTTTTAAATTCAAATTCCACCATCTGCCGTGGCAGGATTCAAACCTGGGTCCCCAGAACATCAGCTAAATTTCTGGATTAATAGTCTAGCGATAATACCACGAGGCTATCCGCTTCCCTGTTATATGGTACAGATTAGATATATTATTTATAGCTCTGTAATAAAATACACTTATTATATCTGGCTGTGTAATTTTGGACGACAGCTATATTATATATTTCCAACAATCTCTTCCCTCAGAGAATTGTTAGTATCAAGATTTCTCTTCCATAGGGACCAGTGGAGGGATTGAATGTATTCAAGGATGAGTTAGACAGTTTTTGAATGACAAGGGAGTCAATAATTATTGGGAACAGGCTGGAAAATGGAGAGAAAGCTCAGATGAGGAAGGATTTCTTCACTCAAGGATGTGGTGATGTTTTGGATTCTCTACCCCAGAGGACTATAGAGCCTCAGTCATCAAGAATTTTCAAGAGAGGGATTGATAGGTTTCTAGATATTGAAGATATCGATGTATATGGGGGACAGTGTGGGGAAAATAATGCAGAGGTAGATCAACCAATAATCTGAATGAATGGTTGAGCAGACTCGATGGGCCGAATGCTGACTGCAGCTCCTATTTGTTCTGATTTCTGTGCTGGACAGGAAGCAGTGAGCATGGATCTGTCAATCAGCCTCAATCAGCACCTTCAGGAGAATTGGGAGGGTGAATATTAGATACAGCAGAGTGAGAATGGAGGGAGAGTGTGTGGGATGGAGGCTCACGTCTTTTGGGGAATGGGAGAGGAAAGAACGTTCATTAGAATCACAGAATTGCTGCATCTTATCAACCGTCCCTGAGCTTTCACAATGAATCCCACTTCTGAGGACACCCTTATCTCTGACTTGTCTGTACTGCTGGCAGTCTCACAAAGCAGCTGCCTGTGTGCTGATACGGGAGGCCCTGCTGGGCAAGTTTAATGCTCCATGACTGTGTCTTTAATGAATGCTCCATAAACTAGAAATGTAGATTTGAATTTCGATCATATTCTGAATTGCGATTTCTTTTTTTCTAAATTGACTTACAGGATATTAGACAAGGAGAAATCAGACAGAAATCTCCAACATCACATCGAGATCTGACAGAGTGACTTGATTTCTTGGGACCTGAATATCATCGGCTTTTGAAGCTAGCAGGAGAAATGTTTGTTTGGCCTCTTGGCTTCAAAAGATTGTAAACATCGCTGTGACTAGGAATGCACTGAGATACACACACCCGAGTGAGAGTGTTCCAGTGCACTGAGTGTGGAAAGAGCTTTAACCAGTTACACAGCCTGAAAATACATCGCAGCATTCACAGCGGGAGAGACTGTACCTGTGTTCTGTGTGAGATTTAACTGATTGTTTAACCTGGAGAGTCACAAGGACACCCGAACCATGGAGAAACCGTGGAAATGTGGGAAATGTGGGAAGGGATTCAGGTTCCCATCTCTACTGGAAATTCATCAACGCAGTCACACTGGGGAGAGGCCGTTCACCTGCTCTGTGTGTGGGAAGGGATTCACTGACTTACCTAATCTGCAGAGACACCAACGAGTTCACACTGGGGAGAGGCCATTCACCTGCTGTGTGTGTGGGAAGGGATTCAGTCAGTTATCCAGCCTGCAGAAACACAATCTCACTCACACCAATGAGAGACCATTTAAATACTCTGACTGTGGGAGCGGTTTCAAAAGCTCTGGGGAACTGCTGTCCCACCAGCGCGCTCACATTGAGGAGAGACCGTTCAGCTGCTCTCACTGCACAAAGAGATTTAGAACTTCATCCAACCTGAAGATACACCAGCGAGTTCACACTGGGGAGAGACCATTCACCTGCTCTGTGTGCGGGAAGGGATTCACTCAGTCATCCCATTTACAAACACACCAGGGAGTTCACACTGGGGAGAGGCCGTTCACCTGCTCTGTGTGTGGGAAGGGATTCGCTCAGTTATCCAGCCTGCAGAAACACAATCTCTCTCACACCAATGAGAGACCATTTAAATGCTCTGACTGTGGGAGTGGTTTCAAAAGTTCTCGGGAACTGATGATTCACCAGCGCATTCACACTGAGGAGAGACCGTTCAGCTGCTCTCACTGCTCAATGAGATTTAGAACTTCATCCAATCTGCAGATTCACCAGCGAGTTCACACCGGGGAGAGGCCATTCACCTGCTCTGTGTGTGAGAAGGGATTCACTCAGTCATGCAGCTTGCAGAAACACAAAGCCACTCACACCAGTGAGCGACCATTTAAATGCTCTGACTGTGGGAATGGCTTCAAAAGCTCTCAGGATCTGATGTCCCACCAGCGCATTCACACTGAGGAGAGACCGTTCAGCTGCTCTCTCTGCACAAAGAGATTTAGAACATCATACAACCTGCTGAAACACCATCGAGTTCACACCGGGGAGAGACCATTCACCTGCTCGGTGTGTGGGAAGGGATTCACTACTTCATCCCACCTGCGCAGACACAAAGTCACTCACACTAATGAGAGACCGTTTAAATGCTCTGACTGTGGGAGCGGATTCAAAAGCTCTCAGGACCTGGTGTCCCACCAGCGCATTCACACTGAGGAGAGACCGTTCAGCTGCTCTCACTGCACAAAGAGGTTTAAAAGGTCATCCAGCCTGTGGGAACATCAGCGAGTTCACACTGGGGAGAGACCATTCCCCTGCTCTGTGTGTGGGAAGGGATTCACTCAGTCATCCAGCCTGCAGAAACACAAAGCCACTCACCCCAAGGAGAGCCCCTTTAAATGCTCTGCCTGAGAGGCCGGCTTCAAAAGCTCTCAGGAACTGATGATCCCCGAGCACATTCACACCGGGGAGAGGCCGTTCAGCTGCTCTCACTGTTCAGGGAGGTTTAGAATATCATCAACACTGCTGAAACGCCAGTGAGTTCACACCAGGGAGAAACCATTCACCTGCTCGGTGTGTGCGAAAGGATTTACTCGGTTATCCAGCCTGCCCAAACACAACATCATCACACCCAGGAGAGACCCTTTAAATGTGGGCGTGGCTTCAAAAGCTCTCGGGAACTAATGTCCCACCAGTGAGTTCACACCAGGCAGAGGCTGGTCACCTGCTCTGACTGGGAAGGGATTCACTCAGTCAGCAAACTTGGTGAAACACCAGTGAGTTCACAAGTGATGACAGTTCTGGGATTATTCTTGTGAATCTTTCTTGCCCCTTCTCCAGTGCCTCTATTTCCTTTTTCTAAATGGAGATCACAAATAGAACGTAGAACAGTACAGCACAGGAACAGACCCTTCAGCCCACCATGTTGTGTCGAACATGATGCCAAATTAAACTATTCCTTTCTGCCTGCCCTTGGTCCATATTCCTCTATTCCTTGCATATTCATGTGCTTATTTAAAACCCCCTTAAACGCCCCTATCGTATCTGCCTCCACCACCACTCCTAGCAGCGCATCCCAGACACCTACCACTCTCTGTGTAAAAAACCTTACCTCTCACATCTCCTTTGAACTTTCCCCGTCTCACCTTAAGTGCATGCTCCCTGGTATTAGACATATCAATTCTGAGGGAAAAGATTCTATGTCTCTCATTTTATAGACTGCTATCAGGTCTCCCCTCACCCTCCACCGCTATCGAGAAAACAACCCTCGTTTGTCAGTCGCTCACACCCTCCAATCCAGGCAGCATCCTGAAAACCTCTTCTGCATCTTCATCAAAACCTCTCCATCCTTTCTGTAATGTGGTGACCAGAATTGAACACAATATTCTAAGTGCAGCCCAAACAAAGTTTTATAAAGCTGCAACATGACACGCTGACTCTTGTACTCAATAAAGGCCAGCATGCCATATGCCTTCTTTACCGATAAATATTTGTGTGGCTAATTTCAGGAAGCTATGGACTTGAACCCCAAGACCTCTGTACATGAACTGTATACTTATCCTTAATATTTGATCTCCCAAAGTGCAGCACCTCACACTTGCCCGAATTAAAATCCATCTGCCATTTCTCCGCTCATATCTGCAGCTGATCTACATCCCACTGTATCCTTTGACAACCTTCTACATTATCTACAACTCCATCTAGTTTTGTGTCATCTGCAAGCTTACCAACCCACCCATCCACGTTTTCATCAAGTCATTTATATATATCACAAATAGCGCAGGTCCCAGTACGGATCCCTGCAGAACACCACGAGTCATGGACCTCCAGTCAGAAAAACACCCTCCACCACTACTCCCTGACTTCTATGGGCAAGTCAATTCTGAATCCAAGCGGCCAAGTCACCGTGAATCCCATGCATCTTAATCTTCTGGATGAGCCGACCATGAGGGACCTTGTTGAAAGCCTCACTAAAATCCATGTTCACAACATCCACTGCTCTACCCTCATCGATCACCTTCGTCATCCCCTCGATAAAATCGATCAAGTTAGTAAGATGTTGACGGTGCTCCCACTGCAGTCCTGTGATGAAAATATAGACTGGTTGGTGAAATGTAGATAACAGGTAGAATTGATATCTAATGAGGACTTTATACTTTAGAATTGAATAAAGGGCTCATTGTTACTAACGGGGAAAGAAGGGTTAAAACCCTTACCCAGAACCCTTTTCACACACACGTGGACATCTCTGAATCTGACACACACCAAATGGAACGTTACACAAGGGACTGGAATTCACTGGAATTTCTTAACAACCTTTCAATAGAAATGTCCTGGTACCGACTGTGACAAAGGACACAACAGACAGCAAGAACCAGGAGGAACCTTTAACCCAGAGAATGTTAATAACCTTGTTCAGGACACCGGTGCCAGGCACAGGAGGATCCCAGGAAAAACGGGACATTTAATTTCTGTCTGTTTCACAATTCTAAATGACTGATTCTTTAACAAAGGAATGTTTAAAAACAGCATTGTGATATTCCAAGGTCAGTGTGTCTGGGAAAGGGGCACACTGATGTGTTTTTATTTTAAACAGGAGGATCCATTGAAAAGCAGCTCTGGATGATACGAGCACCTCCTGACCTACTTTCAATTCATTTCAAATCACCCATCACTTTCCATGGAATATTCTTTATTCTTTCCTGGGATGTGGACACTGCTGGCAAAGCCCCAGCACACGTTGCTCAGCTCCTAATTGCCCCTGAACGGAGTGACTTGCTCGGCCATTTCAGAGGGGCAGTTAAGAGTCACCCACATTGCTGTGTGGGTCTGGATTCACATGTCGGCCAGACCGGGTAAGGATGGCAGATTTCCCTCCCTAATAGGGAGCATTAATAGGGTGAACTGGACAGGTTTTTACAACAATCAATGATAGTCTCGTAACGGTGACCATGAAACTAACTTTATATAATTCCAGATTGATTCACTGAATTCAAATCCTACCAGCTGCCTGTCCCCGGATCCTTTGCTGGGTCTCTGCATTACTCGGCCAGAGACATTCCCACTATCCCACCACCTCCCCCTGAATGGAATATTCCGCAGACCCTGAGTTAAACGGGAAGGAGAAACGAGAGAGGTTTTGACGTTTCACAGAAATCAGGCAGTCTGCAGTTAGCCTGGAAGCTGTCAGCTGTGGATCCAGGAGCTGTGAACCAGCTGTGGGAGCAGGAGCTGTGAACCAGCTGTGGGACTAGAAGCCCAGAGGGCCATGAGGAACCAGGGCTGTTCCTCATGTTTAAATCCCTCCACAAGAAGGCAGTGAAGCTCAGGTTTGGACTGAGGAGTCCACAGTTTTGGGATCTTAGAGGAAAGTTAGAAGGTTGTTTAGTGGGAAACTAATGGAAGGACCTCATAAAATCTTGGAGAATAGCTGGAACACGGAGAATTAAAAGTGAATTCTGGGGAGCTTTGACATACTTTCCATATGTTCACAGGAACAGAAGTGAATGAACCTTCAAGATATCATGAAGTATTAGGGAAACCTAGGGGTAGAAGTTAAAAAGTAGAACTGAGTTTATAACATAAGTATTTCTAAACTACAGTGTTAAGTTTGTAGTGTTGATTTTTAATTTTCTTTTGTTTCATATATCCAATAAAGTTTGTTTTCGGTTAAATGCATAAAATCTTGTGGTATAATTCTTACAGTAAATTACCAGCTTTTTGAATTTCTCTTTAAACATTAACTGTCCCAACCAGGATCATCGAAATACACAGAAAATGTGTCAAACAAATCAAAGATCAAACAATATAATTTCCCTTACTTTGTATGGCTTTGCCAGCTCTGCCTTCAGTCCCTTTATTTTGGTTTAAAACACTGGTCTTAGACCCACACTTCTCCCTTCAATTCTATCCTGTTGTCAGATATGGGTTTAGCTCCAATCTCAATTGTAATCCTGAAGTCAGTTACCCATTGGAATAAGTTGTGAAAGGAATCTGCAGCTCCTGACTAGTTACAGACCATTCCGGGTACAAGAATGTTGTCACAGAATTTATTAATTGTAATCAGTACAAAATCACAATATTTAAACACAGTGGATCAGTCCACTCACTCTGGAACACCAGCTCTCGGCTTCTGGTTGACTGTGGCTGTCGGCTGTTCTGTTGACCAAAGTCTATCTTCTTACTTCATGTTGTGTTGTGTTGCGCACCGAGCTCCGGAAAATTGTCGCTCATTAACCCTCGCTCACAACTATCTCTGTGTGGTATTCGCTCATTCAGCTTTGTCGCTCATCTGCTGTGGTTCTGAGTGGCCCAAGCAGCACATGATCAATCCCTGATTGATAAAATGGTGCATGATCAATGTCTGATTGGTCCCTGAAGGATATTGGTCATCTTGCTGATGTCACTTCCCATTAACTCATAGAAATCATCGAATCCCTACAGTGCAGAAGGAGGCCATTCGGCCCATCGAGTCTGCACTGACCACAATCCCACCCAGTACCTATTCCCGTAACCCCACGTATTCACCCAACTAATTCCCCTGACACTAAGGGGCAATTTAACACAATCAATCTAACCTGCACATCTTTGGAGTGTGGGAGGAAACCGGAGCACCTGAAGAAAACCCATGCGGACACGGGGAGAACGTACTCACTCCACACAGTTGCTCAAGGCCGGAATTGAACCCAGGTTCCTGGCACTGTGCGGCAGCAGTGCTAACCACTGTGCCACCGTGCTGCCCGGGTCACCTTGCTGATATCACTTCCCATTAACTCCTAACTGAGTTAATCCAGGATCTCAGTCACTTGCAGCAACATCCTTTTCTTTATTGCTTTTCCCTGCTGCTGTAGTAAGTTTAAAGCTTTTCCACTGAGATAACAAGGCAGCACAAGGTCATTTGTGTGTCTGCTTCTTTGTAATAAAAGGACGTGTGGTGTCACTTCCTGATGATTGATGTTCCTCAGGCTCATCGACCTAACTGCTACATCTGAGGTGTGATGTTTCATTTCTTAGTGACTGCCGACGCCTGAAGCAAGTTACTTAAAGACAAATAACTAAAAGTACAAGAGCTACACAAACTTAAACTAATACAATTATTACAGAACATAGAAAATCTACGCAGAAAGGTGACAGGTGTGCTAAAGCTCAGGAAGCAACATACACATTACAAAATACCATTTTTATTTTATTTTCATAAGAAATAAAAGTAACAGAAAATACATCACAACATCACCATTACAGAAACTGATAATCAAACCCACACTAACCTGTGTGTATGTTGAAGGAAAGTGACTATTTCTCTTTAAGTTAAAAAGCGAATACAATTTAAGAAATAGTATTTCTCCAGCACTGACATTCACAATTAAACTACAAGAAGCTTCACATGTATCCTCTAATCCTGCCATCAAATGTGGATCATTTCAGTGGAAATGTGCTCTCCCAGGCTCAAAGAGCATCAGCCCACTGGAAGCAAAGTTGTGGGACCGGCCAGTCCACGAGAAAGAAACCCTCCGACCCTCCCACTTCACCTCCTGTCAGAATGAACATGGTTCAGTCCTGGATGTGATTAACCACAGCAATAACCGCAGAATCCAACCCTGTCATCATTTGTGAACTCGCTGGTGTCTCTGCAAGTTGCAGAACAATGTGAATCCCTTCCCACACATGGAGCAGATGAACGGCCTCTCCCTGGTGTGAACTCGCTGGTGTTTCATCACGGTTGCTGAATGTTTGAATCCCCTTCCACACACAGAGCAGTTGAATGGCTTCTTCTCAGTGTGAACTCGCTGGTGTGTCAGCAGGTTTGATGAATCACTGAATCCTCTCCCACACTCAGAGCAGGTGAATGGCTTTTCCCCTCTGTGGACCCGCTGGTGTGTCAGCAAGTGGGATGACTGAATGAATCCCTTTCCACAGTCAGAGCAATTGAACGGTCTGTCTCCAGTGTGAACTCGCTGGTGTGTCAGTAGTGTGGATGAATTGCTGAAAACATTTCCACAAACAGGGCAGGTGAATGGTCTCTCCCCAGTGTGAACTCGCTGGTGTCTCCGCAGTGTGGGTAAATCGCTGAATCCCTTCCCACACTCCGAACAGGTGAACGGCCTCTCCCCGGTGTGAACTCGCTGGTGTGTAAGCAGAAGGGAGAATTGACTAAATCCCTTCCCATACTGAGAGCAGGTGAATGGTCTCTCCCCAGTGTGACTGCGTCGATGAGTTTCCAGCTTTGATGGGTAATTGAATCCCTTCCCACAGTCCCCACATTTCCACCGTTTCTCCATGGTGCAGGTGTCCTTGTGACTCTGCTGGTTTCACGATCTGCTGAAGCCTCGTCCACACACAGAACACAATTAATTTCTCTCCCTGATGTGAATGATGCAATGTTTTTTCAGACTGTGTTAAAGCTCTTTCCACAGTCCGTGCACTGGAACACGCTCACTCAGGTGTGTGTGTGTTTCAGTGCTTTTCCAGGCACACTGATATTGAAGATCTCCTGAAAAAGACAGAACAGACAAATATTTATCCTTCTAAATTGAAAGACTGATGATATTCAGGTTCCGATAAATAGAGTGAATTTGTGAGATCTTAGTGTGACATTTGGTTTGATATTTCTGCCTGCAAATCATCACCTTCAGATATCCTGTAAAAGGAGTTTACAAAATGCATCAGTGTCAGTACAGGATAGAAATTCAGAACAGACAATTCTAGTTTCTATGGAACATTCTTTCCTCTCTCATTCCTGTGAATCTCCATCCCACACACTCTCCCTCCATTCTCACTCTGCTGTATCTAATACTCACCCTCCCAATTCTCCTGAAGGTGCTGATTGAGGCTGATTGACAGATCCATGTTCACTGCTTCACTTTGACCAAGAGTCAGGATGGACGTGTGTGGCTGAAAGGACCCCTTTGCTGTAATGACTCCATAACTGGAAGTATATAACAGAGGTACAGAACAATATTACAAGAATATAAATAAGAATAAATTACTTCATTGCAGAACCATAAATAATTTATCAAATCTGTGACAAAAAAAATCACAAGATATATCTCTGTCCTATATTAATTTACTGTCCCCTTAAATGTCAGCCATCTCCTGGGGAAAGCAGCCCTTTAATTCTGAACATTAGGAAAGAGAACATCCTCTTAACCAAGCAAATCAATGTGTCAAGCTGAGGGAGCAAAGAACGTCAATGTCTTTAAGAGAGGGAGAGAGACCTGGGCCAACCTTTCCAGAGTCTGCACCCTCTCTGGATTCACTTCATAGAATCATACAATCCTATAGTGTAGAAGGAGGCCATTCGTCCCATCGAGTCTGCACCAACCACAATCCCACTCGGGCCCTATCCCCGTACCTCTGTGCATTTACCCTAACTTGTCCCCCTGGCACTAAGGGGCAATTTAACATGGCCAATCCACCCGACCCGCACATCTTTTGGACCGTGGGAGGAAACCGGAGCACCCGGGGGAAACCCACATGGGGAGAGAACATGCAAAGTCCACACAGACAGTGACTCAAAACAGGAATTGACCCAAGTCCCTGACGCTGTGAGGCAGCAGTGCTAACCACTGTGCCACCATGCCATCCTAAAGTCTACTACACCTAGTATTCCCAGGAGGTCTCCTATTCAAGTACTAACCAGGCCTGAGTCTGCTTAGCTTCCGAGGTCAGGCGTTTTCAGACTGGTATTGTCGTAGGCATTGGCTGATCCTTTTCACTTCCTTGAGTCTGTCGAAAGCTCAATCTTCATTCAGACAGAGAGCAGCAGCAGTTTTGCTGGGCAGGAATGAGCAGCTGAACCAGAGTCCTTCCGGTCCTCCAGAGTTCCCATTGGTCAATCCCCTGCAGACAGACAATGAGGGGCGGAGCCCCTCGTGGGGGTGGGCGGGACTTTGCCCTCCAGCCGCGCTGAGATGTTGTCCATTGGAAAAGGCTGGAAGATCCGGACAGACAGTGGTCAGTGCGCCGGCTTTGTCCCGGGCCCCGCCCCACACTCGCACATGCGCATTCCTCCTAAAAACCCACACATGCGCACTTTTGATTCACTGCTCCTCACCAGCTCTGGCCAATGGGAAGAGTTGGAGGACCGGAAGGATTCTGGTCCTCCAGCCAATCAGAGCGCGGGCCTTGTGTGATTGACGATTGAGCTTCAGGCAGATTCAAACTTCCTCCTGTTTCAATTAAGTGCAAGCAATTAACAGCGTTAGACTGAAGATCTAAAGATCCCTGGTTCAATCCCGGGTTTCAGCAGGGCCCCTTTGCTGGCTTTCTGTGCTATCTGCAAATTGGCACTGCATTCCTTTAAAGAGGCCAACATCTGTGAGTAAAACACTTTCTTTTCTCCCCCTTTCCATTTCTTTTCTCATTCTGGGGGAAATTGGGGACTTGCAGCAACTGAAGGGAAAGGAAGTGAATCCAGGGAGGGTGCAGACTCTGGAAAGGTTGGCCCAGGTCTCTCTCTCTCTTAAAGACATTGATATAGAAACATAGAAGATAGGAGCAGGAGGAGGCCATTTGCCCTTCGAGCCTGCTCCGCCATTCATTACAATCATGGCTAATCATCCAACTCAATAGCCTAATCCTGCTTTTGCCCCATAACCTTTGATCCCATTCGCTCCAAGTGCTTTATCCAGCCGCCTCTTGAATACATTCAATGTTTTGGCATCAAACACTTCCTGTGGTAATAAATTCCACAGGGTCACTATTCTTTGGGTGAAGAAATGTCTCCTCAAATCCGTCCTAAATGGTCTGCCCTGAATCCTCAGACTGTGACCCCCGGTTCTGGACTCCATCGGGAACATCCTCCCTGCATCTATCCTGTCTCGACCCTTAGAATTTTATAAGTCTCTTTGAGATTCCCCCCTCATTCATCTGAACTCCAATGAAAACAATTCTAACCCAGTCAGTCTCTCCTCATACATCAGTCCCGCGATTCCCTGAATCAGCCTGGTGAACATCCTTTGCTCCCTCAGCTTGACACATTTATTTGTCTGTCGAAAAGGATGGTCTTTTTCCTCATGTTCACATTAAAGGGCAGCTTTCCCCAGGAGATGGCTGACATTTAAGGGGACAGTAAATTAATATAGGACAGAGATATGTCGAGTGTTATTATAAGGTACCCAGATTAGATATATTATTTATGTTTCTGTAGTAAAATACATTTATTATTTCTTGCATTATAATATAATGCTGCAGCGATGTTATACATTTCCAGTCATAAAGTCATTACAGCACAGAAGGAATCCATTCGGTAACTCAAGTCCATGCTGACTCTCTGGATAACATTCCAGTCCCATTCCCACTCGATATCCCCATTCTCCTGAAAGTTTATTTCCTTCAAGTGCCCATCCACTTTCATTTTTAAATAGAATCCATAGATATGGATGGAGAGTTACAACATTTTGGGAATGAAATAGGAAACAACATTCCATAGAAACTAGAATTGTCTGCTCTGAATTTCTATCCTATACTGACTGTGATGACTTTTGCAAACTCATTTCACAGGATTTTGAATGAGGAATCACAGGCAAAAATCTCAACCGTCACATCGAGAAAGAGTCATATTCCTTGGGATCTGAATATCTTGTAATATAGAACTGTAGCTACGTTATATATTTCCAGACATCTCTTCCCTCAGAGGGTTGTTAGTCTTTTGGATTTCTCTTCCACAGGGACCAGTGGAGGCTGAGGATCATTGAATATATTCCAGTTAGACAGATCTTTGACTGACAATGGTGTCAAGGGTTATGGGGAACAGACAAGAAGATGGAGCAAAAGCTAAGATGTGGGGGGATTTCTTCACTCAAGGATGTGGGAAAGCTTTGGAATTCTCAACCCCTGAGGACAGTGAAGCCTCAGTCATCAACTATTTTCAAGAGAGAGATTGATTGATTTCTAGATATTGAAGATATCAAGGGATATGGGTTTAGTGTGGGGAGAATGATGCTGAGGTAGATGAACGAATTATCTCATTGAATAGTTTAAAAGACTCGATGAGCCAAATGGCCGACTGCAGCTCCTATTTGTTCTGGTCTCTGTGTCCAGGACAGGAAGCAGTGAGCATGGATCTGTCAATCAGCCTCAATCAGCACCTTCAGGAGAATTGGGTGGGTGAATATTAGATACAGCAGAGTGAGAATGGAGGGAGAGTGTGTGGGATGGAGATTCACAGCTTTTTGGGGAATGAGAGAGGAAAGAATGTTCCATAGAAACTAGAATTGTCTGTTCTGAATTTCTATCCTGTACTGACACTGATGACTTTTGTAAACTCGTTTTATAGGATATTGAAAGAGGAATCACAGGCCGAAATCTCAAACATCACGTCGAGATCTGACAGAGTCATATTCCTTGGGAGCTGAATATCATCGGACTTTGAATCTAGAAGGAGAAATGATTGTACAGTCTGTTGATTTGAAAAGATTTCAAACATCAGTGTGACTGGAAAAGCACCAACACACGGCCACACTTGAGTGAGAGTCTACCAGTGCACTGACTAAAGAGCTTTAACCAGTCACACAGCCTGAATAAATATCACACCATTCACAGCGGGGAGAGACTGTACACGTGTTGTGTGTGTGGACGAGGCTTCAACTGATTGTCCACCAAAGAGAGCAGCAAGGACACCTACACCATGGAGAAACCGTCGAAATGTGGGGACTGTGGGAAGAGGTACAGAGCCCCATCTCTGCTGGAAGCTCATCAGCGCAGCCACATTGGGGAGAGGCCATTCACCTGCTCTCAGTGTGGGAAGGGATTCACTCGGTCATTCAACCTGCAGTCACACCAGCGAGTTCACACTGGGGAGAGACCGTTCACCTGCTCTCAGTGTGGGAAGGGATTCACTCACTCATCCCACCTGCGGAGACACCAGCGAGTTCACACTGGGGAGAGGCCATTCACCTGCTCTCAATGTGGGGAGGGATTCACTCAGTCATCCCACCTGCAGATACACCAGCGAGTTCACACTGGGGAGAGGCCATTCACCTGCTCTCAATGTGGGGAGGGATTCACTCAGTCATCCCAGCTGCAGATACATCAGCGAGTTCACACTGGGGAGAGGCCATTCACCTGCTCTCAGTGTGGGAAGGGATTCACTCAGTCATCCAGCCTGCAGGCACACCAGCGAGTTCACACTGGGGAGAGACCGTTCACCTGCTCTCAGTGTGGCAAGGGATTTACCCGATTATCCAACCTGCGGACACACCAGCGAGTTCACACTGGGGAGAGGCCATTCACCTGCCCTCAGTGTGGGAAGGGATTCACTCAGTCATTCAACCTGCGGGCACACCAGCGAGTTCACACTGGAGAGAGGCCATTCACCTGCTCTCAGTGTGGGAAGGGATTCACTCTGTCATCCCACCTGCGGAGACACCAGCGAGTTCACACTGGGGAGAGGCCATTCACCTGCTCTCAGTGTGGGAAGGGATTCACTCAGTCATCCCACCTGCAGATACACCAGCGAGTTCACACTGGGGAGAGACCATTCACCTGCTCTCAATGTGGGGAGGGATTCACTCAGTCATCCCAGCTGCAGATACATCAGCGAGTTCACACTGGGGAGAGGCCATTCACCTGCTCTCAGTGTGGGAAGGGATTCACTCAGTCATCCAGCTTGCTGACACACCAGCGAGTTCACACTGGGGAGAGACCGTTCACCTGCCCTCAGTGTGGGAAGGGATTTACTCGATTATCCAGCCTGCAGATACACCAACGAGTTCACACTGGGGAGAGGCCATTCACCTGCTGTCAGTGTGGGAAGGGATTCTGTGATTCATCCAGGCTGCTGAGACACCAGCGAGTTCACACTGGGGAGAGGCCGTTCACCTGCTCTCAATGTGGGAAGGGATTCACTCGGTCCTCCCACCTGCGGATACACCAGCGAGTTCACACTTGGGAGAGACCATTCAGCTGCTCTGTGTGTGAGAAAAGATTCAGTCTTTCATCCCGGCTGCGGAGACACCAGCAAGTTCACGAGTGATTCCAGGGGTTGGATTCTGCTGTTATTGTTTCTGCTCTCAATTACATCCAGGACTGCATTTTGTTCATTCTCACAGTTGGTCTTTGGGGAGGGACGGAGGGTTTCTTTCTGCTGGACTGCCCGGTCTCATGACTTTGCCTCCAGTGGACTGATGCTCTTTGAGTCTTGTTGCGAATACCCCCGGTTTCAGATTTCACACGGATCACAGAGTGACAGGGTGTTGGGAGATTTAGAGTCACTATTTTTGTTTGAAACCCTCTCAAATGCCCATCCAATTTCCTTTGTAATTGTTTATTGTCTCCACTTCCTCCACCCTCGTAGGCAGCGAGTTCCAGATCATTACCATTCGCTGCATCAAAATATTCTTCCTCACATCCCCTCCGGCATCTCTGACCCAAAACCATAAATCTGTGACCTCCTCATCCTTGTCCCTTCAGCGAATGGGAACAGCTTTTCTTGGTCCACCTTATCTAAACCTGTCAGAATCTTGTCCACCTCTACCAAATCTCCCTTCAACCTCCTTTGCTCCAAGGGGAACAACCCCAGCCTGACATTGACAATAAAGATCAATCGAACAGAATATGTTAATACCTGAAATCAAATGGGAATGTTTAATTTCTGTTTTAAAGATATTGAGAATATATTGTCCTGGACAATAAAGGAATTGGAATAACTCACCTTGGGAGTGGTTGAATGGAATATATCAATCTGATATCCACCTACAGTCCAGTGAAAGTCTGGAATGTGTAGCTGGAAATCCCTCCCTAACAGCACTGTGGGTGTACTTACACCTCAGGCATTGTAGCAGTTCAGGAAGGCAGTGTTGGGGTTGACCACGGCCGAGGCAGCTACATACAGCCACATATTCTGTTATAATTGAAGGACAGCAGATTGAATGTGAGGCATTGTGGGACTGGACTATCTTGACCACATTCCTGTGACTGCTCAGTTTCTGCAATCACGGACTATTAAAGCTGCTTCGCAGGGCTCCAACAGAGGACCTGGTGAGAATATTTACTCAGAATGAGCTGAAATTAAACTGGGGCGGCACGGTGGTACAGTCGTTAGCACTGCTGGCTCACAGCACCAGGGACCCGGGTTTGATTCCCACCTTGGGTCACTGTCTGTGTAGAGTTTGCACATTCTTCAAGTGTCTGTGTAGGTTTCCTCCGGGTGCTCCGGTTTCCTCGCACAGTACAAAGAAGTGCAGGTTAGGTGGATTGGCCATGCTAAATTGCCCCTTTGTGTCAGGGGGACTAGCTAGCGTAAATGAATGGGGTAATGGAGATAGCGTTGGTGGGATTGTGGTTGGTGCAGACTTGATGGGCCGAATGGCCTCCTTCTGCACTGTAGAGATTCTATGAGATTATTGCAGGAACAGCTGGTGTTCAGCGGCTGAGAAACCTGGAATCTGTAAAAATGGGGTCTGACTAATCAACAAACGGGGGTAGGTAGCTGACTAAGAAGTTAAGAAGTGTTCTCAGGCATGTTTAAATTATTTTATCATAAATTTGTGATAAGAACTGTGAGGGACTTGTGACCTGATAGTTGGTGAAGTGACGGTATACTCCAAGTAGCACTGGACTGAAAAGCAGACCTCTGAGAGTAGATTCTAATGGTTATAATCTTACCCAAGCATGGCCAGTGAAAAATCAGAGTGGGGACCGGACAGGTCTTACCTGCCATTTGGAAACTAAGAACAAGAAACTTATCGATTAAAATTATGAGAGAATAGAGCCAACCTTTCGAGAGCTCTTATAAAGGGTCATCCAGATTCGAAACATTGGCTCTATTCTCTCTCCACAGATGCTGTCAGACCTGCTGAGATTTTCCAGCATTTTCTCTTTTTGTTTCAGATTCCAGCATCCGCAGTATTTTACTTTTATGATAAAATGATTAGTTCTGATTGGAATCCCCACGATCCTCCCGCAAAACAGAGGGAGTGGTGGCAAAGGGAGAAAAAGGATAAGGATGATAAAGTCTGGGTTCTGATTCTCCGAGCCCATGTAGAATAAACAAAACGAGTGAATCAGTTTATAAAGAACAGAAGTTACCCATCCCCAACAAAAACTGATCAAATTAAATAGGTTGAGGAATATAACAAAAAAAATTAATAGATGAAGTTTAAAATCATTTGTTTTGTTTTAAACTTGTGTAAAGTGATGTAATTGTGTGCCAAGTTTTTTCTGCTCACTCCCCGCCCCTTTAGGTTCTGTAGAAAAGTTAACCCTTTCAGCCGACAGTTCATTTGTTTTTAAATCGCCCGAAAACTCGTGTCTATTTTAGTTCATAATTGAAGATTTATGGGAATTGGCTAAGATGGGCTTTTGACATTTTTAAAGCATAAAAAAGTGATCTTGAGAAGGTAATTTGGTAGAGAGAGGTGGAGGGAGAGATGTTTACAGAGAGGTGTTGAGAGCTGTTGGTTTTACAAGTTATCCACGTTTTCAGAGCCGTCACTTCATGTCCTGGTCTGAGAGGGATAGAGAGAAGTCTGTTCAATTGTTAATGTTAAACTTTCTCTATTAACTGTTAATCGACACTCTGCTTTTTATCTTTCTGACTTGTTACATTTTTAATGGTTAATAAACTTTCTGAATTCACCATTTAAAGTATTCTTTCTTGCCATATGGTTAAGACACTGGAACCTGGTGTGATTTACGATTGGGGAGGTTATTGTAAACAAGAGAACCCCCATAAATCTTAGTACAAATAAATCAAAGAACTGACAAATGGAATGCTATCCTTTATTATGAGAGAAATTGAACATAGGAGTAAAGATGTTGTACTTCAGTTATGATGTGGAGATGCCGGCGTTGGACTGGGGTAAACACAGTAAGCGTTTTAACAACACCAGGTTAAATTGAACACAGGAGTAAAGATGTTGTAGTTCAGTTAGAAGTTTAACAACACCAGGTTAAAGTCCAACAGGTTTATTTGGTAGCAAAAGCCACACAAGCTTTCGGAGCTCCAAGCCCCTTCTTCAGGTGAGTGGGAATTCTGTTCACAAACAGAGCAGATAAAGACACAGACTCAATTTACATGAATAATGGTTGGAATGCAAATACTTACAACTAATCAAGTCTTTAAGAAACAAAACAACGTGAGTGGAGAGAGCATCAAAACAGGCTAAAAAGATGTGTATTGTCTCCAGACAAGACAGCCAGTGAAACTCTGTGGGGGTTACAAATAGTGTGACATGAACCCAATATCCCGGTTGAGGCCGTCCTCGTGTGTGTGGAACTTGGCTATCAGTTTCTGTTCAGCGACTCTGCGCCGTTGTGTGTCGCGAAGGCCGCCTTGGAGAACGCTTATCCGAATATCAGAGGCCGAATGCCCGTGACCGCTGAAGTGCTCCCCAACAGGAAGAGAACAGTCTTGCCTGGTGATTGTCGAGCGGTGCGAGAACCTCTCCGGCTATGTCGAGGGCATCCTGAAACCCATTGTACAAAGAACCCCCAGCTTTTGTCGCGACACAACGGAATTCCTACAGAAACTCAGCGCACATGGAGCAGTTGAACCAGGAGCGCTCCTCGTCACAATGGATGTCTCGGCACTCTACACCAGCATCCCCCATGACGATGGCATTGCTGCAACAGCCTCAGTACTCAACGCCGACAACTGCCAGTTTCCAGATGCAATTTTACATCTCATCCACTTCATCCTGGACCACAATATCTTCACCTTCAACAACCAGTTCTTCATCCAGACACATGGAACAGCCATGGGGACCAAATTCGCACCTCAATATGCCAACATCTTCATGCACAGGTTCGAACAAGACTTCTTCACCGCACGGGACCTTCAACTGATGCTATACACTAGATACATCGATGACATTTTCTTCCTTTGGACTCATGGTGAGCAATCACTGAAACAACTATATGATGACATCAACAAGTTCCATCCCACCATCAGACTCACCATAGATTACTCTCCGGAATCGGTTGCATTCTTGGACACACGCATCTCCATTAAGGACGGTCACCTCAGCACCTCACTGTACCGCAAGCCCACAGATAACCTCACGATGCTCCACTTCTCCAGCTTCCACCCTAAACACGTTAAAGAAGCCATCCCCTACGGACAAGCCCTCCGTATACACAGGATCTGCTCAGATGAGGAGGATCGCAACAGACACCTCCAGACGCTGAAAGATGCCCTCATAAGAACAGGATATGGCGCTCAACTCATTGATCAACAGTTCCAACGCGCCACAGCGAAAAACCGCACCGACCTCCTCAGAAGACAAACACGGGACACAGTGGACAGAGTACCCTTCGTTGTCCAGTACTTCCCCGGAGCGGAGAAGCTACGGCATCTCCTCCGGAGCCTTCAACATGTCATTGACGAAGACGAACATCTCACCAAGGCCATCCCCACACCCCCACTTCTTGCCTTCAAACAACCACACAACCTCAAACAGACCATTGTCCGCAGCAAACTACCCAGCCTTCAGTAGAACAGTGACCATGACACCACACAACCCTGCCACAGCAACCTCTGCAAGACGTGCCGGATCATCGACACAGATGCCATCATCTCACGTGAGGACACCATCCACCAGGTACACGGTACATACTCTTGCAACTCGGCCAACGTTGTCTACCTGATACGCTGCAAGAAAGGATGTCCCGAGGCATGGTACATTGGGGAAACCATGCAGACGCCGCGACAACGGATGAATGAACACCGCTCAATAATCACCAGGCAAGACTGTTCTCTTCCTGTTGGGGAGCACTTCAGCGGTCACGGGCATTCGGCCTCTGATATTCGGGTAAGCGTTCTCCAAGGCGGCCTTCGCGACACACGACGGCGCAGAGTCGCTGAGCAGAAACTGATAGCCAAGTTCCGCACACACGAGGACGGCCTCAACCGGGATATTGGGTTCATGTCACACTATTTGTAACCCCCACAGAGTTTCACTGGCTGTCTTGTCTGGAGACAATACACATCTTTTTAGCCTGTTTTGATGCTCTCTCCACTCACATTGTTTTGTTTCTTAAAGACTTGATTAGTTGTAAGTATTCGCATTCCGACCATTATTCTGTAAATTGAGTCTGTGTCTTTATATGCTCTGTTTGTGAACAGAATTTCCACTCACCTGAAGAAGGGGCTTGGAGCTCCGAAAGCTTGTGTGGCTTTTGCTACCAAATAAACCTGTTGGACTTTAACCTGGTGTTGTTAAACTTCTTACTGTGTTTACCCCAGTCCAACGCCGGCATCTCCACATCGTAGTTCAGTTATATAGGGCGTTGCTGAGACTGCATCTTGAATACTGGGTGCAGCTTCGTCTCCTATTTAAGAAATGATACAAATGCATTGAAAGTGGTTCAGAGGAGGTTTAATAGATTGCTTCCCAATTCTTGACTCTTACAATATGAATTTTGTCCGACTTTCCTTGTCTTCAGCTCTGACAAAGGGTCATCCTGACTTGAAATGTTGTCTCTATTATCTCTCTGCAGATGTTGTCAGACTTGCTGAGATTGTCCAGCATTTTCTGTTTTTGTTTCAGATTCCCGCAACAGCAGAATTTTGCTTTCATACCAATTCTTGTTGGGTAAGGGAATCAAAAATATCGGGTGTAGAACTAGAATATGAGGAACTTAACACAAAAAGATCAGCCATGATCAAAATAAATGTTGGAGCAGACTCAAAGGGCCAAATGGCCAACTTCTGCTCCGATGTCGAATGTTAGTCACAAATTCCTGAGAATTGTGAAACAAGGCTGGAAGATTCGCCTTGCTTGTGTTAGTGGGAAAATGTCCAGGAGAACCATCACTGTGAAAGATAGTTCTGGGATTAAAGGTTGCCAGACTGGAAAAGGAAATAAACCCTCGGGGAGTGAAGAATCACTTTGGACTGGTTTTTGGAGAATTTTGGAGACAGTAAAACATACCTGTTGAGTGGGATATTTGATTGTGTTAAGAATAAAAGGGCAAAGTTCAATTTTACAGTGTAAGGGCAATGTTCCCTACAAAGAACGGTGTTTACTCATTGTTGCTTCCAGTTAGAAACCATAGAAAGAAATCATAGAAATCATAGAAACCCTACAGTGCAGAAGGAGGTCATCCGGCCCATCGAGTCTGCACCGACCACAATCCCACCCAGGCCCTACCCCCACATATTTACCCGCTAATCCCTCTAACCTACACATCCCAGGACTCTAAGGGGCAATTTTTAACCTGGCCAATCAACCTAACCGCACATCTTTGGAGTTTGTTTGGAGTAAACGTCAAAAAACTTGAAGTTTTGTCATGTGATTCTTTAATTTATTCACTGGGTTTAGAATTCATTTTCTTAAATTACTGAATGTCACAGAAATTCTAACAGTTCATTTAAAGCCACACGTTTCGACTTCCCATTTGAGCCGGGGGCACCTTTCTGTCTTTCTATCGCTCGTGTTAATGACAGCCAGGCGACGGAGCTGAGGGCTGAATTTAGCAGAGAATAACGGGGCCTGCGCCCCAGTTGGGAAACTGCCCTGGGTGTCGCACTAATAGAGAGACAGGAAGGTGCTGGAGGACTGACTGGGAAATGGGCCTCCAACCAATTATATCGGTCACTCAGAACTAAAGAGAAACCCGTCTCTTTAAATACATATACAGGAAAGAGGCTGCACTGAAATCTGTCCCTTTTAACCTGCACAAAAGCAGGAGGCTGAGATTGACAGTCTGCAGGAGGAGACCGTTCAGCCCATCTTGTCCCTGCCAACTCTTTGAAAGGACTCGCTGATTCATCCAACTGCTCTGTTCTTTCCCCACAGCTCTGCAAATTCTTCCCTTTCAAGTCTTTACCCTTTGGAAAGATTCTATTGAATCTGCTTTCAGGCAGATCAGAACAACTCGCTGTGTCAAAAAATAAAATAAAATCTCATCTCCCCTTCTGGCTCCTTTGCCAATTACCTTAGAGGGAGTCACTTTCTGTTAAAGAGCCTGCCAACCCCTCTCACCCACTTTCCCTAAAGTGCATCAATCTCATCAGGAAAAGTCCAGAAAAATCAAAATTTACTGATAAAAGTTTATCAATGAAACAGAACATGGTTAAAACAAACAGAAAATGACTTGTGAATCAAAGACAACCAGAGTAAAAGGATGTTCACAATGTTCTGGACCCAAATGGTTTCTCTTTAATTCATCTGTAGCCAGTTCCCTGCCCTCTTTGTGGAACACCTCCGCTCAGTCCACAAGCATCACCCTGACCTTCCGCTTGCCATTAGAATTCACCACCTTGCTCTCACGCTCACATTTCTGTCCTCGGCCTGCTGCAATGTTCCGGAGAAGCCCAACACAAGCTGGACAAACAGCCCCTCATCTTCCGATGAGGCACTTTACAGCCTTCTGGACTCAGCATTGAGTTCAACAACTTCACACCCTGAACTCTCTCCTCCATTTTGATTTGTTGTTTTTTGCTGAGTGCCAGTCTGCATCTTGTCTTCATGTTTTTTTGCTTCCAGACAGAGCTGTCCTTTATTCTGCCATTAACAATTACTCTGGACCAATGATTTGTTTATTTCATGCAACTTTCACCTCTCCCTTTTTTGACTTCTTTGCTATCTGATCTCACCTGCACTCCAACCAATCCCTGATTTTCCCTTTTGTTCTACCTGGCCATTATTTGGCGACGAATTCAAACGCTTTCAAGCATTCCAGTTTAATGTGACAACAAGGACAGGAGTCAACTTTAATTCTCTTAACAATCTTCCTTTATTTAACACTTTAGATTCCAACTCAAACTTAAAACCGTTGCAACACTTCAACTCTTTACTGAACATTAACTCTAATTATTTAACTGAAAATAGACACTACCTGGTTAGAATGAAGTCCGTTCCTGATGTGGAATCTGTCCTTTTAGCCTCTGACGATGTTCTTCAGAGTGGTCTTCTTCTTGTGATGGTTGATCTCTCGAGTTAGCACTACAGACAAAGAACTGCACATCTTTTATCTACAAATTGTTTCAACTTTCCAGACGATTCTCTCGTGCCCAGCCAATGGTGTAACCAGAAACCAATCACATGGCTTGAACAGCCAATGAAATTTCTTGTAAACAACTCTGTTATGCTTTGTGTCGATAACATGTAGCTCACATCACCTCCATAAAACTTGGTGCCATCAGGTCAACCTCAAAATAAACAACTCCCCACATTTGGTCAACACAGGAAGCTGCAGGTCACAGTTCCCAGACCAGGCCATGACTTACAGTAACTCTGCAGCCTGCATTTGTTTTTAATTATAAGTTGACCAAAAATCCCAGCATGCTTAATTCTCAGTCACCTTTGCTTTTAAAAGCTAATACTGTCATTATGGGCATCAAAAATCATTGTTGTAGACGTGCATTGTCCATCCACATGACTCTCCCCCCTTTCCCACCAGCACCAAACCCATTACATTTCTCCCTCTCTTAATTTTGAATAATAGTGAAACATTAACTCTGTTTCACTCTCCACAGATGCTGCCAGATCTGCAGTTCTTTCTGCATTTAGTTTAGATCTACCTGCAGGGGTAGGAAAATCACTATTTACTATCCAGGATAAAATAAATGTCCCTCATCAGCTTTTGTGGATTATTTCAGTGGCAATGCGCTCTCCCAGGCTCAAAGAGCATCAGCCCACTGGAAGCAAAGTCACGTGATGGGCCAATCCAGCAGAAAGAAACCCTCCGGCCCTCTGTTAGCGGGGTTTACCAGGTGGCCGGGTATCGCTGAAACTTCAGCCAATACAAAGACTCACGAAAGCCAGTTTCCCAGTTTAAAGATTTATTTGACCAGCAAAGCTCAGGGAGAGATTATCGAAGAGCCCTCGGCCCCTCCAGAGATACAGCAGCCTGACATCTCCAATAAACTCCAGTTTAAGATAGATCAATTATACATTTTTCTTATCAAATTGTCCTGCCTTTCATTAGCTTTGAATCAATCTTCAATATACTTAAATCATTAATAACATCTGTCACATACTTTAGACAATTGCATTTTACCCTCTGACATGATGGGATTTCATTGGTCCGTGGAATCCAGATGCTGCCTCCCCTGTTGGTGACTCAACTTCCTCTACTGCTTAGCAATGCCAGACGTTAAGGTCAAAGTTAATCTTCCCACTATTTTCCTCCATGTCACCGGCCATATCAGACTGATGCACGTTCTCATGTCTGAGAAGGCATTGTCTTATCCAGATAGAGAATAACTCTGTTCATAAGCAGCCCTGAGAACCTGACTGCTCACAATTCCCGTTAATAAGAACTTGCACATTCTGAGGTTTCAATGTTTCCTAGGAATGTGGCTCTGTCTGAAAGTCCCCAGACCATCAGGCCCGGCGGCAACTTGCTCTTGGCTAAAGCACTCAATCACTCTATAAAAATACAGTCAATACATTTAAAATATCAAAAGATGCGTTTAAATCATAATCACTTGTTTTAAATCTCTTACTGCATTCACATGTGTGTGAACTATTCCCTTGTTAGCTTCTGAGTCTGATTTAGAGTCATTTAACTCAATGCTGGTCGTTCAGTCAGTGTCTTAAATGCCTAATGGTTTAAAATCTTCTCTAACCTACTAGGATTTTTTTCCTTTCCCCAACACCCTCCCACTTCACCAATTGTCAGAATGAAGATGGTTCAGTCCAGGATGTGATTAACAGCAGCAATAACAGCAGAACCCAACCCTGGTCATCACTTGTGAACTCGCTGGTGTCTCCGCAGGCTGGATGATGTACTGAATCCCTTCCCACACTGAGAGCAGGTGAACGGTCTCTCCCCTGTGTGAACTCGCTGGTGTCTCTTCAGGGCATTTGAATGTCTGAATCCCTTGTCACACACAGTGCAGGTGAACGGTCTCTCCCCTGTGTGAATTCGCTGGTGTCTCTTCAGGGCATTTGAATGTCTGAATCCCTTGTCACACACAGTGCAGGTGAAGGGCCTCTCCCCAGTGTGAATTCGCTGGTGTCTCTTCAGGCTGCATAACTGAGTGAATCCTTTCCCACAGTCAGAGCAGGTGAACGGTCTCTCCCTGGTGTGAACTCGCTGGTGTGTCTGCAGAATGGTTGAGTGAGTGAATCTTTTCCCACAGTCAGAGCAAGTGAATGGCCTCTCTCCAGTGTGACCTCGCTGGTGTCTCTGCAGGTTGGATAACTGAGTGAATCCCTTCCCACACACAGAGCAGTTGTACGGCCTCTCTCCAGTGTGAACTCGCTGGTGTATCCGCAGGTCAGATAACTGAGTGAATCTCTTCTCACACACAGAGCAGGTGATTGGCTTCTCCCCAGTGTGAACCCGCTGGTGTGTCCTCAGGGTGGATGACCATTTAAATCTCTTTGTGCAGTGAGAGCAGCTGAACGGTCTCTCCTCAGTGTGAATGCGCTGGTGAATCATCAGATCTGCAGCACTTTTGAAGCCACTTCCACAGTCAGAACATTTAAAGGGTCTCTCATTGCTGTGAGTGACTTTGTGTGTCAGCAGGTTGGATGAAGTAGTGAATCCCTTCCCACACACACAGCAGGTGAACGGTTTCTCCCCGGTGTGAACTCGCTGGTGTCTCCACAGAATGGTTGAGTGAGTGAATCCTTTCCCACAGTCAGAGCAAGTGAACGGCCTCTCTCCAGTGTGAACCCGCTGGTGTATCCGCAGGTCAGATAACTGAGTGAATCTCTTCTCACACACAGAGCAGGTGAATGGCTTCTCCCCAGTGTGAACTCGCTGGTGTCTCCACAGGCTGGATGACCATTTAAATCTCTTTGTGCAGTGAGAGCAGCTGAACGGTCTCTCCTCAGTGTGAATGCGCTGGTGGGACATCAGATCCTGTGAGCTTTTGAAGTCACTCCCACAATCAGAGCATTTAAAGGGTCTCTCATTGGTGTGAGTGAGATTGTGACTCAGCAGACCGGGTAACTGAGTGAATCCCTTCCCACACACAGAACAGGTGAATAGTTTCTCCCCAGTGTGACTGCGTTGATGAGTTTCCAGCTCAGATGGAAACCTGAATCCCTTCCCACAGTCCCCACATTTCCATGGTTTCTCCATGGTGCGGGTGTCCTTGTGACTCTCCTGGTTAAAGCTCTTTCCACACTCAGTGCACTGGAACACTCTCACTCCGGTGTGTGTGTGTCTTGGTGTTTTTCTGGTCACACTGATGTTTAAAATCTTCTGAAGCAGACAGAACAGAGAAGTTTTCTACTTTTGGATTCAAAGGTCGATTATATACATGTCCCAGTGAATTGAGTGACTGTCAGATCTTCAGGTGATCTTCAGGAAAAGTTTGAGATTTCTATCTGTAAATCCTCACCCTCTGATATCCTGTAAAAGGAATTTACAAAAGTCATCATTGTCGGTGCAGGAGAGAAATTCAGAACAGACTATTTTACTTTCTATGGAAAATTCTTTTTTCATTGTTGAAAGTCAGGTCGGATACTTCGAGGTGTTCTATGAAGCTCGCCTGACCTGTAACATTTTACGTTGAATTTGGCGAGGATGAGCATGAGAGGTTTCACTTCAGGTGTGATTCAACTGACCCTCGAGGAGCTTTTATTGAAAACAAAGTTTAATTAAGAATATTGTTGACATGCACAGCAAGACAATTAGCGAGAACTTTTAGTAATTGCAAACAAGAAACACAACAACCACGATAAGGTACAACGCTTAAGGAATATCTCTAACGTGTTCTAACCAAAGCCACCATCCAATACACAAAACACTCCTAATAAGCACACTACAGCATAGGTTAATGCCCACTTGTTACAGGTATCCAGCCTCCTGGGTTGAATGCTGAAAATCCCTTGGGAAGAAACTCAGAAGTGACTGTAGTCAAATCTGTTTCCCTAAAACACAGTTTCTTTAAGGCAGAACCAAACAAAGGGAAAATACAGGCAAAGAGACTGCTTCTTAGCTTGCTGCGAAACTGCTTTCCAAAACAAAACTAAAAGCCTAAAGGAAAAAACTCCGATCACCTTACTGCCACAAACGAAACTGAAAGCCCCATCACCTGACTGCCACAGCTTAGCTCCACCCCGTAATGACATCGCTCAATCTATAAGCGGCATGATTTTAAAAAAAAAATTTTTTTTCAAGGTGCACTCACATGACATCATTCCCCAAAAGCCATAAATCTCCATCCCACACACTCTCCCTCCATTCTCACTCTGCTGTATCTAATATTCACCCTCCCAATTCTCCTCAAGGTGCTGATTGAGGCTGATTGACAGATCCATGCTCACTGCTTCCTGTCCTGGACACAGAGCTGGAAATCTCCATGCAGGCAGCCAGACAGATATATGTCTATCTGACTGGACTAACAATGTGTGGAACATACCGACTGGATTCACTTCCTTTCCCTTCAGTTGCTGCAAGTCCCCAATTTCCCCCCGAATGAGAAAAGAAATGGAAAGGGGGAGAAAAGAAAGTGTTTTACTCACAGATGTTGGCCTCTTTTAAAGTCAAACCAAATAAACAAACTCAAGTTAAATCAGGACAAAGTAAAAGGGGCAGCTCCCCAAAAGGAGGGGGAACAGCCCGAACAGAAATCAAAGTACAAAGGAAACTTAAAAACATCAAATTAAAACGTGATTATTAGGGTCAATAACGCACCCCAACCCCTGCGGTGCCCAGCGGGCGCGGAAAGCGTCAACCTCGCCCGTGGACATCGCATGCTCCCTCTCCAGGGACACCTGGCCGCGAACGTAGCCGCGGTAGAGGGGAAGACAGTCAGGATGGACGGCCCCCTCGATCGCCCGCTGCCTGGACCGGTAAATGGCGCGTTTCGCCAGGCCCAGGAGCAGGTTCACGAGGAGGTCGCCATCCCGACCCTCCCCTCTCCGCACCAGGTGTCCGTAGATCAGGAGCGTGGGACTGAAGTGCAAACAAAACATCAATAAAAGGTTCTTTAGAAAAACATAAAGGGAGTGCAGCCTAAGACACACAACATAGACATGGTCCACGGACTCCACAAGGCCGCAGAAAGGGCAGTCTTCGGAGCCCGTGAACCAGTGAATCCTACGGTTGTGCGGCACTGCTGCATGCATCACCCTCCACCCCAGGTCCCCGATGTCATTGGGGGAGATCCCTCCGTAGAGGGACCTCCACCGCCCGGCAGCAACAAGGCCCGCCAAGGTGTATCCGGGCAACAGGCGAGGAGGCGGTAGTGGAAGGTGTGCAGCAGCAGCCCGCACAGGAAACGCCTCCGCGCGGTAGAAAAAGGCACGGAGGACATTTCCGCGGGGCGGCTCAGGCTGTGGGGCACCTCACCCAGGGAGGGGGGCTGAGGTTTTGGGCCAATGTGGAATTCCGCCCGAACAGGGGAACGCTCGGGCGGGATTCCACCGCAAGCATGTGCCGCCTCAAGACCGCGAGCACTTTTGGGGTCGAGCATGACCGTCCTAAGGTCTTGGATGGCTTTGGCTTTGGACACCCCCGCGTGCTCAGCACGTCCCCGATTCTGGTCACCCCGGCGTCCACAGCACTCCTCTCCCCACCCACCTGAAGTTATACGGCTGGAGGAGCGGATTCCTGAGCAGCGGCTCTCGCATGAGAGCCGCTACTCCTGACGGGGGGGAGCTGCGTCGCGAGTCGACCGTGTTCCAGACAGTGAGGAGGTCCTGGTAAAAGACGGGCAACTCCTGCAGGGTGGTCGAAGCACGCCCCAGTTCGATATGCAGGAGCTGCACGTCATAACTCAGGCCGTGCCACTGGCGGAAGAAATACGTCGCCATGGCACACCATCGTGGAGGGGGCTCAACGTAAAGGTACCTCTGCAGGGCCTGGAGGCGGAAGGTCGCTATCTGAGTGCGGAGGCACACCAGACCTTGTTCGCCCTCCCCAAGTGGGAGATGCAGAACCACGGCAGGGACCCAGTGCAGTCGATTGTCCCAGAAGAACCGCAGGAGGGTTCTCTGGATATTGGCTACAAAGCCAGGGGGAGGGGTCAAAGGGACCAGCCGGGACCACAGCATGGAGGCGAACACCTGGTTTATGACGAGAACCCGCGCCCGTGAATGGTCACAAACACTCACCTCTGAAAGAATTTAACTGATTTTAATATTAAAATCTCCTGCTGGAGCCTGCAGCTGGAAAGATATCAGAAGCACTGGAGTCAGAGAAAAATCTCCCAGTTGAGCAAATCCCCGGGGAGCAGGGGTGATGTCACTGTGCAATTGTAAGTATGTGATGAGATCACAGACAGGAACACAGAATACCTGGGTCTGTGCAAACCAGTGATCACCACACATTATGGAGGATGTGAGGCTCCTTGACCAGGTGCAGAGGAGATTTATCAAAGTGGTTCCAGGGATGAGGAATTATAGTTCCAATGTTAGGCTGGATAACTTGGGGTTGTTTGTCTCGTCACTGGACGCAGGTGAGGTCCCAGAGGATTGGAGGATAGCTAATGTGGTCCCGTTATTTAAGAAGGGTAGGAAGGATAACCCGGGTAATTATAGGCCGGTGAGCTTGACGTCCGTCGTGGGGAAGTTGTTGGAGAAGATTCTTAGAGATAGGATGTATGCGCATTTAGAAAGGAATAAACTCATTAACGATAGTCAGCATGGTTTTGTGAGAGGGAGGTCATGCCTCACTAACCTGGTGGAGTTTTTTGAAGAAGTGACCAGAATGGTTGACGAGGGAAGGGCCGTGGATGTCGTCTATATGGACTTTAGTAAAGCGTTTGACAAAGTCCCTCATGGTAGGCTGGTGAAAAGGGTTGGATCTCATGGGATAAAGGGGGAGGCGGCTAGATGGGTGGAGAACTGGTTTGGTCACAGAAGACAGAGGGTCTTTTTCCGGCTGGAGGCCTGTGACTAGTGGTGTTCCGCAGGGCTCTGTATTGGGACCTCTGCTGTTTGTGATTTATATAAACGATCTGGAAGAAGGTGTAACTGGGGTGATTAGTAAGTTTGTGGATGACACAAAATTGGCAGGACTTGCAGATAGTGAGGAACATTGTCAGAGGCTACAGAAGGATATAGATAGGCTGGAAATTTGGGCAAAGAAATGGCAGATGGAGTTCAATCCTGATAAATGCGAAGTGATGCATTTTGGTAGAAATAATGTAAGGAGAAGCTATACGATAAATGGCAGAACCATAAAGGGTGTAGATATGCAGAGGGACCTGGGTGTGCAAGTCCAGATCCTTGAAGGTGACGTCACAGGTGGAGAAGGTGGTGAAGAAGGCATATGGCATGCTTGCCTTTATAGGACGGGGCATAGAGTATAAAAGTTGGGGTCTGATGTTGCAGATGTATAGAACGTTGGTTCGGCCGCATTTGGAATACTGCGTCCAGTTCTGGTCGCCACACTACCAGAAGGACGTGGAGGCTTTGGAGAGAGTACAGAGGAGGTTTACCAGGATGTTGCCTGGTATGGAGGGGCTTATCTATGTCCCTCTGTAACCTGCCACTTCCCTCCACACTGTCTACAACTCCACCGACTTTAGTGTCATCCGCAAATTTACTAATCCATCCTTCCACGCCCTCATCCAGGTCATTAATAAAAATGACAAACAGCAGTGGCCCCAAAACAGATCCTTGCGGTACACCACGAGTAACTGAACTCCAGAATGAATATTTCCCATCAACCACCTTTGTTTTCTTACAGCTAGCCAATTCCTGATCCAAACCACTAAATCACCCTCAATCCCCTGTGTCTGTATTTTCTGCAAAAGCTTACCATGGGGAACATTATCAAATGCTTTGCTGAAATCCATATACACCACATCAACCGCTTTACCCTCAAACACCTCTTTGGTCACCTTCTCAAAGAACTCAATAAGGTTTGTGAGGCACGACCTACCCTTCACAAAACCGTGCTGACTATCCCTAATCAAATTATTCCTTTCTCGGTGATTATAAATCCTATCTCTTATAATCCTTTCCAAAACTTTGCCCACAACAGAAGTAAGGCTCACTGGTCTATAATTACCAGGGTTGTCCCTACTCCCCTTCATGAACAAAGGGACAACATTTGCTATCTTCCAGTCTTCTGGCACTGTTCGGTGGTAAGATCTAAATCTGTGTATGACGCCAGGAAGCCTTAAGCCCAGAGTGAGAATATTTCAGAACCAGGATTCAAAATACATGGCTGTGGAGGGTGAATTCACCCTCAAAAGGGCCGTGGAAATTCTGTCATGGGTGGAACTACTGGAAGAAAAATCACCCTGTACATGGGAGAGACAGAAACTATGAGGACCATCTCCTCCAATCACAGATTCTGTCTCTCCCGATGTTGCTACATCTGCAGAGACAGAGTCGCAAATTGGAGGAACAGCTTTGCCACCTATTTTGAGAAAGGAAGGTCACTGACTCAGCAGCCTGTCTGTGATGTGTGGAGGAGTTGTGTCTTCCTGCTATAAAACTAGTTTCATAGCAATGTGAACCTCAAAAGGAATGATCCAACCATTGACAGCACGGAGCTTTCCCCATTCTGCTGAACATTATTTTTCTATATCTCAGTAGGTGGGGTGTACAGCTCAGGAATTTGAGTAACCAGGTATTCTGAACTTACTTACAATCACTAGGGTCATCACATAGAAATTAGATACATTCATCCAGGTTCATTACCTGAGAATGAACAAAATGCAGTCCTGGATGTAATTGAGAGCAGAAACAATAACAGCAGAATCCAACCCTGGAATCACTCGTGAACTTGTTGGTGCCTCAGCAGGGCAGATGAAGCTCTGAAACCCTTCCCACACTGAGAGCAGGTGAATGGCTTCTCCCCAGTGTGAACTCGCAGGTGGGATGACCGAGTGAATCCCTCCCCACATTGAGAGCAGGTGAACGGTTTCTCCCCAGTGTGAACTCGCTGGTGTGTCTGCAGGTTGGATAACTGACTGAATCCCTTCCCACACTGAGAGCAGGTGAACGGTCTCTCCCCAGTGTGAACTCGCTGGTGTCTCTGCAGGTGGGATAACTGAGTGAATCCTTCCCCACACTGAGAGCAGGTGAACGGCCTCTCCCCAGTGTGAACTCGCTGGTGTATCTGCAGGCTGGATAACTGAGTAAACCCTTTCCCACAATCAGAGCAGGTGAATGGTCTCTCCCCAGTGTGGCTGCGGCGATGAGTTTCTAGCAGAGATGGGTAATTGAATCCCTTCCCACAGTCCCCACATTTCCACAGTTTCTCCATGGTGCGGGTGTCCTTGTGACTCTCCAGGTTAAACTATTAGTTCAATCTCACACAGAACACGGGTACAGTCTCTCCCCACTGTGGATGCTGCGATGTATTTTCAGGCTGTGTAACTGTTTAAAGCTCTTTCCACAGTCAGTGCACTGGAACACTCTCACTCGGGTATATGTGTGTCACGGCATTTTTCCAGTCACATTTATGCAAAAAGAAAGTCTGAAGCAGACAGAACAGAAAAATATTTCTCCTTTTAGATTGAAAGGCCGATGGTATTCACGTCCAGATGAACTGAATGACTGTCAGAATTTGACATGACATTTGTTCGAGATTTCTGTCTGTCAATCCTCACCACCTCATATTCTGTGAAAGGAGTTTACAAAAGTCATCACAGTCAGCACAGATTAGAAATTCAGAACAGACAATTCTAGTTTCTATGGAACATTGTTTCCTCTCTCATTCCCCAAAAGCTGTGAATCTCCATCCCACACACTCTCCCTCCATTCTCACTCTGCTGTATCTAATATTCACCCTCCCAATTCTCCTGAAGGTGCTGATTGAGGCTGATTGACAGATCCATGCTCACTGCTTCCTGCCCTGGACACAGAGAGCTGAAAATCTCCATGCAGGCGGCCAGACAGATATATGTCTCTATTACGGGCCTAAAAATATGTTTAATGGATAGAATTGTTTCAGTTGGCTAAGATACAGGGGGCTACAATTGATCATGATCTTGAACTACTTGTGAGGGTGTCCAAGCAGAGATGATCAATAACTTGGAAATGAAATTGGAGGTGCTGCAGAATGGGATCCACTCGACACTGACAGAAAGTCGGCATTGACCCAAATGGTCCAATGGACTCCTTCTGTGCTGTAATGACTCTATTACTGGAAATATATCCCGTAGCTACATGTTAGGGCTCAGGTTAGAAACTCCAAAATGTTTTATGGAACCGGCCTGAATCATACGTTTTACATCTTGAATTTGGCATGAAATGTTTCACTTCAGGTATGATTCAAATGACCCACCTTTTCACAAAGTTTACTTAAGAATATAGTTAACATGTTTCGTAAGAAAATTAGCAAGAACTTTTAGCAATTACAAACAAAACAAAACAACCAAGATAATGCCTAACCCATCAACAGCAGAATATTTTCTTCAGGAAGGCAAGACCTTGCTTTCAGATAACCAACGGAATTTCCAAATAAAACAGGGGAGAGAAAGCGAGAGAGACGTCTCTTTTCAGCGTGATGCCCCTTCTAAAACTAAACTGCATCTCAGAAGTGAAAATGAAAGAACTTCTGTCACCTGACCTGCAACCAGTTTTTTATCCACAAATCCCAAAGTAAAAACAAACAACCTCTATATAAGCCACTTAAGGAGCAAATAAAGGACTCTTTGTAGACAAGCCGGTGCCATAATGTAAAAAAAACTGAAAGGTTTATTTACAACAGCAGGATCATGATTTTGAGATTAAAAAATTCGTAAAGAAACACTAATGTCACACGACCGTACGATATTACAGATTAGAAATAATAATAAATGTACATTACTGCAGAACCATACATGTCTAATCTTGCCATATGACAATACTGAACATATCTCTAATCTATATTAATTTACAGTCCCCTTAAATGTCAGATATTTCCTGGGGAAACCAGCCCTTTAATTGTGAACATTAGGAAAGGGACCTTTGAGCCAGACAAATCAATGTGTCAAGCTGAGGGAGCAAAGGATGTCAATGTCTTTAACAGAGAGAGACCTGGGCCAACCTTTCCAGAGTCTGCAGCCTCCCTGGATTCACTTCCTTTCCCTTCAGTTGCTGCAAGTCCCCAATTTCCCCCAGAATGAGAAAAGAAATGGAAAGGTGGAGAAAACAAAGTGTTTTACTCACAGATGTTGGAACAGGAGGAAGTTTCAGTCTGTCTGATGCCCTATCTTCATTCACGCAAAAAAGCCACGCTCCGATTGGCTGGGAAACCTGAGGCCTTCCGGTCCTCCAACTCTTCTCATTGGCCAGAGCTAGACAGTGAATCAAAAATGCGCATGTGCGAGTTTTTAGGGTAAATGCGCATGTGCGGGTGTGGGGCGGGGCCCGGACAAAGCCGGCGCACTGACCATTGTCTGTCCGGGTCTTCCAGCCTTTCCCCTTGGACAACAGCTCAGCGCGGCTGGAGGGCAAAGTCCCGCCCACCCCCACGTGGGGCTCCGCCCCTCATTGTCTGTCTGCGGGGGATTGACCAATGGGAACTCTGGAGGACCGGAAGGACTCTGCTCCGGTCCTGCCTCTCACAGGCTCTGGCCAATGGGCATCCTGGAGGACCGGAAGGACTCCAGCCTCCAGCCAATCAACGCTCCTCCATTGTCTGAATGCGGAAGTGGACAATGAGCTTGTTCAGCTGCTCATTCCTGCCCAGCAAAACTAACTGCTGCTCTCTCTCTGAATGAAGATTGAGCTTCAGACAGACTCAAACTTCCTCCTGTCTCTCCAACATCTGTGAGTAAAACACTTTCTTTACTCCCCCCTTCCATTCCTTTTTTCATTCTGGGGGGAAACTGTTGACTTGCAGCAACTGATCACGAGAAATAGAAGCAGGAGTGGCCACCAGGCCCTTCTGGCTGATCTGTGCCGGCTTCAACTCCTTTTGTGTGCCTTTTCCCATAGCCCTCTCCTCAATCTATCAACTATTTATCCACCTCCACTTTAAATACTTATCGTGGTCTAGCCTCCACCTGTGGGGGAGAGAATTCCAGAGATTCACCACCCTCTGGGGGAAGAAATTTCTGTGCACCTCAGTTTTAAATGACCGACCATTTAGCTTGTTCGAGACTTCCGCACTTGTAAAAATATCTCACCGTCTATCCTGTCAAGCCCCCCTCAGGATCTAATATTTCAATAAAGTCACCTCTTTGTCTTCAAAGCTTCAAGGAATACAGACCTAGACAATTTATTCTCTCTTGATAGGACAACCCTCTCACCCAGGAATTTGTCTGATGAATCTCCTTTGGACAACATCCAATGTTACTGTATCCTTGTTTAAGTAAAATCAAAACTACGCAGTATTCCAGGTGAGGCCTCACCAACACAACCCCCCTGTTTTTAAACTCCAACACCTTTGCAATAAAGGTCAAAATTCCATTTTTCTTCTTATCTGTTGTGGGACCTGCCTGCTAGCATTTTGTGATTCATGTGCAAGAACATCCAGATCCCTCTGTACTTCACTCACCTGCAGTGCCGTTCCATGTAGATAATCTCCCTTTTGATTTCTACATGACCTCCCACTTCCCCACATTAAACTTCATTTGCCAGGTTTTCATCACAATCTATCTATATCCCACTGCAGAATCAAAATATCCTCATCACAACATGTCCTTCCACCTATCTTTGAATCATTTGGAAACCTTACATTCTGTTCCTTCCTCCAGGTCATTAATTGAATCATGAATTGCAGGCCAAGAACTGATCCAAGTGGTACTCCACTAGTTACATCTTTCCACTCTGAAAATGACCCATTTATTCCAACTCTCTGTTTTCTATGTGACGGCCAGTTTTCAATCCATGCTAACACACTTGCACCAATTCCATGGACCTTTACTTTATGCACCAGCCTCTTATGTGGCGCCTTGTCAAATGCCTTTTGGAAATCATAGAACCCCTAGATTGCAGAAGGGGGTCATTTGGCCCATCGAGCCTGCACCAACTTTCCAACAGAGCATCTTTCCGAGGCCCTATCTCAACCCCACATTTTTACCCCACAATCCCCCGAATCTACACATTTTAGAACATGAAGGGTCAATTTAGCATAGCCAATCAACCTAACTTGCATATCTTTGGAATGTAGAAGAAACCAGAGCACCCGAAGGAAACCTACTCAGACACGGGGAGAATGTGCAAATTCCACACAGACTGTCACCCAAGGCCGAAATTGAAGCTGCATCCCTCGCGCTGTGAAGCAACAGTGCTAACCACTGTGCCGCCGTACCACCCTATCTAAATACACTACATCTACAGATTGAACTCGATCTACTCTTCCTCTTGCATTCTCAAAGAAATCGAGCAAATTTGTTGAACATGATTTATCTTTCCGAGAACCATGTTGCCTTAGTTTGATTATATTCAGCTTTCCTAAATGATTAGCTATTTCCTCTTTGATTATTGACTCCAGCTTCTTGCCAATAATAGATGTTAAATTAACTGGCCTATAGTTCCCTGCCTTCTCCCTTTTTGACCGAGGGAATCACATTGGCTGATTTCCAATCTTCTGATACTCTCCCGGAATCTAGCAAGTTAAGAAACATTTCAACAAAAATCTCCATTATCTCTCCAGGAACCACTTTTAAAAGTCTAGCGTGCAGTTCATTGGGTCCTGGCGACTGAAGGGAAAGGAAGTGAATCCAGTCTGTACATTCCACACATTGTTAGTCCAGTCAGATAGACATATATCTGTCTGGCAGCCTGCATGGAGATTCTGAGCTCTCTATGTCCAAGACAGGAAGCAGTGAGCATGGATCTGTCAATCAGCCTCAATCAGCACCTTCAGGAGAATTGGGAGGGTGAATATTAGATACAGCAGAGTGAGAATGGAGGGAGAGTGTGTGGGATGGAGATTCACAGATTTTGGGGAATGAGAGAGGAAAGAATGTTGACGAGAATCAGAGAATTCCTCCATCTTACCAGCCATCCCTGAGCCATCATAATGAATCCCTCTTCTCAGTATACCCTTATCTCTGACTTGTCTGTACTGCTGGCAGTCTCACAAAGCAGCTGCCTGTGTGCTGATACGAGAAGCCCTGCTCGGCAAGTTTAATGCTCCATGACTGTGTCTTTAAAGAATGTTCCATAGAAACTAGAATTGACTGATTTGAATTTTGATCATGTACTGAATTGTGATGTTTTTCTTAAATTGAATTACAGGATATTAGATGAGGAGAAATCACAGACAGAAATCTAAAATGTCAGATCTGGATCTGACAGAGTGACTCGATTCCTTGGGACCTGAATATCATCAGGCTCTGAATCTAGAAGGAGAAATGTTTGCCCGGTCTATCAGCTTCAGAAGATTTTAAACATCAGTGTGACTGGAAATGCACTGAGACACACACAGCCGAGTGAGAGTGTTCCAGTGCACTGTGTGTGGAAAGAACTTTAACCAGTTACACAGCCTGAAAATACATCGCAGCATTCACAGCGGGAGAGACTGTACCCGTGTTCTGTGTGAGATTTAACTGATTGTTTAACCTGGAGAGTCACAAGGACACCCGCACCATGGAGAAACGGTGGAAATGTGGAGACTGTGGGAAGAGATACAGATTCCCATCATATCTCGAAGCTCATCGGCGCATTCACACTGGAGAGAGGCCATTCACTTGCCCTTGGTGTGGGATGGGATTCAGTATTGTATCCACCCTGCAGAGACACGCACGAATTCACACTGGGCAGAGGCCGTTCACCTGCTCTCAGTGTGGGAAGGCATTCGCTCATGCATCCACCCTACAGGCACACCAGCGAGTTCACACTGGGGAGAGGCCATTCACCTGCACTGTATGTGGGAAGGGATACACTCAATTATCCAGCCTGCAGTCACACCAGCGAGTTCACACTGGGGAGAGACCGTTCACCTGCTCTGTATGTGAGAAGGAGTTCACTCGGCTATCTAGCCTGCAGGTACATCAGCGAGTTCACACCGGGGTGAGGCCATTCACCTGCTCTCAATGTGGGAAGGGATTCAATGATTTATATGCCCTGCAAACACATCAGCGAGTTCATACTGGGGAGAGACCATTCTGCTGCACTCAATGTGGGAAGGAAAACAGAGATTCATCCACCCTGCGGACACACCAGCGAGTTCACACCGGGGAGAGGCCATTCACCTGCTCTGTGTGTGAGAAGGGATTCAGAGTTTCATCCAGCCTGCTGAGACACCAGCGAGTTCACAAGTGATTACAGGGGTTGGATTCTGCTGTGACAATTCAGCTCTCAAATACGTCCAGGACTGCGTTTTGTTCATTCTCACAGATGGTCAACCGGTCGCACGATTTTGCCTCCAGTGGGCTGATGCTCTTTGATCCTTGCTGCTAAAACCCTGTTTTCAAATTTCACAAGGATCAGAGTGACAGGGTGTGAGGAAGTTCAGAGATATTTAGTCAGCATTTCTGTTTTAAGCTCCCCCAGATCCTCATCCAATTTCCTTTGTAATTGTTTATTGTCTCCACTTCCTCCACCCTCGTAGGCAGCGAGTTCCAGGTCATTACCATTCGCTGCATCAAAATATTCTTCCTCACATCCCGCCCCCCCCCCCCCCCCCCCCCCCCGCCCACCTACCTACATCTCTGACCCAAACCCTTAAATCTGTGTCCCCCTCATCCTTGTCCCATCAGCTAATGGGAACAGCTTTTCTTTGTCCACCTTATCTAAACCTGTCAGAATCTTGTCCACCTCTATCAAATCTCCCCTCAACCTCCTTTGCTCCAAGGGGAACAACACCAGCCTGACATCGACAATAAAGAACCAACTAACAGAATATGTTAATACCTGAAATCAAATGGGAATGTTTAATTTCTGTTTTAAAGATTTGGACTGTAAGAGTGAATTAATGGATTTGGTGGTGGTGGTGGGGGGGGGGGGGGGTAGATTTAACGCTCTCACCCCCCACTCCTCATTAGAGTAAAATCACAGGCTGGTCAATTGCTAATACCTCAAGGTGCTGACATCAGCATACTTGCCATCAAGGTTGTTTACTTTCTAGAAAAACGGACCATTTTCTCACAAACGTTTGAGTGAAGGTTTAAGAACAAACCTACGTAGGCAAGATTGGAATTTTACATGTTCTGTGTATTGAATAATTGTGTAACCTGTCTGTATCTGTGACTTGGATTAGAGTTGTATTAGAATGCTGTCTCTGTGATTACTCTGTTAGAGAGCTGTGTCAGAGCTGTGACTTTGAGCTGTGAGAGCTGTGTCACAGGAGGGTGCTCTTCCAGAGCATTCTCTGGGGTTGTTCCCTCCAGGCGTGAATCATGAATAAACTATTGTAACATGTTCCTGGGTCTCCTGTGGTTAGTTGGAAGAAATACATCACAACAGGACAATAAAGGAATTGGAATAACTCCCCTTGGATGTGGTTGAATGGAATATATCAATCTGATGTCCACCTGCATTCTAGTGAAAGTCTGGAATGTGTAGATGGGATGAATAAGTCGATCACTTTCTCTTGGTGATATTTACATCCTTGTCCATGAACTTTGATTTAACAAAATCCACATTTGAAAGCCCGGCCAGTACATGAAATATCAGCACCATAACAGGGGGAGATAAGAAAGACAGGCACATTTTGATCATTTCATTCGTGCATCTGAGAGTTAAGAATGTGTGACATGATTTTGGGATACCGGAGTGAGTGTGCAGATGTGATTTGTTACGTGTGAAAAATAACAAGCCTAAATTCATGGTGAGATGGAGTGAAGAGCGGGTCCCAAACACACACAGCTACTTGAGACACAGCAGGAGATGAAATGGTTAATGTGGCCAGGGGATTGAGACAACATTGGGACATCATCAAGGCACTGACACTCCAGAGAGAAACTGAGTTCAAAACAATCAGGATCCAATTAAACACAATACACATGGACAGAAAGTGAGGAAAATTACAGTAAAATGAATAATATTATAGATTGGGACAATTAAGGGCTTGGGGGAAATAATACTGAATAAGAACTGTCCACAACTTAGATAGTGGTAAAGAGAGAGCTGGAGAATCTTTTACATCCATGCTTGATCTGTTGCTTGAAGCATCTGTCCTTATGGACTAGTAACCTAAAACTCACGGTGCTCCTTCAGTAGTAGGAAAAATCGATTAGATGTTACCCCAGGCGGGGCCAGAACAGAACTGGAAAATAACGGATTGAAATTGAGTGAGGGGTCAGAGAGAGAGTTCTCCCCCTCAGGGTGTGGACTGTAAGAATCCTGGGGGACACTCTACTTTGGGTTTTCTTGCTAATTAGTGAATATTATATTAGATTCTATAACTGGTTATGCATTGATTTTGAATTTGATTGTTACACTTCTCCTGTTTTTATTCCTGTTGTGATTACGCTCGGGGTAAGGATGGTTGACAGGTGACAGGATGGGAAATTGTGGTTTGGGTCATTGACCAAATGTTTTATTGATCCGAAAGGTGTAAAAGGGGCCAAACTTCAGCAGAAATCCAGCAGAGCTGAGAACAGGCGACTTGCTGTGTGGGAGCAGGGAGATAAACAGCTCCCAGAGGACAGAGAAAACAGGAGAGCCTTGAATCCTGGATGACACCAGTGTGTCAAGGCCACCATGTTTTCACTGCTTGGCATGGGAATGCTGACTCCCTGTACCAGGGACGGAGCGTGGGAAGACAATTGGTTTTAGAGTTTGATGTGGCTTGGGCAGATACAGAGGGTTCAGTGACAGGTTTTGTTATGTTAGCTGGACAATGATTGGGTTAAATCAGTCTCCATAGTCTTGGTGATGTAACAAAGTATAAGAAGGGATTCCCCGAGCACAGAGATTTGTCGAGGTTTTACATATTGCATTGACTGGTGCCGTGGCATCTGGGGCAGAGCAGGGAGCATTTCCGTGGAGATGCTGCTTCTACCCAGAGTGTAATGGTAATGCTGCTGCACTTTGATACGACTGCTCAGACATTAGCCTGTGTCAGCTCTTATTGATACTGAATAAAATCTAACCACTGTCACCAATAAGGGTTATCACTGGGAATCATTTCAGAGTTTGGGAAAAGGGGAGAAAGGGTTAATTGACTCCCTGAATCTCATTTTCTAACATCGCTGTGTCAAAAATAAAATCCCACCTCCCCCTCTGGCTCCTTTGCCAATTACCTTAGAGGGATTCACTTTCTGTTAAAGAGCCTGCCAACCCCTCTCACCCACTTTCCCTAAAGTGCATCAATCTCATCAGGAAAAGTCCAAAACAATCAAATATTTTTACTGATAAAAGTTTATTAATGAAACAGAACATGGTTAAAACAAACAGAAAATGACTTGAGGATCAAAGACAACCAGAGTAAAGGGATGTTCACAATGTTCTGGACACAACTGGATTCTCTTCAGCTCCTCTGTCCCCTGTTCCTGTGACTCCCCGCTTTGGACACAGGGACACTGAACCCCGGGGGTCACTGAACCCTGGGGGTCACATCACCATCAGCCCCAGTCACCCCCTCCCGAGCCCCGATTGGTTGGAGGCCCATTTCCCAGTCAGTCCTCCAGCAGCTTCCTGTCTCTCTATTAGTGCGACGCCCAGGGCAGTTTTCCAACTGGGGCGCAGGCCCCGTTATTCTCAGCTAAATTCAGCCCTCAGCTCCGTCGCCTGGCTGTCATTGACACGAGCAATAGGGAGACAGAAAGGAGCCCCAGGCTCAAATGGAAAGTCGAAACTTGTGGCTCTAAACCTTCAACGTTTGTCAGTCAAATCCATCTTATTTATACTGGAGTCGTTACGATGAGATTAATTGAAGTGTTCGGCCAGTCAGCAAGCTCGAGAAGCACTGATTCCAGATTGTTCAATACTTCTACCTTGAATCACAAAAGCTTCTCACTTTATCCCCTTCCTGAACTGAATTCCATCATCCTGAGCAGCTGTGGGTGTCACCTCTCTGTGTAAACTCCTGCCCCTTTTTATAAGGCTCTCTCATTCCTTATTGTGGGTCAATTCTTTAATGGTTGAGGATCGCTCTGTGATGCAGTGAGTGTTTATCCGGTCAATCAATGTTTCTGATGTCAGTCGGAATGTCCATCGTTACTTTTCACCTGTTTCTTACTCTGTGTTTTATAAAAATAAAGTTTATAAACTTTTACAGAATGGTCAGCTTTAAGGTTTCTGTAGTTTGTGATGAGGTCATCCAAAGTTCAAACCTTTCTCTTTTCTCCTTCCTGTTTAACTAAGGGTTGTGGAATATTCCATTCAGGGGGAGGTGGTGGGAATGTCGCTGGCCGAGTAATGCAGAGACCCAGCAAAGGATCTGGGGACAGGCAGCTGGTGGGATTTGAATTCAGTGAATCAATCTGGAATTATATAAAGTTAGTCTCAGAAACGGTGACTATGAAACTATCGACTGTTGTAAAAACCCATCCAGTTCACCCTATTAACACCCCCTATCAGGGAAGGAAATCTGCCATCCTCACCCGGTCTGGCCTACAAGTGAATCCAGACCCACACAGCGATGTGGGTGACTCTTAACTGCCCCTCTGAAATGGCCGAGCAAGTCAATCCATTCAAGGGCAATTAGGAGATGAGCAACGTGTGCTGGGGCTTTGCCAGCAGTGTCCACATCCCAGGAAAGAATAAAGAATATTCCAGGGAAAGTGATGGGTGATTTGAAATGAATTGAAAGTAGGTCAGGAGGTGCTCGGATCGTCCAGAGCTGCTTTTCAATGGATCCTCCTGTTTAAAATAAAAACACATCAGTGTGCCCCTTTCCCAGACACACTGACCTTGGAATATCACAATGCTGTTTTTAAACATTCCTTTGATAAAGAATCAGTCATTTAGAATTGTGAAACAGACAGAAATTAAATGTTCCGTTTTTCCTGGGATCCTCCTGTGCCTGGCCCCGGTGTCCTGAACAAGGTTATTAACATTCTCTGGGTTAAAGGTTCCTCCTGGTTCTTGCTGTCTGTTGTGTCCTTTGTCACAGTCTGTACCAGGACATTTCTATTGAAAGGTTGTTAAGAAATTCCAGTGAATTCCAGCCCCTTGTGTAACGTTCCATTTGGTGTGCGTCAGATTCAGAGATGTCCACGTGTGTGTGAAAAGGGTTCTGGGTCAGGGTTTTAACCCTTCTTTCCCCGTTAGTAACAATGAGCCCTGTATTCAATTCTAAAGTATAAAGTCCTCATTAGATATCAATTCTACCTGTTATCTACATTTCACCAACCAGTCTATATTTTCATCACAGGACTGCAGTGGGAGCACCGTCAACATCTTACTGACGTGATCGATTTTATCGAGGAGGTGATGATGAAGGTGATCGATGAGGGTAGAGCAGTGGATGTTGTGAACATGGATTTTAGTAAGGCTTTCGACAAGGTCCCTCATGGTCGGCTCATCCAGAAGATTAAGATGCATGGGATTCACGGTGACTTGGCCACTTGGATTCAGAATTGACTTGCCCATAGAAGTCAGAGAGTAGTGGTGAGGGCGTTTTTCTGACTGGAGGTCCATTCCCAGTGGTGTTCTGCAGGGATCTGTACTGGGACCTGCGCTATTTGTGATATATATCAATGACTTGGATGAAAACGTGGATGGGTGGGTTAGTAAGCTGGCAGACGACACAAAACTAGATGGAGCTGTAGATAATGTCGAAGGTTGTCAAAGGATACAGTGGGATGTAGATCAGCTGCAGATATGAGTGGAGAAATGGCAGATGGATTTTAATCCGGGCAAGTGTGAGGTGCTGCACTTTGGGAGATCAAATATTAAGGATAAGTATATAGTTAATGTACAGGGGGATCTTGGGGTTCAAGTCCATAGCTTCCTGAAATTAGCCACACAAATATTTAGTCGGTAAAGAAGGCACATGGCATGCTTGCCTTTATTGAGTACAAGAGTCAGCATGCCATGTTGCAGCTCTATAAAACTTTGTTTGGGCTGCACTTAGAATATTGTGTTCAATTCTGGTCGCCACATTACAGAAAGGATGCAGAGGCTTTGATGAGGGTGCAGAAGAGGTTTCCCAGGATGCTGCCTGGATTGGAGGGTGTGAGCGACTGACAAACGAGGGTTGTTTTCTCGATAGCGGCGGAGGGTGAGGGGAGACCTGATAGCAGTCTATAAAATGAGAGACACAGAATCTTTTCCCCCAGACTTGATATGTCTAATACCAGGGAGCATGCACTTAAGGTGAGATGGGCAAAGTTCAAAGGAGATGTGAGAGGTAAGTGTTTTTACACAGAGAGTGGTAGGTGTCTGGAATGCGCAGCTAGGAGTGGTGGTGGAGGTAGATACGATAGGGGCGTTTAAGGGGGTTTTAAATAAGCACATGAATATGTGAGGAATAGAGGAATATGGACCAAGGGCAGGCAGAAAGGAATAGTTTAATTTGGCATCATGTTCGACACAACATGGTGGGCTGAAGGGTCTGTTCCTGAGCTGTACTGTTCTATGTTCTATTTGTGATCTCCATTTAGAAAAAGGAAATAGAGGCACTGGAGAAGGGGCAAGAAAGATTCACAAGAATAATCCCAGAACTGTAATCACTTGTGAACTCACTGGTGTTTCACCAAGTTTGCTGACTGAGTGAATCCCTTCCCAGTCAGAGCAGGTGACCAGCCTCTGCCTGGTGTGACCTCACTGGTGGGACATTAGTTCCCGAGAGCTTTTGAAGCCACGCCCACATTTAAAGGGTCTCTCCTGGGTGTGAATGATGTTGTGTCTGGGCAGGCTGGATAACTGAGTAAATCCTTTCGCACACACCGAGCAGGTGAATGGTTTCTCCCCGGTGTGAACTCACTGGTGTTTCAGCAGTGTTGATGATATTCTAAACCTCCTTGAAAAGTGAGAGCAGCTGAACGGCCTCTCCCCGGTGTGAATGTGCGAGGGGATCATCAGTTCCTGAGAGCTTCTGAAGCCGGCCTCTCAGGCAGAGCATTTAAAGGGGCTCTCCTTGGAGTGAGTGGCTTTGTGTTTCAGCAAGCTGGATGAAGTAGTGAATCCCTTCCCACACACAGAGCAGGGGAATGGTCTTTCCACAGTGTGAACTCGCTGATGTTCCCACAGGTTGGATGGCCTTTTAAACCTCTTTGAGCAGTGAGAGCAGCTGAACGATCTCTCCTCAGTGTGAATGCGCTGGTGGGACACCAGTTCTCCAGAGCTTTTGAATCCGCTCCCACAGTCAGAGCATTTAAAAGGTCTCTCATTGGTGTGAGTGAGATTGTGTCTGCGCAGGTGGGATAACAGAGTGAATCCCTTCCCACACACAGAGCAGGTGAACGGTCTCTCCCCGGTGTGAACTCGCTGGTGTATCCGCAAGTTGTATAATGTTCTAAACCTCTTTGAGCAGTGAGAGCAGCTGAACGGTCTGTCCTCAGTGTGAATGCGCTGGTGGGACACCAGTTCCCCAGAGCTTTTGAATCCGCTCCCACAGTCAGAGCATTTAAAGGGTCTCTCATTGATATGAGTGACTCGGTGTGTCTTCAGGGTGAATGACTGAGTGAATCCCTTCCCACACTGAGAGCAGGTGAACGGTCTCTCCCCAGTGTGAACTCGCTGGTGAATCTGCAGGTTGGATGAAGTTCTAAATTTCTTTGTGCAGTGAGAGCAGCTGAATGGTCTCTCCTCAGTGTGAATGCGCTGGTGGGACATCAGATACTGAGAGCTTTTGAATCCACTCCCACAGTCAGAGCATTTAAATGGTCTCTCATTGGTATGAGTGAGATTGTGTTTCTGCAGGCTGGATAACTGAGTGAATCCCTTCCCACACACACAGCAGGTGAATGGTCTCTCCCCAGTGTGACTGCGTTGATGAGTTTCCAGATCAGATGGGAACCTGAATCTCTTCCCACAGTCCCCACATTTCCACGGTTTCTCCATGGTGCGGGTGTCCTTGTGACTCTCTAGGTTAAACAATCAGTTAAATCTCACACAGAACACGGGTACAGTCTCTCCCCGCTGTGAATGCTGCGATGTATTTTCAGGCTGTGTAACTGGTTAAAGCTCTTTCCACACTCAGTGCACTGGAACACTCTCACTCGGGTGTGTGTATCTCAGTGCATTTCTAGTCACAGTGATGTTTACAATCTTTTGAAGCCAAGAGGCCAAACAAACATTTCTCCTGCTAGATTCAAAGGCTGATGATATTCAGGTCTCAAGAAATCGAGTCACTCTGTCAGATCGAGATGTGATGTTGGAGATTTCTGTCTGATTTCTCCTTGTCTAATATCCTGTAAGTCAATTTAGAAAAAAAACATCACAATTCAGAATATGATCGAAATTCAAATCGACATTTCTAGTTTCTATGGAGCATTCATTAAAGACACAGTCATGGAGCATTAAACTTGCCGAGCAGGGCCTCCCGTATCAGCACACAGGCAGCTGCTTTGTGAGACTGCCAGCAGTACAGACAAGTCAGAGATAAGGGTGTCCTCAGAAGTGGGATTCATTGTGAAAGCTCAGGGACGGTTGATAAGATGCAGCAATTCTATGATTCTAATGAACATTCTTTCCTCTCCCATTCCCCAAAAGCTGTAAATCTCCATCCCACACACTCTCCCTCCATTCTCACTCTGCTGTATCTAATATTCACCCTCCCAATTCTCCTGAAGGTGCTGATTGAGGCTGATTGACAGATCCATGCTCACTGCTTCCTGTCCAGCACAGAAATCAGAACAAATAGGAGCTGCAGTCAGCATTCGACCCATCGAGTCTGCTCAACCATTCATTGAGATTATTGGCTGATCTACCTCTGCATTATTTTCCCCACACTGCCCCCATATCCATCGATATCTTCAATATCTAGAAACCTATCAATCCCTCTCTTGAAAATTTTTGATGACTGAGGCTCTATAGTCCTCTGGGGTAGAGAATCCAAAACATCACCACATCTTTGAGTGAAGAAATCCTCATCTGAGCTTTCTCTCCATTTTCCAGCCTGTTCCCAATAATTATTGACTCCCTTGTCATTCAAAAACTGTCTAACTCATCCTTGAATATATTCAATCCCTCCACTGGTCCCTATGGAAGAGAAATCTAGATACTAACAATTCTCTGAGGGAAGAGATTGTTGGAAATATATAATATAGCTGCAGTCCAAAATTACACAGCCAGATATAACAAGTGTATTTCATTACAGGGCTATAAATAATATATCTAATCTGTACCATATAACAACAGGGGAGTGGATAGCCTCGCGGTATTATCGCTAGACTATTAATCCAGAAACTCAGCTGATGTTCTGGGGACCCGGGTTCGAATCCTGCCACGGCAGATGGTGCAATTTGAATTTAAAAACAAAATCTGGAATTAAGAATCTACTGATGACCATGAAACCATTGTCGATTGACCAAAAAAACCCATCTCGTTCATTAATGTGCTTCAGGGAAGGAAATCTGCCGTCCTTACCCAGTCTGGCCTACATGTGACTCCAGAGACACAGCAATGTGGTTGACTCTCACCCAGCTTCTGAAATGGCCCAGCGAGCCATTCAGTTCAAGGGCAATTAGGGATGGGCAATAAATGTTGGCCCAGCCGGCAATGCCCGTGTCCCAAGGATGAATTTTTAAAAAATCAACATCAGACACGTCTCTGTCCTATATTAGTTTACTGTCCCCTTTAATATATTTCAGAAATTAGATGGGCACATGAATGAAATAAACTTGCAGGGGAAAGGGAATATAGAAAGGGAATGGGACTGACTGGATTGTTCTATAGAGAGTCGGCATGGATTCGAGTTACTGAATGGACTCCTTCTGTGCTGTAATGACTCAATGAGTGAAAATATATAACATTGCTTCAGTGTTACATTACAAGATGAGAAATAATAATAAATGTACTTTGTTACAGAACCATAAATAATATATCAAATCTACAATATAACAACACTAGGCATATCTCTGTCCTATATTAATTTATTGTTCTCTTAAATGTCAGCCATCTCCTGGGGAGACCTGCCCTTTAATTGTGAACATTAGGAAAGGGACCATCCTTTGAGCCAGACAAATCAATGTGTCAAGCTGAGGGAGCAAAGGATGTCAATGTCTTTAAGAGAGAGAGAGACCTGGGCCAACCTTTCCAGAGTCTGCAGCCTCCCTGGATTCACTTCCTTTCCCTTCAGTTGCTGCAAGTCCCCAATTTCCCCCAGAATGAGAAAAGAATTGGAAAGGGGATAAAAGAAAGTGTTTTACTCACAGATGTGGGAGACAGAAAGAAGTTTGAGTCTGTGTCTGAAGCTCAATCTTCATTCGGCGAGAACAGCAGCAGCAGCTTTGCGGGTGAACAAACTCATTGTCTGGTTTCCGCATTCAGAAAATGGGGGGCTCTGGTTGGCTGCAGGAGAAAAGTACTTCCGGTCCTCCAACTCTTCCCATTGGTCAATACCTCAGCGTGCTGGTGGGAAGGGGCGGGCAGCCCTCCGCACATGCGCAGCTTCCCCTCTCCCTTGGACATGCGCAGTCCTTGGCCGGGGGGTGGGGGAGATCACCGAGCGGCTTCCCGCTCTGGCCGGAGCCGCCAGCCGGTTGCCTGGAAACCTTGGCTCGAGGAGGTGCAAGGGGAGGGGAACAATGGGTGGGTGCGGGTCTCCCGCGTCCGCTCGCCGAGCCTGCGCACTGGAACCCCAGGACGTCATCGCGGAACAGGCTGATGTCTATTGGCTGATTCAGGTAGGGCTCCGTTGTGACGTCACCGTGCGGAAGTTGTCCAATGAGCTTCAGAGTGAAACTTCCTCCTCTGCACGCGAGGGGAAATGGCGGCGCAGATCTCCAAGAAGCGAAAGTTCGTGGCAGACGGCATCGTCAAGGCCGAGCTCAACGAGTTCTTGACCCGCGAGTTGGCCGAGGACGGCTACAGCGGTGTGGAGGTGCGAGTCACACCCACCAGGACCGAGATCATCATCTTGGCCACCAGGACTCAGAATGTGCTGGGTGAGAAAGGACGTCGAATCCGTGAGCCGACTGCTGTTGTTCAGAAGCGGTTTGGTTTCCCAGAGGGAAGTGTTGAGCTCTATGCCGAAAAGGTTGCCACTCGAGGGCTTTGTGCTATTGCTCAGGCAGAGTCCCTGCGTTACAAGTTGCTCGGAGGCCTGGCTGTACGTAGAGCCTGCTATGGTGTTCTTCGCTTCATTATGGAAAGTGGAGCCAAGGGCTGTGAGGTGGTAGTTTCCGGAAAACTCCGAGGCCAGAGAGCCAAGTCCATGAAATTTGTTGACGGTCTGATGATCCACAGTGGTGATCCAGTGAACTACTATGTTGATACAGCTGTGCATCACGTACTGCTAAGGCAAGGTGTGTTGGGAATTAAAGTTAAGATCATGCTTCCATGGGACCCAAGTGGTAAAATTGGACCCAAGAAACCTTTGCCTGATCATGTCAGCATTGTTGAGCCCAAGGATGAGATCTTGCCAACTACACCCATTTCAGAACAGAAGGGAGGCAAACCAGAGCAGCCTGTGATCCAGCAGCCTGGACCAGTTCCAACTGCATAGTTGGTATGTCAGCGTCTAAAGAAACTTTTAATTTTCTGTATTTTGTTTGAATAAAACAAAAGAAAAACCATCTGGGAGGAAATCAATGTTTCCCCCTTTCCATTTCATTTCTCACTCTGGGGGAAATTGGGGACTTGCAGCAACTGAAGGGTAAGGAAGTGAATCCAGTCTGTATATTCCACACATTGTTACTCCAGTCAGATAGACATATATCTGTCTGGCCGCCTGCATGGAGATTTCCAGCTCTCTGTGTCCAGGACAGGCGATTCCCTTCTTTTTGAGGTCTGCCCCTTTTGATCTATCCCTCATTTAATTTAATTTGGTTTACTTGTTTTGCCAAAAAGATTAACAGAATGTTTATTTGTCCCTCAGTTGATTTGATTTAGTTTAATTGTTTTACCGAAAAGATTGACAGGAAGCCGTGAGCATGGATCTGTCAATCAGCCTGAATCAGCACCTTCAGGAAAATTGGGAGGATGAATATTAGATACAGCAGAGTGAGAATGGAGGGAGAGTGTGTGGGATGGAGATTCACAGCTTTTGTGGAATGAGAGGGGAAAGAATGTTCCTTAGAAACTAGAATTATCTGTTCTGAATTTCTATCTTGTACTGAGTGATGACTTTTGTAAACTTCTTTTACAGGATATCAGGTGATGAGGATTTACAGACAGAAATCTCAAACCAAACGTCCTGTCCTCACTCAATTCATCAGGATCTGATTATCATTGGCCTTTGAATCCAGAAGAAGAAATGTTTCTCTGTACCGTCTGCTGCAGAAAGTTTTAAACATCGATGTGAGTGGCAAATCACCGAGACACACACATACTCGAATGAGAGTGTTCCAGTGCACTGACTGTGGAAAGAGCACCTTCAGGAGAATTGGGAGGGTGAATATTAGATACAGCAGAGTGAGAATGGAGGGAGAGTGTGTGGGATGGAGATTCACAGCTTTTGGGGAATGAGAGAGGAAAGAATGTTCCATAGAAACTAGAATTGTCTGTTCTGAATTTCTATCCTGTACTGATTGTGATGACTTTTGTAAATTGTTTTTACAGGATATTAGAAGAGGAATCACACCGATAAATCTTATCTATCACATCTCGATCTGACAGAGTCACTCGATTCCTTGGATACTAAATATCCTCAGCCTCTGAATGGGAAGGAGAAATGTTTGACCGGTCTGTCCACTGCAAGATTTTAAGCAGCAGTGTGACTGGAAAAACACCGGGACACAAACACACACCCGAGTGAGAGTGTTCCAGTGCACTGACAGTGGAAAGAGCTTTAACCACTTACACAGCCTGAAAATACATTGCAGCATTCACAGCAGGGAGAGACCATACCGTGTTCTCTGTGTGGACAAGGCTTCAAATGATTGACCTGCAATGATACAAGGAGACCGACAATTTGGAAAAACCGTGGAAATGTGAGGACTGTGGGAAGAGATACAAAGCACCCTCTCTACTGGAAGCTCATCGGCGCAGCCACACTGGGGAGAGGCCGTTCACCTGCTGGGTGTGTGGGAAGGGATTCACTGATTCATCCACTCTGCAGAGACACCAGCAAGTTCACACTGGTGAGAGTGCATTCACCTGCTGTCAGTGTGGGAAGGGATTTACTCAGATATCAAGCCTGCAGACACACCAGCGAGTTCACACTGCGGAGAGGCCATTCACCTGCTCTCAGTGTGGGAAGGGATTCACTGAGTCATCCAACCTACAGAGACACCAGCATGTTCACACAGGAGAGAGGCCATTCAGCTGCTCTGCATGTGGGAAAAGATTCACTCAGTTATCTCAATTGCAGGCACACCAGCGAGTTCACACTGGGGAGAGACCGTTCACCTGCTCTCAGTGTGGGAAGGGATTCACCCAGTTATCCAACCTGCAGACACACCAGCGAGATCACACTGGGGAGAGGCCATACAGCTGCTTTCAGTGTGGGAAGGGATTCATTCATTTATCAAACCTGCAGACACACCAGCAAGTTCACACCGGGGAGAGGCCATTTACCTGCGCCGTGTGTGGGAAGGGATTCACTCGGTTATCCACCCTGCAGTCACACCAGCAAGTTCACACTGGGGAGAGGCCATTCACCTGCTCTCAGTGTGGAAAGGGATTCACTCAGTTATCTAATCTGCGGAGACACCAGCGAGTTCACTCTCAAGAGAGGCCGTTCATCTGCCCCGTGTGTGGGAAGGGATTCACTCGGTTATCCACCCTGCAATCACACCAGCGAGTTCACACCGAGGAGAGACCATTCACCTGCTCTCAGTGTGGGAAGGGATTCTGTGATTCATCCACCCTGCTGACACACCAACAAGTTCACTAGTGAATATGGGGATTAGATTCTGCTGTTATTGTTTCTGCTCTCAATTACATCCAGGACTGCATTTTGTTCATTCTTGGCCAATGGGGAGGGTCGGAGGGTTTCTTTCTGCTGGACTGGCCGGTCTCATGACTTTGCCTCCAGTGGGCTGATGCTCTTCGAGTCTTGTTGCGAATCCCTGGTTTCAAATTTCACAAGGGTCACAGAGTGACAGGGTGTTAGGAAATTCAGAGATATTTCATCAGCATTTATTTTTGAAATCCCCCAAATGCCCATCCAATTTCCTTTGTAATTGTTTATAGTCTCCACTTCCCCCACCCTCGTAGGCAGCGAGTTGCAGGTCATTACCATTCACTGCATCAAAATATTCTCCCTCACATCTCTTCCTGCATCTCTGACCCAAAATCTTCAATCTATGTCCCCCTCGTCCTTGTCCCGTCAGCTAATGGGAACAGCTTTTCTTTGTCCACCTTATCTAAACCTGTCAGAATCTTGTCTACCTCTATCAAATCTCCCCTCAACCTCCTTTGCTCCAAGGGGAACAACCCCAGCCTGACAGCGACAATAAAGAACAAACTAACAGAATATGTTAATACCTGAAATTAACTGTGGAGGTCGAATTTCTGTTTTAAAAATATTGCAAACATATTGTCCTGGACAATAAAGGAATTTGAATAACTCACCTTGAATGTGGGTGAAATGTGTTATGATCCAGGTCAGAAATCCAAGGTGTTTTAGAAAATCAGCCTCGCCATAAGATTTGCACTCGAGTGAGTGTAAGGTGTTTCACTCCAGGTACGATTCAAGTGACCCACTAGGAAGCTTTTATCAAACAAAGTTAATTTAAGAACACAGTTAAAATATAATTAGAAAAAATAGCATAACTTTTACCAATTGCAATAAAAAGCAACCATGATCTTTCTTATATCAACCAGTGCAGCTTAGTGTTCCAAATCAAATAATCCCTACAAATATACACCCCATTCTAGGTTTTGCACAGAAAGCAGGTATGCTCACGTGATGCTGGATTTGGCAGCTTTTTAACACCTGCTGTGAATTAGCGCTTAAAATGTTGAATTCAAACTCTGCCTTCCCTGTCCTGGAACTTCCAAAACCGAGAGAGAGAGAGACTGCTTGCTTCTATCTTCCAGCTGGCAACTCTCAGGCAGCGGAATCTTCATTCTAGAGAGAGAGACGACAAACACTGCTTTCAGTTTGCAGTCCAGACAGCTTGTGACAAAATGAAACTAAAACTTTCTCCTGTTAAAAAAAAACTGTCCAAAGACAGCACTGACCTTTCAATCAGGCTCCACCCAACAATTCCAAAAGGATCATAAAACGCCAGGTCACTGTATTAGCCCAGGCTGAAAATAAACAAGATGCCCATTACATTAGCTTCATTATATTCATAGAATAGAATCCCAACAGTACAGAAGGAGGCCATTCAGCCCATCAAGCCTGCACTGACAATAATCCCAGCCTTTCTCCGTAACCCCACCTGTTCACCCTGCTAATCCCCCAGAAACTAGGGTCAATTTCGCATGGCCAATCAACCCAACCCACACATCTTTGGACTGTGGGAGGAAACCGGAGCATCTGGAGAAAACTCACGCAGACACAGGGAGAATGTGCAAACTCCACACAGACAGTGACCCAAGCCAGGAATCAAACCTGGATCCCTGGTGCTGTGAGGCAGCAGTGCTGACCACTGTGCCACCGTACTGCCATGTTGTTCTTTGTATTAGCTGAGTTGTAAATCAGTGAAGGCCAGCATAATATTTGGTCTGTGAAACACTCCGACATCCATGAACTTTGTTTTAAAGAAATCCACATTTGAAAGCCTGGTTACTGCATGAAATATCAGACCATAACAGGGGGAGATAAGAAAGACAGACACTCACTTTGATCCTTTCGTCAGCACATCTGAGAGTTAAGAATGTGCGACATGATTTTGGGATACCGGAGTGAGTGTACAGATGTGATTTGTTACATGTGAAAAATAACAAGCCTAAATTCATGGTGAGATGGAGTGAAGAGCGGGTCCCAAACACACACACAGCTACTTGAGACACAGCAGGAGATGAAATGGTTAAAGTGGCCAGGGGATTGAGACAACATTGTGACATCATCAAGGCACTGACACACACTCCAGAGAAACTGAGTTCAAAACAATCAGGATCCAATTAAACACACTGCACATGCTCACAAAGTGAGGAAAATTAAAATAAAATGGATAATATTATAGATTAGGACAATTAAGGGCTTGGAAGAAATAATACTGAGTAAGAACTGTCCACAACTCGGATAGGGGTAAAGAGAGAGCTGGAGAATCTTTTACATCCATGCTTGATCTGTTGCTTGAAGCATCTGTCCTTATGTACGAGTAACCTAGAACTCACAGTGCTCCTTCAGAAGAAAAAAAGATCGATCAGATGTTACCCCAGGCGGGGCCAGAACAGAACTGGAAAATAACGGAGTGAAATTGAGTGAGGAGTCAGCGACATAATTTTCCTCCCCTTCAAGGTGTGGACTTTAAGAATCCTGGGAGATCCCCTACTTGGGATTTTCTTGCTAATTAGTGAATCTATGACTGGCTGTGCATTTATATTGAATTTGATTGTTACACTTCTCCTGTTTTTATTCCTGTTGTGATTACGCTCTGGGTAAGGATGGTTGACAGGTGACAGGATGGGAAATTGTGGTTTGGGTCATTGACCAAATGTTTTATTGATCTGAAAGGTGTAAAAGTGGCCAAACTTCAGCAGAAATCCAGCAGAGCTGAGAACAGACGACTTGCTGTGTGGGAGCAGGGAGATAAACAGCTCCCAGAGGACAGAGAAAACAAGAGTGCCTTGAATCCTGGATGACACCTGGGTGTCAAGGCCACCATGTTTTCACTGTTTGGCATGGGAATGCTGACTCCCTGTACCAGGGACGGAGCGTGGGAAGACAATTGTTTGAGAGTTTGACGTGGCTTGGGTAGGTACAGATGGTTCAATGACAGGTTTTGTAATTGATCCGTTCAAACGTTGGCTCGGCAATGATTGGGTTAAATCAGTCTTCATAGTCTTTGTGATGTAAAAAAGTATAAGAAGGGATTCCCCGAGCACAGAGATTAGTCGAGGTTTTACATTTTGCATTGACTGGTGCCATGGCATCTGGGGCAGAGCAGGGAGCATTTCCGTGGAGATGCTGCTTCTACCCAGAGTGTAATGGTAATGCTGCTGCACTTTGATACGACTGCTCAGACATTAGCCTGTGTCAGCTCTTATTGATACTGAATAAAATCTAACCACTGTCACCAATAAGGGTTATCACTGGGAATCATTTCAGAGTTTGGGAAAAGGGGAGAAAGGGTTAATTGACTCCCTGAACCCCATTTTCTAACATCACTGAGTCAAAAATAAAATCCCATCTCCCCCTCTGGCTCCTTTGCCAATGACCTTAGAGGGACTCACTTTCTGTTAAAGAGCCTGCCAACCCCTCTCACCCACTTTCCCTAAAGTGCATCAATCTCATCAGGAAAAGTCCAGAACAATCAAATATTTTTACTGATAAAAGTTTATTAATGAAACAGAACATGGTTAAAACAAACAGAAAATGACTTGAGGATCAAAGACAACCAGAGTAAAAGGATATTCACAATGTTCTGGACACAACTGGATTCTCTTCAGCTCCTCTGTCCCCTGTTCCTGTGACTCCCCGCTTTGGACACAGGGACACTGAACCCCGGGGGTTCCGTCACCATCAGCCCCGGTCACCCCCTCCCGAGCCCCGATTGGTTGGAGGCCCATTTCCCAGTCAGTCCTCCAGCAGCTTCCTGTCTCTCTATTAGTGCGACGCCCAGGGCAGTTTCCCAACTGACATGCAGGCCCGTTAATCTCAGCTAAATTCAGCCCTCAGCTCCGTCGCCTGGCTGTCATTGACACGAGCAATAGGGAGACAGAAAGGAGCCCCAGGCTCAAATGGAAAGTCGAAACTTGTGGCTCTAAACCTTCAACATTTGTCAGTCAAATCCATCTTATTTATACTGGAGTCGTTACGATGAGATTAATTGAAGTGTTCGGCCAGTCAGCAAGCTCGAGAAGCACTGATTCCAGATTGTTCAATACTTCTACCTTGAATCACAAAAGCTTCTCACTTTATCCCCTTCCTGAACTGAATTCCATCATCCTGAGCAGCTGTGGGTGTCACCTCTCTGTGTAAACTCCTGCCCCTTTTTATAAGGCTCTCTCATTCCTTATTGTGGGTCAATTCTTTAATGGTTGAGGATCGCTCTGTGATGCAGTGAGTGTTTATCCGGTCAATCAATGTTTCTGATGTCAGTCGGAACGTCCATCGTTACTTTTCACCTGTTTCTTACTCTGTGTTTTATAAAAATAAAGTTTATAAACTTTTACAGAATGGTCAGCTTTAAGTTTCTGTAGTTGGTGATGAGGTCATCCAAAGGTCAAAGCCTTTCTCTTTTCTCCTTCCTGTTTAACTCAGAGTTATCTGGAATATTCCATTCGGGGGGAGGTGGTGGGAATGTCGCTGGCCAAGTAATGCAGAGACACAGCAAAGGATCCGGGGACAGGCAGCTGGTGGGATTCGAATTCAGTGAATCAATCTGGAATTATATAAAGTTAGTCTCAGAAACGGTGACCATGAAACTATCGACTGTTGTAAACACCTGTCCAGTTCACCCTCTTCATGCTCCCTATTAGGGAAGGAAATCGGCCATCCTTACCCGGTCTGGCCTACATGTGAATCCAGACCCACACAGCGATGTGGGTGAATCTTAACTGTCCCTCTGAAATGGCCGAGCAAGTCACTCCGTTCAGGGGCAATTAGGAGCTGAGCAACGTGTGCTGGGGCTTTGCCAGCAGTGTCCACATCCCAGGGAAGAATAAAGAATATTCCAGGGAAAGTGATGGGTGATTTGAAATGAATTGAAAGTAGGTCAGGAGGTGCTCGTATCGTCCAGAGCTGCTTTTCAATGGATCCTCCTGTTTAAAATAAAAACACATCAGTGTGCCCCTTTCCCAGACACAGTTGACCTTGGAATATCACAATGCTGTTTTTAAACATTCCCTTTGTTAAAGAATCAGTCATTTAGAATTGTGAAACAGACAGAAATTAAATGTTCCGTTTTTCCTGGGATCCTCCTGTGCCTGGCACCGGTGTCCTGAACAAGGTTATTAACATTCTCTGGGTTAAAGGTTCTCCTGGTTCTTGCTGTCTGTTGTGTCCTTTGTCACAGTCGGTACCAGGACATTTCTATTGAAAGGTTGTTAAGAAATTCCAGTGAATTCCAGCCCCTTGTGTAACGTTCCATTTGGTGTGCGTCAGATTCAGAGATGTCCACGTGTGTGTGAAAAGGGTTCTGGGTAAGGGTTTTAACCCTTCTTTCCCCGTTAGTAACAATGAGCCCTGTATTCAATTCTAAAGTATAAAGTCCTCATTAGATATCAATTCTACCTGTTATCTACATTTCACCAACCAGTCTATATTTTCATCACAGGACTGCAGTGGGAGCACCGTCAACATCTTACTGACTTGATTGATTTTATCGAGGAGGTGACGAAGGTGATCGATGAGGGTAGAGCAGTGGATGTTGTGAACATGGATTTTAGTAAGGCTTTCGACAAGGTCCCTCACGGTCGGCTCATCCAGAAGATTAAGATGCATGGGATTCACGGTCACTTGGCCACTTGGATTCAGAATTGACTTGCCCATAGAAGTCAGGGAGTAGTGGTGGAGGGTGTTTTTCTGACTGGAGGTCCATGACTAGTGGTGTTCTGCAGGGATCTGTACTGGGACCTGCGCTATTTGTGATATATATAAATGACTTGGATGAAAACGTGGATGGGTGGGTTAGTAAGCTTGCAGACGACACAAAGCTAGATGGAGTTGTAGATAGTGTAGAAGGTTGTCAAAGGATACAGTGGGATGTAGATCAGCTGCAGATATGAGCGGAGAAATGGCAGATGGATTTTAATCCAGACAAGTGTGAGGTGCTGCACTTTGGGAGATCAAATATTAAGGATAAGTATACAGTTAATGTACAGAGGGATCGTGGGGTTCAAGAAAGTTCAAAGGAGATGTGAGGGGCAAGTTTTTTTTACAGAGAGTGGTAGGTGTCTGGAACACGCTGCCAGGGATGGTGGTGGAGGCAGATACGATAGGGGCGTTTAAGGGGGTTTTAAATAAGCACATGAATATACAAGGAATAGAGGAATATGGACCAAGGACAGGCAGAAAGGAATAGTTTAATTTGGCATCATGTTCGACACAACATGGTGAGCTGAAGGGTCTGTTCCTGTGCTGTGCTGTTCTACGTTCTATTAGTGATCTCCATTTAGAAAAAGGAAATAGAGGCACTGGAGAAGGAGCAAGAAAGATTCACAAGAATAATCCCAGAACTGTAATCACTTGTGAACTCACTGGTGTTTCACCAAGTTTGCTGACTGAGTGAATCCTTTCCCAGTCAGAGCAGGTGACCAGCCTCTGCCTGGTGTGAACTCACTGGTGGGACATTAGTTCCCAAGAACTTTTGAAGCCACGCCCACATTTAAAGGGTCTCTCCTGGGTGTGAGTGAGATTGTGTTTCAGCAGGCTAGATAATTGAGTGAATCCCTTCCCACACTGAGAGCAGGTGAACGGTCTCTCCCCAGTGTGAACTCGCTGGTGTGTCTGCAGGTTGTATGATGTTCTAAACCTCTTTGAGCAGTGAGAGCAGCTGAACGGTCTGTCCTCAGTGTGAATGCGCTGGTGGGACACCAGTTCTCCAGAGCTTTTGAAACCACTCCCACAGTCAGAGCATTTAAAGGGTCTCTCATTGGTGTGAGTGAGATTGTGTGTGCGCAGGTGGGATGAATGAGTGAATCGCTTCCCACACACAGAGCAGGTGAACGGTCTCTCCCCAGTGTGAACTCGCTGGTGTCTCCGCAGGTTGAATAATGTTCTAAATCTCTTTGTGCAGTGAGAGCAGGTGAACGGTCTCTCCTCAGTGTGAATTCGCTGGTGGGACACCAGATACTGAGAGCTTTTGAAACCACTCCCACAGTCAGAGCATTTAAAGGGTCTCTCCTGGGTGTGAGTGACTTTGTGCTTCAGCAGGTAGGATAACTGACTGAATCCCTTCCCACAGACAGAGCAGATGAATGGTCTCTCCCCAGTGTGGCTGCGTCAATGAATTTCCAGCTCAGATGGGATTCTGTATCTCTTCCCACAGTCCCCACATTTCCACGGTTTCTCCATGGTGCGGGTGTCCTTGTGACTCTCCAGGTTAAACAATCAGTTAAATCTCACACAGGACACGGGTACAGTCTCTCCCCACTGTGAATGCTGCGATGTATTTTCAGGCTGTGTAACTGGTTAAAGCTCTTTCCACACTCAGTGCACTGGAACACTCGCACTCGGGTGTGTGTATCTCAGTGCATTTCTCGTCACAGCGATGTTTACAATCTTTTGAAGCCAAGAGGCCAAACAAACATTTCTCCTGCCAGGTTCAAAGGCCAATGATATTCAGGTCCCAAGAAATCGAGTCACTCTGTCAGATCTCGATGTGATGTTGGAGATTTCTGTCTGATTTCTCCTTGTCTAATATCCTGTAAGTCAATTTAGAAAAAAAAATCACAATTCAGAATACGATCAAAATTCAAATCGACATTTCTAGTTTATGGAGCATTCATTAAAGACACAGTCATGGAGCATTAAACTTGCCCAGCAGGGCCTCCCGTATCAGCACACAGGCAGCTGCTTTGTGAGACTGCCAGCAGTACAGACAAGTCAGAGATAAGGGTGTCCTCAGAAGTGGGATTCATTGTGAAAGCTCAGGGACGGTTGATAAGATGCAGCAATTCTGTGATTCTAATGAACATTCTTTCCTCTCTCATTCCGCAAAAGCCATGAACCTCCATCCCACACACTCTCCCTCCATTCTCACTCTGCTGTATCTAATATTCACCCTCCCAATTCTCCTGAAGGTGCTGATTGAGGCTGATTGACAGATCCATGCTCACTGCTTCCTGTCCAGCACAGAAATCAGAACAAATAGGAGCTGCAGTCAGCATTCGGCCCATCGAGTCTGCTCAACCATTCATTGAGATTATTGGTTGATCTACCTCTGCATTATTTTCCCCACACTGTCCCCCATATCCATCGATATCTTCAATATCAAGAAACCTATCAATCCCTCTCTTGAAAATTCTTGATGACTGAGGCTCTATAGTCCTCTGGGGTAGAGAATCCAAAACATCACCACGTCCTTGAGTGAAGAAATCCTACCTCATCTGAGCTTTCTCTCCATTTTCCAGCCTGTTCCCAATAATTATTGACTCCCTTGTCATTCAAAAACTGTCTAACTCATCCTTGAATATATTCAATCCCTCCACTGGTCCCTATGGAAGAGAAATCTAGATACTAACAATTCTCTGAGGGAAGAGTTGTTGGAAACATATAATATAGCTGCAGTCCAAAATTACACAGCCAGATATAATAAGTGTATTTTATTACAGAGCTATAAATAATATATCTAATCTGTACCATATAACAACAGGGGAGCTGATAGCCTTGTGGTATTATCGCTAGACTATTAATCCAGAAACTTAGCGAATGTTCTGGGGACCCAGGTTCGAATCCTGCCACGGCAGATGGTGGAATTTGAATTTAAAAACAAAATCTAGAATTAAGAATCTACTGATGACCATGAAACCATTGTCGATTGACCAGAAAAGCCCATCTGGTTCATTAATGTGCTTTAGGGAAGGAAATCTGCCATCCTTACCCAGTCTGGCCTACATGTGACTCCAGAGCCACAGCAATGTGGTTGACTCTCAACCAGCCTCTGAAATGGCCGAGCGAGCCATTCAGTTCAAGGGCAATTAGGGATGGGCAATAAATGCTGGCCCAGCCGGCAATGCCCGTGTCCCAAGGATGAATTAAAAACATCAGACACGTCTCTGTCCGATATTAGTTTACTGTCCCCTTTAATATATTACACGACCCAATTCTCCTGAAGGTGCTAATTAATGCTGATCGACACTCACCATTTCATGTTCCTGACAGATCGTAAGAAATAGTTAGAAATTCAGCCCACCAAGCTGTTCAATTGAATTTTTTTTATTCATTCATGGGACATGGATGTTGCTGGCTGGCCAGCATTTATTACCCATCCCTCGTTGCCCTTGAAGGGCAGTTGAGAGTCAACCACATTGTTGTGGTTTTGGAGTCACATGTCGGCCAGACCAGTTAAGGATGGCAGATTTCATTCCCTGAAGGACATTAGTGAACCAGATAGGTTTCTCCGACAATCGAAAGGGTTTCATGGTCATCAGTAATTTCTTAATTCCAGATAATTTTAATTGAATTCAAATTCCACCAGCTGCTATGGGGTGGGATTGTTGTCGGTGCTGACTCGATGGGCTGAATGGCCTCCTTCTGTACTGTAGGATTTCTATGATTCTATGACAGGATTCAAACCCGGGTCCCCAGAACATTAGCTGAGTTTGTGAATTAATAGTCCAGCAATAATACCACAAGGCCATCGTCTCCCCATCAAGATCATGGCTGATCTGATTGTGATCTTAACTCCACTTTTCTTCCTGTCACCCTTGACTCCCTTTTCGATCAAAAATCTCTGTATTTTGAGTATATTTAATGATGCAGCCTCCACTGCTCTCTGGGGAAGAGAATTGCAAAGACTAACGGCCCTCTGAGGGAAGACATTTCTCCTCCTCACCATCAGAAATGGGGGACTCTTTATTTTGACAATCTGCCGACTAATTCTAGAATCCCCAACATTGGAAACATCCTCTCTTCATCTATACTAATCACTACCTCACAATCTGATGTCAATACTATGATCACCTCTAAACTCCAGTCAGTACAGGCCCAAACTTTCCTCCCAAATCAACACCTTCATCCCAGGTATCAGCCTGCAGATCCTTCTCTGAACTGACAATGACAGAGAGGTGATCAGGGAGGGCAGGGGTGAAACAAAGCAATGGATGGACATGGATTCAGATCCACAGTAACGGAGTCACACCAGCCCCAGAGACGTGGAACCAGAGTACAGATAACAGAGCACAGCAGGAAAATTCAAAATTATAGGTAAATGTTCAATAATACTCACCTCTGAAACAATTTCACTGTTTTCTAATTTAAAACCTGCAGCTGGAAAGATGTCAGAAGCACTGGAATCAGAGAAAAATTGCAATCTTCAAATATTCTAACTCCCTGCAAAAGGAGATTACAAGAGTCATGTGTTAATTGTGGCTTGAAATTAAGAGATACACATTTTTGGGGGCTTGAGATTGCTGTAAAAATCCTCTTCTTCTAACCATCTGTAAAAGGAGATTCCAAAATCACAGAATCTCTGCAGTGCAGAAGGAGGCCTTTTAGCCCATCGAGTCTGCACCAAGTTTCTAACAGAGCACCTTTACTCAGGCCCTATCCCTGTAACCTGATGTACGTACATCACTAATCCTTTCCTTCCCCCTCATCTTGGGACACAAAGGGACAATATAGCATAGTCGATCAACCCACTCTTTGGAGTGTGGGAGGAAACCAGAGCACCCAGAGGAAACCCACACAGACAGAGGGAGAATGTGCAAACTCCATACAGACAATCACCCGAGGCTGGAATTGAACCGTGTCTCTGGCGCTATGAGACAGAAGCGCTAACCAGTGTGTCACCCCCAACAGTCATTTGTCAGACCTGAATATAAATATGTAGCATTCTCCCCTCCTGTTTTCTAGCATAAGATTACTTAAGATGGAATATACTTACATTGGAAGCAATTCAGACAAGGTTCATGAGCTGATTTCATGAAGGGGTCTGTTTTATGAGGAAAGGTTAGGCAGGGTGCATCTGTGCTCATTGGATTTTAGATAAATGAGATGTGATTGTTGGAGTGAAATTAAGACTGTGACCTTTGAAAGTTAATGCGTACGTGACTACAGGGACCGGCTGCACCCAGCACTTATCCTGTGGTTAACAAAGATCATTCTGTTGCTGAGTAAATAACGAACTAACAAAGAACAATGCAGCACAGGAACAGGCCCTTCAGCCCTCCAAGCCCGCGCCGCCCCCTGGTCCAAACTAGACCATTCTTTTGTATCCCTCCATTCCCACTCCGTTCATATGGCTATCTAGATAAGTCTTAAACGTTCCCAGTGTGTCCGCCTCCACCACCTTGCCTGGCAGCGCATTCCAGACCCCACCACCCTATGTGTAAAATATGTCCGCCTGATATCTGTGTTAAACCTCCCCCCCTTCACCTTGAACCTATGACCCCTCGTGAACGTCACCACCGACCTGGGGAAAAGATTCCCACCGTTCACCCTATCTATACCTTTCATAATTTTATACACCTCTATTAAGTCTCCCCTCATCCTCCGTCTTTCCAGGGAGAACAACCCCAGTTTACCCAATCTCTCCTCATAACTAAGCCCCTCCATACCAGGTAACATCCTGGTAAACCTCCTCTGTACTCTCTCCAAAGCCTCCGCGTCCTTCTGGTAGTGTGGTGACCAGAACTGGACGCAGTATTCCAGATGCGGCCGAACCAACGTTCTATACATCTGCAACATCAGACTCCAACTTTTATACTCTATGCCCCGTCCTATAAAGGCAAGCATGCCATATGCCTTCTTCACCACCTTCTCCACCTGTGACGTCACTTTCAAGGATCTGTGGACTTGCACACCCAGGTCCCTCTGCGTATCTACACCCTTTATGGTTCTGCCATTTATCATATAACTCCTCCCTACATTATTTCTACCAAAATGCATCACTTCATATTTATCAGGATTGAACTCCATCTGCCATTTCTTTGCCCAAATTTCCAGCCTATCTATATCCTTCTGTAGCTTCTGACAATGCTCCTCACTATCTGCAAGTCTTGCCAATTTTGTTTCGTCAGCAAACTTACTGATCACCCCAGTTACACCTTCTTCCAGATCATTTATATAAATCACAAACAGCAGAGGTCCCAATACAGAGCCCTGCGGAACACCACTAGTCACAGGCCTCCAGCCGGAAAAAGACCCTTCCACTACCACCCTCTGTCTTCTGTGACCAAGCCAGTTCTCCACCCATCTAGCCACCTCCCCCTTTATCCCATGAGATCCAACCTTTTTCACCAGCCTACCATGAGGGACTTTGTCAAACGCTTTACTAAAGTCCATATAGACGACATCCACGGCCCTTCCCTCATCAACCATTCTGGTCACTTCTTCAAAAAACTCCACCAGGTTAGTGAGGCATGACCTCCCTCTCACAAAACCATGCTGACTATCGTTAATGAGTTTATTCCTTTCTAAATGCGCATACATCTTATCTCTAAGAATCTTCTCCAACAACTTCCCCACCACGGACGTCAAGCTCACCGGCCTATAATTACCCGGGTTATCCTTCCCACCCTTCTTAAATAACGGGACCACATTAGCTATCCTCCAATCCTCTGGGACCTCACCTGCGTCCAGTGACGAGACAAAGATTTGCGTCAGAGGCCCATCGATTTCATCTCTCGTCTCCCTGAGCAGCCTTGGATAGATTCCATCAGGCCCTGGGGATTTGTCAGTCTTCAAATTCTCTAACAAACCTAACACTTCCTCCTTTGTAATGGAGATTTTCTCCAACGGTTCAACATTCCCCTCCGAGACACTCCCAGTCAACACATCCCTCTCCTTTGTGAATACCGATGCAAAGTATTCATTTAGGATCTCCCCTACTTCTTTGGGCTCCAAGCATAATTCCCCACTTTTGTCCCTGAGAGGTCCGATTTTTTCCGACAACCCTTTTGTTCCGAACGTATGAATAAAATGCCTTGGGATTCTCCTTAATCCTGTCTGCCAAGAACATTTCGTGACCCCTTTTTGCTCTTCTAATTCCCCGTTTCAGTTCTTTCCTACTTTCTTTGTACTCCTCCAGAGCTCCCTCCGTTTTTAGCTGCCTGGACCTACCATACGCCTCTCTTTTCTTTTTGACCAGTCCCTCAATTTCCCTGGTTATCCACGGTTCTCGAATCCTACCCTTCCTATCCTTCTTTTTAACAGGCACATGCCTGTCCTGTAGCCCTAACAACTGTTCCTTAAAAGACTCCCACATGCCAGATGTGGATTTACCCTCAAACAGCCTCTCCCAATCAAGAGCTGCCAATTTCTGCCTAATCCCACTAAAGTTAGCCTTCCCCCAATCCAACACCTTACCCTTGGGACACCACTCATCCTTTTCCATCACTATCCTAAAGCTAACAGAATTGTGGTCACTATTTGCCACATGTTCCCCTACCGAAACTTTGAAGACCTGACCGGGCTCATTCCCCAGTACGAGGTCCAGTATAGCCCCCTCTCTAGTCGGGCTATCTACATATTGTTCCAAAGAACCCTCCTGTACGCATTTTACAAATTCCTCCCCATTCAGAGTCCCTGCTTTCAGCGATTTCCAGTCTATACCAGGGAAATTGAAGTCTCCCACTACAACAACCCTATTTTTCCTGCACCTATCCAGTATCTCCTGACATATCCGTTCTTCCACTTCCCTTGGGCTGTTGGGGGGCCTGTAGTACACCCCCAACATAGTGACTGCGCCCTTCCTGTTTCTAAGCTCCACCCAGAGTGACTCGTTACACGACCCCTCTGAATTGTCCTCCCTCTGCACCGCTGTAATATGCTCTCCAACTAATACTGCTACTCCCCCACCTCTTTTGGCCCCTCCTCTGTCTCACCTAAAACACTTGTACCCCGGAATATTCAGCTGCCAGTCCTGTCCCTCTTTCAACCAAGTCTCTGTCACCGCAACCACATCCAAATTCCTCGCATTAAGGCCCTAAGTTCATCTGTCTTACCTGCTACGCTCCTTGCATTGAAGTATAAGCACTCCAGACCTCCAGGCCCAGTGAGGTCATCCTCCCCCAGAGTGCTCGTCTTCTTTGCCAGCCTTGTCCCAGCCCCAAGCTCGTCCCCAGCCTCTACACTTGTAGACCTAATATTTTGATCCCCTCCCCCCGCCATACTAGTTTAAACCCCCCCGAACTGCACTAGCAAAATTCTCAGCCAGGATATTCGTGCCAAAGAATCAAATGCCCTCATGGGCTTGTCCGGGATTTGAACCCGGGACCTCTCGCATGTTAATGGACAGCGATACCCTAAGCAAGAATCATACCCCTAGATCAACGAGCCTGTACTCGTTTGAGCTACATCCTGTTATTGTATAAAAAATAGGGAACAGACATAAAAAACCAGACCACGAAGTCCAGATGGTCAGCTTAGCTTAAGATAAAGTGGAACCGAAACTTGTGGGTTTTTGTTAATGGTTGTTTTTGAAGGAATGTGATTGGAGGTCAATTGTTGCTGGGGGAGCCCAATTGTCTAAATACAGGTAACCACCCAAAGCTAACTACGAAGTACCGCTAATGTCTGTATGATTAAAGTGTATAAAAGACGGCGAGCCGCCGCTCCAAATTGAGAAGGTGAAAGGCAGCATCCATGAACCCGGCCTGTCAGTCAATGACTCAAACATTCTCTCTTCTGGTCACCCAAATCCTGAAGCTCCGCCCACTGGCCGCGCATGCGCCCTGCTCCCCGCTAAACAAAGATGGCGGCCGCGGCATTGGGCCTGATCCCGGATAAAATCCCCGCAGCTGCAAACCCGGGACCGGAAGGCTCTTATTCAGGCCTTGCAACCTACAGCAGATGTTTATGAAGCCTCTGTTCCCTCCCCACCCCGACTCCCGGCTCCATTCCTCCCTCCGCCCCACCGATTCTCACCCCTTGAAATCAGCATCTCCACACTCGCAGGGCTCCGAGCAAAGTGGCACTGCGCATGCCCCAGATACAACGTTGCGCCTGCGTACTGGGCTCCTGTGGAGTGAATAGGGCACTTTCACACCCGCAAAGGATGCTGGGTAATAACCGCCATTGAAACCTCATACAGTTAATTCAAAATAACATTGTTAGCATTTGAGGTAAATTAATGAAATATTGAGAATTGGTGATCTGCTGTGCTCCATTTCTCAAAGTTCTGCTGCAGGACCATGCAATGGTTTCAAAGCTTTTATACCGTTTCCCCTCTCACTCCTTTTATGGCACTGATTCTGGCTGGGTTCAATCGCACAGTCACTGGTTCTTCTCTCTGTCCCTGATACTGAATATTCACTCTTTTCGAGAATGATACAGCGCAAATAGAAACCATTTGGCCCATTATGTCTCTGCTGGCTCTCTGGAAGATCTATTCAATTAATTCCACAGCCCAGCTGGTAGAGTCAGAACAATGCATATCTGCTGTAGTAATCTGAGACCTTAATGGAAAAGGGTTTCCACAGTTAAGCATATCAGGTGCCTGGTAGAATTTAGTTGAATGTTTCTGCAGATCCCATATACTGCAGTGACATTATCCGAAAGGGCCAAGGGAGTATTCCAGTGTGTTAACCAGAATACTCCAGGGCACAACCTCAGGCGAAAGAGGGCACAACCTCAGGCTAAAGGGACGATCCTTTAAACAGAGATTAGGAGGAATTTCTTCAGCCAGAGATTGGTGAATCTGTGGAACTCTTTGCCACAGAAGGCTGTGGAGGCCAGGTCATTGAGTGTCTTTAAGACAGAGATAGATAGGTTTTTGATTAATAAGGGGATCAGGGGTTATGTGGAAAAGGCAGGAGAATAGGGATGAGAAAAGTATCAGCCATGATTAAATGGCGGAGCAGACTCGATGGGCTGAGTGGCCTAATTCTGCTCCTATGTCTCATGGTCTTATGGCTAAGAGTGGATGAATTTGGAATTACAAAGAAAAGGCATTCATATCCTGAATTTTCATAATTATCACTTGTCTGGGATGTTTCAGTCTGAAAGAATCCCATGTACTTGTCAGGTGAGAGGTCATGTCCAAATGACCTGAGAAAGACAAATCACTGTTAGATTGCACTGGGGTTTATGTGATCAGGTTTTGGTTTTATGAACAAGGTCTGTATCAGACTGGAGCTGTGTCTTTGATTCTCCACAACAGTTGTAGTATCCTTACTAAATATCCACCACAACCACAACAGTCCGGAAGACTGAGGTTATTGTGATCACAGCCCTTCAAATTGGATGCACAAATTCTTTCCCACATGGAGCAGGTGAATGGCCTTTTCCCTATGTGTGTACATTGAGGAGGCAGTGGCATAGTGATATTGTCACTGGAGCAGTAACCCAGAGACCCAGGGCAATGTTCTGACCATGAAACCATTGCTGATTGCTCACTAACATCCTCTGGGGAAGGAAATCTGCTGTCCCTCTCCCCACCCTATACCCGTAATCCCATACATTTAGCATGGCCATTCCACCTCGCCTGCACATCTTTGGAGTGTGGAAGAAACCGGAGCACACGGAGGAAATCCACACAGACACAGAAAGAATATGCTTGCTCCACACAGGTTGAAATTGAACTCAGATGTCTGGATCTGTGAGGCAGCAGTGCGAACCACCATGCCACCTTGCTGCCCAAATAGGAGACCAAAAGTCTCCTTGGGAGACACCAAGTTCAAAGACTTTGGAGAGGAAAGGGAGGCTGGAGATGGGGCCATAATTTGCAAGCAAAGTGGGATCAAAAGGGTTTTTTTTCAGAAAGGGTGATATTTGTGTATTTAAAAGTGAGAGGAACAAAACCAGAAGAGAGGGAGAGAATCATTAACAATATCAGCCAATATGGGGAAGTTGGATGGTCAGCAATTTAGTGGAAATAGAGTCAGGGCAAAACAGGAAAGAAACTGTTGAAAGATGTGGGTTCGGGGCTCAGACAGGGAGAGGCTTTAGACACATTAGTTTGGCTCAGTGGGAGGGTGGAAGAGAGGGAAGCAGTAGGGGCAGCTGAATGGGTTGGCTCAATCCTAGTAACAAAGAAGCTCCATGAGTTCATCACACTTTTTGTTGGGGGTCAGGATGGAGGAGACAGGGGAGAGGGAGAGCCATTCGAAAGGAATGGACTTGATGAGAGAATAAAAAGTTTCAACAGATTGTTTGTTTAACATAAAAGCAGATTTATTTGACTTTCATCCAGGACATTAGTATTTATATGTGGGCTCAAATTTATTTACATCAGAGGTGAATGACCACAATCAACATGTTTGTGATTTGTGATAAACAGCAGAATCAAACTCCAGCAGTCACTTGTCAACTCGCTGATGGCTCAACAGGTTGTATTTCTGAGTGAATCCCTTTCCACATTTGGAGCAGGTGAACGGCCTCTCCCCAGTGTGAATTCGCTGGTGGACAGTGAGTTGGGATGGTCGCCTGAACCCAGTCCCGCAGTGAGTGCACTTGAACGGTCTCTCATCAGTGTGACCACGTTGATGAGACATCAGATCGCTGCAGCTTTTATAGCATTTCCCGCAGTCTGGACATTTAAAAGGTCTCTGCTCACTGTGAACACGTTGATGGGACACTAGATTGCTGGAACTTTTACAGCACTTCCCACAATCTGGACATTTGAACGGTCTCTCATCGGTGTGAACTTGCTGATGTGCCATGAGGTGTGATGTCCGAGTGAATCCCTTCCCACAGTCAGTGCAGGTGAACGGCCTCTCCCCAGTGTGAATTCACTGGTGTTCAGTGAGTTGAGATGACCACCTGAACCCAGTTCCACAGTGAGAGCACCTGAGCGGTCTCTCATCAGTGTGAACACGTTGATGGAACATTAGTTCCCTGGAACCTCGACAGCACTTCTCGCAGTCTGGGCATCAACACGTTGATGGAACATCACTTCCTTTAAACTTTTATAGCACTTGTCACATTCTGGACATTTAAATGGTCTTTCCTGTGTGTGAACTCGCTGGTGTGTCTGCAGGGTAGATGACTGAGTGAATCCCTTCCCACACTCGGAGCAGGTGAATGGCCTCTCTCCCATGTGAACCCGCTGGTTCTCAGCAGGTTGAATGACTGCGTGAATCGCATCCCACATTCAGAGCAGGTGAATGGCTTCTCCCCAGTGTGAGTGCGCTGGTGTGTCAGCAGGTTAGATGATTGAGTGAATCTCTTTCCACACTCGGAGCAGATAAATGGCCTCTCTCCAGTGTGAACTCACTGGTGTGTCAGCAGGGTGGATGACTGAGTGAATCCTCTCCCACACTCAGAGCAGGTGAACAGCCTCTCCCCAGTGTTACTGTATTGGTGAATTTCCAGCTCAGACAGGTCTCTGAATCCTTCCCCACATTTCCACGGTTTCTCCTCAGTGTGACTGCACTTGTGTCTTGACAGGCCAGATGATTGTCTGAATCCTTGTCCACACACAGGACACGTGTACAGTTTTGCCCCATTGTGAACGGTGCTTTTTCCTTCCATGCTCAAGGTTCAGTTATATTCAGGTTACCATAAATTGGGCGACTCAGTCAGATCCTGATGTGATGTTTGGTTTGAGTTTCCTGACTGCAAATCCTCCCCTTCCAAATCTCTGTGAAATTGATTTAAAACAGTGAAAAAGGAGTGAGAGAGATCCCACAAAAACACAAAGGCAGGTTGTGAAATTGAGCTGGATGAATCTGGTCATTTGTGGGGCCGGCACCAGGAAAAAGTTACCATGGAAACTGCTGGATTGTCATAAAACCTCAACTGGTTCACTAATGCCTTTCAGGGAAGGGAATCTGCCATCCAGTCTGGGTCTACACAAGGCTCTGGCCTCAATGGATGGAGAGAGAGGTGGGGGCAAAGGAGGGACTTTATGTATCTACAACTCAACCAGTGGTTTGAACCTTAAAACCGTTAACCTGCACACCGAGAAGGATCAGGGTAAGAGGTGTATGTGAACACCATCATCTCCAAATTCCCTCCAATTTCACACACCATCCTCCCTTGTCTGACATCCAGGACTGGATGAGCAGTAATTGCCTTTGTTAAATATTGGAAGATGAAGGCTATCATCTTCAGCCCTGCAACAAATTCCACTTCCTAACCACTGACTCCATCTGTCCCCATTGCGACTGTCTGAGGCTGAACCGGAGTCTTCACAACCTCAGTGACATGTTTCACTTCAAACTGAGCTTCCAAACATATCCTCATAGAATCTACAGCACGGAGACAGGCCCTTCGGCCCAAACTGGTCCATGCCCACCAAAAATGCCCATGTGAGCTAACTCCATTTGGCCCATAACCCTCTAAACCTTTCCTATCCATGGATCTGTCCAAATGCCTTGTAAATGTTGACAATGTCCTTGCCTCAACCACTTCCTCCGGCAGCTCATTCCACATACGTACCACCCTCTGTGTAAAAAAGCTGCTCCTCAGGTTCCCATTCATTCTTTCTCCTCTTAACTTAAACTTATGCCCTCTAATTCTTAATTCCCCAACCCTGGGAAAAAGACTGAGTGCATTCAACCTATCCATGCCTCTCATGATCTTACACACCTCTATAAGATCACCCCTCAGTCTCCTACGCTCCAAAGAAAAACGTCCTAACTCATCCAATCTCTCCCTATAACTTGAGTCCTGGCAACATCCTTGTAAATCTCTTCTGCACTCTCTCCAGTTTAGTAACATCTTTCCAAATCAAGGTGACCAAAACTGAGCACAATATCCCAGGTGCAGCCTCACCAAAGTCCTGTACAACTGCAACATAACTTCCCAACTTCTATACTCAATGCCCTGACTGATAAAGGCCAGCATGTCAAAAGCCTTCTTCACTGCCCTATCTACACGTGACGCCATCTTAAGAGAACCGTGCACCTGAACTCCAAGGTCCCTCTGTTCCACGATACTCTCCGAGGTCCTCCCATTCACCGTGAAAGTTCTACCTTGGTTTGACATTCCATGATGCAACACCTCACACTGATCTGTATTTAACTCTATTTGCCACATCACCACCGACACTACCTATTTCCACCTCAGTGACATCGCCCCACTTTGTCCTGGCCTCAGCTCACCTGCTGCTGAAACCAGGTGGAGGAAGAAATTGCTAAGCAGATTATGGATAGGTGTGGGGGGCACAGGGTAGTTGTCATGGGGGACTTTAACTTTCCAAATATTGATTGGAACCTTTGTAGGTCGAATAGTTCGGATGGGGCAGTTTTTGTGCAGTGTGTGCAGGAGGGTTTCCTGACACAATATGTGGATAGGCCGACAAGAGGTGGGGCCACATTGGATTTGGTACTGGGAAATGAACCGGGCCAAGTGTTAGATTTGGTTGTGGGAGAGCACTTTGGAGATAGTGACCACAATTCAGTGTCTTTTGTTATTGCAATGGAGAGGGATAGGGCCATACGGCAGGGCAAGGTTTATAATTGGGGGAGAGGTAATTATGATGCGATTAGGCACGAATTAGGGGGCATAAGATGGGAACAGAAACTGTCAGGGAAAGGAACTAATGAAAAGTGGAACTTTTTCAAGGAACAAATACTGTGTGTCCTTGATAGGTATGTTCCTGTCAGGCAGGGAGGAAATGGCCGGTGAGGGAACCATGGTTCACAAAAGAGGTGGAATGTCTTGCAAAAAGGAAGAGGGAAGCTTATGTAGGGATGAGGAAACAAGGTTCAGATGACTCGATTGAGGGTTACAAGTTAGCAAGGAATGAGCTGAAAAAGGGGCTTAGGAGAGCTAGAGGGGACATGAGAAGTCCTTGGCGGGTCGGATCAAGGAAAACCCCAAGGCTTTTTACTCTTATGTGAGGAATAAAAGAATGACCAGGGTGAGGTTAGGGCCGGTCAAAGAGAGTCGTGGGAACTTGTGTATGGAGTCAGTAGAGATAGGAGAGGTGATGAATGAATACTTTTCTTCAGTGTTCACCAAGGAGAGGGGCCATGTTTTTGAGGAAGAGAAGGTGTTACAGGCTAATAGGCTGGAGGAAGTAGATGTTCGGAGGGAGGATGTACTAGCAGTTTTGAATAAACTGAAGGTCGATAAATCCCCTGGGCCTGATGAAATATATCCTAGGATTCTTTGGGAGGCAAGGGATGAGATTGCAGAGCCTTTGGCTTTGATCTTTGGGTTCTCACTGTCCACGGGGATGGTGCCAGAGGACTGGAGAGTGGCAGGTGTTGTTCCTATGTTTAAGAAAGGGAATAGAAATGACCCTGGTAATTATAGACCGGTTAGTCTTACTTCGGTGGTTGGTAAGTTGATGGAAAAGGTCCTTAGGGATGGGATTTACGACCATTTAGAAAGATGCGGATTAATCCGGGATAGTCAGCACGGATTCGTGAAGGGCATGTCATGCCTCACAAATTTGATAGAATTTTTTGAGGAGGTAACTAAGTGTGTTGATGAAGGTAGGGCAGTTGATGTCATATACATGGATTTTAGTAAGGCGTTTGATAAGGTCCCCCATAGTCGGCTTATGATGAAAGTAAGGAGGTGTGGGATAGAGGGAAAGTTGGCCGATTGGATAGGGAACTGGCTATCTGATCGAAGACAGAGGGTGGTGGTGGATGGAAAATTTTCGGATTGGAGGCAGGTTGCTAGCGGAGTGCCACAGGGATTAGTGCTTGGTCCTCTGCTATTTGTGATTTTTATTAATGACTAGAGGAGGGGGCTGAAGGGTGGATCAGTAAATTTGCTGATGACACCAAGATTGGTGGAGTAGTGGATGAGGTGGAGGGCTGTTGTACACTGCAAAGAAACATAGATCGGATGCAAAGCTGGGCTGAAAAATGGCAGATGGAGTTTAACCCTGATAAATGTGAGGTGATTCATTTTGGTACGACAAATTTAAATGTGGATTACAGGGTCAAAGGTAGGGTTCTGAAGACTGTGGAGGAACAGAGAGATCTTGGGGTCCATATCCACAGATCTCTGAAGGTTGCCACTCAAGTGGATAGAGCTGTGAAGAAGGCCTATAGTGTGTTAGCTTTTATTAACAGGGGGTTGGAATTTAAGAGCCGTGGGGTTATGCTGCAACTGTACAGGACCTTGGTGAGACCACATTTGGAATATTGTGTGCACTTCTGGTTACCTCACTATAAGGAGGACGTGGAAGCGCTGGAAAGAGTGCAAAGGAGATTTACCAGGATGCTGCCTGGTTTGGAGGGTAAGTCTTATGAGGAAAGGGTGAGGGAGCTAGGGCTGTTCTCTCTGGAGCGGAGGAGGCTGAGGGGAGACTTAATAGAGGTTTATAAAATGATGAAGGGGATAGATAGAGTGAACGTTCAAAGACTATTTCCTCGGATGGCTGGAGCTATTACAAGGGGGCATAACTATAGGGTTCATGGTGGGAGATATAGGAAGGATGTCCGAGGTAGGTTCTTTACTCAGAGAGTGGCTGGGATGTGGAATGGACTGCCTGCAGTGATAGTGGAGTCAGACACTTTAGGAACATTTAAGCAGTTATTGGATAGGCACATGGAGCACACCAGGATGATAGGGAGTGGGATAGCTTGATCTTGGTTTCGGATGAAGCTCGGCACAACATCATGGGCTGAAGGGCCTGTTCTGTGCTGTACTGTTCTATGCTCTATGTATGACTTACTCAGTTAATGGTAGGCGTTGGGGAGAGTTACAGAACAAAGAGATTGAAGGGTACATGTTCATAGCTCCTTGAAAGTGGAGTCACAGGTGGACAGAGTGGTGAAGAAGACATTCGGCATGCTTGGTTTCATTGGTCAGAACATTGAATACAGGAGTTGGGACATCTTGTTGAAGTTGTCCAAGACATTGGTAAGGCCACACTTGGAATACTATGTACAGTTCTGGTCACCCTATTATAGAAAGGATATTATTAAACTAGAAAGAGTGCAGAAGAGATTTACTAGGATGCTACCGGACTTGATGCAAGGCTTCTTGAGAAAGTGAGAGGGCATGGGATCCAAGGGGCTGTTGCCTTGTGGATCCAGAACTGGCTTGCCTGCAGAAGGCAGAGAGTGGCTGTGGAGGGGTCTTTCTCTGCATGGAGGTCAGTGACCAGTGGAGTGCCCCAGGGATCTGTTCTGGGACCCTTGCTGTTTGTCATTTTCATAAATGACCTGGATGAGGAAGTGGAGGGATGGGTTGGTAAGTTTGCTGACGACACCAAGGTAGGTGGTGTTGTGGATAGTTTGGAGGGATGTCAGAAGTTGCAGCGAGACATAGATAGAATGCAAGACTGGGCGGAGAAGTGGCAGATGGACTTCAACCCGGATAAGTGTGTAGTGATCCATTTTGGCAGATCCAATGGGATGGAGCAGCAGTATAAAATGAAGGGTACCATTCTTAGCAGTGTAGAGGATCAGAAGGACCTTGGGGTCCGGGTCCATAGGACTCTTAAATCGGCCTCGCAGGTGGAGGATGCGGTCAAGAAGGCGTATGGCGTACTAGCCTTCATTAATCGAGGGATTGAGTTTAGGAGTCGGGAGATAATGCTGCAGCTTTATAGGACCCTGGTTAGACCCCACTTGGAGTACTGCGCGCAGTTCTGGTCACCTCATTACAGGAAAGATGTTGAAGCCATTGAAAGGGTGCAGAGGAGATTTACAAGGATGTTGCCTGGATTGGGGGGCATGCCTTATGAGGATAGGTTGAGGGAGCTTGGTCTCTTCTCCCTGGAGAGACGAAGGATGAGAGGTGACCTGATAGAGGTTTACAAGATGTTGAGGGGTCTGGATAGGGTGGACTCTCAGAGGCTATTTCCAAGGGCTGAAATGGTTGCTACGAGAGGACACAGGTTTAAGGTGCTGGGGGGTAGGTACAGGGGGGATGTCAGGGGTAAGTTTTTCACTCAGAGGGTGGTGGGTGAGTGGAATCGGCTGACGTCGGTGGTGGTGGAGGCAAACTCGTTGGGGTCTTTTAAGAGACTTCTGGATGAGTACATGGGATTTAATGGGATTGAGGGCTATAGATAGGCCTAGAGGTGGGGATGTGATCGGCGCAACTTGTGGGCCGAAGGGCCTGTTTGTGCTGTGACTTTCTATGTTCTATGTTCTATGTTCTATGATGGTTTGAGTAATAAGGAGATCCTGGATAGACTGGAACTTTTTTCTCTGGAGCTGAGGAGGCTGAGGATGATGTTCTAGAGGTCTATAAAATAATGAGGGGCATAGGTCAGCTCGATAGTCAATATCTTTTCCCAAAGGTAGGGGAGTCTAAAACTAGAGGGCATAGGTTTAAGGTAAGAGGGGAGAGTTAGAAAAGTGTCCAGAGGGGCAATTGTTTCGCACAGAGGGTGATGAGTGTCTGGAAGAATCTGCCAGAGGTAGTAGTAGAAGGGGGTACAATTTTGTATTTTAAAAAGCATTTAGACAGTTACATGGGTAAAATGGGTATAGAGGGATATAGGCGAAATGCAGACAATTGGGACTAGCTCAGGGGTTTTAAAAAAAGGGTGGCATGGACAAGTTGGGCTGAAGGGTCTGTTTCCATGCTGTAAACCTCTATGCCTGTTTGCCCTGGATCAAACTGACACCCAGGAACTCCCAAATGCTGCAGTTTGAATGTGTACTAATAAACTGTTTCTTTTATCCAATGATAATTTATTTTTGTTTTTAAGTATTTTATTAACCTTACCACCTGTTGCTATACTATTTTGATCCTTAGGAACAGAATAAATTTTAGTTACTGAGCAGATACTCACCAAAAATCTAGCTTCTTCTCCTGTAGAAGAGTAAGATCACTTCCCAAAGGCTGAGAAAGTTAGAAAGCAAAAGGGCACCCTTTTCCCTTCCTTCCCTAACTCCCTTAATTACCCAACTCTCAGCACTCTATTCTAAGCTGCTCAAGTGATGCCGGTTCAGAGCTGTTTCTGAGCTGTCGATTCAATTGGGAAGCATTTTCCGATCAGGGCCATTGTGATCTCCTGGACTCGTTTCGATCGCCTCAGGGGGTCGGAGAGGAATTTCCCAGATTTTTTTTTTTTTCCCCATATTGGCCCTGGGGTTTTTCACTCTGGGTTTTCGCCTCTCCCTGGGGATCACATGGTCTGGAATAGGGGGGTGGGGGTGAGTTAATAGGTTGTAATGAACAAAGCATCGTAGCTGTGAGGGACAGCTCGGTGGATAGGATATTGGTATGTAGATAGGCTGGAAAATTGGGCGGGGATCCTGGATTCAGGATTCAATCCTGGACCGGGGAGCGGCGCGGGCTTGGAGGGCCGAAGGGCCTGTTCCTGTGCTGTATTGTTCTTTGTTCAATACAATACTCACTTGCTGACATGGACATCAAGGCCTGTATGGGTCTCCAGGCCATCATGCACACCATCATGATAGGGAGGATGGAGATGGTGTTGCCAGTCATTTACATGATGAACAGATTCATGGGCAGCTGTTTCAATGGGCCCAAGGCGGTGTCCCAGCAGGACTGAAAACAGAAAGTGAGCAGGGTATCAGTAAAGGGGGCCAGGAGGCCATATGCTGATCTTATACCCAGGCCTGGAAGTAAGGATGACGATTAACCCTTTATCACACAGGCTGCTGTGGTTCACCAAGGTACTTCACCACCATGGACAAACCAGGGGCGTTGTCAGCCACACACTAAAGACACATTCAAATCTAACTTACTTTCTCGACCAGGATCCGGTCTGTTTCTTGGACGCAGATGTCCGGTAGCTGTTTGTCCGAATATGCGACTGGGCACATGGAGTCTCTCTGGCCACACTGTTGATCACGGCTCCTATGAGAAACAGAAAACACAAGTTGGTCACTCTTTCAAGACCTTCTTTAAAAAGGGAGTCTCTCTTTTGCGGACCCCAACGTGGTGGCAATAGTGCCAGCACGAACTAAAGCTTGGGCAAACCTCAGACACACACTGCCATTGCGTGTACCAAACTGCCAGGGGAATGGAGGATGGCATAATTTGATCCACTGGAGCAAGCTGAGAGGGGTGATTGAAAAGCAGCAGTGCTGGTAAGAGATTAATTGGATTAATTGAATTGTTTATTTATTTAATTAGTCAGCTAGTGTGTGTATTTTTTTGGCCTTTACTTTAACAGCAGTTTTTCAAGTTTAAAGTGAAAACTAGAAGTGGGCAGCAAAGGAGTCTGGGAAGGGTTTTTATTTTAACTTTAAAAGTCAGTTACCTGGGAGGTTCCCCCTCAGTAGTAGTTTTTTTTTTCTCTCGGGCCCCTAGCCCTATAAATTGGTGCAGAGGAGATACCCGATCCTCTACACTGGTAGAGGATCCCACCCTTCCATCCTCCTCTAACCTAATTATAAGTGTGGGGAAGTTTTTTGTTTTCTTTTTTTCTTGCTGGTAATGGCTTCAGGGATGGCAGTTCAGGCAGTATGCTGCATCTCCTGTGGGATGTATGTGGTGAGGAAATCCAGTAGTGTTTCAGGAGATTTTAGTTGTAAGAAGTGCATTAGATTGCAGCTTCTGGAGGAGCGTGTAAAGGAGCTGGAGGGGGAGGTAGAGGAACTCCGCATAATTCGGGAGGCGGAGGTGGAAGTTGATAGGAGTTATAGAGAAATAGTAACTCCTAGAAATGAGGCTTGGGTCAATGCCAGGAGGAGGGGTAAGAAGCAATCGGGAAGACAATCCCCTGGGGCGGTTCCCCTCCATAATAGGTTTTCGGTGCTGGAGGCTACAGTTGAGGAGGAATCAACTGAGCATAGAGAGCAGATCTCTGGGGGTGAGCCGAGTGAGAAAGCTCAGGTGGTTAGGGGCTGTAAAAGACTGGGCCTTGTGATTGGGGACTCCACAATTAAGGGGACAGATAGGAGGGTCGGAACTAAAGGTAGGGACTCAGGGTTGGTGTGTTGCCTACCAGGGGCTGGGGTCCGGGATGTGTCTGACAGGGTATTCAGGACTCTTAGGGGGGAGGGAGATAAACCACAAGTTATTGTACATGTGGGGACACACGACATAGGGAGGATAGGGGAAGGGGATATTAGGCAGGGATTTATGGAGTTGGGGTGGAAACTAAAGGCCAAGACTGACAGAGTGGTTATCTCTGGACTCTTGCCTGTACCACGGGATAGTTTAGAGAGGAATAGGGAGAGGGAAGGTTTGAATTCATGGCTGAGGGGATGGTGCAGGAGGGAGGGGTTCAGGTACTTAAGCAATTGGGGCTCGTACTGGGGAAGGTGTGACCTCTATGAGAAGGATGGTCTACACCTTAATCAGAAGGGGACCAATATCCTGGGGGGTAAATTTGCTAAGGCCATGCAGGGAGGTTTAAACTGATTCGGGGGGGGGGAGGGATCCTGAGTAGTGGGGCTGAAAGTGAGGGATGCATGGATGGGGACTGCAATGCACGGCATTGCAGAGGTGGGGTGGAGCAGGGTTTGAAATGTGTATACTTCAATGCCAGGAGTATTCGCAATAAAGTGGGTGAACTTGCAGCGTGGATCAGTACCTGGGACTTCGATGTTGTGGCTATTTCAGAGACATGGATAGAGCAGGGGCAGGAATGGATGCTGCAGGTCCCGGGGTTCAAATGTTTTAGTCGAAGTAGGGAAGGAGGTAGAAGAGGGGGAGGGGTAGCATTATTGGTCAGAGATTGTATCACAGTGTCAGAGAGGAGGTTTGATGAGGACTTATCTGTTGAGGTAGTATGGGCGGAGATTAGAAATAGGAGAGGAGAGGTCACCCTGTTGGGAGTCTTTTATAGACCTCCTAAAAGTTCTAGAGAGGTTGAGGAAAGGATTGCGGAGTCAATCCTGCTTAGGAGTGAAAGTAATAGGGCAATTGTTATGGGGGATTTTAACTTGACTAATATTGACTGGAATTGTTATAGCTCTAGCTCGTTAGAGGGGTCAGTTTTTGTTCAAAGCGTGCAGGAAGGTTTTTTGACTCAGTATGTAGACAGGCCAACTAGAGGTGAGGCTATATTGGATCTGGTGCTGGGAAATGAGCCAGACCAGGTGCTAGACTTGGAAGTTGGTGTGCATTTTGGTGATAGTGACCACAATTCGGTTACGTTCACCTTAGTGATGGAAAGGGATAGGCATGAACCTCGGGCCAGTGGTTTTAGCTGGGGGAAGGGTAATTATGAGGCTATTAGGAGAGAATTAGGAAACATAGGTTGGACTAGGAGATTACAGGGACTGGGAACGTCCGACATGTGGAGTTTTTTCAAGGAGCAGCTACTGCGAGTCTGTGATAGGTATGTCCCTGTCAGGCAAGGAGGAATTGGTAGGGCTAGGGAACCGTGGTGCACCAAAAAAGTTTCTTTGTTGGTTAAAAAGAAAAAGGAGGCTTATGTTCGGATGAGACGTGAGCACTCGGGTAGTGCACTAGAAAGCTTTAGATTGGCTAAGAGGGAGTTGAAGAGCGAGCTTAGAAGGGCTAAAAGGGGACATGAGAAGACTTTGGCGGATAGGGTTAAAGAGAATCCTAAGGCGTTCTATAGGTATGTCAAGAACAGAAGGTTGGTTAGGGCAAGTTTAGGGCCAGTTATAGATGGCAGAGGGAAGTTATGTGTGGAACCGGAGGAGATTGGTGAAGCATTGAACCAATATTTCTCTTCGGTGTTCACGCAAGGGGACATGAATATAGCTGAGGAGGACACTGGGTTGCAAGGGAGTAGAATAGACAGTATTACAGTTGATAAGGAGGATGTGCAGGATATTCTGGAGGGTCTGAAAATAGATAAATCCCCTGGTCCGGATGGGATTTATCCAAGGATTCTCTGGGAGGCAAGAGAAGTGATTGCAGAGCCTCTGGCTCTGATCTTCAGGTCGTCGTTGGCCTCTGGTATAGTACCAGAAGATTGGAGGTTAGCGAATGTTGTCCCATTGTTTAAGAAGGGGAACAGAGACTTCCCCGGGAATTATAGACCGGTGAGTCTCACTTCTGTTGTCGGCAAGATGTTGGAAAAAATTATAAGGGATAGGATTTATAGTTATTTGGAGAGTAATGAATTGATAGGTGATAGTCAGCATGGTTTTGTGGCAGGTAGGTCGTGCCTTACTAACCTTATTGAGTTTTTTGAGAAAGTGACCAAGGAGGTGGATGGGGGCAAGGCAGTGGACGTGGTATATATGGATTTTAGTAAGGCGTTTGATAAGGTTCACCATGGTAGGCTTCTGCAGAAAATGCAGATGTATGGGATTGGGGGTGATCTAGGAAATTGGATCAGGAATTGGCTAGCGGATAGGAAACAGAGGGTGGTGGTTGATAGTAAATATTCATCATGGAGTGCGGTTACAAGTGGTGTACCTCAGGGATCTGTTTTGGGGCCACTGCTGTTTGTAATATTTATTAATGATCTGGATGAGGGTATAGTTGGGTGGATTAGCAAATTTGCTGATGACACCAAAGTCGGTGGTGTGGTAGACAGTGAGGAAGGGTGTCGTAGTTTGCAGGAAGACTTAGACAGGTTGCAAAGTTGGGCCGAGAGGTGGCGGATGGAGTTTAATGCGGAGAAGTGTGAGGTAATTCACTTTGGTAGGAATAACAGATGTGTTGAGTATAGGGCTAACGGGAGGACTTTGAATAGTGTGGAGGAGCAGAGGGATCTAGGTGTATGTGTGCATAGATCCCTGAAAGTTGGGAATCAAGTAGATAAGGTTGTTAAGAAGGCATATGGTGTCTTGGCGTTTATTGGTAGGGGGATTGAATTTAGGAGTCGTAGCGTTATGTTGCAACTGTACACAACTCTGGTGCGGCCGCACTTGGAGTACTGTGTGCAGTTCTGGTCCCCACATTACAGGAAGGATGTGGAGGCTTTGGAGAGGGTGCAGAGGAGGTTTACCAGGATGTTGCCTGGTATGGAGGGGAGATCCTATGAGGAGAGGCTGAGGGATTTGGGATTGTTTTCGCTGGAAAGGCGGCGGCTAAGAGGGGATCTTATTGAAACATATAAGATGATTAGAGGTTTAGATAGGGTGGATAGTGATAGCCTTTTTCCTCTGATGGAGAAATCCAGCACGAGGGGGCATGGCTTTAAATTGAGGGGGGGTAGTTATAGAACCGATGTCAGGGGTAGGTTCTTTACCCAGAGGGTGGTGAGGGATTGGAATGCCCTGCCAGCATCAGTAGTAAATGCGCCTAGTTTGGGGGCGTTTAAGAGATCCGTAGATAGGTTCATGGACGAAAAGAAATTGGTTTAGGTTGGAGGGTCACAGTTTTTTTTTAACTGGTCGGTGCAACATCGTGGGCCGAAGGGCCTGTTCTGCGCTGTAATGTTCTATGTTCTATGTTCTAGAAGTGGATTAGTGTCAATTGATAATCAGGGTGCCAATCCGCTTGCCCTCCATTTAGGGACAAAGCGACAAATCACCAGATGTACCAAATTGTATCTTGAAAACAAACTGAGGGTTATTGAGAGAGATCCAGTTCAGCACCCGGCCCTGGAAACGAGCAATCGTTCCCCCAACCACCACCGCAGTTGGCACCTGATCAGGTGGAGGGGCTGAAACCAAGATGGCATCTCAGGGTCATGACCTGGGGAAAAGATGCCAAGTGGGGTCTGAGTGATTTCTGGGGGATTTGAAGGGCTGCTTTGTGCTGAGGAGCTGGGTGCGGGGTAAAAGAGACGTAAAAAACCCGAAGTTGGTGTCACATCCCCAGGTCGCCTCCGCTGGAGAGGCGGACTGACCCGGCTTGCCGCGTACTCGAGCCCCCGGCTCCCCGCGCGGCCTCCGCACCTGCTGCTGCTGTAACTCAGGTTGAGCTCGAGGGTCCAATTCTGCCAGCGCGCGCTGTTGGCGAGCCCCGCCCCTGCCGCCATGGCAACGCCTGCCACCGTTAACCGTCCCCCCCTTTCAAATCTGATTCCGATCCGGAGAAGAACCCGCGCGCTTCCATCAAAACACTCCCGCTGCAATGCGCATGTGCGATCCCAACCTCCTCAGCGTTCTGCGTACACCGCCCATTGCCCCGCTCACCCACATCGCCGCCATCTTTGTTAAGGGCACATTGGTTCTTCATCTTCCGTCCAAACGGAGGACGTCTGCCCCACACAAAGATGGACATCACTTAATATCAGAGATATTTAAAATATTGCTTTTATCGCTTCAACCGTAACGCCGCATAAAGCGTCAATAAAACCGAAAGGACCTTGTCTCCTCATTCAGCAACCAAAATCATAAGAATCCATTGTTAATAGGTTTCTCCACAGATGCCGCCAGGTCTGCTGAGTTTATCCAGTATTTTCAGTTTAAGTTTCCCAATTCCAACATCCGCAGTATTTTACTTTTTTTTTCCTTCCCACTCTACCTCCAGTGCAACTGGATATCATGAGTAAAGCTACCACCAGGCTGATCCTTCCGGGTGGAACAGTGGTTAGCATTGCTGCCTTCCAGTGCTTGGGACCTGGGTTCGATTCTTGCCTTGGGTGACTGTGTGGAGTCCACCCACTGTGGTTGACAGGGCTCCTGACTGTGTCCAACTCATGCCCCAGGCCACTGCTCGCACTCGCTCCCAGAAAGAGGACAGGGCTCCCCTTGTCCTCACTTTTTACCAGACCAGAAACCAGCCTCCGTGTTCAAAGTATCATCCTCCGCCATTGCTGCCAACTCCAGCATGAAGCCACTCCTCAACACATCTTCACCTCAACACATCTTCACCTCACCCCTCACACCCATCAGCATTCCACAAGGAAAGTTCTCTCTGGGGCACCCTGGTCCACGCCTCCATCCCACCCAACATCCCATCCCCTACCCACAGCATCTTCCCATGCAATGGTAGACGGTGCAACACCTGCCCCTTTACCTCCTCCCTGCTCACCATCCCAGGTCCTAAACACCCCTTTCAGGTGAAGCAGCGATTCAAATGCGTCTCCTTCAGTCTAGTCTATTGCATTCGCTCCTCCCCATGAAGTGTACTCTCCTACATTGGAGAGACCAAATACAAACTGGGTGATCGCTTTGCTGAACACCTTCAGTCCGTCTGCAAGCAGGACCCAGAACTTCCAGTTCTTGCCACTTCAACACAGCACCCTGCTCTCCTGTCCACATGTCCGTCCTTGGCCTTTTGCAATGTTTGAATGAACCCCAACGCAAACTGGAGGAACAGTACCTCATCTTCCAATTGGACACTTTACAGCCTTCTGGAATAAACATTGAGTTCAATAACTTCAGAGCATGAACTCTCCCCGCCACCTTTATCCCCTTTCCATTTATTTTATTTCATACTGTTTCTTCATTTCATCTCATTTACCCACTTTTATCATACTTCTTTTTCCATTTCTTCATTCCTGCTCTCCTTTTTGCCTCTCCCCCCCCCCCCCCCGCCGCCGCCGCCCCCCCCCCCCCCCCCCCCACCCCCCCCCCCCCCCCCCCCCCCACCCCCCCCCCCCCACGCCACTCCTCTTTCAGGGCAACTGCCTTAACCACCTTTACCTCTGCTCTGCTATTCTGATCGCTTAATGGACATTTTTAGCATCTCTCTCAGCCATCTTTATCCTCATTTGCATTCCCTTTGTCCAATTACAGCACCCCCCTTCCACCCTTCCACCCATAATTTAAATCTTTTCTGCTTTTCTTTGCTCTTAGCTCTGATGAAGGGTCATCCAGACTTGAATCGTTGGCTGGTTACTCAATATTTGTTTCGTTATTCGATATTAAATATTAATACATGTATTTAATACATACGTCTTCATTCTGAATTGAATATCTCGGGAATATGCAACATTGAATTGCAAACATGACTGACCAATAAAAGAAATTGAGTCACTGGGTGATACACATCCCATGGTACTTATTTGAGACAGTCAGCTTTTAAACAATATCAGATATCTTTAAAGGGAAGAGATTTAAGAATGATCTGTTAGTTATACTTGATCCCTCTTTATTTTGCGTGTGAAATATTCTGGTGCTTAAATCCCGTTCATCTGTAGGAAAGTCCAGCAGATCTACACTGAGTCTCGATTTCTTCATCTGCCTGAGTGCTTTTTCCTATTTCTTTATTATGAAGAACAATTTTAAAAAGATGCTTCTGCGCAATGTCTGCCATTTCCTCTAGTTCATTTACAGTTTCACTTGTGTCTGTCTTTATGAGCACACAATACTATTTGACATGTTTCAGATGGTGATTAACTATGTTAGTCTGCATTTATAAAACCATTAAGTTCTGTTGTGGTTTGAACAAGTTGCTGATCTGCGCACGGTGTCCAAATACACACATTTATTTCCTCATTGCGTCTCAAACTACAGCATTCCTGATTTTGCTGAGAGCATTTGTGGCCGAGTTTAGAGCAAAGATAATATGGCTGCAACATCGAGATTCGGAATATGTACAGCAAAAACTGAAACCATGCAAAACTACCCTCACAATAAATGAGTAAATTAATGTTTCTGTCCGGGGCCCTTTCGCGTGTTAGGCGAACGTGATAACCACTACACTACAGAAACAACTGACAGCATAGCGCCACCAATTGGCCTGACCACAATGTTCACCTCCACTGTGTTGCTGCAGGTTCTAATGGTTACACTGAGAGCCCATGTCAATTAAATCAAGACAAAAAACATTTCTTTCAACTTGATTTCTCAACTTATCTTCAACTTCAACATTTATAAGCGGTCGTCCAGCAAATATCTAAGGAGCAATGATTTCTGCTCAATCATTAATGCATCATTCTCATCTTCCTTCGAATAATTTTAACCAGCTCCACCCAGTGCTTGTTTGCTTTTCAATGTTTAATATTAATATATTTTTATTAATTACATATCACCTCATTCTGAACTGAATATCTCTGAAATATACAACATTGAATTGCAAGCATGACTGACCAACAAAAGAAATCGAGTCACTGGGTAATACACATCCCATGGTGCTTATTTGAGACAGTCAGCTTTTAAACAAAATCAGATATCTTTAAAGGGAAGAGATTTAAGAATGATCTGTTAGTTATACTTGACCCCTCTTTACTCTGTGAGTGAAACATTCTGGCGCCTAAATCTCGTTCATCTGCAGGAAGCCCAGCAGATCCACACTGATTCTCGATTTTCTCATCTGTCTGAGAGGCTTTCCCTAATTCTTCACTCTGAACAACGATGTTAAAAAGATGGTGTGCAATGTGCGCTATTTCCTCTAGTTCAGTTACAGTTTCACGTATGCCTGTCTTTATACTGTTCGGAATCTAACAACACCAGGTTAAAGTCCAATAGGTTTATTTGGTAGCAAACTAGCTACCAAATAAACCTGTTGGACTTTAACCTGGTGTTGTTAAATTCCTTACTGTGTTTTCCCCAGCCCAACGCCGGCATCTCCACATCATTTATACTTTTAGATATGTTTCAGATGGTGATTAACTTTGTTCGTCTGCATCAATAAAGCCATTAAATTCTGTTGTGGACTGAACGAGTTGCTGATATGAACACGGTGTCAAAAAGGGACCTCTATTTCCTTTCATTGCGTCATAAAAATACAAGATTTCAGATTTTGCTGTAAGATTTTGAGGCCGAGGTCAGAGCAAAGATAATATGGCTTTAATATCGAGTTTCGGATAATGCTCAGCAACAAATTTAAATCATGTAAACTTCCCTCATCCTTAAAGAACAAATACTAATAACATTCCGGCATGGCTTTGAACTGGGGAGCTTTCGTGTGTGAGGTGAATGCAATCACCACTTGCAAGCACCCAATGGGACTCTCTTGAAATGTTGCAACACTCATTGTGAATGCTGTAGACATATTGATCCAAGAATGATTGAAAATGGTTGACAATGGCAGGCAACAATAAGAGGCCCTTTGACCCACAATGCCTATGCCAATTATTTGATTACGAGCTACCCAACTGATGTATCGGTGTGGGCTTGGTGGGCCGAAGGGCCTGTTCCTGTGCTGCACTGTTCTTTGTTCTCATTTCAATTTCCTCCTCTCATTCCATGAAGCTGATTTTTCTCCCTTTCAAGTCATTGTCCAATCCCCAGTTGAAGAAGGAGTTTCTGTGGAATCCGTGTCCATACAGTTTGCTTTAAGTAACAACGTTTCCTTGATCCAATGGCATGAAGTATTGGATATAGCTTCCCAATTTAGCTTTCAATGTAGACATATATTTATTTATGCAATTGATTTCATATTGAATTTACAAAACGAGTTTAATCGGATGAAGCATCTCCTCATTATTTCTGAATTATATATAATATAACTAATTAACTCCACAACTTTCCACAGAATGTGGAATATAACAGAAGAGAATGAATCACCTGCACCCAAAGCAGTCTCCTTGTGTTGTCCTCCTGTGTCCCGAACATTTGATCCGATAACATTGAGAATGGGTGGGAAATCTGTCTTGCATACACTGATCTCACACGGGGTGGCACAGTGGCACATAGCTGCCTCACCACGCCAGGGACCCGGGTCCGATTCCTGGCTTGGATCTGAGTGCAGTTTGCATGTTCTTCCTGTGTCTGCGTGGGTTTCCTCTGTGTGCTCTGGTTTTCTCCCACAGTCCAAAAGATGCACTGGTTCGGTGCATTACCATGCTAAAGTTCTCCCTTAGTGTATCCGGAGTGTGGCGACCAGTGGATTTTTACAGTAACTTAATTGCAGTATGAATGTAATCCCACTTGTGACACTAATAAACAAACTTTAAACATGACACGGACACATCCAGAATATGGTTGACTGTAAAAAAATAAAAATAAATAAGCATTGTTGCTTATTCTCTAATAGTCGTCAATTGCTTATAGTCATCAATTAATGATCACCGTTGGTAAGAAATAGATTTCTGGCTGTTCCTGTTGTTAAAATGGACAGTTCCATCGCGATGAATATCTAACGGGATATTGCCGCACTGACACGACCCCAGGGAATTCCAGTTCAGGGAGTTTACTCTGGAACTAGTACGTTTTTGGCATTGTCAATGGGCGCACTTCTCTTTAGTGTGTCTATGGCTGTGTTAATCTGATTGTTTATCTTCCTCATTGACTGTGTGTCTATGTTTGAGTCGATCGGTTTGAGAATCGATCACTGTGTATACTTTGTTGATTCTGTGTGGTATACGACGCTTCTGGTGAACACGGAGGTGGCGTTATTCATGTATTATCATGGTTAACAGCTGAGACTAATATATATCACAAATCTACAGAATAATTCTGTATTTATAGCGAGGGACGTTGATGTCAGTGCCTGGGCATATATCTATATGGTTATATATCCTTACATGTGTTAGCCTTTGCACGTGGCCGTGTATGTATCTGCTCTCCCCGTGTCTGCTGGGTTTCCTCAGTGCTCCGGTTTCCTCCCACAATCCAAAGATGTGCAGGTTCGGTTGATTAGCCATGCTAAATTGACCCTAGTGTCAGGGGGATTAGCGGGGTAAATATATGGGGTTACGGGAATAGGGCCTGGGTGGCGTTGTGGCCAGTACATATTCGCTGGGCCGAATGGCATTCTTCTGTACTGTACGGATTCTATGATTCTAATATCTCGAAATGTGTCAGTCTTTGCAGGTGGCCGTGTGTGTGTCTGTTTCCAATATGCGGCAGTGCTGCCAGGGGAGGGCGCTCTCTGATCACTTATGCAAGGTCACCCATTCCCTTCGAGAGGAAGCACCTGTTTGAAGATGTAAAAATGGGCGGAGACAGGGAGTCACGTTCGACCTCATACCATTCCACTGACTGTTTCAACTTCTCCAATTACAGTTCTGGCACAGTCAGTGATCACTGCCTCTGTTTCTGAAGCTCTAACTGGAACCATGGGGTGAAATTCTGTCTGACTCTGGTTATTGTCCTGATCACAGCTCGGTCATTTTGAACCTTTGGGTGAAATCCATCAATCACCAAATTAATTCCCCATTTCCATCTCGAGGCAATTATTCCGTTGTTGTTCCTCCTAATCCGCTTTGTGTTCGCTGTTTATTTTCAGAGATAGAGTCATAGAGTCACAGAGTCACAGTGGTTTGCAGCATAGAAACTGGCCCTTCGGCCCAACTTGTCCATGATGCCCTTTTTGTTTAAACCACTAAACTAATCCCAATTGCCCGCATTTGGCCCATATCCCTCTATACCCATCTTACCCATGTAACTGTCTAAATGCTTTTTAAAAGACAAGATTGTACCCACCACTGCTGCTGCCTCTGGCAGCTTGTTCCAGATACTCACCACCTGCTGTGCGAAAAAAATGCCCCTCTGGAACTTTTGTATCTCTCCCCTCTCATTGAACTTATGCCCTCTGGTTTTAGACTTCCCTATCTTTGGGAAAATATATTGACTGTCCAGCTGATCTGTGCCCCTCATTATTTTATAGACCTCTATAAGATCGCCCCTCAGCCTCCTACGCTCCAGAGAAAAAAGTCCCAGTCTATCCAGCCTCTCCTTATAACTCAGTCCATCAAGTCCCGGTAGCATCCTAGTAAATCTTTTCTGCACTCTTTCCAGTTTAATAATATCCTTTCTACAATAGGGTGACCAGAACTGTACGCAGTATTTCAAGTGTGGCCTCACCAATGTCTTGTCCAACTTCAACAAGACATCCCAACTCCTGTATTCAATGTTCTGACCAATGAATCCAAGCATGCCGATGCCTTTTTCACCACTCTGTCCACCTGTGACTCCACTTTCAAGGAGCTCTGAACATGTACCCTTAGATCTCTTTGTTCTGTAACTCTCCCCAACGTCCTCCCATTAACTGTGTAAGTCCTGCCCTGGTTCAATCTACCAAAATGCATCACCTCGCATTTGTCTAACTTAAACTCCATCTGCCATTCGTCAGCTCACTGGCCCAATTGATCAAGATCCCGTTGCAATCGAAGATAACTTTCTTCGCTGTGCACTATGCCACCAATCTTGGTGTAATCTGCAAACCATGCTACCTATATTATCATCCAAATCATTAATATACATGACAAATAACAGTGGACCCAGTACTGATCCCCGAGGCATACCGCTGGCCACAGGCCTCCAGTTTTAAAGACAACCCTCTACAACCACACTCTGGCTTCTGTCCAGAAGCCACTTTTGTATCAATTTAGATATCTCACCCTGGATCCCGTGAGATTTAACCTCATGCAACAACCAACCATGCGGTACCTTGTCAAAGGCCTTGCTAAAGTCCATGTAGACAACATCAACTGCACTGCCCTCATCCACCTTCCTGGTTACCCCTTCAAAAAACTCAATCAAATTTGTGAGACATGATTTTCCACTCACAAAGCCATGCTGAGTGTCCCTAATCAGTCCTTGCGTCTCTTAATGCCTGTTGGTCCTGTCTCTCAAAATACCTTCCAACAACTACGCACCACAGATGTGAGGCTCACTGGCCTGTAGTTCCCAGGCTTTTCCCTGAAGCCCTTTTTAAACGAAGGCACAACATTTGCCACTCTCCAATCTTCAGGCACCTCACCCGTGACTATCGATGATTCAAATATCTCTGCTAGGGGATCTGCAATTTCCTCCCTAGCCTCCCACAATGTCCTGGGATACACTTCTTGATGCTCTTTAAAACTTCCAGCATCTCTTTCTCTGTAATATGTACGCTCCTCAAAACATCACTATTTATTTCCCCAAGTTCACTAACATCCATGCTTTTCTCAACACTAAATACTGATGAGAAATATTCATTTAGGATCTCACCCATCCCTGTGGATCGGCACATAGATTACCTTGTTGATTCTTAAGAAGCCCTACTCTCTCCCTTGTTACTCCTTTGCCCTTTATGTATTTGCAGAAGTTCTTTGGATTCTCCTTTGCCTTCTCTGCCAAAACAATCTCGTGTCCCTTTTTTGCTCTCCTGATTTCTCTCTTAACTCTACTCCTACACCCACTATACTCTTCAAGGGATTCACTTGATCCCAGTGCCTATGCATGTCATGTGCCCCTTTCTTCTTCTTGACCAGGGCCTCAATATCCCGAGTCATCCAGCGTTCCCTACGTCTACCAGCCTTGCTCTTCACTCTGAGAGGACTGTGCTTACCCTGAACCCTGGTTAACACACTTTTGAAGCTTGCCACTTGCCAGAGGTCCCTTTGCCTTCCCACAGACTCCTTCAATTAACTTTTGAAAGTTCCTGCCAGAGCGACTGCCCCCAATCAATGAGCTCCTTTGTCCATTCCTCAGTGCAGAACTCCTTCAGCCTGATCCTCCCACAGTACTCAGCCTGATACAGAGTTAGCTCTTCTAACCATCAGCCTTTGCTGCTGTCTTCATTTGCTTTATGGTTACACATCAGGTTGTACTCTCTTTAGATCAGTCAGGAATTAGGGTCACGAATGCGGCCACCTGCCCCATTAAGTCCATGCTCGTTCCCTGTGAATCAAACCATTGCCCCGTCGATCCCCAGACCCCTGTAGGTTTATTTCCCTCAATTGCCCATCCAATTTCCTTTTGGAAAGATTCCATCATCTCTGCTTCTCCCCCTTGCCGGAAGTGGGTTCCAGATATTTATCACTTTCATCAGATGCAAATGAATCTGAGAGCAGAGAAGGAGGCCATTCCAGCCATTGTACCCATGAAATCCCTTTGAACAAGATCTTCCATTAATCCCATATTTCATTTTGAATCTGTCCAGTTCCCTTTTGAAAGATCCAGTTTAATTTGCTTCCTGCACCATTTTCTGACAGTGAATTCCAAATCACAACAACTCATTCTGTTTTAAACCAAATAATTTCACGATATATTGTGTTTGGATTTTCACAGGGGATTTGGAAACGGAGTGAAAGACATGGTTGTTACTCAAAATTAAGACTCAGTCTTTATTAATGATCTCAATGAGCGGACTGAGTGTGATGTATCCAAGTTGGGGACTATTTCTAAAAAGGAAATTACATTTCTGCAGCTTCTTGCATGACCACAAGATCTTGGAAAGTGTTTTACGGTCAAGTTATTTTGAAGTGTGGTCACTGTTGTGATGTGGGAAACTGTAGGGGTGCCTCAGAAATGAAAATGATCACTTCCATCTGTATTAACAGTTAAATATAACTAGGTCAAGGAAGCCATGTTAAACTCTAACATGTGATGAGATCTTTATATCATAAAGCTAAAAGCCTCCAGACACGGCTGAGCAAGCAATTAAGGAATTCTTCAATCATTTTGATAAGTTAGAGGACATTATATTCTGCTAAAGTCTGGCTCAAGAATGAGGCTGATTGTTCAACCTGATCAAGATTAGTAAGAAAGCTTTGTGTCTTTCACAAAGTATATTTTTGAACCATTGTATCTTGTGTTAACCAAATATATTAATTAAAGATTACTCTAACAATTAGCGACCAGTCAGTAACAGATGGTTGAATAAGTAGTGAGCCATAATTGAGTTAAAGTTAATGAATCAATAATGAATCAGTAGTTATAATGAAAGATTGAGTTTTATTTGCAGTCAAATGTAAAAGCTTAATTGCTGTGTATGTAAAGAATGTGCAGTGAAGATAAATGTACTGGCGAGAGAGACCTTCCAGCTCTGATTAGCCTCAACATTTGTACAGGGATTGTATAGAATCAGATAAAGGGATGGTGTGAAATTATTCTATTGTATTCCTGATAATGACAGAAAATGGGGCAAGTAATTGGGGATACAATTAATCTCGTGACAAAACTGCTTTCTTTCTTCACTACAACCATTACCTCTCCCTTTGCCTTTTGTTCCAGGACATTTTTGACATTTAATCTCGTCGCCCACTAACCAATCCCTGACTTTCCCTTTTGTTCGACCTGACCCTCCCCCTTTCTCATCAGTATCAAACCCATCACATTTCTCCCTCTAGTTCTGAAGTAGAGTTACATTGGACGTGAAACATTAACTCAGTTTCCCTCCCCACAGATGCCTGCCAGACCTGTGTTTTTCCAGTTCTTTCTGTATTTATTTTAGATCTACCTGCAGTGGAGGAAAAACACTATTTACTATCCAGGATAAAATAAATGTCTTTCATCAGTTTTTGTGGATCATTTTATTTGTTTGTTTAGCTATGAGGAGAGGTTGGAGAAACTTGGTTTGTTCTCACTGGAACAACAGAGGTTGAGGAGCGACCTGATAGAAGTCTCCAATATTATGAGGGGCATGGACAGAATGGATAGTCAAACGCTTTTTCCCAGAGTGGAAGAGTCACAGCTTTAAGGTGCGAGGGGCAAGGTTTAAAGGAGATGTATAAGGCAGATTTTTTACACAGAGGGTGGTGGGTGCCTGGAACTCGCTGCCGGGGGTGGTAGTGGAAGCGGATACGATCGTGACTTTTAAGGGGCATCTGGACAAATACATGAATAGGATGGGAATAGAGGGATATGGTCCCCGGAAGGGTAGGGGGTTGTGGTTCAGTCAGGCAGCATGATCAGTGCAGGCTTGGAGGGCCTGTTCTTGTGCTGTAATTTTCTTTGTTCTTATTTCATTGGAAATGTGCTCTCCCAGGCTCAAAGAGCATCAGCTCATTGGAAGCAGAGGGGTGAAACCGGCCAGTCCAGCAGAAAGAAAACCCTTCAACGTTCCACTTCACCAACTGTCAGAATGAACGTGTTTCAGTCCTGGATGTGATTAACAGCAGCAATAACAGCAGAAACCAACTCGATAATCATTGGTGAATCCGTTGGTGTCTCTGCAGGTTGGATGACCGAGTGAATCCCTTCCCACACACAGAGCAGGCGAACGGTCTCTCCCCAGTGTGAACTCGCTGGTGTGTCTGCAGTGCAGATGACCATTTAAATCTCATTGTGCAGTGAGTGCAACTGAATGGTCGCTCCTCAGTGTGAATGCGCTGGTGGGACACCAGATCCCGTGAGCTTTTGAATCTGCTCCCACAGTCAGAACATTTAAAGGGTCTCTCATTGGTGTGAATGAGATTGTGTCTCAGCAGGATGGATAGCTGAGTGAACCCGTTCCCACACACAGAGCAGGTGAATGGCCTCTCCCCAGTATGAACTCGCTGGTGTTCCCGCAGGTGGAATGACGTTCTAAACTTCTTTGTGCAGTCAGAGCAGGAGAATGGTCTCTCCACAGTGTGAGTGCGTTGGTGGGACATGAGTTCTCGAGAACTTTTAAATCCACTCCCACAGTCAGTACATTTAAAGGGTCTCTCATTGGTGTGAGTGACTTTGTGACTCAGCAGGTGGGAAATGCGAGTGAATCGGTTCCCACACTGAGAGCAGGTGAACGGTCTCTCCCCGGTGTGAACTCGCTGGTGTCTCTGCAGGCTGGATGACTGAGTGAATCCCTTCCCACAATCAGAGCAGCTGAACGGTCTCTCTCCAGTGTGACTGCGTCGATGAATTTCCAGCTCTGATGGGACATTGAATCCCTTTCCACAGTCCCCACATTTCCACGGTTTTCCCCTGATGCGGGTGTCCTTGTGACTCTCCAGGTTAAACAATCAGTTAAATCTCACGCAGAACACGGGTAGAGTCTCTCCCGCTGTGAATGCTGCGATGTATTTTCAGGCTGTGTAACTGGTTAAAGCTCTTTCCACACTCAGTGCACTGGAACACTCTCACTCGGATGTGTGTGTGTGTCTCGGTGCTTTTCCAGTCACACTGATGTTGAGAATCTTCTGAAGCAGAAAGAACAGAGAAACATTTCCCCTTCTAGAATCAAAGGTCAATGATATTCAGGTCCCGATAAATTGAATGCTGACGTGATGTTTGTTTTGAGTTTTTGTCTGTAAATCCTCACCTTCTGATATCCTGTAAAACGAGTTTGAAAAAGTCATCACAGTCAGTACAGGATCGAAATTCAGAACAGACAATTCCAGTTTCTATAGAACATTCTTTCCTCTCTCATTCCCCAAAAGCTGTAAATCTCCATCCCACACACTCTCCCTCCATTCTCACTCTGCTGTATCTAATATTCGCCCTCCCAATTCTCCTGAAGGTGCTGATTGAGGCTGATTGATAGATCCATGCCCACTGCTTCCTGTCCTGGACACAGAGAGCTGAAAATCTCCATGCAGGCTTCCGGCCGAACTGAAATATGATGATATTCCTCGACTAAGAATGTTTTAAATGTATTGTTTCAGTTAGTGAAGATACAGGGGGTTGTGATTGATGATAGTCTTGAACTTGCTGCCTGTGAGGGTGGTCATAGAGTTTGACAGCATGGAAAGAGGCCCTTCAGCCTATCGTGTTTGCGCCGACCATCAAACACCTTTCTATTCTAATCCCATTTTCCACTCTTGGTGCGTAACCTTGTATGCTATGGCATTTCAAGAGCTCATCTAAATACTTCTTAAATGTTTCATGCAGTGAGTTCCAGATTCCCACCACCGTCTGAGTGAAAAGGTTTTTCCTCACATCTCCTATAAACCTACTGCCCCTGAACTTAAATCCATGCCTTTGGTTATTGCCCCCTCTACTAAAGAGAAAAGTTCCTTCCTGTCCCCCTCCATCTGTGCCCCTCAGAATTTTATACACCTCAATAAGGTCCCTCTCACCCTTCTCTGCTCCAAGAAAAACAACGCCAGCCTATCCAGTTTCTCTTGATAGCTGAAACACTCCAGCCCAAGCAACACCCTGGGGAATTTCCTCTGCACCTTCTACAGTGCAATTACATCCTTCCTATAGTGTGGCAACCAGAACTGCACACAGTACTCCACCATAGTGTGGCCAACCAGCGTTTTGTATAGCTCCATTATAACCTCCCTGCTCTTATATTCAATGCCTCGGTTAATGAAGGCAAGTGTCCCATGTGCCTTCTGAACCACCTTATGTCGCTGTCCTACTGTCTTCAGAGATCTATGAACATACGCACCAAGGTCCCTCTGATCCTCTGTACCTCCGAGGATCTGACTATTCATTGTGCATTCCGAGATGCCGCTTTTAAAAACTGCTTCAATTGAAGCTAAAATGTAACCAAATGACTTCAACCAAGCACAGCATGTCAATACTACACTTGATCTTCGCCAAAAGGCCGAGAAGCGATACCTCCTGCTCTTAAGCGTGCCAAGTTCAGGAGTAACATGCCCGCTAAGGCTATTGGGCACAGGATTCGTGTGATGCTGTATCCATCAAGGATTTAAAGCACAGATGTACATAAATTGACAATAAATAGTAAAATGATCTAAAAAAAAATAAACTGACAGAACAGAGGAGGAGGTTTGGTCTGAAGCTCATTGGCCAACCAACTTCCGCATTCAGACAATGGGGAGCTCTGATTGGCTGGATGACCAGACTCCTTGCGGTCCTCCAACTCTTCCCATTGGTCAAAACCTCAGTATCTTCGTCAGCGGGTGGGCACCTCCCCCGCACATGTGCAGCTTCCCTCTCCCTTGAACATGCGCAGTCCGGGCCGGCGGGAGGAGATCACCGAGCGGCTTCTCGCTCTGGCCGGAGCTGTCAGCCGGTTGCCTGGAAACCTTGGCTGGAGGAGGGGGAGGGGGAACAGCGGGTGGGGACGGCCGGGCCTGCGCATTGGAACCGCAGTGACGTCACCGGAGAGCAGCGAGATTCCTATTGGCTGATTCAGGCAGGGCTCTATTGTGACGCCACAATGCGGAAGTTGGCCAATGAGCTTCAGATTAAACCTTCCGCCTCTGCAACATCTGGGAGGAAATCAATGTTTCCCCCTTTCCATTTCTTTTCTCATTCTGGGGGAAATTGGGGACTTGCAGCAACTGAAGGGTAAGGTCGTGAATCCAGTCTGTATATTCCACACATTTTTAGTCCAGTCATATGGGCATATATCTGTCTGGCCGCCTGCATGGAGATTTCCAGCTCTCTGTGTCCAGGACAGGAAGCAGTGAGCATGGATCTGTCAATCAGCCTCAATCAGCACCTTCAGAAGAATTGGGAGGGTGAATATTAGATATAGCAGAGTGAGAATGGAGGGAGAGTGTGTGGGATGGAGATTTACAGCTTTTGGGGAATGAGAGAGAAAGAATGTTCCATAGAAACTGGAATTGTCTGTTCTGAATTTCGATCCTGTACTGACAGTGATGACTTGTGTCAACTTGTTTTACAGGATATTGAAAGAGGAATCACAGGCTAAAATCTCGAATGTCACGTCGAGATCTGGCAGAGTCATATTCCTTGGGACCTGAATATCATCGGCCATTGAATCTGGAAGATTTGAAAAGATTTCAAACATCAATCTGACTGAAAAAGCACCAACACACTTCCACATTCAAGTGAGTGTGTTACAGTGCACTGACTGAAGAGCTTTAACCAGTTACACAGCCTGAATAAATATCACACCATTCACAGCGGGGAGACACTGTACACGTGTTGTGTGTGTGGATGAGGCTTCAGCTGATTGTCCACCCAAGGTAGAGGCAAGGACACCTGCATCATGGAGAAACCATGGAAATGTGCGGACTGTGGGAAGAGATACAGAGCCCCCTCTCTGCTTGATGCTCATCGGCACAGCCACACTGGGGAGAGGCCATTCATCTGCCCTCAGTGTGGGAAGGGATTCAACCAGCTATCCAATCTATGGACACACCAGCGAATTCACACTGGGGAGAGGCCATTCATCTGCTCTCAGTGTGGGAAGGGATTCACTCGGTCATCTGACCTGCAGACACATCAGCGCGTTCACACTGGGGAGAGGCCATTCACCTGCTCTCAGTGTGGAAAGGGATTCACTGTGTCATCCGCCTTGCAGAGACACCAGCGAGTTCACACTGGGGAGAGGCCATTCACCTGCTCTCAGTGTGGGAAGAGATTCACTTGGTCATCCGACCTGCAGAGACACCAGCGAGTTCACACTGGGGAGAGGCCGTTCACCTGCTCTCAGTGTGGGAAGGGATTCACTCGGTCATCCGTCCTGCGGACACATCAGCGCATTCACAGCGGGGAGAGGCCGTTTACGTGCTCTCAGTGTGGGAAGGAATTCACTCAGTTATCCCACCTGCTGAGACATCAGTGAGGTTACACTGGGGAGAAACCGTTCACCTGCTGAGTGTATAAAAAGGGTTCAGAATTTCATCCCAGCTGCTGAGACACCAACAAGTTCACAGGGTTGGATTCTGCTGTTATTGTTTCCGCTCTCAATTACATCCAGGACTGCATTTTGTTCATTCTCACAGTTAGTCAATGGGGAAGGTCGGAGGGTTTCTTTCTGCTGGACTGGCCGGTCTCACAACTTTGCCTCTTGTTGTGCCTCAAAGAGCTGATGCTTGTTGTGCCTCAAAGAGCTGATGCTCTTTGTGTCTTGTTGCGAATACATGGTTTCAAATTTCTCAAGGATCACAGAGTGACAGAGTGTGAGGAAGTTCAGAGATATTTAGTCAGCATTTCTGTCTGAAACCCCCCAATGCTCATCCAATTTCCTTTGTAATTGTTTATTGTCTCCGTTTCCTCCACCCTCGTAGGCAGCGAGTTCCAGGTCATTACCATTCGCTGCATTAAAATATTCTTCCTCACATCCCCCCTACATCTCTGACCCAAAACTTTAACTCTGTGACCCCCTCTCCTTCTCCCATCAGCTAATGGGAACAGTTTTTCTTTGTCCACCTTATCTAAATCTGTCAGAATCTTGTCCTTTGCTGCAAGGAGAACAACCCCAGCCTGACATTGACAATAAAGAACAAACTAACAGAATATGTTCGTACCTGAAATCAAATGGGAATGTTTAAATTCTGTTTTAAAGATATTGTGAATATATTGTCCTGGACAATAAAGGAATTGGAATAACTCACCTTGGGTGTGGTTGAATGGAATATATCAATCTGGTATCGACCTACAGTCTAGGGAAAGTCTGGAATGTGTAGCTGGAAATCTTTCCCTAATATCACTGTGGATGTACTTACACAATGTGGAGATGCCGGCGTTGGACTGGGGTAAACACAGTAAGAAGTTTAACAACACCAGGTTAAAGTCCAACAGGTTTATTTGGTAGCAAAAGCCACACAAACTTTCGGACCCTTAAGCCCCTTCTTCAGGTGAGTGGGAATTCTGTTCACAAACAGGGCATATAAAGACACAAACTCAATTTACAGAATAATGCTTGGAATGCGACTACTTACAACTAATCAAGGCTTTAAGATACAAACAATGTGAGTGGAGAGAGCATCAAGACAGGCGGCACGGTAGCACAGTGGTTAGCACTGCTGCTTCACAGCTCCAGGGACCTGGGTTCGATTCCCGGCTTGGGTCACTGCCTGTGTTGAGTTTGCACATTCTCCTCGTGTCTGCGTGGGTTTCCTCCGGTTTCCTCCCACAGTCCAAAGATGTGAGGGTTAGGTTGATTGGCTATGCTAAAATTGCCCCTTAGTGTCCTGAGATGCGTAGGTTAGAGGGATCAGCGGGTAAATATGTAGGGATATGGGGGTAGGGTCTGGGTGGGATTGTGGTCGGTGCAGACTCGATGGGCCAGATGGCCTCTTTCTGCACTGTAGGGTTTGTAAGTTTCGAAAGAGATGTGTATTGGACACTTTCAGCTCTCTGTGTCCTGGACACAGCTGGAAATCTCCATGCAGGCGCCCAGACAGATATATGTCTATCTGACTGGACTAACAATGTGTGGAATGTACAGACTGGGGGGGAACAATGGGTGGGGGCGGGGCTCCCGGGTCCGCGCGCCTGAACCCGGAGACGTCACCGCGGAGCAGAGTGATTGCTATTGGCTGATTGAGGCAGGGCTCATTGTGCCGTCACAATGACTCAGAGGGGCGTTCCCAGCACACAGTGTCCCATTGGCAGCAATATCACTGGTTACAGAAGCAGCACACTGCGGATTGGACACCAGCTCAGCGCGGCTGGTGGTCAAAGACCCGCCCACCCTCATGTGGGCTCGGGTTCCGCCCCCTCATTGTCCACATGCGGGAGATTAACCAATGGCAACGCGTGGAGGACCGGATGGGCGCTGGTCCTCCAGCCAATCAGAATCCGGGCCCTGTGTCAATGGCTGCGCGGAGCTTGGTCCATTGTCTGTGAGTAAAGTGTTTGAATTCTGCGCTCCAGAGGACTGTGGAGCCTCAGTCATCAAATATTTTCAAGAGAGAGATTGGTAACTTTTGAGGCATTGAGCAACCTGAGGGATAGTTTGGGAAATAGTGGCCCTGTGGAAATAGTGTGAGGTAGATCAGCCAATTCTCAATCAATGGTTGAAGCAGTTCGATGGGCTGAATGGCCAACTACAGCTCCAATTTGTTATGATTTCTGTGCTGGACAGGAAGCAGTGAGCATGGATCTGTCAATCAGCCTCAATCAGCATCTTCAGGAGAATTGGGAGGGTGAATATTAGATACAGCAGAGTGAGAATGGAGGGAGAGTGTGTGGGATGGAGATTTACAGCTTTTGCACAATGAGAGAGGAAAGAATGTTCCATAGAAACTAGAATTGTCTGTTCTGAATTTCTATTTCTATTTCTAACTCATTTTACAGGATATTGAAAGAGGAATTACAGGCTGAAATCTCAAATGTCACGTCTAGATCTGACAGTCATATTCCTTGGGAGTGAAATATCATCGGCCTTTGAATCTTGAAGGGGAAATGTTTGTCCAGTCTGTCGATTTGAAAAAAAATTCAAGCATCAGTGTGACTGGAAAAGCACCAACACACTGTCACATTTGAGTGAGAGTATTCCAATGAACTGACTAAAGAGCTTTAACCAGTTACACAGCCTGAATAAATATCACACCATTCACAGTGAATACAGACCGTACTGGTGTTGTGCCTAGACGAGGCTTCAACTGATTGTCCACCGAAGAGAGCGGCAAGGACACCTGCACCATGGAGAAACCATGGAAATGTGGGGACTGTGGGAAGAGATACAGATACCCATCTCTGCTGGAAGCTCATCGGCGCAGTCACACTGGGGAGAGGCCGTTCATCTGCTCTCAGTGTGGGGAGGGATTTGCTCTGTTATCCACGTTGCAGAAACACCAGCGAGTTCACACTGGAGAGAGACCGTTCATCTGCTCTCAGTGTGGGAACAAGTTCACTCGGTTATCCAATCTGCAGACACACCAGCGAGTTCACACTGGGGAGAGGCCATTCACCTGCTCTCAGTGTGGGAAGGGATTCAGTCAGTTTTCCAGCCTGCGGACACACCAGCGAGTTCACACCGGGGAGAGACCATTCACCTGCTCTCAGTGTGGGGAAGGATTCGCTCTGTTATCCACGTTGCAGAAACACCAGCGAGTTCACACTGGAGAGAGACCGTTCACCTGCTCTCAGTGTGGGAACAAGTTCACTCGGTTATCCAATCTGCAGACACACCAGCGAGTTCACACTGGGGAGAGGCCATTCACCTGCTCTCAGTGTGGGAAGGGATTCAGTCAGTTTTCCAGCCTGCGGACACACCAGCGAGTTCACACCGGGGAGAGACCATTCACCTGCTGTCAGTGTGGGGAGGGATTCAGAGCTTCATCCAGCCTGCTGATACACCAGCGAGTTCACACTGGGGAGAGGCCCTTCACCTGCTCTCAGTGTGGGGAGGGATTCAGAGCTTCATCCAGCCTGCGGACACACCAGCAAGTTCACACTTGGGAGAGACCGTTCACCTGCTCTCAGTGTGGGAAGGGATTCACTCGGTCATCCAGCCTGCGGACACACCAGCGAGTTCACACTGGGGAGAGGCCGTTCACCTGCTCTCAGTGTGGGAAGGAATTCATAACTTCATCCAACCTGCGGACACACCAACGAGTTCACACTGGGGAGAGACCGTTCACCTGCTCTCAGTGTGGGAAGGGATTCACTCGGTCATCCAGCCTGTGGACACACCAGCAAGTTCACACTGGGGAGAGGCCGTTCACCTGCTCTCAGTGTGGGAAGGAATTCATAACTTCATCCAACCTGCGGACACACCAACGAGTTCACACTGGGGAGAGGCCGTTCACCTGCTCTCAGTGTGGGAAGGAATTCATAACTTCATCCCACCTGCGGAGGCACCAGCGAGTTCACACTGGGGAGAGGCCATTCACCTACTCTGTGTGGGAAGCGGTTCAGTGATTCATCCAGCCAGCAGAAACACCAACAAGTTCACACTGGGGAGAAACCGTTCATCTGCACTGTGTGTGGGAAGGGATTCTCTCGGTTATTCTGCCTGCAGACACACCAGGGAGTTCACACTGGGGAGAGACCGTTCAGCTTCTCTGTGTGTGAAAAGAGATTCAGTCTTTCATCTCAGCTGTTGGTACACCAGCGAGTTCACGAGTGGTTCCAGTGGTCGATTTTGCTGTTATTGTTTCTGCTTTCAATTATATTGGTCAATGGGGAGGGTCGGAGGGTTTCTTTCTGCTGGACTGGCCGGTCTCACAACTTTGCCTCCATTGGGTTGATGCTCTTTGAGTTTTGTTGTGAATACCAGGTTTCAGATTTCACAAGGATCACAGAGTGACAGGGTGCTCGGAAGTTCAGAGATATTTAGTCAGCATTTCTGTTTGAAACCCCCCAAATGCCCATCCAATTTCCTTTGTAATTGTTTATTGTCTCCACTTCCTCCACCCTAGTAGGCAGCGAGTTCCAGGTCATTACCATTCGCTGCATCAAAATATTCTTCCTCACATGGGCAGCACGGTAGCACAGTGGTTAGCACTACTGCTTCACAGCTCCAGGGACCTGGGTTCGATTCCTGGCTTGGGTCACTGTCTGTGTGGAGTTTGCACATTCTCCTCGTGTCTGCGTGGGTTTCCTCCGGGTGCTCTGGTTTCCTCCCACAGTCCAAAGATGTGTGGGTTAGGCTGATTGGGCATGCTAAAAATTGCCCCTTAGAGTCCTGAGATGCGTAGGTTAGAGGGATTAGCGGGTAAATGTGTAGGGATATGGGGGTAGGGCCTGGGTGGGATTGTGGTCGGTGCAGACTCGATGGGCCAAATGGCCTCTGATTCTATGATCCCACCCAAAACTTTAAATTTGCTTGTCATCCTTGTCCCATCAGCTAATAGGAACAGATTTTCTTTGTCCACCTTATCTAAACCTGTCAGAATCTTGTCCACCTCTATCAAATCTCCCCTCAACCTCCTTTGCTCCCAGGGGAACAACCCCAGCCTGACATTGACAATAAAGATCAATCCAACAGAATATGTTACCTTCTGAAATCAAATGGGAATGTTCAATTTCTGTTTTAAAGATACTGTGAATATATTGTCCTGGACAATAAAGGAATTGGAATAACTCACCTTGGGTGTGGTTGAATGGAATATATCAATCTGGAACCCACTTACAGTCTAGTGAAAGTCTGGAATGTGCCGCTGGAAATCCCTCCCGAACAGCACTTTGGGTCACCTATACCTCAGGCATTGTAGCAGTTCAGGAAGGCAGTGTTGGGGTTGACCATGGCCGAGGCAGCTACATACAGCCACATATTCTGTTATAATTGATGGACTGTAGTTTGAATGTGAGGCATTATGGGACTGGACTATGGAGTCATAGAGGTTTACAGCATGGAAACAGGCCCATCAGCCCAACTTGTCCATGCTGCCTTTTTTTTTAAACCCCTTAGCTAATCCCAATTACCTGCATTTGGCCCATATCCCTCTATACCCATCTTATCCATGTAACTATCTAAAAGCTTTTTAAAAGACAAAATTGTACCCGCCTCTACTACTATCTCTGGCAGCTTGTTCCAGACACTCACCACCCTCTGTGTGAAAAAATTGCCCCTTTCAACACTTTTGTATCTCTCCCCTCTCACCTTAAACCTATGCCCTCTAGTTTTAGACTCCCCTACTTTTGGGAAAAGATATTGACTATCTACCTTATCTATGCCCCTCATTATTTTATAGACCTCTATAAGGTCACCCCTCAGCCTCCTGCGCTCCAGAGAAAAAAGTCCCAGTCTATCCAGCCTCTCCTTATAACTCAAACCATCCAGTCCCAGTAGCATCCTAGTAAATCTTTTCTGCACTATTTCTAGTTTAATAATACCCTTTCTATAATAGGATGACCAGAACTGCACGCAGTATTCCAAGTGTGGCCTTACCAATGTCTTGTACAACTCCAACAAGACATCCCAACTCCTGTATTCAATGTTCTGACCGATGAAACCAAGCATGCCGAATGCCTTCTTCATCATTCTGTCCACCTGTGACTCCACTTTCAAGGAGCTATGAATGTGTACCCCTCGATCTCTTTGTTATGTAACTCCCCAACGCCCTACCATTAACTGAGTAAGTCCTGCCCTGGCTCAATCTACCAAAATGCATCACCTCGCATTTGTCTAAATTAAACTCCATCTGCCATTCGTCAGTCCACTGGCACAATTGATCAAGATCCCGTTGCAATCGGAGATAACTTTCTTCACTGTCCACTATGCCACCAATCTTGGTGTCATCTGCAAACTTTCTAACCATGCCTCCTATATTCTCATCCAAATCATTCATATAAATGACAAATAACAGTGGACCCAGTACTGATCCCTGAGGCACACTGCTGGTCACAGGCCTCCAGTTTGAAAAACAACCCTCTACAACCACTCTCTGGCTTCTGTGAAGAAGCCAATTTTGTATCCATTTAGATACCTCACCCTGGATCCCATGAGATTTTAACCTTATGCAACAACCTACCATTCGGTACTTTGTCAGAGATCTTGCTAAAGTTCATGTCGACAACATCAACTGCACTGCCCTCATCTATCTTCTTGGTTACCCCTTCAAAAAACTCAATCAAATTTGACCACAGCTCAGTTTCTGCAATCATGGACCATTAAAGCTGCTTAGCAGTGCCCTGACAGAGGACCTGGTGGGAATATTTCCTCATTGAGTTAGAATTAAACTTATTCCAGGACTGGCTGGTGTTCAGTGGCTGAGACACCCGAATCTGTGAAAAGGGGGTCCGACCAATCAACAAACAGTGGTAGGTAGTTGATTAAGAAGTTAAGAAGCGTTCTCATGCATTGTTTCAATTACTTGATCATAAATTTCTGATGAGAACTGTGAGGGACTATGACCCGGTAGTCACTGAAGTGACGGTATACTCCAAGTAGCACTGGACTGAAAAGCGAGAGTAGATTCTAATGAATGGTTATAATCCTACCCTAGCATGGCCAGTGAAAAATAAGAGCTCGAGTGATCAAGAATAATAATGTGATAAGGTGCGAAGGAATAAGATCTCACCGTGTAAAAATCAAGTTGGGATGACATTTGTATCACATAGGAGTCAATGAATGGAATACATTGGGTATTGCACATCCCCTAGCCTGGCCTGATTGAACACATGAATGGGCTATTGAAACAACAAATCAAGCTTTTGACCAGTGATCACACACTCAAGAGTGGCACAGGCCTTACATAATTTGAATAGGCCATAAAAAGGAGGGGTATCACGGTGACACAGTGGTTAGCACTGCAGCCTCACAGCACCAAGGACCTGGGTTTGACTCCTGGCTTGTGTCACCGTCTGTGTGGAGTTTGCACATTCTCCCTGTGTCTGCGTGGGTTTCATCCAAGTGCACCGGTTTCCTTCCACACTCCAAAGATGCGAGTTTGGTTGATTGGCCATGATAAATTGCCCTTTAGTGTCAGGGTGTTATAGGGTAAATAAGTATGGTTATGGGGGTAGGGCCTGGGTGGGATTGTGGTCGGTGCAGATTCGATGGGCCGAATGGCCTCCTTCTGCACTGTAGGGATTCTATGAAACCCCGTGAGTCAGATGATAAAACAACCTGTCCCTTCAATTCTTCCTCCAGACAGGGAATATGACACACCTGTATGTAAGAGTGGCAAGGTGTGGGTACATATCTCAAACCAAACCCCACAGAAAAGGGGAAATAATTGCTGCTGGACATGCTTGGCTTGTACCTCCTAAGCTGCGTTCACTCCCGATGCATGGGGGATGGAAGGCATCCAGTAAAATATGCACTCAAAACAAATGTACTTGTGGAGAAGGACAGAAATATTATTTGTATAACGTCACTGTCCAGGCATCCGTGCTCAGTGTGGCGGATTGTAGCCAATGGCCTTTTGTGGTGGTATGTCCTCTACATAACTCCTCATACATGAAGCTTGTACCTTACAGCTGAGTCATGGCCAATGTCAATAGGAATTATCGCCAGTTAATGATACTATTATGCATGAAATTGGACAGGTTTGGTGGGGAGGCGATGGCCTCGTGATATTATCGCTAGATTACTAATTCAGAACTCAGCTAATGTTCTGGGGACCCAGGTTCAAATCCCACCACAGCAGATGGTGAAATTTAATGAAAAAGATCTGGAAATAAGAATCTCCTGATGACCATGAAACCATTGTCGATTGTCAGAAAAAAAAACATCTGATTCACAATGTCCTTTCGGGAAGGAAATCTGCCATCCTTAACTGGTCTGGCCCACATGTGATTCCACGAATAATTTAAAAAAACTATGTCTGCATTACCAGCACTCTCAATGTACATCTGAATGCCAGATAGCTTGAACCCCCTGTAAACCAATGTTGGAAAGATGCATGGGACATATTTGATGTACATACTAATAGAACATATTATTTGATATAGACACACCCACGGTATTGTGCATCTGCCTTCAATTGAACTTGATAAATTATGCAGGTTTATTGAACAAAATACACAAGTTTCTGCACACCTACGTTAAGACAGGCAACATCTTCTTAGGCAGAGTGTGGAAATGACCTGTGCTTAAGGCAAACTTCACCAAACATCGGGTGAACTTAATTGCCTCAGTTTTCACCTTTGGTGGGATGTTTTTAATGTATGGTCACCCAAAGCATCCGCTGTTTTTACTTTAATGTTACATCCTGTTGTCATACTGCTACTTTGTACCCTTTTGTTGTTCATTTTACTTGTCTTGTGGCACAGAGTGCGTGCATTGTTCACACAGGTCATTGCTGTGAAGGAACTTATACAGGTACAGATGGGATTGCTGCGTTGGCTGCTGAATCTCAGGGTGGAATGTATAGAAAGTAAAGAGTTAAGATATTCACCAGTCAACTCAGCATTTATTCATGCTGTGAGAACCTAAACAAGCAGCTGCGCTACAGAAACAAGCTGACCTTCCAGTGCTGTATTTGTATATTGTTTCCCAAGTCTGGGAATTTACCAAATCTCCTGTCAGGTTGTTTGTGCCACACTGTAAAACACGGGGGGCGGGGCTTCGACCCGGGTACGTTGGACTTCACCTTGGACCGGGATCACGAATGTTGCCGGGACCTCTCGAGCTCCAGACCAGCTGTCGTCAGAAGGGTCCCCGACAGGCAGAAGGCAGTGAGACTCATTGTTTTAATTTCTCTTGTATTATTTACTCTTTTTGAATAAACCATTATAATAGTTTAGGGATTATAATTCTGGTCTGTCTCTTATTTAACATTCACGTGGATCATTGGTGGCACGGCGGTACAGTGGTTAGCTGCCTCACAGTGCCAGGGACCTGGGTTTGATTCCCAGTTTGGGTCACAGTCTAGGTTCTCCCCGTGTCTGTGTGGGTTTCCTCCGGGTGCTCCGGTTACCTCCCACAGTCTGAAAGACGTGCTGGTTCGGTGCATTGGCACCTAACCTAACTGGGTCCAGTGCTAAATTCTCCCTCAGTGTACCCGAACAGGCACCAGAGTGTGGCGACTAGGAGAGTTTCACAGTGTCTTCATTACAGTGCTCATGTAAACCTACTGTGACACTACCCAGAGGAAACCCATGCAGACATGGGGAGAATGTGCAAACTCCACACAATCACCCAAGGCTGCAATTGAACCCGGGTCCCTGGAGCTGTGAGACAGCAGTGCTAACCACTGTGCCAGCCCATGTTTGTGACTGGGTGTCCCTAGAGAGGGAGCATGTGGTGACTACCAACACAAGATCTTCCGTGGGCACTGCGGGGGCTGGAGTTCTTCATTTCTCCCCAGAACCACATCATAGTTTTAAGTTTTTAACTTTTCATTCACGGTTTAGTTTTTGTCCCTTTAAAGGACTCCCCCCCCGAACCCCCCCGCCATTCATTTAATTTGATTGTTTAATTTGATAATTTGATCCAAATTCTGATGTTAAAAAGAAGGGCAATTCATTATTGACCCCAAATAACAGAGAATATGGAACTTGGTCCATGGTGAGTGGTTGAGGTGAATAGCATGAATACATTGAAAGGAAAGTTAGATCCACACATGAGGGAAAAAGTAATAGAAGGATATGCTGATAGGGAGGAGATGCAGTGGGGTAGGTGGAGGCTGATGTGGACCAAATTATTGACAGACCAAAAGAGCTGACTGGCCCGGCCCTGTGCTGGAGACTCAATGGAACAGAGACTAATGTATTTATCTGAGAACTACCTGTAGTGATAGATACAGAATCTATCAATAAATTCAGGCCAGGCTTAAGGTTCATGGTGTTGTAATCTCAGTGAAAACAGTATGGAGCAGCCCCAGCATCTCGGTTACAATGAATACTCATCTCCTGAAAGTCCTTGTGTGGCCAGTGACAATGTGCGTCTGTGAAAGCTGGACCATCGAGACGAGCGGCACAGTGGTTATCACTGCTGCTTCACAGCTCCAGGGACTTGGGTTCGAATCCCGGCTTGGGTCACTCTGTGTGGCGTTTGCACATTCTCCTCGTGTCTGCGTGGGTTTCCTCCGGGTGCTCCGGTTTCCTCCCACAGTCCAAAGATGTGCGGGTTAGGTTGATTGGGCATGCTAAAAATTGCCCTTAGTGTCCTGGGATGCGTAGGTTAGAGGGATTAGCGGGGGGATATGGGGGTAGGGCCTGGGTGGGATTGTGGTCGGTACAGACTCGATGGGCCGAATGGCCTCTTTCTGTGCTGTAGGACTTCTAAGAGTGACGAGGTTCCAATAAAAGTGTTTGAAATGAAAGGACTCAGACGGATATTCCTTGTGTCATGGACGGCAAAGTGGGTGAATGAGTGGGTGCTGGAGAAAGCTGGTGTTCACCGGAACCTGTTTGAGGCTCTGACATCCCGGAAGCTCACCTATTTTGGACACGTGTTGTGAAAAGGGAGGGAGTGTTTGGAAAAAGAGGTAATGCAAGACAAACACCTGGAAAATGTGTGCAAGGAAGGCCCGAGACGGGTGGATAATATCAGAATGTGGACCGGCCTCTCGATGGGACAGGCAGTGGAGAAAGATTGTCCAGAGCGCGGCCAACCCTCAGAACGAGGACGGATAAAAGACAAGACACCTGTAGTGGGAGGAAAAAGACTATTTACTATCCAGGGTAAAATTAATGTACTCGATAGAAACTAGGAGCAGGCCATTCAAGTCTGCTCCACCATTCAACATGATCATGGCTGATCCTCGATCTCAATGCCATATTCTCCCCATACCACCTGAAGCCATTAAAATCTAAAAAAAATCTATCTCTTCCTTGAATATATTCAGTGACTGGGATTCCACAGCCTTCTGTGGTGGAGAATTCCACAAGTTCACTACCCTTTGAAGAATTTTTTCCTCATCTCAGTCTCATCTGACACCTGCTTTTGTGGATCATTTCAGTGGAAATGTGCCCTCGCTCAAAGGGAACCAGCCACTGGAATGAAAATTGAGAGACCGGTCAGTCCAACAGCAAGAAACCCTCTGACCCTCCCACTTCACCAACTGTCAGAATGAACATGTTTCAGTCCTGGATGTGATTTACAGCAGCAATAACAGCAGAATCCAATCCCTGTAATCACTCGTGAACTTGCCGGTGTCTCAGCAGGTGGGATGGCCGAGTGAACCCCTCCCCACACTGAGAGCAGAGGAACGGTCTCTCCCCAGTGTGAACTCGCTGGTGTCTCAGCAGGTTGGATGATTGAGTGAATCCCTCCCCACAGTCAGAGCAGCTGAATGGTCTCTCTCCAGTGTGAACTCGTTGATGTGTCTGCAGGTTGGATGATTGAGTGAATCCCTTACCACAGTCAGAGCAACTGAATGGTCTCTCTCCAGTGTGAACTCGCTGATGTATCAGCAGCGTGGATGGCCGAGTGAATCCCTCCCCACAGTCAGAGCAGGTAAATCGTCTCTCTCCAGTGTGAACTCGTTGGTGTGTCTGTAGGGTAGATAAATCACTGAATCCCTTCTCACATTCTGAGCAGGTAAATGGCCTCTCCCCAGTGTGAACTCGCTGGTGTCTCCGCAGGGTTGATAAATCACGGAATCCCTTCTCACACTGAGAGCAGGTGAATGGTCTTTCCCCAGTGTGAACTTGCTGGTGTCTCAGCAGATGGGATGACTGAGTGAATCCCTTCCCACAATTGGAGCAGGTGAATGGTTTCTCCCCAGTGTGAACTCTCTGGTGTCTCAGCAGACTGGAGGAATCTCCGAATCCTTTCCCACACACAGAGCAGGTGAATGGCTTCTCTCCAGTGTGAACTCGCTGGTGTGTCAGCAGATGGGATGACTGAGTGAATCCCTTCCCACAATTGGAACAGGTGAACAGTCTCTCCCCAGTGTGAACTCGCTGGTGTTTCAGCAGAGTAGATAAATCACTGAATCCTTTCCCACACACGGAGCAGGTGAACGGTCTCTCCCCAGTGTGACTGCGTTGATGTGTTTCCAGCACAGACGGGAATCTGAATCCCTTTCCACAATCCCCACATTTCCACGGTTTTCCCATGGTGTGGGTGTCTGCGTCTCGGTGCATTTCCTGACACTCTGATGGTGAAACAGGCAATGGTTTCCCCGTCCTAATGAGTGACTCTGTCAGAGCTTGGTGTGAAGCTTTGAGATTTCTGTTGCCAAATCCTCCCCTTTTAATATCCTGTAAAAGGAGTTTAAAATCTCATCACAGTCAATACAGCTCAGAAACTGAGAACAGACAATCCTAGTTGCTGTGGAACATTCTTTCCTCACTGGCTTAAAGTGAATAATGAATTTAAAACATTATTGCAAGTCAGCAAATCAATCAAAATGCTCACAAAGGAGTGGAATTTCTCTCCAGATGTACAGAAATCAGAAATAGTAAAATTATGTTTAATTCATACAGAATTTTAAGAACTCATAATCTCTACAGTGCAGAAAGAGGCTCTTCAGCCCATCAAGTCTGCACTGATGACTCAGATGAATGAACATGGTTCAATCCTGGATGTAATTAACAGCAGCAATAACAGCAGAATCCAACCCCTGTAACCACTTGTGAACTCGCTGGTGTCTGAGCAGGTGGGATGACTGAGTTAATCCCTTCCTACAGACATAACAGGTAAATGGCCTCTCCCCAGTGTGAATTCACTGATGTGACAGCAGATGACACTAAAATAGGTGGTATTGCAGACAGTGAGGAAGGTTATCAAAAATTGCAGCAGGATCTTGATCAGCTGGGGAAGTGGGCCGAGAAATGGCAAATGGAGTTCAATACAGATAAGTGTGAGGTGTTGCATTTTGGAAAGTCAAATCAGGGTTGGGCTTTCACGGTGAATGGCTGGACCTGAGGGAGTATCGAGGAACAGAGGGAACTTGGAGTTCAAGTGCACGGTTCTCTAAAAGTAGAGTCACAGGTAGGTAGGGTAGTGAAAAAGGTTTTTGGCATGCTGGCCTTCATCAGTCGGGGCATTGGGTATAGAAGTTAGGAAGTTATGTTGCAGTTGTACAGGAAGTTGGTGAGGCCGCAGCTGGAATATTGTGTTCGGTTTTGGTTGCCTTGCTATAGGAAAGATGTTATTAAAGTGGAAGGAGTGCAGAAGAGATTTACAAGGATGTTGCCAGGACTCAAGGGACTGAGTTATAGAGAAAGATTGGATACACTAGACTTTTTTCTTTGGAGCGTAGGACACTGAGGGGTGATCTTATCGAGGTGTATAAGATCATGAGAGGCATGGATAGGGTGAACATACTCAGTCTTTTTCCCGGGGTTGGGGAATCAAGAATGAGAGGGCATAGGTTTAAGTTAAGAGGGGAAGAATTAATGGGAACCTGAGGAGCATCTTTTTTACACAGAGGGTGATACATATGTGGAATGGACTGCCACAGGAAGTGGTTGAGGCAAGGACATTGACAACTTTTAAAAGGTATTTGGACAGATACATGGATAGGAAACGTTTAGAGGGATATGGGCCAAATGCAGGCAAATGGGGTCAGCTTGGATGGGCATTTTGATCGGCATGGACCAGTTTGGGCCGAAGGGCCTGTCTCCGTTCCATCGATTCTATGATTGGATGACTGAATCCCTTTGCACACACAATGCAGGTGAACAGCCTCTCCCCAGTGTGAACTTGCTGCTGAATCACACCAGCCCCAGAGCCAAGGAACCTCTCAGATAACAGAGCATAGCACTAAAAACTCTGAATTGTAGGTGAATGTTCAATAATACTCACCTCTGGAACAATTTCACTCTTTTCAAATTTAAAACCTCCTCCTGGAGCCTGCAGCTGGAAAGATATCAGAAGTACTGGAGTCAGGGAAAAATTGCAGTCATCAAATCTTCTAACTCCCTGTAAAAGGAGGTTACAAGAGTCATGTGTCAACTGTGGTTAGAAATTATGAGATAAACATTTTCCTTGTTTGAGATTGCTGTGTAAATCCTCCCCTTGCAACTCCCTGCTAAAGGAGTTTCCAAAATCCATCAGTCAGTCCAAGATAGAAATTTGTAACATTCTCTCCTATTTCCTTGTGTACAATTATTTAAGATCAATATGCTTACATTGGGAGCAGTTCAGACAAGATTCACTCAGCTGATTCCAGGCATAAATGTGTTTGTTTTATGAAGAAAGTTTGGGCAGGGTGCATCTGTACTCATTAACTTTTAGATAAATGAGAGATGAGCTTACTGAAGCATGTAAGATTATGTTGGTGCTTGACAAGATAAGTCCTGAAAGAATGTTTCTCCAAAACGGGAAATCTAGAACTGCAGGCAATTTAAAAATAAGGCTCTAAGACAGAGATGAGGAGAAATTTCTTCTCTGAGGACCAATAGCCTGTGGAATTCTCTCCCCCAGTGAGCAGTCAAGGCTGGTTCATTGAGTATATTCAAGACTGCTTTCTACACCATTTTCACTCCCACTCATGGGTTAGGGAGGTTGGGGCTGGAGGAAAATACAATGATCAGATGAGACATGAGTTTACTGAATGGTCGAGCTGAATGTGTCAATGTGTACTGAATGTGTACTGAATGTGTCAATGGCCTGCTCCTGCTCCTAATTCTGATGATCCTTTTCTTCTGTTATTCGGATGGCCACACATTCACCCTGCATAACCACCCCCTCTGAAGAGGGTGTACAGTAACCCAGCCCTGTTAGTCAACGAATCAAACATCTTCTCTCCTGGTCACCAGGACCCTGGAGCTCCACCCATTGCAGATGCCAGAATCTGAAATAAAAAGAGAAAATGCTGGAAAATCTCAGCAGGTCTGACAGCATCTGTGGAGAGAATAGAGCCAACGTTTTGAGTCTGGATGTCCTTTCGTCAGAGCTAAGGACAAAGAAAATCAAAAAGAAATTGAGGGTGGGGGAGGGGGAGCTGTAAAACGACAAAAAGAATGTAAATTAGGGTAAAGATGACAGAGAGAAGTGCTAAAAGTGTCCATTAAGGGATCATAATGTGTGAATGGCAGAATAGAGGTACAGATGGTTCAGGCAGTTGGCTTGAACGGTGGGGTGGGGGTGGGGGAGGCAAGGAGAGTGGGATTGGAAAAGTGGAAAAATGAAAGAGAGAAAGAAGGATGATAAAAATGGATGAATGAGATGAAAAGAAGAAACAGGATTAAATAAAATAAATGGAAATGGGGTGATGGTGGAGGGGAGTGTTCATGCTCTGAAGTTGTTGAACTCAATGTTCAATCCAGAAGGCTTTAAAGTGCCCAATCGTTCCTCCAGTTTGCATTGGGGTTCACCAGAACATTGCAAGGATGGACATGTGGACTAGAGCGTAGTCTGGTCTGTTGAAGTGGCAAATGACAGGAAGGTCTGGGTCCTGCTAGAAGGTGCAACACCTGCCCCTTTACCTCCTCTCTGCTCACCATCCAAGATCCTAAACACCCCTTTCAGGTGAAGCCGTGCCATCTTTATCCTAATTACATTCCCTTTGTCCCATTCCACCCCATAGTATAAATCTTTTCTGATTCTCTTTACCCTTAGCTCTGACAAAGGGTCATCCAGACTGGAAACATTGACTCCATTCTGATTCTGTCCCCACAGAAGCTGTCAGACCTGTTGAGCTTTTCCAACATTGTCTGGTTTAGCTCCGCCCACTGACTGCGCATGCGCCCTGCTCCCCGCGGAACAAAGATGGCGACCGCGGCACAGGGCCTGATCCCGGATAAAATCCCCGCAGCTGCAAACCCGAGACCCGTAGGGTCTGATTCCGACCTTGCGGCCTCCAGCGGGTGTTTGTGAAGCCTCCGCTCCCTCCCTACCCCGGTTCTGCACCGCCCTCCGCCCCATCGACTCTCACCGCTGGAAAAACAGTCTCCCGCACTCGCAGGGCTCCGAGTAAAGTGACACTGCGCCTGCGCATTGGGCGCCTGTGGCGTGAATAGGGCACTTTCACACCCGCAGCGAATGCTAGGTGATAACTGCACCATTGAATTCTCAAACAGTTAATACAAAATAAAATTGTTAACATTTGAGATAACAAAATATTGTGAATTGGTGATTTGCTGTGCTCTATTTCTGGAAGATCTGCTGTGGATCACACAGAGGTATCAACGTTTTTACACCGTTTCCCCTCTCACTCATAGAGTCATAGAGGTTTACAGCATGGAAACAGGCCCTTCGGCCCAACTTATCCATGCCGCCCTTTTTTTAAACCCCTAAACTAATCCCAATTGCCCGCATTTGGCCCAGATCCCTCTATACCCATCGTACCCATGTAACTAAATGCTTTTTAAAAGACAAAATTGTACCCACCTCTACGACTACCAGCTTGTTCCAGACACTCACCACCCTGTGTGTGAAAAAATTGCCCCTCTGGACACTTTTGTATCTCTCCCCTCTCACCTTAAACCTATGCTCTCTAGTTTTAGACTCCCCTACCTTTGGGAAAAGATATTGATTATCGAGCTGATCTGTGCCCTTGATTATTTTATAGACCTCTATAAGATCACCCCTCAGCCTCCTACACTCCAGAGAAAAAAGTCCCAGTCTATCCAGCCTCTCCTTATAACTCAATCCATCAAGTCCCGGTCGCATCCGAGTAAATTTTTTCTGCACTCTTTCTAGTTTAATAATATCCTTTCTATAATAGGGTGACTAGAATTGCACACAGTATTCCAAGTGTGGTCTTCCCAATGTCTTGTACAACTTCAACAAGACGCCCCAACTCCTGTATCCAAACTCCTCTGTTGATGTGCTGATTCTGGCTGGGTTCAATCGCACAGTCACTGGTTCCTCTCTCTGTCCCTGATACTGAATATTCACTCTTCTATATAATGATACAACACAAATAGAAACCATTTGGCCCATTATGTCTGTGTTGGCTCCCTGGAAGATCTATCCAATTAATTCCACAGCCCTGCTGGCAGAGTCAGAACAATGTATATCTGCTGCAGTAATCTGAGACCTTAATGGAAAAAGTTTTCCAGTCGGATAGTTCTCAGACACAATTGCCCCTGTGGAAAGATTGATTATCCAATTCATTGAGCAGATATAAAGTGCCCATTAAGCACACAAAGTGCCTGCCAGAGATTAATTATATATTTCTGCAGACCCCCATATACTGTAGTGATATTATCCTAAAGGGACAAGGGAGTATTCCAGTGTGTTAAGAGTGATTGATTGATGGAATTACAAAGAAAAAGAATTCATGTCCTGAATCTTCAGAATTATTACTTGGCTGGGATGTTTCAGTATGAAAGAATCCCACATATTAGTCAGGCAAAGAGATCATGTCCAATGGACCTGTTAAATACAAATCACTGTTAGATTGCACTGGGGTTTATGTGATCTGGTTTTATGAACAAGGTCCGTATCAGACTGGAGCTGTGTCTTTGATTCTCCACAACAGTTGTCATATCCTCACTAAATATCCACCACAACCACAACAGTTAGCCCAGAAATCTGAATTTATTGTGATCACAGCCTTCAAACTGTTACTGATACAATCACCAAATATTCTGAAAGCTCCTTTGGTTGTAATTCCCTCACAGAAAACCTACCCCTTTGGGGGAGAAGACACGGCTTCTCCACAGCAGAAAGGAAACCACTCCTCACCACTCCAAACTGAAAGATTGGGGATGTTGCTGGTAAGTGTCCAGGACAAATTGCTATTTGTGAGGTGAAGGTAGATCAGCAGCAGGAGTTAGTGAAGGGAGGGATGGTAATAACCAGGCAAACTGAATCACCAGGAAAGCTGCTCTAGAGGAGATTCCATGGGATCCACTCAAAACACAATCGTTGGGACTTGTACGACAGACGCCAGGTAAATGTCTTTTAAAAACTTATCAGGATGCTGACCCAAATGTGACTGTGGGCAAAGAGGGTGGGCACCATAGAAAAAACTTCCCCTCATCACTCACAGCAAGTAAGGACTCACTCATCTGACATAGAGTTTTTTAAAAATCACAAGCATGGTTTGAATTTGACTTTAGTCACACCTTAGAAAGGTAGTATAAGATCAAAGCAAGGCATATTTCTTGTTTTTTGACTCCTCAATATTATACAAGATGATCACACTATCAGCAGCTGAGGATGCATCAGAATGTCCATCAGCACCTGAAGCTGTGCCTCATCTGTATCTAAACAAATCAGATCCTGCAAAATGCATTGTCCTAATGAACACATCCCATATTATTGATCTTCCCTGGGAAACAATGCAGCTTGATTATACCGGCTCACTCTCCACACTAAAAGGAGGAGACTGGTATATCCTGCTAATTACAGGTATATTTAGCTGGTGGGTTGAAGCTTTCCCTGTTTGTAAAAATGATGCAGACACTACAGCTAAAATCCTGTGGGAACAGATCTTTACCAGATGAGGTTTCCAGAAATGGATGGAGAGTGATAATGGTTCTCAGCAGAAATAATGTAAAAGCTCTGTAGTCTTTGGAAAAGAAAAAATCCAGAAAAATATATATATTTTTAAAAGTTGGGGAATTTCATATTTATCCAGAAGTAAAGCCCAGTCAAGATAGGATGGTTATTATTGTCAGAAGCAAAACCTGTCTCGCAGAATGAACATTGTTCAGTCCAACTGAGTGGCCCTGTGGCACAGTGGTTAACACTGCTGGCTCATAGTGTCAGGGACTCGGGTTTGATCCACAGCTTTTGTCACTGTCTTTGTGGAGTCTGCACGTTCTCCCCATGTCTGTGTGGGTTTCCTCTGGATGCTCTGGTTTCCTCCCACAGTCCAAAAGACATGCTGGTCAGGTACATTGGCTATACTAAATTCTCCCTCAGTGTACCCGAACAAGCGCCAGAGTGTGGTGACTAGGGGATTTTCACAGCATCTTTATTGCAGTGTTAATGTAAGGCTACTTGTGACACTAATAAATAAACTTTAAACTTTTTTTAAAAACAGCAGTAATGACAGCAGAAGCCAACCTCTGCAGTCACTTGTGAACTCACTGGTGTCTAACCAGGTTCATAGAAATCATAGAAATCCGACAGTACAGAAAGAGGCCATTCGGCCCATCGAGTCTACACCGACCACAATCCCACCCAGGCCCTACCCCCATATCCCTACATATTTACCCGCTAATCCCTCTAACCTACCTATCTCAAGACACTAAGGGGCAATTTTAGCATGGCCCATCAACCTAACCCGCACATCTTTGGACTGTGGGAGGAAACCGGAGCACCCGGAGGAAACCCACGCAAACACGAGGAGAATGTGCAAACTCCACACAGACAGCGACCCAAGCCGGGAATCGAACCCAGGTACCTGGAGCTATGAAGCAGCAGTGCTAACCACTGTGCTACCGTGCCACGCAGGTTGGATGACTGAATGAAGCCTTTCCCACACCCAAAGCTGATAAAAACTACTCCCCTCTGTGGACTAATTGGTGGCTCAACAGGTTGGAAGAAAGGGAAAGTCCTTTTGCATCCATGGATCAGGTGAATGATATCTCCCTCATGTGAATGAGTTGGTGATGCACATTTCATGTCTGCTTTTAAAGGTTTTCACACATTGGGAACATGTAAACACTCCTTTCAGTGTGAACAAGGTAATGGTCAATGAGACACGGTGACTGAGCAAATCCCTTCCAGCACAAATGTTCGGGTTTGGAATGCACTGCCTAGATTGGGTGGAAGCAAGTTCAACTGAGGCACTCAGGAGGGACTTAGACTGTTATTGGAAAAGGAAGAATGTGCAGGGTTTGATTTGATTTATTTGATTTGATTTATTGTCACATGTATTCATAGACAGTGAAAAGTATTGTTTCTTGCGTGCTGTGAAGGAAGGGATTCAGTCAATTGTGCAGCCTGCGGACGCACCAGCGAGTTCACACTGGGGTGAGGCCATTCACCTGCTCTCAGTGTGGGGAGGGATTCACTCAGTTATCGAACATGCGGACACACCAGCGGGTTCATACTGGGGAGAGGCCGTTCACCTGCTCTCAGTGTGGGAAGGGATTCAGAGCTTCATCCAGCCTGCGGACACACCAGCGAGTTCACACTGGGGAGAGACCGTTCATCTGCTCTCAGTGTGGAAAGGGATTCACTCGGTCATCCCACCTGCGGAGGCACCAGCGAGTTCACACTGGGGAGAGGCCATTCACCTACTCTGTGTGGGAAGCGGTTCAGTGATTCATCCAGCCAGCAGAAACACCAACAAGTTCACACTGGGGAGAAACCGTTCACCTGCTCTGTGTATGGAAAGGGGTTCTCTCGGTTATTCTGCCTGCAGACACACCAGGGAATTCACACTGGGGAGAGACCGTTCAGCTGCTCTGTGTGTGAAAAGAGATTCAGTCTTTCATCTCAGCTGTTGGTACACCAGCGAGTTCACGAGTTATTCCAGGGGTCGATTCTGCTGTTATTGTTTCTGCTCTCAATTATATTGGTCAATGGGAAGGGTCGGAGGGTTTCTTTCTGCTGGACTGGCCGGTCTCACAACTTTGCCTCCAGTGGGCTGATGCTCTTTGAGTCTTGTTGCGAATACCTCGTTTCAAATTTCACAAGGATCACAGAGTGACCGGGTGTGAGGAAGTTCAGAGATATTTAGTCAGCATTTCTGTTTGAAACCTCCCAAATGCCCATCCAATTTCCTTTGGAATTGTTTATTGTCTCCACTTCCTCCACCCTCGTAGGCAGCGAGTTCCAGGTCATTACCATTCGCTGCATCAAAATATTCTTCCTCACATGGGCAGCACGGTAGCACAGTGGTTAGTACTGCTGCTTCACAGCTCCAGGGACCTCGGTTCGATTCCCGGCTTGGGTCACAGTCTGTGTGGAGTTTGCACATTCTCCTCGTGTTTGCGTGGGTTTCCTCCAGGTGCTCTGGTTTCCTCCCACAGTCCAAAGATGTGCGGGTTAGGTTGATTGGGCATGCTAAAAATTGCCCCTTAGAGTCCTGAGATGCGTAGGTTAGAGGGATTAGCGGGTAAATATGAAGGGATATGGGGGTAGGGCCTGGGTGGGATTGTGGTTGGTGCAGACTCAATGGGCCGAATGGCCTCTTTCTGCACTGTAGGATTTCTCTGATTCTGTGATCCCACCCAAAACTTTAACTTTGCTTGTCATCCTTGTCCCATCAGCTAATAGGAACAGATTTTCTTTGTCCACCTTATCTAAACCTGTCAGAATCTTGTCCACCTCTATCAAATGATGATGATATTGAACTTGCTGCCAACGTGGGTGATCATAGAGTTTTACAGCATGGAAAGAGGCCCTTCGGCCCATCGTGTTTGTGCCGGCCATCAAGCACCGTTCTATTATAATCTCATTTTCCACACGTGATGTGTAACCTTGCATATTATGGCATTTCAAGAGCTTATCTAAATTCTTCTTAAATGCTATGATGATTCCCACCTCTACCACCCTTTCAGGCAGTGAGTTCCAGATTCCCACCACCGTCTGAGTGAAAAAGCTTTCCCTCTCATCTCCTATAAACCTCCTGCCCCTGAACTTAAATCCAGGCCCCTGGTTATTGACCTCTCTACTAAAGAGAAAAGTTCCTTCCTCTCCCCCCTATCTGTGCCCCGCAGAATTTTATACACCTCAATGTTATGGAATGGAGGGATACAAACGATTGGTCTAGTTGGACCAAGGAGCGGCACAGGCTTGGAGGGCTGAACGGCCTGTTTCCTGTGCTGTACTGTTCTTTGTTAGGCTGGATAACTTGGGGTTGTTCTCCTTGGAGCAAAGTAGATTGACAGAGGTGTACAAGGGTACATGGAGGTGTCAAGGTTTACATGCTCTGTTTACACGTGTACAAGCTCTGACTATGGGTTATCCAGTCTCGAAACGTTGGTTCGATTCTCTCTCCACAGATGATGTCAGATCTGCTGAGACTTTCCAGCATTTACTGTTTTACTTTCCCTTCCTTTTTCCTTCTCTGTCACCGCTCTGCCTCATCAATAAGACATTGGGACTCAGAGGGTTGATGCAGTTTGATGGACAAGTTGTCTCCATTCTGAACACTGGGGAACAAGCGCCTCCCACTGATTGACAACATTGCCCTCTACAAAGATGGCGGCCGCACATGCGCACTGCTGCCTATTGCCCCCAATAAAGATGGCGAACGTTAACCCGAAACGAACATGAGGAACTGCAGCCCTGCTCGGTACAAACTGGGTCCGGGAAGCTCTTTTCCGCATTTTGCGACTCTCACAACATGGTTACGCAGCGCTTCCACCCACCTGGACGATCCATTGCTCTCTCCGTACCGCCAATCACCTCGAACAGATTTCCGAGTCCAAAACAAAAGCCGTTTTCCATCGCCATTACTCACACTGCGCATGCTCGAGTCAAAGTAGGCCCCGCCCCTCGTTCGCTCCGATTGGTTGGAGGACCGACCGCTCCAGATCGGTCCTCCAGCACTGCCTCCTCTTCCCATTGGTTCGCGCTGCCGTCAATCAGCCGGACATTGTGATGGTGACTTGCTGTTTGTCCAATAATCAGTGACAGAGTCTCAGTGTAACAATGACACACACAGGCTCCAATACAATCAGAGTGGGGATGGAGCACAGAGACAACACAGCAAAGCACTGACTTACTCTGAGTGTAACAAATACAACGTTTGTTTAAATAATAAGAGTCACGTTGCAGTATGTTAGTGAACACAGCATTGGATCCAATGTAATGGTAATACAGTCAGTATCTCGTGCACCAGAACCAAAGTTTAGGTTTCATTTGACAGTGTGAGTGAGTCATGGTCCATTGATATAATGTGTTTAGATTCCAGTGTGTGTTACTCTGCCACTGTCAGTATCAGACAATAACCTGTCTGTTATTCCAATTCTGCTGTATTTTACAACTGCAGCTCCTGGGGCTGATTGGAGTCTGGTATAATAATCACTGAGGTCGGTTTCAGTGTCTCTGAGGTCATTTTAACTGCAGATAATCTGACATTAAGGGAGACAAGAGCCCCAACAAACATTTGATTATAATAGGAGGACAAAGTGCAAGGGAACAATGATATTTTAAGGTGTCTGTGTTATGGTGAGTGTCACTGGGAGGTGAGTGATAAAATACAAGTGGAAACATCATGACAGAGACACATGCGACTGACTCGGCCTGACTGAGAGCTGTTATACTCGAGGTGAGAATAATGAGGACATGGGGAACTCCAGGGATTTCTGATATCTGAGGTGTATCTGTTCGAGGAATTGAAAATAATCAGTTCCTTCTCATGGTTATCTGCAGTTCTCAAGTTACACACAGGAAACAGATCTGACAGCTCATCAAACCCAATGGTTTAATTTTCTGTTTGAGACACATTGTGACTGAAAAGATCAAATATTAAAACCTCAGGAGAGAAACATTCAGAATGTCACAAAGATGAGTGAACTGTCCAATTAATCCTATTGACCATCACTCTGCCAATTTACCTTCTGCAAGTATTTATCCAATTCCCTTTGAAAGTTACTATTAAACCTGCTTCTAGCACCTGTCAGTTTGTGCATTCCAGATCATATCCAGTTATTGTGTTAAAAATTCTCCTTATCACCCCCTCCAGTTCTGTTGTCAATTATATTAAATCTCTGTATCCTCTGCTTACAGACCCTCCTGCACCTGGGAAATAGATTCTCTCCATCAACAGACTTCCTGCTCCTGGGAAATAGTGTCAATGGAGAGAAACTATCATAAATCATTTGTCATTTGAAACACCTCTATTAAATCTCCCCATCACATTCCCTAAACTAAGATGGATAACCGATGTTTTTCCTGCCCTGAAGAATTATATGGACTCAAAATGTTAACTCTCTGAACAGATGCCGCCGGACCTGCTGGGTTTTTCTGCTTCTCTCCCTGTTTTTCCTTCTGTAATCAATCAGAAACTCTTCATGATTTTGAACATGTCGATTAAATAGGAACACACAGAGCCTGAGAAAGTTACAGAGGAAGAGAGAGATGGAAAGACTGAGAGAAAAATTGAGGAAGATTTTAAAAAGCAGTAAGATGAGGAAGGTCAAAGATAAAAGCTGAGAAATAGAAGAAACAAGCAATACAGAGAGAATGATATACAATATAAGGGAGCAGGCTATCAGTTCCCAGCTACGGGGAACAGAGGGAACTCAGTAATTGATCCACAGACACAGCTGGCTATATCTGCGAATGGAAACTCTGAACAGAAATAACAGGCTCATTTGTAAATGTCACCACAATGTGATCTGTGTGACTCTGCCCTGACTCTGTGGACAGATATAGGTCACATTGACAGATGTTCTCACCAGATTGTGGTCCCTGGATTTATTTTCTGCTCAGAAGTGAGATGTGAGGTTTGGAACCGGCAGCAGAGAAACAGGAAGTTGTGATACCTGAGAATGAAACAGCCGGCGTCAGTTTGATGTTATCACCGTGAACAGTCTTCCTGCCTGTGAGGGTGAACTCACTCTGACAGCATCAAGAACAACCACACAGATTGCTGCCAGTCTCAGCATTACATTCACCTCCATTCCCATTTTAAACAATAAAGAAAGGAGATTATTATGGATTTTTAACACATTCACTGAATTGGGAGATGGACTGAGGGTCATCACTGGGAGAAATGAGGAGGAATTAGAGAACAAATGAGTTTTCCCAAAGAGGGTTATTAGAAAAGAGGAGATTTAAAGTGAGTCAGGGCCTGTCAGAGGAAGTGGGAGAGAGAAACAGAGAGGATTGAATCTCCATCAATTAGATGTTTTCTCAGACAGCGAAGAGAGATGAAGTGTGTTTGTGCTTTTTCAGAGAGAGGTAATGAGAGAGAGAAAACAATGAATAAGTTTAAGCATTATCTGAAATAGGAAGGTTAAATGAGTGAGTGTTTGAAAGAAAGAGAGACATTAAGTGATGAAGACAGTTTCTGAGAGGAGAGAGGTTAAGTGAATGTGAGAGAGGAGCGAGGTTAGAGTGTAAGAGAGCTGGAAGGTGAGGTAAGTGTGAGTGAATGCCTGGAGAGAGAGAGAAACGTTCAGTGAGTGTTAGAGAGATGAGAGATGTTGAATGATTGAGATTCTGAGAGAGAGGAGATGTTAAGTGAGTGAATGTCTGAAAGAGAGGAGAGCAGGTTCACACCCAGGGGTCACTGAGAATGATCAAAATAAGGAGATCACCCAGAAAACTACCAACAGGAAACTTCAGCTGAACACATCACTCATTCTTAAATGATCAGTCAGGACTCTGTTGCTGCTCAGCTTCTCTCTGTTCTGTTATAATGGTTAAAGGCTGATAGGAGGGAGGTTTATTTAGAAGGATAGTGGATGGGAAGCACACAACAAAACTGAGAATTCTTGGACACACACTGCAGCTCCTTCTCTATCTGGGAATCAAATTGTTGTCTATTTGTCCCAGCAGTTAACAGGCTCCTTTGAACGTCTCCAGCTGCTACTTTGATGCCGACTTCAACCAATTTATTTTAAGCCAGTTTCTGTTCAATAAACTAGGACTGACACACACACACATTAAAATGTTTTAGACTTTTTTGCATTTTTAGTCTGGAAACCTAAACCTGCCGTTTCACTCTCAGTCAGGAATAGATCCCAGTTTTACACCAATCTTTGACAGCACGTTTCCAGCATTCACCATTGTTCTTCCTGACTCTAAACACAGTTGTAAAGGAGCTTCTGTTCCGTGTCTCGGAACCATGGAAAAGAACGACTGGGACACATTTCTTACACACCTCAGGATTCACCCACACGGGGACTTTGCTGTCAGTGAAAAGTGACGAAAAAGACCAAAGTGCTGTTTGTCCCTCTCAGCGTGACCCTGAAGGACTGGGTCAAGAATGAAGTTCTGTTCCTACTGTATGATCCTCCCTCAGATTGCCCTTTCTGAGCTCCAGCCTGGTGACGTTAAACACTCAAATGGAAAAGACAAAAATCTACAACAATGATTCAATCAAATGTCTATTTCACATTTATTCAGAATATCAAACCTCAACAGAAGAAAAAAGTCAGAGTGAACATGATTCAGACCTAGATATGATTAACAGCATCAATAAGTGTAGAATCTAAACCTTGCAGTCCCTTGTGAACTCGCTGGTGTGTTAGCAGGTGGGATGACTGAATAAATCCCTTTCCACAGACATTACAGGTGAACGGCCTCTCCCCAGTGTGAACTCGCTGGTGGTTCAATAGGTTGGATGAACGAGTGAATCCCTTCCCACATTCAGAGCAGGTGAACGGTCGATCCCCTGTATGGAGCTGCTGGTGTATCAGAAGGTTGGATGAATTAATGAATCCTTTCCCACAGTCGGAGCAGGTGAAGGGCCTCTCCCCAGTGTGAATTCTCTGGTGGTTCAATAAGGCAGATGGACGGCTGAATCCCTTCCCACACACACAGCAGGTGAATGGCCTCTCCCCAGTGTGAGTATATTGGTGCATTAACAGATCCTTTTTGTTTTTAAAGCTCTTCTCACAGTCTGAACAATTAAAATGTTTGTCAGAGTGAACAAGTTGATGTGTCTGCAGGTGGGATGACTGAATGAATCCTTTCCCACACACAGAGCAGGTGAACGGTCTCTCCCCAGTGTGAATGCATTGGTGTGTCAGCAGATCTTTTTTGCATTTAAAACTCTTCTCACAGTCAGAACATGTAAACAGTCTCTCATCAGTGTGAACAAGTTGGTGTGTCACAATGTGGGATGAGCGAGTGAATCCCTTCCCACACACAGGGCAGGTGAACAGCCTCTCCCCAGTGTGAACCCGTTGGTGAGTCAGAAGGTTGTATGAATGGGTGAATCCCTTCCCACAAACGGAGGAGGGGAACGCTCTCTCCCCAGTGTGACTGCACCAATGAACTTCCAGTTGTGATGGGAAACCGAATCCTTTCCCGCACTCCACACATTTCCACGGTTTCTCCATGGTGCTGGTGCCCTTGTGTTTCTCCAGGTTGGATGATCAGTTGAAACCTCGTCCACACACACAACATACATGTAGTTTCACCCTGCTGTGAACTGTGTGATGTTTTTTCAGGCTGTGGACTAGTTAAAGCTCTTTCCACAGTCAGTTCACTGGAACACTCTCAATCGGGTGTGTGTTTGTTTCAATGCTTTTCCGGTCACACTGATGTTTAAAATCTTTGCCGACAGACAGAAGAGTCAAACATTTCTCCTCCCATATTCAAAGACCAATGATATTCAGCTCCTAATGAACAAAATGACTTTGCCAGTTCGTTTTCTGTCTGCCAATCCTCCACTTCCAATATCCTGTAAAAAAAAATTTGGAAAAGTCATCAGCGTCAGTCCGGAATAGAAATCCTGAAGAGACAATTCTAGTTTCTCTGGGACATTCTTTCCTCTCTTGTTCCCCAAAATCTGTAAATCGCTGTCCCACACACTCTCCCTCCTCCCTGGGCTGAAATCCAAACCCATCTCACCATTTCTTTCCTCCACTCCCAGTTTTCTCCCTCCCTCTCCTCTGTCTGGGTTCAGTTCTCCAGCTCCTGTCTGCAGACTGACAATAAAACCAATGGGTCTTATTGGGGGTGTTGGGGCCTCCAGCGGGTGTTTGTGAATCCTCCCCGCCCACCTCCCAGGGTTTCCTTCCTTCCCAGAGATCAGAGTCCTCATTGATTTGAGGCCAAAGTGTAACCTCTTATTTATTGTCCCCCCTCCTCCATCCTCTGATGTGAACCATCCTCCAGTGGCTGAGCCAGGATGGGGCCGTTAACCTGGGCCTGTTCCCGGGAGGGAGGGAGGGAGAAGCCCCGCAGCTGCAAACCAGGGAGCTGACAATGATTCTGAAGGGTTTGCGGATCCACAAAGTGTTTCCAAATCCTCCCAGCCACCGCCTAACGCTGACTCCGCTTCTCCGGGACAAACAAGCGCCAAGGCCAGCAATGACACTGCGCATGCTCCACATCACAATGCCCGGGGACTGATTGACGACAGCTCTGAACCAATAGGAAGAGGGGGCGGGGCCGGAGGATCGCGCTGGAGCGACTGGTCCTCCAACCAATCGCAGTGAATGAGGGGCGGGTCGTGACGCATGCGCAGTGCGGGTAATGGCGACGGACAGACCGACGGTTTTAACTCGGAAGCGAGATCAATACGAGGTAGAGGGCGGCGCGCGGGGAATGATAAATGTGGCGGGTGGGTGGAGAGACTTTCTCAACATGTTGTTCAAACCCAAACCCCGGAAATGAACTTCCCGGTCCCCCGCTTTGTACCAAATGGAGCGGCAGCTTGTAGTGTTAGACCCGGGCTGACTGCCGCCATTGAGGCTGCATGTGGGAGGCCGGCAGGGATTGTGATCGGAGAGTGAAGCCCTGACGTCACAATGGAATGGGTGAGTGTGACATCACAATGGAGTGGCTGAGGGTGTGACGTCACAATGGAATGGGTGAGGGTGTGACGTCACAATGGAATGTGAGGGTGTGACGTCACAATGGAATGTGTGAGGGTGTGACGTCACAATGGAATGGGTGAGGGTGTGACGTCACAATGGAATGGGTCGGAGTGTGAGGTCACAATGGAATGGGTGAGGGTTCCAAATTCGCCCGACTTTGGTCATTGCCAAGATTTTCGAGTCCATTATTAAAGCTGAGATCGCAGAGTACTTGGAAGTGCAGGATAAAGTAGGACTGAGTCAGCACGGCTTTGTCAAGGGGAGGTCATGTCTGACAAATCTGTTAGAGTTCTTTGAGGAGCTTTTGATTTGATTTATTATTGTCACATGTATTAACATACAGTGAAAAGTGTTGTTTCTTGTGCGCTATACAGAGAAAACATACCATTCATAGAGAAGGAAATGAGAGAGTGCAGAATGTAGTGTTACAGTCAGAGTGAGAGTGTAGAGAAAGGTCAACTGAATGCAAGGTAAGTCCATTCAAAAGACTGACAGCAGCAGAGAAGGAGCTATTCTTGAGTCGGTGGTACGTGACCTCAGACTTTTGTATCTTTATCCCGAGGGAAGAAGGTGGAAGAGAGAATGTCGGGGTGCTTGGGGTCCTTAACTATGCTGGCTGCTTTGCCGAGGCAGCGGGAAGTGTAGACAGAGTCAATGGATGGGAGGCTGGTTCGCATGATGGATTGGGCTACATTCACAACCTTTTGTAGATCCTTGCAGTCTTGGGCAGAGCAGGAGCCATACCAAGCTGTGCTACAACCAGAAAGAATGCTTTCTATGGTGCATTTGTAAAGGTTGGTGAGAGTCGTAGCTGACATGCCAAATTTCCATAGTCTTCTGAGAAAGTAGAGGCGTTGGTGAGCTTTCTTAACAAGAGTGTCGACATGGGGAGACCAGGACATGTTTTTGGTGATCTGGATACCTAAAAACCTGAAACTCTCGACCCTTTCTACTTCGTCCCCATTGATGTCGACATGGGCATGTTCTTCTTTATGCTTCCTCAAGTCGATGACAATCTCCTTTGTTTTGTTGACATTGAGGGAGGGATTATTGTTGCCGCACCAGTTCACCAGGTTCTCTATCTCATTCCTGTACTCTGTCTCATCATTGTTTGAAATCCGACCCAGTGCTGTGGTGTCGTCAGCAAACTTGAAAATCGAATTGGAGGGAAATTTAGCCGCACAGTCATAGGTGTAGAAGGAGTATGTTAGGGGGCTGAGAACACAGCCTCGTGGGGCACTGGTGTTGAGGATGATCGTGGAGGAGGTGTTGTTGCCTATCCTTACTGATTGTGGTCTGTGAGTTAGGAAGTTCAGGATCCAGTTGCAGAGGGAGGTGCCGAGACCCAGGCCACAGAGTTTGGAGATGAGTTTCGTGGGACTAATAGTGTTGAAGGCTGAGCTGTAGTCAACAAATAGGAGTCTGACATAGGTGTCCTTGTTATCTAGCTGTTCCAAGGTTGAGTACAGGGCCAGGGAAATGGCGTCTGCTGTGGACCTGTTGCGGCGGCAGGCAAACTGTAGTGGATCCAGATAGTCCGGGAGGCTGGAATTGATTCGTACCGTGACAAACCTTTTGAAGGACTTCATCATGATGGATGTCAGAGCCACCGGCCGATAGTCATTAAGACACGCTGCTTGGTTTTTCTTAGGTACCAGGATGATGGTCATCTTTCTTGAAGCAGATAGGGACCTCAGATTGTTGTAAAGAGAGGTTGAAGATGTCTGTGAATACCTCTGCCAGCTAATCCGCACAGGATCTGAATGCACATCCGGGTATCCCATCCGGGCCAGTTGCTTTCTGTGGGTTGACCTTGAAGAAAGCTGCTCTGACATCTGCAATGGAGACCCCAGATACAGGTTCATCCAGGGCTTCCAGGGTGGAGGGCATGCTCTCGCTGACCTCTTGCTCAAAACGAATGCATTGAGCTCATCAGGGAGAGGTGCGTTGGAGCCAGCAATTTTACATGCCTTCATTTTGTCGCCTGTTATGTCTTGCAGACCTTGCCACAGTCAGCGGGGGTTGGTGTGGCTCGCCTGGGACTCTAGCTTGGTCCGGTATTGTCTTTTGGCATCTTTGATGGATCTCCTTAGATCATATCTGGTAACAAAGAAGTTAGATAAAGGAGAACTAGTGGACCTGATTTATTTAGATTTCCAGAAGGCCTTTGACAAGGTGCTGCAGAGGAAACTGTTAAATAAGTTAAGTGCCCATGGTGTTAAGGGTAAGATCCTGGCATGGATAGAGGATTGGCTGGCAGAAGGCAGAGAGTGGGGATAAAGGGGTCTTTCTCAGGATGGCAGCCGGTGACCAGTGGTGTGTCTCAGGGGTCAGTGCTGGGACCACAACTTTTCACAATATACATTAACGATTTGGAGGAAGGAACTGAAGGTACTGTTGCTAAGTTTGCAGATGATACAAAGATATGTCGAGGGACAGGTAGTATTGAGGAAGCAGGGGGGCTGCAGAAGGACTTGGACAGGTTAGAAGAGTGGGCAAAGAAGTGGCAGATGGAATATAATGTGGAAATGTGTGAGGTTTTGCACTTTGGAAGGAGGAATGGAGACAACAAGTATTTTCTAAATGGAGAAATGCTTAGGAAATCAGAAACACAAAGGGACTTGGAAGTCATTGTTCAAGATTCTCTTCAAGTTAACGTGCAGGTTCAGTTGGCAGTTAGGAAGGCAAATGCAATGTTAGCATTCATGTCGATAGGCCTGGAATACAAGAGCAGGGATATATTTCTGAGGCTGCGTAAGGCTCTGGTCAGTCCCCATTTGGACTATTGTGAGCAGTTTTGGTCCCCATATCTAAGGAAGGATGTGCTGGCTTTGGAAAAGGTCCAGAGGAGGTTCACAAGAATGATCCCTGGAATGAAGAGCTTGTCCTATGAGGAACAGTTGAGGACTCTGGGTCTGTACTCATTGGAGTCTAAAAGGATGAGGGGGGATCTTATTGAAACTTACAGGATACTGCAAGGCCTGGATAGAGTGGACGTGGAGAGAATGTTTCCACGAGTAGGAACAGCTAGAAATAGAGGGCACAACCTCAGACTAAAGGGCCGATCCTTTAAAGCAGAGATGAGGAGGAATTTCTTCAGCCAGAGAGTGGTGAATCTGTGGAACTCTTTGCTGCAGAAGACTGTGGAGGCCAGGTCATTGAGTGTCTTTAAGACAGAGATAGATAGGTTCTTGATTAATGAGGGGATCAGGGGTTATGGGGAAAAGGCAGGAGAATGGGGATGAGAAAAATATCAGCCATGATTGAATGGCGGAGCAGACTCGATGGGCCGAGTGGCCTAATTCTGTTACTGTGTCTTATGGTCTAATGAGTTGAGACTGGGGTGGCGTCGGACGATGTCACTGAGGTGGAAATAGGCAGTCTTGATGATGATGTGGCTGGAAGCTCATCCTGGAGTGAAATATTTCACCATGGTTGTGAACAGCCTGGTTCCGGCTCCGACAGGGAGTGGAGTTTGTCGTGGGGACTGAAGACAATGGGTTCAGACTTCCCAGTATTTATATGGAAAACATTTCTGTTCTCTTAGTCCTGGATGGCAGGCAAGTCAGGATGGTGTGTGAGTTGGAGGGGAACTTGGAGCTGATGGTGCTAACCACTGTGCCACCGTGCCGCAGAATGCTAAATGGAATGAGAGAGAGAGAGTGTATGTGTGAGGGGCGTGGGTGGAGATTTAAAGAATGTTCCATAGAAACTACAATTGTCTGTTTTGAATTTCTACCATGTGCTGACAGTGATGATTTTTGTAAACTGCTTTCAGTGGATATCGGAAGGAGAGGTTTTGACTGGAAAAGCACTGAGATTCTCACACCCGTATCAGAGTGTTCCAGTGCACTGATTGTGGAGAGACACAAGGACTCCGACACCATGGAGAAACCATGGAAATGTGGAGACTGTGGGAAGGGATTCAGAGCCCCATCTGGGGTGGAATCTCATCGACGCAGTCACACCGGGGAGAGACCGTTCATATGCTCCACTTGTGGGAAGGGATTCAATCATTCATCGAATCTGCTGAGAGAGAGAGAGAGAGAAAGATTGAGAGAGAAAGAATCCAACCCCTGCAATCACTTGTGAACTTGTTGGTGTCGCTGCAGGTTGGATGACCGATTGAATCCATTTCCCACACACGGAGCAGGTGAACGGTCTGTCCCCGGTGTGAAGTCGCTGGTGTCTCTGCCACGTGGATGACCTCCTAAACCTCTTTGTGCAGTGAGAGCAGCTAACCAGTCTCTCGTCAGTGTGAATGGGTTGGTGGACCATCAGTTCTTGAGAGCTTTTGAAGCCACTCCCACAGTCAGAGCATTTAAAGGGTCTGTCTTGGGTGTGAGTGACCTTGTGGCTCAACAGGTTGGGCAACTGAGTGAATCCCTTCCCACACACACAGCAGGTGAACGGTCTCTCCCCGGTGTGAATGCGCTGGTCGGTCAGCAGATTGTTTAACCGAGTGAATCCTTTCCCACACACAGAGCAGGTGAATGGCCTCTCCCCAGTGTGAACTCCCTGGTGTGTTTGTAAATGGGATAACTGAGTGAATCTCTTCCCACACACACAGCAGGTGAACGGTCTCTCTCCAGTGTGAACTCCCTGGTATGTTTGTAAATGGGATAACTGAGTGAATCTCTTCCCACACACAGAGCAGGTGAATGGCCTCTCCCCAGTGTGAACTCCCTGGTGTGTTTGTAAATGGGATAACTGAGTGAATCTCTTCCCACACACACAGCAGGTGAATGGTCTCTCTCCAGTGTGACTGCGCCGATGAGTTTCCAGTGCAGATGGGAACCTGAATCCTTTCCCACAGTCCCCACATTTACACAATTTCTCCATGGTGCGAGTGTCCTTGTGACTCTCCAAGCTTGACAATCAGTTCAGTTACAACAAAACATGGGTGCGGTCTCTCTGCTGCAATGTATTTTCAGGCTGTTTAACTGGTTAAAGTTCTTTCCACAGTCACTCAGGTGTGTGCATGTTTCAGTGTGTGTGTCTCGGTGCTTTTCCAGTCACACTGATGTTTAAAATCTCCTGAAGCAGACAGAGCAGAGAAACATTTCCATTCTAGATTCAAAGCTCGATGATATTCAGGTCCCAATGAACTGAGTGACTATGTTAGATTTTGATGTGAGGTTTGGTTTAATATTCGTCTTTAAATCTTCACCTTCTGATATCCTGCAAAAGGAATTTACAAACATCATCAGTGTCAGCACAGGATAGAAATTCAGAACAGACAATTCTAATTTCCAATGAACATTCTTTCCTCTCTCATCCCCAAAGCTGTGAATCTCGATCCCACACACTCTCCCTCCATTCTCACTCTGCTGTATCTAATATTCACCCTCCCAATTCTCCTGAAGGTACTGATTGAGGCTGATTGACAGATCCATGCTCACTGCTTCCTGTCCACCACACACAAATCATAAGAAACAGGAGCTGCGGTTGGCCATTCAGCCCATCGAACTGCCTCAACCATTCATTGAGAATTGGCTGATCTACCGCAGCATCATTTCCCACGCTATCCCCCAGATAGAGAGAGAATAGAGCCAATGTTTCGAGTCTGGAGGGAGGAAAGAATGTTCCATAGAAATTAGAATTGTCTGTTCTGAATTTCTATCCTGCACTGACACTGATGACCTCTGCAAACTTGTTTTACAGGAAATTGAAAGAGGAATCACAGACCGAAATCTCAGACGTTGTGTCTAGATGTGACAGAGTCATATTCCTCGGGACCTGAATATCATCGGCCTTTAAATCAAGGAGAAATGGTTGTCCGGTCTGGTGACTTGAAAAGATTTCAAACATCAGTGTGACTGGAAAAGTGCCAACACGCTGCAACACTGGAGTGAGTGTGTTCTAGTGCATTGACTCAAGAGCTTTAACCAGTTACACAGCAATAAATATCACACCATTCACAGCGGGGGTGGGGGGACTGTTCTGTGTGTGGACGAGTGTTCAACTGAAGAGAAAGGAAAGAACACCTGCACCATGGAGAAACCATGGAAATGTGGGGACTGTGGGAAGAGATACAGAGCCCCATCAGAGCTGGAAGATCATCGGCACAGCCACACTGGGGAGAGACCATTTACTTGCTCTCAGTGTGGGGAGGGATTCACTCGGGTATCCCAGCTGCAGAGACACCAGCGAGCTCACACTGGGGAGAGGCCCTTCACCTGCTCTCAGTGTGGGAAGGGATTCACTCGGTCATCCAGCCTGCAGGCACACCAGCGAGTTCACACTGGGGAGAGACCGTTCACCTGCTCTCAGTGTGAGAAGGGGTTCAGTCAATTGGCTAACCTGCAGAGACACCAGCGAGTTCACACTGGGGAGAGGCCGTTCACCTGCTCTCAGTGTGAGAAAGGGTTCAGTCATTTAGCTAACCTGCAGAGACACCAGCGAGTTCACACAGGGGAGAGACCTTTCACCTGCTTTCAGTGTGGGAAGGGATTCACTGATTTATCCACCCTGCGGACTCACCAGCGAGTTCACACTGGGGAGTGGCCGTTCACCTGCTCTGAGTGTGAGAAGGGGTTCAGTCAATTATCTAACCTGCAGAAGCACCAGCGAATTCACACTGGGGAGAGATCGTTCACCTGCTCTCATTGTGGGAAGGGATTCACTGATTTATCCACTCTGCGGAGACACCAGCGAGTTCACACTGGGGAGTGGCCTTTCACCTGCTCTATGTGTGGGAAGGGGTTCAGTCAATTAGCTAAGCTGGAGACCCACCAGCGAATTCACACTGGGGAGAGACCGTTCACCTGCTCTCAGTGTGGGAAGGGATTCACTGATTTATTCACCCTGCGGACTCACCAGCGAGTTCACACTGGGGAGAGGCCGTTCACCTGCTCTCAGTGTGAGAAGGGGTTCAGTCAATTATCCAACCTGCAGAAGCACCAGCGAGTTCACACTGGGGAGAGACCGTTCACCTGCTCTCAGTGCGGGAAGGGGTTCAGTCAATTATCTAACCTGCAGACGCACCAGCGCCTTCATACTGGGGAGAGACCGTTCACCTGCTCTCAGTGTGGGAAGGGATTCACTGATTTATTCACCCTGCGGACTCACCAGCGAGTTCACACTGGGGAGAGACCGTTCACCTGCTCTCAGTGTGGGAAGGGATTCACTGATTTATTCACCCTGCGGACTCACCAGCGAGTTCACACTGGGGAGAGACCGTTCACCTGCTCTCAGTGTGGGAAGGGGTTCAGTCAATTATCCACCCTGCGGACACACCAGCGAGTTCACACTGGGGAGAGACCATTCACCTGCTCTCAGTGTGGGAAGGGTTTCAGAGTTTCATCCGCCCTGCTGAGACACCAAAATGCTCATGAGTGATTCCAGGGGTTGGATTCTGCTGTTATTGTTTCTGCTCTCAATTACATCCAGGACTGCATTTTGTTCATTCTCACAGTTGGTCAATGGGGAGGGTCGGAGGGTTTCTTTCTGCTGGACTGGCCGGTCTCATGACTTTGCCTCCAGTGGGCTGATGCTCTTTGAGTCTTGTTGCGAATACCTGGTTTCAGATTTCACACGGATCACAGAGTGACAGGGTGTGAGGAAGTTAAGAGTTACTATTTCTGTTTGAAACTTCCCAAATGCTCATCCAATTTCCTTTGTAATTGTTTATTGTCTCCACTTCCTCCACCCTCGTAGGCAGCGAGTTCCAGGTCATTACCATTCACTGCATCAAAATATTCTTCCTCACATCCCCCCTTCCTCTCTGACCCAAAACCATAAATCTGTGTCCCCCTCGTCCTTCTCTCGTCAGCTAATGGGAACAGCTTTTCTTTGTCCATCTTATCTAAACCTGTCAGAATCTTGTCCACCTCTATCAAATCTACCCTCAACCTCCTTGCTCCAAGGGGAACAACCCTAGCCTGACATTGACAATAAAGAACAAACTAACAGAATATGTTAATACCTGAAATCAAATGGGAATGTTTAATTTCTGTTTTAAAGAAATCATGAATATATTGTCCCGTACAATAAAGGGATTTGAATAACTCAGCTTGAGTGCAGTTGAATGAAATGTCTCAATCGCGTATCCACCCACAGTCGAGAGGAAGTGTGGAATGTGTAGCTGGAAATCCCTCCCTAACAGCACTGTGGGTGTACTTACACCTTCGGCATTATAGCAGTTCAGGAAGGCAGTGTTGGCGCTGATCGTGGCCGAGGCAGCTACATACAGCCACATATTCTGTTATAACTGAAGGACTGCAGATTAAATGTGCGGCATTATGGGACTGGACTATCTTGACCACATTCCTGTGACTGCTCAGTTTCTGCAATCATGAACCATTAAAGCTGCTTAGCAGGGTCCTGACAGAGGACCTGGTGAGAATATTTACTCAGAATGAGTGAGAATGAAACTTATTCCAGGACCGGCTGGTGTTCAGTGGCTGAGATTCCCGAATCTGTAAAAAGGGGGTCTGACCAGTGGTAGGTAGTCCGGTAAGAAGCGTTCTCATGCATTATTTAAATTATTTTATCATGAAGTTGTGATCAGAACTGTGAGGGACTTGTAACCCAATAGTTGTTGAATTGACGGTAAACTCCAAGTAGCACTGGACTGAAAAGGGGGTCTGACCAAGAAGTGAAGTGATCTCAGGCATTGTTTAAATTACATCATCATTGGCCAACTTCCCCTTTGTGATGTCACAATGGAGTCCTGCCTGAATCAGCCAATAGGAATCACTCTGCTCCGCGGTGACGTCTCTGGGTTCCAGTGCTCAGGCCCGGGCGCGCGGACCCGGGAGCCCCGCCCCCACCCATAGTTCCCCTCCCCCTACACCACATCGAGCCAAGGTTTCCAGGCAACCGGCTGGCGGCTCCGGCCAGAGCGAGAAGCTGCTCGGTGATCTCCCCCTCCCCCCGGCCCGGGACTGCGCATGTCCAAGGGAGGGGGAAGCTGCGAATTGCAGGGCAGATCCTGCCCCCTGACCTTCTGAGGTGTTGATTAATAGGAAGAGTTGAAGGACCGGAAGGACTCTGGTCCTCCAGCTGATCAGAGCGCGGGCTTTGCGTGAATGAAGATTGAGCTTCAGACAGACTGAAACTTCCTCCTGTCTCCAACATCAGAGAGGTTGTTTCTGTAGTGAAGTGGTTGTCACGTTTGCCTGACACGCGAAAGGTCCCCGGGTCAGAACCGGGCAGGAATGTTAATTTGTTAATTCCAGCATCAAAGTGGGAAGGGGGAGGAAGGTGAGCTGTTGCCTGCCTGCCTGCTGTCCGGCCTGCCTGCCTGCCTGTCGTCTGGCCTGCCTGCCGTCTGGCCTGCCTGCCTGTCTTCCGTCCGTCCGCCCACTGGAGGGTGCTCTCTCCCTGGAGGGAGAGAGGACACGGAGTGACTTTCTTTCTTTTTTCTTTCCATCTATGGGAGGGAGGACTGCACGTTTCAACATCGAGGGACTGAGTGGTTGGGCTGGTGCCCTCATCATCAGAAGGTCGGTACCTGAAAGGGATGGGGGGGTGAAGTAAATTCAGACTGTTTTTTCCATCTGGGGGGGGGGGGGGTGAAGACACCCCGGACTTGAACTGTTTGCGCCCAAAAGGGCTGGAGGAGTAAAGTCCCCCACCCACTGCTGCTGCCCCCAACACCGGCGCCCCCAACACCGGCACCCCCTCCCCTCTTTCCCCCTGACTGGGGCACCGGCCCCCCTCCGTGCCTTGTCCCTCGTCCTCCCTCCTGCTCCTCCGACCTCCTCTCTCGCTCCGGGGAGAGAGCACCTAGATCCCCATCCACCTACCCTACCCTCCCTTATTTTTCCCTCCTCTTACACGCCCTGCCGTGGCAGAGCCTTCTCGGCCCACCTATGCGGGCGTGGCAGCTACCAGAGCCCCCGCCGCTCCCAAGGCCCTGCCACCTTTTTCGTTGCTCACGCGGCAGCTCGGGGTTAAGTGCTACGCCCACCCCGACATGTCCATCGAGGCCTGTGTCAAGGCAATGGCTGGGGTTGTCGGCCCCTCAGCCATTGTCGCGGCCTCTAAGATGGACGGCCGGGCCGTATTCTTTTTGAAGGCCACCCACCCGCCACATTTATCATTCCCCGCGCGCCGCCCTCTACCTTGTATTGATCTCGCTTCCAAGTTGAAACCGTCCATCCGCCGCCGCCATTACCCGCACTGCGCATCTTCAGGTCCCGCCCCTCATTCACTCCGATTGGTTGGAGGACCAGCCGCTCCCGCTCGGTCCTCCAGCCCCGCCCCCTCTTCCTATTGGTCCGGAGCTGGCATCAATCAGCTCCCGGGCATTGTGATGTGGAGCATGCGCAGTGTCATTGCTGTCCTTGGCGCTTGTTTGTCCCGGAGAAGCGGAGTCAGCGTTAGGCGGTGGCTGCGAGGATTTGGAAACACTTTGTGGATCCGCAAACCCTTCAGAATCATTGTCAGCTCCCTGGTTTGCAGCTGCGGGGCTTCTCCCTCCCTCCCTCCCGGGAACAGGCCCAGGTTAACGGCCCCATCCTGGCTCAGCCACTGGAGGATGGTTCACATCAGAGGATGGGGGAGGGGGACAATAAATAAGAGGTTACACTTTGGCCTCAAATCAATGAGGACTCTGATCTCTGGGAAGGAAGGAAACCCTGGGAGTTGGGCGGGAAGGATTCACAAACACCCGCTGGAGGCCCCAACATCCCCAATAAGACCCATTGGTTTTATTGTCAGTCTGCAGACAGGAGCTGGAGAACTGAACCCAGACAGAGGAGAGGGAGGGAGAAAACTGGGAGTGGAGGAAAGAAATGGTAGAGATGGGTTTGGATTTCAGCCCAGGGAAGAGGGAGAGTGTGTGGGACGGAGATTTACAGATTTGGGGGAACAAGAGAGGAAAAAATGTTCCAGACGAACTAGAATTGTCTGTTCAGAGTTTGTATCGTGTTCTGACAGTGATGACTTTTCTAAACTGTTTTTACAGGATATTGGAAGTGAAAGATTGGCAGACAGAAAATTCAAACCGGACATCACATCTGACAAAGTCATTCAGTTCCTTCGGAGCTGAATATCATTGGTCTTTGAATATAGAAAGAGAAATATTTGTCTGTTCTGCCTGTGGGCAAAGAAATTAAACATCACTGTGACTGGAAAAGCATCGAGACAAACACACACCCGAGTGAGAGTGTTCCAGTGAACTGAATGTGGAAAGAGCTTTAACCAGTTACACAGCCTGAAAAAACATCACAGTTCACAGCAGGGTGAAACTACGTGTATGTTGTGTGTGTGGATGAGGCTTGAACTGATCATCCAACCTGGAGAAACACAAGGACACCCGCACCATGGAGAAACCGTGGAAATGTGTGGATTGTGGGAAGGGATTCGGTTTCCCATCACAACTGGAAGTTCATCGGCGCAGTCACACTGGGGAGAGACCGTTCACCTGCTCCGTCTGTGGGAAGGGATTCACCCATTCATACAACCTTCTGACTCACCAACGGGTTCACACTGGGGAGAGGCCGTTCACCTGCCCTGTGTGTGGGAAGGGATTCACTCGCTCATCCCACATTGTGACACACCAACTTGTTCACACTGATGAGAGAATGTTTACATGTTCTGACTGTGAGAAGAGTTTTAAATGCAAAAAGGATCTGCTGACACACCAACGAATTCACACTGGGGAGAGACCGTTCACCTGCTCTGTGTGTGGGAAAGGATTCATTCAGTCATCCCACTTGCAGACACATCAACTTGTTCACTCTGATAACAAACTTTTTAATTGTTCCCACTGTGCGAAGAGCTTTAAAAATAAAAAGGATCTGCTAACGCACCAATATGCTCACACTGGGGAGAGGCCATTCACCTGCTGTGTGTGTGGGAAGGGATTCAGCCGTCCATCTGCCCTATTGAACCACCAGAGAATTCACACTGGGGAGAGGCCCTTCACCTGCTCAGACTGTGGGAAGGGATTCACTCGTTCATCCAACTTATTGAATCACCAGCGAGTTCACACTGGGGAGAGGCCGTTCACCTGCTCTGTGTGTGGGAAGGGATTCAGTCAGTCATCCAACCTGCTGACACACCAGAAAGTTCACAGTGCGGAGAGGCCACTTACCTGCTCTGTCTGTGGGAAGGGATTTTCTCATTTATCTTATCTTCTGAAACACCAGCGAGTTCACACTGGGGAGAGGCCGTTCACCTGTAATGTCTGTGGAAAGGGATTTATTCAGTCATCCCACCTGCTAACACACCAGCGAGTTCACAAACGACTGCAAGGTTTGGATTCTACTCTTAATGATGCTGTTAATCATATCCAGGACTGAATCGTGTTCACTCTGACAGTCTTCATCCGTTGAGGTTTAATATTCTGAATAAATATGAAATAGACCAGCTTTGTTTTTTAAAATTGTTGTAGATTTTTGTCTTTCCCACCTGACTGTTTAACATCACCAGGCTGGAGCTCAGAAAAGACAATCGGGGGTGGATCATATGGCAAACAGGACGCAGTCCTTCAGGGTCACAGAGGGACAAACAGCACTTTGCTCTTCCTCGTCTCTCTTCACGACAGCAAAGTACCCGTGTGGTTTAATCCTGAGATGTGCAAGAATCTCAGTCACTCCCTTCTATGTTTCAGCGCTCCTAGACCAGGAACAGAAGTTCCTTTACAACTGTGTTTAGAGTCAGGAAGAACAACAGTGAATGCTGGAAGCATGCTGCTAAATCAGAGATTGGTGCAAAACTGGGATCTGTTCCTGACTGAGAGTGAAATGGCAGGATTAGATTTCCAGACTGAAAATGCAGAAAAGTCTAAAATATTTTAATGTGTTTGTGTGTCAGTGCCAGTTTATTGAACAGAAACCAGCTCAAAATAAATTGGTTAAAGTCTGCATTAAAGTAGCAGCTGGAGAGTTCAAAGGAACCTGTTATCTGCTGGGACAATTAGACAACAATTTGATTCCCACTGAGACCCACAGTGAATGAGGCTCCCGCGGGCCTCATACAAAAAGTGACGCAGACGTTTCAGGGTCAGAGAAAAAGAGTCGGATCTCAACGAAAATGCGCAGGAAATGAAGGCCACAATACAGCCCCAGCTGAATAATATTCCCCCACTGAGCTCAGCCATTGTCAGTGTTGTGAAATGTCACATTTGCCATCCTATTATTCCCGGATCAAATCCAACCATTCTCCGATCCCATCCGCACAAAATCTGCAGATTACCCCGGGTGAATAACTTCCTTAATCTGTACTTAGAAAAATTCTGGATTCGGTGCCTATCTGCCCGGCGACACATTTTAAAAGTGATCTATTATCAAATGCAGCTTCAGAATTGTTCCATTTTCAAGTCCGTGGAGCAGAAATAATAACTGATTGAAATCAGAGCTTTTCTATTTGGGGAATAGAGGGGTACAGTGAAGATTTACTATGCTGATTCCTGGGATGGCAGCTCTGTCATATGAGGAGAGATTAAATCCGTTAGGATTATATTCACTGCGGTTTCGAATAGTGAGAGGGGGTCTCATAGAAACTTATAAAATTCTAACAGGGTTCGACAGGGTAGATCCAGAAGACTGTTCCCAATGGTGGAATCCAGAACCATGGGTCATCTTTTGAAGATAAGGGAAAAACTGAGGTGAAGGGAAATTCCTTCATCCAGAGAGTGTTGAATGTATGGAATTCAATACCACCGAATGTAGTTGAGGCCAAAACGTTGTCTGATTTCAAGAAGAAATTTGATATAGCTCTTGGGGCTAAAGGGGTCGAGGGGGAAGGAGGATCAGGATATTGAATTCCATGATCAGCTATGATTACGATGAATGGCGGAGAAGGCTCCTGCTTCTAGTTTCTATGTTATGAGTCCGTGAAATATTTCCTGGTGCAGAGTTGAGTGACTACTTATCCCCGGTATACTTACAGCACTAACTATTAATTATGTTGAGTCCTGGATGCTACTCATTAATCCCTGTACGTTAGGCTGCTGAATCATTGAATCCCGACAATGCAGGATGGAGCCTGTCCCGACAACAATCCCACCCAGGCCCTATCCCCGTAACCCACATATTTACCCTGCTATCCCCTGACACTTAGGGTAATTTTGCGTGGCCAATCCAGCAAACCTGCACAGTTTAGGAATGTGGAGGGAAACTGGAGCACCTGAGGAAACCCACGCAGACACGGTGAGAAAGTGCAAACTCCACAGAGACAGTGACCCGAGGCTGGAATCGAACCCGTGTCCCTGGGGCTGTGAGGCAACAATGCGAACCACTGCGCCACCGTGTCACCCATAAATGATTAAATTAGAAAAAAGGATCTGCCTTAAGAAAGATTGATGGACTGAGTTCTGAGGAAAGCGAGTTAACCAGTTAATGAGACAGAATAAGTGATGATGTGGGAGAGAGCAGAGAGAGAGCAAAGACTTTAGAAATAAGTTTACGGCCAGGGAAGGAATGTGATTGGAAAGTGCCAGCTATATTAAATCATTAACTAACAGTGATTGGTTCACTGGTTACGGGGCGGCATGATGCCACAATGGTCAGCGCTGCTGTCTCACAGTGTCAGGGACCCGGGTTCAATTCCGGCTTCGGATCACTTTCTGTCTGAGTTTGCATGTTCTCCCAGTGTCTACGTGGGTCCCCTTCGGGTTCTCCTGTTTCCTCCCACAGTCCAAAGATGTGCAGGTTAGGTTGATTGGCCATGCTAAATTGACCCGAGCGTCAGGGGATACGCAGGGTAAATACATGGAGTTGCGGGAGTGGAGCCTGGGTGGTATTGTGACCGGTATAGACTCGATGGGGCGAATGGCCTCCTTCTGCACTGCAGGGATTTTATGATTCGCAGCTGACGTCAGCTCAGGGAGATGAGCCAATCGCAGCACTGAGAAACGCCTCCCTGTTTCTGAATACTTGAAGCTGCCTCTGATCTGAGTTCATTCTGTGATATAAGACTAGAGGCAGCAACTTATTGTAAACATTGTCGCTGCTTACTGTCCAATCAGGAACCACGTATCTCCTGTGTGCTTTACTGATAACAATGACCACGCTGCCCGGTGAGTCTGAGCTCAGATCCTCAGTGTGTGTTTCATGGGTTATATTTGTTCACAGATTTCTCACACATTCTACATTTTGTTGCAGGAATCAATGGCCAAGATTCAGTTTCCCAGGACCCGGCTGAATTAACGGTTCAGGAAGGATTGAACGTAATAGTGAATTGTAATTACACAACAACGGATGCTTTTCCAAATCTCTTCTGGTACATCCAGTATCCCGGGGAAGCTCCGAGATATTTACTGCAGAAATATAGCACGGGGGGCGGAGAAAAGTCTCCAGATTTCCCTGACCGGTTTTCTGCTGATTTGGACAAGGACAAGAAAACAGTTCCTTTAAATATCACTGGGGTCCATGTCTCTGACTCTGCCGTGTATCACTGTGCGCTGAGCCCCACACTGCTACAGAGGCGCAGTGAGCCCGTACAAAAACCTGCAAAGGCACTCTCACCTCCTCTCACTGAATCAGATCTGTGACCTGGATTGTGAACTGTTAATACAAACAGAACAATTGTATAACGAAGAGTTAGTCCGAATGTTCTCATTCCATGGTGCTGAATGTGCCATTCTTGTTTAAACACTCTGCAATGCTGAGACTGGGAGAAGTGAACAACAGGGGGCAGCATTGCAGCTTCCATTTTACTATTATTCCTTCCAAAGTGGATAAGCTCACACTTACCAACGCTATACTCCATCTGCCAGATCCTCGCCCACTCACTTAGCCTATCCAAATCTCTCTGCAGACTTACCGCATCCTCCACGCAATTCACTTTCCCACTCATCTTTGTGTCATCCGCAAACTTTGTTACCCAACACTCGGTCCCCTCCTCCAGATCGTCTATGCATATGGTAAATACTTGAGGCCCCAGCACCAATCCCTGTGGCACGCCACTAGTCACCAACTGCCAACCAGAAAAGCACCCATTTATTCCAACTCTCTGCTTCCTGTTAGATAGCCAATCCCCAATCCACGCTAACACTTTACCCCTAACTCCGTGCACCCTGATTTTCTGCAGCAACCTTTTGTGAGGCACCTTATCGAACGCCTTCTGGAAATCCAAAAACACCACATCCACTGGTTCCCCTCTGTCAACCGCACTCGTTACATCAACATAAAAATCCAGTAAATTTGTCAAACACGACTTTCCCTTCATGAATCCATGCTGCGTCTGCTTGATCAAACCATTTTTTTCCAGGTGTCCTGCTATTTCTTCCTTAATGATGAATTCCAGCAATTTCCCAACTACGGACGTTAAGCTAACCGGCCTGTAGTTACCCGCCTTTTGTCTACCTCCTTTTTTAAACAGTGGCGTCACATTAGCTGTTTTCCAATCAGCCGGCACTTCCCCAGAGTCCAGCGTATTTTGATAAATTACAACCAACGCATCCTCTATTACTTCTGCCATTTCTTTCAGTCCCCTGGGATGCATTCCATCCGGGCCCGGGGACTTGTCTACCTTTAGTCCCATTAGCCTCCCAAGCACTACCTCTTTAGTAATAGTAATCATTTTAAGGACCTCATCCCCTACAGTCCCATGACCGTCAATTTTCGGTAAGCTATTTGTGTCCTCTACCGTGAAGACTGATACAAAAAACTTGTTTAAGGCCTCAGCCATTTCCTCGTTTCCCATTATTAAATCCCCCTTCTCATCTACTAAGGGTCCAACATTTACTTTAGCTACTCTTTTCCTTTTTATATATTTGTAAAAACTTTTACTATCTCTCTGTCCCTCCCCCCCCCCCCCCTGGGCTTTGCCCCCCCCCCTGGGCTTCCCCCCCCCCCCCCCGGGCTTTGCCCCCCCCCCCGGGCTTTGCCCCCCCCCGGGCTTTGCCCCCCCCCCCCGGGCTTTGCCCCCCCCGGGCTTTGCCCCCCCCGGGCATTGCCCCCCCCCGAGCATTGCCCCCCCCCCGAGCATTGCCCCCCCAACCCACACATCCTGGGACACTAAGTGGCAATTGAGCATGGCCAATCAACCTAACCTGTACATCTTATAAACAGTAAGAAGTCTCACAATACCAGGTTAAAGTCCAACAGGTTTATTTGATCGCACGAGCTTTCGGAGCACTGCTCCTTCATCAGGTGAATGGCCACTCACCTGATGAACCTGGTGTTGTGTGCCCACCCCAGTCCAACGCCGACATCTCCATGTCATCTTATGGACTGCAGATTGATTCTCTGTAGAATCCTGTTCTTTCTCTCTATCAACATTCCTCTGCAAGTTTTATTTCCTTCAAGTACCCATCCAATTTCATTTTGAAATGATTGAATCTTCTGTTCCACCATCCTCATAGGCAGCGAGTTCTAGATCATGTGCTCTCCCTACCTAAATATAAATCTTCCTCAAATCCCTGCTCTACCACTACTCAAGTAATGTCCTGTATGTTACACTTTTATCCAGTATTATAGACATCTGTCTGGCAGCCTGCATGGAGATTTTCAGCTCCCTGTGTCCAGGACAGGAAGCCGTGAGCATGGATCTGTCAATCAGCCTCAATCAGCACCTTCAGGAGAATTGGGAGGGTGAATATTAGATACAGCAGAGTGAGAATTGAGGGAGAGTGTGTGGGATGGAGATTTACTGCGTTTGGGGAATGAGAGAGGAAAGAATGTTCCATAGAAACTAGAATTGACTGTTCTGAATTTCTGTCCTGTACTGACACTGATGAATTTTGTAATCTCCTTTTGCAGGATATCAGAAGGTGGGGATTTACAGACAGAAATCTCGAATCAAACGTCACATCAACATCTGACAGACATTTGATTGATTGGGACCCGAATATCATTGGCCTTTCAATCTTGAAGGAGAAATCTTTTAATGTTCTGTCTGCGTCAGAATTTTTTATAACATAAATGTGACTGGAAATACACCAAGACACAGACACACCTGAGTGAGAGTGTTCCAGTGCACTGAGTGTGGAAAGAGCTTTAACCAGTTACACAGCCTGAAAATACATCGCAGTATTCACAGCGGGGAGAGACTGTACCCGTGTTCTGTGTGAGATTTAATTGACTGTTTAACCAGGAGGGTGACAAAGACACCTGCACCATGGAGAAACCGTGGAAATGTGGGGACTGTGGGAAGGCATGTCAGTGCCCATCTGAGCTGGAAACCCATCGACGCAGCCACACCGGGGAGAGACCATTCACCTGCCTTGAGTGTAGGAAGTGTTTCACTCAGTCAAGCAACCTGCTGAGACACAAGCGAGTTCACACTGGGGAGAAACCGTACACTTGCTGTGTGTGTGGGAAGGGATTCACACATTCGTCCACCCTGCAGGATCACCAGCGGGTTCACACCGGGGAGAAGCCTGTCACCTGCTCCAAGTGCGGGAAGGGATTCAGTCGGTTATCAAACCTGCAGGAACACCAGCGAGTTCACACTGGGGAGAAACCATGCACCTGTTGGGCGTGTGGGAAAGGATTCACTCAGTCATCCAGCCTGCTGAGACACCAGCGAGTTCACAAGTGATGACAGGGGTTGGATTCTGTTTTATTGCTGCTGTTAATCACATCCAGGACTGAACCATGTTCATTCTGACAGTTGGTGAAGTGGGAGGGTCGGAGGGTTTCTTTCTGCTGGACTGGCCGGTCTCACGACTTTGCTTCTAGTTCGCTGATGCTCTTTGAGCCTGGGAGAGCACATTGCCACTGAAATGATCCACAAAAGCTGATGAAGGACATTTATTTTATCCTGGATAGTAAATAGTGTTTTTCCTACCACTACAGGTAGATTTAAAATAAATACAGAAAGAGCTGGAAAAACACAACACGTCTTGCAGCATCTGTGGAGAGAGAAACAGTGTTAATGTTTCACACTACTGGATTGGGAATCAATCTTGTGAACCTCCTCTGAACTGCTTCCAATGCATTTATATCCTTTGTTTAATAGGAGACAAAATTGTACCCTGTGTTCAAGGTGCAATCTCAGCAACGCCCTGCACAACTGAAGCATAACATCTTTACTTCTATGTTCAATTTCTCTCAGAATAAAGGATAACATTCCATTTGTCAGAGCTTTGATTTATTTGAACTAAGATTTATGGGGGTTCTCTTGTTTACAATAACCTCCCCAATCGTAAATCACACCAGGTTCCAGTGACTTAATCATATGGCAAGAAAGAACACTTTAAATGGTGAATTCAGAAAGTTTATTAACCATTAAAAATGTAACGAGTCAGAAAGATAAAAAAGCAAAGTATCGATCAACAGCAAAAGGAGGAGAGCTTAACTTCAACTTCTCCATCCTTCTCAAACCAGGACATGAAGTGATGGCTCTGAAAACGTGGATAACTTGTAAAACTAACAGCTCTCAACGTCTCTCTGTAGGGCACAGTGTGAGGCACTGCTGCCTCACAGCAGAGGGTTCGAGTCCCGGCTTGGGTCACTGGCTGTGCGGAGTTCGCCCATTCTCCCCGTGTCTGTGCAGGTTTCCTCTGGGTGCTCCGGTTTCCTCCCACAGTCCGAAAGACGTGCTGGTTGGGTACATTGGCCATGCTAAATTCTTCCTCAGTCTACCCAAACAGGCACCAGAGTGTGGCGACTGGGGGATTATCAGAGTAACTTCATTGCAATGTTAATGTAAGTCTATGTGTGACACTAATAAACAAACTATAAAAAAAGTTAACTTTTAAAAACTTCTACCAGATTGGTTTCTCGAATCCCCTTTTTTATACTTTCAAAATGTAGAAAGCCATCCTCAGCTAATTGTTAGGAATTAGCCAATTGGTCTATAACTTGTCAATAATGAAATTGATTTGGTTTTTAGCTAATTGCACATATTGTCTTAATTTTAAGACATACCTTTCTCTCAAACGATATCTCTTAGCTTGGGGTAGCCCAAGTGTTGACTGATAATTGGTTCACATCAGTCATTCAATGTTGAGACATCTTGAACAGGAGCCGATTCATTCCCTCCAGTCAAGGTTAACAAGTCCTTTCATCTTTCTTTATTCTGTCAGCATGGGAAGGGAACATCTTATAATTCCCACAGCATTTTAACCATTCTTAAAGTGTTTATAATTCTAAAAGTTATAAACCTGTGTTCAAATTTATATTTCCAGCCTTTATAACATATGTATTAATGAATCATTTATTATTTAATTGTCTCACAATTAATGCTGTCTATTTAACTAATCTGGCTGCTTTCCAATTGTGGGAACTTCAGGCCACAAAAAAGGTAGTTAGAGTCGTAGAGGTTTACAGCATGGAAACAGGCCTTTCGGCCCAACTTGTCCATGCTGCCCAGTTTTTACCACTAAGCTAGTCCTAATTGCCCTGGAATATTACTCATGATCTGTGCTTCCAAGCATTTTGAATGTGCATCTACAACAAGCAAAAACATGTGATTCATGAAAGGCCCCCCAAAGTCCCCATGTAGTCTGGACCACGGCCTATCAGGCCACTCCCGAGGATGAAGTGGTAATGTACCCAGTGTGTTGTGGGGAATGAACTCAGAAGAATCATTCAACACTCAAACCTGATTCAATCGACAAACAGTTTATTGAGTTACGCCAGCGGGGAGAAGCCACAGGGGCTGACCATGTGCAACTCCACCCAATAAAGAATATCATCAATTCTTATCCAGTTACTCAGCCCATCCCGGCTGGACACAATCCAATCAGAATGGTGATCGATTACATACATTATAGGTTCAATAAAATTAGTATCTGGGCATTATGGGGCTTTGTGATAATCTCATGGACAGATAGGTGCCCCCATCATGATGTTTTCCAGACCCCCTCGTCTACCATCCTTGGGGTTTTCTTTGTACATAGACTCAGTTTGAAAAGGGGTGGATTAAAAATTCTCAAATGGATGTCAGCACCCTTCCTTTGTTTCAATCTAATGACCACACGGTCTGGGAACATTTCTATTTAATAATCTCTCCTTTTAAACTCTGTTCTTCAGTATCCAATTCCAGAATTTTCCTTTTCATTGTGTTAATTGTGTCAGGATTAAATCTTTGGACCTGACAGGAAGTTTAACCCAAGATCAATCCAACACAGGATTGGTCAGAATCGTTTCATATGTACCAAATTTTAAATAACTGAAGGGGGCGACCTTTATGCTTAATATCATGGATATTTTTACGTGTGTATATCAAATTTATTTTAAAATATTGTCAACAGTTCACAGCAATGCGATGACTCATGGAGAGGCTCCTTGCACCCCCTAATCACTTCAGACAGCCTTAATCACTTTAGACTCCAAGCAGGGAAACACAGACAATAGCTCAACTGATTAGATTATGCAAGAAGCTCAAATCACAAAGGGAGCCCTCCAGAAACAGATCAGCCCAGGGGAAATGGGATCAGCTCCACCTATCTATAATGGCTGTTTTAATATCTCGCTATTGTGCCACTGCTTTGTGTTATGAGCTGGTACTGATCATGTAACTTGTCGTAAATGTTGAACCTATTACCATATGTTTGGCATGAAGTTCAAAACCCTATAAACTGTAAAGCGCATAATGGCCAGGCAGAGCAGTTGACGAGCAGCTGTCTCTCCCCAGGCCTGCGGTTTTGTTATTTTAAACAGAGAATAAAATTTGTGTTGCCTTTTTGTACTGTACTCATGTCTGCTTGTCTTTCATGCTGGTAGGAAGTGAGAAAACTTCCCCTTACAATAACCATGACAAATTAAAACTCTCAATTTCATGAGTGAGTTTTATCTGGATTAAAATTCCCACATGTTTAGTAAAATATCCTGGAATCCTGTCTCTGGACAGTAAATATGGCTCCAGGTTCATAACTTTTGAAAAAAAAAGCTTTATTCATTACATTTCCATTTTAAAAATCTGTTTGATTTAAATCACAGACAAAAAACCTCAAAGCTTAAAGCGTTCAACCCACAAATATCATCCACACACCAACAGAGAAACTTAGCATGTGCTTTACAATAATAACCAAAATTAATTACTTAAGCATTCTTCTGATTCTGTTTTTAAACTCCCAAAAATGCCTTTAATTAAAGACTCAAGGTAAGGTTAATTCCCCAGAAAGATAAACCTTAACAAATGTAGCCCAAAACAATGATAAAACACATCTACAAACATCCACACAAAAACAAACAAAACACACAGATTCTCACAGCTTGTAAATTTCAAACAATGAATCCTCAGCATTCTCTCTCGCAGCTATAACTTCTTAAAGCGACAGAGCACTACAAGCTCACAACTCCTTGATTAAAATAAGATGCAAGATCCTTCATTGTAACTTAACCCTTTTTAAGCCAACTTCCAAGGCCTGATTTTATCAGCAACATCTAATCTTTGTTAATTTAAAATCCCAAACACGTTACCACCTGCAAACTCTTTGTTCTTTATCTGGTGTTGAGGTGACAACAAAATAAAATTCTCAGTTATTCCAAATTCCTCCAGGGTATGCTTAAAATTTCCACATTTAACTGGCTCCAATAAATCCACAATTATAAACTAAAATAGACACGAGTTTCTGGGTGATTTAAAAACAAGTTAAAAACAAGATGCCAGAGGAAAGATAGAACAGGAGGAAAGAAAGGAGGGGGAGTTGCACTTTTGATTCAGGAAAACATCACGGCAGTACTGAGAGGGGATATATCCGAGGGTTCGCCTACTGAGTCAAAAGGGTTGAACTGAGAAAGAAGGGGGAAATCACTTTGATATGGTTGTACTATAGGCCCCCAAATAGTCGGTGGGAAATTGAGGAGCAAATATGTAAGGAGATTACAGATAGTTCCAAGAAAAATTGGGTGGTAATAGTCGGGGATTTTAACTTTCCCAACATTGACTGGGACAGCCATAGTATTAGAGGCTTGGATGGAGAGAAATTTGTTGAGTGTATTCAGGAGGAATTTCTCATTCAGTATGTGGATGGCCCGACTAGAGAGGGGCAAAAGTTCACCTCCTCTTGGGAAATAAGGAAGGGCAGGTGATAGAAGTGTGAGTGAGGGATCACTTTGGGACCAGTGACCATAATTCCATTAGTTTTAAGATACCTATGGAAAATGATTGGTCAGGTCCAAAAGTTAAAATTCTAAATTAGGGAAAGGCCAATGTTGATGGTATCAGGCAGGAACTTTCGACAGTTAACTGGGGGAGTCTGTGGGAAGGCAAAGGGACGTCTGGTAAGTGGGAGGCTTTCAAAAGTGTTTTAACCAGGGTTCAGGGTAAGCACATTGCTCTTAGAGTGATGGGCAAGGCTGGTAGAAGTCGGGAACCCTGGATGACTCGAGATATTGAAGCCCTCGTCAAGAAGAAGGAGGCACATGACATGCATCGGCAGCTGGGATCAAGTGGATCCCTTGAAGAGTTTCGAGGGTGTAGGAGTAGAATTAAGAGAGAAGTCAGGAGGGCAAAAAGGGGACACGAGATTGTTTTGGCAGATAAGGCAAAGGAGAATCCAAAGAGGTTCTATAAATACATAAAGTGCCAAAGAGTAACTAGGTAGAGAGTAGGGCCTCTTAAGGATCAACAAGGTCATCTATGTGCGGATCCACAAGAGATGGGTGAGATCATAAATGAATATTTTTCATCATTATTTATTGTTGAGAAAAGCATGGATGTTAGGGAACTTGGGGAAATAAAGTGATGTCTTGAGAAGTGTACTTATAACAGAGAAGGAGGTGCTGGAAGTCACAAAGCGCATCAAGGTAGATAAATCCCCGGGACCTGATGAAGTGTATCCCAGAACACTGTGGGAGGCTAGGGAGGAAATTGCGGGTCTCCTAGCAGAGATATTTGAATCATCGATAGTCACGGGTGAGGTGCCTAAAGATTGGAGGGTGGCAAATGTGGAGCCTTTGTTTAAAAAGGGCTGCAGGGAAAAGCCTGGGAACTAAAGGGCGGTGTGATTCACATCTGTAAGTTGTCAGAAGGTATTTGAGAGACAGGATCTACAGGCATTTGGAGACACAAGGACTGATTAGGGACGGTCAGCATGGCTTTGTGAGTGGAAAATCATGTCTCACAAATTTGATTGAGTTTTTTGAAGGGGTAACCAAGAAGGTAGATCAGGGCAGTACAGGTGATGCTGTCTACGTGGACTTTAGCAAGGCCTTTGACAAGGTACCGCAAGGTAGGTTGTTGCTTAAGGTTAAATCTAATGAAATCCAGGGTGAGTTAGCCAAATGGATACAAAATTGGCTTGATGACAGAAGACAGAGGGTGGTTGTAGAAGGTTGTTTTTCAAACTGGAGCCTGTGACCAGCGGTGTGCCTCAAGGATCGGTGCTGGGTCCACTGTTATTTGTCATTTATATTAATGATTTGGATGAGAATGTAGGAGGCATGGGTAGTAAGTTTTCAGATGACACCAAAGTTGGTGGCATTGTGGACAGTGGAGAAGGCTATCTAGGATTGTAGCGCGATCTTGATCAATTGGGCCAGTGGGCTGACGAATGGCAGATGGAGTTTAATTTAGATAAATGCAAGGTAATCCATTTTGGGCGATCGAACCAGGACAGGACTTACTCAGTTAATGGTAGGGTGTTGGGGAGAGTTACAGAACAGAAATCTAGGGGTACAGGTACATAGCTCCTTGAAAATGGAGTTGCAGGTGGACAGAGTGGTGAAGAAGGCATTCTGCATGTTGGTCAGAACATTGAATACAGGAGTTGGAATGTCTTGTTGAAGTTTTACAAGACATTGGTAAGGCCACACTTGGAATACTGTGTACAGTTCTGGTCACCCTATGATAGAAAGGATATTATTAAACTAGAAAGACTGCAGAAAAGATTTACTGGGATGCTACCGGGACTTGATGATTTGAGTTATAAAGAGAGGCTGGATAGACTGGGACTTTTTTCCCTGGAATGTAGGAGGCTTAGGGGTGAACTTATAGAGGTCTATAAAATAATGAGGGGCATAGATCAGCTAGATAGTCAATATCTTTTCCCAAAGGTAGGGGAGTCTAAAACTAGAGGGCATAGGTTTAAGGTGAGAGGGGAGAGATACAGAAGGGTCCAGAGGGGCACTTGTTTCACACAGAGGGTGGTGAGTGTCTGGAAAAAGGTGCCAGAGGTAGTAGTAGAGGCAGGTACAATTTTGTCTTTTAAAAAGCGTTTAGACAGTTACATGGGTAAGATGGGTGTCGAGGGATATGGGCCAAACGTGGACAATTGGGATGAGCACAGGGGTTAAAAAAGGGGCGGCATGGACAAGTTGGGCTGAAGGGCCCGTTTCCAAGCTGGAAACCTCTATGACTCCATGACTAAATCAACTGTCTGCTGAAAGGGTTAACTTTTCTACAGAACCGAAAGGGGTGGGGAGTGAGAAGAAACTTGGCACACAGTTACATCACTTTACATAATTTTTAAAAACTTCTCTAACAACAAAACAAAGTTGATTTTAAACTTTATCTATGAATTCTTTTGTTCTCTTCCTCAACCTAATTATTTTAATTTGTTCAGTTTTTGTTAGGGATGGGTAACTTCTGTTCTTTATAAACTGGTTCACTCATTTTGTTAATTCTACATGGGCTCGGAGAATCAGAACCCAGACTTTATCATCCTGATCCTTTTTCTCCTTCTGCCACCACTCCCTCTGTTTCGAAGGAGGGTCATGGGGATTCCAATCAGAACTAATCATTTCATCAGAAGAGTAAAATACTGCAGATACCGGAATCTGAAACAAAAACACAAAATGCTGGAAAATCTCAGTAGGTCTGACAGCACCTGTGAAGAATGGAGCCAAGGTTTCGATAATGGATGACCCTTCATAACAGCTCTCATGAAGTATCATTCAGACTCAAAATGTTGGCTCTGTTCTCTAATCATTTTATCGATACATTTCTTGTTCTTAGTTTGAGGTTTAAAGTGAGAGGGGAGAGATACAAAAGGGTCCAGAGGGGCAGTTTTTCACTCAGGTCGTGGTGAGTGTCTGGAACGAGTTGCCAGAGGCAGTGGTAGAGGTGGGTACAATACTGTCTTTTCAAAAGCATTTAGACAGTTACACGGGTAAGATGGGTATAGAGGGATATGGGCAAAATACGGGCAATTGGGACTAGCTTAGTGGTAAAAACTGAGCGGAATGGACAAGTTGGGCTGAAGGGCCTGTTTCCATGTTGTAAACCTCTATAACTTCCTAACACCCTGTCACTCTGTGATCCGTGTGAAATCTAAAAACCAGGTATTCGCAACAAGACTCAAAGAGCATCAGCCCACTGGAGGCAAAGTCATGAGACCGGCCAGTCCAGCAGAAAGAAACCCTCCGACCCTCCCCATTGACCAACTGTGAGAATGAACAAAATGCAGTCCTGGATGTAATTGAGAGCAGAAACAATAACAGCAGAATCCAACCTCTGGAATCACTCGTGAACTCGCTGGTGTCTCAGCAGGTGGGATGAAACTCTGAATCCCTTCCCACACTGAGAGCAGGTGAATGGCCTCTCCCCAGTGTGAACTCGCTGGTGTGTCTGCAAGTTGGATGACTGAGTGAATCCCTTCCCACACTGAGAACAGTTGAATGGTCTCTCCCCAGTGTGAACTCGCTGGTGTCTCTGCAGGTGGGATGACTGAGTGAATCCCTTCCCACACTGAGAGCAGGTGAACGGCCTCTCCCCTGTGTGAACTCGCTGGTGTGTCCGCAGATCAGATGAGTTAGTGAATCCCTTCCCACACTGAGAGCAGATGAATGGTTTCTCCCCAGTGTGAACTCGCTGGTGTATTCGCAGGCTGGATAACAGAATGAATCCCTTCCCACACTGAGAGCAGGTGAACGGCCTCTCCCTTGTGTGACGTAGCTGGTGTCTCTGCAGGTCGGCTGACTGAGTGAATCTCTTCCCACACTGAGAGCAGGTGAACGGTCTCTCCCCAGTGTGAACTCGTTCGTGTGTCCGCAGGATGGATGAGTTCGTGAATCCCTTCCCACACTGAGAACAGTTGAATGGCCTCTCCCCAGTGTGAACTCGTTGGTGTCTCTGCAGGAGGGATAACAGAATGAATCCCTTCCCACACTGAGAGCAGGTGAACGGCCTCTCTCCTGTGTGAACTTGCTGGTGTTTCTGCAAGCTGGATAACTGAATGAATCCCTTCCCACACTGAGAGCAGGTGAATGGTTTCTCCCCAGTGTGAACTCGCTGGTGTATCCGCAGGCTGGATAACAGAATGAATCCTTTCCCACACTGAGAGCAGGTGAATGGCCTCTCCCCAGTGTGAACTCGTTCATGTGTCCGCAGGGTGGATAATTGAGTGAATCCCTTCCCACACTGAGAGCAGGTGAACGGCCTCTCCCCAGTGTGAACTCGCTGGTGTCTCTGCAGGTCGGATAACTGACTGAATCCCTTCTCACATTGAGAGCAGGAAAATGGCCTCTCTCCAGTGTGAACTCGCTGGTGTCTCTGCAGGAGGGATAATCGAGTGAATCCCTTCCCACATTGAGAGCAGGTGAATGGTCTCTCCCCAGTGTGGCTGCGTCGATGAGCTTCCAGCTTAGATGGGGCTCTGTATCCCTTCCCACAGTCCCCACATTTCCATGGTTTCTCCATGGTGCAGGTGTCCTTACCTCTCTCTTGACTGGACAATTAGTTGAAACTTCGCCCACACTCAGAACAAGATTACAGTCTCTCCCCGCTGTGAATGGTGTGATATTTATTCAGACTGTGTAACTGGTTAAAGCTCTTTAGTCAGTGCATTGGAACACTCTCATTCAAGTGTGGCAGAGTGTTGATGCTTTTTCACTCACACTGACATTTCAAATCTTTTCAAATCGACAGACTGGACAATCATTTCTCCTTCTGGATTCAAAGTCCGATGATATTGAGGTCCCAAGGAATATGACTCTGTCACGTCTAGACATGACGTTTGAGATTTCGGCCTGTGATTCCTCTTTCAATATCCTGTAAAACGAGTTTACAAAAGTCATCAGTGTCAGTACAGCATAGAAATTCAGAACAGACAATTTCTATGGAACATTCTTGCCTCTCTCATTCCCCAAAAGCTGTAAATCTCCATCCCACACACTGTCTCCCCATTCTCAGCAGGTCTGGCAGCATCTGTATGGAGAGAAAAGAACTGATGTTTCAGAGCTTTGACAAAGGGTCATCGAGACAAGAAACATCAGCTCTTGATGTAGGAAGAGAGATTCCTATTCGCTGATTCAGGCAGGCTCCATTGTGACGTCACAATGCGGAAGTTGTCCAATGAGCTTCAGATTGAAACTTCCTCTTCTGGACAACATCTGGGAGGAAATCAATGTTTCCCCCTTTCCATTTCTTTTCTCATTCTGGGGAAATTGGGGACTTGCAGCAACTGAAGGGAGTGAAGTGAATTCGGTCTGTATATTCCACACATTTTTACTCCAGTAATGTAGACATTTATTTGTCTGGCAGCCTGCATGGAAATTTTCAGCTCTCTGCATCCAGGGCAAGAAGCAGTGAGCATGGATCTGTCAATCACACATGAGGACGGCCTCAACCGGGATCTTGGGTTCATGTCACACTATCTGTAACTCACACTGTCTGTAACCCCCACAAATTGCCTGGGCTTGCAAAATCTCACTAACTGTCCTGGCTGGAGACAATACACATCTCTTTAACCTGTGCTTCACCCTCTCTCCACTCACATTGTCTGTACCTTTAAGACTTGATTACCTGTAAAGACTCACATTCCAACCATTATTTTGTAAATTGAGTTTGTGTCTCTGTGCCCTGTTTGTGAATAGAACTCCCACTCACCTGATGAAGAGCAGCGCTCCAAAATCCTGTGGCTTATGCCAGCAAATTAACCTGTTGGATTTTAACCTGGTGTTGTGAGATTACTTACTGTCTGAGGCTGAAACAGGCTGTTCACAACCAGGGTGAAATAGTTCATCCCAATATGAGCTTCCAACCACGTCCACATCATCATCAAGACCACCTTCATTCAAAGTAATTAATTAATTAACAGTAATGAATCATAAAATACATTGTAGGAGGAGGCCATTCAGCCCATCGAGCCTGCACCGACAACAATCCCATCCAGGCCCTATCCACATATTTACCTGTTAATCCCCCTGATGCCAAGGGTTAATTTATCATGGCCAATCTGTCTAACCTGCACATCTTTGGACTGTGGAAGGAAACCGGAACACCCGGAGGAAACCCACCCAGACACGGGGAGAATGTAGAAACTCTGCACAGACAGCGACCCGAGGCTGGAATTGAACCCGGGTCCCTGGCGCTGTTAGGCAGCTGCGCTAACCACTGTGCCACCGGGTCACATGTCAGTGCCATCGCCCGACTCCAGCCCAGTGTCAGCTCATCTGGAACCCTCACCCATTCCATTGTGACATCACACTCTCACCCATTCCATTGTGACATCACACTCTCACCCATTCCATTGTGACCTCACACTCTCACCCATTCCATTGTGACGTCAGGGCTTCACTCTCCGATCACAATCCCTGCCGGCCTCCCACATGCAGCCTCAATGGCGGCAGTCAGCCCGGGTCTAACACTACAAGCTGCCGCTCCATTTGGTACAAAGGGGGGGAACCGGGAAGTTCATTTCCGGGGTTTGGGGTTGAACAACATGTTTACAAAGCCTCTCCACCCACCCGCCACATTTATCATTCCTCGCACGCCGCCCTCTACCTCGTATTGATCTCGCTACCGAGTTAAAACCGTCCGTCGTCATTACCCGCACTGCGCATGCTACAGGCCCCGCCTCTCATTCACTCCGATTGGTTGGAGGACCAGCCGCTCCCGCTCGGTCCTCCAGTCCGGCCCCCTCTTCCTATTGGTCCGGAGCTGCCGTCAATCAGTGCCCGGGCATTGTGATGTGGAGCATGCGCAGTGTCATTGCTGTCCTTGCGCTTGTTTGTCCCGGAGAAGCGGAGTCAGCGTTAGGCGGTGGCTGGGAGGATTTGGAAACACTTTGTGGATCCGCAAACCCTTCAGAATCATTGTCAGCTCCCTGGTTTGCAGCTGCGGGGCTTCTCCCTCCCTCCCTCCCGGGAACAGGCCCAGGTTAACGGCCCCATCCTGGCTCAGCCACTGGAGGATGGTTCACATCAGAGGATGGGGGAGGGGGACAATAAATAAGAGGTTACACTTTGGCCTCAAATCAATGAGGACTCTGATCTCTGGGAAGGAAGGAAACCCTGGGAGGTGGGCGGGGAGGATTCACAAACACCCGCTGGAGGCCCCAACACCACCAATAAGACCCATTGGTTTTATTGTCAGTCTGCAGACAGGAGCTGGAGAACTGAACCCAGACAGAGGAGAGGGAGGGAGAAAACTGGGAGTGGAGGAAAGAAATGGTGAGATGGGTTTGGATTTCAGCGCAGGGAGGAGGGAGAGTGTGTGGGACGGAGATTTACAGATTTGGGGGAACAAGAAAGGAAAAAATGTTCCAGAAAGACTAGAATTGTTCAGAGTTTCTATCCTGTTCTGACAGTGATGACTTTTCTAAACTGTTTTTACAGGATATTCAAAGTGAAGGAATGGCAGACAGAAAACTCAAACCGAACATCACATCTGACAAAGTCATTCAGTTCCTTCGGAGCTGAATATGATCGGTCTTTGAATATGGAAGGAGCAATATTTGTCTGTTCTGCCTGTGGGCAAAGAAATTAAACATCAGTGTGACCAGAAAAGCAGCAGGACAAACACACACCCGAGTGAGAGTGTTCCAGTGAACCGACTGTGGAAAGAGCTTTAACCAGTTACACAGCCTGAAAAAAAATCACAGTTCACAGCAGGGTGAAACTACGTGTATGTTGTGTGTGTGGATGAGGCTTGAACTGATCATCCAACCTGGAGAAACACAAGGGCACCAGCACCATGGAGAAACAGTGGAAATGTGTGGATTGTGGGAAAGGAATCAGTTTCCCATCACAACTGGAAGTTCATCAGCGCAGTCACACTGGGGAGAGACCGTTCACCTGCTCTGTTTGTGGGAAGGGATTCACCCATTCATACAACCTTCTGACTCACCAACGGGTTCACACTGGGGAGAGGCCGTTCACCTGCCCTGTGTGTGGGAAGGGATTCACTCGCTCATCCCACATTGTGACACACCAACTTGTTCACACTGATGAGAGACTGTCTCCATGTTCTGACTGTGGGAAGAGTTTTAAATGCAAAAAAGATCTGCTGACGCACCAACGTATTCACACTGGGGAGAGACCGTTCACCTGCTGTGTGTGTGGGAAAGGATTCATTCAGTCATCCCACTTGCAGACACATCAACTTGTTCACTCTGATAACAAACTTTTTAATTGTTCCCACTGTGAGAAGAGCTTTAAAAATAAAAAAGATCTGCTGACGCACCAATATACTCACACTGGGGAGAGGCCATTCACCTGCTGTGTGTGTGGGAAGGGATTCAGCCATCCATCTGCCCTATTGAACCACCAGAGAATTCACACTAGGGAGAGGCCCTTCACCTGCTCAGACTGTGGGAAGGGATTCATTAATTCATCCAACCTTCTGATACACCAGCAACTCCACACAGGGGATCGACCGTTCACCTGCTCTGAATGTGGGAAGGGATTCACCCGTTCATACAACCTTCTGACACAGCAGCAGGTTCACAGTGAGGAGAGGCCATTCACTTGCTCCGTATGTGGGAAGGGATTCACTCGTTCATCCAACCTATTGAATCACCAGCGAGTTCACACTGGGGAGAGGCCGTTCACCTGCTCCATGTGTGGGAAGGGATTCAGTCAGTCATCCAACCTGCTGACACATCAGAGAGTTCACAGTGGGGAGAGGCCATTTACCTGCTCTGTCTGTGGGAAGGGATTTTCTCATTTCTCTTATCTTCTGAAACACCAGCGAGTTCACACTGGGGAGAGGCCGTTCACCTGTAATGTCTGTGGAAAGGGATTTGTTCAGTCATCCCACCTGCTAACACACCGGCGAGTTCACAAACGACTGCAAGGTTTGGATTCTACACTTATCGATGCTGTTAATCATATCCAGGTCTGAATCATCTTCACTCTGACTTTTTTCTTCTGTTGAGGTTTGATATTCTGAATAAATGTGAAATAGACATTTGATTGAATCATTGTTGTAGATTTTTGTCTTTTTCATTTGAGTGTTTAACGTCACCAGGCTGGAGCTCAGAAAGGGCAATCTGAGGGAGGATCATACAGTAGGAACAGAACTTCATTCTTGACACAGTCCTTCAGGGTCTCGCTGAGAGGGACAAACAGCACTTTGGTCTTTTTCGTCACTTTTCACTGACAGCAAAGTCCCCGCGTGGGTGAATCCTGAGGTGTGTAAGAAATGTGTCCCAGTCGTTCTTTTCCATGGTTCCGAGCTCCGAGACACGGAACAGAAGCTCTTTTACAACTGTGTTTAGAGTCAGGAAGAACAATGGTGAATGCTGGAAACGTGCTGTCAAAGATTGGTGTAAAACTGGGATCTATTCCTGACTGAGAGTGAAACGGCAGGTTTAGGTTTCCAGACTAAAAATGCAAAAAAGTCTAAAACATTTTAATGTGTGTGTGTGTCAGTCCTGGTTTATTGAACAGAAACTGGCTTAAAATAAATTGGTTGAAGTCTGCATCAAAGTAGCAGCTGGAGACGTTCAAAGGAGCCTGTTAACTGCTGGGACAATTAGACAACAATTTGATTCCCAGATAGAGAAGGAGCTGCAGTGTGGATCCAAAAATTCTCAGTTTTGTTGTGTGCTTCCCATACACTATCCTTTTAAATAAACCTCACTCCTATCAGCCTTTAACCATTATAAACAGAACAGAGAGAAGCTGAGCAGCAACAGAGCCCTGACTGACCATTTAAGAATGAGTGATGTGTTCAGCTGAAGTTTCCTGTTGGTCGTTTTTTGGGTGATCTTATTTTGATCATTCTCAGTGACCCCTGGGTGTGAACCTGCTCTCCTCTCTTTCAGACATTCACTCACTTAGCCTCTCCTCTCCCTCAGAAACTCAATCACTTAACATCTCTCATCTCTCTCACACTCACTGAACATCTCTCTTTCTCTCCAGGCATTCACTCACACTTACCTTACCTTCCACCTCTCTTACACTCTAACCTCGCTCCTCTCTCACATTCACTTCACCTCTCTCCTCTCAGAAACTGTCTTCATCACTTAATGTCTCTCTATCTTTCTTTCAAACACTCACTCATTTAACCTTCCTATTTCAGATCTGCTTAAACTTATTCATTGTTTTCTCTCTCTCGTTACCTCTCTCTCAAAAAGCACAAACACACTTCATCTCTCTTCGCTGTCTGAGAAAACATCTAATTGATGGAGATTCATTCCTCTCTGTTTCTCTCTCCCACTTCCTCTGACAGGCCCTGACTCACTTTAAATCTCCTCTTTTCTAATAACCCTCTTTGGGAAAACTCATTTGTTCTCTAATTCCTCCTCATTTCTCCCAGTGATGACCCTCAGTCCATCTCCCAATTCAGTGAATGTGTTAAAAGTCCAAATAATCTCCTTTATTGTTTAAAATGGGAATGGAGGTGAACGTAATGCTGAGACTGGCAGCAATCTGTGTGGTTGTTCTTGATGCTGTCAGAGTGAGTTCACCCTCACAGACAGGAAGACTGTTCACGGTGATAACATCAAACTGACGCCGGCTGTTTCATTCTCAGGTATCACAACTTCCTGTTTCTCTGCTGCCGGTTCCAAACCTCACATCTCACTTCTGAGCAGAAAATAAATCCAGGGACCACAATCTGGTGAGAACATCTGTCAGTGCGGCCTGTATCTGTCCACAGAGTCAGGGCAGAGTCACACAGGTCACATTGTGGTGACATTTACAAATGAGCCAGTTATTTCTGTTCAGAGTTTCCATTCTCAGATATAACCAGCTGTGTCTGTGGATCAGTTACTGAGTTCCCTCTGCTTCCCATAGCTGGGAACTGATAGCCTGCTCCTTTATATTCCAGACCATTCTCTCTGTATTGCTTGTTTCCTCTGATTCTCAGCTTTTATCTTTGACCTTCCTCATCTTTCTGCTTTTTAAATCTTTCTCAATTTTTCTCTGTCTTTCTGTCTCTCCCTTCCTCTGTATCTCTCTCAGGCTTTGTGTGTTCCTATTTAATCGAGCTGTTCAAAATCATGAAGAGTTTCTGATTGATTTTCGAAGGAAAAACAGGGAGAGAAGCAGAAAAACCCGGCAGATCCGGCGGCATCTGTTCAGAGAGAAACAGTTAACATTTTGAGTCCATATAATTCTTCAGGGCAGGAAAAACATGGGTTATCCACCTTAGATCCGGGAATGTAATGGGGAGAGGTGTTTAAAATGACAAATGATTTATGATAGTGTCAATGGAGAGAAATTATCTCCCAGGAGCACAAGGGTTTGTCGATGGAGAGAATCTATTTCCCCGGTGCAGGAGGGTCTGTAAGCAGAGGACACAGAGATTTAACTTAATTGACAACAGAACTGGAGGGGGTGATAAGGAGAATGTTTTACACAATAACTTGATATGATCTGGAATGCACAAACTGACAGGTGCTCGAAGCAGGTTTAGTAGTACCTTTCAAAGGGAATTGGATAAATACTTGCAGAAGGTAAATTGGCAGAGTTATGGTGAATGGGATTAATTGGACAGTTCACTCATCTTTGTGACATTCTGAATGTTTCTCTCCGAAGGTTTTAATATTTGATCTTTTCGGTCATAATGTGTCTCAAACAGAAGATTTAAACATTGGGTTTGATGAGCTGTCAGATCTCTTTCCTGTGTGTCTCTGTAACTTGCGAACTGGAGATAACCATGAGAAGGAACTGATTATTTTCAGTTCCTCTAACAGATTCCCCTCAGATATCAGGAATCCCTGGAGTTCCCCATATCCTCATTATTCTCGCCTCGAGTATAACAGCTCTCAGTCAGGCCGAGTCAGTCACATGTGTCTCTGTCATGATGTTTCCACTTGTATTTTATCACTCACCTCCCAGTGACACTCACCATAACACAGACACCGTAAAATATCATTGTTCCCTTACACTTTGTCCTCCTATTATAATCAAATGTTTGTTGGGCCTCTTGTCTCCCTTAATGTCAGATTACCTGCAGTTAAAATGACCTCAGAGACACTGAAACCGACCTTTCTGATTATTATACCAGACTCCAATCAGCCCCAGGAGCTGCAGTTGTAAAATACAGCAGAATTGGAATAACAGACAGGTTATTGTCTGATACTGACAGTGGCAGAGTAACACACACCGGAATCTAAATACATTATATCAATGGACCATGACTCACTCACACTATCAAATGAAACTTAAACTTTGGTTATGGTGCACGAGATACTGACTGTATTACCATTACATTGGATCAAATGCTGTGTTCACTAACATACTGCAACGTGACTCTTATTATTTGAACAAGCATTGTATTTGTTACACTCAGAGTAAGTCAGTGCTTTGCTGTGTTGTCTCTGTGCTCCATCCCCACTCTGATTGTATTGGAGCCTGTGTGTGTCATTGTTACACTCAGAGTCAGTGCTTTGCTGTGTTGTCTCTGTGCTCCATCCCCACTCTGATTGTATTGGAGCCTGTGTGTGTCATTGTTACACTGAGACTCTGTCACTGTGATTATTGGACAAGCAGCAAGTCACCGTCACAATGCCCGGCTGATTGACGGCAGCGTGGACCAATGGGAAGAGGGGGCAGAGCTGGAGGCCCGATCAGGAGCGGTTGGTCCTCCAACCATTAGGAGCAAACGAGGGGCGGGGCCAACTTTGACTCGAGCATGCGCAGTGTGAGTAAAGGCGATGGAAAACGGTTATTTTGGGCTCGGAAATCTGTTCGAGGTGATTGGCGGTACGGAGAGAGCAATGGATCGTCCAGGTGGGTGGAAACGCTGCGTAAGCATGTTGTGAGAGTCGCAAAATGCGGAAGAGAGCTTCCCGGACCCAGTTTGCACCGAGCGGGGCTGCAGCTCCTCATGTTCGTTTCGGGTTAACGTTCGCCATCTTTATTGGGGGCAATATGCAGCAGTGCGCACGTGTGGCCGCCATGTTTGTAGAGGGCAATGTTGTCAATCAGTGGGAGGAGCTTGTTCCCCAGTGTTCAGAATGGAGACAACTTGTCCATCAAACTGCATCAACCCTCTGAGTCCCAATGTCTTATTGATGAGGCAGAGCGGTGACAGAGAAGGAAAAAGAAAGGGAAAGTAAAACAGTAAATGCTGGAAAATCTCAGCAGATCTGACAGCATCTGTGGAGAGAGAATAGAACCAACGTTTCGAGACTGGATGACCCATAGTCAGAGCTTGTACACGTGTAAACAGAGCATGTAAACTTTGACACCTCCATGTACCCTTGTACACCTCTATCAATCTACTTTGCTCCAAGGAGAACAAGTTATCCAGCCTAACATTGAGGTGTATAAAATTCTGAGGGGCACAGATAGGGGGGACAGGAAGGAACTTTTCTCTTTAGTAGAGAGGTCAATAACCAGGGGCCTGGATTTAAGTTCAGGGGCAGTAGGTTTATAGGAGATGTGAGGGAAAGCTTTTTCACTCAGACGGTGGTGGGAATCTGGAACTCACTGCCTGAAAGGGTGGTAGAGGTGGGAATCATCATCACATTTAAGAAGAATTTAGATAAGCTCTTGCAATGCCACAGTATGGAAGGTTACACATCACGTGTGGAAAATGGGATTAGAATAGAACGGTGCTTGATGGCCGGCACAAACACGATGGGCCGAAGGGCCTCTTTCCATGCTGTAAAACTCTATTGATCACCCACGTTGGCAGCAAGTTCAATATCATCATCAGTCACAACCCCCCTGTATCTTCACTAACTGAAACAATCCATTTAAAACATTTTTATCGAGAATGTAGCCATATTTCTTTTGGACTGGCAGCCTGCATGGAGACTTTCAGCTCTCTGTGTCCAGGACAGGAAACCGTGAGCATGGATCTGTCAATCAGCCTCAATCAGCATCTTCAGGAGAATTGGGAGGGTGAATATTAGATACAGCAGAGTGAGAATGGAGGGAGAGTGTGTGGGATGGAGATTCACAGCTTTTGGGGAATGAGAGAGGAAAGAATGTTCCATGGAAACTAGAATTGTCTGTTCTGAATTTCTATCCTGTACTGACTGTGATGAATTTTGTAAATTGTTTTTACAGGATATTAGAAGAGGAATCACACTGATAAATCTCAACTATCACATCTCGATCTGACAGAGTCACTCGATTCCTTGGATACTAAATATCCTCAGCCTCTGAATGGGAAGGAGAAATGTTTGACCGGTCTGTCCACTGCAAGATTTTAAGCAACAGTGTGACTGGAAAAACACCGGGACACAAACACACACCTGAGTGAGAGTGTTCCAGTGCACTGACAGTGGAAAGAGCTTTAACCAGTTACACAGCCTGAAAATACATTGCAGCATTCACAGCAAGGAGAGACTGTACACGTGTTCTCTGTGTGGACAAGGCTTCAAATGATTGACCTGCAATGATACAAGGAGACCGACAATATGGAAAAACCGTGGAAATGTGAGGACTGTGGGAAGAGATACAAAGCGCCCTCTCTACTGGAAGCTCATCGGCGCAGCCACACTGGGGAGAGGCCGTTCACCTGCTGGGTGTGTGGGAAGGGATTCACTGATTCATCCACTCTGCAGAGACACCAGCAAGTTCACACTGGTGAGAGTGCATTCACCTGCTGTCAGTGTGGGAAGGGATTTACTCAGATATCAAGCCTGCGGACACACCAGCGAGTTCACACTGGGGAGAGGCCATTCACCTGCTCTCAGTGTGGGAAGGGATTCACTGAGTCATCCAACCTACAGAGACACCAGCGTGTTCACACAGGAGAGAGGCCATTCAGCTGCTCTGCATGTGGGAAAAGATTCACTCAGTTATCTCAACTGCGGGCACACCAGCGAGTTCACACTGGGGAGAGACCGTTCACCTGCTCTCAGTGTGGGAAGGGATTCACCCAGTTATCCAACCTGCAGACACACCAGCGAGATCACACTGGGGAGAGGCCATACAGCTGCTTTCAGTGTGGGAAGGGATTCATTCATTTATCAAACCTGCAGACACACCAGCAAGTTCACACCGGGGAGAGGCCATTTACCTGCGCCGTGTGTGGGAAGGGATTCACTCGGTTATCCACCCTGCAGTCACACCAGCGAGTTCACACTGGGGAGAGGCCATTCACCTGCTCTCAGTGTGGAAAGGGATTCACTCAGTTATCTAATCTGCGGAGACACCAGCGAGTTCACTCTCAAGAGAGGTCGTTCACCTGCCCCGTGTGTGGGAAGGGATTCACTCGGTTATCCACCCTGCAATCACACCAGCGAGTTCACACCGAGGAGAGACCATTCACCTGCTCTCAGTGTGGGAAGGAGTTCTGTGATTCATCCACCCTGCTGACACACCAACAAGTTCACAAGTGAATATGGGGATTAGATTCTGCTGTTATTGTTTCTGCTCTCAATTACATCCAGGACTGCATTTTGTTCATTCTTGGCCAATGGGGAGGGTCGGAGGGTTTCTTTCTGCTGGACTGGCCGGTCTCATGACTTTGCCTCCAGTGGGCTGATGCTCTTCGAGTCTTGTTGCGAATCCCTGGTTTCAGATTTCACAAGGATCACAGAGTAAGACGGTGTTAGGAAATTCAGAGATATTTCGTCAGCATTTATTTTTGAAATCCCCCAAATGCCCCATCCAATTTCCTTTGTAATTGTTTATTGTCTCCACTTCCCTCACCCTCGTAGGCAGCGAGTTCCAGGTCATTACCATTCGCTGCATCAAAATATTCTCCCTCGCATCTCTCCCTGCATATCTGACCCAAAATCTTCAATCAATGTCCCCCTCGTCCTTGTCCCATCAGCGAATGGGAACAGCTTTTCTTTGTCCACCTTATCTAAACCTGTAAGAATCTTGTCTACCTCTATCAAATCTCCCCTCAACCTCCTTTGCTCCAAGGGGAACAACCCCAGCCTGACATCGACAATAAAGAACAAACTAACAGAATACGTTAATACCTGAAATTAACTGTGGAGGTCGAATTTCTGTTTTAAAAATATTGCAAACATATTGTCCTGGACAATAAAGGAATTTGAATAACTCACCTTGAATGTGGGTGAAATGTGTTATGATCCAGGTCAGAAATCCAAGGTGTTTTAGAAAATCAGCCTCGCCAGAAGATTTGCACTCGAGTGAGTGTAAGGTGTTTCACTCCAGGTACGATTCAAGTGACCCACTAGGAAGCTTTTATCAAACAAAGTTAATTTAAGAACACAGTTAAAATATAATTAGAAAAAATAGCATAACTTTTACCAATTGCAATAAAAAGCAACCATGATCTTGCTTATATCAACCAGTGCAGCTTAGTGTTCCAAATCAAATAATCCCTACAAATATACACCCCATTCTAGGTTTTGCACAGAAAGCAGGTATGCTCACGTGATGCTGGATTTGGCAGCTTTTTAACACCTGCTGTGAATTAGCGCTTAAAATGTTGAATTCAAACTCTGCCTTCCCTGTCCTGGAACTTCCAAAACCGAGAGAGAGAGAGACTGCTTGCTTCTATGTTCCAGCTGGCAACTCTCAGGCAGCGGAATCTTCATTCTAGAGAGAGAGACGACAAACACTGCTTTCAGTTTGCAGTCCAGACAGCTTGTGACAAAATGAAACTAAAACTTTCTCCTGTTAAAAAAAAACTGTCCAAAGACAGCACTGACCTTTCAATCAGGCTCCACCCAACAATTCCAAAAGGATTATAAAACTCCAGGTCACTGTATTAGCCCAGGCTGAAAATCAACAAGATGCCCATTACATTAGCTTCATTATATTCATAGAATAGAATCCCAACAGTACAGAAAGAGGCCATTCAGCCTATCGGGCCTGCACTGACAATAATCCCAGCCTTTCTCCGTAACCCCACCTGTTCACCCTGCTAATCCCCCAGAAACTAGGGTCAATTTAGCACAGCCAATCAACCCAACCCACACATCTTTGGACTGTGGGAGGAAACCGGAGCATCTGGAGAAAACTCACGCAGACACAGGGAGAATGTGCAAACTCCACACAGACAGTGACCCAAGCCAGGAATCAAACCTGGATCCCTGGTGCTGTGAGGCAGCAGTGCTGACCACTGTGCCACCGTACTGCCATGTTGTTCTTTGTATTAGCTGAGTTGTAAATCAGTGAAGGCCAGCATAATATTTGGTCTGTGAAACACTCCGACATCCATGAACTTTGTTTTAAAGAAATCCACATTTGAAAGCCCGGTCACTGCATGAAATATCAGACCATAACAAGGGGAGATAAGAAAGACAGACACTCACTTTGATCCTTTCGTCAGCACATCTGAGAGTTAAGAATGTGTGACATGATTTTGGGATAGCGGAGTGAGTGTGCAGATGTGATTTGTTACATGTGAAAAATAGCAAGCCTAAATTCATGGTGAGATGGAGTGAGGAGCGGGTCCCAAACACACACAGCTACTTGAGACACAGCAGGAGATGAAATGGTTAATGTGGCCAGGGGATTGAGACAACATTGTGACATCATCAAGGCATTGACACACACTCCAGAGAGAAACTGAGTTCAAAACAATCAGGGTCCAATTAAACACACTGCACATGGACACACAGTGAGGAAAGGTAAAATGATAATATTATAGATTAGGACAATTAAGGGCTTGGAAGAAATAATACTGAGTAAGAACTGTCCACAACTCGGATAGGGGTAAAGAGAGAGCTGGAGAATCTTTTACATCCATGCTTGATCTGTTGCTTGAAGCATCTGTCCTTATGTACAAGTAACCTAGAACTCACGGTGCTCCTTCAGAAGAAAAAAGATCGATCAGATGTTACCCCAGGCGGGGCCAGAACAGAACTGGAAAATAACGGAGTGAAATTGAGTGAGTGTCAGCGACATAATTTTCCTCCCCTTCACGGTGTGGACTTTAAGAATCCTGGGAGATCCCCTACTTGGGATTTTCTTGCTAATTAGTGAATCTATGACTGGCTGTGCATTTATATTGAATTTGATTGTTACACTTCTCCTGTTTTTATTCCTGTTGTGATTACGCTCTGGGTAAGGATGGTTGACAGGTGACAGGATGGGAAATTGTGGTTTGGGTCATTGACCAAATGTTTTATTGATCTGAAAGGTGTAAAAGGGGCCAAACTTCAGCAGAAATGTTAGCTGGGCAATGATTGGGTTAAATCAGTCTTCATAGACTTTGTGATGTAACAAAGTATAAGAGGGGATTCCCCGAGCACAGAGATTTGTCGAGGTTTTACATATTGCATTGACTGGTGCCATGGCATCTGGGGCAGAGCAGGGAGCATTTCCGTGGAGATGCTGCTTCTACCCAGAGTGTAATGGTAATGCTGCTGCACTTTGATACGACTGCTCAGACATTAGCCTGTGTCAGCTCTTATTGATACTGAATAAAATCTAACCACTGTCACCAATAAGGGTTATCACTGGCAATCATTTCAGAGTTTGGGAAAAGGGGAGAAAGGGTTAATTGACTCCCTGAACCCCATTTTCTAACATCGCTGAGTCAAAAATAAAATCTCATCTCCCCCTCTGGCTCCTTTGCCAATTACCTTAGAGGGACTCACTTTCTGTTAAAGAGCCTGCCAACCCCTCTCACCCACTTTCCCTAAAGTGCATCAATCTCATCAGGAAAAGTCCAGAACAATCAAATATTTTTACTGATAAAAGTTTATTGATGAAACAGAACATGGTTAAAACAAACAGAAAATGACTTGAGGATCAAAGACAACCAGAGTAAAGGGATGTTCACAATGTTCTGGACACAACTGGATTCTCTTCAGCTCCTCTGTCCCCTAAGACCATAAGACATAGGAGCGGAAGTAAGGCCATTCGGCCCATCGGGTCCACTCCACCATTCAATCATGGTTGATTTCAACTCCATTTACCCGCTCTCTCCCCATAGCCCTTAATTCCTCGAGAAATCAAGAATTTATCAATTTCTGTCTTGAAGACGCTCAACGTCTCGTCCTCCACAGCCCTCTGTGGCAATGAATTCCACAGACCCACCACTCTCTGGCTGAAGAAATTTCTCCTCATCTCTGTTCTAAAGTGACTCCCTTTTATTCTAAGGCTGTGCCCCCGCGTCCTAGTCTCCCCTTTAATGGAAACAACTTCCCTACGTCCATCCTATCTAAGCCGTTCATTATCTTGTAAGTTTCTATCAGATCTCCCCTCAACCTCCTAAACTCCAATGAATATAATCCCACGATCCTCAGAAGTTCATCGTATGTCAGGCCTACCATTCCTGGGATCATTCGTGTGAATCTCCGCTGGACCCGCTCCAGTGCCAGTATGTCCTTCCTGAGGTGTGGGGCCCAAAATTGCTCACAGTACTCCAAATGGGGCCTAACCAGTGCTTTATAAAGCCTCAGAAGTACATCCCTGCTTTTGTATTCCAAGCCTCTTGAGACAATTGACAATATTACATTTGCTTTCTTAATTACGGACTCAACCTGCAAGTTTACCTTTAGAGAATCCTGGACTAGGACTCCCAAGTCCCTTTGCACTTTAGCATTATGAATTTTGTCACCGTTTAGAAAATAGTCCATGCCTCTATTCTTTTTTCCAAAGTGTACGACCTCGCACTTGCCCACGTTGAATTTCATCAGCCACTTCTTGGACCACTCTCCTAAACTGTCTAAATCTTTCTGCAGCCTCCCCACCTCCTCAATACTACCTGCCCCTCCACCTATCTTTGTATCATCGGCAAACTTGGCCAGAATGCCCCCAGTCCCGTCATCTAGATCGTTAATATATAAAGAGAACAGCTGTGGCCCCAACACTGAACCCTGCGGGACACCACTTGTCACCGGTTGCCATTCTGAGAAAGAACCTTTTATCCCAACTCTCTGCCTTCTGTCTGACAGCCAATCGTCAATCCATGTTAGTACCTTGCCTCGAATACCATGGGCTCTTATTTTACTCAGCAGTCTCCCGTGAGGCACCTTGTCAAAGGCCTTTTGGAAGTCAAGATAGATAACATCCATTGGCTCTCCTTGGTCTAACCTATTTGTTATCTCTTCAAAGAACTCTAACAGGTTTGTCAGGCACGACCTCCCCTTACTAAATCCATGCTGACTTGTCCTAATCCGACCCTGCACTTCCAAGAATTTAGAAATCTCATCCTTAACGATGGATTCTAGAATTTTGCCAACAACTGAGGTTAGGCTAATTGGCCTATAATTTTCCATCTTTTTTCTTGTTCCCTTCTTGAACAGTGGGGTTACAATAGCGATTTTCCAATCCTCTGGGACTTTCCCTGACTCCAGTGACTTTTGAAAGATCATAACTAACGCCTCCACTATTTCTTCAGCTATCTCCTTTCGAACTCTAGGATGTAGCCCATCTGGGCCCGGAGATGTATCAATTTTCAGACCTTTTAGTTTCTCTCGCACTTTCTCCTTTGTGATGGCAACCATATTCAACTCTGCCCCCTGACTTTCCTGAATTGTTGGGATATTACTCATGTCTTCTACTGTGAAGACTGACTGACTCCCCGCTTTGGACACAGGGACACTGAACCCCGGGGGTCACGTCACCATCAGCCCCGGTCACCTCCTCCGGTGCCCTGATTGGTTGGAGGCTCATTTCCCAGTCAGTCCTCCTCCTTGTCTCTCTGTTAGTGCGACGCCCATGGGGGGCAATGCCCAACTGGGGTGCAGGCCCCATTATTCTCAGCTCCATCGCCTGGCTGTCACTGACACGAGCAAGAGAGACAGAAAGGTGCCCCAGGCTCAAATGGGAAGTCAAAACTTGTGTCTCTGAATCAACACTTCAACATTTATCAGCCAAATCCATGTTATTTACACTGGGGGGTTTTTATGATGAGATTAATTGAAGTGTTCGGCTGGTCAGCAAGCTCGAGAAGCACTGATTCCAGATTGTTCAATACTTCTGTCTTGAATCGCAAAAGCTTCTCACTTTATCCCCTTCCTGAACTGAATTCCATCATCCTGAGCAGCTGTGGGTGTCACCTCTCTGTGTAAACTCCTGCCCCTTTTTATAAGGCTCTCTCATTCCTTATTGTGGGTCAATTCTTTAATGGTTGAGGATCGCTCTGTGATGCAGTGAGTGTTTATCCGGTCAATCAATGTTTCTGATGTCAGTCGGAACGTCCATCGTTACTTTTCACCTGTTTCTTACTCTGTGTTTTATAAAAATAAAGTTTATAAACTTTTACAGAATGGTCAGCTTTAAGGTTTCTGTAGTTGGTGATGAGGTCATCCAAAGGTCAAAGCCTTTCTCTTTTCTCCTTCCTGTTTAACGAAGGGGTTGTGGAATATTCCATTCAGGGGGAGGTGGTGGGAATGTCTCTGGCCGAGTAATGCAGAGACGCAGCAAAGGATCTGGGGACAGGCAGCTGGTGGGATTTGAATTCAGTGAATCAATCTGGAATTATACAAAGGTAGTCTCAGTAACATTGACCATGAAACTATCATCGATTGTTGTAAAAACCCATCCAGTTCACCCTATTAATGCTCCCTATTAGGGAGGGAAATCTGCCATCCTTACCCGGTCTGGCCTACGTGTGAATCCAGACCCACACAGCGATGTGGGTGACTCTTAACTGCCCCTCTGAAATGGCTGAGCAAGTCACTCCATTCAGGAGCAATTAGGAGATGAGCAACGTGTGCTGGGGCTTTGCCAGCAGTGTCCACATCCCAGGAAAGAATAAAGAATATTCCACGGAAAGTGATGGGTGATTTGAAATGAATTGAAAGTAGGTCAGGAGGTGCTCGTATCATCCAGAGCTGCTTTTCAATGGATCCTCCCGTTTAAAATAAAAACACATCAGTGTGTCCCTTTCCCAGACACACTGACCTTGGAATATCACAATGCTGTTTTTAAACATTCCTTTGTTAAAGAATCAGTCATTTAGAATTGTGAAACAGACAGAAATTAAATGTTTCGTTTTTCCTGGGATCCTCCTGTGCCTGGCACCGGTGTCCTGAACAAGGTTATTAACATTCTCTGTGTTAAAGGTTCCTCCTGGTTCTTGCTGTCTGTTGTGTCCTTTGTCACAGTCGGTACCAGGACATTTCTATTGAAAGGTTGTTAAGAAATTCCAGTGAATTCCAGTCCCTTGTGTAACGTTCCATTTGGTGTGCGTCAGATTCAGAGATGTCCACGTGTGTGTGAAAAGGGTTCTGGGTAAGGGTTTTAACCCTTCTTTCCCCGTTAGTAACAATGAGCCCTGTATTCAATTCTAAAGTATAAAGTCCTCATTAGATATCAATTCTACCTGTTATCTACATTTCACCAACCAGTCTATATTTTCATCACAGGACTGCAGTGGGAGCACCGTCAACATCTTACTAACTTGATTGATTTTATCGAGGAGGTGACGAAGGTGATCGATGAGGGTAGAGCAGTGGATGTTGTGAACATGGATTTTAGTAAGGCTTTCGACAAGGTCCCTCATGGTCGGCTCATCCAGAAGATTAAGATGCATGGGATTCACGGTGACTTGGCCGTTTGGATTCAGAATTGACTTGCCCATAGAAGTCAGAGAGTAGTGGTGGAGGGTGTTTTTCTGGCTGGAAGTCAGTGACTAGTGGTGTTCCACAGGGATCCGTACTGGGACCTCTGCTGTTTGTGATAAATATAAATGACTTGGATGAAAATGTGGATGTGTGGGTTAGTAAGTTTGCAGACAACACAAAGCTAGATAGAGTTGTAAATAATGTAGAAGGTTGTCAAACGATACAGTGGGATATAAATCAGCTGGAGATATGGTTGGAGAAATGGCAGATAGAGTTTAATCTGGGCAAGTGTGAGATACTGCACTTTGGGAGATCAAATATTAAGGATAAGTATACAGTTAATGGCAGGTCCCTGAACAACATTGATGCACAGAGGGATCTTGGGGTTCCAATCCACAGTTCCCTGAAATTGGCCACAAAAATAAATAAGTGGTAAAGAAGGCATATGGCATGCTTGCCTTTATTGAGTACAAGAGTAAGGATGTCATGTTGCAGCTTTATAAAACTTTGGTTAGGCCGCACTCAGAATATTGTATTTAATTCTGGTTGCCACGTTACAGGAAGATGTAGAGGATTTGGAGAGGGTGCAGAAGAGGTTTCCCAGGATGCTGCCTGGATTAGAGGGTACGAGCTATAAGGAGAGGCTGGACAAACTAGGGTTGCTTTCTCTGAAGCAGCGGAGGCTGAGGGGAGACCTGATAGAAGTCTATGAAATGATAAGAGACATAAGAACATAAGAAATAGGAGCAGGAGTAGGCCATCTAGCCCCTCGAGCCTGCCCCGCCATTCAATAAGATCATGGCTGATCTGACGTGGATCAGTACCACTTACCCGCCTGATCCCCATAACCCTTAATTCCCTTACCGATCAGGAATCCATTCATCCGCGCTTTAAACATATTCAGCGAGGTAGCCTCCACCACCTCAGTGGGCAGAGAATTCCAGAGATTCACCACCCTCTGGGAGAAGAAGTTCCTCCTCAACTCTGTCTTAAGTGGAAAGAATCTCTCCGCCTCCACCCTATCCAGCCCCCGCATTATCTTATAAGTCTCCATAAGATCCCCCCTCATCCTTCTAAACTCCAACGAGTACAAACCCAATCTCCTCAGCCTCTCCTCATAATCCAAACCCCTCATCTCCGGTATCAACCTGGTGAACCTTCTCTGCACTCCCTCCAATGCCAATATATCCTTCCTCATATAAGGGGACCAATACTGCACACATAGATAGGGTTGACAGTCAGAATCTTTTTCCCAGAGTTGAAATGTCTATTACTAGGGGGCATGCACTTCAGGAGAGACGGGGAAAGTTCAAAGGAGATGTGAGGGGCAACTTTTATAACACAGAGAGTGGTAGGTGGCTGGAACGCGCTGCCAGGGGTGGATGAGGCCCATTATCTTTAATGGGCTTTTAGATAAGCACATGAATATGCAAGGAATAGAGGGATATGGACCAAGGGCAGGCAGAAAGGAATAGTTTAATTTGGCTTCATGTTCGACACAACATGGTGGGCTGAAGGGTCTGTTCCTGTGCTGTACTGTTCTACGTTCTATTTGTGATCTCCATTTAGAAAAAGGAAGTGAAGGCACTGGAGGAGGGGCAAGTAAGGTTCACAAGAATAATCCCAGAACTCGAATCACTTGTGAACTTGCTGGTGTTTCACTAAGTTTGTTGACCGAGTGAATCCCTTCCTACAGTCAGAGCAGGTGAATGGTCTCTTCCCAGTGTGAACTCACAGGTGGGACATCAGTTCCCGAGAGCTTTTGAAGCCACTCCCACAGTCAAAACACTTAAAGGGTCTCTCCTGGGTGTGAGTGACTTTGTGTCTGCGCAGGCTGGATAACCAAGGAAATCCTTTCCCAACACACAGAGCAGGTGAATAGTCTCTCCCCAGTGTGAACTCACTGGTGTTTCAGCTGAAGATATTCTAAACCTCTTTGTGCAGTGAGAGCAGGGGAACAGTCTCTCCTCAGTGTGAATGCACTGGCGGGACACCAGTTAGTCAGAGCTTTTGGAGCCATGCCCACAGTCAGAGCAGCTGAACGGCCTCTCCCCTGTGAATGCGCTGGTGGATCATCAGTTCCTGAGAGCTTTTGAGTCCAGCCTCTCAGTCAGAGCATTTAAAGAGTCTGTCCTTGGTGTGAGTGGCTTTGTGTTTCAGCAGCTGGATGTCGGAGTGAAGGTGAATGGTCTCTCCCTGGTGTGAACTCGCTGGTGCATCCACAGGTGGGATGACTGAGTGAAACCCATCCCACACACAGAGCAGGTGAATGGTCCATCCCGAGTGTGAACTCGATGGTGTGCCCGCAGACTGGGATGAATCACTGAACCCTTTCCCACACACAGAGCAGCTGAGCGGCCCCTCCTCAGTGTGAATGCGCTGGTGGATCATCAGTTTCCGAGAGCTTTTGAAGCCACTCCCACAGTCAGAATGTTTAAAGGGTCTCTAATTGGCGTGAGTGGCTTTGTGTGTCAGCAGGTTGGATGAATAAGTGAATCCCTTCCCACACACAGAGCAGGTGAATGGTCTCTCCCCGGTGTGAACCCGCTGGTGTTCCCACAGGTTGGATGACCTTCTAAATCTCTTTGTGCAGTGAGAGCAGCTGAATGGTCTCTCCTCAGTGTGAATGCGCTGGTGTGTCAGCAGGGAGTACGACGTTTTAAATCTCTTTGAGCAATGAGAGCAGCTGAACAGTCTCTCCTCAGTGTGAATGCGCTGGTGTCTCATCAGATACTGAGAGCTTTTGAAACCACTCCCACATTCAGAGCATTTAAAGGGTCTGTCCTGGGTGTGAGTGAGATTGTGATTGTGCAGACCGGCTGAAGTAGTGAATCCCTTCCCACACACAGGACAGGTGAACGGTCTCTCCCCAGTGTGAATGCGCTGGTGTTTCACCAGTTCCCAAGAGCTTTTGAAGCCACTCCCACAGTCAGAGCATTGAAACGGTCTCTCATTGGTGTGAGTGAGATTGTGTGTCAGCAAGTGGGATAACCGAGTAAATCCCTTCTCACACACAGAGCAGGTGAACGGTCTCTCCCCAGTGTGATTGTAATGGTGTGTTTCCAGCTCACATGGGAACCTGAATCCCTTCCCACACACAGAGCAGGTGAACGGCCTCTCCCCAGTGTGACTGCGTCGATGAGTTTCCAGCAGAGATGGGAACCTGAATCTCTTCCCACAGTCCCCACATTTCCATGGTTTCTCCATGCTACGGGTGTCCTTGTAACTCTCCAGGTTAAACAATCAGTTAAATCTCACACAGAACACGGGTACAGTCTCTCCCCGCTCTGAATGCTGCGATGTATTTTCAGGCTGTGTAACTGGTTGAAGCTCTTTCCACACTCAGTGCACTGGAACACTCTCACTCGGGTGTGTGTGTGTGTGTGTGCCTCAGTGCTTTTCCAGTCAAACTGATGTTTAAAATCTTCTGAAGCAGAAAGAACATGGAAACATTTCTCCTTCTAGAATCAAATGTGGCTAATATTCAGGTCCCGATAAATTGAATGACTCCGTCAGATGTTGATGTGATGTTAGTTTTGAGTTTTTGTCTTTAATTCCTCATCTTCTGATATTCTGTAAAAGGAATTTACAAAAGTAATTATTGTAAAAATTATTGTAAAAATTCATCAATGTCAGTGCAGGACAGAAATTCAGAACAGACAGTTCCAGTTTCTATGGAACATTCTTTTCTCTCTCATTCCTCAAAAGCTGTAAATCTCCATCCCACACACTCTCCCTCCATTCTCACTCTGCTGTATCTAATATTCACCCTCCCAATTCTCCTGAAGGTGCTGATTGAGGCTGATTGACAGGTCCATGCTCACTGCTTCCTGTCCAACACAGAATCGCTAAGCAGAGACTGAGAGCCAAGTTCCGCACACAAGGTTGGCCTCAACCGGGATCTTGGGTTCATGTCACACTATCTGTAACCCCCACAGCTTGTCTGGACTTGCAAAATCTCACTAACTGTCCTGTCTGGAGACAATACACATCTCTTTAACCTGTGCTTAACCCTCTCTCCACTCACATTGTCTGTACCTTTAAGACTTGATGACCTGTAAAGACTCACATTCCAACCATTATCTTGTAAATTGAGTCTGTGTCTTTATATGCCCTGTTTGTGAACAGAACTCCCACTCACCTGATGAAGGGGCTTGGAGCTCCGAAAGCTAGTGGCTTGTGCTACCAAATAAACCTGTTGGACCTTAACCTGGTGTTGTTAAACTTCTTACTGTCCTGTCCTGGACACAGAGAGCTGGAAATCTCCATGCAGGCGGCCAAACAGATATATGTCTATCTGACTGGACTAACAATGTGTGGAATGTACAGACTGGATTCACTTCCTTTCCCTTCAGTTGCTGCAAGTCCCCAATTTCCCCCAGAATGAGAAAAGAAATGGAAAGGGGGAGAAAAGAAAGTGTTTTACTCACAGGAGGAAGTTTTACTCTGTCCACTCCCCCAAGGCCCAGGGCTGCGCATGTCCAAGGGAGAGGGGAAGCTGCGCACGTGCGGTAGAGTGCCCACCCCCTGGTCCTTATGCTGAGGTGTTGACCAATGGGGGAGTTGGAGGACCGGAAGGACTCTGGTCCTCCAGCCAATCAGAGCTCCCCATTGTCTGAATGCGGAAGTGGACAATGAGCTTGTTCAGTTGCTCATTCCTGCCCAGCAAAGCTGCTGCTGCTCCCTCTCTTGAACATTGAGCTTCAGACAGGCTCAAACTTCCTCCTGTCTCTCCGACATCTGTGAGTAAAACACTTTCTTCTCTCCCCGCTTCCATTTCTTTTCTCATTCTGGAGTTGAATTTTTAACTTCCAGGTCACCATTCGCTGCTTCAATAAAGATCCTCCTCACATTCTTCATGTTTCTCTAACCAGGTGATACAGTGTATTACATGCTCATTTATGTCCAATTGTAAAGCTTTAACGTGGCTGTCAGCTTGAAGATTTGCAGCTTTTTTTGTCCAGAACAGGAAGCAGTGAGCATGGATCTGTCAATCAGCCTCAATCAGCACCTTCAGGAGAATTGGGAGGGTGAATATTAGATACAGCAGAGTGAGAATGGAGGGAGAGTGTGTGGGATGGAGATTTATGATTTTTGGGGAATGAGAAAGGAAAGAATGTTCCATAGAAATTGTCTGTTCTGAATTTCTCTCCTGTACTGACACTGATGACTTTTGTAAATTCCTTTTACAGGATATCAGAGGGTGAGGATTTACAGACAGTGTTCCAGTGCGCTGAGTGTGGAAAGAACTTTAACCAGTTACACAACCTGAAAAAAACATCTCAGCATTCACAGTGGGGAGAGACTGTACCCATGTTCTGTATGTGGACGAGGCTTCAACTGATAGCCAAACCTGGAGAGTCACAAGGGCACCCGCACCATGGAGAAACCGTGGAAATGTGGGGACTGTGGGAAGGGATTCAGATTCCCATCTCGGCTTGAAGTTCATCGACACATTCATACTGGGGACAGACCATTCACCTGTTGCATGTGTGGGAAGGGATTCATTCAGTCATCCGACTTGCTGACACACCAGCAAGTTCATATCAGGGAGATGCCGTTCACCTGCAGCATGTGTGGGAAGGGATTCATTCGCTCATCCCAGCTGCTGAGTCACAATCTCTCTCACACCAGTGAGAAACCCTTCAACTGCTCTGACTGTGGGAGCGGATTCAAAAGTTCTTGGGAACTGGTGTCCCATCAACGTGTTCACACTGAGGAGAGGCCGTTCAGCTGCTCTCACTGCACAAAGAGATTTAAAAGGTCATCCAACCTGCGGGTACATCAGCGAGTTCACACTGGAGAGAAACCATTCACCTGCGCCATGTGTGGCAAGGGATTCACTGCTTCATCCAGCCTCATGAAACACAAAGGTACTCACAGCAATGAGAGACCTTTTAAATGTGCTGACTGTGGGAGCGGCTTCAAAAGTGCTGCAGTTCTTCGAGAGCATGAGCGCATTCACACTGAGGAGAGACCGTTCAGCTGCTCACAATGTTCAGTGAGGTTTAAAAGGTCATCCACGCTGCAGAGACACCAGCGAGTTCACACTGGGGAGAAACCATTCACCTGCTCTCAATGTGGGAAGAGATTCACTCGGTCATCCGACCTGCGGAAACACCAGCGAGTTCACACTGGGGACAGACCGTTAAGCTGCTCTGTGTAGAAAGTATTAACTTGGTTATCCAGCTTGCTGAAACCCAAAGTCACTCACACCAAGTAGAGACCCTTTCAATGCTCTGAATGGGGGAGTGACTGTGTACAGTTCTGGTCACCCGATTATAGAAAAGATATTATTAAACGAGAAAGAGTGCAGAAAAGATTTACTAGGATGCTACCGGGACTTGATGGTTTGCGTTATAAGGAGAGGCTGGATAGACTGGGACTTGTTTCTCTGGAGCGTAGGGGGCTGAGGGGTGACCTTATAATAAGGAAAATAATAAGGGACATTGATAAGGTAGATAGTCAATATCTTTTCCCAAAGGTAGGGGAGTCTAAAACTAGAGGGCATAGGTTTAAGGTGAGAGGGGAGAGATACAAAAGGGTCCAGAGGGGCAACCTTTTCACACAGAGGGTAGTGAGTGTCTGGAACAAGATGCCAGAGGTAGTAGTAGAGGCAGGTACAATTTCGACAGTTACATGGGTAAGATGGGTAGAAAGGGTTATGGGCCCAATGCAGGCAATTGGGACTAGCTTAGGGCTTTTAAAAAAAAGGGGGGGCATGGACAAGTTGGGCCAAAGGACCTGTTTCCATGCTGGAAAGCTCTATGACTTCACAAGGTCTGCAGAACTGGTGTCCCACCAGTGCAGTCTCACGGAGGAGAGAGCATTCAGGTGTTCTCACTGCACAGAGGTTTTAAAGCTCATCAAACCTGTGAATTCACCAGTGAGTTCACACTGGGGAGAGACCATTCACCTGCTTTGTGTGGGAAAGGATTCACTCAGTTATCCACTCTGCTGACACCCCAGCGAGTTCACATCTTTCCTAAAGTGTGGGGCCCATATATAGGGTTCCATTCCAGAGGGATATAATTGAAAACCAGCGAGGTTATGGCCAACTTGTTTAGAACCAGGGTTAGAATAAACTGGGAGCCCTGTCAAAATTAGTGATCTGCATTTAGAAGAAGGAAAGAGAGGCACTGGAGATGGAGCAACGTAAATTGACAAGAATAATCCCAGAGCTGAGAGCTTTTAACCCTCAGAAAAGTCTGAGGCTGCTTTTCCCTGGAAAAGAGAAGACTGAAGGGCGACCGAAATGTAATGGAGGACATGCCCTTGTCTACATCAAAGGTGATGAAGTGGAGATGGTTCGAGATCTTCAATTTTGAGGTGTTCAGATCATCAACAACCTGTTCTGGTCCCTCCATGCCGACGCTATAGTTAAGAAAGCCCACCAATGCCTCTCCTTTCTCAGAAGACTAAGGAAATTTGGCATGTTAGCTATGACTCTCTCCAACTTCTCCAGGTGCACCATAGAAAGCATTCTTTCTGGATGCATCACAGCTTGGTGTGGCTCCAGCTCTGACCAAGACCGCAAGAAACAAAGGGTTGTGAACGTAGTTCAGTCATCACGTAAACCAGCTTCCCGTCTATTGACTCCGTCTACACTTCCTGCTGCCTCGGAAAAGCAGCCAGCGTAATTAAGGACCCCACGCACCCCGGACCTCCTCTCTTCCATTGGGAAAAGGATACAAAAGTCTGAGATCACGTACCAACAGACTCCAGAACAGCTTCTTCCTATTACACATTAAGCTGATCTTTCCCTTCACCCTATCGGTAACTGTAACACTATTCTGCACCCTCTACTTTCCTTCTCCCCTATGTACTCTGAACGGTGTGTTTTGTCTGCAACGGCTTGCAAGAAACAATATTTTTCACTGTATCCCAATGTACCCATTGTACCCATTGGTAAGAGGGACAGGGGCCAAACGCAGGCAATTGGGACTCGCTTAGTGGTAAAAACTGGGTGGTTTGGACAAGTTGGGTCGAAGGGTATGTTTCCATGCTGTAAACCTCGATGACTCGAATGTGACAATAATGAATCAATCACTCTGAATGGTTGAAGTGAAGAGCGTGAATACATTGAAAGGGAAGCTGGATAGAATCACAGAATCCTACAGTGCAGAAGGAGGCCATTTGGCCTATAAAGTCTGCACCGACCACAATCCAACTCAGGCTATCCCCATAACCCCATGCATTTATCCTAGCCAGTCCCCCTGACACTAAGGGGCAATTTTAGCGTGGCCAATCAACCTAACCTGCACATCTTTGGACTGTGGGAGGAAACCGGAGCACCCGGAGGAAACCCACGCAGACACGGGGAGAATGTGCAAACTCCAGACAGACTGTGACCCAACCCGGGTCCCAGGCGCTGTGAGGCAGCAGTGCTAACCACTGTACCGCCATGTCGCCAACAGATAGTAAAATAAGGGAGTACAATTTTTAAAAATCCATTTCCTATCTCTGTCACTGAAAGCCGATTCAGTGCACCACAGTTTGGAACATATTCCAATGCACTAAATCTATATTTGAGATGAAGCTGAAATCATGCTGTTTGAACTTTCCCAACATACTGTATATTATCCAACATTTATATAAAACATCTACTCAGTTTCACTATACTCCATTAAATCCTCAATATGAAGAAAACAGCTAGTTTTTATCTTGAAATCAAATCTTTCTCTTCAATAATATCAAACCAGATTAATGACTCTAATTGGAATTTAATGGAACCCGGTCAAATGGAAAAATATTTAGGTGCTCGATTCGCCCCTTGGTTAGGTTGAAAGGATACAGTTTGGGAAGACCTATTAAAAACATGGACAGTAATCAGAAGCGTAACCCTCAGAGAAATTTCATATTTTAAAGACTTATTTTATTCCCTGGTTTTATTATCATCTCATTTTAAATGAAACCTCACAAAATAGACGTATTTCATTGCAGAATGTTATTAGCAAGGCGGCAAAAGAGATTTTACATCTGCCTAACCATATTGCCGATGACATTTGATGTGCCAAGACTAGAAATGGAGGTCTCGCCTTACCAAAATTGGAGAGGGTGGTGCCAATTGCAGTTTTTAAGAAATGATTTACTTTGAAAACTAGAAATGAATCAGTGGTGTTGGCATCATTCCAATTTAGCGGTACAGATTTAGATACCAAGTGTAACCAGTTGAGAAGTCTCCGGGTCATCAGGGAAGGCGAGGATAGAGAGGATCTTGTCAAACAGCATTACGGTGTGGTACGGCAGTTGTTCCATTTCTGACCAGAAAGCTCTGCAGCGGGTAGTCAAAACTGCCCAATCCATCATCGGCATCCAGGACATTTATCACAAATGCTGTCTGTGGAGATATCTCCGCATCACTAGAGATTCCAGTCAGAGACTGTTTGTTCCCCTGCCATCTGGGAGGCGCTACAGATGTATTTGAGCCTGTATGACCAGCTACAGGAACAGCTTCTTCTCCAGCGCTGTTACCCAGCTGAACTCCATCCTTTAACATATCCTCAGCCGATGGGTATTGTGCAATACACATGTATACACTTAATGTTTGAGGGCAAATCAACATCTGGCATGTGGGAGGCTTCCAAGTGTAAGTTGATAGGGATTCAGGACCGGCACATTCCTGTAAGGATGAAGGATAAGTATGGCAAGTTTTGGAACCTTGGATAACGAGACAAATTGTGAGTCTAGTCAAAGAGAAAAAGGAAGCATTTGTCAAAGCTCGGAGGCTGGGAACACACGAAGCAAGTGTGGAATACAAGGAAAGTAGAAAGAAACTTAAGCAAGGAGTAAGGAGGGCTAAAAGGGGTCACGAAAAAGCATTGGCCAGCAGGATTAAGGAAACTCCCAAGGCTTTTTATACATATATAAAGAGCAAGAGAGTAGCCAAGGAGAGGGTTGGCCCACTCAAGGACAAGGGAGGGAATCTATGCGTGGAGCCAGAAGAAATGGGTGAGGTATTAAATGAGTACTTTGCATCAGTATTCATCAAAGAGGACTTGGTGGATGATGAGTCTGGGAAAGGGTGTGTAGATAGTTTGAGTCATTTTGAGATCAAAAAGGAGGTATTGGGGTTCTTGAGAAACATTAAGGTAGACAAGTCCCCAGGGCCTGATGGGATATACCCCAGAATACGAAGAGAGGCAAGGGGGAAATTGCTGGGGCCTTGAGAGAAATCTTTATATCCTCACTGGCTACAGGGGAGGTCCCAGAGGATTGAAGAATAGCCAATGTTGTTCCTTTGTTTAAGAAGGGTAGCAAGAATAATCCAGGTAATTACAGGCCGGTGAGCCTTACATCAGTGGTAGGGAAATTATTGGAGAGGATTCTTCGAGACAGGATATATTCCAACTTGGAAATAAGTGGACGTAATAGTGAGAGGCAACATGGTTTTGTGAAGGGGAGGTCTTGTCTCACGAACTTGATCGAGTTTTTCGAGGAAGTGACGAAGATGATTGAGGGCAGGGCAGTGGATGTTGTCTACATGGACTTGAGTAAAGCCTTTGACAAGGTCCCTCATGGCAGACTGGTGCAGAAGGTGAAGTCGCATGGAATCAGAGGTGAGCTGGGAAGGTGGATACAAAACTGGCTCGGTCAAAGAACAGTAAGAAGTCTTACAACACCAGGTTAAAGTCCTGGTGTTGTGAGTCAAGCTCCTTCCTCAGGTGACTCACTCACCTGAGGAAGGAGCTTGGGGCTCCGAAAGCTAGTGCTGCCAAATAAACCTGTTGGACTTTAACCTGGTGTTGTGAGACTTCTTACTGTGCTTACTCCAGTCCAACACCGGCATCTCCACATCATCGGTCAAAGAAGACAGAGGGTAGCAGTGGAAGAACAAAGAACAATACAGCACAGGAAACAGGCCCTTCGGCCCTCCAAGCCTGTGCCGCTCCTTGGTCCAACTAGACCAATCGTTTGTATCCCTCCATTCCCAGGCTGCTCATGTAACTATCCAGGTAAGTCTTAAACGATGTCAGCGGGCCTGCCTCCACCATCCTACTTGGCAGCGCATTCCAGGCCCCCACCACCCTCTGTGTAAAAAACGTCCCTCTGATATCTGAGTTATACTTCGCCCTTCTCACCTTGAGCCCGTGACCCCTCGTGATCGTCACCTCCGACCTGGGAAAAAGCTTCCCACTGTTCACCCTATCTATACCCTTCATAATCTTGTACACCTCTATTAGATCTCCCCTCATTCTCCGTCTTTCCAGGGAGAACAACCCCAGTTTACCCAATCTCTCTTCATAGCCACGACCCTCCATACCAGGCAACATCCTGGTAAACCTTCTCTGCACTCTCTCTAACGCCTCCACGTCCTTCTGGTAGTGCAGCGACCAGAACTGGACGCAGTACTCCAAATGTGGCCTAACCAGCGTTCTATACAGCTGCATCATCAGACTCCAGCTTTTATACTCTATACCCCATCCTATAAAGGCAAGCATACCATATGCCTTCTTCACCACCTTCTCCACCTGTGTTGCCACCTTCAAGGATTTGTGGATTGCACACCTAGGTCCCTCTGTGTTTCTATACTCCTGATGACTCTGCCATTTATTGTATAACTCCTCCCTACATTATTTCTTCCAAAATGCATCACTTCGTATTTATCCGGATTAAACTCCATCTGCCACCTCTCCGCCCAATTTTCCAGCCTATCTATATCCTGCTGTATTGCCCGACAATGCTCTTCGCTATCCGCAAGTCCAGCCATCTTCGTGTCATCCGCAAACTTGCTGATTACACCAGTTACACCTTCTTCCAAATCATTTATATATATCACAAATAGCAGAGGCCCCAGTACAGAGCCCTGCGGAACACCACTGGTCACAGACCTCCAGCCGGAAAAAGACCCTTCGACCACTACCCTCTGTCTCCTATGGCCAAGCCAGTTCTCCACCCATCTAGCCACTTCTCCTTGTATCCCATGAGAAGGGTGCATTTCTGAATGGAGGGCTGTGATAAGTGGCGTTCCTCAGGGATCAGTGCTGGGACTTTACTGTTTGTGATATATATAAATGATTTGGAGGAAAATGTAACTGGTTTGATTCGTAAATTTGCGGACGACACAAAGGTTGGTGGATTTGTGGATAGCGATGAGGACCATCAGAGGATACAGCAGGATATAGATCAGTTGGAGACTTGGGCGGAGAGATCGCAGATGGAGTTTAATCTGGACAAATGTGAGGTAATGCATTTTGCAAGGTCTTATACAGATAGGAAATATACAGTAAATGGCAGAACCCTTAAGAGTATTGATAGGCAAAGGGATTTGGGTGTACAGATGCACAGGTCACTGAAAGTGGCAATGCAGGTGGAGAAGGTAGTCAAGAAGGCATACGGCATGATTGCCTTCATCAGCCGGGGCTTTGAGTTTAAAAATTGGCAAGTCATGTTGCAGCTTCATAGAACCTTAGTTAGGCTGCACTTGGAATATAGTGTTCAATTCTGGTCGCCACACTACCAGAAGAACATGGAGGCTTTAGAGAGGGTACAGAAATGATTTACCAGGATGTTGCCTGGTTTGAAGGACATTAGCTATGAGGAGAGGTTGGAGAAACGTGGTTTGTTCTCACTGGAACGACAGAGGATGAGGGGCGACCTAATAGAAGTCTACAAGATTGTGAGAGGCATGGACAGAGTGGATAGTCAGAAGCTTTTTCCCAGGGTGGAAGAGTCAATTACTCGGGGGCACAGGTTTAAGGTGTGAGGGGCAAGGTTTAAAGGAGATGTACGAGGCAGATTTTTTACACAGAGGGTGGTGGTTGCCTGGATCATGTTGCCGGGGCAGGGAGTGGAAGCGGATATGATCGTGACTTTAAGGGGCGTCTTGACAAATACATGAATAGGATGGGAATCGAGGGATATGGTCTCCGGAAGGGTAGGGGGTTTTAGTTAAGTCGGGCAGCATGGTTGGTGCAGGCTTGGAGGGCCGAAGGGCCTGTTCCTGTGCTGTAATTTTCTTTTCTTTGACTATTAACATTATTTTATAATGACAACTGCATTTGCTTTTTTCTTTGTATCTTGGAGCCTGCAAGCTCTCTTTTCGTTGTATTTGTGCACTATACAATGACAACATTGAAGTGATTTGGACCCGCCAAATGCTATCCATCAAAAAGGTCATGAAGAAAGTCTAATTTTGCATTGGCATCAATTTGAAGCTCACAAACGGTCCACCTTAAATTACCAAGGAATTGGCATTTCCTACTTCCTCGACCTGGTTTCTAATCACTGGCTGAACCTTAACTTTTTTAAAAGGACAACCTCAGAATTAAGGGACAATCCTTTAAAACAGAGATGAGGAGGAATTTCTTCAGCCAGAGAGTGGTGAATCTGAGGAACTCTTTGCTGCAGAAGGCTGTGGAGACCAGGTCATTGAGTATCTTTAAGACAGAGATAGGTAGGTTCTTGATTAACAAGGGGATCCGGGGTTATAGAGAAAAGGCAGGAGAATGGGGATGAGAAAAAATCAGCCATGATTGAATGGTGAAGCAGACTCGATGGGCCGAGTGGCCTAATTCTGCTCCGATGTCTTATGGTCTTCAGGAGTCAAATTTTATTAATACTCTGATTAGAAGTAATGCATACCCTACAAGAATTTTTTTAGCATTTGGAAAATCCAGAGGTCGCGAATTATGCTGAAGTTGCAACTCCATGAACGAAACGATTGGACATATTTGAGGCTCTTGTCCTTTTGTCAAAAATGCCACAATTCTCAGACACAATAAGATCTTGCATCAATTGGAGGCGTATGCACACACACATCATTTTAAAGTTATTTCAGGACCCCCAATAAGAACGGCCGATAAAACAACTGTATAAACCCGACATGCTGATCAGCAATGGGAAAGAAGTTGCGGCTGTTGATATCACAACAAGATTGAAGATAACATTAATTCTCTGGAAAAAGCATGGGATGAAAAGGTTAAGAAGTATCAACATCCAACTAAAGAGATGAAACAACTGACAGGTGGCTCTACTGTGAAGTTTTTTGGGTTTATTATAGGCGCCAGGGAAAATGGTATACACAAAATGACCTGATGTTGAAATTCCTCAATATCCAGAAATTTAAATCATTTGTGGAACAAATCTGCTGACTGGCATTGTTACAGACGGTAAAAATGTTACAGATTTTTACAGACAAATGATGTTGCCTTATTGTTAACCACTTTTAATTCTTTTTTTCCTTTTGTATGTTTTGAATTTTATATGCTGATTTGTATATCTTGATCTTGTTTCTTTTCTTTTTTTAATTCATATTTTATTTAATAAAGTTTACTCTGTAATTTTATACTATATGCAACATCAAAACACATGTGAAATGATGAGGGATTTATACCATTGTCAAGAGGCGTGTCTCATTAGCTCTGCATTACCCCGATTGGTTTTATTCTGTAGTTACAAAGGCATTAATTTAATATTTACAATTTTTTTTTTTAGTCCTGGATGGGTCGCCAGCATCGGAGCATCGGGACCCTCCCGATGCATCCTCTGTCAGAACACCGACATGCCCTGCCCCTGATCGACCCTTCCCCCCACCCCCTTGGCAGAGATTCCCCCCCCTCAAGCCAATCACATCCCCCCCCCATGCAGAGCTCCCCTCTTGACAAGCACCCCCCTTGCAAAAGCCCCCCCATCATGTTAAATACCTCTCCAGGCCCCAACACCACACATGCCCCACCCCCTTGGCACTGTCCATGGTGCACTTAGGGCACGCAACCAGGCACTGCTACGATGCCAGGTGGGCATGCCAGTGTGGCATTGCCCAATTTGCGCTGCCCAGATATCCCCCCCCATCACCTGGTTTCATTGGCCTCTGATCCCCCCCCCCACCCCCCCCCCCCCACCCCGTCTCTCCCCCCCCCTCCCCCCTCCCCCCTCCCCCCTCCCCCCTCCCCACCAGCGTGGTCCAAGCGCCTGGTCCCCGCTGGTGAAGACCAGCAGTGATTCTCGTTGGTGTGATGTCTCACCGGCTGACCGGGGGGGCAACTGTACCGAACCGAACCCGGCAATCATATTGCAATGTAAGCAAATCTATGCAATTAGCCTTCACCCTCTTTCTGGTCACAAAACCATTCACGCCGGCAAAACAGGGCCAGGAAGATAGCAATACTTTAGCCTCGCACGCTATCTTCCCGGCTCACCACGCTGATCGAGCGGCGAGTCGAGCCGGTAAGATCGCCCCCTGTATCTTTTTTTCACACTCAGACTGAACAATCAGCCTTATTCTTGAGGCACATTTCACAGAATATAATGTCTTCTAGCTGATCAAAAGAAAAGAAGAAATTCTTAGTTTAAACAATTCCTGCTAGCTACACAGATTCCACAAGCATTTAGGTGAATACAGGATTCATTTTAAAATAAAGCTCCAGTCACGATAGAGTTGTGGAACACCTCCGCTCAGTCCACAAGCATGACCCTGACCTTCCGCTTGCTTGCCATTAGAATTCACCACCTTGCTCTCACGCTCACATTTCTGTCCTCGGCCTGCTGCAATGTTCCGGAGAAGCCCAACACAAGCTGGACAAACAGCCCCTCATCTTCCGATGAGGCACTTTACAGCCTTCTGGACTCAACATTGAGTTCAACAACTTCACACCCTGAACTCTCTCCTCCATTTTGATTTGTTGTTTTTTGCCAAGTGCCAGTCTGTGTCTTGTTTTCATGGGTTTTTTTTGCTTCCAGACAGAGCTGTCCTTTATTCTGCCATTAAAACTTACTCTGGACCAATGCTTTGTTTCTTTACTATAACCATTACCTCTCCCTTTGCCTTTTGTTCCAGGACATTTTTGTCATTTAATCTCACCCACCCTCTAACCAATCCCAGACTTTCCCTTTTGTTCTACCTGCCCCTCCCCCCTTTCTCACCAGCATCAAACCCATCACATTTCTCCCTCTCTTTTGTTCTGGCGTTACATTGGACGTGAAACATTATCTCTGTTTCTCTCTCCACAGATGCTGCCAGAGCTGCTGCGATTTTCCAGTTCTTTCTGTGTTTATTTCAGAGCTCACTGTAGCAGTGGGAAAAACACTATTTACTATCCAGATAAAATAAATATCCTTCATCAGCTTTTGTGGATCATTCCAGTGGAAATGTGCTCTCCCAGGCTCAAAGAGCATCAGCCCACTGGAAGCAAAGCCATAAGACCGTCCAGTCCAGCAGAAAGAAACCCTCCGACCCTCCCGCTTCACCAACTGTCAGAATGAACATGGTTCAGTCCTGGATGAGATCAACAGCAGAATCCAACCCGTGTCATCACTTGTGAACTCGCTGGTGTTTCAGCAGGTGAGATGACTGAATGAATCCCTTCCCACACACAGAGCAGGTGAATGGCCTGTCCCCAGTGTGAATTCGCTCATGTTTCTGAAGGTGGGATGACCTTCTAAACCTCTTTGTGCAGTGAGAGCAGCTGAATGGTCTCTCCTCAGTGTGGGTGCGTTGGTGGGACATCAGTGCCCGAGAACTTTTGAAACCACTTCCACAGTCAGAACATTTAAAGGGTCTCTCCTGGGTGTGGGTGACTTTGTGTTTCAGCAGGGCGGATGACTGAGTGAATCCCTTCCCACACACAGAGCAGGTGAACGGTCTCTCCCCAGTGTGAACTCGCTGGTGTTCCCGCAGGCCGTTTGACCACTTAAACCTCTTTGTGCAGTGAGAGCAGCTGAACAGTCTCTCCTCAGTGTGAATGCGCTGGTGGGACATCAGATTCTCAGCACGTTTGAAGCCACTCCCACAGTCAGAGCATTTAAAGGGTTTCTCATTGGTGTGAGTGAGATTGTGTTTTATCAGGCTGTGTGACCGAGTGAATCCCTTCCCACACACAGAGCAGGTGAACGGCTTCTCCCCAGTATGAGTTCGCTGGTGTAGCTGCAGTGCGGATAACTGAGTGAATCCCTTTCCACACTGAGCGCAGGTGAATGGTCTGTCCTCAGTGTGAATGCGCTGGTGGGCCATCAGTTCCCGAGACCTTTTGAAGCCGCTCCCACAGTCAGAGCATTTAAAGGGTCTCTCATTGGTGTGAGTGACTTTGTGTCTTAGCAGGTAGGATGAAGCAGTGAATCCCTTCCCACACTCAGAGCAGGTAAACGGTCTCTCCCTGGAGTGAACTCGCTGGTGTATTCGCAGGTTGGATGATGTTTTAAACCTCTTTGAGCAGTGAGAGCAGCTGAATGGTCTCTCCTCAGTGTGAATGTGCTGGTGGGACACCAGTTTTCCAGAGCTTTTGAATTCACTCCCACAGTCAGAGCATTTAAAGGGTCTGTCCAGGGTGTGAATGACTTTATGCCTCAGCAGGTGGGATGAATGAATGAATCCCTTCCCACACACAGAGCAGGTGAATGGCTTCTCCCCAGTGTGATTGCGTCGATGAATTTCCAGCTCAGATGGGGACATGAATCCTTTTCCACAATCCCCACATTTCCACGGTTTCTCCATGGTGTGGGTCTCCTTGTATCTTTCCTCATGCATTGATACAACACGGGTACAATGTCTCTCCGCTCTGAATGCTGCAATGTTTTTTTCAGGCTGTGTAACTGTTGGTTCCACACTCAGTGCACTGGAACACTCTCACTCGGGTGTGTGTATGTGTGTTGATGCTTTTCCAGCCACACTGATGTTTAAAATCTTCTGACGTAGACAGAACAGAGAAACGTTTCTCCTTCCAGATTCAAAGGCCGATGGTATTCAGGTCCGGATGAATTGAGTGACTCTGTCAGATATTGATGTGAAGTTTGGTTTAAGATTTCTGTCTGTAAACCCTCATCTTCTGATCTCCTGTAAAAGAAGTTTACAAAATTCACCATTGTCAGAGCAGGACAGAAATTCAGAACAGACAATTCTAGTTTCTATGGAGCATTCTTTCCTCTCTCATTCCCCAAAAGCTGTGAATCTCCATCCCACACACTCTCCCTCCATTCTCACTCTGCTGTATCTAATATTCACCCTCCCAATTCTCCTGAAGGTGCTGATTGAGGCTGATTGACAGATCCATGCTCACTGCTTCCTGTCCTGGACACAGAGAGCTGGAAATCTCCATGCAGGCTGCCAGACAGATCTATGTCTATCTGACTGGACTAACAATGTGTGGAATGTACAGACTGGGGGAACAATGGGTGGGGGCGGGGCTCCCGGATCCGGGCGCCTGAACCCGGAGACGTCACCGCGGAGCAGAGCGATTGCTATTGGCTGATTGAGGCAGGGCTCCATTGTGCCGTCACAATGACTCAGAGGGGCGTTCCCAGCACACAGTGTCCCATTGGCAGCAATATCACTGGTTACAGAAGCCGCACACTGCGGATTGGACACCAGCTCAGCGCGGCTGGCGGTCAAAGCCCCGCCCATCCCCACGTGGGCTCGGGTTCCGCCCCCTCATTGTCTACATGCGGCGGATTGACCAATGGCAACGCCTGGAGGACCGGATGGGCGCTGGTCCTCCAGCCAATCAGAGTCCGGGCCTTGTGTCAATTGCTGCATGGAGCTTCCATTGTTGCCCAGCAAAGTTGCTGCTCCTTTCTCTGAGTGAAGATTGAACTTCAGACTTTGATTTCTGGTCGGGCTGTTCCCCCTCCTTTTTGGGGAGCTGCCCCTTTTACTTTGTCCTGATTTAATTTGAGTTTGTTTACTTGGTTTGACCTAAAAAAAAGAGGTCTCTGAGTGAAGATTGAACTTCAGACTTTGATTTCTGTTCGGGCTGTTCCCCCTCCTTTTTGGGGAGCTGCCCCTTTTACTTTGTCCTGATTTAATTTGAGTTTGTTTACTTGGTTTGACCTAAAAAGAGGTCTCTGAGTGAAGATTGAACTTCAGACTTTGATTTCTGGTCGGGCTGTTCCCCCTCCTTTTTGGGGAGCTGCCCCTTTTACTTTGTCCTGATTTAATTTGAGTTTGTTTACTTGGTTTGACCTAAAAAGAGGTCTCTGAGTGAAGATTGAACTTCAGACTTTGATTTCTGGTCGGGCTGTTCCCCCTCCTTTTTGGGGAGCTGCCCCTTTTACTTTGTCCTGATTTAATTTGAGTTTGTTTACTTGGTTTGACCTAAAAAAAAGAGGTCTCTGAGTGAAGATTGAACTTCAGACTTTGATTTCTGGTCGGGCTGTTCCCCCTCCTTTTTGGGGAGCTGCCCCTTTTACTTTGTCCTGATTTAATTTGAGTTTGTTTACTTGGTTTGACCTAAAAAGAGGTCTCTGAGTGAAGATTGAACTTCAGACTTTGATTTCTGGTCGGGCTGTTCCCCCTCCTTTTTGGGGAGCTGCCCCTTTTACTTTGTCCTGATTTAATTTGAGTTTGTTTACTTGGTTTGACCTAAAAAGAGGTCTCTGAGTGAAGATTGAACTTCAGACTTTGATTTCTGGTCGGGCTGTTCCCCCTCCTTTTTGGGGAGCTGCCCCTTTTACTTTGTCCTGATTTAATTTGAGTTTGTTTACTTGGTTTGACCTAAAAAGAGGTCTCTGAGTGAAGATTGAACTTCAGACTTTGATTTCTGGTCGGGCTGTTCCCCCTCCTTTTTGGGGAGCTGCCCCTTTTACTTTGTCCTGATTTAATTTGAGTTTGTTTACTTGGTTTGACCTAAAAAGAGGTCTCTGAGTGAAGATTGAACTTCAGACTTTGATTTCTAGTCGGGCTGTTCCCCCTCCTTTTTGGGGAGCTGCCCCTTTTACTTTGTCCTGATTTAATTTGAGTTTGTTTACTTGGTTTGACCTAAAAAGAGGTCTCTGAGTGAAGATTGAACTTCAGACTTTGATTTCTGGTCGGGCTGTTCCCCCTCCTTTTTGGGGAGCTGCCCCTTTTACTTTGTCCTGATTTAATTTGAGTTTGTTTACTTGGTTTGACCTAAAAAGAGGTCTCTGAGTGAAGATTGAACTTCAGACTTTGATTTCTGGTCGGGCTGTTCCCCCTCCTTTTTGGGGAGCTGCCCCTTTTACTTTGTCCTGATTTAATTTGAGTTTGTTTACTTGGTTTGACCTAAAAAGAGGTCTCTGAGTGAAGATTGAACTTCAGACTTTGATTTCTGGTCGGGCTGTTCCCCCTCCTTTTTGGGGAGCTGCCCCTTTTACTTTGTCCTGATTTAATTTGAGTTTGTTTACTTGGTTTGACCTAAAAAGAGGTCTCTGAGTGAAGATTGAACTTCAGACTTTGATTTCTGGTCGGGCTGTTCCCCCTCCTTTTTGGGGAGCTGCCCCTTTTACTTTGTCCTGATTTAATTTGAGTTTGTTTACTTGGTTTGACCTAAAAAAAAGAGGTCTCTGAGTGAAGATTGAACTTCAGACTTTGATTTCTGTTCGGGCTGTTCCCCCTCCTTTTTGGGGAGCTGCCCCTTTTACTTTGTCCTGATTTAATTTGAGTTTGTTTACTTGGTTTGACCTAAAAAGAGGTCTCTGAGTGAAGATTGAACTTCAGACTTTGATTTCTGGTCGGGCTGTTCCCCCTCCTTTTTGGGGAGCTGCCCCTTTTACTTTGTCCTGATTTAATTTGAGTTTGTTTACTTGGTTTGACCTAAAAAGAGGTCTCTGAGTGAAGATTGAACTTCAGACTTTGATTTCTGGTCGGGCTGTTCCCCCTCCTTTTTGGGGAGCTGCCCCTTTTACTTTGTCCTGATTTAATTTGAGTTTGTTTACTTGGTTTGACCTAAAAAAAAGAGGTCTCTGAGTGAAGATTGAACTTCAGACTTTGATTTCTGGTCGGGCTGTTCCCCCTCCTTTTTGGGGAGCTGCCCCTTTTACTTTGTCCTGATTTAATTTGAGTTTGTTTACTTGGTTTGACCTAAAAAGAGGTCTCTGAGTGAAGATTGAACTTCAGACTTTGATTTCTGGTCGGGCTGTTCCCCCTCCTTTTTGGGGAGCTGCCCCTTTTACTTTGTCCTGATTTAATTTGAGTTTGTTTACTTGGTTTGACCTAAAAAGAGGTCTCTGAGTGAAGATTGAACTTCAGACTTTGATTTCTGGTCGGGCTGTTCCCCCTCCTTTTTGGGGAGCTGCCCCTTTTACTTTGTCCTGATTTAATTTGAGTTTGTTTACTTGGTTTGACCTAAAAAGAGGTCTCTGAGTGAAGATTGAACTTCAGACTTTGATTTCTGTTCGGGCTGTTCCCCCTCCTTTTTGGGGAGCTGCCCCTTTTACTTTGTCCTGATTTAATCTGAGTTTGTTTACTTGGTTTGGTTTGACCTAAAAAGAGGACAAACTTCTTCTATCATCAACATCTGTGAGTAAAACTCTTTCTGAGCGGTTTCTGTAGCGTAGTGATTATCACGTTTGCCTAACACGCGAAAGATCCCCGGTTCGAAGCCAAGCGGAAACATTCATTACGCTTTCTCATGTCGGGGAAGTTGCTTGATTTCTGTTTACCTAAAAAGAGGGCAACTGAAGGGAAAGGAAGTGAATCCAGGGAGGGTGCCGACTCTGGAAAGTTGGCCCAGGTCTCTCTCTCTCTGAAAGACATTGACATCCTTTGCTCCCTCAGCTTGACACGTTTATTTGTCTGGCTAAAAGGATGGTCTGTTTCCTAATGTTGACAATTAAACGGCAGGTTTCCCCAGGAGATGTCTGACATATAAGGGGAGTAAATTAATATTGTACACATTAATCATAGAATCCCTACAGTGCAGAAGGAGGCCATTCGGCCCATCAAGTCTGCACTGACTACAATCCCAGGCTCTCTTCCTGGAACCCCTCAGATTACCCTGATAATCCCCCTGACACTCGGGTCAATTTGACGTGGCCAATCAACCTAACCCGCGCATCTTTGGACTGTGGGAGGAAACCGGAACACCTGGAGGAAACCCACACAGGCACGGGGAGAATGTGCAAACTCCACACAGACAGTGATCTGAGGCCGGAATTAAACCCGAGTCCCTGGCACTGTGATGCAGCAATGCTAACAACTGTGCCACTGTAAGGCCTCGCCTTAATGATCCAGATGTGTCAGACTTATCATCAGTACTTTCACAGGTGTGGTAAATAGTGAGGAGCAAAGCCTCAGATTACAACAGGATGTGGATGGGTTGGTTAGATGAACAGAGCAATGGCAAATTCAATTTAACCCTGGAAAGTATGAGGTAATTCATTTTGGGAGAACTAACAAGATAAGGGAACATACAGTGAATGGTTGGTCCCCAGGAGGTACAGAGGACCAGAAGAATCTTGGGGTGCATTTCCATCAGAACCTGAAGACAGCAGGTTAGATTAATGAAATGGTTCAGAAGGGATTTGGGATACTTCCCTTTGTTAGCCGAGGCATCGAATATAAGAGAAGGAGGTTATGATGGAGTTATGCACAATGCACACAGCGAGAGTACTGTGTGCAAATCTAGTCACCACACAAGAACAAGGACATGATTGGGTCCTGGCAACTTGTCCAGCCTGAGCCACTGAATGGAAAAGAAGTGAATCCACTCTGTATATTCCACACATTTTTAGTCCAGTCATATAGACATTTATCTGTGTGGCAGCCTGCGTGGAGATTTTCAGATCTCTGTGTCTCGGACAGGAAGCAGTTCGCATAGATCTGTCAATCAGTCTGAATCAGAATGTTCAGGAGAATTGGGAGGGTGAGTATTAGATACAGCAGAGTGAGAATGGAGGGAGAGTGTGTGGGATGGAGATTTATACCTTTTGGGGAATGAGAGAGGAAAGAATGTTCCATAGAAACTAGAATTGTCTGTTCTGAATTTCTATCCTGTACTTACAATAATTACTTTTGTAAATTCCTTTTGCAGGATATCAGAAGGTGAGGATTTACAGACAAATACCCAAAACAAACATCACAACAACATCTAACAGAGTCACTCAATTTATCGAGACCTGAATATTATCGACCTTTGATTCTAGAAGGAGAAATGTTTCTCTGTTCTTTCTGCTTCAAAAGATTTTAAAGATCAGTGTGACTGGAAAAGCACCGAGACACATAAACAACCCTTGAGTTAACCAGTTACACAACCTGAAAATACATCGCAGCATTCACAGTGGGGAGAGACTGTACCCGTGTTCTGTGTCAGATTCAACTGATTGTTTAACCTGGAGAGTTACAAGGACATCCGAACCATGGAGAAACCGTGGAAATGTGGGGACTGTGGGAAGGGATTCAAAGTCCCATCTGATCTGGAAACTCATCGACGCAGTCACACTGGGGAGAGACCGTTCACCTGCTATGTGTGTGAGAAGGAATTCACTCACTCATCTGACCTGCAGACACACCACCGAGTTCACACTGGGGAGAAACCGTTCACCTGCTTGCAATGTGGGGAGGGATTCACTCAGTTATCCCACTTGCAGACACACCAGCGGGTTCACACTGGGGAGAGGCCGTACAGCTGCCCTCAGTGTGGGAAGGGATTCAGTCATTCATCCACACTGCGGACACACGAGCGAGTTCACACAGGGGAGAGGCCGTTCACCTGCTCTCAGTGTGGGAAACGATTCGCTCAGTTATCCACCCAGCGAGCACACCAGCGAGTTCACACTGGGGAGAGGCCCTTTACCTGCTCTCAGTGTGGGAAGGGATTCAGAGTTTCATCCCACCTGCTGAGACACCCCCAGCGAGTTCACATTGGAGAGAAGCCGTTCACCTGCTCTCAGTGTGGGAAGGGATTCAGAGCTTCATCCACCCTGCTGAGACACCAACACGTTCATGAATGATATTCGGGGTTGAATTTTGCTGTTGTTGTCTCTGCTCTCAATTACATCCAGGACTGCATTTTGTTCATTCTCACAGTTAGTCAATGGGGAGGCTCAGAGGGTTTCTTTCTGCTGGACTGGCCGGTCTCACGACTTTGCCTGCAATGGGCTGATGCTCTTTGAGTCTTGTTGCGAATACCTGGTTTTAAATTTCACAAGAATCACAGAGTAACAGGGTGTTAGGAATCATAGAATCCCGACAGTGCAGAAGGAGGCCATTTGGCCCATTGACTGCACAGAACACAATCCCACCCAGGCCCTATCCCCATACCTCCATGCATTTACCTTAGCTGGTCCCCCTAACACTACGGTGCAATTTATCATGGCCAATCCACCTAACCTGCACATCTTTAGATTGTGGGAGGAAACCGGAGCACCCAAAGGAAAGGCATGCAGACACGATGAGAATGTGCAAACTCCACACAGAAGTGACCCAAGCTGGGAATCGAGCCCAGGCTGGAAGTTCAGAGATATTTAGTCAGCATTTCTGTTTGAAAGCCCCCCAAATGCCCATCCAATTTCCTTTGTAATTGTTTATTGTCTCCACTTCCTCCACCCTCGTAGGCAGCGAGTTCCAGGTCATTACCATTCACTGCATCAAAATATTCTTCCTCACATCCCCCCCTGCATCTCTGACCCAAAACCTTAAATCTGTGTCCCCCTCGTCCTTGTCCCATCAGCTAATGGGAACAGCTTTTCTTTGTCCACCTTATCTAAACCTGTCAGAATCTTGTCCACCTCCATCAAATATCACCCCAACAACCTTTGCTCCAAGGGGAACAACCCCAGCCTGACATCGACAATAAAGAACAAACTAACAGAATATGTTAATACCTGAAATCAAATGGGAATGTTTAATTTCTGTTTTAAAGATAGTGTGAATATATTGTCCTGGACAATAAAGAAATTGGAATAACTCAACTTGGGTGTGGTTGAATGGAATATATCAATCTGATATCCACCTACAGTCCAGTGAATGTCTGGAATGTGTAGCTGGAAATCCCTCCCTAACAGCACTGTGGATGTACTTACACCTCAGGCATTGTAGCAGTTCAGGAAGGCAGTGTTGGGGTTGACCACGGCCGAGGCAGCTCCATACAGCCACATATTCTGTTATAATTGAAGGACAGCAGATTGAATGTGAGGAATTATGGGACTGGACTATCTTGACCACATTCCTGTGACTGCTCAGTTTCTGCAATCACGGACCATTAAAGCTGCTTAGCAGGGCCCCGACAGAGGACCTGGTGAGAATATTTACTCAGAATGAGTTAGAATTAAACTTATTCCAGGACCGGCTGGTGTTCAGCGGCTGAGATACTTGAATCTGTAAAAAGGGGGTCTGACCAATCAACAAACAGTGGTAGGTAGTTGGTTCAGAGTGTTCTCAGGCATTATTTAAATTATTTTATCATATATTTGTGACCCGATAGTCGGTGAAGTGACGGTATTCTCCAAGTAGCACTGGAGTGAAAAGCAGACCTCTGAGCGTACATTCTAATGGTTATAATCCTATCCAAGCATGGTTTGTTTAAACTAAGAATTTCTTCTTTCATTTTGATCAGCGAGAGGACATTATATTCTGTGAAATCTGCCTCAAGAATAAGGCTGATTGGTTCAGTCTGAGTGTGAAAGAAAGATACAGGGGGCAATCTTACCGGCTCGACTCACCGCTCGATTAGACCGGTGAGCCAGGAAGATAGCGTGCGAGACTAAAGGATTGCTATCTTCCCGGCCCGTGTTTTGCCGGCTTCATTCCCAGAAAGGGAGTGAAGGCTATTTGCACAGAGTTGCCTACATTACAATGTGATTGGTGGGTTCAGCATGGCTGCTTCCCCCACTCGCTGGCGAGACGTCACATCGGCGAGAATCACTACTGGTCTTCACCAGCGGGGACCAGGTGCTTGGGTCACACTGAGTGTGTTGTGTGGGGGGGGCTGTGTGTGTGGGATCGGAGGCCATTGAAGCCACCATGGTGGTCAGGGGCAGTGCCCATTGGGCAATGCCACATTCAGTACCCTCCTGGCCTCTGGCAGTGCCCAGTTGAGCACCATAAGTGTCTCATGGGCAGTGCCAAGGGGATGGGTGGGGGTAGGGGTGGGGCTTAGTGGAGGGGTATTTACAATGACTGGGGGCTTACGTAAGGAGGGTGGACGCCAAGGGGGGAGCTTTGCATGGGGGAGGGAGATCGGGGGGCGGGGAGGGGGGGCTGAATCTCTGCCAAGGGGGATGGATGTGCACGGCGGGGGTGTTCAGGAATTGGCCACGGAGGGGGCATCATGGTGATTGAATAAGCAGTGACCCTTAATTGAGTTACAATTAATGAATCAGTCGTTATAGTAAAAGACTGAGTTTTTATTTGCTGTTAAAATGTAAAATCTTAATTGCTGTGTATGTAACGAATGCGCAATGAAGATAAATTTTTAAAATTTATTTATTTGTGTCACAAGTAGGCTCATATTAACACTGCAATGAAGTTACTGTGAAAATCCCCTAGTCACCACACTCCGTTGCCTGTTCGGATTACACTGAGGGAGAATGTAGCATGGCCAATGCACTGAACCAGCACATCTTTCAGACTGGGGATGGATACAGGAGCAGCTGGAGGAAACCCAGGCAGACACGGGGAGAACGTGCAGACACCACATGGACAGTGACCCAAGCTGAGAATCAAAACCAGATCCCTGGCGCTGTGAGGCAGCAATGCCAACCACTGTGCCACCGTGCCGCAGCTGGCGTAGTGTACTGGCGAGAGAGATCTTCAAGCTCTGATTAGCCTCAACATTTGAAACTGTGTGAATAAGGGGATTGTATAGAATCAGATAAAGGGACAGCATGAACCAGTTCTCTTGTATTCCTGTCTAAGATAATGAGAGAAAGTGGTGTCAGTAATTGAGGATCCAATTCAATTAATCTGGTGACTAAATTGACCAATTGTCATGTTCCAACAGGCCCAACTCTGACGTGTGGTAATGGTCACTTTGGGGATAAAAGTAGAGGTTCTGAAGGTCTTCCTTGTGAACCAAATTCTGAAGCCTCCAAAGGCTGAGTTCCAAGGAAATTACTGTCAAAGAAGGAGCCAGACTCCCAAGGCAGAATTCCACAAGAATTCCTGACAAAGAAGGAGCCAGAGAGGGTTACTCTTCTACAGACTGATCACCCGCATGAAGTTGTAAAAGTCAATGTCTTAGAAAGTTTATTTATTCGTTACAAGTCGGCTTACATTCACGCTGCAATGAAGTTACTGTGAAATTCCCCGAGTTGCCACACTCTGGTGCCTGTTCAGGTATACTGAATGAGAATTTAGCATAGCCAATCCGCCTAACCTGCACATCATTGGGCTGTGGGAGGAAACCGAAGGACCTGGAGGAAACCCATGCAGACATGGGGAGAATGTGCAGACTCCGCACAGACAGGGACCCAAGCCAGGACGCTGTAAGGCAGCAGTAACCATTGTGCCACTGTGTTCAGTAAACCTTTTTCATTCAATAAACTTCTTTTTAAATTTACTATCCAGAGAATTCTGCCTTTACCACAAAGAGGTCAGGGAACAGATAAAGAGAAACCATTTGTGTCCAGAACATTGTGAACATCCTTTTGCTCTGGTTGTCTTTGATCCTCAAGTCATTTTCTGTTTGTTTTAACCATGTTCTGTTTCATTAATAAACTTTTATCAGTAACAATATTTGATTTTGCTGGACTTTTCCTGATGAGATTGATGCACTTTAGGGAAAGTGGGTGAGAGGGATTGGCAGGCTCTTTAACAGAAAGTGAGTCCCTCGAAGGTAATTGGCAAAGGAACCAGAGGGGGAGATGAGATTTTATTTTTTGACACAACAAATTGTTCTGATCTGCTTGAAAGATTCAATAGTATATTTCCAAAGGGTAAAGACTTGAAAAGGAAGAATTTGCAGGGCTGTGGGGAAAGAACAGAGCAGTTGGATAAATCACTGTCCTTTTAAAGAGATAGCAGGGACATGATGGGCTGAATGGACTCCTCCTGCAGCCTGTCAATCTCAGCCTCCTGCTTCTGTGCAGGTTAAAAGGGACAGATTTCAGTGCAGCCTCTTCCCTGTATCTGTATTTAAAGAGACGGGTTTCTCTTTAGCCCTGAGTGACTGATATAACAATTGGTTGGAGGCCCATTTCCCACTCAGTCCTCCAGCACCTTCCTGTCTCTCTATTAGTGCGACGCTCATGGCAGTTTCCCAACTGGAGTGCAGGCCCCATTATTCTCAGCTAAATTCAGCCCTCAGCTCTGTCGCCTGGCTGTCATTGACACGAGCAATAGAGAGACAGAAAGGTACCCCAGGCTCAAATGGGAAGTCGAAACGTGGGGCTTTAAATGAACTGTTCAGATCTCTGATGATCAACAATTCTTTAAAAATGAATTCTAAACCCAGTAAACAAATTAAAGAATCACACGACAAAACTTCAAGTTTTCTGATGTTTATTCCAACAAACTGGAAGCAACAATGATTGAACACTTTTTATAGGGAACATAGCCCTTAAACTGTCAAATTAAACTTTGCCCTTTTACTCTTAACACCATTAAATATCCACTCAATGAATATATTTTACTCTACCTTGGAATGTTGACACACTTTCTCCAAAAACCAGTCCAAAGTGATTCTTTACTCCCCAAGGGTTTATTTCCATTGTTTTCCTTTTCCAGTCTGGCAACCTTTAATCCCAGAACTGTCCTTCACAGTGATGGTTCTCCTGGACATTTTCCCACTAACACAAGCAAGGTGAATCTTCCAGCCTTGTTTCACAATTCTCAGGAATTTGTGACCAACATTCGACATCGGAGCAGAAGTCGGCCATTTGGCCCTTTGAGTTTCCTCCACCGTTTATTTAGATCATGGCTGATCTGTTTGTGTTGCGTTCTCGTGTTATACCCGATACTTTTGATGTCCTTATCCAACAAGAATTAGTATAAAGGCAAAATTCTGCTGTTGTTGGAATCTGAAACAAAAACAGAAAATCCTGAACAATTTCAGCAAGTCTGACAGCATCTGTAAAGAGAGAATAGAGACAACGTTTTGAGTCAGGATTACTCTTTGTCAGAGGTGAAGACAAGAAAAATCGGACAAAATTTATCCTGTGAGGGTCAAGAATTGGGAAGCAATCTATTAAACCTCCTCTGAACCACTTTCAATGCATTTGTATCATTTCTTAAATAGGAGACAAAGCTGCACCGAGTGTTCAAGATGCAGTCTCAGCAACGCCCTGTATAACTGAAGCAGAACATCTTTACTTCTCTGTTCAATTTGTCTCATAATAGAACAAAGAACCAAGAACAAAGAAAATTACAGCACAGGAACAGGCCCTTCGGACCTCCAAGCCTGCACCGACCATGCTGCCCGACTTAACTAAAACCTCCTACCCTTCCGGGGACCATATCCCTCTATTCCCATCCTATTCATGTACTTGTCAAGACGCCACTTAATAGTCACGACCGTATCCGCTTCCACTACCTCTCCCGCCAACGAGTTCCAGGCACCCACTACTCTCTGTGTAAAAACTCTGCCTCGTACATCTCCTTTAAACCTTCCAGCTTGCACCTTAAACCTATGCCCCCTAGTAATTGACTCTTCCACCCTGGGAAAAAGCTTCTGACTATCCACTCTGTCCATGCCTCTCATAATCTTGTAGACTTCTATCAGGTCCCCCCTCAACCTCTGTCACTCCAGTGAGAACAAACCAAGTTTCTCCAACCTCTCCTCAGAGCTAATGCACTCCATACCAGGCAACATCCTGGTAAATCTTTTCTGTACCCTCTCCAAAGCCTCCACATCCTTCTGATAGTGTGGTGACCAGAATTGAACACTATGACTTGCCAATTTTAAAACTCAATACCCCGGCTGATGAAGGCAAGCATGCCGTATGCCTTCTTGACTACCTTCTCCACCTGCATTGCCACTTTCAGTGACCTGTGTACCTGTACACCCAGATCCCTTTGCCTATCAATACACAGAAGGGTTCTGCCATTTACTGTATATCTCCTATCTGTATTAGACCTTCCAAAATGCATTACCTCACATTTGTCCGGAATAATTAAGGATAACATTCCATTTGTCAGAACTTTGATTTATTTGAACTAAGATTTATGGGGGTTCTCTTGTTTACAATAACCTCCCTAATCGTAAATCACACCAGGTTCCAGTGTCTTAATCATGTGGCAAGAAAGAACACTTTAAATCGTGAATTCAGAAAGTTTATTAATCATTAAAAATGTAACAAGTCAGAAAGATAAAAAACAGAATGTCGATTAACAGTTAATAGAGAAAGTTTAACTTTAACAATTGAACAGACTTTTCTCCATCCCTCTCAGACCAGGACATGAAGTGACCGCTCCAAAAACATGGATAACTTGTAAAACCAACATCTCTCCACACCTCTCTGTAAACATATCTCTCTCCAACTCCCTCTCCCAAATTGCCTTCTCAAGATCACTTTTTCATGCTTTAAAAACATCAAAAGCCCATCTTAGCCAATTCCCATAAATCTTCAATTATGAACGAAAATAGACACGAGTTTTCGGGCGATTTAAAAACAAATGAACTGTCTGCTGAAAGGGTTAACTTTTCTACAGAACCGAAAGGGGTGGGGAGTGAGCAGCAAAAACTTGGCACTCAATTACATCATTTTACACAAGTTTAAAACAAAACAAATGACTTTAAACTTAACCTGTTAATTTTTTTTGTTATATTCCTCAACCTATTTAATTTGATCAGTTTTTGTTAGGGATGGGTAACTTCTGTTCTTTATAAACTGGTTCACTCATTTTGTTAATTCTACATGGGCTCAGAGAATCAGAACCCAGACTTTATCATCCTTATCCTTTTTCTCCTTCTGCCACCACTCCCTCTGTTTTGCGGGAGGGTTGTGGGGATTCCAGTCAGACCGAATTATTTTATCTTAAAAATAAAATACTGGGGATACTGGAATCTGAAACAAAAATAGAGAATGCTGGAAAATCTCAGCAGGTCTGACAGCATCTGTGGAGAGAGAATAGAGCCAATGTTTCGAGTCTGGATGACCCTTGATAAGAGCTCTTATGAAGTGTCATCCAGACTCGAAAGGTTGGCTCTATTCTCTAATCATTTTAATCGATAAGTTTCTTGTTCTTAGTTTCCAAATGGCAGGTAAGAGACCTGCCCGGTCCCCCTTGAGCTCTGATTTTTCGCTGGCCATGCTTGGGTAAGATTATAACCATTAGAATCTACTCTCAGAGGTCTGCTTTTCAGTCCAGTGCTACTTGGAGTGTACCGTCACTTCACCGACTATCAGGTCACAAGTCCCTCACAGTTCTTATCACAAATCTATGATAACATAATTTAATCATGCCTGAGAACGCTTCTTCACCTCTTCGTCAGCTACCTACCACCATTTGTTGATTAGTCAGACCCCTTTTTCACAGATTCCAGGTTTCTCAGCTGCTGAACACCAGCCGGTCCTGCAATAATCTCATAGAATCTCGACAGTGCAGAAGGAGGCCATCAAGTCTGCACCAACCACAATCCCACCAACCCTATCCCCATAACCCCATGCATTTACCCTAGCTAGTCCCCCTGACACGAAGGGGCAATTTAACACAGCCAATCCACCTAACCCACACTTCTTTGGAATGTGGGAGGAAACGGGAGCACCCAGAGGAAACCTACACAGACACGGGGAGAATGTGCAAACTCCACACAGGCAGTGGCCCAAGCTGGGAATTGAACCTGTGAGGCAGCAGTGCTAACCACTGTGCCACATGCTGCCCCAGTTTAATTCTAAGTCATTCTGAGTAAATATTCTCACCAGGTCCTCTGTTGGGGCTCCGCTAAGCAGCTTTAATGGTTCGTGATTGCAGAAACTGAGCAGTCACAGGAATGTGGTCAAGATAATCCAGTCCCATAATGCCTCACATTCAATCTGCTGTCCTTCAATTATAACAGAATATGTGGCTGTATGTAGCTGCCTCGGCCATGGTCAACCCCAACACTGCCTTCCTGAACTGTTACAATGCCCGAGGTGTAAGTACACCCACAGTGCTGTTAGGGAGGGATTTCCAGCTACACATTCCAGACTTTCACGAGACTGTAGGTGGATATCAGATTGATATATTCCATTCAACCACTCCCAAGGTGAGTTATTCCAATTCCTTTATTGTCCAGGACAATATATTCACAATATCTTTAAATCAGAAATTAAACATTCCCATTTGGTTTCAGGTATTAACTTATTCTGTTAGTTTGTTCTTTATTGTCAATGTCAGGCTGGGGTTGTTCCTCTTGGAGCAAAGGAGGTTGAGGGGAGATTTGATAGAGGTGGACAAGATTCTGACAGGTTTAGATAAGGTGGACAAAAAAAAAGCTGTTCCCATTAGCTGATGGGACAAGGATGAGGGGGCACAGATTTAAGGTTTTGGATCAGAGATGCAGAGGGTTGGGGAGGGGGGGGGGGGGGGCGGGGGGGATGTGACGAAGAATATTCTGATGCAGTGAATGGTAATGACCTGGAACTCGCTGCCTACGAGGGTGGAGGAAGTGGAGACAATAAACAATTACAAAGGAAATTGGATGAGCATTTGAGGGGTTTTAGACAGAAATGCTGACTAAATATCTCAACTTCCCGGTCACTCTGTGATCCTTGTGAAATTTGAAACCAGGTATTCACAACAAGTCTCAAAGAGCATCAGCTCACTGGAGGCAAAGTCATGAGACCGGCCAGTCCAGCAGAAAGAAACCCTCCAACCCTCCCCATTGACCAACTGTGAGAATGAACAAAATGCAGTCCTGGGTGTAATTGAGAGCAGAAACAATAACAGCAGAATCCAACCCCTGGAATCACTCGTGAACTCGCTGGTGTCTCAACAGGTGGGATGAAAGACTGAATCTCTTCTCACACACAGAGCAGGTGAACGACCTCTCCCCAGTGTGAACTTGCTGGTGTGCCTGCAGGTGGGATGACTGAGTGAATCCCTTCCCACACTGAGAGCAGGTGAACGGCCTCTCCCCAGTGTGAACTCGCTGGTGTTTCTGCAGGCTGGATGAGTCAGTGAATCCCTTCCCACACTGAGAGCAGGTGAATGGCCTCTCCCCAGTGTGGCTGCGCCGATGAGCTTCCAGCAGAGATGGGGCTCTGTATCTCTTCCCACAGTCCACACATTTCCATGGTTTCTCCATGGTGCAGGTGTCCTTGTCTCTGTCTTGGGTGGACAATCAGTTGAAGCCTCGTCCACACACAGAACACGGGTACAGTCTCTACCCGCTGAGAATGGTGTGATATTTATTCAGGCTGTGTAACTGGTTAAACCTCTTTAGTCCGAGCACTAGAACACTCTCACTCGAGTGTGGCAGTGTGTTGGTGCTTTTCCAGTCACACTGATGTTTGAAATCTTTTCAAATCAACAAACTGGACAATAATTTCTCCTTCCAGATTCAAAGTCCGATGATATTCAGCTCCCAAGGAATATGACTCTGTCAGATCTCGACGTGACGTTTGAGATTTTGGCCTGTGATTCCTCTTTCAATATCCTGTAAAATGAGTTTACAAAAGTCATCAGTGTCAGTACAGGATAGAAATTCAGAACAGACAATTCTAGTTTCTATGGAACATTCGTTCATATTTAAGTCCCAAAAAGCTGTAAATCTCCATCCCACACACTCTCCCTCCATTCTCACTCTGCTGTATCTAATATTCACCCTCCCAATTCTCCTGAAGGTGCTGATTGAGGCTGATTGACAGATCCATGCTCACTGCTTCCTGTCCTGGACACAGAGACCATAACAAATAGGAGCTGCAGTCGGCCATTTGGCCCATCGAGTCTTTTAAACTATTCAATGAGATAATTTGTTCATCTACCTCAGCATCATTCTCCCACACTAAACCCATATCCCTTGATATCTTCAATATCTAGAAACCAATCAATCTCTCTCGTGAAAATAGTTGATGACTGAGACTTCACTGTCCTCAGGGATTGAGATTCCAAAGCTTTAGCACATCCTTGAGTGAAGAAATCCCCCCACATCTTAGCTTTTGCTCCATCTGCTTGTCTGTTCCCCATAACTCTTGACACCCTTGTCAGTCAAAGATCTGTCTAACTGGAATATATTCAATGATCCTCAGCCTCCACTGGTCCCTGTGGAAGAGAAATCCAAAAGACTAACAACCCTCTGAGGGAAGAGATGTCTGGAAATATATAACGTAGCTACAGTTCCATATTACAAGATATTCAGATCCCAAGGAATATGACTGTCTCGACGTGACAGTTGAGATTTTTGCCTGTGATTCCTCGTTCAAAATCCTGTGAAATGAGTTTGCAAAAGTCATCACAGTTAATATAGGATAGAAATTCAGAGCAGACAATTCTAGTTTCTCTGGAACATTCTTTCCTATTTCATTCCCAAAAAGTTGTAAATCTCCATCCATATCTATGGATTTTATTTAAAAATGAAAGTGGATGGTGGGGGGGGGGGGGGGATCAAGTAAAAATAAAGGATTTAAGATGAAGAGAGATCTTTTCTCTCAGCGGGTTGTTGATCTTTGGAACTCTGTCTTCACCAGTGAGGATTGGAGGCAGGTCATTGAATATATTCAAAGCTGAGGTTCTGATCCACAAGAAAGTCATGGGTATGGACGGGGTGGGGGGAGCAAAGTCATAGATTCATAGAGATTTGCAGCATGGAAAACGGCCCTTTGACCCAACTTGTCCATGCTGCCCTTTTTTTTAAACCCTTAAGCTAGTCCCAATTGCCCACATTTGGTCCATATCCCTCTCTACCCATCATACCCATGTAACTATCTAAATGCCTTTTAAAAGACAAAATTGTACCCACCTCTACTACCACCTCTGGCAGCTTGTTCCAAGTACTCACCACCCTATCCAATTGCAACAGGATCTTGATCAATTGGGCCAGTGGGCTGATGAATGGCAAATGGAGTTTAATTTAGACAAATGCGAGCTGGTAGATTGAACCAGGGCAGGACTTACTCAGTTAATGGTAGGGCGTTGGGGGGAGTTGCATAACAAAGAGATCGAGGGGTATATGTTCATAGCTCCTTGAAACTGGAGTCACAGGTGGACAGAGTGGTGAAGAAGGCATTCAGCATGCTTGGTTTCATTGGTCAGAACATTGAATGCAGGAGTTGGAATGTCTTGTTGAAGTTGTACAAGACATTGTTAAGGCCACACTTGGAATACTGTGTGCAATTCTGGTCACCCTATTATGGAAAGGATATTATTAAACTAGAAAGAGCGCAGAAAATATTTACCAGGATGCTACCGGGACTTGAAGGATTGAGTTATAAGGAGAGGCTGGATAGACTGGGATTTTTTTCTCTGGAGCGTAGAAGGCTGAGGGGTGATCTTATAGAGGTCTATAAAATAATGAGGGGCACAGATCAGCTAGAGAGTCAATATATTTTCCCAAAGATAGGGGAGTCTAAAACTGGAGGGCATAGGTTTACGTTGAGAGGGAAGAGATACAAAAGTGACCAGAGGGGAAATTTTTTCACACAGAGGGTTGTGAGTGTCTGGAACAAGCTGCCAGAGGTAGTAGTAGAGGCAGGTCCAATTTTGTCTTTTAAAAAGCATTTAGATAGTTACATGGGTACGATGGGTACAGAGGGATATGGGCCAAATGCGGGCAATTGGGATTAGCTTAGGGGTTTTAAAAAAAAGGATGGCATGGACAAGTTGGGCTGAAGGGCGTGTTTCCATGCTGTAAACCTCTCTGACTCTATGACCCTCTGTGTGAACAAATTGCCCCTCTGGACACTTTTGTATCTCTCACCGTAAACCTCTGCCCTCTAGTTTTAGACTCCCCTACCTTTGGGAAAAGATATTGACTATAGCTGAACTGTGCCCCTCACTATTTTATAGACCTCTATAAGATCACCCCTCAGCCTCCTATGCTCCAGAGAAAAAAAGTCCCTGTCTATCCAGCCTCTCCAAAGTAGACATGATCTTATTGAGTGATGGAGCAGGCTCGATGGGCCGAATGACTGACTCCCATTCCTAATTCTTATGTTCTTGTTCCGATGTTCTTGGATAGTTGCGCATGCGCCCTGCAACCTATTGTCCCCCTGAAGATAGTGGTTCTGAACCGAGCCCCCTGAAGCCACAGAGACACAAACTCATTTTGTGTCTTTATATGCCCTGTTTGTGAACAGAACTCCCACTTACCTGATGAAGGAGCAGCGCTCCGAAAGCTAGTGGCTTGTGCTACCAAATAAACCTGTTGTACTTTAACCTGGTGTTGTGAGACTTCTTCCCGGGAAAAAAGCCCGGGAGATTTAAACCCGGGACCCATATGTTCTTATTCGGGCCTTGCGGCCTCCAGCGGGTGTTTGTGAAGCTTCCGCTCTCTCCCCACCCCGACTCCATTCCTCCCTCCCCACCCCGACTCCCGGTCCATTCCTCCCTCCCCATCCCGACTCCCGACTCCATTCCTCCCTCCCCACCCCGGCTCCATTCCTCCCTCCCCACCCCGGCTCCATTCCTCCCTCCCCGACTCCCGGCTCCATTCCTCCCTCCCCGACTCCCGACTCCATTCCTCCCTCCCCATCCCGACTCCCGGCTCCATTCCCCCCTCCCCACCCCGACTCTCGGCTCCATTCCTCCCTCCCCACCCCGACTCTCGGCTCCATTCCTCCCTCCCCACCCCTCCTCTCGGCTCCATTCCTCCCTCCCCACCCCGACTCCATTCCTCCCTCCGCCCCGCTGACTCTCACCCGCTGAAAAAAAGTCCCCCGACTCGCAGAGCTCTGAGCAAAGTGACACTGCGCATGCTCCAGATACAGCAGTGTGCTTGCGCAAGCGGCTCCTGCGGAATGAATGGGACACTTTCAAGCCCGCTGGGGCACCAGGGAATTAATGGCGCCATTATCAATCAAAGACATAATAGAAAACTATCTGTGCAATTGAGATTAATTAATTTTTAAAAATACATTCCTCTGAATTTGTGATATGTACTTATGTACTAAGCAGATATTAAGGTGCCACTTAAAATTAAAAGAAAAGGTGCTGGAAAAACGCAGCAGGATTGAGAGGCAAGTTATGAATAGAGTTCAGGCTGAAACAACAATAAAAAAACCCACACGGGGGAGTGCAGGAACTGAGTTCTGCATCCAACAGACAGCCTGAATCATGCCAGCTCCCAACTGTGTTTCTAAACTCGAACTTATAAAACAATAACACAGAAACAAAACTCTGCAGAGACTGTTTCTGGGACAAAGAAAATAAATACTGGAGATATTCATCAGGCCAGGCAGCCTGTGAGAGTCACAAACAGAATTGAGGGTTCAGGTTGCTGACCTGCCCTCAGTCTGCAATTAACCATTTAGAGTCAGTCACTGACTAATGGCGGTCATAATTCCCACAATGCTCTGCGCCTCAGAAACCCCTCCATTCAAAAGTTGTTCGCCGTAATTCATGAATCATAGAATCCTCACAGCGCAGAAATAGGCCATTCGATCCATCGAGTCTGTACTGACTCTACGACAGAGCATCTTTCCCAGGCACACCCCCTATCCCCGTAAACCTACGCATTTACCCTGCTAATCCTCCTACTGACCTTTCTCTTCACCCTGCCTGCAACGGCAACAATATATTCTGCACCCGACTCTTTTCCTTCCCCCCTCTGTACTCCATCAATTTACGTTTTTTTTCTCTATAGCACGCAAGAAATAATACTTTTCACTGTGTCCCAGAACATGCGACAATAATAAATCAAATTAGACACTACATATCTTGGGACACCAAGGGGCAAATTTACCTAACCTGCACATCTTTGGGCTATGAGAAAAAACCGGAGCACCCAGAGGAAATGCACACAGAAAGAGGGAGATTGTGCAAATTCCACACATGAGTTGGAGATGCCAGCGCTGAGCTGGGGTGAGCACAGTAAGAAGCCTCACGACATAAGGTTAAAGACCAACAGGTTTATTTGGAACCACAATCTTTCAGAGCGCTGATGAAGGAGCAGTGCTCTGAAAGCTCGTGATTCCAAATAAACAAAAGAGAGAATGCTGGAAAATCTCAGCAGGTTTGGCAACATCTGTAAGGACAGAAAAGAGCTGACATTTCGAGTCCAGATGACCCTTTGTCAAAGCTTTGACGAAGGGTCATGTGAATTCGAAGCATCAGCTCTTTTCTCTCCTGACAGATCCGGTCATATCTGCTGAGATTTTCCAGCAATTTCTCTTTTGGTCTCAAATTCCAGCATCCGCAGTAATTTGCTTTAATTCCAAATAAACTTATTGGACTTTAACCTGGTGTTATGAGACTTCTTACTGTGCAAACTCCACAGACAGTCACCCACCGCTGGAATCGAACCCAGACTCAGTGAGGCAGCAGTGCTAACCACTGTATCACAGTGAAGGTAGTTTGCTGCAAATTTGGGGTGATAACAATGGGCTGGATGTTGCTCAGAATGTGGAGCACTGCAGCAAAGTACAGAGAGACAGAGACAGAGCAGCAGACTGGACTGAGAAATGGAGTCTGCAGACTGGAACTGGCAGCATGAGGAGAGGTTATTTAGTCTAACACTCACAGCAATCTACAACCCACCCCCATTACCGAGACAGTGAGACAGAGATTACAAACACTCACCAACACAGCTCCACTGAAACGTCCCAGGAAAAAGGGGGAATCTGTGGCAGTTTCTGTCCTGATATAACCCCAGGACTGTCACTCAAACCCCCAACCCGGCCCAGTTCACAGCTCAGCCTCTCAGCTTGCAGCTTCCTGCACCTTGAGCCAACCCTGTCCAGGTGTGGGAGGTCTGTGGAACTACAGAGTGGGGGGGAGGGGTGACCTCCTGCTGTGCCCCAAATAGTTTCTCCTTCCCCTCCCCCTTGGCGCTCTCAGCTCTCAATGTGGATGTGTTGATGGACATTGCAGAGCCTCACTGAGCTGCGCCTGTCCCTTATCCTGGGTCACCCCCTTCCCCTGGGTTCAGTGTGTTCAGTTCGCTGCTTCTTTCCCTGCTGAACTTTCAGTTAATCAAAAACAGAAAGTGCTGGAAAACCTCAGCAGGTCTGACAGCATCTGTGATCATCCAGACTGGAAGCATTAACTCTATTCTCTCCACAGACGCTGAGATTTCCAGCATTTTCTGTTTCTGTTTCAGATTCCAGCATCTGCAGTATTTTGCTTTTATCTTCATTTAAACAAGCATTCTTTGGTGGCCTTTATCCTCAATGCTCCTTTCCAGAGCTTCCCACCTTCTGCTATTGTCCCTGACTCCCACATTAACCCTGTCATTCCTCCCCTGTACCCCGCTCACACTGTCTAAAGTCAGGCTCAGAGTTTTACCGCCATCTCCCCCTCCCCCAGCCTCCACATCCCAACACCCGGAATCTCTAACCCAGCGGTTCCAGTTTATCTGGTTTGAGTTCAGATTTGCCGCAGCACCGACAGGATTTCACTTCAAACCAGCCGGAACTGACTGCTCACAAATCCCAAAATGTTTCTCCAGCAGCCCTGGCTTGTTAACGTTGTTTAAAGTCAGCGCCCAAATGCAGTTACTTTCCTCAGTTTAAAAAGCTTCTCCGGTTAATCCCCCAAGACCCGAGCTGGGGTGTCCTGTGTAAGAGACATCTGTTCCAGATGTGACAATTCTTACACATTCTCTGCTTGACATAAAACGGAAAACGCTGGAAATACTCATGAATGAAAGCAAGTTGTTGCTTTCGTCAAAAGGGTCACCTGGACTCGAAACGTCAGCTCTTTTTGTCTCCTTACAGATGCTGCCAGACCTGCTGAGATTTTCCAGCGTTTTCTCTTTTGGCTGGAAATACTAACAAGTCAGGCAGCCTCTGTGGAGAGAGAAACAGACTGAATGTGACCTGTCATCGGAACTGGGAAATATAATATTATTTCTCACAACTGAAAGAGACACTTTACAGCCTTCAGAACAAAACTGAGCTCAACAATTTTACACCACAATCTCTGCCCCCATTGTGTTCTGTGTTTCGTTGTTGCTTTTTTCACCTCATTTCCCTCTTGTTTACTTTACATTCAGACTATTGCTCACCAGCTATTCACACCTCATCCAGAACATCTTTTGTGTCTTTACTTGTCCCATTACCACTCGCTTTGGTCTTGGGCCGTGAATCATTTTGTCAGTTTGCGGATCTTACATTTTGTTCTTCTCCACCTCCCTCTCTCAATTCTTCAGAGGTCAGTCTTTGACAAAGGGTCATCTGGACTCGAAACGTCAGCACTTTTCTCTCCTGACAGATGCTGCCAGACCTGCTGAGATTTTCCAGCATTTTCTCTTTTGGTTTCAGATTCCAGCATTCACTGTAATTTGCTTTTATCCTGATTTTCCCTGTGTGGCTCTGGGGAGCGCTTGAGACGTTAGGGACAGAGAGAACGAGATTTTTCTCTCTCTCTCAGGGGGTCTTTGGTCTGTGGAATTCTCTTCGCCAGAGAGCAGTGTAGACAGAGTCATTGAATATTTTTAAGACTGAATAAATGGATTCCTGATTGACAAGAGAGTCAGAGGATTTGGGGGTGGGGGGAGGGGAGAGGGGACGGGGGGGGGGGGGGGGGGCGGAGACAGAAAAATGGAGTTCTGGCCACAATCAGATCAGTCGGGATCTTGTCAAATGCTGCAGCAGAGGGGCCCAATGGTCCACTGCTGCTCCTCATTCATATGGATGTTTGGCTGTATGTTTCACTCTGTTTCTGCCTTCATAGAAGCTGCTGGGCCTGTTGACTATTTGTGGCATTGACTGTTTTATTTCAGATTTTAAGACTCTGTAACGTATCACTGCGTAATCCAACAATTAATCCAGTTCTCCTGGATTTCTGCTCTGTAACATATCACTGTGTAATCCAACAATTAATCCAGTTCCCCTGGATTTCTGCTCTGTAACATATCACTGTGTAATCCAACAATTAATCCAGTTCCCCTGGATTCCTGCTCTGTAACATATCACTGTGTAATCCAACAATTAATCCAGTTCCCCTGGATTCCTGCTCTGTAACATATCACTGTGTAATCCAACAATTAATCCAGTTCCCCTGGATTCCTGCTCTGTCATCTCATCCGCTTCATCCTGGACCACAATATCTTCACCTTCAACAACCAGTTCTTCATCCAGACACACGGAACAGCCATGGGGACCAAATTTGCACCTCAATATGCCAACATCTTCATGCACAGGTTCGAACAAGACTTCTTCACCGCACGGGACCTTCAACCGGTGCTATACACTAGATACATCGATGACATTTTCTTCCTTTGGACTCATGGTGAACAATCACTGAAACAACTCTATGATGACATCAACAAGTTCCATCCCACCATCAGGCTCACCATAGACTACTCTCCGGAATCGGTTGCATTCTTGGACACGCGCATCTCCATTAAGGACGGTCACCTCAGCACCTCACTGTACCGCAAGCCCACGGATAACCTCACGATGCTCCACTTCTCCAGCTTCCACCCTAAACACGTTAAAGAAGCCATCCCCTACGGACAAGCCCTCCGTATACACAGGATCTGCTCGGATGAGGAGGATCGCAACAGACACCTCCAGACGCTGAAAGATGCCCTCATAAGAACAGGATATGGCGCTAGACTCATTGATCAACAGTTCCAACGCGCCACAGCGAAAAACCGCACCGACCTCCTCAGAAGACAAACACGGGACACAGTGGACAGAGTACCCTTCGTTGTCCAGTACTTCCCCGGAGCGGAGAAGCTACGGCATCTCCTCCGGAGCCTTCAACATGTCATTGATGAAGACGAACATCTCGCCAAGGCCATCCCCACACCCCCACTTCTTGCCTTCAAACAACCGCACAACCTCAAACAGACCATTGTCCGCAGCAAACTACCCAGCCTTCAGGAGAACAGTGACCAAGACACCACACAACCCTGCCACAGCAACCTCTGCAAGACGTGCCGGATCATCGACACAGATGCCATCATCTCACGTGAGAACACCATCCACCAGGTACACGGTACATACTCTTGCAACTCGGCCAACGTTGTCTACCTGATACGCTGCAAGAAAGGATGTCCCGAGGCATGGTACATTGGGGAAACTATGCAGACGCTGCGACAACGGATGAATGAACACCGCTCGACAATCACCAGGCAAGACTGTTCTCTTCCTGTTGGGGAGCACTTCAGCGGTCACGGGCATTCGGCCTCTGATATTCGGGTAAGCGTTCTCCAAGGCGGCCTTCGCGACACACGACAGCGCAGAGTCGCGGAGCAGAAACTGATAGCCAGGTTCCGCACACACAAGGACGGCCTCAACCGGGATATTGGGTTTATGTCACACTATTTCACATAAATATTTCTGCTTTTTTCCTCCTGAGTCTTTATCATGCGATCCTAGAATCAGAATTTATGTCACACTATTTGTAACTCCCACAGTTGCGTGGACCTGCATAGTTTCACTGGCTGTCTTGTCTGGAGACAATACACATCTTTTTAGCCTGTCTTGATGCTCTCTCCACTCCCATTGTTTTGTTTCTTAAAGACTGGATTAGTTGTAAGTATTCGCATTCCAACCATTATTCATGTAAATTGAGTCTGTGTCTTATAAGTTCTGTTTGTGAACAGAATTCCCACTCACCTGAAGAAGGGGCTCAGAGCCTCGAAAGCTTGTGTGGCTTTTGCTACCAAATAAACCTGTTGGACTTTAACCTGGTGTTGTTAAACTTCTTCCTGCTCTGTAACATATCACTGTGTAATCCAACAATTAATCCAGTTCCCCTGGATTACTGCTCTGTAACATATCACTGTGTAATCTAACAATTAATCCAGTTCCCCTGGATTTCTGCACTGTGGCATAGTGGTTAGCACTGCTGCCTCACAGCGCCAGGGACCCGGGTTCGATTCAAGTTTTGGGTCACTGTCTGTGTTGAGTTTGCACATTCTCCCCGTGTCTGCATGTGTTTCCTCCGGGTGCTCCAGTTTCCTCCCACAGTCCAAAGATGGGCGGGTTATGTGGATTGGCCATACTAAATTGCCCCTTAGTTTCAGGGGGAATTAGCTAGGGTAAATGCATGGCATTAAGGGGGTGGGGCCTGGATAGGATTGTGGTCGGTGCAGACTCAATGGGCCGAATGGCCTCCTTCTGCACTGTTGGATTCTATGATTCTAGTTAGAAGTCTCACAACACCGGGTTAAAATCCAACAGGTTTATTTGGTATCACGGGCTTTCGGGACGCACGCGCATGCGCGCACGCACGCACCCGCACACACGGGTTGATGTCAGTCTCAGTCTAATCCACCTGCTGGGCACCAAAATAATAACAGAAGCCAATCTGAAACTCAGTGTGTGTGTTTTATTGTGAAATGAGATAATGTATAAATATATCCCCATCGCTCCGGGTGAGAGTGGAATTGATGATTTCTTGACTGTCTGTCTGCACTGCTGCCTCATAGTGCCAGGGACCTGATTTAATTCCCGGCTTGGGTCACTGTCTGTGCAGAGTCTGCATGTTCTCCCCGTGTCTGTGTGGGTTCCCTCCAGGTGCTCTGGTTTCCTCCCATGGTCTGAAAAATGCACTGTTTAGGTGCATTGACCTGAACAGGTGCCGGACTGTGGTGACAAGGGACAAGGGGAATTTCACAGTGTTAATTGCAGTGTTAATGTAAGCCTTACTTGTGACTAATAAATAAACTTTAACTTTTAACTTGAATTTTGTGATCTCATAGAAACGTAGAATCTTACAGTGCAGAAGAAGGACATTCAGCCCATCGAGTCTGCACCAACCACAATCCCACCCAGGCCCTATCCCCGTAACTCCACATATTTAACCTGCTAATCCTCCTGACACTAAGGTCAATTTTGCATGGCCAGTCAACCTAAGCAGCACATCTTTGGACTGTGGAAGGAAACCGGAGCACCCGGAGGAAACCCACACAGACACGGGGAGAATGTGCAGACTCTGCACAGACAGTGACCCAAGCCGGGAATTGAACTCAGGTCCCTGGCGCTGTGAGGCAGTAGTGCTAACCACTGTGCCACCATGCCGCCCTCATCTTCCAGAACAAATAGTAAATTGTTGAGATTATAAAGTTTGAATTGTAATATCTAATGGTGTAAAGTATCTGGGAGCAGAGTGGATGTGATAAAGGCTGGAATACAGACTGTGGGAATGAGGCTGAAACTGCTGTGCTCAGTGAATGGTTCTTATTGGAGGGAGGGATGGGAGGAGGGAGAGAGGGATGGATGGTGAGAGGGAGGGATGGAGAAAGGGAGGGAGTGTGAGGTGGATGGAGGGAGAGAGGGATGAATGGGGGAGAATGTGAAAAGCTGAAGTTTACATTTGAGGAGGTTCCCAGTCTCTCTGATCTCCAGTCTCCAGCTGAACTGGGGAAGCTTTTGCACAGACTGTGCTGCTGCTGTTTCGCCTCCTGTCCACCAGGGGTCGCTATATGCCTCCCAGCTGCTGCTCCTCCCAGTGTCACCACTTGCCCACTCCAGCCCCTCCAGTACACCTCACTGGAGCCCCAGGCCATTCTTGCCATCCTGCCAGGTCTCGGGTACTGAGGCCAATAGTAAAGTTTATTTATGTGTCACAACTAGGTTTACATTCACACTGTAATGAAGTCACTGTGAAAATCACTTTGTTGCCACACTCCGGCACCTGTTCGGGTACACTGAGGGAGAATTCAGCATGGCCAATGCACCTAACCAGCCTGTCTTTTGAACTGTGGGAGGAAACTGGAGCAAATCCACACAGACACGTGGAAAATGTGCAAACTCCACACAGTGACCCAGCCGGGAATCGAATCCAAACCCCTGGTGCTGTGAGGCAGCAGTGCTAACCACTGGGCCACTGTACCACCCAGTGCTCTAAGGTTAAGTTTCTTCTTCAAATCAAAGAAGATTCAGTGTCACATCAGGACGGGGAAAAAGGAGTCCATTGGCTTCAGATGGATAATGGTAAAAGTGAATATCCCAATTTATTCACTTTATTCCTTCAAGCTGAGGTTTACAAAGTGAAAATTCCGCTGTTTATAGCAGTGACTAAATAAGCAATGACCCACCACATAGCTAGTAATGCAGAATTTATCCCATAGGCAGCTCCTTGGCTCATTGTCTGCTGATGTGTCATCCAGAGCTGTTTTCCTGGCAGTTTGTGTCAGTAGCAGGCTGCCGTTACCATCCACTCTTGGGCAGGGTGAGGAGACAGCTCCGACACCGACCTCAGCTGGAATGGGGATTGAACCAGACATTAGTCCGCAGGCCAGCAATGCTGCAAGAATTGCAAAGGGGCTCCACAGAGGCCCAGAATTAGAAGAGGGGGTTGTGAAGATGGAGGAAGTGTCTGCAAGACATGGGGACATTTTGGATTATCTCAAAATTACAGAATGTGGGAGACCAGTCAGAAATGTGTTGAAATTGTCAAGTCTGACGGTAATGTGTGGATGTGGGCTTCAGCAGCAGATGAAGGGCTGCACGGTGGAACAGTGGTTAACACTGCTGCCTAACAGCACTGGGTTTGAATCCAGCCTTGGGTTTCTGTGTGGAGTTTGCACCTTCTCCCTGCGTCTGAGTTTCCTCTGGGTACTTCCGTTTCCTCCTACAGTCCAAAGATGTGCAGGTTAGGTGGATTGGCCATGTTAAATTATCTGTTAGCGTCCAAAGATGTGTAGGTTAGGGGGGTTGGCAGGGTAAATGCACAAGGGTACAGGGCCCATCGAGTCTGCACAGACTCTCCAACAGAGCATCTTACCCAGGCCCTATCCCCGTAGCCCCACATATTTATCCCGCTATTCCACTGTGTTACTTATTCATTACAATAGGGACCAGAGTCTGAGGTTATAAATGGGTGAGTTTACTCCAATAGTAATTCTTTCGACATCTGACAAGTTTACAGCTATTAACATCCTGCCTATCAAATAGCTCCAGTCTACATATGAGAGGACCAACATTCAGAGCTTTCAAATCCTTATCCTGAAGTTACAAAACAGACTTTAGTCCTCGGCCTGCTGATACATCGGCACATTCACACAGGGGTGGATTGGACTGTGATCTGTTTATTATTCATCTTTAGTTCAATACAGTTTCTGAGTGATTTAAATTTAAAACAAGGTCTGCAGGTGTGAAGATTTATTGACACATGAATGAGAGATGCTGTGGGGTATTCTACGAGTCCAACAGGGTTGATTTACATCAGATAAACTCCAACTATCAGTATAAACATTAATTTAGTTGGGATGCAATTAACAGCAGCAATAACAGCAGAATCACCCCCTGTGATCACTGGTGAACTCGCTGGTGTCTCACCAGGTTGTATGACTGGGTGAATCCCTTTCCACACATTGAACAAGTGAACGGCTTCTCCTCACTGTGAACTTGTTGGTGCCTCAGCAGAGTGGATGACCGGGTGAATCCTTTCCCACACTCAGTGCAAGTGAACGATCTCTCCTCAGAGTGATTTCGCTGGTGTGCGAGCAGAAGTTTTCTGCTTTTAAAGCTCTTCTCACAGTCAGAACATCTGAACGGTCTCTCATTTGTGTGAACAAGTTGGTGTGAAGTGAGAGAGGATAAACAAGTGAATCCCTTCCCACACACAGGGCAGGTGAACGGCCTCTCCCCAGTGTGAATTCGCTGGTGTACAGTGAGGTCGCCTGATCGCCTGAAGCCAGTCCCGCAGTGAGAACACGTGAATGGTCTCTCGTCAGAGTGAATACGTTGATGGTGACGCAGTTCCTCAGAACTTTTATAGCCCTTCCCGCAGTCTGGACATTTAAACGGTCTCTCTTCACTGTGAACTCGTTGGTGTTTCTGCATGTTGGATGATCGGTTAAATCCCTTCCCACATTCAGAGCAGGTGAATGGCCTCTCTCCAGTGTGAACGCGCTCATGTGCCACAAGGTGGAATGATGTCCTGAACCCTTTCTGGCAGTGGGAGCAGCTGAACGGTGTGGTTCCGGTGTGAATGTACTGGTGCTCCCGCAGTGTGCGTGGAGTTTTAAAACTCTTTCCACACTCAGTGCATTTAAACTCTCTCTCTCCTGTCGGTGTGAACTCGCTGGTGTCTCTGCAGGGCAGAGAAATCTGTGAATCCCTTCCCACACACGGAGCAGGTGAAGGGCCTCTCCCCTGTGTGAATGTGCCGATGTATCAGCAGGGCCGATGACTGAGTAAATCCTTTTCCACATTCAGAGCAGGTGAACTGCCTCTCCCTGCTGTGAATGCGCTGGTGAATCAACAGGCCAGCTGTCTGAGTGAATCCCTTCCCACACACAGGGCAGGTAAAAGGTCTCTCTCCAGTGTGAGTGCGTTGGTGATTTTTCAGGTCAACTGGATAATTGAATCCTTTCCCACAGTCTCCACATTTATACGGTCTCTCCCTGGTGTGACTGCGCTTGTGACTCGACAGGCCAGATGATCGATTGAAGCCTTGTCCACACACAGAACACGTGTACGGTTTCTCCTCTCTGTGAACGGTGCTTTTTCCTTCCATGTTCAAAGGCCGATGATGTTCAGATCCTGATGAATCAAAGCTCTCTGTCTGATCTTGATGTGATCCTTGATGTACAATTTTCTGTAATTCCTCACCTTCTAATCCCCTGAAAAATGAATTGAAAACAGAAAGAGGGAAACATGAGAGACAAGCCATAAATATACAAAGACAAAATGTGAAAGTGAGTTGATCTAATCTGGTAAATTGTGGGATTGGGACTGGGAAATAGTGGATATGAAAGCTGCTGGATTGTGACAAAGCCTCAAACTGTTTACCAGTGCACTGAGGGAAAGGAACCCTCCACCTCTTCAGAGCCAACAACAAGAATCCAGCCTTTATGCGTGAAGAGGGAGAGGTCGGGAGGAGGGTGACGGAGAGAGACTTTATACATCAGCAACTCAACCAGGATTTTGGCAGAATCTCCTAAACCCACAATCTTCTCCACCTGGAAGTACCAGAGCAGCTGGGACATGGGAAAACCACACAACTCCCTGACTTGGACAAATATCACTATCCCTTCAACGTGACTGGGTTAAAATTCTAATACTCTTGCATTGTGGGAGCACCTACGGACTGCAGAGGTTCAAGAAGAAGGCCAACTATCACCATCACAAAGGACAATTGGTGATTGGTAACATATGATAGTAATAGTCTGTGATAGTAATTCATGATGTGGAGATGCCGGCGTTGGACTGGGGTAAACACAGTAAGAAGTTTAACAACACCAGGTTAAAGTCCAACAGGTTTATTTGGTAGCAAAAGCCACACAAGCTTTCGGAGCTCTTAGCCCCTTCTTCAGGTGAGTGGGAATTCTGTTCACAAACAGGGCATATAAAGACACAGACTCAATTTACATGAATAATGGTTGGAGTGCGAATACTTACAACTAATCAAGTCTTTAAGAGACAAAACAATGTGAGTGGAGAGAGCATCAAGACAGGCTAAAAAGATGTGTATTGTCTCCAGACAAGACAGCCAGTGAAACTCTGCAGGTCCACGCAACTGTGGGAGTTACAAATAGTGTGACATTTTATAGTAATAAAATTCATTACAGTAATTATAGTAATTCATTACAGATACCTGGGTCTTGTCAGTAATGTCCACTTCCAAAGAATTTTTTGTTTATTTGCAAATCTGTATGAAACCTGCAAGTTCATACGTTCACAAGATATAGGAGCAGAATTAGGCCATTCGGCCCCTTGAGTCCGCTCTGCCATTCAATCATGGCTGATATGCTTCTCATCCCCATTTTCCTGCCTTCTCCCATAACCTTTCAACCCATAACCAATTAAAAATCTGTCCAACTCCTCCTTAAATTACTCACTGCCCAGCATCCACCGCACTTTGGGGTAGCAAATTCCACAGATGAAAGGAAAACAAGGAAACAAAACCAATGACCACTGCAATCCAGGAGGACAAGGACAGTGGACAGATGGGAAAGCCATCACCTGGAAGTCCCCTTCCAAACCACTCAGCATCTTGACTTGGAAATATGTCACTGTTCCTTTACTGTCATTGGATCAAAATCCTGGAATTCCCTCCCTAATAACACTGTGGATGTACCTACGCCACATAGACTGCAGCGATTCAAGAAGGCAGCTCACCACCACCTTTTCAAGGGCAATTAAGGATGGGCAATAAATGCTAGTCTAGCCAACGACTAGAATCAATTGAACAATTTTAAAAATGACTTGGAATATCCATGAGAAAACAATCCTGACAGTTACTCAAATAAATACTTCACTCAGTCACACCAGCTTCTGAGTTTATATTTGACTGAAGTGGTTGGATTTTGCTGTTGTTTGTGGAAAACTTTGGGGAATTTGCCCAGTCCATTACACAAACTAGCCTCCCATCCATTGTCTCCATCTACACTTCCCGCTGCCTCGGAAAAGCAGCCAACATAATCGAGAATGTCACACACCCCGGACATACTCTCTTCAACCTTCTTCCGACAAGAAAAAGGTACAAAAGTCTGAGATCACGTACCAACCGATTCAAGAACACCTTCTTCCCTGTTGCCATCAGACTTTTGAATAGACCTACTTCTTATTAATTTGATCTTCCTCTACAGCCCAACTGTGACTGTAATACTACATTCTGCACTCTCTCCTTTCCTTCCCTATGTACAGTATACTTTGTCTGTATAGTGCACAAGGAATAATGTTTTTCACTGTGCACTAATACATGTGACAATAATAAATCAAATCAAATAAGAACCCCACACACTCCAAATGTGCGGGTTAGGTTGATTGGCCAGGTTAAAAATTGTCCCTTCGAGTCCTGGGATGCGTAGGTTAGAGGGATTAGCGGGTAAATATGTGGGGGTAGGGCCTGGGTGGGATTGTGGTCGGTGCAGACTCGATGGGTCGAATGGCCTCCTTCTGCACTGTAGGGTTTCTATGTTTCCAGACATACTCTCTTCCACCTTCTTCCATTGGGAAAAAGGATACAAAAGTCTGAGATCAGGTACCAACTGACTCAAAAACAGCTTAATCCCTACTGCCATCAGAATTTTGAATGGAGCTGCCTTATATTAAGTTGATCTTTTGCTACACCCTAGATATGACTGTAACACTACATTCTGCACCCTTTTCTTTCCTTCTCTCCTATCTGCTCTATGAATGGAATGCTTTGTCTGTACAGTGCGCAAGAAATAATAATTTTCACTGTAAACCATAACGTGACAATAATAAATCAAAATTATCCACCAGTTCCCACTTCTGTTCTTTCTGATGAATGAAGGATCTGTGCACAGCTTTTTCGACCCTCCTCCCAATCTCCACATCACAGCAAAAAAATCACCAGTCAATAATAACGACTTTCAATGACGGAGGGTTTACCCAGCATTCGCCGCGGTGGTGAATGTCCCCTATTTACACCAGAGGAAGGTACTGCGCAGCCGCAGTATCGCTCAGTATTGGAGCATGCGCACTGTCAGTCATGGCGATGGGGTGAGTCTCTCTTTTTGTCTCTTTGCCACGGGGAAGGAAACGGAAACTCTGAGGGAGCGATGGAGCCGGCTCTGGATAAGGAGAGTTTCTAAACACCTGGCGGGCGCCTCAAACCCCGATTGAGATTCGTGTTTGCAGCTCCGGATCTTTTTTCCCCCCGAAACCCAAGTCCAGTCCAACGGCCACCATCTTGGATCAGCGAGAGGCGCATGCGCCAGGGTCTTCATGACGCAACAGTGAGGGCGGGGCTTAGGTTTTACAGTTCCTCCCGGGTCCCAGTTTCCAGCACATCAGCGTGAATATTATTGATTAGTGTCAGAAGGAGGTTTACATTGACACTACAATGAAGTTACTGTGAAAATCCCCCAGTCGCCACACTCCGACACCTGTTCAGGTACACAGAGAGAATTTAGCACGGCCAGTGCACCTAACCAGCACATCTTTCGGACTGTGGGAGGAAACCTGAGCACCTGAAGGAAACCCACACAGACTCAGGGATAATGTGCAAACTCTACACAGACAGTGACCCAATCCGGGAACTGAAGCCAGGTCTAACCACTGTGTCACCGTGCCTCCCAGCAAACTGGGCAACAGGTGTCTAAACAGTTTCACCCGCTCCCAGCCTGCAGCTGATGTTTGCAGAAGTCCATGAACCATGTACATATTCAGTGTGAGAGGTTGCAGTCCCTGAAGGAGCTGCTTCTCCACTTTTAGTTCCACTTCTATTCTGCCCCACGCTCCTAATCATTGGCTGCCCATGTGGAGGAGGCTTGGGAGGTCAGAGGATCTTTTCCTGGATCTGCTCTTGGGGCTGGTTAAAACAGTGATTTGTAGATCTGCATGGGGTAACTTGGCTGTCGGCCTCTCTCCCACGGTCTTGTCCATGCTCGTGTGGTCCTGGAGAAGAACCGTGCAGTGTCGACTGGAACACTCGATACCTCCCACAACTCAGGGTACAGAGTGTCTCATAGACACTGGAAACAAAGTTCTGGTTTAGTTGAGATGGAAGTTTGATTGGACCACAAGATTGGGGAAACAAAAGATAAAAGAATATTCCATGGAAACTAGAATTGTCTGTTCTGACTTTCTATCCTGTGCTGACAGCGATACTGACTCTGTCAATATCTTTTACAAGGTCCACGAGGGCGATGAATTGCTGATGGGAAACTGAAACCAAACATCACATCAAGAGCTGACAGAGTCCCTCAATTCATCAGAACCTGAATATCATCGACCTTTAAATGTGGAAGGAGAAATGTTTTTCTCTTTTGGCGGTGAGGAAAGATTTCAAACATCAGTGTGACTGGAAAAGCACCAAGACATACACACACACCTGGGTGAGAGTGTTCCAGTAAACTGACTGAGGAAAGAGCTTTAACCAGTTACACAGCCTGATTTTTTTAAAAAACTCACTATTCACAGCAGAGAGCCAAAGGATGAGAAGATCTTGGAGCAGAATTAGGCCATTGGGCCCATTCAGTCTGCTCACTATTCACTGATCTGATATAATCCTGAATTCCACTTTCCTGCCTTATCCCCATGACCCTTGATTCCTTTACTGAGAAATAATACACACGTTCTTTGTGTGGACAAGGCTTGAACAGATTGTTTAACCTCGACGGACACAAGGACACCCAAGGAAACCACGGAAATGTGGGGACTGTGGGAAGGGATTCAGTTACCCTTCGCTGCTGGAAATACATCGCCGCAGTCACACTGGGGAGAAACCATTCACTTGCTCTGTGTGCAGGAAGGGATTCATTCAGTCATCCCACCTGCTGACCCACCAGCAAGTTCACATTGAAGATGGAAGACAATGTGGAGAAGTGTGAGGTTATGCACTTTGGAAGGAGGAATGGAGGCGTAGACTATTTTCTAAATGGGAAAATGCTTAGGAAATCAGAAACACAAAAGGACTTGGGAGTCCGTGTTCAAGATTCTCTTAAGGTTAACCTGCAGGTTCAGTTGGCAGTTAGGAAGGAAAATGCAATGTTAGCATTCATGTCGAGAGGGCTAGAATACAAGAGCAGGGATGTACTTCTGAAGCTGTCTAAGGCTCTGGTCAGGCTCCATTTGGACTATTATGAGCAGTTTTGGGCCTCGTATCTAAGGAAGGATGTGCTGGCCTTGGAAAGGGTCCAGAGGAGGTTCACAAGAATGATCCCTGGAATGAAGAGCTTGTCGTATGAGGAACGGTTGAGGACTCTGGGTCTGTACTGGTTGGAGTTTAGAAGGATGAGGGGGGATCTTATTGAAACTTACAGGATACTGCGAGGCCTGGATAGTGTGGATGTGGAGAGGATGTTTCCACTAGTAGGAAAAACTAGAACCAGAGGGAACACAACCTCAGGCTAAAGGGATGATCCTTTAAAACAGAGATGAGGAATTTCTTCAGCCAGAGAGTGGTGAATCTGTGGAAGTCTTTGCCGCAGGAGGCTGTTGAGGCCAGGTCATTGAGTGTCTTTAAGACAGAGGTCGATAGGTTCTTGATTAATAAGGGGATCAGCGGTTATTGGGAAAAGGTAGGAGAATGGGGATGAGAAAAATATCAGCCATGATTGAATGGTGGAGCAGACGCAATGGGCCGAGTGGCCTAATTCTGCTCCTATGTCTTATGGTCTTATTGGGAAGAGTGTGGGGTTGGGAGTTATTTAAGACAAAGATTGATATCGGATACAAAGGGAATTTAGCATTATGGGGAGGGTGAAGATCAGGCATGATCTTATTGAGTAGCAGAGCAGGCCTGAAGGGCTGAATGGCCTCTTCCTGCTTCTATTTCTTATGTTTAATCAGCAACTTCCTCATTAGTGTAGAGGTTAGTATCCCCGCCTGTCAGGGGACGCGGTGGTATAGTGGTATCGTCACTGGACTAGCAATCCAGAGACCCAGGGTGATCCTCTGGGAACCCAGGTTCAAATTCCAGCGCGGCAGATGGTGAAATTTGAATTCAATAAAAATATGGAATTAAATGTCTGATGATGACCATGAAACCATTGTCAATTGTTGTAAAAACCCATCTGGTTCACCATCTGATCCTTTAGGGAAGGAAATCTGCCATCCTTACCCGGTCTGGCCTACAATGTGACTCCAGATCCTCAGCAATGTGGTCGACTCTTAAATGCCCTCAGAGATGGGCAACAAATGCTGGCCCAGCCAGTGACCCTCACATCCCATGGACGAATAAAAAAAGATTAACCCTCAGTCTGGTTCCCCTCAAACTGCTGAGTGAGTGAAGTTAATCTTCTTTCACAAATTACCAAGACATCAGACTATACGTCAGGACATGAACATTATTTGTTGGTTACAAATTGCAGTTAAATTTGGCACACAGACCCTTTCTAGACATGTCTAAATGTAATCAGAGTTATCCTGCAGTTCAAAACTAATGGGGAGAACTAGTTCACAAAACAAGTAACCAAGATCCTACAGGATAGTCAGTGATTCACTGTAAGTCAGCCCTAATGGATGCTGAGTATTCATTACAGCAGGGACCAGAGTCTGAGGATATAAACTGTTAAATTTACTTTCAGAATAATTCCTTCAATATCTGACAAGTTAATAACTTTGAACAACCTGTCAAACAGCTCAAAACAACATGTGATTACCAAAATTCAGAGCTAACACAGTCTCATCCTAGAGCTGCAAGATTGGACTGTGATCTGTTTATTGTTCATCTTTATTTCAACACGGTTTCTAAATGATATAAATTTAAAATGAGGTTTGCAGACATGACGATCTATTGTTTGAGAGATGCGGTGGGGTACATGCTCAGTCTAACATGGGTAACTGACATTAGAGATCAGCTTCAACTGTCAGAATGAACATGTTTCAGTCCTGGATGGGATTAACAGCACCAATACCTGCAAAATATAACTTCTGTAATCACTGTGAACTCGCTGCTGTGTCACCAGATGGGGTAAGTGAGAGAATCCACTTCCACACTGGGAACAGGTGAATGGTCTCTCCCCAGTGTGAATTTATTGGTGGGTCAGCAGGTTGGAGGATCGAGTGAATCTCTTCCCCCACTCGGAGCAGCTGAACGGTCTCTCCCGAGTGTGAACTCGCTGGTGTCCAGTGAGATGAGATGATCGCTTGAATCCAGTCTTACTGTGAGAGCACCTGAATGGTCTCTCCTCAGTGTGAACACGTTGATGTTACTGCAGTTCCCCAGAACTTTTAAAGCACTTCCCACACTCTGGACGTTTAAAAGGTCTCTCGTCAGTGTGAACACGCTGGTGTTTTTTAAAATTCATTTATTAGTCACAAGTAAGGCTTACATTAACACTGCAATGAAGTTACTGTGTAATTCCCCTAGTCGCAACAGTCCAGCGCCTGTTCGGGTCAATGCACCTAAACAGCGCATCTTTCAGAATGTGGGAGGAAACTGGAGCACCCAGAGGAAACTCACGCAGACACGGGGAGAACATGCAAACTCCACACAGACAATGACCCAAGCCGGGAATCGAACCTGGGTCCCTGGCGTTGTGAGGCAGCAGTGTTAACCTACTGTGCCACTGTGCCATCCCCGTGTCTGAAGGTGGGGTTATGTCCTGAAACTCTTCCCACACTGTGAGCAGCTGAACGGTGATCTGCTGCTTCCGGCTTCTTCCCACAATCTCCAACAAAGAAAGCAGCTCCCTCCGCCAGCCACCCACACAACCCGCCCAGATAGATAAAAGCAAAATACTGCGGATGCTGGAATTTCAAACAAAAACAGAAAATGCTGGAAAATCTCAGCAGGTCTGACAGCATCTGTGGCAAGCCAACGTTTTGAGTCTAGATGACCCTTCCTCAGAGCCGATTGACTGCAGGTTCAGAGATGTGGATTCAGGGTTAGGGAAACTGGGAACTTGATCCAGTGGTCTAGCGGAAGGGAGGGAAACAGCAGAGGAATCTGATCAGATTGTCTCAATCTTAGTAACGAAGAAGCTCCATGAGCTCCTCACACTTGTTGGAGGTGAGGATGGAGGAGACAGGGGAGAGGGAGAGCCCTTCAAAAAAAACTAACTTGTTTCAGAGATATTGAAGAGTTGGCATTGTATTTAATACATAGTTGATTTATTTGACATTTATTTTCAATTTCCTAAACCTAGTCTGAGAAGTCTCTCATTGGTCAGAATACGTTGCTTGTAGATCATTTCAAAGGTTTCTCCAGTGGGAACTCAGTGTCCTTTCTGCTGAAATGACACTAAGTGAATCCCATCTGTCATTCGGGGCAGCTGAATGGTCTCTCCCCAGTGAGAAGCTGCTGTTTTGTCGGGGTGGCACGATAGCACAGTGGTTAGCACTGCTGCCTCAAAACGCCAGGGACCTGGGTTCAATTCCTGGTTTGGGTCACTGTCTGTGTGGCGTTTGCACGTTCTCCCCGTGTCTGCGTGGGTTTCCTCCGGGTGCTCTGGTTTCCTCCCACATTCTGAAAGACGTGCTGGTTAGGTGCATTGACCCGAGCAGGCACCGGAGTGTGGCAACTAGGGGATTTTCACAATAACTTCATTGCAGTGTTAATGTAAGCTAACTTGTGATGAATAAACTTTACTTTTTTCTACTTTAGGAGGGTGGCTGTTGAGTGAATCCGTTCCCAAACATGGACAAAGTGAATGGTCTCTCCCCAGTGTGAGCTCGTTGGTGTCTCAACAGGTTGGATGACTGAGTGAATCTCTTCCCACACTTGGAGCAGGTGAACGGCCTTTCCCCAGTGTGACTGCGCTGGTGTGTAATGAGGTCAGATGATCGCCTGAACCCAGTCCCGCAGTGAGAGCATCTGAACGGTCTCTCGTCAGTGTGAGTACGGCGATGGGACCCCAGGTCCCAGGAACTTTTAAAGCACTGCCCACAGTCTGAGCATTTAAAAGGTCTCTCATCAGTGTGAACTTGCTGGTGTCTCTGTAGGTGGGAGGACCGAGTGAATCCCTTCCCGCACATGGAGCAGGTAAAAGGCCTCTCCCCAGTGTGAATTTGCTGGTGTGTTAGCAGGTCGGATGACCGAGTGAATCCCTTCCCACACACAGAGCAAGTGAAGAACCGCTCCCCAGTGTGAACTTGCCGATGTGTCAACAGATTGGTAGAATTAATGAATGCTTTTCCACACTCTGAGCAGGTGAACGGTCTCTCCCCAGTGTGAACTCGCTCGTGTGTCCGCAGCGTTGATGACTGAGTGAATCCCTTCCCACACTGAGGGCAGGTGAATGGCGTCTCCCGAGTGTGAATGCATCGATGAGTCTCCAGCTTAGATTGGTAATTGAATCCCTTCCCACAGTCCCCACATTTCCATGATTTTTCCTTGTTATGACTGCATTTATGTTCTAACAGGTCAGATGATTGGTTGAAGCCTCGTCCACACACAGAACATATGCAGATTCTCCCCACTGTGAATGGTGCTTTTTCCTTCCATTTTCAAAATCCAATGATATTCTGGTTAAAATGAGCGACTGTCAGATCTTGATGTAATGCTCACAGTGAGCTTCGTGACTGCAAATCCTCCTGTTCTAATCCCCTGTGAAATTGATTTAAAATAGAAAAAAGGGAATGAGAGAGAATCCACAAAAACACAAACACAGGTCATGAAATTGAGGCCAGCACTAGGAAAAAGTGACCATTAAAACTGGTGCGTTGTCATAACCCAACTGATTCACTCATGTCCTTCACGGAAGGAAACCCGCCACTTGGTCTAAAGTTTTAAAGTTTATTCATTTGTCTCACAAGTAGGCTTACATTAACACTGCAATGAAGTTACTGTGAAAATCCTCTAGTTGCCACACCCGGCGCCTGTTCAGGTACACTGAAGGAAAATTTAGCATGGCCAATGCACCTAACCAGCACGTCTTTCGGACTGTGGGAGGAAACCAGAGAACCCAGAGGAAACCCACGCAGACACGGGGAGAATGTGCAGACTCCATGCAGAAAGTGACCAAAGCCAGGATTCAAACCCGGGTCTCTAGCGCTGTGAGGCAGCAGTGCCACTGTGCCACCCGACCTAGAATGTAGCCTCAATGGGAGGAGGAGAGTTGGGGTGGGGGAGAGGGCCTGGGTAAGACACTCTGTCACAAAGCCGTTGCAGACTTGATGGGCTGAATAGCCTCCTTCTGCACTGTAGGGATTCTATGAATGGACTCAAGGCTGGGTGAAGCATATTTTTAACCCACACGGGAGCCAAGGGTTACCAGTGGTGTGGGTATGCAGGGCAGGGTCAGGAAAGTTGTGTGCACACAAGCCATGATCCTGCTGAATTGAAAGTATTATTGATGGACCGAATGGCCTCTTCCTGAACCTAATTCTGATGTTCCTCTGATGGAGGGACACGTGGCCATGAGCAGATGGTGACCCTGAGCCCGGGCCCGTCGCCACGTCCTGAGCCCGGGCCCGTCACCACACCCTGAACCCGGGCTCGTCACGTGCCCTGAACCCGGGCTCGTCGCCGTGCCCTGAGCCCGGGCCTGTCACCGTGCCCTGAACCCGGGCCCATCACCGTGCCCTGAACCCGGGCCCATCACCGTGCCCTGAACCCGGGCCTGTCACCGCGCCCTGAACCCGGGCCCATCACCGTGCCCTGAACCCGGGCCCATCACCGTGCCCTGAACCCGGGCCTGTCACCGCGCCCTGAACCCGGGCCCATCACCGTGCCCTGAACCCGGGCCTGTCACCGCGCCCTGAACCCGGGCCCATCACCGTGCCCCGAACCCGGGCCCTGAACCCGGGCCTGTCGCCGCGCCCTGAACCTGGGCCTGTCACCGTGCCCTGAACCCGGGCCTGTCACCGTGCCCTGAACCCGGGCCTGTCACCGCGCCCTGAACCCGGGCCTGTCACCGCGCCCTGTGCTCAGACTGAGGAGACAATGATTTTCTCTCCTGGTAACTGGGACCCTGAAACCCAGCCCACTATCTATTGCGTCACGGGGATAGCCACGCATGCGCCCTGCTCCCTGCTGAACAAAGATGGCGGCAGCGGCACTGGGCCTGATCCCGGGAAAATCCCCACTGCGAAACACCCGGGACCCGCAGGCTCTTATTCCAGTCTTGCGGCCTACAGTGGGTGTTTGTGAAGCCTCCGCTCCCTCCCCACGCCGACTCCCGGCTCCATTCCTCCCTCCGCCCCACCGACTCTCACCACCTGAAAAAACGCGTCTCATGCACTCGGAGCAAAGTGACACCGCGCATGCGTCCCAAAAGAGCACCACGCCTGCGCACTGGACTCCTGTGGAGTGAATAGCGCACCTTCACATCCGCAACGAATGTTGGGTAATAGCAGCGCCATTGAATAATGAACCTGAGGATCAAAATAACGTCACCCAATTAAGAAAAATTACTTTAAAAAAAAATCTCACATTTTTGTGAATCGGTACTCTGTTATGTTCCATTCCTGAAAATTATTTAAACACCTGCTCTCCTCTGCGAATAAGCAGAAGTTTTTTGAACTGAAAGTTTTAAAGTTTATTTATCATACACAAGTAAGGCTTACGTTAACGTTGCAGTGAAGTTACTGTGAAACTTCCCTAGTCGCCACAGTCCGGCACCTGTTTGGTTCAATGAACCTAACCAGGACGTCTTTCAGAATATGGGAGGAAACCCTCGCAGACACGGGAGGAACATGCAAACTCCACAGTGACCCAAGCCAGAAATCGAACCTGGGGCCCTGACGCTGTGAGGCAGCAGTCCTCATCACTGTGCTACTACAGTGCTGTCCTGGCTTTCCAAACTGTTGTCCTATCTCTCCCCCCCCGCCCCCATCGTAGTGGGTCACATCTCAAACAATGACGAGACAGAGTACAGGAATGAGATAGAGAATCTGGTGAACTGGTGCAATGACAATAATCTCCCCCTCAATGTCAAGTAAACAAAGGAGATTGTCATCGACTTCAGGAAGCATAGTGGAGAACATGCCCCTGTCTACATCAACGGGGACGAAGTAGAAAGGGTCGAGATCCTCAAGTTTTTAGGTGTCCAGATCACCAACAACCTGTCCTGGTCCCCCCATGCAGACACTATAGTTAAGAAAGCCCATCAAGGCCTCTACTTTCTCAGAAGACTAAGGAGATTTGGCATGTCAGCTATGACTCTCACCAACTTTTACAGATGCACCATAGAAAGCATTCTTTCTGGTTGTATCACAGCTTGGTATGGCTCCTGCTCTGCCCAAGGATCTACAAAAGGTCGTGAATGTAGCCCAATCCATCATGCAAACTAGCCTCCCAACTATAGACTCTGTCTATACTTCCTGCTGCCTCGGCAAAGCAGCCAGCATAATTAAGGACCCAACGCACCCCGGAACAATCTCTCTTCCACTTTCTTCCGTCAGGAAAAGATACAAAAGTCTGAGGTCACGTACCATCCGACTCAAGAACAGCTTCTTCCCTGCTGCTGTCAGACTTTTGCATGGACCTACCTCGCATTAAGTTGATCTTTCTCTACACCCAAGCTATGACTGTAACACTACATTCTGCACTCTCTCCTTTCCTTCTCTATGAATGGTATGCTTTGTCTGTATAGCCGCACAAGAAACAATTCTTTTCACTGTATCCCAATAGAACATAGAACACTACAGCACAGAACAGGCCCTTCGGCCCATGATGCTGTGCCGAGCTTTATCTGAAACCAAGATCAAGCTATCCCACTCCCTATCATCCTGGTGTGCTCCATGTGCCTATCCAAAGCCGCTTAAATGTTCCTAAAGTGTCTGACTCCACTATCACTGCAGGCAGTCCATTCCACACCCCAACCACTCGCTGCGTAAAGAATCTACCTCTGATATCCTTCCTATATCTCCCACCATGAACCCTATAGTTATGCCCCCTTGTAATAGCTCCATCCACCAGAGGAAATAGTCTTTGAACGTTCACTCTATCTATCCCCTTCATCATTTCATAAACCTCTATTAAGTCTCCCCTCAGCCTCCTCCGCTCCAGAGAGAACAGCCCCAGCTCCCTGAACCTTTCCTCATAAGACCTACCCTCCAAACCAAGCAGCATCCTGGTAAATCTCCTCTGCACTCTTTCCAGCGCTTCCACATCCTTCTTATACATGAGACAAATCAAATCAAATCACCCACTGCTTCCTCACGGCAGAAAGGAAACCACTCGTTCACTAATTCAAACTCTAAGTGATTATAGATATTGCTGGTAAGAGCCCAGGATAAATTGTTATTTGTAAAGTGAAAATACATGAGCAACAGGAGTTAGTGAGGAGGGTGATGGTAATAACCAGGAAAGGTGTTTCAGAGGGGATTCCTTGGTATCCACCCAAAACACAGTCATTGTCACAGTTAAACCTTATTTAAACACTTGTCAGGACACGGACCCTGGTGTGACTGTGGTCAAAGAGACTGTACACCATAGGAAAGACTTTCCCTCATCGTTCACAGCAAATAAGGACTTACCCATCCTGCCCGATGAGAGTTTCTATCACAAAGATATCTCTAATTTTACTTGGGCCACACCTTAGAAAATAATTAATTTTGTTTATGCATCAAATTGAACAGATTTCTCTTTCCAGTCTTCAATATGTTAGATGATTACTGTTGTAGGTAAAGATACCTCTCAGTCTATTCGTAGGTCAAAATACATTGGTTTATTTTCACAATTGTGGGAGACCGTCCGGTGCCTAACACGGCCGCAGACCTCTCAGCAAATACAGGTTAAGAACATACATTTATACCCTTCCTTGCACGTCCGCAGTTTCCGAGGCCTCACAGGTTCCCAGGCTGTTGCTTGTGAACCTTGCTGCCTTGGGGTTTTCTTCACGGTTATCCCAAGGCTGTGAGTGTTGTTGTTCTCTGTGAGCACAGGTGGGGTATCTTACTAATGTACAAGGTTACAGTCTTCGCACAAACAAGTTAATTGGCATACAACAATTTATACGTAGGTACTTGTATAATGTATATCGGTACAGGCTATGAATATATATGAAGATATCATTATACGTCACAGAAGGCCGACATGTAGGTTTCCACTGTTACACAGCAAATACATAATTAAAGAATACAAAATGGTGGGTTAGCCAAATTCTTAAACAGAAAAACATACAACAGCTGTGCTCTTATCTGTTCTTGGATACATGAGCATGAAAACACCCAAACGTAAACATGAGTTCCACAGTATTTCTCACAATCCCCAAATATCACAGAATTCACTTTGACACTTTGAGTATTAGAGTTCATTAACCCATTCCCGACTTCACTCCCCCCTTTTGGTCGGGTGCCAGCTGGTCCACACATGGCCCCATGACCAATTCAGAACCACATGTTATCGGCGAATCGGCCGAGCTCCAGCTCCTTTGTCGGGGGGCCTGCCCCCTCTGCCTGTACACTTGCGCCTGCTGTTACTGTTTTGCAACAGGCGTTCAATAATGCCATACAAACACAGCAAGTAATTACAATTACAATTAATACAATCAATCCATGCACCCGGTACGCACCCACGACCCGAACCATTGCCCCAGCCATCCCAGAAGGTAATAATTGTGATATTGGTTCCCCTCATCCTGTATTGTTTTCGCCAGGTGTTTATTATGATCTGCTAAGCGAGTTATATTCTCCGAAGCATCGGGAATATACGTACAGCATTCCGAGCCAACTATGTTCCACCTTGGGAGGCTAGCACATAATCGAGTGCCAATCGGTTCTGTAATGCCACAGTCCGAATAGCTACGACCACTGCTGATGTTTCAGAGACGGCCGTGCTCACCTCCTCGAACCCGTCCTTAGTCTCATTCGCAATTCCCTTTAGGGTCGAGGCCATCCATATAAGTTCCTGTGCTGCCTTTGCTGTCCCATAAAGTGGGTAGGCTATCATGAAGAACCGTTCTGTCTCACAAATGGCTCGCTGAGCCCCAAGGGTGTTGTGGCCTCCAGCGGGTGTTTGTGAATCCCCCCCGCCCACCTCCCAGGGTTTCCTTCCTTCCCAGAGATCAGAGTCCTCATTGATTTGAGGCCAAAGTGTAACCTCTTATTTATTGTCCCCCTCCCCCATCCTCTGATGTGAACCATCCTCCAGTGGCTGAGCCAGGATGGGGCCGTTAACCTGGGCCTGTTCCCAGGAGGGAGGGAGGGAGAAGCCCCGCAGCTGCAAACCAGGGAGCTGACAATGATTCTGAAGGGTTTGCGGATCCACAAAGTGTTTCCAAATCCTCGCAGCCACCGCCTAACGCTGACTCCGCTTCTCCGGGACAAACAAGCGCCAAGGACAGCAATGACACTGCGCATGCTCCACATCACAATGCCCGGGGACTGATTGACGGCAGCTCCGGACCAATAGGAAGAGGGGGCGGGGCTGGAGGACAGAGCGGGAGTGGCTGATCCTCCAACCAATCAGAGTGAATGAGGGGCGGGGCCAGAAGCATGCGCAGTGCGGGTAATGGCGCGGACGGTCGGTTTTAATTTGGAAGCGAGATCAATACGAGGTAGAGGGCGGCGTGCGGGGAATGATAAATGTGGCGGGTGGGTGGAGAGGCTTTGTAAACATGTTGTTCAATCCCAAACCCCGGAAATGAACTTCCCGGTCCCCCCCCTTTGTACCAAATGGAGCGGCAGCTTGTAGTGTTAGACCCGGGCTGACTGCCGCCATTGAGGCTGCATGTGGGAGGCCGGCAGGGATTGTGATCGGAGAGGGAAGCCCTGACGTCACAATGGAATGGGTGGGGGTGTGATGTCACAATGGAATGGGCGATGGTGTGATGTCACAATGGAATGGGCGATGGTGTGACGTCACAATGGAATGGGTGAGGGTGTGATGTCACAATGGAATGGGTGATGGTGTGACGTCACAATGGAATGGGTGAGGGTGGGACGTCACAATGGAATGGGTGAGGGTGGGACGTCACAATGGAATGGGTGAGGGTGGGACGTCACAATGGAATGGGTGAGGGTGGGACGTCACAATGGAATGGGTGAGGGTGGGACGTCACAATGGAATGGGTGAGGGTGGGACGTCACAATGGAAATGCGAGAGGGTGTGACATCACAATGGAATGGGTGATAGTGTGACGTCACAATGGAATGGGTGAGGGTTCCAGATGAGCTGAGACTGGGCTGGAGTCGGGCGATGGCACTGACATGTGGCCCGGTGGCACAGTGGTTAGTGCAGCTGCCTAACAGTGCCAGGGACCCGGGTTCAATTCCAGCCTCGGGTCGCTGTCTGTGCAGAGTTTCTACATTCTCCCCGTGTCTGTGTGGGTTTCCTCCGGGTGTTCCGGTTTCCTTCCACAGTCCAAAGATGTGCCGGTTAGACGGATTGGCCATGATAAATTGCCGCTTGGTATCAGGGGGATTAACAGGTAAATATGTGGATAGGGCCTGGATGGGATTTTTGTCGGTGCAGGCTCGATGGGCTGAATGGCCTCCTTCAACACTGTATTTTATTAATCATTATTGTTAATTAATTACTATCAATGCTTCTATGAATGAAGGTGGTCTTGATGATGATGTGGACATGTGGCTGGAAGCTCATCTTGGGATGAACTATTTCACCCTGGTTGTCAACAGTGTGGTTCAGCCTCAGACAGTTGCCAGGAGGAGAGATAAAGTTGTTGGCGAGGGAGTGGAGTTTGTAGTGGGGACTGAACACAATGGGTTCAGTCTTCCCAGTATTTATATGAAATAAATTTCTGTTCTTTCAGTACTGGATGTCAGACAAGTCAGGATGGTGTGTGAGTTGGAGAGGAACTTGGAGCTGATCATGTTCACAGGGTTTGGAAATTCTGTCAAAGTTCCTGTTGAGTTGTAGATGTATAAAATCTCTCTCCTCACCTCCGGCCTCTCCTACTTCTCTCTGTTTCCACTCAGAGTGTGGAGATGCCAGCGTTGGACTGGGGTAAGCACAGTAAGAAGTCTCACAACACCATGTTAAAATCCAACAGGTTAATTTGGTAGAATAAGCCACAGGCTTTCGGAGCACTGCTCCTTCATCAGGTGAGTGAGAGTTCTGTTCACAAACAGGGCACAGAGACACGAACTCAATTTACAAGATAAGATAATGGTTGGAATGTGAGTCTTTACAGGTAATTAAGTCTTAAATGTACTGACAATGTGAGTGGAGAGAGGGTTAAGCACAGGTTAAAGAGATGTGTATTGTCTCCAGCCAGGACAGTTAGTGAGATTTTGCAAGCCCAGGCAAGTCGTGGGGGTTCCAGTTAGTGTGAGATGAACTCAAGATCCTGGTTGAGGCCGTCCTCATGTGATTGACAGATCCATGCTCACTGCTTCCTGCCCTGGACGCAGAGAGCTGAAAATTTCCATGCAGGCTGCCAGACAGATAGATGTCCACATTACTGGAGTAAAAATGTGTGGAATATACAGACCAAATTCACTTCATTCCCTACAGTTGCTGCAAGTCCCCAATTTCCCCCAGAATGAGGAAAGAAATGGAAAGGGGGAAACATTGATTTCCTCCCAGATGTTGGACAGAGGAGTAAGTTTCAATCTGAAGCTCATTGGACAACGTCCACATTGTGACGGCACAATGGAGCCCTGCCTGAATCAGCCAATAGGAATCACTCTGCTCCGTGTTCATGTCTCCGGGTTCCAGTGCGCAGGCCCGGGCGCGCGGACCCGGGAGCCCCGCCCCCACCCATTGTTCCCCTCCCCCTGCACCTCCTCGAGCCAAGATTTCCAGGCAACCGGCTGGCAGCTCCAGCCAGAGCGAGAAGCTGATCAGTGATCTCCCCCTCCCCGGGACTGTAAATGTGCGAGGGAGAGGGGAAGCTGTGCATGTGCAGGGGAGAACCCACCCTCTGATCTTCATGCTGAGGTGTTGACCAATGGGAAGAGTTGGAGGACCGGAAGGACTCTGGTCCTCCAGCCAATCAGAGCGTGGGCTTTGTGTGAATGAAGATTGGTCTTCAGACAGACTCAAACCTCCTCCTGTCTCAAACATTGGAGTTTGTTTCTGTAGTGAAGTGGCTTCACGTTCGCCTGAAACGCAGAAGTCCCCGGGTCAGAACCGGGCAGAAACTTGGACTTGTTTCTCTGATACATCTGTGAGTAACACACTTTCTTTTTCCACCACAGTTTGTTCACAGGTTTTTGGCTTCCTGCAGGGAGGAAGGGAAGGGGGAAGGGAAGGGAAGGGGGAAGGAAGGTGGGAGGTGAACTGTTGCCTGCCTGCCTGCTGCCTGGCCTGCCTGCCTCTGGAGGGTGTGCTCTCCCCGGAGGGAGGGAGGAAGAGAGGACGAGGAGTGACTGGAGAGGAGGGGGGGCGAAGTCATTTCAGACTGTCTATTTTTTCCATCTGCAGTGGGGGGGTGAAGATAACAGACTTTAACTGTTTGCGCCCGACAGGGCCCCAAGACCCAAGTCCCCCACCCACTGCTGCTGACCCCAACACCGGCACCCCCTCCCCTCCTGACTGGGGCACCGGCCCCCCCTCCGTGCCTTGTCCCTCATCTTCCTCCTGCTCCTGACCTCCTCTCTCACTCCAGGGAGAGAGCACCTGGACCCCCATCCACCTACCCTACCCTCCCTTATTTTTCCCTCCTCTTATACGTCGTGCCGTGCATCTGGGCAGTCTCGGGGTGGGCGTAGCACTCCCTTGATTACTATGGCGGCATCGCCAGTGTCGCCGGTGGCAGAGCCTTCTCAGCCCACTTATGCGGGCGTGACGGCTACCAGAGCCCCCGCCGCTCCCAAGGCCCTGCCGCCATTCTCTCTGATCACCAGACAGCTCGGGGTGAAGTGCTACGCCCACCCCGACATGTCCATCGAGGCCTGTGTCAAGGCAATGGCTGGGGTTGTCGGCCCCTCAGCCATTGTCGCGGCCTCGAAGATGTACGGCCGGGCCGTATTCTTCCTGAACGCCGAGCGGGCGGTCCACCTCGCCCTGGAGAGGGGGCTCACGGTGGGCGGGACGTTCCTGGCGGTGGACCCATTGGAGGCCACCGCCCATAAGATCCCGTTATCGAACGTCCCGCCCTTCCTACTGAGTGAGCTCCTCCTCCCCCACCTCCATCTACTGGGGGAGGTCAGGTCCGGGGTGCAGCCGATCCCGCTCGGCCTCCGGGACCCCTCCCTCCGCCACATATACTCCTTCCGGCGCCAGGTTTTTGTCCGCCTGGCCCGGGAGGAGGAACTGGAGGGAGGGTTCAATGTCCCCCACGAGGGGACCACTTACTGGGTCTTTTGGTCCGCGGACGGTGTGCGGTGCCATGCCTGTAAGGAGGTGGGGCACGTGAGGAAAAACTGCCCCGTCTCCAAGGCCGCCGACCACCAACCCAAGGCGGCCGCAGCTGGCACCGCAGCCCCCTCTCCCCCCAAGCGAGTACCATCTGCCCCCCCGCGAGGGGAGGCCACGCCGGCAGCAGCTGCCACCTCAGCTGCCGGCGGGGGGGAGAGTGGAGCCTCCGCGTGGCCAGAAGGCCCAGAAGGGCACGACAAAAAAGAAGGGGGGTACCGGAACCCCGGCCCCCAAGAAAGACACCCCAACCACCCCGGCAGCCGGCTCGGGGACTACCTCAGTCTCCACCTGCACCCCCCCCCCCCCCCCCATCTGCCGGGCCCATGGGCTCTCCGGGGCCGCAGATGCCCAGGATCATGGGCCCGAGCATGGGGGGGGGGGGGTTAGCGACCCCGAGCCGTCAAAACTGGCGACGCCGCCACCTCGGGGGGACGTGACGGGGGAGCAGGGGGGGGTGCGGCAAGGCGAAGAGGGGCCTCACTTGCCCGAGAGCAGGTTAACAAAAAGAGGCGAGGCCCCTCGGGCACCGTAGAGTTCGAGGTCTGCGTGCCCCTCCCCCCTTGTGAGTCATCTCCTGCCGTGCCCCCACCTGTCTTTGTGCCTTGTCCCCTGAAAAAAGGGGGCAAGGCACCCTATAAATCGAAACGTGTGCTGCCTCAGTCCCCCGGCGAGGAGTCCCCGGGGCCGGGTGGCAGCGGGGCCCCCACGGCTCTGTTCCACCCGGTCGATTACAACCCGGAGTTCTTCTTTAGCATGTCAGGGGACTGGGGCAACACCCCAATGTTCGTGTCCCTATCATCAGGTGGTCCACGGGAGGAGGCCAAGTGGGTGACGGCCAGGAAAGGTAAAGCTCGGGTGATTGAGGGCACCCTGGTGGATGTGCCCCTACACAACAAGTACTCCTGCCTGAGTACTGTTGGGAGGGACAGCCCGCCTGGGGGAAGCAGCAGTGACCGTGTCTCCGGGGTGGAGTCCGGCCCTGTAACTCAGAGGGCTAAAGAAAAGAGGGGAAGGCGGTATTAATCGGGGACTCGGCAGTCAGGGGGACGGACAGGCGATTTTGCGGAGGCAGGCGGGAGTCTCGCATGGTGGTCTGCCTCCCTGGGGCTGGGATCCAGGATGTCGCTGGGCGAGTCCCAGAAATCCTGAGGGGGAAGGGAGAGGAGCCGGAGGTAGCAGTACATATTGGTACCGCTGATGTGGGAAGGAAGGGGTCATGAAAAGAGAGTATAGGGAATTAGGGAGACAGCCGAGAAGGAGGAAAGCAAAGGCAGTAATCTCAGGATTGCTGCCTGTGCCACGGGAAGGCGAGGACAGGAATGGAGTGAGGTGGAGGATGAATGTGTGGCTGAGGGGCTGGTGCAGGGGGCAGGGATTCAGGTTCCTGGACCATTGGGACCTCTTCAGGGGCAGGTGTGACCTGCACACAAAAAACGGGTGGCACTTGAATCCCAGGGGGACCAATATCCTGGCAGGAAGGTTGGCTAAGGCTACTGGGGAGAGTTTAAACTCGATAGGTTTGGGGGAGGGGATCAGAGTGAGGAAGTTATCTCGCAAACAGAGAAGGGTTATCGGCAGTGCAAGAGGGTGGATGGACAGGGAATAGAGAAGGGGAGAGCTCAGACCAAAGGATTGAGATGTGTTTACTTTAATGCCAGGAGTATAGTGAATAAAGGGGATGAGCTCAGAGCGTGATCGATGCCTGGAAGTATGATGTGGTGGCCATTACGGAGACTTGGATGTCTCAGGGACAGGACTGGATACTCCAGGTGCCGGGATTCAGATGTTTCAGGAAGGACAGGGAGGGAGGCAAGAGAGGGGGTGGAGTGGCACTGCTGATCAGGGATAGTGTCACAGCTGTAGAGAAGGTGTATGCTGTGGAGGGATTGTCCACCGAGTCTCTGTGGGTGGAGGTACAGAGTGCAAAGGGGCCGGTCACTTTGCTGGGAGTTTTCGATAGGCCGCCTAATAGTAACAGGGAGGTGGAGGAGCAGATAGGGCAACAGATCCTGGAGAGATGCAGTAATAGCAGAGTTGTTGTGATGGGAGACTTTAATTTCCCAAACATAGATTGGAATATCCCGAGGGTAAGGGGATTGGATGGGAAAGAGTTCATTAGGTGTGTTCAGGAGGGTTTCCTGACACAGCATGTGGACAAGCCTACAAGAGGAGAGGCTGTACTTGATCTGATACTGACCAATGAACCTGGACAGGTGTCAGATCTCTCAGTGGGAGAGCATCTTGGGGATAGCGGTCATAACTCTATCTCCTTTAGGCTTGCATTAGAAAAAACGAGAGGATCAGGCAAGCCAGGAAAGTGTTTATATGGAGTAAGGGGAAATATGAAGACATTAGACAGCAAATTAGAGGAGTAAATTGGAAGGAGGTATTCTCAGGGAAGTGTACTGAAGAGAGGTGGCAGTTTTTCAAGGAATGCCTGTCTAGAGTTCTACAGAACAACGTTCCGAGCAGACAGGGAGGTGTTGGTCAGTTAAAGGAACCGTGGTGCACGAAAGCTGTGCGGGACCTAGTCGAGAAGAAAAGGAAAGCGTACAAAAGACTCAGAGCTTGGCAAAGATAGGGATTTAGAAGAGTATACGGCTTGTTGGAAGGGACTAAAGGAGGAAATTAGGAGAGCCAGAATGGGTCACGAGAAGGCCCTGGCAGGTAGGATTAAGGAGAACCCCAAGGCATTCTATAAATATGTGAAGAGTAAAAGGATGAGACGTGATGGAATAGGGCCTATAAAAGGTGATGGTGGGAAAGTCTGTACGGAACCAGTAGAAATGGCAGAGGTGCTCAATGAGTATTTTGCCTCGGTTTTCACAGAGGAGAAGGACCTGGGTGGATGTACTGCGGGTTTGTGGTGGACTGAAAAGATTGAGTATGTGGACTTTAAGAGGTTGTGCTGGAATCTTTGAATGGCATCAAGATAGATAAGTCGCCAGGTCCGGATGGGATGTACCCCAGGTTACTCAGCCTGGGGAGGTTTGTTGCTGGCTTTAAAAAGGGATTGCCTTGGAGGTTTCAGCCTCACTGTTCCACAGAGAGAGCTGAGGGTAAGCGAGAGTGTTTTTTAGTGGAGATTTATTTTTTTTTTCAGTTAATTTTGTGCGTAAAATCGGAGGGTTTTTTTTCAAAACCGGAAGTAGGCCTGGGGAGGTTTGTTGCTGGCTTTAAAAGGCAGGCAGCACTTACGAGCGGGCAGTGGAGCAAGTGAAGCAGAGTGGGAGCTGTCAGGGCTTTGGCTCACAGGGCTTGTGGGAAGCAGAGTGAGAGCTGTCAGGGCTTTGGCTCAGAGGGCTTAGGCGGTAAGGGCGAGGCAGGGCAAGTTATTTTTATCCAAACCTGTATCGGATAAGGGTAGCTATGAGTGATAGGCCAGTTCGGTGCTTCCGGTGTGGGATGTGGGAGTTCCTGGAAACACCTAGCCTCCCAGAGGTTCACATTTGTGCCAGGTGCGTGGAACTGCAGCTCCTGAGGGACCGTGTCACAGAACTGGAGCTGCAGATTGCTGACCTTGATCTAGTCAGGGAGAATGAGAGAATAATTGACACGAGTTATAGGGAACTAGTTACACCGGGGCATTGGGAGGAAGACACGTGGGTCACAGTTAGGAGGAGTAAAGGTCAGAAGGGTAGTGTACCAGAGAGTACTCCAGTGGCTGTCTCTCATAATAGGAAGGGCTCGGCGATAGGTGTGAGAGGGGAGGGGAGTGAGCAATTAGTGGAGGGGTCACCTGTGGTTGTCCCACTCCAAAACAAGTATATTGTTTTGGATAGTGTGGAGGAGGATGACTCTCCAGGGGTAAGCCACAGTGACCAGGTCACTGGCACAGAGTCAGGCTCTGTGGCCCGGAAAGGAAAGAGAGGGGTTAGGAGAGAAATAGTGGTGGGGGATGCGTCGGTTAGAGGCACGGACAGGCGATTCTGTGGGTGCAAACGGGACTCCAGGATGGTAGTCTGCCTACCTGGTGCTGGGGTCACGGATGTCTCAGAGCAGATAGCAGGCATATTAAAAGGGGAAGATAATGAAACGGATGTCATTATACACATTGGTGCAAATGACGTAGAAAGGAAGAGCAGGGGGATCCTACGAGAGCAATTCAGGGAGTTGGGAAATAGACTAAAAAGTAGGGCCTCCAGGGTGGCCATCTCTGGGCTGCTCCCAATGCCTCGTGCCAGTGAGGCTAAGAATAGGGAGTTGGTACAAATGAATGCCTGGCTAAAGGACTGGTCCAGGAGGGAGGGCTTCATTTTCATAGATCAATGGGAGGTTTTCAGGAGAGGATGGCACCTGTACAAGAGGGAGGGGTCACAACTAAGTTGGAAGGGCACAAATATCCTGGCTGGGAGCTTTGCTAGTGCAGTTCGGGGGGGTTTAAACTAGTATGGCGGGGGGTGGGGATCAAACTATTAGGTCTATAAGTGTGGAGGCTGGGGACGAGCTTGGGGCTGGGACAAGGCTGGCAAAGAAGAAGAGCACTCTGGGGGAGGACGACCTCACTGAGCCTGGAGGTCTGGAGTGCTTATACTTCAATGCAAGGAGCGTAGCAGGTAAGACAGACGAACTTGGGGCCTTAATGCGCACGAGGAATTTGGATGTGGTTGCGGTGACAGAGACTTGGTTGAAAGAGGGACAGGACTGGCAGCTGAATATTCCAGGGGACAAGTGTTTTAGGCGAGACAGAGGAGGGGCCAAAAGAGGTGGGGGAGTAGCGGTATTAGTTGGAGAGCATATTACAGCGGTGCAGAGGGAGGACAATTCAGAGGGGTCATGTAATGAGTCACTCTGGGTGGAGCTTAGAAACAGGAAAGGCGCAGTCACTATGTTGGGGGTGTACTACAGGCCCCCCAACAGCCCAAGGGAAGTGGAAGAATGGATATGTCAGGAGATACTGGATAGGTGCAGGAAAAATAGGGTTGTTGTAGTGGGAGACTTCAATTTCCCTGGTATAGACTGGAAATCGCTGAGGGCAGGTACTCTGGATGGGGAGGAATTTGTAAAATGTGTACTGGAGGGTTCGTTGGAACAATATGTAGACAGCCCGACTAGAGAGGGGGCTAGACTGGACCTGGTACTGGGGAATGAGCCCGGTCAGGTCTTCAAATTTTTGGTAGGGGAACATGTGGCAAATAGTGACCACAATTCTGTTAGCTTTAGGATAGTGATGGAAAAGGATGAGTGGTGTCCCAAGGGTAAGGTGTTGGATTGGGGGAAGGCTAACTTTACTGGGATCAGGCAGAAATTGGCATCTCTTGATTGGGAGAGGCTGTTTGAGGGTAAATCCACATCTGGTATGTGGCAGTCTTTTAAGGAACGGTTGTTAGGGCTACAGGACGAGCATGTGCCTGTAAAAAAGGATAGGAAGGGTAGGATTAGAGAACCGTGGATAACCAGGGAAATTGAGGGACTGGTCAAAAAGAAAAGAGGCGTATGTTAGGTCCAAGCAGCTAAAAACGGAGGGAGCTCTGGAGGAGTACAAAGAAAGTAGGAAAGTACTCAAACGGGGAATTAGAAGAGCAAAAAGGGGTCACGAAATGTTCTTGGCAGACAGGATTAAGGAGAATCCCAAGGCATTTTATTCATACGTTAGGAACAAAAGGGTTGTTAGGGAAAAAAAATCGGACCTCTCAGGGACAAAAGTGGGGACTTATGCTTGGAGCCCAAAGTAGTAGGGGAGATCCTAAATGAATACTTTGCGTCGGTATTCACAAAGGAGAGGGATGTGTTGACTGGGAGTGTCTCTGAGGGGAGTGTTGAACCGTTGGAGAAAATCTCCATTACAAAGGAGGAAGTGTTAGGTTTGTTAGAGAATATAAAGACTGACAAATCCCCAGGGCCTGATGGAATCTATCCAAGGCTGCTCAGGGAGACGAGAGCTGAAATCGTTGGGCCTCTGACGCAAATCTTTGTCTCGTCACTGGACGCAGGTGAGGTCCCAGAGGATTGGAGGATAGCTAATGTGGTCCCGTTATTTAAGAAGGGTAGGAAGGATAACCCGGGTAATTATAGGCCGGTGAGCTTGACGTCCGTGGTGGGGAAGTTGTTGGAGAAGATTCTTAGAGATAGGATGTATGCGCATTTAGAAAGGAATAAACTCATTAACGATACTCAGCATGGTTTTGAGAGAGGGAGGTCATGCCTCACTAACCTGGTGGTGTTTTTTGAAGAAGTGACCAAAATGGTTGACGAAGGAAGGGCCGTGGATGTTGTCTATATGGACTTTAGTAAAGCATTTGACAAAGTCCCTCATGGTAGGCTAGTGAAAAAGGTTGGATCTCATGGGATAAGGGGGGAGGTGGCTAGATGGGTGGAGAACTGGCTTGGTCATAGAAGACAGAGGGTGGTAGTGGAAGGGTCTTTTTCCGGCTGGAGGCCTGTGACTAGTGGTGTACCGCAGGGCTCTGTATTGGGACCTCTGCTGTTTGTGATTTATATAAATGATCTGGAAGAAGGAGTAACTGGGGTGATCAGTAAGTTTGCGGACGACACAAAACTGGCAGGACTTGCAGATACTGAGGAACATTGTCAGAGGCTACAGAAGGATATAGATAGGCTGGAAATTTGGGCAAGGAAATGGCAGATGGAGTTCAATCCTGATAAATGCGAAGTGATGCATTTTGGTGGGAATAATGTAGGGAGGAGCTACACGATAAATGGAAGAACCATAAAGGGTGTAGAGACGCAGAGGGACCTGGGTGTGCAAGTCCACAGATCTTTGAAGGTGACGTCGCAGGTGGAGAAGGTGGTGAAGAAGGCATATGGCATGCTTGCCTTTATAGGACGGGGCATAGAGTATAAAAGTTGGGGTCTGATGTTGCAGATGTATAGAATGTTGGTTCGGCCGCATTTGGAATACTGCATCCAGTTCTGGTCGCCACACTACCAGAAGGACGTGGAGGCTTTGGAGAGAGTACAGAGGAGGTTTACCAGGATGTTGCCTGGTATGGAGGGGCTTGGTTATGAGGAGAGATTGGGGAAACTGGGGTTGTTCTCCTTGGAAAGACAGAGGATGTGGGGAGACTTAATAGAGGTGTATAAAATTATGAAAGGCATAGATAGGATGAACGGTGGGAAGCTTTTCCCCGGGTCGGTGGTGACGTTCACGAGGGGTCATAGGTTCAAGGTGAAGGGGGGGAGGTTTAACACAGATATCAGAAGGACATATTTTACAGAGGGTCGTGGGGGCCTGGAATGTGTTGCCGGGCAAGGTGGTGGAGGCGGACATACTGGGAACGTTTAAGACTTATCTAGACAGCTATATGAACGGAGTGGGAATGGAGGGATACAAAAGAGTGGTCTAGTTTGGACCAGGGAGCAGCGCGGGCTAATTGTTCCTTGTTTCTCGTTTCAAGGCTTCATTCTATGATCATCTTGCTGGTGCCAGTAGAGCGAGACTGCGGATAGTTGGGAACCTGTCTCGGGGGCAGGGAATTCAGATGGTGTTCGTGGAAGTGGAAATGAATAGGGTTGGGAAGCATTTTCTGATCAGGGCCAGTGTGATCTCCTGGACTCGTTTCGATCGCCTCAGGGGGTCGGAGAGGAATTTCCCAGATTTTTTCCCCCATATTGGCCCTGGGGTTTTTCACTCTGGGTTTTCGCCTCTCCCTGGAGATCACATGGTCTGGAATGGGGGGGTGGGGGTGAGTTAATAGGTTGTGATGAACAAAGCATCGTAGCTGTGAGGGACAGCTCGGTGGATAGGATATTAGTATGTAGATAGGCTGGAAAATTGGGCGGGGATCCTGGATTCAGGATTCAATCCTGGACCGGGGAGCGGCGCGGGCTTGGAGGGCCGAAGGGCCTGTTGCTGTGTTGCTCTTTGCTCTTTGTAATATGTAGATAGCCCGACTAGAGAGGGGGCTATACTGGACCTAGTACTGGGGAATGAGCCCGGTCAGGTCTTCAAAGTTTCGGTTGGGGAACATGTGGCAAATAGTGACCACAATTGTTAGCTTTGGGATAGCGATGGAAAAGGAAGAGTGGTGTCCCAAGGGTAAGGTGTTGGATTGGGGGAAGGCTAACTTTAGTGGGATTAGGCAGAAATTGGTAGCTGTTGATTGGGAGAGGCTGTTTGAGGGCAAATCCACATCTGGCATGTGGGAATCTTTTAAGGAACAGTTGTTAGGGCTGCAAGACAGGCATGTGCCCGTAAAAAAGGATAGGATTCGAGAACCGTGGATAACCAGGGAAATTGAGGGACTGGTCAAAAAGAAAAGAGGCGTATGTTCGGTCCAGGCAGCTAAAAACAGAGGGAGCTCTGGAGGAGTACAAAGAAAGTAGGAAAGAACTCAAACGGGGAATTAGAAGTGCAAAAAGGGTCACGAAATGTCCTTGGCAGACAGGATTAAGGAGAATCCCAAGGCATTTTATTCATACGTTAGGAACAAAAGGGTTGTCAGGGGAAAAAAAAATTGGACCGGAGGGACAAAAGTGGGGAATTATGCTTGGAGCCCAAAGAAGTCGGGGAGATCCGAAATGAATACTTTGCGTCGGTATTCACAAAGGAGAGGGATGTGTTGACTGGGAGTGTCTCGGAGGGGAGTGTTGAACCATTGGAGAAAATCTCCTTTACAAGGGAGGAAGTTTTAGATTTGTTAGAGAATATAAAGAATGACAAATCCCCAATGCCTGATGGAATCTATCCAAGGCTGCTCAGGGAGACGAGAGATGAAATCGCTGGGCCTCTGACGCAAATCTTTGTCTCATCACTGGACACAGGTGAGGTCCCAGAGGATAGCTAATGTGGTCCCGTTATTTAACCCAGGTAATTATAGGCCGGTGAGCTTGACATCCGTGGTGGGGAAGTTGTTGAAGATGTGACTGAAATGGTTGACGAGGGAAGGGCCGTGGGTGTCGTCTATATGGACTTCAGTAAAGCGTTTGACAAAGTCCCTCATGGTAGGCTGGTGAAAAAGGTTGGATCTCATGGGATAAAGGGGGAGGTGGCTAGATGGGTGGAGAACTGGCTTGGTCACAGAAGACAGAGGGTGGGAGTGGAAGGGTCTTTTTCCAGCTGGATGCCTGTGACTAGTGGTGTTCCGCAGGGCTCTGTATTGGGACCTCTGCTGTTTGTGATTTATATAAATGATCTGGAAGAAGGTGTAACTGGGGTGATCAGTAAGTTTGCGGATGACACAAAATTGGCAGGACTTGCAGATAGTGAGGAGCATTGTCAGAGGCTACAGAAGGATATAGATAGGCTGGAAATTTGGGCAAGGAAATGGCAGATGGAGTTCAATCCTGATAAATGCGAAGTGATGCATTTTGGTAGAAATAATGTAGGAGGAGCTATACGATAAATGGCAGAACCATAAAGGGTGTAGATATGCAGAGGGACCTGGGTGTGCAAGTCCACAGATCCTTGAAGGTGATGTCACAGGTGGAGAAGGTGGTGAAGGCAGCATACGGCATGCTTGCCTTTATAGGACGGGACATAGAGTATAAAAGTTGGGGTCTGATGTTGCAGATGTATAGAACATTGGTTCGGCCGGATTTGGAATACTGCGTCCAGTTCTGGTCGCCACACTACCAGAAGGATATGGAGGCTTTGGAGAGAGTACAGAGGTGGTTTACCAGGATGTTACCTGGTACGGAGGGGCTTAGTTATGAGGAGAGATTGGATAAACTGGGGTTGTTCTCCCTGGAAAGACGGAGGATGTGGGGAGACTTAATAGAGGTGTATAAAATTTTGAAAGGCATAGATAGGGTGAACGGTGGGAAGCTTTTCCCCAGGTCGGTGGTGACGTTCACGAGGGGTCATAGGTTCAAGGTGAGGGGGGGGGGTTTAACACAGATATCAGAAGGACATATTACACAGAGGGTGGTGGGGGCCTGGAATGCGCTGCCAGGCAAGGTGGTGGAGGCGGACACACTGGGAACGTTTAAGACTTATCTAGATAGCCATTCAGACGGAATTCCACATTGGCCCAAAGCCTCAGCCCCCCTCCCTGGGTGAGGTGCCCCACAGCCTGAGCCGCCTCGCGGAAATGCCCTCCGTGCCTTTTTCTACCACGCAGAGGCGTTTCCTGTGCGGGCTGCTGCTGCACACCTTCCACTATTCATTGATCCACTGGAGCAAGCTGAGAGGGGTGATTGAAGGCAGCAGTGCTGGTGAGAGATTAATTGAATTGTTTATTTATTTAATTAGTCAGCTAGTGTGTGTATTTTTTTGGCCTTTACTTTAACAGCAGTTTTTCAAGTTTCAAGTGAAAACTAGAAGTGGGCAGCAAAGGAGTCTGGGAAGGGTTTTTTAAGCGCGTGAAGTATAAAAGGTAGGCTGCAGTATACAGCGGGCAGTGGAGTGTGTGGGAAGCAGAGTGTGAGCTATAAGACTTTGGCTCACAGGGCTTGAGTGTGTGGGAAGCAGAGTGTGAAAGGGCGAGCAGGGGTGAGTTGAATTCATTTTTGCACTTTCTACCTGGTACTGGCAAGGTATCTAGAGGGGATGGGTGTGCAGGCAGTGCAATGTTCCTCTTGCACTATGTTTGAGGTGAGGGACGACGACAGTGTCCCTACTGATTACACCTGTGGGAAGTGCACCCATCTGCAGCTCCTCCAAAACCATGTTAGGGAACTGGAGCTGGAGTTGGATGAACTTAGGATCATCAGGGACGCAGAGATGGCCATAGACACAAGCTTTAGGAACACAGTTACTCCGAGGATTGAAAACAGATGGGTGACGGTGAGAGGGGCTGGGAGGAAGCAGTCCGTGCAGGGATCCCCGGTGGTCGTTCCCCTTAGCAACAAGTATTCCGCTTTGGATACGGTTGAGGGGGATGACATACCAGTGGGGAGCCGCAGTGAGAGGATCTCCAGCACTGTGTCCGTCTCTGTGGCTCGGGAGGGAAAGGGGGAGAGCGGGAGGGCGATAGTTATTGGGGACTCGTTAGTTAGAGGGATAGATAGGAGGTTCTGTGGCAGCAAAAGAGACTCACGGATGGTATGTTGCCTACCGGATGCCAAGGTCCGTGATGTCTCAGACCGTGTTTTCCAGATTCTGAAGGGGGAGGGGAAACAGTCACAAGTCGTGGTGCACATTGGTACCAATGACATAGGTAAGAGAAGGGACGGGGATTTAAAGCAGGAATTTCTGGAGCTGGGCTGGAAGCTGAGAGCCAAGACGAAACATGTGGTCATCTCTGGTACGTTGCCGGTACCACGTGATAGCGAGTTGAGGAACAGGGAGAGAGTGCAGTTAAATATGTGGTTGCAGGGATGGTGCAGGAGGGAGGGTTTCAGATACGTGGATAATTGGAACACGTTCTGGGGAAGGTGGGACCTGTACAAACAGGACGGGGTGCACCTGAACTAGAGGGGCACCAATATCCTCGGAGGGAAATTTGTTACGGCTCTTCAGGGGGGTTTAAACTAATTTGTCAGGGGAGTGGGAAAGGGAGTTGTAGTCCAGAAGTCAGTGAGGGTGGTGAGGTATTGGGGAAGGTATCAGGGTCAAGGGTGGGTACTGGTAGACAGGAAGGTGGGTTGAAGTGTGTCTACTTCAATGCAAGGAGCATCCGGAACAAGGTAGATGAACTTGGGGCGTGGATTGGTACTTGGGACTACGATGTTGTGGCCATTACGGAGACGTGGGTAGAACAAGGACAGGAATGGTTGTTGGACGTTCCGGGGTATAGATGTTTCACTAAGTGTAGGGAAGCTGGTAAAAGAGGTGGAGGAGTGGCATTGTTAATCAAGGATAGTTTAACGGCTGCGGAAAGGCACTTCGTGGGGGATCTGCACACTGAGGTAATATGGGCTGAAGTTAGAAATAGGAAAGGAGCGGTCACGTTGCTAGGAGTTTACTATAGGCCCCCAAATAGTAATAGAGATGTGGAGGAAGAAATTGCTAAGCAGATTATGGATATGTGTGGGGGTCACAGGGTAGTTGTCATGGGGGACTTTAACTTTCCAAATATTGATTGGAACCTTTGTAGGTCAAATAGTTTGGATGGGGCAGTTTTTGTGCAGTGTGTGCGGGAGGGTTTCCTGACACAATATGTGGATGGGCCGACTAGAGGTGAGGCCACATTGGATTTGGTACTGGGAAATGAACCGGGCCAAGTGTTAGATTTGGTTGTGGGAGAGCAATTTGGAGATAGTGACCACAATTCGGTGTCTTTTGTTATTGCAATGGAGAGGGATAGGGCCGTACGGCAGGGCAAGGTTTACAATTGGGGGAGGGGTAATTATGATGCGATTAGGCAAGAATTAGGGGGCATAAGTTGGGAACAGAAACTGTCAGAGAAAGGAACTAATGAAAAGTGGAACTTTTTCAAGGAACAAATACTGGATGTCCTTGATAGGTATGTTCCTGTCAGGCAGGGAGGAAATGGCCGAGTGAGGGAACCATGGTTCACAAAAGAGGTGGAATGTCTTGTGAAAAGGAAGAGGGAAGCTTATGTAGGGATGAGGAAACAAGGTTCAGATGGCTCGATTGAGGGTTACAAGTTAGCAAGGAATGAGCTGAAAAAGGGGCTTAGGAGAGCTAGGAGGGGACATGAGAAGTCCTTGGCGGGTCAGATCAAGGAAAACCCCAAGGCTTTTTACTCTTATGTGAGGAATAAAAGAATGACCAGGGTGAGGTTAGGGCCGGTCAAGGACAGTAGTGGGAACTTGTGTATGGAGTCAGTAGAGAAAGGCGAGGTGATGAATGAATACTTTTCTTCAGTGTTCACCAAGGAGAGGGGCCATGTTTTTGAGGAAGAGAAGGTGTTACAGGCTAATAGGCTGGAGGAAATAGATGTTCGGAGGGAGGATGTCTTGGCAGTTTTGAATAAACTGAAGGTCGATAAGTCCCCTGGGCCTGATGAAATGTATCCTAGGATTCTGTGGGAGGCAAGGGATGAGATTGCAGAGCCTTTGGCTTTGATCTTTGGGTCCTCGCTGTCCACGGGGATGGTGCCAGAGGACTGGAGAATGGCGAATGTTGTTCCTCTGTTTAAGAAAGGGAATAGAAATGACCCTGGTAATTATAGACCGGTTCGTCTTACTTCGGTGGTTGGTAAATTGATGGAAAGGGTCCTTAGGGATGGGATTTACGACCATTTAGAAAGATGCGGATTAATCCGAGATAGTCAGCACGGATTTGTGAAGGGCAAGTCGTGCCTCACAAATTTGATAGAATTTTTTGAGGAGGTAACTAAGTGTGTTGATGAAGGTAGGGCAGTTGATGTCATATACATGGATTTTAGTAAGGCGTTTGATAAGGTCCCCCATGGTCGGCTTATGATGAAAGTGAGGAGGTGTGGGATAGAGGGAAAGTTGGCCGATTGGATAGGTAACTGGCTGTCTGACCGAAGACAGAGGGTGGTGGTCGATGGAAAATTTTCGGATTGGAGGCAGGTTGCTAGCGGTGTGCCGCAGGGATCAGTGCTTGGTCCTCTGCTCTTTGTGATTTTTATTAATGACTTAGAGGAGGGGGCTGAAGGGTGGATCAGTAAATTTGCTGATGACACCAAGATTGGTGGAGTAGTGGATGAGGTGGAGGGCTGTTGCAGGCTGCAAAGAGACATAGATAGGATGCAAAGCTGGGCTGAAAAATGGCAAATGGAGTTTAACCCTGATAAATGTGAGGTGATTCATTTTGGTAGGACAAATTTAAATGTGGATTACAGGGTCAAAGGTAGGGTTCTGAAGACTGTGGAGGAACAGAGAGATCTTGGGGTCCATATCCACAGATCTCTAAAGGTTGCCAGTCAAGTGGATAGAGCTGTGAAGAAGGCCTATAGTGTGTTAGCTTTTATTAACAGGGGGTTGGAGTTTAAGAGCCGTGGGGTTATGCTGCAACTGTACAGGACCTTGGTGAGACCACATTTGGAATATTGTGTGCAGTTCTGGTCACCTCACTATAAGAAGGATGTGGAAGCGCTGGAAAGAGTGCAGAGGAGATTTACCAGGATGCTGCCTGGTTTGGAGGGTAGGTCATATGAGGAAAGGTTGAGGGAGCTAGGGCTGTTCTCTCTGGAGCGGAGGAGGCTGAGGGGAGACTTAATAGAGGTTTATAAAATGATGAAGGGGATAGATAGAGTGAACGTTCAAAGACTATTTCCTCGGGTGGATGGAGCTATTACAAGGGGGCATAACTATAGGGTTCGTGGTGGGAGATACAGGAAGGATATCAGAGGTAGGTTCTTTACGCAGAGAGTGGTTGGGGTGTGGAATGGACTGCCTGCAGTGATAGTGGAGTCAGACACTTTAGAAACATTTAAGCGGTTATTGGATAGGCACATGGAGCACACCAGGATGATAGGGAGTGGGATAGCTTGATCTTGGTTTCAGATAAAGCTCGGCACAACATCCTGGGCCGAAGGGCCTGTTCTGTGCTGTACTGTTCTATGTTCTATGTTCTAATGAGGACTTTATACTTTAGAATTGAATACAGGGCTCATTGTTACTAACGGGGAAAGAAGGGTTAAAACCCTTACCCAGAACCCTTTTCACACACACGTGGACATCTCTGAATCTGACGCACACCAAATGGAACGTTACACAAGGGACTGGAATTCACTGGAATTTCTTAACAACCTTTCAATAGAAATGTCCTGGTACCGACTGTGACAAAGGACACAACAGACAGCAAGAACCAGGAGGAACCTTTAACCCAGAGAATGTTAATAACCTTGTTCAGGACACCGGTGCCAGGCACAGGAGGATCCCAGGAAAAACGGAACATTTAATTTCTGTCTGTTTCACAATTCTAAATGACTGATTCTTTAACAAAGGAATGTTTAAAAACAGCATTGTGATATTCCAAGGTCAGTGTGTCTGGGAAAGGGGCACAGTGATGTGTTTTTATTTTAAACAGGAGGATCCATTGAAAAGCAGCTCTGGACGATACGAGCACCTCCTGACCTACTTTCAATTCATTTCAAATCACCCATCACTTTCCGTGGAATATTCTTTATTCTTCCCTGGGATGTGGACACTGCTGGCAAAGCCCCAGCACACGTTGCTCAGCTCCTAATTGCCCCTGAATAGAGTGACTTGCCCGGCCATTTCAGAGGGACAGTTAAGATTCACCCACATCGCTGTGTGGGTCTGGATTCACATGTAGGCCAGACCGGGTAAGGATGGCAGATTTCCTTCCCTAATAGGGGGTATTAATAGGGTGAACCGGATGGGTTTTTACAACAATCCCTGACAGTTTTATGGTCACCGTTACTGAGACTAACTTTATATAATTCCAGATTGATTCACTGAATTCAAATCCCACCGGCTGTCTGTCCCCAGACCCTTTGCTGGGTCTCTGCATTACTCGGCCAGAGACATTCCCACTATCCCAACACCTCCCCCTGAATGGAATATTCCACAGACCCTTAGTTAAACGGTATGGAGAAAAGAGAAAGGCTTTGACCTTTCACAGAAAGCAGGCAGTCTGCAGTTAGCCTGGAAGCTGTCAACTGTGGATCCAGGAACTGTGAACCAGCTGTGGGAGCAGGAGCCGTGAACCAGCTGTGGGAGCAGGAGCTGTGAAAATGCTGCAGGACCAGGAGCAGTGGGACCAGGAGCTGTGAACCAGCTGTGGGACTGGAAGCCTCGAGGGCCATGAGGAACCAGGGCTGTTCCTCATGTTTCAATCCCTCAGCAAGAAGACAGTGAAGCTCAGGCTTTGATTGAGGAGTCCACAGTTTTGAGATCATAGAGGGAAGTTGAAGGGTTGTTTCGTGGGAAGCTAATGGAAGGACCTCATAAAAGCTTGGAGAATCGCTGGAACACTGAGGAGGATTAAAGTGAATTCTGGGGAGCTTTGACGTACCTTCCATATGTTCACAGGAACAGAAGTGAATGAACCTTCAAGATATTAAGTATCAGGTAAATTTTGGGTAGAAGTTAAAAAGTAGAACTGTGTTTATAACATAAGTCTTTAACCTACGGTGTTCAGTTTGTAGTGTTGGTTTTTAATTTTCCTTTGTTTTATATATCCAATAAAGTATGTTTTTGTTTCAAGATTCTTGTGACATTATTCTTCCAGTTAATCACTGGCTATTTGAATTTTTCTTTAAACATTAACGGCCCCAACCAGGATGATAACGATATTCACAGAAAATATTTCAAAACAAATCAAAGATGAAAAAAGATAATTTCCCTTATTTTGTATGGCTTCGCCAGCTCTGCTTTCAGACCATTTATTTAGATTTAAAATACTGGTCTCAGACCCACATTTCTCCCCTTCAAACAGAATGTGAAATTCTATCCTATTGTAAGATCTGGGTTTGGCTCCAATCTCAATTGTAACAGTCAGGTCAGTTACCCATTGGAATAAGTTGTGAAAGGAATCTGCAGCTCCTGACTAGTTACAGACCATTCCAGGTACAAGAATGTTGTCACAGAATTTATTAATTGTAATAAGTATAAAATCACAATATTTAAACACAGTGGATCAGTCCACTCACTCTGGAACACCAGCTCTCAGCTTCTGGTTGACTGTGGCTGTCGGCTGTTCTGTTGACCAAAGTCTATCTTCTTACTTCATGTTGTGTGATGCGCACCGAGCTCCAGAAAATTGTCGCTCATTAACCCTCGCTCACAACTAACTCTGTGCGGTATTCGCTCATTCAGCTTTGTCGCTCGTCTGCTGTGGTTCTGATTGGCCCAAGCAGCACATGATCAATCCTTGATTGATAAAATGGTGCATGATCAATGTCTGATTGGTCCCTGAAGGATATTGGTCATCTTGCTGATGTCACGTCCCATTAACTCATAGAAATCATCGAATCCCTACAGTGCAGAAGGAGGCCATTCGGCCCATCGAATCTGCATCAACCACCCCAGATCCTATCCCCATAATCTGCTGTGTATGTTGAAGGAAAGTGACTATTTCTCTTTAAGTTAAAAAGCGAATACAATTTAAGAAATAGTATTTCTCCAGCATTGACATTCACAATTAAACTACAAGAATCTTCACATGTATCCTCTAATCCTGCCATCAAATGTGGATCATTTCAGTGGAAATGTGCTCTCCCAGGCTCAAAGAGCATCAGCCACTGGAAGCAAAGTTGTGGGACCGGCCAGTCCACGAGAAAGAAACCCTCCGACCCTCCCACTTCACCTACTGTCAGAATGAACATGGTTCAGTCCTGGATGCGATTAACCACAGCAATAAAGCAGAATCCAACTCGCTGTCTCTGCAGGTTGCATAACAATCCCGTCCCGCACATAGAGCAGGTGAACGGTCTCGCCCCGGTGTGACTGCATTGATGAGTTTCCAGCTTTGATGGGTAATTGAATCCCTTCTCACAGTCCCCACATTTCCACCGTTTCTCCATGGTGCGGGTGTCCTTGTGACTCTGCTAGTTCCACGATCTGCTGAAGCCTCGTCCACACACAGAACACAATTAATTTCTCTCCCTGATGTGAATGATGCAATGTTTTTTCAGACTGTGTTAAAGCTCTTTCCACAGTCCGTGCACTGGAACACGCTCACTCAGGTGTGTGTGTGTTTCAGTGCTTTTCCAGGCACACTGATATTTAAGATCTCCTGAAAAAGACAGAACAGACAAAAATTTCTCCTTCTAAATTGAAAGACGGATGATATTCAGGTTCCGATAAATAGAGTGAATTTGTGAGATCTTAGTGTGACATTTGGTTTGACATTTCTGCCTGCAAATCTTCACCTTCTGATATCCTGTAAAAGGAGTTTACAAAAGTCATCACTGTCAGTACAAGATAGAAGTTCAGAACAGACAATTCTAGTTTCCATAGAACATTCTTTCCTCTCTCATTCCCCAAAAGCTGTAAATCTCCATCCCACACACTCTCCCTCCATTCTCACTCTGCTGTATCTAATATTCACCCTCCCAATTCTCCTGAAGGTGCTGATTGAGGCTGATTGACAGATCCATGCTCACTACTTCCAGAACCAAGAGACTTTTACCAAAAGAGTCAGGATGGACGTGTGTGGCTGAAAGGACCCCTTTGCTGTAATGATTCTATAACTGGAAGTATAGAACATAGGTACAGTACAATATTATAAGAATAGAAATAATAATAAATTACTTCATTGCAGAACCATAAATAATTAATCTGTGACACAAAAAATCATGAAATATATCTCTGTCCGATATTAATTTACTGTCCCCTTAAATGTCAGCCATCTCCTGGGGAAAGCAGCCCTTTAATTGTGAACATTAGGAAAGAGAACATCCTCTTAACCAGACAAATCAATGTGTCCAGCTGAGGGAGCAAAGAATGTCAATGTCTTTAAGAGAGAGAGAGAGCTGGGCCAACCTTTCCTGAGTCTGCACCCTCTCTGGATTCACTTCATAAAATCATAGAATCCTATAGTGTAGAAGGAAGCCATTCGGCCCATCGAGTCTGCACCAACCACAATCCCACCCAGGCCCTATCCCCGTACCCCTGCGCATTTACCCTAACTTGTCCCCCTGGCACTAAGGGTCAATTTAACATGGCCAATCCACCTGACCCATACATCTTTTGGACTGTGGGAGGACTGTGGGAGGATTATATCCTCTGTCTGCTCGAGGAGTATAAAAAGTGCAAGAAGCTACTTAAGAGGGAAATCAGGAGGGCTAAAAGAAGACATGTGGTTGCTTTGGCAGACAGAGTGAAGGAAAATCCAAAGAGCTTCTATAGGTATGTTAGGAGCAAAAGGATAGTGAGGGATAAAATTGGTCCTCTTGAAGACCAGAGTGGTAGACTGTGTATGGAACCAAAAGAGATGGGGGAGATACTAAATGGTTTATTTGCATCCGTATTTACTGAGGAAACGGGCATGGAGTCTACAGAAATAGGGCAAACAGGTAGGGAGGTCATGGAACCTTTACAGATTAAAGGGGAGGAGGTGCTCGCTGTCTTGAGGCAAATCAGAGTGGATAAATCCCCAGGACCTGACAGGGTATTCCCACGGACCTTGAGGGAAGCTAGTGTTGAACTTGCAGGGGCCCTGGCAGACATATTTAAAATGTCAGTATTCACGGGGGAGGTGCCGGATGATTGGAGGGTGGCTCATGTTGTTCCGTTGTTTAAAAAAGGTTCCAAAAGAAATCCTGGAAATTATCGGCCAGTAAGTTTGACGTCGGTAGTGGGCAAGTTATTGGAAGGTGTGATAAGGGATAGGATCTACAAATATTTGGATAGACAGGGTCTTATTAGGGAGAGTCAACATGGCTTTGTGCGTGGTAGGTCATGTTTGACCAATCTGTTAGAGTTTTTCGAGGAGGTGACCAGGAAAGTGGATGAAGGGAAGGCGGTGGATGTTGTCCACCTGGATTTCAGCAAGGCCTTTGACAAGGTCCCCCATGGGAGGTTAGTAGGAAGGTTCAGTCGCTAGGTATACATGGGGAGGTAGTAAATTGGATTAGACACTGGCTCAATGGAAGAAGCCAGAGAGTGGTTGTGGAGGATTGCTTCTCTGAGTGGAGGCCTGTGACTAGTGGTGTGCCGCAGGGACCAGTGTTGGGTCCATTGTTGTTTGTCATCTATATCAATAATCTGGATGATAATGTGGTAAATTGGATCAGCAAGTTTGCTGATGATACAAAGATTGGAGGTGTAGTGGACAGTGAGGAAGGTTTTCAAAGCTTGCAGAGGGATTTGGACCAACTAGAAAAATGGGCTCAAAAATGGCAAATGGAATTTAACGCAGACAAGTGTGAGATACTGCACATTGGAAGGACAAACCAAAGTAGAACGTACAGGGTAAACGGTCGGACTCTGAAGAGTGCAGTTGAACAGAGGGATCTGGGAATACAGGTACAGAATTCCCTAAAAGTGACGTCACAGGTGGATAGGGTCGTAAAGAGTGCCTTTGGTACATTGGCTTTTATAAATCGGAGTATCGAGTATAAAAGTTGGAGTGTTATGGTAAGGTTATATAAGGCATTGGTGAGGCCGAATTCGGAGTATTGTGTACAGATTTGGTCACCTAGTTACAGGAAGGATGTAAATAAGGTTGAAAGAGTGCAGAGAGGTTCACAAGGATGTTGCCGGGACTTGAGAAGCTGAGTTACAGAGAGAGATGGAATAGGTTGGGACTTTATTCCCTGGAGCGTAGAAGATTGAGGGGAGATTTGATAGAGGTGTATAAGATTTTGATGGGTATAGATAGAGTGAATGCAAGCAGGCTTTTTCCGCTGAGGCTAGGGGAGAAAAAAACCAGAGGGCATGGGTTAAGGGTGAAAGGAGAAAAGTTTAAAGGGAATATTAGGGGGGGGCTTCTTCACGCAGAGAGTGGTGGGAGTGTGGAATGAGCTGCCGGATAAAGTGGTAATTGCTTTTAACATTTAAGAAAAACTTGGACGTGTTCATGGATGAGAGGGGTGTGGAGGGATATGGTCCAAGTGCAGGTCAGTGGGACTAGGCAAAAAATGGTTCGGCACAGACAAGAAGGGCCAAAAGGCCTGTTTCTGAGCTGTAATTTTCTATGGTTCTAGGAAACCAGAGCACCCAGAGGAAACCAACGCAGACATGGGGAGAGAACATGCAAACTCCACACAGACAGTGACCCAAGTCCCTGACGTTGTGAGGCAGCAGTGCTAACCACTGTGCCACCATGCCACCCTACAGTCAAATAACCTAGTATTCCCAGGAGGTCTCCCATTCAAGTAATAACCATGCCTAAGTCTGCTTAGCTTCCGAGATCAGGCGTTTTCAGACGAGTATGGTCGTAGGCATTGGCTGATTCTTTTCACTTCCTTGAGTCTGTGTCTGAAGCTCAATCTTCATTCAGAGATAGAAGCAGCAGCTTTGCTGGGCAGGAATGAACTGCTGAAGAAGCTCATTGTCCAACTTCCGCATTCAGACAGTGGGGGAGCTCTGATTTGCTGGAGGATCAGAGGCCTTCCGGTCCTCCAGAGTTCCCATTGGTCAATCCCCCGCAGACAGACAATGAGGGGCGGAGCCCCACGTGGGGGTGGGCGGGACTTTATCCTCCAGCCGCGCTGAGCTGTTGTCCAATGGGAAAGGCTGGAAGACTCGGGCAGACAATGGTCAGTGCGCCGGCTCTGTCCTGGGCCCCGCCCCACGCCCGCACATGCGCATTCCCCCCAAAACCCACATGTTGAATTTTTAACTTCCAGGTCACCACTCGCTGCCTAAATAAAAATCCGCCTCACATTCTTCATGTATCTGTATCCAGGTAATACAGTGCATTACACACATCATCAGTCTGCTTTATGTCCAAATGTAAAACTTTAATGTGACTGTCAGCTTGAAGATTTTCAGCTCTCTGTGTCCAGGACAGGAAGCAGTGAACATGGATCTGTCAATCAGCCTCAATCAGCACCTTCAGGAGAATTGGGAGGGTGAATATTAGATACAGCAGAGTGAGAATGGAGGGAGAGTGTGTGGGATGGAGATTCACAGCTTTTTGGAAATGTTCAGTTGAGTTTATTAGTGTCGAAGTCGGCTTACATTAACACTGCAGTGAAGTTACTGTGAAAATTCCCTAGTCGCCACACTCTGGCGCCCGTTCGGGTTACACTGAGGGAGAATTTAGCATGGCCAATGCACCCAACCAGCACGTCTTTCAGACTGTGGGAGGAAACCGGAGCACCCAGAGGAAACCCACGCAGACACAGGGAGAACGTGCAGACTCCACACAGACAGTGACCCAAGGCCAGAATTGAACCTGGGTCCCTGATGCTGTGAGGCAGCAGTGCTAACCACTGTGCTGCCCTGTGTCGAATGAGAGAGGAAAGATATTTCCATAGAAACTAGAATTGTCTGTTCAGAATTTCTGTCCTGTACCGACATTGATGAATTTTGTAAACTTGTTTTACAGGATATCAGAAGGTAAGGATATACTGCCAGAAATCTCTAACCAAACATCACATCAAGATCTGACATCATCGGGACCTGAAAATCATCGGCCTTTGAATCAAGAAGGAGAAATATTTCTCTGTTCTGTCTGTTTCTGAAGGCTTTAAACATCAGTGTGACTGGAAAAGCACGAGACACACACAGACTCAACTGAGAGCGTTCTCGTGCACTGTCTGTGGAAAGAGCTTTAACCAGTTACACAGCCTGAAAATACATCACAGCATTCACAGCAGGGAGAGGCTGCTACCGTGTTCTGTGTGTGGAAGAGGCTTCAACTGGAGAGTTACAGGGACACCCGCACCATGGAGAAACCTTGGAAATGTGGGGACTGTGGGAAGGGATTCAGATTCCCATCTCAGCTGGAAATTCATCGACGCAGTCATACCGGGGAGAGACCATTCACCTGTTCCGTGTGTGGGAAGGGATTCACTCAGTCTTCCCACCTGCTGTGTCACAATCTAACTCACAGCAATGAGAGACCCTTTAAATGCTCTGACTGTGGGAGTGGCTGCAAAAGCTCTGGAGAACTGGTGACCCACCAGCGCATTCACACTGAGGACAGACCGTTCAGCTGCTCTCACTGCACAAAAAGGTTTAGACGGTCTTCTAACCTGAGGAGACATCAGCGAATTCACACTGGGGAGAGGCAGTTCAGTTGTTCCATGTGTGGAAAGGGATTCACCCAGTCATCCGACCTGCGGAGACACCAGCGAGTTCACACTGGGGAGAGGCCATTCACCTGTTCTGTGTGTGGGAAGGGATTCACTCAGTTACCCAGCTTGCAAAGACATAATCTCATGCACACCAATGAGAGACCCTTTAAATGCTCTGACTGTGGGAGCGGCTTCAGAAGCTCTCAGGAACTGATGATCCACCAGCGCATTCACACTGAGGAGAGACCGTTCAGCTGTTCTCACTGCTCAAAGAGATTTAAATGGTCATTCAGCCTGCAGGTCCACCAGCGTGTTCACACTGGAGAGAGACCACTCACCTGTTTGGTCTGTGGGAAGGGATTCACTCAGTCATCCACCCTGCTGCGACACCAGCGAGTTCACACTGGGGAGAAGCCGTTCACCTGCTCTGTGTGCGGGAAGGGATTCACTCAGTTCTCCCACCTATTGAGTCACAATCTCACTCACACCCAGGAGAGACCCTTTAAATGCTCTGACTGTGGGAATGGTTTCAAAAGCTCTCGGGAACTGACCTCCCACCAGCGCATTCACATTGAAGACAGACCGTTCAGCTGTGCACACTGCACAAAGAGGTTTAGAAGGTCATCCGACCTGCGGGTACACCAGCGAGTTCACTTTCTCGAGAGGCCATTCACCTGCTCTGACTGTGGGAAGGGATTCACTCAGTTATCCTACCTGCAGGCACACCAGCGAGTTCACCAGTGATGACAGGGATTGGATTCTGCTGTTAATCACATCCAAGAATGAACTTTGTTTATTCTGACAGTAGGTGAAGTGGGAGGGTTGGAGGGTTTCTTTCTGCTGAACTGGCCGGTCTCACAACTTTGCTTCCAGTGGGCTGATGCTTTTTGAGCCTGGGAGAGCACATTTCCACTGAAATGATCCACAAAAAATCGGCGGCACGGTAGTGTAGTGGTTAACACTGCTGCTTCACAGCTCCAGGGTCCCGGGTTCGATTCCCGGCTCGGGTCACTGTGTGGAGTTTGCACGTTCTTCTCGTGTCTGCGTGGGTTTCCTCCGGGTGCTCCGGTTTCCTCCCACAGTCCAAAGATGTGCGGGTTAGGTTGATTGGCCAGGTTAAAAATTGCCCCTTAGAGTCCTAAAATGCGTAGGTTAGAGGGATTAGCGGGTAAATATGTGGGGGTAGGGCCTGGGTGGGATTGTGGTCGGTGCAGACTCGATGGGCCGAATGGCCTCCTTCTGCACTGTAGGGTTTCTATGATTTCTATGAAAAGCTGATGGAGGACAATAATTTTATCCTGGATAGCAAATAGTGTTTTTTCTACCGCTACAGATAGATCTAAAATAAATGCAGAAAGAACTGGAAAAACACAGCAGGTCTGGCAGCATCTGTGGAGAGAGAAACAGAGTTAATGTTTCACGTCCAATGTAACTCTACTTCAGAACGAAAGAGAGGGAGAAATGTGATGGGTTTGATGCTGGTGAGAAAGGGGGGAGGGTCAGGTAGAACAAAAGGGAACGTCAGGGATTGATTAGAGGGCGGGTGAGATTAAATGACAAAAATGTCCTGGAACAAAAGGCAAAGGGAGAGGTAATGGTTGTGGTCAAGAAACAAAGCATTGGTCCAGAGTAAATGTTAATGGCAGAATAAAGGACAGCTCTGTCTGGGAGCAAAAAAACATGAAAACAAGATGCAGACTGACTCAGCAAATAAAAACAAATAAAAACATAGGAGAGAGTTCAGGGTGTGAAGTTGTTGAACTCCAATGTTGAGTCCAGAAGGCTGTAAAGTGCCTCATCGGAAGATGAGGGGCTGTTTGTCCAGCTTGTGTTGGGCTTCTCCGGAACATTGCAGCAGGCCGAGGACAGAAACGTGAGCGTGAGAACAAGGTGGTGAATTCTAATGGCAAGCGAGCGGAAGGTCAGGGTCATGCTTGTGGACTGAGCGGAGGTGTTCCACAAAGAGGGCAGGGAACAGGCTACAGAGCAATTAAAGAGAAACCATTTGGGTTCAGAACATTGTGAACATCCTTTTACTCTGGTTGTCTTTGATCCTCAAGTCATTTTCTGTTTGTTTTTAACCATGTTCTGTTTCATTAATAAACTTTTATCAATAAAAATATTTGATTGTTCTGGACTTTTCCTGCTGAGATTGTTGCACATTAGGGAAAGTGGGTGAGAGGGGTTGGCAGGCTCTTTAACAGAAAGTGAGTCCCTCTCAGGTAATTGGCAAAGGAGCCAGAGGAGGAGATGAGATTTTATTTTATTTTTTGACACAGCGAGTTGTTCTGATCTGCCTGAAAGCAGATTCAATAGAATCTTTCCAAAGGGAAAAGACTTGAAAGGGAAGAATTTGCAGGGCTGTGGGGAAAGAGCAGAGTAAGAGTTTTAACAACACCAGGTTAAAGTCCAACAGTTATATTTGGTAGCAAATGCCATGAGCTTTCAGAGCGCTGCTCCTTCGTCAGATGGAATGGATATCTGCTCTCAAACAGTGCACACAGAGACACAAACTCAAGTTACAGAATGCTGATTAGAATGTGAATCTTTACAGCTAATCAAGTCTTAAAGATACAGACAAGGTGAGTGGAGAGAGCATTAAGCACAGGTTAAAGAGATGTGTATTGTCTCCAGACAGGACAGCCAGTGAGATTCTGTAGGTCCAGGCAAGCTGTGGGGGGTTACCGATAGTGTGACATGAACCCAAGATCCCGGTTGAGGCCATCCTCATGTGTGCGGAACTTGGCTATCAGTTTCTGCTCAGCAGAAGTCTTCCAGTCTTGTTTCACAATTCTCAGGAATTTGTGACCAACATTCAACATCGGAGCAGAAGTCGGCCATTTGGCCCTTTGAGTCTGCTCCACCGTTTATTTACATCATGGCTGATCTGTTTGTGTTGAGTTCCACATTCCCGTTCTACACCCGATACCTTTGATTCCCTCATCCAACAAGAATTGGTATAAAGGCAAAATTCTGCTGTTGCTGGAATCTGAAACAGAAACAGAAAATGCTGGACAATCTCAGCAAGTCTGACAGCATCTGTCGAGAGAGAATAGAGACAACATTTCAAGTCAGGATGACCCTTTTTCAGAGCTGAAGACAAAGAAAATCAGACAAATTTATCCTGTGAGGTCAAGAATTGGGAAGCAATCTATTAAACCTCCTCTGAACCACTTTCAATGCATTTGTATCATTTCTTAAATAGGAGACAAAGCTGCACCCAGTGTTCAAGATGCAGTTTCAGCAACGCCCTGTATAACTGAAGCATGATGTGGAGATGCCGGCGTTGGACTGGGGTAAACACAGTAAGAAGTCTCACAACACCAGGGTAAAGTCCAACAGGTTTATTTGGTAGCACAAGACACTAGCTTTCGGGGCGCTGCCCCTTCATCAGGTGAGTGGGAGTTCTGTTCACAAACAGGGCAAAAAAAACACAAACTCAATTTACAAAATAATGGTTGGAATGCGAGTCTTGACAGGTAATCAAGTCTTAAAGATACAGACAATGTGAGTGGAGAGAGCGTTAAGCACAGGTTAAAGAGATGTGTATTGTCTCCAGACAGGACAGTTAGTGAGATTTTGCAAGTCCAGGCAAGTCATGGGGGTTACAGACAGTGTGACATGAACCCAAGATCCCAGTTGAGGCTGTCCTCATGTGTGTGGAACTTGGCTATCAGTCTCTGCTCAGCAACTCTGCGTTGTCGTGTGTCGCGAAGGCCGCCTTGGAGAACGCTTAACCGAAGATCAGAGGCTGAATGCCCATGACTGCTGAAGTGTTCCCCAAATGTTCACACCAGGCAAGAGTGTTCTCTTCCTGTTGGGGAACACTTCAGCGGTCACAGGCATTCGGCCTCTGATCTTCGGGTAAGCATTCTCCAAGGCGGCCTTCACGACACATGACAACGCAGAGTCGCTGAGCAGAGACTGATAGCCAAGTTCCGCACACATGAGCACAGCTTCAACTGGGATCTTGGGTTCATATCACACTATCTGTAACCCCCACAACTTGCCTGGACTCGCATTCCAACCATTATTTTGTAAATTGAGTGTGTTTTTTTTGCCCTGTTTGTGAACAGAACTCCCACTCACCTGACGAAGGAGCAGCGCTCTGAAAGCGAGTGGCTTGTGCTACCAAATAAACCTGTTGGACTTTAACCTGGTGTTGTGAGATTTCTTACTGTAACTGAAGCATAATATCTTTACTTCCATGTTCAATTTCTCTCATAATAAAGGATAGCATTCCATTTGTAAGAACTTTGATTTATCTGAATGAAGATTTATGGGGGTTCTCTGGTTTGCAATAACCTCCCTAATCGTAAATCACACCAGGTTCCAGCGACTTAACCATATGGCAAAAAAGAAAGATTCAAATGGTGAAATCAGAAAGTTTATTAACCATTAAAAATGTAACAAGTTAGGGAGATGAAAAGCAAAGTGTCGATTAACAATTATTACAGAAACCTTAACTTTAACAATTGAACAGACTTCTCTCCATCCCTCTCAGACCAGGACATGAAGTGACGGCTCCGAAAACGTGGATAACTTGTGAAACCAACAGCTCTCAACACCTCTCTGTAAACATCTCTCCCTCCACCTCTTTCTACCAAGTTGGCTTCTCAAGATCACTTTTTTATACTTTAAAAATGTCAAAAGCCCATCTTAGCCAATTCCCATAAATCTTCAATTATAAACTAAAATAGACACGAGTTTCCGGGCAATTTAAAAACAAATCAACTGTCTGCTGAAAGGGTTAACTTTTCTACAGAACCTAAAGGGGTGGAGAGTGAGCAGAAATAAACTTGACACTTTACACAAGTTTAAAAAACTTCCCTAACAACAAAACAAACTTGATTTTAAACTTCACCCATTAATGTTTTTTGTTATATTCATCAACCTAATTATTTTAATTTGATCAGTTATTGTTGGGATTGGTAACTTCTATTCTTTATAAACTGGTTCATTCATTTTGTTAAGTCTACATGGGCTCGGAGAATCAGAACCCAGACTTTATCATCCTTATCCTTTTTCTCCTTTTGCCAGCACTCCCTCTGTTTTGCGGGAGGGTCGTGGGGATTCCAATCAGAACTAATCATTTTATCATATAAGTAAAATACTGTGGATGCTGGAATCTGAAACAAAAACAGAAAATGCTGGAAGATCTCAGCAGGTCTGGCAGCATCTTTGGAGAGAGAATAGTGCCAATGTTTTGAGTCTGGATGAGCTTCTTACAAAGTGTCATCCAGAATCGAAACGTTGGCTCTATTCTCTAATCATTTTATCTATGAGCTTCTTGATCTTAGTTTCCAAATGGCAGGTAAGAGACCTGTCTGGTCCCCACTCAAGCTCTGATTTTTCACTGGCCATGCTTGGGTAGGATTATAACTGTTCGAATCTACTCTCAGAGATCTGGTTTTGAGTCCAGTGCTACTTGGAGTATACCGTCACTTCACCAAATATCTGGTCACAAGTCCCTCACAGTTCTTATCACAAATTGACGATAGGTTAAGCAATGGTTCAGAATGCTTTTTAACTTCTTAACCAACTACCTAGTACTGTTTGTTGATTGGTCGGACCCCCTTTTTACAGATTCAGGAATCTCAGCTGCTGAACACCAGCAGTCCTGGAATAAGTTTAATTCTAATTCATTCTGAGTAAATATTCTCACCAGGTCCTCTGTCAGGGCCCTGCTAAGCAGCTTTAATGGTCCGTGATTGCAGAAACTGAGCAGTCACAGGAATGTGGTCAAGATAGTCCAGTCCCATAATTCCTCACATTCAATTTGCAGTCCTTCAATTATAACAGAATATGTGGCTGTATGTAGCTGCCTCGGCCGTGGTCAACACCAACACTGCCTTCCTGAACTGCTACAATGCCTGAGGTGTAAGTACATGCTATACAGCTATATGAACGGAGTGGGAATGGAGGGATACAAAAGAGTGGTCTAGTTTGGACCAGGAAGCGGCGCGGGCTAATTGTTCTTTGTTTCTCGTTTCAAGGCTTCATTCTATGATCATCTTGCTGGTGCCAGTACAGAGCGAGACTGCGGATAGTTGGGAACCTGTCTCGGAGGCAGGGAATTCATATGGTGTTCGTAAAGCAGAAGTGGAAATGAATAGGGTTGGGAAGCATTTTCTGATCAGGGCCAGTGTGATCTCCTGGACTCGTTTCAATCGCCTCAGGGGGTCGGAGAGGAATTTCCCAGATTTTCTTTCCCCATATTGGCCCTGGGTTTTTCACTCTGGGTTTTCGCCTCTCCCTGGAAATCACATGGTCTGGAATGGGGGGGTGGGGGTGAGTTAATAGATTGTGATGAACAAAGCATCGTAGCTGTGAGGGACAGCTCGGTGGATAGGATATTAGGATGTAGATAGGCTGGAAAATTCGGCGGGGATCCTGGATTCAGGATTCAATCCTGGACCGGGGAGCGGCGCGGGCTTGGAGGGCCGAAGGGCCTGTTCCTGTGTTGTATTGTTCTTTGTTCTTTGTACATCCACAGTGCCATGAGAGAGGGAGACTGTAGGTGGATACCAGATTGATATATTCCATTCAACCGCACCCAAGGTGAGTTATTCCAATTCCTTTATTGTCCAGGACAATATATTCACAATATCTTTAAAACAGAAATTAAACATTCCCATTTGATTTCAGGTATTAATATATTCTGTTAGTTTGTTCTTTATTGTCGATGTCAGGCTGGGGTTGTTCTCCTTGGAGCAAAGGAGGTTGAGGGGAGATTTGATAGAGGTGGACAAGATTCTGACAGGTTTAGATAAGGTGGACAAAGAAAAGCTGTTCCCATTAGCTGACGGGACAAGGACGAAGGGGGTCACAGATTTATGGTTTCGGGTCAGAGAGGAAGGGGGGATGTGAGGAAGAATATTTTGATGCAGGGAATGGTAATGACCTGGAACTCGCTGCCTACGAGGGAGGAGGAAGTGGAGACAATAAACAATTACAAAGGAAATTGGATGGGCATTGGGGGGTTTCAAACAGAAATGCTGACTAAATATCTCTGAACTTCCTCACACCCGGTCACTCTGTGATCCATGTGAAATTTGAAACCAGGTATTCGCAACAAGACTCAAAGAGCATCAGCCCACTGGAGGCAAAGTTGTGAGACCGGCCAGTCCAGCAGAAAGAAACCCTCCGACCCTCCCCATTGACCAACTCTGAGAATGAACAAAATGCAGTCCTGGATGTAATTGAGAGCAGAAACAATAACAGCAGAATCCAACCCCTGGAATCACTCGTGAACTTGCTGGTGTCTCAGCAGCTGGGATGAAAGACTGAATCTCTTCTCACACTGAGAGCAGGTGAACGGCTTCTCCCCAGTGTGAACTCGCTGGTGTCTCTGCAGGTGGGAGGACCGAGTGAATCCCTTCCCACATTGAGAGCAGGTGAACGGCCTCTCCCCAGTGTGAACTCGCTGGTGAGTCAGCAGCCTGGATGACTCACAGAATCCCTTCCCACACTGAGAGCAGGTGAATGGCCTCTCCCCAGTGTGAACTCGCTGGTGTCTCCGCAGGGCGGATAAATCAATGAATCCCTTCTCACACTGAGAGCAGGTGAACGGTCTCTCCCCAGTGTGAACTCGCTGGTGTGTCTGCAGGCTGGATAACCGAGTGAATCCCTTCCCACACCGAGAGCAGGTGAATGGCCTCTCCCCAGTGTGAACTCGCTGGTGTGTCTGCAGGTTGGATAACTGAGTGAATCCCTTCCCACACCGAGAGCAGGTGAATGGCCTCTCCCCAGTGTGAACTCGCTGGTGTCTCTGCAGGCTGGATGACTGAGTGAATCCCTTCCCACACTGAGAGCAGGTGAAGGGCCCCTCCCCAGTGTGAACTCGCTGGTGTCTCTGCAGGGTGGATAACTGAGTGAATCCCTTCCCACACTGAGAGCAGGTGAACGGTCTCTCCCCAGTGTGAACTCGCTGGTGTCTCCGCAGGCTGGATAACCGAGTGAATCCCGTCCCACACTGAGAGCAGGTGAATGGTTTCTCCCCAGTGTGAACTCGCTGGTGTGTCTGCAGGCTGGATAACTGAGTGAATCCCGCCCCACACTGAGAGCAGGTGAATGGTCTCTCCCCTGTGTGGCTGCGCCGATGAGCTTCCAGTTCAGAGGGGTATTTGTATCTCTTCCCACAGTCCCCACATTTCCATGGTTTCTCCATGGTGCAGGTGTCCTTGCCTCTCTTCAGTTGAAGACTCGTCCACACCCCCGCTGTGAATGGTGTGATATTTATTCAGGCTGTGTAACTGGTTCAAGCTCAGTGCACTGGAACACTCTCACTCCAGTGTGGCAGTGTGTTGGCGCTTTTCCAGTCACACTAATATTTGAAATCTTTTCAAGTCATCAGGCCGGACAACCATTTCTCCTCGATTCAAAGGCCGATGATATTCAGGTCCTAAGGAATATGACTCTGTCAGATCGAGATGTGACGTTTGAGATTTCGGCCTGTGATTCCTCTTTCAGTATCCTGTAAAACAAGTTTACAGAAGTCATCAGTGTCAGTGCAGGATAGAAATTCAGAACAGACAATTCTAGTTTCTGTGGAACATTCTTTCCTCTCTCCAGACTCGAAACATTGGCTCTATTCTCTCTCTATCTGGGGGATAAATTGGGAAATGATGCTGCGGTAGATCAGCCAATTCTCAATGAATGGTTGAGGCAGTTCGATGGGCTGAATGGCCAACTGCAGCTCCTGTTTCTTATGATTTGTGTGTGGTGGACAGGAAGCAGTGAGCATGGATCTGTCAATCAGCCTCAATCAGCACCTTCAGGAGAATTGGGAGGGTGAATATTAGATACAGCAGAGTGAGAATGGAGGGAGAGTGTGTGGGATGGAGATTCACAGCTTTTGGGGAAGGAGAGAGGAACGAATGTTCTTTAGAATCATAGAATTCTTACATCTTATCAACCGTCCCTGAGCCTTCACAATGAATCTCTCTTCTCAGGACATTCTTATCTCTGACTTGTCTGTGCTGCTCGCAGTCTCACAAAGCAGCTGCCTGTGTGTTGATACAAGGGGCCCTGCGAGGCAAGTTTAATGCTCCATGACTGTGTCTTTAATGACTGAATAACTATAGGAATATGGTCAAGTCAGCTAAACCACATGATGCTTTATATTTCGGTTAGTAACTGTTGATTTTGTTAACGTAGCACGTCAGAGGATGACCTGGGTCCCGCCCCCTCCTCCCACCCACTCCCCCCACTGATCAGAGGATGACCTGGGTCCCGCCCCCTCCACCCACCCACTCCCCCCACTGATCAGAGGATGACCTGGGTCCCACCCCCTCCCCCCACCGATCAGAGGATGACCTGGGTCCCGCCCCCTCCTCCCACCAACCCCCCCCCCGATCAGAGGATGACCTGGGTCCCGCCCCCTCCTCCCACCCACTGATCAGAGGATGACCTGGGTCCCGCCCCCTCCTCCCACCCACTCCTCCCACCGATAAGAGGATCACCTGGGTCCCGCCCCCTCCTCCCACCACTCCCCCCCCCCCCGATCAGAGGATGACCTGGGTCCCGCCCCCTCCTCCCACCAGCCCCCCTGATCACAGGATGACCTGGGTTCTTTTTCTGTAACATCAGAACCACTTGCGGGACAGCTGCACAGGGTTTCTCCTTGTGCACAAGTCATTAAAGGCCCCACATTGGATTATGCCTGGTGTCCAGTGCTGTTTGTACTCAAGTCGACTAAGAGTGCCTAAAGTTGCTGGTACCCAGGATCTCTGACAACTCTCCCTAACCGGACCTTGATTATCCAAAGGTTGGCCAGAATCCTCTCCAGTAACTTACCCGCCACTGTTGTCAGGTTCACCGGCCTGTAATTACCAGGCTTCTCTTTGCAACCCTTCTTAAACAGCGGAACAACGAGCCACACTCTCGTCTTCCAGAACTTCCAGAACTAGTCATCGCGGAAGAGACTGATTCCTATTGGCTGATTCAGGCAGGGCTCCATTGTGATGTCACAATGCGGAAGTTGCCCAATGAGCTTCAGAGTGAAACTCCCTCCTCTGGACAACATCTGGGAGGAAATCAATGTTTCCCCCTTTCCATTTCTTTTCTCATTCTGGGGGAAATTGGGGACTTGCAGCAACTGAAGGGAAAGGAAGTGAATCCAGTCTGTACATTCCACACATTTTTACTCCAGTAATGTAGACATTTATCTGTTTGGCAGCCTGCATGGAAATTTTCAGCTCTCTCTGTGCCCAGGACAGGAAGCAGTGAGCGTGGATCTGTCAATCAGCCTCAATCAGCACCTTCAGGAGAATTGGGAGGGTGAATATTAGATACAGCAGAGTGAGAATGGAGGGAGAGTGTGTGGGATGGCGATTTACAGCTTTGGGGATTGAGAGAGGAACGAATGTTCCATAGAAACTAGAATTGTCTGTTCTGAATTTCTATCCTGTACTGACACTGATGACTTTTGTAAATTCCTTTTGCAGGATATCAGAAGGTGAAGATTTAAAAACGATTATCAAACCAAACTTGACATCAAAATCTAACATAGTCACTCAGTTCATTGGGACCTGAATATCATCCACCTTTGAACCTAGAATGGAAATGTTTCTCTGCTCTGTCTGCTTCAGGAGATTTTAAACATCAGTGTGACTGGAAAAGCACCGAGACACACACACACTGAAACATGCTCACACCTGAGTGACTGTGGAAAGAACTTTAACCAGTTAAACAGCCTGAAAATACATTGCAGCAGAGAGACCGCACCCATGTTATGTTGTAATTGAACTGATTGTCAAGCCTGGAGAGTCACAAGGACACCCGCACCATGGAGAAATTGTGTAAATGTGGGGACTGTGGGAAAGGATTCAGGTTCCCATCTGCACTGGAAACTCATCAGCGCAGTCACGCTGGAGAGAGACCATTCACCTGCTGTGCGTGTGGGAAGGGATTCACTCAGTTATCCCATTTACAAACACACCAGGGAGTTCACACCAGGGAGAGGCCATTCACCTGCTCTATGTGTGGGAAGGGATTCACTCAGTTGCTCAACCTGTTGAGCCACAAGGTCACTCACACCCAAGACAGACCCTTTAAATGCTCTGACTGTGGGAGCGGCTTCATAAGCTCTCGGGAACTGATGGTCCACCAACCCCTTCACACTGACGAGAGACCGTTTAGCTGCTCTGTTTGTGGGACGGGATTCACTCAGTTGCCCAACCTGTTGAGCCACAAGGTCACTCACACCCAAGACAGACCCTTTAAATGCTCTGACTGTGGGAGTGGCTTCATAAGCTCTCGGGAACTGATGGTCCACCAGCGCATTCACACTGACGAGAGACCGTTTAGCTGCTCTCAGGGGTTTACAGGGTTGATTACAGGGGTTGGATTCTTTCTCTCTCAATCTTTCTCTTTCCCCCCCTGCTCTCCCCGCCCCTGCTCTTTCCCCACCCCCACCCCCTGCAGAGTGGATGAATCTCTGAATCCCTTCCCACACTGTGAGCAGGTGACTAGCCTCTCCTCAGTGTGAATTCGCTGGTGTCTCAGCAGATTCGATGAATGATTGAATCCCTTCCCACAAGTGGAGCATATGAACGGTCTCTCCCCGGTGTGACTGCGTCGATGAGATTCCACCTCAGATGGGGCTCTGAATCCCTTCCCACAGTCTCCACATTTCCATGGTTTCTCCATGGTGTCGGAGTCCTTGTGTCTCTCCACAATCAGTGCACTGGAACACTCTGATACGGGTGTGAGAATCTCAGTGCTTTTCCAGTCACACTGATGTTAAAAAGGCTGATGATTTTCACGTCCTTATGAATCAAGTGACTCTTTTGAGATTTCCATTTTCCAAACCTCTCCTTCCAATATCCACTGAAAGGAGTTTACAAAAATCATCACTGTCAGCACATGATAGAAATTCAAAACAGACAATTGTAGTTTCTATGGAACATTCTTTAAATCTCCACCCACGCCCCTCACACATACACTCTCTCTCTCATTCCATTTAGCATTCTGCAGCACGGTGACACAGTGGTTAGCACTGCTGCCTCACAGTGCCAGGGACCTGGGTTCGATTTCCGGCCTGGGTCACTGTCTGTGTGGAGTTTGCACGTTCTCCCCGTGTCTGCGTGGGTTTCCTCCCACATTCTGAAAGACGTGCTGGTTCGGTGCATTGACCCGAACAGGTGCCGGAGTGTGACAACTAGGGGAATTTCACACTAACTTCATTGCAGTGTTAATATAAGCCTTACTTGTGACTATTAAATAAACTTTAAACTTTAATATACACTACCCAATTCTCCTGAAGGTGCTAATTAATGCTGATCGACACTCACCATTTCATGTTCCTGACAGATCGTAAGAAATAGTTAGAAATTCAGCCCACCAAGCTGTTCAATTGAATTCTTTTTATTCATTTATGGGACATGGATGTTGCTGGCTGGCCAGCATTTATTACCCATCCCTAGTTGCCATTGGAGGGCAGTTGAGAGTCAACCACATTGTTGTGGCTTTGGAGTCACATGTAGGCCAGACCAGTTAAGGATGGCAGATTCCATTCCCTAAAGGACATCAGTGAACCAGATGGATTTTTCCGACAATCGACAAGGGTTTCATGGTCATCAGGAATTTCTTAATTCCAGATATTTTTTGTTGAATTCAAATTCCACCAGCTGCTATGGGGTGGGATTGTTGTTGGTGCAGACTCGATGGGCTGAATGGCCTCCTTCTGCACTGTAGGGTTTCTATGATTCTATGACAGGATTCAAACCCGGGACCCCAGAACATCAGCTGAGTTTCTGAATTAATAGTCCAGCAATAATACCACAAGGCCATCGTCTCCCCATCAAGATCATGGCTGATCTGATTGTGATCTGAACTCCACTTTTCTTCCTGTCACCCGTGACTCCCTTTTCGATCAAAAATCTCTGTGTTTTGAGTATATTTAATGATGCAGCCTCCACTGCTCTCTGGGGAAGAGAATTGCAAAGACTAACGGCCCTCTGAGGGAAGACATTTCTCCTCCTCACCATCAGAAATGGGGGACTCTTTATTTTGACAATCTGCCGACTAATTCTGGAATCCCCAACATTGGAAACATCCTCTCTTCATCTACACTAATCACTACCTCACAATCTGATGTCAATACTATGATCACCTCTAAACTCCAGTCAATACAGGCCCAAACTTTCCTCACAAAACAACGCCTTCATCCCAGCTATCAGCCTGCAGATCCTTCTCTGAACTGACAATGACAGAGAGGTGATCAGGGAGGGCAGGGGTGAAACAAAGCAATGGATGGACATGGATTCAGATCCACAGTAACGGAGTCACACCAGCCACAGAGATGTGGAACCAGAGCACAGATAACAGAACACAGCACAAAAACTCAAAATTATAGGTAAATGTTCAATAATACTCACCTCTGAAACAATTTCACTGTTTTCTACTTTAAAACCTGCGGCTGGAAAGATGTCAGAAGCACTGGAATCAGAGAAAAATTGCAATCTTCAAATATTCTAACTCCCTGCAAAAGGAGATTACAAGAGTCATGTGTTAATTGTGGCTTGAAATTAAGGGATTACATTTTTTGGGGGTTTGAGATTGCTTGAAAATCCTCTTCTAACCAAGGAGATTCCAAATGCGGCACGGTAGCACAGTGGTTAGCACTGCTGCTTCACAGTTCGATTCCCGGCTCGGGTCACTGTCTGTGTGGAGTTTGCACATTCTCCTCGTGTCTGCGTGGGTTTCCTCCGGGTGCTCTGGTTTCCTCCCACAGTCCAAAGATGTGCGGGTTAGGTTGATTGGCCAGGTTAAAAAAAGAAAAATTGCCCCTTGGAGTCCTGAGATGCGTAGGTTAGAGGGATTAGCAGGTAAATATGTCGGGGTAGGGCCTGGGTGGGATTGTGGTCGGTGCAGACTCGATGGGCCGAATGGCCTCTTTCTGCACTGTAGGGTTTCTATGAAAATCACAGAATCTCTGCAGTGCAGAAGGAGGCCTTTTAGCCCATCGAGTCTGCACCAAGTTTCTAACAGAGCACCTTTACTCAGACCCTATCCCTGTAACCTGATGTACGTACATCACTAATCCTTCCCTTTCCTCCCCCCTCATCTTGGGACACAGAGGGACAATTTAGCACTGTCGATCAACCTAACCTGCACATCTTTGGAGTGTGGGAGGAAACCAGAGCACCCGGAGGAAACCCACACAGACAGAGGGAGAATGTGCAAACTCCAGACAGACAATCGCCCGAGGCTGGAATTGAACCGGGTCTCTGGCGCTATGAGACAGAACTGCTAACCACTGTGTCACCCCCAACAGTTATTTGTCAGTCCTGAATATAAATCCATAACATTCTCCCCTCCTGTTTTCTAGCATAAGATTACTTAAGATGGAATATACTGACATTGGAAACAATTCAGACAAGGTTCACTCGCTGATTTTGGGCATGAAGGGGTCTGTTTTATGAGGAAAGGTTCGACAGGGTGCATCTATGCTCATTGGATTTTAGATAAATGAGATGTGATCTTACTGAGACATATGAGATTCTGAAGGTGCTTGACAGAGTGAATGCTGAAAGGGTTTACCCCTCAACACGGAATCTGGAACTGCGAGAACAATTTAAAAATAATGATCTAAGACAGATGAGGAGAAATTGCTTCTCTCAGAAGTTCAGTAAGCTGTGAAATTCTCTCCCTCATTGAACAATAGAGGCCGGCTCATTGAGTATATTCAAAGCTGTGTTATTTACAATTTTACCTACCAGGAGGTGATGAGTTAGAGAGGTTGAGGCTGGAGGAAAATTGAGTTAAGCCATGTGTTTACTGAATGGCGGAGCAGCCTCGATGGGTCTAGATGCCTCCTCCTGCTCCTAATTTTGATCATGTTTTTGTTCTGTTATTCGAATGGCCGCACATTCCCCCTGCAGCACCTTCCCCCGGGAAAGGCAGCATCCATGAACCCGGCCTGTCAGTCAATGACTCAAACATTGTCTCTCCTGGTCACCCAAATCCTGAAGCTCCGCCCACTGACCGCGCATGCGCTCTGCTCCCCGCTAAACAAAGATGGCGGCCACGGCACTGGGCCTGATCCCAGAGAAAATCCCCGGAGCTGCAAACCCGGGACCGGAAGGCTCTTATTCAGGCCTTGCGGCCTACAGCAGATGTTCATGAAGCCTCTGCTCCCTCCCCACCCCGACTCCATTCCTCCGGCCGCCCTACCGATTCTCACCCCTTGAAACAAGTGTCTCCCGCACTCGCAGGCCTCCGAGCAAAGTGACACTGCGCATGCCCCAGATACAGTGCTGCGCCTGCGCACTGGGCTCCTGTGGAGTGAGTAGGGCACTTTCACACCCGCAGCGAATGCTGGGTAATAACCGCCATTGAAACCTCATACAATTAATTCATAATAACATTGTTCGCATTTGAGGTAAATTAATGAAATATTGAGAATTGGTGATCTCCTGTGCTCCATTTCTCAAAGTTCTGCTGCAGGACCATGCAATGGTTTCAAAGCTTTCACACCGTTTCCCTCTCACTCCTCCCTTTATGGTGCTGATTCTGGCTGGGTTCAATCGCACAGTCACTGGTTCTTCTCTCTGTCCCTGATACTGAATATTCACTGTTTTAGAGAATGATACAGCATAAATAGAAATCATTTGGCCCATTATGTCTCTGCTGGCTCTCTGGAAGATCTATCCAATTAATTCCACAGCCCAGCTGGTAGAGTCAGAACAATGCGGGAGGGTCGTGGGGATCCCAATCAGACCAAATCATTTTATCATAAAAGTGAAATACTGTGGATGCTGGAATCTGAAAAAAACCCAGAAAATGCTGGAAAATCTCAGCGGGTCTGATAGCATCTGTGGAGAGAGAAGAGAGCCAATATTTCGAATCAAGATGTCCCTTCATAAGAGCTCTTACGAAGTGTCATTCAGACTCAAAACGTTGGCTCTATTCTCTAATTATTTTATCAATATGTTTCTTGTTCTTAGTTTCCAAATGGCAGGTAAGAGACCTCTCCGGTCCCCACTTGAGCTCTGATTTTTCACTGACCATGCTTGGGTAGGATTATAACCATTATAATCTACGCTCAGAGGTCCGCTTTTCAGTCCAGTGCTATTTGGAGTATACCGTCACCTCGCCGACTATCGGGTCACAAGTCCCTCACAGTTCTTATCACAAATTTATGATGAAATAATTTAAACAATGCCTGAGAACGCTTCTTCACTTCTTAACCGACTCCCTACCATGGTTTGTTGATTGGTCAGACCCTCTTTTTACAAATTCGGGTATATCAGCTGCTGAACACCAGCCGGTGTTTTGGAATAAGTTTAATTCTAACTCATTCTGAGTAAATATTCCCACCACGTCCTCTATCGGGGCCCTGCTAAGCAGCTTTAATGGTCCGTGATTGCAGAAACTGAGCAGCCACAGGAATGTGGTCAAGATAGTCCAGTCCCATAATGCCTCATATTCAATCTGCAGTCCTTCAATTATAACAGAATATGTGGCTGTATGTAGCTGCCTCGGCCGTGGTCAACCCCAACACTGCCTTCTTGAACTGCTACAATGCCTGAGGTGTAAGTACACCCACAGTCCTGTTAGGGAGGGTTTTCCAGCTACACATTCCATACTTTCACCAGAATGAAGGTGGATACCAGATTGTCTATTCCATTCAACCACACCCAAGGTGAGTTATTCAAATTCCTTGATTGTCCAGGACAATATATTCACAATATCTTTAAATCAGAAATTAAACATTCCCATTTGATTTCAGGCATTAACATATTCTATTAGTTTGTTCCTTATTGTCAATGTCAGGCTGGGGTTCTCCTTGGAACAAAGGAGGTTGAGGGAGATTTGATAGAGGTGGACAAGATTCTGACAGGTTTAGATAAGGTGGACAAAGAAAAGCTGTTCCCATTAGCTGATGAGACAAGGACGAGGGGGACACAGATTTAAGGTTTTGGGTCAGAGATGCAGGGGGGGAATGTGAGGGAGAATATTTTGATGCAGCGAATGGTAATGTTCTGGAAATCGCTGCCTACGAGGGTGGAGGAAGTGGAGACAACAAACTATTGCAAAGGAAATTCGATTGGCATTCAGGCGGTGTTTCAATTAGAAATGCTGACTCAACATGTCTTAACTTCCGATCGCCCGGTCACTCTGTGATCCATGTGAAATTTGAAACCAGGTATTCGTAACAAGACTCAGCCCACTGGAGGCAAAGTCGTGAGACCGGCCAGTCCAGCAGAAAGAACCCCTCCGACCCTCCCCATCGACCAACTGGGAAAATGAACAAAATGCAGTCCTGGATGTAACTGAGAGCAGAAACAATGACAGCAGAATCCAACCCCTGGAATCACTTGTGAATTGGTTGGTGTCTCAGCAGGTGGGATGAAGTTCTGAAACTCTTCCCACACTGAGAGCAGATGAATGGCCTCCCCCAGTGTGAACTCGCTGGTGTCTCCGCAGGCTGGATGACTGAGTGAATCCCTTCCCACACTGAGAGCAGGTGAATGGTTTCTCCCCAGTGTGAACTCGCTGGTGTGTCTGCAGGTTGGATAAGTCAGTGAATCCCTTCCCACACTGAGAGCAGGTGAATGGCCTCTCCCCAGTGTGAACTCGCTGGTGTGTCTGCAGGTGGGATAATTGAGTGAATCCCTTTAAACACTGAGAGCAAGTGAACAGCTTCTCCCCAGTGTGAACTCGCTGGTGTCTCCGCAGGGCGGATGACTGAGTGAATCCGTCCCCACACTGAGAGCAGGTGAATGGTCTCTCCCCAGTGTGAATTCGCTGGTGTCCCCGCAGGCTGGATAAGTCAGTGAATCCCTTCCCACACACAGAGCAGGTGAACGGTCTCTCCCCAGTGTGAACTCGCTGGTGCGTTTGCAGGTGGGATGTCTGAGTGAATCTCTTCCCACACTGAGAGCAGGTGAATGGCCTCTCCCCAGTGTGAACTCGCTGATGAGTCTGCAGGCTGGATAACCGAGTGAATCCCTCCCCACACTGAGAGCAGGTGAACGGCCTCTCCCCAGTGTGAACTCGCTGGTGTGTCCGCAGATTCGATAACTGACTGAATCCCTTGCCACACACACAGCAAGTGAATGGTCTCTCCCCAGTGTGACTGCGTCGATGAGCTTCCAGCTGAGATGGGGAAATGAATCCCTTCCCACAGTCCCCACATTTCCACGGTTTCTCCATGGTGTGGGTGTCCTTGTGACTCTCCAGGTTAAACAAGCAGTTAAATCTCACACAGAACACAGGTACAGTCTCTCCCACTGTGAATGCTGCGATGTATTTTCAGGCAATGTAACTGGTTAAAGCTCTTTCCACACTCAGTGCACTGGAACACTCTCACTCAGCTGTGTATGTGTCTCGGTGCTTTTCAAGTCACACAAATGATTAAAGTTTTTGAAGCACAGAACAGAGAAACATTTCTCCTTTGAGAAACAAAGGTCGAAATATTCAGGTCCCGATGAATTGAGTGAGGATGTCAGATGTTGATGTGACGTTTGGTTTGAAATTTGTCTGTAAATCCTCCCCTTCAAATATCCTGTAAAAAGAATTTACAAAAGTGATCAGTGTCAGCACAGGATAGAAATTCAGAACAGACAATTCTAGTTTCTATGGAACATTCTTTCCCCTCTCATTCCCCAAAAGCTGTAAATCTCCATCCCACACACTCTCCCTCCATTCTCACTCTGCTGTATCTAATATTCACCCTCCCAATTCTCCTGAAGTTGCTGGTTGAGGCTGATTGACAGATCCATAGAACACAGAACACAGAACAATACAGCGCAGTCCAGGCCCTTCGGCCCTCGAACAAAGAACAATACAGCACAGGAACAGGCCCTTCGGCCCTTTATTCCCCGTGATGAATTCTCCCATTTCTAACATTTTGTCAATCATTTTCTCTTTATATATCTATAGAAATTTTTACAGTCAGTTTTTATGTTCCTGCCAGCTTACTTTCATACTCCATGTTTCCCTGGGAGTGGGTGAAGCTGTTGAAAACCTGTTGCTCAGTTTGCGATGCTTTCCGGTCACTAGGACCCGGTTGGGAGCAGAAAACGCTGAAGCCCCGCCCACTCGCTGTTGCGTCACCAAGACACCAGCGCATGCGCTCTGCTCCCTGCTGAATCAAGATGGCGGCTGTTAACCTGAGTCTCGTCTCGAGAAAAAGACCTGAAGCTGCAAACACGGGACTTGCGGATTACTATTAGAGGTTTGAGACCTTCACCAGATATTTAGAAACCCTCTCCGTCCATCTGCCGGTTCCAATCCTCCCTCCATGTCTACGCATCCTTACCGGTTGCTGATGAGACAGAGGAACGTCTCTCCCCATTGCCATCATCCACGCTGCACATGCGCCAAACACGGCCTGACTGCGCATGTGCACCTCTCTCCCGTGCTGTGGATAGGGAACATTCCCCACCGCGAGGAATGTTGGGTAAAGCGCACGCCATAGAAATTCCTCATTTAGGAACGGTGAGCTTTTTCTGCTGCGATGTGAAAATTAGGGATACGGGTGCAGTCAATAACATTAGGAATCAAATTATACTGTAACCTATGCGGCACAATAGCACAGTGGTTAGCACTGCTGCTTCACAGCTCCAATGGACCTGGGTTCGAATCCTGGATCGGGTCACTGTCTGTGTGGAGTTTGCACATTCTCCTCGTGTCTGTGTGGGTTTCTTCCCACAGTCCAAAGATGTGCAGGTTAGGATGATTGGCCATTCTAAAAATTGCCCGTTAGTGTCCTGAGATGCGTAGGGTTAGAGGGATTAGCGGGTAAAATATGTAGGAATATGGGGGTAGGGCCTGGGTAGGATTGTGGTTGGTGCAGACTCGATGGGCTGAATGGCCTCTTTCTGCACTGTAGGGTTTCTATGATTTCTAAGTACTCAAGGCATTCATTATCCAACAGAAAGTAGGGGAATGGAAATTCTCAACCGAAGTATCTGAAATTGATACATAATGAGGGGGAAGTCGAACTGTATCTTTAATGAACATGAACACGCAAAAATGGAACTTGACAACTTTTAAACAGCGCATCCTCTTGACACAGAAATGTCATAATGGGAAATGTGTGTGATGGATAGAGTGGTTTCTGGGGCACATGGGATTGTAGGATCCATGGCCCCATTAAACAGCAGCTATTGGTCTGTGTTTTATTCGAGGAGCATCAGTGACTGCAAACATTAATTCTGTTTCTGTCTCTATAGATGCTGTCTAACCTGATGAGTATTTACAACGTTTTCTCTTTTCATTTCAGATTTCCAGCAGCTGCAGTGTTTCGATTTTGTTTAGTTGAAGGCGTTGCTCATGGAACTGTTAGCGCGAGTGAACAGATACCACACCACTCGCACCCAGAGCCAAGATTGATAGCAGCACAGTTTATTATAGTGTTTTACGTCGACGGAGGTACAATCAGGACACAGACAAGACAGTCCCGAAAAGTACTCTGCTTGCCTGCCAAAACGGAGTACAGTTATAGTAACGATCTGTTTTGATATGTAAATGGTTTGTGAGTGGTTTCCTGATATAATCATCCTGTTTCAATAGGTTTGTGGGTGTGGAGTTTGATGTGTAAATGGTTTTCTTTTATAGTTATCCCGTTAATGGGTTTTCTGGTCTAGAGTTTTAATATGTAAAGTTTGGTTTAAGAGTGTGATAATTGCTTTATGTCTCTGAATTCCTTTGGACAATGGGTGTTTGATGGGATGTCAGGAAGTTTTCCAGGTCTCATGGTATTTTCTGAATAGCATATTGATGCGAGTTCCTGAGTCTTTGTCAACCTGGTTTCTGTGTTTAAAAGATGCCTGCTTGCCTTACTCACACCTTTCTGGCTGAATGCTGTCCTGTTTTGCTTCATTTATCGAGTTATAGTTTAAGAAATATTCTAATCCTAATACCCACAAAATTTATGCCCGCCTACAGTCCCCCCTGTCGGTCAAAAGTGAATTTTTGTTGTTTATTTCCTTTTCACTTTTCTAACCGATCTTTCTCCCCTTTATTATATTTTGTGTCCGGTGCTTCCTGCCTCCGTACGCTGCAGTCGTACAGTTTAGGGAAGTCCCGGAGTTTGTCAAATCATGTGTAGGCGGGAGTAATCATCCCGCTTGGTTACCTGCCCCATCATACCAATTGTTCTAACTAAGTTCTTATGTGCTTTCATTCTCTTCCGCTGGCGGTAGGTGTAACATGTAGCCAATCCCCAGGAAAGGGCTAAGATGAGTTGGATGACCACCAGTGTGTGCGATGTAATTCGGACCCAGGGGTGGATGTTTACATTTAGACCCCAGTCCCACACCTTCTGTACCCATGTTTGACTTCGTAACGCCGTCTCGGTATCTTGTTCCAAGGTTTTGATGTGTGACTGTAACCGGTGGTATAATCGGACGGAGTGTCCTACTTTAAGTCGGAGCTCCCTTAGGACTTCGGTCAGGTGTGGGATGGGGGCTTGCTCGGGTTCTTGGTAGTCTCTTAGGTTGTCTTTTAGGGGGTCTGTGGCATTAAAGGCTATGGTCTGCCTATTTCGGATATTGGTGATGTGAGCTTGACCTATAGTGACTGGCTTGCGAGGGGTAAAACAGAAGTTAGGGTCGGGGATTGGGCATGTTAATCCGTTATATGTGAATGATGTACGTGTGGTAGCTACACAGTATCTACCCCGCCCCCCGTATCCTGCCCGGGCGAAATGTGGGTCTACGGGTATAATCTCTAAGGTGCAGTCCTGTGTTCGGTTAAACCCACATTCTGCTGCCTCTCCTTGTCTCAGTGGGTGAGGACAGATGGTGACCTCTCCCCTCTGCTTGCACCCTGCGAGAGAAACACTGGACATTATGCCATGTTTGGAGATGGCCATGTTTTCGGTTATGTGGTAGCGGAGGGAAGCATTGCCCCTAACAACACCAATATTTTCAATTCGGAAGATGGGGAATGGTCCAGCGTCCTGTGTGACCGTTGGAATTAGCAGAACCATTCCTATCCCGGTGCCCTCACTAACCTCGCAGTCGGGGATTACTGGATATACTCGTGTCATCCCCTTCAGGGTCCGGTCATCCAGCACCCCCTTCTGATCTGCGAGTTGCGCTAGTTGGGCGCTGTCGATCCAATCGGGCACTTCCCCCCTGTGTACCTGGTCCAAATTGTGTCGTACTTGTGCCACCATCCACTGACCATATGCATGGCATAACTGTCCCTGTTGTACCCGGGCAGTGTCTTCCCTTTCCCTGTCTATGAGGCGATTGATAGTTCGGGCATGTGCTTCTAACACTGCAATCCCATCTAGTTGGATATGGGCGCCCGCTTCCCCTAAGAATGCTTGTTCCGCCTGCTGGTCTAATGACCGCTGTAATATGTTTTTCATTACCCCTTTCAGCTGTTCAATTTTACTGTTGAGGCCCTGGATGTCAATGGAGTTAATCATTGTGTCTCCTGTATTCAGCCCTGTGAGCATATCATTGATAATACCCCGTTTGCTTCGGTATGTGTTGGTGTTTATGTTTCCCCTGTAGTGTGTGGCCCCCATTGCGTCAATGGCCCGTTTTATGGTCTCTCTCTCTAACATCTGATACAAGTTCTGTACCCGTTCTGAGCAATGCCTGGGTACCTGGATTCCTGAAATGTCGATCAGGACAGGTACCACCTCATGTTTTACGTTGTCGTACACAATTTCCCCCTCGTTCCACAACACCAGTCCTCCCTCCGGTCCCCTGCTTTGCAAGGGACAGGGTAAGATTTCGGGCCTTGTGGTCGTGGGGGCCCGCGTTGGAAGCGGTGCAAAACATACATACAATGAGACTGCGGGAGCCTCAACAAGTCCGTAATAGCCGCAAATGTCCATGTTTGAATTCAAAGTGTCCTGTGGTCGGGCCTCTTGTGGGTTGTCGGGGAGGGCGCAGAGAGTCCCAAAAACGCACTGGTCTCTGTTCTGGAGGTCCCGCTGTTGAATGCATGTTCGGAGTCCTTCTAAAGTGCAAGTGAAGCAGATCTCGTTGATACCCGGGTAAACTTGTAGCCATGCGTTAAGATAAGTTCTACTGTTCATAGGGTCCGGTCCAGCTGGCACACATAGTGCCTCGGATGTGTTGAAGGCTACCCCGTGGAATCGCGGGTAGATGGGGTGTTCTTCGGGTGCCACACTCGTCAGGAAGGTCGCCGCGAGGATCATTCTCCAAGTGGTCCACATGGTTCTGGAGAGGGGTTGGGGGAGGATATATAAAACCTGGTGGCCGCCAGTCGTTAGGTTCATATTAGGTGATGAACTTGTCTTACTTATCTTATTCTTATTTCTATCTACATATATACATTCATGCCTCGGTTGGCATATAGTTCCTTTAGTGTTGGAAAATAAAGGTTGTTATTTCGATTTCCGCTGTAAGGACAAAGATGGTTAAGGGCCAATACGTGGAGTGGACGGAGCATCCTCTGTCCTTTCAGTCAGTCTGCTCTGTCCTCTTTCCCCGTGGTGATAGGATTTTAATTGCGACCAATGTTTCCATCGGCCTTTTCCTTTCACATCGACACACGCACATGTATCGCTGGTAAGGATAACCTCGTGGGGTCCCATCCATTTCGGTGCAAACCCGGGTCGGTCTGGGGCAATCCGAATCAAAACCCTATCCCCTACTCGAGGGAGGGTGGGGGTATGACTGACATTTTCCTTTTTAGCCTGGTCTCTAATGGCTTGCTGGTCCCTGGCTGTGTGGTGCAGGTCTCGGAGTTGTGAATCTAAGTGTTGCACATATCGTTTGAGCTTGTCCCGGAGGGGTGTCATTTCTTCCCCTCCCACGGCGATGTTTTCGGGGAGTCGCATTGCTCTCCCGGTCATTAGTTCGAACGGGGTGAGCCCTATGGTTCGACCTGGGGTGGCCCGTAGGCGCATCAGGATACAGGGAAGGACATCTACCCACCCCTGACCTGTTTCTGCGATAGTTTTTGCTATCGTGTTCTTGAGGGTGCGATTCATTCTCTCTACCATTCCAGCACTCTGGGGGTGGTATGGTATATGGAACCGCTGTCGGATCCCTAAGGTTTTACATGCGTGTTTCATTACCTTGCCTGTGAAGTGTGTCCCCCCGCTGAGGTAATGAATCCGCGCCTATTCCATGCTATCATATAGTCGTGAACCACCCCGAACGCATATTGACTGTCCGTGTATATGTTTACCCTTTTGTCCCTTCCTGCGCTAAGGGCCTTTGTTAATGCTATAAGCTCGGCCACTTGAGCAGAGGTCTCCCCCCTTTTACCAATCGCTGGATAGGTTCTGCTATGGATGCAAACTGATCGATGAAATTCCGACAGTAATTAAAGAGTCCCATTACCCTACGCACCCCCCTAACTGTGTTCGGACGGGTCATGTTGGCAATTGCTGTTTTTCGGTCCGTGGGAAGGGTTTTCTTTCCCTGACTTATGTAATGCCCCAGATATCGGACCTCTGGTTTTGCGAGTTGTGCTTTGGTTGGGTTAACCTTAAATCCTGCTGTTTGTAAGCCCCGCAGGATTACTGACAGGGCTCCCAAATGCCCCGTCGGGTTAGTGGAGGCGATCAAGATGTCATCCACATATTGGAGAAAAGCGCTCTCATAGGGGGATAAGTTACAATTTTCGAGGGCTTTGCTCATAACCCGGTGGAATATGTTGGGGCTATTGTGGAATCCCTGGGGGAGACGGGTCCAGGTGTACTGTCCACCTCCACAGGTGAAGGCAAACTTCTCCTGGGAGTCTGGGTGGAGTGGAATTGACCAGAATCCGTTTGCTATGTCTAGCACGGAGAAGATACAATATTCAGGTCGCAGTCCGTTAAATATAGTGGCCGGGCTCGCAACGATAGGGTGTTCCTTTGGGGTGACCTTATTCAGGGCGGTATAGTCGATGGTTAGTCGGTAGTTCCCGTCTGGCTTACGGACGGGCCACATCGGGGAATTTGTGTGGGACACGGTGGGTCTCAGGATGCCCCGTCTAACCAAAGCCTGGACGATTGTTTCGGTTGCCTGTAACGCCTCGGGTTTTATGGGATATTGTTTATGAGGGGCATGGGCTGGTCCTTGTATTTGTAAAGGAAGGATTGTGACGAGACCGCAGTCTTGCTTGCCTGTAGCCCAGACCCGGGGTAGTGCTTGACATAAGAGTCCCACTAGTCCCTCCTTCTTCCAGTCTCGGGCCGTCGGAGCCGGAGCCCCCATGCCTATGGCTGCTACGTTCTTATTAGGGACCCAGTATCCTTGGATCCCGCTCTTGTGTTCTTTCCTTGCCGTCCACAGCAGGCGCTTATTGAAAGCGTCCACCACTGCTCCTAACTCTCCCAGGAGGTCTATTCCCAAAATTGTCCCTTCTTCATTTGGGCCCACCCAGAAGTGTACGGGGAGTATGATCCCCTCTACCTCAAGTAACACTGCTTCGCTCTGATATGCTATAGTCCTATCCCCCCCTATTCCTACTACTACTATGGAACGGTGGGTGGTGGGTAGTGCCATGTTGGTGAGGGATATCGAAGCCCCCGTATCTATTAATATTTTGCATCGCCGGCCCCCTAACGATGCATTCACCCAGATACGGGGGTCCGTTCCCGGGGCGGGGGCCGATGCCACTCATGCAAATTTTTGTGCCGCCAAGGTTTGTATAATGTCCAGCAGCTGCTGGTGGCTGAGGTGCGCTGGGTCCGAAACCACCTCATTCTCCCTTATATCTGGGGCGCTTGCCGGGGTTTTCTCCAGTCTCTTCGGGGGCGCTCTCTCTCTCCTTGGGATCCTTCTGTCTTTGCAGGTAGATTCGGTGTGTCCGATTCTGCCGCACTTATTACATGTATTAGGAGGGTGCGGGATCATAGCTCGGCATTCCCTTTTGAAATGGCCTAATTCCCCGCACCTGTAGCAATTTCCTCCTTCAGTTCCTACCGCTGATATCCCTACTCTGGCGCCCTGTGTTTTCCTTTGCTGGTTGTCTACAGTGACAGCCCAGTTTTCTAATTCATTGAAGGTGTTAAAGTTTACCAATCCTGTCTTTAGGATAGCTTGGTGTGCTGGGCTCAGCCCATCCCTATATAACCGGAGGAATGCCGGGTTCTGTCTATCTGCATCTGGCATTCCTCCGTGGGCTACAAAGGCATCGAATTTTCGTCGCCCGTATTCCTGAGCCCCTTCCTCCTTTTTCTGCGTTACTCCTACTATTACACTCCAACTCACGGGGACCTCCCCCATGGTCAGGATGATATCGTTTTTAAAGCCTGTCAGAGCCTGTTCCTGCTCCCGGCGGCTCCCGTCTAGGTCTGCACACCAAGTCCCATTCTGGTGTTCTGCCCGGAGCCGAGCCCAGTGATTCTCGGGCATCTTGGCTCTTACTAACCCTGCTATATCTCGGTTGTGTAAGTTGTGGCACAGTTGCATCTCTTTCATCTTTTGCCAAAAAATTGCGTTACTGTGCCTGGGCTGCAGGGTTGGGAGTTTTTCTAGTAATTTCATAGTGCCCCCTGGGATACATTCGATCTTAAGAGGTGCTGCTTTGGCGTTTGGGGGATCGGTGGTTACCGGGGGACTCCCCCCTGTTTTAATCATGCTTTTAATTAGGTTCTTGTTTTTATCTGCTAGATAGCGGGTGAGGGACCCTTCCGGCCCCCATTCAAAAATGGTCTCAATGCTATCCATGTCGAATCTCTTAGCTAAGATCAGTGGTGTACTAATCCTGGTTTGGTGCTTCCCACAGATACTTGTGTAGGTATCCCTGGGGTTCCTGGTTTGGTGTTTCCACTGTCAGTACCTTTAAACCTTCAGCAGTAACACGCAGAGCCCGTCCTGCATGTAACGGGGAGATCACCGCTCACAGAGACAGGGGGGGCTCTGACCACGACTACAGGGGCCGGGGGCCACTCTTTCCTGACCAAATCCTACCGCTAAATCAATCCACAGAGGCTCGCCGTTTCCCTATCTCCCCGGGAATCACCCTGACCTGGGTGCGGACAAGCGTGGGATTGACCGCAGGTAGGAGTTCCCCCGGCGTGTAGCCGTTCTTTCGCGCTACCAGAGGTCTCCTGCTTGTAGTGCCCGAAGCACTCACAGAGGCTCCAGACTTAGTAGCGCCCGGACATGTAGCAGACTCCTCGCGGATCTGTTTCCAGTGGCCCAGACTTTCGCGCCTGCAGAGGTCCTACCCGACTTGCAGCGCCCGGACTTAAACCGAACTTCGTGAGTCCGCGTTCATTGGCCCTAACCCTGGACGGCCTCCCGGCCTCCCGGCCACTTAACCCTTGTCTTCCTTAGGTACCTTTTGGGTCAGCTAATGTCTGGTCGGGTCCGCTGTCAGGGATACGCGGAATGCAACAGTACACAATCAATTACAATTCGCGACCCCGCTCACCCGCCCAAAGAAGAACCTACCCCGCTGTGCAGCTCTCGATCGGGCTCTGTTCACAAGTTCAGATCGCGGCAGCCGTGGAACACCGCTGGCACTGGGAATTCCCGCGGACTTTAAATGAGTAAAGATACTCACCCAGTGTTTGAGAGGCGATGTTCCAGCGGCGGTCACGATCCCGGACGAGCCCCCAATTGTTAGCGCGAGTGAACAGATACCACACCACTCGCACCCAGAGCCAAGATTGATAGCAGCACAGTTTATTATAGTGTTTTACGTCGACGGAGGTACAATCAGGACACAGACAAGACAGTCCCGAAAAGTACTCTGCTTGCCTGCCAAAACGGAGTACAGTTATAGTAACGATCTGTTTTGATATGTAAATGGTTTGTGAGTGGTTTCCTGATATAATCATCCTGTTTCAATAGGTTTGTGGGTGTGGAGTTTGATGTGTAAATGGTTTTCTTTTATAGTTATCCCGTTAATGGGTTTTCTGGTCTAGAGTTTTAATATGTAAAGTTTGGTTTAAGAGTGTGATAATTGCTTTATGTCTCTGAATTCCTTTGGACAATGGGTGTTTGATGGGATGTCAGGAAGTTTTCCAGGTCTCATGGTATTTTCTGAATAGCATATTGATGCGAGTTCCTGAGTCTTTGTCAACCTGGTTTCTGTGTTTAAAAGATGCCTGCTTGCCTTACTCACACCTTTCTGGCTGAATGCTGTCCTGTTTTGCTTCATTTATCGAGTTATAGTTTAAGAAATATTCTAATCCTAATACCCACAAAATTTATGCCCGCCTACAGAACCGACTCTAGAAACAAACGGACCATTTAAAGCTGTGTTTCAAGTAAGGAAAAAGTAGTTCTGTCGGGGATTTTCATTAAATTTACATTTAGAAAAATTTCAAATTTTTCAGTGTGTGGGAAGGGATTCAGTCGTTCATCCACTCTGCTGAGGCACCAGCAAGTTCACAACTGGAACATGTACATTACTAGAATTACCAGCAATTGGCTAAACCTCCTTTGACAGCACCTTCCAAAACTACAAACCTCTCCTCCAACATGGATAAGGGCAGTTTGTGCACAGAAACCCCACTACCTGCATTTACTCTTCAGAATCACGCACTATTCTGACTTGGTAGTTTACTGCTTTGCCTTCGCTATCACTCGGCCAAAATTCTAAAACTTATTTCCGAGCAACGCAGTACAGTGGCACAGGGTGGCACAGTGGTCAGCACTGCTGTCTCACAGCACCAGGGACCCGGGTTCGATTCCAGCTTTGGGTGACTGTCTGTGTGGAGTTTGCACGTTCTCTCTGTGACTGCATGAGTTTCCTTCAGGTGCTCCGGTTTCCTCCCACACCCCAAAGGTGTACAGGTTAGGTGGATTAGCTATGCTAAATTGCCCCTTAAATGCAGGAGGATACAGGTTACCTCAGGATTACAAGTTGTTTTGAGACTTGAGATTGAAAACGACATTTGGAGGTGAATTTTCCTGCATCCTTTGAGTTGGTGAAGGTTGTGGTTTGGCAGGTTCTGTCAGTTCTTGTCCAGTTGTAGATGTATAAAGTCCTTACCGTTCATTCCCTCCCTGTTTCATCTCTATCTTTCTCCTCCCATTGAGGCTGAATTCTTGTGTCGATCTGGATGGGTGACAGGTTTCCTGCATTGAAGGACATTAACAAACCATTTGGGTTTTTAATCACAATCCAGCAGCTTCCGGAGTCACTTCTTCCTTGTGCCGGCTCCACAAATGACCAGATTCATTCAGCTCAATTTCACAACCTGCCTTTGTGTTTATCACTGTTTTTTCCTCTTTAAATTGCAGCCTCGAGAAATCCGTGAGCCATGTACATATTCAGTGTGAGAGGTTGCAGCCCCTGAAGGAGCTGCTTCTCCACTTTTAGTTATACTTCTGTTCTGCCCCACGCTCCTGTTCGTTGGCTGCCCAGTGTGGAGGATACTGGGGAGGTCAGAGGATCTTTTCCTGGACCTGTTCTTGGGGCTGGTTAAAACAGTAATTTGTAGTTCAGCAGAGGGTAACTTGGCTGTGGGCCCCTCTTCTGTGGTTTCACAGTAACTTCATTACAGTGTTACTGTCAGCCTTCCCTGTGACTAATAAAAATAAACTTTAACTTTCTTGTCCGTGCTCGTGTGGTCCTGGAGAGGGAGCAGACAGTGTCGACTGGAACACTCGATATCTTCCACAACTCAGGGGACAGAGTGTCTCACAAATACTGGAAACAAAGTTCTGGTTTAGTTCAGATGGAAGTTCGATTGGTTCACAAGATTTGGGGAAACAAGATTTGAAATAATATTCCGTGGAAACTAGAATTGTTTGTTGTGAATTTCTGTCCTGTGCTGGCAGCGATACTGACTCTGTCAATGTCTTTAACAAGGTCCACAAGGGCGATGAATTGCAGATGGGAAATGGAAACCAAACATCACATCAAGATCTGACAGAGTCACTCAATTCATCAGAAACTGAATATCATCGACCTTTAAATGTGGAAGGAGAAATGTTTGTCTGTTCTGGCGGTGGGGAACAATTTCAAACATGAGTGTGACTGGAAAAGCACCAAGACACAGACCTGAGTGAGAGTGAACTGACTGGAAAGAGCTTTGACCAGTTACACAGCCTGAAAAAAACATCACACCATTCACAGCAGAGAACAATAAGACCATGAGAACTAGGATCAGAATTAGGCCATTGGACTCATCGAGTCTGCTCCTCCATTCAATGAGATCACGGCTGATATGATATGACAATCAAATTTTCTGCCTTGTCCCATAGCCCTTAATAGCCTTACTTCGAAGCAATACACATGTTGTGTGTGGACAAGGCTTGACCAGACAAGAACACCTGCACCATGGAGAAACCATGGAAATGTGGGGACTGTGGGAAGGGATTCAGTTACCCATCGCTGCTGGAAATGCATCGGCGCAGTCACACTGGGGAGAGACCATTCACCTGCTCTATGTGCGGGAAAGGATTCATTCAGTCATCCCACCTGCTGGCCCACCAGCAAGTTCACATTGAAGAGAGGCTTTTTAACCATGCTGACGGTGATCCCAACTCTAAAAGCCCTGAGGACCTGGTCACGCACCAATCTATTCACACCGAGAAACAGTTCTGCTGCTCTTACTGTGGGAAGTTATTTAAGCGATCACAGAATCTCATTGAACACAAACGCACTCACACTGGGGAAAGGCCGTTCACCTGCTCTGTGTGTGGGAAGGGATTCACACGATCATCCCACCTCGCTACACACCGACTGGTTCACACTGATAACAGACCTTTCAAATATTCCGAATGTGAGAAGAGTTATAAAACCACAAGTGATCTGCTGATACACTAGCGAGTTCACAACAAGGAGAGGCCATTCAGATGTACAGTGTGTGGGAAGGGATTCACTCTGTTATCCAGCCTCCAGAAACATCAGCGAGTTCACACTGGGGAGAGGTCATTCACTTGTTCCTTGTGTGGAAAAGGATTCATTTATTTAACCAGCCTCAGATCACACCAACTTGTTCACTCAGATAAGAAACCTTTCAAATGTTCTGAATGTGAGAAGAGCTTTAAGGCCTCAAGTGTTCTGCTGAGACACCAGCAAGTTCAGACCAGGGAGAGACCGTTCACCTGCTCTGACTGTGGAAAGGGATTCACTCGCTCATCCAACCTGCGAACACACCAGCACATTCACACCGGGGAGAAACCGTTCACTTGCTCTGAGTGCGGGAAGGGATTTTCTCACTCATCCCACCTGCTGAGACACCAACACACTCACAATGGAGAGAGACCATTCACCTTCTCTGAGTGTGAGATGGGATTCACTCAGTCAACCCATCTTCTAAATTGACAAGTGTCTGCAGGGGTTGGATTCTGTTGCTATTGCGGCTGTTAATCACATCCAGGACTGAACCGTGTTCATTCTGACAGTTGGAGTTTGTTTTTGCTGATGTTAGTGATCGCTATAACTGGGCTGGAGTTTAATACTCTGGATAAATGTCAACTGAACTAATATTGTTGAAGACACAAAGCCGGCATCTTCATTTCTCCAGGATAAGAACAGATTAATCAATGTCTTGTTGCATTTCTGTGGCCTTTTCTCCTTTCTAACTCTATATTATTTCAGTTCTCAGACCTTCAGTTACTCTCCTGGGCAAGTCCCAGCTCCCCATACTTTCCAGAGCATCTTTCCTGGCATCGGAATCCAGGGAAGGTATCAGTAACACATCCACGATAGAACATAGAACATAGAACAGTACAGCACAGAACAGGCCCTTCGGCCCACGATGTTGTGCCGAGCTTTATCTGAAACCAAGATCAAGCTATCCCACTCCCTATCATCCTGGTGTGCTCCATGTGCCTATCCAATAACCGCTTAAATGTTTCTAAAGTGTCTGACTCCACTATCACTGCAGGCAGTCCATTCCACACCCCAACCACTCTCTGCGTAAAGAACCTACCTCTGATATCCGTCCTGTATCTCCCACCACGAACCCTATAGTTATGCCCCCTTGTAATAGCTCCATCCACCCGAGGAAATAGTCTTTGAACGTTCACTCTATCTATCCCCTTCATCATTTTATACACCTCTATTAAGTCTCCCCTCAGCCTCCTGCGCTCCAGAGAGAACAGCCCGAGCTCCCTCAACCTTTCCTCGTATGACCTACCCTCCAAACCAGGCGATCACAAAAGATAAATCACAGTTGTTTGCACTGATCCACTGTTGCCCCAATCATTGAGGATGGTGATATTTGTGGAGCTTTCTCTCTCTGTGATTTGTTTAATTGTCCCCCACCATTCACGACTGGATGTGGGGGGACTGCAGCTTTGATCTGATCCGTTGTTTGTGGGATCGCTTGGCCCTGCCTGGAACATGCTGCTTCTGCTGTTTAGCATGTTTATAGTCTCATGTTACAGAGTAACCAGGTTGGAATCTCAGTTTTAGGGTGCCCAGTGCTGCTCCTGACTTGTTCTCCTACACTCCATGTTGAACTAGGGGAGGTGATGACTGGTGGTATTATTGCTGAACTATTAATCCAGAAACTCAGCTAATGATTTGGGGACCGGGTTTCGAATCCTGCCACATCAGTTGGTGGAATTTGAATTCAATAAAAAATCTGGAATTAAGAATTTACTGATGACCATAAAACCATTGTTGATTATCGTAAAAAACCCATCTGGTTCACTAATGCCCTTTAGGGAAGGAAATCTGCTCTCCTTACCCGGTCTGGCCTACATGTGACTCCCTCTGAAATGGCCTCGCAAGTCACTCAGTTCAAGGGCAACAAGGACTGGGCCATAAATGCTGGCCATCCAGCAATGCCCATTTCCCACGAATGAATAAAAAAGAATTTCAAGTTGAGGACTCCCAGGATGACTCACTTGCACTGTCCACCTCTGTGCTGCTCCCTCTACTCAGGTCTGAACTGCTGGTAGGACAGCACATTTTGGCAGGAAGGATAAAAGGGAAGCAGATTATCTAAATGGTGAGAGATTGTAGAGCTCTGAGATGCAGAGGGATCTGGGTGTTCTAGAGATTGAATAAACTGGGATTGTTCTCCCTGGAAAGATGGAGGCTGAGGCACGACCTGATAGACGTTTATAAAATTATGAGGGGTGTGGATAGGGTGAACAGTTGGGAGCTTTTTCCCAGGGAAGAAATGACAATTACAAGGGGAACAAGTTCAAGATAAGGGGGAAAGGTTCAGTGGAGATGTTGGGGGAAGTCTTTTTACACAGAGGGTGGTGGGGGCCTGGAATGCACTGCCAAGTGAGGTGGTTGAGGCAGATACGTTAGTGACATTTAAGACTTATCTGGATAGACACATGAACAGCCGGGGAATAGAGGGATATAAGTGGTTGGTCTCGATAGGACAATGTGATCAGCGTTGGCCGAAGGGCCTGTTCCTGTGCTGTTCTTTGTTTTTTGCATGAATCACAAAAAGCTAGTAAGCAGGTAAAGCAAGTAATTAGGAAAGTTATCATTTGTGAGGGGAATTGATTACATAAATATGGAGGTTATGCTTCAGTTATCCAGAGCACCAGTGAGACCACATCTGGAGTACGGTGTACAGTATTGGTCATCTTGTTTAAGCAAGGATGTAAATACATTGGAAGCAGTCGATTGACCAGACTAATGCTGGAAATGTGTGGATTATGGGTAAAGCTTGGACAGGCTAGGTTTGTGTCTGCTGGAGTTTAGAAGAGTAAGATAAATTTGATCGAAACATAGAAGATCCTGAAGGTTCTTGACAGGTTGATGTGGAAGGATGTTTCCTCTTCTGTGAGAATCTAGAGCTCGGGGTCCCTGTTTAAAAATAAGGGTTCGCACATTTAAAACGGAGATGAAGTGAAATATTTTCTTTCAGAGGGTCGTGAACCTCTGGAACGCCTCTGAAAAGGCGGTGGAAGCAAAATCTTTGAAAATTTTTAAGGCAGATGTCGATAGATTCTTGGCAAGCAAGTGGGTGATAGATTACTGGGGGTAGGCAGGATGCAGATTTAAGGTTACTATCAGATCAGCCCTGATCTGATTAAATGGTGGAGCAGACTCAAGGGACCAAATAGCCGAATCCTGCTCCTTGTTCCTGTGAGACATTGGCAGTAAGATATGATTCAAAGTATGACTGTGTCAGCCTGTTGCTTGACTGGACTGTTCGACTGTAGGAACGGTCATGTTAATAGTTTGTAGCTTAGTTATGTGTAATGATCAAGTAATTGAAGCTTATTAATCAATTAACCTGATACGATATTCTGCTTAATTATAATACATTCGTATCATGTAACTGGCTTTGTCTGTCGCTGCATCCTTATTTGACAAGTGAAATACATCACATGACCCGAGGTCGGTGTAAAGCTTCACTTTTATACTTTAATTACAGAGTCCTGTGGATCCCATCAACTCTGGATGAGCTGAGGTCTGGAACTGTTAACTCCTCAGCCATTGACAACAACAGTTATACTTGAATTAGAGGCCATATTGTGTGAAGAAACCAGCTGTGAAGTTTCAAACCTTCAGCATTGTGTCATAAATTAGTTTAATCTTTTAACTTGTAATATCTTAAAAGAAGCAATCACTTTCCTTCACACTATATAACTATCATTGGTTTGAAAAATTAAAGGTTTCAGTTTAATTTTCATAGTGCAGTAGTTATTCTGACTCATTAGTTTTGAACATTTATCAATTGAATGTATCATACTGTATTTGTGTTTCCTGCTATCTCACCTTTTACACACTGATTTGATGCCACTTTCTTTGGATTTTAGATCTGAAGTAACTTTGTAATTTCTGTATTAGTTTAAGGCTGTGTGTCACTTTGTGTCCTTTTAATTAACTGTGTTCCAAGCTCTGGCAACCACTACAAAAACCAGCAAGCACTTTCTTTAACCAAAATATACTGATAGTCACCTGCCCCAATGAGAACTCTACAGGATTTCTACACATCAATGAGACATTTGAGACAATGAACCCAAATGTTAACCATTAGGATCTGACACCATAAACTTGCTTTTCTCAATTAAGTGACAAAGAAGATGTCTTTAGGCCTCCATTATCTCAGTACAAAGCCATAAAATTTAATGAAATCACAGAAAAGGCATGTGGGGCAAACTCTGAAAGTAACTGACACATTAGAGGGCCAGTCGGGAGATTGCAGGAAATGGTCAGTAGATGACCATCACCATTAAGAAACCAATCAGAAACTGATTACACACCACCTAAATCAATCAGGGACTGATCATGGTGAACCAGAGTTCAGGAACACCATTGATCGTGCACAGGGGCTGTGTCTAGAAAGGGTTAATAACCATCAGCTTTCAGCTGCCCAGTTCACAGCTCAGAGAAGCTGAGCAGGAAGAAGATAGACGACGTCAACAGAACAAGAAACAGCGCCTCAGTCGGCAGGAAGTTGTGAGCCAGCGTTACAAAGTGAACTGACTGCTTCCACTGCCTTTGTTAAGTTTTGCATTTTGTACTTATGTGATTAACTTAGTAAATTCTGTAAAGCTTGTAACAAGATTTGCACCCAGTATGGTCCTGTAGCTAGTTGTAAATGAAAGTCCCTTTTAGATCAGCTCTCCCAACTAAACCCAACAATTGTAATTGACTTTAAGTCTTACATTTAAGTTGAGGTGAACCCACATCTTTCAGAAAATCTCTGCCAACTTTGGCACAAGCCCCCAGCTGTTAGCCAGGAATTCTTTGCAGGATTAACTTGGGAACAGTGTGCGTTTATCATTTCTGGAACCTAGGTCAATGCGGGGTGGTCAGTCTGGTTTTATCATTGACTCTTCTGTAGCAATTTGACACAACTGAATAGCTTGCTCAGGATAGAGAGCTCTGAATCTAGGGTATTACCTCTGTTCTGCAGACAAGTAACTATACTCTGTCTACTATTGCAGTGCTGTAATAAAGTCAGTTAAAGACAATCTGTTGTTGGGAGTTTGATTATCTGATGTATGAAACCACAAGATTCAATATTTAGAGTCAACAAGATGAACAAGGAAACACATCAGGGCCCAAAACTACAGCTGGATATTCACAGGAGAAAGTCTGTTACCCAACATCTTGAGTGGACAGAACAGAGAAAGGTCCCAACTGTAAGAAACCCTCCAAACATTTGTAAATATATTTCAAATGTTGACAGGTCCCAATCCCCAGTTTCCATTAAATTGAAATCAATGAAAGATCTGAGACAGACAGATGGGTTGAAAGCAGTGCAGGGCCCACATGTACTGAGAAACCAAATCCAGGGACCACTTACACCGAGACACCAAATCCAGGCAGCATTTGCGCTTTGATGTTGATTTATCAGCTAGAAGTTGTTTGCAATAAATCCCCAATTTTAAATTAAATCTACAAGATTTAACTATCTGGCCAGAATGAACATTCTAATTGGTAAATTCAAAAGATTTATTAACCATTAAAAGGTAGAAAGGTAACAAGTTAGAAAGATAAAAAGCAAAGTTTGAATCAACAGTGATTGACAGGAGGAGGAGAAAGTTCATCTTTAACAATAAAACAGACGTCTCACAACTTTCACGGTTGATCAGGCCAAAGAAGTGAAATGATAATCAGACAAGGTGGATAACGTTAACAGAATGGTGACTCAAACCTTTATTTTTACCCCTTCAACTCACATTTCCTTAACTCAGATTAGCCACAGTATTGAATGATAATTGATTAACTTAATTGTCTGATTGGCCCCTGACACCTCCGAGCATCTCCTGATGTCTGAGTACAAAGGTCTCCTGAATAAATGAGACATCTTGAGTAAGGTCCCATTCATTCCCCAACTTAATGTAACTTGTCAAAGCCATAAATGTTTTGTGAGCTCTACCTTATCTTTCTAGATTGGCTGGAAAACATAATTTGACAGTTCTCATGATTTATGACCAGTGTACGTAAAATCATATTATTTATTATAATAAAACATTACAAACTTGTGTTACAGGTTATTTTTAACACACTCAATGAGTGCCTTATTCGAGTCTTTACGTCGCTTGTTGACGTTTTTGTCAACCTCTAGTGGAACCACAGTCGAGGTCCCACCGATCTAAATTGAGGAACGTGAGCTGAGGTCAGCTGATGGTCACAAAGTATGCCGTCCATAAGTCATCCCAGATCTAACTGGGCCTAATGAGCCAAGTTGTCGGTACCCATTGAACCATGCTCCACCATAACTGGGGGTGGAATTTGGAATATTGCAAACATGCCAGATTAAGTATATTGAATTAAGGGACAATTTCGTGTCACCAATCGGCCAACATACCCGTTTTTGGAATGTGGGAGGAAACCGGAGAACCCGGAGAAAACCCACGCAACCACAGGGAGAATGTGCAAACTCCCACAGGCAGTGACCCAAACCGTGGATACGATTCAGGCCTCTGTATCTGCACAGCACAGCAAACAGTGGTTGTCACTGAGCTGACGTGTTGCCCATTGGTCACCTGCAGATGTAAAAGGTGCCTTTAATAAACATAAGCATAAACATACAGACAACGAGCCAAACATACAATGATGGAGTGTTCCATACAAGTCCATATGGCCTCCTGGCAGGCTGCGAGCCCCATGGTCTGACAAGCTCCAAGCTTGTATTGCGGTAGTAATCATCTCTCACCTGTCATTGAAGATCCCCAACAGCTCCAACGTGAGTGACAGGGTGAGTCTTGAAATTTGTTGGGCGAATGACTGGTATCTCTTTATTCCCAGGTACGTCATGAGGCTGTTGTTCTTCTCCAGCCACTTTCCCCTGGCGCCAACAACAAAACCAAAGAAACGGGGATCCAGGCATCCAGTCAACTTTTCAACTTCAGGTCCAAGATGTTGGTACTTCATGCACTTTTCATTCCACGTCTTTTCCAGACTGCCGCAATTGTCCTCAAAACGAACTGTCACATCCACCACTGCAACCCTTTGATCCTTCTCCCTCTTGAAGATGATGTCCGGCTTCCAGAGGGTACCGTTTTTGCCAATGAGTCTTGGTTCGAGGTAAGATGTCCAGCCGTATTTTCCAACATAATTGCGCAGCTGTTCCAAGATCGTATTATGGCGTTTGATCCTGCGGTTCTTTACAAATGGGCAGAAGCCAGAAATATGACCGAGAGTTTCACATCTTCGACAGGTTTTTGTGGCAAAGGGTTGCCCTCTTGACAGGGTCACCCTCGCGGGATACAGATTACATCTTAACAGGTTATTAATGTAACGATGAGATTTAAGTTGGTCCGCAGCCTTCATCCAACTGTTTGATATCTTATCATGATTGTAATAGTGTATACCAATGACTTGACAGGTTAGCCGTCTCCATTTGTCGAATTCCCAATCTCTCCAACCCGCATACTTGTTTTGTGGTTTGCTGGAATCTGCCTCTTCCGCACCAATCATTGGTATCGCAGCCCTGATCATATCCATCTCCTCATTGCTGCTCTCTTCTGGAGTTGGCATGAAGTCCTCGATTTCCCTCAGTGCCTTGAGAGATCTCAGATCTTCGATGTTTTCGCCAATGTTCTGCTCACAGAACCGGAAGGAAGCCCAAATGACTCGGTCTGACCAGTCTGACAAGTACATCTATTGATTAAGTGCTGATTCTTCAATTGTCTCAGAATGAAGGTTCTTCACTTCACCAATATGAGGATGTTAACCCGAGGGTCCCGTCTGCTTGCTCAGGCAGAGGTGAAAGATCACACGGCTTCTATTTGGAAGGAGAGCAGGGAGCTCACCCTGCTGAGACCAATATTACCCCTCACCCAATCTCACTGCAAACAGAACACTGCTCATTATCACATTGTTGATGTGGTTTACCCTGCTGAGACCAATATTACCCCTCACCCAATCTCACTGAAAACAGGTCACTGCCCCTAACCACATTGATGTTTGTGGAGGCTGACTGTACAGAGATGTCCTGAGGTTTCTGTCAACTCCAGCCCAGTTACTGTACTTTGCAGCAACATCATCAACACTTCCCCAATGTCAGAATGAACAAGGTTCAGTCCTGAATCTGATGAACAACAGCAGAATCAGAGCAGAGCCGTCATCTGTGAACTCGCTGGTGTTTCACCAGATTGGATGATTCGGTAAATCTCTTCCCGCACTCGGAGCAGGTGAACGGCCTCTCCCCAGTGTGAATGCGCTGGTGTGTCAGCAGGTGGGATGATCGTGCAAATCCCTTTCCGCACTCAGAACAGGTGAACGGCCTCACCTCAGTGTGAATTTGTTGGTGCGTCAGCAGGTTGGAGGACTGAGCGAATCCCTTCCCACACTTGGAGCAGATGAACGGCTTCTCCCCAGTGTGAACTCGCTGATGTACAGTGAGATGAGATGATCGCCTGAACCCAGTCCCACAGTGAGAGCACTTGAACGGTCTCTCCTCAGTGTGAACAAGCTGATGGGACATCAGTTCACCAGAACTTTTAAAGCACTTCCCACACTCTAGACATTTAAAAGGTCTCTTGTCAGTGTGAACTCGTTGGTGTGTCTGAAGGTGGGTTGCTGTCCTGAAACTCTTCCCACACTGTGAGCAGCTGAACATTGTGTACTCGGTGTGAATGCGCTGGTGCTCCCTCAGTCCATGTGGGCTTTTAAAGCTCTTCTCACAACTGGAGCATTGAAACTCTCTCTTGTCAGTGTGAACTTGCTGGTGTTTCAGCAGGTGGGATGAGCGAGTGAATCCGTTTCCACACACCGAGCAGGTGAACGGCCTCTCCCCGGTGTGGAGTCGCTCATGCAGCTGAAGGCAGATGAACTGAGCGAATCTCTTCCCACATACGGAACAAATGAACGGCCTCTCCCCGGTGTGTCTGCGTCGATGGATTTCCAGCTCAGATGGGGATCTGAATCCCTTCCCACAGTCCACACATTTCCATGGTTTCTCCCTGGTGTGAATGGTGCTTTTTGCTTCCATGTTCAAAGGCCGATGATATTCAAGTCCTGATGAATCGAGTGACTCCGTCAGATTTTGATGTGATGTTCGGTTTGACTTTCCTGATCGTGAACCTTTCAAATATTCTGTAAAATGAATTTAAGACAGAATCAAGGAAATATAAAAGAGAACCCACAAAAACACAAAGTGAGGTTGTGAAATTGAGCAAAATTAATCTTGTAATTTGTGGGGCCAGCGCTAGGAAAAAGTGACCCTGAAAACTGCTGGTTTCTCATAAAAACCCAACTGGTTCACTAATGTTCTTTAGGGAAGGGAACCTGCCACCCAGTCGGGGCTTCCACAAGACTCTGGCTTCCATGGGAGACGAGAGAGATGTGAAGGAGAGGGTAAAAGAGATGAACTTCATAGATCTGTAACTGAATTTGAATTTCGAAAGAATCTCCCAAACCCATAACTCCACCCACGGAAAGATAAGAGCAGCTGATGCCTGGAAAAACCATCACCTCCAAGACACACACCAGCGAGTTCAGACTGGGGAGAGACCAGACTCCTGCTCCACATGTGAGAAAGGTACAATCGATCATCTAATCAGCTGACACACCGGCGAGTTCAGCAGTGATTACTGGGATTGGATTCTGCTGTTGTTGCTGCTGTTAATGACATCCAAGACTGAACTCTGTTCATTCTGATAGTTTGAACATAAGAACATAAGAAATAGGAGCAGGAGTAGGCCATCTAGCCCCTCGAGCCTGCCCCGCCATTCAATAAGATCATGGCTGATCTGAAGTGGATCAGTTCCACTTACCCGCCTGATACCTGTTGGGTTTGTTTCTGTTGATGTTTACAATCTCTGGATGTTTAACATTCTGGAACTTGGCTTGTTTTACCTTGTAACCCTTACTCTTCCAATAAAGTATCTTTCTTTGGTCTATAGCAAATAGTGATTTACTTGTAATTTTTTTCAACTGAATCAGAGCAGAGGAATAACCTCTCCCCAGTGTGAATCTGCTGGTGCACTGTGAGGTGAGATAATCGCCTGAACTCAGTCCCAAAGTGAGAGCACCTGAACGGTCTCTCGTCAGTGTGGACACGTTGATAGGATATCACTTCCCTGGAACTTTTACAGCTCCTCTCGTATTCTGGGCAATTAACAAAATCACTCCAGAGTGCGAACACGTTTGTGTGTCATATGGTGGGATGACTGAATGAATCCCTTTCCATCTCTGGAGCATTTGAACAATCTCCCCCCAGTGTCACTATGTCAGTGAGCCAACAGGTTGGATGATGGAGTGAAATCAGTCCAATACACAGAGCCGGTGAACGGCCTCTCCCCGGTGCACGATGAGCTTCCAGCTCAGACGGGTAACTGAATCCCTCATCACTGTCCTCACTCTTCCATGGTTCCTCCCAGGATGTTTATATTTGTAGCTCCTGAGGCCAGATGATGAACTGAAGCCTCGTCCACACAGAGAACAGTTTCATCTACTGTGAACAATGCTTTTTCCTTCAATGTTTAAAATCCGAATGATAATCAAGTTACCGTTAACTGGGCAGCTCCGTCAGATCCTGATGTGATGTTTGTTCAAAGATTCCTGACTGCAAATCCTCCTCTTCTAAAACTCTGTGACACTGAATTTAAAAGAAAAAAAAAGTGAGAGAGAACCCACAAAAACACAAAGGCAGGATGTGAAATTGAGCTGAATGAATCTGGTAATTTGTGGGACCGGCACCAGGAAAAAGTGACCATGAAAATTCTGGAGTGTCATAAAAACCCAAGTGATTCACTGATGTCCTGCAGGGAAGGGATTGAATGTCACCCATTCAATAGGATCATGGCTGATCTGACATGTCTCATGTCCACTTTCTTGCCCTTTTCCCGTAACCCTTGATTTCCTTACTGTTCAAAAATATACACAAGGGCTTTGCCCCCACAGCTCTCTGTGGCAAGGAGTTGCAAAGACTCTCAACCCTCTGGGAGAAGAAATTGCTCCTGATCTCAGTCTTAAATTGGCACCTTTTATTCTGAGACTGTGCCCTCTGGTCCCAGACTCTCCCATGAGAGGAAACATCCGCTCAGCATTTACCCTCTCAAGTCCCTTAAGAATCCGATATGCTTCAATGAGATCACCTCTCATTCTTCTAAATTCCAATGAGGAGAGGCCCAACCTGTTTAACCTTTCCTCAAAAAACAATCCCTCCATAACGGGGATAATCCAAGTGAATCTACTGTGAACTGCCTTCAATGAAATAATATTTTTCCTGAAATAAGGAGACCAAAACTGCTCACAGTCCTCCAGATATGGTCTCGCCAGTACCTTGTACAGTTGCAGCAAGACTTCCCTACTCATATACTCCAACCACGGTGGCACTGCAGTTAGCACTGCTGCTTCACAGCGCCAAGACCCGGGTTCAATTCCTGGCTTGGGTCACTGTTTGTGTGGAGCTTGTACATTCTCCCCGGTTCTGCGTGGGTTTCCTCCGGGTGCTCCAGTTTCCTCCCACAGTCCAAAGATATGCAGGTTAGGTGAACTGATCATGCTAAATTCTCCCTCAGTGTACCTGAACAGGTGCCAGAGTGTGGCGACTAGGGGATTTTCACTGTATCTTCATTGCATTGTTAATGTAAGCCTACTTGTGACAAATGAATAAACTTTACTTTACTTGAAATAAGGGCCAACATTCTATTAGGCTTCCTGATTACCAACTGCACCTGTGTGCTAGGTTTCTGTGTTTTGTTCGGGTACACTGACGGTTTCTGTGTTTTGTGCAGAAGTCCCCCAAGTCCTGTTGTGTTGCAGCTTTACAGAATTTTCCCCCATTTAAATAATACTCCCCTGATCTCCCTTCTAAAATGAACAGTTTCACATTTTCCCACATTATCATAGAGTCCCTACAGTGCAGAAGGAGGACATTCAACCCATGGGTCGCACCAATTCTCTCACATAGTATCTTACCCAGAGCCTCTCTCCCACCCTATCCCCATACCCTCACACATTTACCATGGCTAATCCATCTAACCTACATGTCTTGGGACACTAAGGGAAATGGCTAACCCACTTAATCTGCACATCTCTGGACTGTGGGAGAAAACCTGAGCACCTGGAGGAAACCCACACAGAGGAAAGCTGCTGGATTATCATAAAAACCCAAGTGTTATGCCGATGTCTGTCAAGAAAGGAAATCTGGCACCTGGTCTCAAGTGGAGACAGAGAGAAGTAGAAGGGGCCGGGGTGAAGGAGAGGGATTTTATACATCTAGAACTCAATGGGAACTTTGACAGAATCTCCCAAATCCTCAACCTCCACCACCTAGAAGGACCGAGGTAGCAGGTAGATGTGAACGCCATCACCTCCGAGTTTCTCCCCCCACAACTCGCACACAATCCTGACTTGTCTGAAATCCAGTACTAAAAGAACTGAAACTTCTTTCATATAAATACTGGGAAGACTGAACCCATTGTCTTCAGTCCCCACTACAAACTCCACTCCCTCACCAGCAACTCTATCTTCCTGGTAACTGTCTGAGGCTGAACCAAACTGTTCACAACCATGGTGAAATATTTCACCCCAAGATGAGCTTCCAACCACATATCCACAACATCATCAAAATCGCCTATTCCCATCTCAGTGACATCGCCCGACTCCACCCCAGTCTCACTTCATCTGGAACTCTCATCCATTCCAATGTGACGTGGAGCTCAAGGGAATGGAACTGACCAAATTGCTCCACAGAGAGTACAGTAAGTCTCACAACACTAGGTTAAAGTCCAACAGATTTATTTGGAATCACGAGCTTTTGGAGCACTGCTCCTTCCTCAGGTCACTCACCTGATGGACTTTAACCTGGTGTTGTGAGACTTCTTACTATGCCCAACCCAGTCCAATGCCGGCATCTCCACATCATGGCTACCACGGAGAGTTAGCATGGATTTAAGTTGCCAAATGCATTTCCTTCTATGTTGTAATCTCTGCATCACTGGAAATTGATAAAGCAGCCACACTGCTGTATATTTCAAGACAAAAAATATGGGATCATAAATAACATATCTCTCTCCCATACAAATTTACAGTTCATTTAAATGTTAGCCCTCTTCTGGGAAAACTGAATTGTGAACATTGGGTAAGAGGCTACCCTATTAGCCAGATAAACTGAGGGAACTAAAAGATGTCAATGTCTTTGAGAGAGAAACAAAAATATACCTGGGCCTAGTCCTGTTCCTGAATCCGGTCTTCATCTGTAACCTTTCCAGAGTCTGCAGCCTCCCTGGATTCACTTCCTTTCCCTTCAGTTGCTGCAAGTCCCCAATTTCCCCCAGAATGAGGAAAGAAATGGAAAGGGGGAAACATTGATTTCCTCCCAGATGTTGCCCAGAGGAGGGAGTTTGGACAACTTCCGCATTGTGACGTCCATAATAGAGCTCTGCCTAAATCAGCCAATAGGAATCATTCTGCTCCGCGATGACGTCTCCGGGTTCCAGTGCTCAGGCCCGGGCGCGCGGACCCGGGAGCCCCGCCCCCACCCATTGTTCCCCCTCCACCTCTTCCAGCCACGGTTTCCAATCAACCGGCTGACGGCTCCGGCCAGAGCGAGAAGCCGCGTCATGATCACCCCCTCCCTCGGCCCGGGACTGCGCATGTCCAAGGGAGAGGGGAAGATGCGCATGTGCGGGGCGAGCCAACCTTTTGACCTGCTGCTGAGGTGTTGGCCAATGGAAAGTTGGAGGAACGGATGTTCTGGTCCTCCAGCCAATCAGAGCTCCCCCATTGTCTGAATGCGGAAGTGGACAATGAGCTTGTTCAGCTGCTCATTCCTGCCTTGACTTGCAGCAACTGAAGGGAAACGGAGTGACTCCAGGGAGGGTGCAGACTCTGGAAAGGTTGGCCCAGGTTTCTCTTTCTCTTAAAGACATTGACATCCTTTGCTCCCTCAGCTTGACACATTGATTTGTCTGGCTAAAAGGTCCCTTTCCTAATGTTCACAATTAAAGGGCTGGTTTCCCCAGGTGATGGCTGACATTTAAAAGGACAATAAATTAATATAGGACAGAGATATGCCTTGTGTTGTTATATTGTAGATTTGGTATAATATTTATGGTTCTGTAACAAAGTACGTTTATTATTATTTCTTGTTTTGTAATGTAGCACTGAAGCTATGTTATATATTTTCACTCATTGAGTCATTACAGCGCAGAAGGAGTCCATTCAGTAACTCGAATCCATGCCGACTCTCTGTAGAACAATCCAGTCAGTCCCATTCCCTTTCCCCTGCAAGTTTATTTCCTTCATGTGCCCATCTAATTTCTGAAATATATTAAAGGGGACAGTAAACTAATATCGGACAGAGACGTGTCTGATGTTGTTTTTTATTCATCCTTGGGACACGGGCATTGCCGGCTGGGCCAGCATTTATTGCCCATCCCCAATTGCCCTTGAACTGAATGGCTCGCTCGGCCATTTCAGAAGCTGGGTGAGAGTCAACCACATTGCTGTGGCTCTGGAGTCACATGTAGGCCAGACTGGGTAAGGACGGCAGATTTCCTTCCCTAAAGCACATTAATGAACCAGACGGGTTTTTTGGTCAATCGACAATGGTTTCATGGTCATCAGTAGATTCTTAATTCTAGATTTTGTTTTCAAATTCCACCATCTGCCGTGGCAGGATTCGAACCCGGGTCCCCAGAACATCAGCTAAGTTTCTGGATTAATAGAACATAGAACATAAAACAGTACAGCACAGAACAGGCCCTTCGGCCCACGATGTTGTGCCGAGCTTTATCTGAAACCAAGATCAAGCTATCCCACTCCCTATCATCCTGGTGTGCTCCATGTGCCTATCCAATAACCGCTTAAATGTTCCTAAAGTGTCTGACTCCACTATCACTGCAGGCAGTCCATTCCACACCCCAACCACTCTCTGCGTAAAGAACCTACCTCTGATATCCGTCCTGTATCTCCCACCACGAACCCTATAGTTATGCCCCCTTGTAATAGCTCCATCCACCCGAGGAAATAGTCTTTGAACGTTCACTCTATCTATCCCCTTCATCATTTTATACACCTCTATTAAGTCTCCCCTCAGCCTCCTCCGCTCCAGAGAGAACAGCCCTAGCTCCCTCAACCTTTCCTCATATGACCTACCCTCCAAACCAGGCAGCATCCTGGTAAATCTCCTCTGCACTCTTTCCAGCGCTTCCACATCCTTCTTATAGTGAGGTGACCAGAACTGCACACAATATTCCAAATGTGGTCTCACCAAGGTCCTGTACAGTTGCAGCATAACCCCACGGCTCTTAAACTCCAACCCCCTGTTAATAAAAGCTAACACACTATAGGCCTTCTTCACAGCTCTATCCACTTGAGTGGCAACCTTTAGAGATCTGTGGATATGGACCCCAAGATCTCTCTGTTCCTCCACAGTCTTCAGAACCCTACCTTTGACCCTGTAATCCACATTTAAATTAGTCCTACCAAAATGAATCACCTCACATTTAACAGGGTTAAACTCCATTTGCCATTTTTCAGCCCAGCTTTGCATCCTATCTATGTCTCTTTGCAGCCTACAACAGCCCTCCACCTCATCCACTACTCCACCAATCTTGGTGTCATCAGCAAATTTACTGATCCACCCTTCAGCCCCCTCCTCTAAGTCATTAATAAAAATCACAAAGAGCAGAGGACCAAGCACTGATCCCTGCGGCACACCGCTAGCAACCTGCCTCCAATCCGAAAATTTTCCATCGACCACCACCCTCTGTCTTCGGTCAGACAGCCAGTTACCTATCCAATCGGCCAACTTTCCCTCTATCCCACACCTCCTCACTTTCATCATAAGCCGACCATGGGGGACCTTATCAAACGCCTTACTAAAATCCATGTATATGACATCAACTGCCCTACCTTCATCAACACACTTAGTTACCTCCTCAAAAAATTCTATCAAATTTGTGAGGCACGACTTGCCCTTCACGAATCCGTGCTGACTATCCCGGATTAATCCGCATCTTTCTAAATGGTCGTAAATCCCATCCCTAAGGACCCTTTCCATCAATTTACCAACCACCGAAGTAAGACTAACCGGTCTATAATTACCAGGGTCATTTCTATTCCCTTTCTTAAACAGAGGAACAACATTCGCCATTCTCCAGTCCTCTGGCACCATCCCCGTGGACAGCGAGGACCCAAAGATCAACGCCAAAGGCTCTGCAATCTCATCCCTTGCCTCCCACAGAATCCTAGGATACATTTCATCAGGCCCAGGGGACTGGTGATTAATACCACAAGGCTATCCGCTCCCCTGTTGTTATATGGTACAGATTAGATATATTATTTATAGCTCTGTAATAAAATACACTTATTATATCTGGCTGTGTAATTTTGGACTGCAGCTATATTATATATTTCCAACAATCTCTTCTCTCAGAGAATTGTTAGTGTCTAGATTTCTCTTCCATAGGGACCAGTGGAGGGATTGAATATATTCAAGGATGAGTTAGACAGTGTTTGAATGACAAGGGAGTCAATAATTATTGGGAACAGGCTGGAAAATGGAGAGAAAGCTCAGATGAGGAAGGATTTCTTCACTCAAGGATGTGGTGATGTTTTGGATTCTCTACCCCAGAGGACTATAGAGCCTCAGTCATCAAAAATTTTCAAGAGAGGGGTTGATAGGTTTCTAGATATTGAAGATATCGATGGATATGGGGGACAGTGTGGGGAAAATAATGCAGAGGTAGATCAACCAATAATCTCAATGAATGGTTGAGCAGACTCGATGGGCCGAATGCTGACTGCAGTTCCTATTTGTTCTGATTTCTGTGCTGGACAGGAAGCAGTGAGCATGGATCTGTCAATCAGCCTCAATCAGCACCTTCAGGAGAATTGGGAGGGTGAATATTAGATACAGCAGAGTGAGAATGGAGGGAGAGTGTGTGGGATGGAGATTCACGGCTTTTGGGGAATGGGAGAGGAAAGAATGTTCATTAGAATCATAGAATTGCTCCATCTTATCAACCGTCCCTGAGCTTTCACAATGAATCCCACTTCTGAGGACACCCTTATCTCTGACTTGTCTGTACTGCTGGCAGTCTCACAAAGCAGCTGCCTGTGTGCTGATACGGGAGGCCCTGCTGGGCAAGTTTAATGCTCCATGACTGTGTCTTTAAAGAATGCTCCATAAACTAGAAATGTAGATTTGAATTTCGATCGTATTCTGAATTGCAATGTTTTTTTTCTAAATTGACTTACAGGATATTAGACAAGGAGAAATCAGACAGAAATCTCCAACATCACATCGAGATCTGACAGAGTGACTTGACTTCTTGGGACCTGAATATCATCGGCCTTTGAATCTAGCAGGAGAAATGCTTGTTTGGCCTCTTGGCTTCAAAAGATTGTAAACATCGCTGTGACTAGAAATGCATTGAGATACACACACCCGAGTGAGAGCGTTCCAGTGCAGTGAGTGTGGAAAGAGCTTTAACCAGTTACACAGCCTGAAAATACATCGCAGCATTCACAGCGGGGAGAGATTGTACCCGTGACCTGTGTGAGATTTAACTGATTGTTTAACCTGGAGAGTCACAAGGACACCCGCACCATGGAGAAACCGTGGAAATGTGGGGACTGTGGGAAGGGATTCATATCCCCATCTCAGCTGGAAATTCATCAACGCAGTCACACTGGGGAGAGACCATTCACCTGCTCTGTGTGTGGGAAGGGATTCACTCAGTTATCCAGCCTGCAGAAACACAATCTCACTCACACCAATGAGAGACCATTTAAATGCTGTGACTGTGGGAGTGGTTTTAAAAGCTCTCAGGATCTGGTGTCCCACCAGCGCATTCACACTGAGGAGAGACCGTTCAGCTGCTGTCACTGCACAAAGAAATTTAGAACTTCATCCAACCTGCAGATACACCAGCGAGTTCACACTGGGGAGAGACCGTTCACCTGCTCTGTGTGTGGGAAGGGATTCACTCAGTCATCCAGCCTGAAGACACACCGAGTCATTCATACCAATGAGAGACCCTTTAAATGCTGTGACTGTGGGAATGGCTTCAAAAGCTCTCAGAAACTGATCGTCCACCAGCGCATTCACACTGAGGAGAGGCCGTTCAGCTGCCCTCACTGCTCAAAGAGATTTAGAATATCTTCAGCATTGCTGAACCATCAGCGAGTTCACACCAGGGAGAGACCATTCAGCTGCTCGGTGTGTGCGAAAGGATTCACTCAGTTATCCAGCCTCCGCAGACACAACATCACTCACACCCAGGAGAGACCCTTTAAATGTTCTGACTGTGGGAGTGGCTTCAAAAGCTCTCATGAACTGATTACCCACCAGCGCATTCACACTGGGGAGAGACCGTTCAGCTGCTCTGACTGTGGGAAGGGATTCGCTCAGTCATGCAACCTACGGGTACATCAGCAAGTTCACACTGGGCAGAGGCTGGTCACCTGCTCTGTGTGTGGGAAGGGATTCACTCGGTCAGCAAACTTGGTGAAACACCAGCGAGTTCACAAGTGATTACAGTTCTGGGATTATTCTTGTGAATCTTTCTTGCCCCTTCTCCAGTGCCTTTATTTCCTTTTTCTAAATGGAGATCACAAATAGAACGTAGAACAGTACAGCACAGGAACAGACCCTTCAGCCCACGATATTGTGTCTAACATGATGCCAAATTAAACTTATCCGTTCTGCCTGCCCTTGGTCCATATTCCTTGCATATTTATGTGTTTATCTAAACGCCCCTATCGTATCTGCCTCCACCAGCTGTGCTGCAGCGTGTTCCAGACACGACCACTCTCTGTGTAAAGGAAAAACTTGCCCCTCACATCTCCTTTGAACTTTCCCCCTCTCTCCTGAAGTGCATGCCCCCTAGTATTAGAAATTTTAACTCTGGGGAAAAAGATTCTGACTGTCAACCCTATCTCTGTCTCTCATAATTTTATAGACTTCAATCAGCTCTCCCCTCAATTTCTGCAGTTTCAGAGAAAACAACCCTAGTTTGTCCAGCCTCTCATTATAGCTCATCCCCTCCAATCCAGGCAGCATCCTGGTAAACATCTTCTGCACCCTCTCCAAATCCTCTGCATCCTTCCTGTAATGTAGCGAACAGAATTGAATGCACTATTCTAAGTGCGGTCTAACCAAGGTTTTATAAAGCTGCAACATGACATCCTGAATAAAGGATGTCAGACTCAATAAAGGCAAGCATGCTATCTGCCTTCTTTACCACCTATCTACTGGTGTGGCCAATTTCAGGGAGCTCTGGACTTGAACCCCAAGATCATTGCTGTTCAGGGGTCTGCCATTAACTGGATACTTACCCTTAATATTTGATCTCCCAAAGTGCAGCACCTCACACTTGCCTGGATTAAAATCCATCTGCCATTTCTGCGCTCATATCTGCAGCTGATCTACATCCCACTGTATCCTTTGACAACCTTCTACATTATCTACAACTCCATCTAGCTTTGTGTTGTCTGCAAACTTACTAACCCACCCATCCACGTTTTCATCCAAGTCATTTATATGTATCCCAAAGAGCAAAGGTCCCAGTACAGATCCCTGCAGAACACCACTCGTCACAGACCTCCAGTCAGAAAAACACCCTTCCACCACTATTTTCTGACTTCTATGGGCAAATCAATTCTGAATCCAAGTGGCCAAGTCACCGTGAATCCCATGCATCTTAATCTTCTGGATGAGGCGACCATGAGGGACCTTGTTGAAAGCCTCACTAAAATCCATGCTCACAACATCCACTGCTCTACCCTCAATGGTCACCCTTGTCAGCTCCTCAATAGAATCAATCAAGTTAGAAAGATGTTGACATTGCTGCCAGTGTAGTCTGGTGATGAAAATATAGACTGGTTCAGTGAAATGTAGGTAACAGGTAGAATTGATATCTAATGAGGACTTTAGCAAGGGAGGTGTTGCATAAGGTTAAATCTCATGGGATCCAGGGTGAAGTAGCTAAATGGATACAAAATTGGCTGGATGATAGAAGACAGGGGGTGGTTATAGAGGGTTGTTTTTCAAACTGGAGGCCTGTGACCAGTGGTGCACCACAGGGATCAATGCTGAGTCTACTCTTATTTGTCATTTATAATAATGATTTGGATGAAAATTTAGGAGGCATGGTTAGTAAGTTTGCAGATGACACCAAGATTGGTGGCACAGTGGACAGTGAAGAAGGTTATCTCAGATTGCAACGGGATCTTGATCAATTGGGCTAGTGGCCTGATGAATGGCAAATGCAGTTTAATTTAGATAAATGCGAGGTGATGCATTTTGGTAGACTGAATCAGGGCAGGACTTACTCAGTTAATGGTAGGGCGTTGGGGAGAGTTACAGAACAAAGAGATCTAGGGGTACATGTTCACAGCTCCTTGAAAGTGGAGTCACAGGTGGACAGCGTGGTGAAGAAGGCATTCAGCATACTTGGTTTCATTGGTCAGAACATTGAATACAGGAGTTGGGACGTCTTGTTGAAGTTGTACAAGACATTGGTAAGGCCACACTTGAAATACTGTGTACAGTTCTGGTCACCCGATTATAGAAAGGATATTATTAAACTAGAAAGAGTGCAGAAAAGATTTACTAGCATGCTACCAGGCCTTGATGGTTTAAGGTATAAGGAGAGGCTGGATCGACTGGGTGTTTTTTCCCTGGAGCGTAAGAGACTTGGGGGTGATCTTATAAAGGTCTAAGTAAAGTAACGTTTATTTATTAGTCACAAGTGGGCTTACATTAACACTGCAATTAAGTTACTGTGAAAATCCCCTAATCGCTGCACCGTGGCACCTGTTCGGGTACACTGAATGAGAATTTAGCATGACCAATGCATCAAACCTGCACATCTTTGGATTGTGGGAGGAAACTGGAGAACCCGGAGGAAACCTACGCAGACACGGGGAGAATGTGCAAACTCCACACAGACAGAGGGCATAGGTTTAAGGTGAGAGGGGAGAGATACAAAAGGGTCCAGAGGGGCAATTTTTTCACAGAGGGTGGTGGGTGTCTAGAATGATTGCCCCTGAATGGAGTGACTTGCTCAGCCATTTCAGAGGGGCAGTTAAGATTCACCCACATCGCTGTGTGGGTCTGGATTCACATGTAGGCCAGACCGGGTAAGGATGGCAGATTTCCTTCCCTAATAGGGAGCATTAATAGGGTGAACTGGACAGGTTTTTACAACAATCGATGACAATTTCATGGTCACCGTTACTGAGACTAACTTTATATAATTCCAAATTGATTCACTGAATTCAAATCCCACCAGCTGCCTGTCCCCAGATCCTTTGCTGGGTCTCTGCATTACTCGGCCAGCGACATTCCCACCACCTCCCCATGAATGGAATATTCCACAGACCCTTAGTTAAACGGGAAGGAGAAAAGAGAGGCTTTGACCTTTGGATGACCTCATCATGAACTAAAGAAACCTTAAAGCTGACCATTCTGTAAAAGTTTGAAAACTTTATTTTTATAAAACACAGAGTAAGAAACAGGTGAAAAGTAACGATGGACGTTCTGACTGACATCAGAAACATTGACTGACCGGATAAACACTCACTACATCACAGAGCGATCCTCAACCATTAAAGAATTGACCCACAATAAGGAATGAGAGAGCCTTATAAAAAGGGGCAGGAGTTTACACAGAGAGGTGACACCCACAGCTGCTCAGGATAATGGAATTCAGTTCAGGAAGGGGATAAAGTGAGAAGATTTTGTGATTCAAGACAGAAGTATTGAACAATCTGGAATCAGTGCTTATCGAGCTTGCTGACCAGCCGAACACATCAATTAATCTCATCATAAAAACTCCCAGTGTAAATAACATGGATTTGACTGACAAATGTTGAAGTGTTGGTTTAGAGCCACAAGTTTTGACTTCCCATTTGAGCCTGGGGCACCTTTCTGTCTCTGTTGCTCGTGTCAATGACAGCCAGGCAACGGAGCTGAGGGCTGAATTTAGCTGCGAATAACAGGCCTGCATGTCAGTTGGGAAACTGCCCTGGGCGTCGCACTAATAGAGAGACAGGAAGGCGCTGGAGGACTGACTGGGAAATGGGCCTCCAACCAATCGGGGCTCGGGAGGGGGTGACCAGGGCTGATGGTGACGTGACCCCCGGGGTTCAGTGTCCCTGTATCCAAAGCGGGGAGTCACAGGAACAGGGGACAGAGGAGCTGAAGAGAAACCATTTGTGTCCAGAACATTGTGAACATCCTTTACTCTGGTTGTCTTTGATCCTCAAGTCATTTTCTGTTTGTTTTAACCATGTTCTGTTTCATTAATAAACTTTTATCAGTAAAAATATTTGATTGTTCTGGACTTTTCCTGATGAGATTGATGCACTTTAGGGAAAGTGGGTGAGAGGGGTTGGCAGGCTCTTTAACAGAAAGTGAGTCCCTCTAAGGTAATTGGCAAAGGAGCCAGAGGGGGAGATGAGATTTTATTTTTGACTCAGCGATGTTAGAAAATGGGGTTCAGGGAATCAATTAACCCTTTCTCCCCTTTTCCCAAACTCTGAAATGATTCCCAGTGATAACCCTTATTGGTGACAGTGGTTAGATTTTATTCAGGATCAATAAGAGCTGACACAGGCTAATGTCTGAGCAGTCGTATCAAAATGCAGCAGCATTACCATTACACTCTGGGTAGAAGCAGCATCTCCACGGAAATGCTCCCTGCTCTGCCCCAGATGCCATGGCACCAGTCAATGCAATATGTAAAACCTCGACAAATCTCTGTGCTCGGGGAATCCCTTCTTATACTTTGTTACATCACAAAGTCTATGGAGACTGATTTAACCCAATCATTGCCCGGCTAACATTTGAACAGCCCAATTAGAAAACCTGTCATTGAACCATCTGTATCTGCACAAGCCACGTCAAACTCGCAAACAATTGTCTTCCCACGCTCCGTCCCTGGTACAGGGAGTCAGCATTTCCATGCCAAGCAGTGAAAACATGGTGGCCTTCACACCCAGGTATCATCCAGGATTCAAGGCACTCCTGTTTTCTCTGTCCTCTGGGAGCTGTTTATCCCCCTGCTCCCACACAGCAAGTCGTCTGTTCTCAGCTCTGCTGGATTTCTGATAAAGTTTGGCCCCTTTTACACCTTTTGGATCAACAAACCATTTGGTCAATGACCCAAACCACAATTTCCCATCCTGTCACCTGTCAACCATCCTTACCCAGAGCGTAATCACAACAGGGATAAAAACAGGAGAAATGTAACAATCAAATTCAAAATCAAGGCACAGCCAGTTATAGAATTTAATTTAATGTTCACTAGTCAAAAAACCCGAAGTAGGGGGTTCCCCAGGATTCTTACAGACCACACCTTGAGGGGGGAGAACTCTCTCTCTGACCCTCACTCAATTTCACACCGTTATTTTCCAGTTCTGTTCTGGTCCCGCCTGGGGAAACATCTCAATCTTTTCTACTCCTGAAGGAGCGCTGTGAGTTCTAGGTTACTCGTACATAAGGACAGATGCTTCAAGCAACAGATCAAGCATGGATGTAAAAGTTTCCCCAGCTCTCTCTTTACCCCTATCCAACTTGTTGACACTTTGTAATCAGTATTATTTCTCCCAAGACCTGAATTGTCCCAATCTATATTATTTTTGTGAGCATGTTCAATGTGTTTAATTGGATCCTGATTGTTTTGAACTCAGTTTCTCTCTGGAGTGTGTGTCAGTGCCTTGATGATGTCACAATGTTGTCTCAATCCCCTGGCCACATGAACCATTTCATGTCCTGCTGTGTCTCAAGTAGCTGTGTGTGTTTGGGACCCGCTCTTCACTCCATCTCATCATGAATTTAGGCTTGTTATTTTTCACATGTAACAAATCACATCTGTACACTCACTCCGGTGTCCCAAAATCATGTCACACATTCTTAACTCTCAGATGTGTTGATGAAAAGATCAATGTATCTGTCTTTCTTATCTCCTCCTGTTATAGTGCTGATATTTCATATAATGGCTGGGCTTCCAAATGTGGATTTCTTTTTAACAGAGTTCATGGACAATGATAAAAGTTCCAAGAGAAAGTGATCCACCTCTTCATCCCATCCCACGTTTTAGAGGTGTTGATGGAAAGGAGGTCATTGATATTGTGAAATATCATAAGAATAAAAAATCTACCAATTCAGACAATACTGAGATGTCAATCATTAAGCAGGTTATTGATTGTGGAGTAAAACCATTGACACATTTGCATCCGGTCTTTTCAAACTGGGCTATTTCCCTGTAAAATGAAAATAGACTAAGTTACTCCATGGTTTAAAGCTGGTGGTAAACATAGAAGAAACCCTACAGTGCAGAAAGAGGCCATCTGGCCCATCGAGTCTGCTCTGACCACAATCCCACCCAGGCCCTACTCCCATATCCCTACACGTTTACCCGCTAATCCCTCTCACCTATGCATCTCAGGACACTAAGGGGCAATTTTAGTGTGGCCATCAACCTAACCCGCACATCTTTGGACTGTGGGAGGAAACCGGAGCACCCGGAGGAAACCCACGCAGACACGAGGAGAATGTGTACACAGACAGTGACCCAAGCCGGGAATCGAAACCAGATCCCTGGAGCTGTGAAGCAGCAGTGCTAACCACTGTGCTACCGTGCCACCCCAAACAACAACGCCCAACGTGGGGCTCGAACCCACAACCCTGAGATTAAAAGTCTCATGCTCTACCGACTGAGCTAGCCGGGCATATTATACTGCATGACTATACTAATTACAGGGGAGTGTCTTCACTTTTCTAATTTTTCAGAGAAAAGAGAAGTCATTTGCTAAATGGTCTGATAATTCCATTCCTCAATGTAACTCACTGTGTAATAGTCAGACCAAGTCAGTCTATCTCATTATCACTGATGGAATTTGTGGAGAAAATGACGAATGCTGTGGACAAGAAGACAATTTACAATCGAGGTTTTTACTGATCTTACACAGATTTTGATACAATTGACCATGGAATATTACTTAAAACACTGGAAACATAAGGGATTAGGGGAGTAGTGAATAAGTGGCTCAGAAGTTATTTGGAAATCTCAACAATTTGTAACAGTCGATGATGTGAATCAGATTTTGTGAATATTCTGTGTGGAGTCTCACAGGGATCTGTTTTGGGCCTTCAATTGTTTATTTTATATATTAATGACATTTGGAATGCATCAAAGTTATTACAATTAGTTTTGTTTGCAGATGATGCCAATATTTTTTATTCTGGGTGGGATCTTCAAGAGCTTATTGAAATTGTTAGTGCTGAATTGGAGAAAATAAAAATATTGTTTGTCAAAAATGAATTGTGACTGACTTTGAGTGGAACGAAGTTTATGTTATTTGGTGAAGTAAATCCCTTGGTTAATATAATAAACAATGTTAACATTTACAAAAATAGAAGGGGTGTCAGACCCCTCTGATGAAGGGTCATCTAGACTCAAAACGTTGGCTCTATTCTCTCCCCACAGACAATGTCAACATTTATTTATTCATGGGATGTGGGTGTTGCTGGGACAGCATTTATTGCCCATTCCTAATTGCCCTTGAACTGAGAGGGCAATTAAAGGCAGCCATGTTGCTGTGGATCTGGAGTTACATGTTGGTCAGACCAGATAAGGGGTTTGGCAGATTTGCTTCCCTAAAGGACATCAGTAAACCAGATGGGCTTTTATGACAATCAACAATAGTTTCTAATCATCATTAGACATTTAATCCTAGATTTTCATCTAATTTATATTTCACCATTTGCCACAATAGGATTCGAACCTGGGTCCCCGGAGCATTACCCTGAGTCTCTGGGTCACTCGTGCTGTGACACTGCCACTACACCATCGCCTCCCCAATATGGAAATATAGTTCTGGGTGTTAACCACACATACAATATATTAAAATAAAATAATCAAAGAGTATTGAAATTCTGAGTAAAACTAAATTTATATTGGATCCGCAGTCATTGCATATTTTGTATTGTTCATTTGAGATGATTCTTCAGAGGTTTGGGGAAACGTTATAAAGCATGAATATTTGGGCAACATGGCAGCACTGTGGTTAGCAGTGCTGCCTCTCAGTGCCAGGGACCCAGGTTTGATTCCTGGCTTGGGTCACTGTGTGGAGTCTGCACATTCTCCCTGCGTCTGTGTGGATTTCCTCCGGGTGCTCCGGTTTCCTCCCACTGTCCGAAAGACGTGCTGGTTAGGTGCATTGGCCATGCTAAATTCTCCCTCGTGGTCACCAAACAGGTGCTGGCTTGTGGCAACTAAAGGATTTTCACAGTAACCTCATTGTAGTGTTAATGTAAGCCTGTTTGTGACACTAATAAATAAATATACTGTTATAGTGTCATGTTCAAAATAAAGAAATCAATTCAGTGTAACTTAGGTAAGGGGCCCATTAACTACTCCCACAAGAGACCTTTAACATTTCTTATCTCAACCCAAACCGATCCTTCATCCTGATCTTTCAGGCTAAGGTGGTAGCTTTGTACTGAACTAATGTCATCGTTAATTAATGGGAGATCCTATCACCTTTTCCGAACTTGCTGCCATTCCATTATGTCAAATACCCTTCTATATTTAGATCCCAGCCTCCGTGACCTTTCAACTAAGTCTCTGTAATGTCTATCAGGACACACACATTTATCTCTATCCGCGCTGACAATTCATCCTTTTTGTTACAAATGCTGTGTGCATTTTTAGAGATTCAATAATCTAATAGGTATTTCAGGAGAAACCTCTTTACCAGCGAGTGGTGAGAACTCACTATCACAGCGAGTGGTTGAGGTGAACAGCATGAATACATTGAAGGGGAAGCTGGATACTTACATGAGGGAGAGAGGAATAGAAGGATATGCTGATGGGGGGGTGAGTGGAGCTCATGTGGAGCATAAATACTGACACATACCAATTGAGCCGACTGGCCTGGCCCTGTGCTGTAGACTCAATGGAACAGAGACAAATGTATTTATTTCAGATCGACCTGTAGCGTTAGGAAAAACACTATTTACTCTCCAGGATAAATAAATGTCCCTCATCAGCTTTTGTGGATCATTTCAGTGGAAATGTGCTCTCCCAGGCTCAAAGAGCATCAGCCCACTGGAAACAAAGTCATGAGACCGGCCAGTCCAGCAGAAAGAAACCCTCCGACCCTCCCGTTTCATCACCTGTCAGAATGAACATGGTTCAGTCCTGGGTGTGATTAACAGCAGAATCCAATGCTTGGAATCGCTTGTGAATTCGCTGGTGTCTCAGCAGGTGGGATGATCGTGTGAATCCCTTTCCACATTCAGTGCAGGTAAATGGTCGCTCCCCAGTGTGAAGTCGCTGGTGTGTCAGCAGGTTAGACAATCGACTGAATCCCTTCTGACACACAAAGCAGTTAAATGGCCTCTCCCCAGTGTGAACTCGCTGGTGTGAAATCAGGTTGGATGAATCACTGAATCCCTTGCTGCACATTGAGCAGGTGAATGGCCTCTCCCCAGTGTGGACTCGCTGGTGTGTCTGCAGGCTGGATGCCTGACTAAATCCCTTCCCACACAGAAAGCAGGTGAACGGCCTCTCCCCAGTGTGAGTTCGCTGGTGTGAAAACAGGTTGGATGAATCACCGAATCCTTTACCACACTCAAAGCAGGTGAAGGAAGCCTCCCCAGTGTGAAGTTGCTGGTGTCTCAGCAGGTTGGCGGAGTTAGTGAATCCCTTCCCACACACAGAGCAGGGAAACGGCCTCTCTCCGGTGTGAACTCGCTGGTGTGAATACAGGTTGGATGACTGAGCAAATCCTTTACCACACATGGAGCAGATAAACGGCCTCTCCCCAGTGTGAACTCTCTGGTGTGTCTGCAGTGTGGATGAATCGCTGAATCCCTTCTCACACATGGGGCAAGTGAATGGCCTCTCTCCATTGTGAACTCGCTGGTGTATCAGCAAGTGCGATGACTGAGTGAATCCCTTCCCACACTGAGAGCAGGTGAATGGCCTCTCCCCAGTGTGAACTCGCTGGTGTGTCCGCAAGATCGATAACCGAGTGAATCCTTTCCCACAATTGGAGCAGGTGAACGGCCTCTCCCCGGTGTGACTGCGTTGATGAATTTCCAGCACTGATGGGGAACGGAATGACTTTTCACAGTCCTCACATTTCCATGGTTTTTCCATGATCCGTGTGTCTTTCTGTCTCTCCTGCAGTTTTCACAATACGTGCACTGGAACACCGTCACTCGGGTTGCACGGGCCTTGATGCTTTTCTGTTCACACCAATGGTTCACCCAATTCAAACAGCTATACGTTTCTTCTTCCAGATTCAAACCGATGACATTCAGCTGCCATGAATTGAGTGACTGTTAGATCTTGACATTTCTATCAGTAAATCCTCTCCTTCTAATATCCTGTAAAAAGAATTTACAAAAGTCATCACTATCAAAACAAGATAGAAATTCAGTACAGACAATTCTAATTCATGTGGAACTCTGCAAAGGATGTCAATATCTTTAAGAGAGAGAGAAACCTGGGCCAACCTTTCCAGAGTCTGCAACCTCCCTGGATTCACTTCCTTTCCCTTCAGTTGCTGCAAGTCCCCAATTTCCCCCAGAATGAGAAAAGAAATGGAAAGGGGGAAACATTGATTTCCTCCCAGATGTTGCCCAGAAGAGGGAGTTTCACTGAGTCTGAATCTGAATCAATCGAGCTTCCGCATTGTGACGTCCACAATGGAGCCTGCCTGAATGAGCCAATAAGAATCAGTCTCTTCCGCAATGACGTCATGGTGTTCCAGTGCGCAGGCCCGGGCGCGCGGACCCGGGAGCCCCGCCCCCACCCATTGTTCCCCCTCCCCCTGCACCTCTTCCAGCCAAGGTTTCCAGGCAACCGGCTGACGGCTCCGGCCAGAGCGAGAAGCCGCTCGGTGATCTCCCCCCGGCCCCGGGATTGCGCATGTCCAAGGGAGAGGGGAAACTGGCATGTGCGGGGTAGCCCGCCTCCTGACCGTCATGCTGGGGTGTTGACCAATGGGAAGAGTTGGAGGACCGGAAGGACTCTTGTCGTCCAGCCAATCAGGTCTTTGTGACACTCAGATTGAGCTGCACTGAAACTTCCTCCTGTCGGAAGGGAGTTATTTGAGATTATATGGATTACAGCTTCATATCCCAGAGGAAGCGAGGTACCTAAGTATGTTTTATTCTCCAAACAAGCGATCAGATGACATCGAACCCTGGCGGATAACTAATTTATCACTTATTTCCTTAAAAGAGGCCAACATCTAGCTCTTTCCTTTGTACTTTGATTTTTGTTCGGGCTGTTCCCCCTCCTTTTGGGGAGCTGCCCCTTTTACTTTGTCATGATTTAACTTGAGTTTGTTCATTTGTTTTGACCTAAAAGAGGCCAATATCTGTGAGTAAAACACTTTCTTTTCTCCCCTTTCCATTTCTTTTCTCGTTCTGGGGGAAATTGGGGACTTGCAGCAACTGAAGGGAAACGAAGTGAATCCAGGGAGGCTGCAGACTCTGGAAAGGTTGGCCCAGGTCTCTCTCTCTCTCTTAAAGACATTGACATAGAAACATAGAAGGTAGGAGCAGGAGGAAGCCATTTGGCCCTTCGAGCCTGCTCCGCCATTCATTACAATCATGGCCTAATCCTGCTTTTTCCCCATAACCTGTGATCCCATTCGCCCCGAGTGCTTTATCCAGCCGCCTCTTGAATACATTCAATGTTTTGGCACCAACTACTTCCTGTGGTAATAAATTCGACAGGCTCACCACTCTTTGGGTGAAGAAATGTCTCCTCACCTCCGTCCTAAATGGTCTGCCCTGAATCCTCAGACTGTGACCCCCAGTTCTGGACTCCATCAGGAACATCCTCCCTGCATCTATCCTGTCTCGACCTGTTGGAATTTTATCAGTCTCTTTGAGATTCCCCCATCATTCATCTGAACTCCAACGAAAACAATCCTAACCTAGTCAGTCTCTCCTCCTACATCAGTCCTGTGATTCCCTGAATCAGCCTGGTAAACATCCTTTGCTCCCTCAGCTTGACACATTTATTTGTCTGTCTAAAAGATGGTCTTTTTCCTAATGTTCACAATTAAAGGGCAGCTTTCCCCAGGAGATGGCTGACATTTAAGCGTACAGTAAATTAATATAGGACAGAGATATGTCTAGTGTTATTATATGGTACCCAGATTAGATACATTCTTTATGCTTCTGTAATAAAATACATTTATTATTATTTCTTGCATTGTAATATAAGGCTGTAGCGATGTTATACATTTCCAGTCATAAAGTAATTACAGCACAGAAGGAATCCATTCGGTAACTCGAGTCTATGCTGACTCTCTGTATAACATTCCAGTCCCATTCCCACTCGATATCCCCATTCTCCTGAAAGTTTATTTCCATCAAGTGCCCATCCAATTTCATTTTTAAATAGAATCCTGTTCTGAATTTCTATCCTGTACTGACACTGATGACTTTTGTAAACTCATTTTACAGGATATTGAAAGAGGAATCACAGGCCGAAATCTCAAACGTCACGTCTGGATCTGACAGAGTCATATTCCTTGGGAGCTGAATCTAGAAGGAGAAATTGTTGTCCGGTCTGTCGATTTGAAAAGATTTCAAACATCAGTGTGACTGGAAAAGCACCAACACACTGCCACACGCGAGTGAGAATCTTCCAGCGCACTGACTAAAGAGCTTTAACCAGTTACACAGCCTGAATAAATATCACACCATTCACAGCGGGGAGAGACTGTACCCGTGTTCTGTGTGCGGACGAGGCTTCAACTGATTGTCCACCCAAGACAGAGGCAAGGACACCTGCACCATGGAGAAACCATGGAAATGTGCAGACTGTGGGAAGAGATACAGATACCCAAATGAGCTGGAAGCTCATCAGCGCAGCCACACTGGGGAGAGACCATTCACGTGCTCTCAGTGTGGGAAGGGATTCACTCAGTCATTCAACCTGCGGACACACCAACGAGTTCACACTGGGGAGAGGCCGTTCACGTGTTCTCAGTGTGGGGAGGGATTCAGTCATTTATCCAGCCTGCGGAGGCACCAGCAAGCTCACACTGGGGAGAGGCCATTCATCTGCTCTCAGTGTGGGAAAGGATTCGCTTGTTCATCCAACCTGCGGGCACATGAGCACATTCATACTGGGGAGAGGCCATTCACCTGCCCTCAGTGTGGGAAGGGATTCACTCAGTCATCCCACATGCAGACACACTACCAAGTTCACACAGGGGAGAGGCCATTCACCTGCTGTCAATGTGGGGAGGGATTTACTCGGACATCCCACCTGCAGATACACCAGCGAGTTCACACTGGGGAGAAGCCGTTCATCTGCTCTCAGTGTGGGAAAGGATTCACTCAGTCATCCCACCTGCAGAAACACCAGCGAGTTCACACTGGGGAGAGGCCATTCACCTGCTCTGTGTGTGAGAAGAAATTCAGTCTTTCATCCCACCTTTTGAGACACCAACAAGTTCACGAGTGATTCCAGGGGTTGGATTCTGCTGTTATTGTTTCTGCTCTCAATTACATCCAGGACTGCATTTTGTTCATTCTCACAGTTGGTCAATGGGGAGGGTCGGAGGGTTTCTTTCTGCTGGAGTGGCCGGTCTCACAACTTTGCCTCCAGTGAGCTGATGCTCTTTGAGTCTTGTTGCAAATACCTGATTTCAAATTTCACACGGATCACAGAGTGACAGGATGTTAGGAAGTTTAGAGATAATTAGTAAGGATTTCTGTTTGGAACCCCCCAAATGCCCATCCAATTTCTTTTGTAATTGTTTATTGTCTCCACTTCCTCCACCCTCGTAGGCAGCGAGTTCCAGGTCATTACCATTCGCTGCATCAAAATATTCTTCCTCACATCCCCCCCCTGCATCTCTGACCCAAAACCTTAAATCTGTGCCCCCCCTCGTCCTTGTCCCATCAGCTAATGGGAACAGTTTTTCTTTGTCCACCTTGTCTAAACCTGTCAGAATCTTGTCAGGAAGGTGTACCTGGAAATCCCTCCCTAACAGCACTGTGGGCGTACTTACATCTCGGGCATTGTAGCAGTTCAAGAAGGCAGTGTTGGGGTTGACCATGGCCGAGGCAGCTACATACAGCCACATATCCTGCTATAATTAAAGGACTGCAGATTGAATGTGAGGCATTATGGGACTGGACTATCTTGACCATGTTTCTGTGACGGCTCAGTTTCTGCAATCACAAACCATTAAAGCTGCTTAGCAAAGCTCCAAAAGAGGACCTTGTGAGAATATTTACACAGAATGAGTTAGAATTAAACTTATTCCATAAGTTTGGGCGGCATGGTGGCACAGTGGTTAGCACTGCTGCCTCACAGCGCCAGGGACCTGGGTTCGATTCCTGGCTTGGGTCACTGGCTGTGTGGAGTCTGCACATTCTCCCCGTGTCCGTGTTTCCTCCGGGTGCTCCGGTTGCCTCCCAAAGTCCAAAGATATGCGGTTTAGGTGGATTGGCCGTGCTAAATTTCTCCTTAGTCTCAGGGGGACTAGCTAGGGTAAATGCATGGGGGACAGGGCCTGGGTGTGATTGTGGTCAGTGGAGACTCGATGGGCCAAATGGCCTCCTTCTGCACTATAGGATTCTATGAATCTATGAATAACCAGCTGGTATTCAGCGGCTGAGATATCCAAATCTCACAATCAACAAACGGTGGTAGGTCGTTGATTAAGAAGTGTTCTCAGGCATTGCTTAAATTATTTTATCATAGATTTGTGATAAGAACTGTGAAGGTCTTGTGACCCGGTAGTCGGTGAAGTGACGGTACACTCCAAGTAGCACTGGACTGAAAAGTGGACGTCTAAGAGTGGATTCTAATGGTTATAATCCAACCCAGGCATGGCCAGTGAAAAATTCAGAGCTCGAGTGGGCACCAGACAGATTTCTTACCTGTCTTTTGGAAACTAAGAACAAGAAACTTATCGATAAAATGATTTGAGAATAGGGCCAACATTTTGAGCCTGGATGACACTTCATAGGAGCTCTCATGAAGGGTCATCCAGACTTGAAACGTTGGCGCTATTCTCTCCCTACAGATGCTGTCAGATCTGCTGGGATTTTCCAGCATTTTCTGTTTTTGTTTTACTTTTATAATAAATGATTCGGTCTGATTGGAATCCCCACGACCCTCCCGCAAAACAGAGAAAGTGGTGACAAAAGGAGAAAAAGGATATGGATGATAGAGTCTGGGTTCTGATTCTCCGAGCCCATGTAGAAGTAACAAAACGAGTGAACCAGTTTATAAAGAACAGAAATTCCCATCCCTCACAAAAAACTGATCAAATTAAAATAGGTTGAGGAATATAACAAAAAAATTAATAGATGAAGTTTAAAATCAAGTTTCTTTTGTTGTTAGAGAGGGGATTTTTCACAGTAACCTCATTGCAGTTTTAATGTAAGCCTACTTGAGACTAATTATAAACTTTAAGTTTTTTAAAGTTATTTTGTTAGAGGGGTTCAGAATACCTTGAGATTAAAAACTAATAAAGGCTATTGAAACAGGGTGGACTGACTTAGACGAACGTAGAATAAGGACCACAACGTGCCTTATTTATATTATACAAAGATACTGTCTGCATAGAGGTACAAATAATCACTGGTAGAGAATTTAAACATGTACTTTTTGGACTAAAATGTAGACCTTGGCCAAACTGCAGACTGCCATAAAGCATAATGCACCTTTACCCGGGTCCAATCCCTGTACCCTGACACACTGACCCCACTAATCAACAGAGCACCTTGACCCTGGCCCTATCCCTGTATCCTGACATACTGACCCCACTAATAAACAGAGCACCTTTCCCCAGGCCCTGTCCCAGACACACTGACCCTACTAATCAACAGATTAGGTCCTCCAGTCCCGCCCCTCATTCACTCTGATTGGTTGGAGGACCAGCCGCTCCCGCTCGGTCCTCCAGTCCCGCCCCCTCTTCCGATTGGTCCGGAGCTGCCGTCAGTCATTCCCCGGGTATTGTGATGTGGAGCATGCGCAGTGTCATTGCTGGCCTTGGCGCTTGTTTGTCCCGGAGAAGCGGAGTCAGCGTTAGGCGGTGGCTGGGAGGATTTGGAAACACTTTGTGGATCCGCAAACCCTTCAGAATCATTGTCAGCTCCCTGGTTTGCAGCTGCGGGGCTTCTCCCTCCCTCCCTCCCGGGAACAGGCTCAGGTTAACGGCCCCATCCTGGTTTGGGAGCTGGAGCATGCGCAGTGCCTGCGGCAGACGGTAAGGCGCTCGAGCGAGCGGGTTTTAAATGGAGATTTGTACAAAGATCCAATGCGGATCCAGAGCCCGAAATAAAACCGGAAACAGAAATGGAGTTGGCGGGTGGGTGGTGAGGCTTTATAAACACCCGGTGTCGGCCACAAACCCTCAATTTGCGAAGCAAATTCCTCGGGCCTTCCGAAGGTTCAGACCCGAGTTCACATCCGCCATCTTTATAGGGAACCACGTATTGCAAAGCGCATGCGCATCCGCCATCTTTGTTGAGGTAAATTGGAATAACGCATGCGCAGCCACCATACATCTGGAGGGTGAAACCAAATGAAGAACCCACTGGAGACAAAAAAAATCAGATAGTTTGTTATAAAATCAATGTGTTGTTGTAAAACCGGAAGTTAGGGTTACAGCCAACAACAACTTCTATTTATATAACACCATTAATATCAGGGTGGTTAGCACTGCTGCCTCACAGCTTCAGGGACTCGGGTTCAATTCCAGCCTTGGGTCACTGTGCAGAGTTTGCACGTTATCCCTCTGACTGTGGGTTTCCTCTGGATGCTCTGGTTTTCTCCCACCGTCCAAAGATGTGATGCTCAGGGGAATTGGCCATGCTATATTGCCCCTTCGTGTACAAAGATGTGCAGGTCAGGTGGGTTAGAGGTATAGATCTGGGGTAAAATATTCAGAGTTGGTCCAGACTTGATGGGCCAAATGGTTTCCTTCTGCATGGTAGGAATCCTTGTGCAGTGAAGGTCTAGTCACAAATGGTGGAGTGATTAAAAAATGGAATGTGTAGGAAGCCAGAATCAAAGCAGTACTAGAGGTGATTCCAGAGATGGGGAGGAACAGGCCTTGGAGTGATTTGTATAAATTAGTTGTAAGGATGCATGAAAAATATGCAACATTTCATTTAGATCTCATAGAATCCCACAGTGCAGAAGGAGGCCATTGGGCCCATCGAATCTGCATTGACCACAATCCCACCCAGGCCCTATCACCGTTACCCCATGCATTTACCCGAGCTAGACCCCCCACCCCACCCACACAAACACTCAGGGTTAATTTAGCATTGCCAATCTACTTAATCCGCACCTGTTTGGACAGTGGGAGGAAACTGGAGCACCTGGAGGAAACTCATGCAGACACAGGGAGAACATGCAAACTTCACACAGACAGTGAACCAAGCTGGGAATCAAACTTGGGTTCCTAGTGCTGTGAGGCAGCAGTGCTAACCACTGTCCCACCGTGCCGCCCTCAGCTCAGGGAGGAGGGAGAGTGTGTGGGACATAGATTTACTGTTTTGGGAAACCAGAGCAGAAAAGTTGTTCCTTAGAAATTAGACTTGTCTGATCAGAATTCTATCCTGGACTGACAGTAGTTTTGTAAACTCCTTTTGCAGGATGTTTGAAGGGGGAAATTTACAGTCAGCAAAATGGACTCAAGTTTCACACCAAGATTTAACAGTTGCTCAATTCACCAGCACCTGAACACTATCAGCCTTTGAATGTGGAGTGCGGGAAAAGATTTCAAACTTCAGTGTGACTGGAAAAGCACCGAGAGACACACCCGAGTGAGACTTTTCCAGTGAACTGACTGTGGAAAGAGCTTTAACCAGTTACACAGCCTGAAAAAACATAACACCATTCACAGCAATGTGAATCTGTGCATGTGTTCTTTGTGTGGACGAGGCTTCAACTAATCACCCAATATGGAGAGACATGATGATATTGACACCATAGAGAAACCGTGGATATGTGGGGACTGTGGGAAAGCATTCACTTGCCCATCCAAACTGGAAACTCATCGACGCACCCACACTGGGGAGAGACCCTTCACCTGCCCCGTGTGTTGGAAGGAATTTACTCAATCATCCTGCCTAACATTACACCAGCGAGTTCACACTGGAGAGAGACCATACACTTGCTCTGTGTGTGGGAAGGGATTCGTCCAGATGTATAACCTACAATTACACCAGAGAATTCATACCAGGGAGAGGCCGTTCACCTGCTCCGTGTGTGGAAAGCGATTCATTAATTCATCCAACCTTGTGACACACCAGAGAGTTCACACTGAGGAGAGGCCATTCAGCTGCACTGACTGTGGAAAGAGCTTCAGACATTCATCCAGCCTCAAAGCACATCAGCGACTTCACACTGGGGAGAGACCATTCACCTGCTCAGAGTGTGGGAAGGGATTCACTACCTCCTCCCACCTGGTGACACACCAGCGACTTCACGAGTGAGTGCAGGGAGTGGATTCTGCTGTACTTGCTGCTGTTAATCACATCCAGGAGTGAGCCACATTCATTCTGACATTTGAGGTTTGTTTCTGCTTGTAAGTGGGCTGCAGGTTAATATTCTCGATCTAGAGCTGTGTGTGTTTTTGGGGTTGCAGTTTCCCTTTAAGAACCACTGTCTGTGATCTTTCCCCATCATTCAGGAACTCTCATCACATATTCTTTACAGTACAGAAAGAGGCCATTCAGCCCATCAAGTCTGCACTGGCTCACTGAAAGAGCTTAATCCCATTCCCCTGCCATACCCCTGTAACCTTGCACACTCTTTCTTTTCAGATAACAATCCAATTCTTTTGAGTACCTTGATCAAACCTGCCTCCACTGCTCTCACAGGACGTTTATTCCAGACTCCAACCACCCACTCGGTGAAAATAATTTTCCTCACATCACTTTGACTCTGTTTTCCCCATTAACGTAGGTCTCTGCCCTCTAGTTCTTGATGTTCTCTTGGTGGGAACATTTCCTCACTATTTCACCTGCCCAACTCCTCAGGATTTTGAGTACCTCTATCAATCTCCTCTCGACCATCTTCAATCAGACAATTAACATTTATTTCTTCAGATAATCTCTAACTGACGTGGAATTTAATATTCTGACATCTGTTAAATAAATCAGCTTTGTTTCAAACATACGGTGTGTTAAATCCTTGATTTTCTCCAGGATAAGAGATTAATTGATGTCCTGTTACTGACTGTTCTGTTTTTTGGTTCTTTTCTCCTTTCTAACTCTTGATTATTTCAGTCTCAGACCTTGAGTTACACTGATTTTTTAAAATTTGATTTATTATTGTCACATGTATTAGCATAAAGTGAAAAGTATTGTTTCTCATCATGGACAAGTCCCAGCTCCCTATACCTTTCCGAGTATCTCTCCCAGCCTTGAGATCTAGGGAAGTTTTCAGCATTAAAAATAGAAAATACTGGAAATTATAATCCATACTTTTCCAAGTGTCAGTTGATTGTGTCTCAAATTATTGGCTTTTCCCCACCGCTGATGTTAAGCTGATTGTTCTGTAATTGCTGTGTTTTTGAACAGGGATGTAACATTTACATTCTCTGTCCTTTGTCACTACGACTCTATAAGGATTGGAAGGTTGTGGCCAGAGCGCCACAAGCTCCATGTGAAGGACAGTGTGTGTCAGAGTGCAGCAGTCCCTCAATGTCAGACTGCAGTGTCAGCCTAGATAATGTGCTCAGCTTGATGAGTATTTCCTGTTGTTATTGATGTGGATCATTCAGAAACAATGGACTCTGATGATGTCATCCAGTCCTGCTGCGATGATGTCATAGAGACTATTACATCACAGCAGAGCCTTAGTGGTGAAAACAGTTTTGTTCCAGATGGGAGGTGATGGCCCAATGGTATTATCCCTAGACTTAATCCATAAACTCAGCTAATGTTCTGGGGACCGGGTTCAAATCCCACCACAGCAAGTGGTGTAATTTGAACAAAGAACAAGAAAAAAGAAAATTATAGCACAGGAACAGGCTCTTTGGCCCTCCAAGCCTGCACTGATTATGCTGCCCGTCTGAACTAAAAAGGCCTCCGGGGACCATATCCCTCTATTCCCATTTTATTCATGCATTTGTCCAGGTGTCCCTTAAAGGTCACTATCATATCTGCTTCCACTACCTCCCCCGGCAGCGAGTTCCAGGCACCTGCCACTCTTTGTAAAAAAAAACTTGCCTCGTACATTTAATTCAATAAAAATAATTGAATTCAATTAAAAAAATCAGAATTAAGAATCTACTGCTGACCATGAAACCATTGTCAATTGTCAGAAAAAAACCATTTGGTTCAGTAAAGCAAAAAGTAAAGTTTATTTATTAGTCACAAGTAGGCTCACGTTAACAGTGCAGTGAAGTTACTGTGAAATTCCCCAGGTTGCCACACTCCGGCATTTGTTCGAGTCAATGCACCGGACCAGCATGTCTTTCAGACTGTGGGAGGAAACCGGAGCACCCGGAGGAAACCCACGCAGACATGCAGAGAACATGCAAACTCAACACAGACAGTGACCCAAGCTGGGAATTGAACCCGGGTCCCTGGCGCTGTGAGGCAACAGTGTTAACCACTGTGCCACCCCATGAACAAAGAACAGTACAGCACAGGAAACCGGCCCTTCGGCCCTCCAAGCCTGTGCCGCTCCTTGGTCCAACTAGACCAATCGTTTGTATCCCTCCATTCCCAGGCTGCTCATGTGACTATCCAAGTAAGTCTTAAACGATGTCAGCGTGCCTGCCTCCACCACCCTACTTGGCAGCGCATTCCAGGCCCCCACCACCCTCTGTGTAAAAAACGTCCTCTGATGTCTGAGTTATACTTCGCCTCTCTCAGCTTGAGCCCGTGACCCCTCGTGATCGTCACCTCCGACCTGGGAAAAAGCTTCTGATCTGGGAAAAAGCTTCCCACTGTTCACCCTGTCTATACCCTTCATAATCTTGTATACCTCTATTAGATCTCCCCTCATTCTCCGTCTTTCCAAGGAGAACAACCCCAGTCTACCCAATCTCTCCTCATAGCTAAGACCCTCCATACCAGGCAACATCCTGGTAAACCTTCTCTGCACTCTCTCCAATGCCTCCACGTCCTTCTGGTAGTGCGGCGACCAGAACTGGATGCAGTACTCCAAATGTGGCCTAACCAGCGTTCTATACAGCTGCATCATCAGACTCCAGCTTTTATACTCTATACCCCGTCCTATAAAGGCAAGCATACCATATGCCTTCTTCACCACCTTCTCCACCTGTGTTGCCACCTTCAAGGATTTGTGGACTTGCACACCTAGGTCCCTCTGTGTTTCTATACTCCTGATGACTCTGCCATTTATTGTATAACTCCTCCCTACATTATTTCTTCCAAAATGCATCACTTCGCATTTATCCGGATTAAACTCCATCTGCCACCTCTCCGCCCAATTTTCCAGCCTATCTATATCCTGCTGTATTGCCCGACAATGCTCTTCGCTATCCGCAATTCCAGCCATCTTCGTGTCATCCGCAAACTTGCTGATTACACCAGTTACACCTTCTTCCAAATCATTTATATATATCACAAATAGCAGAGGTCCCAGTACAGAGCCCTGCGGAACACCACTGGTCACAGACCTCCAGCCGGAAAAAGACTCTTCGACCACTACCCTCTGTCTCCTATGGCCAACACAGTAAGAAGTTTAACAACACCAGGTTAAAGTCCAACAGGTTTATTTGGTAGCAAAAGCCACACAAGCTTTCGAGGCTCTGAGCCCCTTCTTCAGGTGAGTGGGAATTCTGTTCACAAACAGAACTTATAAGACACAGACTCAATTTACATGAATAATGGTTGGAATGCGAATACTTACAACTAATCCAGTCTTTAAGAAACAAAACAATGGGAGTGGAGAGAGCATCAAGACAGGCTAAAAAGATGTGTATTGTCTCCAGACAAGACAGCCAGTGAAACTCTGCAGGTCCACGCAACTGTGGGAGTTACAAATAGTGTGACATAAATTCTGATTCTAGGATCGCATGATAAAGACTCAGGAGGAAAAAAGCAGAAATATTTATGTGAAATAGTGTGACATAAACCCAATATCCCGGTTGAGGCCGTCCTTGTGTGTGCGGAACCTGGCTATCAGTTTCTGCTCCGCGACTCTGCGCTGTCGTGTGTCGCGAAGGCCGCCTTGGAGAACGCTTACCCGAATATCAGAGGCCGAATGCCCGTGACCGCTGAAGTGCTCCCCAACAGGAGGAGAACAGTCTTGCCTGGTGATTGTCGAGCGGTGTTCATTCATCCGTTGTCGCAGCGTCTGCATAGTTTCCCCAATGTACCATGCCTCGGGACATCCTTTCTTGCAGCGTATCAGGTAGACAACGTTGGCTGAGTTGCAAGAGTATGTACCGTGTACCTGGTGGATGGTGTTCTCACGTGAGATGATGGCATCTGTGTCGATGATCCGGCACGTCTTGCAGAGGTTGCTGTGGCAGGGTTGTGTGGTGTCTTGGTCACTGTTCTCCTGAAGGCTGGGTAGTTTGCTGCGGACAATGGTCTGTTTGAGGTTGTGCGGTTGTTTGAAGGCAAGAAGTGGGGGTGTGGGGATGGCCTTGGCGAGATGTTCGTCTTCATCAATGACATGTTGAAGGCTCCGGAGGAGATGCCGTAGCTTCTCCGCTCCGGGGAAGTACTGGACAACGAAGGGTACTCTGTCCACTGTGTCCCGTGTTTGTCTTCTGAGGAGGTCGGTGCGGTTTTTCGCTGTGGCGCGTTGGAACTGTTGATCAATGAGTCTAGCGCCATATCCTGTTCTTATGAGGGCATCTTTCAGCGTCTGGAGGTGTCTGTTGCGATCCTCCTCATCCGAGCAGATCCTGTGTATACGGAGGGCTTGTCCGTAGGGGATGGCTTCTTTAACGTGTTTAGGGTGGAAGCTGGAGAAGTGGAGCATCGTGAGGTTATCCGTGGGCTTGCGGTACAGTGAGGTGCTGAGGTGACCGTCCTTAATGGAGATGCGCGTGTCCAAGAATGCAACCGATTCCGGAGAGTAGTCTATGGTGAGCCTGATGGTGGGATGGAACTTGTTGATGTCATCATAGAGTTGTTTCAGTGATTGTTCACCATGAGTCCAAAGGAAGAAAATGTCATCGATGTATCTAGTGTATAGCACCGGTTGAAGGTCCCGTGCGGTGAAGAAATCTTGTTCGAACCTGTGCATGAAGATGTTGGCATATTGAGGTGCAAATTTGGTCCCCATGGCTGTTCCGTGTGTCTGGATGAAGAACTGGTTGTTGAAGGTGAAGATATTGTGGTCCAGGATGAAGCGGATGAGATGTAAAATTGCATCTGGAAACTGGCAGTTGTTGGCGCTGAGCACTGAGGCCGTTGCAGCAATGCCATCGTCATGGGGGATGCTGGTGTAGAGTGCTGAGACATCCATTGTGACGAGGAGCGCTCCTGGTTCAACTGCTCCATGTGTGCCGAGTTTCTGTAGGATGTCCGTCGTGTCGCGACAAAAGCTGGGGGTTCTTTGTACAATGGGTTTCAGGATGCCCTCGACATAGCCGGAGAGGTTCTCGCACAGGGTCCCATTGCCCGATACGATGGGACGGCCGGGTGTGTTTGCCTTGTGTATCTTCGGGAGGCAGTAGAGATCTCCAACGCGGGGAGTACGTGGGATGAGAGCACGGAGGGTGTTCTGAAGGTCCGGATCAAAGGTCTTGATCAGAGTGTTGAGTTGACGGGTGTGTTCTTTGGTCGGATCTGCAGGTAACTGTCTGTAGTGTTCCTCGTTGTTGAGTTGTCGGTACACTTCTTTGCAGTAATCCGTTCTGTTCAGTATGACGATGGCCCCTCCTTTGTCTGCTGGTTTGATGACAATGTTGCGGTTGGTCTTGAGAGCGTGGATGGCGTTACGTTGTGCTTGGGTGATGTTCGGGGCTGTCTTGTGAGTGCGGCTGATGAATTTGGTGTTGACGCACCTCCTGACGGCTTGGGCATACATGTCAAGTCGAGGGCAGCGGCCTTCCGGAGGAGTCCAATTCGACTCTTTCCTCTTCGGATGGCCAAGCCAGTTCTCCACCCATCTAGCCACTTCTCCTTGTATCCCATGAGCCTTAACCTTCTTAACCAACCTGCCATGTGGGACTTTGTCAAATGCCTTACTGAAATCCATATAGACAACATCCACGGCCCTTCCTTCATCAACTGTTTTTGTCACTTCCTCAAAAAACTCCACCAAATTTGTAAGGCACGACCTGAATGTCCGTTTGGGGAAGGAAATCTGCTGTCCTTACCTGTCTGGCCTACATGTGACTCCAGAGCCATAGCAATGTGGTTGACTGTCAACTGCCCTCTGAAATGGCCCAGTGAGCCACTCAGTTCGATGGTAACTAGGGATGGGCAATAAATGCTGGCCATGCAGTGACGCCCATGTCCCACAAATGCATAAAAAATCCTCACAGTTTAAATTCACACAGCCATTCTGTCTCCTTTTGTAATTACCACTCACTTCACCAGTTTAAATAAATGGACGTCAATGAACATAATTCATTCCTGGATGTGATTTACAGTAAAATCCAGTCACTGATTATTTGTGAACTCGCTGGTGACTCATCAGGGTGGATGAGCGAGTGAATCTCTTCCCACACACGAAGCAGGTGAATGGTCTCTCCCCAGTGTGAATTCGCTGGTGTCTCTGCAGGGTGGCTGATTGAATGAATCCTTTCTCACACTGCAAACAGATGAACGGCTTCTCCCCAGTGTGAACCCGCTGGTGTGCAGTCAGTTGACATAATTGTCTGAACCCAGTCCCGCAGTGAGAGCACCTGAATGGTCTCTCGTCAGTGTGAACAAGCTGATGGCGCATCAGGTCCACAGAACCTTTATAGCATTTCTCACAGTCAGCACATTTAAAAGGTCTCTCGTCAGTGTGAACTTGCTGGTGTTTCAGCAGAGTGGACGAATCGCTGAATCCCTTCCCACATTTGGAGCAGGTGAATGTTCTCTCCCCTGTGTGAACTCGATGGTGTTGTCGAAGCCCTGATGATCGAGTGAATCTCTTCCCACATTTGAAACAGATGAACGGCTTCTCCCCAGTGTGAATTCGCTGATGTGCAGTGAGTTCAGATGATTGTCTGAACCCAGTCTCACAGTGAGAGCATCTGAAGGGTCTCTCGTCAGTGTGAACAAGCTGATGTCGCATTAGATTCTGAGAACTTTTATAGCACTTCCCACAGTCCAGGCATTTAAATGGTCTCTCATCAGTGTGAACTTGCTGATGTTTCAGCAGAGTGGATGAATCAGTAAATCCCTTCCCACACTTGGAGCAGGTGAATGGCCTCTCCCCAGTGTGAACTCGGTGGTGTTGTTGCAGCCCAGATGATCGAGTGAATCCCTTCCCACACTCGGGACAGGTGAATGGCTTCTGCCCATTATGAACACGCTGGTGCCTCAACAGGTTGGATGACCAAGTGAATCCCTTCCCACACTCAGGGCAGGTGAATGGCCTCTCCCCAGTGTGACAGGGCTGATGAGTTTCCAGCTCAGACGGGGATCTGAATCCCTGCTCACAGTCCCCAGATTTCCACGGTTTATCTACACTGTGAACATTGCTGTTTTCTTGCATGTTAAAAACCCGATGATATTCAGATCCTGATGTGATGTTTGGTTTCAGTTTCCCTGACTGCAAATCTTCCCCTTCTAATGCCCTGTGAAATTGATTTAAAACAGAAAAAAGGGAGTGAGAGAGAACTCACAAAAACAGAAATGCAGGTTGTGAAATTGAGCTAGTTTTAGCGCCAATTTCCCACCCCCTTCCCGAATCCTTTGATTCCCTGAAAGATCTCTCCAGCTCTGGGCTAGAATTTTCCTCCATTTTAATCCTGGGAAAACTGCAGTTATTGTCACCGCTCTCTGCTACAAATTCCACCCATTGACTCCATCCCTCTCCTCGGAAACTGTCTGAGACTGAGCCAGACTGTTCACATAGCAAAATATTTCACCCAACCTGAGAATCTGACCACAAATCCACATCATTACCAAGACCAGTTCCACCTCAGTAACATCACCCAACTCCAGTCTCCTCTCAGTTCATCTGCTGCTGAAACCGTCACCCATTCCTTTGTTTTGAGTTGATTTGATTTATTATTGTCACATGCATTAGTATACAGTGAAAAGTATTGTTTCCTGCATACTATACAGACAAAGCATACCATTTATAGAGAAGGAAATGAGACTGTAGTGCTACAGTCATAGCTAGGGTGTAGAGAAAGATCAACTTAATGCAACGTAGGTCCATTCAAAAGTCTGATGGCAGCAGGGAAGAAGCTGTCCTCGAGTCGGTTGGTACGTGACCTCAGACTTTTGTATCTTTTTCCTGACGTAAGAAGGTGGAAGAGAGAATGTCCGGGGTGCGTGGAGTCCTTAATTATACTGGCTGCTTTAGCAAGGCTGCGGGAAGTGTAGACAGAGTCAATGGATGGGAGGCTGGTTTGAGTGATGGATTGGGCTACATTCACGACATTCTGTAGTTCCTTGCGGTCTTTGGGCAGAGCAGGAGCCATACCAAGCTGATGCTAATGCTTTCTATGGTGCATCTGTAAAAGTTGGTGCGAGTCATAGCTAACATGCCAAATTTCATAGAGTCATAGAGGTTTACAGCATGGAAACAGGCCCTTCGGCCCAACTTGTCCATGCTGCGCTTTTTTAAAAAACCCCGAAGCTAGTCCCAATTGCTCACATTTGGCCCTTATCCCTCTATACCCATCTTACCCATGTAACTGTCTGCAACGTTTTTTAAAAGACAAAATTGTACCCACCTCTACTACTACCTCTGGCAGCTTGTTCCAGACACGTTGCCCCTCTGGATCCTTTTGTATCTCTCCCCTCTCACCTTAAACCCATGCCCTCTAGTTTTAGACTCCCCTACCTTTGGGAAAAGATATTGACTATCGAGCTGATCTATGCCCCTCATTATTTTATAGAGCTCTATAAGATCACCTCTCAGCCTTCTATGCTCCAGCGAAAAAAAGTCCCAGCCTCTCCTTATAACTCAATCCATCAAGTCCCGGTAGCATCCCAGTAAATCTCTTCTGCACTCTTCTAGTTTAATAATATCCTTTCTATAATAGGGTGACCAGAACTGAACACAGTATTCCAAGTGTGGCCTTACCAATGTCTTGTACAACTTCAACAACTCCTGTATTCAATGTTCTGACCAATGAAACCAAGAATGCTGAATGCCTTCTTCACCATTCTGTCCACCTGTGACTCCAGTTTCAAGGAGCTATGAACCTGTACCCCGAGATCTCTTTGTTCTGTAACTCTCCCCAGTGGCCTACCATTAACTGAGTAAGTCCTGCCCTGGTTCAATCGACCAAAATTCAATACCTCGCATTTATCTAAATTAAACTCCATCTGCCATTCGTCAGCTCACTGACCCAATTGATCAAGATCCCGTTGCAATCCTGGATAACCTTCTTCACTGCCCACTATGCCACCAATCTTGGTGTCATCTGCAAACTTACTAACCATGCCTCCTATATTCTCATCCAAATCATTCATATAAATGACAAATAACAGTGGACCCAGCACCGATCCCTGAGGCACTCCGCTGGTCACAGGTCTCCAGTTTGAAAAACAACCCTCTACAACTACCCTCTGGCTTCTGTCATCAAGCCAATTTTGTATCCATTTAGCTACCTCACCCTGGATCTCGCGAGATTTTCCTTCGTCTTCTGAGAAAGTAGAGGTGTTGGTGGGCTTTCTTAACTATAGTGTTGGCTTGGGGGGACCAGGACAGGTTGTTAATGATCTGGGCACCTGAAAACATGAAGCTTTCGACCATTTCTACTTCATCCCCGTTGATGTAGACAGGACACATTCTCCACTATGTTTCCTTATGTCGATGGCAATCTCCTTCATTTCTGTTTACAATGAGGGGGAGATTATTGTTACTGCACCAGTTCACCAGATTCTCTATCTCATTCCTGTATTCTGTCTTGTCATTGTTGGAGATCCGACCCACTACGGTGGTGTCACCAGCAAACTTGAAAATCGAGTTGGAGGGAAATTTAGCCGCACAGTCATAGGTGTATAAGGAGTATAGTCGGGGCTGAGAACACAGCCTTGTGGGGCATCGGTGTTGAGGATGATCGTGGAGGAGGTGTTGTTGTCTATCCTTACTGATTGTGGTCTGTGGGTTAGGAAGTTCAGCATCCAGTCACAGAGGAAGGTGCCGAGACCCAGGCCACGGAGTTTGGAGATGAGTTTCGTGGGAATAATGATGTTGAAGGCTGAACTGTAGTCAATAAATAGGAGTCTGACATTGCTATCTTTGTAATCTAGATGTTCCAGGGTTGAGTGCAAGGCCAGGGAATTGGCGTCTGCTGTGGACTTGTTGGGCGGTAGGCGAACTGTATTGGATCCAGGCAGTCCGAGAGGCTGGAATTGATTCGTGCCATGACTAACCTTTCGAAGCACTTCATAATGATGGATGTTAGACCCACCGGACGAGAGCCATTAAGGCACGCTGCTTGGCTTTTCTTTGGTACTGAGATGATGGTCATCTTCTTGAAGCAGATAGGACCTCAGATTGTTGTAAAGAGAGGTTGATGATGTCTGCGAATACCCCGGCCAGCTGATCCATGCACGATCTGAGTGCTTGTTACCATTAGACTTAATAATTCTAACACACCCCTGGACGGTCTCCCTCACTCAACCTGTCTATTAACTTGAGGTCATCACAATTCTGCTGCCCACGTGTTTACTCATTCAAAATCTTGTTCACCCATCACCCCTGTGCTACAAAGGCTCCTGTTTATGAATCAACATTTTAAATTTCTCATCCTTGTTCTCAAGTCCCTCCATGGTTTCACCCCTCCCCATCTCTGTAATCTCCTCTCGCCTCACAACCCTCCAATATCTCTGCATTCCTTTCATTCCGGCTTCCTCAGCATTCACAGTTTTAATCACTCCATCATACGTGTCCGCACTCCCAGTTACCAAGGCCATAATCTTTGGAATTTCCCCCTAAACTGCTCCCCCTCTGTATCATCCTTCCCCCCCCCCCCTTTAAGATACTCATTAAAACTACCTCTTTAACCAAGCCTTTACCCATCCACCCTCATGTCTGCTTACATGACTCGATGTCAAATGTTGCTTTATATCACACCTGAGAAACGCCTCAGAATGCGCCAGTACATGAAAGATGCTGTATAAATACACATTGTAATTATTGATTTGGAGATGTATCACTGTCCCTTCATCATCACTGGATGAATAGCCTGTAACTCTTGACCTAAAGGAGAGCACTTTCACCACATGGACTGCAGCTGTTCAAGAAGATAAAACATAATCTTCTCCACAGGTAATTTCAGAGAAACCCTACAGTGCAGAAAGAGGCCATTCGGCCCATCGAGTCTGCACCAACCACAATCCCACCCAGGCCCTACCCCCATATCCCTACATATTTTACCCGCTAATCCCTCTAATCTACGCATCCCAGGACACTAAGAGGCAATTTTTTTATAGCATAGCCAATCAACCTAACCGGCACATCTTTGGACTGTGGAAGGAAACCAGAACACCCGGAGGAAACCCACACAGACACGAGGAGAATGTGCAAACTCCGCACAGACAGTAACCCAAGCCAGGAATCGAACCCAGGTCCCTGGAGCTGTGAAGCAGCAGTGCGAACCACTGTGCTACCGTGCCGCCCGTTTTGGGGATGGGAAATATTTTCTGTTGGTCTTGTTAGTGAAAAGACAGGGTAGTGGGATGAGCTGATTCCCTTGTAGAGAACCAGCAAATGCATGACGGGTTAGTCATTTTCTGTAGTGTAATAATTCAATGTTTCTGTGGCTTAATGAAAAAGAGACCAATTCTGGAGGCCAGGAACTAACTTCTGAAATCAATGCCCACTGCCTCCAATAGAGGTGGTGGCTGCACATGCGCCCTGTTGCCCATTGCCCCCTATAAAGATGGCCACCGCCCTGCTGTCCATTGCCCCCAATTAATGTGGCGGTCACGCTGTCCATTGTTCTCGAAAGATGGAGGCTGCAAAATCGGTCAGGCAGGGCCTCGGGCGTCTTATTTGTGGTTTGAAGCTAATATCCGATGTTTATGAAAGCTCCGCTTCCTATACCGGGTGTTTATGAGTCCTCCCTTTTGACTCTCAGGCTCCATTTAATCTCACTCACCCGGTGTCTACAACCAGTTTCTGGTCTCCCTGCTGCTCCGACACCACCCCATCCGACCACTGCCTACACCGCACTGCGCATGCTCCAGTCAGAGAGGCACTGAGCCTGCGCAATGATCTCCTGTATTGAAGATAGGGTATAGTAACCCTCTCGGTGCACGCTGGGTAATGGCACCGCCATTGCCACTTGATATTGTCAAATACAAATACATCTTTTGTGGTCCATGATCGTAATGACTGGCCTGACCGAGAATGGCTTACTCCTGTTCCTATTTTCTATGAAAACATATTTAAACAGGCTTATTTTAAATTACTTAACACCTTCCTTGAAATAGTGTGCACAGTGTAATTACCACAATCATTTGTCAGTCTGGGAATTTAAACCTGCTGTTTCACTTTCAGTCAGGAACACGTCCCAGTTTCACACTAAACTTTGATTTGACAGCACGTTTCCAGCCTTCACCGTTGTTCAAAATTGTTGCAAACTCTCGGCAGCTGTGACGGTATTTGTAAACATGATGTGGAGATGCCGGTGTTGGACTGGGGTAAACACAGTAAGACGTTTAACAACACCAGGTTAAAGTCCAACAGCTTTATTTGGTAGCAAGTGTGGTAGCTAGTGTGGGTTTTGCTACCAAATAAAGCTGTTGGACTTTAACCTGGTGTTGTTAAACCTCTTACGGTATTTGTAAAGACAGAAACAGAGTCAATGTTTCCAGTCCAATATGACTCTTCAGTTCCAAAACATTAGCTCTGTTTCTGCAGAGATGCTACCAAACCTGCTGAGTTTTTCTAGCTTTGTTTTTATTTCTGATTTCCAGCATCTGTAATATTTTGATTTTATTTCACAATTGTTCACCTGACTCGAAACATAGTTATAAAAGAGCCTTCTGTTCCATGTCTAGGAGCTCTGGACTATAGAAAAGAGCAGTTGGGACACATTTCTTACACACCTCAGGATTAACCCACTTTGCTGTCAGTGAAGAGAGATGAGAAAGTCCAAAGTGCTGTTTGTCCCTCTCAGTGTGACCCTATGGCAGGAACAGACTGCAGTTCTGTTCCTGCTGTGTGAACCTCCCCCAGATTGCCCCTTCTGAGCTCCAGCCGGCAATGTTAAACATTCAGCTGGGAAAGACGAACATCTGCAACAATGTATTCAAATATCACTGTTTTATTTCACATTTATTTAGAATATTAAACTCCAGTCCAGTTACAGGGATTATGAACATAATCAGAAACAAATTCCAAATATCAGAATGAACAAAGTCCAGTCCTGAATGCGATTCATAGCAGCAGCAATAACAGCAGAATCCAGCCCCTGTCGTAACTTATGAACTTGCTGGTGTGTCAGAAGATGAGGTAACCGAATGAATCTCTTCTCACATGGAGCAGGTGAACAGCCTGTGAATGTGTTTGTGTATCAGCAGATACATTTTGCATTTAAATCTCTGCTCACAGTCAGAAGTTTGAAAAGGTTCCTTATCAGTGTGAACAAGTTAATGTGCAGTGAAGTGGGATGACTGAGTGAATCTCTTACTAAACATGGAGCAGGTGAACAGCCTCTCCCAGAGTGAGTGCACTGGTGGACACTGAGTTCACATGACCAGCTGAACCCAGTCCCATAGTGAGAGACTCTGGATAGTCTGCTGTCAGTGTTAACCTGCTGATAGCACATCAGATTCATAGAAATTTAAAAACATTTCCCACAATCCAGACATTTGAAACATATTCCATCAGTGTGAACTCACTGGTGTGTTAACAAAATGAATGAATCAGTGAATTGCTTCCCACACATGGAGCAGGTGAATGACCTCTCCCTGGTGCGAACTCTCTGCTGTTGCTGCAGGATGGACAATCACCTGAACCTCTTCCTGCACTGAGAGCAGATGAGTGGAGTGGAACGGACTGAATGCACTGGTGAACCATCAGTGAATGTGGGTTTTTAAAACTCCTGTCACAGTCTCAGCATTTAAATTCTCTCTCTGCAGTATGAACCCACTGGTGTGTGTGGAGACTGGATGGAGAAAAGTGGGAGTTCGGGGCTCAGACAAGAGGGATGTTTAGAGACAGTTTGGCCAGTTGGGCTAATGGAATGGAGCAAAGCAGCAGAGACAGCTGATTGGATTATCTCAATCTTAGTGACAAAGCATTTCCATGAGCTCCTCACACTTGTTTTTGGAGTCGAGGATGGAGGAAACGGGAGAGGGAGAGCCCTTCGAAAGGATCTGACTTGTATTAGAGTTATTAAAAATATTCACGATGTGAATATTTTTCGAACTTGATCGAGTTTTTCGAGGAGGTGACGAAGATGATTGATGAGGGTAGGGCAGTGGATGTTGTTTAAATGGACTTCAGTAAGGCCTTTGACAAGGTCCCTCATGGCAGACTGGTGGAGAAAGTGAAGTCGCATTGGATCAGAGGTGAGCGAGCAAGGTGAATACAAAACTGGCTCGGTCAAAGAAGACAGAGGGTAGCAGGGGATTAATTCAAATTAAATGCATACAAATGCATTTAAATCTCCGTTGCGCCCATTTCGGGCGCGAATCGGATCGCGGCCATTTTCAGGCCTTGGTAAAGTGGGCATCTGTACGGACACGGGTGCAGATCACGTTAATCTCCTCATGCCCGACTTTACCACGTTTTCGTGCCCAGAAACGGGCGTGACGCAATGGTGAAATCGGGCCCATCGAACCTGCACCGACATCAATCCCCGAAGTCCCACATATGTACACTGCTAATCCCTCTTGAATATCCCGGGACCCTAATGGGCAATTTGGCATGGCCAGTCAACCTCACGTGCACATCTTTGGACTGTGGGTGGAAACCGGAGCACCCCGGAAACTCACGCAGACACGGGAAGAATGTGCAAATTCTGGACAGAATTTGTGGAGTTTGATGTGATTCAAGCTGGGAATCGAACTCAGGCCCCTGTGAGACAGCAGTGCTAACCATTGTGCTATCATGCTGCCACCTCAAGAACAGTTTCTTCTCTGCTGCCATCAGACATTTGAATGGACCTACATCGCATTAAGATGATCTTTCTTTGCACCCTAGCTATGACTGCAACATTACATTCTGCACTCTCTCCTTCTCTAAGCACGGTATGCTTTGTCTGGATAGCAAGCAAGGAACAATATTTTTCACTGTATACTAATACATGTGAAAATAATAAATCAAATCAATTCAAATCAAATCAGTCTTTCACATCTCAAGCTGGAACATTCGCACGATATGCCCTGGCCTTACCAATGACGTATTGTTTGGTGATGTACACGGGACTGCTGTGATCAAGAATAAATTTGCAAGGCTCAATGTGGACACTGGGGAGCTGCGAGAATCTAGACTTGCTCAAAGTGGATCCTTTCCAGCGAAACACCACACGCTCTTGTAACAGGAGAAATCCCACCAGGCAACATGTGAGAATAGAACTGGTTTCAAAGTTTAAAAAAAGCTTCACTCGTGATGATGGAATCCCCGGGATTGAACCAGGGTCCCTGATTCTGTGAGGCAGCAGTGCTAGCCACTGTGTCATACCGCCCTGGAGACATCCAAGATCATGTCCAGGACACCATCATCACCATATCCGTGGGAGGGAAATGATTGGAAAGCAATCTGAGGGACAGAGTTAATCTCCACTTCGAGAGGGAAGGATTTATGAACAATAGTCAGCATGGCTTTGTCAGGGGGAGACCATGTCTAACAATTTGCTTGAATATAGTGAGGAGGAGACTGGATGAGTAGATGAGGGAAGTGCAGTCGATGTAGTCTACATGGACTTCAGAAAAGTTTTTGACAAATTCCTCATGGGAGACTGAACAAGAAAGTGATAGCCGATTTGATCCAGGGCAATTTGGTAAATTACATTTAAAATTGGCTGAGTGGCAGGAGGCAGAGGGTGATGGTCGAAGGTTGCGCTTGTAACTGCAAGCCTGTGTCCAGTGGAGTTCCACAGGGATTGATGCTGGGTCCCTTGCTGTTTGTTGTCCACATGGAGCCACAGCAATGTGATTGACTCTCAACTGCCCTCGGGCAACTAGGGAATGGGCAATAAATGAAGGCCACCGAGCAATGCCCATGTCCCACAAATGAATAATATCCCCCCCCCCCCCCGACCCCAAAATCTAGAATCTCTAAACAGGACATTGATGAGTCCCTGTGGGCCCTCAGCAGCAGCACAGTTGCATATACCCACAGTATATTTCCTAATACTATTCACACCAATCGGCAGAATCAACCATGGTGCAGGCGAATCACTTCAAAGTGGCAAGAGCAGCACCAGGAAAAGCTAAAATGAGGAGTGTCGGCTTGATGAATCTACAAATGGATATCTAAGTGGCTTGGAATGGAAGGTAGAAGGCAGGAGAATCAAACCAAACAGCAGAATCAGATATAAGACATTCCTCCAACCAGATTCAAGTTCTGCAGTCCTACCACTTCTAGCCGTGGATGGTGGTGGATAATTAAACAAGCCACTGGATCATGAGACTCCTCAAATATCCCCATCCTCCATGACGAAGGAACCCAGCACATCAGTGCAAAAGATAAGGCATTCGTAACAATCTTCAGCCAGAATTACCGAGTGGATGATCTAATGCGCCATCCTCGGGTGGTCCCTCACATCACGGATGTTAGCCTGCCCTGCCATGCAATCATGGCTGAACATTTCTCAACCCCATTCTCCCTCTCTTTCCCCGTAAAAGTTGATCCCATTACCATGCAAGAACCTATTTATCTCTGTCTTCAATGTACTCAATCATCCTGCCTCCGCAGCCTTCTGTGGCAATTAATTCCACAGATTCACCACCCTCTGGCTGAATAGATTCCTCCTCATTCTCGGTTCTAAAAGTTCATCACTTTACTCTGAGGCTGTCTCTCCTACTGATGGAATTATCTTCCCCATGCACTCTCTATCCAGGCTGTTCAGTATTCTGTAAGTTTCAATTAGGAACCGCCCTCCACCCCCCATCCTTCTAAGCTCCATCGGATACAGATCCAGAGCCCTCAAATTCTCTTCATACGTGAAGACTTTCATTCCCGGGATACTTCTCGTGAACATCCTCTGGACCTTCTCCAAGACCAGCACATTCTTCCTTCGAAACGGGGTACATAATTGCCCACATATTCCAAATGTGGTCTGACCAGAGTCTTATAAACCTCAGAAGTACGCTCCTGTTGTTGTACTCTGGTCCTCTCAAAATGAATAACTATATTGCATTTGCCTTGCAAAATACAAACTTAACTTGCAATTTAAACTAATCAATTCCTCCGCCATTTTGTTGCTCCCATTACTGCTTCTCGAGCGTCATTTTCCAGCGGTCTAATGTTCACTCTTGTCTCTCCCTTTCCCTTTCTATATCGAAAGAAAATCTGACAATCTTACTTTATATTACTAGCTAGCACACGCTCATGTTTTATCTTCTCCCTCCTTATTTCTTTTTTAGTTGTCCTCTGTTGGTCTTTAAAGTATTTCCAATCCGTTAGCTTCCCACTAATCGTTGCGACATTTTATGCTTTTTCTTTTCCTTGTCTGCTGTTCCTCACTGCCCTTGTCAGCCATGATTGTCTCGTCCTTCTCTGAGTTTGCCTCTTCTTGCATGAGATTTTGCTGTATCTCCCGAATTATGCCCAGAAATTCCTGCCTCTGCTGTTCCACCATATTTCCTGCTGGGCGCCTCTCCCAATCAACCCCGGACAGATCAAAGAACAAAACAGACAACAGGAACAAGCCCTTCAGCCCTCCAAGCCTGCTCCGATCATGATTCCTGCCTAAACTCAAACCGTATGAACCTACAGAGCCCCTACCCTTTCATTCACATCATATTCATGTATTCGCTGAGAGGCTCCTAAAATACCGCTATTCTACCTGCTCCCACCACCTGCCTGGGCAGTGCGTTCCAGATATTCACCACCCTCTGTGTAAAATACTTGCCTCACACACCTCCTCTAAACTCTTCCCCACACACCTTAAACCTATATTCTCCAGTGCATTACTTTTCTACCCAAGGAAGGTGGATCTGACTATCCGCTCTGTCCATGCCACTCATCATCTTGTAAACCTCTATCACGTCGTCCCTCAACCTCCGTCGTTCCAGTGAGAACAAACCAAGTTTATTCAACTCTCCTCATAGCTAACACCTTCCACGCCAGGCAATATCCAGGTAAAACTCTTATGTACTCCCTCCAAAGCATCCACATCCTTCTGATGCTGTGGTGACCAGAATTGTACACAATGTTCCAAATGAGGCCTAAATAAGGTTCTGTATAGCTGCAGCATGACCTGCCATTTTTCATACTCAATGCCCCAACTAACGAAGCACAAAGAACAAAGAACAAATAAAATTACAGCGCATGAACACGCCCTTCAGCCCTCCAAGTCTGCAGCGACCGTGCTGCCCGACTGAACTAAAGCCCCCTACCCTTCCAGGCAACATATCCCTCTATTCCCATCCGATTGATGTATTTGTCAACATGCTCTATGCATTCTTGACTATCTTATTCACCTGCCTGACCACTTTCAATGATCGGTGGACATGTACATCCAGATATCTCTGCCTGTCCATACTCCAAAGGGTTCTACCATTTACTGTATAATTCCTACATGTCGTGGACCTTCCAAAATGCATTATCTCACATTTGTCTGGATTAAACTCTATCTTCCATTTCTCTGCCAAAGTCTCCAACAGATCCATATCTTCCTATATCCTGTGAATCGGGTGAACTGGTGCAGTGACAAAAAACATCTCCCAAAATGTCAACAAAATGAAGGAGATTGTCATCGACTTCAGGAAGCGTAGAGGAGAACATGCCACTATCCACATCAACGGGACGAAGTTGAAAGGATCGAGAGCTTCAGGTTTTTAGGTATCTAGATCATCAACAAACTGTCCTCGTCTCCCCATGCCGAAACTATAGTTAAGAAAGCCCACCAGCACCTCTAATTTCTCAGGAGACGAAGGAAATTTGGCATCTCAGCTACGACTTTCACCAACTTTTACAGGTGCACCATAGAAAGCATTCTTTCTGATTGTATCACAGCTTGGTCTGGCTCCTGCACTGCCCAAGACCGCAAGAAACTACAAAAGGCTGTAGCATTTCTGGGTCTCCATATCACGGACAACCTGTCCTGGTTCGTGCATGCTGATGCCATGGTTCAGAAAGGAGGCTAAGGAAATTTGACATGTCCACTACGAATCTTAACAATTTTTAAGAAGCACTCTTTCTGGTTGTATCGCATCTTGGTATGTCTCCTGCTCTGCCCAAAACCGCAAGAAACTACAAAGGATCGTGAACGTAGCCCAATCCCTCACGCAAACCAGCCACCCATCCACTGACTCTGTTGATACTTCCTGCTGCATCGGGAAAAGCAGCCAGCATAATCAAGGACACCACCTTCTTCCTTTGGGAAAAATATACAAATGTCTGAGGTTACGTACCAACCGACTCAGGAACAGAATTTTCACTGCTGCCGTCAGACTTTTGAATAGACCTATCTAGCATGAAGTTGATCTTTCTCTGCACCCTAGCTATGACTGTAACACTACATTTTGCAATCTCTTGTTTCCTTCTCTATGAACGATATTGCTTTCTCTGTATAGCACGCAAGAAACAATACTGTTAACAGGGTGTTAATACATGTGAAAATAATAAATCAAATCAAATCAAGACAATGCTCTTCACTACCGCAACTCCACCATTTTCTCTGGACCTTTTGCGAACTTACTGAGCAGACCAGCTACATTTTCCTCCAAATCATTTAGATATACTACGAACAACAAAGGTCCCAGAACTGATCCCTGTGAAACACCGCTATTCAGAAAAGCACCCCTCTTCTGCTAGCCTCTGTCTTCTATGGCCAAGACAGTTCTGAATCCATTTAGCCAGCTCCCATCTGATCCCGTGTGACTTCAACTTTCATACCAGTCTACCATGAGGTACCTTGTCAAAGCCCTTACTGAAGCCCATGTGTACAACATCCACTGCCTTTCCCTTCTCTTTCATCTTGGTCACTTCCTCGCAAAACTCTCTGAAGTTAATGCTACATGAGCTCCCCTTCACAAAAGCATGCTGTCTATCACCAATACATCCATTTTTTTCCCACATGTGAGTAAATCCTGCTCCTTGGAATGTTTTCCAATAATTTCTGTACCGCTGACAGAAGGCTCACAGGCCTATTATTTCCTGAATTATCACTGCTGCAATTCTTAAACAATGGAACAACATTGGCTATTCTCCAGTCCTCTGGAACTTCCCCTGTAACCAATGAGGATACAGAGATATCAGTCAAGGCCCCACCTCCCTCTTGCCCCTATAGTTGCCTTTACTCCACTGAAATACCGTTACAACTCATTCCAGCTTCTCCCCATCAAACTGCAGGATAAATTCTATCATACGATGGAGACTGTCTCCTTTGTGTTCCTTCATCCTAAGCTCCTATCTCAAGACTGCCACATTTCACATCACCAAATCCAGAATTCCCTATTTCCCAGTGGGTTCCACCACATGCTGCTCCAAAAATCCATCTTGCAGACATTCCACAAATTCATTTTCTTGGGATCCACTGCCGACCTGATTTTTGCAGTCCACCAGCATATTGAAGTCTCCCATGATCACTGTAACCTGGCCTTTCTTGCACACCTTTTTTATCTCCTGTTGTATTTTGTCCCCCACATCCTGACTACTGCTCGGAGGCCTGTGCATAACTCCCATGAGGGTCTTTTTACTTTTGAAGTTCCTCAACTCTAGCCACACGGATTCTCTGGCGAGACTTTTACTGTCATGCCTGCCATGGCAATTGGAGCGGGCGATGGGCGCACAAGGGAAAGATCTGTTGACCTTGGGCAGGATTTTACAGTTTTGGGGTAAGCGAGGTGATAAAATCTCGTCCTGTATCATCTGACAGTATATCCTTCCTAGCGAACAATTTAATTAATTTTCTTCCAAACAAAGCAACGCCGCCCCCTCTACCCACCTGCCTGTCTTTTCAATAGGATGTGTATCTTTGGATATTTGGCTACCAGACTTGGTCCCCTTGCAGTCACGTCTCTGTGACGCCCACAACATTGTACCTGCCAATTTCAATCTGCACTACAAGCTCATTGACTTTATTTTGTAAACTTCGTGCATTCAAATGCACCACCCTCCAGTCCTACTTTAACCAGCACCCTTCTCATTGTCCTTACGTTATGTGCTGTGCAGTCTGTGGCTCCTTACAATATCCTGGCGTTATACCGAAGACATGCCTGTTGTGGGGGGGTTTGGTTGTCTATGTTGAAATGCCAACAAAATGAACCATTTAGGAAAATCGATAGTGTGAGAGCATCGGGTGGACAAAGTCATGGAGGGATTAGGTCAGGGGAATGTTAAAATGAGGGCTTTTACCAGATCAGCTGGAGAGAGAGGGCAGTGAGCACAAGGATGATGGTAAATGGGACTTGGTGAAAGTTGGGATATGGAGAGCGGAGTTTGAGATGAGCTTTTACTCTGCAGCTTTGTAACTCGGAGGTTAGTCAGCAGAATACTGAATAGTTGAGTCAGAAATTGTGACAGCTGGAGTGAGGCAAAAGATCATACAGTGGTGACAGTAGATAGGATTCATGATGTATTGGATAGCGCAGGAACAGGCCTTGGGCCCTCCTAGCCCATGACAATCATGATTTACCATGTTTACCAGGCTGATTCTGGGGATGGTGGGACTGATATATGAAGTGAGATTGATTAGGTTAGGATTATTTTCTCTGGAGTTCAGACGCATGAGTGGGGATTTCATAGAGACTTATAAAATTCTAATAGGACTGGACAGGGTCGATGCAGGGAGGATATTCCCGATGCTGGGAGAATCCAGAACCAGGGGTCATAATCTGAGGATTCAGGGTAGACCATTTAGGACAAAGATGAGGAGACATTTCTTCACCCAAAGGGTGGTGACCCTGTGGAATTCATTGCTGCAGGAAATAGTTGATGCCAAAAAATTGAAACTATTCAAGAGGCAGCTGGATTTAGCACTTGGGGCGAATGGCATCAAAGGTTATGGGGAGAAAGCAGGATTTGGCAATTGAGTTGAACGATCAGCCATGATCGTAATGAATGGCAAAGCAAGTTCGAAGGGCTGATTGGCCTCCTTCATTTCTTATCTTCTATATTTCTATGCCATAATGCCCAAATTAAACGGAAAGAAAAGCTGCTGCCCTTACTCTGAGCGTATCATTCTATTCCACCACATCCTCTGCCAGTACGTTCCAGGCACCCAAGACACTCTGCATGGAAAACCTCCGCCGCACATCTCCCTTAAACTTTCTCCCTCTCACCTTGAACCTGCGCCACCTCGTAATTGACACTTCCACCCTGGGACAAAAGTCTCTGACTATCCTTCCTGTCTTTTCCTCTGATAAATTTGCAGACATCTGTCAGGTCTCCTCTCAGCCACTGTCTTTCCAGTTAAAACAATTCTAGTTTATCCAGCCTTCCTCATAAACAACACCCTCAAGACCACGCGACATATTTTTAAATTCATTCGTTGGACATGGGCGTTGCTGGGTGGCTAGCATTTTAAATTGCCCATTCACAGTTGCCCTTGAGAAGGTGGTTCTGAGCCAGCTTCTTGAATCACTGCAGTCCATGTGCTGTGGGTTGACCCACAATGCCATTAGGGAGGGAATTCCAGGACTGAGCATCGGTGATGGAGGGAGTGAATGTTTTTGGATGTGGTGCCAGTCAAGCGGACTGCTTTGTCCTGGATGGTGTCAAGGTTCTTGAATTTTGTTGGAGCTGCACCCATCCAGGCAAGTGGGGAATATTCCATCGCACTTCTGACGTGTGCCTTGTAGATGGTGGACAGGCTTTGGGGAGTCAGGAGGTGACTTACTCGCTGCAGTCTTCCTCGCCACTGACCTGCTCGTGTCGCCATTGTGTTTATGTGGTCAGTCCAGTTGAGTTTCTGGTTAATGGTAGCATCCTGGTGAACTCTCTTTGCACTGCCTCCAAAGCTTCCTCGTCCTTCAGGTAGTGTGGTGAACAACATCGCACACAATACCCGAAATATGGCCTAACCAATGTTTTATATGGCTGCATGGGATATGGGGTGAGTAATCAGCTCAGGGTTAATGGAGGGTGCAATCAGTGCGGATCAGCTTCAGGTACAGAAATGGTGCAAATGGACAGGGAGCAGAGATTAAGTGTGAAACTGAAGTTAATGGACTCCATGCTCCCAAAACTGAAATAAGGAGAGTAATAAAATGAAACATAGATGACAAATAGAATAAGTGGACACAGAGACTTACCAGGGACACCAACAATAGCCAGGATTGGATAGTAAATCCCCTGAATATCCGACAGCACATAAAGGATGCTACATGTTAACGGTAACGAACCAAACCAATTTTGAGAAAGGAAGAATAGACCCTGAGCAAAACTCCTGTCCATTGTTGGAAGATTGCAGTCCATTGTTCCCAGATTCTGATCTCTCCTCTTCCTCGCTCACAGCCGCTGATCTCTGTTAGTGTCGGAGTTGTGGCTCCCGCTGACTCAATGGGACAACACATTGAACGGAATCCCTTATTAATAGAAGAGGGAAATCACTCCAGGTCACATTAATCGGATCCATGGAGACTCACATCAATTACAGTCACTAAACAAACAGCTTCACTTAACCCCGTTCAATCCAACACTTTTCATATCACAATGGAAAAGAACATATACCCAGCCTGGATAATTGTGGAGGTTCACTGAGGGCAGGACATGTGGGAACAGTGGAGACACTGGCCATAAACTTTCAATCTTCCCATTTCTTTCAAAATTCATTTCATGGGATGTGGGCATCGCTGGCTTGTCCCAGCATTTATTGTGCATAACTTGCTGCCCTTAAGAAGGTATTGGTGAGCTCCCTTTTTGAACGACTGCAGCCTGTCCAGTGTGTACAACCACAGCCCTGTTCAGGAGGGCATTCCAGGATTTGGACCCAGTGACAGTGAAAGAACAGCCGACATATGTCCATGACAGGATGATGCGAGATTTGCCAGCTGCAGTAGTGTGGTTCCTTTTAGGGAGAATTTGGGACGATGAGCCTCTCGAGTGCGAGGGCGCATATTCCGAGCCAGGGAAGAATTGGCAGCTGGACCCAGGAAGGTGCAGTGTGCAGTTGCAGAGTAATGCTGTCTGGCCATGTGATAAATATAGTTTAGGAGGAAACCAGAGCACTTTTAGTAAACCCACGCAGACACGGGATGAATGCGTAAACTCAACACAGACAGTGACCTGAGGATGGAATTGAACCCAGGTCTCTGGCTCTCTGTGAGGCAGCATGGCTAACCACTGTGCCGCCGTACTGCCCCAAATGTGCAGGTTAGGTGGATTGGCCATGCTAAATTGCCCCTAATGTGCCTAACGATCTTTTCCCAAAGGTAGGGGAGTCTAAAACTAGAGGGCATAGGTTTAAGGTGAGAGGGGAGAGATACAAAAGTGTCCAGAGGGGCAATTCTTTCACACAGAGGGTGGTGAGTGCCCCAAATGTGCAGGTTAGGGGGATTGGCCATGGTAAATTGCCCCTTAATGTTCAAAGATGTGCAGGCTCGGTGGACTGGTCATGCTAAATTGCCCCTTAGTGGACAAAGATGTGCAGGTTAGGGGGGATTGGCCATGCTAAATTGCCCCTGAGTGTCGGGGATTAACAGGGTAAATATGTGGGTTGACAGGAATGGGGCCTGGATTGTTGTCGACTGGAAGCAGAGCCTAGTGGGAAAGACAGTAGAACAGCAATGGCAGGAGTTTCTGGGAGTAATTGAGGACACAGTGCAGAGGTTCATCCCAAACAAAAGAAAGGTTATCAGAGGGGGGATTAGGCAGCCATGGCTGACAAAGGAAGTCAGGGAATGCATCAAGGCAAAAGAGAGAGCCTATAATGTGGCAAAGAGTAGTGGGAAGTCAGAAGATTGGGAAGGCTATAAAAACAAACAGAGGATAACAAAGAGAGAAATAAGGAAGGGGAGGACCAAATATGAAGGTAGGCTAGCCAGTAACATTAGGAATGATAGTAAAAGTTTCTTTAAATACATTAAAAACAAACGGGAGGCAAAAGTAGACATTGGGCCGCTCCAAAATGACGCTGGTAATCTAGTGATGGGAGACAAGGAAATAGCTGAGGAACTTAATAAGTACTTTGCGTCAGACTTCACAGTAGAAGACATGAGTAATATCCCAACAATTCAGGAAAGTCAGGGGGCAGAGTTGAATATGGTTGCCATCACAAAGGAGAAAGTGCTAGAGAAACTAAAAGGTCTGAAAATTGATAAATCTCCGGGCCCAGATGGGCTACATCCTAGAGTTCTAAAGGAGATAGCTGAAGAAATAGTGGAGGCGTTAGTTATGATCTTTCAAAAGTCACTGGAGTCAGGGAAAGTCCCAGAGGATTGGAAAATCGCTGTTGTAACCCCACTGTTCAAGAAGGGAACAAGAAAAAAGATGGAAAATTATAGGCCAATTAGCCTAACCTCAGTTGTTGGCAAAATTCTAGAATCCATCGTTAAGGATGAGATTTCTAAATTCTTGGAAGTGCAGGGTCGGATTAGGACAAGTCAGCATGGATTTAGTAAGGGGAGGTCGTGCCTGACAAACCTGTTAGAGTTCTTTGAAGAGATAACAAATAGGTTAGACCAAGGAGAGCCAATGGATGTTATCTATCTTGACTTCCAAAAGGCCTTTGACAAGGTGCCTCACGGGAGACTGCTGAGTAAAATAAGGGCCCATGGTATTCGAGGCAAGGTACTAACATGGATTGACGATTGGCTGTCGGACAGAAGGCAGAGAGTTGGGATAAAAGGTTCTTTCTCAGAATGGCAACCGGTGACAAGTGGTGTCCCGCAGGGTTCAGTGTTGGGGCCACAGCTGTTCTCTTTATATATTAACGATCTAGATGACGGGACTGGGGGCATTCTGGCCAAGTTTGCCGATGATACAAAGATAGGTGGAGGGGCAGGTAGTATTGAGGAGGTGGGGAGGCTGCAGAAAGATTTAGACAGTTTAGGAGAGTGGTCCAAGAAGTGGCTGATGAAGTTCAACGTGGGCAAGTGCGAGGTCTTGCACTTTGGAAAAAATAATAGAGGCATGGACTATTTTCTAAACGGTGACAAAATTCATAATGCTAAAGTGCAAAGGGACTTGGGAGTCCTAGTCCAGGATTCTCTAAAGGTAAACTTGCAGGTTGAGTCCGTAATTAAGAAAGCAAATGTAATGTTGTCATTTATCTCAAGAGGCTTGGAATACAAAAGCAGGGATGTACTTCTGAGGCTTTATAAAGCACTGGTTAGGCCCCATTTGGAGTACTGTGAGCAATTTTGGGCCCCACACCTCAGGAAGGACATACTGGCACTGGAGCGGGTCCAGCGGAGATTCACAGGGATGATCCCAGGAATGGTAGGCCTGACATACGATGAACGTCTGAGGATCGTGGGATTATATTCATTGGAGTTTAGGAGGTTGAGGGGAGATCTAATAGAAACTTACAAGATAATGAACGGCTTAGATAGGATGGACGTAGGGAAGTTGTTTCCATTAGCAGGGGAGACTAGGACGCGGGGGCACAGCCTTAGAATAAAAGGGAGTCACTTTAGAACAGAGATGAGGAGAAATTTCTTCAGCCAGAGAGTGGTGGGTCTGTGGAATTCATTGCCACAGAGGGCTGTGGAGGCCGAGACGTTGAGCGTCTTCAAGACAGAAATTGATAAATTCTTGATTTCTCGAGGAATTAAGGGCTATGGGGAGAGAGCGGGTAAATGGAGTTGAATTCAACCATGATTGAATGGTGGAGTGGACTCGATGGGCCGAATGGCCTTACTTCCACTCCTATGTCTTATGGTCTTATGGTTGTCAGTGCAGGTTCAATGGGCCGAATGGCCTCCTTCTGCACTGTCAGGATTCTATGATTCTAAAGAACACAATATGAATGGGAAATGGAATTATGTTTGTAAAGGCTCCACACAAATAATTCACAAAACCAGGGTTATATGCAGGAGCTGTATTAAAAGCTGTGAAATTTAAATTGTATCTCTGAAACCCTGTTAACACAATTTATTCCCCATCACAGAACAAGGTGATTCTCATGGTAAGTTATTTATTCATATTATTCATTCTATTTCCTTCTCCAAAAGGAACAATCTGGTAGATTACAGTAAATGTGTACTCTGGATAATTAAATAAAAATCCCTTTGATTTGTGGCGATGGTTTTCATGGCCATAACGTCTCGGTGTGGTAAACAGTGGCGCATGGCCACTTGGTAAAGTATCTGTCAGCACTTACATTCTTGATTGGGCTGACTTTCCTATCTCAGGCTGATTGATTTGATTTATTATTGTCACATGTGTTAGTATACAGTGAAAAGTATTTCTTGCGCGCTACACAAACAAAGCATACCGTTCATAGACGAAAGTGCAGAATGTCATGTTACAGTCATAGCTAGGGTGTAGAGAAAGATCAGCTTCATGCGAGGTAGGTCCATTCAAAAGCCTGATGGCAGCAGGGAGGCAGCTGTCCTTGAGTCGGTTGTTATGTGTCCTCAGGTTTTGTATCTTTTCTCCCAATGGAAGAAAGTGGAAGAGAGTATGTCCAGGTTGCGTAGGGTCCTTAATTATGCTGGCTGCTTTGCTGAGTGGACGGAGTCAATGGACGTGAGGCTTGTTTGCGATATGGATTGGGCATTCATTCATGACCCTTTGTAGTTTCTTGCACTCTTGGGCAGAACAAGAGCCACACCAAGCTGTGATACAACCAGAAAGAATGCTTTCGATGGTGCATCTGTAAACGTTGGTGAGAGTCCTGGCTGACAGGCCAAATTTCCTTCGTCTTCTGAGAAAGTAAAGGCATTGGTGGGCTTTCATAACTATATTGTCATCATGGAGGGATCAGGGCATGTTGTTGGTGATCTGGACACCTAGAAACTTGGAGCTCAGAAACATCAACACTCAAAAAGCAAAGCTTTTCCCCAGTTCTAGGGTTGAAGATGGACATGAATCTTTATTTACAACACTTGCTGCTAGGAAGCAGGTGAGTTTAAATGTCCCACTGAATGGGAAAAGGTAAGTTTCAAAGATAAGTTTGTGGGATGGGGTGGGCGGGTGGTGTTGCGGAAACATTGGAGAATCGGATGACATGGGGGGGCGGGGGTTGGAGGTTGCGAATCGAGGTTGTGGGGGCCAAGTTAACGGGGCTGCAGAGGAGATTCACCAGGATGCTGCCTGGGACGCAACATTTAAGTTATGACTCAGAGGACACAACCTAAGAGTAAAGAGATGCCCCTTTAAAACTGAGATGAGGAGGAATTTCTTCAGCCAGAGGCTGGCGAATCTGTGGAACTCGTTGCGACAGAGGGCTGTGGTGACCAGGTCATTGAGTATCTTTAGGACAGAGATAGATCGGTTCTTTATCAATAAGGGGACCAAGGGTTACGGGAAGAAGGCAGGAGAATGGGGATGAGAATCATATCAGCCATGATTGAACAGTTGTGAAGCCTCGATGGGCCGAATGGCCTAATTCTGCTCCCATATGTTATGGTCTTATGGCTTTATGAAGAGAGGTTGGCTAGGATTGGGTCGTTTTCTTTGGAGCAGAGAAAGCTGAGGAGTGACCTGATCGAGGTGTACATGATTATGAGGGACATGGACAGAGAGTGGATAAGGAGCAGCTGTTCCTCTTAGTTGAAGGGCCAGTCACGACGTGACTTGGGTTTAAGGTGAGGTGCAGGAGGTTTAGGGAGGATTTGAGGTAAAAAGCTTCCACCCAGAAGGTGGTGACGGTCTAAAATGCACTGCCTGGGAGGGTGGTAGAAGCGGGTTGCCTCACATCCTTTAACAAGTACCCGGATGAGCACTTGGCACGACATGACATTCAGGGCTATGGGCCAAGTGCTGGCAGATGCAATTAGGTGGGGGTTCAGGTGTTTCTAATGTGTCAGTGTGGACTCGATGGCTCGAAGGGCCTCTTCTGCACCATGTGATTCTATGATTCTATGCGTGTTGCTGAGGTCATGGACTAACCGGGAAGTGATGGGTTCAGGCTGGTTGGGTTGGCGGGAATCAGGTCGTGGGAGAGGCGGGTGTGAATGGAACCAATGTAACAACCAACAGAACCACATTGGATCTGTTATAGTGACCAATGGAAACAAGCTGTAAGGGTCAGCTGACCCTGTAAACTATGTGACCATTGAGAAAATGATGTGGTGGCCAGCTGACCAGCTGACTCAGTATGAGTAAGAAGCTGCTGGGGTTTGTGGGAGCTTGGAATGGCCCAGGGTGAGGCCGCGAGTGTTGGAGTAATGAAGTTTCTTTATTGAACTTTCTGTTTCATTTACAAGTTGGAGTACGTTTTGTTTCATTTTATTGCCCAGATCTGAAGAGTCCCTTCTGCTGGATGAACATGGAATACTGAGGGGGTTGGGGTCTTTATTTGGGGTGGGGGTGGTGGTAGGGTGTGTGGGGCTGTCCCAGACGGGGCACCATCTGCATCTTTAAAATAAAATCCAAAGTTACAAGAGTTGTTTTCACCCTCCTAATTTTTTCAGTGTAACTATGATCTGATGTTAGTGATTGAAATCAGATTGTCAGATGGTAGCAGGCACAGCACAATTCACCAGTAAAATAGGCCTTCTGGACAATCGCCGGGGAAACTCATAACTATCAGGGGCGCAACAAATATTGCCCACCCCCCCCCTTCCCATTACCAGACAGCGCCCTCCCCGCCCCCTCCCTCGCCCATGTTTCAACCCATTACTAATTAAAACTCTGTCTGTCTTCTCAAATTTACCATGTCCCAGCATCCACCGCACTCCAAGTTAATGAATTCCACAGATTCACCACCCATTGAGAGAAGTAATTTCTCCTCATGTCTGTTTTAAATCTGCGACCCTTTCCCCCAAGGTGTCCTACATTGCCCTACACTGTGCTTCCTGTTAGGTTGTTTTATATTCCTCCCACTACGGTGGCACAGTGGTTCGCACTTTTGACTCACAGCGACAGGGACCCACTTTCGATTCCTGGCTTGGGTCAGTGTCTGTGTGGATTCTGCGCGTTCTCCCCCATGTCTGTGTGGGTTTCTTCCGGGTGCTCCGGATTGCTTCCACTGTCTGAAAGACGTGCTTGTTAGGTGCATTGGCCATGCTACATTGCCCCTTAGTGTCCAAAGATGTGCAGGTTAGGGGGATTGGCCATGCTAAATTGCCCCTTAGTGTCCAAAGATGTGCTGGTTAGGCGTGGTTGCTATGCTAAATTCTCCCTCAGTTCACCCGAACAGGTACCGGAGTGTCGCGACTAGGGGATTTTCACTGTAACTTCATTGCAGTGTTAATGTAAGCCTACTTGTGATTCTAATAAATCAATAAACTGCTTCTTTAGGAAAGCTTATCTTATTTTTACGGTTCATATGTAGATTTAAAACACACGTGGTTGCTGCCATCTCTTTAACAAGGGCACACAGAATTCATTCTTGTATAAAAGCAAATTACTGCAGATACTGGAATCTGAAACAGCATTAACGAAGGTCATCCAGAGTTGAAACATGGGCTCTATTCTCTCTCCACAGATGCTGTCAGACCTGCAGAGATTTTCCAGCATTTTCTGTTTTTGTTTCTTCTGGTGTACTTTGCCCTACATCCTGATTCCTGTTAGTTTGTCCAATGACCACTCACACTGTTGGATTCTTTCCCTAACAACTCCTCATCTCCAGACAAACAAATTCCACTTTCCAGCATCCTCCGCCCAATGAATCTCTAATGCAACATGGTGGCACAGTGGTTCGCACTGCTGCCTCACAACGACACGGTGGCACAGTGGTTAGCACTGCTGCCTCACAGCGATACGGTGGCACAGTGGTTAGCACTGCTGCCTCACAGCGACACGGTGGCACAGTGGTTAGCACTGCTGCCTCACAGCGACACGGTGGCACAGTGGTTAGCACTGCTGCCTCACAGCGACACGTGGATCTGTGATTAGCACTGCTGCCTCACAGCAGCACAGTGGCTGAGTGGTTAGCACTGCTGCCTCACAGTGTCAAGGTGGCACAGTGGTTCGCACTGCTGCCTCGCAGCGATAGAGACCCGTGTTCAATGCCCAGCTTAAGTCACTGTCAGTGTACGTTCTCCCCGTGTCTGTGTGGGTTTCCTCCGGGTGCTCTGATTTCCTCCCACAGTCTGAAAGACGTGCGGGTTAGGTGCATTGGCCATGCAAAATTCTCCCTCAGTGTACCCGAACAGGTGCCGGAATGTGGCAACTGGGGGATTTTCACAGTCGATTCATAGAGGTTTACAGCATGGAAACAGGCCCTTTGGCCCAACTTGTCCACACCTCCAGCTTTTTACCATTTAGTTCAATTGCTCGCATTTGGCCCATATCCCTTTATACTCATGGAAATCATAGAATCCCTACAGTGCAGAAGGAGGCCATTCTGCCCATCGAGTCTACACTGTCCATAATCCCACCCAGACCCTATCCCCATAACCCCGTACATTTACCATGCGAGTCCCACTGAGGGGCAATTTACGATGGCCAATCAACCTAACCCGCAGATTTTTGGACTGTGGGAGGAAACAGGAGCACCCGGAGGAAACCCACACAGACACGGGGAGAACCTTACTTGCGTCTTCTAAATAAATACTCACCGCTTCGTTCATTATAACATGTACACCTGATGTCTAACAAGGAAATCTATTCATTTTGTTTCCCTGTTTTCTCCAAGGAGATGCGTCCTTTCTGCTTTAGACCTTTACAGACGTAATTGATGCTTTTGCTCGGGATCTGCTTTCGTGATCAATTTAACATCAATTTATTGGCTGATCGATCGAAGAGATGATTCTGCAACGCCACAGCTTATGGCCTCCAACTACACTCCAGATGAACACCATGAGAATGAAGAATAGCTGCAGCCCTTGTGAGGAATGACTTTCTGTTTCACTGCTGGGACACGCCTGCTAACTTTCTGAACATATGTTGTTATTATCTGAAGCAGATATCAAAACATCTCAGCATTAATTAAAACATCCTCTTGTAAAAGAAGCTGAATTTGTGGCACAATTAGCTGACTAACTACAGAGGCAACTGCCTTCTTCATTTGTTGGCTTTTTCCAGAACAATCTTACTGCCAGGTACAAAAGAAGAAAAGGATGGAAAATCTAATGGTTTCAATTATCTGATTCCTCGGGAATATGCTGCTGAAAAAATGTGATATTTGTGATGCTGAGTACAAATATCGGGCGGGATTTTACAGCCTCGCTCATCCCGTCACCAGAAAACCCTGCCCGAGGTCAACGGGACCTTTCCATTTGTCCGCCCCTCACCCGCTCCAAATCGCGTGGCGGGCGGCACGGTAAAATTCCAGCCATTACCTTTGTTTAATTACAAGGCTAACTGCGTGAAGGAATTAAATGTTAAATTACAACCTTAACTTCCGAACAAGCCTTTTGCTACCTGGAATAATTAGGAATTAGCTGGCGGTGCAGTCCATTTTCCATGCTGAAAACTGAGTATAGGTAAAATACAAGCTACACAATACAACCTTTCCTATTTTAATTGGCAGTAAACAGGCAATGGCCGAGTGGTATTATCGTTCGAGCATTAGTCCAGAAAATCAGTTAATGTTCTGGGGGCCCGGGTTCGAATCCCACCACGCCTGGTGGTGGAATTTGAATTCAATAAAAAACATCTGGAATTAAGAATCTACTGATGACCACGAAACCATTGTCGATTGTCGGAAAAACTCAACTGGTTCACTAATGTCCTTTCGGGAAGGAAAACTGCCGTCCTCACCAGGTCTGGTCTACATGTGACTTCAGAGCCACAGCAATGTTATTGACTCTCAACTGCCCTCCAAGGGCAACTAGGGATTGGCAATAAAAAACAAAAACAGAAAATGCTGGAAAATCTCAGCAGGTCTGACACCATCTGTGGGGAGAGAGTAGATCCAACGTTTCGCGTCGAGATGACCCTTCGACAGGGCTGAGATTTTCCAGCATTTCTGTTTTTGGTGGTTAGCACTGCTGCCTCACAGCGACACGTGGATCTGTGATTAGCACTGCTGCCTCACAGCAGCACAGTGGCTGAGTGGTTAGCACTGCTGCCTCACAGTGTCAAGGTGGCACAGTGGTTCGCACTGCTGCCTCGCAGCGATAGAGACCCGTGTTCAATGCCCAGCTTAAGTCACTGTCAGTGTACGTTCTCCCCGTGTCTGTGTGGGTTTCCTCCGGGTGCTCTGATTTCCTCCCACAGTCTGAAAGACGTGCGGGTTAGGTGCATTGGCCATGCAAAATTCTCCCTCAGTGTACCCGAACAGGTGCCGGAATGTGGCAACTGGGGGATTTTCACAGTCGATTCATAGAGGTTTACAGCATGGAAACAGGCCCTTTGGCCCAACTTGTCCACACCTCCAGCTTTTTACCATTTAGTTCAATTGCTCGCATTTGGCCCATATCCCTTTATACTCATGGAAATCATAGAATCCCTACAGTGCAGAAGGAGGCCATTCTGCCCATCGAGTCTACACTGTCCATAATCCCACCCAGACCCTATCCCCATAACCCCGTACATTTACCATGCGAGTCCCACTGAGGGGCAATTTACGATGGCCAATCAACCTAACCCGCAGATTTTTGGACTGTGGGAGGAAACAGGAGCACCCGGAGGAAACCCACACAGACACGGGGAGAACCTTACTTGCGTCTTCTAAATAAATACTCACCGCTTCGTTCATTATAACATGTACACCTGATGTCTAACAAGGAAATCTATTCATTTTGTTTCCCTGTTTTCTCCAAGGAGATGCGTCCTTTCTGCTTTAGACCTTTACAGACGTAATTGATGCTTTTGCTCGGGATCTGCTTTCGTGATCAATTTAACATCAATTTATTGGCTGATCGATCGAAGAGATGATTCTGCAACGCCACAGCTTATGGCCTCCAACTACACTCCAGATGAACACCATGAGAATGAAGAATAGCTGCAGCCCTTGTGAGGAATGACTTTCTGTTTCACTGCTGGGACACGCCTGCTAACTTTCTGAACATATGTTGTTATTATCTGAAGCAGATATCAAAACATCTCAGCATTAATTAAAACATCCTCTTGTAAAAGAAGCTGAATTTGTGGCACAATTAGCTGACTAACTACAGAGGCAACTGCCTTCTTCATTTGTTGGCTTTTTCCAGAACAATCTTACTGCCAGGTACAAAAGAAGAAAAGGATGGAAAATCTAATGGTTTCAATTATCTGATTCCTCGGGAATATGCTGCTGAAAAAATGTGATATTTGTGATGCTGAGTACAAATATCGGGCGGGATTTTACAGCCTCGCTCATCCCGTCACCAGAAAACCCTGCCCGAGGTCAACGGGACCTTTCCATTTGTCCGCCCCTCACCCGCTCCAAATCGCGTGGCGGGCGGCACGGTAAAATTCCAGCCATTACCTTTGTTTAATTACAAGGCTAACTGCGTGAAGGAATTAAATGTTAAATTACAACCTTAACTTCCGAACAAGCCTTTTGCTACCTGGAATAATTAGGAATTAGCTGGCGGTGCAGTCCATTTTCCATGCTGAAAACTGAGTATAGGTAAAATACAAGCTACACAATACAACCTTTCCTATTTTAATTGGCAGTAAACAGGCAATGGCCGAGTGGTATTATCGTTCGAGCATTAGTCCAGAAAATCAGTTAATGTTCTGGGGGCCCGGGTTCGAATCCCACCACGCCTGGTGGTGGAATTTGAATTCAATAAAAAACATCTGGAATTAAGAATCTACTGATGACCACGAAACCATTGTCGATTGTCGGAAAAACTCAACTGGTTCACTAATGTCCTTTCGGGAAGGAAAACTGCCGTCCTCACCAGGTCTGGTCTACATGTGACTTCAGAGCCACAGCAATGTTATTGACTCTCAACTGCCCTCCAAGGGCAACTAGGGATTGGCAATAAAAAACAAAAACAGAAAATGCTGGAAAATCTCAGCAGGTCTGACACCATCTGTGGGGAGAGAGTAGATCCAACGTTTCGCGTCGAGATGACCCTTCGACAGGGCTGAGATTTTCCAGCATTTCTGTTTTTGTTTCAGATTCCAGCATCCGCAGTATTTTGCTTTTATCGAGGTTAAGCAGCCAGCGACGCCCAGGTCCCACGAACGAATTAAAAAAAACCAACATCTTGCAACAGATGAGCCAATTATTTGACCTCTGAACCTCAGATTTCCGAAAGGTTTGCGAAAATTACTGTTTACCTTGCGTTTCTTCAACTTTGGAACATTCACAATCCATCAATCCCTGAAGCTGAACGGACAGCATAGGAGTTATTCAGGGCTTTACTTTGCCTGCTAAAGTTAACTCCTCAGTGGGGTCCGTTACCAAAAGTGCCTTGCAGTGGTTGTCATGAAGGTTTCCTTTCGCTAACTGTTGGATTGTTTTCAGTTCAACTGAGTTGGAATGGACCAGTTTGGTTCAACCCTCGAGAGAGTTGACAAAAGGCTGAAATTTCAGAGTATGAGTTGAGCTGACCTTGAAGGATGTGGAATGAATTGAATTACGTTGAGGTCTCAAACGTGACAATGAGATGTTTTCTGTTGAATTTCGATGAGTTGCTGTTTCAATATTCGAATAAGGAGTTGCACTGGCAAAATAAATCAGTATGTCATGGCAAGAGACGTGTCTGTATGTTGTTTGAATATATTTCATGCATTACATAGAAACATGGAAGAGAGGAGCAGGAGGAGGTCATTCGGCCCTTCGAGCCTGTTCTGCCATTCATCACGATCATGGCTGATCGTCCAACTCAATAGCCTAATCCTGCTTTCTTTTGGACTGTGGGAGGAAACTGGAGCACCCGGAGGAAACCCACGCAGACACGGGAAGAACGTGCAGAGTCCACACAGACAGTGACCCGAGGCCGGGGATTGAACCTGGGTCCCTGGTATTGTGGGGTAGCAGTGCAAACCACTGTGCCACTGTAAATTCTCAGAATTGACAGGGTGAACCCCATTATCTTTCTGCTGCACGTGTGTAACATTCCATCCAAGGCTGAGGAGGCCTGCGTGAGGTACGGTGCGCAAAACGTCAATCAGTACTCTAAGCAGCCTTTGGCTAAGACGCTGTATAACAAAAACACCGCATCACCTTCGTTTTCAGCCGGACCTGTTGAGATGAAGGCTGGAATCTGTGTGGATTTTACCATTATCTTTCAGACCAAAACGGTGTCAAAATAATTTAATTTTCACATTTTGGATTTAAACAAGTGAGGATTCAGTAAAGAGGGAAAAATAAAGCTTAGACACTGCATAATACAGCTATACAGTTGCACACTGGGCAGCACAGTGGTTCGCACTGCTGCCTCACTGCGCCAGGGTCCCGGGTTCGATTCCTGGCTGGGGACACTGTCTGTGCGGAGTCTGCATGTTTTTCCCATGTCTGTGTGGATTTCCTCCGGGTCCTCCGGTTTCCTCCCACGCTCCAAAATTATACAGGTTAGGTGGATTGGCCATGGTAAATTGCCCCTTAATGTCAGGGGAATCAGTGGGGTAAATGCATGGGGTTGCGGGGATAGGGTATGGGTGGGATTGTTGTTGGTGCACACTCCATGGTCCGAATGGCCTCGTTCTTCACTGTAGGGATTCTATGAGCAGTTTTATTAAAATCCCAGTTGGTGAGAATATTCTCACAAGCACTTTCATAGAATCCCTACAGTGCAGATGGAGGCTATTCGGCCCATCATGTCTTCACCGACCATAATCACACCCAGGCCCTATCCTCAGAACCCCACATATTTACCCTCTTACCCCCCTGCTAATTTCTTGTCAATTATTTCTGACAGATGTTTATCGATCAAATTCCAGAAATAATACTCAAGGCAAAACTGTTCTCACTATATTAAAGGCAAACCACATTAATTCTGACACTCTTCCACTGCACTGTGGAAATCCAAAATATTCCGAAACAGGGGTGTATTTTGAAACAAAAATCTTTCTTGGTTTCTGGATGGACACTTCAAGTTTTACAACTTCACTCAGCAGAGTGCTAGTCACAGAATACCTCCTCACAAAGCCTAGATAGAGTCACAGAGCAATACAGCATGGAAACAGGCCGTTCGGCCCAACCGCTCCATGCCGACCATGGTGCCCTCCCAGCTTGTCCCAATTGCCCGTTCATCCTGCTCAGCCTCGGAAGTGATTGGGTTCAGCAGACCGGAGCTCGCGTCTTCCGTCATGAGCGTTGTGGCCCGAGTTCCCTTAATCGGGTGACAATGTGGTCGAGAGGCGAAGCCTCCTGTGTCCATTTCAGACTCCGACCTTCCCACTGGCGGAGGTGGAGAGCAGCAGCCGGAGTGCCAGAAATTCTTTCCAAAGTTCCCGGTGTGCTGGGAATTGATTTTTCCTGCATGGCTTGGGGTTTCATGGCTTGTAGATGATTGAAGTATTCCCATAGAATGGCATCTCCCAAGCGGACTTGATAGGAAACTGACCCTGTTCAGGACTCGAACATGTGTCATAACCACGCGGATCCATTGCCATGATTCTTTACGAATAACCTATCAACAGCCTTTGGTGGGATCGGCACTGGATGTCAACTCCCGCCCTCGGAAGGTCAGACTTAACTTTGGGCGGAGTGATCTTCCCATGATCAACTCTGCTTGGGCTATTCCAGTTGTTGAAGAGGGGAGGCGGGTGCGTTGAGGGATGTTGTCCTGTAATTGAAGATGAATCTGGATGGCTTGGTGTCCAAGGAGCTTTGGGATTTTTTTTTGAACCTGCTTTTACTGTTTGGGCCGCTCTTTCTGCCAGGCCGTTGGATGATGGGTAATATGGGCACTGTCCGAACGTGTCAAATTCTGTCCAACTTCATCTAATGCACACATTCCTGGGTGATGAAGGGTGGTCCATTTTCAGAAACCAACACCTGCGGGACCTCGGGTGTCAAGAATGAGGCGTGAAGTTTCTCCACTCTTGTCCTTGTGTTTGATTAACTCACCCTGTGTACGGCCGTCCATTTTGAATCAGCATCCAACATTATCAGGAACATAGACCCCATGAATGGTCCGGCACTGTCCATGTGCAGCCACGTCTACGGCCGTCCCAGCCATTCCCAAGTGTGAAGAGTAGCGACTGGTGATCGTTTTGCCCTTGCTTATATTGCCAACAACACTGACCCACGAGCAAATATCTGTATCCATACCTGGCCACCAGACATGGCAATTTGCAGGATCTTCAGTTTGTCACTCCTGGGTGGCCATGATAAAGTGCAGCCAGGATGGGATGGTTAACGTGGCTCAGGATGACACTCTTGAACCCCATTGACGTGTGTCATCTTCCACAGTCAGCTGCTCTCTGCCACTCCAATATGCGTGCAATTCAGGCTGCAACGGCCTTTTGGTTTCCCCCATCAGCACTAGCTGCTTCAGTTTATTCAGGACTGGGTAATTTCGCGTTCACAGCCGAATATTATTGGCAGCCACTGGGAGAGTATTGAAAAAGTGCATGATGACCGTCTCTTCCATTGGGGATACGACAAGTGTCTGTTAATTTTAGCCAACTCAAGGCATCTGCCTTCGCGACTCGGACTCCCAGTTGCCCATGTTCAGAGGGCAATTAAGTGTCAACCACATTGCTGTGGCCTGGAGTCACCTTGAAGCCTGACCACGTGAGGACGACAGATTTCCTTCCCCTGGAGATTGGTCAACCAGATGGCTTTTTCCGAAAATCGACAATGTTTTTATGGTCACCAGCGGATTCTGAACTCCAGATATATTTATTCAAATTCCACCAGCAGCGGTGACGGGATTGAAACCCGGGTGCCCAGAACATTAGCTGAGTTTCTGTACTGATGGTCTCGTGATAAAACCACCAGTCCATCACATCCACACCCTGAGTGTGCACACCCTGAGTTCCGGTAACCGAGACACACAATATTATATACGTCTGCAGGGCTCCCGGATTGTACAGCATTAACTGCCTCAATCAGGGAGCTCATGTTCCAATAACTCCACCTGATTGTTATCGTTAAAGTTATAAATATGTATCTACCTCTTTCTGTGTTTCTGTGTGTGTCTCTCTCTGTCACAATTTCTCTGTGTCTCTCTGTGCCTCTGTCTCTCTCGATGTTTCTCTCCGTCTCTTTCTGTTTCTCCCTCTCTCCCCCAGTCTCCCTCTCTCTACCCTCTTCCTCTATCTCTCCTGCCCCCTCTCAGTCTCACTCTCCTTCTCCCACTCTGTCTCTGTTCCCCTTTTGCTTATTTGTCTGTCTGTCCCTCTCTCTCTCTCTCTCTCGCTACCTCGCTCTGTCTTTTGCTCTTGCTGTGTCCATAGTACTCTTTCAGTCTCACTTTCCCATTCGCTCCCGCTCTCTGTCTCTATATATCTGTTTCTCTCTGGCTATTTCCCTCTGCCTCACTTTTTGTCTCCCGTTTCCCCTTCGTCTCCCTCTCCCTCTCTTATTACAACCTCCAATCTGTCTTTCTCTGTCTCCCTTTCTCATTCCCTGTATATCTCCCTCGCCATTTTCCCCACTCTCTATCCCTGTCTCTCTCGCTCTGTCAGTCTCTCTTTGTCTCTGTTCTTTCTCTCTGTCTCTCTGTTCTTTCCCTGTACCTGTTTGAAACTCTTTCAAACTCTGTCGCTCTCCATGCCTTTGTGGCTTTCCCTCTCTCTCTGTCAATCTCTGTCTCTCTATCACTCTGAATGTTGCTAACACTGCCCTCTCTCTCTCTATCTGTCACTCTTTCTGTCGCTGTGATGCTATTTGTTATTTAGAGTTTAAATGTCGAAGTGGAAGAGTCAGGGTTGTTGTGTTTGTAGTTTCCTCGCAGGGTGCATTGAGTAGAAGAATTGAAGTAAGTGGATATGTCAGCAGATTTTTAAGTTGCTGTCTGAAGTGAGTCTGTGTCACAGCATAAATGGCAGTGTTTGTGCAGCAACTTGTGAGTTGCAGCATGAAGCCCAATTCCATAACAAAATTATCTAATGTTACTGACCGATAGCCCAAATCATACATCCGACCCCATATTGAATAAACCATTAATGTCGACCATAAGATGATGAAATTGGCTGAGATAACAAACAGTAAAATTATGGATTTCCTTCGACTCTCCATCTCAGGGTCGCTGGGATTTTCCCCACTGCTGTGAGCCCGGAGTCTCCTGCGGGCTCTGCTGCTCACTAAAATGTGTCTGACGGTGAAAGCATTGAGCAGCAGAATCAGGACGAATGGGACACCCGGGGTTAGAATGTGGTGGAGGAACTCGATTGTTCCCCAGAACGGAGATTCCACAACATCCATTGTGACGTCACAAAACCAGGGGTTGTTCGCCAGCCAATATTCATTTAATAACATAAAATACCAGAAAATGTTCTTTAAGCAGCTCAGCACCGTCACTGTTCCCAGAACCACAGCCGCCGATTTCTCACTGCAGTATTTACTTTTCAGCTTGGGGCAGCAAATGGCCACAAATCGATCAAAGGTGAAAGTGACGGTGAACCAGACAGAACAGTCAGTGGCTGCATAAAGCAGGACAGCGTGGATGTTACACACGGGGACCCAGAGCAGGAAATAAAACTGTTCCGGATAAACAATGGGAATCTGTCTCCATATCAGGTCAAGGATAACGACCAGCAGATCCCCCACTGACATGGCCACCAGGTAACGAGTAACACATTTGGACAGACCACAGTTTCTGCTCGTCAGTGTCACAATTGTGATTATGTTCACTGTCAGGAAGGAAAGAAAGAATAAAATTAGATATGATTCAGGGGAAGAAGTTACCATTGAGACTGAGGATGGGTTAAAAAAATTTTTAAATGTGCACGCACTCCGAATCACTTAAATCTCTTTTTATGATCCAGCACGTCTTTTGGAGTGTGAGAGGAAAGTGGGACATCTGGACAAAACCCACGCAGACATGGGGAGGACGTCCAAACTCCACACAGACAGTGACCCGAGCCTGGAATTGAACCCAGGTCCCTGATGCTGCGAGTCAGCAGTGCTAACCGCTGTGCCACCATGCTGCTCCATGATAGGGACACAATGGTATACATTTGGGAATGAGTTTTCGGGGGAGTCCTCAACATTGACCCTCACTCAGCTGCAGGTAGATAGTCTCTCGACCTTGTGGGGGATTTGGAGGGTGAGAAGGCTGAGGGAGTAAACCCTGACAGAAAATACGCAGTGGAGTCCTGGAGGTGGTAATCTGTTGTCTGCCAGACATCTTACTGACAACAGTAAGAGAGCCTTTTTGACATTTAAACTATAACCTGCAGCAGAGCTGGTACCAAACAGTGCTGGTTTCACCCTTTGCTCTGGACAATACTAACATTTGACAGCGGGAGATCCTGATGCCTCGACAGCTCAGACTCTCGATCATTATTTACACAGGACTGTTCCCCGGAGAGGAGACTCCAGCATTGTGGCCGCCGTTCGCACAGAACAGGAAAAGAACGTAATCTTCCACTCGAATGGCACAAAACACAACTGCCAGGGTTTGCTTTCAAAGCTTCAAGGTTCAGTGTATAGCTGCCCAGTGTGTTTGCTACTGCCCCACTATGACCGACTGGACCAGTGAAGCTCAGTGAGTCCTCTTTCAGAAGGAAAGTTGCTGACCTATGCACCAGGTAAGGAAAACTCAAACCAAAGCCGCTACCAAAGAAAAAAACAAGCAGCCTGCCTGATTGACTATTGTCCAGTGACACTAATATCCAATATTATGTGATGCATCAAAAGGTTAGTTATGGCATGAATCAATTCCAGCCTCCCAGATTGCCTGGATCCACTGCAGTTCACCTATCTCCGCAAAAGGTCCACAGACGCCATCGCCCTGGCCCGACAGTCAACCCTGTAACACAGACTCGTGTTTATCGACTACAGCTCATCCTTCAACACCATTATTCCAACGAAAAACATGCACAAAGTCTGTGGCCTGGGGCTAGGCTCCTGCCTCTGCAATTTGATCCTGACAGACAGCAGTAAATAAGGACAGTCAAAACAACTCCTCCACAATGATCCTCAACAGCGGTGCCCCACAACACTGTGTCCTCAGCCCCTTACTATACTCCTTATAAGCCGATTGTTGCGTGGCCAAATTCCCCTCCAACTTGATTTCCAAGTTTGCTGATGACACCACTGCAGTGGGTCAGATCTCAAACAACGAAGCCACCAAGAGCAGGGAAGAGACAGAGAATCTGGTGAACTGGTGGGACCGCAACAATCTCTTCCTCAATGTCAACAAAGCAAAAGAGATAGTCATCGACTTCAGGAAGCAGAGTGGAACACATGTACCTGTCTACAACAATGGGATGAAGTTGAAATGGTCGAGAGAATCAAGTTTGTAAGGATGTAGATCACCAACAACCTGTCCTGCTCCGTCCATGACGACCCAATAGTTAAGAAAGCCGACCAACGCCTCTACCTTCTCAGATGTCCAACGCCGTTTGGCATGTCAGCTACGATTCTCACCAACTTTAGCAGATGCACCATAGAAAACATTCTTTCTTGTTGTATCGCAGCTTGGTATGGCTCCTGCTCTGTCCAAGACTGTAAGAAACTTCAAAGCTTCGTGAAAGAAGCCCAGTCCATCGCTCAAACCATCCTCCAACCCCATTGACAATGCTTACGCTTCCTGCTGCTCGGCAAAATCAGCCAGCCTAATTAAGGAAACAACGCCCCACAGACATAAACTCTTCAGTCGGGAAAAAATGATAAAACGTACTGAGGACATGTACCAACCAACTCATAGAATCATAGAAACAATACAGTACAGAAGGAGTCCATTCGACTCATCAATATTGCACCGAAAACAATCCCAGCCAGGCCCTATCCCCAAAGTCCCACATATGTACCCTGATAATGTCTCTCACATACATATCCGGGACCCGAATGGGCAATTTAGCATGGCCAACCAACCTAACCTGCACACCTTTGGACTGTGGATGGAAACCGGAGGATCCGGAGAAACTCATGCAGACACGGAAGAATGTGCAAATTCCACACAGACATTGATCCAAATCAAGAATTGAACTCAGGTCCCTGGAGACATGAGATAGCAGTTCTATCCATGTGCCACCAGGCTGCCAACTCAAGAACACCTTCTTCTCTGCTGCCATCAGACGTTTGAATGGAACTACATCGCATTAAGTTGATTTTTTCTTCACCCAAGCTGTAACTGCAACATTACATTCTGAACTCTCTCCTTTTCTATGTACGTTATGCCTTGCCCGTATAGCCCTAAAGGAGCAATACTTTTCACTGTATACTAATATATGTGACAATGATAAATCAAAACTATTCAAATCAAATCCAATCAGTCTTTCACATATCAAGCTGGAACATCAGCAAAACGTGCTCTGACCTTACCAATGATCTTACCCAGGTTGGTGATGGAGACAGGACTGCTGTGATCGAGAATGAATTTACAAGTGTCAATTTGGACATTGAGGAGCTGCGAAAATCTAGACTTGCTCAAAGTGAATCCTTTCCAGAGAAACACGACACGTTCTTGTAACAGGAGAAATCCCAACAGGCAACACGTGAGAATGGAGCTGGTTTCAAAGTAAAAAAAAAGCTTCACACGTGATGATGGAATGCCAGGGATTAAACCAGGATCCCTGATGCTGTGAGGCAGCAGTGTGAACCACTGTGCCATACTGCCGTCCTACAAGGTGTCCTGGAGACATCCAAGATCACGCCCAGGACATCTTCATCACCATATCCGTGGGAGGGAAATGATTGGAAAACAATCTGAGGGACAGAATTAATCTCCACTTCGAGAGGTAAGGATTTATGAACAATCATCAGCATGGCTTTGTCCGGGGGAGATCCTGTCGAACAATTTGCTGGAATATATTGAGGATTTGACTGAATGAGTAGATGAGGGAAATGCAATCGATATTGTCTCCATGGACTTCAGAGAAGCTTTTGACTAATTCTCCATGGGAGACTGAACAAGGAAATGATAGCCAATTGGATACAGGACAATTTGGTAAATTACATTCAAAATTGGCTGAGTGGGAGGACACAGAGGGTGATGGTGGAAGGTTGCTTTTGTGACTGCAATCCTGTGTCCAGTGGGGTTCCACGGGGATCGGTACTGGATCCCTTGCTGTTCGTAGTGTACATTGATGGCCTCGATATGAATGTGTGAGGTATGATCAGTGAGTTTAGAGATGATACAAAGATTGGTGGCGTGGTAAACGTTGAGGAGGAAAGCCTTAGATTACAGGCATCATAGAATCCTACAGTGCAGAAGGAGGCCATTCGGCCCATCGAGTCTGCACCGAACACAATCCCACCCATGACCTATCCCCATGACCCCACTCATTTACCCGAGCGAGTCTCCCTGACACTAAAGGCTGTTTAGTGTGGCCAACCCACCTATCCCACACGTCTTTGGAATGTGGGAGGAAACTGGAGCACCTGGAGGAAACTCACGCAGACACGGGGAAAATGTGCACAGTCCACACAGACAGTGACCCAAGCCAGGAATCGAACACGCATCCCTGGCGCTTTGGGACAGCAGGGCTAACCACGATGCCACAGTGCCGAGGAAACATACAGGCTGGTCTGATGGGCAAATAGAATTTAAACCTGAAAAACGTGAGGAGATGCATTTGGGACGACTAACAAGGCAAGGAAATGCACAATGAACAGTAGAGTGTGAGGAAGTGAAGAGGACCAGAATGAATGTGGGGTGCCTATATGAGGATCCCTGACGGCAGCAAGACATCTAGATGAGGTGGTTAAGACGACAGAGAACCATAGAACCATAGAAAACTACAGCTCAGAAACAGGCCTTTGGGCCCTTCTTGTCTGTGCCGAAGCATGTTTTGCCTAGTCCCACTGACCTGCACTTGGACCATATCCCTCCACACCCCTCTCATCCATGAACCCATCCAAATCTTTCTTAAATGTTACCACTTTATCCGGCAGCTCATTCCACACTCCCACCACTCTCTGCGTGAAGAAGCCCCCCTAATATTCCCTTTCAACATTTCTCCTTTCACCCTTAACCCATGCGTTTTTTTCTTCCCTCGCCTCAGTGGAAAAAGCCTGCTTGCATTCACTCTATCTTTACCTATCAAAATCTTATACACCTCTATCAAATCTCCCTTTATTCTTCTACGCTTTTGGGAATAAAGTCCCAACCTATTCAATCTCTCTCTGGAACTCAGCTTCTCAAGTCCCGGCAACATCTTTGTGTACCTTCTCTGCACTCTTTCACCCTTATTTACATCCTTCCTGTAACTAGGTGACCAAAACTGTACACAATACTCTAAATTCGGCCTCACCAATACCTTATATAACCTTACCATAACACTCCAACTTTTATACTCGATACTCCGATTTATAAAGGCCAATGTACCAAAGGCACACTTTACGACCCTGTCCACCTGTGACGTCACTATTAGGGAATTCTGTACCTGTATTCCCAGATCCCTCTGTTCAACTGCACTCTTCAGAGTCCTACCATTTACCCTGTACATTCCACTTTGGTTCGTCCTTCCAAAGTGCAATATCTCACACTTGTCTGCGTTAAATTCCATTTGCAATTTTTCAGCCCATTTTCCGAGTTTGTCCAAATCCCTCTGCAAGCTTTGAAAACCTTCCTCACTGTCCACTACACCTCCAATCTTTGTATCATCAGCAAATTTGCTGATCCAATTTACCACATTATCATCCAGATCATTGATATAGATGACAAACAACAATGGACACAACACCGATCCCTGCAGCACACCACTAGTCACAGGCCTCCACTCAGAGAAGCAATCCTCCACAACCACTCTCTGGCTCCTTCCATTGATGTGGAGATGCCGGCGTTGGACTGGGGTAAGCACAGTAAGAAGTCTCACAACACCAGGTTAAAGTCCAACAGGTTTATTTGGTAGCAAATACCACAAGCTTTCGGAGCTTATGAGGGAAGGAGCTGTGCTCCGAAAGCTTATGGTATTTGCTACCAAATAAACCTGTTGGACTTTAACCTGGTGTTATGAGACTTCTTACTGTCCTTCCATTGAGCCAGTGTCTGATCCAATTTACTACCTCCCCATGTATACCTAGCGACTGAAACTTCCGAACTAACCTCCCATGAGGGACCTTGTCAAAGGCCTTGGTGAAATCCAGGTAGACAACATCCACCACCTTCCTTTCATCCACTTTCCTGGTAACCTCCTCGAAAAACTCTAATAGATTGGTCAAACATGACCTACCACGCACAAAGCCATGTTGACTCTCCCTAATAAGTCCCTGTCTATCCAAATATTTGTAGATCCTATCCCTTATCACACCTTCCAATAACTTGCCCACCACCGACCTCAAACTTACTGGCCTATAATTTCCCGGATTTCTTTTGGAACCTATTTTAAACAACGGAACAACATGAGCCACCCTCCAATCATCTGGCACCTCCCCCGTGAATATTGACATTTTAAATATGTCTGCCAGGGCCCCTGCAAGTTCAACACTAGCTTCCCTCAAGGTCCCTGGTAATATCCTGTCCGGTCCTGGGGATTTATCCACTCTGATTTGCCTCAGGACAGCGAGCACCTCCTCCCCTTTAATCAGTAAGGTTTCTATGACCTCCCTACCTGTTTGCCCTATTTCCGTAGACTCCATACCCGTTTCCTCAGTAAATACGGATGCAAAAAAAAACATTTAATGTCTCCCTCATCTCTTTTGGTTTCATACACAGTCTCCCACTCTGTCTTCAAGAGGACCAATTTTATCCCTCACTATCCTTTTGCTCCTAACATACCTATAGAAGCTCTTTGGATTTTCCTTCACTCTGTCTGCCAAAGCAACCTCATGTCTTCTTTTAGCCCTCCTGATTTCCCTCTTAAGTGTAGGATACTTGCCTTTAGCAGCTGCAGCAGAGAATATAAGAGCTGGGAGGTTATGATAGAAGTGTACAAAATGCTGCTTACACCAAAGCAAGAGAACTGTGTGCCGCTCTGGTGATCACACTACAGGAAGGGTGTAATTGCACTGGAGACAGTGGAGAGGAGATTCACCAGGATGCTGCCTGGGTCTGGAGAGTTTCAGCTATGAGGAGAGGCAGTGAGCCCGCCTCCCGACCCGACTTTGCATGCAGAGAGGCAGTGGGACCCCCTCCCTACCACACTGTGCACGCAGAGAGGCAGAGAGGCCCCTCCCTACCCCACTGTGCATGCAGAGAGGCAGCGAGACTCCCATCCCTAACCCACTGTGCACACAGAGAGACAGCGTGACACGCTCCCTACCTAACTGTGCATGCAGAGAGGCAGCGAGGCCCAATCCCTACCCCACTGCGCATGCAGAGAGGTAGCGAGACCCCCTCCCTACACCACTCTGCATGCAGTGCGGCAGCGAGGCCCCCTCCCTCCCCCACTGTGCATACATGGAGGCAGCGAGGCCCCCTCCCTACCCCACTGTGCATGCAGAGAGGCAGCAAGACCCCCTCCCTACCCCACTGTGCATGCACAGAGGCCGTGATGCCCCCTTTCTACCCCCAACAATCACGTGCAGAGTGGCAGCGGGGACCACCCCACCCCACAGACAGCGTGCAGTGTGGGAACAGGACCCTCTACCACCCACAACTACGTTCAGAATAGGACTCACTACCTTCAGGCTCCGCTCCTGTTGACCCCGCCACCTCATGCCCCACGCCGTGGTACTGCCCGGTGGGCATTGCCCTGGGGGCACCTACCTTTGCCCTCGACCTTACAGGGTGTCCTCAATGGCCTTCGGTTCTATCGGCAATGTCATCACGACTCGTCTGCATACATGTGGATCAGCTGTTTTCCTCACCGGACACAACCTCTCCCGGTGAGGCTGCGAAGGCAAGTATGCCGCACAATTCCATTATGGGCTCGCTAATTTAATTTAAACTTGTTTAAACTTAAAGTTAGCAAGGAATAAGCTGAAAAAGCAGCTTAGGAAAGCTCGGAGGGGGCATGAGAAGTCCTTGGCGGATTGGTTCAAGGAAAACCCCAAGGCTTTTTACTCTTATGTGAGGAATAAAAGAATAAACAGGGTGAGGTTAGGGCTGGTCAAGGACAGTTGTGGGAACTTGTGTATGGAGGCAGTAGAGATAGGAGAAGTGATGAATGGATACTTTTCTTCAGTGTTCACCAAGGAGAGGGGCGATGTTTTTGCGGAAGAGAAGGTGTTACTGGCTAATAGGCTGGAGGAAGTAGATGTTCGGAGGGAGGATGTACTGGCAGTTTTGAATAGACTGAAGGTCGATAAGTCCCCTGGGCCTGATGAAATATATCCTAGGATTCTTTGGGAGGCAAGGGATGAGATTGCAGAGCCTTTGGCTTTGATCTTTGGGTCCTCACTGTCCACGGGGATGGTGCCAGAGGACTGGAGAGTGGCGAATGTTGTTCCTCTGTTTAAGAAAGCGTTTCGAAATGACCCTGGTAATTATAGGCCGGTTAGTCTTACTTCGGTGGTTGGTAAGTTGATGGAAAACATCCTTAGGGATGGGATTTACGACCATTCAGAAAGGTGCGGATTAATCTGGGATAGTCAGCACGGATTCGTGAAGAGCAAGTCGTGCCTCACAATCTTTGAGGAGATAACTAAATGTGTTGAAGAAGGTAGGGCAGTTGATGTCATATACATGGATTTTAGTAAGGTGTTTGAGAAGGTCCCCCGTGGTCGGCTTATAATAAAAGTAAGGAGGTGTGGGATAGAGGGAAAGTTGGACGATTGGATAGGTAACTGGCTATGTGATCGAAGACAGAGGGTTGTGGTGGATGGAATTTTTTCGGACTGGAGGCAGGTTGCTAGCGGAGTGCCACAGGGATCAGTGCTTGGTCCTCTGCTATTTGTGATTTTTATTAATGACTTAGAGGAGGGGGCTGAAGGGTGGATAAGTAAATTTGCTGATGACACCAAGATTGGTGGAGTAGTGGATGAGGTGGAGGGCTGTTGTCGACTGCAAAGAGATAGGATGCAAAGCTGGGCTGAAAAATGGCAGATGGAGTTGAACCCTGATAAATGTGAGGTGATTCATTTTGGTAGGATAAATTTAAATGTGGATTACAGGGTCAAAGGTAGGGTTCTGAAGACTGTGGAGCAACAGAGAGATCTTGGGATCCTTATCCACAGATCTCTGACGGTTGCCACTCAAGTGGATAGAGCTGTGAAGAAGGCCTATCGTGTGTTAGCTTTTATTAACGGGGGTTGGGGTTTAAGAGCCGTGGGGTTAAGCTGAAACTGTACAGGTCCTTGGTGAGACCACATTTGGAATATTGTGTGCAGTTCTGGTCACCTCACTATAAGAAGGATGTGGAAGCGCTGGAAAGAGTGCAAAGGAGATTTACCAGGATGCTGCCTGGTTTGGAGGGTAGGTCTTATGAGGAAAGGTTGAAGGAGCTCGGGCTGTTCTCTCTGGACTGGAGGAGTTTGAGGGGAGACTTAATAGCGGTTTATAAAATGATGAAGGGGATAGATGGAGTGAACGCTCAAAGACTATTTCCTCAGGTGGATGGAGCCATTACAAGGGTGCATAACTATAGGGTTCATGGTGGGAGATACAGGAAGGATATCCGAGGTCGGTTCTTTACTCAGAGAGTGGTTGGGGTGTGGAATGGACGGCCTGCAGTGATATTGGAGTCAGACACTTTAGGAACATTGAAGCGGTTATTGGATAGACACATGGAGCACACCAGGATGATAGGGAGTGGAATAGCTTGATCTTGGTTTCAGATAAAGCTCGGCACAACGTCGTGGGCCGAAGGGCCTGTTCTGTGCTGTATTATGTTCTATGTAATTTATTCAGCCTCTCGCCAGAAATGGGCAGGAGACTGAATCCGCTGCATATCCGTTCCCGGTAAAGGTTGCAAGAGGCGAGAAATCGGGCGTGGACCCGAGTTCTAGGCTGTCACGCGGCTTCACTTGCTCACCTTGCCGTCAATGGACAGGGAGTAGTTGTAAACCACCCCCCCCCCCGTGTGTGTGTGTGTGTGTGTGTGCGTGTGTACTGTCTGTACCAATATGCGTGTGTGTGTGAGCAAGAGAGCACCGTACGAGTGTTCCTAAGTATGCGTTATCCTATTCTTTAATATGTGTGTGAGTGGGAACAAGTGTTAAAATCTGATTGCTTCTATCAACAAATGTGTGTACTAATGTATGTGCGTTTGGGTGTGTCTGTGTGTTTGTATTCCTGTTACTCTCGGAGAGCTTGTGGTGGTACAGGGGATAGCATTGTTGCCTCACAGCACCAGAGGCCGTGGTTCAATTCCAGGCTTGGCCACTGTCTGTGCAGATTCTGCACGTTCTCCCTGTGTCTGCGTGGGTTTCCTCCTGGTTTTCCCGTTTCCTCCCACACTCTGAATGTTGTGCTGGTTAGGTGCGACGGACATGCTAAATTCTCTGTCAGTGTACAGGCGCTGGAGTGTGGTGACTTGGGGCTTTTCACAGTTACTTCATTGCAATGTTAATGTTCTCATATTTGTGACACTAATGACTAAACTTTACAAAACATGTTCTCTCTCTGTGAGATCTTGCTGTGCACACATGACCAATAAAATGGAATCTGCAGCCTGGTGACTAGGTGGGTGATTAGCAGTGAACTGGTGTTATATGCAGAGGGTAAAAAAGGTTCTGTCTCAATCTTTTTCTCACGATGGAATAGCTTTTGAGGTCGCATGTCTATGGAAAGTCACAGCACACAGAAGACATCCTAGCCAATTTGTCAGTGGCTGAAAGAAATAATAACCGGATACAGAGATTCAAGTGAAACTACAAGAGCAGCAAACCGAGTACAGTAAATGACAAGGAAAGCAATACAGCTAAACAGCCTTTCTAGAATTAGGAACTGGACACAGGGAACGGGACTTTACAACCTCAATCTTCCCAAAGCTGCAAAATCCCAGCCGTGTTCCACAAACCTTCCCATGCTCCACCCTTCACCTGCTCCGATTGCCATGACAGTGGGGCCGGTACAATTCCAGCCACGGACTTACCCGGAACACCAACAATCGCTAAGAGGGGATAGTAAAAGCATTGAATCGCGTAAAGTAGACATACAGTCCGAGCATCCGATGTTATCGACAAAGCATCTGCAGTAAACAGATAAATCCACCAGAATAAATTCCTGTCCTTAATTGGAACATTCCAACCCATTGTTCCCAGATTCTGATCCATTGTTGGAACAGTCCGGTTCATTGTTCCCAGATTCTGAACCATTGTTGGAACATTCCGGTTCATTGTTCCCAGATTCTGAACCATTGTTGGAACATTCCGGTTCATTGTTCCCAGATTGTGATCCATTGTTGGATCATTCCGGTTCATTCTACTCAGATTCTGATCCATTGTTGCAACATTCCGGTTCATTGTTCCCAGATTCTGAACCATTGTTGGAACATTCCGGTTCATTGTTCCCAGATTGTGATCCATTGTTGGATCATTCCGGTTCATTCTACTCAGATTCTGATCCATTGTTGCAACATTCCGGTTCATTGTACTAAGATTCAGATCCATTGCTGGAAGATTCCAATCCATTGATCCTAGATTCTGATCTCTCCTGTCCCTCCCCCTCTCTCCACAGCCGCTGATCTCTGTTAGTGTCGGAGTTGTCGCCCCCGCTGACTCAATGGGACAACACATTGAACGGAATCCCTTATTAATAGAAGAGGGAAATCCCTCCAGGCACACTAATCGGATCCATGGAGACTCACATCAATTCCAGTCACGAAACAAACAGCTTCACTTAACCCCCTTCAATCCAACACTTTTTATATCCAAATTAGAAAATTTACAGCCGAGATGGGGTTTTGAGGGTCAGGGATGTATGAAAAGTTCGAAATAATGGAGGGTCAGACTGTATATCTTTCAATACCCATTCGATATATCAGAGGTCCGTCTGCTTGCATTCATATCGAGATGACGAGAATACATAAGCAGGGGTGTGCTGATGAGGTTTTATAAGATTCTGGTCATGCCAAATTCAGAATATTGTCAGCAATTTTGGGCCCCGTATCTAAGGAAGGATGTGCTGGCCTTGGAGAGGGTCCAGAGGAGGTTCACAAGAATGATCTAGGGAATGAAAGACTTAACGTATGACAAGCGTCTGAGGACTTTGGGTCTGTACTCGATGGAGTTTGGCAGGATGAGGTGAGGGATATCGTTGAAACTTACAGAATAATGAAAGGCTGGATAGAGTGCACTTGTGGAAGATGTTTCCGTTAGTAGGAGAGACTAGTACACGAGGGCACAGTCTCAGAGGAAAGGGATGGCCCTTTAGAAATGTGATGTGGAGTTGCCGGTGTTAGACTGGGGTGGGCACAGTAAGATGTCTCACAACATCAGTTGCCCACTCACCTGATGAAGGAGCAGCGTTCCAAAAGCTCGTGATTCCAAATAACCCTGTGGGACTTTAACCTGCTGTTGTGAGACTTCTTACTTTAGAAATGTGATGAGGAGGAATTTCTTCGGCCAGAGGGTGGTGAAACTGTGGAATTCATTGCCACACAAGGCTGTGGAGTCCAGGGCATTGAGTGTATTTAAGAAAGAGATAGGTTCTTGACTTGTAAATGGATCAAAGTTTCCGGGGCAAAAGCGGGATAATGGGTATGAGAAATTTATCAGCCATAATTGAATCGGTGGGCCGAATGGCCTAATTCTGTTCCTATATCTTATTGTATTATGGTTTCATGGTTTTGGGTTTTAGATGAGATTAATATTAATCAGGATTGATATAGAAAATAGAAAGAGAAACTACAGCACAAAACAGGCCCTTCGGCCCCACAAGTTGTGCAGAACATTTCCCTACCTTTTAGGCCTACCTATTACCCTCCATCCTATTAAGTCCCATGTATTCATCCAGGAGTCTCTTAAAAGACCCTATTGAGTTTGCCTCCACCACCACTGACGGCAGCCGATTCCACTCGCCCACCACCCTCTGTGTGAAAACCTTCCCCCTAACATTTCCCCTGTACCTACCCCCCAGCACCTTAAACCTATATCCTCTCAAAGCAGCCATTTCCACCCTCTCCTCTCATCCTACGTCTCTCCAAGGAGAAAAGACCGAGCTCCCTCAGCCTATCCTCTTAAGGCATGCCACTCAATCCAGGCAACATCCTTGTAAATCTCCTCTGCACCCTTTCAATCTTTTCCACATCCTTGCTGTAATGAGGCGACCAGAACTGAGCACAGTACTCCAAGTGGGGTCTGACGAGGGTCTTATAAAGCTGCATCATTATCCCCGGACTCCTAATCTCAATCCCTTGATTGATAAAGGCTAGCACACCATACGCCTTCCTAACCACCTCCTCCACCTGCGGGGCCGATTTTAGAGTCCTATGGATCCGGACCCAAGGTCCTTCTGATCCTCGACAGTACTAAGAGTCTTTCCCTTTATCCCATTTGACCTGCCAAAATGTCCATTCTGGATAATTAAATAAAATTGTCTTCGATTTGTGACGACGGTTCTCACGGCCATAACGTCTCAGTGTGGTAAACAGTGGCGCATTGCCATTTGGTAAAGTATCTGACAGCACTTCCATTCTGGATTGGGCCGACTTTCCTGACTCAGGCTGGGTGATTTGATTTGATTTGATTTGATTTATTATTGTCACATGTATTAGCATGCAGTGAAAAACATTGTTACTTACACGCTATACAGACAATGCATAGTTCATCGAGAAGGAAAAACGAGAGTGCAGAATGTAGTGTTACAGTCATAGCTAGGTGTAGAGGAAGATCAACTGAGTGCGAGGTAGGTCCATTCAAAGGTTTGATGGCAGCAGGGAGGAAGCTGCTCTTGAGTCGGTTGGTACATGTGCTCAGACTTTTATATCTTTTTCCCAATGGAATAAGGTGGAATAGAGAATGTCCGGAATGCGTGGGGTCCTTAATTATGCTGGCTGCTTTTATGAGATATACAAGGGGTCACATATTGAAGAGAATCCTCAGCACCACGAGACATAAACAAACGGTCTCGGTCCCAGTGCTGCACAACTCCACCAGTCGCTTGAATCCGCTATGTCCCCATCTCACACTCTCCTCAAGGTGCTAACTATCTGTCCGAGTGTCCCACTGTCCCCCTCTCCCACTCTCCTAAAGGTGCAGACTATCTGTCCCAGTGCCCCAGTGCCCTCCTCTCACACTCTCGTCGAGGTGCTGCTTGTATCACGCGGTCTCCCTGTGTCCTCCTCTCACATTATTCTCAAGGTGCTGCTTGTCTGTCACAGTGTCACACTGTCCTCCTCTCACACTCTCCTCAAGGGGCTGATTGTCTGTCACTGTGTCCCAGTGTCCCCCGCTCACACTCTCCTCAAGGTGCTGACTGTTTGTTCCAGTGCCCCGCTCTCACACTCTCCTCAAGGAGCTACTTGTCTGTTCCGGTGTCCTGGTGCCCTCCTCTCATACCCTCCGGAAGGTGATGCTTGTCTGTCCCAATAATTTCCTCCTCTCACACTCTCCTCAAGGTGCTGCTTGTCTCTCCCGGTATCCCGGTGTCCCGCTCTCCCACTCTCTTCAAGGTGCTGACTGTCTGTCCCCGTGTCCCCCTCTCACACTCTCCTCAAGGTGCTGCTTGTCTGTCCCGGTGTCCCAGTGTCCCCTTCTCTCACTCGCCTCAAGGTGCTGACTGTCTGTCCCGGTGTCCCAGTGTCCCCCTCTCACACTCTCCTCAAGGTGATGACTGTCTGTCCCATTGTGCCACTGTCCTCCTCTCACACTTTCCTCTAGGTGCCGCTGATCCTTCCCTGTTTCCTCCACTCACACTCTCCTCAAGGTGCTGACTGTCTGTCCCGGTGTCCCAGTGTCTCCCTCTCACACTCTCCTCAAGGTGCCGACTGTCTGTCCCGGTGTCCCAATGTTCCCCTCTCATACTCTCCTCAAGGTGCTGTCTGTCTGTCCAATTGTCAAACTATCCCTCTCTCAAACTTTCCTCGACGTGCTGCTTGTCCGTCCCAGTGTCCTCCTCATGGCAGGCTGGTGCAAAAGGTGAAATCTCACGGGATCAAAGGTGAGCTAACTAGATGGGTGGAGAACTGGCTTAGCCATAGAAGACAGAGGGTAGCAGTGGAGGGGTCTTTTTCCGGTTGGAGGTCGGTGACTAGTGGTGTTCCGCAGGGCTCTGTACTGGGACCTCCGCTGTTTGTGTTATATATAAATGATTTGGAAGAAGATGTAGCTGGTGTGATCAGTAAGTTTGCGGACGACACAAAGATTGCTGGAGTTGCGGATAGTGATGAACATTGCCAAAGAATACAGCAGGATATCGATAGGCTGGAACATTGGGCGGAGAAATGGCAGATGGAATTTAATCCAGATAAATGCGAAGTGGTGCATTTCGGTAGATCTAAAGTAAGGAGGAGCTATACAATAAATGGTAGAACGATCAGGAGTATAGACACACAGAGGGACCTGGGTGTACAAGTCCACAGATCCTTAAAGGTGGCAGCACAGGTGGAGAGGGTGGTGAAGAAGGCATATGGCATGCTTGCCTTTATTGGACGGGACATGGAATATAAAAGTTGGCATATGATGTTGCAGCTGTATAGAACGTTGGTTCGGCCGCATTTGGAATACTGCGTCCAGTTCTGGTCGCCACACTACCAGAAGGACGTGGAGGCTTTGGCGAGAGTACAGCGAAAGTTTACCAGGATGTTACCTTGTATGGAGGGTCTTAGCTATGAGGAGAGATTGGGTAAACTGGGGTTGTTCTCCCTGGAAAGACGGAGGATGAGGGGCGGCTTAACAGAGGTGTATAAAATTATGAGGGGCATGGATAGGGTGAACGGTGGGAAGCTTTTTCCCAGGTCGGAGGTGATGAACACAAGGGGTCACAGGTTCAAGGTGAGGAGGACAAGGTTCAACACAGATGTCAGGGGGACGTTTTTTACACAGAGGGTGTTGGGGGCCTGGAATGCACTGCCAAGCAAGGTGATTGAGGCGGACACGCTGGGATCGTTTAAGACTTATCCAGATAGCCACATGAACAGACTGGGAATAGAGGGATACAAACGGATGGTCCAGTTGGGCACATGAGCGGCGCAGGCTTGAAGGGCCGAAGGGCCTGTTCCTGTGCTGTATTTTTCTTTGTTCTCTCACACTCTCCTCAAGGTGCTGACTGTCTGGCCCGGTGTCACAGTTTCCCCTTCTCACAATCTCCTTAAGGTGCTGCTTGCCTGTCCGAGTGCCCCAGTGCCCTCCTCTCACACTCTCCTCAACGTGCTGTTGCCTGTCCCATGTCCCAGTGTCCCCCTCTCAGACTCTCCTGAAGGTACTGCCTGACTGTCCAAGTGTCCCAGTATCCCCTTCTCACACTCTCCTCAAGGTGCTGACTGTCTGTCCCGGTGTCCCAGTGTCCCTCTCACACTCTCCTCAAGGTGCTGACTGTTTGTCCCGGTGTCCCACTGTCCTGCTCTCACAATCTGCTCAAGGTGCTGCTGACTCTGTTTAGGTGGCCCGGTGTCCTTCTCCCACACTCTCCTCAACTCACTCTTGTCTCCTTACAACCTCACAATAGAAAATGTTGAGAATGTTTGATGTGAAACCTCTTGATAACGTACTTCTGTACCTAACACTGAGATATAGTTCTATCTGATGACTCTTAGAACATAGAAAAGAGAAAAGCTACAGCACAACCAGGCCATTCCGCCCACAAGTTGCGCCAAACATGTCCCTAACTACTAGGCTTCCCTATAACCCTCTATCTTACTAACTTCCATGAACCTATCCAAAAGTATCTTAAAAGACCCTATCGAATCCGCCTCCACCACCACTACCGGCAGCCGATTCCACGCACCCACCACCCTCTGAGTGAAAAACATACCCCTAACATCTCCTCTGTACCTACTCCCCAGCACCCTAAACCTGTGACCTCTCGTGGCAACCATTTCAGCCCTGGTAAAAGCCACTGAGAATCCAATCCATCAGTACCCCTCAACATCTTATACACCTCTATCAGGTCACCTCTCATCCTTCTCCTCTCCAAGGAGAAAAGACCTAGCTCTCTCAACCTATCCTCAAAAGGCATGCCACCTAATCCAGGCAACATCCTTGTAAATCTCCTCTGCACCCTTTCTATGGCTTCCACATCCTTTCTGTAATGAGGCGACCAGAACTGGGCACAGTACTCCAGGTGTGGTCTGACCAGGGTCCTATACAGCTGCAGCATTATCTCCCGATTTCTAAACTCAATTCCTCTATTGATGAAGGCCAGTATTCCATGCGCCTTCTTAACCACAGCCTCTACCTGCGACGCTGCTTTGAGCGTCCTATGAACCCGGACCCCAAGATCCTTCTGATCTTCCACACTGCCAAGCGTCTTACCCTTAATATTATGTTCGTTCATCCTATTCGACCTGCCAAAATGAACCACCACACACTTATCTGGGTTGAAGTCAATCTGCCACTTCTCCGCCCAGTCTTGCATCTTATCTATGTCTTGTTGCAACACCTGACAGCCCTCTGCATTATCCACAACACCACCAACCTTTGTGTCATCAGCAAACTTGCCAAACCATCCTTCCACTTCCTCATCCAGGTCATTTATAAAAATCCCAAAGAGCAAGTGTCCCAGAACATATCCCTGGGGCACTCCACTGGTGACCGACCTCCATGCTGAAAAAGACCCAGCTACAACCACTCTTTGCCTTCTGTGGGCAAACCAGTTCTGAATCCACAAAGCAATGTCCCCTTTTATCCCATGCCCCTTCACTTTCTCAATGAGCCTTGCATGGGGCACCTTATCAAAAGCCTTGCTGAAATCCATATAATCTACATTTACCGCTTTCCCCTCGTCTATGTGTCTAGTTACATCTTCAAAAAAGTTCAATTAGGCTCGTAAGGCATGATCTGCCTTGGATAAAGCCGTGCTGGCTATTTCTGATCATACTATTCCTCTCCAGATGTTCATAAATCCTGCCTCTCAGGATCTCCTCCATCAACTTACCAAGCACTGAGGTTAGACACGCTGGTCTATAACTTCCCGGACTATCGCTTCTCACTTTCTTCAATAACGGAACCACATCCGCAATCCTCCAATCCTCCAGAACATCTCCCGTCTCCATTGATGACGCAAAGATCATCGCCAGAGGCTCAGCAATCTCTTCCCTCGCCTCCCACAGTAACCTGGGGTATATCCCATCCGGTCCCAGCGATTTATCTCCCTTGATGCTTTTCAAAAGCTCCAACACATCCTCTTTCCTAATGTCCACATGCTCAATCTTCTCAGTCCACTGCAAGTCTGCACTGCAACTACCAAGATCCTTTTCCACTGTGAATACTGAAGCAAAATATTCATTGAGTACCTCTGCCATTTCTATCGGTTCTATATAGACTTTCCCACCGTCATATTTGATAGGTCCTACTCCTTCACATCTTATCCTCTTGCTCTTAACATACTTGTAGAACGCCTTGGGGGTTTCCTTTATACTGTCTACCAATGCCTTCTCATGACCCCTTCTTGCTCTTCAAGTTTCCCTCTTAAGTTCCTTCCTACTAGTCGTATACTCTTCTAGATTTCGAACATTACCTCGCTCCCTGAACCTTTCGTAGGCTTTTCTTTTCTTCTTGACTAAATTCGTTACAGCTTTCGTGCACCATGGTTCCTGTGACCTACTATAACACCCCGGTCCCATTCGTACGTTGCTGTGCAGAGCTCCAGATAAATTTTCCTTGAAAATTTGCCACATTTCTTCTGTAGATTTCCCTGAGAAATCCTCATTCCAATTTATGCCTCTAATTTCCTGCCTAATAGCCTCATAATTACCCTAACTCCAAATAAACACTTTCCGAGCTTGACTGATCCTATCTCTGCAATGCTAATGTAAAGGAGATAGAGTTATGATCACTATCCGCAAAGTGCTCTCCCACTGAGAGATCTGACACCTGCCCAGGTTCATTCCCTAATACCAAATCAAGTTCAGCCTCTCCTCTTGTAGGCTTATCCACATACTGTCTCAGGAAGCCCTCCTGAACACACCTAACAAACTGCTCCCCATATAAACCCCTTACCCTCGGGATATTCCAATCGATATTTGGGAAATTAAAATCTCCCATCACGATCACTCTGTTATTATCACATCTCTCCAGGATCTGCTTCCCAATCTGCTCCTCTTACTCAGATTGTACTGTACATAACACTGAGAGATTGATCTATGTGAAGTCCCTTACTAAGGTTGTTCTGTACATAAGCTGTACATAAGATCGGCTACAGCCTGGATTTAGCAGACTTTATCAACCCTGATTAACTTTAACCTCATCTAAAAGCCACATCCATGATACCCATAAGACAATAAGATATAGGAACAGAATTAGGCCATTAGGCCCATTGAGCCTATTCCACTATTCAATTCTGGCTGATAAGTTTCTCAAACCCATTCTCCCGCTTTTTCCCCGTAACCCTCGAGCGCTTTACCAGTTGAGAACCTAGATATCTCTTTCTTAAATACACTCAATGACCTGGCCTCCACAGCCTTGTGTGACAATTAATTCCACATATTCGCCAGCCTCTGGCTGAAGAAATTCCTCCTCGTCAAAGTTCGAAAGTAAGAAGTCTCACAACAGCAGGTTAAAGTGCCACGAGCTTTCGGAACGCTGCTCCTTCATCAGGTGTGTGGACAACTGGTGCTGTGAGACTGCTTACTGTGCCCACCCCAGTCCAACGCCGGCAGGTCTACATCCCAGTTCCAAAGGGTCATCCGTTTCCTCTGAGGTTGTGCCCTCGGGTCCGAGCCTCTCCTACTCATGAAATATCAGCCCCAAGTACACTCTATCCAGGCCTTTCATTATTCTGTAAGTTTCAATGATATCCCCCTCCTCATCCTTCCAAACTCCATCGAGTATAGACCCAAAGTCCTCAGACACTCCTCATGCGTTAAGTCTTCCATTCCCCGGATCATTCTTGTGAACCTCTTCTGGACCCTCTCCAAATCCAACACATCCTTCCTTAGATACGGGGCCTAAAATTGCTGACAATATTCTGAATGTGGTCTGAACAGAGTCTTATTGAACCTCAGCAGTATACCCCTGCTTTTATATTCTAGTCATCTCAAAATGAACACTACCAGAGGGAGCTCTGTTACATAGAATGAATACTGAAAGATTTACGGTCCGACCCTCTGTTATTTCCAACTTTCCATAACTCCCTGACACGCAACATCCCATCAAGGCTGTAAATTTTCTACTTTGCGTATAAAAAGTGCTGGATTGGAGGGGGTTAAGTGAAGCTGTTTGTTTAGTGACTGTAATTGATGTGAGTCTCCATGGATCCGATTAGTGTGTCTGGAGGGATTTCCCTCTTCTATTAATAAGGGATTCCGGTCAATGTGTTGTCCCATTGAGGCAGCGGGAGCGACAACTCCGTTACTAACAGAGATCAGCGGCTGTGGAGAGAGAGGGAGGGACAGGAGAGATCAGAATCTGGGAGCAATGGATTGGAATGTTCCAACAATGGATCAGAATTTGGGAACAATGGATTGGAATGTTCCAACCAAGGAGAGGAGTTTATTCTATTGGATTTCTTGGTTTACTGCAGATTATTGGTGGGTAACATCAGCTGATCGGATTGAATATCTACTGAAGGGGATTCAATGCATTTACTATCCCCTCCTGGCGATTGTTGGTGTACCGGGTAAGTCCCTGGCTGGAATTGTACCGGCCCGACCGCCACGGGAATCGGAGCAGGCAAGGGGCGGAGCATGGGAAGGTCTGTTGAACACGGGTGGGATTTAGCAGCTTTGGGAAGAGTGAGGCTGTAAAGTCCCGTCCCCTGTGTCCAGCTCCTAATTCTAGAAAGGCTGTTTAACTGTATTGATTTCCTTGACATTTACTGTACTCGGTTTGCTGCTCTTCTTGGTTCTGTTGAATCTGTGTCTCCGGTTATTAATTCTTTCAGCCACTGACAATTGTCTGAGGGCCTATGGGCTAGGATGTCTTCTGTGTGCTGTGACTTTCCATAGACATGTAACCTCAAACGCGATTCCATCGTGAGTAAAAGATTGAGACAGAATAATTTTTACCCTCTGCATATAACACCAGTTCAACCATCCAATCACCAGGCTGCAGAATCAATTTTATTCTTCATATATGCACAGCAGGAGCTCACAGAGAGAGAACATATTTAATAAAATTTGAAATTTATGCATCAGTGTCACAAGTATGCGAACATTAACATTGCAATGAAGTTACTATAAAAATCCCCGAGTCACCACACTCCAGCGCCTGTTCAGGTACACTGAGGGAGAATTTAGCATGGCCAATGCACCTAACCAGCACAACTTTCAGAGAGTGGGAGGAAATCGGAGCACCTGGAGGAAACTCACGCAGACGCAGGGAGAACGTGCAGACTCTGCACAGACAGCAGCCAAGACTGGAATTGATCCAGGGCCCCTTGTACTATGAGGCAACAACGCTATCCCTTGTACCATCACAAACACTCCTTGAGTCACAGGAACACAAAGACACAGACACACTCAAACGCACTTATATTAATACAGACATTTACTGATAGAAGCAATCAGATTAGACACTTACTCGCACATACAAAAGTTCAAGAACCAAAATTGCTGTAACACTCCAGAATAATGCACACTTAGGAACCTCGTCAGGTACTCTGTTGCTCACACACAAACACACATGCATACTGGTACAGACAATATAGACACACGCAACACACACACGGCAGGGGGCAGGATAACAACTAGTGCCTGCCCATTGATGGCGTAACAGCCGAGAACTCAGGTCCACGCCCCATTTCTCGCCTCTTGCAACCTTCACCGGCAACGGAAATGCGGCGGATTGAGTCTCCTGCCCATTTCTGGCAAGAGGCTGAATAAATTATTGAAATTTATTTTAAAACAAATGTAATTAAAATTAGCGAGTTGGGATGTAATCGTCCAGGCACACTTACCTTTGCAGCCTCACCGGGAGAGGTTGTGTCCGGTGAGGAAAAGAGCTGGCCACATGTATGAGGACGAGTTGTGATGGCCTCGCCGGTAGAAGCGGAGGCCATTGAGGACACCGAGCAAGGTCGAGGGCAAAGGTAGGTTCCCCTTGGGCAGTGCCCACCGAGCAGTACCAGGGGGTGGGGCCTGAGTTGGCAGGGTCTACAGAGCGGAGCCTGAAGATAGCGGGGTCTACGAGCCATGGCGTGCAGGAGCGGGACCTGCAGGGGCTGGACATGCAGGGGCGGGAGCTGAAGTGGCGGGGCCCAATGGCAGATGGGCTCTTGGGGAGCGGGCTGATCCAGTCAGGAGAGTGGCCCAATGCCATGCTGCATGTGACTGGTGGAGTAGGGAGCGCACCCCCACTGCTGCTCTGCACGAGATTGGTAAGTGTAGCGGGTCCTCCAGCCACTCTGCACACGATCGGTGAGGCAGGGATGGGGTCTCGCTGCCTCTCTGCATGCACAGTGAGGTAGGGAGGGTGTCCCTCTGCCTCTCTATTGCACAGTGTGGTAGGGAGGGGGTCTCGCTCCCTCTCCACATGCACAGTGGGTTAGGGAGGGGGATCTCGCTGCCTGTCTGCATGCATAGTGGGGTGGGGAGGGGGTGTCGCTGCATCTCTGCATGCACAGTGGGGTAGGGAGGGGTCTCGCTGCCTCACTGCATGCACAGTGAGGTGGGGAGGGGGTCTCGCTGCCTCTCTGCATGCACAGTGGGGCAGGGAGGGGGTCTCGCTGCCTCTCTGCATGCACAGTGAGGTGGGGAGGGGGTCTCGCTGCCTCTCTGCGTGTACAGTGGGGTAGGGAGGGGGTCTCGCTGCCTCCCTGCATGCACAGTGGGGTGGGGAGGGGGGTGTCGCTGCATCTCTGCATGCACAGTGGGGTAGGGAGGGGTCTCGCTGCCTCAGTGCATGCACAGTGAGGTGGGGAGGGGGCCTCGCTGCCTCTCTGCATGCACAGTGGGGCAGGGAGGGGGTCTCGTTGCCTCTCTGCATGCACAGTGAGGTGGGGAGGGGGTCTCGCTGCCTCTCTGCATGCACAGTGCGGCAGGGAGGGGGTCTCGCTGCCTCTCTGCATGGGCAGTGGGGTAGGACGGGGGTCTCGCTGCCTCTCTGCATGGGAAGTGGGGTAGGACGGGGGTTCTCGCTGCCTCTCTGAATGCACAGTGGGTTAGTGAGGGGGGCCTCGCTGCCTCTCCGCTGCACAGTGCGTTAGGGAGGGGGTTCTCGCTGCCTCTCTGCCTGCACAGAGGGGTAGGAAGGGCTCTCGCTGCTTCTCTGCATGCACAGTGGGTTAGGGAGTGGGATCTCGCTGCCTCTCTGCATGCACAGTGGGGTAGGAAGGGGGTTCTCGTTGCCTCTGTGAATGCAAAGTGGGTTAAGGAGGGGGGTCTCGCTGCCTCTCTGCATGCACAGTGAGGTAGGGAATGGGTCTCGCTGCCTCTCTGCATGTACAGTGGGGCAGGGAGTGGGTCTCGCTGCCTCTCTGCATGCACAGTGGGGTAGGGAGGGGGTCTTGCTGCCTCTCTGCATTCACAGTGGGGCAGGGAGGGGGTCTTTCTGCCTTTCTGCATGCACAGTGGGGCAGGGAGGGGGTCTCGCTGCCTCTCTGCATGGGCAGTGGGGTAGGACGGGGGTTCTCGCTGCCTCTCTGCATGGGCAGTGGGGTAGGACGGTGGGTTCTCGCTGCCTCTCTGAACGCACAGTGGGTTAGTGAGGGGGGCCTCGCTGCCTCTCTGCTGCACAGTGGGTTAGGGAGGGGGTTCTCGCTGCCTCTCTGCATGCACAGTGGGGTAGAGAACGGGTCTCGCTGCCTCTCTGCATGCACAGTGGGGTAGGGAGTGGGATCTCGCTGCCTCTGTGCATGCACAGTGGGATAGGGAGTGGGATCTCGCTGCCTCTCTGCATGCACAGTGGGGTAGGAAGGGGGTTCTCGTTGCCTCTGTGAATGCACAGTGGGTTAGGAAGGGGGGTCTCGATGCCTGTCTGCATGCACAGTGGGGTAGGGAACGGGTCTCGCTGCCTCTCTGCATGCACAGTTGGGTGAGGGAGGGGGTGTCGCTGCCTCTCTGCATGCACAGTGGGTTAGGGAGGGGGGTCTCGCTGCCTCTCTGCATGTAATTGGTGTGGGGGAAGGGTGGGTGATTGGTCCGGGATATGGGGAAGCGGGGGCCCTATATCCGGTCGGGGGCTGCTCACGAAGAGCTGTAGCCCCCAGACTATCTGGTAGCAGTTGCTGTGTTGAAGCTCGCTGCAGCAGCAAAGAGCTGACAGATGTCTCTCTCAGACCAGGCGGCTCACTGCTGGCTGCAATTGCACATTTGCAACCACATCGGTTTGGTACATGGTCGGTATCCCAACCAGCGCTGAGAGAGCTGCAAGTGATTGGGTCACGGCTGAGGGTGGGCTAACAGCCATCGAGTTTTAACAGCACAAAATGAGGCCCTTCAGCCCATTACTTCGGAACTGGTCATCAAACACCTATCCAATCGAATTCCATTTTCCAGCACTCGATCCACAGCCTTGTATGCTCTGGCGTTTGAATTGCTGATTTAAATGCCTCTTGTTGTTGTTCCCGCTTCTACCATCCTTTCAGGCCCTGAGCTGCAGATCCCAGCACCCTGTGGATGGAAACATTTTTCCTCAAATCCGCACAAATATCTGCCATTTACCTGAAATCTACGCCCCTCTGGTTATTGACACTTCTAAAAGGAAAATGTTTCCTCCTATCTATGTGCAGCATAATTTTGTACATATCACTCAGGTCCCCCCACCTGAAAGTGCTCCCCACCACCACCCACTACACTCGCTCCCCCTCCAGCCATCACTGCTCCAAGGTAAAAAAAACCCAGCCGAACCAGCCACTCCTCATAGCTGAAACTCTCCAGCCCAAGTAGCATCCTCGTGAATCTCCTCTCCACCGTTTCCCAGTGTAATTACATCCTTCCTGGAGTGTGATGACCAGAGCTGCACACAGTCCTCTTGCTCTGGTCTAACCAGCATTTTATACACTTCTATCATAACCTCCCAGCTCTTATATTCTATGCTGCGGCTGCTAAAGGCAAGTATCCTACATGTCGTTTGAGCCACCTCACCTACCTGTCTTGCCGGCTTCAGGGATCCTCATATATGCAGCCCAAATTCATTCTGGCCCTCTGCACTTCCTCACACTATACTGTTCATTGTGCATTTCCTTACCCTGTTAGTCGTTTCGAAATGCATCGCCTCACATTTTGCAGTTTGAAATTTCATTTACCCATCTGACCAGCCTGTCCCTTTCCTCGGCACGGTGGCACAGTGGTTAGCACTGCTGCCCCACAGCGCCAGGGACGCGTGCTCGATTCCTGGCTTGGGTCACTGTCTGTGAGGAGTTTGCACATTTTCCCCGTGTTTGCATGGGTTTCCTCCGGGTGCTCCAGTTTCCTCCCACATCCCAAAGACGTGTGGGTCAGCTGGATTGGCCAGGCTAAATAGCCCTTAGTGTCAGGGAGAATCGCTGGGGTAAATTAATGGGGTTTTGGGGATAGGGCCTGGGTGGGATTGTGGTCGGTACCGAGTCGATGGGCCGAATAGCCTCCTTCTGGACTGTAGGATTATATGATTCCTGTAATCTAAGGCTTTCTTCTTCAATATTTACCACACCACCAATTTTTGAATCATCTGCGAACTTACTGATCATACCTCACACATTCATGTCTTGACCAGCAATGTACACGACAAACAGCAAGGGACCCAGCAACGATCCCAGTGGAACCCCACTGGACACAGGCTTGCAGTCACAAAAGCAACCTTCACCATCACCCTCTGCCTCCTGCCACTCAGCCAATTTTGAATGTAATTTACCAAATTGCCCTGGATCCAATCGGCTATTACTTTCTTGTTCAGACTCCCATGCGGAATTAGTCAAAAGCTTCTCTGAAGTCCATGGAGGCTACATCGACTGCACTTCCCTCATCTAATCACCCAGTCACCTCCTCAATATATCCAAGCAAATTGTTAGGCATGATCTCCCCCGACAAAGCCATGCTGACCATTGTTCATAAATCCTTACCTGTCGAAGTGGAGATTAATTCTGCCACTCAGATTGCTTTCCAATCACTTCCCTACCATGGATGTGGTGATGATTGTGTCCTGGTCGTGATCTCCAGGGCACTCTGTAGGATGGCACCATGGCACAGTGGTTAGCACTGCTGCCTCACAGCATCAGGGACCCTGGTTCAATCCCAGGGATTCCATCATCACTAGTGAAGCTTTTTGTTTACTTTGAAGCCATCTCCAATCTCACATATCGCCTGTTGGGATTTCTCCTGTTACAAGAACGTGTAATGTTTCTCTGGAAAGGATCCACTTTGAGCAAGTCCAGTTTCTCGCAGCTCCCCAATGTCCACATTGAGCCTTGTAAATTCATTCTCGATCACAGCAGTCCTGTGTACATCACCAACGTGCATCAGGTCATTGGTAAGGCCAGGGCACATCGTGCTGAGTTTCCAGCTTGAGATGTGAAAGACTGATTTGATTTGATTTGAATTGATTTGATTTATTACTGTCACATGTATTAGGATACAGTGAAAAGTATTGTTCCTTGAGTGCTATACAGACAACGCATACCGTTCATAGAAAAGGAGAGAATGCAGAATGTAATGTTCGTCTGCGTAAGATGTTTCTCCAGACTTGACTGGCCTGTGAGAACGTTGAGCTTTTGCCATGTTGAAAAATTGCTGGCATCAGCTTCAGAAGATCACTTCATTGACATTGCAGAAGTGGAAACCGGTGAGAAGCTATGGGAGGTGCAATGTGACTCACCTACTTTTACTGTCGCGTGGCATCCGAAGCGACCACTCTTAGCTTTTGCTTGTGATGATAAGGATGGCAAGAATGATAGCAGTCGGGAAGTTGGAACAGTTAAACTCTTTGGACTCCCTAATGACTCCTAATATTAGATTTCAGAAAATGTGTGCCACTGAAATGTATACACCAACATCATGCTGAGCAGAGCATATAAAAACTGCATTCATCGTGGACCCAAATGTATGGATTTCATTTTTGATGAAACTTTGTGGAAATGGTATTGTTATTTTTAATAACAGATAGGGTGCAGAAAAAGATCACCTTAATGCGATGTCGGTCCATTCAAATGTCTGTTGGAAGCAGAGAAGAAGCTGTTCTTGAGTTGGCAGCATGATGGCATAATGGTTAGCACTGCTGTCTCACAGGGACCTGAGTTCGATTCCCAGCTTGGATCACTGTGTGGAATTTGTACATTCTTCATAGGTCTCGTGAGTTTCCTCCGGATGCTCTGGTTTCCACCCACAGTCCAAAGACATGCAGGTTAGGTTGATGGGCCATGCTAAAATGCCCATTACGGTCCCGGGATATGTCTGTTAGACAGATTATCAGGGTACAGTTGGGACTTAGGGGAAACGACATGGGTAGGATAGTTGTCAGTGCTGACTCAATGGGCCGAATGGCCTTCTTCTGCACTGTAATGTTTCTATGAGTCGGTTGGAACATGTCCTCAGACCTTATCATCTTAGTTTCCGAAGGAACAAGTTGTAAGTGCTTATGTCCGTGGTGCGCGGGTTCCTTAATTCGGCTGGCTGTTTTTCTGAAGCAGCGGGAAGTGTCGACAGTGTGAATTGGTGGTTTGAGTGATGGACTGGGCTTCATTCACGAAGCTTTGCAGTTTCGTGCGGTCTTGGACAGAGCAGGAGCCATACCAAGCTGTGATACAACCAGGAATAATGTTTTCTATAGTGCATCTCGAAACGTTGGAGAGAATCGTAGCTGACATGCCAATTGTCCTTAGACCTCTGAGAAAGTAGAGGCGTTGGTAGGCTTTCTTAATCATAGAATCGTCGAGGAGGGACCAGGACAGGTTGTTGGTGATCTGAACCCATAAAGACGTTGTGCTCTCGATCATTTCAACTTCATCCCATTGCTGTAGACAGGGACATGTACTCCACTCTGCTTCCTGAAGTCGATGACTATCTCCTTTTTTTTGTTGATATTGAGGAACAGATTATTGTGGTCGCACCAGTTCACCAGATTCTCTATCTCTTCCCTGTTCTCGATCTCATCGTTTTCTGATATCCGACCCACTGCAGTGGTGTCATCAGCAAACTTGGAAATGGAGTTGGAGGGGAATTTGGCCGCACAGTCATCGGCGTATAAGGAGTGTAGTATGGGGTTGAGGACAGAGCCTTGTGGGGCACCGCTGTTGAGGATGCTTGTGGAGGACGTGTTGTTGACTGTCCTTATTTAGTGCTGACTGCGCGTCAGGAAGTTAAGTATCCAATTGAAGAGGCAGGAGCCAAACCCCAGGACACGGACTTTGGGCATGAGTTTCGGAGGAATAATGGTGTTAAAGGCTGAGCTGTAGTCGATAAACACGAGTCTGTGTTCCAGGGTTGACTCTAGGTCCAGGGAGATGGCGTCTGTGGGCCTGTTGTGGAGGTAGGTGAACTTTAGTGGATCCAGGCAATCTAGGAGGCTGGATTTGATTCATGCCATGACTAACCTTTTGATGTGTTTCATAACATTGAATGTCAGAGTCACCGGACGGTAGTCATTAAGACAGCCTGCTTGGCCTTTCTTTGGTATCGGCCTTGGTTTGAGTTTTTCTTACCTGGTGCATAGATTAGCAACTTTCCTACGGAGAGAGTACTCGCTGAGCTTCAGTCGTCCACTAGGCCATAGTGGGATAGCAGGAAACGCACTGGGCACTAAGGACGGTAGCTATTCACTGAACCCTGAAGCTTTCTCCCACTGTTGAAAGCCAACCCTGGTACTTCAGTTCTGTGCCAATCGAGTAGAAGATTACTGTTTCTTCCTATGTTGTGCTACCGGTGGCCACAATGCTGTGGTCTCCTCTCCAGGGTACAGTTCTGTGTAAGTATAATAGAGTCGGAACTGTTGAGGCATCAGGATCTCCCTCTGCCAACTGTTAGTATTGTCTAGAGGAAAGGGTGAAACCAGCACAGTTTGGTACCAGCTGTGCTGCAGGGGTTGTCAGTAAGCTGTCTGAGCGACGACAGATTACCACCTATAGGATTCCACTGCAGATTTTCTGTCAGGGTTTGCTCCCTCAGCCTTCTTACCCTCCAAATCCCCCACTAAGTAGAGGGGCTATTTACCTGGAGCTGAGTGAGGGACAATGTTGAGGACTCTCCGGAAAACTCTCTCCCAAATATATGCCATTGTGTCGCTACCATGGAGCAGCATGGTGGCGCAATGGCTAGCACTGCTGACTCACAGCATCAGGGACCTGGGTTCAATTCCAGGCTTGGGTCACTGTCTGTGTAGTGTTTGGACCTTCTCCCCGAGTCTGTGTGGGTTTCCTCCGGATTCTCCTCTTTCCTCTCACACTGAAAAAGACGTGCTGGATTAAAAAAAAGATATGTGATTTTAATGTGTGGACATTGTTTTTTATTTCAACCCATCCTCATTCTAAATGGTAACTTCTTTCCCTGAATCGTTTCTAATTTTATTCTTTATTTCCCTCCCTGGCAGTGAACATAATCACAATTGTGACACTGACGAGCAGAAACTGTGGTCTGTCCAAATGTGTCACTCGTTACCTGGTGGCTATGTCAGTGGGGGATCTGCTGGTCATTATCCTCGACCTGATATTGAGACACATTCCCATTGTTTATTGGGAACAGTTTTATTTCCTGCGCTGGGTCCCCGTGTGTAACATCCACGCCATCCTGCTTTACGCAGCCACTGACTGTTCTGTCTGGTTCACCGTCACTTTCACCTTTGATCGATTTGTTGCCATTTGCTGCCCCAAGCTGAAAATTAAATATTGCAGTGAGAAATCGGCGGCTGTGGTTCTGGGAACAGTGACGGTGCTGAGCTGTTTGAAGAACATTGTGTGGTATTTTCTGTTATTAAATAGATATTGGCTGCTGAACAACCCCACGTTTTGTCCTGTCACACTGGATGCGCAATCTCTGGTCTGGACAACAATCGAGATCCTCCACCACATTCTCACTCCGTTTGTCCCATTTGTCCTGATTCTGCTGCTCAACGTTTTCACCGTCAGATACATTTTAGTGAGCAGCAGAGCCCGCAGGAGACTCCGGGCTCACAGCAGTGGGGAGAATCCCAGAGACCCAGAGATGGAGAGTCGAAGGAAATCCATCATTTTACTGTTTGTTATCTCAGCCAATTTCATCCTCTTATGGTCAACATTAATGGTCTTTTCAATATGGGGTCAGATGCATAATTTGGGCTTCCGGTTAGTATGGTTAGATTACTTTGTAATGGAATTGGGTTTCATGCTGCAACTCACAAGTTGCTGTACAAACACTGCCATTTACGCTGTGACACAGACTCAGTTCAGACAGCAGCTGAAGAATCTGCTGAAATATGCCCTTACTGCAATTCTTCAACTCATTAAACCTTGAGAGGAAACGACAACCACAAGACCCCTGACTCTTCCCATTGGACATTCAAACCATAAATAACGAACACCCTCACAGAGACAGAAAGAGTGACAAATAGAGAGAGAGAGAGAGAGGACAGTCAGAGTAACAGTGAGAGTGATCAGGAGACAGAGATTAACAGAGAGAGGGAAGGGCACAAATACATGGAGTGTGACAGATTTTGAAAGATTTTCTAACAGATATAGGGAAAGAAACAGAGAGAGCGAGAGATTGAGAGACAGAGAGGAAGAACAGAGACAAATAGGGACACTCACAGAGCGAGAAAAACAGGGATAGAAATTCGGGGAAATGGGGAGGGAGATGGAGAGGGAATGAGGAAGGGAGACAGATGGAAGGATGTAATGAGAGAGGGAGACTGAGATGGAAAGGGGGACAGAAAGGGAGGCAGAGAGAAACAGATACAGAGACAGAGAGCGTCAGCGAATTTGAAACAGTGAGACTGAATGAGTAAAATGGACACAGCAAGAGCAAAAGACAGAGCGAGGTAGAGAGAGAGAAAGACAGAGAAATAAGAAAAGGGTGACAGAGAAGGAGAGGGAGAAGTAGGGTGAGACTGAGAAGGGGGAAGAGGCACAGAGGAAGAGTGAAGAGAGAAGGTGAATGAGGAAGATGCAGAGAGACAGTAGGAGACACAGAGAAACAGGCAGAGAGAGAGACAGAGAGAGATAGAGAGATACAGAGAGAAGAATGCACAGAAAGACAGAAAGAGGCAGAGAGAGACATACTTAATGACTTTAACAACAACCATCAGGTGGGGTTAATGGAATATGAGTTCCCTGATTGAGGCAGTTAATGCTGTCCAATCCGGGAGCCCTGCAGACGTATATAAAATGGTGTGTCTCGGTTACCAGAACTCAGGGCGTGTACACTCAGGGTGTGGGTGCGATGGACTGGTGGTTTTATCACTAGACGATTAATACAGAAACTCAGCTAATGTTCTGGGCACCCGGGTTCCAATCCCATCACAGCATATGGTGGAATTTGAATAAATGTACCTGGAATTCAGAATCTTTTGGTAACCAATAAAGCATTGTCGATTTTCGGAAAAACACATCTGGTTCACTAATGTCCCAGGGAAGGAAGTCTGTCGTCCTTACGTGGTCAGGCTCAAATGTGACTCCAGGGCCACAGCAACGTAGTTGACTCTTAATTGCCCTTTGAACATGGGCAACTCGGGATGGGCAATAAATGCTGGTCTGTCAGTGACACCCATGTCCCAAGAATGAATAAAAATACTTTATACTGAGAAATTTTAAACAAACGGTAAACTGTTTCTCACAGCTGGATAAATTCCCAATCCCTCGGATCGAGGACCTAAACTCAAAGCTGGCAGGAGGATTCTTGTTTCCGATTATGAACTTATTCACGTGCACTGACACGAAAACCTAGATGAGGATTCCCAGCGATATTCAACAATTGATACACAGAGGAAGTTTAACATTTATAAGGTGTCAAATGTAGACATGCATTAACACTGCAATGAAGTTACTGTGAAAATCGGCTAGTCGCCACACACTGGTGCCTGTCCGGGTACACTGAGGGAGAATTTCACATGGCGAATGCACCTAACCAACACGTCTTTCAGACTGTGGGAGGAATCCAGAGCAACCAGAGGAAACTCATGCAGATACAGTGAGAATGTGCAGACTCCGTACAGACAATGACCCAAGCCAGGAATTGAACCCTGGTCTCTGGCGTTCTGAGGCAGCAGTGCTAACCACTGTGACACCTCATCTATGTTGATAGTTTGGGCAAAGAAATTCCAGAAGTACCTGCATGGCGGGGCAGCCCATAACATCGACCCACATCCAGCTGTGGGCTTTATTACTGTCCACCTACCATTATCGGTTGGAACACCCTCCAGCAGGCCGAGTCGCTCAGGCAGATGCCTTGAGTTGGCTACGATTAACAGACACTTGTCGTACCCCCAATGGAAGAGACGGTAATCATGAACTTTTTTGAAACTTTCCCAGTGGCAGCCAATAATATTCGGCTGTGGAGGCAAAATTACCCAGCCCTGAATGAATTGAAGCAGCTCGTGCTGATGGGGGAAACCAAAAGGCCATCACAGCCTGAATTGCACCCATATTGAAGTGGCAGGGAGCAGCTGACTGTGGAATGTGACACATTCGTTTGGGGTTCAAGAGTGTCATCCTGAGCCAGGTTCACCATCCCATCCTGTCTGAACTTCACCATGGCCACCCAGGAGTGGCAAACTGAATATCCTCCAAATTGCCATGTCTGGTGGCCAGGTACAGATACATATATTTGCCTGTGGGTCAGTGTTGGCAATATCAACAAGGGCAGAACTATCACCAGTCACTACTCTTCACAGTTGGGAATGGCCAGGACATAGAAACATAGAAACGTAGAAAACTACAGCACAAAACAGGCCCTTCGGCCCCACAAGTTGTACCGAACATATCCCTACCTTTTAGGCCTACCTATAACCCTCCATCCTATTAAGCCCCATGTACTCATCCAGGAGTCTCTTAAAAGACCCTATTGAGTTTGCCTCCACCACCACTGACGGCAGCCGATTCCACTCGCCCACCACCCTCTGTGTGAAAAACATCCCCCTAACATTTCCCCTGTACCTACCCCCCAGCACCTTAAACCTGTGTCCTCTCGTAGCAGCCATTTCCACCCTCGGAAACAGCCTCTGAGAGTCCACCCGATCTATGCCTCTCAACATCTTATATACCTCTATTAGGTCTCCTCTCAACCTACGTCTCTCCAAGGAGAAAAGACCGAGCTCCCTCAGCCTATCCTCATAAGGCATGCCACTCAATCCAGGCAACATCCTTGTAAATCGCTTCTGCACCCTTTCAATCTTTTCCACATCCTTCCTGGGAATGAGGCGACCAAAACTGAGCACAGTACTCCAAGTGGGGTCTGATGAGGGTCTTATATAGCTGCATCATTATCCCCGGACTCCTCAAATCATTCCCTCGATTGTTAAAGGCCAGCACACCATACACCTTCTTAATGACCTCCTCCACCTGCGGGGCCGATTTTAGAGTCCTATGGACCCGGACCCCAAAGTCCTTCTGATCCTCGACAGTACTCAGAGTCTTTCCCTTTAATATTGTACTCCTTCATCCCATTTGACCTGCCAAAATGGACCACTATGCATTTATCTGGGTTGAAGTCCATCTGCCACTTCTCGGCCCAGTCTTGCATCCTATCTATGTCCCTCTGTAACTTCTGACATCCCTCCAGACGATCCACAACCCCACCAACCTTCGTGTCGTCGGCAAACTTACCAACTGTACAGGACCTTGGTGAGACCACATTTGGAATATTGTGTGCAGTTCTGGTCACCTCACTATAAGAAGGATGTGAAAGCGCTGGAAAGAGTGCAGAGGAGATTTACCAGGATGCTGCCTGGTTTGGAGGGTAGGTCTTATGAGGAAAGGTTGAGGGAGCTAGGGCTGTTCTCTCTGGAGCGGAGGAGGCTGAGGGGAGACTTAATAGAGGTTTATAAAATGATGAAGGGGATAGATAGAGTGAACGTTCAAAGACTATTTCCTCGGGTGGATGGAGCTATTACAAGGGGGCATAACTATAGGGTTCGTGGTGGGAGATACAGGAAGGATATCAGAGGTAGGTTCTTTACGCAGAGAGTGGTTGGGGTGTGGAATGGACTGCCTGCAGTGATAGTGGAGTCAGACACTTTAGGAACATTTAAGCCGTTATTGGATAGGCACATGGAGCACACCAGGATGATAAGGAGTGGGATAGCTTGATCTTGGTTTCAGATAAAGCTCGGCACAACATCATGGGCCGAAGGGCCTGTTCTGTGCTGTACTGTTCTATGTTCTATAACCCATCCCTCCACTTCCTCGTCCAGGTCATTTATGAAAATGACAAACAGCAAGCGTCCCAGAACAGATCCACTGGTGACCGACCTCCATTTAGAAAACGACCCATCTATACACACTCTCTGCCTCTTTTGGGCAAGCCAGTTCTGGATCCACAGGGCTGCAGCCCCTTGGATCCCATGCCCTCTCACTTTTTCTAGACGTCTTGCATGGGCGACCTTATCGAACGCCTTGCTAAAATCCATATAAACCAAATCTACCACTTTCCCTTCGTCAATATGTTTAGTCACATTTTCGAAGAACTCCACCAGGCTCGGCCATAGAGGTGGCTGCACATGGACAGTGCCGGACCGTTCATGGGGTCTATGTTGCTGGAAGTTTCAAAGTGAAGTCTGTGATGTTTCGAGATTGTGTAAGAAACACTGTAGAACTCATGTTTACACTAGTGTGTTTTCATGCCCATGTATCCAAGAACTGATAATAGTAGCAGCTGTGCTATACAAGAGTATGTTGTTCCCGGCTAATCTGTTCCGGAATGTGCTAACCCAGCATTTTGTATTCATTAATATGTACCGCTGTGTAACAGTAGAAGCCTACATGTTGGCCTTCTGTGATTGTATAATGATACATTCATATATATTCATCATAACCTGTACCGATATACATTATACAAGTACCTACGAACATATATAAATTGTTGCATGCCAGTTAACTTGTTTGTGGGAGACGGTAACCTTGTACGTTAGTAAGATACCCCACCTGTGTTCAGAGAACAACAGTCACGACCTTGAGACAACCGTGAAGAAACCGCCAAGGCAGCAAGATTCACACGATGGAAGACAAGCCACAGCCGGGGAACCTGTGATGCCTCGGAAACTGAACGTGACAGGTGGGGTATAAATATATGTTTTTAACCTGTATTTGCTGAGAGGTCAGAGGCCATTTTAGGCATCGGACCGTTTCCCACAATTTTGCAAATAAACCATGGTATTTTGACCGACCAATAGACTCAGAGGCATTTTTACCTACAACAAATGGTGCCGAAACCCGGGAAATCTGATTGCGGGTACGGTCGAATGGCCACGACCGGGACACCTGAATAGATTACTGAACTTGATGAAGTGGGTCAAAATATAGTGGGTGATCATCTGTGATGAGGGAATGTCTGAATTGATGAAAGACGTCTGAACTGAGCACATACGGACAAGGAGGCAATTGACTCCGTCACCCTACCTTAAACTGACTGTTCAGAGGAGAAATCTCCCACGCTGATGTTAGGAACTTGAAATGGGTGTCAGGGTTGCCTGAGGTGTGATGTTCAGACCTGAGTGCTAGATAGAGACTGTCTGAGTGATCACCGGAGTTGAAGGACAAGCCTTCGTGTGAAAGCCGGCTAATAAAATTATTGTGTGAGTGGTGGTACCGAGGGATCTGATCAGCCCTGACGGGTATCACCGAACTCGGATAAGAGAAACCTAGGAGGGGGAGAGCGAGAACGGAGAATAGAAGACTCCAGGGTGGTGAGAAGAACCTTATCAATGATGTGGCGGGACAACGACAGTGGGGCCCGGGGTCCCTGATACATGAATATATGGCTAAGAGGGACAAACTCATTAAACAGATGTACAAAGGGGGTGGAATTTAGACCACCCACTAGACCAACAACGAAAATGGTTGGGAAAAGAAAAGAATGACAGAACTAAGAAAATTGGAGTTCTCTTAGTTCACCAATTGGCCGGATTAATTGAACAGGTCTCAGTCTCGGGTAAGAAATGGGCTGACGACAAAGCAAAAATTAAAATGTTGGAAACACGCAATAGCAAAGTAGAAAAGCGAAACCAACATTTAGAGGACCCTGTCGGGGGATTCTTGCCTCCCTATGGGCCGGCCGTACAACCCACAGCACCAGTGGGCGACCCCGATGGGGAAGAGATCCATGACCTCGCTCCCATAACACGGGCTCGGACTTTACAACATCCCACTGCCCGATGTAAACCCTTTACCCCAGGTGAAAGACAACAGATTTTGGCATCCATGGGAAGGCTCCAGCCCCGGAGTAACAATAGCAAATTTTGTGCAGAACTGGACACCATTTGGGTTGGTCACCAGTTACATTTTCGGAATCTACACCAGTTGGTACGGGCTGCTTGCCCGCGGGATAAGTAGAGACTAATGGGTGATGGAGGGGACCAGGCTAATGTCGCCGACCAAGCTTGGTTCGATTACCGAAGCCATTTACTCGGTTTAAGGCGGAAGTCCAATGAGTCTTGGGTAATGCGCCAACCAATTGGTCTAGAATTACCAATATTAAACAACAAAGGGGCGAAGGAGCCTCCGAATTTGGGGAGCAACTCTTTCGAGTATACTAAGAATGTTCGGGAATACCCGAAACTGCCAGAACAGATAGAGCCTTTTTACAAGCATTCAAAGACGGGCTGTCGCCAGCTCACCAAAGAATCCTTAAAATGGGAGTGCTCAATACCCAGAACTATGATGAGTTAGTAGAATGGGCATCTGGAATTACAGACGGATCAGATGAGAAACCATACCCACGAATAAAACAGGAAACAATTAGTGCAAACAGTGGAGAAGCTAAACCCAAGGGTGCGTGCTATAATTGTGGGAAACCGGGTGACTTTGCCAGAGGCTGTAGAGCTCCAAAGGGGGTCAGTAGAAAAGCCCCTACCTGCCAGTTTTGCAATAAGGTTGGCCACACTGAGGCCACCTGTTGGAGCAAGCACAGCAGACCGACTCAACTGCTTCCCCCTCCCTTCACTGAGGAGGGAGGGAATTGACAGGTGGCAGCCCCCGCAAGCCTGGGCAGTAAAGAGGGTAGAATCTACGTGTCTGCAGTAGTAGGGGGCAGGCAATGTGAAATGCTGGTGGACACGGGAGCCCCCATATCTATCATTGATCTACCCTTGCCCACCACGAATAAAATGATCTATTTAAGGGGTGTTAACGGACGGAAGACTCCTGCCGACTTAAGTGAAACCACTCTAGTAGAAATTAATAACATGTATATGCCTTTGCGATTTTATGTATGTTGATTTAATGAAGGAACTATTATGGGAAATGACCTAATGAAGGAATGGAATCTCTTAATAGATTGCCGGAAAGGTGAATTGATTTGGCCCCATGCCGATGGGAGAAAAGACAGGGTAGGAACATATGCAAACCATTTAGGAACCATCCATGCATCATCAGCAACAGGACGCGACTGGCAGTTAGAAGGTATTGGATTTGGCGCCATCTGCACCTCCATCCCAGGTGTGTGGGCGGAAACGAAACTAGATACTGGATTAGTCAAAATTGATTCTATGATAGTGGTAGGGCCAGAACATAAACCACATCAACAATACCCGATTAAGCCCGAAGCCAAAAAGGCAGTCGAGAAAATTGCGACGGGATTGGTAAAGCGAGGGATCCTATGGGAAACCACTCGTACCACCAACTGCCCACTTGGACGGTGCCTAAACCAGACGGGAGCTATAGATTATAGGATGAGGGGTGATCTTATAGAGACTTATAAGATAATGATGGGGCTGGATAGGGTAGAGGTGGAGAGATTCTTTCCACTTAGAAGGGAAACCAGAACTTGAGGGCACAGCCTCAAAATAAGTGGGGGCCGGTTCAGAACAGAGTTGAGGGGGAACTTCTTCTCTCAGAGGGTAGTGAATCTCTGGAATTCTCTGCCCATTCAAGTGGTGGAGGCTTCCTCGTTGAATATGTTTAAATCACGGGTAGATAGTTTTCTGATCGATAAGGGAATTAGGGGTTATGGGGAGCAGGCGGGTAAGTGGAACTGATTCGCTTCAGATCAACCATGATCTTGTTGAATGGCGGGGCAGGCTCGAAGGGCCAGATGGCCAACTCCTGCTCCTTTTTCTTATGTTCTTATGTTCTTAACCATTGATTATACAGCATTAAATAAAGTGACCCCCAAGCTAAACCCCATCATGGCTAGCCCCTCCACCATTTTAAACGGGTTGTCACCATCCCAGGGAATCTTCACGGTATTGGATATCGCCAATGGGTTTCGGTCCATTCCCCTGGACCCTAATTTGCAAGATAAATTTTCATTTACCATGGGCGATAAACAGTACACATGGACTAGGCTCCCGCAAGGCTTCCACAACCTGGTTATATTTCACTGGGTATTAGAACAAGTAGAAGTCCAAAAAGGGAGCACAATTCTGCAGTGGAGAGATGATATCTTAATACCATCCGAAACAAGAACAGAACATTAGACGGAACATCAGTCTTGAAACACTTCGAAGAACAGGGACTAAAAGCGAGCCCCAGGAAGGCCCAAATAGGGAAAGTGCAGGTGTTATATTTGGGACACCTGATATCCCAGGGGACCAAAGAAATGCCATTGGACAGGAAAACAGCCATTCAGCAAATGCCAAGACCAGTAACCATCCGACGGATAAGGAAGGTTTTGGGACTGTTTAATTACAGTCGCAACTTTATACCAGAATTCGCCAGGCTTGCCGAACCAATACAAAGGCTAGTAAAAGGGTGGAAACCCGCTCTCGAAGTTATAGAGTGGGGATCAGAACAGGAAGAGGCATATAGTAAACCAAAAGCAGAACTAATGACAGCTCTGGGACTTGGACTGCCCAACGCTAATAAAGATTTTCACATCTATTGTAATAACGAGGGGGGGGGGGGGCGGGATTATTCGGCAGTAGTCACACAGGTCCATGGGGACAAGCAGCGGCTAGTGGGTCATTATTCCACAGTGGAGGGCCCCGTAGCAGCCGGGTTACACAGATGCATAGCCGCACTGGATTGCGCGGTATGGGCAGTAAAGGTCAACGAGCCCATCGTCATGACGGGGAATATTGTGTTGCACACCAAACATACTTTGGTGGAAATGCTGAACACAGGAAAATTGCGGTCTGTCTCAAATATGAGAAGGGCGAAGTGGGAGGCAGTGGTTCTCCCACCCACTAAGTCCATCACCATTGTACGAGATATGGGAACGAACCCCGCAGAAGGAATGTTAGGTGAAGGGAACGCACACACGTGTGGGGACGTAGCTGAAGAGGTAGAGGAAGGTAGAATAAAAGATGTGCCCCTGGAGGCACCAGACAACGTCCTATTTGTCGATGGATCACGGAAATATGTAGATAGGTCACCACGAACAGGATGGGCGGTAGTGAATGCGGACCTACAAACTGTTCAAGCAGGAAGGATAGAGGGAGGCATGTCAGCGCAAGTAGCGGAACTTGTAGCCTTGACTCAGGCTTTTACAGAGGCTGCGGGGAAAAGGTCAACATTCACACCGATAGTAGATATGCATTTGGAATTATACACGACTATATGACAGTTTGGGGGAGAAGGGGATTTATCACAACGGGGGGCACTCCAATTAAACATGGCCAGATAATAGCAACCTTATTGGGAGTCAGCGAGCTCCCATCGGAAGCCGCAGTATTGAGGGTAAAAGCAGACCACAAGAAACCGGACAAGCAAAGTCCTGAGTGGTAAATCTTTAAGGGAAACCCGGCAGCCGACTAAGCGGTACGATCTGCCTTGGAAACAAGGGAAGTGCAGGCCTTGCCGGCCGCCTCGACTAAAATCGAAACCCCGATAGACATCTCACAGCTACATGCTGATACCCCTGAAGAAGAACGTGTGAGGTGGAAAGCTCAAGGAGCTACACATGATGGGGATGGTGGTGGGGGGGGGGGGGGGGGGGGGGCGCTGATATGGAGATTAAATGATAAAGTCCGAGCGCCAGAATGTATCCAGCATTCTCTGATGCGGTTACATCATGGGCTGTCACATGTGGGAAGTCATGCCATGATGGCCAGTGTGGGGAAGGAATGGTGATGGAAAGGAATGGGACGGGACGTTGCCCGATATTGTCACTGGTGCATAACCTGTCCACAGTACAACCCCGGAAGACCCGTGCAAATCAAGTGGTGGCACCAGCCTCGCCCTAAGGGAACCTGGGAACACCTGCAAATTGACTTTACACGACCTCTTCCGCGGTCACACGGGAGAACCTACTGCTTGGTAATAATTGACTAATTTACCAGGTGCGTAGAAGCATTCCCAAGGAAAAATTTTGCTGCCACTACAATGGCCAGAATACTCGCTGAGGAAGTTATCCCAAGATGGGGGTGCTTTTGCACATAGACACCGAACAAGGCACGCACTTTACGGGGAAGGTTGTAAAGACCATTCCTAAATGGAACAAAGAAGAAAGAACAATACAGCACAGGAACAGGCCCTTCGGCCCTCCAAGCCTGCGCCGCTCATGTGCCCACTAGACCATTCTGATGACCGAACTGATGGGGATAAGTCAGAAATTTCACATACGCTACCACCCTCCAAGCAGAGGACGGGTGGAACGTATGAATACGACACTTAAGACCTCCTTGGCAAAGTCCATGCAGGTATCAGGACAGAGATGGACAGAAGTATTACCCGCCATATTAATGAAACTCAGGGCCACCACAAATCGGACCACTGGGCTGACACCATATGAGCTAATGACCGGAAGGGCTATGCAACTGCCAGAGTCCATCATTACCGGAGGGGCAGTTGTGGGCCCATTAAGGGACAGGATTAGACGATATGTACTAGAATTAACCTCCCAATTAAAAGATATACAGCAAACAGTACGGGACAAACAAATAGCGGTAGATGAGTACAATGAACTAAACAGACCCCGGAGATTCCACCGGCGGGCAGCAAGGTTATGGTAAAAACATTACCTGGAAAACCTGGATTCGCCGCCAAATGGAAAGGCCCCGATGAGGTTATCATCAGTGGAGACATCTGTGCCTGCATAGATATGCAAGGCAGGGGTGTCTGGAAACACTGGACCCAGTTGAAAGAATACACTGGTACCAATCAGAAAATATGTAATGTGCAACAAAACAGTTAAGAGGGTGAAGAATACACGCAGAAGAGGGATCAATGTATGTGCTAATGAGGGAAACCCTAAGACTTGGGAAAGGTTGAATTGGGAATGTGAGAGGTATGAGAAAGAGAAAAGAGATAGAGCAGAACAGGAAAGACTGCAAAGGAAAGATGAGACCAAGACAAAAGGATTAGTATGGCAAGCCGAACAAAGGAAAGATATAGAGGTATCTGGCTTGCCAATGTTGTTCCAAAATACCGATACGGGTGAACAGGAGTGGTGGAATCGACCCAGTGTAGATAAGAACTAGAAATCTAAGGTTGCCATCATTGCCCCGATAAATATGACAGACACCAGCGCCGGTGCCGCTGCAAAGACAGAAAGAACTCAAATCAGGCTCACTTGGTTAGTTTGAAGCGTGATAGTAAAGGGTTAAACACCAGCAGGCTGTCGGTTTCTCTGCCTCTCTCTCTTGACAAACGAAAAGAGAGAGAGGTGAAAGTGTGCGATCGAGAGCCTCATGTGATGGAATAGGGTATAGCAGATCAAAGTTGAAATTTTACGATAGTGCATCAGACAGAGATTTGGGGAATGCAGGAAAAATAGCATTACATTACATCTGTAGAGCCGTCAGGAGAGTTAACCATTTAAGCACACAGTAGATTCGATCTTGTATCTGCCTGTGTTGATTACAAAGGCAGAGCTGTAGAAATAATTAATTATGCACCTTTTGAGCTTAGACCGGACAGTCTGTAAGACAGTGTAAATGTCTTAATTTAGTAGGGATATTTAAAAGTGATAAAAATAAGTGGATTATTTGGATTAGGTTTTTGTTAAATTTGAAAATATATTCTTGATAGAACTGAAACTGAAAAGATAAATGGAAAGAATCATTCTGCGTATCTGAAGTGATGATTAATCACTTGTTTATGTTCAGCTGAGTGAATTTACCCCTCCGCCTCGCTGCTGAAACAAGCAGAGAACTAATCCATCCTGTCCTAGACAGGATGGGTCTTCGTGTTATAAGACTTGCAGTAATTTTAAGATATAGAGTCAAAATTTAACAGAGAAGGGAGTTACATAAGGTCGAATGGGAGTATGTGTGTAATGCTGGGAATTATTATACTGCCATAATGCATTCTAATTAAAATGTGTTACATGGATCAGCCATGAAACTGAATTAAATGCCAGACGGGCTAAAAGGGAGTGCCCGCCTATAATACCAAATTGACAAATCAATATAATTAGAGAGGAGGGAAATAATGCAGTGGAATAAATGAAATAATAAATGGCTGGGGAAGTGTTCGTTACAAACTGCTAGAGATTAAAGTGATACGATTTCTTGAATTTACTTCCATTTTGAGTTTAATTACAGTGCGGAAGACAGCAGAATAAAACCGACTATTAATCAACGTCCTGCATTCTCAAGCGTTTTACTTTCATCCCAATTTAAGATGTTAAGTCTGAATAAATGTTGGAAGCTTCCATGTATATCTGTCTTTAACAAAGTGGTTGCGTGAACGTTTTGTTGTTGTTCGCTTCACTGTTTTAATGTTAAGAAAGGAGTTAGACCTTGGAAGGACCATGTGCTCTTTCTTTGTCTTGAAGTTGAAAGTATACGAATATAGTCGAGAAGTTAAAAATAAGTAATTTTCTGAAAAAAAATAGAAAAGCAGGAACAAAAGAATGAGGTGAAAATACTGTCTATGAGTCAGTTTAAAGTCTATCAAATTAGTGAATCGTAGTTCTGATTACTCCAAGTTACAGCAGAGATTAATCAGTTAAAACCTCAGTTGTTAATACAGATACAGATGTTGTCCTTGAGTATTTTTAATCTGCATTCGTTGCTAACCATCAAACGCCATGAATTGTTGGAACTTGTGTTGCCAGTTAGTTCTAAATACATGATAATAATATGAAATTCAAGGCTTGTATGATGTTCAAATTATATACTGCCGTTGGGATTGCATATTGTTCCACGTTTTAGCACCGAGCCAGCTAAGAATCATACCAAACATTTCTAATCAAGTAAGTATTGTCATTGTTATATGTATTGTGTTTGTTATTGTTCTAAAAATGCAGGGATTCTGATCTGGAGCAGTTTAAAAATGGACACGGCTTAAATTAAGAGGGTTTGGATGTATCAAATCCTGAAGAGCCTTGACCAATTTTATATATTGATATATATTGTGTATTGATAAAACATAATTCTGTCGGAGAAAAGGCTATTTATTCCAAGCATCTAGCCAATCTTCGCCATAATTTGTAATAACTTGCACAATTAACATTAATATGACAGGAAGTGAAACTGGATTACTTGAGAGAGAGAGAGAGAGAGAGAGAGAAAGAGTTGGAGACTGGCTTTGCAACCAGACTCAAAAATCTTGCAGCATTCGACTGAACATAACAGATAGCTCATTCGGTTTTCTGTGTTTTTAAAGAGCTGTGTCTGGCAGCATACACATCTGTGACCAGGAAACACTGTTGTTTACCTTATGAGACCATCTGTCTATAGAAGGATCATTTCTGCTTAAACAGCGCACTTTCAAATGTGGGCAAACAAATGATCAAATTAGATATGATGTAAGAATGCATCATATAAATATCGGAGCTGTATGGCATGTGATTGTAATGAGGAAAGCGATGTCTGTTGATAGGATTATATCAAAATGAATGGATGTACAAAGTGTTATTTGATTTACACTGAGCTTTCTATGCAAGGAGGGGAGGGGGTATGTCGTTAAATGAATAATACACTGGCTTTTGAGCCAAATTTATTGCCCACCATACTAATGAGATTAAGGGCTACCACAAGCCGAACAACCGGATTAACCCCTTATGAGCTAATAACAGGACAGGTGATGCAATTACCAGACAGCATCATAACAGGTGGGACCGATGTAGGTCCACTGAAAGATAAGATCAGGAGATATGTTTTGGAACGAAGCATCCAACTAAAAGGGATGCGGAAATTGGTAAAAGACAATCATGAAATAACAGACGGAGAGAGAGCTTGAAATGTTCCCTGACGTCCCAACAGCGGGACGTCTTAGTGAAAACACTACCTGACAAATCAGGGTTTGTACTGAAATGGGATGAGCCGTATTAAGTTATAATTAGTGGAGATACCTGTGCCTGTATAGACATAAGAGGGAAAAGTATATGGCAATATTAAGCATTTAACTCAGTTGAAAGAATATGCTGAAACTAATTGGGAAAATATGTGATATACTCCCATTACAGGAATGTACAGACAACGACTGACCTCCAAGCAAGCTGAACGGGTTTGTGGACAGTTGCGCGCGGGCGGTATAGCCTTTGGACCATTGTATAACGATCGCGCAGGTTATTAGTAAGAGATAAGATGCTTTTCATGCTGCTTCTCACGACCCTGGCCCTGTTAGCCAGAGCGGGAAAATATAGATGGAACTATGAGAATTTAGGGATGGGACACAGTGAACATCTCTGTAATGATGACTCTGTCTATTGTATGAACACCTTTGTGTATATGTCTTATCTGTACGCATCACAATCGGATCTGAGCAAGTGCTGGGTCTGTTCATACATTCCCACGCACGGAGGAAAGGGAGGAATTCCTTTACTCCCTATCCCTTTATCAGCTCCAGAAGTAATTGAATGGGTTTTAAATCAGAATGGAACCCAGAAAGGGACAAGGAAACTGACATTCAAAACCCTATTGGGTACCACCATGCAGGGTACGTTTAATATTAGCAACAGTGATGTTGTGTTAAAGCTAGGGTGCGGAGGGTGTACTTGATCGACCTTTAAGAAACATTACCAGCCCAGCTATGACAGATCAGGTTCCACACCCGACTTCGTTGTGAAAAATAAAGAAAGGGGATCTATCAGCCTGATAAGAAATGGAACCATACCTGTTGGCCGTAGCTACTGTATACAGCAGATCGATATCACGAATGACGCCTGGGCTATGATACAGGTCACAATCCAGTGCCCCATAGCCACTGTCCTGGTTAGCCTCTCGACCGCTTATGTAAGCACGATGACTGCATATAATGATACCTATTTTATCTGTGGAAGCAATGCCTATCCATGGCTTCCCTGGAATTGGACAGGATCGTGTTATTTGGCATATGTGGTGCCTTATGTTCACCATTACACTGACTTACGGGACCACCCCGAGATACACCTGCTTAGGGCTAAGCGAGCCATTAGTGAGACAGAACGGTTCTTCATGATAGCCTACCCACTTTATGGGACAGCAAAGGCAGCACAAGAACTTATACGAATGGCCTAGACCCTAGAGAGACTTGGGAATGAGACTAAGGACGGGTTGGAGGAGGTGAGCACGGCCGTCTCTGAGATATCAGCAGAGGTCGTAGCTATTCGGACTGTGGCATTACAGAACCGATTGGCACTCAATTATGCGCTCGCCTCCCAGGGAGGAACATGTGCCACAGTGGGCTCGGAATGCTGTACATATATTCCCGATGCTTTGGAGAATATATCTCGCTTAGCAGATCATATAAAACACGTGGCAAAAACAATACAGGATGAGGGGAGCCAATATCACAATTAGAACGCTCCGGGATGGTTGGGGCAATGGTTCGGGTCGTGGGGTGCATACCTGATGCATGGATTGATTGTATTAATTGTAATTGTAATTGCTTGCTGTTTTTGTATGGCATTATTGAATACCTGCTGTAAAACGGCAACAGCCCAATTATGCCGGGTGCAAGTGTACAGGCAGAGGGACCAGACCTCCTGACAAAGGAGCTGGGCCCATATGCTAGTAACCTTTGGTTCTGAATTGGTCATGGGACCATGTGCGGACCACCTGGCACCCGACCAAAAGGGGGGAGTGAAGACGGGAATGGGTTATGAATTCTAATACTCAAAGTGTCAAAGTGAATTCTGTGCTATTTAGAGATTGTGTGAGAAACACTGTAGAACTCATGTTTACATTAGGGTGTTTTCATGCTCATGTATCCAAGAACAGATAAGGGTAGCAGCTGTGGTATAAAAGAGTATGTTTTGCCCGGCTAATCTGTTCCGGAATGTGGCTAACCCAGCCATTTTGTATTCTTTAATATGTACCGCTGTGTAACAGTAGACGCCTGCATGTAGGCCTTCTGTGATTGTATAATGATACATTCATATATATTCATCGTAACCTGTACCAATATACATTATAGAAGTACCTACGAACATATATAAATTGTTGTATGCCAGTTAACTTGTTTGTGGGAGACTATAACCTTGTACGTTAGTAAGATAACCCACCTGTGTTCAGAGAACAACAGTCACGGCCTTGAGACAACTGTGAAGAAACCGCCAAGGCAGCAAGATTCACACGATGGAAGACAAGCCACAGCCTGGGAACCTGTGAGGCCTGGGAAACTGAACGTGACAGGGGGGGGGGGGTTATAAATATATGTTTTTAACCTGTATTTGCTGAGAAGTCTGAGGCCATTTTAGGCATCGGATGGTCTCCCACAATTGTGCAAATAAACCACTGTATTTTGACTGACGAATAGACTCAGAGGTATTTTTACCTACAACAGAATTCAATATCCTGATTCCCCATTCCCCCCCCCCTCCACCCCATATCCCTCGATCCCTTTAGCCCCAATAGCTATATCTAATTTCTTCTTGAAATCACACAACGTTTTGGCCTCAATTACTTTCTGTGGGAGTGAATTCCATACATTCACCACGCTCCGGGTGAAGAAATTTCTCCTCATAGCATCTGCAGTATAATGTGGATAAATATGAGGTTATCTACGTTGATAGCAATAATAGGAAGACAGATTATCACCCGAATGGGTGTAAATTGGGAGAGGTGGATACTCAGCGAGACCATGGAATCCTCGTGCATCAGTCGCTGAAAGCCCGCAGGTTCAGCAGACAGTAAAGAAGGCAAATGGTATGTAGGCCTTCATAGCGAGAGGATTTGAGTACAGGGATAGGGATGTTTGGCTGCAATTGTGTTGGGCGTTGTTGAGGCCACGCCTGGAGTATTGTGTGCAGTTTTGGTGTCCTTATCTGTGGAAGAATGTCCTTGCTATAGCGGGAACACAGCGAAGTTTTACCAGCTGATTCCTGGGATGGCAGGGCTGTCATATGAGGAGAGACTAAGTCGGTTAGGATTTTATTCACTGAAGTTTAAAAGAATGAGAGGGGATCTCATAGAAACTTATAAAATTCTGCCAGGGTTAGACAGGTAAGATTCAGAAAGAATGTTCCCAATGTAGTGGAGTGTAGGTTAGGTGAATTGGCCATGTTAAATTGCCCCTTTATTGTCCAAATATGCGCAGGTCAGGTGGATTGGCGATGCTAAATTGCCCTTTAGTGTCAGGAACAGGAGTAGGTCTCATTCAGCCCCTTCTCCAGCCTGTTACATAAGAAAAGGAGAAGGCTCCATTCAGCCCCTTCTCTGGCCTGTTACGCAGGAACAGGATGAAGCCATTCAGGCCCTTCTCCAGCCTGTTACACAGGAACAGGAAGAGGCCCCATTCAGCCCCTTCTCCAGCCTGTTAGACAGGAACAGGAGGAGGCCATTCAGCCCCTTTTCCAGCCTGTTGCACAGGAACAGGAGGAGGCCATTCAGCCCCTTTTCCTGCCCGTTACACAGGAACTGGATGAGGCCCCATTCAGCCTCTTCTCTGGCCTGTTACACAGGAACAGGAGGAGGCCCCATTCAGCCCCTTCTCCAGCCTGTTACACAGGAACAGGAGGAGGCCATTCAGCCCCCTCTCCGGCCCGTATCCTGCATTCGGTGAGCTTGGAGTTGATTCTATCTAATTCTATACGCCACCTTCGCCCCACGTCCATTGGATACCAATCTCTCCGTTACAAGTCTTAAAATTAATAATTGACCCAGCATCAATTGCTCTCGTGTGTCCAAGCATTTCCCAATTTTCCCCCCGATAGGCGTAGTTCGAATACTTAGGCTCTGCCCACCCCTGTCCAACCTTCGGCCACCAAATAGCAGAGATAACATCCTCTTTCTAACCCTAATCAGTTCCCCTGAAGCTTGTAAACTTTAATCAAATCACACTTACCCTTCTCCGTTCCGGCGAATACAGTCCCAGTTTCTGCAATCTCTCCTTTGCCCGTAAGAAATAGCAGAGGCCATTCAGCCCTTCCAGCCTGCTGCCCCCTCGAATTAGCTCGTGGCCCATCTGAATGCTCACTGACTCTACTTTCCTGCCTTCTCGCCGCAACCTTGAATTCCCCCGACCAATTAAGGGACAATTTAGCATGGCCAATCCACCTAACCTCACATCTTGAGGACTAAGGGGCAATTTACCATGGCGTATATTTCTTGCCCGGTGTAGATTCTGAACCATTGTCAGGAAAATGCTCATTTAAAAAAAATAACCTGACCGTGTGGGGAAATGGCAGCAGCCAATTTGTGAACAGCACCATCCAATAAAATGCCAAATTAACATGTTGGCGATATTTTTAAAATTTTGTTTGCGGATGCGGGCATCAGTGGCCGGGCCCAGTGTTTATCGCCCATCCCTAATTGCCCATCGAGATGGTGGTGGGAGAGCCACCCTTCTCGAACCCGCTGCAGTCCCCGTGTGGTGTGGGTAACACCCACAGTGCCATTAGGGAGGGAGTTCCAGGGTTTAAACCCCAGCAACAGTGAAGGAGTGGCTGATATATTTCCAAGTCGGGACAGTGAGTGGGGCTCAGAGGGGGAACTTGCAGGTGGGTGGTGTTCTCCATGTGTCTGCTACCTCTTGTCCTTCTAGACAGTCAAGGTGGCAGGTTTGGAAGGTGTTGACTCCAGGCCATTGCGGCAATCTCTTCCCCTCACAGACTCGTTTTCAAAGCGCAGCCGTGGGATCACCGTCCCTTGTGAGACTCGCTCCCCCTCCAACAGTACAAATGCTTCCTTGGCACTGGATCGAATGGTCAACTTGAGGAGGCCACCTTCCAACTTCAAGGCATGTGTGAGAGACCCATGGAGCCAGCAGAGGCAGAGATGTTTGTGTGCACACACACACACTCACAAACAAAAATCACTCTCTCTTTCACACACACAGGCAATTGCAAAGGTTTACAAAAGATCCTTTTATTGCAAAAAAAACCCCCTCATCATTCTCAGCTAAGCCAGGCAGTCTCATGTGTCAGTGCCCACACACACAGAGCGCTACCGGTGCAGCTGTGGGGGGGTGAAGGATAGCAGTTGTGGAGAGAGAATTGGGCGGGGGCAGGGGGAGAGGAAAGAAAGAGTCTGGCAGGGGCAACCAGGGAAGGCCAGTCATGTTCCATCCCTGCGTTGGTTTCTGCATCCCACTCCCCAGCCCGGGGGTACACCTCCATGGGAAGCCAGCATCGGGTGACCCTCCAGGTCCAGTCAAGACTGCGGCGGCTGCTTTGTGAGGGTCACGTCAGGGGAAAGGTGGGGGGGGGGAGTGAAGGCAAGCGCATGACTGGGGCAATCCACCGAGTGGGTACACCCACCTCCGAGACACCCTGAGGAGTTGACACCACCGGGTGGAAGGCAAACACAGGAGGTCGATCGGACAGAGAAAGCGAGCAAGCAAACACGCATAGTGGACTGTGGCAATGATTGTTCCACCTGCCATTGCAGCTGTATAAGGTGCTGGTGAGGCCACACCTGGAGTACTGTGTACAGGTTTGGTCTCCATACTTGAGAAAGAATATACTGGCACTGGAGGGGGTGCAGAGGAGATTCACTAGGTTGATTCCAGAGTTGAGAGGGTTGGCTTATGAGGAGAGACTGAGTAGACTGGGGCTATACTGATTGGAATTCAGAAGAATGAGAGGAGATCTTAGAGAAACATATGAGATTATGAAGGGAATAGCTAAGATAGAGGCAGGGAAGTTGGTTCCACTGGCAGGTGAAACCCGAACTAGGGGGCGTAGCCTCAAAATAAGGGGGAGCAGATTTAGGATTGAGTTGAGGACGAACTTCTTCACACAAAGGGTTGTGAATCTGTGTAATTCCCTGCCCAGTGAAGCAGTTGAGGCTACCTCATTGAATGTTTTTAAGGCAAGGATAGATAAAGTGTTGAACAGTAAAGGAATTAAGGGTTACAGTGAGCGGGCGGGTAAGTAGATCTAAGGCCACGAACAGATCAGCCATGATCTTATTGAATGGCGGAGCAGGCTCGAGGGGCCAGATGGCCTACTCCTGCTCCTAGTTATGTTCTTATGTCCTCCCCCCCTTCCCCCCCCCCCGGCCCCCGGCCCCCCAAAACCATCGCCAGCGTGGATGGGGTGAAGTGGGGGACAGGGGGAGTGGATGGGATTCGACTCTAGCGGAGTTGGGCAGTGGGGGGGTTTAGTTACCCAATCAAACTTTCTCCACCGAGTATCATGTCCAATCACTGAAGGTGAGAGTGGGGGAAAGTTAAAGGAGATGGGAGGCACAAGTTTTTTTTTTTACACAGAATGGTAGGTGTCTGGAACGCGCTGCCAGGGGTGGTAGTGGAGGCAGATATGATAGGGGCGTTCAAGTGGTTTTTAGATAAGCACTTGAATATGAACACGAACAGTTAATGTGGTTCTGCTATTTAGGAAGGGTTGTAGGATAAAGCAGGGAACTATAACCTTATAGCACCTTAGTTAGGCCGCATTTGGAATATAACGGTCAATTCTGGTCACCACACTACCAGAAGGATGTGGAGGCTTTGGAGAGGGTACAGAAAAGATTTATCAGGATGTTGCCTGGTGTGGAGGGCATTAGCTATGAGAAGAGGTTGGAGAAACTTGGTTTGTTCTCACTGGAACGATGGAGGTTGAGGGGAGACCTGATAGAAATCCACAAGATTATGAGGGGCACGGACAGAGTGGATAGTCAGAAGCTTTTTCCCAGGGTGGAAGAGTCAATCACTGGAGGGAACAGATTTAAGGTGCGAGGGACAAGGTTTAAAGGAGATGTATGAGGCAGTTTTTTTACACAGAGAGTAGTGGGTGCCTGGAACTCGCTGCCGGGGGAGGGAGTGGAAGCAGATACAATAGTGACTTTTAAGGGGCGTCTTGACAAATACATGAATAGGGTGGGAATGGGCCCCAGTAGGGTACGGGGTTTTAGTTCAGACAGGCAGTATGGTTGGTGCAGGCTTGGAGGGCCTGTTCCTGTGCTGTAATTTTCTTTGTTGTTTTGTATAGGCCAGTGAGTCTCATCTCAATGGTAGGGAAACTATTGGAGGAAATTCTGAAGGAGAGCATCCATTTGGAGAGGCAAAGCTTGATCAGGGATAGTCAGCATGGCTTGGTCAGAGGGAGGTCATGCCTCGCAAATGTGGTTGAATGTTTTGAGGAGGTGACCAGGTGTGTAGATGACGGTAATGCAATTGATGCAGTTTATGTGGATTTCAGCAAATCCTTTGACAAGATCCCACATGGGAGACTTGTAAAGAAGGTAACTGCACATGGGATACAGGGGAATTTGATAAAGTGGATTCAAAATTGGCTCAGTTGTAGGAGACAGAGGGTGATGACTGAAGGCTGCTTTAGTGACTGGAAGCCAGTATCCAGTGGTGTATCACAGGAATCTGTGTTGGACCCCCTATTATTCATCATATATATACATGGCATTGATGACTATGTGGAGGGGGGGGGGGTGCGGTAGGATTAGTAAGTTTACGGATGACACAAAGATTGGACAGGTGGTTAACAGTGAAGTGGAGTGTCTTGGGCTACAAAATGATATAGACGGAATGGTCAAATGGGCAGATAAGTGGCAGATGGAATTTAACCCTGATAAGTGTGAGGTGATACACTTTGGAAGGAGTAAGTTGACAAGAAAGTATTCAATGAATGGTAGGACACCAGACAGTTCTGCAGAGCAAAGAGACCTTGTCGTGTTTGTCCATAGATCTATGAGGGGAGATCTTATAAAAACATATAAGATTATGAAGGAATAGATAAGATAGAAGCAGGGAAGTTGTTTCCACTGGGAGGTGAAACTCGAACTGGGGGCATGGCCTCAAAATAAGGGGGAGCAGATTTAGGATTGAGTTGAGGAGGAACTTCCTCACACAAAGGGTTGTCGCTATCTCTGTCCGATCAACCTCCTGTGTTTGCCCTCCACCCCGTGGTGTCAACTCCTCAGCCCAGTGAAGCAGTTGGGGCTACCTCATTGAATGCTTTTAAGGCAAGGATAGATAAATTTTTGAACAGTAAAGGAATTAAGGGTTATGGTGAGCGGGCGGTTAAGTGGAGCTGAGTCCACAAAAAGATCAGCCATGATCTTATTGACTTCTGGAGCAGGCTCGAGGGGCCAGATGGCCTACTCCTAGTCATGTTCTTATGTCCCCCCCTCCTCCCCCACCTTCCCCAACACCATTGCCAGCGTGGGCGGTGGGAGTGGTTGGGATTCGACTCTAGTGGAGTTGGGCAGTGGGGGGGTTTAGTTACCCAATCAAAATTTCTCCGCCTAGTATCAGAGGTGAGAGTGGGGGAAAGTTAAAGGAGATGTGAGGCACAAGTTTTTTTACAGAGTGGTAGGTGTCTGGAACGCGCTGCCAGGGGTGGTAGTGGAGGCAGATACAATAGGGGCGTTTAAGGGGTTTTTAGATAAGCACTTGAATATGAACACGAACAGTTAATGTGGTTCTGCTATTTAGGAAGGGTTGTAGGATAAACCAGGGAACTATAACCTTATAGCACCTTAGTTAGGCCGCACTTTGAATATAATGTTCAATTCTGGTTGCCACACTACCAGAAGGATTTGGAGGCTTTGGAGAGGGTACAGAAAATACTTACCAGGATGTTGCCTGGTATGGAGGGCATTGGTTATGAGAAGAGGCTGGAGAAACTTGCTTTGTTCTCACTGGAACGACGGAGGTTGAGGGGCGACCTGATAGAAGTCTCCAAGATTATGAGAGGCATGGACAGAGTGGATAGTCAGAAGCTTTTTCCCAGGGTGGAAGAGTCAATTACTGGGGGGCACAGGTTTACGGTTGGAGGGGCAAGTTTTAAAGGAGATGTACGTTACACAGAGGGCAGTGGGTGCCTGGAACCCGCTGCCGGGGGAGGTAGGGCAAGCAGATACAATAGTGACTTTTAAGGGGCATCTTGACAAATACATGAATAGGATGGGAATAGAGGGATATGATCCCCAGTAGGGTCAGGGGCTTTAGTTCAGACAGGCAGCATGGTCGGTGCAGGCTTGGAGGGCCGGTTCCTGTGCTGTAATTTTCTTAGTTCTTTGTTGTTTTGTATAGACCAGTGAGTCTCACGTCAGTGGTAGGGAAACTATTGGAGGAAATTCTGAAGGAGAGCATCTACCTCGATTTGGAGAGGCAAAGCTTGATCAGGGATAGTCAGCATGGCTTGGTCAGAGGGAGGTGAAAAAGACATGGTACACTTACCTTTATCAATCAAGGCATGGATTACAAAAGCAGTGAGGTCATGATGGAGTTGTATGAGGCCACAGCTGGAGTATTGAGTGCAGTTCTGGTCACCACATTATAGGATGTGATTGCACTGGAGAGGGTGCAGAGGAGATTCACCAGGATGCTGCCTGGGATGGAATAATTAAGTTATGAAGAGAGGTTGGATAGGCTTGAGCTGCTTTCATTGGAGCAGAGAAGACTGAGGGACGACCTGATCGAGGTGTTCAAGATTAGGAGGGGCATGGACAGAGTGGATAAGGAGCAGCTGTTCCCCTGAGTTGAAGGGTCAGTCACAAGGGGAGAAAGGTTCAAGGTGAGAGGCAGGAGGTTTCGAGCGGATGTGAGGAAAAACGTTTTTACTCAGAGGGTGGTGAGGGTCTGGAATGCGCTGCCTGGGAGGGTGGTGGAGACGGGGTGCCTCACACCCTTTAAAAAGTATCTGGATGAGCACTTGGCACATCATAACATTCAGGGCTGCGGGCCAAGTGCTGGTAAATGGGATTAGGTGGGAGTTCAGGTGTTTCTAATGTGTTGGTGCAGACTCGATGGGCCGAAGGGCCTCTTCTCAATCATTGAATCCCTACAGTGCAGAAGGAGACCATTCAGCTCATCGAGTCTGTACCGACCACAATCCCACCTGGGCCCTATTCCCGTAACCCCACGTATTTATCTAACTAGTCCCCCTGACACTAAGGGGCAATTTAGCATGGCCAATCCACCTAACCTACACATCTTTGGACACTAAGGGGCAATTCAGCATGGCCAATCCACTTAACCGGCACATCTTTGGACTGTGGGAGGAAACCAGAGCACCCCGAGAAAACTCATGCAGAAATGGGGAGAATGTGCAGACTCCGCACAGACAGTGACCCAAGCCAGGAATCGAACCTGGGTCCCTGGCGCTGTGAGACAGCAGTGCTAACCACTGTTAGCTATGAAGAGAGGTTGGATTAACTTGGTTTGTTCTCACTGGGACGACAGAACCTGAGAGGGCGACCTGATAGAGGATTATGAGGGGCATGGACAGAGTGGATAGTCAGATGCTCTTTCCGAGGGCAGAAAAGTCAAGTATTCCCACACTCCAAAGATGTTCAGGTTAAGTGGATTGGCCGTGATAAATTGCCCCTTAGTCTCAGGGGGATTAGCGGGGTAAATATGTGGGGTTGCGGGGATAGGGCCTGGGTGGGATCGTTGTCAATTCAGACTCGATGGGTTGAATGGCCTCCTCCTGCCCAGTAGGGATTCTAAGACTAGGGGACATAGGTTTAAGATGCGTGGGGAAAAGTTTACAGGAGATGTGCGAGGCATGTTTTTTACACAGAGGGTGGTGAATGTCTGGAAGGCGCTGCCCGGGAGGTGATGGGAGCAGGTACAATAGCGGCATTTAAGGGGCAACGAGATTAATACATGAATAGGATGGGAATGGAAGGATACGGATTCCCTCAATGCATACAGTTTTAGTTTAGGCAGGCATCATGATTGGGGCAGGCTTGGAGGGCTGAAGGGCCTGTTCCTGTGCTGTACTGTCTTTGTTCTGGCTGTGGTGAGGGAGGTGGGGGTGTGAGGAGTTGGGGGGGGGTGGGGGGAGAGGGGGGGAGAGAAGAGATCCCGGAGCTTGGAGGGTCGAAGGGCCTGTTCCTGTGTTTGGAGGGTCACGGGGAGGAAGGGGGGGAGGTTTAAAATTTACTGCAGGTCAGGGTAAGGACCCACTTGGGAATCCTGATGAATCCCGGGATGAAGGTGGAGAGCCAGGAAAGGCTCGGCAGCTGCTGCAGAAGGAACTTGAGGGAGCAATAGTCCACCAGAGCACGGCCTGCGGAGGAACAGAGAGAGGGGGGGGAGAGAGAGAGAGGGGAAGACAGGCAGGGGCGACAGAGGGGGGGGAGAGAGAGGTGGACTGGTTAATGCCGGGATTACCTGAACCCTGGTGTCCCCAATGCAAATCTACCGGAAATACACCCTCCCCCACAAGATAATCGTGCTGACCCCATCAGGAGACTCCCCCTGAGATCCGACCCCCGAGATCCCCACCCCCGACCCCTGGGGTCACCACCCCCGAACCCCTGGAGACCGCCACCCCCCGACCCCCGAGACCGCCACCCCCCGACCCCGCCACCCCCCGACCCCCGAGACCGCCACCCCCGACCCCCGAGACCGACACCCCCCGACCCCCGAGACCGACACCCCCCCGACCCCCGAGACCGACACCCCCCCGACCCCCGAGACCGACACCCCCCGACCCCCGAGACCGACACCCCCCCGACCCCCGAGACCGCCACCCCCCGACCCCCGAGACCGACACCCCCCGACCCCCGAGACCGACACCCCCCGACCCCCGAGACCGACACCCCCCGACCCCCGAGACCGACACCCCCCGACCCCCGAGACCGACACCCCCCGACCCCCGAGACCGACACCCCCCGACCCCCGAGACCGACACCCCCCGACCCCCGAGACCGACACCCCCCGACCCCCGAGACCGACACCCCCCGACCCCCGAGACCGACACCCCCCGACCCCCGAGACCGACACCCCCCGACCCCCGAGACCGACACCCCCCGACCCCCGAGACCGACACCCCCCGACCCCCGAGACCGACACCCCCCGACCCCCGAGACCGACACCCCCCGACCCCCGAGACCGACACCCCCCGACCCCCGAGACCGACACCCCCCGACCCCCGAGACCGACACCCCCGACCCCCGAGACCGACACCCCCCGACCCCCGAGACCGACACCCCCCGACCCCCGAGACCGACACCCCCCGACCCCCGAGACCGACACTCCCCGACCCCCGAGACCGACACCCCCCGACCCCCGAGACCGACACCCCCCGACCCCCGAGACCGACACCCCCCGACCCCCGAGACCGACACCCCCGACCCCCGAGACCGACACCCCCCGACCCCCGAGACCGACACCCCCCGACCCCCGAGACCACCACACCCCGACTCCCGAGACCACCACACCCCGACCCCCGAGACCACCACACCCCCCGACCCCCGAGACCACCACACCCCGACCCCCGAGACCACCACACCCCGACCCCCGAGACCACCACACCCCGACCCCCGAGACCACCACACCCCGACCCCCGAGACCACCACACCCCGACCCCCGAGACCACCACACCCCCCCGACCCCCGATATCACCACCCCCCCGACCCCACCACCCCCCCGAGACCACCACCCCCCGACCCCCGAGATCACCAACCCCCGACCCCCGAGATCACCAACCCCCGACATCACCAACCCCCGACCCCCGAGATCACCAACCCCGACATCACCAACCCCCGACCCCCGAGATCACCAACCCCCCGACCCCCGAGATCACCAACCCCCCCGACCCCACCACCCCCCGAGACCACCACCCCCCGACCCCCGAGATCACCAACCCCGACCCCCGAGATCACCAACCCCGACCCCCGAGATCACCAACTCCCCCGACCCCCGAGATCACCAACCCCCCCGACCCCACCACCCCCCGCGACCACCAGCCCCGGCCCCCGAGATCACCACCCCCCGACCCCCGAGATCACCACCCCCGAACCCCGAGATCACCACCCCCCGACCCCCGAGATCACCACCCCCGAACCCCGAGATCACCACCCCCCGACCCCCGAGATCACCGACCCCTGAGATCACCACCCCCCGACCCCCGAGATCACCACCAACCCGACCCCCGAGATCACCACCAACCCGACCCCCGAGATCACCAACCCCGACCCCCGAGATCACCAACCCGACCCCCGAGATCACCAACCCCCGACCCCCGAGATCACCAACCCGACCCCCGAGATCACCAACCCCCGACCCCCGAGATCACCAACCCCCGACCCCCGAGATCACCAACCCGACCCCGAGATCACCAACCCGACCCCCGAGATCACCAACCCCCGACCCCCGAGATCACCAACCCGACCCCCGAGATCACCAACCCCCGACCCCCGAGATCACCAACCCCCGACCCCCGAGATCACCAACCCGACCCCGAGATCACCAACCTGACCCCCGAGATCACCAACCCGACCCCCGAGATCACCAACCCGACCCCCGAGATCACCAACCCCGACCATGACCACGAGCTGACCACCCCCGACCCCTGACCCTGAGCTGACCAACCCCCGACCCCGAGCTGACCACCCTCTGACCCCAAGCTGACCACACCCCTGACCCCGAGCTCACCACCCCGACCCCTGACCCCGAGCTGATCAACCCCCAACCCCGAGCTGACCACCCCGACCCCTGACCCCGAGCTGACCAACCCCCAACCCCTGACCCCGAGCTGACCACCCCGACCCCTGACCCCGAGCTGACCAACCCCCAACCCCTGACCCCGAGCTGACCTCCCCGACCCCTGACCCCGAGCTGACCACCCCCTGACCCCGAGCTGACCACTCCCGACCCCTGACCCCGAGCTGACCACCCCCGACTCCTGACCCCAGGCTCACCAAGCCCAACCCCCGAGATCACCAATCCCGACCTCCAAGATCACCACCCATGACCCCCCGGCCCTGCTCATCGGCCAGACCAACAACCATTGGAAGCTCTCCCCTCCAACCCCCCGCCTCTCCGTCCCCCGCCTCTCTTTCCTCAATCCCCCCACAGCCTCACCCTGCCGTCCCTCAGTCTGCCTCAGTCTGTTCCCCACCTCATCCCTGGCAGGATTCCCCGCCCTTTACTCCCGGCAAAGCCACGAAGGTGTCAGAGAGAGCGAGTTGGCGGGAACGTACTCACCATTCATGTCCCTGATCCCGTACTGCGCAGCGAGGTCACAGGTCATGAGCACCTTGCCAGATTTCTTCATCAGGTCCTTATCTGGGGAGGGGGAGGCAGAGTGAGAGATGTGAGGAGGGGGGGTCCCAATGGGAGAGGTCACCCCAGGCGAGTGCGGGGTCAGGAATGCCACCCGCCCACTCCCTCCGTCTGGACGACTGCATAGAATCCAACAGTGCAGAAGGAGGCCATTCGGCCCATCGAGTCTGCACCGACCACAATCCCACCCAGGCCCTGCCCCCACAACCCAACACATTTACCCCACTAATCCCCCTGACACTAAGGGACAATTTAGCATGGACAATCCACCTAACTTGCACATCTTTGTACACTAAGGGGTCACATGACGGCAGACTTCCTTCCCTAAAGGACATTAGTGAACCAGATGGGGTTTTTTCGACAATGGTTTCACCGTCATCAATAGATTCTTAATTCCAGATATTTTTTTTATTGAATTCAAATTCCACCATCTGCCGTGGTGGGATTCGAACCCGGGTCCCCAGAACACCAGCTGAGTTTCTGGATGAATAGTCTAGCGATAATACCACTCGGCTATCGCCTTCCCTTTCGCCTCCAGTTACTGGGCCCTAAGTGGGGATCGGCGATGGTGGGTGTCCATCAGTCTGTGATGGCGCGGGGTGAGCTACCTCAGCGATCGGCTGCTGTTCTCTGCGCGGTCGCTGAGCAGGAAACACTCCCACTCCTCGTACTGGCTGCCCTGACGCGTGTCCAAAAGGATTTACTGGCTGTCCTTACATCTCCTCCATGATCAGCCTCAACACCGGTGCCCCACAAGGCTGTGTTCTCAGCCCCCTCCTACACTCCTTATACACCTATGATTGTGTGGCCAAATTCCCCCCCAACTCAATTTTCAAGTTTGCTGACGACACCACCGTTGCGGGTCGGATCTCAAACAATGATGAGACAGAGTACAGGAATGAGACAGAGAATCTGGTGAACTGGTGCGGCAACAATAATCTCTCCCTCAATGTCAACAAAACAAAGGAAATTGTCATCGCCTTCAGGAAGCATAAAGGAGAACATCAACGGGGACGCAGTAGAAAGGGTCGAGAGCTTCAGGTTTTTAGGTGTCCAGATCACAAACAACCTGTCCTGGTCTCCCCCCCATGCTGACACTATAGTTAAGAAAGCCCCACCAACACCTCGACTTTCTCTACTTTATGGAAATTTGGCATGTCAGCTACGACTCTCGCCAACTTTTACAGATGCACCATAGGAAGCATCCTTTCCGGATGTATCACAGCTTGGTATGGTTCCTGCTCTGCCCAAAACCATAAGGAACTACAAAACGTTGTGAATCACGTAAACCAGTCTCCTATCCATTGACTCTGTCTACACTTCCCGTTGTCTCGGCAAAGGCAGCCAGCATAATTAAGGACCACACATACACCCCGGACATTCTCTCTTCCACCTTCTTCTGTCTGGAAAAAGATAGAACATAGAACATTACAGTGCAGTACAGGCCCTTCGGCCCTCGATGTTGCGCCGACCAGTGGTACCAATCTGAAGCCCCTCTAATCTACACTATTCCAATATCATCCATATGTTTATCCAATAACCACTTGAACGCTCTCAATGTTGACGAATCCAACACTGCTGCAGGCAGGGCATTCCACACCCTTCCTACTCTCTGAGTGAAGAACCTACCTCTAACATCTGTCCTATATCTCTCACCCCTCAATTTAAAGCTATGTCCCCTCATGCTAGCCAACACCATCCAAGGAAAAAGGCTCTCACTATCCACCCTATCTAATCCTCTGATCATCTTGTATGCCTCTATTAAGTCACCTCTTAACCTTCTTCTCTCGAACGAAAACAACCTCAAGCCCCTCAGCCTTTCCTCATACGATTTTCCCACCATACCAGGCAACATCCTGGTAAATCTCCTCTGCACCCTTTCCAACACTTCCACATCTTTCCTATAATACGGCGACCAGAACTGTACGCAATACTCCAAATGCGACCGCACCAGAGTTTTGTACAGTTGCAGCATGACCTCCTGGCTCCGAAACTCAATCCCTCTACCAATAAAAGCGGACACACCGTACGCCTTCTTAACAACCCTATCAACCTGGGTGCCAACTTTCAGGGATCTATGCACATGGACACCCAGATCCCTCTGTTTATCCACACTACCAAGTATCTTACCATTAGCCCAGTCCTCTGTATTCCTGTTACTCCTTCCAAAGTGAATCACCTCACACTTTTCCGCATTAAACTCCATTTGCCACCTCTCAGCCCAGCTCTGCAGCTTATCTATGTCCCTCTGTAACCTGCCACTTCCCTCCGCACTGTCTACAACTCCACCGACTTTAGTGTCATCCGCAAATTTACTAATCCATCCTTCCACGCCCTCATCCAAGTCATTAATAAAAATGACAAACAGATACAAAAGTCTGAGATCACGTACCAACCGACTCGAGAACAGCTTCTTCCCTGCTGCCATCAGACTTTTGAATGAACCAACCTTGCATTAAGTTGATCTTTCTCTACACCCTAGCTGTGACTGTAACACTACATTCTGCACCCTGTCCATTCCTTCTCTGTGAACGGTATGCTTTGTCTGTATGGCGCGCAAGAAACAATACTTTTCACTGTATCCCAATACCTGTGACAATAATAAATCAAATCAAACTTGCCACGAACAGGTCTTCAGTGACTATCGAGTGTCGAAGTGGGAGTCGATCCTGCAGCCTTAGACCGAGCGAGAGGCCCAACCCTTTCAACTCCGGAATCAACCTAGTGAATCTCCTCTGCACCCTCTCCAGTGCAATCACATCCTAAGATTGAATCGAGATTGATTCCGGAGTTGAGAGGGTTGGCTTATGAGGAGAGATTGAGTAGACTGGGACTGTACTCATTGGAATTCAGAAGAACGAGGGGAGATCTTATAGAAACATATAAGGTTATGAAGGGAATAGATAAGATAGAAGCAGGGAAGTTGATTCCACTGGTGGGTGAAACTAGAATTAGGGGGCATAGCCTCAAAATAAGGGTGGGCAGATTTAGGACTGAGTTGAGGAGGAACTTCTTCACACAAAGGGTTGTGAATCTGTGGAATTCCCTGCCCAGTGAAGCAGTTGAGGCTACCTCATTGAATGTTTTTAAGGCAAGGATAGACACATTTTTGAACAGTAAAGGAATTAAAGGTTATGGTGAGCGGGCGGGTAAGTGGAGCTGAGTCCACGAAAAGATCAGCCATGATCTTGTTGAATGGCAGACTAGGCTCAAGGGCCAGATGGCCCACTCCTGCTCCTAGTTCTTATGTTCATGGAATCCCTACAGTGCAGGAGGCCATTCGGCCCATCGAGCCTGTACCAACAATAATCCCACCCAGACCCTATCCCTGTAACCCCACATATTTACCGTACTAATCTCTGTGACACTTTGTGTGACAGTGACAGTAAACTGTGACAGTTTAGGTTGGCCAATCCACTTAAGCCGCACATCTTTGGACTGTGGGAGGAAACCGGAGCACCCAGAGCAAATGCACGCAGACACGGAGAGAACGTGCAGACTCCGCACAGACAGTGACCCAAGCCGGAATTGAACCCAGGTCCCTGGCGCTGTGAGGCAGCAGTGCTAACCACTGTGCCGCCTATGTTCTTATGCCACGAGGCCTCCCACCCCTTTCCCCGCCCACGCCCCCCACCCCCCGAGAGACCGGGAATCTGTCCGCCCCGGCGTCAGACGTGTCCGGATGATGGAGGACCGTCCAGGGCCAGCCCCGGGGAGTTGAGAATTCCAAAGATTCACCGGCCTCCGAGCAAAGGCATTTCTCCTCAGCTCAGACACAAAATGGCTGCCTCCTCTCGCTCCGAGACCGGGCCTCTTTCTCCCACCCAACCACCCCACCCCCCCCGCCCCCATGGCCAGAGTATCGATGTGGGGGTCCCGTCAGGAAAGGAGAAGGCCGTTCACCGTGGAGTGCTGAGGGGGGTGGGGAGAAGCATTTACCCACCTGTAGCGAGGGCGACGATACATTTCCCGCTCATTTCCGGGGTCTCACCAGCGGTGAACATGTCCGCCACCTGCAAACGGACAACATGGAGAGTTCAGGGACTCCCCTGCTGTCACAACAAAATCGTGTTACTCTGTCCGACCTTCTCTCCCTCACCCACCTCTCTCTCATAGAACAGCACAGCACAGGTACAGACCCTTCAGCCCACGATGCTGTGTCGAACATGACACCAAATTAAACTATTCCTTTCTGCCTGCCCTTGATCCATATTCTCCTATTCCTCACGTATCTATGTGCTTATCTAAAAGCCCCTTAAACGCCCCTATCGTATCTGCCTCCACCAACACTCCTGGCAGCGTGTTCCAGACACCTACCACTCTCTGTTTAAAAATATTTGCCCCTCACATCCCCTTTGAACATCCCCCCTCTCTCCTGAAGTGCATGTCCCCCAGTATTACACATTTCAGCTCTGGGAAAAACATTCTGACTGTCAACCCTATCGATGTCTCTCATTATTTTATAGTCTTCCATCAGGTCTCCCCTCAGCTTCCGCCGCTCCAGAGAAAACAACCCTAGTTGTTTCCACTGGCAGGTGAAACTAGAACTAGGAGACACAGCCTCAAAATAAGGGGAAGCAGATTTTGGACTGAGTTGGAGAGGAACTTCTTCACACAAAAGGGTTGTGAATCTGTGGAATTCTCTGCCCAGTGAAGCAGTTGAGGCTACCTCATTGAATGTTTTTAAGGCAAGGATAGATAAATTTTTGAACAGTAAAGGAATTAAGGGTGATGGTGAGCAGGCGGGTAAGTGGAGCTGAGTCCACAAAAAGATCAGCCATGATCTTATTGAATGGCGGAGCAGGGTCGAGGGGCCAGATGGCCCACTCCTACTTCTTATGTTCATAGAATCCCTACAGTACAGAAGGAGGCCATTCAGCCCATCGAGGCTGTACCAACAACAATCCCACCCAGCCCTAGAATCCCACACAACCCTAGGGAGGGCACAGTGGTTCACACTGCTGCCTCACAGCGCCAGGGACCCAGGTTTGGGTCACTGTCTGTGCGGAGCCTGCACATTCTCGCCGCTCCCACCCTCCGTGTCTGCGTGGGTTTCCTCCGGGTGCTCCGGTTTCCTCCCACCATCCGAAAGATGTGCTGGTTAGGGTGCATTGGCCGTGCTAAATTCTCCCTCAGTGTTCCCGAACAGACGCTGGAGTGTGGCGACTGGGGGATTTTCACAGTAACTTCATTGCGCTGTTAATGTAAGCCTTACTTGTGACACAAATAAATAAACATTAGTTCTTAGTTTGTCCAGCCGCTCCTTATATCTCATACTCTCCAATCCAGGCAGCATCCTGGTAAACCTCTTCTGCACTCTCTCCAAATCCTCTACATCCTTCCTGTAATGTGGCGACCAGAATTGAACGCAATATCCTATGAGTGGTTCCGAACCAAAGTTTTATAAAGCTGCAACATGACATCCTGACTCTTGTATTCAATGCCCCGACCTATAAAGGCAAGCATGCCGTACGCCGTCTTTACACCCTGTTGACTGGTGTGGCCGCTTTCAGGAAGCTATGGACTTAAACCTCCCTCTCCCTCATCCACCTGTTCACCCTCTCGCTCTCCCTCACCGTCCTTCCCTCACCCACTGGCTCCCTCCTTCCCATCCCACTCACTCTCCTTCCATTCCCTCTTCAGGTTACACTCTCCCAATGTCCTTTCCCTCAATTTCCTTCTTCCCGTTCTGTGTTCCTGTGTAACAGGCTGGAGAAGGGGCTGAATGGCCTCCTCCTGTTCCTGTGTAACAGGCTGGAGAAGGGGCTGAATGGCCTCCTCCTGTTCCTGTGTAACAGGCTGGAGAAGGGGCTGAATGGGGCCTCCTCCTGTTCCCTGTGTAACAGGCTGGAGAAGGGGCTGAATGGGGCCTCCTCCTCGCTGTCTCACTCACCTGTTGCTGTCCTTTGGATTTGTTCTCCGTGTTAATAACCAAGTCAGTCACGGTCTCGGTGCGCACGGCTCCCGGCCAGAGGGACACGTATGACACTCCGTGTTTCCGCAACTCCAACGCACAGTCTGCTGCCATTCGATCACACTGCAGAGAGAGACAGAGAACTGTGAGAGAGAGAGAGAGAGAGAGAGAGGGGGGGGGCGCGGAGGGGCAGAGGAGGAGGGGCTAGGGGCAGGGTGGGGGGGGGGGGGCAGGCAGACAGCGAGAGAGCCAGCGAGAGAGCCAGCGAGAGAGCCAGCGAGAGAGCCAGCGAGAGAGCCAGAGAGAGAGCCAGAGAGAGAGCCAGAGAGAGAGCCAGAGAGAGAGCCAGCGAGAGAGCCAGCGAGAGAGCCAGCGAGAGAGCCAGCGAGAGAGCCAGCGAGAGAGCCAGCGAGAGAGCCAGCGAGAGAGCCAGCGAGAGAGCCAGCGAGAGAGCCAGCGAGAGAGCCAGCGCCAGAGCCAGCGCCAGAGCCAGAGCCAGAGCCAGAGCGAGAGCCAGAGCGAGAGCCAGAGCGAGAGCCAGCGAGAGAGCCAGCGAGAGAGCCAGCGAGAGAGCCAGCGAGAGAGCCAGCGAGAGAGCCAGCGAGAGAGCCAGCGAGAGAGCCAGCGAGAGAGCCAGCGAGAGAGCCAGCGAGAGAGCCAGCGAGAGAGCCAGCGAGAGAGCCAGCGAGAGAGCCAGCGAGAGAGCCAGCGAGAGAGCCAGCGAGAGAGCCAGCGAGAGAGCCAGCGAGAGAGCCAGCGAGAGAGCCAGAGAGCCAGAGAGAGAGCCAGAGAGAGAGCCAGCGAGAGAGCCAGCGAGCCAGAGAGAGAGCCAGCGAGAGAGCCAGAGAGCCAGAGAGAGAGCCAGCGCGAGAGCCAGAGCCAGAGCCAGAGCGAGAGCCAGAGCGAGAGCCAGAGCGAGAGCCAGAGCGAGAGCCAGAGCGAGAGCCAGAGCGAGAGCCAGAGCGAGAGCCAGAGCGAGAGCCAGAGCGAGAGCCAGAGCGAGAGCCAGAGCGAGAGCCAGAGCGAGAGCCAGAGAGAGAGCCAGAGAGAGAGCCAGAGAGAGAGCCAGAGAGAGAGCCAGAGAGAGAGCCAGAGAGAGAGCCAGAGAGAGAGCCAGAGAGAGAGCCAGAGAGAGAGCCAGAGAGAGAGCCAGAGAGAGAGCCAGAGAGAGAGCCAGAGAGAGAGCCAGAGAGAGAGCCAGAGAGAGAGCCAGAGAGAGAGCCAGAGAGAGAGCCAGAGAGAGAGCCAGAGAGAGAGCCAGAGAGAGAGCCAGAGAGAGAGCCAGAGAGAGAGCCAGAGAGAGAGCCAGAGAGAGAGCCAGAGAGAGAGCCAGAGAGAGAGCCAGAGAGAGAGCCAGAGAGAGAGCCAGAGAGAGAGCCAGAGAGAGAGCCAGAGAGAGAGCCAGAGAGAGAGCCAGAGAGAGAGCCAGAGAGAGAGCCAGAGAGAGAGCCAGAGAGAGAGCCAGACAAAGAGAGTGTGAGATACAGCAACTCAAAGTGAATGAGTGAACTTTACCCTTCGGCCTGTGTACCCGCACTGCCCTGCCACTCACCGCTGCCTTGCCAACTCCATAAGCCACGTTGAAGGTGTAGCGCAGGCCGCCCATGGACGACACGTTGACAATCAGGCCCTGCTTCGCCTCCACCATCATCCGGGCTGCGTACACCGAGCAGATATAGTGGCCCCTGCACAACAAAGCAAGTGTGGTTGGGGAGGGGGGAGGTGTTGGGACACACTACGGCAGCGAGACCTCTTCCACTACTGCACTCCCCTCAATGCATCCCAATCTCCACCCCCCCCATCTCCACACGTGGGGCCAGGATCTCACCCCTGGGGTCCAGAGGGTGAGAAAGGTCAGTGACTGCCTCCGCTCCCACTCGGAGCCCTGGGTCCAGTACTCCACAGCGCCACCACTGGGAGGGGAGGATGTCATTGCAGTTTCTTACCCATGGAAAAGGAAATCCATGGCGTGGGTACGAGGACACGCCAGACTCGATCCAAGATGGCAACTTCTTGTGAGCTGTACCCAGCATGCCCTCTAGAGTCATAGAATCTACAGCACGGAGACAGGCCCTTCGGCCCAAACTGGTCCGTGTTGACCAAAAAGCCCATGTAAGCCAACCCCATTTGCCTGCATTTGGCCCATATCCCTCGAAACCTTTCCTATCCATGTATCTGTCCAAATACCTTTAAATGTTGACAATGTCCCTGCCTCAACCACTCCCTCCGGCAGCTCATTCCACACCCGTACCACCCTCTGTGTAAAAAAGCTGCTCCTCAGGTTCCCATTAATTCTTTCTCCTCTTAATTTAAACTCTCTAGTTCTCAATTCCCCAACTCTGGGAAAAGGACTGAGTGCGTTCACCCTATCCATGCCTCTCATGATCCTCTGCACCTCTATAAAATCATCCCTCAGTCTGCTTTGTTCCAAAGAAAAAAAGTCCAGGCCTGTCCAATCTCTGTCGAGAACTCAGTCCCTCAAGTCCTGGCAACATCCTTATAAACCTCTTCTGCACTCTCTCCAGTTTAACAACATCTTTTCTATAGCAAAGTGACCAAAACTGAACACAATACTCCAGGTGCGGCCTCACCAACGTCCTGTACAACTGCAACACAACTTCCTAACTTCTACACTCAATGCCCTGACTGATGAAGGCCAGCATACCAAAGGTCTTCTTCACTGCCCTATCTGTCTGTAACAAGTGTTGAACTTGCAGGGGCCCTGGCAGACATATTTAAAATGTCAGTATTCACGGGGGAGGTGCCGGATGATTGAAGGGTGGCTCATGTTGTTCCGTTGTTTAAAAAAGGTTCCAAAAGAAATCTGGGAAATTATAGGCCAGTAAGTTTGACGTCGGTGGTGGGCAAGTTTTGGAAGGTGTGATAAGGAATAGGATCTACAAATATTTGGATAGACAGGGACTTATTAGGGAGAGTCAACATGGCTTTGTGCATGGTAGGTCATGTTTGACCAATCTATTAGAGTTTTTCGAGGAGGTTACCAGGGAAGTGGATGAAGGGAAGGCGGTGGATGTTGTCTACCTGGATTTCAGCAAGGCCTTTGACAAGGTCCCTCATGGGAGGTTAGTTAGGAAGGTTCAGTCGCTAGGTATACATGGGGAGGTAGTAAATTGGATAAGACACTGGCTCAATGGAAGAAGCCAGAGAGTGGTTGTGGAGGATTGCTTCTCTGAGTGGAGGCCTGAGACTAGTGGTGTGCCGCAGGGATCGGTGTTGGGTCCATTGTTGTTTGTCATCTATATCAATGATCTGGATGATAATGTGGTAAATTGGATCAGCAAGTTTGCTGATGATACAAAGATTGGAGGTGTAGTGGACAGTGAGGAAGGTTTTCAAAGCTTGCAGAGGGATTTGGACCAACTAGAAAAATGGGCTGAAAAATGGCAAATGGAATTTAACGCAGACAAGTGTGAGATATTGCACTTTGGAAGGACAAACCAAAGAAGAACGTACAGGGTAAATGGTAGGACTCTGAAGAGTGCAGTTGAACAGAGGGATCTGGGAATACAGGTACAGAATTCCCTAAAAGTGACGTCACAGGTGGATAGGGTCATAAAGAGTGCCTTTTGTACATTGGCCTTTATAAATCGGAGTATCGAATATAAAAGTTGGAGTGTTATGGTAAGGTTATATAAGGCATTGGTGAGGCCGAATTTGGAGTATTGTGTACAGTTTTGGTCACCTAGTTACAGGAAGGATGTAAATAAGGTTGAAAGAGTGCAGAGAAGGTTCACAAGGATGTTGCCGGGACTTGAGAAGCTGAGTTACAGAGAGAGATTGAATAGGTTGGGACTTTATTCCCTGGAGCGTAGAAGATTGAGGGGAGATTTGATAGAGGTGTATAAGATTTTGATGGGTATAGATAGAGTGAATGCAAGCAGGCTTTTTCCGCTGAGGCTAGGGGAGAAAAAAACCAGAGGGCATGGGTTAAGGGTGAAAGGAGAAAAGTTTAAAGGGAATATTAGGGGGGGCTTCCTCACGCAGAGAGTGGTGAGAGTGTGGAATGAGCTGCCGGATAAAGTGGTTAACATTTAAGAAAAACTTGGACGGGTTCATGGATGAAGGGTGTGGAGGGATATGGTCCAAGTGCAGGTCAGTGGGACTAGGCAAAAAATGGTTCGGCACAGACAAGAAGGGCCAAAAGGCCTGTTTCTGAGCTGTAATTTTCTGTGGTTCTATGGTTCTAACTCCACCTTTAGAGAACCATGCACCTGAACTCCAAGGTCCCTGTGTTCCACGATACTCCCTAAGGTCCTACCATTCACCTCTAATACTATCTTTTACTCTTGTTCTACGCTTCCCTGGGCGGCATGGTGGCACAGTGGTTAGCACTGCTGCCTCACAGCTCCAGGGACCTGGGTTCAATTCGCAGCTCGGGTCACTGTCTGTGCGGAGTTTACACATTCTCAGCCGGTGTCTGCATGGGTTTTCTCCGGGTGCTCCAGTTTCCTCCCACAGTCCGAAAGGTGTGCGGGTTAGGTGGATTGGCCATGCTAAATTATCTCTTAGTGTCCAAAGACGTGTAGGTTAGATGGGTTAGCTGGGTAAGTATGTGGAGTTATGGGGATAGGGCCTGGGTGGGATTGTGGTCAGCGTAGACTCGATGGGCCGAATGGCCTCCTTCTGCACCGTAGGCCTTTCTGTGCAGATGAAACGCGATGACTCTATGTACGTCAATGAGCAGGGGAGGGGGAGGAGTGGACAAGGTCAGGGGAGGGGGAGTGAACGGGTGTCAAAGTGGCTCCCTCACCAAGTGGAGCTTCACGCGAACAATCCTGGGAGTGGAAGGATTGTCGTACGAGGAGCATTCAAGGACTCTGGGTCTGTACTCGATGGAATTTAGAAGGATGGGGAGGGCGCGGAGGGATCTCATTGAAACTTACAGAATACTGAAAGACCTGGTTAAAGCGGACGTGGGGAAGATGTTCCCATTAGTCGGAGAGATTCAGTTCAGAGGGAACATCCTCAGATGAAAGGGACAACCCTTTGGAACACAGATTTCTTCAGCTAGAGAGATTGGTGAACCTGTGGAATTCATTGCCACAGAGGAGGCCAGGTCGCTGAATGTATTTAAGAGAGATAGATAGGTTCTTGATCGGTTTTTGATTTGATTTATTATTGTCACATGTATTAACATAGTGAAAAGTATTGTTTCTTGCACGGTATATAGGCAAAGCATACCGTTCATAGAGAAGGAAACGAGAGAGTGCAGAATGTAGTGTGACAGTCACAGCTAGGGTGTAGACAAAGATCAACTTAATGCAAGGGAAGTCCATTCAAAGTCTGACAGCAGCAGGGAAGAAGCTGTTCTTGAGTCGGTTGGTCCGTGACCTCAGACTTTTGTATCTTTTTCCTGACGGAAGAAGGTGGAAGAGAGAATGTCCGGGGTGCGTGGGGTCCTTAATTATGCCGGCTGCTTTGCCGAGGCAGCGGGAAGTGCACAGAGAAGGTGGTAAGGAGTGGAGGGGGGTCAAACGTTACAGGGGAATAGGCGGGAGAATGGGTGTAGAGAAACTTATCAGCCACGATCGAATAGCGGAGCAGATTCAATGGGCCAAAAGGCCTAATTCTGCTCCAGTATCTTCTGGTCTGAAGTTCCCTAATGGGATCTGGGAAGCTCAACCTGGAAGCTCAGGTTGGTGGGAGGGCAGGGGTAAGACAGCAGATGTAGATGGGGGGAAAGGGGGGGGGGCTGGGAGGGAGAGAGAGAGAGAGAGAGAGCGAGAGGCAGCGAGAGCGAGAGACAGCTGGACCTCAGCTGCCGTACTCACCGCAGACCCACATCATTGACCACATCCCAGAACGAAGGTGGCATCTCCCAGAATTTCTTCTCATGGTCAGAAATAATTGACTAGGGAGGAAAAGGGAAGATTAAAAGCCCTGAAACGAGGGCGCAGACAGGCATCCCATTTAACCCCTTCTGCAATGGGCCAGGCTTCATTCGCCACGTCCTGTCCTGGCTTGTTCCGGATCCTATCGACACAGTGGTTAGCACTGCGACCTCACAGCTCTAGGGACCCAACTTTTATTCCCGGCTTGGGTCACGGTCTGTGTGGAGTTTGCACATTCTCCTCGTGTCTGCGTGGGTTTCCTCCGGGTGCTCCGGTTTCCTCCCACAGTCCAAAGATGTGCAGATTAGGTGGATTAGCCATGCTAAATTGCCCCTTACTATCAGGGGGATTAGCAGGGTAAATATGTTGGGTTACGGGGATAGGGCCTGGGTGGGACTGTGGTCAGTGCAGCCTTCATGGGTCGAATGGTCTCCTTCGGCTTTGTAGGGATTCTATCCGACGCCCCCCCAAACTCCAGCCAGAAGAAAAAGTTCCTCTTTCTCTCTCCCCCTCCCTCTCGACCCCAGTGAAATCTTTAAGTCCCCCGCTTCCCTTCCCCCTCGGTTAGCTCACCCCTCAATTCCCTTGAGTATATACTCAGCACCCGGGTCAATCGAATCGCTGAGTCGCCAGCACCATGCGGGTCCCCGGCCCGGAATTTCAGCCCTACCTCCACCGCCGCGTAGGCGTTGTTGACCAGAACGTCCAGCCGGCCTCCCTGTTCCTGCTCGACCCGGCCAAAGAGCGAGCGGATCTGCTCCTCGCTGGAGGAGTCGCACACCACCGGCACGCAGCGGCCTCCCCGCGCCTCGACCTGCCGGGGGAAAGGACAGAGTGAGGGACTCTGCGACACAGGGGGAGGGGAAAAAGGAGCATCTCAGCAGCCCGGTCACACACTAACCCCCACCTACTGACCTTACGGTGACGTTCCCGAGACATCTGCCTTTCCCCTTCCCCCCCCACCCTCCCCTCCCCCCCCCACCCTCCCCTCCCCCCCCCACCCTCCCCTCCCCCCCCCACCCTCCCCTCCCCCCCTACTGACAGCAGCATACAACTATTTTTCTTTGCAGAATCTTGAGAGGCATAAAATGGCCGCCGAGGTTCCCCGCTAGCGGCGGTCATGGCCTTTCCGCCCGGCTTCTCTTTTTTTCTCTGCAAAGTGACGGGGACCGCACTGCAAAAATCCCACGATGCACTTCGTCGCCATGGAATTTACAAAATGGCCGCCGCATTTGATAGGACATTTCCTGCTCTACAAAATGATTTGATTTATTCTTTGTCACGTGTATTAGTATACAGTGAAAAGTATTGTTTCTTGCGCGCTATACAGACAAAGCATACCATTCATAGAGAAGGAAATGAGGGAGTGCAGAATATCGTGTTACAGTCATAGCTCGGGTGTAGAGAAAGATCAACTTAATGTGAGGCAAGACCATTCAAAAGACTGACAGCAGCAGGGAAGAAGCTGTTCTTGAGTCGGTTGGTACGTGACCTCAGACTTTTTATTCTTTTCCCGACGGAAGAAGGTGGAAGAGAGAATGTCTGGGGTGCGTGGGGTCCTTAATTATGCTGGCTGCTTTGCCGAGGCAGCGGGAAGTGTAGACAGAGTGAATGGATGGAAGGCTGGTTTGCGTGATGGATTGGGCTACATTCACAACCTTTTGTAGTTCCTTGCGGTCTTGGGCAGAGCAGGAACCATACCAAGCTGTGATACAACCAGAAAGAATGCTTCCTATGGTGCATCTGTAAAATAGTTGGTGCTAGTCATAGCTGACATGCCAAATTTCCTGAGTCTTCTCAGAAAGTAGAGGCGTTGGTGAGCTTTCTTAACTACAGTGTTGGCATGGGGGGGACCAGGACAAGTAGTTTGTGATCTGGACACCTAAAATCTTGAAGGTCTCGACCCTTTCTACTTCATCCCCGTTGATGTGGACAGGGGCATGTTCTCCTGTACGCTTCCTGAAGTCGATGACAATCTCCTTCGTTTTGTTGACATTGAGGGAGAGATTATTGTTGCCGCACCAACGGCCGTCGCATTTGACACCGTGACATTTCCCGCTCTACAAAATGGCCACTGCATTTGACGACAGTATAAAATTGCACTCAGGGTGAGGACTCGGTGGGTAGGTTGTCCAAAAGGTTTACAGCCACAGACCCATCGGCAAGGGAATGTAAGCTGCTGCCTTCAGAGTCAAACACCTTCCGATTAAACAGGACACTGCCGTGGCCACATCTGGAGCAGAGTGCACAGTCTCGCTCTCCTTACCAGAGGAAGGACATAGGAGTGCAACTGAGGTTCACTGGACTGCTTCCTGGGATGCAGGTGATGGTCCTATGAGGACTTGGCCTACATTCGGGTCAGTCTGTGCAGAGTCTGCACGTTCCCCTAGTGTCTGCGTGGGTTTCCTCTGGGTGTCACAGATCATAGAAACACTACAGTGCAGAAAGAGGCCATTCGGCCCATCGAGTCTGCACCGACCACAATCCCACCCAGGCCCTACCCCCATATCCCTACATATTTTACCCACTAATCCCTCTAACCTACACATCTCAGGACACTAAGGGGCAATTTATATCATGGCCAATCAACCTAACCCGCACATCTTTGGACTGTGGGAGGAAACCGGAGCACCCGGAGGAAACCCACGCAGACACGAGGAGAATGTGCAAACTCCACACAGACAGTGACCCGAGCCGGGAATCGAACCCGGGCCCCTGGAGCTGTGAAGCAGCAGTGCTAACCACTGCTAACCCGCTTAACTCCCACAGTCCAAAAGATGTGCAGGTTAGGTGGATTGGCCGTGCTACATTGTCCCTTAGTGTCCAAAGATGTGCAGGTTAGGGGGATTGGACGTGCTAAATTGCGCCTTCGCAGAACCGGCGTGGAACACGATGGGCCGGGTGGCTTCCTCCCACACCATCACTGTCCTGCGGCGGCGGTCCCGCTCCTCGTGGAATCCTGCCGTGCACAAAATGGGCGCCGCCTGTCCCAGACTGCGTCCCGCTGGCCACCGAAAGCTTTGAGGTCGGGAAGGCACGTGTTTTTAAAAAATTGTTCCTCTCCAGCTGCCGCTCCAGTCCCGCATCTGTCCCCTGGTGCCCCCCACCCACCGCCTCCCCCCCCCCCCCCCCGACCCACCACCCCCTCTCCCCTCCCCCCCCCCGGCCTCACCTCCTTGGCCGCCGTCTGCAGCGTGTCCATGTTGCGGCCGGTGATGTAGACGGTGGCCCCGGCCTCTCCCAGCTGCAGGGCGATGCCTTTCCCGATGCCCCGGGAAGCTCCAGTCACAATGCACACGCGGCCCAGCAGCGCCCCGGCCATCTTCCTGCTGGAGGAGGAGGAAGGGGTGCGGGGGTTAGAACCAGATCCTCACTCAGCGGTTGACTCACAGCTCATTAATGTCCCCCCCCAGAGTGTAAACCATCAAGAACCCTCAGGCCACACTTTGACCAGTTGGGGACAGATCAACATTCCCCCCTCCCCCACTGGTTTGGCACGGTCCAGCATTCCCTCCCACCTCACCTCACATTTTGACCAGCCCATCAATTCCACCACATCCCATCTCCCCCGGCTCCCTGGCCAATATGGTATTGTCCATTATTCCCCCTCTCACAATTCGAATGGTTTGGTACTGCCCATTCCACCCCCCAGCCACCCCCTCCCCCCAACCAAGACCGGTTTGGTACTGTCCATCATTCCCCACTCACCCCCGGACCAGTTTGGTACTGCCCATCATTCCCCACTCCTCCCCCCGACCGGTTTGGTACTGCCCATCATTCCCCACTCCTCCCCCCCGACCGGTTTGGTACTGCCCATCATTCCCCGCTTCCCCGCACCGACCGGTTTGGTACTGCCCATCATTCCCCGCTCTCCCCCGCCCCCCGACCCGTTTGGTACTGCCCATCATTCCCCGCTACCCGCCCCCCCCCAACCAGTTTGGTACTGCCCATCATTCCCAGCTCCCCCCCCCCACCGACCAGTTTGGTTCTGCCCATCATTCCCCACTCCCCCCCACCGACCGATTTGGTACTGCCCATCATTCCCCGCTCCCCCCCACCGACTGGTTTGGTACTGCCCATCATTCCCCGCTCCCCCCCACCGACTGGTTTGGTACTGCTAAACTGCTAAATTCTCCCTCAGTGTTACTGGAACTGGAGCCCGAGTGGAGTGACTGGGGGATTTTCACAGTAACTTCATTGCAGTGTTAATGTAAGCCTTACTTGTGACTAGTAAATAAACTTTAGGATGGCGCTCACCTCTGACAGTTCATGTCTGCAGTTAACAGTGCCTGGCTCATCCTGTCTATCAGTCTGTGACCTTTGCACGCCCTAATAAGGCTCCCTCACTGAGTCCCTCATTGCGGAGTTTGCACTGTCGCTGCATGTCTGCCCTCTCTCTCTCTGCACTCTCTGCCCACTGCCCTCTCTGTCTCTGCCCGCACTACCGTGTAACACAAGTGGAAAAGTGCACCTTTCAAGTCCACCTGACTCACCCTCAAGTGTTTCCCATCAACTGTGTCTGCAGGGCACCTGGTAAGACATGACCCGAGACCTCTGTCTCTGTGCCACCGTGCCGTGCTTTGATTTATTATTGTCACATGTATTGGTATAAAGTGAAAGGTGTTGTTCCTGATTGTTGTCCCACAAATGGCGACACAGTGGCACAGCGGTTGGCATTACTGCCTCATAGCGCCAGGGACCCGGGTTCAATTCCCGGCTCGGGTCATTGTTTGTGCGGAGTTTGTACGTTCTCCCGTGTCTGTGTGGGTTTCCTCCGGGCGCTCTGGTTCCCTCCCATACTCAAGATGTGCTAGTTAGGTGGATTGGCCATGCTAAATTGCCTCTTATTGTCCAAAGATGTGCTGGTTAGGCCTCTTTTAGACAATTCTAGTTTCTGTGGAACATTCTTTCCTATTTCAGTCCAAAAAAGCTGTGAACTCCATCCCACACACTCTCCCTCCATTCTCACTCTGCTGTATCTAATATTCACCCTCCCAATTCTCCTGAAGGTGCTGATTGAGGCTGATTGACAGATCCATGCTCACTGCTTCCTGTCCTGGACACAGAGAGCTGGAAATCTCCATGCAGGCTGCCAGATATATGATTGGACTAACAATGTGTGGAATATACAGGCTGGGGGAACAATGAGTGGGGGCGGGGCTCCCGGGCCCGCACGCCTGAACCCGGAGACATCACTCGGAGCAGAGTGATTGCTGTTGGCTGATTCAGGCAGGACTTAGCCTGAATATATATTTTTCCCTTCCTTGGGAAAAAGACTGTGTTCATCCTCTCTAAGCTCCTCATGATTTTATTCACCTCAATAAGGTCACCCCTCATTCTCCTGCATCCCAAGGAATAAAGCCCTAGCCTGGCCAACCGCTCCCTATAACTCTGGCCCAGTCGTCCTGGCAACATCCTAGTAAATCTCTGCACTCTTTCCAGTTTATCACTGTCTTTCCAATAACAGGCGACTAAAACTGTATAAAATACTCCAAGTACTCATCTCCAAACTTCATGGCCTGGGACTCGGCTCCTCCCTCTGCGACTGGTTCCTAGATTTCCTGACCCACAGACTGCAGTCTATAAGGATAGGCAACAACACCTGCTCCACGATCATCCTCAACACCAGTATCCCACAAGGCTGTGTTCTCAGCCCCCTACTATACTCCTTATACACCTATGACTGTGTGGCCAAATTCCCCTCCAATTCAATTTTCAAGTTTGCTGATGACATCAACGTTGTGGGTCGGATCTCAATGACGGGACAGAGAACAGGAATGGGATAGAGAATCTGGTGAACTGGTGTGGTGCCAATATTCTCTCCCTCAACGTCAACAGAACGAAGGAGATAGTCATCAACTTCAGGGATGTAGTGGAGAACGTGCTCTTGTCTACATCAATGGGGATGAAGTAGAAATAATTGAGACCTTCAAGTTTTAGGTGTCCAGATCACCAACAACCTGTCCTGGTCTCTCCATGCCAACAACACTATAGTTAAGAAAGCCCACCAATGCCTCTACTTTCTCAGAAGACGAAGGAAATTTGACATGTCAGCTACAACTCCCACCAACTTCTACAAATGCATCATAGAAAGCATTATTTCCGGTTCTAGCACAGCTTGGTATGGCTCCTGCTCTGTCCAAGACTGCAAGAAACTACAAAGGGTCATGAATGAAGCCCAGTCCATCATGCAAAACAGTCCCTCATCTATTGAGTCTGTCTACACTTCCCGCTGCCTCGGCAAAGCAGCCAACATAATCAAGGACCACACGCACCCTGGACATTCTCTCTTCCAACTTCTTCTATTGGGGAAAAGAGACCAAAGTCTGAGATCATGTACCAACCGACTCAAGAACAGCTTCTTTCCTGCTGCTATCAGATTTCGAATGGACCTACTTCGCATGAGATTGATCTGTCTCTACACCCTAGCTATGACTAACACGACATTCTGCCCTCTCTCCTTTCCTTCCCCATGTACGGTATGCTTTGTCTGTTTCGAGCGCAAGAAATAATACTTTTCACTGTATGCTAATACATGTGACAATAATAAATCAAATCAAAAGATGCAGCCTCACCAACGATTTAAACAATTGTAACAACGTCCCAACTCCTACACTTCATGCCCTGACTGATGAAGGCCAGTGTGCTAAACACCACCTTCACCACTGTCAACCTGCGATGCCACTTTCAATGAACTATGCACTTGTACTCCTAGGTCCCTCTGTTCCTCAACACTCTCCAGGGCCCTCCCATTCACTATACAAGTCTATACCCTGGTTTGACTTTCCAAAATGCAACACCTCACACTTATCTGTATTGAAGTCCATTTGCCAATCCTCAGCACACTTCCCTAACTGATCAAGATCCCCCTGTAATTTTTGATAACCTTCTTTGCTAACAATGATGTCTCCTAATTTAGTATTATCCGCAAACTTACTTACCATGTCTTGTACATTCATATCCAAACCATTTATATAAATAGTGAATAACAAGGGTCCAAACACCAACCCGAGGCGCACCACTTGTCACAGGCCTCCAGTCCGAGATACAACCTTCGACCATCAGCCTCTGCTTCCTACCATTGAGCCAATTCCGAATCCAATTTGCTAGCTCTCCCTGGATCCCACATGACCCAACCTTCCAGACTAGCCTGCCATGTGGGACCTTGTCAAAGGCCTTGCTAAAAGCAATATAATCAACATCTACTGCCCTATCCTCATCCATCCTCTTGGTTACTTCTGACAAACACTCAAAAAGATGTATCAGACATGACTTCCCATGCACAAAGCCGTGCTGACGACCCCTAATCCCTTGACTATCCATATGTTGGTAGATCCTGTCCCTCAGTCCCCTCCAGTAACTTACCCGCCACTGTTGTCAGGCTCACCGGCCTTTAATTACCAGGCTTCACTTTGCAACCCTTCTTAAACAATGGAACAACATTAGCCACACTCTGGTCTTCCAGAACTTCACCAGTGGAAAGGGATGAAACAAATATCTCTACAAGGGCCTCTGCAATTTCTCCCCTAACCTCTCACAAAATCTGAGAATGCACTTGATCAGGGGATTTATCCACCTTAATGCACTTTAAAGCTGCAGATACCTCCTCCTTGGTAATAGGCACAAGACATCACCACTTATTTCCTTTATTTCTTTAACACCCATGATGTTCTCCTCAATAAACACCAAGGAGAAATATTCCGGCTCAGGTCACTGTCTGTGTGGAGTTTGCACATTCTCCTCGTGTGTCTGCGTGGGTTTCCTCCGGGTGCTCCGGTTTCCTCCCACAGTCCAAAGATGTGCGGGTGAGGTTGATTGGCCATGCTAAAATTGCCCCTTAGTGTCCTGAGATGCATAGGTTAGAGGGATTAGTGGGTAAAATATGTAGGGATATGGGGGTAGGGCCTGGGTGGGATTGTGGTCGGTGCAGACTCGATGGGCCGAATGGCCTCTTTCTGTACTGTAGGGTTTCTATGATTTCTATGATTCTATGACGTTAAGATGGAAGCTCAATCCCCCTCAGCATCTTCATCTGGATGTTATCCAAAACCACATTAGGAAGGGGAATGATATCCAAAATGTCAGACAGTAACGGGGTATAATGAATGATGCTGCAACAGCTTTTAACACCAGGGTTGTTAATACCATTAACTTAGCCACTCTGAAGATCAGATCTTAACCATACATTTACAACATATGGTCAGGCCCTAAAGTCTCACGTACAAATGATCAATCAAATTATTAAAGAAAGTAAAATTGTATTAAGTGAATCTACTGAATGTATAATGTATGGATCTTGGTTGGTGGAACAAGCCAGAGAGATTATATAGTATATTGCTAAAGGAAGATGCACTGCAGCAATTCACCAAGGCTCCTTAGGCAGCACCTTCCAAAGCCACGACCACTTCCATCTAAAAGGACAAGGACAGAAGATAAAAGCAAAATACTGTCGATGCAGGAATGTGAAACAAAAACAGAATATGGTGGAAAATCTCAGCAGGTCGGACAGCATCTGGGGGGAGAGAATAGACCCAATGCTTTGAGTCCAGATGACCCTTCATCGGAAGGGCAGAAGATACATGGGAATACCACCACCTGCAAGTTCCCTCCAAGCCATTCACCATCCTGAATTGGAAATGTATCACCATTCCTTCACAGTCACCGGGTCATAATCCTGGAATCCCCTCCCTAACGGCATTGTGGGTGAACCCACAGCACGTGGACTGCAGGGTTTCAAGAAGGCAGCTCACCGCCACCTTCTCAAGGGCAGCTGAGGATGGGCGATAACTGCTGGCCAGCCAGCGCTGCCCATGTCCATGAATCAATTAAAGAAAATGGTTCCCTTGTAGTTAACAGACCAACACCTAAAGGCTGTGCCCACTTATCCATTTAATATGACTATGTGTCAGGGTAGAGAGCTGGTACAGGTGCAGCCAGTGAGACATCAGTGTGAATGGTTCAATAGGAGGAATACTACTCCATTCAATCCAGAGACACTTTCTGATTTTGCTCACTTCTTTGTCATTCTTGTTGAGCCAGTGTGACGGCCTGAGCAATTCAAACCCGATGAGCTGAGTGGGTGTTCACTGCATCACAGATCTGATCTTGTCCCAAAGCCTTTCCACACTGTCTTCACTGGAGTCTGTGAGAGTGAGGTGGGAAGAAAGCTACACCTGCAATTGGTCTGAATCATAGAATCCCTACAGTGCAGAAGGAGGCCATTTGACCCATCGATGTGTACCGACCACAATCCCACCCAGGCCCTATTCCTGTAACGCCACATATTTACCCTGCTAATCTTCCTGACACTAAGGGGCAATTTAGCATAGCCAATCAACCTAACCCACACATCTTTGAACTGTGCGAGGAAACCAGGGCACCCGGAGGAAACCCACGCAGACACGGGGAGAAAGTGCAAACTCCACACAGACAGTGACCCGAGGCCAGAATTGAACCTGGGGCCCCTGGTGCTGTGAGGCAGTGGTGCTGAACACTGTGCCGCCCGTTCTCTTGCCCCTCTATCCTGGAGAATGTGAATGTGAAATCTTCTCCTGAGTAGCACAGGAGTGAAGGGGACTTTTAAAGAAAACACTTCAAAACATTCTGAAGCTCTGTTTGAAATACAGCGATCTTACCAGCGACACATATATCCAATATTGAAATGAGAAACAGGGTTTTGAACTTTGTGTGTGTAAATCCTTCCCTTCTAACCCAGATAAAATTAATTTACACAATCCATCCCTGTCAGGATAGGAATTCACAACATTCTCTCCTGTTGACAGGGAGCACCGTGCACACGCACTGCTCTGCATTAAACAATGAAAGATGTGTTGGGTTTGCATGGACAGAATATCCTGCAGATGCTTCAAATCTGAAATAAAAATAGTCAAAGCCCCAAATAGTCAACAGGCCCGGCAGCTTCTGTGGAGGCAGAAACAGAGTGAAACATACAGTCAAACACCCACATGAATCCGGAGCAGCAGTGGCCCCTGCTCCAGCATTTGATAAGATCCCGGCTGAGCTGATTGTGACCACAACTCCACTTTCCTGTCTACCCCCAACACCCGCACCCCAAAAAAAACCCTTAGACTCTCTTGTCAATCAAGAATCCATCCATCCTTTCCTTACCTTTTCTCCCCCTTTTATTTCCCTTCCCCCTTTTCCCATTTTACCTCTCTCCCACCCATTCCCTCTCCCCCTCTCCCCACATCTTCATCTGTCACAGCTGATTTTAGCTCCTCTGCCGTTGGCCATTCACACCCTTTATTCTCTCGATGGACTGCCATTGGCAGCTCTTTACCCGAGTTTCTGTGGCTGTGACTCATTTTTCATTCCCTCACCCTGCAGTATAAATATCTCCCACTTTCTATGCCTTTTAGCTTTGACAAAGGATCATCTGGACTCGAAACATCCGCTCTTTTCTCACTTTGCAGATGCTGCCAGACCTGCTGAGATTTTCCAGCATTTTCTCTTTTGGTTTCAGATTCCAGCATCCGCAGTAATTTGCTTTTATCCATTTAATCAGTCTTAAAAACATGACTCTGTCTTCACTGCTCTCTGGGGAAGAGAAACCAATGACCCTCTGAGAGAAAAAACATTTCAATCTCTCTGTCTCAAACGTCTCAAGTCGAGCTCGCTCTCCAGTGCCACACAGAGAAAGCCAGGCCTGTGAAGGAGGGAGAGAGGGAGATGGGGAAGAACAAAATGAAAGGTCTGCAAACTGACAAAATGATTCACGGCTCAATACCAAAGCGAGTGGTAATGGGACAAGTAAAGTCACAAAAGATGTTCTGGATGAGGTGTGAATAGCAGCAGTCTGAATACGAAGTAAAGAAAACAAAAGGTGAAAAAAGCAACAACGAAACACAGAACGCAAAGGGGGCAGAGATTGTGGTGTAAAATTGTTGAACTCAGTTTTGTTCCGAAGGTTGTAAGATGCCTCTTTCAGTTGCGGGAAATATATTTCCCAGTTCGATGACAGGTCACAGTCAGTCTGTTTCTCTCTCCACAGAGGCTGCCTGACTTGTTGAGTGTTTCCAGCCAAAAGAGAAAATGCTGGAAAATCTCAGCAGGTCTGGCAGCATCGGTAAATAGGGAAAAGAGCTGCCGTTTCGAGTCCAGATGACTCTCTTGACAAAAGCAACAATTTGCTTTCATTCATGAGTATTTCCAGCGTTTTCTGTTTTATGTCACAGAGAATGTGTAAGAATTGTCACACCGGGAACAGATGTCTCTTACTCGGGACACTCCAGCTCGGGTCTGGGTGGGGGGATAATGTTCACTGTTTTATATTTGTGTCTGGTGCGAATAATACCTTAGATTAAATGGAGAACCTTTTTAAAACTGAGGAGAGTAACTGCATTTGGGCGCTGACTTTAAACAACACTAACCAGCCCGGGCTGCTGGAGAAACATTTAGGGATTTGTGAGCAGTCAGTTCCGGCTGGTTTGAAGTGAAATCCTGTCGGTGCTGCGGCAAATCTGAACTCAAACCAGACAAACTGGAACCGCTGGGTTAGAGATTCCGGGTGTTGGGATGTGGAGGCTGGGGGAGGGGGAGATGACGGTGAAACTCTGAGCCTGACTTTAGACAGGGTGAGCGGGGTAAAGGGGAGGAATGACAGAGTTAATGTGGGAGTCAGGGACAATAGCAGAAGGTGGGAAGCTCTGGAAAGGAGCAATGGGGGTAAAGGCCATGAAAGAATGCTTGTTTAAATGAAGATAAAAGCAAAATACTGCGGATGCTGGAATCTGAAACAGAAACAGAAAATGCTGGAAAATCTCAGCAGGTTTGACAGCATCTGTGGAGAGAGAATGGAGTTAATGCTTCCAGTCTGGATGATCACAGATGTGACCAGACCTGCTGAGGTTTTCCAGCACTTTCTGTTTTTGATTAACTGAAGGTTCAGCAGGGAAAGAAGCAGGGAACTGAACACACTGGACCCAGGGGGAGGGGTGACCCAGGATAAGGGACAGGCGCAGCTCAGTGAGGCTCTGCAATGTCCACCAACACATCCACATTCAGACCTTAGAGCGCCAAGGGGGAGGGGAAGGAGAAACTATTTGGGGCACAGCAGGAGGTCACCCCTCCCCCCACTCTGGGGTTCCACATCCCTCCCACACCTGGATAGGGTTGGCTCAAGGTGCAGGAAGCTGCAAGCTGAGAGGCTGAGCTGTGAACTGGGCCGGGTTGGGGGTTTGAGTGACAGTCCTGGGGCTATATCAGGACAGGAACTGCCACAGATTCCCCCTTTTTCCTGGGACGTTTCAGTGGAGCTGTGTTGGTGAGTGTTTGTAATCTCTGTCTCGGTAATGGGGGTGGGTTGTAGATTGCTGTGAGTGTTAGACTAAATAACCTCTCCTCATGCTGCCAGTTCCAGTCTGCAGACTCCACCTCTCAGTCCAGTCTGCTGCTCTGTCTCTGTCTCTCTGTACTTTGCTGCAGTGCTCCACATTCTGAGCAACATCCAGTCCATTGTTATCGCCTGAAATTTGCGGCAAACTACCTTCACTGTGGCACAGCGGTTAGCACTGCTGCCTCATTGAGTCTGGGTTCGATTCCAGCGGTGGGTGACTGTCTCTGTGGAGTTTGCTCAGGAAGAAGTCTCATAACACCAGGTTAAAGTCCAATAAGTTTATTTGGAATCAAAGCAAATTACTGCGGATGCTGGATTTGAGACCAAAAGAGAAATTGCTGGAAAATCTCAGCAGATATGGCAGGATCTGTCAGGAGAGAAAAGAGCTGATGCTTCGAATCCACATGACCCTTTGTCACAGCTTTGACAAAGGGTCATCTGGACTCGAAATGTCAGCTCTTTTCTGTCCTTACAGATGTTGCCAAACCTGCTGAGATTTTCCAGCATTCTCTCTTTTGGTTATTTGGAATCACGAGCTTTCAGAGCACTGCTCCTTCATCAGCGCTCTGAAAGCTTGTGGTTCCAAATAAACCTGTTGGTCTTTAACCTTATGTCCTGAGGCTTCTTACTGTGCTCACCCCAGTTCAGCGCTGGCATCTCCACCTCATCTGTGGAGTTTGCACAATCTCCCTCTGTCTGTGTGCATTTCCTCTGGGTGCTCCGGTTTTTTCTCATAGCCCAAAGATGTGCAGGTTAGGTAAATTTGTCCCTTGGTGTCCCAAGATATGTAGTGTCTAATTTGATTTATTATTGTCGCATCTTCTGGGATACAGTGAAAAGTATTATTTCTTGCGTGCTATAGAGAAAAAAAACGTAAATTGATGGAGTACATGGGGGAAAGGAAAAGAGTCGGGTGCAGAATATATTGTTGCCGTTGCAGGCAGGGTGAAGAAAAAGATCAGTAGGAGGATTAGCAGGGTAAATGCGTAGGTTTACGGGTGGAGGGGGTGTGCCTGGGAAAGATGCTCTGTCGTAGAGTCAGTACAGACTCGATGGATCGAATGGCCTCTTTCTGCACTGTCAGGATTCTATGATTAGTGAATTACGGCGAATAACTTTTGAATGGAGGGGTTTCTGAGGCGCAGAGCATTGTGGGAATTGTGACCGCCATTAGTCAGTGACTGACTCTAAATGTTTAATTGTAGACTGAGGGCAGGTCAGCAACCTGAGCCCTCAATTCTGTTTGTGACTCTCACAGGCTGCCTGGCCTGATGAATATCTCCAGTATTTATTTTCTTTGTCCCAGAAACAGTCTCTACAGAGTTTTGTTTCTGTGTTATTGGTTTATAAGTTCGAGTTTAGAAACGCAGTTAGGAGCTGGCATGAATCAGGTTGTCTGTTGGATGCAGAACTCAGTTCCTGCACTCCCCCGTGTGGGTTTTATTTATTGTTGTTTCAGTCTGAACTCTATTCATAACTTGCCTCTCAATTCTGCTGCGTTTTTCCAGCACCTTTTAATTTTAAGTGGCACCTTAATATCTGCTTAGTACATAAGTACACATCACAAATTCAGAGGAATGTATTTTTAAAAATTAATTAATCTCAATTGCACAGATAGTTTTCTATTATGTCTTTGATTGATAATGGCGCCATTAATTCCCTGGTGCCCCAGCGGGCTTGAAAGTGTCCCATTCATTCCGCAGGAGCCGCTTGCGCAAGCACACTGCTGTATCTGGAGCATGCGCAGTGTCACTTTGCTCAGAGCTCTGCGAGTCGGGGGACTTTTTTTCAGCGGGTGAGAGTCAGCGGGGCGGAGGGAGGAATGGAGCCGGGAGTCGGGGTGGGGAGGGAGGAATGGAGCCGGGAGTCGGGGTGGGGAGGGAGGAATGGAGCCGGGAGTCGGGGTGGGGAGGGAGGAATGGAGCCGGGAGTCGGGGTGGGGAGGGAGGAATGGAGCCGGGAGTCGGGGTGGGGAGGGAGGAATGGAGCCGAGAGTCGGGGTGGGGAGGGAGGAATGGAGCCGAGAGTCGGGGTGGGGAGGGAGCGGAAGCTTCACAAACACCCGCTGGAGGCCGCAAGGCCCGAATAAGAACATGTGGGTCCCGGGTTTAAAGCTCCCGGGCTTTTATCCCGGGAAGAAGTCTCACAACACCAGGTTAAAGTACAACAGGTTTATTTGGTAGCACAAGCCACTAGCTTTCGGAGCGTTGCTCCTTCATCAGGTAAGTGGGAGTTCTGTTCACAAACAGGGCATATAAAGACACAAAATGAGTTTGTGTCTCTGTATGCCCTGTTTGTGAACAGAACTCCCACTTGCCTGATGAAGGAGCAGCGCTCTGAAAGCTAGTGGCTTGTGCTACCAAATAAACCTGTTGGACTTTAACCTGGTGTTGTGAGACTTCTTACTGTGTTTACTCCAGTCCAACGCCAGCATCTCCATATCATTTTTTGCTGGGAACAGGCCCCGGTTTTCGGCCGCCATCTTGTTTCAGCGGGGAATGAGAGCACATGCTCTCGGGCTGGTCATAATGGGCGTGGCTTCAGGGGGCTCGGTTCAGAACCACTATCTTCAGGGGGACAATAGGTTGCAGGGCGCATGCGCAACTATCCAAGAACATCGGAACAAGAACATAAGAATTAGGAATGGGAGTCAGTCATTCGGCCCATCGAGCCTGCTGCATCATTCAATAAGATCATGTCTGCTTTGGAGAGGCTGGATAGACAGGGACTTTTTTTCTCTGGAGCATAGGAGGCTGAGGGGTGATCTTATAGAGGTCTATAAAATAGTGAGGGGCACAGTTCAGCTATAGTCAATATCTTTTCCCAAAGGTAGGGGAGTCTAAAACTAGAGGGCAGAGGTTTACGGTGAGAGATACAAAAGTGTCCAGAGGGGCAATTTGTTCACACAGAGGGTCATAGAGTCAGAGAGGTTTACAGCATGGAAACAGGCCCTTCAGCCCAACTTGTCCATGCCATCCTTTTTTTTAAAACCCCAAAGCTAATCCCAATTGCCCACATTTGGCCCATATCCCTCTGTACCCATCGTACCCATGTAACTATCTAAATGCTTTTTAAAAGACAAAATTGTACCTGCCTCTACTACTACCTCTGGCAGCTTGTTCCAGACGCTCACAACCCTCTGTGTGAAAAAATTTCCCCTCTGGTCACTTTTGTATCTCTTCCCTCTCAACTTAAACCTATGCCCTCCAGTTTTAGACTCCCCTATCTTTGGGAAAATATATTGACTCTCTAGCTGATCTGTGCCCCTCATTATTTTATAGACCTCGATAAGATCACCCCTCAGCCTTCTACGCTCCAGAGAAAAAAATCCCAGTCTATCCAGCCTCTCCTTATAACTCAATCCTTCAAGTCCCGGTAGCATCCTGGTAAATATTTTCTGCGCTCTTTCTAGTTTAATAATATCCTTTCCATAATAGGGTGACCAGAATTGCACACAGTATTCCAAGTGTGGCCTTAACAATGTCTTGTACAACTTCAACAAGACATTCCAACTCCTGCATTCAATGTTCTGACCAATGAAACCAAGCATGCTGAATGCCTTCTTCACCACTCTGTCCACCTGTGACTCCAGTTTCAAGGAGCTCTGAACATATACCCCTCGATCTCTTTGTTATGTAACTCCCCCCAACGCCCTACCATTAACTGAGTAAGTCCTGCCCTGGTTCAATCTACCAAAATGCATCAGCTCGCATTTGTCTAAATTAAACTCCATTTGCCATTCATCAGCCCTCTGGCCCAATTGATCAAGATCCTGTTGCAATTGGATAGGGTGGTGAGTACTTGGAACAAGCTGCCAGAGGTAGTAGTAGAGGCGGGTACAATTTTGTCTTTTAAAAGGCATTTAGATAGTTACATGGGTATGATGGGTAGAGAGGGATATGGACCAAATGTGGGCAATTGGGACTAGCTTAAGGGTTTAAAAAAAAGGGCAGCATGGACAAGTTGGGTCAAAGGGCCGTTTTCCATGCTGCAAATCTCTATGAATCTATGACTTTGCTCCCCCCACCCCGTCCATACCCATGACTTTCTTGTGGATCAGAACCTCAGCTTTGAATATATTCAATGACCTGCCTCCAATCCTCACTGGTGAAGACAGAGTTCCAAAGATCAACAACCCGCTGAGAGAAAAGATCTCTCTTCATCTTAAATCCTTTATTTTTACTTGATCCCCCCCCCCCCCCCACCATCCACTTTCATTTTTAAATAAAATCCATAGATATGGATGGAGATTTACAACTTTTTGGGAATGAAATAAGAAAGAATGTTCCAGAGAAACTAGAATTGTCTGCTCTGAATTTCTATCCTATATTAACTGTGATGACTTTTGCAAACTCATTTCACAGGATTTTGAACGAGGAATCACAGGCAAAAATCTCAACTGTCACATCGAGACAGAGTCATATTCCTTGGGATCTGAATATCTTGTAATATGGAACTGTAGCTACGTTATATATTTCCAGACATCTCTTCCCTCAGAGGGTTGTTAGTCTTTTGGATTTCTCTTCCACAGGGACCAGTGGAGGCTGAGGATCATTGAATATATTCCAGTTAGACAGATCTTTGACTGACAAGGGTGTCAAGAGTTCTGGGGAACAGACAAGCAGATGGAGCAAAAGCTAAGATGTGGGGGGATTTCTTCACTCAAGGATGTGCTAAAGCTTTGGAATCTCAACCCCTGAGGACAGTGAAGCCTCAGGCATCAACTATTTTCAAGAGAGAGATTGATTGGTTTCTAGATATTGAGGAGATCAAGGGATATGGGTTTAGTGTGGGGAGAATGATGCTGAGGTAGATGAACAAATTATCTCATTGAATAGTTTAAAAGACTCGATTGGCCGACTGCAGCTCCTATTTGTTATGGTCTCTGTGTCCAGGACAGGAAGCAGTGAGCATGGATCTGTCAATCAGCCTCAATCAGCACCTTCGGGAGAATTGGGAGGGTGAATATTAGATACAGCAGAGTGAGAATGGAGGGAGAGTGTGTGGGATGGAGATTTACAGCTTTTTGGGACTGAAATAGGAAAGAATGTTCCATAGAAACTAGAATTGTCTGTTCTGAATTTCTATCCTGTACTGACACTGATGACTTTTGTAAACTTGTTTTACAGGACATTGAAAGAGGAATCACAGGCCGAAATCTCAAACGTCACGTCTGGATCTGACAGAGTCATATTCCTTGGGAGCTGAATATCATCGGACTTTGAATCCAGAAGGAGAAATTGTTGTCCCGTTTGTTGATTTGAAAAGATTTCAAACATCAGTGTGACTGGAAAAGCATCAACACACTGCCACACTCGAGTGAGAGTGTTCTAGTGCACGGACTAAAGAGCTTTAACCAGTTACACAGCCTGAATAAATATCACACCATTCACAGCGGGTAGAGACGGTACCCGTGTTCTGTGTGTGGACGAGGCTTCAACTGATTGTCCACCCAAGAAAGAGGCAAGGACACCTGCACCATGGAGAAACCATGGAAATGTGGGGACTGTGGGAAGAGATACAGAGCCCCATCACAGCTGGAAGCACATCGGCGCAACCACACTGGGGAGAGGCCATTCACCTGCTCTCAGTGTGGGAAGGGATTCACTCGGTCATCCAGCCTGCAGACACACCAGCGAGTTCACACTGGGGAGAGGCCATTCACCTGCTCTCAGTGTGGGAAGGGATTCACTCGGTCATCCAGCCTGCGGGCACACGAGCGCATTCATACTGGGGAGAGACCGTTCACCTGCTCTCAGTGTGGGAAGGGATTCGGTGATTCATCCAGCCTGCTGAGACACCAGCCAGTTCACACTGGGGAGAGGCCATTCACCTGCTCTCAGTGTGGAAAGGGATTCTGTGATCCATCCAGCCTGCTGAGACACCAACGAGTTCACACTGGGGAGAGGCCGTTCACCTGCTCTCAGTGTGGGAAGGGATTCGCTCAGTCATCCAACTTGCAGGCACACCAGCGAATTCACACTGGGGACAGGCCATTCACCTGCTCCGTGTGTGGGAAGGGATTCACTCAGTCACCTTACCTGCTGAAACACCATCAGGTTCACGAGTGACTGCAAGGACTGGATTTTGCTGTTAATCACATCGAGGTCCCAACCATTTTCATTGGTGTCTGTTTCTGCTGATGTTAATAAACCCGAGCCCAGTTGTAAGATTTGTATTGTGGATTGTCTTGTCTGAGTCCTGAACTCGTAAATAAAAACAAGAAGTGCTGTAAAAACTCAGCAGGTCTGACAGCATCTCTGGAGAGAGAAACAGATCTAATGTTTTGACACTGAAGAAGAGTCACATTCAACTGGAAACATTAATTGTTCCTGACTTTACAGATTCTGTCAGACTTATTGAGATTTTGCAGCAACTTCTGTTTTTAGAATGACGGTGAATGCTGGATACATGAATCAGAGATTGGTGTAAAACTGGGATCTGCTCCTAAATCAAAGTGAAACAGCAGGTTAAAGTTTCCAGTCTGTAAAGTACTATGGTTATTATACTATATCTACCATTTTAAGGCTGGTTTTAACTTATTTAAAATAAACCTATTTAATATATATTTGTTAAAGTCAGTATTAAAATACGAGTTGGATGAGTTCACAGGAGCCTGTTAACCGCCGGGACAATTATTCAACAAACATTGGATCTCCAGATAGAGAAGAAGCTGCAGTTTGTTTGCAGGAATTCCCTGTTTTATTGATGTGTGTGTGTTAGACATCAGGATAACTAAAAATACACAAACCTGGACATCAATGGTGATCTGATTGACAGTTACTCTGGGAATCACTCCCACTGTGAAACTTCAGCACTGACACTGCTGAATTTTGTAGGCTCAGGGAGTGGGACCTCCAGGAGTGGACTGTAAAAAAGCTGGGTTTCAGTATCCTGACTAATATATGGTGAGGAACCAGAAAAACCCTTACTGAGGAACTGCCTGGGGTTTTACCAGTGTAGGTTCAGGGGCGAATGATTCCTGACTCCCTGAAATGTCTGATATTGAACCCAGTTTGGAACAAGATTCATTCAGTTTCCAGGAGAATAGAGACAAATATCACCCACAACTGAGAGAGAGAAAAACAGCCACCTTGATCAATGACTTGGATGAAGCCAGAATTGATGATACAAAGATAGGTAGAAAAGCAAGCTGTGAGGTTATTACAAAAAATCTGTAAGGGACACAGATAAGTTACCTGAATGGACAGAAAAATGGCAGATGGAGTATAGTGCAGGAAAGTGGGAGCTTTTCCACTTTGGCAGGAAGAATAGAGAAGCAAACAATTTATAAATATACAGAAACTGAAGAATACTGCCGTAGAGAGGAATCTGGGTGTCCTTGTACATGAATCGTGAAAAAATAGGATGAAGGTACAGCAAGTAAAGAAGGCGGCAAATGGAGTGTTGGACTTTACTGCAAGGGGGTGGAGTTTGAAAAAGGGAACTTGCTGCACCTACACAGGACATTGCTGAGATAGCAGCTGGAATACTGTGTGCGGTTTTGGTCTCCCTACTTATGGAATGACATGCTTTCATTGGAATGAGTTCAGAGAAAGTTCACCAGGCCCATTCCTAAGATGAAGGTGTTGTCTTTTGAGGAAAGGTTGTGAAGGTGTAGGGGAGAATTCTCCCGTCCCACCCACCACAGGAATCGTAGCAGGCCAGGGGGTGGACCACACAAAGGTCCTTTGACCTCGCAGAATCCAACTCGTTGTCTTTTGGGGAAGGGTTGCACCGATACTCATTGGGTTTGGAAGAATGAGCAGTGAACATTCTGAAACGTGAGATTCTCATGGGCAGTTGACAAGCTCGAGGCCAAGAGGATGATTCATGAAGGAGTCTTGAACTTGGTGCCACAGATCTACAAGGAAGCCAAGTGTATTCTTTTAGCCCTTACAGACACCAATACTTTATCCTCAGTTTTAGTCAGGTTAGTCAGAGGTTTAGTCAGGTGTGGTGAAAGCTTCAACCAATCATCTGGCCTTTTGGAACATAATTGCAGTCACAGGGAGATGCCATGGAAATGTGGGGATTGTGGGAAGAACATAAGAACTAGGAGCAGGAGTAGGCCATCTGGCCCCTCGAGCCCTCATGGCTGATCATTTTGTGGACTCAGCTCCACTTACACACCCGCTCACCATAACCCTTACTTCCTTTACTGTTTAATAATTTATCTATCCTTGCCTTAAAAACATTCAATGAGGTAGCCCCAACTGCTTCACTGGGCAGGGAATTCCACAGATTCACAACCCTTTGTGTGAAGAAGTTCCTCCTCAACTCAGTCCTAAATCTGCTTCCCCTTATTTTGAGGCTATGCCCCCAAGTTCTAGTTTCACCCGCCAGTGGAAACAACTTCCCTGCCTCTATCTTATCTATTCCCTTCATAATCTTATATGTTTCTATAAGATCTCCCCTCATTCTTCTGAAGTCCAATGAGTATAGCCCCAGTCTATTCAGTTTCTCCTCATAAGCCAACCCTCTCAACTCCGGAATCAACCTCGTGAATCTCCTCTGCACCCCCTCCAGTGCCAGTATATCATTTCTCAAGTAAGGAGACCAAAACTGTACACAGTACTCCAGGTGTGGCCTCACCAGCACCTTCTACAGCTGCAATAATCTTGCTGTTTTTAAACTCCATCCCTCTAGCAATGAAGGACAAAATTCCATTTGCCTTCTTAATTACCTGTTGCACCTGCAAACCAACTCTTTGAGATTCCTGCACAAGGACACCCAGGTCCCTCTGCACAGCAGCATGCTGCAATTTTTTACCATTTAAATAATAGTCCATTTTGCTGTTATTCCTACCAAAATGGATGACCTCACATTTACCAACATTGTGCTCCATCTGCCAGACCCTCGCCCACTCACTTAGATTATCTATATCCCTTTGCAGACTTTCAGCGTCCTCTGCACACTTAGCTCTTAGTGTCATCTGCGAATTTTGACACACTACACTTGGTCCCCACCTCCAAATCATCGATGTAAATCGTAAACAATTGCGGTCCCAACACTGATCCCTGAGGCAAACCACTAGTCACTGATCGCCAACCAGAAAAACACCCATTTACCCCCACTCTTTGCTTTCTGTTCGTTAACCAATCCTCTATCCATGCTAATACATTACCCGTGGCACTGTGCACCTTTATCTTATGTAGCAGTCTTTGGTGCGGCACCTTGTCAAATGCCTTCTGGAAATCCAGACACACCACATCCACAAGTTCCCCATTGTCCACTGCACATGTAATGTTCTCAAAGAATTCCACCAAATTAGTCAAACATGACCTGCCCTTCATGAACCCATGCTGCGTCTTACCAATGGGACAATTTATATCCAGATGTCTCGCTATTTTTTCCCTGATGATAGATCCAAGCATTTTCCCTCCTACAGAAGTTAAGCGAACCAGCCTATAGTTACCTGCCTTTTGTCTACCTCCTTTTTTAAATGTTTGTGATTTTGTGAAACCTGTTTTTGTTGTCTGAGCTGACTGGAATTAGAGCCAGAGGAGGAGTAATCCAGGAGAATGATTTGGAGGTAAAGCAAAATCCAGCAGATGCTGGAATTCTGAATAAAACAGACCTGCTGAGTTTATCCAGCATTTTCTCTATTTATTATAATGAGTTGGGGACCTGGGTTTGAATCCCACCACGTTTCAATAAAAATATTGATGAGCATGAATTAATTGTTGTAAAAACACATCTGGTTCTCTAATGCCCTTTAAGGAAGGAAATCTGCCGCCCTGATCCAGTCTAACCGACATGTGACTGGATTCACAAACAATTCAAGGGCTGACTGGGTAAACAGGGAATGTCACCATCAGAAAAACAGAGCCCCTGGAGGGCAGAAGGGTTAGGACAGGTTATGGAGAGGTTAAAACTGTCATCATTGAGAACAACACAGACTTTAATGGAACAACTGGTCCCAAAAACAATCTCTTGTAGTTAGTGTGGCAGGGTGCGGTGAATCAGGTTTAAAAAGAGTCAAATTATATATGTTTTCTAGTTTGGACAACCACATTTAAATCTGGGACTCGGATGAGGATATGAATTGGTGTTTGGTGGTAAGATCTAAATGTGTATTACGCCTGGAAGCCTTAAACCCAGAGTGAGAATATTTCAAACCAGGGTTCAAAATGAACGGCTGTGGATGGTGAATTCACCCTCAAAAGAAAACAAAGAAAATTACAGCACAGGAACATTCCTTCGACCCTCCAAGCCTGCACCAACCACGCTGCCCGACTGAACTGAAACCCCCTACCCTTCTGGGAACCATATTCCTCCATTCACATCCTATTCATGTATTTGTCAAGACGCCCCTTAAAACTCACTATCATATCTGCTTCCACTACCTCCCCCGGCAGCGAGTTCCAGGCACCCACCACCCTCTGGGTAAAAAACCTGCCTCCTTTAAACCTTGCCCCTCGCACCTTAAACCTATGCCCCCTTGTAATTGACTCTTCTACCCTGGGAAAAAGCTTCTATCCACTTTGCCCAAGCCCCTCACAATCTTGCAGACTTTGTCAGATCACCCTCAACCTGCGTCGTTCCAGTGAGAACAAGCCAAGTTTCTCCAACCTCTCCTCATAGCTAATGCCCTCCATGCCAGGCAACATTCTGGTAGATCTTTTCTGTACCCTCTCCGCCCTCTCCAAAGCCTCCACATCTTTCTGGTAGTGTGGCGACCAGAATTGAACACTATATTCCAAGTGCGGCCTAACTGAGGTTCTATAAAACTGCAACATGACTTGCCAAAAGGCCCGCAGAAATTAAGTCTTGTGAGGAACTACTGGAAGAAAATAAATCATCCTGTACACGGGACAGACAGAAACTGTGAGGACCATCTCCTCCAATCACAGATTCTGTCTCTCCCGATGTTGCTACATCTGCAGAGACAGAGTCTCAAACTGGAGGAACAGCTTTGCCACCTATTTTGAGAAAAGACTCAGCAGCCTATCAGTGACGTGTGGAGGAGTTGTGTCTTCCTGCTACAGAACTAGTTTCATAGCAGTGTGAGCCTCAAAAGGAATGATCCAACCATCGGCAGACCTTTCCCCATTCTGCTGAACAAGTCTTGATTATTTTTATAGATCTCAGGAGGTGGGGTTTACAGCTCAGGAATTTGAGTAAACAGATATTGTGAACATACTTACCAATCACTTGGGTCATCACATTAGAAATTGAGATCCATTCATCCAGGTTCATATTCTAAACTGCTTTTATTTGCAGTTGAATGTTCACAGACAACATACAGAATCCCCGGTCAGAGCTGATCTCAGCTGGTGTAGTGAGGTTATTGATGGATTATCAATGTAAATCCACACACAATGAAGATCAGAATCGGGAGAGATTTTTCCTGCTCCACCATCTGAACCAGTAAACATCTGATTCAGTTACCTTGTGTCAAATAGTTAGAATTCTCATTTTGGAAAGAGAGTATGGGAGTATTTTTAAAATAAGTTAACAAAAAATATCATTCATAGATTCCAATTTCAAAGATTTAATATATACACAGTCTTCAGTATTTGTGCTATCTTATTCAAAGAAGTAAACTAACAGAAACACAAAAGGTAATGTTACTACGTGACTACATCACTAATAAAGGAGTTACTGAGAATGGAAAATGATCCCCTGGAAACCAAAAAATAGCCCTTAAAAATCAAAGAGTAGCTTTCCAGAAAATCTGAATACAAGCATTGAAAATAAATACTTTGTGCCTTGCAGATGGATCTTTCAGAGAATGAATTGTAGATTTTGCCCAAAGATCAAATTAGAATTGAAGCAAAAGTTCTTAATTTTATTCTAAACAGGTTCCTGTTGAGAGTTCTTCAATTAAGGGGTAAGATCACTGGTGGTGCTTTTAAAAAGTGACATTGCAGCCCTGAAAATCAGTGACACTTCCAGAATATTAAATTCCAGCTAGTTATAGGGTTTGTTAACATCAGCAGAAATAAAATATTGTCAGTCAACACTGAACAGCAGCAAAAACAGCAAAATCCAACCCCTGCAGTCACTTGTGAACTTGTTGATGTCTCAGGAGCCATTGTGACTGAGTGAATCCCTTCCCACACACAGAGCAGTTGAATGGCCTCTCAGTGTGAGTGCGTTGGTGAGCCAGCAGGTTGAAAGACTTTGCGAATCCCTTCCCACACGCGGAGCAAGTGAATGGCCTCTCCCCTGTGTGAACTCGCTGGTGAGCAGAGAGGTTGGATGACCGATTGAATCCCTTCCCACACACGGAGCATGTGAATGGTCTTTGTGCAGTGTGAGTGCGTCGGTGAGCAGTGAGGTTGGATGACTGCCTGAAATTCTTTCCACAGTCAGTGCAGCTGAATGGCTTCTCTTCAGTGTGAATTTTCTGGTGTCTCAGCAGTGTGGGTAAAACTGTGAATCCCTTTCCACACACAAAGCAAGTAAACGGTCTCTCCCCAGTGTGAATTCGCTGGTGTGCAATGAGGGAGGATGCCTGTCTGAAACTCCGTCCACAGTCAGTGCAGCTGAATGGCTTCTCCTCAATGTGAACTCGCTGGTGTGACAGTAAGTGGGATGACCCAGTGAATCCCTTCCCACAGTCGGAGCAGGTGAACGGCCTCTCCCCAGTATGAACTCGCTGGTGTGACAGCAGGTGGAATGACTGAGTGAATCCCTTCCCACAGTCGGAGCAGATGAATGGTCTCTCCCCGGTGTGACTGCGTTGGTGCACAGTGAGTGCTGAAGAATGCCTGAACCTCTTCCCACAGGAGGTGCAGGTGAATGGCTTTTCCTCAGTGTGAATTCTCTGGTGAGACCAAAGGCCAGATGACTGAATGAATCCCTCCCCACAGACAGAACAGGTGAACACCAGTGTGACTGCGCCGATGATTTTCCAGCAGGGAAGGGTAACTGAATCCTTTCCCACAGTCCCCACATTTCCACGGTTTCTCCATGATACTGGTGTCCTTATGTTTCTCCAGGTTAAACGATCAGTTGAAGCCTCATCCACACACAGAACACGTGTACAGTTTCTCCTTGCTGTGAATGGTGTGATGTTTTTTAAGGCTGCGTAACTGGATAAAGCTCTTTCCACAGTCAACTCACTGAAACACTCTCACTCAGGTGTGTGGGTATCTTGGTGCTTTTTCAGTCACACTGATGTTTGAAATCTTCTCCTCCAGCCAGAAGACAAACATTTCTCCTTCCACGTTCAAAGTCTGAGGATATTTAAGTCCAAGTGAATCGAGACTCTGTCTGATTTTGATGTGATGTTTCTTCACCTCACCTGTAAAAGGAGTTTACAAAATCAATCACTGTCAGTCCAGGATAGAAATTTTGAACAGGCAATTCTAATTCTCTGGAACATTTCTTCCTCTCTTGTTCCTCAAATCAATAAATTCCTGTCCCACAAACTCTCCCTCCTCCCTGGGCTGAAATCCAAACCCATCTCACCATTTCTTTTCTCCACTCCCAGTTTTCTCCCTCCCTCTCCTCTGTCTGAGTTCAGTTCTGATGTGGAGTTGCCGGTGTTGGACTGGGGTGAACACAGTAAGAGTTTTAACAACACCAGGTTAAAGTCCAACAGGTTTATTTGGTAGCAAACACCGAATGGTAGCTAATGGTGTTTGCTACCAAATAAACCTGTTGTACTTTAACCTGGTGTTGTTAAACTTCTTACTGGGTTCAGTTCTCCAGCTGCTGTCTGCAGACTGACAATAAAACCAATGGGTCTTATTGGGGGTGTTGGGGCCTCCAGCGGGTGTTTGTGAATCCTCCCCGCCCACCTCCCAGGGTTTCCTTCCTTCCCAGAGATCAGAGTCCTCATTGATTTGAGGCCAAAGTGTAACCTCTTATTTATTGTCCCCCTCCCCCATCCTCTGATGTGAACCATCCTCCAGTGGCTGAGCCAGGATGGGGCCGTTAACCTGGGCCTGTTCCCGGGAGGGAGGGAGGGAGAAGCCCCGCAGCTGCAAACCAGGGAGCTGACAATGATTCTGAAGGGTTTGCGGATCCACAAAGTGTTTCCAAATCCTCCCAGCCACCGCCTAACGCTGACTCCGCTTCTCCGGGACAAACAAGCGCCAAGGACAGCAATGACACTGCGCATGCTCCACATCACAATGCCCGGGCACTGATTGACGGCAGCTCCGGACCAATAGGAAGAGGGGGCGGGACTGGAGGACCGAACGGGAGCGGCTGGTCCTCCAACCAATCGGAGTGAATGAGGGCCCGGACCAATAGGAAGGGTTCCCTATTTTTTGCACCGGAGGGATGCACATGCGCAGTAAGCAACGACGTTCGCAGTGCGGGTGAAAGCAACTGGAGAGAAGTTCCTGTGTCTCATCAGCAGCCGGTAAGGATGCAGAAACGTAGAGGGAGCAATGGAAGCGGCGGATGGACGTAGAGGGTGTTTAAATATCTGGTGAAGGCCTCAAACCTCGAATATGAGCCCGTAGGTCCCGTGTTTGCAGCTTCAGGTCTTTTTCTCGAGACGAAGCTCAGATTAACGGCAGCCATCTTGATTCAGCGGGGAGTAGAGCGCATGCGTTGGTGTCTTGGTGACGCAACCGTGAGTGGGCGGGTCTTTGTGTTTCTGCTCCCACCGGGTCCTAATGCACCCACCGGATCCTTTTGCAGACCAACAATGAGCAATAGATTTTCAAACAGCTTCACCCACTCCCAGGCTGCACCTCACGTTTGCAGCCGAGAGAAGTTAATGGGTCATGTACATATTCAGTATGAGAGGTTGCATCCCAGAGTACTTACATGAAGCGGTTACACGGCTTTTGTACTCGTTGGAGTTTAGAAGGTTGAGGAGGAATATACTTATAGGATATGGCGAGGCCTGGACAGAGTGGATGTGGAGAGGATGTTTCCACGAGTAGGGAAAACTAGAACCAGAGGCACAACCTCAGACTAAAGGGATGATCCTTTAAAACAGAGATGAGGAGGAATTTCTTCAGCCAGAGAGTGGTCAATCTGTGGAACTCTGTTGCAGAAGGCTGTGGAGGCCAGATCATTGAGTGTCTGTAAGATAGAGATAGATAGGTTGTTGATTAATAAGCAGATCAGGGGTTATGGGGAAAAGGTAGGAGAATGGGGATGAGAAAAATATCAGCCATGATTGAATGGTGGAGCAGATTCAATGGGCCGAGTGGCCCAATTCTGCTCCTATGTCTTATAGTCTTTTGGTTACACTTCAGCCCCAGGCTCTTCATGTTTACATAGAAGCGGAAGTAGACCATTCAGCTCTTTCAGCATTCCCTGCCATTCATTATAGTCATGGCTGATCCTCAAATTCAATACCCTAATCCCACCCCCCACCCCATAATATCCCTTTCGCCCCAAGAGATATATCTAATTGAAATCAGGCTCTACTTCCACTTTTGAGGAACGGAGATCCAAAGAGTCACAACCCACTGAGAGAAAAACATCTCATCTCTGTCTCTATGGGCAGCACTGTTTTTTAAACAGTGACCCCGAGATTCTCCCATAAGAGTACATGGAGCGTAATATGATGGAGGGTTATAGGTAGGTCTAGAAGGTAGGGATGTGTTCAGCACAACTTGTGGGCCGAAGGGCCTGTTTGTGCTGTAGTTTTTCTATGTTTCTATGTTTCTAAGAGTAAACAACAATTCTGACAAATTTTTAGAAGGTATTTTGAGACAGGATCTACAGGCATTTAGAGACACAAGGACTGATTAGAGATAGTCATTTGAGTGGCATTTAGAGACAGCATGGCTTTGGAGTGGAAAATCATATTTCACAAATTTGATTGAGTTTTTTGAATGGGTAACCAAGAAGGTAGATGAGGGCAGTGCAGTTGATATTCTCTACATGACCTTTAGCAAGGTCTTTGACAAGATACCACATGGTAAGTTGTTGCATAAGGTTAAATCTCACAGGATCCAGGGTGAGGTAGCCAAATAGGTACAAAATTGGCTTGATGACAGAAAAAGTCTCACAACACCAGGTTAAAGTCCAACAGGTTTATTTGGTAGCACAAGCCACAAGCTTTCAGAGCGCTGCCCCTTCATGACAGAAGATAGAGGGTGGTTGTAGAGGATTGTTTTTCAAACTAGAGGACTGTGACCAGCGGTGTGCCTCAGGCATTGGTGTTGGGACCACTGTTATTTATCATTTATATTAATGATGTGGATGAGAATTTAGTAGGCATAGTTAGTAAGTTTGCAGATGACACCAGGATTTGTGGCATAGTGGACAGTGAAGAAGGTTATCTCGGATTGCAACGGGATCTTGATCAATTGGGCCAGTGGGCTAACGAATGGCAGATGGGGTTTAATTTAGATAAATGCGAGGTGATGCATTTTGGTAGATTGAACCAGGGCAGGACTCACTCAGTTAATGGTAGCGCATTGTTTTTTTACTCTCCCCAAAGAGATCTATGGGTACAGGTTCATAGCTCCTTGAAAGTGAGTCACAGGTGGACAGAGTGGTGAAGAAGGCATTCGACGTGCTTGGTTTCATTGGTCAGAACATTGAATACAGGAGTTGGGACGTCTTGTTGAAGTTGTACAAGACATTGGTAAGAATACACTTGGAATACTGTGTGCAGTTCTGGTCACCCTATTATAGAAAGGATGTTATTAAATTAGAAAGAGTGCAGAAAAGATTACTAGGATGCTAAAGGGACTTGATGGTTATAAGGAGAGACTGACAGACTGGGACTTTTTTTTCTGGAGCGCAGGAGGTATCGGGGTGATCTTGTAGAGGTCTATAAAATAATGAGGGGAATAGATCAGCGAGATAGTCAATATCCTTTTGCAAAGGTAGGGGAGTTTAAAACTAGAGGGCATAGATTTCAGGTGAGAGGGGAGAGATACAAAGGTCCAGAGGGGCAATATTTTCATACAGAGGGTGGTGAGTGTCTTGAACAAACTGCTAGAGGTAGTAGTAGAGGCGGGTACAATTTTGTCTTTTGAAAAGCATTTAGAAAGTTACATGGGTAAGATGGGTATAGAGGGATATGGGCCAAACACGGGCAATTGGGACTAGCTTAGGGATTAAAAAAAGGGACAGCATGGACAATTTGTGCCAAAGGGCCTGTTTCCATGCTGTAAACCTCTATGACTCCTCTCCACATCCGAGACCTTTCAGGATCTGAAGGGTTTAAATGAAGTTGCCTCTTACTCTTTTAAACTCGAGCAGAGACTGTCTCACTGCTCCTCATCAGACTATCCACCTATTCCAGGTATTAGTCTACTAAACCTACTATGAACATCTAATGCACTTATATTTTTCCTTAAATCAGGAAATCGATAATGTAGACATTGCTCCAGATACAGACTCACCGTGTGCAACTGAAACATAACTTCCCTGCTTTTACTCCATTCCCCTCATAACAAATAATAGCTTTCTGAATTACTTGTACCTGGATTTTCGATCGTGATGAATTTTGGATAGTTTTTTTTACGGTGGGTTAGAAAGGGAGGATTTACACACAACAAGCTCAAACCGAGAGAAAATGCTGTCTCTTCTGATATGGGCTTTCTGAATGGGATAAGTAGGTAGATGTGAATGGAATGTTTCCACTTGTTGGTTTTTCCATGACTGGGAACCATGAACAGACAACAAATAAATCAGACAAGAAAATAGGAGATGTTTCTTTCTTCAGACAGTTGTTAGAATATGGAACTCACTGCGACTGGAAGTGGTTGACACAAATACTTTAGATGCTTTCAAAAGGAAAATATTTGAGCCTATGAGAGAAAAGCGATTGGAAAAATCAACTGAAAAGCTGAGATGTGGTGATCAGAATGAGAGGAGACTCATGTGGAGTATAAACTCCAGTACAGACTCGATAAACCGAATGGCCTGTTTGTGTATTGTCACAGACAGAACAAACAATTCTCCTTCCCTGTTCAAAGACAATGGAGTAAGAAGTCTCACAACACCAGGTTAAAGTCCAACAGGTTTATTTGGTAGCAAATACCATAAGCTTTCGGAGCACTGCTCCTTCGTCGGATGGAGTGGAAATGTGCTCACAACACATGGAGAGCACATTTTCACTCCATCTGACGAAGGAGCAGCGCTCCGAAAGCTTATGGTATTTGCTACCAAATAAACCTGTTGGACTTTAACCTGGTGTTGTGAGACTTCTTAGTGTGTTCACCCAAGTCCAACGCCGGCATCTCCACATCAAAGACAAGAGAACATAGAACATTACAGCGCAGTACAGGCCCTTCGGCCCTCGATGTTGCGGCGACCTGTGAAACCAATCTAAAGCCCATCTAACCTACACTATTCCAATATCATCCATATGTTTATTCGATGACCATTTAAATGCCCTTAATGTTGGCAAGTCCACTACTGCTGCAGGCAGGGCATTCTACACCCTTACTACTCTCTGAGTAAAGAACCTACCTCTGACATCTGTCCTATATCTCTCACCCCTCAATTTAAAGCTATGTCCCCTTATGCTAGACATCACCATCCGAGGAAAAAGGCTCTCACTATCCACCCTATCTAATCCTCTGATCATCTTGTATGCCTCTATTAAGTCACTTCTTAACTTTCTTCTCTCTAACGAAAACAACCTCAAGTCCCTCAGCCTTTCCTCATAAGACCTTCCCACCATACCAGGCAACATCCTGGTAAATCTCCTCTGCACCCTTCCCAATGCTTCCACATCCTCCCTATAATGCGGTGATATGCCAACCTTCTGATACACCAGCAACTCCATACAGGAGATCGACCGTTCACCTGCTCTGAATGTGGGAAGGGATTCACCCGTTCATACAACCTTCTGACACACCAGCAGGTTCACAGTGAGGAGAGGCCATTCACTTGCTCCGTGTGTGGGAAGTGATTCACTCGTTCATCCAACCTATTGAATCACCAGCGAGTTCACACTGGGGAGAGGCCGTTCACCTGTAATGTCTGTGGAAAGGGATTTATTCAGTCATCCCACCTGCTAACACACCGGCAAGTTCACAAACGACTGCCAGGTTTGGATTCTACACTTATCGATGCTGTTAATCATATCCAGGTCTGAATCATGTTCTCTCTGACTTTTTTCTTCTGTTGAGGTTTGATATTCTGAATAAATGTGAAACAGACATTTGATTGAATCATTGTTGTAGATTTTTGTCTTTTCCATTTGAGTGTTTAACGTCACCAGGCTGGAGCTCAGAAAGGGCAATCTGAGGGAGGGTCACACAGTAGGAACAGAACTTCATTCTAGACACAGTCCTTCAGCGTCTCGCTGAGAGGGTCACACAGCACTTTGGTCTTTTTCGTCACTTTTCACTGACAGCAAAGTCCCTGTGTGGGTGAATCCTGAAGTGTGTGAGAAATGTGTCCCAGTCGTTCTTTTCCATGGTTCAGAGCTCCTAGACACGGAACAGAAGCTCCTTTACAACTGTGTTTAGAGTCAGGAAGAACAATGGTGAATGCTGGAAACGTGTGTCAAAGATTGGTGTAAAACTGGGATCTATTCTTGACTGAGAGTGAAACGGCAGGTTTAGGTTTCCAGACTAAAAATGAAAAAAAGTCTAAAACATTTTAATGTGTGTGTGTCAGTCCTGGTTTATTGAACAGAAACTGGCGTCAAATAAATTGGTTGAAGTCTGCATCAAAGTAGCAGCTGGAGACGTTCAAAGGAGCCTGTTAACTGCTGGGACAATTAGACAACAATTTGATTCCCAAATAGAGAAGGAGCTGCAGTGTGTATCCAAAAATTCTCAGTTTTGTTGTGTGCTTCCCATACACTATCCTTTTAAATAAACCTCACTCCTATCAGCCTTTAACTATTATAAACAGAACAGAGAGAAGCTGAGCAGCAACAGAGCCCTGACTGACCATTTAAGAATGAGTGATGTGTTCAGCTGAAGTTTCCTGTTGGTAGTTTTCTGGGTGATCTCCTTATTTTGATCATTCTCAGTGACCCCTGGGTGTGAACCTGCTCTCCTCTCAGACATTCACTCACTTAACATCTCCTCTCCCTCAGAAACTCAATCACTTAACATCTCTCACCTCTCTCACACTCACTGAACATCGCTCTTTCTCTCCAGGCATTCACTCACACCTTACCTTCCACCTCTCTTACACTCTAACCTCGCTCCTCTCTCACATTCACTTAACCTCTCTCCTCTCAGATACTGTGTTCATCACTTAATGTCTCTCTATCTTTCTTTCAAACACTCACTCATTTAACCTTCCTATTTCAGATCTGCTTAAACTTATTCATTGTTTTCTCTCTCTCATTACCTCTCTCTGAAAAAGCACAAACACACTTCATCTCTCTTCGCTGTCTGAGAAAACATCTAATTGATGGAGATTCAATCCTCTCTGTTTCTCTCTCCCACTGCCTCTGACAGGCCCTGACTCACTTTAAATCTCCTCTTTTCTAATAACCCTGTTTGGGAAAACTCATTTGTTCTCTAATTCCTCCTCATTTCTCCCAGTGATGACCCTCAGTCTATCTCCCAATTCAGTGAATCTGTTAAAAGTCCAAATAATCTCCTTTCTTTATTGTTTAAAACAGGAATGGAGCTGAATGTAATGCTGAGACCAGTAGCAATCTGTGTATTGTTCTTGATGCTGTCAGAGTGAGTTCACCCTCACAGGAAGGAAGACTGTTCACAGTGATAACATCAAACTGACACCGGCTGTTTCATTCTCAGGTAACACAACTTCCTGTTTCTCTGCTGCCGGTTCCAAACCTCACATCTCACTTCTGAGCAGAAAATAAATCCAGGGACCACAATCTGGTGAGAACATCTGTCAATGTGACCTTTATCTGTCCACAGAGTCAGGGCAGAGTCACACAGATCACATTGTGGTGACATTTACAAATGAGCCAGTTATTTCTGTTCAGAGTTTCCATTCGCAGATATAACCAGCTGTGTCTGTGGATCAGTTTCTGAATCATAGAAACCCTACAGTGCAGGAGGAGGCCATTCGGCCCATCGAGTCTGCACCGACCACAATCCCACCCAGGCCCGACCCCCATATCCCTACATATATTTACCCGCTAATCCCTCTAACCTACACATCTCAGAACACTAAGGGGCAAATTTAGCATGGCCAATCAGCCTAACCCACACATCTTTGGAGGAAGGAAGGAGCACCCGGAGGAAACCTACGCAGACACGAGGAGAGTGTGCAAACTCCACACAGACAGCGACCCGAGCCGGGAATCGAGCTCAGGTCCCTGGAGCTGTGAAGCAGCAGTGCTAACCGCTGTGATACCGTGCCGCCCACTGAGTTCCCTCTGCTCTGATGTGGAGATGCCGACTCTGCTCCCCATAGCTGGGAACTGATAGCCTGCTCCCTTAAATTCTATATCATTCTCTCTATTGCTTGTTTCCTCTGTTTCTCAGCTTTTATCTTTGATTGCCTCCTTTCTACTTTTTAAAATCTTTCTAAATTTTTCTCTCAGTCTTTCTGTCTCTCCCTCTGTATCTCTCTCAGGCTCTTTGTGTTCCTATTTGATCAAGATGTTCAAAATCATGAAGAGTTTCTGATTGATTATAGAAGGAAAAACAGGGAGAAAAGCAGAAAAACCCGGCAGATCCGGCGGCATCTGTTCAGAGAGAAACAGTTAACATTTTGAGTCCATATAATTCTTCAGGGCAGGAAAAACATGGGTTATCCATCTTAGATTAGGGAATGTGATGGGGCGATTTAATAGAGATGTTTAAAATGACAAATGATTTATGATAATATCAATGGAGAGAAATTATCTCCCAGGAGCAGGAAGTCTGTCGATGGAGAGAATCTATTTCCCAGGTGCAGGAGGGTCTGTAAGCAGATGATACAGAGATTTAACATAATTGACAACAGAACTGGAGGGGGTGATAAGGAGAATTTTTTACACAATAACTTCATATGATCTGGAATGCGCAAACTGACAGGTGCTAGAAGCAGGTTTAATAGTAACTTTCAAAGGGAATTGGATAAATACGTGCAGAAGGTAAATTGGCAGAGTTCTGGTGAATGGGATTAATTGGACAGTTCACTCATCTTTGTGACATTCTGAATGTTTCTCTCCTAAGGTTTTAATGTTTGATCTTTTCGGTCATAATGTGTCTCAAACAGAAGATTAAAATATTGGGTTTGATGATCTGTCAGATCTCTTTCCTGTGTGTCTGTGTAACTTGCGAACTGGAGATAACCATGAGGAGGAACTGATTATTTTCAGTTCCTCCAACAGATACACCTCAGATATCAGAAATCCCTGGAGTTCGTCATGTCCTCATTATTCTCGCCTTGACTATAACAGCTCTCAGTCAGGCCGAGTCAGTCACATGTATCTGTCGTGATGTTTCCACTTCTATTTTATCACTCACCTCCCAGTGACACTCACCATAACACAGACACCTTAAAATATCATTGCTCCCTTACACCTTGTCCTCCTATTGTAATCGAATGTTTGTTGGGCCTCTTGTCTCCCTTGTCAGATTACCTGCAGTTAAAATGACCTCAGAGACACTGAAACCAACCTTTGTGATGATTATACCAGACTCCAATCAGCCCCAGGAGCTGCAGTTGTAAAATACAGTAAGAGTTTTAACAATACCAGGTTAAAGTACAGCAGAAATACAGCAGAATGTAAAATACAGCAGAATTGGAATAACAGACAGGTTATTGTCTGATACTGACAGTGGCAGAGTAACACACACCGGAATCTAAATACATTATATCAATAGACCATGACTCACTCACACCATCAAATGAAACTTAAACTTTGGTTCTGGTGCACTAGATACTGACTGTATTACCATTACATTGGATCTAATGCTGTGTTCACTAACATATTGCAACGTGACTCTTATTATTTGAACAAACATTATATTTGTTACACTCAGAGTAAGTCAGTGCTTTGCTGTGTTGTCTCTGTGCTCCATCCCCACTCTGATTGTATTGGAGCCTGTGTGTGTCATTGTTACACTCAGAGTAAGTCAGTGATTTGCTGTGTTGTCTCTGTGCTCCATCCCCACTCTGATTGTATTGGAGCCTGTGTGTGTCATTGTTACACTGAGAGTAAGTCAGTGCTTTGCTGTGTTGTCTCTGTGCTCCATCCCCACTCTGATTGTATTGGAGCCTGTGTGTGTCATTGTTACACTCAGAGTAAGTCAGTGCTTTGCTGTGTTGTCTCTGTGCTCCATCCCCACTCTGATTGTATTGGAGTCTGTGTGTGTCATTGTTACACTCAGAGTAAGTCAGTGCTTTGCTGTGTTGTCTCTGTGCTCCATCCCCACTCTGATTGTATTGGAGTCTGTGTGTGTCATTGTTACACTCAGAGTAAGTCAGTGCTTTGCTGTGTTGTCTCTGTGCTCCATCCCCACTCTGATTGTATTGGAGTCTGTGTGTGTCATTGTTACACTGAGACTCTGTCACTGTTATTATTGGACAAGCAGCAAGTCACCGTCACAATGCCCGGCTGATTGACGGTAGCGCGCACCAATGGGGAGACAAGGGGCGCGGTTGGAGGTCCGAGTGGGAGAGGCTGGTCCTCCAACCAATCACAGTGAATGAGGGGCGGGGCCCGCTCTGACTGGGGCATGCGCAGTGTGGGTAATGACGACGAAGACGGGGCTGTTTTTTCGGCTCGGAGATAGGTTAGCGGTGATTGACGGTACGGAGGGGGCGAGGGATCTCGCGGGTGGACGGAAACGCTGCGTAAGCAGGTTGTGTCAGCCACGAACCTCGGTAAAGAGCTTCACGGACCCAGTTTGTACCGAGCGATACCGCAGCTCCTCATGTTCGGGCCGCGTTCACGGCCGCCATCTTTATTGGGGGCAATATACAACAAGGCGCATGCGCAGGCCGGCATCGATTTCGGGGGTAATATTGTCAATGAGTGGGAGGAGCTTGTTCCCCAGTGTTCAGAATGGAGACAACTTGTCCATCAAACTGCATCAACCCTCTGAGTCCCAATGTCTTATTGACGAGGCAGAGCGGTGGCAGAGAAGGAAAGAAAGGGAAATAGCTTTGACAAACGGTCATCTGGCCTCAACGTCAGCTCTTTTCTCTCCTCACAGATGCTGCCAGACCTGCTGAGATTTTCCAGCATTTTCTCTTTTGGAAAGGGAAATAAATTCTGCTTTCCAGATCCCACTATATCATGGGATGTTTTTCCCATTCATCTTCTGTTCTACCATCCTCATAGGCAGCGAGTTCCAGATCATGTGCTCTCCCTACCCAAGTATAAATCTTCCTCAAATACCTGCTCTATCACTATGCAAATAATGTCCTGTATATTACACTTTTATCCAGTATTATAGATATCTGTCTGGCAGCCTGCATGGAGATTTTCAGCTCCCTGTGTCCAGGACAGGAAGCAGTGAGCATGGATCTGTCAATCAGCCTCAATCAGCACCTTCAGGAGAATTGGGAGGGTGAATATTAGACACAGCAGAGTGAGAATGGAGGGAGAGTGTGTGGGATGGAGATTTACACCTTTTGGGGAATGAGAGAGGAAAGAATGTTCCACAGAAACTTGAACTGTCTGTTCTGAATTTCTATCTTGTACTGACATTGATGACTTTTGTAAATTCCTTTTACAGGATATTAGAAGGTGAGGATTTACAGACAGAAATCTCAAACCAAACGTCACATCAATATCTGACAGAGTCCTCAATTCGTCGGGATCTGAATATTATCGACCTTTGAATCCAGAATGGAAATGTTTCTCTGTTCTGTCTGCTTCAGGAGATTTTAAATTTCAGTGTGACTGGAAAAGCACCGAGACACACACCCGAGTGAGAGTGTTCCAGTGCACTGAGTGTGGAAAGAGCTTTAACCAGTTACACAGCCTGAAAATACATCGCAGCATTCACAGCGGGGAGAGACTGTATCCGTGTTCTGTGTGAGATTTAACTGATTGTTTAACCTGGAGAGTCACAAGGACACCCGCACCATGGAGAAACCGTGGAAATGTGGGGAATGTGGGAAAGGATTCAGTTTTCCATCTCAGCTGGAAATTCATCGACGCAGTCACACTGGGGAGAGGCCGTTCACCTGCTCTGTGTGTGGGAAGGGATACACTCAGATAATTGATTTACAGAGACACCAGCGAGTTCACACTGGGGAGAGGCCATTTACTTGCTCTGAGTGTGGGAAAGGATTCACTCGGTTATCCAGTCTGCAGAGACACCATCAATTTCACACTGGGGAGAGACCTTTCATCTGCTCTGTGTGTGGGAAGGGATTCACTCAGTTAACTGATTTGCAGAGCCATCAGCGAGTTCACACTGGGGAGAGGCCGTTCACTTGCTCTGTGTGTGGGAAAGGATTCAGTGTGGCATCAGGCCTGCGGAGACACCAGTTAGTTCACACTGGGGAGAGGCCGTTCACTTGCTCTGTGTGTGGGAAAGGTTTCAGTCAGTTGCCCTACTTGCTGAGGCACAATGTCACTCACACCCAAGAGAGACCCTTTAAATGCTCTGACTGTGGGAGGGATTTCAAAAGCTCTCAGCTAATGATGTCCCACCAGCGCATTCACACTGAGGAGAGACCTTTCAGCTGCTCTCACTGCACAAAGAGATTCAGATCATCATCTGCCCTGCGGACACACCAGCGAATTCACACTGGGGAGAGGCCATTCCCCTGCACCTTGTGTGGGAAGGGATTCACTCAGTCATCCCGACTGCAGAAACACCAGCGAGTTCACAAGTCATAGAGTCATACAGTACAGAAGAGGCCTTTCAGCCCATCGAGTCTGCACTGACAAAACTATACTAAATTTGCACTAGTCCATTTTCAAGCACTTGGCTGATGGTGTTTGAACTGTCAAAACATTCAAGTGCCCATCCATGTGCTTTTTAAAGGTTGTGAGGTTTCCCGCCTCCACTACCCTCCCAGACAGTGAATTCCAGACTCCCACCACCCTCTGGGTGAAACCATTTTTCTTCAAATCCCCCAAAACCTCCTGTCCCTCACCTTAAAATGATGCCCCCTCGTTATTGACCCTTCAGCTAAGGGGAACAGTTGCTTCCTATCCACCCTGTCCATACCCCTCACAATCTTATACACCGCAATCATGTCCCCCCTCACCCTTCTCTGCTCTAAAAAAGACAATCCAAGCCTATCGAGTCTCTCCTTGTTGCTCAGCTGCTCCATCCCAGGCAACATCCTGGTGAACCTCCTCTGCACCCCCTCCCGTGCAATCACATCCTTCCTATGGTGAGGCGATCAGTATGAGTGCAAACTGGGGTCAAGCAGGGCTGCGTCATTGCACCAACGTTCATCCCCACCTTCCCCGCAGCAACACTCCACCCCAGCACCATGAAGCTCCCTGCTGGAGTCGAGCTAACCTACTGGACCAGTGGGAACCTTTCAATGTCCCACCCCTCCAGGCCAGAACCAAGACCAGCCCAATCTCAGTCATCAGGCTGCAGTATGCAGACTCTGGGGGGGGGAAGTGATGGCCTAGTGGTATTATCACTAGACTATTAATCCAGAAACTCAGCTAATATTTTGGGGACCCCGGGTTTGAATCCCCCCACGGCAGACGGTGGAATTTGAATTCAATAAAAAAAATTAAGAATCTACTGATGACCATGAAACCATTGTCGATTGTCGGAAAAACCCATCTGGTTCACTAATGTCCTTTAGGGAAGGAAATCTGTTGTTCTTACTTGGTCTGGCCGACATGTAACTCCAGAGCCACAGCGATATGGTTAACTCTCAACTGCCCTCGGGTAACTAGGGATGGGCAATAAATTTTATGATGTGGAGATGCCGGCGTTGGACTGGGGTAAACACAGTAAGGAGTCGAACAACACCAGGTTAAAGTCCAACAGGTTTATTTGGTAGCAAAAGCCACTACCTTTCGGAGCGCTGCTCCTTCGTCAGGTGAGTGGGAGATCTGCTCATACACAGCTCATACACATGAGGACGGCTTCAACCGGGATCTTGGTTCATGTCACACTATCTGTAACTCCCACAGCTTGCCTGGACCTGCAGAGTCTCACTGGCTGTCCTGTCTAGAGACAACACACATCTCTTTAACCTGTGCTAATGCTCCCTCCACTCAAATTGTCTGCACCTTTAAGACTTGAGCAGATCTCCCACTCACCTGACAAAGGAGCAGTGCTCTGAAAGCTAGTGGCGTTTGCTACCAAATAAACCTGTTGGACTTTAACCTGGTATTGATAGACTCCTTACAATAAATGTTAGCCAGCCAGTGATACCATGTCCCACAAATGAATGAAAAAAAAGTGTCTGATCTACCAACTATTGTCAACACATTCACTGAGGCAGATGAGAGAATGGGCCTCTGACTAAACATCCGGGAAACAAAGGTTCTCTCGCAGCCCAATACAACTCCCCTCCTGACCATCAAGATCCACGGTGAGCCCCACACCTCGGGAGCCTCCTGTCGGTATCGGCAGGCATCGACGATGAAATCCAGCATCAACTCCAATGCACCAGTGCAGGCTTCGGACGCCTGAGGAACAGAGTTCAAAGCCCGAGACCTCAAATCCAGCACCAAGCTCATGGTTTGCAGAGCAGCCGTGGTCCCTGCCCTCCTGTATCCATCAGAAACATGGACAATGTACAGCAGACACCTCAAATCCCTGGAGAGATGTCACCAATGTTGCCTCCGCAAAATCCTGCAAATCCACTGGCAGGATAGGTGTACCAATGTGAGTGTCCTCTCCCAGGCCAATATCCCCAGTATCGAGGCACTGGTCACACTTGACCAGCTGCGATGGGCGGGCCACATTGTACACAAGTCCCGAAACAAGACTCCTGAAACAAGTGCTGTACTCCGAGCTCCACAATGGCAAACTGTTGGAGAAAATTCCTAATAGATTCGAGAAATTTTAAACTATTAGGCATTTCGGACACTAACAGAACTACCAGCATTGAGTTAAATGACTCTGAATCAGACACAGAAGCGAACAAGGGAACAGTCTACACACACGAACGTAGTAAATGATTTAAACAATTAATTCTGATTTAAACATGAATTTTCTGATTTTAAAATGTATGTTAGCTGTATTTTTAAAAGCAATTGTAAACTTTAGCCAAAGGCAGGCTGCTGCAAGGCATGATGGTACAGGGACACTTACAGACAGGCTACATTCTTCGGAACAATGCAGCCACAGAATGTGACAACCTTTATCAGCGAAGTTTCTAACAGAAAGGTTCTCAAGGCAGCTTCAAGAATAGGGTTGATTCACACTGTTCAGATAAGACAGTGTCTTCTCAGACATGAGAACGTGCATTTGTCTGGTTTGGCCAGTGGCGGAGTAAGAGCCGGTGGGAACATTAACTTTGACCTTTGTAGCTAAGTGTCTGGGGTTGCTAAGCAATAGGAGGAGGAAGTGTCTGGATTCTACTGACCATTAAATCCCATTGTGTCAGAGGATAAAATGCAATTGGCTAAAGTATATGACGTGTAATTAAGGATTTATTTGTATAGAAAATGATTTGTTCACACCTGATGAAAGGCAGGAGAATTTCTGATGAAGAATGTATAATTGATCCAGCCGAAGCATTGTACGTCAGAGTTATTGGAGAAATAAGGATGCTTCTCTTCTAGAGAGGCATTACACTGTCCAATAATTTCTCCCTTCGATTGTTAGTCAGATAAAAGATGTGTCTTTAAACTGGGACACTGGCTTTCATGAGTCTTTGTATTGTCTGAAGGTTTTGGCGATACCTGGTCTCCAGCGGTAATGTACCCAGTGTGTTTTGGGGAATGAACTCAGAAGAATCATTCAACATTCAAGCCTGATTCTATCGACAAACAGTTTATTGAGCTACGCCAGCGGGGAGAAGCCACAGGGGCTGACCATGTGCAACTCCACCCAACACAGAATATCATCAATTCTTATCCAGTTACTCAGCTCATCCCGGCTGGACACAATCCAATCAGAATGGTGATAGATTACATACATTATATATCGGTCCAATGAAATTAGTATCTGGGCATCATGGGGCTTTGTGATCAGCTCATGAACAGATTGGTGCCCCCATCATGATGTTTTCCAGACCACCTTAGCTTGGGCTTTCTTTGTACATAGACTCCCTTAGTTTGAAAAGGGGTGGACTAAAAGTTCTCAAATGGACGTCAGCACCCTTCCTTTGTTTTAATCTAATGACCACACGGTCTGGGAAACATTTCTATTGAATAAGCTCTCCTTTTAAACTCTCTTCTTCAGTATCCAATTCCAGAATTTCCCTTTTCATTGCGTCAGGAATAAATCTTTCGACCTTACATAAGAACTAGGAGCAGGAGTAGGCCATCTGGCCCCTCAAGTCTGCTGCGCCATTCAATAAGATCATGGCTGATCATTTCGTGGACTCAGCTTCATTTACCCGCCCGCTCACCATAACCCTTAATTCCTTTACTGTTCAAGAATTTATCTATCCTTGCCTTAAAAACATTCAACAAGCACTGGCAGGGAATGCCACAAAAGGCGCCGGAGTGTGGCAACTCGGGGAATTTCACAGTAACTTCACTGTAGTGTTAATGTAAGCCTTATTTGTGATTAATAAATAATAAATAAACAAACTTTGGATGAAGAAGTTCCTCCTCAATTCAGTCCTAAATCTGCTCCCCCTTATTTTGAGGCGATGCCCCCCAGTTTGAGTTTCACCTGCCAGTGGAAACAACCTCCCTGCTTCCAATCGATTCCCATAATTTTATATGTACTATATTTCATAATTTTATATGTTTCTACAAGAGCTCCTCTCATTCTTCTGAATTCCAGTGAGTATAGTCCCAGTCCACTCAGTCTCTCCTCATAAGCCAACCCTCTCAACTCTGACAGGAAGTTTAACCAAAGATCAATCCAGTACAGGATTGGTCAGAATCATTTCACATGTCTCAAATTGTAACTAAGCATGACAAATTAAAACTCTCATTCTTAAATGTGTGAATTGTATCCGGATTAAAATTCCCACATGTTTAGTAAAATATCCTGGAATCAGGTCTCTGGCCATTAAATATGGCTCCATGGTCATAGAGTTTGAAAAAAAATCTTTATTAATTACACTTCGTTTTTAAAATTTGTTTGATTTAAATCACAGACAGAAATCCTCAAAGCTTGAAGCTTTCAACCACAAATATCATCCACACACAAGCAGAGAAACCTTAGCATGTGCTTTACAACAACAATGACCAAATTAATTCCCAAAGCGTTCTTGTGTTCCTGTTTTTAAACTTCCAGAAATACCTTTAATTAAAGACTCAAAATAAGATTAAATCCCCAGAAAGATAAACCTTAACAAATGTAGCCCAAAACAATGATAAAACACATCTACAAACATCCACATAAAACAAACAAAACACACAGATTCTCACGGCTCGTAAATTTCAAACAATGAATCCTCAGCATTCTCTCTCGCAGCTGTAGCTTCTTAAAGCGACAGAGCACGACAAGCTCACAACTCCTCAATTAAAATAAGATACAAGGTGCTTAGTTCTCCTCTATTATAACTCAAACTTGTTTTTGTTCCATCGAATGGTAGGATTAGAACCATTAGAATCTACTCTCAGAGATCCGCTTTTCAGTCCAGTGCTACTTAGAGTATACCGTCACTTCACCGACTATCAGGTCACAAGTCCCTCACAAATTTATGATAAAATAATTGATATGATGCCTGAGAACGCTTCTTAACTTCTGAACCAACTACCGACTGCTGTTTGATGATTGGTCAGATCCCCTTTTTACAGATTCGGGAATCTCAGCCGCTGACCACCAGCCAATCCTGGAATAAGTTTAATTCTAACTCATTCTGAGTAAATATTCTCACCAGGTCCTCTGTCAGGGCCCTGCCAAGCAGCTTTAATGGTCCGTGATTGCAGAAACTGAGCAGTCACAGGAATGTGGTCAAGATAGTCCAGTCCCATAATGCCTCACATTCAATCAGCAGTCCTTCAATTATAACAGAATATGTGGCTGTATGTAGCTGCCTCGGCCATGGTCAACCCCAACACTGCCTTCCTGAACTGCTACAATGCCTGAGGTGTAAGTACACCCACAGTGCTATTAGGGAGGGATTTCCAGCTACACATTCCAGACTTTCACTAGAATGTAGGTGGTTGCCAGATCGATATATTCCATTCAACACACCTAAGGTGAGTTATCCCAATTCCGTTATTGTCCAGGACAATATATTCACAATATCTTTAAAACAGAAATTAAACATACCCATTTGATTTCAGGTATTAACATACTCTGTTAGTTTGTTCCTTATATTGTTGATGTCAGGCTGGGGTTGTTCCCCTTGGAGCAAAGGAGGTTGAGGGGAGATTTGATAGAGGTGGACAAGATTCTGGCCGTTTTAGAAAAGGTGGACAAAGAAAAGGTGTTCCCATTAGCTGATGGGACAAGGACGAGGGGGTCACAGATTTAAGGTTTTGGATCAGAGATGCAGGGGGGGGATGTGAGGAAGAATATTTTGATGCAGCGAATGGTAATGACCTGGAACTCGCTGCCTAGGAGGGGTGAGGAAGTGGAGACAATAAATAATTTCAAAGGAAATTGGATGGGCATTTGGGGTGTTTCAAACAAAAATGCTGACTAAATGTCTCTTAACTTCATATCATCATATCACCTGTCACTCTGTGATCCTTGTGAAAGTTGAAACCAGGTATTCGCAACAAGGCTCAAAGAGCATCAGCCCACTGGAGGCAAAGTTGTGAGACCGGCCAGTCCAGCAGAAAGAAACCCTCCGACCCTCCCCATTGACCAACTGAGAGAATGAACAAAATGCAGTCCTGGGTATAATTGAGAGCAGAAACAATAACAGCAGAATCCAACCCCTGGAATCACTCGTGAACTTGCTGGTGTCTGTGCAGGGTGGGTAAAACACTGAATCCCTTCCCACACTCAGAGCAGGTGAATGGCCTCTCCCCAGTATGAATGTGCTGGTGTTTCAGCAGAGTAGATGAAACACGAAATCCCTTCCCACATACTGAGCAGGTAAATGGCCTCTCCCCAGTGTGAACTCACTGGTGTCTCCGCAGAGTGCTGGAATCACTGAATCCTGTTCCACACACAGAGCAGGTGAACGGTCTCTCCCCAGTGTGAACTCGCTGGTGCCTCTGCAGACTGGATGAATGAGTGAATCCCTTCCCACACTGAGAGCAGGTGAATGGTCTTTCCTTGGTGTGAACTCGCTGGTGGGTCTGCAGGTTCGATAACTGAGTAAATCCCTTCCCACACTGAACGCAGGTGAACGGCCTCTCCCCCGTGTGGCTGCGCCGATGGGCTTCTAGCTCTGATGGTGACCTCCATCCCTTCCCACAGTCCCCACATTTCCATGGTTTTTCCATCTTTTAGGTCTCCTTGAATCTCTGCAGGTCAGTCAACCAGTTGAAGCCTTTTCAACACACAGAACACAGTCGCTCCTCACTGTGAGTGCTGCAATGTATTTTCAGGCTGTGTAACTGGTTAAAGCTCTTTCCAGTCAGTGCACTGGAACACCCTCACTTGGGGGTCAGTGTGTCAGTGCTTTTCCAGTCGCACTGATGTTCAAAATCTTCTGAAGCTGATAAATATTTCTCCCCTTAGTTTCAAATGCTGACGATATTCAGGTCCCAAGGAATCAAGTGATTCTGTCAGATCTAGACGTGACCCAGCCGAGAGTTCTCTCTGAGATTCCTCCTCTTCTGATATCCTGTGAAACATTTTTGTAAAAACATCAGTCAGTACAGGATAGAAATTCAGAACAGAGAATTCTAGTTTCTATGGAACATTCTTTCCTCTCTCATTCCCCAAAAGCTGTGAATCTCCATCCCATTCATTCTCCCCTTATTCTCACTCTGCTGTATCTAATATTTACCCTCCCAATTCTCCTGAAGGTGCTGATTCAGACTGATTGACAGATCCATGCTCACTGCTTCCTGTCCTGGACAGTAATAAGTCTCACAACACCAGGTTAAAGTCCAACAGGTTTATTTGGTAGCACAAGCCACAAGCTTCCAGAGCGCTGCCCCTTCATCAGTTGAGTGCACTGGAACACTCACCTGATGAAGGGGCAGCGCTCCGAAAGCTTGTGGCTCGTGCTACCAAATAAACCCGCTGGACTTTAACCTGGTGTTGTGAGACTTCTTACTGTGTTCACCCCAGTCCAACGCCGGCATCTCCACATCCTGTCCTGGACACAGAGAGCTGAAAATTTCCATGCAGGCTCCCAGACTAAAAATGCTGAAATAAACAGACTGGATTCAATACCTTTCCCTTCAGTTGCTGCGAGTCCCCAATTTCCCCCAGAATGAGAAAAGAAATGGAAAGGGGGAAACATTGATTTCCTCCCAGAGGAGGACGTTTCACTCGGAAGCTCATTGGACAACTTCCGTGTTGTGACGTCACAACAGAGCCCTTCCTGAATCAGCCAGTAGGAATCGCTGCGCTCCGCGGTGACGTCTCCGGGTTCCAGTGCGCAGGCCCGGGCGCGCGGACCCGGGAGCCCCGCCTCCACCCATCGTTCCCCTCCCCCTGAACCTCCTCCAGCCAAGGTTTCCAGGCAACCGGCTGACGGCTCCGACCAGAGAGAGAAGCAGCTCGGTGATCTCCCCCTCCTCCCGGCCCGGGACTGCGCATGTCCAAGGACAAAGGGAAGCTGCGCATGTGCGAAGGAGAGCCCACCCCCTGAACTGCATGCTTGAAGTCATGACCAATGAAGAGATCGGAGGACCGGAAGGACTCTGGTCCTCCAGCCAATCAGAGCGCGGGCTTTGTGTGAATGAAGATTGAGCTTCAGAAAACCTAAAACTTCTTCCTGTCGGTAACATCTGTGGGTAAAACACTTTCTTTTCTCCCCCTTTCCATTCCTTATTATTTCTAGTTGTGTAATATATTACTGTTGCTACATTATATATTTCCAGTCATAAACTCATTGCCGCACAGAAGGAGTCTATTGAGTAACTCGAGTCACAGAATCCCGACAGTGCAGAAAGAGGCCTTTCGGCCCATGAAGTCTGCACTGACTCTCCAACAGAGCATTCTTCCCAGGCCCTCTCCCAGTAGTACGACGGATTTAACCTGCTCATCCCCCCCAACCCACACATCCTGGGACACGAAGTGGCAATTGAGCATGGCCAATCAACTTAACCTGTCCATCTTATAAACAGTAAGAAGTCTCACAATACCAGGTTAAAGTCCAACAGGTTTATTTGATCGCACGAGCTTTCGGTGCACTGCTCCTTCATCAGGTGAATGGCCACTCACCTGATGAACCTGGTGTTGTGTGCCCACCCCAGTCCAACGCCGACATCTCCACGTTATCTTAAAGACTGCAGATTGATTCTCTGTAGAATCCTGTTCTATCTCTCTATCAACATTCCTCTGCAAGTTTTATTTCCTTCAAGTACCCATCCAATTTCATTTTGAAATGATTGAATCTTCTGTTCCACCATCCTCATAGGCAGCGAGTTCCAGATCATGTGCTCTCCCTACCTAAATATAAATCTTCCTCAAATCCCTGCTCTACCACTACTCAAGTAATGTCCTGTATGTTACACTTTTATCCAGTATTATAGACATCTGTCTGGCAGCCTGCATGGAGATTTTCAGCTCCCTGTGTCCAGGACAGGAAGCCGTGAGCATGGATCTGTCAATCAGCCTCAATCAGCACCTTCAGGAGAATTGGGAGGGTGAATATTAGATACAGCAGAGTGAGAATGGAGGGAGGGTGTGTGGGATGGAGATTTACAGCTTTTGGGGAATGAGAGAGGAAAGAATGTTCCATAGAAACTAGAATTGTCTGTTCTGAATTTCTATCCTGTACTGACTGTGATGACTTTTGTAATCTCCTTTTGCAGGATATCAGAAGGTGGGGATTTATAGACAGAAATCTCGAATCAAACGTCACATAAACATCTGACAGACATTTGATTGATTGGGACCCGAATATCATTGGCCTTTCAATCTTGAAGGAGAAATCTTTTAATGTTCTGTCTGCGTCAGAATTTTTTTAAACATAAATGTGACTGGAAATACACCAAGACACAGACACACCCGAGTGACAGTGTTCCAGTGCACTGAGTGTGGAAAGAGCTTTAACCAGTTACACAGCCTGAAAATGCATCGCAGCATTCACAGCGGGGAGAGACTGGACCCGTGTTCTGTGTGAGATTTAATTGACTGTTTAACCAGGAGGGTCACAAGGACACCCGCACCATGGAGAAACCGTGGAAATGTGGGGACTGTGGGAAGGCATGTCAGTGCCCATCTGAGCTGGAAACCCATCGACGCAGCCACACCGGGGAGAGACCATTCACCTGCCCTGAGTGTAGGAAGTGTTTCACTCAGTCAAGCAACCTGCTGAGACACAAGCGAGTTCACACCGGGGCGAAACCGTACACTTGCTGTGTGTGTGGGAAGGGATTCACACATTCGTCCACCCTGCAGGATCACCAGCGGGTTCACACCGGGGAGAAGCCTGTCACCTGCTCCAAGTGCGGGAAGGGATTCAGTCGGTTATCAAACCTGCAGGAACACCAGCGAGTTCACACTGGGGAGAAACCATTCACCTGCCATGTGTGTGGGAAGGAATTCACTCATTCATCCACACTGCAGGAACACCAGCGAGCTCACAGCGGAGAGAGGCCATTTATCTGCTCCGTGTGTGGGAAAGGATTCAGTAAAACATCCACCCTTCTCACACACCAGCGAGTTCACACTGGAGAGAGGCCATTCACCTGCTCTCAGTGTGGGAAGGGATTCACTCAGTTATCCAGCCTGCAGAGACACCAGCGAATTCACAAGTGATGATGGGGTTGGATTCTGCTGTTATTGCTGCTGTTAATTACATCCAGGACTGAACCATGTTCATTCTGACAGTTGGTGAAGTGGGAGGGTTGGAGGGTTTCTTTCTGCTGGACTGGCTGCTCTCATGGCTTTGCTTCCAGTGGGCTGATGCTCTTTGAGCCTGGGAGAGCACATTTCCATTGAAATGATCCACAAAAGCTGATGAAGGACATTTATTTAATCCTGGATAGTAAATAGTGTTTTTCCTACCACTACAGATAGATCTAAAATTGTTCCATTGAGTCTACAGCACAGGGCCGGGCCAGTCGGCCCAATTGGTCTGTGTCAGTATTTATGCTGCACCTGAGCCTCCACCCACCCCTCTTCATCTCCCCCCATCAGCATATCCTTCTATTCCTCTCTCCCTCATGTATGTATCTAGCTTCCCCTTCAATGTATTCATGCTGTTCACCTCAACCACTCGCTGTGGTAGTGAGTTCCACATTCTCACCACTCGCTGGGTAAAGAGGTTTCTCTGAAATCACTGCTGGATCATTGAGAAAAGGAAAAATAGAAGCTTGGAAAGCGGAAAATGAAAAATGAGGAAAAATGTAAACCAAAGGTGTTGTAGTCCAAACCTGTGTGTTTTAACCTCTACTAGCGAATAAAGACACAAAGTCGACATTTGGTACTTAAACACAATTTCATTTATTCTGTAGCTACTTAAAAAGTCATAAATACTTGTGTTATGAAGGGGAGGCTGATCCCCTCTCTGAGAACTAATACCTAACCACTCAAAGAGGAGTACCTCGCTCTATAATCTGTTGCCTTGGTAACAGTGCTGCTTGGCCTTTCGATACAAATGTTTCAATTTGGGCTCTCTATATGTACTTGCATTTTTGTTTTAACTCTCTAAGCACAGAAAAAGCACCACCTTTTTCAGGGACCACGCATTGCTTTCTCCCCCAGCATTTTACAATTGTACTAACACCAAACTCTAACATCCTACTTTTCAATCTACAATTACTCTACTCAACTTCGCAACGCTTGCAATGCAAAAACCAAATATTCATTATCTGTTACTTTACTTAACTTGAGGTTAATTTCCGCTTGCAATTAAAACCGACGAAGGTTTTGAGGCATGGTATCAGCCTTCCTTTTCTTCCCAAGTGTTGTCATCTTCCTGTGAGCTTTGTGCCCCAGCTTCTTCACAATACCCTCTGAACAAACCCTTTGTGTTAGCATTCTTATATCCCAAAGGTTCCTTGGCAACCGGCCAGTGAATTGATGAGAAATCAAGTAGTGTATTTACCCAGCCCAGACGCTCTGGACCCTCCAGACCCCATCATGGTTAGGCCTTAAGTTTAAAGTTAAAGTTTATTTATTAGTGTCACAAGTAGGCTTACATTAACACTGCAATGAAGTTACTATGAAAATCCTCGAGTTGCCACAGTCCGATGCCTGTTTGGGGACACTGTGGAAGAATTTAGCACGGCCAATTCACTTAACCAGCAAGTCTTTTGGACTGTGGGAGGAAACCGGAGCACCCGGAGGAAACCCATGCAGACACAGGGAGAACATACAGACTCTGTACAGACAGTGACCCAAACCGGGAATTGAACCCGGGTCCCTGGTGCTGTGAGGCACCAGTGGAAACCACTGTGCTACCGTGCCGCCCTGCATGTAGGTTACATTCATATTGCCCAAGGAACACTGGTTGAAAAAGCCTGTAAACAACTTCTTGGGCGGCACAATGGTTAGCACTGGTGCCTCAGGGACCCGAGTTCAATTCCCGGCTCGAGTCACTGTCTGGAGTCTTTTGCATCTCACCCATGACACGCACAAACCACGTCCTTTTCATGTTTTGAATGGTCAATTGTGAAAAGTGGATTTAGACCGCAGTCCTGCTGTTGTGTCCTGTTGTAGTTCCAGCACTGACAGGCACACATAATTCAATGTTTGATGTTATTAACCCTTTGGGTCACTTTGAGGTCTTGCTCCTTTTGGCTGAGAATGTTAAATTCGAGACTCTGCAGACACTTTTGCTGCTTCTGTACTGTGCATCTCTGGGGTGGATAAATCAGGGCGGCACAGTGGTTAGCACTGCCGCCTCACAACACCAGGGACCCGGGTTCGATTCCTGGCTTCGGTCACTGTCTGTGCGAAGTCTGCACGTTCGCTCCCCCGTGTCTGCGTGTGTTTCTTCCAGGTGCTTTGGTTTCCTCCCACAGTCCAAATGACGTGCTGGTTAGCTGTCATTGGCCGTGCGATATTCTCCCTCAGTGTACCCAAATAGATGCCAGAATGTGGCGACTAGGGGATTTTCACAGTAACTTAATTGCAGTGTTAATGTAAACCTATCTGTGACACTAATCAATTAAAAAATAGTGTGCAGCTAGAGGTTTTGAAAAATGAAGCTATCTTTTCATTTTGTTGGTTCATTTTATAAAGGGGAAGGTGTGACAATCCTGTGCCTTGAAGAAATGTATTTATAATCACGTTTTTTGTTCGGGGTACATTTAAAATTCAGTATGTTGACATGGTGCCATGTAATATTGCTTAAATTGGAACTAATAGAGATAGATTAGCAATTAAGAATTGCATCTTGTAATTTTTAAATATTTAAATTGTTAAAGTTAACCGAATTCATTTGTTACACCTAAACTGTATTGTTAAATAAAGTTTGTTCTGATAAAACTTTCTTTGTGTGTCAGTAGAAACACCTTATCCCCACACTAATGCCAAAAAATGTTGTGTGGGCTATTTAACATTGGCCATGCTAAACATTCTCCCTCAGTGTACCCGAGCAGGCACCTGAGTGGTGACTAGGGGATTTTCACAGTAAGTTCATTTCAGTGTTAATGTAAGAATTGCTCGTCGGAACAAGCAGAGAGGAGGATTGATTTGTGGTGGGAGAGTGAAGGTAAGCGACTGGCTAATTTTTAGTTTTTTGCAGGGTTTGTTTTTTGTTAAGAAAGTTACTTTAAAAGTAAAGTGGAAGTGGGCCACGTGGTGAGCTGGGAAGGGTTTTTTTAGCACGTAAAGTTTAAAAGGCAGGCCGCACTATCCAGCGGGCAGCGTCGTTAGCGGGCAGCGTAGTGAGCAGGTAGCAGAATGAGAGCGAAAGGGCTTTGGCTCATCGGGTTTAGGAGGAAACGGGTGAGGCAGGTAGGATTATTTCTTAGTTTGTAATAACTTAAACTAGGTAATTGTGATGGAGGGTCATGTGATATGTTGTTTCTGCATGATGTGGGAGCTGGTGCATCCCACTGTGGTTCCCAATGAGCATGTCTGCAGGAAGTGTTGGTTGCTTGAGGAACTCCGGCTCAGGGTTGATGAGCTGGAGCCTGAGCTTCGGACACTGCGACATATCTGGGAGGGGGAGAGTTACCTGGACACTGTGTTTCAGGAGGCAGTCACACCCCTTAGACTAACTAATTCAGCCGGGGGTCAGGGACAAGAGGGTGTGGCTGCGAGTGAGGCAGGAAGTGGGATCCAGAAGGTAGAGTTGCAAGAGCCTCAGTCCCTGAATCTGTACAACAGGTTTGAAATTCTTACTCCCAGTGTGGACGGGAACGGGGACTGCAAGGAGGACAAGCAAACTGCCCACAGCACCGTGGTACAGGGAGCCATTCAGGGGGAGGAAGAAAAAAGAAATGTAATGGTAATTGGGGATAGTGTAGTTAGGGGTATTGATACTGTTCTCTGTGACCAGGATCGAGAATCCCGAAGGTTGTGTTGCCTGCCTGGTGCTCGGGTCCAGGATATCTCATCTGGGCTGCAGAGGAACTTGGAGTGGGAGGGTAAGAATCCAGTTGTAGTGGTCCACGTAGGTGCCAACGATATAGGCAGAACAGGAACAGAGGTTCTGCAGAGGGAGTATGAAAAGCTAGAAGCCAAATTAAAAAGCAGAACCAACAAGGTGGTAATCTCTGGATTACTACCTGAGCCACGAGCGAATTGGCACAGGGTCAATAAGATTAAGGAGGTTAATGTGTGGCTCAAAGATTGGTGTGGGAGGAATGGGTTTGAATTCATGGGACATTGGCACCAGTATTGGGGAAGAGGGGACCTGTTCCGCTGGGATGGTCTTCGTCTGAATCGTGCTGAGACCAGAGTCCTGGCGAATCGTATAACCAGGGCTGTAAATAGGGCTTTAAACTAAATAGTGGGGGGGAGGGTTCAGGGGTATGGGGAATTACAAAATCAAAGGTAAAGGAGAGGGTACAAGTGAAGGTTGATGATGAGGACATTCATCTAGTTAAAGGAGGCAAGGGCTCAGGCAGAGTAAAAAAGGTGACAAACACAAGAAGGGAGGTGGTTAACGCAGTGCAAGGAGATGGTCTGGGGAAGGATAACCAGTTTGTGACAGGTAGGGACAGAGCGTGCAATCAAAAGAATGCACTAACAAATCGGGTCCATATAAAGGCTAGCATAAAGACACTTTACCTGAATGCACGTAGCATTCAAAACAAAGTGAATGAGTTGATGGCACAAATCAGTACAAATGGGTATGATCTAGTGGCCATTACAGAACCGTGGTTGCAGGGTGACCAGGACTGGGAACTGAATATCCAGGGGTATCAGACATTTCGGAAGGATAGACAGGAAGGAAAATGAGGTGGGGTAGCTCTGTTAATTAAGGATAACATCAGGGCGGTAGTGAGAGACGATATAGGCTTTCAGGAGCAGAATGTGGAATCGTTGTGGGTGGAGATAAGGAATAGTAAGGGGAGAAAGTCACTTGTGGGCATCGTCTATAGGCCCCCAAATAATAACTTTGAGGTGGGTCGGGCTATAAACAAGCAAATACTGGATGCGAGCAAAAACAGAACAGCAATAATCATGGGGGATTTTAACCTGCATATTGATTGGTTGACTCAAGTCGGACGCAGTGGACTTGAGGAAGAGTTCTTAGAATGCTGTCGGGATAGTTTCCTCGAACAGTATGTTACAGAACCTACGAGGGAGCAAGCTATCCTGGATCTGGTCCTGTGTAATGAGACAGCTAAAATTAATGATCTTCTTGTGAGGGATCCTCTTGGAATGAGTGATCACAATATGGTTGAATTTCTAATACAAATGGAGGGAGAGAAAGTAGGGTCCCAAACCAGTGTCCTCTGCTTGAACAGAGGGGAGTACAATAGGATGAGGGCAGAATTGGCTCATGTAGACTGGGAGCGCAGACTAGTTGGTGGAACAGTTGAGGAAGAGTGGAGGATTTTTAAAGAGATTTTTCTCAGTTCTCAGCAAAATATATTCCTGTGATAAAAAAGGAATGTAAGAAAAGGGATAACCAGCTGTGGATAACTAAGGAAATAAAGGAGAGTATTAAATTAAAAACCGATGCGTACAGAGTGGCCAAAACTAGTGGGGAATTAGAAGATTGGGAAATCTTTAAAAAAACAACTAAGAACTACTAAGAAAGCGAGAAAGAAAGGAAAGATAGATTATGAAACTAAACTAGCACAAAATATAAAAACTGATAGTAAAAGTTTTTACAAATATATAAAAAGGAAAAGAGTAGCTAAAGTAAATGTTGGACCCTTAGAAGATGAGAAGGGGGATTTAATAATGGGAAACGAGGAAATGGCCGAGGCCTTAAATAAGTTTTTTGTGTCGGTCTTCACGGTAGAGGACACAAATAGCTTACCGAAAATTGATGGTCGTGGACTGTAGAGGGTGAGGTCCTTAAAACGATCACTATTACTAAAGAGGTAGTGCTTGGTAGGCTAATGGGACTAAAGGTAGACAAGTCCCTGGGCCCGGATGGAATGCATCCCAGGGTACTGAAAGAAATGGCAGAAGTAATAGCGGATGCGTTGGTTGTAATTTATCAAAATTCGCTGGACTCTGAGGAAATGCTGGCTGATTGGAAAACAGCTAATGTGACGCCACTGTTTAAAAAAGGAGGTAGCCAAAAGGCGGGTAACTACAGGCCGGTTAGCTTAACGTCCGTCGTTGGGAAATATGCTGGAATCCATCATTAAAGAAGAAATAGCAGGACACCTGGAAAAAAATGGTTCGATCAATCAGACGCAGCATGGATTCATGAAGGGAAAGTCGTGCTTGACGAATTTACTGGATTTTTATGAAGATGTAACGAGTGCAGTTGACAGAGGGGAACCGGTGGATGTGGTGTTTTTGGATTTCCAGAAGGTGTTCGATAAGGTGCCTCACAAAAGGTTGCTGCAGAAGATTAGGGTACACGGAGTTGGGGGTAAAGTGTTAGCGTGGATTGAGGATTGGCTATCTAACAGAAAGCAGAGAGTCGGAATAAATGGGTGCTTTTCTGGTTGGCAGTTAGTGACTAGTGGCGTGCTGCAGGGATCGATGCTGGATCCTCAACTGTTTACCATATACATAGACGATCTGGAGGAGGGGACCGAGTGTACATCTGAATCGCCTCCCACAGTCCCCATATTTCCACAGTTTCCCACTGATGCGGGTGTTCTTGTGACTCTCCAGGTTAAACAATGAGTTAAATTTCACACAGAACACGGGTACAGTCTCCCCCGCTGTGAATGCTGTGGTGTATTTTCAGGCTGTGCAACTGGTTAAATCTCTTCCCACACACAGTACACTGGAACACACTCACTTGGGTGTATCTGTGTTTCAGTGATTTTTCAGTCACATTTATGTTAAAAAAGAATTCTGAAGCAGACAGAACAGGAAAAGATTTCTCCTTTTAGATTCAAAGGCCAATGATATTCAGGTCCTGATCAAATGAATAACTCTGTCAGGTCTTGATGTGTTGTTTGATTTGAGATTTCTGCCTGTAAATCCTCACCTTCTGCAAATCTACCCTGTAAAAGGAGTTTACAAAATTCACCAGTGACAGTACAGGATAGAAATTCAGAACTGACAATTCTAGTTTCTATGGAACATTCTTTCCTCTCTTATTCCCCAAAAGCTGTAAATCTCCATCCCACACACTCTCCCTCCATTCTCACTCTGCTGTATCTAATATTCACCCTGCCAATTCTTTGAAAGGTGCTGATTCAGGCTGATTGGCAGATCCATGCTCACTGCTTCCTGTCCTGGATGTGGAGATGTCGGCGTTGGACTGGGGTAGGCACGGTAAGAAGTCTCACAACACCAGGTTAAAGTCCAACAGGTTTATTAGTAGCACGAGCTTTCGGAGCGCTGCTCCTTCATCAATGTGTGCAGGATTTGGTTCACAAACAGGGCATATAGACACAAACTCCATTACAAGATAATGGTTGGAATGCGAGTCTTAACAGGCAATCAAGTCTTTCCAGGTACAATGGAAGTGGAGAGAGGGTTAAGCATAGGTTAAAGAGGTGTGAATTGTCTCCAGCCAGGACAGTTGGTGAGATTTTGAAAGTCTAGGCAAGTTGTGGTGGTTACAGATAGTGTGACATGAACCCAATATCCCGGTTGAGGCCGTCCTCGTGTGTGCGGAACCTGGCTACCAGTTTCTGCTCAGCGATTCTGCACTGTCGTGTGTCTTGAAGGCCACCTTGGAGGACACTTACCCAAAGATCAAGGGCATTCAGCCTCTGATCTTCGGGTAAGTGTTCGCCAAGGCGGTTTATAGTTTAGTTTTGATTGTTTATTAATTAGTGTCACAAGGAGGCTTACATTAACACTGCAATGAAGTCACTTGAAAATCATGAAAAAAGTGCAAAAAAACTATGAAGTTACTATGAGAGTCAGCATGGACTCGAGTTGTCCAATGGACTCCTTCTGTGCTGTAATGACTCTATAACTGGAAATATATAATGTAGCTACAGTACAATATGACAAGATTGGAATGATAAATGCATTTATTGCAGGACCAGGAATAAACCTGTCTGATATAACAACACTGGACATATGTCTGTCCTATATTAATTTACTGTCCCCTTAAATGTCAGCCATCTCCTGGGGAAACCAGCCCTTTAATTACGAACATTAGGAAAGAGACCATCCTTTTAGCCAGACAAATAAATGTGTCAAGCTGAGGGAGCAAAGGATGTCAATGTCTTTAAGAGAGAGAGAGACCTGGGCCAACCTTTCCTGAGTCTGCAGCCTCCCTGGATTCACTTCATTCCCTTCAGTTGCTGCAAGTCTCCAATTTCCCCCAAAATGAGAAAAGAAATGGAAAGGGGGAGAAAAGAAAGTGTTTTACTCACAGATGTTGGAGACAGGAGGAAGTTTCAGTCAGTCTGAAGATCAATCTTCATTCATGCAAAGCTGGCGCTCTGATCAGCTGGAGGACCAGAGTCCTTCTGGTCCTCCAACTCTTCCTATTAGTCAACACCTCAGAACACCTGGGCCAGGGGGGTCGGGGGAGATCACCGAGCGGCTTCTCGCTCTGGCCAGAGCCGTCAGCCGGTTGCCTGGAAACCTTGGCTCGATGTGGTGCAGGCGGAGGGGAACAATGGGTGGGGGCGGGGCTCCCGGGTCCGCTCGCCGAGCCTGCGCACTGGAACCCGGAGACGTCACCGCGGAGCACAGTGATTCCTATTGGCTGATTCAAGGATGGCTCCACTGTGACATCACAAAGGGGAAATTGGCCAATGATGATGTAATTTAAACAATGCCTGAGATCACTTCACTTCTTGGTCAGACCCCCTTTTCAGTCCAGTGCTACTTGGAGTTTACCGTCAATTCAACAACTATTGGGTTACAAGTCCCTCACAGGTCTTATCACAAATTTATGATAAAATAATTCAAATAATGCATGAGAACGCTTCTTAACTAACTACCGACCACTGTTTGTTGATTGGTCAGACCCCCTTTTTACAGATTCGGGAATCTCAGCCACTGAACACCAGCCGGTCCTGGAATAAGTTTAATTCTAACTCATTCTGAGTAAATATTCTCACCAGGTCCTCTGTCGGGGCCCTGCTAAGCAGCTTTAATGGTTCATGATTGCAGAAACTGAGCAGTCACAGGAACGTGGTCAAGATAGTCCAGTCCCATAATGCCTCGCATTTAATCTGCAGTCCTTCAATTATAACAGAATATGTGGCTGTATGTAGCTGCTTCGGCCACGATCAGCGCCAACACTGCCTTCCTGAACTGCTGCAATGCCGAAGGTGTAAGTACACCCACAGTGCTGTTAGGGAGGGATTTCCAGCTACACATTCCACACTTCCTCTAGACTGTGGGTGGATGCGAGATTGATACATTTCATTCAACTGCACCCAAGCTGAGTTATTCAAATCCCTTTATTGTACAGGACAATATATTCATGATTTCTTTAAAACAGAAATTAGACATTCCCATTTGATTTCAGGTATTAACATATTCTGTTAGTTTGTTCTTTATTGTCAATGTCAGGCTGGGGTTGTTCCCCTTGGAGCAAAGGAGGTTGAGGGGAGATTTGATAGAGGTGGACAAGATTCTGACAGGTTTAGATAAGGTGGACAAAGAAAAGCTGTTCCCATTAGCTGACGGGACAAGGATGAGGGGGTCACAGATTTATGGTTTTGGGTCAGAGAGGAAGGGGGGGATGTGAGGAAGAATATTTTGATGGAGTGAATGGTAATGACCTGAAACTCGCTGCCTACGAGGGTGGAGGAAGTGGAGACAATAAACAATTACAAAGGAAATTGGATGGGCATTTGGGAGGTTTCAAACAGAAATGCTGACTAAATATCTCTGAACTTCCTAACATCCTGTCACTCTGTGATCCTTGTGAAATTTGAAACCAGGTATTCACAACAAGACTCGAAGAGCATCAGCCCACTGGAGGCAAAGTCATGAGACCGGCCAGTCCAGCAGAAAGAAACCCTCCGACCCTCCCCATTGACCAACTGTGAGAATGAACAAAATGCAGTCCTGGATGTAATTGAGAGCAGAAACAATAACAGCAGAATCCAACCTCTGGAATCACTCGTGAGCGTTTTGGTGTCTCAGCAGGTGGGATGAAGCTCTGAACCCCTTCCCACACTGAGAGCAGGTGAATGGTCTCTCCCCTGTGTGAACTCGCTGGTGTGTCTGCAGGCTGGATAACTGACTGAACCCCTTCTCACACTGAGAGCAGGTGAATGGCCTCTCCCCAGTGTGAAGTCGCTGGTGCGTCTGCAGGCTGGATAACTGAGTGAATCCCTTCCCACACTGAGAGCAGGTGAATGGTCTCTCCCCAGTGTGAACTCGCTGGTGTTTCTGCAGGTTAGCTAATTGACTGAACCCCTTCTCACACTGAGAGCAGGTGAACGGTCTCTCCCCAGTGTGAACTCGCTGGTGTGTCCGCAGGGTGGATAAATCAGTGAATCCCTTCTCACACTGAGAGCAGGTGAATGGTCTCTCCCCAGTGTGGCTGCGCCGATGAACTTCCAGCTGAGATGGGTATCTGTACCTCTTCCCACAGTCCCCACATTTCCATGGTTTCTCCATGGTGCAGGTGTCCTTTCCTCTCTCTTCAGTTGAAGACTCGTCCACACACAGAACAGTTCCCCGCTGTGAATGGTGTGATATTTATTCAGGCTGTGTAACTGGTTCAAGCTCAGTGCACCGGAACGCACTCACTCCAGTGTGGCAGTGTGTTGGCACTTTTCCAGTCACACTGATGTTTGAAATCTTTTCAAGTCACCAGACCGGACAATCATTTCTCCTTAAAGATTCAAAGGCCGATGATATTCAGGTCCCAAGGAATATGACTCTGTCAGATCTAGATGTGACGTTTGAGATTTCAGCCTGTGATTCCTCTTTCGATACCCTGTAAAAGGAGTTTACAGAAGTCATCAGTGTCAGTGCAGCATAGAAATTTAGAACACACAATTCAAGTTTCTATTGAACATTCCTTCCTCTCTGCAGACTCGAAACGTTGGCTCTATTCGCTCTCTATCTAGGGGATAGTGTGGGAAATGATGCTGAGGTAGATCGGCCAATTCTCCATGAATGTTTGAGGCAGTTCGATGGGCTGAATGGCCAACTGCAGCTCTGAATTCTTAGGATTTTTGACTGCTGGACAGGAAGCAGTGAGCATGGATCTGTCAATCAGCCTCAATCAGCACCTTCAGGAGAATTGGGAGGGTGAATATTAGATACAGCAGAGTGAGAATGGAGGGAGAGTGTGTGGGATGGAGATTCACAGCTTTTGGGGAACGAGAGAGGAAAGAATGTTCATTAAAATAATAGAATTCTTACATCTTATCAACCGTCCCTGAGCCTTCACAATGAATCTCTCTTCTCAGGGCACTCTTATCTCGGAGTTGTCTGTGCTGCCAGCAGTCTCACAAAGCAGCTGCCTTTGCGCTGATATGAGAGGCCCTGCGAGGCAAGTTTAATGCTCCATGGCTGTGTGTTTACCATTCTTTCCCTTCATCTGAGCAGGAATATACTTCTCCTGGACTCTTGATATCACACTTTTAAAAGCCTCCCATTAGCCAGTCATTCCTTTCTCTTCAAACAGACTCACATAATCAACATCTGCTAGATCCTGCCTAATGCCCACAACATTGGCCCTGCTCCAGTTTAGGGCCTTAACCTGTGGATCACTCCTATCTTTTTCCAGAGCTATTTTAAAACTAATAGTGTTCTGGTCACTGGACACAAAGTGCTCTCCGACTGACACTTCATTCACTTGCCCTACTTCATTTCTTAAGAGTCTTATAGAAAGTGAGTCTAGCAATTAACAATGAAAAATAAGGAGCTGGGAAATTAATTGAACAAGTATTTTGCCTCGGTCTTCACAATAGAGGATACAGTTAAAACTCAGAAACAGCTGGAAATCAGAAAACAGAAGTGTGGGATGAACTCTGAAAAAGCACAATTACCAGGGAAGTGGTCCTCAGCAAACTGTTGGAGCTGTGGGCTGATGAGTCCTCGGGTCCTGCTGGGCTCCATTCTCGGGTCTTAACAGAGTGAGATCGTTGATGTGTTGTTTAATTTTCTAAAATTCCCCATCGGGAATTGGATAAATGGAATCAGTGGATGTGCTGTACTTAGATTTCCAGAAGACATTTGATGAGGTGAAACATTAAAGATTATTGCAGCAAATAAAAATTCATGCTGTGGGGATAACATATTGGCGTGGATAGAAAATTGGCTAACAGCAAACAGTGGGCAGAAATGGATCATTTTCTGGTTTGAGAGAGAGAGAAACCTGGGCCAACCTTTCCAGAGTCTGCAGCCTCCCTGGATTCACTTCCTTTATCTTCAGTTACTGCAAGTCCCCAATTTCCCCCAGAATGAGAAAAGAAATGGAAAGGGGGAGAAAAGAAAGTGTTTTACTCACAGATGTTTGAGACAGGAGGAAGTTTGAGTCTGTCTGAAGATCAATCTTCATTCACACAAAGCCCGCGTTCTGATTGGCTGGAGGACCAGAGTCCTTCCGGTCCTCCAACTCTTCTCATTGGTCACCCCTCAGCATGAAGGTCAGGGGGTGGGATCTCCGCAGCGCGGACACGGGAGACCCGCCCCCACCCATTGTTCCCCTCCCCCTGCACCTCCTCGAGCCAAGGTTTCCAGGCAACCGGCTGACGGCTCCGGACAGAGCGAGAAGCCGCTCGGTGATCTCCCCTTCCCCCGGCCCGGGACTGCGCATGTCCAAGGGAGAGGGGAAGCTGCGCATGTGCGGGGGTGCTCCCGCTGACCTGCATGCTGAAGGGTTCACCAATGAACTATTCCTTTAACTTTCTGGAAGCCGATTGTCTTCGAACATTCAAAAACCATTGAAACTGCCTTTTTACTCAGCACTTGCTAAAATACTGATTAAAAAACACAAAACTCACAGCTTGGACTCAAATACTACCCAGTGCAAGGAACTCATCTACTTTGTCAGAAGACTAAGGAAATTTGGCATGTCAGCTGCGACTCTCACCAACTTTTACAGATGCTCCATATCACAGCTTGGTCTGGCTCCTGCTCTGCCCAAGACCACAAGGAACTACCAAAGGCCGTGAATGTAGCCCAATACATCACACAAACCAGCCTCCCATCCATTGACTCTGTCTACACTTCCCGCTGCCTCGGCAAAGCAGCCAGCATAATGAAGGACCCCATGCACCCCAGACATTCTCTCTTCCACTTTCTTCCGTTGGGAAAAATATACAAAAGTCTGAGGTCACGTACCAACAGAACAGATTTTTCCCTGCTGCTGTCAGACTTTTGAATGGACTTCCCTTGCATTAAGTTGATCTTTCTCTACACCCAAGCTATGACTGTAACACTACATTTTGCACTCTCTCATTTCCTTCTCTATGAATGGTATGTTTTGTCTGTTTAGCGCACAAGAAACAAAACTTTTCACTGTATGTTAATACATGTGACAATAGTAAATCAAATCAAACCAAAAAGGCAAATTGATCAGGCTCCCTGCCGATAGGCTTTTGTTCCAATATTTCTGAGTTCCTGACTTGGGGACCTTTCTTTGTGCTTTGGTTGTTCCTGCAGGTCAACACTGGCAAATCTCCTTTATCTTCTTCTGCTCGGGGTCTCGCTGGCTGAGATGTGCTTTCAGTCACATATTCACAGAACATGCACTGTTACACATTAATGATCTGGAAGATGGAATGAGGGCATAATTGCTAAATTTAATTTGATTTGATTTTGTTTTGATTTGATTTATTATTGTCACATGTATTAGCATACAGTGAAAAGTACTGTTTCTTGTGCGCTAAGCACAAAGCATACCGTACATAGAGAAAGAAATGAGAGAGTGCAGAATGTAGTGTTACAGTCATAGCTAGGGTATAGAGAAAGAGCAACTTAATGCAAGGTAAGTCCATTCAAAAGTCTGATGGCAGCAGGAAAGAAGCTGTTCTTGAGTCGGTTGGTACGTGACCTCAGGCTTTTGCATCATTTTCCCAACGGAAGAAGGTGGAAGAGAGAATGTCTGGGGTGCGTGGGGTCCTTAATTATGCTGGCTGCTTTGCTGAGGCAGCGGGAAGTGTAGACGGAGTCAATGGATGGGAGGTTGGTTTGCATGATGGATTGGGCTACACTACGACCTTTTGTAGTTCCTTGTGACCTTGGGCAGAGCAAGAGCCATATCAAGCTGTGATACAACCAGAAAGAATGCTTTCTGTGGTGCATCTGTAAAAATTGGTGAGAGTCATAGCTGACATGCCAAATTTCCTCAGTCTTCTGAGAAAGTAGAGGCATTTGTGAGCTTTCTTAACTATAGTGTCAGCATGGGGGGACCAGGACAGATTGTTGGTGATCTGGACACCTAAAAGGTCTTGACCCTTTCTAAATTTGCGGATGATACAAAGATATGTAGAGGGACTGGTAGTGTTGAGGAAGTCGGGAGGCTGCAGAATGACTTGGACAGACTAGGCAAATGGGCAAAGAAGTGTCAGATGGAATATAATGTGGGGAAGTGTGAGGTTATGCACTTTGGTCAGAAGAATAGAGGCGTAGACTATTTTCCAAATGGTGAAAGGCTTCGGAAATCTCAAGCACAAAGGGACTTGGGAGTCCTGGTTCTGGACTCTCTTAAGGTTAACATGCAGGTTCAGTTGGCAGTTACGAAGGCAAATTCAATGCTAGCATTCACTTCTGGAGGGCTAGAATACAAGAGCAGGGGTGTACTGCTGAGGCGGTTTCAGGCTCTGGTCAGACCCCATTTGGAATATTGTGAGCAGTTTTGGGCCCCATCCTAAGGAAGGATGTGCTGGCCTTGGAGGGGGTCCAGAGGAGGTTCACAGGAATGATCCCAGGAATGAAGGGTTTGTCATTTGAGGAGCAGTTGAGGAGTCTGGGTCTATAGTCGATGGAGTTCAGAAGGATATGGGGCGATCTAATTGAAACTTACAGAATACTGAGAGACCGAGATAGAATGGACGTGGAGAGGATGTTTCCACTAGTGGGACAGACTAGAACTCGAGGTCACAACCTCAGAGTGAAGGGACACTCCTTTAAAACTGAGATGAGGTGGAATTTCTTGAGAGGAGGGTGGCAAATGTGAAACTCATTGCCACAGAGGGCTGTGGAGGCCAGGTCATTAAGTGTCTTTAAGACAGAGATGGATAGGTTCTTGATCAATAAGGGGAACAAAGGTTATGGGGAGAAGGCAGGAGAATGGGGATGAGAATCATATCAGCCATGATTGAATGGCAAAGCAGACTCGATGGGCCAAATGGCCTAATTCTGCTCTGATATCTTATGGTCTCATTGATCACTATCTTTTAGTCACAAAGGCTGAGGGAGTCATGCCTCTCTCAGGGGGTGGCATTTCTCTCAGGAGCACAACACACAAGGGTCTATGTTCACTCAATGTCTGTTCGAGGCAGAGCGACTGCCCCCAATCAATGATCTCCTGTGTCCATTCCTCAGTGCAGAGTTCCTTCAGCCTGATCCTCCCACAGTACTCAGCCTGATACAGAGTTAGCTCTTCTAACCATCAGCCTTTGCTGTTGTCTTCATTTGCTTTATGGTTACACATCAGGTTGTACTCTCTTTAGATCAGTCAGGAATTAGGGTCACGAATGCGGCCATCCGCCCCATTAAGTCCATGCTGGTTCCCTGTGAATCAAACCATTGCCCCGTCGATCCCCGTACCCCTGTCGGTTTATTTCCCTCAATTGCCCATCCAATTTCCTTTTGGAAAGATTCCATCATCTCTGCTTCTCCCCCTTGCCGGAAGTGGGTTCCAGATATTTACCACTTTCATCAAATGCAAATGAATCTGAGAACAGAGAAGGAGGCCATTCCAGCCATTGTACCCATGATATCCCTTTGAACAAGATCTTCCATTAATCCCATATTTCATTTCGAATCTGTCCAGTTCCCTTTTGAAAGATCCAGTTTAATTTTCTTCCTGCACCATTTTCAGACAGTGAATTCCAAATCACAACAACTCATTCTGTTTTAAACCAAACAATTTCACGATATATTGTGTTTGGATTTTCACAGAGGATTTGGAAATGGAGTGACAGTTGTTACTCAAAATTAAGACTCAGTCTTTATTAATGAACATAAGAAATAGGAGCAGGAGTAGGCCATCTAGCCCCTCGAGCCTGCCCCGCCATTCAATAAGATCATGGCTGATCTGACGTGGATCAGTACCACTTACCCGCCTGATCCCCATAACCCTTAATTCCCTTACCGATCAGGAATCCATCCATCCGCGCTTTAAACATATTCAGCGAGGTAGCCTCCACCACCTCAGTGGGCAGAGAATTCCAGAGATTCACCACCCTCTGGGAGAAGAAGTTCCTCCTCAACTCTGTCTTAAACCGACCCCCCTTTATTTTGAGGCTGTGTCCTCTAGTTTTAACTTCCTTACTAAGTGGAAAGAATCTCTCCGCCTCCACCCTATCCAGCCCCCGCATTATCTTATAAGTCTCCATAAGATCCCCCCTCATCCTTCTAAACTCCAACGAGTACAAACCCAATCTCCTCAGCCTCTCCTCATAATCCAAACCCCTCATCTCCGGTATCAACCTGGTGAACCTTCTCTGCACTCCCTCCAATGCCAATATATCCTTCCTCATATAAGGGGACCAATACTGCACACAGTATTCCAGCTGCGGCCTCACCAATGCCCTGTACAGGTGCATCAAGACATCCCTGCTGTTATATTCTATCCCCCTCGCAATATAGGCCAACATCCCATTTGCCTTCTTGATCACCTGTTGTACCTGCAGACTGGGCTTTTGCGTCTCATGCACAAGGACCCCCAGGTCCCTTTGCACGGTAGCATGTTTTAATTTGTTTCCATTGAGATAGTAATCCCATTTGTTATTATTTCCTCCAAAGTGTATAACCTCGCATTTCTCAACGTTATACTCCATTTGCCATATCCTCGCCCACTCACTCAGCCTGTCCAAATCTCTCTGCAGATCTTCTCCGTCCTCCACACAATTCACTTTTCCACTTATCTTTGTGTCATCTGCAAACTTCGTTACCCTACACTCCGTCCCCTCCTCCAGATCATCTATATAAATGGTAAACAGTTGCGGCCCGAGTACCGATCCCTGCGGCACGCCACTAGTTACCTTCCTCCAACCGGAAAAACACCCATTTATTCCGACTCTTTGCTTCCTGTCAGATAGCCAGTCCCCAATCCACTTTAACACACTACCCCCAACTCCGTGTGCCCTAATCTTCTTCAGCAGCCTTTTATGGGGCACCTTATCAAACGCCTTTTGGAAATCCAAAAACACCGCATCCACCGGTTCTCCTCCATCAACCGCCCTAGTCACATCTTCATAAAAATCCAACATGTTCGTCAAGCACGACTTTCCCCTCATGAATCCATGCTGCGTCTGATTGATCGAACCATTTCTATCCAGATGCCCTGCTATCTCCTCTTTAATAATGGATTCCAGCATTTTCCCTACTACAGACGTTAAGCTGACCGGCCTATAGTTACCCGCCTTTTGTCTCCTTCCTTTTTTAAACAGCGGCGTAACATTAGCCGTTTTCCAATCAACCGGCACTACCCCAGAATGCAACGAGTTTTGATAAATAATCACTAACGCATCCACTATTACCTCTGACATTTCTTTCAATACCCTGGGATGCATTCCATCCGGACCCGGGGACTTGTCCACCTTCAGTCCCATTAGTCTACCCAGCACTGCCTCTCTGGTAACATTAATTGTATTAAGTATTTCTCCTGCTGCCAACCCTCTATCGTTAATATTTGGCAAACTATTTGTGTCCTCCACCGTGAAGACCGACACAAAAAACTTATTTAAAGACTCAGCCATATCCTCATTTCCCACTATTAACTCCCCCCTCTCGTCCTCCAAGGGTCCAACATTCACTCTAGCCACTCTATTCCTTTTTATATATTTATAAAAACTTTTACTATCATTTTTTATATTAATTGCTAGCCTAGCTTCATAGTCTATCCTTCCTTTCTTTATCGCTTTCTTAGTCTCTCTTTGTTGTTTCTTAAATTTTTCCCAATCACTTGTTTCTCCACTATTTTTGGCCACTCTGTACGCAGCTGTTTTTATTTTAATACTCTCCTTTATTTCCTTCGTTATCCACGGCTGGTTCTCCCTTTTCTTACAATCCTTGTTTTTTGCTCCATGATCTCCATGAGCGGACTGAGTGTGATGTATCCAAGTTGGGGACTATTCCTAACAAGGAAATTACATTTCTGCAGCTTCTTGCATGACCACAAGATCTTGGAAAGTGTTTTACGGTCAAGTTATTTTGAAGTGTAGTCACTGTTGGTGATGTGGGAAACTGTAGGGGTGCCTCAGAAATGAAAATGATCACTTTCATCTGTATTAACAGTTAAATATAACTAGGTCAAGGAAGCCATGTTCAACTCTAACATGTGATGAGAACTTTATATCATAAAGCTAAAAGCCTCCAGACACGGCTGAGCAAGCAATTAAGGAATTCTTCAATCATTTTGATAAGCTAGAAGACATTATATTCTGCTAAAGTCTGGCTCAAGAAAGAGGCTGATTGTTCAACCTGATCAAGATTAGTAAGAAAGCTTTGTGTCTTTCACAAAGTATATTTTTGAACCATTGTATCTTGTATTAACCAAATATATTAATTAAAGATTACTCTAACAATTAGCTACCAGTCAGTAACAGATGGGTGAATAAGTAGTGAGCCATAATTGAGTTAATGTTAATGAATCAATAATGAATCAGTAGTTATAATGAAAGATTGAGTTTTATTTGCAGTCAAATGTAAAAGTTTAATTGCTGTGTATGTAAAGAATGTGCAGTGAAGATAAATGTACTGGCGAGAGAGACCTTCCAGCTCTGATTAGCCTCAACATTTGTACAGGGATTGTATAGAATCAGATAAAGAGATGGTGTGAAATTATTCTATTGTATTCCTGATAATGACAGAAAATGGGGCAAGTAATTGAGGATACAATTAATCTAGTGACAAAACTGCTTTCTTTCTTCACGACAACCATTACCTCTCCCTTTGCCTTTTGTTCCAGGACATTTTTGACATTTAATCTCGTCGCCCTCTAACCAATCCCTGACTTTCCCTTTTGTTCGACCTGACCCTCCCCCTTTCTCATCAGCATCAAACCCATCACATTTCTCCCTCTAGTTCTGAAGTAGAGTTACATTGGACGTGAAACATTAACTCAGTTTCCCTCTCCACAGATGCTGCCAGACCTGTGTTTTTCCAGTTCTTTCTGTATTTATTTTAGATCTACTTGCAGTGGAGGAAAAACACTATTTATTATCCAGGATAAAATAAATGTCTTTCATCAATTTTTGTGGATCATTTTGTTTATTTGTTTGTTTAGCTATGAGGAGGTTGGAGAAACTTGGTTTGTTCTCACTGGAACAGAGGTTGAGGAGCGACCTGATAGAAGTCTACAATATTATGAGGGGCATGGATAGAATGGATAGTCAAACGCTTTTTCCCAGGGTGGAAGAGTCACAGCTTTAAGGTGTGAGGGGCAAGGTTTAAAGGAGATGTATAAGGCGGATTTTTTACACAGAGTGTACTTTAGAATGGACTTCAGTAAAGCGTTTGACAAAGTCCCTCATGGTAGGCTGGTGAAAAAGGTAGGATCTCATGGGATAAAGGGGGAGATGGCTAGATGGGTGGAGAACTGGCTTGGTCACAGAAGACAGAGGGTGGAAGTGGAAGGGTCTTTGTCCGGCTGGAGGCCTGTGACTAGTGGTGTTCTGCAGGGCTCTGTATTGGGACCTCTGCTGTTTGTGATTTATATAAACGATCTGGAAGAAGGTGTAATTGGGGTGATCAGTAACTTTACGGACGACACAAAATTGGCAGGACTTGCAGATAGTGAGGAGCATTGTCAGAAGCTACAGAAGGATATAGATAGGCTGGAGATTTGGGCAAAGAAATGGCAGATGGAGTTCAATCCTGATAAATGCGAAGTGATGCATTTTGGTAGAAATAATGTAGGGAGGAGCTATACGATAAATGGCAGAACCATAAAGGGTGTAGATACGCAGAGGGACCTGGGTGTGCATGTCCACAGATCCTTGAAGGTGACGTCACAGGTGGAGAAGGTGGTGAAGAAGGCATATGGCATGCTTGCCTTTATAGGACGGGGCATAGAGTATAAAAGTTGGGGTCTGATGTTGCAGATGTATAGAACGTTGGTTCGGCCGCATTTGGAATACTGCGTCCAGTTTTGGTCGCCACACTACCAGAAGGACGTGGAGGCTTTGGAGAGAGTACAGAGGAGGTTTACCAGGATGTTGCCTGGTATGGAGAGGCTTAGTTATGAGGAGAGATTGGGTAAACTGGGGTTGTTCTCCCTGGAAAGACGGAGGATGAGGGGAGACTTAATAGAGGTGTATAAAATTATGAAAGGCATAGATAGGGTGAACGGTGGGAAGCTTTTCCCCAGGTCGGTGGTGACGTTCACGAGGGGTCATAGGTTCAAGGTGAAGGGGGGGAGGTTTAACACAGATATCAGAAGGACATATTTTACACAGAGGGTGGTGGGGGCCTGGAATGCGCTGCCAGGCAAGGTGGTGGAGGCGGACACACTGGGAACGTTTAAGGCTTATCTAGACAGCCATATGAACGGAGTGGGAATGGAGGGATACAAAAGAATGGTCTAGTTTGGACCAGGGAGCAGCACGGGCTTGGAGGGCCGAAGGGCCTGTTCCTGTGCTGCATTGTTCTTTGTTCTTGAAGGTGGTGGGTGCCTGCAACTCGCTGCCGGGGGTGGTAGTGGAAGCGAATACGGTAGTGACTTTTAAGGGGCATCTGGACAAATACATGAATAGGGTGGGAATAGGGTAATATGGTCCCTGGAAGGGTAGGGGGTTTTAGTTAAGTCAGGCAGCATGATCAGTGCAGGCTTGGAGGGCCTGTTCTTGTGCTGTAATTTTCTTTGTTCTTATTTCATTGGAAATGTGCTCTCCCAGGCTCAAAGAGCATCAGCTCATTGGAAGCAGAGGGATGAAACCAGCCAGTCCAACAGAAAGAAAACCCTTCAACCTTCCACTTCACCAACTGTCAGAATGAACATGGTTCAGTCCTGGATGTGACTAACAGCAGAAACCAACTCGATAATCATTTGTGAATCTGTTGGTGTTTCTGCAGGTTGGATAACCGAGTCAATCCCTTCCCACACACAGAGCAGGCGAACGGCCTCTCCCCAGTGTGAACTCGCTGGTGTATCTGCAGTGCAGATGACCATTTAAATCTCATTGTGCAGTGAGAGCAGCTGAACGGTCTCTCCTCAGTGTGAATGCGCTGGTGGGACACCAGATCCACTGAGCTTTTGAATCCGCTCCCACAGTCAGAACATTTAAAGGGTCTCTCATTGCTGTGAATGAGATTGTGTCTCAGCAGGATGGATAACTGAGTGAACCCGTTCCCACACACAGAGCAGGTGAATGGCCTCTCCCCAGTATGAACTCGCTGGTGTTTCCGCAGGTGGAATGACGTTCTAAACTTCTTTGAGCAGTGAGAGCAGCTGAACGGTCTCTCCTCAGTGTGAGTGCGTTGGTGGGACACCAGTTCTCGAGAACTTTTAAACCCACTCCCACAGTCAGTACATTTAAAGGGTCTCTCATTGGTGTGAGTGACTTTGTGACTCAGCAGGTGGGAAATGGGAGTGAATCCCTTCCCACACTGAGAGCAGGTGAACGGTCTCTCCCCGGTGTGAACTCGCTGGTGTCTCTGCAGGCTGGATGACTGAGTGAATCCCTTCCCACACACAGAGCAGCTGAACGGTCTCTCTCCAGTGTGACTGCGTCGGTGAGTTTCCAGCTCTGATGGGGCATTGTATCCCTTCCCACATTCCCCACATTTCCACGGTTTCTCCATGGTGCGGGTGTCCTTGTGACTCTCCAGGTTAAACAATCAGTTAAATCTCACACAGAACACGGGTACAGTCTCTCCCCGCTGTGAATGCTGCGATGTATTTTCAGGCTGTGTAACTGGTGAAAGCTCTTTCCACACTCAGTTCACTGGAACACTCTCACTCGGGTGTGTGTGTGTCTCGGTGCTTTTCCAGTCACATTGATGTTGAGAATCGTCTGAAGCAGAAAGAAGAGAGAAACATTTCACCTTCTAGAATCAAAGGTCAGTGATATTCAGGTCCCGATAAATTGAATGCTGATGTGATGTTTGTTTTGAGTTTTTGTCTGTAAATCCTCACCTTCTGATATCCTGTAAAACGAGTTTGAAAAAGTCATCACAGTCAGTACAGGATCGAAATTCAGAACAGACAATTCTAGTTTCTTTCCTCTCTCATTCCCCAAAAGGTGTAAATATCCATCCCACACACTCTCCCTCCATTCTCACTCTGCTGTATCTAATATTCACCCTCCCAATTCTCCTGAAGGTGCTGATTGAGGCTGATTGACAGATCCATGCTCACTGCTTCCTGTCCTGGACACAGAGAGCTGAAAATCTCCATGCAGGCTTCCGGCCGAACAGAAATATGACTATATTCCTCGACTAAGAATGTTTTAAATGGATTGTTTCAGTTAGTGAAGATACAGGGGGTTGTGATTGATGATAGTCTTGAACTTGCTGCCTGTGAGGGCGGTCATAGAGTTTGACAGCACGGAAAGAGGCCCTTCAGCCTATCGTGTTTGCGCCGACCATCAAACACCTTTCTATTCTCATCCCATTTTCCACTCTTGGTGCGTAACCTTGTATGCTATGACATTTCAAGAGCTCATCTAAATACTTCTTAAATGTTTCATGCAGTGAGTTCCAGATTCCCACCACCGTCTGAGTGAAAAGGTTTTTCCTCACATCTCCTATAAACCTACTGCCCCTGAACTTAAATCCATGCCTTTGGTTATTGCCCCCTCTACTAAAGAGAAAAGTTCCTTCCTGTCCCCCTCCATCTGTGCCCCTCAGAATTTTATACACCTCAATAAGGTCCCCCTCACCCTTCTCTGCTCCAAGAAAAACAACGCCAGCCTATCCAGTTTCTCTTGATAGCTGAAACACTCCAGCCCAGGCAACACCCTGGGGAATTTCCTCTTCACCTTCTCCAGTGCAATTACATCCTTCCTATAGTGTGGCGACCAGAACTGCACACAGTACTCCAGCTGTGGCCTATCCAGTGTTTTATACAGCTCCATCATAACCTCCCTGCCCTTACAGTCAATGCCTCGGTTAATAAAGGCAAGTATCCCATGTGCCTTCTGAACCACCTTATGTAGCTGTCCTACTGTCTTCAGAGATCTATGAACATACGCACCAAGGTCCCGCTGATCCTCTGTACCTCCGAGGATCTGACTATTCATTGTGCATTCCGAGATGCCGCTTTTAAAAATTGCTTCAATTGAAGCTAAAATGTAACCAAATGACTTCAACCAAGCACAGCATGTCAATACTACACTTGATCTTCGCCAAAAGGCCGAGAAGCGATCCCTCCTGCTCTTAATATACTGACAGAACACCTCTGGATTTACTCACAGATGTTGCCCTCTTTTTAGGTCAAACCAAATAAACAAACTCAGGTTAAGTCAGGACAAAGTAAAAGGGGCAGCTCCCCAAAAAGGAGGGGGAACAGCCCGAACAGAAATCAAAGTACAAAGGAAACTTAAAAACATCAAATTAAAATGTGATTATTAGGGTCAATAATGCACCCCAACCCCTGCGGTGCCCAGCGGGCCCGGAAGGCGTCAACCGCGCCCGTGGACACTGCATGCTCCCTCTCCAGGGACACGCGGCTGCGAACGTAGCCGCGGTAGAGGGGAAGACAGTCAGGATGGACGGCCCCCTCGATCGCCCGCTGCCTGGACCGGTAAATGGCACGTTTCGCCAGGCCCAGGAGCAGGTTCACGAGGAGGTCGCCATCCCGACCATCCCCTCTCCGCATCGGGTGTCCGTAGATCAGGAGCGTGGGACTGAAGTGCAAACAAAACATTAATAAAAGGTTCTTTAGGAAAACATAAAGGGAGTGCAGCCTAAGACACACAACATAGACATGGTCCACGGACTCCACAAGGCCGCAGAAAGGGCAGTCTTCGGAGCCCGTGAACCAGTGAATCCTACGGTTGTGCGGAACTGCTGCATGCATCACCCTCCACCCCAGGTCCCCGACGTAATTGGGGGAGATCCCTCCGTAGAGGGACCTCCAGCGGGGACCTCCGCCGCCCGGCGGTAACAAGGCCCGCCAAGGTGTATCCGGGCGACAGGCAAGGAGGCAGAGATGGAAGGTGTGCAGCAGCAGCCCGCACAGGAAACGCCTCCGCGCGGTAGAAAAAGGCACGGAGGACATTTCCGCGAGGCGGCTCAGGCTGTGGGGCACCTCACCCAGGGGAGGGGGCTGAGGCTTTGGGCCAATGTGGAATTCCGCCCGAACAGGGGAACGCTCGGGCGGGATCCCACCGCACGCCTGCGCCGTCTCCAGTTTGTGTGCAGTTTCGGGGCCGAGCACGACCGTCCTAAGGTCTAGGATGGCTTTGGCTGCGCGCCGGACGGACGTCCCCGCGCGCTCAGCCAGCACGCGGGGACTCATCCAGCCCGCCCCTCCGCCATCGAGCACGTCCCCGATTCTGGTCACCCCGGCGTCCACAGCCCCCCTCTCCGCCAGCCACCTGAAGTCATACGGCTGGAGGAGCGGATTCCTGAGCAGCGGCTCTCGCATGAGAGCCGCTACTCCTGACGGGGGAGAGCTGCGTCGCGAGGCGACCTTGTTCCAGACAGTGAGGAGGTCCTGGTAAAAGACGGGCAACTCCTGCAGGGAGGTCGAAACACGCCCCAGTTCGATATGCAGGAGCTGCACGTCATAATTGAGGCCGTGCCACTGGCGGAAGAAATACGTCGCCATGGCACACCACTGTGGAGGGGGCTCAACGTAAAGGTACCTCTGCAGGGCCTGGAGGCGGAAGGTCGCTATCTGAGTGCGGAGGCACACCAGACCTTGTCCGCCCTCCTCATGCGGGAGATGCAGGACCGCAGCAGGGACCCAGTGCAGTCGATTGCCCCAGAAGAACCGCAGGAGGGTTCTCTGGATATCGGCGACAAAGCCAGGGGGAGGGGTCAAAGGGACCAGCCGGTACCACAGCATGGAGGCGAGCAGCTGGTTTATGACGCGAATTCGCGCCCCGTAGGACAGCACTCGGAGCAGTTCTGTCCAGCGACTCAGGCGGGCGGAGACTTTGGCCTCCAGCTCCCGCCAGTTCGCCGGCCAGGATTCCTTGGCTGGGCAGAGATGGGTCCCCAAGTAGAGGAGGTTGGTCCTGCTCCAGGTGAAAAACCCGAGCTCCGTCTCCCAAGGACCGACGAGTCCGGAGCACTTAGCCCAGTTGATCCTGGCGGAGGACGCGGCGGAGTACACCGCCTGGCATTCTCACATCCTCCGCAGGTCAGCCGGGACCTCAGATGTGGAGACAGGAGGAGGTTTGAGTCTGTCTGAAGATCAATCTTCATTCACACAAAGCCCGCGCTCTGAGTGGCTGGAAGACCAGAGTCCTTCTGGTCCTCCAACTCTTCCCATTGGTCAACACCTCAGTATGAAGATCAGAGGGTGGGCTCTCCCCCGCACATGCGCAGCTTCCCCCTCCCTTAGACATGTGCAGTCCTGGGCCGGGGGGAGGGGGAGCTCACCGAGCGGCTTCTCACTCTGTCCGGAGCCGTCAGCCAGTTGCCTGGAAACCTTGGCTCGAGGAGGTGTAGGGGGAGGGGAACAATGGGTGGGGGCGGGGCTCCCAGGTCCGCGAGCCGGGCCTGCTCACTGGAACCCGGAGACGTCACCGCGGAGCGCAGTGAGTCCTATTGGCTGATTCAGGCAGGGCTCCATTGTGACATCACAATGTGGAAGTTGACCAATGAGCTTCAGAGTGAAACTTCCTCCTCTGGACAACATCTGGGAGGAAATCAATGTTTCCCCCTTTCCATTTCTTTTCTCATTCTGGGGGAAATTGGGGACTTGCAGCAACTGAAGGGAAAGGAAGTGAATCCAGTCTGTATATTCCACACATTTCTACTCCAGTAATGTAGACATTTATCTGTCTGGCAGCCGGCATGGACATTTTCAGCTCTCTGCATCCAGGGCAAGAAGCAGTGAGCATGGATCTGTCAATCACACATGAGGACGGCCTCAACCGGGATCTTGAGTTCATGTAACCCCCACCACTTGCCTGGGCTTGCAAAATCTCACTAACTGTCCTGGCTGGAGACAATACACATCTCTTTAACCTGTGCTTAACCCTCTCTCCACTCACATTGTCTGTACCTTTAAGACTTGATTACCTGTAAAGACTTGCATTCCAACCATTATCTTGTAAATTGAGTTTGTGTCTTTATATGCCCTGTTTGTGAACAGAACTCCCACTCACCTGATGAAGGGGCAGCGCTCCGAAAGCTAGTGGCTTATGCTAACAAATTAACCTGTTGGATTTTAAACTGGTGTTGTGAGACTTCTTACTGTGCTTACCCCAGTCCAACGCCGGCATCTCCACACTCTGAGTGGAAACAGAGACAAGTAGGAGAGGCCGGAGGTGAGGAGAGAGATTTTATACATCTACAACTCAACAGGAACTTTGACAGAATTTCCAAACCCTGTGAACACCATCAGCTCCAAGTTCCACTCCAACTCACACACCATCCTGACTTGTCTAACATCCAGTACTGAAAGAACAGAAATTTATTTCATATAAATACTGGGAAGACTGAACCCATTGTGTTCAGTCCCCACTACAAACTCCACTCCCTCGCCAACAACTTTATCTCTCTTCCTGGCAACTGTCTGAGGCTGAACCAGGCTGTTCACAACCAGGGTGAAATAGTTCATCCCAAGATGAGCTTCCAGCCACATGTCCACATCATCATCAAGACCACTTTCATTCATAGAAGCATTAATAGTAATTAATAATAATGAATAATAAAATACAGTGGAGAAGGAGGCCATTCAGCCCATCGAGCCTGCACCGACAACAATCCCATCCAGGCCCTATCCACATATTTACCTGTTAATCCCCCTGATACCAAGTGGCAATTTATCATGGCCAATCCGTCTAACCGGCACATCTTTGGACTGTGGAAGGAAAACCGGAACACCCGGAGGAAACCCACACAGACACGGGGAGAATGTAGAAACTCTGCACAGACAGCGACCCGAGGCTGGAATTGAACCCGGGTCCTTGGTGCTGTTAGGCAGCTGCACTAACCACTGTGCCACCGGGCCACATGTCAGTGCCATCGCCCGACTCCAGCCCAGTCTCAGCTCATCTGGAACCCTCACCCATTCCATTGTGATGTCGCACTCTCACCCATTCCATTGTGACGTCACACTCTCACCCATTCCATTGTGACGTCACACTCTCACCCATTCCATTGTGACGTCACACTCTCACCCATTCCATTGTGACGTCACACTCTCACCCATTCCATTGTGACGTCACACTCTCACCTATTCCATTGTGACATCACACTCTCACCCATTCCATTGTGATGTCACACTCTCACCCATTCCATTGTGACGTCACTCTCACCCATTCCATTGTGACGTCACAGCTTCACCCATTCCAATGTGACATCACACCCTCACCCATTCCATTGTGACGTCACACCCTCACCCATTCCATTGTGACGTCACACCCTCACCCATTCCATTGTGACCTCACACTCTCACCCATTCCATTGTGACGTCAGGGCTTCACTCTCCGATCACAATCCCTGCCGGCCTCCCACATGCAGCCTCAATGGCGGCAGTCAGCCCGGGTCTAACACTACAAGCTGCCGCTCCATTTGGTACAAAGGGGGGGACCGGGAAGTTCATTTCCGGGGTTTGGGTTTGAACAACATGTTTACGAAACCTCTCCACCCACCCGCCACATTTATCATTCCCCGCGCGCCCCCTCTACCTCGTATTGATTCTCGCTTCCAAGTTGAAACCGTCCGTCCGTCGCCATTACCCGCACTGCGCATGCTTCAGGTCCCGCCCCTCATTCACTCCGATTGGTTGGAGGACCAGCCGCTCCCGCTCGGTCCTCCAGCCCCACCCCTCATTCACTCCGATTGGTTGGAGGACCAGCCGCTCCCGCTCGGTCCTCCAGCCCCGCCCCTCATTCACTCTGATTGGTTGGAGGACCAGCCGCTCCCGCTCGGTCCTCCAGCACCGCCCCCTCTTCCTATTGGTCCAGACCTGCCGTCAATCAGTGCCCGGGCATTGTGATGTGGTAAGAAGTTTAACAACACCAGGTTAAAGTCCAACAGGTTTATTTGGTAGCAAAAGCAGATGTGGAGCATGCGCAGTGTCATTGCTGTCCTTGGCGCTTGTTTGTCCCGGAGAAGCGGAGTCAGCGTTAGGCGGTGGCTGGGAGGATTTGGAAACACTTTGTGGATCCGCAAACCCTTCAGAATCATTGTCAGCTCCCTGGTTTGCAGCTGCGGGGCTTCTCCCTCCCTCCCTCCCTCCCTCCCGGGAACAGACCCAGGTTAACGGCCCCATCCTGGCTCAGCCACTGGAGGATGGTTCACATCAGAGGATGGGGGAGGGGGACAATAAATAAGAGGTTACACTTTGTCCTCAAATCAATGAGGACTCTGATCTCTGGGAAGGAAGGAAACCCTGGGAGGTGGGTGGGGAGGATTCACAAACACCCGCTGGAGGACCCAACACACCCAATAAGACCCATTGGTTTTATTGTCAGTCTGCAGACAGCAGCTGGAGAACTGAACCCAGTAAGAAGTCTCACAACACCAGGTTAAAGACCAACAGGTTTATTTGGTCGCAAAAGCCACAAGCTTTCGGAGCCTTAAGCACCTTCAGGTGAGTGGGAGTTCTGTTCACAAACAGGGTATATAAAGACACAAACTCAATTTACAGAATAATGGTTGGAATGCGAATACTTACAGCTAATCAAGTCTTAAAACCACATCATGAACTGAACCCAGACAGAGGAGAGGGAGGGAGAAAACTGGGAGTGGAGGAAAGAAATGGTGGAGATGGGTTTGGATTTCAGCCCAGGGAGGAGGGAGAGTGTGTGGGACAGGGATTTACAGATTTGGGGGAACAAGAAAGGAAAAAATGTTCCAGAGAAACTGGAATTGTTCAGAATTTCTATCCTGTTCTGAGTGTGATGACTTTTCTAAACGTTTTTTACAGGATATTCGAAGTGAAGGAACGGCAGACAGAAAACTCAAACGGGACATCACATCTGACAAAGTCATTCAGTTCCTTAGGAGCTGAATATCCTCGGTCTTTGAATGTGGAAGGAGAAATATTTGTCTGTTCTGCCTGTGGGCAAAGAAATTTAACATCAGTGTGACCGGAAAAGCATCGGGACAAACACACACCCGAGTGAGAGTGTTCCAGTGAACTGACTGTGGAAAGATCTTTAACCAGTTACACAGCCTGAAAAAACATCACACTTTTCACAGCAGGGTGAAATGATATGCATGTTGTGTGTGTGGACCAGGCTTTAACTGATCATCCAACCTGGAGAAGCACAAGGACACCAGCACCATGGAGAAACCGTGGGAATGTGTGGATTGTGGGAAGGGATTCGGTTTCCCATCACAATTGGAAGTTCATCGGCGCAGTCACACTGGGGAGAGACCGTTCACCTGCTCCGTCTGTGGGAAGGGATTCACCCATTCATACAATCTTCTGACTCACCAATGGGTTCACACTGGGGAGAGGCCGTTCACCTGCCCTGTGTGTGGGAAGGGATTCACTCGCTCATCCCACATTGTGACACACCAACTTGTTCACACTGATGAGAGACTGTTTACATGTTCTGACTGTGAGAAGAGTTTTAAATGCAAAAAAGATCTGCTGACGCATCAACGTATTCACACTGGGGAGAGACCGTTCAACTGCTCTGTGTGTGGGAAAGGATTCATTCAGTCATCCCACTTGCAGACACATCAACTTGTTCACTCTGATTACAAACTTTTTAATTGTTCCCACTGTGAGAAGAGCTTTAAAAATATAAAGGATCTGCTGACGCACCAATATGCTCACACTGGGGAGAGGCCATTCACCTGCTGTGTGTGTGGGAAGGGATTCAGCCGTCCATCTGCCCTATTGAACCACCAGAGAATTCACACTGGGGAGAGGCCCTTCACCTGCTCAGACTGTGGGAAGGGATTCATTAATTCATCCAACCTTCTGATACACCAGCAACTCCACACAGGCGATCGACCGTTCACCTGCTCTGAATGTGGGAAGGGATTCACCCGTTCATACAACCTTCTGACACACCAGCAGGTTCACAGTGAGGAGAGGCCATTCACTTGCTCCGTGTGTGGGAAGGGATTCACTCGTTCATCCAACCTATTGAATCACCAGCGAGTTCACACTGGGGAGAGGCCGTTCACCTGCTCCACGTGTGGGAAGGGATTCAGTCAGTCATCCAACCTGCTGACACATCAGAGAGTTCACAGTGGGGAGAGGCCATTTACCTGCTCTGTCTGTGGGAAGGGATTTTCTCATTTATCTTATCTTCTGAAACACCAGCGAGTTCACACTGGGGAGAGGCCGTTCACCTGTAATGTCTGTGGAAAGGGATTTATTCAGTCCTCCCACCTGCTAACACACCGGCGAGTTCACAAACGACTGCAAGTTTTGGATTCTACACTTAATGATGCTGTTAATCATATCCAGGACTGAATCGTGTTCACTCTGACAGGCTTCATCCGTTGAGGTTTAATATTCTGAATAAATACGAAACAGACCAGCTTTGTTTTTTAAAATTGTTGTAGATTTTTGTCTTTCCCACCTGACTGTTTAACATCACCAGGCTGGAGCTCAGAAAAGACAATCTGGGGAGGATTATATGGCAAACAGGACGCAGTCCTTCAGGGTCACAGAGAGGGACAAACAGCACTTTGGTCTTCCTCTTCTCTCTTCACGACAGCAAAGTACCCGTGTGGTTTAATCCTGAGATGTGCAAGAATCTCAGTCGCTCCCTTCCATGTTTCAGTGCTCCTAGACCAGGAACAGAAGTTCCTTTACAACTGTGTTTAGAGTCAGGAAGAACAACAGTGAATGCTGGAAGCATGCTGCTAAATCAGAGATTGGTGCAAAACTGGGATCTGTTCCTGACTGAGAGTGAAACGGCAAGATTAGATTTCCAGACTGAAAAAGCAGAAAAGTCTAAAATATTTTAATGTGTTTGTGTGTCAGTGCCAGTTTATTGAACAGAAACCAGTTTAAAATAAATTGGTTAAAGTCTGCATTAAAGTAGCAGCTGGAGAGTTCAAAGGAACCTGTTATCTGCTGGGACAATTAGACAACAATTTGATTCCCAGATAAAAAGGAGCTACAGCGTGTCCAAGAATTCCCAGTTTTATTGATGTGGTTTCCCACACACTGTCCTTTTAAATAAACCTCACTCCTATCAACCTTTAACCATTATAAACAGAATAGAGAGAAGAGTGAAGCTGTGCCTGTCCCTTTAACTGGAAGCTGAGCAGCATCAAGCCCCAACTGTCCCTTTAAGAATGGGTGATGTGCTCAGCTGAAGATTCCTATTGGTAGTTTTCTGGATGATCTCCTTATTTTGGATTATTCTCAGTGATTCTCAGTTGTGTGAACCTCTGCTCACTCACTTAATATCTCTCCTCTCTGTCAGATACTCAATATCTCTCCTCTCTGTCAGGTACTCACTTAATATCTCTCCTCTATCAGATACTCACTTAATATCTCTCCTCTCTGTCAGATACTCAATATCTCTCCTCTATCAGATACTCACTTAATATCTCTCCTCTCTGTCAGATACTCAATATCTCTCCTCTCTGTCAGGTACTCACTTAATATCTCTCCTCTCTGTCAGATACTGACTCACTTAACATCGCTCTCCTCTCTCTCAGACACTCATTTCACTTACCTTCCACCCCTACACTCAATTAAACACGCTCCTTTCTCTCACTCACTTAACCTCTCTCTCAAATACTGTCTAAGTCACTTAACCTCTATCTTTCTCTCAGACACTCATTCATTTAACTTTTCTATGTCAGATAGTGCTGAAACTCACTCAATTTTTTCATTCTCCGGTTATCTCTCTCTAAAAAAGCACCAAACACCTTCAATCTCTCTTCTCTGTCTGAGACAACATCGAATTTACAGAGACTCAATCTCTGTTTTTTTTATTCATACGTGGGAAATAGGTGTCGCTGACTGGCCAGCATTTATTACCCATCCCTAGTCGCCCTTGTTCAGAGGGCAGCTGAGAGGCAACCACGTTGCTGTGGCCCTGGAATCACATGTAGACCAGACTGGGTAAAGACGGCAGATTTCCTTCCCTAAAAGACATTAGTGAACCAGGTGGGTTTTTCTGACAATATTTTCATGGTCATCACTCGATTCTTAATTCCAGATTTTTAAAATTGAATTCAAATTCCACCATCTGCCATGGCGGTATTCGAATCTGGGTCCCCAGAAAATTTGCTGAGTTTCTGCATTAACATCTAGCGATAATACCACGAGGCCATTGTCTCCCCACTTCTCTCTCCCACTTCCTCTGACAGGCCCTGACTCACTCTCATTTTCTGATATCCCTCTTTGGGGGAAACTCATTCCTTTCTATAATTTCCCCTCATCTCTCCCAGTGATGACCCTCAGTCCATCTCCCAATTCATTGACTGTTAAAAACCCAAATAATCTTTGTTTATTGTTTAACATGGGAATGGAGGTGAATGTAATGCTGAGAGCGGCAGCAATCTGTGTGGTTGTTCTTGATGCTGTCAGAGTGAGTTCACCTTCACAGGCAGGAAGAATATTCACGGTGATAACATCTCAAACTGATGTCGCCTGTTTCATTTTCAGGAAATACAACTTCCTGTTTCTCTGCTGCCGGTTGCAAACCGCACATCTCACTTCTGAGCAAAAAATAAATCCAGGGGCCACAATCTGGTGAGAACATCTGTCAGTGCGGCCTATATCCGTCCACAGAGACCGGGCAGAGTCACACAGGATCAGAGTCACACAGGATCACATTGCGGTGATATTTACAAATGAGCCTGTTATTTCTGTTCAGAGTCTCCATTCCAGATATAATGTGCTGTGTTTGTGGATCAGTCACTGAGTTCCCTCTGCTCCCCATAGCCAGGAACTGATAGCCTGCTCCCTTAGATTTTATATCATTCTCTCTGAATTGCTTGTTTCCTCTGTTTCTCAGCTTTTATCTCTGACCACCTCATCTTTCTGATTTTTAAAATCTCTGTCAATTTTTCTCTATCTTTCTGTCTCTCTTTTGTATCTCTCTCAGTCTCTGTGTGTTCCTATTTAATCAAGAGTTCAAAATCATGAAGGGTTTCTGATTGATTATAAAAGGAAAAACAGGGAAAAAAGAAGAAAAGCTCAGCAGGTCTGGGAGCATCTGTTTAAGAGAAATAGTTAACATTTTGAGTCCATATGATTCTTCAGGGCAGGAAAAATGTAGGTTTTTCTGTCTTAGATCAGGGTACGTGATGGGGAGGTTTAATAAAAATGTTTAAAATGACAAACGATTTATGATAGTGTCAATGGAGCGGAACTGTTTCCCAGAAGCAGGAGGGTCTGTCGATGGAGAGAATCTATTTCACAAGTGCAGGAAGCTCTGTCGATGGGGAGAATCTATTTCCCAGATATTGGAGGGTCTGTCGATAGGAAGAAACTGTTTCCCAGGTGCAGGAGGGTCTCTCAGCAGAGGACACAGAGAGTTAACATAATTGACAACGTAACTGGAGGAGGTGATGAGGATAATTTTTTACACAATAATTTGATGCAATCTGGAATGCACAAACTGACAGGTGCTCGAAGCAGGTTTAATAGTAAATTTCAAAGGGAATTGGATAAATACTTGCAGAGGGTAAATTGACAGAGTTATGGTGAATGGGATTAATTGGACAATTCATTCATCTTTGTGACATTCTGAATGTTTCTCTCCTGAGGTGTTAATATTTGATCTTTTCAGTCACAATGTGTCTCAAACAGAAGATCAAAACATTAGGTTTGATGAGCTGTCAGGTCTGTTTCCTGTGTGCCTGTGTAACTTAAGAATTGCAGATAACCATGAGAAGGAACTGATTATTTTCAGTTCCTCTAACAGATAAAGCTCAGATGTCAGAAATCTCTGGAGTTCCCCATGTCCTCATTATTCTCCCCTTGAGTATAACAGCTCTCAGTCAAGCAGAGTCAGTAACACATGTCTCTGCCATGATGTTTGCATTCCTATTTTCCCACTCACCTCCCAGTGACACTCAGCATAACACACAAACCTCAAAATATCATTGCTCCCTTACATCATGTCCTATTACAAGCAAATATTTGTTGGGCCTCTTGTCTCCCTTAATGTCAGGTTACCTGCAGTTAAAATGACCTCAGAGACACTGGAACCGATCTTTGTGATTATTATTGTTACACCAGATTCCAATCAGCCCCAGGACCTGCAGTTGTAAAATGCAGTAACATTTTAATATCAGGCAGGTTATTGTTAAATAGTAAGTGGCAGAGTGACAAATAACAGAATTGGAATATATTATATCAATAGACCATGACTCACTCGCTATCAAATGAGACCCAAACTTTGGTTATGGTGCACGAGATATTGACTGTATTATCATTACATTGGATCCCCGGGCCTAGAATACCCGACGCTAAAATGCCATCCTGACTACCTTTCATGGGAGTTCACCTCTGTTAGCCTGACAGCAGTTTACATCCCACCCCACGCAGACGTGAAGACGGCATTGGATGAAATATACACCACCACAAATAGCCTTGAGACGAGGCCTTGTCCTGAGGCCTTGTTCATCGTAGCCGAAACTTCAATCAGGCCAAGCTCAAGGGTGTTCTACCAAGGTACCTGCAACACATCTCCTGTTCCATCAGAGGCCCAAACATCCTAGACCACTGCTATACAAATATCAAAAATGCCCACACCTTGGAAAATCATGTCTGTGCTCCTGCTCCCAGCTTAAAAGCAAAAACTGAAATGGGAGAATCTGCCAGAGAAAGTCGTGCAATATTGGTCTGAGGAATCGGATGATCTCCTACTAGACTGCTTAGAGTCAGTAGATTGGTCAGTATTTAAAAACTCTGTGACCAGCCTGAACGAGTCCTCCACTACAGTAACTGACTCATTAGTAAGCGTGTAGAAGACTGCGTGCCAAAGAAGCAAATCCATGTGTTTCCCAACCAGAAACCATGGATGAACAGGGATATCCACTGTCTGCTGAAGTTTAGATCTGAGACGTTCATGTCAGGCGACACTGACCTATACAAGACAGCCAGATATGATCTATGAAGATCCATCAAAGATGCCAAAAGACAGTACCGGATCAAGCTAGAATCCTAGGCTATCCACATGGATTCCCGTCGACTATGGCAAGGTCTGCAAGACATAAAAGGCTACGAGATTAAGGCAGGTAAAATCACCGGCTCCAATGCACCCCTCCCCACTGAGCTCAACACATTCTATGCCCGTTGTGAGCAAGAGGTCAGCGAGAGCACGCCCTCCATCCCAGAAGCCTCGAATGATTCTGTATGTTAGGTCACCAGTGCAGACATCAGAGTAGCCTTCTCAAAAGTCAACCCATGGAAAGCAACTGGCCCAGACGGGGTACCCCAATGAGCACTGAGGTCCTGCGTGGACCAGCTGGCAAGGGTATTCACAGACATCTTCAACCTCTCATTACAACAATCTAAGGTCCCTACCTGCTTCAAGAAGAGGACCATCATCCCGATACCAAAGAAAAGCCAGGGCAGCGTGCCTTAATGACTATCATCCGGTGGCTCTGACAAACCATCTTTTTGTGATTCATGCACAAGGACACCCAGGTCCCTTTGCGCAGCAGCATGCTGCAATTTATTACCATTTAAATGCATGGTTGGGGACCCCGCGCACCCCCGACATTCTCTCTTCCACCTTCTTCCATCGGGAGGGGGATGCAGAGGTCTTGAGGTCGCGTGCCGACCGACTCGAGAGCAGCTTCTTCCCGTGCTGCTGTCGGACTTTTGGGTGGGCCTATCTTGCATTGGGTTGGTCTTTCTCTGCACCCTAGCTGTGGCTGTGGCACTGCATTCTGCGCTCTCTCATTTCCTTCTCTATGAACGGTATGTTTTGTCTTTATAGCGCAGAAGAAACAATACTTTTCATTGTATGCTAAAACATGTGACAATAAAAAAAAATAGTCCATTTTGCTGTTATTCCTACCAAAATGGATGACCTCACATTTACCAACATTGTACTCGATTTCTGTTGGAAAAATAGGTTGCATGCTTACTTTTTAATTATACAATGTTCAGAGCACTAAATTTGACACACACAATCATAGAATCCCTATAGTGCAGAAGAAGGCCATTCGGCCCATCAAGCCTGCACCGACAACGATCCCATCCAGGCCCTATTCCTGTAATCTCATGCCCCAACATGAAAGGGGCAATTTATCATGGCTAATCCACCTAACCTGCACATCTTTGGACTGTGGGAGGAAACCCACGCAGACACAGGGAGAATGTGCAAACTCCACACAGTAAACTGAGGCTGGAATTGAACCCAGGTCCCTGGCGCTGTGAGGCAGCAGTGCTGACCACATGTGACCAATAACCAAGGACATGGCAGACATGACCAGTGTGTGAATTGCTGATGAATGGTCTTGTCCCTGTTGTTCCAATCTGTGTCCACAAAGGTACAATCCAATGGCAGAGCCATTGCCCAGCATTCACTGCGGGAGCTGCTGCGCAGGCGCACTGTTAGGTTGTGATTGGAGCATGCGCGGTGCGGGTGCTGCAGCTTGATGGAAGCGCGAGGCGGTCGTGTGGCTTTCGCAACGGGTGAAATAAAACACCCAGTGTGGGTGGGGAACGGAGCCGGTGGGTGGAGAGATTTCATTACCACCAGACTCGGCTCGCAAAGTTCGAGTAAAAATCTAACGGTCCCCCATTTGGACCGAGACGGTTGTTCTCTCGGTGTCGGGCCGGGCTCGCCGGCCGCCATCTTTATAAGGGGCAATGTTCCGGCAAGGGCGCTGCCATCTTTATAAGGGGCAATGTTCCGGCAAGGACGCTGCCATCTTTATAGGGGGCAATACCAGCAGCAGGACAGAGCTTTATGCATTTCTATGTTAAAAGCAAAATTCTGTGAGTTCTAGAAATCTGAAATAAAAACCGAAAATGGTGGATTGCTAACCTGGACTGACAATAATGTATTTACAGGATACTCGGAGGAGAGAATTCACAATTCAAAACATTGTATCTAGATTCAGTCGATTCATCAAGATCATTGACCTTTGAATGTGTAAAGAAGCTGTTCTGTCTGTGGGAAATGATTTCAGCTATCAATGTGTCTGGTATTTGGATATAAGACTGATAATTTCAAAACCAGGACTCTGCTTGACTGGAAATCATGACAAAGTACTGCAGATGCTGAAATCTGATGAAGGGTCATCCTGACTCGAAAAGTTGGCTCTATTCTCTGTCCACAGATGCTGTCAGACCTGCTGAGAGTTTCCAGCAGTTTCTGCTTTTGTTGTGACTGGGAATCAATGTGGGTGAGCAGGCACTGAGGTCTTGGGGCTAACTGGACTTGCTGTCATAGAGTCACACAGCACAGAAAGAGGTCCTTCAGCCCATAAGTGAACAAGCAAGGAAAAGATGTTCCACAGCATCAGAATTGTCTATTTAGAATTTCTGTCCTGTACTTACGAGGATTCATTTTATAAACTCCTTTTACAGGCTATGAGAAAGGGAGGAATTCCAAACAAGAACATCAAACCAAACATGACATCCAACATCTACTCACTTGATTCATCAGCGCTTGAATATTGTGAACCTTTGAATGTGGAATGAGAAATGTTTCTCTGTTTCTGTCTGAGGATTTCAAACTGAAAGTTTTGAAACAATTGACTGGAAAAGCACCGAGTGAGAGTGTTCCAGTGAACTGACTGTGGAAAGAGCTTTAACCAGTTATACAGCCTGATAAAACATCACATCATTCACAGCAAGGAGAAACCATACAGTTTGGACAAGGTTTCAACTGATTGTCCAATCTGGAGAGTCACAAGGACACTGGCATCATGGAGAAACTGTGGAAATGTGGGGACTGTGGGAAGAGCTTCAATTACCCAAAGCTGAGAAAACGTTATCATTGTCACACTGGGGAGACACCATTCACCTGCTCTGTATGTGGGAAGCGATTCACTCAGTCATCCCATCTCACTGACCATCAACTTGTACACAGTGATCAGAGACCTTTTAAATGCTCTGATTGTGAGAAGAGGTTTAAAAGCAAGAAGCACCTGGTAGCACATCAGCTTGATCACACTGGGGAGAGGCCGTTCCTCTGCTCTGTGTGTGGGAAGAGATTCAATCGGTCATCCCACCTTCTGACACATCAGCAAGTTCACACTGGGGAGAGACCATTCCTCTGCTCTGTGTGTGGTAAGGATTCATTCAGTCATCCCAACTTCTGAGACATCAGCGAGTTCACACTGGGGAGAGGCCATTTACCTGCTGTGAGTGTGGGAAGGGATTCAGTCAGTTGTCCGACCTTCTGGTACACCAACGAGTTCACACTGGGAAGAGGCCTTTCACCTGTTCTGTATGTCGGAACAGCTTTGCTCAGTCATCTACTCTTCAGAGACACCAACGAGTTCATACTGGAGAGAGGCCATTCACCTGCTCTGAGTGTGAGAAGGGATTCATTCAGTTATCCGACCTTCTGAGACACCAGCGAGTTCACAAATGATTGTAGAATTTGGAGTTTGTCATTGCTGCTTTTAGTGACATCCCGGACTGAACATGTGGCTGTGTAAGCTGAGGTGTGTAAGGAATGTGTCCCAGCCACGCTCTTCCATGGTTCAGTGGTCCTGGAGGGAGAACAGAAACTCCTTTACAACTGGGTTTAGAGTCAGGAAGAACAACGGTGAATATTGGAAATGTGATGTCAAGTCAGAGATTGGTGTTAAATTGGGATCTGTTCCAGACTGAGACTTTGAGAAGAAATAGAAATGTGGAATGAACATTTAAAATGTTTGTGATATTCCTGATCTATCATTGTCAGACAATAACAACACTCTACATTTATATTGTCTCTTTAACAGAGTAAATGTGAAAACTGACACTGTTTTCAGATGTTGTCACTGATGGGAATATGTTGATAAGAAATAAGAGGCCAAGCCTCTGGAGACACCAGAGGTAAGTGTGGGAATGGGAAGGGAAGATATTATAAGTGATTCTCTGACTCTGATTGAAGAGAGAAGAATAGGTTTAAAGTTTAATGTTTATTTATTAGTTTCACAAGTAGGCTTACATTAACATTGCGATGAAGTTACTATGAAAATCCCCTAGTCGCCACATTCCTGCGCCTGTTTGGGTACACTGAGGGAGAATTTGGCATGGTCAATGCGAACCAGTACATCTTTTGAACTGTGGAGGAAACCAGAACATCCGGAGGAAACCCACACAGACAGTGACCCAGAATCGAACCCGAGTCCCTGGTGCTTGAGACAGCAGTGCTAACCACTGTGCCACCGTGCCGCCCATGTAGAACCAGAAGAGAGTAGCCCCACCCAGCTGGACGACAGTGGAGAGGGATGGAGCAGAATGATGTGGGCGACCTTGCCAAAGGCTGCAAATAGGTCGAGGATAAAAAGGGAAAGTTCATTTTTGTTGCAGTCACATAGGATGTCAGTGCGGACTTTGATAAGAGCTGTTTCAGTAATGTGGCAAGGCAGAAACCTGATTGAAGAATTCAAATATGGAGTTCTGGGAAAGATGGCCTTGGGTTTTGGGAGAAGGCAAAACATTCAGTGTGAATGAGGGGGCGGGGCTGGAGGACCGAGCGAGAGCGGCTGGTCCTCCAACCAATCGGAGTGAATGAGGGGCGGGGCTAAGGGCGAGTTGCCCTGTGGTGATCTGGAGCATGCGCAGTGCCGATCACTGAGGATTGAGGCGGTTGCGGAAATATTCAGTCCGGGCGATAACACCGGGTAAATCAGGAATGAGTGATGGAGCCGGTGGGTGGGCGGACTTCGAGGCTTCATAAAAGTCCCGTGTAGGCCGCAAGCCCCCAATAGGAAGCTCGGATTCGATATTTGAACCGTTGAAAGGTTGTTCGGGCTTTTCCCCCGATTCGGGCCCGGGTGAACGATCGCAATCTTGACAGTGTGCCGCCGAGCGCACGCGCAGACAGATGGGAGCTCCAGGCTCAGCCCCCTCCCCCCCCCATTCAGTCTGATTGGTTGGAGGACCAGCCGCTTCTGCTCGGTCCTCCAGCCCCGCCCCCTCCTCCTATTGGTCCGGAGCTGCTGTCAATCAGTTCCCGGGCATTGTGACGTGGAGCATGCGCAGTGTCATTGCTGTCCTTGGCGCTTGTTTGTCCCGGAGAAGCGGAGCCAGCGTTAGACGGTGGCTGGGAGGATTTAGAAACACTTTGTGGATCCGCAAATCCTTCAGAATCATTGTCAGCTCCCTGGTTTGCAGCTGCGGGGCTTCTCCCTCCCTCCCTCCCGGGAACAGGCCCAGGTTAACGGCCCCATCCTGGCTCAGCCACTGGAGGATGGTTCACATCAGAGGATGGGGGAGGGGGACAATAAATAAGAGGTTACACTTTGGCCTCAAATCAATGAGGACTCTGATCTCTGGGAAGGAAGGAAACCCTGGGAGGTGGGCGGGGAGGATTCACAAACACCCGCTGGAGGCACCAACACCCCCAGTAAAAAGCTGCAGCTCCCGGGTTTGCAGCTTTTTCCCGGGAGAGAGTTGGGGAAGTTTTGTGGAGACAATTCCCAGCTGGTTCAGTTAGTGGTCAATGAAGCTCAGAAACCCTGAGTCAGGATCCTCATTGGGTGGTTGTTTTATTAAATTATTATTATTCATCTGTTGAAGAAAATATTAATTTTTTTTGAAAAATCATTTTTATAACGTTTGTGAAAATGTCCATTAAAATAGCCGTTTTTCCAATGTATTTCTGATGAGAATTTTCATATTACTGATTTGGGAATTGATTCTCGGGAATGGTCATTCTGAAAATGATTATGTTTTAATTTACTCCATAATGCCAGAAGTCAGTTTGTATTTCAAATGTAATTTAGAATGTCTGGGAGCAAATGTTAAAATGAGGTTTGAGACACCAGCTGCCATTACTTCCTGTGACTGATGATACCTTTGTGCCTGTGCAGGAGGTAATTCCCCTGGTGCTGTGGCACAAATAAAATGGAGCCTTTCCTCGGAACAGGTCCGTGTTAACGGTCACCGTGTTGTTTCAGTGGTGAGCAGGGGACGTGTGGCCATTGTGGTAACAACAGAGTCGGTGGAACTTCATGTCCCCTGACCTTAAAAGAAAATAATTGACTCCTTGGTTGTACAGTCAATCTGCACATGATCTGGAGAACTGAATCCAGCCAGAGTGACAAGGCAGAGGGAGCTGGTCTCAGAGTGGAGACATGAAATGGTGGAGATGGGGCAAGGAGTTTGATTTAGACCAGGGACAAGAGAGAGTGTGTGGGATGGAGATTATAGCTCAAGATAAATGAGATGAAGAAGTGTTCCATGGAAACTCGAATTGTCTGTTATGAATTCGTTTTTTAAGCTCTTTTTGCAGGGAACTAGAAGAGGAGGATTCACAGACAGGAAACTCAAACTAAACTTTAGGTCAAGGTCTGCAGAACCATTTGATTCATCATGACCTCAGTATGATTGCTTTTTACAGTGGAGGGAGAAATCATTGCCTGTTTTGTCAGTGGAAGAAAATTTTAAAAATTCAATGTGGCAGAAAAAGACCCGAGACACACACCCCCGAGTGAGAGTGTTCCAGTGAACTGACTGAAAAGAGCTTTAACCGGTTACACAGCCTGAAAAAAATCACACCATTCACAGTGAGAAGAAACCATAAACGTGGTCCGTGTGTGGATAAGGCTTCAACTGATCATCCAACCTGGAGAGACACAAGGTCACCTGCACCGTGGAAATGTGAGGATTGTGGTAAAGAATTCAATTATCCATACTTGCTGGAAAACCATAGACACAGTCACACTGGAGAGAGGCCATTCACCTGCTCCGTGTGTGGGAAAAGATTCACTACCTCATCCCACCTGCTGTTACACCAACAAATTCACACTGAGGAGAGGCTGTACAGCTGCTCCACCTGTGGAAAGGGGTTCTCATATTCATCCAACCTCGGTGCACATCAGCGAGTTCACACTGGGGAGAGATCGTTCACCTGCTCCTTGTGTGGGAAGGAATTGCTGGACCATCCGGTCTTTGATCACACCAGCGAATTCACACAGGGGAGAAGCCATTCACCTATTGTGTGTGTGGTAGAAATTCACTCTGTCATCTAACCTGCTGTCACACCAGCGAGTTCACACAGAGGAGAGACCGTTCAGCTTTCCTGTGGAAAGAGGTTCAGGTCTTCATCCAACCTCAGTGCACACAAGCGAGTTCACACTGGGGAAAGGCCGTTCACCTGTTCCACGTGTGGGAGGGAATTCACCAATTCATCCGGCCTCCTGTCACATCAGTGAATTCACACTGAGGAGAAGCCATTTATTTGCACATACTGTGGAAAGAGTTTCAGGCAGTTATCAATCCTCACTGCAAATCAACGCACTCACACTGGGGAGAGACCATTCACTTGCTCCATGTGTGGGAAGGGATTCACTCAGTCTGGCAGCCTGCATTTACATGAGCTCACCCACACTGGGGAGAGGCCATTCGCCTGCTCTGTGTGTGGGAAGGGATACACTCGGTCATCCCACTTGCTGACACCTCTGCAAGTTCACAATTGTCAGCAGGAGTTAGATTTTGCAGTTACTGCTGCTGTTAATCACATTCAGGATTGATATTCTGACAATATTGGTTTGTTTCTGCTGACATTAACAATCCCTACAACTGGAATTCTGCTTTAATATTCTGAGATGTCACTGATTTTCAGGGCTGTTGTGTCCCCTTTTAAACGTACTATCTGTGATTTTTTTTTTGTTTTATTCAGGAACTTGTTTATAATACATTTTCCTTCAATCTGAAATTGACATTTGGTACAAACTACAATTCAGTGTCTGAAAGATTCCACTGATTAAGATTTCCAATGAGAAAATGCTGACAATTCTTACTGACTTACACATTCTTCACAGTGACACTTCCACGATCACATTTAATTATCAAGGAACATAAAACAATGCACAGATACTTGTTGGTACTGAACTTGAATATTGCTGACAAGAGAGACATGTTGCTGAATCTTTTCAGCATGCACTCATCAGGACAAACGGAAGAATGCCAAATTTTAAATGATTGCAATTTATACTACAGGAGAAAAGGGTGCTAATTGGTGGACTCTCATTGACTTGAAGCTTTGCCATGGAGAAACCAATAGGAGACTGTAGGTTTCTCAAGCTTCTGGGAAATTCAAAAAAGGTACAAGGCTTTTGTTTGCAGGGAAAGGATCGCTGCGTATGTATGTATGTCAGTCACTTCTCGCAAATATAACTGAGCCGTATTATGAACTCGACTGATTATCTTCAATTGATTGAGTGTAGCTATTAGCACACTCAGGATTGTTCAGCAAGTGCTGCCCAATCTGTAATCACAGTAAACATTGTATTTTTGGTTTTGTGAGTGTGGGCTGCTGAAAAGGAAATCACGACCCATTATGAACAAATCAAGGAATATGCTGTTTTATTCTGTCAGCCATTTACTGGGCGAGCCGGCACTGTAATGTTCACCATTTTATATTCAAATCTGGGGGGGATAATGTTCACTGTTTTATATTCGGGTCTGAGGGGGATAATGTTCACTGTTTTATATTCGGGTCTGGGGGGGATAATGTTCACTGTTTTATATTCGGGTCTGGGGGATAATGTTCACTGTTTTATATTCGGGTCTGGGGGGGATAATGTTCACTGTTTTCTATTCGGGTCTGGGGGATAATGTTCACTGTTTTATATTCGGGTCTGGGGGAGAATGTTCACTGTTTTATATTTGGGTCTGGGGGTGATAATGTTCACTGTTTCATATTTGGGTCTGGGGGGGATAATGTTCACTGTTTTATATTCGGGTCTGGGGGGGATAATGTTCACTGTTTTATATTCGGGTCTGGGGGTGATAATGTTCACTGTTTCATATTCGGGTCTGGGGGGGATAATGTTCACTGTTTTATATTCGGGTCTGGGGGGGATAATGTTCATTGTTTTATATTCGGGTCTGGGGGGGATAATGTTCACTGTTTTATATTCGGGTCTGGGGGGGATAATGTTCACTGTTTTATATTTGGGTCTGGGGGATAATGTTCACTGTTTTATATTCGGGTCTGGGGGGGATAATGTTCACTGTTTTATATTCGGGTCTGGGGGGGATAATGTTCACTGTTTTATATTCGGGTCTGGGGAGGATAATGTTCACTGTTTTATATTCGGGTCTGGGGGGGGGATAATGTTCACTGTTTTGTATTCGGGTCTGGGGGGGGATAATGTTCACTGTTTTATATTCGGGTCTGGGGGTGATAATGTTCACTGTTTTATATTCGGGTCTGGGGGATAATGTTCACTGTTTTATATTCGGATCTGGGGGATAATGTTCACTGTTTTATATTCGGGTCTGGGGGGGATAATGTTCACTGTTTTATATTCGGGTCTGGGGGGGATAATGTTCACTGTTTTATATTCGGGTCTGGGGGATAATGTTCACTGTTTTATATTCGGGTCTGGGGGATAATGTTCACTGTTTTATATTTGGGTCTGGGAGATAATGTTCACTGTTTTATATTCGGGTCTGGGGAGGATAATGTTCACTGTTTTATATTCGGGTCTGGGGGATAATGTTCACTGTTTTATATTCGGGTCTGGGGGGGATAATGTTCACTGTTTTATATTCGGGTCTGGGGAGGATAATGTTCATTGTTTTATTTTCGGGTCTGGGAGATAATGTTCACTGTTTTATATTCGGGTCTGGGGGGGATAATGTTCACTGTTTTATATTCAGGTCTGGGGGATAATGTTCACTGTTTTATATTCGGGTCTGGGGGATAATGTTCACTGTTTTATATTCGGGTCTGGGGGGGATAATGTTCACTGTTTTATATTCGGGTCTGGGGGATAATGTTCACTGTTCTTTATTCGGGTCTGGGGGGGATAATGTTCACTGTTTTATATTCGGTCTGGGGGATAATGTTCACTGTTTTATATTCGGGTCTGGGGGAGATAATGTTCACTGTTTTATATTCGGGTCTGGGGGGGATAATGTTCACTGTTTTATATTCGGGTCTGGGAGATAATGTTCACTGTCTGGGGTTTGTTAGCTCGGGTTGATTCTGCCTACGGTGCATTCTCGGTTATCAGAGCTCTCATTAAAAGCCCTAATTTCCAGTCAGTGACTGAGTTGTCTCTGATGGGATGGAGAATCAGAGTGGGGGTAATGTGCTTCATGGACAGCGATGGGTGGGAGTGAGTATTAAATAAACCAGGACTACACCAAGTAATTTTGAGAACATTGAAACCATCACAAAATATCACAGCATCATGTTGGAAAACAGAATACTTTATCTGAATCTTTGATCAATTTTGTTTGATTCAATATTGTGAGTGACTTGTTGGATTGCTGGTTATTTTCTAAAGGCAGCTCAGCACCATCATTTTGACCATCAACTCGGCCCTGGTAACTGCTGTTTTTTCTCTGTACCTTCTGTTTTAATTTTAAGTGGAACCTTAATATTTGCTTGGTCCACCAGCCGATTGATCTTTCCAGGGGTGTGTGTCTGAGAAATATACAACGAAAAACATTCTCTATTTACCTCCTGCATTGCTGCAGTAAATATACATTGTTCTGACTCTGCCAGCAGGGCTGTGGAATTAATTGGATCGATCTTAAAGAGAGCCCGGCTGGGCAGGATAGAGTCACAGAGGTTTACAGCATGGAAACGTGAGCCAAATGGTTTCCATCTGTGATGTATCATTGCATAAAACAGAATATTCAGTCTCAGGAGAAAGAAAGTGAAATAAACCAGTTTCTGGGGGATTTACCCAATCAGTATGAGCACCTTCAGGAGAGCAGAGAGGGGGGGGGAGGGGGGAAACCAGTGAGAAATGTTTTAAAAACTCGGGGTATTCCCACAGGAGAGCACTGGTTTAAATCAATTTTAGAAATAGAGAATGGCAGTGCACAAATTCAGAGGAATGTATTTTTAAAAATTAATTGATCTCAATTGCACAAGATAATTTTCTATTATGTCTTTGATTGACAATGGCGCTGTTAATTCCCAGGTGCCCCTGCGGTTGTGAACGTGCCCTATTCTTCCGGTGAAGCGGGCAGAGAGGGGAGTGATTTTTGGAGGGCAGAACTGGAAGATAAGCTGAATTTATTTTTACTTACTTTTTTCGGAGTTGTTTTTTTCCTGAGAAACAGGAAACCGGAAGTCAGCCGTAGGGAGACCTGGGACGGTTTTTTTTTTGCCCACTAAATTTGAACGGGGAGGTAACCCGAGACTCTACACGTGTAGAGTCTCCCACCCTCCCTCCTCCTCTAACCTAAAAAAAAAGACTCTGCGTGAGAGCAGGTGAGCTTTCTTTTTCTTTTTCTTTTCTCTTTCATTTATTAGTTCGGGAAGTTAGCAGGGATGTCAGTGCAGGCAGTGCAATGTTCCTCCTGTGGGATGTGTGAGGTGAGGGACACCATTAGTGTCCCAGCTGAGTACACCTGCAGGAAGTGCACCCAATTCCAGCTCCTTGAAGACTGTGTTAGGGATCTGGAGTTGGAACTGGATGAACTCAGGATCATTCGGGAGGCAGAGACAGTTATAGATAAAAGCTACAGGGAGGTTCATACTCCTAGGAATGAGGATACTTGGGTGACTGTTAGAAAGGGTAAGAAGCAGACAGTGCAGCGATCCCCTGTGGCCGTTCCTCTGCATAACAAGTATACCGTTTTGGATCCTGTTGGGGAGGGCGACTTACCAGGGGTAAGCCATGGGGTACAGGTCTCTGGCACAGAGTCTGTCCCTGTTGCTCAGAAGGGAAAGTGGGGGAGGAGTAGAGCATTAGTCATTGGGAACTGCATAGTTAGGGGGACAGATCGGAGATTCTGTGAGAGCGAGAGGGACTCGCGGCTGGTGTGTTGCCTCCCAGGTGCCAGGGTCTTTGATGTCTCGGATCGTGTTTTCAAGATCCTTAAGGGGGAAGGGGACCAGCCCCAAGTTGTGGTCCACACAGGCACCAATGACATAGGTAGGAAAAGAGATGGGGATGTAAGGCAGAAATTCAGGGAGTTAGGGTGGAAGCTTAGAGCGAGAACAAATAGAGTTGTTATCTCTGGTTTGTTACCCGTGCCACGTGCTAGTGAGGAGAGGAATAGGGAGAGAGAGCAGTTGAACACGTGGCTACAGGAATGGTGCAGGAGGGAAGGATTTAGATACCTGGATAATTGGCGCTCATTCTGGGGTAGGTGGGACCTCTACAAACGGGATGGTCTTCACCTGGACCAGAGGGGTACTAATATCCTGGGGGGGAAATTTGCTAATGCTCTTCGGGAGGGTTTAAACTAATTCGGCAGGGGGGTGGGAACCTGGATTTCTGCTCCAGTGTACAGGAGGATGTGAGTGGTGAGGTGATGAATAAGATTTCAAGGTCGCAGGAGTGTACCGGCAGGCAGGAAGGTGCTTTGAAGTGTGTCTACTTCAATGCCAGGAGCATCCGGAATAACGTGGGTGAACTTGCAGCATGGGCTGGTACCTGGGACTTCGATGTTGTGGCCATTTCGGGGACATGGATAGAGCAGGGACAGGAATGGTTGTTGCAGGTTCCGGGGTTTAGATGTTTCAGTAAGATCAGGGAAGGTGGTAAAAGAGGAGGAGGTGCGGCATTGTTAGTCAAGGACAGTATTACGGTGGCAGAAAGGATGTTTGATGAGGACTCGTCTACTGAGGTAGTATGGGCTGAGGTTAGAAACAGGAAAGGAGAGGTCACCTTGATGGGAGTTTTCTATAGGTCTCCGAAAAGTTCCAGAGATGTAGAGGAAAAGATTGCAAAGATGATTCTGGATAGGAGCGAAAGTAACAGGGCAGTTGTTATGGGGGACTTTAACTTTACAAATATTGACTGGAAATGCTATAGTTCGAGTACTTTAGATGGGTCAGTTTTTGTCCAATGTGTGCAGGAGGGTTTGCTGACACAGTATGTAGATAGACCAACAAGAGGCGAGGCCACATTGGATTTGGTACTGGGTAATGAACCAGGCCAGGTGTTAGATTTGGAGGTAGGTGAACACTTTGGTGATAGTGACCACAATTCGGTTACGTTTACTTTAGCAATGGAAAGGGATAGGAAAACACCGCAGGGCAAGTATTATAGCTGGGGGAAAGGAAATTATGATGCGATTAGGCGAGATTTAGGATGCACAGGATGGGGAAGAAATCTGTAGGGGATGGGCACAATTGAAATGTGGAGCTTGTTCAATGAACAGCTACTGCGTGTCCTTGATAAGTATGTACCTGTCAGGCAAGGAGGTAGTGGTCGAGCGGGGGAACCGTGGTTTACTAAAGAAGTTGAATCTCTTGTGAAGAGGAAGAAGGAGACTTATGTAAAGATGAGACGTGAAGGCTCAGTAAGGGCGCTTGAGAGTTACAAGTTCGCCAGGAAGGAGCTGAAGAGAGAGCTAAGAAGAGCCAGGAGGGGACATGAGAAGTCTTTGGCAGGTAGGATCAAGGAAAATCCTAACGCTTTCTACAGGTATGTCAGGAATAAAAGAATGACTAGGGTAAGATTAGGGCCAGTCAAGGACAGTAGTGGGAAGTTGTGCGTGGAGTCTGAAGAGATAGGAAAGGCGCTAAATGAATATTTTTCGTCAGTATTCACACAGGAAAAAGACAATGTTGTCGAAGAGAATACTGAGATACAGGCGATTGGACTAGACGGGATTGAGGTTCATAAGGAGGAGGTGTTAGCAATTCTGGAAAGTGTGAAAATAGATAAGTCCCCTGGGCCGGATGGGATTTATCCTAGCATTCGCTGGGAAGCTAGGGAGGAGATTGCAGAGCCTTTGGCTTTGATTTTTATGTCATTGTCTACATGAATAGTGCCAGAAGACTGGAGAATAGCAAATGTTGTCCCCTTGTTCAAGAAGGGGAGTAGGGACAACCCTGGTAATTATAGACCAGTGAGCCTTACTTCTGTTGTGGGCAAAGTTTTGGAAAGGATTAGAAGAGATAGGATTTATAATCATCTCGAAATTAATAATTTGATTAGGGATAGTCAGCACGGTTTTGTGAAGGGAAGGTTGTGCTTCACAAACCTTATTGAGTTCTTTGAGAAGGTGACCAAAGAGGTGGATGAGGGTAAAGCAGTTGATGTGGTGTTTATGGATTTAAGTAAAGCATTTGATAAAGTTCCCCACGGTAGGCTATTGCAGAAAATACGGAGGCATGGGATTGAGGGTGATTTTGAGATTTGGATCAGAAATTGGCGAGCTGTAAGAAGACAGAGGGTGGTGGTTGATGGGAAATGTTCATCCTGGAGTTCAGTTACTAGTGTACCACAAGGATCTGTTTTGGGGCCACTTTTGTTTGTCATTTTTATAAATGGTCTGGATGAGGGCGTAGAAGGATGGGTTAGTAAATTTGCGGATGACACTAAAGTCGGTGGAGTTGAGGACAGTGTGGAAGGATGTTGCAGGTTACAGAGGGACATAGATAAGCTGCAGTGCTGGGCTGAGAGGTGGCAAATGGAGTTTGATGTGGAAAAGTGTGAGGTGATTCACTTTGGAAGGAGTAACAGGAATACAGAGTACTGGGCTAATGGTAAGATACTTGGTAGTGTGGATGAGCAGAGAGATCTCGATGTCCATGTGCATAGATCCCTGAAAGTTGGCACCCAGATTGATAGGGTTGCTAAGAAGGCGTACAGTGTGTTAGCTTTTATTAGAAGAGGGATTGAGTTTCGGAGCCATGCTGTCATGTTGCAGCTGTACAAAACTCTGGTGCGGCCGCACTTGGACTATTGCGTACAGTTCTGGTCGCCGCATTATAGGAAGGATGTGGAAGCATTGGAAAGGGTGCAGAGGAGATTTACCAGGATGTTGCCTGGTATGGTGGGAAGGTCTTATGAGGAAAGGCTGAGTGACTTGAGGCTTTTTTCGTTGGAGAGAAGAAGTTTAAGAGGTGACTTAATAGAGGCATTCAAGATGATCAGAGGATTAGATAAGTTGGACAGTGTAAGCCTTTTTCCTCGGATGATGATGGCTAGCACGAGGGGGCATAGCTTTAAATTGAGGGGTGATAGATATAGATCAGATGTCAGAGGTAGGTTCTTTACTCAGAGAGTAGTAAGGGTGTGGAATGCCTGCCTGCAACAGTAGTGGACTCGTCAACATGAAGGGCATTTAAAGGGTCATTGGATAAACATATGGATGAGATTGGAATAGTGTAGGTTGGATGGGTTTAGATTCGTTTCACAGGTCGGTGCAACATTGAGGGCCGAAGGGCCTGTACTGCGCTGTAATGTTCTATGTTCTATAGTCATTCCACAGGAGCCTATTGCGCAGGCGCAGTGCTGTATCTGGGGCATGCGCAGTGTCACTGCTCAGAGTCCTGAATGCGGGAGACGCTTTTTTCAGCGGGTGAGTCGGTTGGGCTGCGGGAGAAGTGGAGCCGGGAGTTGGGGTAGGGAGGGAGCGAGCGGAGGCTTCACAAACATCCGCTGTAGGCTGCACGGCCCGAATCAGACCCTGCAGGTCCCGGGTTTACAGCTCCCAGGCTTTTATCTCGGGAACAGGCCCCGGTTATCGGCCGCCATCTTGTTTCAGCGGGGAAGGAGGGCACATGCGCTGCTGTCTGTGACGGGTCACAATGGGCGTGGTTTCGGGGGCTGGTTCCGAACCTCTATCTTCAGAGGGACAATAGGTAGCAGGGCGCATGCGCAGCTATCCAAGAACATCGGAATAAGAATTCGAAACAGGAGCCCGTCATTCGGCCCATCGAGCCTGCTGCATCATTCAATAAGATCATGTCTACTTTGCTACCCCCAGCCCGTCCGTACCCTTCACTCTCTTGTGGATCAAAACCTCAGCTTTGAATATATTCAATGACCTGCCTCCAATCCTCACTGGTGAAGACAGAGTTCCAAAGATCAACAACTCGCTGAGAGAAAAGATCTCTCTTCATCTTCATCTTAAATTTGAGATCCTTTATTTTTACTTGATTCCCACACCTGAGGAAACATCCTCTCAGCATCTACCTTGTCAAGCACCTTATATCATATGAATCACAGAATCCCTACAGTGCAGAAGCAGGCCATTTGGCCCATCGAGTCTGTGCCGACCACAATCCCACCCAAGCCCCATCCCCACAACCCCATGCATTTGACACGAGGGTCAATTTAGCATAGCCAATCCACCGAACCACAGTCTTTGGACTGTGGGAGGAAACCAGAGCACCTGGAGGAAACCCACACAGACAGTGCACAGAAAATGTGCAAACTCCACACAGACAGTGACCCAAGGCCGGAATTGAACCTGGGACCCTGGCGCTGTGAGGCAGCAGTGCTCGCCACCGTGCCGCCCTTAAATTCCCAGATATTTCAATAGGATTACTTCTCAGTGTTCAAAACTCCAAAGAGTACAGGCCCCAGCTGCTCAACCTGAAAGATAAAACTCCTCATTTCAGGAATCAACCAACTGGACCTTCTCTGAACTGCCTCCACTGCAATTTTGTCCCAGCTAAAGTAATTCTGTGCCAGGTTAAAGGAGGAGGGAATGTTTGGAATTTCTGTTCTGGACAGATGCTGATGGATTTTGGAAACTCCCTTTACAGGGGGTTAGAAGGGAAAGATTTACACACAGCAAACTCAGACCAAAAGAAATGTTTGTCTGTCTTGAATTTCTAACCTTGAATTACACCTATAACTTTCCTCATTTACAGGGACAAGATTTGAAGATTGCAACATTTTTCCCGGACACCAATCTCTCTGAGATCTTTGCAGATGTAGACTCCAGCGGATTTAAAATGTTGAAAACAGTGAAATGGTTTTGGGGTGAGTGCTACTGAGCATTAAGTTAAATTTAGAGCATGCTCTGATTCCATGGATCTCGGGCTACTGTGACTCCTTTACCATGGATGGGGAGGCAATGGTGCAGTGATAGTGTGATTGGATTAGTAATACAGGGATCCAGGGCAATGCACTGTGAACCCTGAGTTCGAATCTCACAGTGGCAGATGTTGAAATTTGAATTCAGTAAAAATCTAGAATTAGAAGTCCATTGATGACAATTGTTGTAAAAATCCATCTGATTTAATAATGTCCTTTAAAGAAGGAAATCTACCACATCTACCACGGTGGTGACATTCACGAGGGGTCATAGGTTCAAGGTGAAGGGGGGGAGGTTTAACACAGATATCAGAAGGACATATTTTACACAGAGGGTCGTGGGGGCCTGGAATGTGTTGCCGGGCAAGGTGGTGGAGGCGGACACACTGGGAACGTTTAAGACTTATCTAGACAGCTATATGAACGGAGTGGGAATGGAGGGATACAAATGAGTGGTCTCGTTTGGACCAGGGAGCGGCACGGGCTAATTGTTCCTTGTTTCTCGTTTCAAGGCTTCATTCTATGATCATCTTGCTGGTGCCAGTACAGAGCGAGACTGCGGATAGTTGGGAACCTGTCTCGGGGGCAGGGAATTCATATGGTGTTCGTGGAAGTGGAAATGAATAGGGTTGGGAAGCATTTTCCGATCAGGGCCAGTGTGATCTCCTGGACTCGTTTCGATCGCCTCAGGGGGTCGGAGAGGAATTTCCCAGATTTGTTTTTTCCCCATATTGGCCCTGGGGTTTTCACTCTGGGTTTTCGCCTCTCCCTGGAGATCACATGGTCTGGAATGGGGGGGTGGGGGTGAGTTCATAGGTTGTGATGAACAAAGCATCATAGCTGTGAGGGACAGCTCGGTGGATAGGATATTGGTATGTAGATAGGCTGGAAAATTGGGCGGGGATCCTGGATTCAGGATTCAATCCTGGACCGGGGAGCGGCGCGGGCTTGGAGGGCCGAAGGGCCTGTTCCTGTGCGGTATTGTTCTTTGTTCTTTTGTTTATCCCCCAGCAATGCAAACCACTCAGTTCAAGGGCAATGAGTTATGGGCAGTAGATGCTGATGCAGCCAGCGCACAGAGTCACAGAGCAATACAGCACGGAAACAGGCCCTTAGGCCCAACTGATCCATGCCAACCATGGTGCCCTCCCAGCTAGTCCCAATTGCCCGTGTTTGGCTCATGAATTGGAAAGGATTAGAGGGATATGTACTTATCCAAATGCTTTTTAAATGTTTAAACCTGCTGTTTGAACATTCAACCACTTTCTCTGGCAGCTCATTCCATGTACACACCACCCTCTGCATGAAGAAGTTGTCCCTCAGGTCCCTTTTAATCTTTCCCCTCTCATATTAAATCTATGCCCTCTAGTTTTCAATTCCCCGACCCTGGCAAAAAGACAATGTGGGTTCATCCTATCTATGCCCCCCATTATTTAATACACCTCAATATAGTTACCCCACATTCTCCTACATTCGAAGGAATAAAGCCCTCGCCTGTCCAACCTCTCGCGATCACTCAGGCCCATTAGTCCCGGCAACATCCTCATAAATCTTCTTTGCACTCTTTACAGTTTATCAATGTCTTTCCTATAACAGGGTTACAAAAACTGTGCACAATACTCCAAGTGCAGCCTCACCAACGACTCATACAACGATAACATAATGTACCAACTCCTATACTCAGTGCCCTGACTGATGAAGGCCAGTGTGCTAAATGCCTTCTTCACCACTCTGTCTACCTGTGACATCACTTTCAACGAACGATATACTTGTACTCCTGGGTTCCTCTGTTCCTCAACACTCCCCAGGGCCTTACCATTCACTGTATAAGTCCTACCCTGGTTTGACTTTCCAAAATGCAACACTCACACTTAAGACCATAAGACATAGGAGCAGAATTAGGCCACTTGGCCCATCGAGTCTGCTCCGCCATTCAATCATGGCAGATATTTTTCTCATCCCCATTCTCCTGCCTTTTTGCCATCACCCCTGATCCCCTTATTAATCAAGAACCTATCTATCTCTGTCTTAAAGACAGTCAATGACCCGGCCTCCACAGCCTTCTGCGGCAAAGAGTTCCACAAATTCCCCACTCTCTGGCTGAAGAAATTCCTCCTTATCTCTGTTTTAAAGGATCGTCCCTTTAGCCTGAGGTTGTGCCTCTGTGCTCTGTATTATTTGTACTGAAATCCATTTGCCAATCATCGGCCCACTTCCTTAACCGATCAACTGATGAAGATCCCCCTGTATATATATATATTTCCAGACGTCTCTTCCCTCAGAGGGCTGTTAGTCTTTTGGATTTCTCTTCTACAGGGACCAGTGGAGGCTGAGGATCATTGAATATATTCCAGTTAGACAGATCTTTGACTGACAAGGGTGTCAAGGGTTATGGGGAACAGACAAGAAGATGGAGCAAAAGCTAAGATGTGGGGGGATTTCTTCACTCAAGGATGTGGTAAAGCTTTGGAATTCTCAATCCCTGAGGACAGTGAAACCTCAGTCATCAACTACTTTCAAGAGAGAGATTGATTGGTTTCTAGATATTGAGGATATCAAGGGATATGGGTTTAGTGTGGGGAGAATGATGCTGAGGTAGATGAACAAATTATCTCATTGAATAGTTTAAAAGGCTCGATGAGCCAAATAGCCGACTGCAGCTCCTATTTGTTATGGTCTCTGTGTCCAGGACAGGAAGCAGTGAGCACGGATCTGTCAATCAGCCTCAATCAGCACCTTCAGGAGAATTGGGAGGGTGAATATTAGATACAGCATAGTGAGAATCGAGGGAGAGTGTGTGGGATGGAGATTTACAGCTTCTTGGGACTGAAATAGGAAAGAATGTTCGATAGAAACTAGAATTGTCTGTTCTGAATTTCTATCCTGTACTGACACTGATGACTTTTGTAAACTTGTTTTACAGGATATTGAAAGAGGAATCACAGGCCGAAATCTCAAACGTTACGTCAGATCTGACAGAGTCATATTCCATGGGAGCTGAATATCATCGGCCTTTGAATCTAGAAGGAGAAATGGTTGTCCAGTCTGTTGATTTGAAAAGATTTCAAACATCAGTGTGACTGGAAAAGCACCAACACACGGCCACACTCGAGTGAGAGTGTTCCAGTGCACGGACTAAAGAGCTTTAACCAGTTACACAGCCTGAATAAATATCACACCATTCACAGCGGGGAGAGACTGTACCAGTGTCCTGTGTGTGGACAAGGCTTCAACTGATTGTCCACCCAAGGGAGAGGCAAGGACACCTGCACCATGGAGAAACCATGGAAATGTGCGGACTGTGGGAAGAGATACAGACTCCCATCCCTGCTGGAAGCTCATCGGCGCAACCACACTGGGGAGAGACCATTCACCTGCTCTCAGTGTGGGAAGGGATTCACTCGGTCATCCATCCTGCAGTCACACCAGCGAGTTCACACTGGGGAGAGGCCGTTCACCTGCTCTCAGTGTGGGAAGGGATTCACTCGGTTATCCATCCTGCAGAAACACCAGCGAGTTCACACTGGGGAGAGGCCATTCACCTGCTCTCAGTGTGGGAAGGGTTTCTCTCATTTATCCACCCTGCGCACTCACCAGCGAGTTCACACTGTGGAGAGGCCGTTCACCTGCTCTCAGTGTGGGGAGGGATTCACTTGGTCATCCAGCCTCCAGAGACACCAGCGAGTTCACACTGGGGAGAGACCGTTCACCTGCTCTCAGTGTGAGAAGGGATTCTGTGATCCATCCAGCCTGCTGAGACACCAGCGAGTTCACACTGGGGAGAGGCCATTCACCTGCTCTCAGTGTGAGAAGGGATTCTGTGATTCATCCAGCCTGCTGAGACACCAGCGAGTTCACACTGGGGAGAGGCCATTCACCTGCTCTCAGTGTGGGAAGGGATTCTGTGATTCATCCAGCCTGCTGAGACACCAGCGAGTTCACACTGGGGTGAGGCCATTCACCTGCTCTCAGTGTGGGAAGGGATTCACTTGGTCAAACCAGCTGCAGAGACACCAGCGAGTTCACACTGGGGAGAGGCCATTCACCTGCTCTCAGTGTGGGGAGGGATTCACTCGGTCATCCCGCCTGCTGAGACACCAGCAAGTTCACACTGGGGAGAGGCCGTTCACCTGCTCTCAGTGTGGGAAGGGATTCACTCGGTCATCCCACCTGCTGAGACACCAGCGAATTCACACTGGGGAGAGGCCGTTCACCTGCTCTCAGTGTGGGAAGGGATTCACTCGGTCATCCCACCTGCAGATACACCAGCGAATTCACACTGGGGAGAGGCCGTTCACCTGCTCTCAGTGTGGGAAGGGATTCTGTGATTCATCCAGCCTGCGGATGCACCAGCGAGTTCACACTGGGGAGAGGCCATTCACCGGCTCTCAGTGTGGGAAGGGATTCAGTCTTTCATCCCACCTGCTGAGACACCAACGAGTTCACGAGTGATGACAGGGGTTGGATTCTGCTGTTATTGTTTCTGCTCTCAATTCCATCCAGGACTGCATTTTGTTCATTCTCACAGTTGGTCAATGGGGAGGATGCTCTGATTGTGGGAAGGGATTCACTGATTCATCCGACATGCTGAAACACCAGAGAATTCATAATAGGGAGAGGCCATTTATCTGCTCCGAGTGTGGGAAGGGATTTACTCAGTCATTCAACCTGCTAAAACACCAGCCAAGTCACACTGGAGAGAGGCCATTCACTTGCTCCAGTTGTGGGAAGGGATTTATTGATTCATCCAGTCTGCGGAGGCACCAGCGAGTTCACACCAGGGAGAGACCATTCACCTCCTCTGATTGTGGCAAGGGATTCAGTCAATCATCCAACCTGGTAAAGCACCAGCGAATTCACACTGGGGACAGGCCATTCACCTGCTCCGTGTGTGGGAAGGGATTCACTCAGTCACCTCACCTGCTGAAACACCATCAGGTTCACGAGTGACTGCAAGGACTGGATTTTGCTGTTAATCTCATCGAGGTCCCAACCATTTTCATTGGTGTCTGTTTCTGCTGATGTTAATAAACCCTGGCCCAGTTGTAAGATTTGTATTGTGGATTGTCTTGTCTGAGTCCTGAACTCGTAAATAAAAACAAGAAGTGCTGTAAAAACTCAGCAGGTCTGACAGCATCTCTGGAGAGAGAAACAGAACTAATGTTTTGACACTGAAGAAGAGTCACATTCAACTGGAAACATTAACTGTTCCTGTCTTTACAGATTCTGTCAGACTTACTGAGATTTTGCAGCAACTTCTGTTTTTAGAATGACGGTGAATGCTGGATACATGAATCAGAGATTGGTGTAAAACTGGGATCTGCTCCGAAATGAAAGTGAAACAGCAGGTTAAAGTTTCCAGTCTGAAAAGTACCATGGTTGTTATACTATATATACCATTTTAAGGCTGGTTTTAACTCATTTAAAATAAACCTATTTAAAATATATTTGTTAAAGTCAGTATTAAAATACGAGTTGGATGAGTTCACAGGAGCCTGTTAACCACTGGGACAATTATTCAACAAACATTGGATTTCCAGATAGAGAAGAAGCTGCAGTTTGTTTGCAGGAATTCCCTGTTTTATTGATGTGTGTGTGTTAGACATCAGGATAACTAAAACTACACAAACCTGGACATCAATGGTGATCTGATTGACAGTTACTCTGGGAATCACTCCCACTGTGAAACTTCAGCACTGACACTGCTGAATGTTGTAGGCTCAGGGAGTGGGACCTCCAGGAGTGGACTGTAAGAAAAGCTGGGTTTCAGTATCCTGACTAATATATGGTGAGGAACCAGAAAAATCCTTACTGAGGAACTGCCTGGGGTTTTACGAGTGTAGGTTCAGGGGCGAATGATTCCTGACTCCCTGAAATGTCTGATCTTGAACCCAGTTTGGAACAAGATTCATTCAGTTTCCAGGAGAATAGAGAGAAATATCACCCACAACTGAGAGAGAGAAAAACAGCCACCTTGATCAATGACTTGGATGAAGCCAGAATTGATGATACAAAGATAGGTAGAAAAGCAAGTTGTGAGGTTGTGACAAAAAATCTGTAAGGGGCACAGATAAGTTACCTGAATGGACAGAAAAATGGCAGATGGAGTATAGTGCGGGAAAGTGGGAGCTTTTCCACTTTGGCAGGAAGAATAGAGAAGCAAAAAATTTATAAACATACAGAAACTGAAGAATACTGCCGTAGAGAGGAATCTGGGTGTCCTTGTACATGAATCGTGAAAAAATAGGATGAAGGTACAGCAAGTAAAGAAGGCGGCAAATGGAGTGTTGGACTTTACTGCAAGGGGGTGGAGTTTGAAAAAGGGAACTTGCTGCACCTACACAGGACATTGCTGAGATAGCAGCTGGAATACTGTGTGCGGTTTTGGTCTCCCTACTTATGGAATGACATGCTTTCATTGGAATGAGTTCAGAGAAAGTTCACCAGGCCCATTCCTAAGATGAAGGTGTTGGCTTTTGAGGAAAGGTTGTGAAGGTGTAGGGGAGAATTCTCCCATCCCACCCACCACAGGAATCGTAGCAGGCCGGGGGGTCCTCTGACCTCAGGGGGGGATTCTCCAGTTTTGGGGAAGTGATCCCACAGAATCCAACTCGTTGTCTTTTGGGGAAAGGTTGCACCTATACTCATTAGTTCTGGAAGAATGAGCAGTGAACATTCTGAAACATGAGATTCTCATGGACAGTTGACAGGCAAGAGGCCAAGAGGATGATTCATGAAGGAGTCTTGAACTTGGTGCCACAGATCTGCAAGGAAGCCAAGGGTATTGTTTTAGCCCTTACAGACACCAATACTTTATCCTCAGTTTTACTCAGGTTAGTCAGAGGTTTAGTCAGGTGTGGTGAAAGCTTCAACCAATCATCTGGCCTTTTGGAACATAATTGCAGTCACAGGGAGATGCCATGGAAATGTGGGAATTGTGGGAAGAACATAAGAACTCGGAGCAGGAGTAGGCCATCTGGCCCCTCGAGCCTCGTGGCTGATCTTTTTGTGGACTCAGCTCCACTTACACGCCTGCTCACCATAGCCCTTAATTCCTTTACTGTTCAATAATTTATCTATCCTTGCCTTAAAAACATTCAATGAGGTAGCCCCAACTGCTTCACTGGGCAGGGAATTCCACAGATTCACAACCCTTTGTGTGAAGAAGTTCCTCCTCAACTCAGTCCTAAATCTGCTTCCCCTTATTTTGAGGCTACGCCCCCAAGTTCTAGTTTCACCCGCCAGTGGAAACAACTTCCCTGCTTCTATCTTATCTATTCCCTTCATAATCTTATATGTTTCTATAAGATCTCCCCTCATTCTTCTGAAATCCAATGAGTATAGCCCCAGTCTATTCAGTTTCTGCTCATAAGCCAACCCTCTCAACTCCGGAATCAACCTCGTGAATCTCCTCTGCACCCCCTCCAGTGCCAGTATATCCTTTCTCAAGTAAGGAGACCAAAACTGTACACAGTATTCCAGGTGTGGCCTCACCAGCACCTTATACAGCTGCAACATAATCTCGCTGTTTTTAAACTCCATCCCTCGAGCAATGAAGGACAAAATTCCATTTGCCTTCTTAATTACCTGTTGCACCTGCAAACCAACTCTTTGAGATTCCTGCACAAGGACACCCCTGTCCCTCTGCACAGCGTAAGAAGTCTCACAACACCAGGTTAAAGTCCAACAGGTTTATTTGGTAGCAAATACCATAAGCTTTCGGAGCACTGCTCCTTCGTCAGATGGAGTGGAAATGTGCTCTCAAACAGTGCAAACAGACAAAATCAAGTTGCAGAATACTGATTAGAATGCGAATCCTCCAGCCAGCCAGGTCTTAAAGGTACAGACAATGTGGGTGGAGGGAAAATTAAACACAGGTTAAAGAAATGTGTATTGTCTCCAGACAGAACAGCTAGTGAGATTCTACAAGCCCAGGAGGCAAGCTGTGGGTGTTACTGATAATGTGACATAAATCCAACATCCCGGTTTAGGCCGTCCTCATGTGTGCGGAACTTGGCTATCAGTTTCTGCTCAGCGACTCTGCGCTGTCGTGTGACGTGAAGGCCGCCTTGGAGAACGCTGACCTGAAGATCCAAGGCTGAATGCCCGTGACTGCTGAAGTGCTCCCCCACAGGAAGAGAACAGTCTTGCCTGGTGATTGTCGAGCGGTGTTCATTCATCCGTTGTCGTAGTGTCTGCATTGTTTCCCCAATGTACCATGCCTCGGGACATCCTTTCTTGCAGCGTATCAGGTAGACAACGTTGGCCGAGTTGCAAGAGTAGGTACCGTGTACCTGGTAGATGGTGTTCTCACGTGAGATGATGGCATCCGTGTCAATGATCCGGCACGTCTTGCAGAGGTTTGTTTGAGGTCATTAGGTTACATTGAAGCTTCATATGTTTCATATGAAGCAATTTTTAAAAGCAGTATCTCGGCCTTTTGGCTAAGATGCAAATGAGATCAAGTCATAGAGGAGGAAGTGCTTTCCCTCCTCCAATCAGCTTGGCCTCTGCACAGTAGCACGCTGCAATTTTTTCCCATTTAAATAATAGTCCATTTTGCTGTTATTCCTACCAAAATGGATGACCTCACATTTACCAACATTGTACTCCATCTGCCAGACCCTCGCCCACTCACTTAGATTATCTATATCCCTTTGCAGACTTTCAGCATCCTCTGCACACTTTGCTCTTAGTGTCATCTGCGAATTTTGACACACTACACTTGGTCCCCAACTCCAAATCATCTATGTAAATCGTAAACAATTGCGGTCCCAACACTGATCCCTGAGGCACACCACTAGTCACTGATCGCCAACCAGAAAAACACCCATTTACCCCCACTCTTTGCTTTCTGTTAGTTAACCAATCCTCTATCCATGCTAATACATTACCCGTAACACTGTGCACCTTTATCTTATGTAGCAGTCTTTGGTGCGGCACCTTGTCAAATGCCTTCTGGAAATCCAGATACACCACATCCACAGGTTCCCCATTGTCCACTGCACATGTAATGTTCTCAAAGAATTCCACCAAATTAGTCAAACATGACCTGCCCTTCATGAACCTATGCTGTGTCTTACCAATGGGACAATTTATATCCAGATGTCTCGCTATTTCTTCCCTGATGATAGATCCAAGCATTTTCCCTCCTCCAGAAGTTAAGCTAACCAGCCTATAGTTACCTGCCTTTTGACTACCTCCTTTTTTAAATGTTTGCGATTTTGTGAAACCTGTTTTTGTTGTCTGAGCTGACTGGAATTAGAGCCAGAGCAGGAGTAATCCAGGGGAATGATTTGGAGATAAAGGAAAATCCAGCAGATGCTGGAGTTCTGAAAAGAACCGACCTGCTGAGTTTATCCAGCATTTTCTCTATTTATTATAATGATTTTGGGACCTGGGTTTGAATCCCACCACGTTTCAACAAAAATATTGATGAGCATGAATTAATTGTTGTAAAAACACATCTGGTTCTCTAATTCCCTTCAAGGAAGGAAATCTGCCGCCCTGATCCAGTCTAACCGACATGTGACTGGATTCACAAACAATTCAAGGGCTGACTGGGTAAACAGGGAATGTCACCATCAGAAAAACAGAGCCCCCTGGAGGGCAGAAGTGTTAGGACAGGTTACGGAGAGGTTAAAACTGTCATCATTGAGAACAACACAGACTTTAACGGAACAACTGGTCCCAAACACAATCTGTTGTAGTTAGTGTGGCAGGGGTGTGGTGAATCAGGTTTAAAAAGAGTCAAATTATATATGTTTCCTAGTTTGGACAACCACATTTAAATCTGGGACTCGGATGAGGATATGAATTGGTGTTTGGTGGTAAGATCTAAATCTGTGTATTACGCCGTGAAGCCTTAAACCCAGAGTGAGAATATTTCAAACCAGGGTTCAAAATAAATGGCTGTGGATGGTGAATTCACTCTCAAAAGAAAACAAAGAAAATTACAGCACAGGAACATTCCTTCAACCCTCCAAGCCTGCACCAACCACGCTGCCCGACTGAACTGAAACCCCCTACCCTTCTGGGGACCATATCCCTCCATTCCCATCCTATTCATGTATTTGTCAAGACGCTCCTTAAAAGTCACAATTGTATCTGCTTCCACTACCTCCCCCGGCAGCGAGTTCCAGGCACCCACCACCCTCTGGGTAAAAAATCTGCCTCGTACATCTCCTTTAAACCTTGCCCCTCGCACCTTAAACCTATGCCCCCGAGTAACTGCTCTTCTATCCTGGGAAAAAGCTTCTGACTATCCACTCTGCCCAAGCCCCTCACAATCTTGTAGACTTTGTCAGATCGCCCTCAACCTGCGTCGTTCCAGTGAGAACAAACCAAGTTTCTCCAACCTCTCCTCATAGCTAATGCCCTCCATGCCAGGCAACATCCTGGTAGATCTTTTCTGTACCCTCTCCACCCTCTCCAAAGCCTCCACATCTTTCTGGTAGTGTGGCGACCAGAATTGAACGCCATATTCCAAGTGCGGCCTAACTGAGGTTCTATAAAGCTGCAACATGACTTGCCAAAAGGCCCGCAGAAATTCTGTCTTGGGAGGAACTACTGGAAAAAATAAATCATCCTGTACATGGGAGAGACAGAAACTGTGAGGACCATCTCCTCCAATCACAGATTCTGTCTCTCCTGATGTTGCTACATCTGCAGAGACAGTCTCAAACTGGAGGAACAGCTTTGCCACCTATTTTGAGAAAAGAAGTTCACTGACTCAGCAGCCTATCGGTGATGTGTGGAGGAGTTGTGTCTTCCTGCTACAGAACTAGTTTCATAGCAGTGTGAGCCTCAAAAGGAATGATCCGACCATCGGCAGAGCTTTCCCCATTCTGCTGAACAAGTCTTGATTATTTTTATATATCTCAGGAGGTGGGGTTTACAGCTCAGGAATTTGAGTAAACAGATATTGTGAACGTACTTACAATCACTTGGGTCGTCACATTAGAAATTGAGATCCATTCATCCAGGTTCATATTCTAAACTGCTTTTATTTGCAGTTTAACGTTCACAGACAACATACAGAATCCCCGGTCAGAGCTGATCTCAGCTGGTGTAGTGAGGTTATTGATGGGTTATCAATGTAAATCCACACACAATGAAGATCAGAATCGGGAGAGATTTTTCCTGCTCCACCGTCTGAACCAGTAAACATCTGATTCAGTTACCTTGTGTCAAATAGTTAGAATTCTCATTTTGGAAAGAGAGTATGGGAGTATTTTTAAAATAAGTTAACAAAAAATATCATTCATAGATTCCAATTTAAAAGATTTAATATATACACAGTCTTCAGTATTTGTGCTATCTTATTCAAAGAAGTAAACTAACAGAAACACAAAAGGTAATGTTACTACGTGACTACATCACTAATAAAGGAGTTACTGAGAATGGAAAACGATGCCCTGGAAACCAAAAAATAGCCCTTAAAAATCAAAGAGCAGCTTTCCAGAAAATCTCAATACAAGCATTGAAAATAAATACTTTGTGCCCTGCAGATGGATCTTTCAGAGAATGAATTGTAGATTTTGCCCCAAAGATCAAATTAGAATTGAAGCAAAAGTTCTTAATTTTATTCTCAACAGGTTCCTGTGAGAGTTCTTCAGTTAAGAGGGAAGATCACAGGTGTTGCTTTTAAAAAGTGACATTGCAGCCCCGAAAATCAGTGACATTTCCAGAATATTAAATTCCAACTAGTTATAGGGTTTGTTCACATCAGCAGAAATAAAATATTGTCAGACTGTCAATACTGAACAGCAGCAAAAACAGCAAAATCCAACCCCTGCAGTCACTTGTGAACTTGTTGATGTCTCAGGAGCCATTGTGACTGAGTGAATCCCTTCCCACACACAGAGCAGTTGAATGGCCTCTTAGTGTGAGTGCGTTGGTGAGCCAGCAGGTTGAAAGACTTTGCGAATCCCTTCCCACACACGGAGCAAGTGAATGGCCTCTCCCCTGTGTGAACTCGCTGGTGAGCAGAGAGGTTGGATGACCGATTGAATCCCTTCCCACACACGGAGCATGTGAATGGTCTTTCTGCAGTGTGAGTGCGTCGGTGAGCACTGAGGTTGGATGACTGCCTGAAATTCTTTCCACAGTCAGTGCAGCTGAATGGCTTCTCTTCAGTGTGAATTTTCTGGTGTCTCAGCAGGGTGGGTAAAACTGTGAATCCCTTGCCACACACAAAGCAAGTAAACGGTCTCTCCCCAGTGTGAATTCGCTGGTGTGTAATGAGGGAGGATGCCTGTCTGAAACTCCGTCCACAGTCAGTGCAGCTGAATGGCTTCTCCTCAATGTGAACTCGCTGGTGTGACAGTAAGTGGGATGACCCAGTGAATCCCTTCCCACAGTCGGAGCAGGTGAACGGCCTCTCCCCAGTATGAACTCGCTGGTGTGACAGCAGGTGGAATGACTGAGTGAATCCCTTCCCACACACGGAGCAGATGAATGGTCTCTCCCCGGTGTGAGTGCGTTGGTGCACAGTGAGTGCTGAAGAATGCCTGAACCTCTTCCCACAGGAGGTGCAGGTGAATGGCTTTTCCTCAGTGTGAATTCTCTGGTGAGACCAAAGGCCAGATGACTGAATGAATCCCTCCCCACAGACAGAACAGGTGAACGGTCTCTCACCAGTGTGACTGCGCCGATGGTTTTCCAGCAGGGAAGGGTAACTGAATCCTTTCCCACAGTCCCCACATTTCCACGGTTTCTCCATGGTGCTGGTGTCCTTATGTTTCTCCAGGTTAAACGATCAGTTGAAGCCTCATCCACACACAGAACACGTGTACAGTTTTTCCTTGCTGTGAATGGTGTGATGTTTTTTAAGGCTGCGTAACTGGATAAAGCTCTTTCCACAGTCAATTCACTGAAACACTCTCACTCGGGTGTGTGTGTATCTTGGTGCTTTTTCAGTCACGCTGATGTTTGAAATCTTCTTCTCCAGACAGAAGACAAACATTTCTCCTTCCACGGTCAAAGTCTGAGGATATTTAAGTCCAAGTGAATCGAGACTCTGTCTGATTTTGATGTGATGTTTCTTCACCTCACCTGTAAAAGGACTTTACAAAATTAATCACTGTCAGTCCAGGATAGAAATTTTGAACAGGCAATTCTAATTCTCTGGAATATTTCTTCCTCTCTTGTTCCCCAAATCAATAAATTCCTGTCCCACAAACTCTTCCTCCTCCCTGGGCTGAAATCCAAACCCATCTCACCATTTATTTTCTCCACTTCCAGTTTTCTCCCTCCCTCTCCTCTGTCTGGGTTCAGTTCTGATGTGGAGATGCCGGCGTTGGACTGGGGTGAACACAGTAAGAGTTTTAACAACACCAGGTTAAAGTCCAACAGGTTTATTTGGTAGCAAACACCTAATGGTAGCTAATGGTGTTTGCTACCAAATAAACCTGTTGGACTTTAACCTGGTGTTGTTAAAACTCTTACTGGGTTCAGTTCTCCAGCTGCTGTCTGCAGACTGACAATAAAACCAATGGGTCTTACTGGGGGTGTTGGGGCCTCCAGCGGGTGTTTGTGAATCCTCCCCGCTCACCTCCCAGGGTTTCCTTCCTTCCCAGAGATCAGAGTCCTCATTGATTTGAGGCCAAAGTGTAACCTCTTATTTATTGTCCCCCTCCCCCATCCTCTGATGTGAACCATCCTCCAGTGGCTGAGCCAGGATGGGGCCGTTAACCTGGGCCTGTTCCCGGGAACATAGAACATAGAACATAGAACATTACAGCGCAGAACAGGCCCTTCGGCCCACGATGTTGCACCGACCAGTTAAAAAAAAACTGTGACCCTCCAACCTAAACCAATTTCTTTTCGTCCATGAACCTATCTACGGATCTCTTAAACGCCCCCAAACTAGGCGCATTTACTACTGATGCTGGCAGGGCATTCCAATCCCTCACCACCCTCTGGGTAAAGAACCTACCCCTGACATCGGTTCTATAACTACCCCCCCTCAATTTAAAGCCATGCCCCCTCGTGCTGGATTTCTCCATCAGAGGAAAAAGGCTATCACTATCCACCCTATCTAAACCTCTAATCATCTTATATGTTTCAATAAGATCCCCTCTTAGCCGCCGCCTTTCCAGCGAAAACAATCCCAAATCCCTCAGCCTCTCCTCATAGGATCTCCCCTCCATACCAGGCAACATCCTGGTAAACCTCCTCTGCACCCTCTCCAAAGCCTCCACATCCTTCCTGTAATGTGGGGACCAGAACTGCACACAGTACTCCAAGTGCGGCCGCACCAGAGTTGTGTACAGTTGCAACATAACGCTACGACTCCTAAATTCAATCCCCCTACCAATAAACGCCAAGACACCATATGCCTTCTTAACAACCTTATCTACTTGATTCCCAACTTTCAGGGATCTATGCACACATACACCTAGATCCCTCTGCTCCTCCACACTATTCAAAGTCCTCCCGTTAGCCCTATACTCAACACATCTGTTATTCCTACCAAAGTGAATTACCTCACACTTCTCCGCATTAAACTCCATCCGCCACCTCTCGGAGGGAGGGAGAAGCCCCGCAGCTGCAAACCAGGGAGCTGACAATGATTCTGAAGGGTTTGCGGATCACAAAATGTTTCCAAATCCTCCCAGCCACCGCCTAACGCTGACTCCGCTTCTCCGGGACAAACAAGCGCCAAGGACAGCAATGACACTGCGCATGCTCCACATCACAATGCCCGGGGACTGATTGACGGCAGCTCCGGACCAATAGGAAGAGGGGGCGGGGTTGGAGGGCCGAGCGGGCGTGGCTGGTCCTCCAACCAATCGGAGTGAATGAGGGGCGGGGCTGGAGGACCGAACGGGAGCGGCTGGTCCTCCAACCAAGCGGAGTGAATGAGGGGCAGGAAGTGCGGGTAATGGCGATGGACAGACGGATGGTTTTAACTCGGAAGCGAGATCAATACCAGGTAGAGGGCGGCGTGCGGGGAATGATAAATGTGGCGGGTGGGTGGAGAGGCTTCGTAAACATGTTGTTCAAACCCAAACCCCGGAAATGAACTTCCCTTTGTACCAAATGGAGCGGCAGCTTGTAGTGTTAGACCCGGGCTGACTGCCGCCATTGAGGCTGCATGTGGGAGGCCGGCAGGGATTGTGATCGGAGAGGGAAGCCCTGACGTCACAATGGAATGGGTGAGCGTGTGATGTCACAACGGAATGGGTGAGAGTGTGATGTCACAATGGAATGGGTGAGGGTGTGACGTCACAATGGAATGGGTGAGAGTTCCAGATGAGCTGAGACTGGGCTGGAGTCGGGCGATGTCACTGACATGTGGCCCGGTGGCACAGTGGTTAGTGCAGCTGCCTAACAGCGCCAGGGACCCGGGTTCAATTCCAGCCTCGGGTCACTGTCTGTGCAGAGTTTCTACATTCTCCCCGTGTCTGTGTGGGTTTCCTCCGGGTGTTCCGGTTTCCTCCCACAGTCCAAAGATGTGCCGGTTAGACGGATTGGCCATTATAAATTGCCACTTGGTATCAGGGGGAATTAACAGGTAAATATGTGGATAGGGCCTGGATAGGGATTGTTGTCGGTGCAGGCTCGATGGGCTGAATGGCCTCCTTCTACACTATTTTATTATTCATTACTTTTAATTAATTACTATTAATGCTTCTATGAATGAAGGTGGTCTTGATGATGATGTGGACATGTGGCTGGAAGCTCATCTTGAGATGAACTATTTCACCCTGGTTGTGAACAGCCTGGTTCAGCCTCAGACAGTTGCCAGGAGGAGAGATAAAGTTGTTGGTGAGGGAGTGGAGTTTGTAGTGGGGACTGAACACAATGGGTTCAGTCTTCCCAGTATTTATATGAAATAAATTTCTGTTCTTTCAGTACTGGATGTCAGACAAGTCAGGGTGGTGTGTGAGTTGGGGAGAAACTTGGACCTGATGGTGTTCACAGGGTTTGGAAATTCTGTCAAAGTTCCTGTTGATTTGTAGATGTATAAAATCTCTCTCCTCACCTCCGGCCTCTCCTACTTCTCTCTGTCTCCGCTCAGAGTGTGGAGATGCCGGCGTTGGACTGGGGTAAGCACAGTAAGAAGTCTCACAACACCAGGTGAGAATCCATTGATATGGATGGAGATTTACAACTTTTTGGGAATGAAATAGGAAAGAATGTTCCATAGAAACTAGAATTGTCTGCTCTGAATTTCTATCCTATACTGACTGTGATGACTTTTGCAAACTCATTTCACAAGATTTTGAACGAGGAATCACAGGCAAAAATCTCAACCGTCACGTCTAGACAGAGTCATATTCCTTGGGATCTGAATATTTTGTAATGTGGAACTGTAGCTACGTTATATATTTCCAGACATCTCTTCCCTCAGAGGATTGTTAGTCTTTTGGATTTCTCTTCCACAGGGACCAGTGGAGGCTGAGGATCATTGTATATATTCCAGTCAGACAGATTTTTGACTGACAAGGGTGTCAAAGGTTATGGGGAACAGACAAGAAGATGGAGCAAAAGCTAAGATGTGGGGGGATTTCTTCACTCAAGGATGTGGTAAAGATTTGGAATTCTCAACCCCTGAGGACAGTGAAACCTCAGTCATCAACTATTTTCAAGAGTTTGATTGATTGGTTTCTCGATATTGAAGATATCAAGGGATATGGGTTTAGTGTGGGGAGAATGATGCTGAGGTAGATGAACGAATTATCTCATTGAATAGTTTAAAAGGCTCGATGAGCCAAATGGCCGACTGCAGCTCCTATTTGTTATGGTCTCTGTGTCCAGGACAGGAAGCAGTGAGCATGGATCTGTCAATCAGCCTCAATCAGCACCTTCAGGAGAATTGGGAGGGTGAATATTAGATACAGCAGAGTGAGAATGGAGGGAGAGTGTGTGGGATGGAGTTCACAGCTTTTTGGGACTGAAATAGGAAAGAATGTTCCATAGAAACTAGAATTGTCTGTTCTGAATTTCTATCCTGTACTGACACTGATGACTTTTGTAAACTCATTTTACAGGATATTGAAAGAGGAATCACAGACTGAAAACTCAAACGTCACGTCTAGATCTGACAGAGTCATATTCCTTGGGAGCTGAATATCATCGGACTTTGAATCTAGAAGGAGAAATGATTGTCCGGTTTGTCGATTTGAAAAGATTTGAAGTGTCAGTGTGACTGGAAAAGCACCAACACACTGCCACACTCAAGTGAGGGTGTTCCAGTGCACTGACTAAAGAGCTTTAACCAGTTACACAGCCTGAATAAATATCACACCATTCACAGCGGGGAGAGACTGTACTCGTGTTCTGTGTGTGGACGAGGCTTCAACTGATTGTCCACCCAAGAGAGAGGCAAGGACACCTGCACCATGGAGAAACCATGGAAATGTGGGGACTGTGGCAAGAGATACAGATACCCATCTCTGCTGGAAGCTCATCGGCGCAACCACACTGGGGAGAGGCCGTTCATCTGCTCTCAGTGTGGGAAGGGATTCACTCAGTCATCCAGCCTACAGAGACACCAGCAAGTTCACACTGGGGAGAGGCCCTTCACGTGTTCTCAGTGTGGGGAGGGATTCACTCGATCTTCCGATCTGCCGGTCCATGAGCGCATTCACACTGGGGAGAGGCCGTTCACCTGCTCTCAGTGTGGGAAGAGATTCACTCAGTCTTCCGACCTGCGGAAACACCAACGAGTTCACACTGGGGAGAGGCCGTTCACCTGCTCTCGATGTGGGGAGGGATTTACTCTGTCATCCCACCTGCAGAGACACCAGCGATATCACACTGGGGAGAGGCCATTCACCTGCTCTCAGTGTGGGAAGGGATTCTGTGATTCATCCAGCCTGCTGACACACCAGCGAATTCACATTGGGGAGAGGCCGTTCACCTGCTCTGTGTGTGAGAAGAGATTCAGTCTTTTATCCCAGCTGCTGAGACATCAGCGAGTTCACAAGTGATTCCAGGGGCTGGATTCTGCTGTAATTGTTTCTGCTCTCAATTACATCCAGGACTGCATTTTGTTCATTCTCACAGTTGGTCAATGGGGAGGGTCGGAGGGTTTCTTTCTGCTGGACTGGCCGGTCTCATGACTTTGCCTCCAGTGGGCTGATTCTCTTTGAGTCTTGTTGCGAATACCTGGTTTCAGATTTCTCAAGGATCACAGAGTGACAGGGTGTGAGGAAGTTCAGAGTCACTATATCTGTTTGGAAACCCCCTCAAATGCCCATCCAATTTCCTTTGTAATTGTTTATTGTCTCCACTTCCTCCACCCTCGTAGGCAGCGAGTTCCAGGTCATTACCATTCGCTGCATCAAAATATTCTTCCTCACATCCCCTCTTCCTCTCTGACCCAAAACTATAAATCTGTGTCCCCCTCGTCCTTGTCCTGTCAGCTAATGGGAACAGGTTTTCTTTGTCCATCTTATCTAAACGGCGGCACGGTAGCACAGTGGTTAGCACTGCTGCTTCACAGCTCCAGGGTCCCAGGTTCGATTCCCGGCTCGGGTCACTGTCTGTGTGGAGTTTGCACATTCTCCTCGTGTCTGCGTGGGTTTCCTCCGGGTGCTCCGGTTTCCTCCCACAGTCCAAAGATGTGCGGGTTAGGTTGATTGGCCAGGTTAAAAATTGCCCCTTAGAGTCCTGGGATGCGTAGGTCAGAGGGATTAGTGGGTAAATATGTGGGGGTAGGGCCTGGGTGGGATTGTGGTCGGTGCAGACTCGATGGGCCGAATGGCCTCCTTCTGCACTGTAGGGTTTCTATGATTCTGTGATAAACCTGTCAGAATCTTGTCCACCTCTATCAAATCTCCCCTCAACCTCCTTTGCTCCAAGAGGAACAACCCCAGCCTGACATCGACAAGAATGGACAAACTAACAGAATGTGTTAATTTCTGAAATCAAATGGGAATGTTTAATTTCTGTTTTAAAGATATTGTAAATATATTGTCCTGGACAATAAAGGATTTGGAATAACTCGCCTTGGGAGTGGTTGAATGGAATATATCAATCTGATATCCACCTACAGTCCAGTGAAAGTCTGGAATGTGTAGCTGGAAATCCCTCCCTAACAGCACTGTGGGTGTACTTACACCTCAGGCATTGTAGCAGTTCAGGAAGGCAGTGTTGGGGTTGACCACGGCCGAGGCAACTACATACAGCCACATATTCTGTTATAATTGAAGGACAGCAGATTGAATGTGAGGCATTATGGGACTGGACTATCTTGACCACATTCCTGTGACTGCTCAGTTTCTGCAATCATGGACCATTAAAGCTGCTTAGCAGAGCCCCAACAGAGGACCTGGTGAGAATATTTACTCAGAATGAGTTAGAATTAAACTGGGGTGGCACGGTGGCACAGTGGTTAGCACTGCTGCCTCACAGCGCCAGGGACCCGGGTTTGATTCCCAGCTTGGGTCACTGTCTGTGTGGAGTTTGCACATTCTCCCCGTGTCTGTGTGGGTTTCCTCCGGGTGCTCCGGTTTCCTCCCAAAGTCCAAAGAAATGTGGGTTAGATGGATTGGCCATGCTAAATTGCCCCTCAGTGTCAGGAGGACTAGCTAGGGTAAATGAATGGGGTTATGGGGATAGGGTCGGTGGGATTGTGGTTGGTGCAGACTTGATGGGCTGAATGGCCTCCTTCTGCACTGTAGAGATTCTATGAGATTATTGCAGGACCGGCTGGTGTTCAGCAGCTGAGATTTTCCAGCATTTTCTGTTTTTGTTTCGGATTGCAGCATCCGCAGTATTTTACTTTTATGATAAAATGATTTGGTCTGATTGGAATCCCCACGACCCTCCCGCAAAACAGAGGGAGTGGTGGGAGAGGAGAAAAAGGATAAGGATGATAGAGTCTGGGTTCTGATTCTCCGAGCCCATGTGGAATTAACAAAATGAGTGAACCAGTTTATAAAGAACAGAAGTTACCCATCCCTAACAATAACTGATCAAATTAAATAGGTTGAGGAATATAACAAAAATAATTAATAGATGAAGTTTAAGATCATTTGTTTTGTTTTAAACTTGTGTAAAGTGATGTAATTGTGTGCCAAGTTTTTGCTGCTCACTCCCCAACCCTTTAGGTTCTGTAGAAAAGTTAACCCTTTCCGCATCAGTTCATTTGTTTTTAAATCGCCCGGAAACTCGTGTCTATTTTAGTTCATAATTGAAGATTTATGGGAATTGGCTCAGATGGTCTTTTGACATTTTTAAAGTATAAAGAAGTGGTCTTGAGAAGGCAATTTGGTAGAGAGAGGTGGAGGGAGATATGTTTACAGAGAGGTGTTGAGAGCTGTTGGTTTTACAAGTTATCCACGTTTTCGGAGCGGTCACTTCATGTCCTGGTCTGAGAGGGATGGAGAGAAGTCTGTTCAATTGTTAATGTTAAACTTTCTCTATTAACTGTTAATCAACACTCTGTTTTTTTTATCTTTCTGACTTGTTAAATTTTTAATGATTTAATAACTTTCTGAATTCACCATTTAAAGTGTTCTTTCTTGCCATATGGTTAAGACACTGGAACCTGGTGTGATTTACGATTAGGGAGGTTCTTGTAAACAAGAGAACCCCCATAAATCTTAGTTCAAACAAATCAAAGTTCTGACAAATGGAATGTTATCCTTTATTATTCCGGACAAATGTGAGGTAATGTATTTTGGAAGGTCTAATACAGATAGAAAATATACAGTAAATGGCAGAACCCTTAAGAGTATTGATAGGCAAAGGGATCTGGGTGTACAGGTACACAGGTCACTGAAAGTGGCAATGCAGGTGGAGAAGGTAGTCTAGAAGGCATACGGCATGCTTGCCTTCATCGGCCGGGGTATTGAGTTTAAAAATTGGTAAGTCATGTTGCAGCTTTATAGAAGCTTAGTTAGGCCGCACTTGGAATATAGTGTTCAATTCTGGTCGCCACACTACCAGAAGGATGTGGAGGCTTTGGAGAGGGTACAGAAAAGATTTACCAGGATGTTGTCTGGTATGGAGCGCATTAACTATGAGGAGAGGTTGAAGAAACTTGGTTTGTTCTCACTGGAGTGACGGAGGTTGAGGGGAGACCTGATAGAAGTCTACAAGATTATGAGGGGCATGGACAGAGTGGATAGTCAGAAGCTTTTTCCCAGGGTGGAAGAGTCAATTACTAGGGGGCATAGGTTTAAGGTGCGAGGTTTAAAGGAGATGTACGAGGCAGATTTTTTACATAGAGAGTAGTGGGTGCCTGGAACTCGTTGGCGGGGGAGGTAGTGGAAGTGGATACGGTCGAGACTTTTAAGGGGCGTCTTGACAAGTACATGAATGGGATGGGAATAGAGGGATGTGGTCCCCGGAAGGGTAGGGGTTTTTAGATAAGTCAGGCACCATGGTCGGTGCAGGCTTGGAGGGCTGAAGGGCCTGTTACTGCTGTAATTTTCTTTGTTCTATTACGAGAGAAATTGAACAGAGAAGTAAAGATGTTGTACTTCAGTTACAGTCCAACAGGTTTATTTGGTAGCAAATACCATAAGCTTTCGGAGCAATGCTCCTTCGTCAGATGGAGTGGTCTCAGAACAGAGACCACTCCATCTGACGAAGGAGCATTGCTCCGAAAGCTTATGGTATTTGCTACCAAATAAACCTGTTGGACTTTAACCTGGTGTTGTGAGACTTCTTACTGTGCTTACCCCAGTCCAACGCCGGCATCTCCACATCATGTACTTCAGTTATACAGGGCGTTGCTGAGACTGCATCTTGAACACTGGCTGCAGCTTTGTCTCCTATTTAAGAAATGATACAAATGCATTGAAAGTGGTTCAGAGGAGGTTTAATAGATTGCTTCCCAATTCTTGACCCTCACAGGATAAATTTTATCCGATTTTTCTTGTCTTCACCTCTGATAAAGAGTAATCCTGACTCAAAATGTTGTCTCTATTCTCTCTTTACAGATGCTGTCAGACTTGCTGAGATTGTCCAGCGTTTTCTGTTTTTGTTTCAGTTTCCAACAACAGCAGAATTTTGCCTTTATACTCATTCTTGTTCGATAAGGACATCAAAAGTATCAGGTATAGCACGAGAACGCAACACAAAAAGATCATCCATGATCTAAATAAATGATGGAGCAGACTCAAAGGGCCAAATGGTTACTTCTGCTCTGATGTCGAATGTTGGTCACAAATTCCTGAGAATTCTGAACCAAGGCTGGAAGATTCGCCTTGCTTGTGTTCGTGGGAAAATGTCCAGGAGAACCATCACTGTGAAGGACAGTTCTGGGATTAAAGGTTGCCAGACTGGAAAAGGAAAACAATGGAAATAAACCCTTGGAGTAAAGAATCACTTTGGGCTGGTTTTTGGAGAAAGTATGTCAACATTCCAAGGCAGGGTAAAATATATCCATTGAGTGGATATTTAATGGTGTTAAGAGTAAAAGGGCAAAGTTTAATTTTACAGTTTAAGGGCTATGTTCCCTATGAAAAAGTGTTTAATCATTGTTGCTTCCAGTTTGTTGGAGGAAACATCAGAAAACTTGAAGTTTTGTCATGTGATTCTTTAATTTGTTTACTGGGTTTAGAATTCATTTTTAAAAATTGTTGATCGTCAGAGATCCTAACAGTTCATTTAAAGCCACACGTTTCGACTTCCCATTTGAGTCTGGGACACCTTTCTGTCTCTCTATTGCTCGTGTCAATGACAGCCAGGCGACGGAGCTGAGAGCTGAATTTAGCTGAGAATAATGGGGCCTGCGCCCCAGTTGGGAAACTGCCATGGACGTCGCACTAATAGAGAGACAGGAAGGTGCTGGAGGACTGAGTGGGAAATGGGCCTCCAACCAATTGTTATATCAGTTACTCAGAGCTAAAGAGAAACCTGTCTCTTTAAATACAGATACAGGGAAGAGGCTGCACTGATATCTGTCCCTTTTAACCTGCACAAAAGCAGGAGGCTGAGATTGACAGGCTGCAGGAGGAGACCATTCAGCCCATCATGTCCCTGCTATCTCTTTTAAAGAACACTCTGATTTATCCAACTGCTCTGTTCTTTCCCCACAGCCCTGCAAATTCTTCCCTTTCAAGTCTTTACCCTTTGGAAATATACTATTGAATCTTTCAAGCAGATCAGAACAATTTGTTGTGTCAAAAAATAAAATCTCATCTCCCCCTCTGACCCCTTTGCCAATTACCTTCGAGGGACTCACTTTCTGTTAAAGAGCCTGCCAACCCCTCTCACCCACTTTCCCTAAAGTGTATCAATCTCATCAGGAAAAGTCCAGCAAAATCAAATATTGTTACTGATAAAAGTTTATTAATGAAACAGAACATGATTAAAACAAACAGAAAATTACTTGAGGATCAAAGACAACCAGAGTAAAAGGATGTTCACAATGTTCTGGACACAAATGTTTTCTCTTTATCTGTTCCCTGACCTCTTTGTGGTAAAGGCAGAATTCTCTGGATCGTAAATTTAAAAAGAAGTTTATTGAATGAAAAAGGTTTACTGAACACAGTGGCACAATGGTTACTGCTGCCTTACAGCGTCCTGGCTTGGGTCCCTGTCTGTGCGGAGTCTGCACATTCTCCCCATGTCTGCATGGGTTTCCTCCGGTTTCCTCCCACAGCCAATGATGTGCAGGTTAGGTGGATTGGCTATGCTAAATTCTCATTAAGTGTACCTGAACAGGCGCCAGATTGTGGCAACTAGGGGAATTTCACAGTAACTTCATTGCAGCGTGAATGTAAGCCTACTTGTGACTAATAAATAAACTTTAAGACATTGACTTTTACAGCTTCATGCGGGTGATCAGTCTGTAGAAGAGTAACCCTCTCTGGCTCCTTCTTTGTCAGGAATTCTTGTGGAAATCAACTTTGGGAGTCTGGCTCCTTCTTTGACAGCAATTTCCTTGGAATTCAGCCTTGGGAGTCTTCAGAATTTGGTTCACATGAAAAACCTTCAGAACCTCTACTTTTATCCCCAAAGTGACCGTTACCACACGTCAGAGTTGGGCCTGTTGTAACATGACAATTGGTCAATTTGGTCTCCAGATTAATTGAATTGGATCCTCAATTACTGACACCACTTTCTATCACTGTCTCAGACAGGAATACAAGAGAACTGGTTCATGTTATCCCTTTATCTGATTGTGTACAATACCCTTATTCACACAGTTTCAAATGTTGAGGCTAATCAGAGCTTGAAGATCTCTCTCGCCAGTACACTACGCCAGCTGCGGCACGGTGGCACAGTGGTTGGCATTGCTGCCTCACAGAGCCAGGGATCTGGTTTTGATTCTCGGCTTGGGTCACTGTCCATGTGGTGTCTGCACGTTCTCCCTGTGTCTGCGTGGGTTTCCTCCAGCTGCTCCTGTTTCCTTCCCCAGTCTGAAAGACGTGCTGGTTAGGTGCATTGGCCATGCTACATTCTCCCTCAGTGTAACCCGAACAGGCACCGGAGTGTGGTGACTAGGGGATTTTCACAGTAACTTCATTGCAGTGTTAATGTGAGCCGACTTGTGACACAAATAAATAAATAAACTTTAAAAATTTTTCTTCATTGCACATTCGTTACATACACAGCAATTAAGCTTTTACATTTTAACAGCAAATAAAAACTCAGTCTTTGACTATAACGACTGATTTATTAATTGTAACTCAATTAAGGGTCACTGCTTATTCAATCACCATGATGCCCCCTCCAATTGGCCAATTCCTGAACGCTCCCCCGTGCACATCCACTCCCCTTGGCAGAGATTCACCACCCCGCCCCCCCACCGATCACCCTCCCCCATGCAAAGCTCCCCCCCCTTGGCGTCCACCCTCCTTGCATAAGCCCCCAGTCATTGTAAATACCCATCCACTAAGCCCCACCCCCACCTATCCCTTTGGCACTGTCCATGAGACACTTATGGTGCTCAACTGGGCACTGCCAGGGTGCCAGGAGGGTACTGAATGTGGCATTGCCCAATTGGCACTGCCACTGACAACCATGTGGCTTCAATGGCCTCCGAGCCCATCCCCACCTGCCCCCCCCACCCCCCCCCCCCCCCCCAGTGTGGCCCAAGCACCTGGTCCCCGCTGGTGAAGACCAGTAGTGATTCTCGGCGATGTGACGTCTCGCCAGCGAGGGGGGGAAGCAGCCATGCTGAACCCACCAATCACATTGTAATGTAGGCAAATCTGTGCAAATAGCCTTCACTCCCTTTCTGGGAATGAAGCCGGCAAAACACAGGCCGGGAAGAGAGCAATCCTTTAGTCTCGCACGCTATCTTCCTGACTCACCGGTCTAATCGAGCGGCGAGTCGAGCCGGTAAGATCGCCCCCTGTATCTTTCTTTCACACTCAGACTGAACAATCAGCCTTATTCTTGAGGCAGATTTCACAGAATATAATGTCCTCTCGCTGATCAAAATGAAAGAAGAAATTCTTAGTTTAAACAATTCCTGCTCGCTGCACAGATTCCACAAACATTGAGGTGAATACAGTGTGGTAACAACAAAATGACAACAATACAGTTCAGTAACAACAAACTTTTTTAAACTTCATCTTTTTTTTGTTATATTCCTCAACCTAATTGTTTTAATTTGATCAGTTTTTGTTAGGGATGGGTAACTTCTGTTCTTTATAAACTGGTTCACTCATTTTGTTACAGAACCCAGACTTTATCATCCTTATCCTTTTTCTCCCTTTCCCACCACTCCCTCTGTTTTGCGGGAGGGTCGTGGGGATTCCAATCAGAACTAATCATTTTATCATAAAAGTAAAATACTGCGGATACTGGAATCTGAAACAAAAACAAAAAATGATGGAAAGTCTCAGCAGGTCTGACAGTATCTGTGGAGAGAGAATAGAGTCAATATTTCGAGTCTGGATGGCCTTTCATAAGAGCTCTTCTGAAGTGTCATTCAGACTCAATGTTGGCTCTATTCTCTAATCATTGTATCGATAAGTTTCTTGTTCTTAGTTTCCAAATGGCAGGTAAGCTCTGGTTTTTCACTGGCTATGCTCGGGTAGGATTATAACTATTAGAAGCTACGCTCAGAGGTCCACTTTTCAATCCAGTGCTACTTGGAGTATACCGTCAGTTCACCGATTATCGGGTCACAAATTTATGATAAAATAAGTTAAATAATGCCTGAGAATATTTCTTAACCAATTACCTATCACTGTGTGTTGATTGGTCAGACCCACTTTTTACAGATTCAGGAATCTCAGCCGCTGAACACCAGCCGGTCCTGGAATAAGATTAATTCTAACTCATTCTGAGTAAATATTCTCACCAGGTCCTCTGTCAGGGCCCTGCTAAGCAGCTTTAATGGTCCGTGATTGTAGAAACTGAGCAGTCGCAGGAATGAGGCGGCACGGTAGCACAGTGGTTAGCACTGCTGCTTCACAGCTCCAGGGTCCTGGGTTCGATTCCCGGCTCGGGTCACTGTCTGTGTGGAGTTTGCATATTCTCCTCGTGTCTGCGTGGGTTTCCTCCGGGTGCTCTGGTTTCCTCCCACAGTCCAAAGATGTGCGGGTTAGGTTGATTGGCCAGGTTAAAAATTGCCCCTTAGAGTCCTGAGATGCGTAGGTTGGAGGGACTAGCGGGTCAAATATGTGGGGGTAGGGCCTGGGTGGGATTGTGGTCGGTGCAGACTCGATGGGCCGAATGGCCTCCTTCTGCACTGTAGGGTTTCTATGATTTCTATGATGTGGTCAAGGTAGTCCAGTCCCATAATGCCTCACATTCAATCTGCAGTCCTTCAATTATAACAGAATATGTGGCTTTATGTAGCTGCCTCAGCCATGGTCAACCCCAACACTGCCTTCCTGAACTGTTACAATGCCTGAGGTGTAAGTACACCCACAGTGCTGTTAGGGAGGGATTTCCAGCAACACATTCCAGACATTCACTGGACTGTAGGTGGATACCAGATTGATATATTCCATTCAACCACACCCAAGGTGAGTTATTCCAATTCCTTTATTGTCCAGGACAATATATTCACAATATCTTTAAAACAGAAATTAAACATTCCCATTTGATTTCAGGTATTAACATATTCTGTTAGTTTGTTCTTTATTGTCAATGTCAGGCTGGGGTTGTTCCGCTTGGAGCAAAGGAGGTTGAGGGGAGATTTGATAGAGGTGGACAAGATTCTGACAGGTTTAGATAAGGTGGACAAAGAAAAGCTGTTCCCATTGGTTGAAGAGACAAGGACGAGGGGGGTGCAGATTTTGGTTCAGATATGTGGGATGGCGGGGGAGGGGGGGCGATGTGAGGAAGAATATTTTGATGCAGTGAATGGTAATGACCTGGAACTCGCTGCCTACGAGGGTGGAGGAAGTGGAGACAATAAACAATTACAAAGGAAATTGGATGGGCATCTGGGGGAGTTTCAAACAGAAATAGTGACGAAATATCTCTTAACTTCCGAGCACCAGCCACTGGTGGCAAAATCGTGAGACCGGCCAGTCCAGTAGAAAGAAACCCTCCGACCCTCCCCATTGACCAACTGTGAGAATGAACAAAATGCAGTCCTGGATGTAATTGAGAGCAGAAACAATAACAGCAGAATCCAACCCCTGGAATCACTCGTGAATTTCTTGGTGTCTCAGCAGCTGGGATGAAACTCTGAATCCCTTCCCACACTGAGAGCAGGTGAATGGTCTCTCTCCAGTTTGAACTCGCTGGTGTGTCTGCAGACTGGAAGAGTTGGTGAATACCTTCTCACACTTCGGGCAGGTGAACAGCCTGTCTCCAGTGTGAACTCGCTGGTGTCTCTGCTGGTTGGATAACTGACTGAATCTCTTCCCACACACACAGCAGGTGAACGGCTTCTCCCCAGTGTGAACTCGCTGGTGTGTCTGCAGGCTGGGTAACTGAGTGAATCTCTTCCCACACTGAGAGCAGGTGAATGGCCTCTCCCCAGTGTGAACTAGTTGGTGTGTCCGCAGTTCGGATGACTGAGTGAATCCCTTTCCACACACACAGCAGCTGAAGGGCCTCTCCCCAGTGTGAACTAGTTGGTGTGTCCGCAGTTCGGATGACTGAGTGAATCCCTTTCCACACACACAGCAGCTGAAGGGCCTCTCCCCAGTGTGAACTAGTTGGTGTGTCCGCAGTTCGGATGACTGAGTGAATCCCTTTCCACACACACAGCAGCTGAAGGGCCTCTCCCCAGTGTGACTGCGTCGATGGATTTCCAGCCGAGATGGGCACATGTATCCCTTCCCACAATCCCCACATTTCCACGGTTTCTCCATGGTTCGGGTCCTCGTGACTCTGTAGTTTAAACAATCAGTTAAATCTCACACAGAACACGGGTACAATCTCTGCCTGCTGTGAATGCTGCGATGTATTTTCAAGCTGTGTAACTGGTTAAAGCTCTTTCCACACTCAGTGCATTGGAACACTCTTACTCAGGTGTGTGTGTGTCTCGGTGCTTTTCCAGTCACACAGATGCTTAAAATCTTCAGAAGCTGACAGAACAGAGAAACCTTTCCCCTTCTAGATTCAAAGGCCGATGATATTCAGGTCCCAATGAATTGAGTGACTCTGTCAGATATTGATGTGAAGTTTGGTTTGAGATTTCTGTCTATAAATTCTCACCTTCTGATATCCTGTAAAAGGAATTTACAAAAGTCATCAGTGTCAGTACAGGATAGAACTTCAGAACAGACAATTCTAGTTTCTATGGAACATTCTTTTCTCTCTCATTCCCCAAAAGCTGTGAATCTCCATCCCACACACTCTCCCTCCATTCTCACTCTGCTGTATCTAATATTCACCCTCTCAATTCTCCTGAAGGTGCTGATTGAGGCTGATTGACAGGTCCATGCTCACTGCTTCCTGTCCTGGACACAGAGCTGGAAATCTCCATGCAGGCTGCCAGACAGATATATGTCTATCTGACTGGACCAAAGACGTATGGATTATATAGACTGGGCTCACTTCCTTTCCCTTCAGTGGCTAAGGGCGGACAAGTCACCAGGACCCAATGAACCGCACGCTAGCTTTTTAAAGGAGGTTGCTGAAGAGATTGTGGAGAATTTTGTTGAAATTTTTCGTAACTTGCTAGATTTCGGGAGAGATCAGAAGATTGGCAATCAGCCAATGTGACTACCTTGGTCAAAAAGGGAGAAAGGCAGAAGGCAGGAACTATAGGTCAGTTAATTTAACATCTATTATTGGCAAGACGCTGGAGTCAATAATCAAAGAGCAAATAGCTAATCATTGAGGAAAGCTGAATAGAATCAAACCTCGTCAACATGGTTCTATGAAAGATAAATCATGTTTGACAAATTTGCTTGAATTGTTTGAGGATGTAAGAAGGAGGGTAGATCGAGAGAAATCTGTGCTTGTAGTTTATTTTAAAAGGGCGCCATGGCAGCACAGTGGTTAGTACTGCTGCTTCACAGTGCCAGGGACTCAGGTTCAATCCCGGCCTTGGGTGACAGTCTGTGTGGAGTATGCGCATTCTCTCCATGTCTGTGTGGATTTCTGAGTGCTCCAGGTTCTTCCCACAGTCCAAAGATGTGCGGGTTAGATTGATTGGCCATGCTAAATTGCCCCTTTGTGTCCCAATAGGTGGATTAGTGGGGCAAAAATGTGGGGCTACAGGGATAGGGCCTGGGAAAGATGAGTCAAGAGTTGGGGAAGATGCAATAAAGTCACCCCTCTGTCTTCAAAACCTGGCAAATGGAGTTTAAAGTGGGGAAGTGTGAGGTCATGTATTTCAGTCGGAGGAATCAACAGGGAGATTATCTAAATAGAGAGAGGCTGCCGATGAGTGAAGTACAGCGGGATCTTGGTGTTCTTGTGCATGAATCACAAAAAGCTAGCAGGCAGGTCCCACATGAGGTAAGAAGGAAAATGGCATTTTGGCTTTTATTGCAAAGGGGTTGGAGTTTAAAAACAGGGAGGTTTTGTTGCAACTGTACAGTGTGTTGGTGATGCCTCACCTGGAATAGTACATACAGTTTTGATCCCCTTCCCTAAACAAGGATATAGTAATATTGGACGTAGTCCAAAGGAGACTCACCAGGCTAATTCCTGGAGGGAGGGTTGTCCTATCAAGAGGGAGTAAATTGTCAAGGTCTGTGTTCCTTGAAGTTTTGAAGACAAAGGAGTTATTGAAACATATTAGATCCTGAGGGGGCTTGACAGGGTAGATGGTGAGATATTTTCAGGAGTGGGAGAGTCTCAAACAAAATAAATACCTCATTGAATGTTTTTAAGGCAAAGATAGATACATTTTTGAACAGTTAAGGAATTAAGGGTTATGGTGAGCGGGCGGGTAAGTGGAGCTCAGTCTACGAAAAGATCAGCCGTAATCTTATTGAATGGCAGAGCAGGCTTGAGGGCCAGATGGCCTACTCCTGCTCCTAGTTCTTATGTTCTTATCAGCACTGATTCCAGATTGTTCAGTACTTCTAATTTGAATCGCTCTGCTTTCCTTCTCCCATATGTACTCTATGATGTACCGATCATGATGCCCTAACTAAACTAAAACAAAAAACCTTCTGACTCAACTAGGGATCGGTAATAAATGCTGTAAGAAGTTTAACAACACCAGGTTAAAGTCCAACAGGTTTATTTGGTAGCAAAAGCCACACAAGCTTTCGGAGCTGCAAGCCCCCACTCACCTGAAGAAGGGGCTTGGAGCTCCGAAAGCTTGTGTGGCTTTTGCTACCAAATAAACCTGTTGGACTTTAACCTGGTGTTGTTAAACTTCTTACTGTGGTAGTTTCAGACCACAGCACGAGTTTTAACAACACCAGGTTAAAGTCCAACAGGTTTATTTGGTAGCAAATACCATTAGCTTTTGGAGCGCTGCTCCTTCGTCAGCTGGAGTGGAAATGTGCTCTCAAGCTAATGGTATTTGCTACCAAATAAACCTGTTGGACTTTAACCTGGTGTTGTTAAAACCCTTGCTGTGTTCACCCCAGTCCAACGCCGGCATCTCCACATCAGTTTAAGACCACCCAGAGACGTAGTTTTCACTGTTTTGACCCCATCAGCATTCATAGGCAAACAGTTGCGGGTTGGCAATGGGCCCGGAGGTGTCATTAAATATATAAGAACAAAAGACCAAAGAAAATTACAGCTCAGGAACAGGCCCTTCGGCCCTCCAAGCCTGCATCGACCATGCTGCCCGACTGAACTAAAACCCCGTACCCTTCCGGGGACCACATCCCCCTATTCCTATCCTATTCATGTATTTGTCCAGACGCCCCTTCAAACTCACCATCGTATCTGCTTCCACTATCTCTCCCGATGAGTTCCAGGCACTCACCACCGTCTGTGTAAATAACGTGTCTCGTACATCTATATATCCATCAAGTGTTACCGGTTGGAATGTTATCCGGTGTTATCAACATTCTTTAATGCATATTGATTTCAAACAAATTACACGTAATTTAAATTTGCTTCCAATATACCATTAAACTTAACAATTAGAAGCAAAACATTATTTAAGTTTATTCATTTATTATTCATTATTAGTTTCACAAATCGTCTTACATTAACACTGCAATGAAGTTACTGCGAAAGTCTGAGATTCCACAGCCAGGGAAAATAATGTATCAGCATACACCCTATCAAATTCATAGAATGATAGATTCCCTGCAGCACAGAAGGAGGCCATTCGGTACAACGAGCCTGCACCGACAACAATCCCACCGACGTCAAATCCCTGCAACACCACGTATTTAACCTGCTAACCCCTCTGACACGAGGGGCAATTTATCATGGCCAATCACCGAATCCACACATCTTTGGACTGTGGGTGGAAAGTGGAACAACTGAAAGGAAAGCCGCGCAGACACGGGGCGAACGTGCAAACTCCACACAGAGAGTCACCTGAGGCCAGAAATGAACCGGGGTCCCTGACGCTGTGAGGCAGCATTGCTAAACCCTGAACAACAGTAGCAATACTTCAAAAATTTCAAAACTTAACTCCGTGTTGAAGGCTGGAAGGAGAGTGTGACAGTGGGTGATTGGCAGTGTGCACATTCCTGTAATCAGTGACTGGGAGGATCAGGAAGATGAGATATCTGGATCTCTTTATACTGTCATCTCTAAACTCCATCTCCTCTCAGTCCCGTGTGTCTTACATTCCCTGCCCCTGCTTTCCAGGTATAGCTCGGGCTCACTACTTGTCTCTGTCTGCATTAAGCAGCTAATTGACCCTGGGAGCTGGACGGTCAGAGGAAGCTGGAGAACAGAAACAGGAAGAGAAGCGACATGATAGTGTTTCGTAAATGGCTTGTATCACTTGCTCTCCGTGAAGAATGCCTACCGTGTGTTACCTTGTAAGTTTCACAGGAGCCACAGTGATGGAGTTGGTGGGTTTTGGATATTGAAAGTGTCACATGGCAGCTTATTTCACCTCACTGTCGATTTTATGTTCCAACTAACAGAATTCGCTGTTTTCATTGGCTGAAGCAGTCACTTGTGTTCGAACTAAACATTAAACTTTGAAGGAGAAACATGCTCTGGTGAATATATGTCCAACATAAAATAAAAGGCAGGTGGTCCATGTATAAATTAGTGTTTTAAAGATTTCATATTAACTTCCCTGATGGTCTAGTGGTTAGGATTCGGCGCTCTCACCGCCGCGGCCTGGGTTCGATTCCCGGTCAGGGAATGTCAATTTATTGCTATACCCTGTACAACAATCCCGCGTTACTTCCGGGTCAGCACCAGTTCTATCGCAATTAGTATCAGGGAGGTTTCCTCCTCTGTGTCTGAATTGGAAATGTCACATGTCAAGAATTTTTAAAAAGCGATGGACTGGAAAGCGCTGACGATAGAGATGGTGATGCGGGGTAAAATTTGGCTGATAATGGGGTGGATTTCATTGTTTCCACTGACACAAATATCGTGCAGATCTGGGTCCGAATCTCGGGCTCAGTGACAAGAAAACCTTTAACTGAATTAAACAGCAAACTTTCTGACCTCCAGTGAAGTGGTGGCAGTTTTCACTCAGAAACCAGTAACGGCGAGATTAACAGCGCGGGATGGAGAAGGACTCAGTTTAAGTGGTGAGACTGCGGGTGGAATGGTGAGCTGGAGTTCACCCAGAAATGCAGCAAAGTTTAAAAACAATCGCGCTCAACGTGGGGCTGGAACCCACGGTCCATTAACGGTGATAAATTCATGTTGTTCAGCAGAATTACCACAACGTGATTTAATCACAGGTTGATTCTAACACTGCCCTTTGAACGCAGCGAGCTGCAGTAAAATTGAATGCAGTAGAAAGGACGACACGTTGGGACAGTTGTTAGAACTGATGCCTCACAGCGCCAGTGACTAAGGTTCAATTTCTCGGGTTACTGTATATGCGGAGTTTTCACGTTCTTCCCCTGTCTGCGTGGGTTTCCTCCTGGTGATCCGGTTTCCTTTTCAAAGATGTGTGGCTTAGGTTGATTGTCATGATGTGGAGATGCCGGCGTTGGACTGGGGTAAACACAGTAAGGCGTTTAACAACACCAGGTTAAAGTCCAGCTGGTTTATTTGGTAGCAAAAGCCACAAGATTTCCGAGCCTTAAGCTCCTTCTTCAGGTGAGTGGGAATTCTGTTCACAAACAGGGCATATAAAGACACAAACTCAATTTACAGAATAATGGTTGGAATGCAAATACTTACAGCTAATCAAGTCTTAAAGGTACAAACAATGTGAGTGGAGAGAGCATTAAGACAGGTTAAAGAGATGTCCAGATAGGACAGCCAGTGAAATTCTGCAAGTCCAGGCAAGCTGTGGGGATTACAGATAGTGTGACATGAACCCAATATCCCGGTTGAGGCCGTCCTCATGCGTGCGGAACTTGGCTATCAGTAAAGAGATTAAAAGGGAAGGTCTGTGATAGAGAGCATAACAGGATGGATTAACTGACACAAGGAATGATGGACAAGGGCAACATTGGCTGGTGCTCATTATTTTTAAACTTTGCTGCTTTCCTGGGTGAACTCCAGCTCTCCATTCCTCTGGCAGCGTCACCAATCAAACTGAGTCTTTCTCTATCCCACTTTGTTAATGTCACAGTTACTGCTTTCTGAACGAAGACTGCTTGGAATCAGTCTAAGTCAAATAGATTACTGCTAAATTCAGTGAGAAGTTTCTTGTCATTCAGCACGATATTTTTATCCAGAAATGAGTGATATTTCTGTCAGTGCAAATGGTTAACTCTGACCCATTACCACCCAGAGTTTACCTTGTATCAACATCTCCATCGTCAGCGCTTTGCAGGCTATCACTGTCTTTCACTATCGGTATTTGTTCTCGACCCGACCTGTTGCCCACATGACATTTCCAACTCGGAAGCAAAAATACTAATCTCACTCCACTGTTTCTGGCTGAGCTGCTTTCGAGCAGAAAGTATTGCAGGTTTGTTTATCAAAGCATTTAAACCTTTATATATCGAAGCCAGTCTGCGACCCTGAAAGGGCTGAACCCTAACCACTGGATCACCAGGATCTCATCTTCTTGATTCTCCCAAATACTTACGACAGGAATGTGCACAGTGCCAATTATCGACATTCATACACTCCTCCCTGTCTCTTAAGACATTAAATTGTTCATATTTTCACACTGGCTTCCAGTGTGACGAAAGCAGAGCTGTGATATGCTGATGTTCGAACATAGAACATAGAACAGTACAGCACAGAACAGGCCCTTCGGCCCACGATGTTGTGCCGAGCTTTGTCTGAAACCCAGAATCCAGCTATTTCCTCCCTATCATCCCGAAGTACTCCATGTGCCTATCCAATAGCTTCTTAAATGTTCCTAAAGTTTCTGACTCCACTATCCCTGCAGGCAGTCCATTCCACACCCCAACCACTCTCTGAGTAAAAAACCTACCTCGGACATCCTTCCTATATCTCCCACCATGAACCCTATAGTTATGCCCCCTAGTTACCTCTCCATTCACCCGAGGAAATAGTCTTTGAACGTTCACTCTATCTATCCCCCTCATCATCTTATAAACCTCTATCAAGTCTCCTCTCAACCTCCTCCGCTCCAAAGAGAAAAGCCCAAGTTCCCTCAACCTTTCCTCATAAGACCTACCCTCCAAACCAGGCAGCATCCTGGTAAATCTCCTCTGCACTCTTTCCAGTGTCTCCACATCCTTCTTGTAGTGAGGTGACCATGTTGTTCAGCATTTTTAACACAACAGGTTTATAAAAGTTCGATGCTAACATTGCTCTTTAAACGTGGTGAGCTACAGTGAAATATAATGCAGTTGAAGGTAGCTTACTCATTTTTGCGGAAGGAATCAGCAAGGGCAATGTAAATATGAATTGCTGTGGGTAATTGACGGAATTGTGCAATGGGACTGATATTTCGCCCTGCTGTTCAAATTGGCACAGGTACTGAGCGACCATTTTCAGATTGCTCCTGTGTGCCTGGTTCCGTGGTGTAATGGTGAGCACTCTGGACTCTGAATCCAGCGATCCGAGTTCAAATCTCGGTGGAACCTTGCTTTAATTTGCAGATGATGGATATACTAAAGGGCGTTTAATTTTCTCACCAAGTCCAAATCGAGAGGACAATTTGTCAGCCACTTCAGCTGCTGTTACAATGCACATTGCTGAACCTCTGGCGCCAGATGCCTGCAACATCAGTGCTTTTCATCTTTTCGCTACTCTTCACCTCCTCTGTTGAAAGATAGAAGCAGTTGGTGTCACAGAATAACAATTCGATTGGAGTCTGGCAATTATTGAGCAAAATGTGTGTGTGTGAGTGCGTGAGAGAGAGAAAGAGAGTCGGTGCGTGTGTGTGTTTTGGAGAAAAGACTGCTGTCGATTCCATGGTGAAATGGTTCGCACTCTGGCCTCTCGCCTCCGAATTCTGGTTTAAATTGGGATGGATGAGTGAATGAGTGACACATGTAGGTGGACCCCCTGCCCACTGTGGTGACTCTGCTTCTCAGCCCTTTGTGTTCTTGAGCAATCGTTCTCTGGAGCTGATGCAATGACGCCAGGAGAGTCATTCGCTGCATCGTCTGCAGTGTGATTGCGGTGGAATTTGCTGAAATTTCCTCAGTGTTTAGTTTTCCGCTTTCTGAGAATTAAAAATGAAATGCGCTTCAGCAAACTCATCATCGTCTTTAGCAAATAAAAACAATCTTTCACCGAGTTCTGAACTCCGCTTACTGCATTCGGAGTCCAGAGTGCCCACCATCACACCACAGAAACAGGAACAGAGCCACCTGATGTAAATGGTTACTCAAAGCATGTGACCTTTTTCATTCAATACGGCAGCAACAGCAAGTGGATCAAATGCTTTGAGTGACCATTTACAGCCGGCTGCTATGTTGCCTGTCCTCTGGTCTAATGGTGACCACTCTGAATCCAGCGAACCGAGTTTAAATTTAGGCGGACCCTTGCTCTTCTTTGCCATTGTTGAGGATTGATTTGTCGATGGATCTTTTATTTCAGTTCCTCATAAAGCAGGAATCGGGAGGACAATTTGTCAGCCAGTTCAACTTCCATTACATTGCACAATGCTGAGCCTCTGGCGATAGATGCCGACATCAGCAATGTTTTTTTTCATCTTTCGCTACTCTTTAAATCATCTGCTGAAAGAAAGAATCAGTTGGTGTCACACAACAGCAACCATTCGACTGGATACTGGCAATTATTGAGCAAGTGTGTGTGTGTGTGTGTGTGTGTTTTGGGAGCAAGGTCTGGTGTCATCGGTCAGAGTGCTGTCGTTTCCTTGGTGTAACGCTGAGCAATCTGGACTCTCGCCGTCCGACTTCTTGTTTAAATTGGGACAGATGAGTGAGTGACTGACACCCGGAGGTGGACCCCCTGCAAAAGATATTTTGAATTAGTAACATCTTTTGGAATGATTGATCCTCATTTTGTTTCATTTTATGTCAAATAGGGTGACACATTCTTGTATCTTCTTTTTTAATACCTCAGCCCGTTAACGATTTAAACAGGGAACATTCAGTCCAAGAAAACTAATCCACATTGAACTAGAAAAAGAAACACTGAAGTTACTGAAAATCCCATTTCAAAACAGAAAATATTGGAAACACTCAGCAGGTCAAACGTCGTCTTTGGAGAGGGAAACAGAGTGAATGTTTCGGGTCGCTGACGTTATATCCAAAGTGGAAGAAGTTAGAGATTTAATGGTTTACAAGCAACAACAGAGTGAAGGAAAAAAAGAGGGCAAGAACTCTTTTTATGACCTTGTGACAGGATGTAAGGTTGGAGTGACTGAATGGCAATGGGGATGATTATTGTTTCCACTGACACAATCTCCCAGATCTTGGTTCCAATCTCGCGCAAAATGAGAAGAAAACGTCCAGCTGAATTAAGCACTAAACTCCTCGACTGCCAGGGAAGCAGAGATCGCTTTAACTCATGAAAGTAGCAACTGTGAAACTCATAGAGCGGCACGGTGGGATAGTGCTCAGCACTGCTGTCTCTCAGCGCCAGGGACCTGGGTTCGATTCTCGGCTTGGGTCACTATCTGTTTGTGGTTTGCACGTTCTCCGCGTGTCTGCGAGTGTTTCATCCCACAATAGGAAAGATGTGCTGGTTAGGTGCATTGACCCGAAGAGGCGCTGGAGTCTGGCGACTAGGAGAGTTTCACAGTAATTTCACTCATGTAAGTCTTCCTTGTGACTGCTAAATAAACTTTAAAAGAAAACGGGATGGAAAAAGGTTCAGTTTGAGCGGCGACACTGCTGGAACTGAACCCAGTAAAAACAGAGCCCAAAGTTGAACTCGAATGCACGACCCTGACCGAGACGGACACATGTCAGAACTGGCACTCCATATACTAAAATGCATGGAGACAAATATGACTTTTCCATCTGGTATCTCAGCTCATTCCAATTAGAAAGTTTACGATTAATCAACCGGCAGAATCTTTGCGGTTAGAATGCATTCCTCTCAATGATCAACAACTTCATTCACATCTTGCATTTCTCAGCTGGATCTCCTTCCAAACATTGCAAACTCCTCTTACATCTTTCGCCTTAATATTTTTGATCTAAATACTCCAACCAGGTGGGGAAACAGCGTCTCAGTATGCCCGGAGGCAAACTGTTGCCCCATTTTCAGACTTTTCCATCTGACCACCTCTCAACCCAAAACCATCCAACTGAGTCTCTCCTCCCCGCACAACCACGTCATCACAGGATCAAATCCAGTGAACGTTTGTTAGACATAGACAGCGAGAGAATAGAGGGTGCAAAGAGCAAAAGAGGGAACAGTGATCGATGCACAGACAGAGAGACTGAAAAGTGAAAGAGTCAGAGACAGGTCTCCAGCGACAAAAAGAGACAGACAGGGAAAGAGAGTGAAGCAATCACCTGCAACTCAATATACAGAAAACAACTGTCGGAACCCACAAGCATGGGGTCCTCTGAATGGGTGAATAAGGATTAAATGAATGTCTGCAAGCATTGTCTGGATCCTCTGTGAGTGTGTTGTGCGAACAGAATTTGATTTGATTCATTGTCACATAACATACAGTGAAAAGTATTGTTTCTTGCGCGTTATACAGACAAAACATACAATTCATGCAGCAGGAAACGAGAGAATGCAGAACGTAGTGTTACAGTCACAGCTAGGGTGTAGATAAAGATCAACTTAATGCAAGGCAAGTCCATTCAAAAGTCTGACAGCAGCAGGGAAGAAGCTGTTCTTGAGTCGGTTGGTACGTGACCTCAGACTTTTTGTGTGTTTTCCGGAAGGAGGCTCTCAAACTATACACGTGAGCTCTTGTCCTTGATTGCCCCACAAGAAGAAACTTTTGGTCTACCTTTTCTTTATCAATCCATTTAGAATTTTATATACCTCTATCAGATTCCCTCCTCATCCTTCTAAACTTTAGCATTTTGTGGGACCATTTCACCTCACTATCAATTCCATGACCCAGCGAATTCAATCCGTGTTGTATTGGCTGAAGGAGGCAATAATGTTCCATCCAAACAGGACATTTTGAAGAGGAAACGTGTCACAAGTGAAAAAGATCTGAGAGGAAAATAATGAGCAAAGGGACATGTGTGAAGTCAGTTTGAAAAACACAGTTCACCGGTTTCCGTGGTAGTCCAGCGGATGGTGTTCATCACTCTCCCTGTGATGTCTGGTTTCAATTCCCGCTTTGGAAAAGAGGACTATTTGCTCTCAGTAAACCATTAACAATGATCTGATTTACTCTCTGATCGAAAGCAGATCTACTAGAATCAGCCGAGTCAGATTTGCAAGTTTATATCAGAGCTGGAAATTTTGCAAGTGCAACAGTTCAAGAACAAACACAGAAAGAGAAGGACAGTGATAGGGTGCATAGTACGAACGATTGAGACATTGTTGCAAGGTAAAATCTGTCTGGTAATTAGTCAGATTTTACAGTTTACATTGACACTGAATAATGAAACTTTTCCCTCACTCTGCATTGAAAAGCATTTGGAAATATTTCTGTCCGGTTTCGAACCGTCGGAAGCGAAAGTGATAATTGCACTGGAGTGTTTGTTATAAGTTGTGATTGGCTGAACACATCACTGGCGTTGAAACAGAAGGCGCCATTTTGCAGGAGAAAGCTGTTTGTGGCGAAAGTGGCGTGAAAATTAAAGTAACAAAAGCAGCGTGGATAAATTAAATTCTAAAACACGCTGTAAGCTGCTGGTCTGGTGGTTCGAGTTTGACTCCCTGCTGTTCAGATCACTGGTCTGGAATTGAAGATTTATTGCTCTGAACCAAACTGTGAAAACAAATGTGAGTTATTGCCTGGATGAAGATACAAAACATAATTTCGCCTCGTGTCCTTAAGTGCAGACCCTGAACAAATTCAACAGGAGGTTCTCTTGTCATTTCTGGCAGGAAATTGGGAAGAGACGAGCTTAAGGACAGTTTAAATGATGCCGGCCCTTCACTGCAGCTCATTGTGTTTCTGACTTGAGATGACTTCTGTTTGTTCCGCAGTTTAGGTTTACCTGAATCAGTGAAGGAGCAGCTCATGCTTCCTGATGGCCTTTCCAAGCTGCATTGCTTTTAATGAATTTCAGTAACATTATCATTAAATAACATGATCGCGATGTATTTCAACGTGGTAGCGTGGCCGAGCGGTCTAAGGCGCTGGATTAAGGCTCCAGTCTCTGCGGAGGCGTGGGTTCGCATCCCACCGCTGCCAAAATAGATTTGAGTCTCGGTCTAACAGCTCAGATTAAGTGCAGGAGTGTGTGCGGTGTTGTTTTCGTCATGAACAACGAGCAGGGACATTACCAGCTTAAAACGTTGCTGGAGTAAAGCAGCGTGTGTGCAAGTGGCTGCTTTCGAGAGCACACACAGGCTGAATTTCTGACTGCCGATTTGAACAACCTGATGAAGGAGCAGTGCTCCTCAAAGCTCGCAATTCCAAATAAGCTTGTTGGACTTTAATCTGGTGAGAATTCTTACTGCCTCCAGTCCAACGCCGGCATCTCCACATCATGACATAAATAACAGATTACAAACAGTGAGACTGTATTCCCGGCCCAGGAATTAAGGTGATGGACTTGAATTTTCTAACTGAAGTTCAAATCCTATCATGTACACTTCCCATCATTCCTCGTTCTAACCAGATATTTTCAGAATTCACCTGGCTCCTGTGATAACCACCGAACTACAGAAACACGGTGTGATGACATCAGGGTAAGTAGATCCGGTTTACTGGAGAAACAACCACACTGGCTCCAGAAGCCCATCTTTTGCCCACAGCAATTGCTATTACATTGTCTCTGCTGATTTTTCCTGTCAAAATGAGTAATGATACTTCCGACTGCATTAAAGTTTCGTAATAACATGTTCGAGAAAAAGTATTCATGACGTGTAAAGCACATCAACTGAAAACCTGAAATTTGTGGCATTTGATCACTTTCCCCTATAAATGCTGTAGGGAACGGAATTAATGGAGTAGGATTGGCTCACATATCCCATGGAGTCTCCTCCACAATTTAAGGAGATCATGACGAATCCCAGGAATCAACATCAATTTCCAAACGTATCTTGATGGCCCTTCATTCCGTTGGATTCCAAAAATATCTCCCCTGAAACTTCAATATTCTAATTAACTGAGGATCGACAGACCTCTGGCGAAGGGTCATCCAGACGCGAAACGTTGGCTCTGTTCTCTCTCCATAGATGCTGCCAGACCTGCTGAGATGTTCCAGCATTGTCTGTTTTTGTTTCAGATTCCAGCATCCGCAGTATTTTGCTTTTACCGCCACCATTTACATTCCCTTTGATTTTTTTTCCATCACAACTTTGTCAACTCTTACCCACGGCTCTCACCCTCACCCCCCGCATCTCCCACACTTAAAGTATAAATCTCGTCCTCTTTTCCTGTCTTCAGCTTTGATGACTGACCATACAGATTTGAAATGTTGGCTCTATTCTCTCTCCAGAGGTGCCGTCATGCCTGTTGAGATTTTCGAGCATTTTAAGTTTTTCTTTTAAGTTCCAGAATCTGCAGTAATTTACTGTTGACTGAAGGAGTCATTCGTGTTCGATCTAAACATGAGGTTTTTTTTTCCCGACAAACCTTTCTCGAGTATTTGAAAAACGCTGCAATGTATCGGTCAGATTAAAATATTTGCTCGCATCTTCCCTGGTGGTCTAGTGGTTAGGATTTGGCGCTTTCACCGCCGCGGCCCGGGTTCGATTCCCGGTCAGGGAATGTAGATTTTATTGCTGCCGACCAGCACATGATTGAGGAGGGGCTGAAATTACTTCCTGATCGATAACAGGAGTGATCATTGTGCCAGTTTGAGCTCCCTGGAGAAACAAAATAAACTCATTTGCACAATCCGGTCAATTATCCCCGGCAACTTTTCATTACATTCCCCTTGCTGCTTCCTCCTGTCAAAATGAATAATAATACATTCTACCCCACTAAATTTCACTGTAGCTCAACACATTCACAGATCATTCGTAACCTCTGCGTCTTCTGTAGCTTCTTGTGGGAAATCTGCTGAACAACACTAGCTGATCACAGCTCTGCTGTGATATCAGAGATTTGCATCTCATTGATCATCATTACTGTCTCCATTGATTCATTCCAGGTCACTGTCGTTACAGATATAGTCACACAGTCATTCTACCTTCTGCAGCAAATGATATGCTCTTCCTTTGCTTTCAGATTATTTCACCTCCAGAAACTGATTAGACGCTCAGTAAAATGTTCTGTTTAGTTGACAGTTTATCATCAATCCCGGGCCTTGGCGGTGAAAGCATTGACTCTGAACGACTTGACCACCCGGCCTCCACCATCACCAGCTAAATGTTGTCTTATCCATCACTCCTTGTTTCATTTAATCATCCTCCCTTGCTTTCTATCACAGAACATTCCTTTTGTTCTTTTCACAGGCTGATTCATGGCGTTACCATCAGAAAATGTTGGAAATACTCGGCAGTTAATGATTCGTGGCAAATGCGTAATTAATTCTGAAAGCTGAATTACTCTGAAATTGAAAACATTTGGAAATGTTTCTGTAAAGGTGAAATACTGCTGATGCTGGAACCTGAAACACACAAAAAGAAGACTGGAAAATCTCAGCAGGTCTGGCAGCATCTGTGAAGAGAGAACAGAGCCAGTGTGTCGAATCAAGAAATCTGATGAAGGGTCATCCAGATTTGAAACGTTGTTTCCCCACAGATGCCGTCAGTTCTCCTGAGATTTTCCAACATTTTCTGTTCCTGTTTAATACATTTCTGCCCAGGATTGAACCAGGAAACTTGCGTGTTTACGGCGAACGTGATAATTACCAGAAACGCTGCGGTGCAACGATGTAAGGAATCTGGCTCCACCAACACGTCAATTGCCCAGAACAATTTATATTTGCATTGTGTTTACTGATACCTCCTGGTGAAATGTTTAACGATACATTCTACTGCATGGAATTCACGTGTTAACATGCACGACCTACCTTGTATTAAGTTGATCTTTCTCTTCACCCTAGCTGTGACTGTAACTATTTCCATTGACTTGAGTCGGTAAAGATAGGGCTGGGATTGAAGATCGTTAAATACAGTCAGACTTGCATTTATATGGAGCCTCTTCCGAACAGCGGACGTCATAAAGAACTTTCCAACCACTGAAGGACTGTCAGAATTACAAAAAAATCCAGTTAAATACTGAAGAGGACATGCCGAATTGAACAAGGAACCTCTAGATATGCAGTCAAATGCTCGACAACTGAGCGTCAAGCCTCTGCCTTTGTCGTCCTCAAGCGTCTGTCACGCTCACCGTCCATGTTTACGTTTGCTACTCTGTGTGCGTCACTGTGGTTATGTACCCGGAGGGAACATGTCGACATATTTTTAGCATCAAATCTCTGTTCAATTATTGTATAAATCTTCACGCTAAATGGTGCAAAAAATAACAAGCTTTGAAGTTGTAAGAGGAAATGACACTTTTTTTTTGAATGGAGACTTTATTGAGTCAGTTCCCGCATGTTTTCATAGCGGAAGCTGATTAAAATTTCACTGATTAACATTTAAACGGGCAGTAGATTTACTCGGTGTGATGGTGCGTTACAATTCTATATCTACAATCACAGCATCAATTTCTATCGGTTACTGAGAATGACAGTAGGTTTGATAATATGTGCAGGACTAAAATAATTTGTCTAATTTTATTTGAATTCGACATTGCTAAATCTATTCCTATCATTGTGTCCCTGCAATGCAGAATCAGGACATGCGGCCCATCAATTCTGAACCAAATCTCTGATATAGCAGCTGACCCAGTTCTAAATGATCAGCCCCACATCCTGAGACGGTGTCCCCGTCCTTTAGATTCTCTGACCAAAGGAAACAATCTCCTCTCTTTCGTCTGACTCCAGAGAATAAACGCCCAATTTACTCAGCCTTTCATCATTGGACAACTCCCTCATCTCAGGATCCAATCTTTCGAGCATTCCCGCTACAACCTCCAATGCAAGTCTATCAGTTCTCCATCGTGGGGATCAAAACTGCACAGAGTGTTGCAGCTGTGGTCTCACAAGAACCAGGTTACAATTGTGGCAGACTTCTTGATTCTTGCATTTCATTCCCCTGATAATGAAGACCAAAATACCCATTCACCACTTTGAGCATCAACACATAACTTCCTCAACTTTTTCAAGTAGGTTCTGTTCTTTCTACTTCTCTCCCTCCGTAACTAAATCTTCTTGCTCATTAATCTAAAATGTCTGTCTCCTCCCCACAACTTACTTCACCATTTAACTTGTTACCGGAATCTCAAACGTAACCACAGGCTCCAGCGAGAATTTGACTCGCGACCATTGGTTTACAAAAAAACAGTGCTGTAATGAAGCCAACTACTTGCGAAGATCGACAGTAAGTTTACCACAAACTGTGGAGCGAGGAGCAGGCTGAATTTTTGTTGGTTGATATTTGATGAGTGTGGAAATGTCTGAGATGTAGAACAGGGAGTTGAGACTTGAGAGCGGCAGATTTGGGCATGTATCAGATCCTTGAGTGAACAATGTTTGGGCCATGTGATTTATCTTCTGCGCTTGTTGTTGTTGTTACATCTCTGACTTTTCCAAGTCTGATACAAGATACCCAGCTAGAAGGTGAGTCTTGTTTTGCACTTCACAGACACTGACTGAAAGCAGAAAATGCTGATTACGCGCAGCAACGCAATTGATGCTGAATGACGAATGCAAATCATACTGAAATCGGAGGTATTCTGAAACTGAAGCATTGGAAGTGCTCATGTCGGGTTTCGAAACAGAAATTTTCGCGTGTGAGGCGAATTTGATAACCACTACACTGCACATACACGATGACGGGTTTTGAACTAGCGGATCTACTTTGCTGGAGGAGGAACGAAGCTGGTTCCACAAGCCTATCAATTGCCCACAGCAATTCATATTTGCATTGCCTCTGCTCGTTCCTCCTGTCAAAATGAATAATGCTACATTCTACTGCATGAATTTTTAGTGATTACATGTTCGATTAATGACGTTAAAAGTAATGACGTTTCAAGTAAACTGTAGAGTAACTGTTACATTGGACCTGCGGCTGGCTTAATAGCTTAGAAACTAGTAATCGTGTCCGAGTGATTAACGTGATCGAATTAAAATCCATTGGGGTTTCCCGCTTTTCATTATTCCTGCTTTTAATTGTATGTCTACAGAGTGAATTAAATCAAATCCATGCAAAAACTCAGACGTGTTCCCATTTCCGTTAATTCACAGAAACATTAACGGATGCTGCAGCCGGAACTGGAACACCATCAGAACCATGTTAGTGTCAGGCTTGTTTTCATTGTGTTTGTCTCTCCTTAGGCCCCTGTCTCTCGGGTGTGTGTATTTGCTTCGTTTTCTCTGTGTCTCAATGTGCTTCAGTTCCCGATGGGAACGAACAGCTTGTTACCGTCACAAAATGATTCATATTCGTTCAAAAGTTGAATCTTGAAATGTTGCAGAGAAAAGATCAGAATGAAAGATGTAAGAGGAGTTTGTAATGTTTGAAGGAACTGCAGCTAAGAAGTAGACGATTTGAATGATGTTATTGATGATTGAGAGGAACGCATTGTAACCTTGGGGATAAAAGCAAATTGCTGCGGCTGCTGGAATCTGAAACCAAAAGGGGAAATGCTGGAAAATCTCAGCAGGTCTGGCAACATCTGTATGGAGAGAAATGAGCTGACGTTTCGAGTCCAGATGGCCCTTTTCAAAGCTGACATTTCTAATTGAGCTTTGGAAAAGTGTCATCAGGACTCGAAACATCAGCTCATTTCTCTCCTTACAGATTCTGGCAGACCTGCTGGGATTTTCCAGCATTTTCTTTTTTGGTAACTTTGGGGGCGCTGTTGGTCCGTTAATTGTAAACTTTGTAATCAGAACAAACTGAGACACCAGATTCGAACAATATTTGGGATCATGCATATTAAGAGTCGGACAACGGTAATCACAGCAGTAGCCTGGCTATCTTAGTCGGTTGCATGGCAGATGTAATTTCAGAGCCTTGGGTTCAAGCCCAACGTTGGGCGCCATTGTTTTTAAACTTTGCTGATTTCCTGGTTAAATTCCAGCTCTCCATTCTTCCGGCAGTGACACCACTCAAACTGAGGCTTTCTCCATCCCGCGTTGTTCATCTCACAATTACGGACTTCTGAATAAAAACTGCTTGTAATCAGTAGAAGTCAAATGGTGTTTCATTCAGGGAGAATTTTTTAGAAGTCATTTAGCCCGAGATGTTTATCCAGAAATAAGTGATATTTCTGTCAGTGTAAACGGTTAAATCTGACCTATTACCATCCGGATTTTAGCTTGTATCACCATCTCCATCGTCAGCGCTTTGCAGCCTATCACTACCTTTGACTATCTGTGTTTGATCTCAGCCTGTCACCCATGTAACATTTCCAACTCGGAAACAAAACTACAAATCTCACTGCACTGATTCTGGCAGAGTTGCTTTGGAACAGGAAGTATTGCTGGCTTGTTTATTTTTTTAAAATCTGAATATATCGAAGGCAGTCTGCGACCCTGAAAGCACCGAATCCTAACCACGGGACCAGCAGGATCTCATCTGCCTGATTCTCCCAGATACTGATTGTGGTGAACCATTGTTGGTTACCACCAGGAGTGCTGAGCCATGGTTTGGCCAGTACTATGAGTCTGTCGATATGTTACTGTTGGGGTTAGGGTTGGGCTGTTCTACCTGGGAGAGGTATAAAGGTCACTGCTCTGCCTGGTGACCCTTCAGTCTGGGATTGTATATTGTATATAGAGGCTCCGTTATTGTTGGCAATAAAAGCCTTTATTTCCCGGGTACATCCTGCCTCCCGTGTGATTTATCGCGCATCACTGATTACAGCAAGGCGCACAGCGCCAATTATCCGCAGGCACAAACTCCTTCTTGTCTATTAAGATTTGAAATTGTTTATATTTTCACACTGGCTTCCATTGTGACGAAAGCAGAGCTGTGATAAGCTGATGTTCAGTACATTTACCGCAGTAAGGTTCATATCAGTTCGATGCTCACATTGCTTTTTGAATGTGGTGAGGTGCACTGAATTTTAATGCAGTTGTAGATAGCTTACACATTTCGACAGAATGAACCAGCAAGGGCACTGTGAATGTGGATTGCTTTGGTAATTGACGGGATTGTGAGTGGGACAGATATTTCTCCCTGCTGTTAAAATTGCAATTTAACCTGGTGTTGTGAGACTTCTTACTGTTCAAATTGGCACAGGTATTGAACGAACATTGTCAGACTGCCACGTGCTTGGTTCCGTGGTGTAATGGTAAGCACTCTGGGCTCTGAATCCAGCGATCCGAGTTCAAATCTCGGCGGAACCTTGCTTTAATTTGTCAACGCAGATGACTGATATGTTAAAGGGCGTTTCGTTTAATTTTCTCACAAAGTCAGAATCGAGAGAACAGGTGTATGTGTGTGCTTTGGGAGAAAAGTATAGTGCCTTCGCTCAGAGTGCTGTAAATTCCATGGTGTAGAGGATCAGAAGGACCTTGGGGTCCGGGTCCATAGGACTCTTAAATCGGCCTCGCAGGTGGAGGATGCGGTCAAGAAGGCGTACGGCGTACTAGCCTTCATTAATCGAGGGATTGAGTTTAGGAGTCGGGAGATAATGCTGCAGCTTTATAGGACCCTGGTTAGACCCCACTTGGAGTACTGCGCGCAGTTCTGGTCACCTCATTACAGGAAAGATGTTGAAGCCATTGAAAGGGTGCAGAGGAGATTTACAAGGATGTTGCCTGGATTGGGGGGCATGCCTTATGAGGATAGGTTGAGGGAGCTTGGTCTCTTCTCCCTGGAGAGACGAAGGATGAGAGGTGACCTGATAGAGGTTTACAAGATGTTGAGAGGTCTGGATAGGGTAGACTCTCAGAGGCTATTTCCAAGGGCTGAAATGGTTGCTACGAGAGGACACAGGTTTAAGGTGCTGGGGGGTAGGTACAGAGGAGATGTCAGGGGTAAGTTTTTCACTCAGAGGGTGGTGGGTGAGTGGAATCGGCTGACGTCGGTGGTGGTGGAGGCAAACTCGTTGGGGTCTTTTAAGAGACTTCTGGATGAGTACATGGGATTTAATGGGATTGAGGGCTATAGATAGGCCTAGAGGTAGGGATATGATCGGCGCAACTTGTGGGCCGAAGGGCCTGTTTGTGCTGTGGCTTTCTATGTTCTATGTCACGGATCGCACTCTGGCCTGTCGCCTCCGAAGTCTAGTTTAAGTTGGGACAGATGAGTGAGTGAATGACACGCCACATGAAGGCGGACTGTGGCTTCCGTGTCTCTCAGAGCTTTGTATTCTTGAGGAAAAGTCCTTTGGAGCTGCTGCAATGACGCCAGGAGAGTTATTCGCTGCATCGTCTGCAATGTGATTGCGGTGGAATTTGCTGAGATTTCCTCAGTGGTTCGACTTCCACTTTCTGAGCATTTGAAAATAAAATGCCCTTCAGCAAAAAAAAAACAATGCGCTGGCGGGATTGATCTCGGATTGTTGGATTCAAGGTTCAGAGTCCTCACCGGTAAACCACGGATCCCGAAACGCGCCCACAAGCTGCAAATGATCACTCGAAGAATTTGACCTCTTTCGTTCGATGTGGCAGCAACAGCAAGTGCAACAGAAACGTCTCACTATGCGAAGACACAGTCCCCCAGATCGACATCAAATCATTTCCTTCCCAAGCCGTATCGGGAGATAGCAGCAGAAATAGTCTTGTTTCACAGGTCATTTGCAGCGCTTAGTTGCGTCCTGCGTTCCGTGGTGTAATGGTGAGCACTCTGGACTTTGCATCCAACGATCTGCGTTCAAACTTCGGCGGGTTCTTCCCTTTCTGTGGCAATAATGATGATTGCTTTGCGGAAGGGCATTTCATTTAAATTTTTCACAAAGTGTGAATCGAGAGGACAATTTGTCAGCCATTTCAACTGCTATTTCAATGCACATTGTTGATCCTCTGGCGCCAGGTGCTTGCAACACCTGTGTTTTTCTCCCTTACTTTTCGCTACTCTTTAACGCTTTGTCGAAACAAAGGAGCAGTTGGTGCCAAACAACAACAATCCTTCGAAAGTAGTCTGGTAATTATTGAGCAAGAGTGTGCAAGTGAGAGATCTGGGTGAAAGGTTTCCTGCCTTAAACATGCGCCCTGTTGCTGCCCTGTTGGTTTCATGGTGTAACGGTTAGCACTCTGGTTTTTGAATCCAGCAATCCGAGTTTGAATCTCGGGGGAACCAGTATGCTCATCATCCCAACTCTTGTTTAACTTGGGACAAGTGATTCAATGAATGGTATCGGTAGGGGAACCCTGACTTCTGTGGCTTTTCTGGCACGGTGGCACAGTGGTTAGCACTGCTGCCTCACAGTGCCAGGAACCGGGGTTCAGTTCTGTCTTCGGGTGTCTGTCTATGTGCAGTTTGCACTTTCTCCCCGTGTGGAAGGAAACCGAGCACCCGGCGGACAATCCAATGATGTGCGGCTTCGGGTGATTGGCCATGCTAAATTGTCCACAGCATCAGAGGGACGAACAGGGCAAATACGTGGGGTTACGGGGATAGAGCCTGGGTGGGATTGTTATCGGTGCAGGCTCGATGGACCGAATGGCTCCCGTCTGCACAGTAGGGATTCTGTGTCTGAGCGTTTTGTATTCTTGAGCAATCGTTCTCTGGGGTTGAGGCAATGACACGAGCAGAGTCATTCGCTGCATCATAGAACATAGAACATAGAAAGCCACAGCACAAACAGGCCCTTCGGCCCACAAGTTGCGCCGATCACATCCCCACCTCTAGGCCTATCTATAGCCCTCAATCCCATTAAATCCCATGTACTCATCCAGAAGTCTCTTAAAAGACCCCAACGAGTTTGCCTCCACCACCACCGACGTCAGCCGATTCCACTCACCCACCACCCTCTGAGTGAAAAACTTACCCCTGACATCTCCTCTGTACCTACCCCCCAGCACCTTAAACCTGTGTCCTCTCGCAGCAACCATTTCAGCCCTTGGAAATAGCCTCTGAGAGTCTACCCTATCCAGACCTCTCAACATCTTGTAAACCTCTATCAGGTCACCTCTCATCCTTCGTCTCTCCAGGGAGAAGAGACCAAGCTCCCTCAACCTATCCTCATAAGGCATGCCCCCCAATCCAGGCAACATCCTTGTAAATCTCCTCTGCACCCTTTCAATGGCTTCAACATCTTTCCTGTAATGAGGTGACCAGAACTGCGCGCAGTACTCCAAGTGGGGTCTAACCAGGGTCCTATAAAGCTGCAGCATTATCTCCCGACTCCTAAACTCAATCCCTCGATTAATGAAGGCCAGTACGCCTTCTTGACCGCATCCTCCACCTGCGAGGCCGATTTAAGAGTCCTATGGACCCGGACCCCAAGGTCCTTCTGATCCTCTACACTGCTAAGAATGGTACCCTTCATATTATACTGCTGCTTCATCCCATTGGATCTGCCAAAATGGATCACCACACACTTATCCGGGTTGATGTCCATCTGCCACTTCTCCGCCCAGTCTTGCATTCTATCTATGTCTCGCTGCAACTTCTGACATCCCTCCAAACTATCCACAACACCACCTACCTTGGTGTCGTCAGCAAACTTACCAACCCATCCCTCCACTCCCTCATCCAGGTCATTTATGAAAATGACAAACAGCAAGGGTCCCAGAACAGATCCCTGGGGCACTCCACTGGTCACTGACCTCCATGCAGAGAAAGACCCCTCCACAGCCACTCTCTGCCTTCTGCAGGCAAGCCAGTTCTGGGTCCACAAGGCAACAGCCCCTTGGATCCCATGCCCTCTCACTTTCTCAAGAAGTCTTGCATGGGGGACCTTATCGAACGCCTTGCTGAAGTCCATATAGACCACATCCACCGCTCTTCCTTCGTCAATGTGTTTGGTCACATTTTCAAAGAACTCAACCAGGCTCGTAAGGCACGACCTGCCCTTGACAAAGCCGTGCTGACTACTTTTGATCATACTAAACTTCTCTAGATGATCATAAATCCTGTCTCTCAGGATCCTCTCCATCAACTTACCAACCACTGAGGTTAGACTCACCGGTCGGTAATTTCCCGGGCTGTCCCTGTTCCCTTTCTTGAATATAGGGACCACATCTGCAATCCTCCAATCCTCCGGAACCTCTCCCGTCTCCATCGACGATGCAAAGATCATCGCCAAAGGCTCCGCAATCTCCTCCCTCGCCTCCCACAGTAACCTGGGGTACATCCCATCCGGTCCCGGCGACTTACCAACCTTGATGCCATTCAATAGTTCCAACACATCCTCTTTCTTTATGTCCACATGCTCGATCCTTTCTGTCCACCGCAAACCAGCAGTACAACCACCCAGATCCCTTTCCACCGTGAATACCGAGGTAAAGTATTCATTAAGCAGCTCCGCCATTTCTAACGGTTCCGCACAAACTTTTCCCCCTTCACCTTTTAAGGGTCCTATGCCTTCACATCTCATCCTTTTACTCTTGACATATTTGTAGAAAGCCTTGGGATTCTCCTTAATCTTACCCGCCAAGGCCTTCTCATGACCCCTTCTCGCTCTCCTAATTTCCTTCTTAAGCTCCTTCCTACATCCCGTATACTCCTCTAAATCCTTAACACCTCCTAGCTCTCTGAACCTTCTGTACGCCTCTCTTTTCTTATTCACCAGGTTCATCACAACCTTCGTGCACCACGGTTCCCGTACCCTACCAACACCCCCCTGTCTCATCGGAACGTTGTCATGCAGAGCTCCAGCCAAACATTCCTTGAAAATCCTCCACTTTCCTTCGGTACTTTTCCTCTTTGTATTCTTGAGCAATCGTCCTCTGGGGCTGATGCAATGGCGCCAGGAGACATGTTCACTGCAATGTGATTGCGGTGAAATTTTCTGAAATTTCTTCAGTGTTTAAAATACCACTTTCTGAGCATTTTAAATAAAATGCCCTTCAGCAAACCCATCATCGGCGTTGGCAAAGAAAAGCAAGGTCACATCGAGATCTAAATTCGGATCGCTGGATTCAGAGTCCAGAGTGCTCGCCATTACACCACAGATCCAGGAGGACAGCAGCCAGCTGCAAACGGTCATTCAAAGCATGTGACCTCTTTCATTCAATGTGGCAGCAACACCAAGTGGGTGAAATGCTTTGAGTGAGAATTAGCAGCTGGCTTCTCTGTTCTATGTGCTCTGGTCGAATGGTGAGCACTCTGGATCCAGAGGCGGATTCTTGATTTCTTTGCAAAAGCTGATGATTGGTTTACTGAAGGAAATTTCGTTTAAATTTTTCACCAAGTACGAAGCGAGAGGACAAATTGTCAGCCAGTTTAACTTCTATTACATTGCACATTGCTGAGCCTCTGGCGACAGATGCCTGCAACATCAGTGTTTTTTTAAAGTCTTTTCTCTTCTCTTTAACTTGTCTGTTCAAAGAAAGGAGCAGCTGATGTCACACAACAACAACTATTCAACTGGAAACAGACAATTATTGTGCAAGTGTGTGTGTGTGTGTCTGTGTGAGTTGGAAGAATGGTCTAGTGTTTTAGGTCAGAGTTTCCATGGTGTAACGACTGTCGCCGTCCCACCTCTAATGTAAATTGGGACAGGTGAGTGAGTCAATAACATCTGTCGGTGGACCCCCTGCTCTCTGTGGAACCTCTGCCTCTGAGCTCTTTGTATTCTTGAGCAATCGTCCTCTGGGGCTGATGCAATGGCGCCAGGAGACATGTTCACTGCATCGTCTGCAATGTATTTGCGGTGGAATTTGCTGAGAAAATTTCAATGTTCCGAATTCCACTTTCTGAGCATTTGAAATAAAATGTCCTTCAGCAAACCGGTCATCGGCTTTAGCAAAGAAAAGCAAGGTTTCACCAAGATTTGAACTCAGATCGTTGGCTTCAGTATCCAGAAACAGTCATTTTTCACAGGGGCAAATGCCCAGTCATAAATCACACAGGAACGTCCCTTCGGCCCATCGCGTCCCCACCAGTCAAACAATCGTCTCTCACTTCTAATCCCATGTTCCAGCACTTGGTCTAGTGCCATGTGTGCTTTGGCTTCACAGTGCATATCGGAATATTTCTTCAATGTTAAGAAGGTCTCTGCCCCGCCATCCTTTCAGCTAGCGATTTCCAGCCGCCCATCACCCTCTGGGGGAAAAGTTGTTTTCCTCGCATCCCCACTAAACCTCGTGCCAATTACATTAAATCTTTACTCCTAGTCATTGGTCTCTCCACCAAATGGAAAAGTTGATTCCTGTGTACTCTCGCCATGGTCCTTATAGTTATGGGGGATATGGAAAGGGGGACATGGAAACAGTGGACAAGGAACAGCTGTTCTTCTGAGCTGAATGGTCAGCACAAGAGGACACGGGGTTAAGATGAGGCTAAGAGGGGATCTGAGGATTTCCTTTCTTAACCAGAGGGTGGTGACGGTTTGAAATCCGCTACATGGGAGGCTGTAGAGGCGGATTGCTTCACATCCTTTAAGAAGTATCTGGATGAGCACTTGACACACCATAACATTCAGGGCTATGGTCCAATGCTGGCAGATGGGATTAGGTGGCAGTTCGGGTGTTTCTAATATTTTGATGTGGACTCGATCGGCCAAAGGGCCTCCTCTGCGCTGTATTATTCGATTATTCTAAGAAATCCCGGGTCAGAACCAGCCCTGGTGTGAATCCGATCACAACCGTGAAGTATTTGAATGGTCCCTCTCCAGTGTGACTCTGCTATTGTATCAGTGAATGGGATGACCGAGTGAATCCCTTTTCACTTTCAGCTGCTAATGACCTTATTCACACTTTGATTTTACCAATCAGTTTTCAGCTCACAGGGGGATCTCAGACCTTTCTTTGCAATAATTCCTTATTGCGGGAACTCACCAATTAAACACAGTTATCCTGCTGCAGATGATTTACATTGCAATAAAAGCAGTAAATCCTGGAACTTTCAGCCAATCTGAGTGCATCTGTGAAGAGTAAAACATTGTTCACATTTCTAGTCGATGTTAGAAATCATAGAAATCCTACAGTACAGAAAGAGGCCATTCGGCCCATCGACTCTGCACCGACCACAATCCCACCCAGGCCCTACCCCCATATCCTACCCACTAATCCACGCATTTCAGGACACTAAGGGGCAATTTTAGCATAGCTAATCAACCTAACCCGCACATCTTTGGACTGTGGGAGGAAACTGGAGCACCCGGAGGAAACCCACGCAGACACGAGGAGAATGTGCAAACTCCACACAGACAGTGACCCAAGCCGGGAATCGAACCCAGGTCGCTGGAGCTGTGAAGCAGCAGTGCTAACCACTGTGCTACCATGCCGCCAATGTTCCTTCATTGGAATTGCATTGTGTCTCTGCGCAACTCGATTGGCTCTGTTTATCAATCCACTGAAGCTGTCACTGAAAACTGCGCGCCCCCCCCCCCTCCCCCCAACTTCACTGGGAGTAAATGGAAAACGTTTGTCATTGCAGCCGAACAAATATTCCTTTATGGGATATTCCATCAACACCTGATGGGACAGAGGGGACATCAGGTTAAAATATCCGTCAGTGCAGCAAACTCTCAGTTATTGCGGGAGTTTTAACCTATATTGTTGTGTTCAAGTCGCAGTAATGCAATTCGGCCTAATGACATTCCTAAATAGTTACCAACAAAGTCACAGGAAATTAAACTATTGAATGTAACAGAATTAATGGCAGGATTAGAGGGAGTGGTTCAGTAATGCATTTCACCCAGACGGTGGCTTATAGAACTCACATCCTGAGCTGTGATGAGGCAGAACCCTCCATTGGTTTTGAAAATAGAATACTTGGAAAAAAAGTTGTGGTCGTGTAACCGACGGAGGTGCGGAGAAACAGATACAATGTGGGATTAAACTGGAAGAAATTAGAGATTTAATGGTTTACAACAAATACAGAGTCAAGGACAACAGAGGATGAGAGGAGGAAAGATCAAACGCCCTTATGATAAAATGTAAGGCTGGAGTGACTGAATGACAACGGGAATGATTATTGTTTCCACTGATACAATATCCCAGATTTGGTTTCAAATTTGGCGCAAAATTAGAAGAATCCTTCTCGCTGGATAAAGCACGAAACTCGTCGACTTCCAGGGAAACAGAGATAGCTTTAAAGCAGAAAGCAATAAATGTGGTGTGAACAAAGTGGGATGGAGAAAGTCTCAGTTTGAGCGTTGACACTGCCGGGGGAAAGTGGAGCTGGAGTTCACCCAGGAAAGCAGCAAAGGTTAAAAGTAATGACACCTAACTGGGGCTCAAACCCTGAAATTAAAGCTTCATGTTTTACCGACTGAGCTAGCCAGGAACTTGGAAGAAGCGGCACTCCATATCCTAAAATATGTGAAGGCTAACCTGTTTTTTGTCCATTTGTTGTCTCAGTTTATTCTGATTACAAAGTTTACAATTAATCGACCGACAGAATCCCCGAGGTTTCAATGTATTCCTCTCAATCATCAATAATTTCATTCACATCCTCCACTTCTTAGTTTCATCTCCATCCTGACATAGCAAACTCCTCTTACATGTTTCGCCCTAATATTTTTGTTCCAAGTACCCCGGCTAGGTGGAATCAACGTCTCGGTATGTACACTGTAAAACTGTCTCCCAGTTTCAGAATTTTTAATCAGATTACTTCTGGTTATTCTGAACTATAGAAAGAACAGACTCACCCCACTGAATGTCTCCTCCCTGGACAACTGCCTCATCACAGAAATCAATCCAGGGAATTTAGCTCACACAGACACAGCAGGAAAAAAGAGCAAAAAATGAACAGTGATAGATGCACAGACAGAGAGACTGAGGGGAGAAAAGAATGGGACAGTTATAGAGAGACAAAGTGAGACAGACAGTGACAGAGATTGTGATGGACACACAACCCACGAACGAATAATAATAAACACACAGCCAGCTGTCCGAATTACAAGCATAGAGTCATGGAGGTTTACAGCATGGAAACAGGCCCTTCGCCCCACATTGTCCATGCCGCCACTTTTTTAAACACTAAACTTGTTCCAATTGCCTGTGTTGGGCCCATATCCCTCTATAACCATCTTACCCATTTAACTGTCTAAACACTTTTTAAAAGACAAACCTGTACCCGCCTCTCCTACTACATCTGGCAGCTTATTCCAGACACTCACCATCCTCCGTGTGAAAAAATTGACCATCTGGGCACTTTGTATCTCTCCCCTCTCACCTTTAACCTATGCCCTCCAGTTTTAGACTCCCCTACCTTTGGGAAAAATATTGACTATCTAGCTGATCTATTCCCCTCATTATTTTATAGACCTCTATAAGATCACCCTGAGTCTTCCATGCTCCAGAGAAACAAGTCCAAGTCTATCCATCCTCTCCTTATAACTCAAAATATCAATCCCGGCATCATCCTAGTAAAACTTTTCTGCATTCCTTCTAGTTTAATAATATCCCTTCTATAATAGGGTGGCCAGAGCTGTACACAGTATTCCAAGTGTGGCCTTACCAATGTCTTGTACAACTTCAACAAGACGTCCCAACTCCTCTATTCAATGTTCTGGCCAATGAAACCAAGCATGCTGAATGCCTTCTCCACCACTCTGTCCACCTGTGACTAAACTTTGAAGGAGCGATGAACTGTACCCCAAGATATCTTTTTTTCTAAAACTCTCACCAACGCCCGACCATTAATTGAGCAAGTCCTGTCCTGGTTCGATCTACCAAAATGCATCACCTCGCATTCATCTAAACTAAACTCCATTTGCCATTCGTCAGCCCACTAGCCCAATTGATCAAGATCCCGCTGCAATTCTCGATAACCTTCTTCACTGTGCATAATGCCTCCAATCCTGGTGTCATCTGCAAACTTACTAACCATGCCTGCTAAATTCTCATCAAAATCATTAAAATAAATGACAAATAACAGTGGAACCAGGACCGACCCTGAGGCACACCGCTGGTGACAGGCCTCCAATTTGAAAGCAACTCTCTACAACCACTCTCTGTCTTCTGTCATCAAGCCAATTTTACATCCATTTGGCTACCTCACGCGGAATACCGTAAGATTTAACCTTCTGCAACAACCTGCCATGCGGTATCTTGTCAAATGCCTCCTAAAGTCCATGCAGACAACATCAATTACACTGCCCTCATCGGCCTTCTTGGTTACCCTTTCAATAAACTCAATCAAATTTGTGAGACATGATTTTCCACTCACAGAACCATGCTGATCAGTCCTTGCCTCTCGAAATGCCTCCAGATCCTGTTTCTCAGACTACCTTCGAACAACGTACCCACTACAGATGTGAGGCTCAGCAGCCTGTAGCTCCCAGGCTTCTCCCTGCAACCCTTTTTAAACAAAAGCACGGCATTTCCTCCAGTCTTCAGGCAGATCACCTGTGGCTTTCGATGATTCAGATATCTCTGCAATTTCCCCGAGTCTCCCATAACGTGGGAGGTCGTCTGAAGGAATGAGGTCCTCTCAATTCGTGTCTGCAAGCAGAGTCAGCCATTGAAAATGTTTTGATTTACTTGTGAGCCTGCTATGGCGTTAGAATGTGTTCAGGTTCTCAACCCAAAGCCCATGTGAAGCAATCCCGCCGTGGACACGGAAAATACATTTACAGAACCAGTACCTTGTCCAATACAAAACAGCAGAAATGTGGGCTCGTCCGGGATTTGAACCCGGGACCTCTCGCAAGCTTGCGAATTTCAACACCCAAAGCGAGAATCATACCCCTAGACCAACGAGCCTTCGTTGCAAATATTTGCTAAATAATTATATTTTCATTGTCACCCAAAATTGATCATACATCTGCAGTGAAAGTTGAAAATGCTGGAATAGCTCAGAAAGTCAGAGAGCGTGTGTGCACAGAGAAACAAAGCTCATCTTTCACCTCTATACCCTTTAACTGACACTCGGGATGCTTAAAAATGTAGAACGTTTCGAGCAAATGAGATGCAGGAGGGCGGAAACATAACATCCTGTAGGGTGGAAGTCAGCAGAGGTGAGATGAGGGAAACAGAGAAACACAAAGCGATTAACCACAGAAAGAGGCCGTTCCGAAGTTCTTTCCAGGACACACATGTGCTGTGGATAAAGGGGAACCGGTGAATGTACTGTACATAGATTACATTGGATTGCTTGCCTTTATAGGACGGGGCATAGAGTTTAAAAGTTGGGGTCTGATGTTGCAGTTGTATAGAACGTTGGTTCGGCCGCATTTGGAATACTGCGCCCAGTTCTGGTTGCCACACTACCGGAAGGACATAGAGGCTTCAGAGAGAGTGCAGAGGAGGTTTACCAGGATGCTGCCTGGTATGGAAGGGCTTAGTTATGAGGAGAGATTGGGTAAACTGGAGTTGTTCTCACTGGAAAGACGGAGGATGAGGGGTGACCTAATAGAGGTGTATAAAATTATGAAAGGCATAGTTAGGGTGAACGGTGGGAAGATTTTTCACAGGTCGGTGGTGACGTTCACGAGGGGTCATAGGTTCAAGGTGAGGGGGGGAGGTTCAACACGGATATCAGCAGGACGTATTTTACACAGAAGGAGGTGGGGGCCTGGAATGCGCTGCCGGGCAAGGTGGTGGAGGCGGACACACTGGGAACGTTTAAGACTTATCTAGATAGCCACATGAACGGAGTGGGAATGGAGGGATACAGTTTGGACCAGGGAGCGGCGCGGGCTTGGAGGGCCGAAGGGCCTGTTCCTGTGCTGGATTGTTCTTTGTTCTTTGGAGCCACATTGAGTTTTGCAAGTTCCACTCAGTAATATAGAAACATAGGAATCAGGAGCTCAAGTCGGCAAATTCAGCCCTTCGAGCCTCCGTCATTCAATCAAATCATGGCTGATCTCTCCCTGGTCTCAAGTCCACTTCCCCATTGTTTCCTTAAAAAGAGGTCAAGTCCACTTCCCCATCTGTTCCTCATTTCCCTTTAAACATTTTTTGAAACAATCAGAAATATATCTATCTCCTTTTGAAACCATTCAATATTTCAGAACCCACCGCGTTCTGGGCAGCGAATTCCAGAGACTCACCACTCTGCGAGAACACTCTCTGCGAGAAGTACGACCTCCTCATTTCAGGTTTAAATCCACCGCCTCTCAATCTATACCTGCGTCTTCTTGTTCTACATTGCCCCATTGAGGAATCATTTGGTCGACGTTTATTCCATTTGTTCCCTTTAGACTTTTGTACACCTCGATAACTTCAGCAACTTGTGAGACTATTTCACCTCGCTGTCGACTTCATGTCCTGGCAAATACAGTGGGTGTTGTTATTCGCTGAAAGAACCAAGTATGTCCCTCTAAACAGGATATTCTGAAGGAAATACTTGTCGCTGATGAAAATGATCTGAGATGAAAATAATAAGCAAAGAGATGTATTTTAAAGTTTATTTAGTCGTGTGACAAGTAGGCTTGCATTAACATTTCAATGAAGTTGCTGTGAAAATCCGCTGGTCACCACACTTGGCTGCCTGTTTAGGTAATTAGCAGAAGAACTAGTATAGCCAATCCAACTACCGTGCGCATCTTTGGACTCTGGGAAGAAACCAGAGCTTCGCAGGAAACCCACACAGAAACACGAAGAACGTGCAGGCCCCAGACAGACAGTGATCCAAGCCAAGTATCGAACGCTTGTCTTTCGCACTGTGAGGTAACAGTACCAAACATTACACCACCGTCCCATAGGGTACGTCAGTTTAAAAATACAGTTCACCCGTTACCTTTGGAGTCCAGTGATTTGTGTTCAGTACCCACCGCCCCCCCGCCTCCCCCCCCCACCCCCGCACCTCCCCCCCCCACCCCCGCACCCCCCCGCACCCCCCCGCACCCCCCCCCCACCCCCCGCCCCCCACCCCCCGGGTTATGTTTGCTTTCAATTCCCGCTCAGGAAAAGAAGAATCATTTGCCGTTTCCAATTTTGAGGTTCATGGACAGGGTGAGCGGAAAGCACCTCTTCCCGTTGGTTCCGAAGTTAATCGTTGCTCTCAGCAAACGGTTAAAAGTAATCTGATTTAAACTCTGATGTAAAGCAGATCAGTAGAATCAGCAGAGTGAAGTTTGCAAGTTTACTTCAGAGCTGGAAATGTCAAGAACAAACTCAGAAAGAGAAGAACAGTGAGAGAATGCGATGAGTTGGAGCTGCTGGCATTGTGGGGTGGGCACAGAAATAAATCTAATAACACCAGGTTAAAGTCCAACAGCTTTATTCGGAATCAATCGCTCAAAGAAGCAGCGCTCCCTCAGCTGGTGATTCCAAATAAACCTGTTGGACTTTCACCTGGTTGTTGTGAGACTTCTAAAAGTGATAGATTACAAATCGCTGAGGACAGCGATGGTGAAGAGAATGGATCAGATGTCACCGTTTATACTGACACTGAATTGTAAAACTTTGAAAATTATCTCACTCTGTAATGAACAATCTTTGGAAATGTTTATGTCCGGTTTCGCACCCTCGGAACCAAACGTGATAACTGCAGTGGAGCGTTTGTTGTCATTATCTGAACACATTCCATCATGGATGGTGACAAAATAACAAATAGAACGTGGATTAATCAAATTGTAAAACACGCTGCAAGATGCTTGACTGGTGGTTAGAGTTTGATACTTTCACTGCTGTTTTAATTGCAGGTCAGAAAATGAAGATTTATTGCTCTCGTCCGAACCGTGAAAATAAATATAGGATATTTCCTGGAAGAACAGAGAAATCTCAGTCTCACTTCGTGTCCGTCCTGTCTGAAGTGAAGACCGTGATCAAATACAACAGGACGTTTTATTTTCATTTCGCAGGAGATTGGGAAACAGGCGAGGTTAAGGTAGTTTAAATGGTGCCGACCCTTCACTGCAGCTCATTTTGTTTCAGACTGGAGATGGATTCTATTTGTTACACAGTTCAGGATTACCAGATTCAGTGAAGGAGCAGATTAAAGCCTTCTGATGGCCTTTCCCAGCTCCGTTACTTCTAATGTATTTCAGTAACAATAACAGTAAATAACACACTTACCATGTTGTTTAGCGTGGCCGAGTGGTCTACGGCGCTGGACATAATACTCTAGTTTCTGCAGAAAAGTTTCTTCGAATCCGATAGTTGACAGAATTGTTGTTTGCTTTAGCCCTTGCAGCTGAAGATAAACAGCTCAGATTGAATGTAGCAGTGTGGGCGGTGTCGTTCCTGGTAGGAAAAAAGAGGAGGAACAGTGCCAATTAAACAGTTGTTGGGGTAATGGAGAATGTGTGCAAGGAGTGTAGTTGCTCCTATAGGGGGAACATACGGATACACCGGCTGAATGACTGGCTGCCGATATAAGCAACAGTGAGACTGTATTCCCGGCCCAGGGGTTAAGTTCTGGATAAAAGCAAATTACTGCGGATGCTGGAATCTCTGAAAAGGAGTCATCTGGATTCGAAGCTACAGCTCTTTTCTCTCCTTACAGATGCTACCTGACCTGCTGAGGTTTTCCAACATTTTCTCATTTGGTTCCAGGGAGAAATGTGATGAAATTAGATTTTCCAAGTGAAGTTCAAATCCTGTCATGTACGCTTCCCATCATTCCTCATTGTGACTATGTTTTTAGGGAAAGTTATTTGAATTAAAGCAATGGGTACGGAGATGATCATCTCATTACCAATGTGTCACATCAGCTTCCCTGAGAGCAAAATGATCAGGATGCGGCGCAGTGGCCCCACGTTCAATTCACAGTCATGGAGTCAATCATTTTTCGTTCAATTCTTCATTTAATGAAAACACGACTCACAGCGCCTGTGAAGGGAGAAACAAAGTGAATCTTCCAGCTGGATGAGCTTATATCAGAGCTGGGAAAATCAAAGGTGTAACATTAACAATAAATTCTGAAGAAGAGTCAGATGATACACACACGACGCACATGTCAAATCTTGCCACTTTCAAGTTGCATCTTTTTACTTCCTTCTCCTGTAACTGAGGGAATTGCAGTTGATGTAGTTTGTTTTGTTTTAGAAAAGCACTGAGAAGGTCCCACAAGGGAGGCTGATTGAGAATATAGAAGCACTTGGAAATCAGGAAACTGGGCGAGATGGATCCGAAAATGTCTTCATAATAGGACACACAGGGTAGTGGTAGAAGTCTGTTCGAATGAATGGAGGTTAGAGTACAGTGGCCTACGAGAGGTTTCAGTGCTGAGACGCTTTTTGTTTGTTACATGCATAAATAATACAGATAATAATTTGAGGGGAATTATAAGAAGTTTGCAGCTGGTACAAAGATTGTTGGCGTGGTTAATATTGAAGACGAAAACCCTATGTTAAGGAAGATCTCGATAGGTTGGTCAGTTGGAACGAACAGTGGCAGATGGTGTATAAACCGGATAAGTGCGAGGTAATGCACTTTGGAAGAAATAATAACACAGGTGACTATTTAATGAATCGCAGGACATTAGGAAGCTCAGAGGAACATGTGGATTAGGAATACTTATAAACAGATCCCTGAATTTGGCAGAGCAGTTGAATAGGATAGCTACGACGGCATAAGGGACACTTGTTTTTATCAGTCGTGGCACAGAATATAAGGGCAAGGAATTAACGTTGGTGTTGTATAGAGCGGTGGTTAGGCCAGTGCTGGGGTACTGTGCGCAGTTCTGCTCAGCAAACTATAGGAAGGATGTGATTGCACTAATAGGGGAACAGAGCAGATTCACCAAGATCTTTCCTGGGACGGAGCATTTGAGCGAAAAGGGGGAAGTGGATAGGGTTGGATTGTTTTCCTTTGAGCAGAGAAAGCTGAAGGAGTGCGGGGGCTGATTGTGGCATATATGTTTGAGGTTCATGGACAGGGTGAAGGGAAAGCGGCTCTTCCCCTTTGTTGAGATGTTAATCACGAGGGGGCATAGTTTTAAGCTAAGGGGCTAGAGATTCGGCAGGTATTTTGTTCACGAAGAGGTTGTTGGGAATGTGCAGTACAGCGCCTGGGAAGGAATTGGAGGCCGGAAAAATTCCAAACTTTAAAAAGTGTCGGAATGAACACTTGAAAAATAATAGCATTCAAGGACATGGGACATGTGCTAGAAAATAGGATTAGCGCGATGTTTGTGGCAGTTATTGTCGTTGTACACTCGATGGGCCAAACCGTCTCTACTGCGCTGTACGGCTCTATGACGAAGCACAGTTCACGGTGGGGAGAAATGCAACATGTCCTCTGTCAGTGACCAACGCCTCTGCTGACAATCCGACCTATCAAGGAAAAAAAAGGCACAACCAAACTGAGGAGAAACCGTGATAATGCGGGAATTGCGGGAAGGGATTCAAGTAACATAAAGTAAGAGACAAATAAATGGGGAAAGAAGCGCGAAAGAAAATAAGACAGAGATTAATATATCAAATGTTGAACTCAATTTTGATTTATCCTGGCTTTGTCGTGTCCCCTTTTCATTTGGTAATCACGTATTATATTTCTATTTCAGTTCGGATGAAAGTTCAGAGAGCTGTCACCTGATCATCTGTTTCTCTTTTCACAGAGGCAAGTCTGAACTGCTGGGGACATGAGATTTACAGTTTTACATTCCAGTCTGGTGTGGATTTATGATGAGAAGCTCCTTTAATTGAGAAAAATAAATGCATTTAGGGTTCTGGCTTGAAACAAAATAAGCTGCACTCGTGAGTGAGATAAACATTTTCAGATTTGCTGATGTCAGTCAAACCGAGTTTAAAGAGTTAGGACGTTGTATTTGCATATTTTCAATCCACGAGAACTATTCCTGCATCGAGGGAATTTTACACTATTGAAGCCAATATATTGGTAGCCATTCCAATTTCGGTTCAGTTGCAAACCGAATTTCTTGCACAGGTCCCACAGTCTCCCAAAACAGTCCGAGTGTCCTAGAAGTCTGAAGTCCTCAATCCTGCATCTATTCTCCAGACACACATTCTTCTCAACTAACCGCCTATTTCTAAACTCACTAACACGTGGCACCGGAGTAAGCCTGAGATGGCGAACTTCTTCCTTTTAATTTGACCTACTTCTTGGCTCCATGAGCACTGTTTGCAGGATTTCCTCGCTTGTTATCTTATTTTGTTCAATTCAATACTCATTACGATTTTTGTATACCACCTCCAGCCCCCTCCATCCACCCCACCCCTCCCCCCCCCCGAGATCCCCCCTCCCCCCCCTCCCCCCGCCAATCCTCGCCCCCCCCCCCCCCCCAACCTCTCCACCTTCAGAAAAGGTTGCAGTCCTTTAGTGACATTCTGACCCTGGTACGAGGGAGGCAGCACACCATCCCAGAAATGTAAGTCTTTTTCCCTTAGAATTGAATCCCTTCCTCTATAGCAATGTCATTTTCCTCCTCCCCTATTGTGCAGCAGACCCATGCATGTTGCCGCGACGTTGACTGTCACTGCTTTCCCCGGCAGAGCAAGCCCCCCACCCCCGCTCCACCACGAAAGAAACAGTAGAGCACCCCCTCCCCCACACCACGAAAGAAACAGTAGCTAAAACGTTATATCTGCTAGATGCCCACAGGCGACTCCTGAACTACCTTCCTTCCTCTACTCCGCCTAGCGGTCACCCATGGGCTTTCTGCCTTTTCAACCTTCACCTGCGGTGTGATCACATTCGGAACATGCTATCGACGACTTGCTCAGTTATGCGAATGCTCCACACTGAACCTCCTCAGCCTCAGCTTCGAAATGTGGTTAGCCAGTAGCTACATTTGGACACGCCTCCTGAACACGTGGTCACTCGTGACACCTGAAACTTGCACTGTTGCCATATCGAACAGTCGAAGCATATGATAGGTGCAAGCTCTCCTGGCATGACTACCCTTACGCCCACCCGTCTAGCCGCCAACCGCTCCACGCCCTCCCCCCGCCGCCCCCCCCCCCCCCCCCCCGCATCACACCTCCACCTCTCGCCCAATCATGCACACACACACACACACACACACAGAACACACACACAAAGCCGCAACAACGCACCAATTGGTGCCTGGACACGTCAGAAAAGTTAGCTGGCAATCGCAGTTTGCATGTTGTGTATGGGATTCATGGTCATGTGTTGGTAAATACGGTAAAAGGATGTATCAAATTGATTGAATGTGCAGCGCACATTTCCGTACATTATAGCATTTGGACGCAATATTGAGCACAAACATGCCTTCTGATCTTCACTGTGATTGCTGGCCCAGAAAGATATCCGCCAATCTATTGCTTTTGCTCATGGTCCTTCAAACGAATAAGCATTTCCGGCGATTATCACCGTTTTATTTCATTGATGTTTTTTTCGATTTTCCTCCAATATTTATTCCCCTCATTTGGGACGCCTGGCTCCTCACGTTGTGCTCTTGGACCAATGAATGCCCCGATTCCATTTAATAGAAAATCAAAACTGAACTGTTTCTGTCAGAACGGCAGGCCTGGGTTGGGGGGGGGGGGGGTATTGCGGGGGCGGGGGGGGGGGGGGTTCCCCCAGTAGAGGAGCCTTGGTTGATGAATATAACCAGAAGACAATTGCAATGGTCATAGGCTGGGGCCAGTAAACTGAGGAAATACATCTCTGGACATTCCCCCATTTTAATTTTACTCACAGAATGCAGTCCATCGCTAAATTTCAGCAGATTAGTGAATAAGAACCCGCGTTTTTATTTATGTATCTGTGTAAGTGTGTTGTCTGTATGTGTGCCTTTTCTGTGTATGTGTGTGTGTGCGTGTGTGTGTGTGTCTGTCTGTATCTATGTGTTTGGCTGTGTGTCTGCGTGTGCCTGACTGTGTGTGGATGTCTGTGTGTCTTTGTTTGTGTCCCTGTGTTTGTGTCCCTGTGTTTTGTGAGTTTCTGTGTGCGTCTGTGTATAACTGTACCTAATTTTATCTGTAATAGAGAACCTAAGTAGCGAAAGAGAGAATATGTTTTTGTGATTGTGTGTGAAGAGAGAGAGACTGATAATGCGCGTATTTTTGTCTGTAAGAGTGTATGCGTTTGAGAGAGAGAAAAATTGTGCTCAAAACGTGTTTCATTTTAAATCACAAACACATCTAAAAGTTATGTTTATCACATTCTGTTATTTTTTCCAGCGCAGAGGCAACTGGATGAACTTTTCCAAAAGCCCACAGTAGTAGCAGTGAGTGAAGGGGGTCCTCTGGTGTTGTCCTGTCACTACCTCGCCACATACACAACAGCTTACCTATCTTGTACGTACAGTACTCGGGACAGGGCCTTCAGTAGATGCTGCTCAGACATACTGCTGGTAATGAAGAGAACGCGCCGGCATTTGGAAAGCGGTTTTGTGCTGTATAGGATGAAATGAACACAAACATCCCTTTGAACATCACAGACACTCAGCTTTCTGACTCAGCCATGTATTACTGCGCGGCGATGAAGCACCACGTTACATCGAGCCTTAACACTCGTACAAAAGCTAACAATTCGAGGTGGTCTGTGGCATGACCCTATGGTGGATTTGTTAACACGCTCTTTCGGAGAATGTGCGCAGACGCGATGGGCCAAGTGGCCACCATCTGCACTGCAGGGATCGCATGCATTCCATGGATCCCTAATTGTCCTGAAAGTAAATGGCTTGCTGCTGGGTTCAGAGAGTAGTTAAGAGTCAATCTGGAGTCGCATGTCGGTCAGGTTAAGGAAAGATGGCGATGTCCTCCCCTGACGCCCTGAAGGACATTGCTGAGTAAATTAATTTTCCATGTCAAACGATGGAAATTCACGGTCACCATTATTGATATTAATTTTAAATCACTGACTTTGTTAATATAACGTTTACCAGTTTCAAATGTTAGAATTGAATCAATTGGTGTGGAAGATTAACATGGCCCTCTGACTATTTAGCGGTGACATTGTCACGTACCCACTGTTTCCTCTGTAAGGGATGTTATTTTCCAGACATTGCAACAATGACTGCATTGTGAAAGTGCCGCATTGGCTGTCACATGCTTTAGGATAACTGGTGGTGCTGAAATTTATTTGTTTCCAGTTTCCAATTCTCCAGAATGGCTAAACTTTCAATGATTTATCTGAGGAATTTGCTGCTGATAATGAACACTATAAAGCGCTGAAAGCTTTTCTTAGTCTCTAACTCTGACGTTACACAACGTGTTGGTGTTTCATATGCCCTATTAAAACATTTCCCCTTCTCTGTTCTGATCTTCATTACTCCACTTTATTTTTCAATTGCTTCAAATTGAATTAAATAATTTGACCATCAGAATGAACTTGGAGCGGAAATCTGTGGTCTCAGTAGCATTTGCAGGAGCTGAATATTTTTCTATGAATCATCTTCAGCAGAGAATTACACATCCTTACACTCGGTCACTGTTTCTATCAGGAGTTACATGTCGGTGAGAAAATGCCGTTAGAACCGGATGTGCACCTGTATCTGACTGAGGTAACTGGGACCGCAACTGTCAATCTCAGGTGATGGCAGCAGCGAGAAGCTCCACCTCCCGAGCTCGCTTTATAATAACGTTAACGGTTAAACTGACAACGGTGCACTTTCTTTTCTCAAGGAATCTTCATTCGGGTAAAGGTGACAAAGTGAGCATTTCATTAATTGGACGACTGATTTTGCAAGTTATGGTCACAGCGAGGACGTAAGGTAAAAAAAAAATCTGCTGAATAAGTGCTAACTGAAAGTTTAGCAGAATTGTCCATAAGTGAAACTATAAACTTATAAATCCCTTTGAATTTGTGAAATATTAATCCCGGATTCTAAAAGTCCTGCATGAACTAAACATTCATAAAAGATCCGTTATTTATCATATATTCCCTGCACTTTATCAATGTGTGTCACATTCTGTGTTCGCTGTGTCGTACATGTGAATTCTAATATATTGCTGTTAAATTAAAGCAATTCGAACCTTGAGCAGTGTCAGCGATTACTGTGCGTTCACACACACTCAGTGTGTGAATCGCAGTATTGGACATTGATGCCATTGAATGATAAATGTTACTTCCTTCTGAATATCATTATCCCGTTTGAAATTTCAATCTTTGCAGTTTGTGCGATTGGATCAGTTACTGTCCGATTGTCAGGAGACCGGCGGCTGTCCCCGACGAAAAACACTGAATGTTATGACATATGAGCGGGAACAGGAGGAGACACTGAGCCTCACTACGGGTAGAACCAACGGTGACATATTGCCAGTGTCTGCAGGTTTCTCAGTAAATACACGTAAAGACAAACAGCAATGCGGTTATTCGGTATCTGTGCCATGTTTGGAGCGTTTATTACAGGTAATTAATTTGGGCGCAATTTTGAACTAAACGTGAACAGCACTTGATATGTAGTAACGGTTTAATGTTTGACTTTGTTTCCCATTTCATCCAGGTTTTAGTCAGGAATTCTCTGTTACCCAACGCCGTCCAAAAGTGATTAGGACAGAAGGAGACATTACAACTTTAAACTGCATCTACTTTACGACAGAAAATTCCTTCAGTTTATTCTGGGTCCGACAATTCCTTGGGAGAGAACCACAAATACTAAATCGCAGATTTTCGGCTGGTTACGAAATTAAAGCTGATGTTGCTCGAAGCCGTTTCTCGTCTGGGCTGGACATTTCGAGTGGAATCTTTACCTTAACCGTCTCCAAACTGCGGCTCTCAGATACAGCCATGTACTACTGCGCACTGACTCTCACAGCTATACCAACCTGTTCAATACTCGTACAATAACTGAAGGGCATGTGACATGGAGCTGAGCTCTACGTACGGCTGCGCAGACTCACAATGAGTGGAATATTAATGGATATTAGGCACGAAATCAAGTGAAACACTAAAAATTATTATTTTTTAATCTGAGGGAGCGGTTGATTTTATATATGTTTCAATACATAATGACGTTCCTTCGATTAATGCAAGACTGGGTGAGCAACCTCCCAATAAATTGGAAGCATTTTCAGGCGGTTATGGAAGTTCATCTCAGTCGCGGTCAGATTTTCTGGTTGGATGGTTGTTTCGTTGGCGAGTAATGTTACAGCAGTAAGCTTGCACGTTCTCCCCGTATCTGCGTGGGTTTCCTCCGGGTGCTCCGGTTTCCTCACACAAAGACGTACACGCTTGGTGGATTAACCATGGTAAATTGGACCCCATTGTCCCAAGATTTACCATGTGTGCGGTTTCTGGGTTATGGTGGGGCGAGGGCTCTGTCAGGGAGTTGTTGCATTGAAAAGATGCTCTGTCAAAGTCGGTGCAGCCTCAATGGGACCAGTGGCCTCTCTTTGCTCTGTATGGCTACTATGATTATATGAACGCCGTAATTGACAGCTCAGCAAAGTCAAAATACGCGATCGACCGAACAGCCGTTTCTGTGTCACTTTGACGGGCTACTTGCCCCTGTGAAACATGACGATTTCTGCTAATACGGCTTTGGATGTAATGAAATGCTGTTGATTTGGGGGCAGTGTCTTCTGAGTTTTTAGCATATTAATGTCAGCGCATAACAACACATTGTTGTCACACTTGCTGTTGCTGCCACATTGAATGGAAAACGTCAAATGCTTTGAGTGACCATTTGCAGCGGGCTTCTGGGTTCTGGCTTCACTGGTGTAATGATGAGCACTCTGGACTTCGAATCCAGCGTGCCGAGTTCAAACCTCGGTGGAAATTTGTTTTGCTAAAGCCGGCGATTGGTTTGCTAAAGGACATTTTATTTAAAATTCTCAGAAAGTGGAATTTTAAACACTGAGGAAATCTCAGCAAATCCCACCGAAATCACATTGCAGACGATGCAGCGAATGGCTCTTCTGGTGACATTGCATCATACCCATCGAACGACTGCACAAGAAAGCAAAGCTTTCACAGGCAGAGACGCCACAATGGGCAGAGGGTCCACCTATAGGTGTCCCTCACTCACTCATCTGTCCCAATTTAAAGAAGAGGTGGGACGGTGAGAATAGTCGCTCCTCTGAAATTCCAACTCACATTACTGAATTCAATGCCCAGAGTAAACTTTATAACATGAAACTGACAGGACTCTGCCGAAGGCACGAGGACTTTCTCCCAAAACACACACACACACACACACACACACACACACACACACTCTCTCTCTCTCTCTCTCAGGTGCGCACACACCATTACACACGCACACAATAACACACGCACACACAATCACACACACACACAAAATCACACACACAGAATCACACACACACACACACACAATCACACACACACAAAATCACGCACACAATCACACGCACACACACACACACAATCACACGCACACAATCGCACACAATCACACACAGACACACATACACGCACTCAATCGCAAACACACACAAACACATAATCTCACATACAAACACACGGACACACATACACGCACACAATCACACGAACTATCACACAGACACACATACACGCACACAATCACACACACACACACACACACACACACGCGCATACGCGCACACAATTCCACACACACAAATGCACACAATCGCGCACACACATACACACACACACACACACACACAAAGATAACGCGGTTCGTACAGATTCAGGGGCACACACAGTTTCAGGGGCACTCACGGATAGAGGGGCACACACAGATACAGGAGCACACACACACAGACTCAGATACTGGGGCATACAGAGATACAGGGGGCACACACAGATTCAGGGGCATGCACAGCGTAAGTGGGGCAAACACAGACTCAGGGCACATGCAGGTGCAGGCGCACACACACAGATACTGGGGCATACACAAATACAAGGGCACATACAGAATCAGGGCATACACACAGAGATACTGGAGCATACACAGATATAAGAGCACAAACAGAATCAGGGGCATACGCACAGAGATGCTGGAGCATACATAGACACTGGGGCATACAAAAATTCAGGGGCATGCACACAAAGATAGTGGGGCTTACACAGATACAGGGGCTTACACCGATTCAGGGACGCACACAGCGATACAGGGACATCATCGGAGATAGAAGCGCACAGTGATGTGACCACAGATGGTGCCAAACCGACTGAGAACTTACAACAACTGCTGTTTATATTTTTGTTCTCGGTTTTTTTGTTACATATCACACACAGCAAGTCGGCAATGATCAGTGGATTGAGGACAGGGTTAAACATTCACCAGACTGACATATTTAGCACCGTAAAATTCTGAGAGAGAAAGTAGTGAATTTAAACTAATCGTGCGTCAGTTCCTTTCACTGCCATAGAACATAGAACATGACAGCGCAGTACAGGCCCTTCGGCCCTCGATGTTGCGCCGAACTGTGAAACCAATCTAAAGCCCATCCCTACACTATTCCAACATCATCCACATGTTTATCCAATGACCATTTAAATGCCCTGTCTGCTCTGCGTTGCCTTGTATATCTCACTGGAGCGAGAGTGATGAGTTTGGAGGATTTTGGAATTTGGAAGATACACATGAGCAGCTTATGGGATTGTTTCACCTCACTGTCCATTTCGTGTACCAGGTAACAGCAACCACTGTTACTGGCGGAAGGAGCCACTCCTGTTCCATCGAAACATGGCATTTTGTCCGTCTCTGGTATTAAAAAATACTGGAATGGAGCTGAAGCGCAAAAGTAGCACAGATCGGTTAGATTAAAGTGCAGACAGACGCCTTCCCTGATTCGATGCTTCCACTGCCGCGGCCCGCGTTCAATCCCCAGTCCGGGATGCAGCTCCATTGTTCTCGTACAGGACATGAATGAACAGGAGCTGGAATTGCTTCCAGATATTGATGCGCATATCTGGAGATACTATCCGCACTATCTGGAATTACGTCTCTACTTCCTGATCGAAATCATGAGTGGTACTCGTGCCGGTTTGCAAAACAAGGATCAAATATCCGCCTCGTTCCACAATCTTATCAATTACCTCCAACAATTTATATTTCCATTGTCTCTGCTGGTTCCTGGTGTCAAAATGAATAATGATGCATTCTATACATTAACTCTGAGCCATGATATGATCGAGCGAAGGTATTTCATGACGTTTAACCTAAAACAATTGAAATTTCTACAGCAATGAGATTGGATCCCAAACCTCCACAAAACCTCAATTCATTGCCTCGGACAACTCCTCAACCTTACCAGTAGGGAAAAGCATTCGGTTGCGTTTGGCAGTGAACAGAATCGATGGTGTTGGAGTGAGTCATATTTCCCTTTGCGCCTCCTCTATCACATTATAACCTCATGTTGGATCGCCAGCTCAACACCAATTTCCCACCTCGTCCCGACTTCATTTTATTCCCTGAGAGTTCAAAAATCTCGCCATCTCAGCCTTCAACATTCTCATTTGTTGAAGATCTACAAACCTCTGGGCAACAGAATTCTAATGATTCACAAACATTGGAGCGAAGAATTGGCTCCTCACCTCGGTCCTAAATGTCTGACGCACCATTCGGAAAATGTAAGTCCTGTTCTCGACACTCCACCCGGGAAACCGGTGGTTGGGGGGCGGGGGAGAGAGGCGGGGGGCGGGGGGGGGGGGGGAGGGGGGTGGGCGGGGGAGGCGGGGAGGGTGTGCAATCTCTCAGCATGTACACTGTCAAACTCACGCGCAGTTCCAGACTTTTCAATGAGCTCACTTCTCATTATTCCAAACCCTAGAGAGAACAGAGTCATCCCACTGAATCCCTCCTCCAAGGGCAACTGCTCATCACAGCAATCAATCCAGTGAACTTTGATTACACAGACAGCGAGAGCTCAGGGAGAAATAAGAGCAAAATAGGGAAAGGAGATGGAGGCACAGAGAGATTAGGAGAGTGAAAGAGACTGAGGTCGATACACAGAAGCAAGGGGAAACATAAAAAGACAGAGAGTTTAGTAGTCAGCCATAACACACGAATGAACTACCAGGGGCCGGAACCCACAAGCATTGGGTCCTCTGAATCGTTGACTAGGAATAAAGAGAGTGTCCACAAGAATAGTGAACTTTTGAAAACGTCTTGAATTAGTTGTGAGTGCGTTGGGTTGTTGGATTGCCTGCATTGTCAGGTTCTCAAACCAAACCGCGGGGAAACGCATCCAGCCGTTTGCACGGCAAAGAAATGAACAACACTTGGCCATCACAAACAACAACGGGGCTCGCCCGGAATTTCTCGCAGCCTTGCGAATCGCGACAAATAAAGCGAGAATCATACCCCGAGACCAACGAGCTGCGGATGCGAAAGCTGTTCAAATACAGATACTTATATTGTCATCTAAATCTGATCAGCCTGAAAGCGCTGGAAACACTCAGGAAGCCAGGCAGCATGTGCGCACAGGGAAAGGATTCTCTTTTTACACCTCCTTAACCTTTCATTTAAACGGATAATGTTTGGAAATGTCGCAAGTTTTAAACAGGTGAAATCCAGGAGCTGGGAAACATAACAACAGGAAAGGGCTGTGATCGGGTACAATTCAGGAGAGATAAATGAGCCTGTACTTTGCGGTCCATGGCCTGAGCGCGAGGAAAGCAGAATATCACATAATATTTATACCACAGAATGAGACCATTCACAAGATCTTTGAAGCAGTCAGGTGTGCTGTGGATAATAGGGAACAGGTGGGTGTACTGTATAGTGATGACACCGGAGCCGCAGTGATGAGTTTGATAGGTTTTGGTAATTGAAAGTAACACATGAGCAGCTTGTGTGACTGTTTCACCTCATTGCCGCTTTCATACTGCAGCGAACAGTAATCGTTGTTGCCATTGGATGAAGGAGTTACTTTATGTTCTAACTGAACAGAACATTTTGAAAGAGAGACTTGCCTCTGGTGGAAATAGATCTGACATGAAAATAATGAAATGTAAAATGAAGTAAATTAGATTAAATATCCAACTTATTAGAAATATTGGGGCAATCCAACCCATTAGAAATATTGGGTTCACAAGAAGTGACTGAATTGATGTTGTGATCGCAGATATAGAACTGGAACCCACCATCACACTGAGTGAATCCGCTGTCTCGTTAAATGTTGATCAAAGAAAATACTTGATCATCTTCCACATTGGAATGTACGGGAACTCAGTCAATAAGCTGTCTCCACTCACAAATAACAGAAAGGGTCAATTTCATCTCGCAACTTTCAGCCTTTACCATCTTCTGTACATTTATCATGAAGATTTGTAAAGTAAGTAAACAGACTGTGTGATGGTAAAAAAAATGTGTTCACTCCCAATAGCGGATTAACCATTCGGCTGAGTAGGCTTAAACCCAGGGGCCCGGAAGGGAGGGGGGCCCAAAAGCAAAACGAAATTGGTTTAACCCTTTTAAGGGTGAATAAATTTTCATAACTAGACCCCGTGGGTGAATTAATATTACAAATACTTATAAATAGAGGAGCTTCACCCCGGACTTGTGCTACATGCAAATAAATACAAAATAAATGCAACAAAGTGTTTATTGTCATGCTATAACATGTATACATACTTATTTTAGTGCATAGTTACAGATAGTACTTTCTTCAACATTCACCCTTACATAATACTAGTCTGACACCACAGCACGATGACTGTCACCACTGCCTCCAGTGCTATCAATGTATCATCAAATTCACGATCATCATCTGATAATTCACCAACATCAACTTCAAAATCCTCGACACCTAAATCACTCCCACTATCATCACTGCATAATCCATCATCAAAACTGTTGTTGAGCGTATTTACCGCCTGTGAAAACGTCAAAACAGACTTTCGTTTGCGCGCCATCATCGTGCAACGATATAAGTTATCTAACATCACTTAACGTCACTTTATTCTATTCAACGAAGGGTGGGGCAGGGGGCAAGGTCAGGGGGCCTTACCAAAGCTCAGCCTAGGGGTCCGGGTGGTAGTTAATCCACCACTGTTCACTCCCTTCGGGTCCGTAAACACAGAGGAACAAGCATAAGCATCGACCACGCGAGACAGAAGACGAAGGAGCGATAAAACGGAGTCTTGGTATCAACGGAATAGCTGAAGGGTGGAGCACTTGACTGCAGGTTAAGAAGTTCCTGCATTCAAATCTGATGCCTCCTTCCACGCTTAACTGATATTTGTTTTTCAATTGAAAACTGCCCTTCATTGGCTGGAAAGCGCTTTCTGACGTCCGCTGGTCGGGAGAGGTTCGAAATAAATGCAAACATTTCATGATCTTCAATCCCACTCCTCTGTTACTGAGCCCAGTCAGTGGGAACAGTCTGTCCCTCCCTGCTCTATCAAACGGCCCTTTGCCCATGTTAGGAGAAGGGATTAACCATGTCACCACAGCAACACTGTGGGGTAAAACAGTTAAATGTACATGTTTAGATTTGTAAACGATACCATCATTTGGTTTTTCTGTGTCAGGTTTGGTGAAAATTGAATTGGCTTCGAATTTGCAGCCAACAAGCTGACACCCTGATTTAGGATACCATGTGGCCTGCAGTTGCCTCAGTCTCTGTGGCGCAATTGGTTAGCGCGTTCGGCTGTTAACCGAAAGGGTGGTGGTTCGATCCCATCCAGGGACGGGTTTTTGCTATTTTTACCCTCTCCATCTGCTTTCATTGTCTCTCGGTTTTTGAGTGTCACTGAGGTCCGTGGGCAACACAAGAAAAAACGTATCGTGTGTTTCTGCCTCTACTGTTAGCCGCCGTCAGTTTATTGAACATTTATCTCTAACATATTATTTGTAACAATTTATATATTTCAAATATTATTAAATTCAATGACTGAACTCAAAACTTTAACCCATGTTTGATCTTGAGTTGCCATTTTCCTGCACATTTCCCTTCTTTCTCAGATAGATCAGGAATCTGTCTATCCCAACCTAAAATGTGTTCATTGAGGGAAATACACAGCAAATCGGCAAAGATCAGTGGAATGAGGACTGAGTTAAACTTTCACCAGAATGCTGTTTTTATAATTGCAAAGTCATGAGATTGAGTGCAGGTAGTTCACATTTGAGGCGTTTCAGTTCTTTGAGAGATGAATGCCTGCCGTGTTTTACAAGGTGCGTTTCAATGGATCAGCAATGATGAAATTGGTGGATTTTGGAAATTGAAATTTACACGTGAACAGCTTGTGGGACTATTTCATTTATCATTGCCGTCTTGCGGTGTGTTTTATGTTCTGATAAAACCTGTATTTATAATACAAGCATTAGATGATGGAAATTTTCAGCAGGTTTGGCAGAATCTGTGGACACGCATCGAATTCTAAACTCTTCCATGTGTCACCTGTGTTTCTGCAGTGTACTGATTACTGTGTTCGAAATAACTGACAAAACCTTTTCAAAACAGCTGTCCCATCTCTAAGTGTTATTAAATCTTAAGGAATCACATTATCTCACAGCCATGTGGTATTTACACTTCCCCAATGCTTGAATAATATTCTGCAACTGCCGTCATGGAGAAAGCGATACAATTCAGGACAAATGTTATTTTCTGAATCTTATGTTAGATCAATGACTCTGCCACATGGCTAAGGTTTTCAACCGAATTATAATTCTACAAAACAAGGATTTAAATTGCAATCAGACTGTACGGCTTGCTATTCTAGGCCGGTCACATTGGTCATGAGCAGAGTTTTGTAGGAGTTAACATGTTCACTTCATTGGCTCCACGATTCAAAATAAGGTTGAAACATAATCGAAAATATTATTATTTTTTTAATTTTCCCCGAAATTGAATTAAAGCATTCTTAGAGAGTTTAAAAGATTTAGAATGAAGTTTTAGAAGCATAGAGCAAGACGAAAAGATAGAGTTAGAAGGTATACTGGTCACTGCTTCCAAGAGGTCGCCTCGCTCGGGCGCCATCTTGCATCAATTCTGTAGCGGCATAGAGGTCTGTGAATCTTCAGCTGATGAAGACATTGAAGGTTGAGGTGGAGAGTTGTTGGAATCTAAGTGAATGGAGGGCTGTTGGTATAAGCTGGGAAATTGGGGTTGAGGCTGTGGATCTGACTTGATTCTGTCATGGAGGAGGCTCAATGGTTCATGTGACCCTATTCTACTCCATTGATGCTGTTCATTGGCAATACCAGATACGGCATCAATAGGTTCTGCTGGTACCATTGATGAGCTCAGGGCAGTAATGATGTGGAGTTGCCGGCGCTGGACTGGGGTAGGCACAGTAAATAATCTCACAGCACCAGGTTAAAGTCCACAGGTTCATTTGGTAGCACAAGCTTTCGAAGCAAGCCTCTTCATCACGTGAGTCACCTGATTCGGACAGTGCTCCGAAAGCTCGTGCTACCAAATAAACCTGTTGGACTTTAACCTGGTGCTGTGAGACTACTGACAGGGCAGTGATAGTAGTTGAAGCGTGTGATCGAATCTCATCACCGTTATATGTCCAGTTCCTTAACTTTATGAAATACCTTTGTTATCGCACAAATTCCAATGGAACGCAAATGTAAATTATTGTTTGCAATTGATGGGTTTGTGGAACCAGTTTCCTTGAATCATTGCATCGCAATGTTTCTGTGGTGTAGTGGTTGTCACATTCGCCTTACACACGAAAGATCCCTGGTTTGATCGCGGCAGAAATACTTTCATCATAAACAGAAAAGGTTGGAAGGTCTAAAGAGACATGACAGCATCTGTGGAGAGAGGAAAGAGCAAAACTTTCAAGTCTGGATGGCCCTTCGTCAGAGCTCCGGACTCGAAACGATGGCTCTATTCTCTCTCGACAGCTGCTGTCAGACCTGCTAAGATTTTCCAGCATTTTTCTATTTTTGTTTCAGGTTCCATCATCCGCAGTATTTTGCCTTCACAAAAAAAAAACAAAAGCTTATAATTTCAGAGGGATTCGACTACTGGAATTATTTGCGCGTTTGTCACTAAGCATGAACTGACCGACTGAGTATTCCCAGTATTTTCTGATTGTAAAGTGAGGAATCACTGAGCGAAAGGGAAAAAAAAAGGATTTTTGTGATAGGGCACAAAGCAGGATGGATTACATGACACCATGAATGGTGGAAAAGACAACATCGAGGAAGTGATGGTGGAGCCTGGGTGGTCTAGTGGTTCAGAGTCAATGTTTCCATAGCTCTGGCCCGGAAGTGATGATAAACTGTTAACTAAACAGAGCACTTTGCTCAGCACGGACTGAATTTCTGGAGATGAAAGTACCTGAACAAAAAGGAAGAAGGCATAATTTGCTTCAGTTGGTCATAAGATGTTAGAATGACTGTGTGACAATGTCAGTAGCAAAAGTGACTTGAAATGAAGCGGTGGAGACAGAGATGGTTATCAAAGAATTTCAAATCTCTAATATTAGCTTTCCTGGCATGCCGTGGTCAGGTTTCATTGCCATGTTCCACGTTGGAGTACCAGGCAAGTAGCGAATAACTTCTTATTTAACTCTTCATTAAACGAAAGCACGCCTCACAGTGTCTGTTAAGGGAGAAACAAAATCAATCTTCAGCTGTATGAATTGTATTAGAGCCGGAAAAATCAGAGATGTAACAATACAAACTCTGAAGAAGAATGACACGGCAGACATTTATCACAAAAACAACTGACACACATGTCAAATTCTTCCTCTTTCAAGTCTCATCGATTGACTCCTTGTTCTCCACCTCGGATATTTCCACTTCCATCAAATATCACCCACCTGAAAATTCAATCTCTTCTTCGCTCCACTGATGATGATACACCAACTCCACGCTGGGCGCAGGAATTGGCTCCATAGCTCAGTGGTTGCATCAGTTGGACAGTTTAGAGTTTATTTATTAGTGCCACAATTAAGCTTACTTTAACACCGCAATGAAGTTTCTGTGACAATTACGTCATCGGCAGAACCGGCACCTTCTCGGTTAATTGACAGCTAATTTAGCATGGCCAATGTACCTAACCAGCACATCTTTCACTCTGTGGGAATAAGAAGGGGCACCCGCAGGAAACCCACGCAACACGGGGAAAGCATGCAGACTCTGCACAGACAGTAACCAATGCCGGGAATTGAAACCGGGCCCCTGGCGCTGTGAGGCATCAGTGCCACCATGTTGCCCAGAAAGATCTTATCTTGTTCATAAACGGAGAAAAAGCAGACAATGTTTGTAAAGATGACCTAGTTCTTTTTTAATTGATTAGAAATGGGTGTCGCTGCCGGCCAGCATTTATTGCCCATCCTGGTTGCCCTGGGACAGTTAGGATCAAACACTTTGCTGCAGCTCTGGAGTCAGTGTCGGCCAGGCCGGATAAGGGACGGCAGGTTTCTTTCCCTAAAGCACATTACCGAACTCAATGTTTGTTTTTCCGACAATCGACAATAGTTTCATGGTCATCAGTAGATTCTTAATTCCAGATAGTTTTTATTGAAAAACAATTCTACAACGTGCCGTGGCAGGATTCAAAAGCGGGGCCCCATAAAATTGGATGAGTTTCTGGATAAATAATCTCGCGATAAAATCACCAGGCCATCGTCTTTCCTAATATAAGCGTTTGTCTTGAGAGATTTGGGTGTGTTTGTACAAGGAACGCAGGAAGATAGCATGGTAGTGCAGCAAACGATAGGAAGGGAATAGCATTTTGGTTTTTATTGCCAACAGATTGCTGTATAAGAATAAAAACACCAATTTACATTTATACAGGGTTTTGTTGGGAGCAAGTGTGAAATATTCGGTGCAGTTCTGATATCCACAATGCTTTTTATTTTAGAAGAAGGCTATCCTTCCAATGGAGACGGTCCACTGGGTAGGTTCCTGTGATGAGAGAGTTCTCCTGGGATGAGAGGCTGTGTAAATTGGGCTGAAATTCCCTGGAGTTTAGAAGACTGAGAGGCAATTTTATTGAACCTACAGAATACTGAGAGATTGTTTCCCAGTCTCAGATGAGGACTCATCGGAGAACTGACACACAAACACATCCAGCCAAGACTCTAGTTCTTAACTTTAATTGCATATTTGAAATGAATATATATTATACCATGTGATATGGATGATATGAATATTCATTAAATAAATAATGTTGACAACACCTGACAACAGTCGAGCGGCAACACTTGAGAAATATTTTTATTGTTGCCTCTGTTCACAAGCCGGAACTGCGCGACAATGAATGCTTATGGGGAAAATGAAAGTACAACCACCGCCTCTGGATGGTACTGAGCCACCAAACATTTGTTTAAAGTCGAACGCAATAACGAATTCCGCAATTAAGACGAAGACACACTATATTAGGGTGTCAGCAAGTGCTGTTATATATCCAACACCAATTCTCTTTTTTAAAAACATAGTCGAGAACTACAACATGACCACATCGTTTACAATACTATGCAAACCCCTTTGACTACTTTACCCCCCACAGTGTTGCAGCGATTTAGGGGTTTCCCGCTTCTCCCAACATGGGAAAGGGCCGTTTGATAGAGCAGAAAGGGACAAACTGTTTCTATTGACGATTGTCAGTAACAAAAAATTGGGACTGAAGATAATTTATGAAAGACCGAATTGTATTTATGCGACGCCTTTCCCGGTTGGTGGACGTCACAATGCGCTTTGCAGCCAAAGAAAGAAAACCACAATTGAAACAAAGACAAGGAAGGGGGCACTCGGATTTGAACCGAGGGCCGTTTAATCTGCAGTTAAATGCTCTACCACTGAGCTACACCCCCTCAGCTGTGAACTGATGCTCGGGATCCAGCATAGTCTTATTAAGTGGTGGAGGGGGTTCCAGTGGTCAGACTGCATCACGCTTTGTCTCAGAGTTACTGGTTTCTGAGTGAAGTCGGAGAGCTCAGCGTTTAAGTTAGCGAGATGTTTTCTTGTGATTTGGCTGAGATTTGGATCCAGGACTAGGAGATGTTTGTGTCAATCTAATCGATAAAATCAACCCCATTTGTCATGCAGATTTGAACTTGTATCCCCATCTCTATTGGCAGCGCTTTGCAGCCTATCACTGTCCTTCACAATCTGTGTTTGTTCTTGAACTGTTGCCCATGTGACATTTCCAATTCGGACACAAATATAGATCTAACTCCACTGCTTCTGACAGAGCTGTTTTCGATCAGGAAACAACTCAGGTCTCTTACATGGATTATCAAAAACTTTAAATCTTAGCATATTGAAGCCGATCAATGACCCTGAAAGCGCCAAATCCGAAGCACTGGACCACGAGGATTTCATTCTCCTGGTTCTCCCATAGACTGAATACAGGAATTCCACAGTGCCAATTATTCACAGTCGCATTCTCCTTCCAGTCTTGTACACGTTGTTCAGCTTTGAAAGTATTCATCTTTTCACATTAGCTTCCAGTGTGATGAAAGCAGATCAGTGATGAGCTGAAGTTTTTCAACAGATTTACCACAATAAGGTTTATAACAAACATTACTCTTTGAATGTGGTGAGCTACAGTGAAATTTAATGCAGTAGAAGGTAACTCACTCATTCTGATAGTTGGTACCAGCAATTGCAATGTAAATATGATGTCGAGATACCGGCGTTGGACTGGGGTGGGCACAATAAGAAGTCTCACAGCATCATGTTAAAGTCCAACACGTTCATTTGCTTCGATAATAAAATCAATTTGCTTTATTTGATCAGCGCCCCGAAAGCTCCTGAATCCAAATAGACCTGGTGTTGTAAGACTTCCTAATGTAAATATGAATTGTTGTGGGTAATGGACAGGGTTGTGGAATGGGGCAGATTTTTCCTTCTTCCTGTTCAACCTGCCACAAGTATCTCTCCCGTTTTCGACCAGGAAGCATCATCCACTCTCCTTAATTCATGTGTTGCACGAGAGCAATGAATCATCATTCCCTACCCGCGAATCGAACCCAAACCGTGGCAGTGAAAGCAGCGAATTCTAGCGACGAAACCAACACGGAAATTGAAGTGACCTGAGCATTATTGAGCAATTGTGGGCGTGTGTGTGCGTGTGTGATTTGGGAGAAAGGTCACGTGCTCTCAGGTAATCCCTGATGAATGAAGCCACCGACCTCGTTATCGCTGAGCTTTTTGTGTTCTTGAGCAATCGTCCTCTGGGTCTGATGCAATGAGGCCAGGAGAGTAACTCACTGCACCGTCTGCAATGTGATTGCGGTGCGGTTTGCTGAAAGCTGTTAATTTTATAAAAATAATCTTTTTGCGAATTGCAAATGAAATGCCCTTCAGTACCCGGTAAGAATTCGCACAACACCAAGTTAAAGTGCAACAGGTTTGTTTGAAATCACGAGCTTTCGGAGCACAGCTCCTTCATCACTCACGCTGAGGATTCACCACATTTTTCTGTCTTTGAATGAAAGCAATAGATATCGCGTCAATTCCCCGGTATCCTGAGTGTACGACACTGATTTCCACAGTACACTGCTTTAAATGTTTGCTTTCAATGTGAAATTAAGTAGTTTGATTCCATGTGAAGCATTTAAACTTACACTCTTCCGGGAAGATGGTGACATAGTGGTAAAATCAGTGGAGTATGAATCCCGTGGCCCAGTCTCACAGGTCACGATCCCACCGCAGTCTCGAACTGAAACGGAATTGAAAGCTAGTCTCCGTAATGAAGCTTTGTTTTCTGATTGTCATGAAAACACATCTTGCAGAAGGAAATCTGCCATCCTTCTCCTTTCTGGCCTCCATGGGACTCCAGAGGAAAGGCAATGTGATTGACTCTTAACTGCCCTCTGAAATGGCCCAAAATACCCAGTTCAGAGGGAAATAGGGATGGAAAACAAATGCTGGCATTGACAACAAAATATATATTGCATTAGCAGCATTTTATGAAATGATTAATTCTCATTTTGTTTCATTTCATGTGAAACAGGGTGATATATTCCAGTGTCTTATTATTTAAAACCTCAACCTTTCAACAGTTCAAACAGGTAAGATTCAGTCAGAGAAAAGTGAACCACTGTGATCCAAACCTAGGTTTTGTAGTTGCTCCGTATCCCACCTCAAAACAGAAAATGTTGGAAGGACTCATCGGCTTCAAGAGCTTCTGTGGAGAGGGAAAGAGAGTGAATGATTCAGGTTGCTGACCTTTGACCCTAACTGGAAAAAAGTAGTGATTTAATGATTTTCAAACAAGTACAGAGTCAAGGAAAATAGAGAGGGAGAGGAGGAAAGAACAAACGGTATTTTGATCGGATGGAAGGCTGGAGTGATTGAATTACAATGGAGATGATTATTGTTACCACTGACAATCTCGCAGATCTGGGTTTGAATCTCATAATAAATGAGAACAAAACCTCGCTCGGAGTTCAGCGCTAAACTCCCCGCCTTCCAGTGAACCGGAGGCAGTTTTCAGTCACAAACCCACAACTGTGAGATAAACAACGCAGAAAGACTCAGTTTGAGCGGTGACACTTCAGGAGGAACGGAGATCGTGAATTCACCCAGGAATGAGGCAAAGTTTGAAACCAATGTCGCCCAACGTGGGGCTCGAACCCACGACCCTGAGATTAAGAGTCTCATGCTCTACCGACTGAGCTAGCCGGGCACATGCATTCAAATCATTTCCATAACCTAAAATGCATGGAGACAACTATGGATTTTTCATCTGGTGTGTCAGCTTGTTCTGATTTCAAAGTTTACAATGAATCCACCGACAGAATCCCCAAAGTTCCTATCCACTCCTCTCAATCATTAATTACATTATTCACATCTTCCAATTCTTAGCTTCACCTCTCCCAAATATTCCAAACTCCTCTTACATCATTCACCTTATTATTCTTTGTTCTTAATAATTTAGCCAGGGGTGGGGGGAACTCAACATTTACACTGTTAAACTGTTTCCCAGTTTCCGACTTTTCAGTAAGATCAACTCTGATAATTCTAAACTCCAGAGCGAACAGACTCATCCCACTGATTCTCTCCTCCCAGGAGAAACGGAGAAATCAATCCAGTGAACCTCGGTTACACACAGACAGCTAAATAATGGACAGAGCAAGGAGCAAAAGATGTCAACGTAATAAAAACATAGACAGAGAGTCTGAGGGAGATATATAGAGACAATGAAAACCAGAAATAGCGAGTGCGGTACACATCCACAACCCACGAATGAATAACAATAGGCACACAGCCAGCTGTCTCAACCAACAAACATGGGGTCCTCTAAACTGGTGACCAGAGATAAAGTGAATGGCCACAAGCATATTAACCTTTTAATGTATTGATTTTCTTGTGTGAGTGTTGTGTTGATAGATTGCCTGCACTGTGTGATCAGGTTCTCAAACCAAATCCCACCTAAACCAATCCCAACGTTTGCACTGCAAATACATTTATAAAACCTATGACTTGTCCAATACGAAACAACAGCTGATTGAGGGATCTAGCCCGACTTGTGAACCCGAGATCGCTCACACGTTTGTGGTTGTTTACTCCCCAGGCCCGAGTAATACCCCTCGTCCAACGAGCCGCTGCTGAAGATGTTGTTCAATAAAAATATTTCCATTGACATCCAAAGCTGCTCAGACTTCTGCAGTGAAAGGTGAAAATGCTGGAAAAACTCAGAAAGCCAGACAGCTTGTGTGCACAGGAAAACAAATCTTATATTTTAGCACCATAACCTTTCATTGGGAAGAACTGGGAATTTCTAGAAATGTAAGAAGTTTTAAACAAGTGTTATCCAGCAGCATAACAAGAGGGTTTGAGGCCTCTTGCGGGTGTAAATCAGGAGAGATTAAATGAGGGAAACAAAGAATTTTAAAGTAATTAAACCACAGAATGGGGCCATTCCTCAGTCCCTTACAGGACGCAGTTGTGGTGAGGATGAAGGGGAACCTGTGGATGTAATGTACGTAGATTACATTGGAGCCACAGTGATGAGTTGGTGGGTTTTGAAAATTGAAAGTTACACTTAGGAACATAGAATTAGGAGCAGAAGTGGGCAAATTCACCCCTTCGAGCCTGAACCGTCATGCAATCAGTTCATGATTGATCTCTCCCTGTTCTCAAATCCACCTCCCTACCTGTTCCAATATCCCCTCATCCCTTGACTTATCAGGAATATATCTGTCTCTTTCTTGAAATCATTTAATGATTCAGACTCAACCGTGCTATGGGGCAATGCATTCCACAAATTCATGACCCTCAGTGAGAAGCAGTTCCTCCTCATCTCAGTTTTAAATCTACCACCTCTCAACCTATACATTTGACATGGTGTTCCCGATTGCGCATAAGAAAAAAGATTTTACTTTCTTCAATCCTATTTAGAATTTTATATACCACGATCACTTCAGCATATTGTGGGACTATTTCACCTCACTGTCGATTTCATGTCCCAGCAAGCACAATTGGTGTTGTCATTCGCTGAAGCAGTCACTTATGTTCCACCCAAACTGGGCACATTAAGGGATATATGGTAAGTCATTTTGAAAAACACAGTTCACCCGTGACCCTGGGAGTCCAGTGGGTTGTATTCAGTACTCCCCAGTGTTGTTTGTTTTCAATTCCCGCTCAGGAAACGATCATTTATAGGTCTCAGCAAACTATTAAAAAATAACCTGATTGACTATCTGATCGAAAGCAGATCTACTAATATGAGCCGAGTGAGTTTTGCAAGTCTACATCACAGCTGGAAATGTCACATGTGCAACAGTCAAGAACAAACACAGTAGCAGAAAGATAGTGATAGTCTGCAAAGCGCTGACAATTGAGATGGTGATGGAAGGTAACATTTGGATGGTAAAAAGGTCAGATTTTGGCGTTCACACTGAATTATTCACCTTTCCCCTCACTCTGCGACGAAAATATTTGGAAAAGGTTCTCTCTCGTTTCAAACAGTCGAAAGTGGAATTAATAACTGTAAGTGGAATGTCTGTTGTATGTTGTCACTGATTGAATGTATCACTGGGATGGAAACAGAAGGTGCCATATTGCAACAGAGACTTGCTTGTGGTGAATGTAGTCTGGCCTGGCGCGAAAAATAAAGCAATACATGCAGTGTGTGTAAAGCAAGTTGTAAAACAGGCGAAAAGCAGCTGGTCTGGTGGTCAGAGTTTGACACTTTCACTGCTGTTTGGATTGGTGGTCAGGTAATGGACATTTGTTGCTCTCATCCAAACCGTAAAAACAAAAGTCAGTTATTGCCTTGTGGAACATATAAAACACAATCTCGCCTCATGTCCTGAAGTGAAGACTGAGCAAATTCAACAGGAGGTTTTTTCTTGTCATTTCTGGCAGGATAGTGGGAACCAGACAAGGTTAAGGGCAGTTTAAATGATGCTGGTCCTTCACTGCAGCTCATTCTGTTTCTGACTGGATGTGATTCCTGCTTGTTACAGAGTTCAGGATCAATTGATTCAGTAAAGGAGCAGGCTCAAGCCGACTGATGGACTGTCGCAGCTCCATTGCTGCTAATTTCAATAACGATACAAGTAAAGGACACAGCTGCTTACGTGGTAACGTAGCCGAGTAATCTAAGCCAGTGGCTGAAGGTCCAGTCTCTACGGAGTTGTTGTGTTCGACTGCAGCCACTGCCAGAATGGGTTTGAGTTTTGGTCCCTGCAGTTGAAGTCCAGCATTTCAGATTGAATGCAAAAGTTTGTGCCGTGTCGTTTTTGGCATGAAGAAAGAGGAGCGACAGAGCAATGTAAACAGGTGTTGAGGTAAAGGAACGAGTGTGGAAGGACTGGAGCAAATTATCGTGGATTCTGGAATCGGAAACAAAAAGAGAAAATGCTGGAAAATCTCACCAGGTCTGGCAGCATCTGTAAGGAGTGAAGAAAGCTGACATTTCGAGACCAGATGACCCTTTGTCAAAGCTGGGAGGAGTGGAGCTGCTCCGATGGAGAATACAAACGGGAACACCGGTTGAATGGCTGTCTGTCGAAATAAACAGCAGGATTGCAAACATTGAGACTGCAGTCCCGGCCCAGGGGATGGATTGGGATTTTCTAACTGAGGTTCAAATCCTATCATGTGCGCTTCCCGTCATTCCTCATTGTGACTTTTTTTTAATTGAAAGTTATTGGAAATGAAGCAATGGGTGCAGAGATGATCAACTCACTCCATATTTGTCACATCAGCGTCACTGAGGGTCCAGTGATCAGCGTCGGCGCCGTGACGCGGTTTCGATTCCCAGTCTCGGAGTGAATAAATTTTTGTTCATTTCTTCATTCAATAAAAACAGCGTCCGTGAAGGGAACAACAAGCTAAATCTTCCAGCTGGATGAACTTGTATCAGAGCTGGAAAAATCAGAGATGTAACATTAACGATAAACTCTGAAGAAGAGTCACACACAACATACATGTCAAGTACATACACAATACACATGTCAAATCATGTCACTTTCAACTTCTGTCTTTTAACTTCCGGCTCTCCACCTCAGACATTTCCACATTCATCAAAAATCTCCGTCCTCAAACCCCATCCTGGTCCTCAATCCACGGATAATGCTGCACTTAGTGGCAGCGCCTTGCAGCGTTTGGCTCCATAGCTCAGTGGTTAGAGCACTGGTCTTGTAAACCAGGGGTCGTGAGTTCAATTCTCGCTGGAGCCTACGGGCAAAATTTAGCTGATAGAAGCTGTAGGAAAAGGGAAGAGAGTCTAAAAGTCAAACAAGAGATAAGTCGAGGTTCAGATCGGGTGTGATTTTGGAAAGCGAATAGATATGTCCTTCTTCGTAAAAAAATCGAAAGAGCAGGACATATTTGAAGAGCTAAAATAGGTTAGCGTCGATATTGAGAATAGAATAGATGCATTTGTACAAGGAATGCATAAAGCTGGCATGTAGGTGCAGGCAATGATTGGAAGGAAACTTGCATTTTAGTCTTTATTGACGGCAGACTGGAGTCCAAGTATAACGAGGTGTTGCTGCAGTTGTACAGAGTTTTGTTGAGACCACATGTTGAATATTCTGTGCAGATATGATATTCACATTGAATAAAGGGTTTATTTGCATTGGAAACGGTGCAGATAAGGTTCAGCAGATGATCCCTGGGATGAGGGAGTTGTCGTATGATGAGAGGCTGAGTAAATTGGGCTGAAAGTCTCTGGAGTTTGGAGGAATGAGAGGCGATTTCATTAAACCTACACAAGTCTGATTGGGTTTGACAGGGTGGAGGCTGAGAGATTTCTTCTGCTTGTCGGGAAATCTAACCCACGGCAGTACAGTCTCAGGAAAATGGGCTGATCATTTCGGCCTAAGATCAGGCGACATTACTTCACTGAAGTGGTTGTGAATCTTTGAAATTCCCTATGCCAGACAGTTATGGAAGCTCCATCATCGAATACATTTAAGGTTGGGATAGACAGGTTTCTGGCCTCTCGGGGAATTCAGGGATATGGGGAGCTGGTGAAAAACTGAGTTGTACCCCAAGATCAGCCATAACAAGCTATTTTATTCAAATAACCAAGAACTTTAAGGAAACAAGTAAAACATGTTAATTAAGGTACTGCCCTTCATTGACTGGAAAGTGCTTTGTGACGTCCGCTGGTCGGGATAGGTTCTATATAAATGCAAATATTTCATGATCTTCAATCCTCGTCCTCTGTTACTGAGCCCAGTCAGTGGGAACAGTCTGTCCCTCCCTGCTCTATCAAACGGCCGTTTTCCATGTTAGAAGGGATGAACCATTACACCACGACAACACTGCGGGGTAAAATAATAAAATATACATGTTTAGATTTGTAAACGATGCCATCATTTGGTCTTTCTGTGTCAGGTTTGGTGAAAATTGAATTGGCGTCTAACTTGCAGCCAACACGCTGTCACCCTGATTTAGGATGCCATGTAAGCTCCATTTTCGTCAGTCTCTGTGGCGCAATTGGTTAGCGCGTTCGGCTGTTAACCGAAAGGTTGATGGTTCGAGACCATCCAGCGACGGGGCTTTCACTTTTTTTCCCTCTCCATCTGCTTTCATTGTCTCTCGGTTTTTGAGTGTCACTGAGTCCTTGGGCAACACTAAAAAAAAACTTATCGTGTGTTTCTGCCTCTACTGTTAGCTGACGTTAGTTTATTGAACATTTATCTCTAACATATTATTTGTAACAATTTATATATTTCAAATATTATTAAACTCAATAACTGAACTCGAAACTTTAACCCATGTTTGATCTTGGGTTTCCATTTTCCTGCACACTCCCCTTCTTTCTCAGATTTCTCAGGAATCCGTCTGTCGCAACCTGAAATGTGTTCAATAAGGAAAATACACAGCAAGTCGGCAAAGATCAGTGGAATGAGGACTGAGTTAAACTTTCACCAGAATGCTGTTTTTATAATTGCAAAGTCCTGAGATTGAGAACAGATAGTTCACATGGAAAAGGGCTGTTTGATAGAGCAGATAGGGACACACTGTTTCCACTGACGAGGGTCAGTAACCAAAGGATTGGGATTAAAGATAATTAATGAAAGGCCGACTTGTATTTATGTCGCGCCTTTCCCGGTTGCTGGACGTCACAACGCTCTGTGCAGCCAATGGAAGACAGTTCCAATTGAAAAAAATTGTCAGCTGGACAAGGAAGGGGGCATTCAGGATTTGAACTGAGGACCTCTTGATCTGCCGTCAAATGCTCTACCGCTGAGCTACACCCCCTCAGTCGCCAGCTGGTTCACGGGATCCAGCATATTCTTATTAAGTGTGGAGGGGGATCGAGTGGTCAGACTGCATCCCGCTTTGTCTCAGAGTTACTGGTTTCTGAGTGAAGTCGGAGAGCTTAGTGTTTAAGTTAGCGAGATGTTTTCTTGTGATTTGGCTGAGATTTGGATCCAGGTCGAGGAGATATTTGTGTCAACCTAATCGATAAAATCTACCCCATTGTCATACAGATTTGTATCCCCATCTCTATTGGCAGCGCTTTGCAGCCTATCACGGCCTTTCACTATCTGTGTTTATTCTTAAACTGTTGCCCATGTGACATTTCCAATTCAAACACAGAATTATAGATCTAACTGCACTGCTTCTGACAGAGCTGTTTTCGATCAGGAAGCAATTCAGGTTTGTTGAACGGATTATGAAAAACTTTAAATCTTAGCATATCGAAGCCGATCTATGACTCTGAAAGCGCCGAATCCTAAGCACTGGACCACCAGAATTTCATCTTCCTGATTCTCCCAGAAACTGAGTACAGGAATATGCACAGTGCCAATTACTCACGGTTGCACTCACCTTCCAATCTTGTGCACGTTGTTCAGCTTTGAAACTGTTCATATTTTCACATTCGCTTCCAGTGTGATAAAAGCGGAGCTGTGATAAGCTGAACCTTTTCAACAGATTAACTACAATAAGGTTTATAAGAAACATTACTCTTTGAATGTGGTGAGCTACAGTGAAATTTAATGCAGCCAAAGATAGCTCACTCATTTTGACAGGAGGTGCCAGCAATTGCAATGTAAATATGATGTCGAGATACGGGCGTTGGACTGGGGTGGGCACAATAAGAAGACTCACAGCATCATGTTAAAGTCCAACTGGTTCAATTGCTCCGATAATAAAATAAATTTGCTTTATTTTATCAGCGCCCCGAAAGCTCTTGATTCCAAATCGACCCGGTGTTGTGAGACTTCTTAATGGAAATATTAATTGTTGTGGGTAATTGACAGGATTGTGGAATGGGGCAGATTTTTCCTTCTTCCTGTTCAACCTGCCACAAGTATCTCTCCCGTTTTCGACCAGGGAGCAATACCCACTCTCCTTAATTCATGTGTTGCACGAGAGCAATGAATCATCATTCTCTAACTGGGAATCGAACCCAGACCATGGCATTGAAGGCGGCGAATTCTAACGACTCGACCAACAAGGAATTTGAGGTGTCCTGAGCATTATTGAGCAAGTGTGCGTGCGTGCGTGTGCATGTGTGTGTGCGTGTGTGGGTGGGTGGGTGCGTGCGGGTGCGTGCGTGCGTGTGTGGTTTAGGAGAAAGGTCTTGTGCTCTCGGGTAACCGCTGATGAATGAAGCCGTCGACCTCTTTATCGCTGAGCTTTTTGTGTTCTTGAGCAATCGTTCTCTGGAGCTGATGCAATGAGGCCAGGAGAGTAACCCACTGCACCTTCTGCAATGTGATTGCGGTGCGATTTGCTGAAAGCTGTTAATTTTATAAAAATCATCTTTTTGCGAATTGTAAATCAAATGCCCTTCAGTGCCCGGTAAGAATTCTCTCCAGCTAAAAGTGCAGCTGGTTTATTTGGAATCTCTAGCTTTCGGAGCGCAGCTCCTTCATCACACACACTGAGCATTCACCACATTTTCTGTCTTTCAATGAACGCAATCGATATCTCATCAATTCCCCGGTATCCTGAGTCTCTGACAATGATTTCCACAGTACACTGCTTTAAATCTTATTTTTTCAATGTGAAATTAAGCTGTTTGTTCCATGTGAAGGATTTACACTTATACCCTTCGGGGATGATGGTGACGTAGTGGTAAAATCAGTGGAGCATGAATCCCGTGGCTCAGGCTCACAGGTCCCGATCCCACCACAGTCTAGAACTGAAACGGAAGTGAAAGTTAGTCTCAGTAATGAAGCTTGTTTTCTGATTGTCATGAAAACTCATCTGGACCTTTTGCAGAAGGAAATCTGCCATTCTTCCCCTTTCATCCATTGGACTCCAAACCCAAGGCAATGTGATTGACTCTTAACTGCCCTCTGAAATGGCCCAGCAAAATACTCAGTTCAGTGGGAAATAGGGGTGGACAACAAATGCTGGCATTGATAATGAAATATATATTGCATTCGCAGCATTTTATGAAATGATTAATTCTCATTTTGTTTCATTTCATGTCAAATAGGGTGACATATTCTGGTGTCTCATTATTTAAAACCGCAGCCCTTTAACTGTTCAAACAGGTAAGATTCAGTCAGAGAAAAGTGATCCACTGTGATCCCAAACAAGGTATTGTAGTTACTGCAAATCCCACCTCAAAACAGAAAATGTTAGAAGCACTCATCAGCTTCAACAGCTTCTGTGGAGAGGGAAAGAGAGTGAATGATTCAGGTTGCTGACCTTTGACCCTAACTGGAAGAAATTTGTCATTTAATGGTTTTCAAACAAGTACAGAATCAAGGAGAATAGAGAGGGAGAGGAGGAAAGGACAAACGGTCTTTTGATAGGATGGAAGGCCGGAGTGATTGAATTACAATGGAGATGATTATTGTTCCCGCTGACACAATCGCGCCGATCTGGGTTTGAATCTCACAATAAATGAGAACAAAACCTCTCGCTGAGTTCTGCGCTGAACTCCCGCCTTCCAGTGAACTGCAGGCAGTTTTCAGTCACAAACCCACAACTCTGAGATAAACAACGCAGAAAGGAGAAAGACTCAGTTTGAGCGGTGATGCTTCTCGAGGAACAGAGATCGGGAATTCACCCAAGAATGGGGCAAAGTTTAAAACGATGACGCCCAACGTGGGGCTCGAACCCACGGTCCTGTGATTAAGAGTCTTATGCTCTACCGACTGAGCTCGCCAGGTACATGGGTCAGGTTGGTTTCCATAAACTAAAATGCATGGAGACAAATATTGTTTTTCCAACTGGTGTCTATGCTTGCTCTGATTTCAAAGTTTACAATGAATCGACCTGCAGAATCCCCAAGGTTCCTATCCCTTCCTCTCAATCATCAATTACATCATTCACATCTTCCAATGCTCAGCTTCACCTCTCCCAAACATTCCAAACTCCTCTTACAAAATTCACATTTTTTTGTTCATAATTAACTAGCCAGGGGTGGGGGGAACAGCCTCTCAGCATGTACACTGTCAAACTGTTTCCTACTTTCAGACTTTTCAATAAGATCACCTCTGATTATTCTAAACTCCAGAGCGAACAGACTCATCCCACTGAATCTCTCCTCCCAGGAGAAACGCAGAAATCAATTCAGTGAACCTCGGATGCACAGAGACAGCGAATGAATGAAGAGAGCAAGGATCAAAATCGGTCAACGTAATAAAAACACAGTCAGAGACACTGACAGATTCTGGGGGAGATATATAGAGACAATGAAAAACAGAAATAGCGAATGAGGTACACATCAACAACCCATGAATGAATAACAATATACACACAGCCAGCTGCCTGAACCAACAAACATGGGGTCCTCTAAACTGATGACCAGAGATCAAGTGAGTGGCCACAAGCATATTCACCTTTTAATGTCTTGATTTCCTTGTGTGGGTGTTGTGTTGATAGATTGCCTGCACTGTGTGCTCAGGTTCTCAAACCAAATCCCACGAAAACCAATCCCACCGTTTGCACTGCAAATGCATTTACAAAACCTTTGACTTGTCCAATACGAAACGACAGCTGATTGAGAACTCTCGCTCGGCCTTTGAACCCGGGATATCTCGCATGTTGGTGATGTTAACACCCTCAGCCCGAATCATACCCCTCGTCCAACGAGCCGCTGCTGGCGAAGTTGTTCAATGAAAATATTTCCATTGCCATTCAAAGCTGCACAGATTTCTGCAGTGAAAGGTGAAAATGCTCGAAAAACTCAGAAAGTCAGACAGCTTGAGTACATAGGAAAACAAATCTCATATTTTAGCTCCATAATCTTTGATTACTACGGGGCATGGTAAGAAATTAGAAGGTTTTAAACAAGTGTTATCCAGCAGCATAACAAGAGGGGAGACCTCTGGCCGGGTGTAAATCAGGAGAGCTTAAATGAGGGAAAAAAAGAATTATAAAGTAATTACACCACAGAATGGGGCCATTCCCAAGTCCTTTACAGGACGCAGTTGCGTTGTGGATGAAGGGGAACCTGTGGATGTGATGTACGTAGATTACATTGGAGCCACAGTGATGAGTTGGTGGGTTTTGAAAATTGAAAGTTACACTTAGGAAATAGAATTAGGAGCAGAAGTGGGCAAATTCAGTGCTTCGAGCCTGAACCGTCATGCAATCAGTTCATGACTGATCTCTCCCTGTTCTCAAATCCACCTCCCTACCTGTTCCAATATCCCCTCATCCCTGTTATTATTAGGAATATATCTGTCGCTTTCTTGAAATCATTTAATGATTCAGACTCCACCGCGCTATGGGGCAATGAATTCAACAAATTCACGACCCTCTGCGAGAAGCAGTTCCTCCTCATCTCAGTTTTAAATCTACCGCCTCTCAACCTATATATTTGACCTGTTGTTCTCCATTGCCCCATGAGAAGAAACATTTCGTCAACGTTCAATCTATCAATTATTTTAGAATTTTATATACCCCGATCACTTCAGCATGTTGTGGGACTATTTTACCTCACTGTCGAATTCATGTCCCAGCGAACTCAATCGGTGTTATCATTAGCTGAAGCAGTCCATGTTCCATCCAAACTGGACATATTAAGAGATGTATCGTAAGTCAATTTGAAAAACACATTTCACCCGTGACCCTGGATGTCCAGTGGGTTGTGTTCAGTACCACCCCAGTGTTGTTTGGTTTCAATTCCCGCTCAGGAAACGATTATATTTTGCTCTCGGCAAACTATTAAAAATAAAAGCAGATCTCCTAAAATCAAGCGAGTGAGGTTTGCATGTCTACATCACAGCTGGAAAGGTCACATTTGCAACAGGTCAAGAACAAATATAGTAGCAGAAAGATAGTGATACGCTGCAAAGCGCTGACGATAGAGATGGTGATGTAAGCTAACATCTGGATAGTAAATCGGTCAGATTTTAGCGTTCACACTGAATTATTAAACCTTTCCCTCACTCTGCAACGACAATATTTGAAAAGGTTTCTGTCCAGTTTTGAACCGTCGGAAGCGAAAGTAATAACTGTGCGTGGAATGCCTGTTGTCTGTTGTAATGGACTGAATATATCACTGTGGTGCAAACAGAAGGTGCCATTTTGCGGCAGAGACTTGCTTGTGGTGAATGTGATCTGGCGCGAAAATTAAAATAACAAAAGCAGCGTGGATAAGAAAAAACTGTAAAATAGGTTGGTCTGATGGTTAGAGTTTGACACTTTCACTGCTTTTCAGATTACAGGTCAGGAAATGAAGATTTGTTGCTCTCATCCAAACCATAAAAACAAATGTCAGGTATTGCCTGGTGGAACATATAAAACACAATCTTTCCTCGTGTCCTGAGGTGAAGACTGAGCAAATTCAACAGGAGGTTTTCATGTCATATCTGGCAGGATATTGGGAATCAGACAAGGTTAAGGCAGTTTAAATGGTGCCGGTCCTTCACTGCAGCTGATTCTGTTTCTGACTGGATGTGATTTCTGTTTGTTACACAGTTCAGGATGAATTGATGCATTGAAGGAGCAGGCTCAAACCGACTGATGGCCTTTCTCAGCTCCTTTGCTGCTACTGAATTTCAGTAACGCTTTCAGTAAAGAGCAGAATGGTTACGGGGTAGCGTGGCGGAGCAGTTTAAACCCGTAGTTAGGTCCAGTTTCTGTATAAGCTGTGAGTTCAAATCCCGCCATTGCTCGAGTGGGTTTGAGTTTTGGTCCCTGCAGCTGAAATCCAGCAGTTCAGATTGAATGCAGGAGTTTGTGCCGTGTCGTTTTTGGCAGGAAGAAAGCGGAGACACGGACCAATGTAAACAGTTGTTGAGGTAAAGAAGCGCATGTGGAAGGCGTGGAACAAATTATTGTCGATGCTGGAATCGGAAACAAAAAGGGAAAATGCTGGAAAATGTCAGTAAGTCTGGCAGCATCAGTTATGAGAAAAGAAAGCTGACGTTTCGAGTCCAGATCACCCTTTGTCAAGACTGGAAGGAATTGAGTTGCTCCGACAGAGAATACAAACGGGAACACAGGCTGAATGGCTGTCTGCCGATATAACCACAGGATTGCAAACATTGAGACTGCAGTCCCGGCCCAGGGGTAGATTGGGATTTTCTAACTGAGGCTCAAATCCTGTCATGGACGCCTCCCGTCATTCCGTATTTTTATTGAAAGTTATTGGAAATGAAGCAATGGGTACAGAGATGATCAACTCATTGCAAATCTCTCACATCAGCGTCTCTGAGGGTCTAGTGACCAGAATCGGCGCCGTGACGTCGTTTCAATTCCCAGTCACAGAGTGAATAACTTTTTGTCCAATTCTTCATTTAATGAAAACCCGCCTCATAGCGTTTGTGAAGGGAGCAATATCTAAATCTTCCAGCTGGATGAACTTGCATCGGAGTTGGAAAAGTCAGAGATGCAAGTCCAGGATGCTACCGGGACTTGATGGATTAAGTTATAAGGAGAGGCTGGATAGACTGCGACTTTTTTCTCTGGAGCATAGGAGGCTGAGGGGTGATCTTATAGAGGTCTATAAAATAATGAGGGGCACAGATCAACTAGATAGTCAATATATTTTCCCAAAGGTAGGGGAGTCTAAAACTAGAGGGCATAGGTTTAAGGTGAAAGGGGAGAGATACAAAAGCCTCCAGTGGGCCAATTTTTTCATACAGAGGGTGGTGAGTGTCTGGAACAAGCTGCCAGATGCAGTAGGAGAGGCGGGTACAATTTTGTATTTTAAAAGGCATTTAGATGGTCACATGGGTACGATTGGTATCGAGGGATATGGGCCAAATGCGGGCAATTGGGATTAGGTTAGGGGTTTAAAAAAAAGGCGGCAAGGACAAGTTGGGCCAAAGGGTCTATTTCCATGCTGTAAACCTCTATGACTCTATGACTCTATGAATCCATGTAACACTAACGATAAACTCTGAAGAAGAATCACATAACAAGCACAACATACATGTCAGATACACACAGAGCACACATGTCAAATCATGTCATTTTCAAGTTGCCTCTTTTAATTTCCTGCTCTCCACCAAATCAAAATCTCCACCAGATTAAAAATCTCCGACCTCAATCCCTATGCTGCTCCTCAATCCACTGATAATACTACACGCAATGTATAAAACTTGCAGCGCTTGGCTCCGTAGCTGAGTGGATAGAGCCCTGGTCTTGGTCAACCAGGGATCGTGCCTTCAACTCTCGCTGTCGACCAAGCTTAGTTGATAGAAGCTGTGGGGTGGAATCCAACAGACTGCGAGATGAAACAGAGAGCTTTTCTGAGTGAAGGAGCAGATCAGGTGCAAACTTGAAAAACGAGAAGTTATTCTTCTTCATAAAAAAATAGAAAGAGCAGGATATATTTGATGAGTTGAAAATGTAAATGTTGATATTAAGAATAGAATAGATTCGTTGGTACAAGGAATGCATTCAGCTCGCATGTAGGTGCAGCAGGTAATTGGAAGTGGAATTACATTTTGGTCTTTATTGCCGGCAGACTGGAGTCCAAGAATAACGAGGTGTTTCTGCTGTTGCACAGGGCTGGTTGGGACCACATGTTGAATATTCTGTGCAGGTGTGATAGTCAAAGGGACGTGCTTGCATTGGAAACGGTAAAGAGAAGATTCACCAGATTGCTCCCTGGGGTGAGGGAGTTGTCCTGTGATGAAATTCTCTGGAGTTTAGAAGAATAAGAGGCGATCTCATTAAAGCGACACAGCTCTGAGTAGGTTTGATGGGAGATTGTTTTTTTTCTGCTGGTCGGGGAATCTAACCCACTGTGGAACAGATAAGGGGCTGATCATTTCGGGCTAAGATAAGGAGAAATTACTTTACTCAAAGGGCTGAGAATCTTTGGCATTCTCTGTACCTGACAGTTATGTACGCCCCATCATCGAGTACATTTAAGGTTGGATGAACAAGTTTCTGGTCTCTTGGGGAATTCAGCGATAAGGGGAGATGGTGGAAAAACTGAGTTGTAGCCCAAGATCGATCAAGATGGTATTGAATAGCGGAACAATCCCGATGGACTGAGTGGTCTGCTTCCTCTCCTATTATTCATTTTATAATAAAAGCAGAAAGTGCTGTAAGTTCTCAACAGGGCCTGCAACAAATGTGGAGCAAGATATAGAATTAAGTTTCCGAGTCCAATATGACTCTTTGCAAACCAGTAACTGATTGCGAGTTACAGCAATTAGCACAGCATCGAGAATGGGAATTGAATTGGATCCAGGCAGTGAAACGCTGAATTTAAACTGCCGCAGGATTTCTGTTGGAAAATTGTTCAGGAAAGTTGCTGCCAACTGAAAGGGAGGAGGTTTGAGAGCATCCTGCGCCAAATAGAACCCCTCTAACAGACGAGACTGTTTGACAGTGTACATGCTGAGAGCTTGTTTCCACCGACCCTCTCCCCGCCCTGCCCCCAAATAGACCCCCTCTACCCCCTCATGCTGTTGTATATTTCCAATCGATTAGAAATATGGGATTCACAGTAACTGGTAGAAATTGATGCTGTAGTTATAGATATAGAACTGGAATGCAACATCACACCGAGTGAATCCACTGTCTGTTTAAATGTTGATCAGTGAAAATTTCAATCATCCTCTGCTGTGCAACACACGGCGACTGAGTCAATAAGCAATAGCCAGTCAAAAAAAGCCTGTACCAGTCAATCTTTCTCGCAACTTTCAAACATGTTGTTATTCTCTACCATTTGCCACTGACGTATATCAATAAGTGAACTCAGTTTGTGATGTTAAAAAATGTCTTCACCCCCTCTGGGAACTGAATCACATTGATACACAGAGGAACACACACAGACACCGAGAGTCACAGAGGGCTGACAAGACACAAACACCCATAGATCAATGATGTCACTAACTGGGTTCAGTTTTGTTCCATTTCTGGCTGGGGTTTTGGTGATTTCTAGCTGATGAACAGAAATGAAGGAATGCGAAGTGAAGCAGGAAAAACAGATGGGAATATTTGAAAGATTTTGATTCCATTGAAAGAATAATAATTCTGCAGTCATCGAAAGGAATGAATGCTGAGCAGCGCATTGGGTGAGGTTCAAATCTCCGTGAGAAAACAATAATTTCAAATCCACCGCCTGAGCCGCTTGGCCACCACTGCAACCGGTGTCAATGTGTTCGTGTTACTCATATTAAATCATTGAATAGTAACAGCAACAAAAGTTGCTGTCGAGAACCTTCTGTTCTAGAAGGTCACGCTGCACCTTTCATCCCTCCTTTTTCGTTCTTACAGAATGCCATTCGCTGAAAAGACAAACGAGCTGCACTTTTTGGCAGTGGTGGGATTTGAATCCACAGCAATTCAGATATTGAAACTTAAATTTAGTAATTAAGACCATGCGGCTCCGCTAACAGTCGAAGGTAACTATTGCTCGGAGTAATACCGGCAATGGGTTAGAATATGATTGAGATTTTGGATAGAACATTTAGCCCCTCAAGCCCCTCACAATATTTTGGAATCATAGCCAAGCAGTTGTTTTCCATCTGTTACATTTCCGACTTTTCCAGCTTTGATGAAAGATCCAGCTGGAAGATTAACTTTGTTTCTCTCTCCACGGACGCTGCCAGATCTGGTTTCATTCAATGCGGAATTCCTTTTCATGGTGTCAGTTCACACAGCAATACAAACGAGTTACCCTCTGGCTGGGGATTGAATCCAGTCCACAGTGATGAACGTGCCGAATCCAAACCACTCGACCAGCAGGGAAGCTGACAGTGACTTCCCCAATCAGCGGATCATCGTCATTTTAGCCATTCTCTTCCTCCTCTTCCGTCACACAATCGACGGGTTTCTCATTTAAAAAAATACTCAACTTATTTCCACATTTGTCACCTGCCATCGAGACCATGGCCGTGAAGACGTTGACTTTGCACCATTGGAACACCCGAGTTCCGCCATCACCAGCTCAATGTTGCCTTGTCTATCATTCCTTGTGTCAAATAATACATCCTCCCTCGTTTTCTGTGCCGAACCTTACCTTCTGCCCTTTTCAAGGAGTGACCCCTGACTTCACAACTAGAAAATGCAGGGGAAACCCATCAGACTCGTTAAAATTTGCAAATATATGAATAATATAACTTTTCCCTCAGTCTGCAGTGAAAATGATTTGGAAAACAAATTCTACCAGTTTCACGCCGTGGGAGGCGGACGCGATAACTGTCGTGGAATTATTCCTGTAATTGGCTGAACACTTCTCTGGTGTTGAAACGGAAGGTGCCATTTTGCAGGAGAAGTTTCTGGTGCAAGTGGTCTGGCGTGGAAACTAAAATAACAAAAGGATCGTGGGCAAAGCAAATTGTAAAACGCGCTGTAATCTGTTGGTCTGCTGGTTAGAGTTTGAAACTTTCACTGCTGTTTTGATTGCAGGTCAGGAAATGAAGATTTATTGCTCTCCTCCAATGCGTGAGAACAAATATCAGTTATTTCCCGGCAGAACGCACAAATCCCAGTCTCGCCTTGTGTCCTGTCCTTTCTCAAGTGAAGACCCTGAGAAAATTCAACAGGAAGCCATATTGTCCTTTCTGGGAGCTAAACGAGGTTAAGGACAGTTTAAAAGGAGCCGGCCCTTCACTGCAGCTCATTGTGTTTCTGACTGGAGATGATTTTTGTTTGCTACGCATTTCAGGATCATCTGATTCGGTTACGATTTAGTCAGGGCCCATCCCAACTCCACGGATTTTGATATATTTCAGTATTAATGCAATGAAATTACATGATTATCAAGTCTTTCCGTGTGGTAGCGTGGCCGAGCGGTCTAAGGCGCTGGATTTAGGCTCCAGTCTCTCTCGAGGCGTGGGTTCGAATCCCACCGCTGCCAGAGTTGACGGAAGTTTTTGTCCTTGGAGCTGAAGTCCAACAGCTCGGGTTGAACGCAGGAGTCTGAGAGGTGTCGTTTTTGACAGACGGCCTTGGAAGAACAGGATATTGCGCTTGACTCATGGATGGACAGTTCCGACACGCCACAGCAAAAAAGCGCACCGACCTCCTCAGAAGACAAGTACGGGACACAGCCCTCAGAGTGCCCTTCCTCCTCCAGTACGTCCCCAGAGTGCAGAAGCCAAGACGTCTTCGGAGTGGAGAAACTATGACATCTTCTTCGGAGCCTTCAGCGTACAATCGATGAAGACGAATATCGCGCGAAGGCCATCTCCACGCCCCCACTACTTGCCTTCAAAAAACAGAACAACCTCAAGCAGACCATTGTTCGCAGAAAACTACCCAGCCTGCAAGAGAACAGCGACCACGACACCACACAACCCTGCCACAGCAACCTCTGCAAGATGTGTTGGATCATCGACCCGGATGCCATCATCACACGTGAGAACAGAATCCACCAGGTAGACGATACATACACATGCAACTCGGCCAACGTTGTCTCCCTCGTTCTCCAAGGCGGCCTTCGCGACACACGACAGCGCAGAGTCGCGGAGCAGAAACTGATAGCCAGGTTCCGCACACACAAGGACGGCCTCAACCGGGATATTGGGTTTATGTCACACTATTTCACATAAATATTTCTGTTTTTTTCCTCCTGAGTCTTTATCATGCGATCCTAGAATCAGAATTTATGTCACACTATTTGTAACTCCCACAGTTGCGTGGACCTGCAGAGTTTCACTGGCTGTCTTGTCTGGAGACAATACACATCTTTTTAGCCTGTCTTGATGCTCTCTCCACTCCCATTGTTTTGTTTCTTAAAGACTGGATTAGTTGTAAGTATTCGCATTCCAACCATTATTCATGTAAATTGAGTCTGTGTCTTATAAGTTCTGTTTGTGAACAGAATTCCCACTCACCTGAAGAAGGGGCTCAGAGCCTCGAAAGCTTGTGTGGCTTTTGCTACCAAATAAACCTGTTGGACTTTAACCTGGTGTTGTTAAACTTCTTACTGTCCCTCATACGCTGCAGGAAAGGATATCCCGAAGCATGGTACATCGCCGAGACTATGCAGACGCTACGACAACAGAAGAAGTTCAAGATAAGTTGAGAAATCAGGTTGAAAGTAACAGATTTGTTCTTCTATTAAGTGGCGCACTGAGAGGAATGTTCGATTTTGACGCTGAGCACATATTCGCATCTCGTTCAGTCTACAACAAAATTAAATGAGTTGATAGATGCAGACTAATATGGTTAATCACCATCTGTAATATCTAACAGTAGTGTGTGCTCAGAAAGGCAGATACAAGTGATACTGTAAGTGAACTAGAGGAAGTGGCGCACATTTCACAGAATATCTATTTTTAAATCGTTTTTCATCACTGAGAAACAGGAAAAGCCACTCAGACAGATGAGGGAATCGAGACTCTGTGCGGATCGACTGGACTTTCCGGTAAAGGTCTGGAAGTTATGCGCCTGAATGTTTCACGCCCTTAAAAAAAAAGGCTCAAGTGTCACGAACAGGTAATTCTTGATTTTTCTCCATTTAAATGGAGTTGACTTTGTTTAAAATCTGACGATATTCAACCTCAAAATTACGATCTGTATTACCCAGTGATTCGCTTCGTTCTGTTGGGCAGTTATGTTTGCAATTCAGTGATGTTCAATTTCTGAGATATACAATTCATAATAAGGAACAAAGAACAATACAGCACAGGAACAGGCCCTTCGGAGCTCCAAGCCCGCGCCGCTCCCTGGTGCAAACTAGACCATTCTTTTGTATCCCTCCATTCCCACTTCGTTCATGTGGCTACCTCGATAAGTCTTAAACGTTCCCAGTGTGTCCGCCTCCAACGCCTTGCCCGGCAGGGCATTCCAGGCCCCCACCACCCTCTGTGTAAAATGCGCCCTTCTGATATCCGTGTTAAAACTCCACCCGCCCCCCCCCCCCTCACCTTGAACCTATGACCCCTCGTGAACGTCACCACCGACTTGGGAAAAAGCTTCCCTCCGTTCACCATATCAATGCCTTTCATAATTTTATACACCTCTATTAAGTCACCCCTCATCCTCCGTCTTTCCAGTGAGAACAACCCCAGTTTACCCAATCTCTCCTCATAACTAAGCCCTTCCATACCAGGCAACATCCTGGTAAACCTCCTCTGCACTCTCTCTATAGCGTCCACGCCCTACTGGTCGTGTGGCGACAAGAAGTGGACGCAGTATTCCAAATGCGGCCGAATCAACGTTCCATACAACTGCAACATCAGATCCCAACTTTATGAAGACATAAGTGTTAAATAATGCACTGAAAGTAAATAGTGAAACAATTGTACAATGACCTTTGAAAAAGTTTCATCTGGACTCGAAACGTCCGCTCTTTTCACACCTTACAGGCGCTGTCAGACATTGTGAGATTTTGCAGCATTGTCTGTTTTCTCATCCGCAGTAATTTGATTTCATTACTGAGTACAATTGACTGAGATTATTCGAAGAAAGTTGAAAATGATGCATTAACGAATGGGCAGAAATCATTGCTCCCTTAGATATTTGCCAGAAGAACGATTTTGAATTTTGATGTTCAGGATAAGTCGCAGAATCAGATTGAAAGTAACGGTTATCTTCCTGAATTCAGTGACAATGGGCTCTCAGTCTCACCATTGGAACATGCAGCATCACAGCGTAGTTGAACATTGCAGAGAGGCAGATTTGCTGCGTTGTGCCTCAAGCTGTTTCTGTAGTGTAGTAGTTATCACGTTCGCCTTACACGCGGAAGGTCCCTGGTTCGAAACCAGGCAGAAGCATTCTTTAAGCTTCCTCAAGTCATGTAAGAGAAAATTGTTTGATTGCATTTTGTTGCTCATCATGATCAGAGCCTCGATGTTAAAGGCATGTCATCAGTACTCTGGCATCACCCTCAAATGCTTTCTGTGAAATAAGTAACGCTTTTTTTTTGACGCACTGACAGGAAAGTTCGATTTTGACACAGCACTTATTCGCATCTCGTTCAGTCGACAACAGAATTTAATGGGTTTATAGGTGCAGACTAATATGGTTAATCACCATCTGAAATATCTGATAGTAGTGTGTGCTCAAAAAGACAGATACAAGTGACACTGTAAGTGAACTAGAAGAAGAATCTTTTTTAAAATCATTTTTCATCACTGAGAAACAGGAAAAGCCACTCAGACAGATGAGGGAATCGAGACTCGGTGTGGATCTACTGGACTTTCCTGTAAAGGGCCGGAATTTATGAGCCTGAATGTTTCAAGCTCATAATAAAAAAGGCTCAAGGGTCACGAACAGATAATTCCTGATTCTCCTCCATTTAAATGGAGTTGACTTTGTTTAAAAGCTGACCATAATCAAGCTCAAATGTGCGATCTGTATTACCCGGTGATTCGCTTCGTTCTGTTGGTCAGTTATGTTTGCAATTCAGTGATGTTCAATTTCAGAGATATTCAATTCATAATGAAGTCATATGTGTTAAATAACGCATTGAGACTAAATAGTGAAACAAATGCTGAGTACAATTGTACAATGAGCTTTGATAAAGGTTCATCTGGACTCGAAACGTCCGCCCTTTTCACTCCTTACAGGTGCTGCCAGACATTGTGAGATTTTGCAGCATTTTCTCTTTTCTCATCCGCAGTAATTTGCTTTTATTACTGAGTACAATTGATTGCGATTATTCGAAGAAAGATGAAGATGATGCATTAACGAATGGGCAGAAATCATTGCTCCCTTAGATATTTGCCAGACGAACGATTTGAAATTTTGATGTTTGGGATAAGTCGCAGAATCAGATTGAAAGTCACGGTTATCTTCCTGAATTCAGTGACATGGGCTCTCAGTCTTACCATCGGAACCTGCAGCATCACAGCGTAGTTGAACTTTGCGGATAGGCAGATTTTCTCAACTGCGTGACGAGCTGTTTCTGTAGTGTAGTGGCTATCCCGTTCGCCTGTTAGGTCCCCGGTGGGAAACTAGGCAGAAGCATTCATTAAGCTTCCTTATGTCGTGTCAGGGAAAATTGCTTGTTTTCAGTTTGTTGCTCATCATTATCCGAGCCTCGATGTTAAAGGCATGTTATCATTGCTCTGACATCACCCTCAAATGCTTTCTGTGAAATAAGAAACGGATTTTTGACGCACTGACTGGAAATTACGATTTTGACACTGAGCACATATTCGCATCTCGTTCAATCTACAACAGAATTTAATGGGTTTATAGGTGCAGACTAATACGGTTCGTCACCATCTGAAATTTCTGACAGTAGTGTGTGCTCAAAAAGACAGATACAAGTCATACTGTAAGTGAACTAGAGGAAATGGCGCACATTTCACAGAAGAATCTTTTAAAAATCGTTTTCATCACTGAGAAACAGGAAAAGCCACTCAGACAGATGAGGGAATCGAGACTCAGCGCGGATCTACTGGACTTTCCGGTAAACGTCCATAAGTTATGCGCATGAATGTTCCACGCCCGTAACAAAAAAGGCTCAACTGTCACGAACACATCATTCTTGATTCTCCTCCATTTAAATGCAGTTGACTTTGTTGAAAAGCTGACCAGAGTCAATCTCAAATTTGCGATCTGTATTACCCGGTGATTCGCTTCGTCCTGTTGGGCAGTTATGTTTGCAATTCAGTGATGTTCAGTTTCAGAGATATTCAATTCATAATGAAGACATATGTGTTAAATAAGGCATGGATATTAAATATTGAAAGAAATACTGTGTACAATTGTACAATGAGCTTTGATAAAGTGCCATCTGGATTCGAAACATCCGCCCTTTTCACTCCTTACAGGTGCTGCCAGACATTGGGAGATTTTGCAGCATTTTCTCTTTTCTCATCCGCAGTAATTTGCTTTTATTACTGAGTACAATTGATTGAGATGATTCGAAGAAAAATGAAAATGATGCATTAACGAATGGGCAGAAATCATTGCTCCCTTAGATATTTGCCAGAAGAACGGTTTTGAATTTTGATGTTCGGGATAAGTCGCACAATCAGATTGAAAGTGACGGTTATCTTCCTGAATTCAGTGACAATGGGCTCTCAGTCTCACCATCGGAACCTGCAGCAACACAGCGTAGTTGAACATTGCAGACAGGCAGATTTGCTCCACTGCTATTCCAGCTGTCTCTGTAGTGTAGTGGTTATCACGTTCGCCTAACACGCGAAAGGTCCCTGGTTCGAAACCAGGCAGAAACATTCATTAAGCTTCCTCATGTCGTGGAAGGGAGAATTGCTTGTTTTCAGTTCGTTGCTCAACATTATCCGAGCCTCGATGTGAAAGGCATGTTATCATTAAGCTGTTTCTGTGGTGTCGTGGTTATCACATTCGCCTAACACGTGGAAAGTCACCGGTTCGAAACCAGGCAGAAACATAGGGTAGCACAGTGGCACAGCAGTTAAGACTGCTGCCTCAAGGCGCCAGTGTCCCAGGTTCGATTCCCAGTTTGGATCACTGTCTGCGCGGAGTCTGCATCTTCTCCCCGTGTCTGCATGGGTTTCCTCCGGGTGCGCCGGTCTCCTCCCACAGTCTGAAAGACATGCTGGCATCACCCTCAAATGCTTTCTGTGAAATAAGTAACGCTTTTTTTTTGACGCACTGACAGGAAATTTCGATTTTGACACCAGCACTTATTCGCATCTCGTTCAGTCGACAGCAGAATTTAATGGGTTTATAGGTGCAGACTAATATGGTTAATCACCATCTGAAATATCTGACAGTAGTGTGTGCTCAAAAAGACAGATACAAGTCATACTGCAAGTGAACTAGAGGAAATGACGCACATTTCACACAAGATCTATTTTTAAATCGTTTTTCATCACTGAGAAACAGGAAAAGCCACTCAGACAGATGAGGGAATCGAGGCTCAGTGCGGATCTACTGGACTTTCCGGTAAAGGTCCGGAAGTTATGCGCCTAAATGTTTCAGGCCCAGAATTAAAAAGGCTCAAGTGTCACGAACAGATAATTCTTGATTTTTCTCCATTTAAATGCAGTTGACTTTGTTTAAAAGCTGACGATAGTCAATCTCAAATTTGCGATCTGTATTTCCCGGTGATTCGATTCGTTCTGTTGGCCAGTTTTGTTTGCAATTCAGTGATGTTCAATTTCAGAGATATTCAATTCATAATGAAGACATATATGTTAAATAACGCATTGATATTAAATATTGAAACAAATACTGTGTACAATTGTACAATAAGCTTTGATAAAGTGTCATCTGGACTCGAAACGTCCGCCCTTTTCACTCCTTACAGGTGCTGCCAGATATTGGGAGATTTTGCAGCATTTTCTCTTTTCTCATCTGCAGTAATTTGCTTTTATTACTGAGTACAATTGATTGAGATGATTCGAAGAAAGATGAAGATGATGCATTAACGAATGAGCAGAAATCATTGCTCCCTTAGATATTTGCCAGAAGAAGGATTTTGAATTTTAATGTTCGGGATAAGTCGTACAATCAGATTGAAAGTGACGGTTATCTTCCTGAATTCAGTGACATGGGCTCTCAGTCTCACCATCGGAACCTGCAGCATCACAGCGTAGTTGAACATTGCAGACAGGCAGATTTGCTCCAGTGGTATTACAGCTGTTTCTGTATTGTAGTAGTTATCACATTCGCCTAACACGCGAAAGGTCCCTGGTTCGAGACCAGGCCGAAACACTCATTGAGCTTCCTCATGTCGCGTAAGGGAAAATTGATTGATTTTTGTTTGTTCCTAATCATTATACGAGCCTCAATGTTAACGGCATGTTATCATTGCTCTGACGTCACCCTCAAATGCTTTCTGTGAAATAAGAAACGCTTTTTTTTGACGCACTGACAGGAAAATTCGATTTTGACACCGAACACTTCTTCGCATCTCGTTCAGTCTACAACAGAATTTAATGGGTTTATAGGTGCAGACAAATATGGTTAATCGCCATCTGAAATATCTGACAGTAGTGTGTGCTCAAAAAGACAGATACAAGTCATACTGTAAGTGAACTCGAGGAAATGGCGCACATTTCACAGAAGAATCTTTTTAAAATCGTTTTCATCACTGAGAAATAGGAAAAGCCACTCAGACAGATGAGGGAATCGAGACTCAGTGCGGATCTACTGGACTTTCCTGTAATCGGCCGGAATTTATGCGCCTGAATGTTTCACGCCCGTAATAAAAAAGGCTCAACTGTCATGAACAGATCATTCTTGATTCTCCTCCATTTAAATGCAGTTGACTTTGTTGAAAAGCTGACCAGAGTCAATCTCAAATTTGCGATCTGTATTTCCCGGTGATTCGCTTCGTCCTGTTGGTCAGTTATGTTTGCAATTCAGTGATGTTCAGTTTCAGAGATATTCAATTCATAATGAAGACATATGTGTTAAATAAGGCATGGATGTTAAATATTGAAAGAAATACTGTGTACAATTGTACAATGAGCTTTGATAAAGTGCCATCTGGATTCGAAACATCCGCCCTTTTCACTCCTTACAGGTGCTGCCAGACATTGGGAGATTTTGCAGCATTTTCTCTTTTCTCATCCGCAGTAATTTGCTTTTATTACTGAGTACAATTGATTGAGATGATTCGAAGAAAAATGAAAAGGATGCATTAACGAATGGGCAGAAATCATTGCTCCCTTAGATATTTGCCGAAGAACGGTTTTGAATTTTGATGTTCGGGATAAGTCGCACAATCAGATTGAAAGTGACGGTTATCTTCCTGAATTCAGTGACAATGGGCTCTCTGTCTAACCATCGGAACCTGCAGCAACACAGCGTAGCTGAACATTGCAGACAGGCAGATTTGCTCCACTGCTATTCCAGCTGTCTCTGTAGTGTAGTGGTTATCACGTTCGCCTGACACGCGAAAGGTCCCTGGTTCGAAACCAGGCAGAAACATTCATTAAGCTTCCTCATGTCGTGGAAGGGAGAATTGCTTGTTTTCAGTTCGTTGCTCAACATTATCCGAGCCTCGATGTGAAAGGCATGTTATCATTAATCTGTTTCTGTGGTGTCGTGGTTATCACATTCGCCTAACACGTGGAAAGTCACCGGTTCGAAACCAGGCAGAAACATAGAGTGGCACAGCAGTTAAGACTGCTGCCTCAAGGCGCCAGGGTCCCAGGTTCGATTCCCAGTTTGGATCACTGTCTGCGCGGAGTCTGCATCTTCTCCCCGTGTCTGCATGGGTTTCCTCCGGGTGCGCCGGTCTCCTCCCACAGTCTGAAAGACATGCTGGCATCACCCTCAAATGCTTTCTGTGAAATAAGAAACGTTTTTTTTGACGCACTGACAGGAAATTTCGATTTTGACACCAGCACTTATTCGCATCTCGTTCAGTCTACAGCAGAAGTTAATGGGTTTATAGGTGCAGACTAATATGGTTAATCAGCATCTGAAATATCTGACAGTAGTGTGTGCTCAAAAAGACAGATACAAGTCATACTGCAAGTGAACTAGAGGAAATGACGCACATTTCACACAAGATCTATTTTTAAATCGTTTTTCATCACTGCGAAACAGGAAAAGCCACTCCAAGACAGATGAGGGAATCGAGGCTCAGTGCGGATCTACTGGACTTTCCGGTAAAGGTCCGGAAGTTATGCGCCTAAATGTTTCAGGCCCAGAATTAAAAAGGCTCAAGTGTCACGAACAGATAATTCTTGATTTTTCTCCATTTAAATGCAGTTGACTTTGTTGAAAAGCTGACCAGAGTCAATCTCAAATTTGTGATCTGTATTACCCGGTGATTCGCTTCGTTCTGTTGGTCAGTTATGTTTGCAATTCAGTGATGTTCAGTTTCAGAGATATTCAATTCATAATGAAGACATATGTGTTAAATAAGGCATGAATATTAAATATTGAAAGAAATACTGTGTACAATTGGACAATGAGCTTTGATAAAGTGCCATCTGGATTCGAAACATCCGCCCTTTTCACTCCTTACAGGTGCTGTCAGACATTGGGAGATTTTGCAGCATTTTCTCTTTTGTCATCCGCAGTAATTTGCTTTTATTACTGAGTACAATTGATTGAGATGATTCGAAGAAAAATGAAAATGATGCATTAACGAATGGGCAGAAATCATTGCTCCCTTAGATATTTGCCAGAAGAACGGTTTTGAATTTTGATGTTCGGGATAAGTCGCACAATCAGATTGAAAGTGACGGTTATCTTCCTGAATTCAGTGACAATGGGCTCTCAGTCTCACCATCGGAACCTGCAGCAACACAGCGTAGTTGAACATTGCAGACAGGCAGATTTGCTCCACTGCTATTTAAGCTGTTTCTGTAGTGTAGTGGTTATCACGTTCGCCTAACACGCGAAAGGTCCCTGGTTCGAAACCAGGCAGAAACATTCATTAAGCTTCCTCATGTCGTGGAAGGGAAAATTGCTTGTTTTCAGTTCGTTGCTCTTCATTATCCGAGCCTCGATGTGAAAGGCATGTTATCATTAAGCTGTTTCTGTGGTGTCGTGGTTATCACATTCGCCTAACACGTGGAAAGTCACCGGTTCGAAACCAGGCAGAAACATAGGGTAGCGCAGTGGCACAGCAGTTAAGACTGCTGCCTCAAGGCGCCAGGGTCCCAGGTTCGATTCCCTGTTTGGATCACTGTCTGAGAGGAGTCTGCATCTTCTCCCCGTGTCTGCATGGGTTTCCTCCGGGTGCGCCGGTCTCCTCCCACAGTCTGAAAGACATGCTGGCATCACCCTCAAATGCTTTGTGTGAAATAAGAAACGTTTTTTTTGACGCACTGACAGGAAATTTCGATTTTGACACCGAGCACTTATTCGCAACTCGTTCAGTCTACAACAGAATTTAATGGGTTTATAGGTGCAGACTAATATGGTTAATCAGCATCTGAAATATCTGACAGTAGTGTGTGCTCAAAAAGACAGATACAAGTCATACTGCAAGTGAACTAGAGGAAATGACGCACATTTCACACAAGATCTATTTTTAAATCGTTTTTCATCACTGCGAAACAGGAAAAGCCACTCCAAGACAGATGAGGGAATCGAGGCTCAGTGCGGATCTACTGGACTTTCCGGGAAAGGTCAGGAAGTTATGCGCCTAAATGTTTCAGGCCCATAATTAAAAAGGCTCAAGTGTCACGAACAGATAATTCTTGATTTTTCTCCATTTAAATGCAGTTGACTCTGTTTAAAAGCTGACGACAGTCAATCTCAAATTTGCGATCTGTATTTCCCGGTGATTCGATTAGTTCTGTTGGGCAGTTTTGTTTGCAATTCAGTGATGTTCAATTTCAGAGATATTCAATTCATAATGAAGACATATATGTTAAATAACGCATTGATATTAAATATTGAAACAAATACTGTGTACAATTGTACAATAAGCTTTGATAAAGTGTCATCTGGACTCGAAACGTCCGCCCTTTTCACTCCTTACAGGTGCTGCCAGACATTGGGAGATTTTGCAGCATTTTCTCTTTTCTCATCCGCAGTAATTTGCTTTTATTACTCAGTACAATTGATTGAGATGATTCGAAGAAAGATGAAGATGATGCATTAACGAATGAGCAGAAATCATTGCTCCCTTAGATATTTGCCAGAAGAACGGTTTTGAATTTTGATGTTCGGGATCAGTCGGACAATCAGATTGAAAGTGACGGTTATCTTCCTGAATTCAGTCACATGGGCTCTCAGTCTCACCATCGGAACCTGCAGCAACACAGCGTAGTTGAACATTGCAGACAGGCAGATTTGCTCCACTGCTCTTCCAGCTGTTTCTGTAGTGTAGTGGTTATCACGTTCGCCTAACACGCGAAAAGTCCCTGGTTCGAAACCAGGCAGAAACATTCATTAAGCTTCCTCATGTCGTGGAAGGGAAAATTGCTTATTTTCAGTTCGTTGCTCATCATTATCCGAGCCTCGATGTGAAAGGCATGTTATCATTCAGCTGTTTCTGTGGTGTCGTGGTTATCACATTCGCCTAACACGTGGAAAATCATCGGTTCGAAACCAGGCAGAAACATAGGGTAGCACAGTGGCACAGCAGTTAAGACTGCTGCCTCAAGGCGCCAGGGTCCCAGGTTCGATTCCCTGTTTGGATCACTGTCTGCGCGGAGTCTGCATCTTCTCCCCGTGTCTGCATGGGTTTCCTCCGGGTGCGCCGGTCTCCTCCCACTGTCTGAAAGACATGCTGGCATCGCCCTTAAATGCTTTGTGTGAAATAAGAAACGCTTTTTTTGACGCACTGACAGGAAATTTCGATTTTGACACCAGCACTTATTCGCATCTCGTTCAGTCTACAGCAGAATTTAATGGGTTTATAGGTGCAGACTAATATGGTTAATCAGCATCTGAAATAACTGACAGTAGTGTGTGCTCAAAAAGACAGATACAAGTCATACTGCAAGTGAACTAGAGGAAATGACGCACATTTCACACAAGATCTATTTTTAAATCGTTTTTCATCACTGAGAAACAGGAAAAGCCACTCAGACAGATGAGAGAATCGAGGCTCAGTGCGGATCTACTGGACTTTCCGGGAAAGGTCCGGAAGTTATGCGCCTAAATGTTTCAGGCCCATAATTAAAAGGCTCAAGTGTCACGAACAGATAATTCTTGATTTTTCTCCATTTAAATGCAGTTGACTTTGTTTAAAAGCTGACGATAGTCAATCTCAAATTTGCGATCTGTATTTCCCGGTGATTCGATTCGTTCTGTTGGGCAGTTATGTTTGCAATTCAGTGATGTTCAATTTCAGAGATATTCAATTCATAATGAAGACATATATGTTAAATAACGCATTGATATTAAATAGTGAAACAAATACTGAGTACAATTGTACAATAAGCTTTGATAAAGTGTCATCTGGACTCGAAACATCCGCCCTTTTCACTCCTTACAGGTGCTGCCAGACATTGGGAGATTTTGCAGCATTTTCTCTTTTCTCATCCGCAGTAATTTGCTTTTATTACTGAGTACAATTGATTGAGATGATTCGAAGAAAGATGAAGATGATGCATTAACGAATGAGCAGAAATCATTGCTCCCTTAGATATTTGCCAGAAGAACGGTTTTGAATTTGATGTTCGGGATAAGTCGTACAATCAGATTGAAAGTAACGGTTATCTTCCTGAATTCAGTCACATGGGCTCTCAGTCTCACCATCGGAACCTGCAGCATCACAGCGTAGTTGAACATTGCAGACAGGCAGATTTGCTCCAGTGCAATGACAGCTGTTTCTGTAGTGTAGTGGTTATCACATTCGCCTAACCCGCGAAAGGTCCCTGGTTCGAAACCAGGCAGTAAACGCTCATTGAGCTTCCTCATGTCGCGTAAGGGAAAATTGATTGTTTTTTGTTTGTCCCGAATCATTATACGAGCCTCGATGTTAACGGCATGTTATCATTGCTCTGACGTCACCCTCAATTGCTTTCTGTGAAATAAGAAACGCTTTTTTTTGACGCACTGACAAGAAAGTTCGATTTTGACACCGAACACTTATTCGCATCTCGTTCAGTCTACAGCAGAATTTAATGGGTTTACAGGTGCAGACTAATATGGTTAATCGCCATCTGAAATATCTGACAGTTGTGTGTGCTCAAAAAGACAGATACAAGTCGTACTGTAAGTGAACTCGAGGAAATGGCGCACATTTCACAGAAGAATCTTTTAAAAATCGTTTTCATCACTGAGAAATAGGAAAAGCCACTCAGACAGATGAGGGAATCGAGACTCAGTGCGGATCTACTGGACTTTCCTGTAATCGGCCGGAATTTATGCGCCTGAATGTTTCACGCCCGTAATAAAAAAGGCTCAACTGTCACGAACAGATCATTCTTGATTCTCCTCCATTTAAATGCAGTTGACTTTGTTTAAAAGCTGACCAGAGTCAATCTCAAATTTGCGATCTGTATTTCCCGGTGATTCGCTTCGTCCTGTTGGTAAGTTATGTTTGCAATTCAGTGATGTTCAGTTTCAGAGATATTCAATTCATAATGAAGACATATGTGTTAAATAAGGCATGGATATTAAATATTGAAAGAAATACTGTGTACAATTGTACAATGAGCTTTGATAAAGTGCCATCTGGATTCGAAACATCCGCCCTTTTCACTCCTTACAGGTGCTGCCAGACATTGGGAGATTTTGCAGCATTTTCTCTTTTGTCATCCGTAGTAATTTGCTTTTATTACTGAGTACAATTGATTGAGATGATTCGAAGAAAAATGAAAATGATGCATTAACGAATGGGCAGAAATCATTGCTCCCTTAGATATTTGCCAGAAGAACGGTTTTGAATTTTGATGTTCGGGATAAGTCGCACAATCAGATTGAAAGTGACGGTTATCTTCCTGAATTCAGTGACAATCGGCTCTCAGTCTCACCATCGGAACCTGCAGCAACACAGCGTAGTTGAACATTGCAGACAGGCAGATTTGCTCCACTGCTATTCCAGCTGTTTCTGTAGTGTAGTGGTTATCACGTTCGCCTAACACGCGAAAAGTCCCTGGTTCGAAACCAGGCAGAAACATTCACTAAGCTTCCTCATGTCGTGGAAGGGAAAATTGCTTATTTTCAGTTCGTTGCTCATCATTATCCGAGCCTCGATGTGAAAGGCATGTTATCATTCAGCTGTTTCTGTGGTGTCGTGGTTATCACATTCGCCCAACACGTGGAAAGTCACCGGTTCGAAACCAGGCAGAAACATAGGGTAGCACAGTGGCACAGCAGTTAAGACTGCTGCCTCAAGGCGCCAGGGTTCCAGGTTCGATTCCCAGTTTGGATCACTGTCTGCGTGGAGTCTGCATCTTCTCCCCGTGTCTGCATGGGTTTCCTCCGGGTCCGCCAGTCTCCTCCCACAGTCTGAAAGACATGCTGGCATCACCCTCAAATGCTTTGTGTGAAATAAGAAACGCTTTTTTTGACGCACTGACAGGAAATTTCGATTTTGACACCAGCACTTATTCGCATCTCGTTCAGTCTACAGCAGAATTTAATGGGTTTATAGGTGCAGACTAATATGGTTAATCAGCATCTGAAATATCTGACAGTAGTGTGTGCTCAAAAGGACAGATACAAGTCATACTGCAAGTGAACTAGAGGAAATGACGCACATTTCACACAAGATCTATTTTTAAATCGTTTTTCATCACTGAGAAACAGGAAAAGCCACTCAGACAGATGAGAGAATCGAGGCTCAGTGCGTATCTACTGGACTTTCCGGTAAAGGTCCGGATGTTATGCGCCGAAATGTTTCAGGCCCATAATTAAAAGGCTCAAGTGTCACGAACAGATAATTCTTGATTTTTCTCCATTTAAATGCAGTTGACTTTGTTTAAAAGCTGACGATAGTCAATCTCAAATTTGCGATCTGTATTTCCCGGTGATTCGATTCGTTCTGTTGGGCAGTTTTGTTTGCAATTCAGTGATGTTCAATTTCAGAGATATTCAATTCATAATGAAGACATATGTGTTAAATAAGGCATTGATATTAAATATTGAAAGAAATACTGTGTACAATTGTACAATGAGCTTTGATAAAGTGCCATCTGGATTCGAAACATCCGCCCTTTTCACTCCTTACAGGTGCTGCCAGACATTGGGAGATTTTGCAGCATTTTCTCTTTTGTCATCCGCAGTAATTTGCTTTTATTACTGAGTACAATTGATTGTGATGATTCGAAGAAAAATGAAAATGATGCATTAACGAATGGGCAGAAATCATTGCTCCCTTAGATATTTGCCAGAAGAACGGTTTTGAGTTTTGATGTTCGGGATAAGTCGTACAATCAGATTGAAAGTGACGGTTATCTTCCTGAATTCAGTGACATAGGCTCTCAGTCTCACCATCGGAACCTGCAGCATCACAGCGTAGTTGAACATTGCAGACAGGCAGATTTGCTCCAGTGCAATGATCGCTGTTTCTGTAGTGTAGTGGTTATCACATTCGCCTAACACGCGAAAGGTCCCTGGTTCGAAACCAGGCAGAAACACTCATTGAGCTTCCTCATGTCGCGTATGGGAAAATTGATTGATTTTTGTTTGTTCCTAATAATTATACGAGCCTCGATGTTCACGGCATGTTATCATTGCTCTGACATCACCCTCAAATGCTTTCTGTGAAATAAGAAACGCTTTTTTTTGACGCACTGACAGGAAAATTCGATTTTGACACCGAACACTTATTCGCATCTCGTTCAGTCAACAACAGAATTTAATGGGTTTATAGGTGCAGACTAATATGGTTAATCGCCATCTGAAATATCTGACAGTAGTGTGCGCTCAAAAAGACAGATACAAGTCATACTGTAAGTGAACTCGAGGAAATGGCGCACATTTCACAGAAGAATCTTTTTAAAATCGTTTTCATCACTGAGAAATAGGAAAAGCCACTCAGACAGATGAGGGAATCGAGACTCAGTGCGGATCTACTGGACTTTCCTGTAATCGGCCGGAATTTATGCGCCTGAATGTTTCACGCCCGTAATAAAAAAGGCTCAACTGTCACGAACAGATCATTCTTGATTCTCCTCCATTTAAATGCAGTTGACTTTGTTTAAAAGCTGACGATAGTCAATCTCAAATTTGCGATCTGTATTTCCCGGTGATTCGATTCGTTCTGTTGGGCAGTTTTGTTTGCAATTCAGTGATGTTCAATTTCAGAGATATTCAATTCATAATGAAGACATATATGTTAAATAACGCATTGATATTAAATATTGAAAGAAATACTGAGTACAATTGTACAATAAGCTTTGATAAAGTGTCATCTGGACTCGAAACATCCGCCCTTTTCACTCCTTACAGGTGCTGCCAGACATTGGGAGATTTTGCAGCATTTTCTCTTTTCTCATCCGCAGTAATTTGCTTTTATTACTGAGTACAAATGATTGAGATGATTCGAAGAAAGATGAAGATGATGCATTAACGAATGAGCAGAAATCATTGCTCCCTTAGATATTTGCCAGAAGAAGGATTTTGAATTTTGATGTTCGGGATAAGTCGTACAATCAGATTGAAAGTGACGGTTATCTTCCTGAATTCAGTCACATGGGCTCTCAGTCTCACCATCGGAACCTGCAGCAACACAGCGTAGTTGAACATTGCAGACAGGCAGATTTGCTCCACTGCTCTTCCAGCTGTTTCTGTAGTGTAGTGGTTATCACGTTCGCCTAACACGCGAATAGTCCCTGGTTCGAAACCAGGCAGAAACATGCATTAAGCTTCCTCATGTCGTGGAAGGGAAAATTGCTTGTTTTCAGTTCGTTGCTCATCATTATCCGAGCCTCGATGTGAAAGGCATGTTATCATTAAGCTGTTTCTGTGGTGTCGTGGTTATCACATTCGCCTAACACGTGGAAAGTCACCGGTTCGAAACCAGGCAGAAACATAGGGTAGCACAGTGGCACAGCAGTTAAGACTGCTGCTTCAAGGCGCCAGGGTCCCAGGTTCGATTCCCAGTTTGGATCACTGTCTGCGCGGAGTCTGCATCTTCTCCCCGTGTCTGCATGGGTTTCCTCCGGGTGCGCCGATCTCCTCCTACTGTCTGAAAGACATGCTGGCATCACCCTCAAATGCTTTCTGTGAAATAAGAAACGTTTTTTTTGACGCACTGACAGGAAATTTCGATTTTGACACCAGCACTTATTCGCATCTCGTTCAGTCTACAGCAGAATTTAATGGGTTTATAGGTGCAGACTAATATGGTTAATCAGCATCTGAAATATCTGACAGTAGTGTGTGCTCAAAAAGACAGATACAAGTCATACTGCAAGTGAACTAGAGGAAATGACGCACATTTCACACGAGATCTATTTTTAAATCGTTTTTCATCACTGAGAAACAGGAAAAGCCACTCAGACAGATGAGGGAATCGAGGCTCAGTGCGGATCTACTGGACTTTCCGGTAAAGGTCCGGAAGTTATGCGCCTAAATGTTTCAGGCCCATAATTAAAAGGCTCAAGCGTCACGAACAGATCATTCTTGATTTTTCTCCATTTAAATGCAGTTGACTTTGTTTAAAAGCTGACGATAGTCAATCTCAAATTTGCGATCTGTATTTCCCGGTGATTCGATTCGTTCTGTTGGGCAGTTTTGTTTGCAATTCAGTGATGTTCAATTTCAGAGATATTCAATTCATAATGAAGACATATATGTTAAATAACGCATTGATATTAAATATTGAAAGAAATACTGAGTACAATTGTACAATGAGCTTTGATCAAGTGTCATCTGGACTCGAAACATCCGCCCTTTTCACTCCTTACAGGTGCTGCCAGACATTGGGAGATTTTGCAGCATTTTCTCTTTTCTCATCCGCAGTAATTTGCTTTTATTACTGAGTACAAATGATTGAGATGATTCGAAGAAAGATGAAGATGATGCATTAACGAATGAGCAGAAATCATTGCTCCCTTAGATATTTGCCAGAAGAAGGATTTTGAATTTTGATGTTCGGGATAAGTCGTACAATCAGATTGAAAGTGACGGTTATCTTCCTGAATTCAGTCACATGGGCTCTCAGTCTCACCATCGGAACCTGCAGCATCACAGCGTAGTTGAACATTGCAGACAGGCAGATTTGCTCCGCTGCTATTCCAGCTGTTTCTGTAGTGTAGTGGTTATCACGTTCGCCTAACACGCGAAAGGTCCCTGGTTCGAAACCAGGCAGAAACATTCATTAAGCTTCCTCATGTCGTGGAAGGGAAAATTGCTTGTTTTCAGTTCATGCCTCTTCATTATCCGAGCCTCGATGTGAAAGGCATGTTATCATTAAGCTGTTTCTGTGGTGTCGTGGTTATCACATTCGCCTAACACGTGGAAAGTCACCGGTTCGAAACCAGGCAGAAACATAGGGTAGCACAGTGGCACATCAGTTAAGACTGCTGCCTCACGGCGCCAGGGTCCCAGGTTCGATTCCCAGTTTGGATCACTGTCTGCGCGGAGTCTGCATCTTCTCCCCGTGTCTGCATGGGTTTCCTCCGGGTGCGCCGGTCTCCTCCCACAGTCTGAAAGACATGCTGGCATCACCCTCAAATGCTTTGTGTGAAATAAGAAACGTTTTTTTTGACGCACTGACAGGAAATTTCGATTTTGACACCAGCACTTATTCGCATCTCGTTCAGTCTACAGCAGAATTTAATGGGTTTATAGGTGCAGACTAATATGGTTAATCAGCATCTGAAATATCTGACAGTAGTGTGTGCTCAAAAAGACAGATACAAGTCATACTGCAAGTGAACTAGAGGAAATGACGCACATTTCACACGAGATCTATTTTTAAATCGTTTTTCATCACTGAGAAACAGGAAAAGCCACTCAGACAGATGAGGGAATCGAGGCTCAGTGCGGATCTACTGGACTTTCCGGTAAAGGTCCGGAAGTTATGCGCCTAAATGTTTCAGGCCCATAATTAAAAGGCTCAAGCGTCACGAACAGATCATTCTTGATTTTTCTCCATTTAAATGCAGTTGACTTTGTTTAAAAGCTGACGATAGTCAATCTCAAATTTGCGATCTGTATTTCCCGGTGATTCGATTCGTTCTGTTGGGCAGTTTTGTTTGCAATTCAGTGATGTTCAATTTCAGAGATATTCAATTCATAATGAAGACATATATGTTAAATAACGCATTGATATTAAATATTGAAAGAAATACTGAGTACAATTGTACAATGAGCTTTGATCAAGTGTCATCTGGACTCGAAACATCCGCCCTTTTCACTCCTTACAGGTGCTGCCAGACATTGGGAGATTTTGCAGCATTTTCTCTTTTCTCATCCGCAGTAATTTGCTTTTATTACTGAGTACAAATGATTGAGATGATTCGAAGAAAGATGAAGATGATGCATTAACGAATGAGCAGAAATCATTGCTCCCTTAGATATTTGCCAGAAGAAGGATTTTGAATTTTGATGTTCGGGATAAGTCGTACAATCAGATTGAAAGTGACGGTTATCTTCCTGAATTCAGTCACATGGGCTCTCAGTCTCACCATCGGAACCTGCAGCATCACAGCGTAGTTGAACATTGCAGACAGGCAGATTTGCTCCGCTGCTATTCCAGCTGTTTCTGTAGTGTAGTGGTTATCACGTTCGCCCAACACGCGAAAGGTCCCTGGTTCGAAACCAGGCAGAAACATTCATTAAGCTTCCTCATGTCGTGGAAGGGAAAATTGCTTGTTTTCAGTTCATGCCTCTTCATTATCCGAGCCTCGATGTGAAAGGCATGTTATCATTAAGCTGTTTCTGTGGTGTCGTGGTTATCACATTCGCCTAACACGTGGAAAGTCACCGGTTCGAAACCAGGCAGAAACATCGGGTAGCACAGTGGCACATCAGTTAAGACTGCTGCCTCACGGCGCCAGGGTCCCAGGTTCGATTCCCAGTTTGGATCACTGTCTGCGCGGAGTCTGCATCTTCTCCCCGTGTCTGCATGGGTTTCCTCCGGGTGCGCCGGTCTCCTCCCACAGTCTGAAAGACATGCTGGCATCACCCTCAAATGCTTTGTGTGAAATAAGAAACGTTTTTTTTGACGCACTGACAGGAAATTTCGATTTTGACACCAGCACTTATTCGCATCTCGTTCAGTCTACAGCAGAATTTAATGGGTTTATAGGTGCAGACTAATATGGTTAATCAGCATCTGAAATATCTGACAGTAGTGTGTGCTCAAAAAGACAGATACAAGTCATACTGCAAGTGAACTAGAGGAAATGACGCACATTTCACACGAGATCTATTTTTAAATCGTTTTTCATCACTGAGAAACAGGAAAAGCCACTCAGACAGATGAGGGAATCGAGGCTCAGTGCGGATCTACTGGACTTTCCGGTAAAGGTCCGGAAGTTATGCGCCTAAATGTTTCAGGCCCATAATTAAAAGGCTCAAGCGTCACGAACAGATCATTCTTGATTTTTCTCCATTTAAATGCAGTTGACTTTGTTTAAAAGCTGACGATAGTCAATCTCAAATTTGCGATCTGTATTTCCCGGTGATTCGATTCGTTCTGTTGGGCAGTTTTGTTTGCAATTCAGTGATGTTCAATTTCAGAGATATTCAATTCATAATGAAGACATATATGTTAAATAACGCATTGATATTAAATATTGAAAGAAATACTGAGTACAATTGTACAATGAGCTTTGATCAAGTGTCATCTGGACTCGAAACATCCGCCCTTTTCACTCCTTACAGGTGCTGCCAGACATTGGGAGATTTTGCAGCATTTTCTCTTTTCTCATCCGCAGTAATTTGCTTTTATTACTGAGTACAAATGATTGAGATGATTCGAAGAAAGATGAAGATGATGCATTAACGAATGAGCAGAAATCATTGCTCCCTTAGATATTTGCCAGAAGAAGGATTTTGAATTTTGATGTTCGGGATAAGTCGTACAATCAGATTGAAAGTGACGGTTATCTTCCTGAATTCAGTCACATGGGCTCTCAGTCTCACCATCGGAACCTGCAGCATCACAGCGTAGTTGAACATTGCAGACAGGCAGATTTGCTCCAGTGCAATGACAGCTGTTTCTGTAGTGTAGTGGTTATCACATTCGCCTAACACGCGTAGGCGAATGTGATAACCTGGTTCGAAACCAGGCAGAAACGCTCATTGAGCTTCCTCATGTCGCGTAAGGGAAAATTGATTGTTTTTTGTTTGTTCCGAATCATTATACGAGCCTCGATGTTAACGGCATGTTATCATTGCTCTGACGTCACCCTCAATTGCTTTCTGTGAAATAAGAAACGCTTTTTTTTGACGCACTGACAGGAAAGTTCGATTTTGACACCGAACATTTCTTCGCATCTCGTTCAGTCTACAGCAGAATTTAATGGGTTTACAGGTGCAGACTAATATGGTTAATCGCCATCTGAAATATCTGACAGTAGTGTGTGCTCAAAAAGACAGATACAAGTCATACTGTAAGTGAACTCGAGGAAATGGCGCACATTTCACAGAAGAATCTTTTTAAAATCGTTTTCATCACTGAGAAATAGGAAAAGCCACTCAGACAGATGAGGGAATCGAGACTCAGTGCGGATCTACTGGACTTTCCTGTAATCGGCCGGAATTTATGCGCCTGAATGTTTCACGCCCGTAATAAAAAAGGCTCAACTGTCACGAACAGATCATTCTTGATTCTCCTCCATTTAAATGCAGTTGACTTTGTTGAAAAGCTGACCACAGTCAATCTCAAATTTGCGATCTGTATTTCCCGGTGATTCGCTTCGTCCTGTTGGTCAGTTATGTTTGCAATTCAGTGATGTTCAGTTTCAGAGATATTCAATTCATAATGAAGACATATGTGTTAAATAACGCATTGATATTAAATATTGAAACAAATACTGTGTACAATTGTACAATAAGCTTTGATAAAGTGTCATCTGGACTCGAAACGTCCGCCCTTTTCACTCCTTACAGGTGCTGCCAGACATTGGGAGATTTTGCAGCATTTTCTCTTTTCTCATCCGCAGTAATTTGCTTTTATTACTGAGTACAATTGATTGAGATGATTCAAAGAAAGATGAAGATGATGCATTAACGAATGGGCAGAAATCATTGCTCCCTTAGATATTTGCCAGAAGAAGGATTTTGAATTTTGATGTTCGGGATAAGTCGTACAATCAGATTGAAAGTAACGGTTATCTTCCTGAATTCAGTCACATGGGCTCTCAGTCTCACCATCGGAACCTGCAGCAACACAGCGTAGTTGAACATTGCAGACCGGCAGACTTGGTCCCCATGGCTGTTCCGTGTGTCTGGATGAAGAACTGGTTGTTGAAGGTGAAGACATTGTGGTCCAGGATGAAGCGGATGAGTTGTAAAATTGCCTCATAAGAACAGCATATGGCGCTCGACTCATCGATCAACAGTTCCAACCCGGCACAGCAAAAAACTGCACCGACCTCCTCAGAAGACAAACACAGGACATGGTGGACAGAGTACCCTTCGTCGTCCAGTACTTCCCCGGAGCGAAGAAGCTACGGCATCTCCTCCAGAGCCTTCAACATGTCATTGATGAAGACGAACATCTCGGCAAGGCCATCCGCACACCCCCACTTCTTGCCTTCAAACAACCGCGCAACCTCAAACAGACCATTGTCCACAGCAAACTACCCAGCCTTCAGGAGAACAGTGACCACGACACCACACACCCTGCCACAGCAACCTCTGCAAGATGTGCCGGATCATCGACACGGATGCCATCATCTCACGTGAGAACACCATCCACCAGGTACACGGTACCTACTCTAGCAACTCGGCCAATGTTGTCTGCCTGATACGCTGCAGGAAAGGATGTCCCGAGGCATGGTACATTGGGGAAACCATGCAGACGCTCCGACAACGGGTGAATGAACACCGCTCGACAATCAACAGGCAAGACTGTTCTCTTCCTGTTGGGGAGCACTTCAGCAGTAACGGGCATTCAGCCTCTGATCTTCAGGTAAGCGTTCTCCAAGGTGGCCTTCACGACACACAACAGCGCAGAGTCACTGAGCAGAAACTGATAGCCAAGTTCCGCACACATGAGGACGGCCTAAACCGGGATGTTGGATTTATGTCACATTATCAGTAACCCCCACAGCTTACCTCCTGGACTTGCGGGCTGTCCTGTCTGGAGACAATACACATCTCTTTAACCTGTGTTTAATGCTTCCTCCACCCACATTGTCTGTATCTTTAAGATCTGGTTGGCTGTAGGGATTCGCATTCTAATCAGTATTCTGTAACTTGATTTTGTATCTCTGTGCCCTGTTTGAGAGCACATTTCCACTCCATCTGACGAAGGAGCAGCACTCCGAAAGCTAATGGTATTTGCTACCAAATAAACCTGCTGGACTTTAACCTGGTGTTGTTAAAACTCTTACTGTAATCAGGACAATAACCAGAGACAGACAGCAGCCCCATAGTTCCAGTCTGAACACCAGGAACAGAGATAGTGACCAATGTCTGCATAACACCTGGAAATGGAGAAGTTGAAACAGTCAGTGGACTGTTATGAGGTCTCTCCGCCCATTTTTACATTTTCAAACATTCGCTTCCTCGAGAAGGGAATCGTGATTTTTCATAAGTGATCAGAGAGCGCTCTCCCGTGGACAGCAATGCCGCACATTGGAAACAGATACACACACGGCCACCTGCAAAGACTGACACATATCCAGGTAATGGAATCATAGAATCATAGAATTTGTACAGTACAGAAAAATGCCATTCGGCCCACTGATATGTACCGATCGCAAGCCTCCCAGGCCCTATTCCCGTAACCTCATACATTTACTCTGCCAATCCCCCTGACACTAGGGTCAATTTAGCATGGCCAATCAAACTAACCTGCACATCTTTGGACCGTGGGAGGAAACCGGAGCACCCAAGGAAACCCACGCAGACACAGGGAAAGCAGATACACACACGGCCACGTGCAAAGACCAACACGTGTAAGGATATATAACCACATAGATATATGCCCAGACACTGACATCAATTCTAACGTCCCTCGTTATAAATCCAGAATTATTCTGTAGATTTCTGACACATTAGTTTGAGTTGCTAACTATGAAAATACATGAATAACTCCAACTCCGTGTTCACTAGAAGCCTCGTATACCGCACAGAATCAACAAAAGCATAGACACAGGGACAAGTAAACACAGTGATCGATTCTCAAACTGATCGACTCAAACATAGACACACAGACAATCACTGAGGAAGATAAACAAACAGATTAACACAGCCACTGACACACTCAAGAGAAGTGCACTCATTGACAATGTCAAAAACCCACTAGCTCCAGAGTAACTTTCTGAACTGGAATTCCCTGGGGTCATGTCAGTGCGGCAATATCATGTTAGATATTCATTGCGATGGAACTGTCCATTTTAACAACAGGAACTGCCAGAAATCTATTTCTCATCAATGGTGATCATTAATTGATGACTCAACAGTGGACACATTTGGAGAATAAGCAATAATGGGTGTATTTATTTTTACAGCCAAACACATTCTGGATGTGTCCATATCATGTTTAAAGTTTATTTACTAATGTCACAAGTAGGATTACGTTAATACGGCAATGAAGTTACTGTGAAAATCCCCTAGTCGCCATACTCCGCCGCCTGTTCAGGTACACTAAGGGAGAAATGTAGCATGGCAATGCACCTAACCAGCACGTCTTTCAGACTGTGGGAGGAAACTGGAGCAAATCCACACAGACACAGGAAGAACGTGCAAACTCCACTCAGACCCAAGCCAGGAATCGAACCCGAGTCCCTGGCACTGTGAGGCAGCAGTGTGCCATTGTGCCACCATAGAATCATAGAAACCCTACAGTACAGAAAGAGGCCATTCGACCCATCGAGTCTGTACCGACCACAATCCCACCCAGGCCCTACCCCCATATCCAACCCACTAATCCCTCTAACCTACGCATCTCAGGACACTAAGAGGCAACTTTAGCATGGCCAATCAACCTAACCCGCACATCTTTGGACTGTGCCACCCCGTGTGCAGTCGGTGTAGGTAAGACAGATTCCCCACCCATTCTCGAGGTTGCCAGATCGGATGTTCGGGACACAGGAGGACAACACAAGGAGACTGCTTCAGGTATAGGTGATTCATTCTCCTCTGTTATATTCCATACTCTGTGGAAAGTTGTGGAGTTAATATTATATATAAATAAGAAATAATGAGGAGATGCTTTATCCGATTAAACCCGTTTTGTAAATTCGATTTGAAATCAAGTGCATAAATGAATATATGCTTACATTGAAAACTATATTGGGAAGCTATATCCAATACTTCATGCCATTGGGTCAGTGAAACGTTGTTACCTAACGCAAACTGTACATGGATTCCACAGAAACTCCTTCTTCAAATGGGGATTGGACAATGACTTGAAAGGGAGAAAAATCAGCTTCATGGAATGAGAGGAGGAAATTGAAATGAGAACAAAGAACAGTGCAGAACAGGAACAGGCCCTTCGGCCCACCAAGCCCGCACCGACACGTCAGTTTGGTAGCTCGTCATAAAATAATTGGCATAGGCATGGTGGGTCGAAGGGACTCTTATTGTTCTCTGCCATTGCCAACCATTTTCAATCATTACAACAATCTGAAGTCCCTCTCTGCTTCAAGAAGACGACCATCATCCCGGTACCTAAGAAAAATCAAGCAGCGTGTCTTAATAACTATCGGCCGGTGGCTCTGACATCCATCATGATGAAGTGCTTTGAAAGGTTTGTCATGGCACGAATCAATTCCAGCCTCCCGGACCACCTGGATCCACTACAGTTGCCTACCGCCGCAACAGGTCCACAGCAGACGGAATTTCCCTGGCCTTGCACTCAACCCTGGATCACCGAGACAACAAGGACAGACTCCTATTTATTGACTACAGCTCAGACTTCAACAAGTAAAGAATTAGGGAAAACCACTCAGACAGTTGAGGAAATCGAGATTCTGTGCGGATCTACTGGACTTTCCTACAGCTGAACAGGATTTAGATGCCTGAGTGCTTCACACACAGAATAAAGAGGGATCAAGTATAACAACAGATCATTCTTAAATCTATTCCCTTTAAAGATATTTGATTTTGTTCAAAAGCTGATTGTGGTCAATCTCAATGAAGCACCGTGACATGTGTATTACCCAGTGACTCGATTCCTTTTGTTGGTCAGTCATGTTTGCAATTCAATGTTGCCTATTTCGGAGATATTTCATTCAGAATGAGGAGATATGTAATTAATAAAAATATATTAATATTAAACATTGAACAGCGAGCAAATATTGGATAGAACTGGTTGAAATTATTCGAAGGAAGATGAGAATGATGCATTAATGATTGAGCAGAAACCATTGCTCCCTTAGATATTTACCGGACGACCGCTTATAAAGGTTGAAGTTCAAGATGAGTTGAGAAATCAGGTTGAAAGAAACGGTTTTTTTTTTGTATTAAGTGACATGGGCTCTCAGTATAACCATTGGAGCCTGCAGCAACACAGTCGAGTTGAACATTGTGATCATGCCAATTGGTGGCACTATGCTGTCAATTGTTTCTGTAGTGCAGTGGTTATCACGTTTCCCTCACACGCGGAAGGTCCCCGGTTCAAAACCTGGCAGAAGCTTTTATTGAAATTATTCATTTAGTATGAGGGAAGTTTTGCATGGTTTCAGTTGTTGCTGAACATGATCTGAATCTCGATGTTGCAGCCATGTTATCTTTGGTCTGACCTCGGCCTCAAATGCTCTCAGCAAAATCAGAAATGCTGTATTTTAAGACGCAATGAGGAAATAAATGTTTGTACTTTGACACCGTGCGCATATTAGCAACTTGTTCAGTCCATAACAGAATTTAATGGATTTATAAATGCAGACTCACATAGTTAATCACCATCTGAAACATGTGTAATAGTCGTGTGTGCTCATAAACACAGACAGAAGTGAAAGTGTAACTGAACTTGAGGAAATGGCGCACATTTCCCGGAAGCATATTTTTAAAATTGTTCTTCATAATAAAGAAATGGGAAAAAAATCACTCAGGCAGATGAGTAAATCGAAACTCAGTGTAGATCTGCTGGACTTTTCTATAGATGAATGGGATTTAGGCGCCAGAATGTTTCACACGCAGAATAAAGAGGGATTAAGTATAACCAGCAGATCATTATTAAATCTTTTTCCTTGAAAGATATTTGATATTGTTTAAAAGCTGACTGTCTCAAATAAGCACCATGGGGTGTGTATCACCCAGTGACTCGATTTCTTTTATTGGTCAGTCATGTTTGCAATGCAATGTTGCATATTCCTGAGATATTCAACTCAGAATGAAGATGCATGTATTAAATACATGTATTCATATTTAATATTGAATAACGAAACAAATATTGAGTAACTAGCCAACGTTTCGAGTTTGGATGACCCTTCATCAGAGCTAAGGGCAAAGAAAATCAGACAAGATTTATATTATGAGGGTGGAAGCGGGGTGCTGTAATTGGACAAAGGGAATGAAAAGGAGATTGTAGAAGGCTGAGAGAGGTGTGAAAAGTGTTAATCAGAATGGTAGAGCAGAGGTACAGATGGTTTGCCCTGAATGGAGGGGGGCTGGTGGGGGGGAGGAGGGGGGGGGGGCGGTTGGTCGGGGGGGGGGGCGGGGGGGAGGGGGCGGGCGCGGGCGAGAAGAAGAGCAGGAATGAAGAAGTTGAAAAATGGAAGTGACAAAGAAGTATGATAAAATGGATGAATGAGATGAAAAGAAGAAACAAAATGAAATAAAATAAATGGAAATGGGGTGAAGGTGGAGGGGAGAGTCATGCTCTGAAGTTGTTGAACTCAATGTTCAGTCTGGAAGGCTGTAAAGTGTCCAATCGGAAGATGAGGTTCTGTTCCTCCAATTTGCATTGGGGTTCACTAGAACATTGGAAAAGGCCAAGGACGGACATGTGGGCAGGAGAGCAGGGTGGTGTGTTGAAGGGGCAAGTGACAGGAAGCTCTGGGTCCTGCTTGCGGACAGACTGAAGGTGTTCAACAAAGCGGTCACCCAATTTGTGTTTGGTCTCTCCGATGTAGAGTAGACTGGATTGGGAGCAGTGAATTGAATAGACCAGATTGAAGAAGGTGCATGTGAAGCACTGCTTCACCTGAAAGGGTGTTCAGGACCCGGGAGGTGAACAGGGAGGAGGTAAAGTGGCAGGTGTTGCACCTTCTACTATTGCATGGGAAGGTGCCATGGGTAGGGGATAGGAGTTTGGGTGGGATGGAGGAGTGGACCAGGGTATCCCAGAGAGGACGATCCTTGTGGAATGCTGGTGGTGGAGTGGGGGGGTGGGGGGGGGGGGGGGTAAAGGGAAGATGTGTTGGGTATGGCATCATGCTGGAATTGGCAGCAATGGCAGAGGATGATCCTTTGAATGTGGAGGCTGGTCAGGTGAAAAGTGAAGACAAGGGGAACCCTGTCCTGGTTCTGGGAGGGAGGGGAGGGAGTGGGAGCAGTGGCTGGGGGATGGGTCGGACATGGTCAAGAGCCCTGTCAACAACAGTGGGTGGAAAACCTCAACTGTTGAAGAAGAAAGACATATCTGCAACGCTATTTAGGAAAGTGGCATCATCAGAACAGATGCGGCGGAGGCGAAAGAATGAAGAGAATGGGATGGAGTCCTTTCAGGATGTGGGGTGTGAAGAACTGCAGTCAAGATAGTTGTGGGAGTTGGTGGGCTTGTAATAGATACTGGTGGATAGTCTAACCATGAGAACCTGCAGCAACACAGCAGAGTTGAACCTTGCAGACAAGTCGATTGGCTACACTGAACTGCTGGTAGTTTCTGTAGTGTAGTGGTTATCATGTTTGCCTAATGCGTGAGAAGTCCCTGGTTCAAAACCAGCTAGAAACTTTAGCATTTCAGGAAGTATGCATGATTTTGGTTATTTGCTGAACATTATCCAATTCTCGATGTTGCCATATTATGTTTGTTTTGACCTCGGTCTCAAATGCTTTCAGGAAAATCAGAAATGCTGCATTTTTAGATTTAGTTGCAGGAAAGAGATGTTGGTATTTTGACACCGTGCATATATTAGCAACTTGTTCGATGCATGGGTTTATAGATGTAGACCAACATAGTTAATCACCATCTGAAACATGTCTAATAGTAGTGTGTGCTCATAAAGACAGACACAAGTGATACTGTAACTGAACTAGAGGAATTGGTGCACATTGCACAGACACACCTTTTTAAAATCGGTTTTCAGAATAAAGATATACAGAAAACCATTCATGCTGATGAGGAAATCAAGGCTCAGTGCAGATCTACTGGACATTCAATAGATGGGCGGCACGGGTGGCACGGTAGCACAGTGGTTAGCACTGCTGCTTCACAGCTCCAGGGTCCTGGGTTCGATTTCTGGCTCGGGTCACTGTCTGTGTGGAGTTTGCACATTCTCCTCGTGTCTGCATGGGTTTCCTCCGGGTGCTCCGGTTTCCTCCCACAATCCAAAGATGTGCGGGTTAGGTTGATTGGCCAGGTTAAAAAAAATTGCCCCTTAGAGTCCTGGGATGTGTAGGTTAGAGGGATTAGCGGGTAAAATATGTGGGGGTAGGTCCTGGGTGGGATTGTGGTCGGTGCAGACTCGATGGGCCGAATGGCCTCCTTCTGCACTGTAGGGTTTCTATGATTTCTATGAATGGGATTTAGGCACCAGAATATTTCACACCCAGAATAAACTAACTGGTCATTCTTAAATCTCTTCCCATTAAAGATATTTGATTTTGTTTATAAACTGATTGTGGTCAATCTCAAATGAGCATCATGGGGTGTGCATTAAGCAGTGACTCGATCTGTTTTGTTGGTCAGTCATAGTTGCAATTCAATGCTGCATATGTCAGAGATATTCAATTCAGAATCAGGAGATGCAGAATAAATAAATGTATTGATGTTAAATGTTGAATAATGAAACAAATACCTAGTAAAATAGATTGAGAATGATGCATTTGCCACAGTGGTTCATTTTCAGTTTTTGCTTCAGATTCCAGCATTCACAGATTTTTGCTTTTATTTATTCGCTCTGACCTGAACCTCAAAATTCATTCAGGGCGATCGGAAATACTGGATTTTCATGAGAAGAAAAAGGTGGTGTGTGGGAGGAAACAGGAGCACCTGGAGAACGTGCAGACTCCGCACAGACAGTCACCCAAGCCGAGAAACGAACCTGAGTCCCTGGTGCTGTAATGGCTGTCGAAAGAGAGAATGCGACAGCCATTCGCAGTATTTTCCCCAGGTTTCTGTGGCTATAGCTCATCTTTCATTCCCTCACCCTGCAGTATAAATATCTCCCACTTTCTATGTCTTTTTGCTTTGACAAAAGGTCATCTGGACTCAATATTGCAAATATCTCTGACATTAAGTGATGTCCATCTTTGTGCGGGGCAAATGTTCTCCATTTGGACAGAAGGTGGAGAGTCGGAACAGATGCGCCCCTGACAAAGATGGCGTCGATGTGGGGCGGGACTTTAGGCGGTGCCCGCAGAACGCTCAGGCGGTTGGGCTCGCACATGCGCATTGCAGCGGGAGTGTTTTGTTGACGGAAGCGCGCGGCTTCTTCTCTTGATCTGAATCAGATTTGAAAGGGGGGACGGTTAACGATCGGCGGCGTTACCATGGCTGCAGGGGTGGGACTTGTCAACCGCGCGCGCTGGCACAAGCGGACCCTGAGCGGCACCAGCAGGTGCGGAGGCCGCCCGGGGGAGCCGGGGTCTCGAGTAAGCGGCAAGCCGGGCCGGCCCGCCTCTCCTGAGGGGACGCCACCGCACACTGACCCGGGGACATGGCACCAACCCAAAACTTCCCAACCCCGGGTTTTTCACGCCTCTTTTACCCCTCACCGAACTCCTCACCACAAAGCAGCCCCTCAAATCCCCCAGAAACCACTCAGACCCCACTTGGCATCTGTTCTCCAGGTCATGACCCTGAGATGCCCTTTTGGTTTCGGCCCCTTCACCTGATCAGGTGCCAACTGCGGTGGTGGTTGGAGGAACGACTGCTCGTTTCCAGGGCCGGGTGCTGAACTGGATCTCTCTCAATGTCCCGCAGTGTTTGTTTTCAAGATACAATTTGGTACATCTGGTGATTTGTCACTTTGTCAAAAACCAGGGTGGCACGGTAGCACAGTGGTTAGCACTGCGGCTTCACAGCTCCAGGGACCTGGGTTCGATTCCCACTCGGGTCACTGTCTGTGTGGAGTTTGCACATTCTCCTCGTGTCTGCGTGGGTTTCCTCCGGGTGCTCCGGTTTCCTCCCACAGTCCAAAGATGTGCGGGTTAGGTCGATTGGCTGTGCTAAAATTGCCCCTTAGTGTCCTGAGATGAGTAGGTTAGAGGGATTAGTGGGTAAAATATGTAGGGATATGGGGGTAGGGCCTGGGTGGGATTGTGGTCGGTGCAGACTCGATGGGCCGAATGGCCTCTTTCTGCACTGTAGGGTTCTATGATCTATGATGGTCCCTAAATGGAGGGCAAGTGGATTGGCACCCTTTTTATCAATTGACACTCATCCACTTCTGCCATCCTCCATTCCCGTGGCAGTTCAGTGGACACAACGGCAGTGTGTGTCCGAGGTTTGCCCAAGCTTTAGTTCATGCTGGCACTATTGTCACCACGTTGGGGTCCTCAACAGAGAGACTCCCTCTTTAAAGAAGGTCCTGAAAGGGTGACCAATTTGTGTTTTCTGTTTCTCATAGGAGCCGTGGTCAACAGTATAGCCAGAGAGACTCCATGTACCCAATCGCATATTCAGACAAACAGCTACCGGACATCTGCGTCCAAGAAACAGACCGGATCCTGGTTGAGAAAGTAAGTTGGATTTGAATGTGCCTTTAGTGTGTGACTGACAACGCCCCTGGTTTGTCCATGGTGATAAAGCACCTTGGTGAACCACAGCAGCCTGTGTGATAAAGGGTTAATCATCATCCTTACTTCCAGGCCTGGGTATAAGATCAGCATATGGCCTCCCCTAACCGGCCCCCTTTACTGATACCCTGCTCACTTTCTGTTTTCATCGCCTTGGGCCCATTGAAACAGCTGCCCATGAATCTGTTCATCATGTACATGGCTGGCAACACCAGCTCCATCCTCCTTATCATGATGGTGTGCATGATGGCCTGGAGACCCATACAGGCCTTGATGTCCATGTCAGCAAGTGAGTATTGTATTGAATCTACAGCTCAGAAACAGCTCTGAACCGGCATCACTTGAGTGCAGCTTAGAATAGAGTGCTGAGAGTTGGGTAATTAAGGGAGTCAGGGAAGGAAGGAAAGAGGTGCTGTTTTGCTTTCTAACTTTCTCAGCCTTTAGGAAGTGATCTTACTCTTCCACAGGAGAAGAAGCTAGATTTTTGGTGAGTATCTGCTAAGTGACTAAGATTTATTCTGTTCCTAAGGATCAAAATAGTATAGCAACAGGTGGTAAGGTTAATAAACTACTTAAAAACAAAAATAAATTATCATTGGATAAAAGAAATAGTTTATTAGTACACATTCAAGCTGCAGCATTTGAGAGTTCCTGGGTGTCAGTTTGATCCAGGGCAAACAGGCATAGAGGTTTACAGCATGGAAACAGACAGAAAAAAAACAGACAGGAAACAGACCAATGAAATTTTTAAAAAATTTAAAATTGACAAACAGAAATCATCATCATCATCTAACTCATTCTGAGTAAATATTCTCACCAGGTCCTCTGTTGGGGCCCTGCTAAGCAGGTTTAATGGTCGGTGATTGTAGAAACTGAGCAGTCACAGGAATGTGGTCACGATAGTCCAGTCCCATAATGCCTCACATTCAATCTGCAGTCCTTCAATTATAACAGAATATGTGGCTGTATGTAGCTGCCTCGGCCATGGTCAACCCCAACACTGCCTCCCTGAACTGATACAATGCCTGAGGTGTAAGTACGCTCATAGTGCTGTTGGGGAGGGATTTCCAGCTACACATTCCAGACTTTCACTGGACTGTAGGTGAATATCAGATTGATATATTCCATTCAACCACACCCAAGGTGAGTTATTCCAATTCCTTTATTGTCCAGGACAATATATTCACAATATCTTTAAAACAGAAATTAAACATTCCCATTTGATTTCAGGTATTAACATATTCTGTTAGTTTGTTCTTTATTGTCGATGTCAGGCTGGGGTTGTTCCCCTTGGAGCAAAGGAGGTTGAGGGGAGATTAGATAGAGGTGGACAAGATTCTGACAGGTTTAGATAAGGTGGACAAAGAAAAGCTGTTCCCATTAGCTGATGGGACAAGGACGAGGGGATTTATGGTTTTGGGCCAGAGATGCAGGGGGGATGTGAGGAAGAATATTTTGATGCAGTGAATGGTAATGACCTGGAACTCGCTGCCTACGAGGGTGGAGGAAGTGGAGTCAATAAACAATTACAAAGGAAATTGGATGGACATTTGAGGGGGTTTCAAACAGAAATAATGACTCTTAACTTCCTAACACCCTGTCACTCTGTGATCCTTGTGAAATTTGAAACCGGGTATTCGCAACAAGACTCAAAGAGCATCAGTCCACTGGAAGTAAAGTCATGAGACCGGCCAGTCCAGCAGAAAGAAACCCTCCGACCCTCCCACTTCACCAACTGTGAGACTGAACAAAATGTCCTGGATGTAATTGAAAGCAGAAACAATAACAGCAGAATCCAACCCCTAGAATCACTCGTGAACCCGTTGGTGTCTCAGCAGGGCGGATGAAAGACTGAATCTCTTCTCACACACAGAGCAGGTGAACGGCTTCTCCCCAGTGTGAACTCGCTGGTGTGTCCGCAGGTTGGATAATCGAGTGAATCTCTTCTCACACTGAGAGCAGGTGAATGGCCTCTCCCCAGTGTGAACTCGCTGGTGTCTCAGCAGGCTGGATGAATCACAGAATCCCTTCCCACACTGAGAACAGATGAACTGCCTCTCCCCAGTGTGAACGCGCCGGTGTCTCTGCAGGTGGGATGACCGAGTGAATCCCTTCCCACACTGAGAGCAGGTGAACGGCCTCTCCCCAGTATGAACGCATGCATGTGCCCGCAGGTCAGATGACCAAATGAATCCCTCCCCACACTGAGAGCAGGTGAATGGTCTCTCCCCAGTGTGAACTCGCTGGTGTGTCCGCAGGTCGGATGACCGAGTGAATCCCTTCCCACACACAGTGCAGGTGAACGGTCTCTCCCCAGTGTGAAATCGTCGGTGAGTGCGCAAGGTGGATAAATGACTGAATCCCTCCCCACACTGAGAGCAGGTGAACGGCCTCTCCCCAGTGTGAAATCGCCGGTGTGTGCGCAAGGTGGATAAATGACTGAATCCCTCCCCACACTGAGAGCAGGTGAACGGCCTCTCCCCAGTGTGAACTCGCTCGTGTGCCCGCAGGTCGGATGACCGAGTGAATCCCTTCCCACACTGAGAACACGTGAATGGTCTCTCCCCAGTGTGAACTCGCTGGTGTGACTGCAGGCTGGATGACTGAGTGAATCCCTCCCCACACTGAGAGCAGGTGAATGGTCTCTCCCCAGTGTGGCTGCGCCGATGAGCTTCCAGCTCTGATGGGTATCTGTATCTCTTCCCACAGTCCCCACATTTCCATGGTTTCTCCATGGTGCAGGTGTCCTTGCCTCTCTCTTGGGTGGACAATCAGTTGAAGCCTCACACAGAACACGTGTACAGTCTCTCCCCGCTGTGAATGGTGTGATATTTATTCAGACTGTGTAACTGGTTAAAGCTCTTTAGTCAGTGCATTGGAACACTCTCACTCGAGTGTGGCAGTGTGTTGGTGCTTTTCCAGTCACACTGACATTTCAAATCTTTTCAAATCAAGAGACCGGACAATCATTTCTCCTTCTAGATTCAAAGGCCGATGATATTCAGCTCCCAAGGAATATGACTCTGTCAGATCTGACGTGACGTTTGAGATTTCGGTCTGTGATTCCTCTTTCAATATCCTGTAAAACAAGTTTACAAAAGTCATCAGTGTCAGTACAGGATAGAAATTCAGAACAGACAATTCTCGTTTCTATGGAACATTCTTTCCTATTTCAGTCCCAAAAAGCTGTAAATCTCCATCCCACACACTCTCCCTCCATTCTCACTCTGCTGTATCTAATATTCACCCTCCCAATTCTCCTGAAGGTGCTGATTGAGGCTGATTGACAGATCCATGCTCACTGCTTCCTGTCCTGGACACAGAGACCATAACAAATAGGAGCTGCAGTCGGCCATTTGGCCCATCGAGCCTTTTAAACTATTCAATGAGATAATTCGTTCATCTACCTCAGCATCATTCTCCCCACACTAAACCCATATCCCTTGATATCTTCAATATCTAGAAACCAATCAATCTCTCTCTTGAAAATAGTTGATGACTGAGGCTTCACTGTCCTCAGGGGTTGAGAATTCCAAAGCTTTACCACATCCTTGAGTGAAGAAATCCCCTCACATATTAGCTTTTTCTCCATCTTCTTGTCTGTTCCCCATAACCCTTGACACCCTTGTCAGTCAAAGATCTGTCTAACTGGAATATATTCAATGATCCTCAGCCTCCACTGGTCCCTGTGGAACAGAAATCCAAAAGACCAACAGCCCTCTGAGGGCAGAGACGTCTGGAAATATATAACGTAGCTACAGTTCCATATTACAAGATATTCAGAACGGTTGAGATTTCTGCCTGTGATTCCTCATTCAAAATCCTGTGAAATAAGTTTGCAAAAGTCATCACAGTCAGTATAGGATAGAAATTCAGAGCAGACAATTCTAGTTTCTATGGAACATTCTTTCCTACTTCATTCCCAAAAAGTTGTAAATCTCCATCCATATCTATGGATCCTATTTAAAAAGGAAAGTGGATGGGCACTTGAAGGAAATAAACTTTCAGGAGAATGGGATATAGAGTGGGAATGGGACTGGAATGTTATACAGAGAGTCAGCATGGACTCGAGTTACCAAATGGATTCTTTCTGTGCTGTAATGACTTTATGACTGGAAATGTATAACATCGCTACAGGATTATATTACAATGCAAGAAATAATAATAAATATATTTTATACAGCAACATAATTATCTAATCTGGGTACCATATAATAACACTGGACATATCTCTGTCCTATATTAATTTACTGTCCCCTTAAATGTCAGCCATCTCCTGCCCTTTAATTGTGAACATGAGGAAAGAGACCGTCCTTTTAGACAGAAAGAAGATTAACGTTTCAGGGTGGGCAGAATGAATTACAGGGAATAAAAATGTATCAGATTTTGTTGGTCAATATAAGCTCAGAAGTGGAAGGGAAATGATCTCCAGTGGAAGAGAAACAATTCCTTTCTAAAATGGTAAATCAGCAGTGAACAGAGTTGTGAAGTGGGAAAAACCTCATCAAGACATAGCTTGCGGAAATAATAGTTAAAATACACCCATTATTAGAGGCAGAGGAAGGTAGACAATGGCAGAGAGCTGATCAGGGAGGGCAGAGGTCAAACAGAGAAATGAATGGCCGTTTAAAAATTCATAAAAAGCATGGTTGGCAAGTTTGCAGACGATACTAAATTAGGAGGTATTGCTGATAGTGAAGAAGGTTATCAAAAATTACAGGGAGATCTTGATCAGTTGATCGGTTAGGGAAGTGGGCTGATGATTGGCAAATGGATTTCAGTACAGATAATACAGAGTACAGAGGCACAACCTCAGGCTAAAGGGACGATCCTTTAAAACAGAGATAAGGAGGAATTTCTTCAGCCAGAGAGTGGTGGATTTGTGGAACTCTTTGCTGCAGAAGGCTGTGGAGGCCAGGTCACTGACTATCTTTAAGACAGAGATAGATAGGTTCTTGATTAATAAGGGGATCAGGGGTGATGGGAAGAAGGCAGGAGAATGGGGATGAAAAAAATATCAGCCATGATTGGTTGGCGGAGCAGACCTGACGGGACAAGTGGCCTAATTCTGCTCCTATGTCTTATGGTCTTAAGTGTGAGTGTTGCATTTTGGAAAGTCAAACCAGGGTAGGACTTACACAGTAAATGGTAAGGCCCTGGGGAGTGTTGAGGAACAGAGGAACCCAGGAGTACAAGGACATAGTTTGTTGAAAGTGGCGGCACAGGTAGACAGAGTGGTGAAGAAGGCATTTAGCACACTGGCCTTCATCAGTCAGGGCACTGAGTATAGGAGTTGGGACATTATGTTATAGTTGTATAAGTCGTTGGTGAGGCTGCACTTGGAGTATTGTGTACAGTTTTTGTAACCCTGTTATAGGAAAAACATTGATAAACTGGAAAGAGTGAAAAGAAGATTTATGAGGATGTTGCCGGGACTAATGGGCCTGAGTGATCACGAGAGGTTGAACAGGTGAGGGCTTTATTCCTTCGAACGTAGGAGAATATGGGGGTGACCATATTGAGGTGTATTAAATAATGAGGGGCATAGATTGGATGAACCCACATTGTCTTTTTGCCAGGGTCGGGGAATTGAAAACTCGAGGGCATAGGTTTAAGGTGAGAGGGGAAAGATTAAAAGGGACCAGAGGGGCAACGTCTTCATGCAGAGGGTGATGTGTACATGGAATGAGCTGCCAGAGAAAGTGGTTGAGGCAGGTTCAAACAGCAGGTTTAAACATTTAAAAAGCATTTGGAGAAGTGCATGGTAACGAGTGGCGTGCCGCAGGGATCGGTACTGGGGCCTCAACTATTTACCATTTATATAGACGATCTGGAGGAGGGGACTGAGTGTAGGGTAACAAAGTTTGCAGACGACACAAAGATAAGTGGGAAAGTGAATCATTTGGAGGGCGTAGAAGGTCTGCAGAGAGATTTGGACAGGCTGAGTGAGTGGGCGAGGATCTGGCAGATGGAGTATAATGTTAACAAATGGGAGGTTATTCACTTTGGAAGAAATAATAGCAAATTGGATTATTATCTAAATGGAAAGAAATTACAACATGCTGCTGTGCAGAGGGACCTGGGGGTCCTTGTGCATGAGACCCAAAGACCCAGTCTGCAGGTGCAACAGGTGATCAAGAAGGCAAATGGGATGTTGGCCTATATCGCGAGGGGGATAGAATATAAAAGCAGAGATGTCTTGCTGCATCTGTACAGGGCATTGGTGAGGCCACAGCTGGAATACTGTGTGCAGTATTGGTCCCCTTATTCGTGGAAGGATATATTGGCCTTGGAGGGAGTGCAGAGAAGGTTCACCAGGATGATACTAGAGATGAGGGGTGTTGATTATGAGGAGAGACTGAGCAGATTGGGTTGATATTCGTTGGAATTTAGAAGGCTGAGGGGGGATCTTATTGAGACCTATAAGATAATGAAGGGGCTGGATAGGGTAGAGATGGAGAGATTCTTTCCACTTAGAAAGGAAACTAGAACTAGAGGGCACAGCCTCAAAATAAAGGGGGGTCAGTTTAGGACAGAGTTGAGGAGGAACTTCTTCTCTCAGAGGGTGGTGAATCTCTGGAATTCTCTGCCCACTGAAGTGGTGGATACCTCGTTGAATATGTTTAAATCATGGATAGATGGACTCCTGATCGGTAAGGGAATTAGGGGTTATGGGGATCAGGCGGGTACGTGGAGCTGATCCACTTCAGATCAGCCATGATCTTATTGAATGGCGGGGCAGGCTCGAGGGGCTAGATGGCCTACTCCTGCTCCTATTTCTTATGTTCTTATGTACATGAATTGGAAAGGATGAGAGGGATATGAGCCAAACATGGGCAATTGGGACAAGCTGGGAGGGCACCATGGTTGGCATGGATCAGTTGGGCCCAAGGGCCTGTTTCCGTGCTGTATTGCTCTATGACTCTATGTGTTGGCTGCGTCACCATCTATTGCCCATAACTCATTGCCCTTGAACTGAGTGGTTTGCATTGCTGGGGGATGTGGTAATTTCCTTCTTTAAAGGACATTATTAAATCAGATGGATTTTTACAACAATTGTCATCAATGGACTTCTAATTCTAGATTTTTACTGAATTCAAATTTCAACATTTGCCAACGTGAGATTCGAACCCAGGGTTCACAGTGCATTGCCCTGGATCCCTGTATTATTAATCCAATGACACTATCGCTGTACCATTGCCTCCCCATCCATGGGGAAGGAGTCATAATAGCCCGAGATCTATGGAATCAGAGCATGCTCTAAATTTAAATTAATGCTCACTAACACTCACCTCAAAACAATTACACTGTTTTCACATTTTAAAATCTGCTGCAGCTGAAAAGATCTCAGAGAGATTAGTGTCCGGGAAAAATGTTGCAATCTTCAAATCTTGTCCCTGTAAATGAGGAAAGTTATCGGTGTAATTCAAGGTTAGAAATTCAAGACAGACAAACATTTCTTTTGGTCTGAGTTTGCTGTGTGTAAATCTTTCCCTTCTAACCCCCTGTAAAAGGAGTTTCCAAAATCCATCAGCATCTGTCCAGGACAGAAATTCAAAACATTCACTCCTCCTTTAACCCGGCACAGAATTACTTTAGCTGGGACAAAATTGCAGTGGAGGCAGTTCAGGGACGATCCAGTTGGTTGATTCCTGAAATGAGGAGTTTTAGCTTTCAGGTTGAGCAGCTTGGACCTGTACTCTTTGGAGTTTTGAAGACTGAGAAGTAATCTTAATGAAACATCTGGGAATTTAAGGGCGACACGGTGGCTAGCACTGCTGCCTCACAGTGCCAGGGTCCCAGGTTCAATTCCGGCCTTGGGTCACTGTCTGTGTGGAGTTTGCACATTCTCCCCATGTCTGCATGGGTTTCCTCCGGGTGCTCTGGTTTCCTCCCACAGTCCAAAGATGTGCGGGTTAGGTGGATTGGCCATGCTAAATTGACCCTAGTGTCAGGGGGATTAGCAGGGTAAATGCATGGGGTTGTGGGGATGGGGCCTGGGTGGGATTGTGATCGGTACAGACTCGATGGGCCGAATGGCCTCCTTCTGCACTGTAGGGATTCTATGATTCATATGATATAAGGTGCTTGACAAGGTAGATGCTGAGAGGATGTTTCCTCAGGTGTGGAAATCAAGTAAAAATAAAGGATCTCAAATTTAAGATGAAGAGAGATCTTTTCTCTCAGCGGGTTGTTGATCTTTGGAACTCTGTCTTCACCAGTGAGGATTGGAGGCAGGTCATTGAATATATTCAAAGCTGAGGTTTTGATCCACAAGAAAGTCAAGGGTATGGACGGGGTGGGGGAGCAAAGTAGACATGATCTTATTGAATGATGCAGCAGGCTCGATGGGCCGAATGACGGGCTCCTGTTCCGAATTCTTATTCCGATGTTCTTGGATAGCTGCGCATGCGCCCTGCTACCTATTGTCCCTCTGAAGACAGAGGTTCTGAACCAGCCCCTGAAACCACGCCCATTATGACCCGTCAGACAGCAGCGCATGCGCCCTCCGTCTCCGCTGAAACAAGATGGCGGCCGACAACTGGGGCCTGTTCCCGGGATAAAAGCCTGGGAGCTGTAAACCCGGGACCTGCAGGGTCTTATTCGGGTCTTGCAGCCTACAGCGGATGTTTGGAAGCCATAGCTCCCTCCCTACCCCGACTCCCGGCTCCATTTCTCCCGCAACCCCACCGACTCACCCGCAGAAAAACGTGCCAACTCCCGGACTCGCAAGACTCCGAGCAAAGTGACACTGCGCACGCTCCAGATATAACACTGCGCCTGCGCATTAGGCTCCTGTGGAATGAATAGGACACTTTCAAACCCGCAGGGGCACCTGGGAATTAACGACGTCATTGTCAAAGACGATAATAGAATATTATCTTGTGCAATTAAGATCAATCAATTTTTAAAAATGCATTCCTCGGAATTTGTGCGCTGTTATTCTCTACTTCTAAAATTGATTTAAACCAGTGCTCTCCTGTGGGAATACCCCGAGTTTTTAAACGTTTTCCCACTAGTTTCCCTCTCTGCTCCCCTGAAGGTACTTACACTGGTTGGCTAAATCCCACAGAGACTAGTTTCTTTCACTTTCTTTCTCCCGATGCTGAATATTCTGTTTTATAGAATGATACATCACAGATGGAAACCATTTGGCTCATCCTGCCCAGTCGGGCTGTCTTTAAGATCGATCCAATTAAACCCACAGCCCTGCTGGCAGAGTGAGAACACTATCTATATACTGCAGCTATGCAGCAGGTGAATGGAAAATGTTTTCCAGTTGCATACCTTTCAGGCACACTCACCCCTAGAAAAATAAATTAGCCTGTGTACGAAGAACAAAGAAAATTACAGCACAGGAACAGACCCTTCGGCCCTCCAAGCCTGCACCGACCATACTGCCCGACTGAACTAAAACCCCCTACCCTTCTGGGGACCCTATCCCTCTATTCCCATCTCATTCATGTACTTTTCAAGACGCCCCTTAAAAGTCACTACCGTATCTGCTTCCACTACCTCCCCCAGCAATGAGTTCCAGGCACCCACCACTCTCTGTGTAAAAAGTCTGCCTCGTACATCTCTTTTAAACTTTACCCCTCGCACCTTAAACCTATTCCCCTGAGTAATTGACACTTCCACTCTGGGAAAAAGCTTCTGACTATCCACTCTGTCCATGCCTCTCATAATCTTGTAGACTTCTATCAGGTCTCCCCTCAACCTCCGTCACTCCAGTGAGAACAAACCAAGTTTTTCCAACCTCTCCTCATAGCTAATGTCCTCCATACCAGGCAACATCCTGGTCAATCTTTTCTGTACCCTCTGCAAAGCCTCCACATCCTTCTGGAAGTGTGGCGACCAGAATTAAACACTATATTCTAAGTGCGGCCTAACTAAGGTTCTATAAATCTGCAACATGACTTGCCAATTTTTAAACTCAATACCCTGGCCGATGAAGGCAAGCATGTCGTATGTCTTCTTGATGACCTTCTCCACCTGTATTTCCACTTTCAGTGACCTGTGTACCTGTACACCCAGATCCCTTTGCCTATCAATACTCCTATGGGTTCTGCCATTTACTGCATATTTCCTATCTGTATTAGACCTTCCAAAATGCATTACCTCACATTTGTCCGGATTAAACTCCATCTGCCATCTCTCCGCCCAAGTCTCCAACTGATCTATATCCTGCTGAATCCTCTGATGGTCCTCATCGCTATCTAACAAACCCCAGACAGTGAACATTATCCCCCAGACCTAAATATAAAGCGGTGAACATTCTCCCTCCAGAACTGAATATAAAACAGTGAACATTCATCCCCAGACCCGAATATAAAACAGTGAACATTATCCCCCAGACCCAAATATAAAGCAACATTATTGCCCCAGACCCAAATATAAAACAATGAACATTATCCCCCCCAAGACCCGAATATAAAACAGTGAACATTATCCCCCCCAGACCCGAATATAAAACAGTGAACATTATCCCCCCCCCCCCCCCACCCCACTTGAATACAAAATTGTCCTGATGGATTCAGACAGCATTATCACAATATTCCAAATGTGTTTATTCCAGGAATAGATTCAGCGACTGCATCACTCGAGGCCAGAGATACTCTCCTCAAACTCGGCTCATGTGAGGAATCCCTCCAATGAGGCTGAGGAATGCTGCAACCAGAGTCACGTGACCACCAAGTGTGTAACTGAACAAACTACCGCAACGTTGAAGATGTGTTTCAGTGTGAAATGATTTGTTTAACCTGTTGCTTCAGATTTGAGAGAAAATGTCCCTTTCTGGGGTAATTTGACCTTGACCCAGGCACTTTTCAGATCTGAAAGTGATGGCCTTTAGGACAATCACAAGGCTGCACAATACAGAGGGAACACTAATCTGTTTCATTCTGCGACTATGTTGTGGTTACACGAGTAATACTTTCCACTAATTAGCTGCTAGCACCAGAAAGGCATTCAGCCTCCCAAACAAATGAGCAAGACTGGGTATGAATATCTTTGCCAGTGCAGTGCCGGGTACAAGGCTGTACATCCCAGTGAGTGGCTGATAGAATAAAACAGCATGTTCCTCGATTTCTCATAATATGTCGTTATTTTTTTCAGCAGCTCACACTCACAAAACCAAAAATACAATGTTTACTGTGATTACAGGTTGGGCAGCACTTGCTGAACAATCCTGAGTGTGCCAATAGCTGCACTCAGAATCAATTGAAGATAATCAGTTGAGTTCATAATACGGCTCAGTTATAGTTGCGAGAAGCACCTTACATTTATACCCAGCGATCCTTTCCCTGCAAAGAAAAGGAGAATTTTCATCCTCAGTGTGAATTCGCTGGTGTAACAGCAGGTGGGGTGAGGTAGTGAATCCTTTCCCACACACAGAACAGATGAATGGCCTCTCTCCAATGTGACTGTATCGATGGTTTTCCAGCAAGTATGGATAATTGAATTCTTTACCACAATCATCACATTTCCATGGTTTCTCCATTTTCCCAGCCCCAATGTGACCGTGTCAATGGGTTTCCAACCGGAATGGATAATTGAATCCTTTACCACAATCCTCACATTTTCACGGTTTGTCCATGGTGCTGGTGTCCTTCTGTCTCTCCAGGTTGGATGATTAGTTGAAGCCTCATCCACATACAGACCATGTGTATGGTTTCTCTCCACTGTGAATGGTGTGGTGTTTTTCAGGCTGTGTAACTGGTTAAAGCTCTATTCACAGTCAGTTCACTGGAGCACTCTCACTTGGCTGTGTGTGTGTGTCTCAGTTCTTTTTCTGTCACATTGAATTTTGAAATTTTCTTCCACTGACAAAACAGGGAACTATTTCTCCCTCCACTGTCAAAATCAATCATAAGCAATCACTGTCAAAAGCAGGTCATGATGAATCGAATGTCTGTGAATCCTCTTCTAGTTCCCTGCAAAAAGAGTTTTAAAAAGTACTTAAGAACAGACAATTTCAGTTTCCACAAAACATTTCTCCATCTCATTTATCTTGAGCTGTAATCCCCATCCCACACACTCTCTCTTGTCCCTGAGCTGAAATCAAACTCATTGCCCCATCTCCACTCTGAGCCCAGCTCCCTCCAGCTGGATTCAGTCCTCCAGACCATGTACAGATTGAGAGTACAATCAAGGAGTCAATTATTTTCCTTCCAAGTCAGGGGACGTGCAGCCCCACTGACTCTGTTGTTACCACAATAGTCACATGTGCTCTGCTCACCAATGAAACACCACGGTGACCATTAACATGGGCCTGTTCCTAGGAAAGGCTCCATTTTATTTGTGCCACAACAGCAGGGGAATTACCTCCTGCACAGGCACAAAGGTATCATCAGTCACAGAAAATAATTGCAGCTGGTGTCTCAAACCTCATTTTACCATTTGCTCCCAGACATTCTCAATTCAATTTTGAAATGTGAACTGAAATCTGGCATTATGTGGTAAATTAAAACACATTTTAATGGTCATTTTCAGAATGACTATTCCCGAGAATTAATTCCCAAGTCAGTGAATTAAAATTCTCATCAGCAATGCAGGTGGCACAGTGGTTAGCACTGCTGCCTCACAGCTCCAGGGACCTGGGTTCGATTCCCAATATGGGTCACTCTCCGTGTGGAGTCTGCCCGTTTTCCCCATGTCTGCGTGGGTTTTCTCCAGATGCTCCGGTTTCCTCCCATCATCCAAAGATGTGCCAGTTAGGTGCATTGGCTATGCTAAATTGCCCCTTAGTGTCCTGGGATGAGTCGGTTAGAGGGATTAGCAGGTTACAGATGTGGGGTTACTGGAATAGGGCCTTTGTGGGATTGTTGTCGGTGCAGACTTGGCCTAATAACTTCCTTCAGCACTGTAGGGATTCTATGAAATACTTTGGGAGAATTGCTATTTTAATGGGTATTTTCACAAATTCTATAAAATGATTTTTCAAAACAAATTAATATTTTCTTCAACAGATGATTAATAAATAAAAGTATTTAATAAAACAACCACCCAGTGTGGGGTTCAGGATTCTAACTCAGGGTTTCTGAGCTCCAGGAACCACGAACTGAACCAGCCGGGAATGGTCTCCACAAAGCTTCCCCAACTCCCTCCCGGGAAAAAGCTGCAAACCCGGGAGCTGCAGCTTTTTACTGGGGGTGTTGGGGCCTCCAGCGGGTGTTTGTGAATCCTCCCCGCCCACCTCCCAGGGTTTCTTTCCTTCCTTCCTTCCCAGAGATCAGAGTCCTCATTGATTTGAGGCCAAAGTGTAACCTCTTATTTATTGTCCCCCTCCCCCATCCTCTGATGTGAACCATCCTCCAGTGGCTGAGCCAGGATGGGGCCGTTAACCTGGGCCTGTTCCCGGGAGGGAGGGAGGGAGAAGCCCCGCAGCTGCAAACCAGGGAGCTGACAATGATTCTGAAGGGTTTGCGGATCCACAAAGTGTTTCCAAATCCTCCCAGCCACCGCCTAACGCTGACTCCGCTTCTCCGGGACAAACAAGCGCCAAGGATAGCAATGACAGTGCGCATGCTCCACATCACAATGCCCGGGGACTGATTGACGGCAGCGCCGGACCAATAGGAAGAGGGGGCGGGGCTGGAGGACCGAGCGGGAGCGGCTGGTCCTCCAACCAATCGGAGTGAATGAGGGGCGGGACCTGAAGCATGCGCAGTGCGGGTAATGGCGACGGATGGCCGGTTTTATCTTGGAAGCGAGATCAATACGAGGTAGAGGGCGGCGCGCGGGGAATGATAAATGTGGCGGGTGGGTGGAGAGACTTTGTAAACATGTTGTTCAAACCCAAACCCCGGAAATGAACTTCCCGGTTCCCCCGCTTTGTACCAAATGGAGCGGCAGCTTGTAGTGTTAGACCCGGGCTGACTGCCGCCATTGAGGCTGCATGTGGGAGGCCGGCAGGGATTGTGATCGGAGAGTGAAGCCCTGACGTCACAATGGAATGGGTGAGAGTGTGACGTCACAATGGAATGGGTGGGAGTGTGACGTCACAATGGAATGGGTGAGAGTGTGACATCACAATGGAATGGGTGAGGGTGTGATGTCACAATGGAATGGGTGAGGGTGTGACGTCACAATGGAATGGGTGAGAGTGTGACGTCACAATGGAATGGGTGAGGGTGTGATGTCACAATGGAATGGGTGAGGGTGTGATGTCACAATGGAATGGGTGAGGGTTCCAGATGAGCTGAGACTGGGCTGGAGTCGGGCGATGGCACTGACATGTGGCCCGGTGGCACAGTGGTTAGTGCAGCTGCCTAACAGCGCCAGGGACCCGGGTTCAATTCCAGCCTCAGGTCGCTGTCTGTGCAGAGTTTCTACATTCTCCCCGTGTCTGTGTGGGTTTCCTCCGGGTGTTCCGGTTTCCTTCCACAGTCCAAAGATGTGCCGGTTAGACGGATTGGCCATGATAAATTGCCACTTGGTATCGGGGAATTAACAGGTAAATATGTGGATAGGGCCTGGATGGGATTGTTGTCGGTGCAGGCTCGATGGGCTGAATGGCCTCCTCCTACACTGTATTTTATTATTCATTATTATTAATTAATTGCAATTCTGATTTCCAGCTGTTTCTGAGTTTTAACTGTATCCTCTATTGTGAACACCGAGGCAAAATACTTGTTCAATTCATCTCCCAGCTCCTTATTTTTCATTATCAATTCCTGGACTCACTTTCTATTAGACAGTTAAGAAATGAGGTGGAGCAAGTGACTGAAGTGTCAGTATTGGGAGCACCAATAGTTTCAAAATAGTTCTTGAAAAAGATAGGACAGGTCCACAGGTCAAGGCCCTAAACTGGAGCAGGGCCACTTTTGTGGGCATTAGGCAGGATCTAGCAGATGTCGATTAGGTGAATTTGTTTGAAGGGAAAGGAATGACTGGCAAATGGGAGGTTTTAAAAGTGTGATATCAAGAGTCCAGGGGCAGTATATTCCTGTTAAGATGCAGGGAAAGAATGGTAAATTTAGGGATCTCTGGCAGACAAGGGACATTGAGGCTCTGGTCAGGTAAAAGAAGGAAGCATACATTGGGTTTAGGAATCGGGGACAAATGAATCACTCTGACTATAAAAAGTATAAGAAAATACTGAAGAGGGAAATCAGGAGGACAAAATGAGGGTATGATATGGATCTGGCAGGTAAGATTAAAGAAAATTCCAAGATGTTCTATCGCTATATTAAGAGTAAAAGGGTGGCCAGAGAGAGAATAGATCCCCTTAAAAATCAGTATGGCCATCTGTGTGTGGAGCCACAGGAGATGGGTGAGATTTTTAATGAATACTTCTCCTCTGTGTTTACTGCGGAGAGCACCATGGGTGCTAAAGAAATAAGGGAAACAAGTGATGATGTCTTGGGCACACGCATGTTACTTGGGAGGAGGTATCTGCAGCCTTATAAAAGGAAATTACTGCGGATGCTGGAATCTGAAACCAAGAGAGAAAATGCTGGAAAATCTCAGCAGGCCTGGCAGCATCTGTAAGGAGAGAAAAGAGCTGATGTTTCTTGTCTAGATGACCCTTTGTCAAAGCTCTGAAACATCAGTTCTTTTCTCTCCATACAGGTGCTGCCAGACCTGCTGAGAATGGGGAGAGAGTGTGTGGAATGGAGATTTACAGCTTTTGGGGAATGAGAGAGGAAAGAATGTTCCATAGAAATAGTCTGTTCTGAATTTCTATCCTGTACTGACACTGATGACTTTTGGAAACTCATTTTACAGGATATTGAAAAAGGAATCACAGGCTGAAATCTCAAACGTCACGTCTCGATCTGACAGAGTCATATTCCTTGGGACCTCAATATCATCGGACTTTGAATCCAGAAGGAGAAATGATTGTCCAGTCTGTCGATTTGAAAAGATTTGAAATGTCAGTGTGAGTGAAAAAGCATCGACACACTGCCACACTCGAGTGAGAGTGTTCCAATGCACTGACTAAAGAGCTTTAACCAGTTACACAGTCTGAATAAATATCACACCATTCACAGCGGGTAGAGACTGTAATCTTGTTCTGTGTGTGGACGAAGTTTCAACTAATTGTCCACCCAAGAGAGAGGCAAGGGCACCTGCACCATGGAGAAACCATGGAAATGTGTGGACTGTGGAAAGGGATACAGAGCCCCATCAGAGCTGGAAGCTCATCGGCGCATCCACACCGGGGAGAGACCATTCACCTGCTCTCAATGTGGGAAGGGATTCATTCAGTTACCCGACCTGCAGTCACACCAGCGAGTTCACACTGGGGAGAGACCATTCACCTGCTCTCAATGTGGGAAGGGATTCACTCAGTTATCCAACTTGCAGACACACCAGCGAGTTCACACTGTAGAGAAACCATTCACCTGCTCTCAGTGTGGAAAGGGATTCACTCGGTCATCCGACCTGCGGAGACACGAGCAAGTTCACACTGGGGAGAGGCCATTCACCTGCTCTGTGTGTGGGAAGGGTTTCAGCGTTTCATCCCAGCTGCTGAGACATCAACAAGTTCACGAGTGATTCCAGGGGTTGGATTCTGCTGTTATTGTTTCTGCTCTCAGTTGCATCCAGGACTGCATTTTGTTCATTCTCACAGTTGGTCAATGGGAAGGGTCAGAGGGTTTCTTTGTGCTGGACTGGCTGGTCTCAGCCTCCAGTGGGCTGATGCTATTTGTGTCTTTTTGCAAATACCTGATTTCAAATGTCACAAGGATCACAGAGTGACAGGGTGTTAGGACGTTTAGAGATATTGAGTCAGAAGAAAACAGAGGTTGGCAGTGCAAAGGTACATTTCTGAATGGAGGGCTGTGACAAGTGACATTCCTCAGGGATCAGTGCTGGGACTTTTGCTGTTTGTAATATATATAAATGATTTGGAGGAAAATGTAACTGGTTTGATTGGTAAGTTTGTGGATGACACAAAGGTTGGTGGAATTGCGGATAGCGATGGGGACTGGCAAAGGATACAGCAGGATATAGATCAGTTGGAGACTTGGGCGGAGAGATGGCAGATGAAGTTTAATCTGGACAAATGTGAGGTAATGCATTTTGGAAGGTCTAATACAGATGGGAAATATACAGTAAATGGAGAACCCTTCAGAGTATTCATAGGCAGAGGGATCTGGGTGTACAGGTGCACTAGGTTATTGAAAGTGGCAATGAGGTGGAGAAGATAATCAAGAAGGCATACGGCATGCTTGCCTTCATCGGCCGGGGCATTGAGTTTTTGGAAGTTTACAAACAGGATCACAAGAATGCTTAAGTAATTAATTTTGGTTACTGTTGTTGTAAAGCACATGCTAAGTTTCTCTGTTTGTGTATGGATGATATTTGTGTGTTGAATGCTTCAAGCTTTGAGGTTTTCTGTCTGTGATTTAAATCAAACAGATTTTTAACAAAGCAAGTGTGATCAATAAAACTTCTTTTGTTCAGAAGTTATGAACCTGGAGCCATGTTTACTGGCCAGAGATAGGATTCCAGGATATTTTACTAAACATGTGGGAATTTTAATCCGGATAAAACTCACTCATGAGAGAATGAGAGTTTTAATTTGTAATGGTTATTTAAAATTTGACACATGTGAAATGATTCTGACCAATCCTGTGTTGGATTGATCTTGGGTTAAACTTCCTGTCAGGTCCAAAGATTTATTCCTGACGCAAGTAACACAAAGAAAGGGAAAATTCTGGAATTGGATACTGAAGAAAAGAGTTTAAAAAGAGAGATTATTAAATAGAAATGTTCCCAGACCATGTGGTCATTAGATTAAAACAAAGGAAGGGTGCTGACGTCCATTTGAGAACTTTTAATCCACCCCATTTCTAACTAAGGGAGTCTATGTACAAAGAAAGCCCAAGAAAGACCCCCCCAAGGGGGGTCTGGAAAGTATCATGATGGGGGCACCTGTCCATGAGATGATCACAAAGCTCCATAATGCCCAGATACTAATTTTATTGAACCTATAATGCATGTAATCTATCACCATTCTGATGAGCTGAGTAACTGGATAAGAATTGATGATATTCTGTGTTGGGTGGAGTTGCACATGGTCAGCCCCTGTGGCTTCTCCCCGCTGGCGTAACTCAATAAACTGTTTGTCGATTGAATCAGGCACAACACACTGGGTACATTCCCACTTCATCCTTGGGAGTGGCCTGATAGGCCATGGTCCAGACTAAATGTGGCCTTTGAGGGGTCGTCGTAAATGTGCATTGAAAATGGTTGGAAGCACAGATCACCAGGAAATGGGTCCACCTTTGCCAGTTGACTCTGCTGTGGGAGTGGAAGAGGAATGTTCATGTACAGATTCTCAAACTACCTCTTCACCTCCCATTCCAGAAACACCATTACAAGATTTACCAGTGGTATTGTACAGGTCGCAATGAAACCACAAAGCTCCTGACAGACTTCCGTATTGTTAAAGACATTACTTTGTTGTATTTCTGTCCTGATGGGGGATTGAAATTTAAGGAGAGGAGAAGTGTTCCAGAGTGTTCTTCTCAACCTCTCTCCCTTCAGAGCAAATGCGGGCTTTAGGCGGGGTTTCAGTCTGCAAGTCCAGGCTGGTTCCAATGCTCCTGTTTCCTTTTGTTTGCCAATGATTTTTAAACTTTGTTATTTATTTATATAAAGAACATCCTGCTTTTAACAACACATTTGACTACCTTATTTGTGGAATGAAGTTCCCACAATTGTAAAGCAGGAGATTAGTTAAATGGACAGCCTGAATTGAGAGACAATTGAAGAATAAATGATTCATTAATACAGTTGTTAGGCTGGAAATGTAAATTTGAACACAAAAGTTTATAACGTTTAGAATTATAAAGATATAAAGAATGTTTAAAATTCTGTGGGAATTATAAAATGTTACCTTCTGGCAGCAACAGAATAGAAAAAAACAGATAACAAGACTTGTTAGCGTGGCACGGTGCCACAATGGTTAGCACTGCTGCGTCACAGTGCCAGTGACCTGGACTCGATTCCCGGCTTGGGTGACTATGTGGAGTCAGCACGTTCTCCCCGTGTCTGCGTGGGTTTCCTCCGGGTGCTCCAGTTTCCTCCCACAGTCCGAAAGACGTGCTGGTTAGGTGCATTAGCCGTGTTAAATTCTCAATCAGTGTATCCGATCAGACGCCAGAGTGTGGCAACTAAGGGATTTTCACAGTAACTTCATTGCAGTGTTAACGTAAGCCTACTGGTGACACTAATAAATAAACTTTAATACTTTCTTAACCTTGACTAGAGGGAATGAATCGTCTCCTGTTCAAGATGTCTCAACATTGAATGACTGATGTTAACCAATTATTGGTCGACACTCAGGCTACCCCAAGCTAAGAGATATCGTTTGAGAGAAAGAATTGTCTTAAAATTCAGACAATGTGTGTAACTAGCTAAAAACCAAACCAGTTTCATTATTGACAAGTTATAGACCAATTGGCTAATTCCCAACAATTGGCTGAGCTGGGCTTTCTACATTTTGAAAGTATAAAAAAGGGGATTCAAGAAACCAATTTGAGCGAAGTTTTTAAAAGTTTAAGGCTTTTTAAAGTTTATTTATTCATGTCACACATTCACACTGCAATGAAGTTACTCTGAAAAGCCCCCAGTCACCACACTCTGGCGCCTGTTCGGGTAAACTGAGGGAGAATTTAGCATGCTCAATGTACCTAACCAGCAAGTCGTTCGGTCTGTGGGAGAAATCCACACAGACTGGGGGAGAATATGCCGACTCTGCACAGACAGTGACCCAAGCCGGGTCCCAGGCGCTGTGAGGCGGCAGTGCTAACCACTGTGCCCTTCAGAGAGGTGTTGAAAGCTGTTGATTTTACAAGTTATCCATGTTTTCAGAGCGGTCACTTTTTGTCCTGGTCTGAGAAGGATGGAGAAAAGTCTGTTCAATTGTTCAAGTTAAGCTTTCTCCTTTTACTGTTAATAGATTCTTTGCTTTTTTTATCCTTCTCTCTTGTTACATTTTTAATCGTTAATAAACTTCCCGAATTCACCATTTAAAGTGTTCTTTCTTGCCATTTGGTTAAGTCACTGGAACCTGGTGTGATTTATGATTAGTGAGGTTATTGTAAACAAGTGAACCCTATAAATCTTCGTTTAAATAAATCAATGTTTTTACAAATGGAATGCTATCCTTTATTACGAGGGAAATTGAACATAGGAAAGAGGATGTAATGCTTCAGTTATGATGTGGAGATGCTGACGTTGGACTGGGGTAAACACGGTAAGAAGTCTCACAACACCAGGTTAAAGTCCAACAAGTTTATTTGGCAGCAAAAGCCACTTGCTTTTGGAGTGCTGCTCCTTCATCAGGTGAGTGGGAGTTCTGTTCACAAACAGGGCACAAAGACTCAGGGATTTTCACAGTAACTTCACTGCAGTGTTAATGTAAGCCTACTTGTGACACTAGTAAATAAACCTTAAAACTTTAGTTAGATGGGCAGAACAGTGGCAAGTGGAATTCAACCCTGAAAAGTTTAGATAATTTTTGGAGGACGAGCAAGGTAACGGAATGCACAATGAATGGTCAGATCCTAGGAAGTACAGAGGATCAGAGGGACCTTGGTGTGCATGTCCATAGATCTCTGAAGACATTAGGACAGTTACATAAGGTGGTTCAGAAGTCACATGGAATACTTGCCTTTATTAACCAAGGCATTGAATATATGGCTGTAGAGATTCACATTCTAATCAGTATTCTGTAACTTGATTTTGTGCCTCTGTATGCCCTGTTTGAGAGCAGATATCCACTCCATCTGACGAAGGAGCAGCACTCTGAAAGCTAATGGCATTTGCTACCAAATAAACCTGTTGGACTTTAACCTGGTGTTGTTAAAACTCTTACTGTGTTTACCCCAGTCCAACGCCGGCATCTTCACATCATTGAATATAAGGGCAGGGAGGTTATGATGGAGCTGTATAAAACACTGGATAGGCCACAGCTGGAGTACTGTGTGCAGTTCTGGTCGCCACACTATAGGAAGGATGTAATTGCACTTGGGAAGGTGCAGAGGAAATTCCCCAGGGTGTTGGCTGGGCTGGAGTGTTTCAGCTATGAGGAGAGGCTGGATAGGCTGGCATTCTTTTTCTTGGAGCAGGGAAGGGTGAGGGGGACCTGATTGAGGTGTATAACATTTTGAGGGGCACAGATAGGGGGGACAGGAAGGAACTTTTCTCTTTAGTTGAGGGGTCAATAACCAGGGGCATGGATTTAATTTCAGGAGCAGGAGGTTTATAGGAGAAGTGAGGAGAAATCTTTTGACCCAGAGGGTGGTGAGAATCTGGAACTCAGTGCCTGAAAGAGTAGTAGAGGTGGGAACCTTCACAACATTTAAGAAGAATTTAGTTAAGCTTTTGAAATGCCATAGCGTACAAGGTTACGCACACAGAGTGGAAAATGGGATTGGAATAGAACAGTCCTTGATGGCCAGCACAAACACGATGGGCCGAAGGGCCTCTTTCCATGCTGTAAAACTCTATGATCACCCACGTTGGCAGCAAATTCAATATCATCATCAGTCACAACCCCCTGTATCTTCACTCACTGAAACAATCCATTTAAAACATTTTTAGTCGAGGAATGTAGCCATATTTCTGTTAGGCTGCAGCCTGCATGGAGATTTCCAGCTGTGTGTGTCCAGAACAGGAAGCAGTGAACATGGATCTGTCAATCAGCCTCAATCAGCACCTTCAGGAGAATTGGGAGGGTGAATATTAGATACAGCAGAGTGAGAATGGAGGGAGAGTGAGTGGGATGGAGATTCACAGCTTTTGGAGAATGAGAGAGGAAAGAATGTTCCAGAGGAACTAGAATTGTTCTGAATTTCTATCCTGTACTGACACTGATCACTTCTGTAAACTCCTTTTACAGGATATTGGAAGGGGAGGATTTACAGACAGAAATCTCAAACCTAATGTCACATCAATATCTGACATCCTCACTCAATTCATCGGGATCTGAATATATCGATCTTTGATTCTCGAAGGAGAAATATTTTCCTGTTCTGTCTGCTTCAAAAACTTTAATCATTTGTGTGACTGGAAAAGCACCAAGGCACTGATACACCCGACTGAGAGCATTCCAGTGCACTGAGAGTGGTAAGAGCTTTAACCAGTTACACTGTCTGAAAATACATCGCAGCATTCACAGCGGGGAGAGACTGTACCCGTGTTCTGTGTGAGATTTAGCTGATTGTTTAACCTGGAGAGTCACAAGGACACCCGCACCATGGAGAAACCGTGGAAATGTGGGGACTGTGGGAAGGGATTCATATCCCCATCTCAGCTGGAAGCTCATCGGCGCAGTCACACTGGGGAGAGACCATTCACTTGCTGTGTCTGTGGCAAGGGATTCAGTCAGTTATCGAATCTGCGGACACACCAGCAAGTTCACACTGGGGAGAGGCCTTTCACCTGCTCTCACTGTGGGGAGGGATTCACTCGGTTATCCAGCCTGCAGACACATCAGCAAGTTCATTCTGGCGAGAGACTGTTCACCTGCTCTCAGTGTGGGAAGAGATTCACTCAGACGTCCCACTTACGAAAACACCAGCGAGTTCACACTGGGGAGAGACCGTTCACCTGCTCTCAGTGTGGGGACGATTCACTCAGTCATCCGCCCTGCGGAGACACCAACGAGTTCACACTGGGGAGAAGCTGTTCAGTTGCTCTCAGTGTCTAAAGGGATTCACTCAATTATCCCACCTGCAGACACATCAGCAAGTTCACACTGGGGAGAGGCCGTTCACCTGCTCTCAGTGTGGAAAGGGGTTCACTCAGTCATCCACCCTGCGGAGACACCAGCGAGTTCACACTGGAGAGAGACCATTCACCTGCTCTCAGTGTGGGAAGGGTTTCAGAGTTTCATCCCAGCTGCTGAGACACCAACAAGTTCACGAGTGATTCCAGGGGTTGGATTCTGCTGTTATTGTTTCTGCTCTCAATTACATCCAGGACTGCATTTTGTTCATTCTCACAGTTGGTCAATGGGGAGGGTTGGAGGGTTTCTTTCTGCTGGACTGGCCGGTCTCATGACTTTGCCTCCAGTGGGCTGAGTCTTGTTGCGAATACCTGGTTTCAAATTTCACACGGATCACAGAGTGACAGGGTGTTAGGAAGTTAAGACATGTTCAGTCAGCATTTCTATTTGAAGCACCGCCTAAATGCCAATCGAATTTCCTTTGCAATAGTTTGTTGTTTCCACTTCCTCCACGCTCGTAGGCAGCGAGTTCCAGAACATTACCATTCGCTGCATCAAAATATTCTTCCTCACATCCCCCCCCCCTGCATCTCTGACCCAAAACCATAAATCTGTGTCCCCCTCGTCCTTGTCCCGTCAGCTAATGGGAACAGCTTTTCTTTGTCCAACTTATCTCAACCTGTCAGAATTTTGTCCACCTATATCAAATCTCCCCCTCAACCTCCTTTGCTCCATGGAGAACCCCAGCCTGACATTGACAATAAAGAACAAACTGGTGACAGTCTGGAATGTGTAGCTGGAAAACCCTCCCTAACAGCACTGTGGGTGTACTTACACCTCAGGCATTGTAGTAGTTCAAGAAGGCAGTGTTGGGGTTGACCATGGCTGAGGCAGATCCATACAGCCACATATTCTGTTATAATTGAAGGACTGCAGATTGAATGTGAGGCATTATGGGACTGGACTATCTTGACCACATTCCTGTGACTGCTCAGTTTCTGCAATCACGGACCATTAAAGCTGCTTAGCAGGGCCCCGATAGAGGACGTGGTGAGAATATTTACTCAGAATGAGTTAGAATTAAACTTATTCCAGAACACTGGCTGGTGTTCAGCAGCTGATATACCCGAATTTGTAAAAAGAGAGTCTGACCAATCAACAAACCACGGTAGGTAGTCGGTTAAGAAGTGAAGAAGCGTTCTCAGGCATTGTTTAAATTATTTTATCATAAATTTGTGATGAGAACTGTGAGGGACTTGTGACCCAATAGTCGGTGAGGTGACGGTATACTCCAAGTAGCACTGGACTGAAAAGCAGACCTCTGAGAGTCGATTCTAATGGTTATAATCCTACCCAAGCATGGTCAGTGAAAAATCAGAGCTCAAGTGGGGACCGGACAGGTCTCTTACCTGCCATTTGGAAACTAAAAAGAAGAAACATATTGATAAAATAATTAGAGAATAGAGCCAACGTTTCAAGTCTGAATGACACTTCGTAAGAGCTCTTATGAAGGGACATCTAGACTCGAAATATTGGCTCTATTCTCTCTCCACAGATGCTATCAGACCCGCTGAGATTTTCCAGCATTTTCTGGGGGTTTTTTCAGATTCCAGCATCCACAGTATTTCACTTTTATGAGAAAATGATTCGGTCTGATTGGAATCCCCACGACCCTCTCGCATTGTTCTGACTCTACCAGCTGGGCTGTGGAATTAATTGGATAGATCTTCCAGAGAGCCAGCAGAGACATAATGGGCCAAATGATTTCTATTTATGCTGTATCATTCTCTAAAAGAGTGAATATTCAGTATCAGGGACAGAGAGAAGAACCAGTGACTGTGCGATTGAACCCAGCCAGAATCAGCACCATAAAGGGAGGAGTGAGAGGGAAACGGTGTAAAAGCTTTGAAACATTACATGGTCCTGCAGCAGAACTTTGAGAAATGGAGCACAGCAATGTACCAATTCTCAATAATTCATTAATTTACCTCAAATGCTAACAATGTTATTTTGAATTAACTGTATGAGGTTTCAATGGCGGTTATTACCCAGCATTCACTGCGGGTGTGAAAGTGCCCTATTCACTCCACAGGAGCCCAGTGCGCAGGCGCAGCGCTGTATCTGGGGCATGCGCAGTGCCACTTTGCTCGGAGCCCTGCGAGTACTGGGGACGCTTATTTCAAGGGGTGAGAATCGGTGGGGCGGAGGGAGGAATGGAACCGGGAGTCGGGGTGGGCAGGGAGCAGAGGCTTCACAAACATCTGCTGCAGGCCGCAAGGCCTGAATTAGAGCCTTCTGGTCCCGGGTTTGCAGCTCCGGGGATTTTATCCGAGGATCAGGCCCAGTGCCGTAGCCGCCATTTTTGTTTAGCGGGGAGCAGAGCGCATGCGCGGCCAGTGGGCGGAGCTTCAGGATTTGGGTGACCAGGAGAGACAATGTTTGAGTCATTGACTGACAGGCCGGGTTCATGGATGCTGCCTTTCCCGGGGGAAGGTGCTGCAGGGGGAATGTGCGGCCATTGGAATAACAGAATAAAAACATGATCAAAATTAGGAGCAGGAGGGGGCATCTAGACCCATCGAGGCTGCTCCGCCATTCAGTAAACACATGACTTAACTCAATTTTCCTCCAGCCCCAACCTCTCTATCTCATCACTCCCTGGTCGGTAAAATGGTATATAACACACCTTTGAATATACTCAATGAGCCGGCCTCTACTGTTCAATGAGGGAGAGAGTTTCACAGCTTACTGAACTTCTGAGAGAAGCAATTTCTCCTCATCTCTGTCTTAGAAACTTATTTTTAAATTGTTCTCGCAGTTCCAGATTCCCTGTTGAGGGGTAAACCCTTTCAGCGTTGACTCTGTCAAGCACCTTCAGAATCTCATATGTTTCAGTAAGATCACATCTCATTTATTTAAAATCCAATGAGCATAGATGCACCCTGCCTAACCTTTCCTCATAAAACAGACCCCTTCATGCCCAAAATCAGCGAGTGAACATTGTCTGAATTGCTTCCAATGTAAGTATATTCCATCTTAAGTAATCTTATGCTAGAAAACAGGAGGGGAGAATGTTATGGATTTATATTCAGGACTGACAAATGACTGTTGGAGGTGACACAGTGGTTAGCACTTCTGTCTCATAGCGCCAGAGACCCGGTTCAATTCCAGCCTCGGGTGATTGTCTGTATGGAGTTTGCACATTCTCCCTCTGTCCATGTGGGTTTCCTCTGGGTGCTCTGGTTTCCTCCCACATTCCAAAGATGTGCAGGTTAGGTTGATCGATAGTGCTAAATTGTCCCTTTGTGTCCCAAGATGAGGGGGAAGGAAAGGGGAGGATTAGTGATGTACGTACATCAGGTTACAGGGATAGGGTCTGAGTAAAGGTGCTGTTAGAAACTTGGTGCAGACTCAATGGCCTAAAAGGCCTCCTTCTGCACTGCAGAAATTCTGTGATTTTGGAATCTCCTTGGTTCGAAGAAGAGGATTTTCAAGCAATCTCAAACCCCCAAAAAATGTGTATCTCTTAATTTCAAGCCACAATTAACACATGACTCTTGTAATCTCCTTTTGCAGGGAGTTAGAATATTTGAAGATTGCAATTCTTCTCTGATTCCAGTGCTTCTGACATCTTTCCAGCCGCAGGTTTCAAATTAGAAAACACTGAAATTGTTTCAGAGGTGAGTATTGTTGAACATTTACCTATAATTTTGAATTTTCCTGCTGTGCTCTGTTATCTGTACTCTGGTTCCACGTCTCTGGGGCTGGTGTGACTCCGTTACTGTGGATCTGAATCCATGTCCATCCATTGCTTTGTTTCACCTCTGCCCTCCCTGATCACCTCTCTGTCATTGTCGGTTCAGAGAAGGATCTGCAGGCTAATACCTGGGATGAAGGCGTTGTTTTGTGAGATAAGTTTGGGCCTGTACTGACTGGAGTTTAGAGGTGATCATAGTATTGACATCAGATTGTGAGGTAGTGATTAGTGTAGATGAAGAGAGGATGTTTCCAATGTTGGGGATTCTAGAATTAGTCGGCAGATTGTCAAAATAACGGGTCCCCCATTTCTGATGGTGAGGAGGAGAAATGTCTTCCCTCAGAGGGCCGTTAGTCTTTGCAATTCTCTTCCCCAGAGAGCAGTGGAAGCTGCATCATTAAATATACTCAAAACACAGAGATTTTTGATTGAAAAGGGAGTCAAGGGTGACAGGAAGAAAAGTGGAGTTCAGATCACAATCAGATCAGCCATGATCTTGATGGGGAGGTGATGGCCTTGTGGTATTATTGCTGGACTATTCATTCAGAAACTCAGCGAATGTTCTGGGGACCCGGGTTTGAATCCTGTCATTGAATCATAGAAATCCTACAGTACAGAAGGAGGCCATTCAGCCCATCGAGTCTGCACCGACAATCCCACCCCACAACAGCTGGTGGAATTTGAATTCAATTAAAAATATCTGGAATTAAGAAATTACTGATGACCATGAAACCCTTGTCAATTGTCGGAAAAACCTATCTGGTTCACAAATGTCCTTTAGGGAATGAAATCTGCCATCCTTAACTGGTCTGGCCGACATGTGACTCCAAAGCCAGAACAATGTGGTTGACTTTCAACTGCCCTCCAAGGGCAACTAGGGATGGGTAATAAATGCTGGCCAGCCAGCAACATCCATGTCCCATAAATGAATTTTAAAAATTCAATTGAACAGCTTGGTGGGCTGAAGTTCTAACTATTTCTTACGATCTGTCAGGAACATGAAATGGTGAGTGTCGATCAGCATTAATTAGCACCTTCAGGAGAATTGGGTCGTGTATATTAAAGTTTAAAGTTTATTTATTAGTCACAAGTAAGGTTTATATTAACACTGCAATGAAGTTACTGTGAAATTCCCCTAGTCGTCACACTCCCGCACCTGTTCGGGTCAATGCACCTAATCAACACGTCTTTCAGAATGTGGGAGGAAACCCACGCAGACACGGGGAGAACGTGCAAACTCCACACAGACAGTGACCCAAGCCGGAAATCGAACCCGGGTCCCTGGCACTGTGAGGCAGCAGTGCTAACCACTGTGCCACTGTGCCGCAGAATGCTAAATGGAATGAGAGAGAGAGAGTGTATGTGTGAGGGGCGTGGGTGGAGATTTAAAGAATGTTCCATAGAAACTACAATTGTCTGTTTTGAATTTCTATCATGTGCTGACAGTGATGATTTTTGTAAACTCCTTTCAGTGGATATTGGAAGGAGAGGTTTGGAAAATGGAAATCTCAAAAGAGTCACTTGATTCATAAGGACGTGAAAATCATCAGCCTTTTTAACACCAGTGTGAGTGGAAAAGCACTGAGATTCTCACACCCGTATCAGAGTGTTCCAGTGCACTGATTGTGGAAAGACACAAGGACTCAGACACCATGGAGAAACCATGGAAATGTGGAGACTGTGGGAAGGGATTCAGAGCCCCATCTGAGGTGGAATCTCATCGACGCAGTCACACCGGGGAGAGACCGTTCATATGCTGCACTTGTGGGAAGGGATTCAATCATTCATCGAATCTGCTGAGACACCAGTGAATTCACGCTGAGGAGAGGCTAGTCACCTGCTCACAGTGTGGGAAGGGAGTCAGAGATTCATCCATCCCGTTGCGCGGGGGGGGGGGGGGGGGGGGGGAAGGGAGGGGAAAGAGAAAGATTGAGAGAGAAAGAATCCAACCCCTGTAATCACTTGTGAACTTGCTGGTGTCTCTGCAGGTTGGATGACCGATTGAATCCCTTCCCACACACAGAGCAGGTGAACGGTCTCTCCCCGGTGTGAACTCGCTGGTGTCTCCGCCGTGTGGATGACCTCCTAAACCTCTTTGTGCAGTGAGAGCAGCTAAACGGTCTCTCGTCAGTGTGAATGGGTTGGTGGACCATCAGTTCCCGAGAGCTTTTGAAGCCACTCCCACAGTCAGAGCATTGAAAGGGTCTGTCTTGGGTGTGAGTGACCTTGTGGCTCAACAGGTTGGGCAACTGAGTGAATCCCTTCCCACACACAGAGCAGGTGAATGGCCTCTCCCCAGTGTGAACTGCCTGGTGTAATTGTAAATGGGATAACTGAGTGAATCCCTTCCCACACACACAGCAGGTGAATGTTCTCTCCCCAGTGTGACTGCGCCGATGAGTTTCCAGTGCAGATGGGAACCTGAATCTTTTCCCACAGTCCCCACATTTACACAATTTCTCCATGGTGCGGGTGTCCCTGTGACTCTCCAGGTTTGACAATCAGTTCAGTTACAACATAACATGGGTGCGGTCTCTCTGCTGCAATGTATTTTCAGGCTGTTTAACTGGTTAAAGTTCTTTCCACAGTCACTCAGGTGTGTGCATGTTTCAGTGTGTGTGTGTCTCGGTGCTTTTCCAGTCACACTGATGTTTAAAATCTCCTGAAGCAGACAGAGCAGAGAAACATTTCCATTCTAGACTCAAAGGTCAATGATATTCAGGTCCCAATGAACTGAGTGACTATGTTAGATTTTGATGTGAAGTTTGGTTTGATATTCGTCTTTAAATCTTCACCTTCTGATATCCTGCAAAAGGAATTTACAAAAGTCATCAGTGTCAGTACAGGATAGAAATTCAGAACAGACAGGTTCTAGTTTCTATGGAACATTCTTTTCTCTCTCATTCCCCAAAGTCTTCCCCTGGAGTGCAGCCTAAGACACAAAACATCAATGGTGGAGAACACCCGATATTGCGCAATTTGATTAACCATGTCAGATATGCGGGGAAGGGGGTACGCGTCCAGCTGCCTGTATCGGTTAATCATAGAAATCATAGAAACCCGACAGTGCAGAAGGAGGCCATTCGGCCCATCGAGTCTGCACCAACCACAATTCCACCCAGGCCCTACCCCCACATATTTTACCCGCTAATCCCTCTAACCTACACATCCCAGGACTCTAAGGGGCAATTTTTTTAACCTGGCCAATCAACCTAACCCGCACATCTTTGGATAGTCTGACTATAGTCAATGACCATTCGATGTTTCTCTCCAGTTTTAACAACTACTACTTGGGCTCTCCAGGGGCTGGTACTGGCCTCAATGATCCCCTCCCCTAGGAGCCGTTGCACTTCGGAACTGATGAAAGCTCTGTCTCCAGCACTGTACCGTCTGTTCTTGGTGGCGATGGGCTTGCAATCGGGGGTGAGATTTTCAAACAGTGAGGGAGGGGCGACTTTAAGGGTCAAGAGGCTGCAGGTGGTGCGCGGTGGGCGATCTAAGAACTGCTGATTGCAAACGGAGAGCGGGGGGAAAGGCCCATTATACTCCATGGTAACGCTCTTAAGGTGACTCAGGAAATCTAGCCCCAGGAGTACGGCAGCGCAGAGTTGTGGCAGCACGAGGAGCCTGAAATTTTTGTACACTGTGCCCCCTACAGTCAGGGTCGCCACGCAGTACCCAAGGACATCCACCGAGTGGGACTTTGAAGCCATGGAGATCGTTTGCTTCACTGGCAGAACTGAAAGGGCACAGTGACTCACTGTGTTAGGGTGAATAAAGCTCTCCGTACTCCGACAGTCAAACAAACAGTTTGTAATGTGACCGTTTACCTCGATGTCCATCATGGACCTGGCGAGTTGGTGAGGCCAGGATTGGTCCAGCGTAATCGAAGCCACCGTTGGATTTTGCGAGTAGTCGCACGCGGCTGATGACGTCCAAGATGGCGGCCTACACGCGGTCGATGGCATCCAAGATGGCGGCCCGCACGGCCCACATGCGGCTGATGGCATCCAAGATGGCGGCCCGCACGGCTCACACACGGCTACTGGCGCCCAAGATGGTGGCCCCCTCGGGTCACACGTGGCGCTACTGGGCTTGGAGGTCGATTTTGCTCTGCATACCTTCACGTAATGGCCCTTCTTTCCACACCCGGAGCAGATTGCATCCTTCGCCGGGCGGCATTGTCGGGGTGCTTCCCCAGGCCACAGAAGTAGCACTTCGGGCCTCCGGAGACTGCCGCAGCGGTTGGGTCATTGGTGGGACGTGGCGTGGCATAGGCCTACGGCCCTCCCGAGTACAGAGGTGGCGGCGGCCGCAGTGTCCACGATGCGCCCCCGTGGTCAGGGGTGTAGGCCTCGAGATTACGGGAGGCCACCTCTAACGAGTAGGCAAGTGCCACAATCTTTTGTAGGTGCAGCCCATCCTGTTCCAGCAGTCGTTGTCGGATATAGTTTGACCTGATACCTGTGACATAGGCATCTCTGATTAAGTCCTCAGTGTTTTGGGCGGCTGTTACGGTCATGCAGTTGCAGGCCCTGCCAATGCTCGCAACGCACGCAGGAATTGATCACCCGATTCTCCTGGCTGTTGTCTGCAAGTAGCCAGAAGATGTCTGGCGTAGATTTCATTAGACTGTTTGTTGTACTGGCCTTTTAAAAGTTCAATCGCATCCTTGTAAGTTTCAGCGTCTCTAATCATCGAGAATACTTGATCGCTTACCCAGGCGTGGAGCACGTGTAGCTTGTCGGTGTCGGTCCGGACGACGGAGGAGGAGGTGAGGAAAGTTTTGAAACAGCGCAGCCAGTGATCGAAGCTGTTAGAGGCTCTGACAGCTTGAGGGTCCAGTTCGAGTTTGTCGGGTTTTAGTATCGGCTCCATCCCAAAACTTTTGCTAATAAAATTGATGCACCATCAATCGAGCAAAGACTAGTTTGTATGCAAGAACAAATAGGCTTTTAATAGCAAAAGACTTGGAGCACACTCATGCCGATGAACTGGTCCGTCCAGAGACTGAGGCAGGGGGGTGGGGAGCAGTCGCCTTTATACCTGGACCGGGGGGGGAGGAGTCTCAGGTAGGGCCGGCAGGGATGTGTCCAGGCATGTCACATATACAGGTAATAAGCTAACGGTGGTTTACCACAGCAAGTCAGAACAGTTAAGGCTATGGGCCAGGTGCTGGTAAATGGGATTAGGTGGGAAGTCAGGCATTTCTTGCATGTCAGTGCAGACTCGATGGGCTGAAGGGCCTTTTCTGCACTGTACGATTCTATGATGAGGCAATTCAGTTAGTTGGAGAGACTGGAGCAGCTGAAATTTCTCTCTTTAGATCAGCCAGACATCAGGGCTTGGAATGGGGCCATTCGGGCTACTGATTCAATGCTGGCTCTCTGCAGAGCAAACCCTGACCCCGTTCTATAGACAGATCCATGCTCACTGCTTCCTGTCCTGGATGAGCAGAAACTGATAGCCAAGTTCCGCACATATGAGGACAGCCTCAACCGGGATCTTGGGTTCATGTCACACTATCTGTAACCCCCACAGCTTGTCTGGACTTGCAGAATCTCACTGGCTGTCCTGTCTGGAGACAATACACATCTCTTTAACCTGTGCTTAATGCTCCCTCCATTCACATTGTTTGTACCTTTAAGACTTGATTATCTGTAAAGACTGCATTCCAATCATTGTTCTGTAAATTGAGTTTGTGTCTCTGTATGCCCTGTTTGTGAGTATTTCTCCACTCCACCTGATGATGGGGCAGCGCTCCGAAAGCGAGTGGTATTTGCTACCAAATAAACCTGTTGGACTTTAACCTGGTGTTGTGAGACTTCTTACTCCTGTCCTGGACACAGAGAGCTGGAAATCCCCATGCAGGCGGCCAGACAGATATATGTCTATCTGACTGGACTAACAATGTGTGGAATGTACAGACTGGGGGAACAATGGGTGGGGGCGGGGCTCCCGGGTCCGCGCGCCTGAACCCGGAGACGTCACCGCGGAGCAGAGTGATTGCTATTGGCTGATTCAGGCAGGGCTCCATTGTGCCGTCACAATGACTCAGAGGGGCGTTCCCAGCACACACTGTCCCATTGGCAGCAATATCACTGGTTACAGAAGCAGCACACTGCGGATTGGACACCAGCTCAGCGCGGCTGGAGGTCAAAGCCCCGCCCACCCCCACGTGGGCTCGGGTTCCGCCCCCTCATTTTCCACATGCGGCAGATTGACCAATGGCAACGCGTGGAGGACCAGATGGGCGCTGGTCCTCCAGCCAATCAGAGTCTGGGACTTGTGTGCATGGCCGCATGGAGCTACCTCCATTGTTGCCCAGCAAAGCTGCTGCTCCTCTCTCTCTGAATGAAGATTGAGCTTCAGACAGATTAATATTGTACTGTCGCTACCTTAGATATTTCCAGTCATTCATCTCTTGCCTATTAGAGTCATTCGTTTTTGGATTTCTTCTCCACAGGGATCAGTGGAGGTTGAGGGCCATTGAATATATTCCAGGGTGAGTTACACTGATTTTTGATTGATAAAGGTGTCAAGCGTTATGGGAAACAGGTAGGGAAATGGAGAGAAAGTTAAGATGAGGAGGGATTTCCTCACTCAAGTATGTGGTGACGTTTTGGAATTATGCACCCCAGAGGACTGTGGAGCCTCAGTCATCGAGAAATTTCAAGCCGGAGATTGATAAGTTTTGAGATATTGAAGACATTGAGTGATCTGGGGGAGAGCATGGGAAATGGTGCTGAGGTAGATCGGCCAATTCTCACTGAATGGTTGTGGCAATTCGGTGGGCTGAATAGCCAACTGTTGCTTCTATTTCTTTTGATTTCTATGTGCTGGAGTGGAAGCAGTGAGCATGGATCTGTCAATCAGCCTCAATCAGCACCTTCAGGAGAATTGGGAGGGTGAATATTAGATACAGCAGAGTGAGAATGGAGGGAGAGTGAGTGGGGTGGAGATTCACGGCTTTTGGGGAATGAGAGAGGAAAGAATGCTCCATAGAAACTGGAATTGTCTGTTCTGAATTTCTGTTCTGACACTGATGACTTTTGTAAACTCGTTTTACAGGATGTTGAAAGAGGAATCACAGGCAGAAATCTCAAAAGTCACATCGAGACCTAACAGAATCATATTCCTTGGGAGCTGAATATCATCGGCCTTTGAATCTAGAAGGAGAAATGGTTGTCCGGTCTGTTGATTTGAAAAGATTTCAAACATCAGTGTGACTGGAAAAGCACCAACAGCGTTCCAGTGCACTGACTAAAGAGCTTTAACCAGTTACACAGCCTGAATAAATATCACACCATTCGCAGCTGGGAGAGACTGTACTTGTGTTCTGTGTGTGGACGAGGCTTCAACTGAGGCAAGATCACCTGCACCATGGAGAAACCATGGAAATGTGGGGACTGTGGGAAGGGATACGGAGCCCCATCTAAGCTGGAAATTCATCGGCGCAGCCATACTGGGGAGAAGCCATTCATCTGCTCTCAGTGTAAGAAGGGATTTAATTATTTATCCAGCCTACGGATGCACCAGCGAGTTCACACTGGGGAGAGGCCATTCACCTGCTCTCAGTGTGGGGAGGGATTCACTCAGTTATCCAACCTGCGGACACACCAGCGAGTTCACACTGGAGAGAAACCATTCACCTGCTCTCAGTGTGGGAAGGGATTCACTCGGTCATCCCACCTGCAGACACACCAGCGAGTTCACACCGGGGAGAGGCCATTCACCTGCTCTCAGTGTGGGCAAGAACTCACTCAGTCATCCAACCTGCAGTCACACCAGCGAGTTCACACTGGAGAGAGGCCATTCACCTGCTCTCAGTGTGGGAAGGGATTCACTCAGTCGTCGCATCTGCGGACACACCAGCGAATTCACACCAGGGAGAGGCCATTCACCTGCTCTCAGTGTGGGAAGGGATTCACTCGGTCAGCCGACCTGCAGAGACACCAGCAAATTCACACCAGGGAGAGGCCGTTCACCTGCCCTCAGTGTGGGAAGGGATTCACTCAGTCAGCCGACCTGCAGAGACACCAGCGAGTTCACACTGGGGAGAAACCATTCACCTGCTCTCAGTGTGGGAAGGGATTCACTCAGTCATCCGACCTGCGGACACACCAGCGAGTTCACACTGGGGAGAGGCCGTTCACCTGCTCTCAGTGTGGGAAGGGATTCACAGTTTCATCCCGGCTGCTGAGACACCAACAAGTTCACGAGTGATTCCAGGGGTTGGATTCTGCTGTTATTGTTTCTGCTCTCAGTTGCATCCAGGACTGCGTTTTGTTCATTCTCACAGTTGGTCAATGGGGAGGGTCGGAGGGTTTCTTTCTGCTGGACTGGCCGGTCTCAGCCTCCAGTGGGCTGATGCTCTTTGAGTCAAATATCACAAGGATCTCAGAGTGACATGACAGAGTGACAGAGTGACAGAGTGACAGGGTGACAAGGTGACAGGGTGACGGGGTGACAGGGTGACGGGGTGACAGAGTGACGGGGTGACGGGGTGACGGAGTGACAGGGTGTTAAGTTCAGAAATATTTAGTCAGCAGAAGACAGAGGGTAGCAGTGAAACGATGCGTTTCTGAATGGAGGGCTGTGACTAGTGGCGTCCCTCAGGGATCAGTGCTGGGACCTTTGCTGTTTGTAATATATACAAATGATTTGGAGGAAAATGTTTGTGGACGACACAAAGGTTGTTGGATTTGCGGATAGCGATGAGGACCATCAGAGGATACAGCAGGATATACATCAGTTGGGTGGAGAGATGGCAGATGGAGTTTAATCCGGATAAATGTGAGGTAATGCATGTTGGAAGGTCTAATACAGATAGGAAATATACAGTAAATGGCAGAACCCTGCAGGGTATTGATAGGCAGAGGGACCTGGGTTTACAGGTACACAGGTTACTGAAAGTGGCAACACAGTTGGAGAAGGTAGTGAAGAAGGCATACGGCATGCTTGCCTTCATCGGCTGGGGCATTGAATGTAAAAATTGGCAAATCATGTTGCAGCTTTATAAAACCTTAATTAGGCCACACTTGGAATATAGTGCGGCATAATTATATAGTGCAGCATGAACTCTGTCCATGCCTCTCATAATCTTGTAAACTTCTATCAGGTCACCCCTCAACTCCGCTGTTCCAGTGAGAACAAACCACGTTTCTCCAACCTCTCCTCATAGCTAATGCCCTCCATACCAGGTAACATCCTGGTAAATCTTTTCTGTACCCTCTCCAAAGCCACCATATCCTTCTGGTAGTGTGGCGACCAGAATTGAACACTATATTCCAAGTGCAGCCTAACTAAGCTTCTATAAAGCTGCAACATGACTTGCCAATTTTTAAACTCAGTGCCCCGGCCGATGAAGGCAAGCATGCCGTATGCCTTCTTGACTACCTTCTCCACCTGCATTGCCACTTTCAGTGACCTGTGTACCTGTATACCCAGGTCCCTTGACCTATTTTAAGGGTTCTGCCATTTACTGTATATTTCCTTTTTGGATTAGACCTTCCAAAATGCATTATCTCACATTTGTCCGGATTAAACTCCATCTGCCACCTCTCCGCCCAAGTCTCCAACTGATCTATATCCTGCTGTATCCTCTGATGGTCCTCATCGCTATCTGGAAATCCACTAACCTTTGTGTCATCTGCAAACTTACGAATCAATCCAGTTACATTTTCCTCCAAATCATTTATATATATATTACAAACAGCAAAGGTCCCAGCACTGATCCCTGAGGGACGCCACTTGTCACAGTCCTCCATTCAGAAATGCACCCTTCCACTGCTACCCTCTGTCTTCTTTGACTGAGCCAGTTTTGTATCCACGTAGCCAGCTCACCTCTGATCCCATGCAACTTTACCTTCTGCACCAGTCTGCCATGAGGGACCTTGTCAAAGGCCTTACTGAAGTCCAAGTAGACAACATCCACTGCCCTATCCTCATCAATCATCTTCGTCACTTCCTGGAAAAACTCGATCAAGTTAGTGAGACATGACCTCCGCTTCACAAAACCATGTTGCCTCTCACTAATACGTCCACTTATTTCCAAGTGGGAATAAATGCTGTCTTGAAGAATCCTCTCCAGTAATTTCCTGACCACTGATGTATGGCTCACCAGCCTGTAATTACCCTGGATTATTCTTGCTACCCTTCTTAAACAAAGGAACAACATTGGCTACTCTCCAATCCTCTGGGACCTCCCCTGAGACTGATCGCCAAGTTCCGCACACATGAGGACGTCCTCAACCGGGATCTTGGGTTCATGTCACACTATCTGTAACCCCTACGACTTGCCTGGGCTTGCAAAATCTCACTAACTGTCCTGTCTGGAGACAACACACATCTCTTTAACCTGTGCTTAGCCCTCTCTCCACTCACAGTGTCTGTACCTTTAAGACTTGATTACCTGTAAAGACTCGCATTCCAACCATTATTTTGTAAATTGAGTTTGTGTCTTTATATGCCCTGTTTGTGAACAGAACTCCCACTTATCTGACGAAGGAGCAGCGCTCCGAAAGCTGTGGCTTTTGCTACCAAATAAACCTGTTGGACTTTCACCTGGTGTTGTGAGACTTCTTACTGTGTGTACCTCCTCTGTAGCCAGTGAGGATACAAAGATTTCTCTCAAGGCCCCAGCAATTTCCTCCTTTGCTTCTCTCAGTATTCTGGGGTATATCCCTTTAGGCCCTGGGGACTTGTCTACCTTAATGTTTCTCAAGAACCCCAATACCTCCTCCTTTTCGATCTCAAGATGACTCGAACTATCGACACACCCTTTCCCAGACTCATCATCCACCAAGTCCTTCTCTTTGGTGAATACTGACGCAAAGTACTCATTTAATACCTCGCCCATTTCCTCTGGCTCCAAACACAGATTCCCTCCCTTGTCCTTGAATGGGTCAACCCTCTCCCTGGCTACCCTCTTGCTCTTTATATATGTATAAAAATTCTTGGGATTTTCCTTAATCCTGCTGGCCAAGGCTTTTTCGTGACCCCTTTTAGCCCTCCTTACTCATTGCTTAAATTTCTTTCTACTTTCCTTGTATTCCACACTGGCTTCGTGTGTTCCCAGCTTTCTCGCTTTGACAAATGCTTCCTATTTCTCTTTGACGAGACTCACAATATCTCTCGATATCCAAGGTTCCCAAAACTTGCCATACTTATCCTTCATCCGAACAGGAATGTGCCGGTCCTGAATCCCTATCAACTTACACTCTCCTTATAACTCAAACCATCAAGTCCCGGTAACATCCTGATAAATCTTTTCTGCACTCTTTCTAGTTTAATAATATCCTTTCTATAATAAGGTGACCAGAACTGTACATAGTATTCCAAGTGTGGCCTTACCAATGTCTTGTACAACTTCAACAAGACATCCTAACTCCTGTATTCAATATTCTGACCAATGAAACCAAGCATGCTGAAAGCTTTCTTCACCACTCTGTCCACCTGTGACTCCACTTCCAAGGAGCCGTGAACCTGTGCCCCTCAATCTCTTTGTCCTGTAACTCTCCCCAATGCCCTACCATTAACTGAGTAAGTCCTGCCCTGGTTCGATCGACCAAAATGCATCACCTCGCATTTATCTAAATTAAATTCTATCTGCCATTCGTCAGCCCACTGGCCCAATTGATCGAGATCCTGTTGCAATCCTGGATAACCTTCTTCACTGTCCACTATGCCACCAATCTTGGTGTCATCTGCAAACTTACTCACCAAGCATGCTAAATTCTCATCCAAATCACCAATATAAATGACAAATAACAGGGGACCCATTACTGATCCCTGAGGCACACCACTGGTCACAGGCCTCCAGTTTGAAAAACAACCCTCTCCAACCACCCTCTGGCTTCTGTCATCAAGAAGCCAATTTTGTATCCATTTATCTACCTCACCCTTGATCCCGTGAGATTAAACCTTATGCAACAACCTACCATGCGGTACCTTGTCAAAGGCCTTGCTAAAGTCCATGTTGACAACATCAACTACACTGCCCTCATCTACCGTCTTAGTTACCCCTTCAAAAAACTCAATCAAATTTGTGAGACATAATGTTCCACTCACAAAGCTATGCTGACCGTCCCTAATCAGTCCTTGCATCTCAAAACGCCATTAGATCCTCTCAAAATACCTTCAAACAACTTACCCAGATGTGAGGCTCACTGGCCTGCAGTTCCCAGGCTTTTCTCTGCAGCCCTTTTTAAACAAAGGCACAAAATTTTCCACCCTCCAATCTTCAGGCACCTCACCTGTGATTCTATGATTCTATGATTATTGATGATTCAAATATCTCTGCTCGGGGACCCACAATTTTCTCCCTAGCCTCCCAAAGTGTCCTGGGATACACTTCATCAGATCCCAGGGATTTATCTATCTTGATGCACTTTAAAATTTCCAGCACCTCCTTCTCTGTGATATGTACACTCCTCAGGACATCACTGTTTATTTCCCCGAGTTCCCTAACATCCATGCTTTTCTCAACAGTAAATACTGATGAGAAATACTCATTCAGGATCTCACCCATCTCTTGTTTTATGTGGATGTTTGTAAATGTGTTTTATCATTGTTTTGGGCTACATTTGTTAAGGTTTATCTTTCTGGGGTTTAACCTTACCGTGAGTCTTTAATTAAAGGCATTCCTGGAAGTTTAAAAACAGAACCACAAGAACGCTTAAGGAATTTATTTTGGTTATTGTTGGTGTAAAGCACATGCGAAGATCCTCTGCTTGTGTCTGTATGATATTTGTGTGTTGAACACTTCAAGCTTTGAGGTTTTGTGTCTGTGATTTAAATCAAATGGACTTTAAAATGGAAGTGTCATTAATAAAGCTTTTTTTTCAAAAGTTATGAACTTGGACCCATATTTACTGGCCAGGGATATGTTTCCAGGACATTTTACTGAACATGTGGGAATGTTAATCCGGATAAATTCACACATGTGAGAATGAGAGTTTTAATTTGTAATAGTTATTTAAAATTTGGGACATGTGAAATGATTCTGACCAATCTTGTGTTGGATTGATCTTGGGTTAAAGTTCCTGTCAGGTCCAAAGATTTATTCCTGATGCAATTAACACAATGAAAAGGAAATTGGATACTGAAGGAAAGAGTTTAAAAGGAGAGATTATAAATAGAAATGATTCCCAGACCGTGTGGTTGTTCGATTAAAACAAAGGAAGGGCACTGATATCCATTTGAGAACTTTTAATCCACCCTTTTCAAACTAAGAAAGTCGATGTACAAAGAAAGCCCAGGGATGGTAGATAAGGGGGTCTGGAAAACATCATGATGGGGGCACCGATCTGTTCATGAGATGATCACAAAGCCCCATGATGCCCAGATACTAATTGATTGGACCTATATATAATGTATGTAATCTATAACCATTCTGATTGGATTGTGTCCAGCTGGGATGGGCTGAGTAACTGGATAAGAATTGATGATTTTCCTTGTGGGGTGGAGTTGTACATGGTCAGCCCCTGTGGCTTCTCCCCACTGTAAGAGTTTTAACAACACCAGGTTAAAGTCCAACAGGTTTATTTGGTCGCCAATGCCATTAGCTTTCAGAGCGCTGCTCCTTCGTCAGATGGAGTGGATATCTGCTCTCAAACAGGGCACAGACACAAAATCAAGTTACAGAATACTGATTAGAATGCGAATCTCTACAGCCAACCAGGTCTTAAAGATACAGACAATGTGAGTGGAGGGAGTATTAAGCACAGGTTAAAGAGATGTGTATTGTCTCCAGATAGGCATACTTCTCCCCACTGGCATAACTCAATAAACTGTTTGTCAATTGAATCAGGCTTGAGTGTTGAATGATTCTTCTGAGTTCATTCCCTAAAACACACTGGGTACATTACCGCTGGAGACCAGGTATTGCCAAAATCTTCAGACAATACAAAGACTCATGAAAGCCAGTGCCCCAGTTTAAAGACATATCTTTTGTTTGACCAACGATTGAAGGGAGAAATTATTGGACAGTGTTAATCCTGCTCTGGAAGAGAAGCATCCTGATCTAATAACTCTGACAATCATTAGGATAGATCAATAATACATTCTTCATATCAATTCTCCTGCCTTTCATCAGGTGTAAACCAATCATTTTCAATACAAATCAATCATTAATTACACGTCATATACTTTAACCAATTGCATTTTACCCTCTGACCTAATGGGCTTTCATTGGTCCGTAGAATCCGGACACTTCCTCCCCCTATTGCTGACTCTGCTTCCCCTTGTTGCTGAGCAACCCCAGAAGCTTAGCTACAAAGGTCAAAGTTAATGTTCCAATCGGCTCTTATTCCGTCACTGGCCAAACCAGACAAATGCACGTTCTCACGTCTGAGAAGACACTGTCTTGTCTGGCCAGTGTGAATCAATCATATTCATGAAGCTGCCTTTAGAAACTTTGTTAAAAACTTTCTTGAAAAGGTTGGCGCATTCTGTGGCTTCATTGTTCCGAAGAATGTAGCCTGTCTGTAAGTGTCCCTGTACCATCATGCCTTGCAGCAGCCTGCCTTTGGCTAAAGTTTACAATTGCTTTTAAAAATACAGCTAACATACATTTTAAAATCAGAAAATTCATGTTTAAATCAGAATTACTTGTTTAAATCTCTTACTGTGTTCACATGTGTGTAGACTGTTCCTCGTTAGCTTCTCAGTCTGATTTAGTCATTTAACTCAATGCTGGTAGTTCTGTTAGTGTCTGAAATGCCTCATGGTTTAAAATTTCTCAAATCTATTAGGAATTTTCTCCAACAGTTTGTCATTGTGGAGCTCGGAGTACAGCACTTGTTTCAGGAGTCTTGTGTGGGGCTTGTGTACAATGTGGCCCGCCCATCGCAGCTGGTCGAGTGTGACCAGTGCCTCGATACTGGGGATATTGGCCTGGGAGAGGACACTCACGGTGGTAAGCCTATCCTGCCAGTGGATTTGCAGGATTTTGTGGAGGCAACGTTGGTGACATCTCTCCAGGGATTTGAGGTGTGTGCTGTACATTGTCCATGTTTCTGATGGATACAGGAGGGCAGGGACCACGGCTCCTCTGTAGACCATGAGCTTGGTGCTGGATTTGAGGTCTCGGGCTTTGAACTCTGTTCCTGCACTGGCCCATTGGAGTTGATGCTGGATTTCATTGTCAATGCCTGCCCGTGCTGACAGGGGGCTCCCGAGGTGTGAGGAATGATCCACGTTATCCAGGGGCTCACTGTGGATCTTGATGGTCGGGAGGGGGAGCAGGAGTGGGATGGGAGAGAACCTTTGTTTCCCGGATGTTTAATCTGAGTCCCATTCTCTCATATGTCTCAGTGAATGTGTCAACAATAGTTTGTAGATAAGCTTAAGCTTATTTATTGGTGTCACAAGTGGGCTTACATTAACGCTGCAATGAAGTTACTGTGAAAATGCCCTAGATCAACCTCTGAGTGTGCGCACAGACACACTCAGGTTGTGAATGAAGCCCAATCCATCACGCAAACCAGCCTCCTATCCATTGACACTGTCGACACTTCCCACTGCCTTGGAAAAGCAGCCAGCATTATGAAGGACTTCTCACATCCTGGACATAATCTCTTCCATCTTCTTCCTTTGGGAAAAAGATGCAAAAGTCTGAGGTCACGTACCAACCGACTCAAGAACAGCTTCGTCCCTGCGGCCATCAGATTTTTGAACAGACCTACCTCGCATTAAGTTGATCTTTCTCTACACCCTAGCTATGACTGTAACATTCTGCACTCTCTCATTTCCTTCCCTATGTATGGTATGCTCTGTCTGTATAGCGCGCATGAAACAATACTTTTCACTGTATACCAATACATGTGACAATTATAAATTAAATCAAATAGGTATTTTTTTTATTCATTTGTGGGACATGGGTGTCGCTGACTGGCCAGCATTTATTGTCCATCCCTAGTTGCCTGAGGATATTTGAGAGTTAACCACATTGCAGTGGCTCTGGAGTCACATGTAGGCCAGACCAGGTAAGGATGGCACATTTCCTTCCCGAAAGGACATTAGTGAACTGGATGGGATTGTCCAACAATTGACAATGGTTTCATGGTCACCAGTAGATTCTTAATTCCAGATTCTTTTTATTGAATTCAAATTCCACCATCGGCCGTGGCCAGATTCGAATCGAGGTCCCCAGCACATTAGCTGATTTCTGGATTAATAGTCCAGCGATAATACCACCAAGCCATCACCTCCCCCCACCCCTAGGGTCGGCGTCCTGCAGCCCCATGACTGAGGTTGGGCTGGTCTTGGTTCTGGCCTGGAGGGGTCGGACATTGTTAGTTTCCCACTGGTCCAGTAGGCCAGCTGGACTCCAGCGGGGAGCTTCATGGCGCTGGGGTGGAGTGTTGCTGCAGGAAAGGTGGGGATGAATGTTGGTGCGATGACGCAGCCCTGCTTGACCCCAGTTTGCACTCGTACTGGTCGCCTCACCATAGGAAGGATGTGATTGCACTGGAGGGGGTGCAGAGGAGATTCACCAGGATGTTGCCTGGGATGGAGCAGTCGAGCTATAAAGAGAGATTAGATAGACTTGGATTGTCTTCTTGAGAGCAGAGAAGGCTGAGGGGGGATATGATTGAGGTGTATAAGATTGTGAGGGGTATGGACAGGGTGGATAGGAAGCAGCTGTTCCCCTTAGTTGAAGGGTCAATAACGAGGGGGCATCATTTTAAGGTGAGGGGCAGGAGGTTTTGGGGGATTTGAGGAAAAATGTTTTCACCCAGAGGGTGGTGGGAGTCTGGAATTCACTGTCTGGGAGGGTAGTGGAGGCGGGAAACCTCACAACCTTTAAAAAGCACATGGATGAGCACTTGAATGTTTTGACAGTTCAAACTCCATCGGCCAAGTGCTGGAAAATGGATTAGTGCAAATTTAGTATAGTTTTGTCTGCAGACTCGATGGGCTGAAAGGCCTCTTCTGTACGGTATGACTCTGACTTGTGAACTCGCTGGTGTTTCTGCAGTCGGGATGACTGAGTGAATCCCTTCCCACACACCGTGCAGGTGAACGGCCTCTCCCCAGTGTGAACTCGCTGGTGTGTCCGCAGGCCTGATGGCACACTGAATCCTTTCCCACACACAGAGCAGGAGAACGGCCTCTCCCCAGTGTGAACTTGCTGGTGTCGCCACAGGCTTGATGATACACTGAATCCTTTCCCACACACAGAGCAGATGAATGGTCTCTCCCCAGTGTGAACTCGCTGGTGGTTCTGCAAATGAAATAATTGAGTGAATCCCTTCCCACACACAGAGCAGATGAATGGTCTCTCCCCAGTGTGAACTCGCTGGTGTCTCCGCAGGGTGGATAACTGAGTGAATCCTTTCCCACACTCAGAGCAAGTAAACGATTTCTCCCCAGTGTGAATTCGCTGGTGTCTCTGTAAATCAATTATCTGAGTGAATCCCTTCCCACACACAGAGCAGGTGAACGGCCTCTCCCCAGTGTGACTGCGTCGATGAATCTCCAGCTGAGATGGGAAACTGAATCTTTTCCCACAGTCCCCACATTTCCACGGTTTCTCCATGGTGCGGGTGTCCTTGTGACTCTCTAGGTTAAACAATCAGTTAAATCTCACACAGAACACGGGTACAGTCTCTCCCCGCTGTGAATGCTGCGATGTATTTTCATGCTGTGGACCTGGTTAAAGCTCTTTCCACACTCAGTGCACTGGAACACTCTCACTCGGGTGTATCTGTGTCTTGGTGCTTTTTCAGTCACATTTATGTTAAAAACATTCTGAAGCAGAACAGAAAAATATTTCTCCTTCTAGATTCAAAGGCCGATGATATTCTGATCCCGATCAATCAAATGACTGTCAGATTTTGATGTGACGTTTGGTTTTGAGATTTCTGTCTGTAAATCCTCACCTTCTGTTATCCTGCAAAAGCAGATTACAAAAGTCATCACTGTCAGTACAGGATAGAAATTCAGAACAGACATTCCTTTTTTTAAGTTTATTCATGAGTCACAAGTAAGGCTTACATTAACACTACAATGAAGTCACTGTGAAATTCCGCTAGTTGCAGCAGTCGGGCGCCTGTTGGGACCAATGCATCGAACCAGCACGTCTTTCAGAAGTGTTTCAGAATTCTAGTTTCTATGGAACATTCTTTCCTCTCTCATTCCCCTAGAGCTGTAAATCTCCATCCCACACACTCTCCCTCCATTCTCACTCTGCTGTATCTAATATTCACCCTCCCAATTCTCCTGAAGGTGCTGATTGAGGCTGATTGGCAGATCCATGCTCACTGCTTCCTGTCCTGGACACAGAGAGCTGGAAATCTCCATGCAGGCGGCCAGACAGATATATGTCTATCTGACTGGACTAACAATGTGTGGAATGTACAGACTGGATTCACTCACTTTCCCTTCAGTGGCTAAGGGCGGACACAGCACCAGGACCCAATGAACTGCACGCGAGGCTTTCTATGGATGTTGCTGAAGAGATAGTGGACACTTTAGTTGGAATTTTTCATAACTCGCTAAATTCCAGGAGGGTATCAGAAGATTGGAAAACAGCCAATGTGACTCCCGAGTTCAAAAAGGGAGAAAGGCAGAAGACAGGGAACTATAGGCCAGTTTGTTTAACATCTATTATTGGCAAGACGCTGGAGTCAAAGAGGAAATAGCGAATCATTCAGGAAAGCTGAATATAATCAAACCTCGTCAACATGGTTTTATGAAAGATACATCATGATTGATAAATTTGCTTGAATTCTTTGAGGATGTAAGAGGAAGAATAGATTGAACATAATCTGCAGATGTAGTTTATTTAGATAAAGCAGCACAGCGCCAGGAACCCGGGTTCAATTCCGGCCTTGTGTAACAGTCTGTGTGGAGTCTGCATGTTCTCCCCATGTCTGTGTGCATTTCCTCCGGGTGCTCCAGTTTCTTCCCACAGTCCAAAGATGTGCGGGTTAGGTTGACTGGCCATGCTAAATTGGCTCTTTGTGTCCTAATAGATGTAGATTAGGGGGATTAGTGTGGTAAAAATGTGGAGTTATGGGGTTAGGGTTTGGGAAAGATGCTCTGTTCAAGAGTCAGTGCAGACTCGATAAGCCAAATGGCATCCTTCTGCACTCTCGGGATCCTATGATTTCCAAAAGGCATTTGACAAGGTACCGCATAAGAGGCTAGTGCATAAAGTAAAAGCCCATGGAATTGTAGGAAGTGTGTAAGCATGGATTGAAAACTGGCCGTCACATAGAAAACAGAAAATTGAAATATTTGGGTCATTTTCAGAGTGGAAAGATGTAACTAGTGGAGTACCGCAGGGATCAGTTCTTCGCCTGCAATTGTTCATTATTCAATTAATGACCTGAAGGAAGGAACAGAATGTAAGGTTTCCAAATGATTCGAAGATAGGTGGACAGACATGTTCTGATGAGGATCTTATGATTCTGCAACGGGATATAGATAGATTGAGTGACTGGGTGAAAACCTGGCAAATGGAGTTTAACGTGGGAAAGTGTAGGGTCATGTATTTCAGGAGGAGGAATCAAAAGGGAGATTATCTACATGGAGAGAGGCTGCAGTTGAAGTACAGAGGGATCTAGGTGTTCTTGCACATGAATCACAAAAGGCTCGCAGACAGGTCCCACAATAGGTAAGAAGGAAAATGGCATTTTGGGCTTTATTGCAAAGGGGTTGGAGTTTAAAAACAGGGATGTTTTGTTGCAGTTGTACAGGGTGTTGGTGAGGCCTCACCTGGAATACTGTGTACATTTTTGATCCCCTTACCTAAACAAGGATATAGTAACATTGGAGGTAGTCCAAAGGAGATTCATCAGGCTATTCCTGGGATTAGAGGGTGGTCCTATCAAGAGAGAATAAATTGTCTAGGTCTGTGTTCCTTGAAGTTTTGAAGACAAAGGGGTGACTTTATTGAAGCATATAAGATCCTCAGGGGGCTTGACAGGGTAGATGGTGAGATATTTTCACGAGTGGGAGAGTCACAAACAAGGAAACAAGATAAAGGGTCGGTCATTTAAACTTGAGTTGCGCAGAATTATTTTTCTCGCAAAGGATGGTGAATCTCTGGAATTCTCTGCCCCAAAGGGTGGTGGAGGCTGGATCATTAGAAGCATTTAAAGTGAGGTGGATAAATATTTGATAGATCGACAATTGGAGGGCAATGGGGAAATGGCACAGAAAAGAAGCTGAGGCCAGAATAGATCAGCCATGATTGGATTGAATGGAGGGGCAGGCTTGATGGGCCTGGTGGCCACTCCTGCTTCTATTTCTTGTCATCAGTTCTTGCAAGACAACAATTTCCCCAGAAAGTGTTACATTTGGACATAAATGAGTAGACTAATGTGTGAATACACTGTATTACCTGGTTAGAGAGACATGAAGAATGTGAGGATTTTTATTTCGGCAGCGAGTGGTGACCTGGAAGTTAAAACTTCAACTCCAGAATAAGAGAAGAAATGGAAAGGGGGAGAAAAGTAAGTGTTTTACTCACAGATGTTGGCCTCTTTTAGGTAAAGGAGTTCATGAACTATTTTTCAAATTGACATCATGCCGGCCAGGAGTTGAACCTGGCATCTTCTAATTCGTAGTCAGACGTGTTCTATGTTCTATGTTCTATGTTCTATGTGTTATCCATTGAGCCACAGTCTCACAAGTGGTGCCGACAGGAAGAAGTTGGAATCTGTCCACTTCCCCATGGCCTGGGGCTGCGCATGTGCAGTGGAGAGCCCGCTCCCCCCCCCATTCATTCTGAGGTGTTGACCAATGGAAACTATGGAGGACCGGACGTACTCTGGTCCTCCAGCCAATCAGAGCTCCCCATTGTCTGAATGCGGAAGTGGACAATGAGCTTGTTCAGCTGCTCATTCCTGGCCAGCAAAGCTGCTGCTCTCTCTCTGAATGAAGATTGAGCTTCAGACAGACTCAAACTTCCCCCTGTCTCTCCAATATCTGTGAGTAAAACACTTTCTTTTCGCCCCTTTTGCGTTTCTTTTCTCATTCTGGGGGAAATTGGGGACTTGTTGAATTTTTAACTTCCAGGTCACCACTCGCTGCCGAAATAAAAATCCTCCTCACATTCTTCATGTATCTGTAACCAGGTAATACAGTGTATTACACACATCATCAGTCTGCTCATTTATGGCCAAATGTAAAACTTTAACGTGGCTGTCAGCTTGAAAATTAATCATGGATCATTTGCACTTCCACAACCCTCTGAGGCAGCGGGTTCCAGGTAATGACCTTTCTGCACCAAAATAAAATTCTTCCCCACATCCTTCTCTTTCTCCCAATCCAGTTATCCAGTCCCACATATGGCTCAGATTTTAATTTCTAGCGTGTAGGCTGGTCGTTACACGTACATTTTCAGATCTCTGTGTCCAATACAGAAAGTGGTCAGCATGGATCTGTTAATCAGCCTGAATCAGCACCTTCAATAGACTTGGGAGGTTGTATCTTCAAGAGAGCAGAGTGAGAATTGAAGGAGAGTGTGTGGGATGGAGATTGACAGCTTTTGGAGAATGAGAGAGGAAAGAATGTTCCATAGAAACTAGAATTGTCTGTTCTGAATTTCTATCCTGTACTGACAGTGATGTCTGTTGTAAATTCCCTTCATAGATATCAGGAGGTGAGGATTTAGAGACAGGAATTTCAAACTAAACGTCACATCAAGATTTGACAGAGTCATTCGATTTATTGGGACCTAAATATCATCGACTTTTGAATCTAGGAAAGCAATGTTTGTCTGATCTGTTTGCTTAAGGAGATTTTAAACATCAGTGTGACTGGAACACACCCGAATGAGAGTGTTCCAGTCCAGTGATAGTGGAAAGAGCTTTAACCAGTTACACAGGCTGAAACAACATTGCACCGTTTACAGTGAAGAGAGACCGTACACGTGTTCTGTGTGGACAAGGATTCAACTGATCATCAAACCTGGAGAGCCACAAGGACACCCGCATCATGGAGAAACTGTGGAAGTGTGACGATTGTGGACAAGGATTCATGTTGCCCTGTGATTTGGAAATTCATCAACGCAGTCACACTCGGGAGAGACCCTTCACTTGCTCAGTGTGTGGGAAGGGATACACTAAGTTCTCCCACCTGCTGAGTCACAATCTCACTCACACCAATGAGAGACCCTTTAAATGCTCTGACTGTGGGAGCGGATTTAAAAGCTCTGGAGAACTGGTGTCCCACCAGCGCATTCACAGTGAGGAGAGACTGTTCAGCTGCTCTCTCTGCACAATGAAATTTAAATGGTCATCCACACTGCGGAGACATCAGCAGGTTCACACCGGGGAGAGACTGTTCAGCTGCTCCATGTGTGGGAAGGGATTCTCTCGGTCCTCCGAACTGCGGGCACACCAACGAATTCACACTGGGGAGAGACCGTTCACCTGCTCTGTGTGTGGGAAGGGATTCTTTCGGTCATCCGCCCTGCTGACGCACAAAGTCACTCACACCAATGAGAGACCCTTTAAATGCTCCGACTGTGAGAGTTGCTTCAAAAGTTCTCGGGATCTGATGTCCCACCAGCGCATTCACACTGAGGACAGACCGTTCAGCTGCTCTCACTGCACAATGAGATTTAGATCATCATCAAACCTGCGGAACCACCAGCGAGTTCACTCCCGGGAGAGACCATTCACTTGCTCTGACTGTGGGAAGGGATTCACGCAGTTATCCACCCTGCTGACACACCAGCGAGTTCACACCGGAGAGAGGCCATTCACCTGCTCTGTGTGTGGGAAGGGATTCACTAATTTACCCAACCTTCTGAGTCAGAAAGTCACTCACACCAGTGAGAGGCCCTTTAAATGCTCGGACTATGGGAGTGAATTCAAAATTTCTGGAGAACTGGTGTCCCACCAGCGCATTCACACTGAGGACAGACCGTTCAGCTGCTCTCTCTGCACAAAGAGATTTAAGAGGTCATCCACACTGCAGAGACACCAGCGAGTTCACACCAGGGAGAGACCGTTCATCTGCTCTGTGTGTGGGAAGGGATTCAGTCAGTCATTCACCCTGCTGACACACCAGCGTCTTCACACCGAGGAGAGACCATTTACCTGCACCGAGTGTGGGAAGGGATTCACTCAGTCATCCACCCTGCTGACTCACCAGCAAGTTCACAGCGGGGAGAGACCGTTCACCTGCTCCGAGTGTGGGAACAGATTCACACGGTTATCCAGCCTGCAGAGACACAAAGTCACTCACTCCCAGGAAAGACCCTTTAAATGCTCCGACTGTGGGAGTGGCTTCAAAATTTCTGAGCATCTGATAGACCACCAGCGCATTCACACTGGGGAGAGACCGTTCAGCTGCTCTCACTGCACAAAGAGGTTTGGAAGGACATGCACACTGAGGAGACACCAGCGAGTTCACACTGGGAGAGACCATTCACCTGCTCTGTGTGTGCGAAAGGATTCACTCGATACCCCAGCTGCTGATGCACAATGTCCCTCACACCCAGGAGAGACCCTTTAAATGCTCTGACTGTGGGAATGGTTTCAAAAGCTCTCAGGAACTGATGATCCACTGGTCCAATCACAGCTGCTGTGTGTGGGAAGAAATTCACCAGTTCATCCCTCCTGCGGAGACACCAGCGAGTTCACAAGTGATGACTGGGGTTGGATTCTGCTGTTATTGCTGCTGTTAATCACATCCAGGACTGAACCATGTTCATTCTGACAGTAGGTGAAGTGGGAGGGTCGGAGGGTTTCTTTCTGCTGGACTGGCCGGTCTCACAACTTTACTTCCAGTGAGCTGATGCTCTTTGAGCCTGGGAGAGCACATTTCCACTGAAATGACCCACACAAACTGATGAAGAACATTTATTTTATCCTGGAGAGTAAATAATGTTTTTCCTACCACTACATGTAGATCTAAAATAAATACATTTGTCTCTGTTCCATTGAGTCTACAGCACAGGGCCAGGCCAGTCGGCCCAATTGGTCTGTGTCAGTATTTATGCTCCACATGAGCCTCCACCCACCCCTCTTCATCTCCCCATCAGCATATCCTTCTATTCCTCTCTCCCTCATGTATGTATCGAGCTTCCCCTTCAATGTATTCATGCTGTTCACCTCAACCACTCGCTGTGGTAGTGAGTTCCACATTCTCACCACTCGCTGGTAAAGAGGTTTCTCACTGAACTCCCTGTTGGATTATTGAACCCCTTCATAATCTTAAAGACTTCCATCAGGTCACCCTTCAGTCTTCTCTTCTCTAGAGAAAATCAGCCCCAGCCTTTCCTGAAGGTTAAATGCTCTCAGTTCTGGGATTATTCTTGTGAATCTTTGTTGCCGCTTCTCCAGTGCCTCTATTTCCTTTTTCTAAATGGAGATCACAAATGTTGACAATGCTCCCAGTGTAGCCGAACCCTGATTCTAAACAAGTTGAACAGAACCTGTTCAATTCTATTCCTCGAGAATGGAACCCTGTATATGGGCCCCACACTTTAGGAAAGATGTGAAGTCCTTAGAGAGGGTGCAGAGGAGATTTACAAGAATGGCCCTGGGGATGAGGGACTTCAGTGAGTTCGAGAGACTTGAACAGCTGAAATTTCTCTCTTTAGATCAGACAGGCATTAGGATTGGGAATGGGGCCATTCAGCCCATTGAGTCCATGCTGGCTCTCTGTAGATCAAACTGTTGCCCTGTTCTCTCTCCGTGTCCCTGCGGATTTATTTCCCTGAAGCTCCCATCCAATTTCCTTTTGGAAACATTCCATTATCTCTGCTTCAGCCGCTCGTAGGAAGTGAGTTCCAGATATTTACCACTTCAAATGCAAACGAGGAGCAGAGAGCACAAAAGGAGGCCGTGTGACCCATTGTGCCCCTGCTGCCTCTTCAAACATTCTCAGCAACAAGGTCAGGGAGGCCACAGAACCATAGAAAATTACAGCTCAGAAACAGGCCTTTTGGCCCTTCTTGTCTGTGCCGAACCATTTTATGCCTCGTCCCACTGACCTGCACTTGGACCATATCCCTCCACACCCCTCTCAACCATGAACCCGTCCAAGTTTTTCTTAAATGTTAAAAGTGACCCCGCATTTACCACTTTATCCGGCAGCTCATTCCACACTCCCACCACTCTCTGCGTGAAGAAGCCCCCCCTAATATTCCCTTTAAACTTTTCTCCTTTCACCCTTAACCCATGCCCTCTGGTTTTTTTCTCCCCGAGCCTCAGCGGAAAAAGCCTGCTTGCATTCACTCTGTCTATACCCATCAAAATCTTATACACCTCTATCAAATCTCCCCTCAATCTTCTACGCTCCAGGGAATAAAGTCCCAACCTATTCAATCTCTCCCTGTAACTCAGCTTCTCAAGTCCCGGCAACATCCTTGTGAACCTTCTCTGCACTCTTTCAACCTTATTTACATCCTTCCTGTAACTAGGTGACCAAAACTGTACACAATACTCCAAATTCGGCCTCACCAATGCCTTATATAACCTTACCATAACACTCCAACTTTTATACTCGATACTCCAATTTATAAAGGCCAATGTCCCAAAGGCACTCTTTACGACCCTATCCACCTGTGACGTCACTTTTAGGGAACTCTGTACCTGTATTCCCAGATCCCTCTGTTCAACTGCACTCTTCAGAGTCCTACCATTTACCCTGTACGTTCTTCTTTGGTTTGTCCTTCCAAAGTGCAATATCTCACACTTGTCTGCGTTAAATTCCATTTGCCATTTTCAGCCCATTTTTCTAGTTGGTCCAAATCCCTCTGCAAGCTTTGAAAACCTTCCTCACTGCCCACTACACCTCCAATCTTTGTATCATCAGCAAACTTGCTGATCCAATTGACCACATTATCATCCAGATCATTGATATAGATGACAAACAACAATGGACCCAACACCGATCCCTGCGGCACACCACTAGTCACAGGCCTCCACTCAGAGAAGCAATCCTCCACAACCACTCTCTGGCTTCTTCCATTGAGCCAGTGTCTTATCCAATTTACTACCTCCCCATGTATACCCAGCGACTGAACCTTCCTAACTAACCTCCCATGAGGGACCTTGTCAAAGGCCTTGCTGAAATCCAGGTAGACAACATCCACCGCCTTCCCTTCATCCACTTTCCTGGTAACCTCCTCGAAAAACTCTAATAAATTCGTCAAACATGACCTACCACGCACAAAGCCATGTTGACTCTCCCTAATAAGTCCCTGTCTATCCAAATATTTGTAGATCCTATCCCTTATCACACCTTCCAATAACTTGCCCACCACCGACGTCAAACTTACTGGCCGATAATTTCCCGGATTTCTTTTGGAACCTTTTTTAAACAACGGAACAACATGAGCCACCCTCCAATCATCCGGCACCTCCCCCGTGAATACTGACATTTTAAATATGTCTGCCAGGGCCCCTGCAAGTTCAACACTAGCTTCCCTCAAGGTCCGTGGGAATACCCTGTCCGGTCCTGGGGATTTATCCACTCTGATTTGCCTCAAGACAGCGAGCACCTCCTCCCCTTTAATCTGTAAAGGTTCCATGGCCTCCCTACCAGTTTGCCCTATTTCCGTAGACTCCATGCCCGTTTCCTCAGTAAATACAGATGCAAAAAAACCGTTTAGTATCTCCCCCATCTCTTTTGGTTCCATACACAGTGTACCACTCTGGTCTTCAAGAGGACCAATTTTATCCCTCACTATCCTTTTGCTCCTAACATACCTATAGAAGCTCTTTGGATTTTCCTTCACTCTGTCTGCCAAAGCAACCTCATGTCTTCTTTTAGCCCTCCTGATTTCCCTCTTAAGTAGCTTCTTGCACTTTTTATACTCCTCGAGCATCTGATGTGTTCCTTGCTGCCTGTACATTTCATACAACTCTCTCTTCCTCTTAATCAGTGTTACAATCTCCCTCGAGAACCAAGGTTCCTTATTCCTATTTACTTTGCCTTTAATCCTGACAGGAACATACAAACTCTGCACTCTCAAAATTTCTCCTTTGAAGGCCTCCCACTTTCCATTTACATCCTTACCAGAGAACAGCCTGTGCCAATCCACACTTCCCAGATCCCTTCTCATTTCATCAAATTTGGCCTTTTTCCAGTTCAGAACTTCAACCCGAGAACTTCAACCATGTTAAATTCTAACATGTGACTGGAGCTTTATTTTAAAAATTAATGTTGGATTCACCTACATGCTTGTGGAAGCTGCATAGCTGGCAGGAATTGTCTGAACTAAGAATTTCTTCTATGAATTTGATCAGTTGGAGGACATTATATTCTGTCAAATCTGGCTCAAGAATAAGGTTGATTGCTCAGTTCAAGTAAGAAGGAAAGCTATTGGCTTGCAGCAAGTGTCTTTTCGAACCAGGATATCTTGTATTAACCTTATTCAGTTGTGGGACATGGGCGTCACTGGCTGGCCAACATTTATTGCCCATCCCTAGATGCCCTTGTTCAGAGGGCAGTTGAGAGTCAACCACATTGTATGAACCAAATGTGTTCATTAAATATTACTGTATTTAGAACAAAGAACAAAGAAAGTTACAGCACAGGGACAGGCCCTTTAGCCCTCCAAGCCTGCTGCCGGACTAAATTAAAACCCCCTACCCTTCCGGGGACCATTTCCCTCTATTCCCATCCTATTCATGTATTTGTCAAGATGTCCCTTAAAAGTCACTACCGTATCCGCTTCCACTACCCCCCAGGCAACGAGTTCCAGGAACCCACTGCTCTCTGTGTAAAAAATCTGCCTCGTACATCTCCTTTAAACCTTGCCCCTCACACCTTAAACCTGTGCCCCCTAATAATTGACGCTTCCACCCTGGGAAACAGCTTCTGACTATCCACTCTGTCCATGCCTCTCATAATCTTGTAGACTTCTATCAGGTCGCCCCCTCAACCTCCCTCATTCCAGTGAGAACAAACCAAGTTTCTCCAACCTCTCCGCATAGCTAATGCCCTCCATACCAGGCAACATCCGGGTAAATATTTTCTGTGCCCTCTCCAAAGCCTCCACATCCTTCTGATAGTGTGGCGACCGGAATTGAACACTATATTCCAAGTGTGGCCTAACTAAGCTTCTCTAAAGCTGCAACATGACTTGCCAATTTTTAAACTCAATGCCCCAGCCAATGAAGGCAAGCATGCCGTATGCCTTCTTGACTACCTTCTCCGCCTGCATTGCCACTTTCAGTGACCTGTGTACCTGTACACCCAGATCCCTTTGCCGATCAATACTCCTAAGGGTTTTGCCATTTACTGTATATTTCCTATCTGTATTAGACCTTCCAAAATGCATTACCTCACATTTGTCCAGATTAAACTCCATCTGCCATCACTCCGCCCAAGATTCCAACCAATCTATATCCTGCTGTATCCTCTGATGGTCCTCATCACTATCCGCAAATCCACCAACCTTTGTGTCGTCCGCAAACTTCCTAATCAAACCAGTTACATTTTCCTCCAAATCATTTATATATATATATAACAAACAGCAAGGTCCCAGCACTGATCCCTGAGGAATGCCACTTGTCACAGCCCTCCATTCAGAAATGCACCCTTCCACTGCTACCCTCTGTCTTCTTTGACCGAGCCAGTTCTGTATCCACCTTGCCAACTCACCTCTGATCCCATGCGACTTCTCCTTCTGCACCAGTCTGACATGAGGGACCTTGTCTAAGTCCATGTGGACAACATCCACTGCTCTACCCTTATCAATCGTCTTCGTCACTTCCTCGAAAAACTCGACCAAGTCCGTGAGACACAACCTCCCCTTCACAAAGCCATGTTGCCTCTCACTAATACATCCACTTATTTCCAAGTGGGAATAAATCCTGTCTCGAAGAATTCTCTCCAATAATTTCCCTATCACTGATGTAAGGCTCACCGGCCTGTAATTACCTGGATTATTCTTGCTACCCTTCTTAAACAAAGGAACAACATTGGCTATTCTCCAATCCTCTGGGACCTCCCCTGTATGATGTGGAGATGCCGGCGTTGGACTAGGGTAAACACAGTAAGAAGTTTAACAACACCAGGTTCCTCTGGCTCCACACATAGATTCCCTCCCCTATCCTTGAGTGGGCCGACCCTCTCCCTGGCTACCCTCTTGTTCTTTATATATGTATAAAAAGCCTTGGGATTTTCCTTAATCCTGCTGGCCAATGATTTTTCGTGACCACTCTTAGCCCTCCTTACTCCTTGCTTAAGTTTCTTTCTACTTTCCTTGTATTCCACACTTGCTTCGTGTGTTCCTCCCCTGTAGCCAGTGAGGATACAAAGATCTCTCTCAAGACCCCAGCAATTTCCTCCCTTGCCTCTCTCAGTATTCTGGGGTATATCCCATCAGGGCCTGGGGACTTGTCTACCTTAATGTTTCTCAAGAACCCCAATACCACCTCCTTTTTGATCTCAACATGACTCAAACTATCTACACATCCTTTCCCAGACTCATCCACCACCAAGTCCTCTTTGGTGAATACTGACGCAAAGTACTCATTTAATATCTCCCCATTTCCTCTGGCTCCGCGCATAGATTCCCTCCCTTGTCCTGGAGTGGGCCAACCCTCTCCCTGGCTACCCTCTTGCTCTTTATATATGTATAAAAAGCCTTGGGATTTTCCTTAATCCTGCTGGCCAATGCTTTTTCGTGACCCCTTTTGGCCCTCCATTCTCCTTGCTTAAGTTTCTTTCTACCTTCCTTGTATTCCACACTTGCTTCGTGTGTTCCCAGCCTCCTAGCTTTGACAAATGTTTCGTTTTTCTCTTTGACGAGGCTCACAATATCTCTCATTATCCAAGGTTCCCAAAACTTGCCATACTTATCCTTCACCCTTACAGGAATGTGCCGGTCCTGAATCCCTATCAACTTACACTTGAAAGCCTCCCACACGCCAGATGTTGATTTGCCCTCAAACATCTGCCCCATCTGGTAGCTATTTATTAGCTACCAGTCATTAACAGATGAGAAATTAATGAGCCTTAATTGAGTTATAGTTAATCAATGAATCAGTAGTCATAGTAAAAGATTGAGTTTTATTTGCTGTAAAAGTTTAATTGCTGTGTATGTAAAGAATGTGCAATGAGGATAAATGTACTGGCGAGAGAGACCTTCAAGCTCTGATTAGCCTCAACATTTGAAACTGTGAGAATAAGGGGATTGTACAGAATCAGATAAAGGGATAGTATGAACCAGTTCTATTGAATTCCTGTCTAAGATAATAAGAGGTGATGGTGTCAGTAATTGAGGATCCAGTTAAATTAATCTAGTGGTCAAATTGACCAATTGTCATGATACAACAGGCCCAAATCTGACGTGAGGTAATCGTCACTTTGTGGATAAAAGTAGAGGTTCTAAAGGTCTTCCTTGGGAGCCAAATACTGAAAACTCCCGAGGCTGAGTTCCAAGGAAATTACTGTCAGAGAAGGAGCCAGACTCCCGAGACTGAATTCCACAATAATTCCTGTGAAAGAAGGAGCCAGAGAGGGTTATGCTTCTACGGATTGATCACCCGCATGAAGTTGTAAAAGTCAATATCTTAAAGTTGTTGAGTAAAACTTTTTCATTCAGAAAACTTCTTTTTAAATTTACTATCCAGAGAATTCTGCCTTTACCACAAAGAGGGCAGGGAACAGGCTACAGATGAATTAAAGAGAAACCATTTGTGTCCAGAACATTGTGAACATCCTTTGACTCTGGTTGCCTTTGATCCTCAAGTCATTTTCTGTTTGTTTTAACCATGTTCTGTTTCATGAATAAACTTTTATCAGTAAAAATATTTGATTTTGCTGGACTTTTCCTGATGAGATTGATGCACTTTAGGGAAAGTGGGTGAGAGGGGTTGGCAGGCTCTTTAACAGAAAGTGAGTCCCTCGAAGGTAATTGGCAAAGGAGCCAGAGGGGGAGATGAGATTTTATTTTATTTTTTGACGCAGCGAGTTGTTCTGATCTGCCTGAAAGCAGATTCAATAGAATCTTTCCAAAGGGTAAAGACTTGAAAGGGAAGAATTTGCAGGGCTGTGGGGACAGATCAGAGTGGTAGGATGAACCAGAGAGTCCTTTCAAAGAGATAGCAGGGGCACAATGGGCTGAATGGACTCCTGCAGCCTCTCAATCTCAGCCTGCTGCTTGTGCAGGGTAAAAGGGACAGATTTCATTGCAGCCTCTTCCCTGTATCTGTATTTAAAGAGACAGGTTTCTCTTTAGCTCTGAGTGACAGATATAACAATTGGTTGGAGGCCCATTTCCCACTCAGTCCTCCAGTACCTCCTTGTCCCTCTATTAGTGCGACTTCCATGGCAGTTTCCCAACTGGGGCGCAGGCCTCGTTATTCTCAGCTAAACTCAGCCCTCAGCTCCGTCGCCTGGCTGTCATTGACACGAGCAACAGAGACAGAAAGGTGTCCCAGGCTCAAATGGGACGTCGAAACGTGTGGCTTTAAATGAACTGTTAGGATCTCTGATGATGATCAACAATTTTTTAAAAATGAATTCTAAACCCAGTAAACAAATTAAAGAATCACACGACAAAACTTCAAGTTTTCTGATGTTTATTCCAACAAACTGGAAGCAACAATGATTAAACACTTTTTTATAGGGAACATAGCCCTTAAACTGTAAAATTAAACTTTGCCCTTTTACTCTTAACACCATTAAATATCCACTCAATGGATATATTTTACCCTGCCTTGGAATGTTGACACTCTTTCTCCAAAAACCAGCCCAAAGTGATTCTTTACTCCCCAAGGGTTTATTTCCATTGTTTTCCTTTTCCAGTCTGGCAACCTTTAATCCCAGAACTGTCCTTCACAGTGATGGTTCTCCTGGACATTTTCCCACTAACACAAGCAAGGCGAATCTTCCAGTCTTGTTTCACAATCTTTCAGGAATTTGTGACCAACATTCGACATTGGAGCAGAAGTCGGCCATTTGGCCCTTTGAGTCGGCTCCACCATTTATTTAGATCATGGCTGATCTGTTTGTGTTGCGTTCTCGTGTTATACCCAATACTTTTGATGCCCTTATCCAACAAGAATTCGTATAAAGGCAAAATTCTACTGTTGTTGGAATCTGAAACAAAAACAGAAAATGCTGGACAATCTCAGCAAGTCTGACAGCATTTGTAAAGAGAGAATAGAGACAACATTTTGAGTCAGGATTACTCTTTGTCAGAGGTGAAGACAAGGAAATTCGGACAAAATTTATCCTGTGAAGGTCAAGAATTGGGAAGCAATCTATTAAACCTCCTCTGAACCACTTTCAATGCATTTGTATCATTTCTTAAACAGGAGACAAAGCTGCACCCAGTATTCAAGATGCAGTCTCAGCAACGCCCTGTATAACTGAAACAGAACATCTTTACTTCTCTGTTCAATTTCTCTCGTAATAGAACAAAGAACAAAGGAAATTACAGCACAGGAACAGGCCCTTCGGCCCTCCAAGCCTGCACCAACCGTGCTGCCTGACTTAACTAAAAGCCCCTACCCTTCCGGAGACCATATCCCTCTATTCCCATCCTATTCATGTCCTTGTCAAGACGCCCCTTAAAAGTCACTACCGTATCCGCTTCCACTACCTCCCCCGACAACGCGTTCCAGGCACCCACTACTCTCTCTCTAAAAAATCTGCCTTGTACATCTCCTTTAAATCTTCCACCTCGCACTTTAAACCTATGCCCTCTAGTAACTGACTCTTCCACCCTGGGAAAAAGCTTCTGACTATCCGCTCTGTCCATGCCCTCATAATCTTGTAGATTTCTATCAGGTCTCCCCTCAACCTCCGTCGCTCCAGTGAGAACAAACCAAGTTGCTCCAACCTCTCCTCATAGCTAATGCCCTCCATACCAGGCAACATCCTGGTAAATCCTTTCTGTACCCTCTCCAAAGCCTCCATATCCTTCTGGTGGTATGGCGACCAGAATTGAACACTATATTCCAAGTGCGGCCTAAGTTCTATAAAGCTGCAACATGACTTGCCAATTTTTAAATTCAATACCCTGGCCGATGAAGGCAAGCATGCCATCTGCCTTCTTGACTACCTTCTCCACCTGCATTGCCACTTTCAGTGAACTGTGTACCTGTACACCGAGATCCCTTTGCCTATCAATATTCTTAAGGGTTCTGCCATTTACTGTATATTTCCTATCTGTATTAGACCTTCCAAAATGTATTACCTCACATTTGTCTGGAATAATAAAGGATAACATTCCATTTGTCAGAACTTTGATTTATTTGAACTAAGATTTATGGGGGTTCTCTTAGAAAGAATCATAGAAACCCTACAGTGCAGAAGGAGGCCATTTGGCCCATCGTGTCTGCACCGACCACAATCCCACCCAGGCCCTACCCCCACATATTTTACCCGCTAATCCCTCTAACCTACACATCCCAGGACTCTAAGGGGCAATTTTTTAACCTGGCCAATCAACCTAACCCGCACATCTTTGGACTGTGGGAGGAAACCGGAGCACCCGGAGGAAACCCACGCAGACACGAGGAGAATGTGCAAACTCCACACAGACAGTGACCCGAGCCAGGAATCGAACCCGGGAGCTGTGAAGCAGCAGTGCTAACCACTGTGCTACCGTGCCGCCTTGTTTACAATAACCTCCCTAATAGTAAATCACACCAGGTTCCAGTGACTTAATCATATGGCAAGAAAGAATACTTTAAATGGTGAATTCAGAAACTTTATTAATCATTAAAAATTTAACAAGTCAGAAAGATAAAAAAAAACAGAGTGTCGATTAACAGTTAATAGAGAAAGTTTAACTTTTAACAATTGAACTGACTTCTCTCCATCCCTCTCACACCAGGACATGAAGTGACCGCTCCAAAAACGTGGATAACTTGTAAAACCAACAGCTCTCGACACTTCTCTGTAAACATCTCTCCCTCCACCTTTCTCGACCAAATTGCCTTCTCAAGACCACTTTTTTATACTTTAAAAATGTCGAAAGCTGAGAGGGAGTGATTGGAGGCAGCAGTGCTGGTGAGAGATTAATTGAATTGTTTATTTATTTAATTAGTCAGCTGGTGTGTGTTTTTTTTGGCCTTTACTTTTGCAGTAGTATTTTAAGTTTAAAGTGAAAACTGGAAGTGGGCTGCTAAGGAGTCTGGGAAGGGTTTGTTAAGCGCGCGAAGTATAAAAGGTAGGCTGCAGTATACAGCGGGCAGCGTCGGGAGCGGGCAGTGGAGTGAGTGGGAAGCAGAGTGCGAGCTATAAGGCTTTGGCTCACAGGGCTTGTGTGGGAAGCAGAGTGTGAGCTATAAGGCTTTGGCTCACAGGGCTTAGGCAGAAAGGGCGAGCAGGGGTGAGTTTAATTCATTTTTGCTGTTTCTACCTGGTACTGGCAAGGTATCTAGAGGGGATGGGTGTGCAGGCAGTGCTATGTTCCTCTTGCACTATGTTTGAGGTGAGGGATGACGACAGTGTCCCTGCTGATTACACCTGTGGGAAGTGCACCCATCTGCAGCTCCTCCAAAATCGTGTTAGGGAACTGGAGCTGGAGTTGGATGAACTTAAGATCATTAGGGATGCAGAGGTGGCCATAGACAGAAGCTTTAGGAATACAGTTACTCCGAGGAATGAAAACAGATGGGTGACGGTGAGAGGGGCTGTGAGGAAGCAGTCTGTGCAGGGATCCCCGGTGCTCGTTCCCCTTAGCAACAAGTATTCCGCTTTGGATACGGTTGAGGGGGATGACATACCAGTGGTGAGCCGCAGTGAGAGGATCTCCAGCACTGTGTCCGTCTCTGTGGCTCGGGAGGGTAAGGGGCAGAGCGGGAGGGCAATAGTTATTGGGGACTCGTTAGTTAGAGGGATAGATAGGAGGTTCTGTGGCAGCAAAAGAGACTCACCGATGGTATGTTGCCTACCGGATGCCAAGGTCCGTGACGTCTCAGACCGTGTTTTCCGGATTCTGAAGGGGGAGGGGAAACAGTCACAAGTCGTGGTACACATTGGTACCAATGACATAGGTAAGAGAAGGGACGGGGATTTAAAGCAGGAATTTCTGGAGCTGGGCTGGAAGCTGAGAGCCAAGACAAAACATGTGGTCATCTCTGGTACGTTGCCGGTGCCACGTGATAGCGAGTTGAGGAACAGGGAGAGAGTGCAGTTAAACATGTGGTTGCAGGGATGGTGTAGGAGGGAGGGTTTCAGATACGTGGATAATTGGAACACATTCTGGGGAAGGTGGGACCTGTACAAACAGGACGGGGTGCACCTGAACCAGAGGGGCACCAATATCCTAGGAGGGAAATTTGTTACGGCTCTTCAGGGGGGTTTAAAGTAATTAGTCAGGGGAGTGGGAAAAGGAGTTGTAGTCCAGAAGTCAGTGAGGGTGATGAGGTATTGGGGAAGGTATCAGGGTCAAGGGTGGGTACCGGTAGACAGGAAGGTGGGTTGAAGTGTGTCTACTTCAATGCAAGGAACATCCGGAACAAGGTAGATGAACTTGGGGCGTGGATTGGTACTTGGGACTACAATGTTGTGGCCATTACGGAGACGTGGGTAGAACAAGGACAGGAATGGTTGTTGGATGTTCTGGGGTATAGATGTTTCACTAAGTCTAGGGAAGCTGGTAAAAGAGGTGGAGGAGTGGCATTGTTAATCAAGGATAGTTTAACGGCTGCGGAAAGGCACTTCGAGGGGGATCTGCACACTGAGGTTATATGGGCTGAGGTTAGAAATAGGAAAGGAGCGGTCACGTTGTTAGGAGTTTACTATAGGCCCCCAAATAGTAATAGAGATGTGGAGGAAGAAATTGCTAAGCAGATTATGGATATGTGTGGGGGTCACAGGGTAGTTGTCATGGGGGACTTTAACTTTCCAAATATTGATTGGAACCTTTGTAGGTCAAATAGTTCGGATGGGGCAGTTTTTGTGCAGTGTGTGCAGGAGGGTTTCCTGACACAATATGTGGATAGGCCGACAAGAGGTGAGGCCACATTGGATTTGGTACTGGGAAATGAACCGGGCCAAGTGTTAGATTTGGTTGTGGGAGAGCACTTTGGAGATAGTGACCACAATTCGGTGTCTTTTGTTATTGCAATGGAGAGGGATAGGGCCGTACGGCAGGGCAAGGTTTACAATTGGGGGAGAGGTAATTATGATGCGATTCGGCAAGAATTAGGGGGCATAAGTTGGGAACAGAAACTGTCAGAGAAAGGAACTAATGAAAAGTGGAACTTTTTCAAGGAACAAATACTGGATGTCCTTGATAGGTATGTCCCTGTCAGGAAGGGAGGAAATGGCCGAGTGAGGGAACCATGGTTCACAAAAGAGGTGGAATGTCTTGTGAAAAGGAAGAGGGAAGCTTATGTAGGGATGAGGAAACAAGGTTCAGATGGCTCGATTGAAGGTTACAAGTTAGCAAGGAATGAGCTGAAAAAGGGGCTGAGGAGAGCTAGGAGGGGACACGAGAAGTCCTTGGCGAGTCAGATCAAGGAAAACCCCAAGGCTTTTTACTCTTATGTGAGGAATAAAAGAATGACCAGGGTGAGGTTAGGGCCGGTCAAGGACAGTAGTGGGAACTTGTGTATGGAATCAGTAGAGATAGGCGAGGTGATGAATGAATACTTTTCTTCAGTGTTCACCAAGGAGAGGGGCCATGTTTTTGAGGAAGAGAAGGTGTTACAGGCTAATAGGCTGGAGGAAATAGATGTTCGGAGGGAGGATGTCCTGGCAGTTTTGAATAAACTGAAGGTCGATAAGTCCCCTGGGCCTGATGAAATGTATCCTAGGATTCTTTGGGAGGCAAGGGATGAGATTGCAGAGCCTTTGGCTTTGATCTTTGGGTCCTCGCTGTCCACGGGGATGGTGCCAGAGGACTGGAGAATGGTGAATGTTGTTCCTCTGTTTAAGAAAGGGAATAGAAATGACCCTGGTAATTATAGACTGGTTAGTCTTACTTCAGTGGTTGGTAAATTGATGGAAAAGGTCCTTAGAGATGGGATTTACGACCATTTAGAAAGATGCGGATTAATCCGGGATAGTCAGCACGGATTCGTGAAGGGCAAGTCGTGCCTCACAAATTTGATAGAATTTTTTGAGGAGGTAACTCAGTGTGTTGATGAAGGTAGGGCAGTTGATGTCATATACATGGATTTTAGTAAGGCGTTTGATAAGGTCCCCCATGGTCGGCTTATGATGAAAGTGAGGAGGTGTGGGATAGAGGGAAAGTTGGCCGATTGGATTGGTAACTGGCTGTCTGATCGAAGACAGAGGGTGGTGGTGGATGGAAAATTTTCGGATTGGAGGCAGGTTGCTAGCGGAGTGCCGCAGGGATCAGTGCTTGGTCCTCTGCTCTTTGTGATTTTTATTAATGACTTAGAGGAGGGGGCTGAAGGGTGGATCAGTAAATTTGCTGATGACACCAAGATTGGTGGAGTAGTGGATGAGGTGGACAGCTGTTGTAGGCTGCAAAGAGACATAGATAGGATGCAAAGCTGGGCTGAAAAATGGCAAATGGAGTTTAACCCTGATAAATGTGAGGTGATTCATTTTGGTAGGACTAATTTAAATGTGGATTACAGGGTCAAAGGTAGGGTTCTGAAGACTGTGGAGGAACAGAGAGATCTTGGGGTCCATATCCACAGATCTCTAAAGGTTGCCACTCAAGTGGATAGAGCTGTGAAGAAGGCCGATAGTGTGTTAGCTTTTATTAACAGGGGGTTGGAGTTTAAGAGCCGTGGGGTTATGCTGCAACTGTACAGGACCTTGGTGAGACCACATTTGGAATATTGTGTGCAGTTCTGGTCACCTCACTACAAGAAGGATGTGGAAGCACTGGAAAGAGTGCAGAGGAGATTTGGGCTCGGAGAATCAGAACCCAGACTTTATCATCCTTATCCTGTTTCTTCCTTTGCCACCACTCCCTCTGTTTTGCGGGAGGGTCGTGGGGATTCCAATCAGAACTAATCATTTTATCATAAAAGTTAAATACTGCGGATGCTGGAATCTGAAACAACAGAAAATGCTGGAAAATCTCAGCAGGTCTGACAGTATCTGTGGAGAGAGAATAGAGCCAATGTTTCGATTCTGGATGACCCTTTATAAGAGTGCTTCTGAAGTGTCATCCTGACTCGAAAGATTGGCTCTATTCTCTAATCATTTTAATCGATAAGTTTCTTGTTCTTAGTTTCCAAATGGCAGGTAAGAGACCTGTCCAGTCCCCACTTGAGCTCTGATTTGTCACTGGCCATGCTTGGGTCGGATTATAACCATTAGAATCTACTCTCAGAGGCCTGCTTTTCAGTCCAGTGCTACTTGGAGTATACCGTCACTTCACCGACTATCAGGTCACAAGTCCCTCACAGTTCTTATCACAAATTTATGATAAAATAATTTAAACATGCCTGAGAACGCTTCTTAACTTCTTAGTCAGCTACCTACCCCCGTTTGTTGATTAGTCAGACCCCATTTTTACAGATTCTAGGTTTCTCAGCTGCTGAACACCAGCCGGTCCTACAATAATCTCATAGAATCTCTACAGTGCAGAAGGAGGCCATTCAGCCCATCAAGTCTGCACCAAACACAATCCCACCGACCCTATCCCCATAACCCCATGCATTTACCCTAGCTAGTCCCCCTGACACTAAGGGGCAATTTAGCATGGCCAATCCACCTCACCCGCACTTCTTTGGACTGTGGGAGGAAACTGGAGCACCCGGAGGAAACCTACACAGACAAGGGGAGAATGTGCAAACTCCACACAGACAATGACCCAAGCTGGGAATCGAACCCGGGTCCCTGGAGCTGTGAGGCAGCAGTGCTAACCACTGTACCACTGTGCCGCCCCAGTTTAATTCTCACTCGTTCTGAGTAAATATTCTCACCAGGTCCTCTGTTGGGGCCCTGCTAAGCAGCTTTAATGGTTCATGATTGCAGAAACTGAGCAGTCACAGGAATGTGGTCAAGATAGTCCAGTCCCACAATGCCTCACATTCAATCTGCAGTCCTTCAATTATAACAGAATATGTGGCTGTATGTAGCTGCCTCGGCCGTGGTCAACCCCAACACTGCCTTCCTGAACTGTTACAATGCCTGAGGTGTAAGTACGCCCATAGGGAGGGATTTCCAGCTACACATTCCAGACTTTCACTCACTGTTGGTGGGTTCCAGATTGATATATTCCATTCAACCACTCCCAAGCTGAGTTATTCCAATTCCTTTATTGTCCAGGACAATATATTCACAATATCTTTAAAACAAAAATTCAACAACCCCATTTGATTTCAGGTATTAACATATTCTGTTAGTTTGTTCTTTATTGTCAATGTCAGGCTGGGGTTGTTCCTCTTGGAGCAAAGGAGGTTGAGGGTAGATTTGATAGAGGTGGACAAGATTCTAACAGGTTTAGATAAGGCGGACAAAGAAAAGCTGTTCCCATTAGCTGAAGGGACAAGGACGAGGGGGGCACAGATTTAAGGATTTGAGTCAGAGATGCAGTGGGGGATGTGAGGAAGAATATTTTGATGCAGCGAATGGTAATGACCTGGAACTCGCTGCCTACGAGGGTGGAGGAAGTGGAGACAATAAACAATTACAAAGGAAATTGGATGGGAATTTGGGGGGTTTCAAACAGAAATGCTGACTAAATATCTCTGAACTTCCTCACACCCGGTCACTCTGTGATCCTTGTGAAATTTGAAACCAGGTATTCGCAACAAGACTCAAAGAGCATCAGCCCACTAGAGGCAAAGTTGTGAGACCGACCAGTCCCGCAGAAAGAAACCCTCCGACCCTCCCCATTGACCAACTGTGAGAATGAACAAAATGCAGTCCTGGATGTAATTGAGAGCAGAAACAATAACAGCAGAATCCAACCACTGGAATCACTCGTGAACTCGCTGGTGTCTCAGCAGGTGGGATGAAAGACTGAATCTCTTCTCACACACAGAGCAGGTGAAGGGCCTCTCTCCAGTGTGAACTCGCTGGTGTGTCTGCAGGTGGGATGACTGAGTGAATCCCTTCTCACACTGAGAGCAGGTGAACGGTCTCTCCCCAGTGTGAATTCGCTGGTGTATCTGCAGGTGGGATGACCGAGTGAATCCCTTCCCACAGTGAGAGCAGGTGAATGGCCTCTCCCCTGTGTGAACTTGGTAGTGTGTCTGCATGTGGTCTGACTGAGTGAATCCCTTCCCACACTGAGGGCAGGTGAATGGCCTCTTCCCAGTATGAATGCGCTCATGTGCCCGCAGGTTGGATGAACAAGCGAATCCTTTCCCACACTGAGAGCAGATGAATGGCCTCTCCCCAGTGTGAGCTTGCTGGTGCCTCCACAGGCTGGATAAATGACTGAATCCCTCCCCACACTGAGAACATGTGAACGGCTTCTCCCCAGTGTGAACTCGCTGGTGTGTCTGCAGGTTGAATGACTGAGTGAATCCCTTCCCACACTGAAAGCACGTGAATGGTCTCTCCCCAGTGTGGCTGCGCCGATGAGCTTCCAGCTCAGTTGGGTATCTGTATCTCTTCCCACAGTCCCCACATTTCCATGGTTTCTCCATGGTGCAGGTGTCCTTGCCTCTGTCTTGGGTGGACAATCAGTTGAAGCCTCGTCGACACACAGAACACGGGTACAGTCTCTACCCGCTGTGAATGGTGTGATATTTATTCAGGCTGTGTAACTGGTTAAAGCCCTTTAGTCCGTGCGCTGGAACACTCTCACTCGAGTGTGGCAGTGTGTTGGTGCTTTTCCAGTCACACTGATGTTTGAAATCTTTTCAAATCGACAGACTGGACAACCATTTCTCCTTCTAGATTCAAAGTCCGATGATATTCAGCTTCCAAGGAATATGACTCTGTCAGATCTAGACGTGACGTTTGAGATTTCGGCCTGTGATTCCTCTTTCAATATCCTGTAAAATGAGGTTACAAAAGTCATCAGTGTCAGGACAGGATAGAAATTCAGAGCAGGATTCTATTTAAAAATGAAAGTGGATGGGCGCTTGAAGGAAATATACTTTCAGGAGAATGGGGATATAGAGTGGGAATGGGACTGGAATGTTATACAGAGAGTCAGCATGGACTCGAGTTACCGAATGGATTCCTTCTGTGCTGTAATGACTTTATGACTGGAAATGTATAACATCGCTGCAGCATTATATTACAATGCAAGAAATAATAATAAATGTATTTTATTACAGAAGCATAAAGAATGTATCTAATCTGGGTACCATATAATAACACTAGACATATCTCTGTCCTATATTAATTTACTGTCCCCTTAAATGTCAGCCATCTCCTGGGGAAAGCTGCCCTTTAATTGTGAACATTAGGAAAAAGACCATCCTTTTAGACAGACAAATAAATGTGTCAAGTTGAGGGAGCAAAGGATGTTCACCAGGCTGATTCAGGGAATCACAGGACTGATGTAGGAGGAGAGATTGACTCGGTTAGAATTGTTTTCGTTGGAGTTCAGATGAATGAGGGGGGAATCTCAAAGAGACTTATAAAATTCTACAGGTTGAGACAGGATAGATGCAGGGAGGATGTTCCTGATGGAGTCCAGAACTGGGGGTCACAGTCTGAGGATTCAGGGTAGACCATTTAGGACGGAGGTGAGGAGACATTTCTTCACCCAAAGAGTGGTGAGCCTGTGGAATTTATTACCACAGGAAGTAGTTGGTGCCAAAACATTGAATGTATTCAAGAGGCGGCTGGATAAAGCACTCGGGGCGAATGGGATCACAGGTTATGGGGAAAAAGCAGGATTCGGCTACTCAGTTGGATGATCAGCCATGATTGTAATGAATGGCGGAGCAGGCTCGAAGGGCCAAATGGCCTCCTCCTGCTCCTATCTTCTATATCAATGTCTTTAAGAGAGAGAGAAACCTGGGCCAACTTTTCCAGAGTCTGCAGCTTCCCTGGATTCACTTCCTTTCCCTTCAGTTGCTGCAAGTCCCCAATTTCCCCCAGAATGAGAAAAGAATTGGAAAGGGGGAGAAAAGAAAGTGTTTTACTCACAGATGTTGGCCTCTTTTAGGTCAAAACAAAGGAACAAACTCAAGTTAAATCAGGACAAAGTAAAAGGGGCAGCTCCCCAAAAGGAGGGGGAACAGCCCGAACAGAAATCAAAGTACAAAGGAAAGAGCGAGATGTTGACCTCTTTTAAGGAAATAAGTGATAAATTAGTTATCCGCCAGAGTTCGATGTCATCTGATCGCTTGTTTGGAGAATAAAACATACTGAGGAACCTCGCTTCATCTGGGATATGACGCTGGCGTAACCCATGGCATCAAAATAACTCCCTTCCGACAGGAGGAAGTTTCAGTGCAGCTCAATCTGACTGTCACAAAGACCTGATTGGCTGGAGGACCAGAGTCCTTCCGGTCCTCCAACTCTTCCCATTGGTCAACACCCCAGCATGAAGGTCAGGAGGCGTCTACCCCGCACATGCGCAGTTTCCCCTCTCTCTTGGACATGCGCAATCCCGGGGCCGGGGGGAGGGGGAGATCACCGAGCGGCTTCTCGCTCTGGCCGGAGCCGTCAGCCGGTTGCGTGGAAACCTTGGCTCGATGTGGTGTAGGGGGAGGGGAACAATGGGTGGGGGCGGGGCTCCCGGGTCCGCGCGCCCGGGCCTGCGCACTGGAACACCATAACGTCATTGCGGAAGAGACTGATTTTTATTGGCTCATTCAGGCAGGCTCCATTGTGGACGTCACAATGCGGAAGCTCGATTGATTCAGATTCAGACTCAGTGAAACTTCCTCCTCTGGGCAACATCTGGGAGGAAATCAAATGTTTCCCCCTTTCCATTTATTTTCTCATTCTGGGGGAAATTGGGGACTTGCAGCAACTGAAGGGAAAGGAAGTGAATCCAGGGAGGCTGCAGACTCTGGAAAGATTGGCCCAGGTTTCTCTCTCTCTTAAAGATATTGACATCCTTTGCAGAGTTCCACATGAATTAGAATTGTCTGTACTGAATTTCTATCTTGTTTTGATAGTGATGACTTTTGTAAATTCTTTTTACAGGATATTAGAAGGAGAGGATTTACTGATAGAAATGTCAAGATCTAACAGTCACTCAATTCATGGGAGCTGAATGTCATCGGTTTGAATCTGGAAGAAGAAACGTATAGCTGTTTGAATTGGGTGACATGATGCAATGCGGTGTCGATAGAAACTGATAGCCAAGTTCCGCACACATGAGGACGGCCTCAACCTGGATATTGGGTTCATGTCACACTATTTGTAACCCCCACAGTTGCGTGGACCTGCAGAGTTTCACTGGCTGTCTTGTCTGGAGACAATACACATCTTTTTAGCCTGTCTTGATGCTCTCTCCACTCACATTGTTTTGTTTCTTAAAGACTTGATTAGTTGTAAGTATTCGCATTCCAACCATTATTCATGTAAATTGAGTCTGTGTCTTTATATGCTCTGTTTGTGAACAGAATTCCCACTCACCTGAAGAAGGGGCTTAGAGCTCCGAAAGCTTGTGTGGCTTTTGCTACCAAATAAACCTGTTGGACTTTAACCTGGTGTTGTTAAACTTCTTACTGAATTGGGTGAACCATTGGTGTGAACAGAAAAGCATCAAGGCCCGTGCAACCCGAGTGACGGTGTTCCAGTGCACGTATTGTGAAAACTGCAGGAGAGACAGAAAGACACACGGATCATGGAAAAACCATGGAAATGTGAGGACTGTGAAAAGTCATTCCGTTCCCCATCAGTGCTGGAAATTCATCGACGCAGTCACACCGGGGAGAGGCCATTCTCCTGCTCCAATTGTGGGAAAGGATTCACTCGGTTATCGATCTTGCGGACACACCAGCGAGTTCACACCGCGGAGAGGCCATTCACCTGCTCTCAGTGTGGGAAGGGATTCACTCAGTCATCGCACTTGCTGATACACCAGCGAGTTCACAATGGAGAGAGGCCATTCACTTGCCCCATGTGTGAGAAGGGATTCAGCGATTCATCCACACTGCAGACACACCAGCGAGTTCACACCGGAGAGAGGCCGTTTCCCTGCTCTGTGTGTGGGAAGGGATTCAGTATCTCCGCCAACCTGCTGAGACACCAGCAACTTCATACTGGGGAGGCTTCCTTCACCTGTTTTGAGTGTGGTAAAGGATTCAGTGATTCGTCCAACCTGTTTTCACACCAGCGAACTCACACTGGGGAGAGGCCGTTCACCTGCTTACTGTGTGGAAAGGGATTTAGCCAGGCATCCAGCCTGCAGACACACCAGCGAGTCCACACCGGGGAGAGGCCGTTCACCTGCTCAGTGTGCGGCAAGGGATTCAGTGATTCATCCAACCTGATTTCACACCAGCGAGTTCACACGGGGGAGAGGCCATTTAACTGCTTTGTGTGTCAGAAGGGATTCAGTCGATTATCTAACCTGCTGACGCACCAGCGACTTCACACTGGGGAGAGGCCGTTTGCCTGCAATGAATGTGGAAAGGGATTCACACGATCATCCCACCTGCTGAGACACCAGCAAGTTCATAAGCGATTACAAGCATTGGATTCTGCTTAATCACACCCAGGACTGAACCACATTCATTCTGACAGTTGGTGAAGTGGGAGGGTCGGAGGGTTTCTTTCTGCTGGACTGGCCAATCTCACAACTTTGTTTCCAGTGGGCTGATGCTCTTTGAGCCTGGGAGAGCACATTTCCACTGAAATGATCCACAAAAACTGGTGAAGGATGTTTATTTAATCCTGGATCATAAATAATGTTTTTCCTACCACCAAAGGTCGATGTAAAATAAATACATTTGTCTCTGTCCCATTGAGTCTACAGCACAGGGCCGGGCCAGTCGGCTCAATTGGTCTGTGTCAGTATTTATGCTCCACATGAGCCTCCACCCATCCCTCTTCATCTCCCCCCATCAGCATATCCTTCTATTCCTTTCTCCCTCATGTATGTATCTAGCTTCCCCTTCAATGTATTCATGCTATTCACCTCAACTGTGGTAGTGAGTTCTACAGTCTCACCACTCGCTGGTAAAGAGGTTTCACATTAAATCCCTATTAGATTATTGAATCTCTGAAAATGCACACAGCATTTGTAACAAAAAGGATGAATTGTCAGCGCGGATAGAGATAAATGTGTGTGTCCTGATAGACATTACAGAGACTTAGCTGAAAGGTCACGGAGGCTGGGATCTAAATATTGAAGGGTATTTGACATAATGGAATGGCAGGAAGCTAGGAAAAGGTGACAGGATCTCTCCCATTAATTAATGATGACATTAGTTCAGTACAGAGCTACCACCTTAGCCTGAAAGATCAGGATGAAGGATCGGTTTGGGTCGAGATAAGAAATGGTAAAGGTACGAGGTCTCTTGTGGGAGAATTTAATGGGCCCCTTACCTAAGTTACACTGAACTGATTTCTTTATTTTGAACATGACACTATAATAGTATGTTTATTTATTAGTGTCACAAACCGGCTCACATTAACACTGCAATGAAGTTACTGTGAAAATCCCTGAGTTGCCACAACTCAGCACCTATTTGGGGAGACTGAGGGAGAATTTAGCATGGCCAATGCACCTGACCAGCATGTCTTTCCAACTATGGGAGGAAACCGGAGCACCCGGAGGAAACCCACGCAGACACGGGGAGAACGTGCAGGCTCCGCACAGACAGTGACCCAAGCTGGGAACTGACCATGGGTCCCTGGTGCCGTGAGGCAGCAGTGCTAACCACTGTGCCACCGTGCTGCACTCAGATACTATATTGCACTGCCCAGAAATAAAATAAACACCTGATCAAAAAGGACTAGGAAAAAGTACAAACTTATAAATCTCAACTCCTTTTCACAAATACAGATCAAATACTTCATCATTTCCAGTTCCCAGTCACATAATTTTCTCATTATTGTGTTCTGATTATTCAAATAGTATCTCTATTAAACTCATAGACAATACCATTATTTTATTCCATGACTTCATATAAACTAACATTTGAAGCTTATACATTGTTTTAAAACTGTATTTACACATATTTTCAAATCTTCACCCAAAGCATTCCAAAGATTCATCCACAAACTGAAATATACACAGACTTCAAAGTTGTACAAACATAACATGTTTTAAACTTGTTTTTTTCTATTTAATTCATGATCTTCATCCCTTAAAGTCAACAGTTTCTTTGCAAATTTTCAGGCAATGATTCATTTTTTGCTTCATCCAAAATCATTGCAGTTTTCAGTTCAACTGACTCCCTAAACTTCAAAACCTGGACATTTTAGAAATAATTTGTTGCTCAGTTCTTGAAAATTCACTTTAGTACTATTCATTTGGCTTTTTTCTGTAACATATAGATCAGATTAATAAAGTTAAAGTTCGAATTTATTTATTAGTGTCACAAGTAGACTTACATTAACACTGCAATGAAGGTAATGAAAATCCCCCAGTCATCACATTCTGGCACCTGTTCGGCTACACTGAGGGAGAATTTAGCATGGCCAATGCACCTAACCAGCATGTCTTTCGGACAGTGGGAGGAAACTGGAGCACCCGGAGGAAATCCATGCAGACGCAGGGAGAATGTGCAGACTCCACACAGTGACCCACACCAGGAATTGAACCTGGGTCCCTGGCACTGAGAGGCAGCACTGCTAACCACAGTGCCGCCATGTCGCCCAAATATTCATGCTTTATAACGTTTTCCCAAACCTCTGAAGAATCATCTCAAATGAACAATACAAAATATACAATGACTGCGGATCCAATATAAATTTAGTTTTACTCAGAATTTCAATACTCTTTGATTATTTTGTTTTAATATATTGCATGTGTGGTTTCCAACAAAAGATATGGTCGAGGAGAACACCCAGAACTATATTTCCATATTGGGGCGGCGATGGTGTAGTGGCAGTGTCACAGCACGAGTGACCCAGAGACTCAGGGTAATGCTCTGGGGACCCAGGTTTGAATCCTATTGTGGCAACTGGTGAAATATAAATTAGATGAAAATCTGGGATTAAATGTCTAATGATGATTAGAAATTATTGTCGATTGTCATAAAAGCCCATCTGGTTTACTGATGTCCTTTAGGGAAGCAAATCTGCCAACCCCCTTACCTGGTCTGACCAACATGTAACTCCAGATCCACAGCAACATGGCTGCCTTTAATTGCCCTCTCAGTTCAAGGGCAATTAGAAATGGGCAATAAATGCTGTCCCAGCAACACCCACATCCCATGAATAAATAAATGTTGACATTGTCTGTGAGGAGAGAATAGAGCCAACGTTTTGAGTCTAGATGACCCTTCATCAGAGGGGTCTGACACCTCTTCTATTTTTGTAAATGTTGACATTGTTTATTATATTAACCAAGGGATTTACTTCATCAAATATCATAAACTTCGTTCCACTCAGAGTCAGTCACAATTCATTTTTGACAAACAATATTTTTATTTTCTCCAATTCAGCACTAACAATTTCAATAAACTCTTGAAGATCCCACCCAGAATAAAAAATATTGGCATCATCTGCAAACAAAACTAATTGTAATAACGTTAATACATTCCAAATGTCATTAATATATAAAATAAACAATTGAAGGCCCAAAACAGATCCCTGTGAGACTCCACACAAAATATTCACAAAATCTGATTCACAATCGTCTACTGTTACAAATTGTTGAGATTTTCCAAATAACTTTGAGCCACTTATTCACTACTCCCCTAATCTCTTACGTTTCCAGTGTTTTAAGTAATATTCCATGGTCAATTGTATCAAAATCTGTGTAAGATCAGTAGAAACCTCTATTGTAAATTGTCTTTTTATCCACAGCATTCGTAATTTCCTCCACAAATTCCATCAGTGATAATGAGATAGACCGACTTGGTCTGACTATTACACAGTGAGTTACATTGAGCAATGGAATTATCAGACCATTTAGCAAATGACTTCCCTTTTCTCTGAAAAATGAGAAAAGTGAGGACACTCTCCTGTAATTAGTATAATCACGTTTGTCTCCAGCTTTAAACCATGGAGTAACTTTGTCTATTTTCATTTTACAGGGAAATAGCCCAGTTTGAAAAGACCGGTTGCAAATATAGAACATAGAACATAGAACATAGAACATTACAGCGCAGAACAGGCCCTTCGGCCCACGATGTTGCACCGACCAGTTAAAAAAAAAACTGTGACCCTCCAACCTAAACCAATTTCTTTTCGTCCATGAACCTATCTACGGATCTCTTAAACGCCCCCAAACTAGGCGCATTTACAACTGATGCTGGCAGGGCATTCCAATCCCTCACCACCCTCTGGGTAAAGAACCTACCCCTGACATCGGTTCTATAACTACCCCCCCTCAATTTAAAGCCATGCCCCCTCGTGCTGGATTTCTCCATCAGAGGAAAAAGGCTATCACTATCCACCCTATCTAAACCTCTAATCATCTTATATGTTTCAATGAGATCCCCTCTTAGCCGCCGCCTTTCCAGCGAAAACAATCCCAAATCCCTCAGCCTCTCCTCATAGGATCTCCCCTCCATACCAGGCAACATCCTGGTAAACCTCCTCTGCACCCTCTCCAAAGCCTCCACATCCTTCCTGTAATGTGGGGACCAGAACTGCACACAGTACTCCAAGTGCGGCCGCACCAGAGTTGTGGACACAGGGACACTGAACCCAGGGTCACGTCACCATCAGCCTCGGTCACCCCCTCCCGAGCCCCGATTGGTTGGAGGCCCATTTCCCAGTCAGTCCTCCAGCACCTTCCTGTCTCTCTATAAGTGCGACGCCCAGGGCAGTTTCCCAACTGACATGCAGGCCCGTTAATCTCAGCTAAATTCAGCCCTCAGCTCCGTCGCCTGGCTGTCACTGACACGAGCAACAGAGAGACAGAAAGGTGCCCCAGGCTCAAATGGGAAGTCAAAACTTGTGTCTCTGAACCAACACTTCAACATTTGTCAGTCAAATCCATGTTATTATGATGAGATTAATTGAAGTGTTTGGCTGGTCAGCAAGCTCGAGAAGCACTGATTCCAGATTGTTCAATACTCTGTCTTGAATCACAAAAGCTTCTCACTTTATCCCCTTCCTGAACTGAATTCCATCATCCTGAGCAGCTGTGGGTGTCACCTCTCTGTGTAAACTCCTGCCCCTTTTTATAAGGCTCTCTCATTCCTCATTGTGGGTCAATTCTTGAATGGTTGAGGATCGCTCTGTGATGCAGTGAGTGTTTATCCGGTCAATCAATGTTTCTGATGTCAGTCAGAACGTCCATCGTTACTTTTCACCTGTTTCTTCCTCTGTGTTTTATAAAAATAAAGTTTATAAACTTTCACAGAATGGTCAGCTTTAAGGTTTCTGTAGTTGGTGATGAGGTCATCCAAAGGTCAAAGCCTCTCTCTTTTCTCCTTCCTGTTTAACTAAGGAGTTGTGTGGAATATTCCATTCAGGGGGAGGTGGTGGGATAGTGGGAATGTCTCTGGCCGAGTAATGCAGAGAGCCAGCAAAGGATCTGGGGACAGGCAGCTGGTGGGATTTGAATTCAGTGAATCAATCTGGAATTATATAAAGTTAGTCTCAGAAACGGTGACCATGAAACTATCATCGATTGTTGTAAAAACCTGTCCAGTTCACCCTATTAATGCTCCCTATTAGGGAAGGAAATCTGCCATCCTTACCCGGTCTGGCCTACATGTGAATCCAGACCCACACAGCGATGTGGGTGACTCTTAACTCTCCCTCTGAAATGGCTGAGCAAGTCACTCCGTTCAGGGGCAATTAGGAGATGAGCAACGTGTGCTGGGGCTTTGTCAGCAGTGTCCACATCCCAGGAAAGAATAAAGAATATTCCAGGGAAAGTGATGGGTGATTTGAAATGAATTGAAAGTAGGTCAGGAGGTGCTCGTATCGTCCAGAGCTGCTTTTCAATGGATCCTCCTGTTTAAAATAAAAACACATCAGTGTGCCCCTTTCCCAGACACAGTTGACCTTGGAATATCACAATGCTGTTTTTAAACATTCCTTTGTTAAAGAATCAGTCATTTAGAATTGTGAAACAGACAGAAATTGAATGTTCCGTTTTTCCTGGGATCCTCCTGTGCCTGGCACCGGTGTCCTGAACAAGGTTATTAACATTCTCTGTGTTAAAGGTTCCTCCTGGTTCTTGCTGTCTGTTGTGTCCTTTGTCACAGTCGGTACCAGGACATTTCTATTGAAAGGTTGTTAAGAAATTCCAGTGAATTCCAGCCCCTTGTGTAACGTTCCATTTGGTGTGCGTCAGATTCAGAGATGTCCACGTGTGTGTGAAAAGGGTTCTGGGTCAGGGTTTTAACCCTTCTTTCCCCGTTAGTAACAATGAGCCCTGTATTCAATTCTAAAGTATAAAGTCCTCATTCGATATCAATTCTACCTGTTATCTACATTTCACCAACCAGTCTATATTTTCATCACAGGACTGCAGTGGGAGCACCGTCAACATCTTACTGACTTGATCGATTTTATCGAGGAGGTGACGAAGGTGATCGATGAGGGTAGAGCAGTGGATGTTGTGTACATGGATTTTAGTAAGGCTTTCGACAAGGTCCCTCATGGTCGGCTCATCCAGAAGATTAAGATGCATGGGATTCACGGTGACTTGGCCGCTTGGATTCAGAATTGACTTGCCCATAGAAGTCAGAGAGTAGTGGTGGAGGGTGTTTTTCTGACTGGAGGTCCATTCCCAGTGGTGTTCTGCAGGGATCTGTACTGGGACCTGCGCTATTTGTGATATATATCAATGACTTGGATGAAAACGTGGATGGGTGGGTTAGCAAGCTGGCAGATGTCACAAAACTAGATGGAGTTGTAGATAATGTAGAAGGTTGTGAAAGGTTACAGTGGGATGTAGATCAGCTGCAGATATGAGCGGAAAAATGGCAGATGGATTTTAATCCGGGCAAGTGTGAGGTGCTGCACTTTGGGAGATCAAATATTAAGGATAAGTATACAGTTAATGTACAGAGGGATCTTGGGGTTCAAGTCCAGAGCTTCCTGAAATTGGCCACACAAATATTTAGTCGGTAAAAAAGGCATATGGCATGCTTGCCTTTATTGAGTACAAGAGTCAGCATGCCATGTTGCAGCTTTATAAAACTTTGTTTGGGCCGCACTTAGAATATTACGTTCAATTCTGGTCGCCACATTACAGAAAGGATGCAGAGGTTTTGATGAGGGTGCAGAAGAGGTTTCCCAGGATGCTGCCTGGATTGGAGGGTGTGAGCGACTGACAAACGAGGGTTGTTTTCCCGATAGCGGTGGAGGGTGAGGGGAGACCTGATAGCAGTCTATAAAATAAGAGACATAGAATCTTTTCCTCAGAGTTGATATGTCTAATACCAGGGAGCATGCACTTAAGGTGAGACGGGGAAAGTTCAAAGGAGATGTGAGAGGTAGGTTGTTTTACACAGAGAGTGGTAGGTGTCTGGAATGCGCTGCTAGGAGTGGTGGTGGAGGCAGATACGATAGGGGCGTTTAAGGGGGTTTTAAATAAGCACATGAATATGCAAGGAATAGAGGAATATGGACCAAGGGCAGGCAGAAAGGAATAGTTTAATTTGGCATCATGTTCGACACAACATGGTGGGCTGAAGGGTCTGTTCCTGTGCTGTACTGTTCTACGTTCTATTTGTGATCTCCATTGAGAAAAAGGAAATAGAGGCACTGGAGAAGGGGCAAGAAAGATTCACAAGAATAATCCCAGAACTGTAATCACTTGTGAACTCACTGGTGTTTCACCAAGTTTGCTGACTGAGTGAATCCCTTCCCAGTCAGAGCAGGTGACCAGCCTCTGCCTGGTGTGAACTCACTGGTGGGACATGAGTTCCCGAGAACTTTTGAAGCCACGCCCACATTTCAAGGGTCTCTCCTGGGTGTGAGTGAGATTGTGTTTCAGCAGGCTAGATAATTGAGTGAATCCCTTCCCACACACAGAGCAGATGAACGGTCTCTCCCCAGTGTGAACTCGCTGGTGTGTCTGCAGGTTGTATGATGTTCTAAACCTCTTTGAGCAGTGAGAGCAGCTGAACGGTCTCTCCTCAGTGTGAATGCGCAGGTGGGACACCAGTTCTCCAGAGCTTTTGAAACCACTCCCACAGTCAGAGCACTTAAACGGTCTCTCATTGGTATGAGTGAGATTGTGTCTGCTGAGGTGGGATGAATGAGTGAATCCCTTCCCACACACAGAGCAGGTGAATGGTCTCTCCCTGGTGTGAACTCGCTGGTGTCTCCGCAGGTTGAATGATGTTCTAAACCTCTTTGTGCAGTGAGAGCAGGTGAACGGTCTCTCCTCAGTGTGAATTCGCTGGTGGGACACCAGATACTGAGAGCTTTTGAAACCACTCCCACAGTCAGAGCATTTACAGGGTCTCTCCTGGGTGTGAGTGACTTTGTGCTTCAGCAGGTAGGATAACTGACTGAATCCCTTCCCACAGACAGAGCAGATGAATGGTCTCTCCCCAGTGTGACTGTGTTGATGAATTTCCAGCTCAGATGGGATTCTGTATCTCTTCCCACAGTCCCCACATTTCCACGGTTTCCCCCTGATGCGGGTGTCCTTGTGACTCTCCAGGTTAAACAATCAGTTAAATCTCACACAGGACACGGGTACAGTCTCTCCCCGCTGTGAATGCTGTGATGTATTTTCAGGCTGTGTAACTGGTTAAAGCTCTTTCCATACTCAGTGCACTGGAACACTCTCACTCGGGTGTGTGTATCTCACTGCATTTCTAGTAACAGTGATGTTTACAATCTTTTGAAGCCAAGAGGCCAGATGAACATTTCTCCTGCCAGGTTCAAAGGCCAATGATATTCAGGTCCCAAGAAATCGAGTCACTCTGTCAGATCTCGATGTGATGTTGGAGATTTCTGTCTGATTTCTCCTTGTCTAATATCCTGTAAGTCAATTTAGAAAAAAAACATCGCAATTCAGAATACGATCAAAATTCAAATCGACATTTCTAGTTTCTATGGAGCATTCATTAAAGACACAGTCATGGAGCATTAAACTTGCCGAGCAGGGCCTCCCGTATCAGCACACAGGCAGCTGCTTTGTGAGACTGCCAGCAGTACAGACAAGTCAGAGATAAGGGTGTCCTCGGAAGTGGGATTCATTGTGAAAGCTCAGGGACGGTTGATAAGATGCAGCAATTCTATGATTCTAATGAATGTTCTTTCCTCTCCCATTCCCCAAAAGCTGTGAACCTCCATCCCACTCACTCTCCCTCCATTCTCACTCTGCTGTATCTAATATTCACCCTCCCAATTCTCCTGAAGGTGCTGATTGAGGCTGATTGACAGATCCATGCTCACTGCTTCCTGTCCCGCACAGAAATCAGAACAAATAGGAGCTGCAGTCAGCATTCGGCCCATCGAGTCTGCTCAACCATTCATTCAGATTATTGGTTGATCTACCTCTGCATTATTTTCCCCACACTGTCCGCCATATCCATCGATATCTTCAATATCCAGAAACCTATCAATCCCTCTCTTGAAAATTCTTGATGACTGAGGCTCTATAGTCCTCTGGGGAGAGAATCCAAAACATCACCACATCCTTGAGTGAAGAAATCCTTCCTCATCTGAGCTTCCTCTCCATTTTCCAGCCTGTTCCCAATAATTATTGACTCCCTTGTCATTCAAAAACTGTCTAACTCATCCTTGAATATATTCAATCCCTCCACTGGTCCCCATGGAAGAGAAATCTAGATATTAACAATCCTCTGAGGGAAGAGATTGTTGGAAATATATAATATAGCTGCAGTCCAAAATTACACAGCCAGATATAATAAGTGCATTTTATTACAGAGCTATAAATAATATATCTAATCTGTACCATATAACAACAGGGGAGCGGATAGCCTTGTTGTATTAATCACCAGACTATTAATCCAGAAACATAGCTGATGTTCTGGGGACCCGGGTTTGAATCCTGCCACAGCAGATGGTGGAATTTGAATTTAAATACAAAATCTAGAATTAAGAATCTACTGATGACCATGAAACCATTGTCGATTGACCAAAAAACCCATCTGGTTCATTAATGTGCTTTAGGGAAGGAAATCTGCCATCCTTACCCAGTCTGGCCTACATGTGACTCCAGAGCCACAGCAATGTGGTTGACTCTCAAACAGCTTCTGAAATGGCCGAGCGAGCCATTCAGTTCAAGGGCAATTAGGGATGGGCAATAAATGCTGGCCCAGCCGGCAATGCCCGTGTCCCAAGGATGAATAAAAAAAACATCAGACACGTCTCTGTCCTATATTAGTTTACTGTCCCCTTTAATATATTTCAGAAATTAGATGGGCACATGAAGGAAATAAAGTTGCAGGGGAAAGGGAATATAGAAAGGGAATGGGACTGACTGGATTGTTCTACAGAGAGTCGGCATGGATTCGAGTTACTGAATGGACTCCTTCTGCGACGTAATGACTCAATGAGTGAAAATATATAACATAGCTTCAGTGCTACATTATAAAACGAGAATTAATAATAAACGTACTTTGTTACAGAACCATAAATATTATACCAAATCTACAATATAACAACACAAGGCATATCTCTGTCCTATATTAATCTCTGTCCTATATTAATTTATTGTCCTTTTAAATGCCAGCCATCACCTGGGGAAACCAGCCCTTTAATTGTGAACATTAGGAAAGGGACCTTTTAGCCAGACAAATCAATGAGTCAAGCTGAGGGAGCAAAGGATGTCAATGTCTTTAAGAGAAAGAGAAACCTGGGCCAACCTTTCCAGAGTCTGCACCCTCCCTGGAGTCACTCCGTTTCCCTTCAGTTGCTGCAAGTCCCCAATTTCCCCCAGAATGAGAAAAGAACTGGAAAGGGAGAGAAAAGAAAGTGTTTTACTCACAGATGTTGAAGACAGGAGGAAGTTTGAGTCTGTCTGAAGCTCAATCTTCATTCAGAGTGAGAGCAGCAGCAGCTTTGCTGGGCAGGAATGAACAGCCGAACAAGCTCATTGTCCACTTCCGCATTCAGACAATGGGGGAGCTCTGATTGGCTGGAGGAACAGAGAACTTCTGGTCCTCCAACTTTCCATTGGCCAACACCTCAGCATACAGGTCAAATGGTTGGCTCCCCCCGCACATGCGCATCTTCCCCTCTCCCTTGGACATGCGCAGTCCCGGGCCGAGGGAGGGGGCGATCATGACGCGGCTTCTCGCTCTGGCCGGAGCCGTCAGCCGGTTGATTGGAAACCGTGGCTGGAAGAGGTGAAGGGGGAGGGGGAACAATGGGTGGGGGCGGGGCTCCCGGGTCCGCGCGCCCGGGCCTGAGCACTGGAACCCGGAGACGTCATCGCGGAGCAGAATGATTCCTATTGGCTGATTTAGGCAGAGCTCTCTTATGGACGTCACAATGCGGAAGTTGTCCAAACTCCCTCTTCTGGGCAACATCTGGGAGGAAATCAATGTTTCCCCCTTTCCATTTCTTTTCTCATTCTGGGGGAAATTGGGGACTTGCAGCAACTGAAGGGAAAGGAAGTGAATCCAGGGAGGCTGCAGACTCTGGAAAGGTTACAGATGAAGACCGGATTCAGGAACAGGACTCGGCCCAGGTATATTTTTGTTTCTCTCTCAAAGACATTGACATCTTTTAGTTCCCTCAGTTTATCTGGCGAATAGGGGAGCCTCTTACCCAATGTTCACAATTCAGTTTTCCCAGAAGAGGGCTAACATTTAAATGAACTGTAAATTTGTATGGGAGAGAGATATGTTATTTATGATCCCATATTTTTTGACTTGAAATATACAGCAGTGTGGCTGCTTTATCAATTTCCAGTGATGCAGAGATTACAACATAGAAGGAAATGCATTTGGCAACTTAAATCCATGCTGACTCTCCGTGGTAGCCATGATGTGGAGATGCCGGCATTGGACTGGGTTGGGCATAGTAAGAAGTCTCACAACACCAGGTTAAAGTCCATCAGGTGAGTGACCTGAGGAAGGAGCAGTGCTCCAAAAGCTCGTGATTCCAAATAAACCTGTTGGACTTTAACCTAGTGTTGTGAGACTTACTGTACTCTCTGTGGAGCAATTTGGTCAGTTCCATTCCCTTGAGCTCCACGTCACATTGGAATGGATGAGAGTTCCAGATGAAGTGAGACTGGGGTGGAGTCGGGCGATGTCACTGAGATGGGAATAGGCGGTTTTGATGATGATGTGGATATGTGGTTGGAAGCTCATCTTGGGGTGAAATATTTCACCATGGTTGTGAACAGTTTGGTTCAGCCTCAGACAGTTACCAGGAAGATAGAGTTGCTGGTGAGGGAGTGGAGTTTGTAGTGGGGACTGAAGACAATGGGTTCAGTCTTCCCAGTATTTATATGAAAGAAGTTTCAGTTCTTTTAGTACTGGATTTCAGACAAGTCAGGATTGTGTGCGAGTTGTGGGGGGAGAAACTCGGAGGTGATGGTGTTCACATCTACCTGCTACCTTGGTCCTTCTAGGTGGTGGAGGTTGAGGATTTGGGAGATTCTGTCAAAGTTCTCATTGAGTTCTAGATGTATAAAATCCCTCTCCTTCACCCCGGCCCCTTCTACTTCTCTCTGTCTCCACTCGAGACCAGGTGCCAGATTTCCTTTCTTGACAGACATCAGCATAACACTTGGGTTTTTATGATAAGGACGGCAGATTTCCTTCCCTAAAGTGAACTTTAGGGGTTTTCTAACAATCGCGGTCATCAGTAAAAAAATTTTTATTCAAGATATTTTGTGTTGAATTCATATTCCAGCATCTGCCATGGCGGGATTCGAAGCCGGGTCCCCAGAACATGAGCTGAGTCTCTGGATTAATAGTCTAGCGACAATATCACTGGGTCATCGACTCGCCAGTGTGATCTCCTGGACTCGTTTCGATCGCCTCAGGGGGTCGGAGAGGAATTTCCCAGATTTGTTTTCCCCATATTGGCCCTGGGGTTTTCACTCTGGGTTTTCGCCTCTCCCTGGAGATCACATGGTCTGGAATGGGGGGGTGGGGGTGAGTTAATAGGTTGTGATGAACAAAGCATCGTAGCTGTGAGGGACAGCTCGGTGGATAGGATATTGGTATGTAGATAGGCTGGAAAATTGAGCGGGGATCCTGGATTCAGGATTCAATCCTGGACCGGGGAGCGGCGCGGGCTTGGAGGGCCGAAGGGCCTATTCCTGTGCTGTATTGTTCTTTGTTCTTTGTTCTTTGATAATCCAGCAGCTTTCCTCTGTGTGGGTTTCCTCCAGATGCTCTGGTTTTCTCCCACAGTCCAGAGATGTGCAGATTAAGTGGGTTAGCCATTTCCCTTCGTGTCCCAAGACATGTAGGTTAGATGGATTAGCCATGGTAAATGTGTGAGGGTATGGGGATAGGGTGGGGGAGAGGCTCTGGGTAAGATACTATGTGAGAGAATTGGTGCGACCCATGGGTTGAATGTCCTCCTTCTGCACTGTAGGGACTCTATGATAATGTTGGAAAATGTGAAACAGTTCATTTTGGAAGGGAGAGCAGGGGAGTATTATTTAAATGGGGAAAAGACTGTAAAGCTGCAACACAACAGGACTTGGGGGACTTCTGCACAAAACACAGAAACCCAGCACACAGGTGCAGTTGGTAATCAGGAAGCCTAATAGAATGTTGGCCCTTATTTCAAGTAAAGTAAAGTTTATTTATTTGTCACAAGTAGGCTTACATTAACAATGCAATGATGTTACTGTGAAAATCCACTAGTCACCACACTCCGGCGCCTGTTCAGGTACACTGAGGGAGAATTTAGCATGACCAGTTCACCTAACCTGCACATCTTTGGACTGTGGGAGGAAACCGGAGCACCCGGAGGAAACCCACGCAGAACCGGGGAGAATGTGCAAACTCCACACAGAGTGACCCAAGCCAGGAATTGAACCCGAGTCTCTGGCGCTGTGAAGCAGCAGTGCTAACTGCAGTGCCACTGTGGTTGGAGTATATGAGTAGGGAAGTCTTGCTGCAACTGTACAAGGTACTGGCGAGACCATATCTGGAGGACTGTGAGCAGTTTTGGTCTCCTTATTTCAGGAAAAATATTATTTCATTGGAGGCAGTTCACAGTAGATTCACTTGGATTATCCCCGTTATGGAGGGATTGTTTTATGAGGAAAGTTTAAACAGGTTGGGCCTCTCCTCATTGGAATTTAGAAGAATGAGAGGTGATCTCATTGAAGCATATTGGATTCTTAAGGGACTTGACAAGGTAAATGCTGAGCGGATGTTTCCTCTCATGGGAGAGTCTGGGACCAGAGGGCACAGTCTCAGAATAAAAGGTGCCAATTTAAGACTGAGATCAGGAGCAATTTCTTCTCCCAGAGGGTTGAGAGTCTTTGCAAGTCCTTGCCACAGAGAGCTGTGGGGGCAAAGCCCTTGTGTATATTTTTGATCAATAAGGAAATCAAGGGTTACGGGAAAAGGGCAAGAAAGTGGACATGAGGAATGTCAGATCAGCCATGATCCTATTGAATGGGTGACATTCAATCCCTTCCCTGCAGGACATCAGTGAATCACTTGGGTTTTTAATGACACTCCAGAATTTTCATGGTCACTTTTTCCTAGTGCCGGCCCCAGAAATTACCAGATTCATTCCGCTCAATTTCACAACCTGCCTTTGTGTTTTTGTGGGTTCTCTCTCACATTTTTTTTCTTTTAAATTCAGTGTCACAGAGTTTGAGAAGAGGAGGATTTGCAGTCAGGAATCTTTGAACAAACATCACATCAGGAGTTGACGGAGCTGCCCAGTTAACGGTAACTTGATTATCATTCGGATTTTAAACATTGAAGGAAAAAGCATTGTTCACAGTAGATGAAACTGTTCTCTGTGTGGACGCAGCTTCAGTTGATCATCTGGCCTCAGGAGCTACAAATATAAACATCCTGGGGAGGAACCATGGAAGAGTGAGGACAGTGATGAGGGATTCAGTTACCTGTCTGAGCTGGAAGCTCATCGTGCACCGGGGAGAGGGCGTTCACCGGCTCTGTGTATTGGACTGATTTCACTCCATCAGCCAATCTGTTGTCTCACTGACATATTCACACTGGGGGGAGATTGTTCAAACGCTGCAGAGATGGAAAGGGATTCATTCAGTCATCCCACCATATGACACACAAACGTGTTCACACTTGAGTGATTTTGTTAATTGCCCAGATTACGAGAAGAGCTGTAAAAGTTCCAGGGAAGTGATATCCTATCAACTTGTCCACACTGACGAGAGACCGTTCAGGTGCTCTCACTTTAGGACTGAGTTCAGGCGATTATCTCACCTCGCAGTACACCAGCAGATTCACACTGGGGAGAGGTTATTCCTCTGCTCTGACTCAGTTGAAAAAAATTACAAGTAAATCACTATTTGCTATAGACCAAAGAAAGATACTTTATTAGAAGAGTAAGGGTCACAAGGTAAAACAAGCCAAGTTCCAGAATATTAAACATCCAGTCCAGTTATAGAGATTATAAACATCAACAGAAACAAACCCAAACTATCAGAATGAACAGAGTTCAGGCTTGGATGTCATTAACAGCAGCAACAGCAGCAGAATCCAATCCCAATAATCACTGCTGAACTCGCCGGTGTGTCAGCCAATTAGATGATCGATTGTATCCTTCTCACATGTGGAACAGGAGTCTGGTCTCTCCCCAGTGTGAACTCGCTGGTGTGTCCGCAGGTTGGATGAATTACTGAATCCTTTCCCACACTGAGAGCAGGTGAATGGTCTCTCTCCAGTGTGAACCCGCTGATGTATCTGCAGGTGGGATGACTGAGTGAATGTTTTCCCACAATAGGAGCAGGTGAATGGTCTCTCCCCAGTGTGCAATCGTCGGTGTCTCTGCAGATTTGATGCATAAGGAAAATGCTTCCCACACTCAGAGCAGATGAACGGCCTCTCCCCAGTGTGAACTCGCTGATGTATCAGCAGATAGGATGAATCAGTGAATCCCTTCCCACACTCGGAGCAGCTGAACGGTCTCTCCCTGGTGTGAATTCGCGGGTGTCTCTGCAGGTTGGATGAATTACTGAATCCTTTCCCACACTCAGGGCAGATGAATGGCCTCTCCCCGGTGTGAACTCGCTCGTGTGTCTGCAGGTGGGATAACTGAGTGAATCCCTTCCCACACTCTGAACACGTGAACCATTTCTCCCCGGTGTGACCTCGCTGGTGCATCAGCAAGTTGGATGATTCACTGAATCTCTTCCCACAATCGGAGCAGGTGAATGGCTTCTCCCCGCTGTGAACTCGCTTGTGTGTCTGCAGGTGGGATGAACTTGTGAATCCTTTCCCGCACTCGGGGCAGGTGAATGGCCACTCCCCTGTGTGAACTCGTTTGTGTGTCTGCAGGGAGGATGAATGAGCAAATCCCTTCCCACACTCCAAACAAATGAACGGCCTCTCCCCAGTGTGATTACATCGATGAGTTTCCAGTTGGTGTGAGAAATTGAATCCTTTACCACAGTCTCCACATTTCCACGGCTTCTCCATGGTGCTGGTGTCCATGTGTCTCTCCCAGTTTGACAGTCAGCTGAAGCCTCATCCACAACAAAACACCCGAACGGTCTCACCCCAATGTGACTGGTGCTGTCTTTTCAAGATGTGTTCTTGCTTTTCCAATCACATTTATGGTTGAAATCTCTTGAAGCAGAAGAACAGACAAATATTTCTCTTTGTAGATTCCAAAGGCTGATGTTGTCCAGGTCCCGATGAATGGAGTTAATCTGTCAGATCACCATGAGTGTTTGTTTTGAGATTTCTGTCTGGAAATCCTCTTCTGATATCCTGTAACACGAATTTCCAAAATTCATCACTGTCAGTGCAACTTAGAAATTCAGAAAAGACAATTCCAGTTTTTATAGAAAATTCTTTACTTTTCCCCACTATTCTTACCCTGCTGTATCGCACTATACACCCTCCCAATTCTCCTAAAGGTGCCAATTCATGTTGGTTAATGAATCCATGCTCATCACTTCCTGTTCAAATGTGTGTAATATGCAGCACTCATTACTTGGTTGGAGATATGGTGGGTGCAGCGAGTGATCATGATCTGGAACTGGGTGCCCACGGATCTTGTGGCAGTGAAAACAATTAAAGATTTCAAACTGAAATTGGATGCGCACTTGAAGGAAATATTCTTGCAGGAGAATGGGTAGGTGGAGGGGCAATGGGTCTGACTGGATTGCTCTATAAGAAGTTGATATTGTCTCCTTCTCTATCGGAATAACAATGCCTGGAAGTATATTAACATAGTTACAATATTCTATTACAAGACTAGAATCATAGAATCCCTACAGTGCAGAAGGAGGCCATTCAGCCCATCCAGTCTGCACCAACCACAATCCCACCCAGGCCCTATTCCTGTAACCCCATTTACTGGCCCTGCTATTACCACTGACACTAAGGTCAATTTTACCACGGCCAATCATTGGATGAACCTGTGTTGAAGATATTAAAAAGGCCATGTGTTTAACACAAAGTCAATTTATTTGACTATTATCCACAATATTAACACCTATAAATGGACTGTTGTTTATTAACAGCAATGGAAACAGACCCATTCGAACATAATAATTAAGAACAGAAGGAGGCCACTCGGCCCCTCAAGCCTGTTCCGCCATTCAATAGGATCGTGGCTGATCTGATTGTAACCTCAACCCAACATTCCTGCCCACTACCCTCACCAATAATCTTCCATCTCCTTTTTAATCAGGAGACCACCTTGCTCTTCTTCAAAATATTCCAAGATTCTTCTTCCTCTGCCTTTTGAGGAAGAGAGTTCCAAAGATCCATGATCCTCTGAGAGAAAACACTTCTCCCTATCTCTGTCTGAAACACATTTTTAAACAGTGTCTCCTTGTTCAAGATTCTCCCACAAGAAAAAAAAATCCTTTCCACATCAACCCAGTCAATAGCCCTCAGAAACGTAAAAGGTTTCAATCAAGGCCCCTCTTACTCTTCTAAACTCCAGTGGCTACAAGCCCAGATTCTCCAATCTTTCCTCATAAGACAACCTGCCAATTTCTGGTATTAGTCTGGTAGACATTCTCTGAACTGCTTCCAATGCATTTACATTTTCCTTAAATAAGGAGTTCAATACTTTAACAACACTCCAGATGTGGTCTCACCAGTGTCCTGTCTGACTGAAACATAAACTCACTCCTTTTGTAACCACTTTCCTCACAATAAACAATGACATTCTATTAACTTTCCTGATTACTTGCTGTACCTGCATTCCAGCCTTTTGTGATTCATGTATTAGGACACCTCTGAATCTCAGAGCTCTGCAATCTCTCACCATTTAACGTTTTTTTTTAAATTTGGCAGGAATTCCTGCCAAAATTGATAATTCCACATTTGCCCACGTTATACTCCATTTGCCAAATCTTTGCCCACTAGCTGAACTTATCTACATCCCTTTGTAGCCTCCTTACATCCTCTTCACAACTTACTTTTCTACCTTTGTGTCCTCAGCAAATTTAGCGACCATGCTTGCATCCAAGTCGTTTATATAAATTGTTAAAAGTAGAGGTTCCAGTTCTGATCGCTTTGGCACACCACTCATCACATCCTGCCAACCAGATAAAGATCCATGTGTTGCCAACTCTGTTTCCCGTTAGCTCGCCAATCTTCTTTCCATGCCATATTACCCCCACACTGTGAGATTCTATTTTCCACATTAAGCTTTGATGTGGCAGATTATGAAATGCATTTTGCAAATCAAAGTACAGTACATTCACCTTTGCTGCCCCATTATCCAATATATAAAGTCACCATCTCCCAGATGTCCCCTTGAGAGGGAGAGCTGACTGGTGGTCACTTAACCTGAGGATCATAAATTCATTAGATATAGGAGCAGAATTAGACCATTTGGCCAATCGAGTCTGTTCCGCCATTCGATCATGGCTGATAAGCTCCTCATCCCCATTTTCCTGCCTTCTCCCCATAACCCTTCAACCCCATTACCAATTAAAAATCTGTCTAACTCCTCCTTAAATTTACTCACTGTCCCAGCATCCACCACCCTTTGGGACAGCGAATTCCACAGATTCACAACCCTTTGGGAGAAGCAGTTTCTCCTCAACTCTGTTTTAACTTTGCTGCCCCTTATCCTAAGGCTATGACCTCTCATCCTAGAATGCCCCTTGGTTGGCACGAGAATTGAAACTGTGCTGTTGGTGTCGCTGTGCATCACAAACCAGCCACCCGGCCAACTGAGCGAACCGACCCCCTTTATCCAAAGTATATGTGACTCCTTCAAAGAACTCCAACAAATAGGTTGAATATGATTTCCCTTTCTCAAACCGTGCTGACTCCTAATGTCTGAATTTTTCTAATTCTCATGATATCTTTAATAAAGCTTTAATATTTTCCCTACATCAGATTTTAGATTAAGTGGCCTTTAGTTTCCTTTTTGCCTCCCTCCTTTTTTGAATAAAGGAGTTACATTTGCTACTTTGCAATCTACTGGAATCTTCCTCAAATCTCGCGACTTTTAGATAATTAAAACGGTGCTATTTCCTTCCATGTTCAAAATTCTCTGCTGTTCAGGTTACAATACATTGTGCAATTCCATCCAATCCTGATCTGATGTTTTGTGCAAGTTTCCTGACCCCAAATCCACCCCTTCTAAGACCAATTATATCAACACCTATAACAGAGCTGGAGTCACTTTACAATTCAGCAGAAACAGACCCAAAGTTACATGGTTCAGTCTGAACACGAAAACAACAAAATCCAATCACAACAGTTACTTGTGAACTCGCTGGTGTCTCAGCAGATTGGATGACTGACTGAATCCCTTTCCACACTTGGAACAAGTGAATGGCTTCTCCCCGGTGTGAATTCGCTGGTGTGTCAGCAGAGTGGATGAGTGAGCAAATCCATTCCCACACTGGGAGCAGGTGAACGGTCTCTCCCCAGTGTGAGTGCGCTGGTGTACAGTGAGTTGAGATGATTGCTTGAACCCAGTCCCACAGTGAGAGCACCTGAATGGTTTCTCATCAGTGTGAACACGTTGATGGTAATGCAGATTTACAGAATTTTTAAAGCATTTCCCACAGTCTGGACATTTAAAAGGTCTCTCATCAGTGTGAATCCGCTGGTGTGTGAAGAGGGTGGCTGACTGAGCAAATCTCTTCCCACACTGGGAGCAAGTGAATGGCCTCTCCCCAGTGTGAATTCGCTGGTGTAATGCGAGGTTGGAAGACTGAGTGAATCCCTTCCCGCACACAGAGCAGGTGAACGGCCTTTCCCCAGTGTGGATTCGCTGATGTTTCAGCAGATGGGATGAGGCACTGAATCCTTTCCCACACTGGGAGCAGTTGAATGGTCTCTCTTCAGTGTGAGTTCTCTGGTGTATATGTAAGCTGTTTGACTGAGTGAATCCCCTCCCACACTGGGAGCAGGTGAATGGTCTCTTCCCACTGTGACTGCGCCGATGAATCTCCAGCTGGGAAGGGTAATCGAATCCCTTCCCACAGTCCCCACATTTCCACAGCTTCTCCCTGTTGTGACTGCAATTATGTTCCGAAAGGCTGGATGATTGGTTGAAGACTTGTCCACACACAGAAGACGTGTACAGTTTCTCTTCACTGTGAACGGTGCTATTTCCTTCCATGTTCAAAACACAATGATATTCAGGTTACAATAAATTGGCTAACTCCATCAGGTTTTGATATAATATTTGGTTTCAGTTTCCCAACTGCAAATCCTCCTCTTCTAAACCCCTGTGAAATTGATGTAAAACAGAAAAAAGGAAGTGAGAGAGAACCCACAAAAACACAAAGTCAGGTTGTGAAATTGAGCTAAATGAATCTGGTCATTTGTGGGGCTGGCACTCGGAAAAAGCGATCATGAAAACTGCTGGATTGTCATAAAAACCCAGCGGGTTCACTGAAATTCTTCAGGGCAGGAAATCTGCCACACGATCTGGACACAAGACGCTGGACACTGTGAGAGAAGACAGAGAGAAGTCGGAGAGGTCAGGGTGAAGGAGAGGGATTTTGTACATTGACAACTCAATTAGAACTTTGACAGAAAGTTTCCTAAACCCTCAACCTCCACCCACCTAGAAGGACCAGGGTAGCAAATAGATGGGAAAACCATCACCTTCAAGTTCCCCTCCAACTCACACACCACCCTGACTTGTCTGACATCCAGGACTAAAAGAACAGAAATTTCTTTCATATAAACACTGGGAAGACTGAACCCATTGTCTTCAGTGTCAAAGTGAGGGAGCTAAAGGATGTCAATGTCTTTGAGAGAAAAAGAAAAAGATACCTGGGCGGAGTCTTGCTCCTAATTCCGATGTTCGTCTGTCACGTTTTCAGAGTCTGCAGCCTCCCTGGATTCACTTCCTTTCCCTTCAGTTGCTGCAAGTCCCCAATTTCCCCCAGAATGAGAAAAGAAATGGAAAGGGGGAAACATTGATTTCCTCCCAGATGTTGTCCAGAGGCGGAAGTTTCAATCTGAACCTCGTTGGCCAACTTCCGCATTGTGACGTCACAATGGAACCGAGCCTGAATTAGCCAATAGGAATAAGTCTACCGATGTGACGTCCTGGAGTTCCAGTGCGCAGGCCCGGGCGCGCAGACATGGGAGCCCCGCCCCTTCCCATTGATTCCCCCGCCCCCTGCCATCTCCTCGAGCCAAGGTTTCCAGGCAACCGGCTGGCGGCTCCAGCCAGAGCGAGAAGCCGCTCGGTGATCTCCCCCTCCCCCCTCTCTCTCCGGCGGCTGCTGCTCCAAAAAGAGATCGAGAGCGACCGCTGGCGGCAGCCGCACTGCGCCTGCTCCGGACAGCTCGGCTCAGCAGCGCTCTCTGCGCCTGCGTGCTGGGCTGCCCGCTGAGGGAGTGGGGGAGGGGACTTTGCAAAATCTCTTCCCATCATTTTCTTCCCAGTCCCGCAGTTTGATTTGAAACAGAACAGCTTCTGTTTGTAGCTTCACCACAGACTCAAACTTCACACACAGACTCAAACTTCACCACAGACTCAAACTTCACACACACACTCAAACTTCACACACAGACTCAAACTTCACCACAGACTCAAACTTCACCACAGACTCAAACTTCACCACAGACTCAAACTTCACACACAGATTCAAACTTCACACACAGACTCAAACTTCACCACAGACTCCAACTTCACACACAGACTCAAACTTCACCACAGACTCCAACTTCACACACAGACTCAAACTTCACACACAGACTCAAACTTCACACACAGACTCAAACTTCACACACAGACTCAAACTTCACCACAGACTCAAACTTCACCACAGACTCAAACTTCACCACAGACTCAAACTTCACACACAGATTCAAACTTCACACACAGACTCAAACTTCACCACAGACTCCAACTTCACACACAGACTCAAACTTCACCACAGACTCCAACTTCACACAGACTCCAACTTCATCACAGACTCAAACTTCACCACAGACTCAAACTTCACCACAGACTCAAACTTCACACACAGACTCAAACTTCACCACAGACTCCAACTTCATCACAGACTCAAACTTCACCACAGACTCAAACTTCACACACAGACTCAAACTTCACACACAGACTCAAACTTCACACACAGACTCAAACTTCACACACAGACTCAAACTTCACACACAGACTCAAACTTCACACACAGACTCCAACTTCACACACAGACTCCAACTTCACACACAGACTCCAACTTCACACACAGACTCAAACTTCATGCTCTGGCCAACATCTGTGAGGAAAATACTTTCTTTCTGCCCCTGGGAATTACAGAGACAGAGAAATTCTCTGGAACTGGAATTAGAGCTAAATATGCTGAGGGGGAAAATGTTTGTGATTTTGTGGAACCTGTTTTTATTGTCTGAGCTTTTTAAAGTGTAATTTATCTTGTCTATTCAAATACTGTTTCTTAATGCATGATTCAGTGATGTTAATTTTAGATTAATTTTTAAAGTCAAAATTTAAAAAAATGAAACATTGTCTTTTAGTTTATTCTATTGGGATTTGTGGGAATTTGTTTATTATAAGGTGACCATGAGGATCGTAACAACATTGATATGTCTGGTGTTGTTATATGGTGCATATGATGTGGAGATGCCGGTGTTGGACTGGGGTGGGCACAGTAAGAAGTCTCACAACACCTGGTTAAAGTCCGACGGGTTTGTTTGGAATTACGAGCTTTCAGAGCGCTGCTCCTTCTCACCTGATGAAGGGGCAGCGCTCTGAAAGCTTGTGATTCCAAATAAACGTGTTGGACATTAACCTGATGTTGTGAGACTTCTTACTATATGGTGCATATTAGGTATATTATTTATGGATTTTGTTTAATTCCAGAATAGTATTGTAACTACTCTGTATATTTTCCAGTCAAAGAGTCATCAGAGCACAAGATAAATCAATTCAGCAGCTTGAGTCCGTGCCAAGTCTCTTTCGGGGAATCCACTCAGTGCCATTTTTCCTCGATATCCCTGTTCCCCAGTACGTTTCATTCCTTCAAGTGCCCGACCAATTTTATTTTGAAATCACTGGTCGTCTCCACTTCCACCACTCTCATCGTCAGTGAGTTCCAGAACATGATTGCTTGCTCCCTAAGTCAAGTTCTTCCGCACCCATCTGTATCTCTAATCATGTAATAGAGTTCTGAATATTGCATACATTTTTAGTTCACTAAATATGCAAATTTTTTATATGCTTAGACACAATCCTGTGTGAAGATTTCAGGAATATGTGTCCTGTACATGAAACAGTCAGCACGGATCTGTCGATTAGGATGAATCAGCACCCTCAGGACAATGTCTATTTCAGGTCGAGCAAAGTGAGAATGGAGGGAGAGTGTTTGAGATGGAGATTTACAAATTTTCAAGAATGAGAGGAAAGAATGTTCCACAGAAACTAGAATTGTCTGTTCTGAGTTTTTATCCTGTACTGACAGCAATGATTTTTGTGAATTTCTTTCACAGGCTATTAGAAGGGGAGAATTTACAGACACAAATCTCAACAAACATGACGTTAGGATCTGACAGAGTCACCCAATTATTCAGGATCTGAATACCATCGGCATTTGAAACTAGAATGGGAAATGTTTGTCTGTTCCTTCAAACTGTTTAAACATCAGTGTGACTGGAAAATCACTGAGACACATACACTCGAGTGAGAGTATTCCAGTGAACTGACTGTGGAAAGAGCTTTAACCAGTTACACAGCCTGGAAAAGATTGAAGGATTCACAGTGAGGAGAGAGACCATGTATGTGTTATCTGTGGGGTCAAACCTTCATCTGAACCTGGAGATGTACAAAGACACTCAGACCATGGAAATGTCGGGACTGTGGGAAGGGATTCAATTGTCCCTCGAAGCTGGAAACCCTTCGATGCAGCCACACTGTGGAGACACCGTTCACCTGCTCTGAGTTTGGAAGGGGATTTTGTGATTCATCCACCCTGAGGAATCACCAGCGACTTCACATCAGGGAGAGGCCATTCACCTGCTCTGAGTGTGGGAAGAAATTCAGCGATTCGTCTGCCCTGCTGACACACCAGCGGGTTCACAATGGGGAGAGACCATTCACCTGTTGTGTGTGTGGAAAGGGATTCACTCAGTCATCTACCCTGCAGAACCACCAGCGATTTCACACGGATGAGGGACTGTTCCCCTGCTCAGAGCGTGGGAAGGGATTCACTCACTCATCCCTCCCGCTGACACACCAACGCATTCACACTGGGCCGAGGCCATTCATCTGCTCCGAGTGTGGGAAGGGATTCACTCAATTATCTAGTCTGCTGAGACAAACGATTACACACTGGGGAAAGGCCATTCATCTGATGTGTGTGTGGGAAGTGACTCAGTCAATCATCCAGTCTGCTGGAATACTGAGGCACCTCCCCCAATAAGAAACCTGTTCAATGCTCTGACTGTGGGAGCTGCTTTAAAACCTTAGCCGACCTGAGGGTCGACCAGCGCATTCACACTGAGGAGACCCCGTTCAGGCACTCTCACTGTGCAAAGAGGTTTAGAACATCATCTGACCTACTGAAACATCAGGGAATTCACACTGGGGAAGAGACCCTGATAATTCCCACTCACTTTCAGCGATTTCTCATAAAATCTACCAGATTGGAAGCTTCTGCCTGAAATTTTATTTTCCCTGCGTTTCCAAACTGAGACCATTCACCTGCTCAGTGTGTGGGAAAGGATTCACTTGTTCCCCCAAGCTGCTGAGACACCATGGCAGTCACACCCATTAGTGACCTTTTGGATGCTCTGACTGTGGCTGTTAATTATATCAATAGAGGTGAAGTTTATTCAGATGGAGGGCACTGATTAGATAGTTATAATGAGCAGGTAAAAAGTGGGACTCACTAATATAACTTGGAGTCAGAGTTGAACCTGTAATGTTTGATTCTGTGAACAAATCTATACCAAATAAAGATTGACTCCACTCCAAGGCTGTCAGGATTATAACATGGTAACAGAAAATGCTTGTCTAATGGTGAAGGTTGGAAACTAAAAGAAAGTATATTTCAGACGGAAGCTTACAATTCCAGCAGCTTTTGTGAGAAATGACTGAAAGGCAGTGGGAATTGTCAGGGTCTGATTACCTGCTGATGCTCTCGGAGTCTGAACCATACAACCAGTGGAAGAATGAAGTGGCGATGTGGACACGGGTTACATCCCGATCAAGGAGGAAACAAGATCTGGCCTTGGCACTGTCACTTCCTAACACAAGGAAAATCAGCAACAAAGCATTTTCTGATCAGCCAAACTGCAAGTTGATAACTGCACTGGCACGGATGATTCATGTAAAGAATTCACTTCAGGTGGTTGGAGGGTAGAATCCCTGTCAATTGGTCTATGGGAGAAATCCCCAATTCCCCTCTGTGCCGGGCGATCGCCCTCCTGCTTTAAAGGGATACAATTAGTTCCATTTTCAGTCATCAATTATCTGATTGTTCCATGAAAAGAATTGCTCAAAGCAACAAATTATTGGAGATACCAGAAGAGGGTTTCTTCATGTGTAACATTTGGGTTGAAGAAGAAAAACCATCTTTTTCTTCAATTTGTTTTGAAACACTGTTTGTGTGAATTTTTGCGATCCCGGTCAGGACTGTTAACGTTTGCAGAGAAATTCGAACACCCAGTGATTAACTGAAAGAATTACATCACAAGATTCCACATTTTTAAACAAAAACAAACTTTACTGTATGTTTAAATAAAATTTAAAAAGACAACACTACAAATTGAATACTACACTCAATAAAGATTTATGATATAAACCGAGTTCTATTTTTTTACTTCACCCCAAGAGTTTCTTTATACTTAATGATAGCTTGAAGTTTCATTCACTTCTGGTCCTAGGACCATCCCAAAGGTATGTCAAAGCTCTCCACAATTCACTTTAATTCTCCCCAGTACACCAGATATTCTCCCCAGGCAGCGGGCGATCGAGGAGGCCGTCCATCCTGACTGTCTGCCCCTCTACTGCGGGTACATTCACAGCCAGGTGTCCCTGGAGAGGGAGCATGCGGTGTCCACGGGCGCGGTTGATGCCTTCCGTGCCCGCTGGGCACCGCAGGGGTTGGGGTGCGTTATCGACCCTGATAATCACATTTTAATTTGATGTTTTTAAGTTTCCTTTGTACTTTGATTTTTGTTCGGGCTGTTCCCCCTCCTTTTGGGGAGCTGCCCCTTTTACTTTGTCCTGACTTAATTTGAGTTTGTTTATTCGGTTTGACCTAAAAAGAGGCCAAGAGTTTATGGGAGTCCATCCATTATCTTTTCACTAAACAAGCCTCCAATTTTCCTTTAAGCTCTCAAACTGTGGACTCCTCAGTCTAAACATGGGCTTCACTGCATTCTTGCTGAGGCATTTAAATGTTGGAAACACCCCTGGTTTCCAACGGTCCTCTAGGCTTCTAGTCCCACAGCTGGTTCACAGCTCCTGGTCCCAGAACTGGTGGCTTCCAAGCTAACTGCAGGCTGTCCGCTGGAACCAGGTCATTGATTGGAAAGGACTCAAAGGTTCCGGGGAAAAGGCAGGAGAATGGGATTGAGATTTATCAGTCATGATCGAATGACACAGCAGATTCGATGAGCCAAATAGCCTAATTCTGCTCCTATATCTTATGGTCTAATTCTAACCAAGGCTCCACCCTGAATCACATATCTCCATGGTAACAGAGACCAGGTGGAATATCTGACAGATATTTAGCTTCAAAACTAAACCTTTTTTCCTGAGGTTTGCATGAAGAATGAACCTAACAAAAACAGTACAATAATTGTCAGACCCAATGTCTCCAGCTAAAAGATCCAGCTGACTTTTTACAGTTCTTACTTCTCGAGTTTTGACTTCTTAAACCAACATGGGCCATGCTTTGTGACTGCGAATTCCCTGAGGGTGTTTTTGTCAGATTCTCAACCCAGGTTTTCCATTTTTTAAAAGCAATTCTTGCAACTAATTCTTATTTCTAAAACATAGGAATTATGAAATTAGATTTTTGTAACAAAAACAGGAAGAAATGAAAATGTATCACCTTCATAATATCCCATTTAGAATATTACAATATACAACATGCTGTATATCTTAACAACAGCCATGATCTTATTGAATGGTGGAGCAGGCTCGAAGGGCCACATGGCCTCCTCCTGTTCCTAAATCCACTGTTTTCCTGTGTTGATCTATCTTATAACCTGCAATAGACACAATAATCCCTCCATTGTCTACTTCACATTCACAAGTCCAGCTTGGTAACAGCACACTGCTGGGTTCCATGTCCAGGAATCTCAGTCCACTGAAGATGGAAATTACTGCTTGCAGTCTTTTCTGACGGTTTTCTTCTTACAATAATTATAGTCCAAAGTTCCTCCTGCAAAAGGAGAGTCTTCATTGCTGTTCATTTGTGAATTTTCAAGTTCTATTTTGAAAACAGTCTGTACAGAGTTCACATTTTGAAATTTATTTTCTTCCATGTTTGTAGTTCCTCCATTGTTTAAATCCAGAGAGAATATTCCACTCAATTCCACATTGAAACTGTTTTCTTCTTGCTCAGTTATAGCTGATTCCTTTATTGTCCAGGACAATATATTCACAATATCTTTAAAACAGAAATTAAACATTCCCATTTGATTTTAGACAGGAACATATTCTGTTCATTTGTTCTTTATTGTCAATGTCAGGCTGGTGTTGTTCTCCTTGGAGCAAAGGAGGTTGAGGGGAGATTTGATAGAGGTGGACAAGATTCTGACAGGTTTAGATAAGGTGGACAAAGAAAAGCTGTTCCCATTAGCTGAAGGGACAAGGACGAGGGGGACACAGATTTCTTGTTTCGGGTCAGAGATGCAAGCGGGGAGGGGAGATGTGAGGAAGAATATTCTGATGCAGCGAATGGTAATGACCTGAAACTCGCTGCCTACGAGGGTGGAGGAAGTGGAGACAATAAACAATTACAAAGGAAATTGGATGGGCATTTGGGATGTTCCAAACAGAACGAAGAACAAAGAAAATTTTGTTTTCTCAAAGAAAACAAAAAAAAAAACAAAAAAAAGAACAAAGAAAATCCATCAAGACATCATTTGACTGAGTTTGGCAGAAAGGGACCGACGCAGGGTTACATAGAACATAGAACATAGAAAGCCACAGCACAAACAGGCCCTTCGGCCCACAAGTTGCGCCGATCACATCCCCACCTCTAGGCCTATCTATAGCCCTCAATCCCATTAAATCCCATGTACTCATCCAGAAGTCTCTTAAAAGACCCCAACGAGTTTGCCTCCACCACCACCGACGTCAGCCGATTCCACTCACCCACCACCCTCTGAGTGAAAAACTTACCCCTGACATCTCCTCTGTACCTACCCCCCAGCACCTTAAACCTGTGTCCTCTCGTAGCAACCATTTCAGCCCTTGGAAATAGCCTCTGAGAGTCTACCCTATCCAGACCTCTCAACATCTTGTAAACCTCTATCAGGTCACCTCTCATCCTTCGTCTCTCCAGGGAGAAGAGACCAAGCTCCCTCAACCTATCCTCATAAGGCATGCCCCCCAATCCAGGCAACATCCTTGTAAATCTCCTCTGCACCCTTTCAATGGCTTCAACATCTTTCCTGTAATGAGGTGACCAGAACTGCGCGCAGTACTCCAAGTGGGGTCTAACCAGGGTCCTATAAAGCTGCAGCATTATCTCCCGACTCCTAAACTCAATCCCTCGATTAATGAAGGCCAGTACGCCGTACGCCTTCTTGACCGCATCCTCCACCTGTGAGGCCGATTTAAGAGTCCTATGGACCCGGACCCCAAGGTCCTTCTGATCCTCTACACTGCTAAGAATGGTACCCTTCATTTTATACTGCTGCTTCATCCCATTGGTTCTGCCAAAATGGATCACCACACACTTATCCGGGTTGAAGTCCATCTGCCACTTCTCCGCCCAGTCTTGCATTCTATCTATGTCTCGCTGCAACTTCTGACATCCCTCCAAACTATCCACAACACCACCTACCTTGGTGTCGTCAGCAAACTTACCAACCCATCCCTCCACTTCCTCATCCAGGTCATTTATGAAAATGACAAACAGCAAGGGTCCCAGAACAGATCCCTGGGGCACTCCACTGGTCACTGACCTCCATGCAGAGAAAGACCCCTCCACAGCCACTCTCTGCCTTCTGCAGGCAAGCCAGTTCTGGATCCACAAGGCAACAGCCCCTTGGATCCCATGCCCTCTCACTTTCTCAAGAAGTCTTGCATGGGGGACCTTATCGAACGCCTTGCTGAAGTCCATATAGACCACATCCACCGCTCTTCCTTCGTCAATGTGTTTGGTCACATTTTCAAAGAACTCAACCAGGCTCGTAAGGCACGACCTGCCCTTGACAAAGCCGTGCTGACTACTTTTGATCATACTAAACTTCTCTAGATGATCATAAATCCTGTCTCTCAGGATCCTCTCCATCAACTTACCAACCACTGAGGTTAGACTCACCGGTCGGTAATTTCCCGGGCTGTCCCTGTTCCCTTTCTTGAATATAGGGACCACATCTGCAATCCTCCAATCCTCCGGAACCTCTCCTGTCTCCATCGACGATGCAAAGATCATCGCCAAAGGCTCCGCAATCTCCTCCCTCGCCTCCCACAGTAACCTGGGGTACATCCCATCCGGTCCCGGCGACTTACCAACCTTGATGCCATTCAATAGTTCCAACACATCCTCTTTCTTTATGTCCACATGCTCGATCCTTTCTGTCCACCGCAAACCAGCAGTACAACCACCCAGATCCCTTTCCACCGTGAATACCGAGGTAAAGTATTCATTAAGCAGCTCCGCCATTTCTAACGGTTCCGCACAAACTTTTCCCCCTTCACCTTTTAAGGGTTGGAGTCGGTGGGATTCGGGGAGGAACTCTCCACCGGTTGGGGATATACCAGGTACAGACGAGGATGGCTGTGGTTGTTGGAGGTCAGTCATCACTGCAAGGGTCACTGCAGGGTTCATCTAAAACTCTGCTGGCCATGTTTAAACTCACATTAAGTGTTGTTCCACTATCACCCTTGTGCACGATGATCCACCCAGTAAAGCAACAACTTAATATTAAAATTCTCATCCTTGGTTTCAAATCACTCCATGACCTTGCCTGTCCCAATATCTATAATCTCCTATAAGCCCCACAACCCTCAATATATTACACTGCTCTAATTCTGGTCTTTAGTTTGTCCCTGACCTTGCTTCACCAGTGCAAGCTCTACCTTCAGTTGCTTAGGCTCCAACCTCTGGAATACCATCCCTACACGTCTCCAACTCTCCACCTCGCTTAACTCATTTAACACACCCCTTAAAATCTACCACTTTGACCAAACTTTTGGTCATCTAACCTAATATCTTCTTTGTGGCTCAATATCATACTTTATTTTACAATGCTCCTTGGATGTTTTATTATTTCAAGGCGCGATATAAATATATTTTGTTGTTCCTCATGTCTCCTGGGCCTCATCATTTTCAGCTGCTTCATTAATTACCGTCTCCCCACCGTAGGGTCGGAAACGGGGATGTTCACTGATGATTGCAGTGTATATTACCATTCACAACTCTGAATACTGAAGCTGCCCGCATGCAGCGCAGGACCAGGACAACATTCAGGTTAGAGCTGATTGTCAATTCATACTGACACCACATAATTATCAGGAAATATCTATTTCCAGCAAGAAAATCTAACCATCTTCCCTTGATATTCAATGGCATTACCATCAGTGAATGTCCCACCAGCAATAACTTTGGGGTTACCATTGACCAGTCATTTAAATACTGTGGTTACAAGAGCAGATCAGAGGTTGGGAGTTTTGTGGCAGGTTACTCACTTAATGACTCCCCAAAGGCTTGCCATGATTCACAAGGTATAAATCAGGAGTAAGGTGGAATATTCCCTACCTGGATGAGTGTATCTGCAACAATTTTGTAGATCCTATCCAGGACAAAGTAGCCCGCCTGATCAGCATCTCAAATACCACCTTAAACATTCACTCTCCACCATTAGCCCACAATGGTGGCAGTGCATCCCACATATTAGATGCACTGCAAGAAATCACCAAGGCTGTTTTCACAGCATGTTTGAAGTCGGAAAATATACCTCTATAGGCTGGTATGAGTCAAAATACAGTCATGCTTTATTCTCATAAGCTTATGGGAGAACTTGACCCCTTGAAAGCGGAAGCCAAAGTTCTCTCTGAACACAAGAAGCATGGATATTTATACATCAGGGTTCCCAATACAAGTCATGAAGCAAAGTCCAGTTAACAGTCCTTGATCATAAATTATAGTTCCTTTAACAGCTTCTGATAGTCTCTGGATCATGGTTAGAGACCATCTGGTATCCTTGGGTCATAAAGCACAATTCTCCTGGTAGTCGAAGCCAAGGTGTCACCTCTGGTCCCCTGCTCTTCCCGCAGCGTTTCCTTTGAAGTGACTGAGTGACTGAGTGCAACTGTCCCAGTGGGAGTCCTCCTTCAAATGGCCATTCTCACACTCTACCATTTGCTTCCTTTGTTTAAATCATACACAAGCCTACGAGAAAGAAAGACTTATCCCCTAACATCTATATTTAACTGTCTGTTTTATCAGAATGATATAAACAAGCAAGGGAACCATGAACAAATAGCTTATACTAAAAGTAAAAGCTGAAAGACATGAACAAATGGCTTATATTACTACCAGGAGCAATATAAACAAAAAGGAGGCTCGCCACAAGGAAGGGCTATGTTTGTGATACATTCCAGGTACAAAGTTCAACCTTTTAGGCACAAAATACATTGAGTACAAAAAACATTAACCCTTTCCCTTCTTCAATGTTCCAAACCCTAACTTCTACCACTTGAAAAACAAGTGCAGCCAGCGTATGGGAATGCCACCATCTGTAAATTGTACTCCACATCACACACCATTCTGACTTGAAAATCAATCACCATTCCTTCTCTGTCACTGCATCAAATTCCTGGAACTCCCTAACAGCGTTGTGGGTATACCTACACCAGATGGATTGCAGCAATTCAAGAAAGTGGCTCATTTTCTTTACAAGAGCAATCAGTGATGCGCAATGAATGTTGGCCTTGCCAGTCACATTCACATCCCCTGAAAGAATAAAACAAAATCCTCATCCCTGGTATCATTCTCAGCCATGAGTACTGCAGTTATCAATGAACAGCTCCGCTTTCAACTTTATGATGGGGGGAGGGTCATTGGTGGAGCAATGTCAAGACACATCTTAAAGTCACTATCGTATCTGCTTCCACTACCTTCCCCGGCAACGAGTTCCAGGCACCCACCACCCTCAGTGTAAAAAACCTGCCTCGTACATCTCCTTTAAACCTTGCCCCTCACACCTTAAACCTATGCCCCTGGTAATTGACTCTTCCACCCTGGGAAAAAGCTTCAGATTATCCACTCTGTCCATGCCCCTCATAATCTTGTAGACTTCTATCAGGTTGCCCTCCTCAACCTCCGTTGTTCCAGTGAGAACAAACCACGTTTCTCCAACTTCTCCTCATAGCTAATGCCCTCCACACCAGGCAACATCCTGGTAAATATTTTCCGTACCCTCTCCAAAGCCTCCACATCCTTCTGGTAGTGTGGTGACCAGAATTGAACACTAGATTCCAAGTGCGGTTTAACTCAGGTTCTATAAAGCTGCAACATGACTTGCCAATTTTTAAACTCAATGCCCCGGCCGATGAAGGCAAGCATGCCGTATGCCTTCTTGACTATCTTCCCCACCTGCATTGCCACTTTCAATGACCTGTGTACCTGTACACCCAGATCCCTCTGCCTATCAATACTCTGAAGGGTTCTGCCATTTACTGTATATTTCCCATCTGTATTAGACCTTCCAAAATGCATTACCTCACATTTATCCAGATTAAACGTCATCTGCCATCTCTTCGCCCAAGTCTCCAACTGATCTATATCCTGCTGTATCCTCTGCCGGTCCCCATCGCTATCCGCAATTCCACCAACCTTTGTGCCGTCCACAAACTTACCAATCAAACCAGTTACATTTTCCTCCAAATCATTTATATATATTACAAACATCAAAAGTCCCAGCACTGATCGCTGAGGAATGTCACTTGTCACAGCCCTCCATTCAGAAATGTACCTTTGCACTGCCAACCTCTGTTTTCTTCTGACTAAATATCTCGAAACTTCCTCACACCCTGTCACTCTGTGATCCTTGTGACATTTGAAACCAGGTATTCACAAAAAGACTCAAAGAGCATCAGCCCACTGGAGGCTGAGACCAGCCAGTCCAGCACAAAGAAACCCTCTGACCCTTCCCATTGACCAACTGTGAGAATGAACAAAATACAGTCCTGGATGCAACTGAGAGCAGAAACAATAACAGCAGAATCCTACCCCGGGAATCACTCGTGAACTTGTTGATGTCTCAGCAGCTGGGATGAAACTCTGAATCCCTTCCCACACTGAGAGCAGGTGAACGGCCTCTCCCCAGTGTGAACTCGCTGGTGTATCCTCAGGTGGGATGACCGAATGAATCCCTTCCCACACTGAGAGCAGGTGAACGGTCTCTCCCCAGTGTGAACTCGCTGGTGTCTCTGCAGGTGGGATGATCGAGTGAATCCCTCCCCACATTGAGAGCAGGTAAATGGTCTCTCCCCAGTGTGAACTCGCTGGTGTGACTGCAGGTTGGATGACCAAGTGAATCCCTCCCCACACTGAGAGCAGGTGAATGGCCTCTCCCCAGTGTGAACTCGCTGGTGTGTCTGCAGGCTGGATAACTGAGTGAATCCCTTCCCACACTGAGAGCAGATGAACGGCCTCTCCCCAGTGTGAACTCGCTGGTGTCTCTGCAGGCTGGATAACTCAATGAATCCCTTCCCACACTGAGAGCAGGTGAACGGCCTCTCCCCAGTGTGAACTCGCTGGTGTCTCTGCAGACTGGATAACTGAGTGAATCCCTTCCCACACTGAGAGCAGGTAAATGGCCTCTCCCCAGTGTGAACTCGCTGGTGTGTCCGCAGGTGGGATAACCGAGTAAATCCCTTCCCACACTGAGAGCAGGTGAATGGCCTCTCCCCAGTGTGAACTCGCTGGTGTGTCCGTAAGCTGGATAACTGATTAAATCCCTTCTCACACTGAGAGCAGGTGAATGGCCTCTCCCCAGTGTGGCTGCGCCGATGAACTTCCAGCTCTGATGGGGCTCTGTATCCCTTCCCACAGTCCACACATTTCCATGGTTTCTCCATGATGCAGGTGTCCTTGCCTCTCTCTTGGGTGGACAATTAGTTGAAACTTCGTCCACACACAGAACAAGATTACAGTCTCGACCCGCTGTGAATGGTGTGATATTTATTCAGACTGTGTAACTGGTTAAAGCTCTTTAGTCCGTGCAGTGGAACACTCTCACTCAAGTGTGTCAGTGTGTTGATACTTTTTCACTCACACTGACATTTCAATTCTTTTCAAATCGACAGACTGGACAATTATTTCTCCTTCTGGATTCAAAGTCCGATGATATTGAGGTCCCAAGGAATATGACTCTGTCAGATCGAGACGTGACATTTGAGATTTCGGCCTGTGATTCCTCTTTCAATATCCTGTAAAATGAGTTTCCAAAAGTCATCAGTGTCAGTACAGGATAGAAATTCAGAACAGACAATTTCTATGGAACATTCTTTCCTCTCTCATTCCCCAAAAGCTGTAAGTCTCCATCCCACACACTCTCTCCCCATTCTCAGCAGGTCTGGCAGCACCTGTATGGAGAGAAAAGAACTGATGTTTCAGAGCTTTGACAAAGGGTCATTTAGACAAGAAACACCATTTTCTCTCTTGGTTTCAGATTCCAGCATCCGCAGTAATTTGCTTTTATAAGGCTGCAGATACCTCCTTCCCAAGTAACATGCGTGTGCCCAAGACATCACCACTTGGTTCCCTTATTTCTTTCGCACCCATGGTGCTCTCCGCAGTAAACACAGAGGAGAAGTATTCATTAAAAATCTCACCCATCTCCTGTGGCTCCACACACAGATGGCCATACTGATTTTTAAGGGGATCTATTCTCTCTCGAGCCACCCTTTTACTCTTAATACAGCAAAAGAACCTCTTGGAATTTTCTTTAATCTTACCTGCCAGATCCATATCAGACCCTCTTTTTGTCCTCCTGATTTCCCTCTTCAGTATTTTCTTACACTTTTTATAGTCAGAGTGATTCACTTGTCCCCGATTGCCTAAACCCAATGTATACTTCCTTCTTTTACCTCACCAGAGCCTCAATGTCCCTTGTCTGCCAGAGATCCCTAAATTTACCATTCTTTCCCTTCATCTTAACAGGAATATACTGCCCCTGGATTCTTGATATCACACTTTTAAAACCTCCCATTTGCCAGTCATTCCTTTCCCTTCAAACAAATTCACCTAATCGACATCTGCTAGATCCTGCCTAATGCCCACAAAAGTGGCCCTGCTCCAGTTTAGGGCCTTGACCTGTGGATCTGTCCTATTTTTTTCCAGAACTATTTTGAAACTATTGGTGCTCCCAATAGTGCTCCCTGACTGACACTTCAGTCACTTGCTCCACCTCATTTCTTAACTGTCTAATAGAAAGTGAGTCCAGGAATTGATAATGAAAAATAAGGAGCTGGGAGATGAATTGAACAAGTATTTTGCCTCGGTGTTCACAATAGAGGATACAGTTCAAACTCAGAAACAGCTGGAAATCAGAAAACAGAAGTGTGGGATGAACTCTGAAAAAGCACAATTCCCAGGGAATTCCCTGACTTGTCCTCGGGTCCTGCTGGGCTTCATTCTCGGGTCTTAACAGAGTGAGATAGTTGATGTGTTGTTCAATTTTATAAAATTTCCCATCGGGAATTGGATAAAGGGAAACTGGTGGATGCGCTGTACTTAGATTTCCAGAAGACATTTGATGAGGTGCCACATGAAAGGTTATTGCAGCAAATAAAAATTCATGCTGCGGGGATAACATATTGGCGTGGATAGAAGATTGGCTAACAGCAAACAGTGGGCAGAAATGGATCATTTTCTGGTTTAAGAGAGAGAGAAACCTGGGCCAACCTTTCCAGAGTCTGCACCCTCCCTGGATTCACTTCCTTTCCCTTCAGTTGCTGCAACTCCCCAATTTCCCCCAGAATGAGAAAAGAAATGGAAAGGGGGTTGAAAAGAAAGTGTTTTACTCACAGATGTTTGAGACAGGAGGAAGTTTGAGTCTGTCTGAAGATCAATCTTCATTCACACAAAGCCTGCGCTCTGATTGGCTGGAAGTCCAGAGTCCTTCCAGTCCTCCAACTCTTCCCATTGGTCAACACCTGATCATGAAGATCAGAGGGTGGGTTCTCCCCTGCACATGCGCAGCTTCCCCTCTCCCTCGCACATGCGCAGTCCCGGGCCGGGGGGAGGGGGAGCTCACCGAGCAGCTTCTCGCTCTGGCCGGAGCCATCAGCCGGTTGCCTGGAAACCTTGGCTCGATGTGGTGTAGGGGGAGGGGAACAATGGGTGGGGGCGGGGCACCCGGGCCTGCACACTGGAACCCAGAGACGTCACCGCGGAGCGGAGTGATTCCTATTGGCTGATTCAGGCAGGGCTCTCTCGTGACGTCACAATGCGGAAGTTGTCCAATGAGCTTCAGAGTGAAACTTCCTCCTCTGGGCAACATCTGGGAGGAAATCAATGTTTCCCCCTTTCCATTTATTTTCTCATTCTGGGGGAAATTGGGGACTTGCAGCAACTGAAGGGAATGAAGTGAATTCGGTCTGTGTATTCCACACATTTTTACTCCAGTAATGTCGACAAAGCTCGGCACAACATCGTGGGCCGAAGGGCCTGTTCTGTGGTGTACTGTTCTTTGTTCGATGTTCTGTGTTCTATTTATCTGTCTGGCAGCCTGCATGGAAATTTTCAGCTCTCTGCGTCCAGGGCAGGAAGCAGTGAGCATGGATCTGTCAATCACACATGAGGACGGCCTTAACCGGGATCTTGGGTTCATGTCACACTCCCTGTAATCCCCACGACTTGCCTGGGCTTGCAAAATCTCACTAACTGTCCTGGCTGGAGACAATACACATCTCTTTAACCTGTGCTTAACCGTCTCTCCACTCACCTTGTCTGTACCTTTAAGACTTGATTACCTGTAAAGACTCGCATTCCAACCATTATCTTGTAAATTGAGTTTGTGTCTTTATATGCCCTGTTTGTGAACAGAACTCCCACTCACCTGATGAAGGAGCAGCACTCCAAAAACTAGTGGCTTATGCAACTAAATAAACCTGTTGGATTTTAACCTGGTGTTGTGAGACTTCTTACTGTGCTTACCCCAGTCCAACGCCGGCATCTCCACACTCTGAGTGGAAACAGAGAGAAGTAGGAGAGGCGGAGGGGAGGAGAGAGATTTTATACATCTACAACTCAACAGGAACTTTGACAGAATTTCCAAACCCTGTGAACACCATCAGCTCCAAGTTCCTCTCCAACTCACACACCATCCTGACTTGTCTGACATCCAGTACTGAAAGAACAGAAATTTATTTCATATAAATACTGGGAAGACTGAACCCATTGTGTTCAGTCCCCACTACAAACTCCACTCCCTCGCCAACAACTTTATCTCTCCTCCTGGCAACTGTCTGAGGCTGAACCAGGCTGTTCACAACCAGGGTGAAATAGTTCATCCCAAGATGAGCTTCCAGCCACATGTCCACATCATCATCAAGACCACCTTCATTCATAGAAGCATTAATAGTAATTAATAATAATGAATAATAAAATACAGTGTAGAAGGAGGCCATTCAGCCCATCGAGCCTGCACCGACAACAATCCCATCCAGGCCCTATCCACATATTTACCTGTTAATCCCCCTGATACCAAGTGGCAATTTATCATGGCCAATCCGTCTAACCAGCACATCTTTGGACTGTGGAAGGAAACCGGAACACCCGGAGGAAAACCACACAGACACGGGGAGAATGAGGGCGGCACGGTAGCTCAGTGGTTAGCACTGCTGCTTCACAGCTCCAGGGTCCTGGGTTCGATTCCCGGCTCGGGTCACTGTCTGTGTGGAGTTTGCACGTTCTCCTCGTGTCTGCGTGGGTTTCCTCCGGGTGCTCCGGTTTCCTCCCACAGTCCAAAGATGTGCAGGTTAGGTTGATTGGCCAGGTTAAAAATTGCCCCGTGGAATCCTAAAATGCATAGGTTAGAGGGATTAGCGGGTAAATAGTGGGGGTAGGGCCTGGGTGGGATTGTGGTCGGTGCAGACTCGATGGGCCAAATGGCTTCCTTCTGCACTGGAGGGATTCTATGATTCTATGAATGTAGAAACTCTGCACAGACAGCGACCCGAGGCTGGAATTGAACCCGGGTCCCTGGCGCTGTTAGGCAGCTGCGCTAACCACTGTGCCACCGGGCCACATGTCAGTGTCATCGCCCGACTCCAGCCCAGTCTCAGCTCATCTGGAACCCTCATCCATTCCATTGTGACGTCACACTCTCACCCATTCCATTGTGATGTCACACCCTCACCAATTCCGTTGTGACGTCACACTCTCACCCATTCCGTTGTGACGTCATGCCCTCACCCATTCCATTGTGACGTCACACCCTCACCCATTCCATTGTGACGTCACACCCTCACCCATTCCGTTGTGACGTCACGCCCTCACCCATTCCATTGTGACGTCACACCCTCACCCATTCCATTGTGACGTCACACTCACCCATTCCATTGTGACGTCACACTCACCCATTCCATTGTGACATCAGGGCTTCACTCTCCAATCACAATCCCTGCCGGCCTCCCACATGCAGCCTCAATGGCGGCAGTCAGCCCGGGTCTAACACTACAAGCTGCCGCTCCATTTGGTACAAAGGGGGGGACCGGGAAGTTCATTTCCGGGGTTTGGGTTTGAACAACATGTTTACAAAGTCTCTCCACCCACCCGCCACATTTATCATTCCCCGCGCGCCGCCCTCTACCTCGCATTGATCTCGTTTCCAAGTTAAAACCGTCTGTCCGTTGCCATTACCTGCACTGCGCATGCTTCAGTCGCAGCCCGGCCCCGCCTCTCATTCACTCCGATTGGTTGGAGGACCAGCCGCTCTCGCTCGGTCCTCCAGCCCCGCCCCCTCTTCCTATTGGTTCAGAGTTGCTGTCAATCAGCCCCGGGCATTGTGATGTGGAGCATGCGCAGTCTCATTGCTGTCCTTGGCGCTTGTTTGTCCCGGAGAAGCGGAGTCAGCGTTAGGCGGTGGCTGGGAGGATTTGGAAACACTTTGTGGATCCGCAAACCCTTCAGAATCATTGTCAGCTCCCTGGTTTGCAGCTGCGGGGCTTCTCCCTCCCTCCCTCCCGGGAACAGGCCCAGGTTAACGGCCCCATCCTGGCTCAGCCACTGGAGGATGGTTCACATCAGAGGATGGGGGAGGGGGACAATAAATAAGAGGTTACACTTTGGCCTCAAATCAATGAGGACTCTGATCTCTGGGAAGGAAGGAAACCCTGGGAGGTGGGCGGGGAGGATTCACAAATACCCGCTGGAGGCCCCAACACCCCCAGTAAAAAGCTGCAGCTCCCTGCAAGGGACCAGGAGAGAAAATAATTGATTTTATTTTCACTCTGTACAAAAGAGAACTGAACCCAGCCAGAATAGAAGGTGGGAGAAAAGATTTGTGAAGATATTTCACACTGGGTTTGCCAGGCTGACCAACTCTCTCAGAGAAAATGAAAGGACATCCTTCATGAGTCTGTCGGAGCAGGTGAGCAGTATTGTGTGCGGTGCTGCTGGAAGTGCGAGGGTGGGCACGGGCTGGTTGGCAGCCAGAACAGTTGGAAGAGGGTGCTGCACACATCCATCTTATGGGTGAAACAGTGCCCATACGCCATGCAGCCTGGCACACTGGACTCAAACACGGGACAATCCATTGAAATATGAGCTGGTTGGTCAGTGTGGGAGTTGGTGGCAGGACAGGAAAGAGGGAAAGTGTTCAGGATGAGGATTTACTGCTGCACAGGAACAAGTGAGGAAACGATGTTCCACAGAACATAGTTCCAAATTCCAGTATCCGCAGTGATTTGCTTTGATTCCAAATAAACTTATTGGACTTTAACCTGGTGTTCTGAGACTTCTTACTGTGCAAACTCCACATAGACAGTCACCCACCGCTGGAATCGAACCCAGACTCAGTGAGGCAGCAGTGCTAACCGCTGTGTCACAGTGAAGGGAGTTTGCCGCAAATTTCGGGTGATAACAATGAGCTGGATGTTGCTCAGAATGTGGAGCACTGCAGCAAAGTACAGAGAGACAGAGCAGCAAACTGGACTGAGAAATGGAGTCTGCAGACTGGAACTGGCAGCATGAGGAGAGGTTATTTAGTCTAACACCCACAGCAATCTACAACCCACCCCCATTACCGAGACAGTGAGACAGAGATTACAAACACTCACCAACACAGCTCCACTGAAACGTCCCAGGAAAAAGAGGGAATCTGTGGCAGTTCCTGTCCTGAAATAGTCCCAGGACTGTCACTCAAACCCCCAACCCGGCCCAGTTCACAGCTCAGCCTCTCAGCTTGCAGCTTCCTGCACCTTGAGCCAACCCTGCCCAGGTGTGGGAGGGATGTGGAACCACAGAGTGGGGGAAGGGGTGACCACCTGCGGTGCCCCAAATAGTTTCTCCTTCCCCTCCCCCTTGGCTCTCTAAGGTCTGAATGTGGATGTGTTGATGGACATTGCAGAGCCTCACTGAGCTTATCCTGGGTCACCCCCTCCCCCTGGGTTCAGTGTGTTCAGTTCGCTGCTTCTTTCCCTGCTGAACTTTCAGTTAATCAAAAACAGAAAGTGCTGGAAAACCTCAGCAGGTCTGATCGCACCTGTGATCATCCAGACTGGAAGCAGTAACTCCATTCTCTCTCCACAGATGCTGTCAGACCTGCTGAGATTTTCCAGCATTTTCTGTTTCTGTTTCAGATTCCAGCATCCGCAGTATTTTGCTTTTATCTTCATTTAAACAAGCATTCTTTCATGGCCTTTACCCTCCGTGCTCCTTTCCAGAGCTTCCCACCTTCTGCTATTGTCCCTGACTCCCACATTAACTGTCATTCCTTCCCTTTATCCCGCTCACATCCCGCTCGAAACTCAGGCTCAGAGTTTTGCCGCCATCTCCCCCTCCCCCAGCCTCCACATCCCAACACCCGGAATCTCTAACCCAGCGGTTCCAGTTTGTCTGGTTTGAGTTCAGATTTGCCGCAGCACCGACAGGATTTCACTTCAAACCAGCCGGAACTGACTGCTCACAAATCCCTAAATGTTTCTCCAGCAGCCCGGGCTTGTTAACGTTGTTTAAAGTCAGCGCCCAAATGCAGTTACTCTCCTCAGTTTAAAAAACTTCTCCGTTTAATCCAAAGTATTATTCGCACCAGACATAAACACAAAATTGTGAACGTTACCCACCGCCCCCCCCCCCCGCCCCCAACTCCCCCCGCCCCCCCCCCCTCCTCCCCCGCCCCCCCAACCAGACCCGAGCTGGGGTGTCCTGAGTAAGAGACATCTGTTTCGGGTGTGACAATTCTTACACATTCTCTGGTTGACATCAAACGGAAAACGCTGGAAATTGCCCCCATTACCGAGACAGTGAGACAGAGATTACAAACACTCACCAACGCAGCTCCAGTGAAATGTCCCAGGGAAAAGGGGGAATCTGTGGCTGTTCCTGTCCTGATATCGCCCCAGGATTGTCACTCAAAACCTCAACGCCGCCCAGTTCACAGCAAATTGCTGCTTTTGTCAGAAGGGTCACTTGGACTCGAAACCTCAGCTCTTTTTGTCTCCTTACAGATGCTGCCAGACCTGCTGAGATTTTCCAGCGTTTTCTCTTTTGGCTGGAAATACTCAACAACAGGTTTATTTGGTAGCAAAAGCCACACAAGCTTTCGAGGCTCTGAGCCCCTTCTTCAGGTGAGTGGGAATTCTGTTCACAAACAGAACTTATAAGACACAGACTCAATTTACATGAATAATGGTTGGGATGCGAATACTTACAACTAATCCAGTCTTTAAGAAACAAAACAATGGGAGTGGAGAGAGCATCAAGACAGGCTAAAAAGATGTGTATTGACAATACACATCTTTTTAGCCTGTCTTGATGCTCTCTCCACTCCCATTGTTTTGTTTCTTAAAGACTGGATTAGTTGTAAGTATTCGCATCCCAACCATTATTCATGTAAATTGAGTCTGTGTCTTATAAGTTCTGTTTGTGAACAGAATTCCCACTCACCTGAAGAAGGGGCTCAGAGCCTTGAAAGCTTGTGTGGCTTTTGCTACCAAATAAACCTGTTGGACTTTAACCTGGTGTTGTTAAACTTCTTACTGTGTTTACCCCAGTCCAACGCCGGCATCTCCACATCATGAATACTCAACAAGTCAGGCAGCCTCTGTGGAGAGAGAAACAGACTGAATGTGACCTGTCATCGGAACTGGGAAATATAATATTATTTCCCGCAACTGAAAGAGACACTTTACAGCCTTCAGAACAAAACTGAGCTCAACAATTTTACACCACAATCTCTGCCCCCATTGTGTTCTGTGTTTCGTTGCTGCTTTTTTCACCTCATTTCCCACTTGTTTACTTTACATTCAGACTATCGCTCACCAGCTATTCACACCTCATCCAGAACATCTTTTGTGTCTTTACTTGTCCCATTACCACTCGTTTTGGTCTTGGGCCGTGAAACATTTTGTCATTTTGCAGATCTTTCATTTTGTCCTTTTCCACCTCCCTCTCTCAATTCTTCAGAGGTCAGTCTTTGACAAAGGGTCATCTGGACTCGACACGTCAGCACTTTTCTCTCCTGACAAATGCCCGTGACCGCTGAAGTGCATCATGGGCATTCAGCCTCTGATCTTCGGGTAAGCGTTCTCCAAGGCGGCCTTCACGACACACGACAGCGCAGAGTCGCTGAGCAGAAACTGATAGCCAACTTTCGCACACATGAGGACGGCCTAAGCCGGGATGTTGGCTTTATGTCACACTATCAGTAACCCCCACAACTTGCCTCCTGGACTTGCTGGCTGTCCTGTCTGGAGACAATACACATCTCTTTAACCTGTGCTTAATGCTCCCTCCACTCACATTGTCTGTATCTTTAAGAACTGGTTGGCTGTAGAGATTTGCATTCTAATCAGTATTCTGTAACTTGATTTTGTGTCTCTGTGCACTGTTTGAGAGCAGATTTCCACTCCATCTGACGAAGGAGCAGCGCTCCAAAAGCTAATGGTATTTGCTATCAAATAAACCTGTTGGACTTTAACCTGGTGTTGTTAAAACTGTTACTCTAAATATATCCCCATCGCTCTGGGTGGGAGTGGAATTGATGATTTCTTGACTGTCTGTCTGCACTGCTGCCTCACAGTGCCAGGGACCCGGGTTCAATTCCCAGCTTGGGTCACTGTCTGTGTGGAGTCTGCACGTTCTCTCCGTGTCTGTGTGGGTTCCCTCCGGGTGCTCCAGTTTCCTCCCACCGTCTGAAAGATGCGCTATTTAGGTGCATTGACCCAAACAGGTGCTGGAGTGTGGCGACTCGGGGAATTTCACAGTAACTTCATTGCAGTGTTAATGTAAGCCTTACTTGTGACTAATAAATAAATTTAACTTTTAACTTTAATTTTGTGAACTCATAGAATCGTAGAATCTTACAGTGCAGAAGGAGGCCATTCAGCCCATCGAGTCTGCACCAACCACAATCCCACCCAGGCCCTATCCCCGTAACACCACATATTTAACCTGCTAATCCTCCTAACACGGGTCAATTTTGCATGGCCAGTCAACCTAAGCAGCACATCTTTGGACTGTGGGAGGAAACCGGAGCACCCAGAGGAAACCCACGCAGACACAGGGAGAATGTGCAGACTCTGCACAGACAGTGACCCAAGCCAGGAATTGAACTCAGGTCCCTGGCGCTGTGAGGCAGTAGTGCTAACCGCTGTGCCACCATGCCGCCCTCATCTCCTTGAACAAATAGTAAATTGTAGAGATTATAAAGTTTGAATTGTAATATCTAATGGTGTAAAATATCTGGGAGCAGAGTGGATGTGATAAAGGCTGGAATACAGACTGTGGGAATGAGGCTGAAACTGCTGTGCTCAGTGAATGGTTCTTATTGGAGGGAGGGATGTAGCGGGATCTTCCTTGTTACTCCACTTACAGGCCGATGTTTGAGGGTCTGCCGATAGCTGTGAGTGTCTCTCTCTTACAGGCCTTGAAATTTCAAAGGCTGGGGAATGCTGCACTGGGGCAAGTCCACAGGAGAGAGCGCTGAACCAGGCTCACCGTTTATAGCTGACCGGTAACCTGATACTTATATCACACAGCCATCCCAAAACCCCCACCAAGGCCTGAGTGATTCTCTCCCTTGTTGGTGGGACAATGGCCACCCTGCACCCACTCCACTCGAGTAGGTCTCCAAGAGAGAGAACAGAGAGACTCTGTCCCTTTTATCTCCTGACCAGCAGTCTCCCTTGAGTGAGCGGGTTCGAATCACTCAGATCACCCTCGGTTCCAGACTCCGGATTTATGGTAAGGGATATTGAAACTGTGACCTCGTCAGAGTGCACTGATGAGAGAACAAGAGGCAAGATGGACTCCAAATGAGTTTCAAAACTTACAGTGATTTATTTAACAATAAAATCAACCTCTTCAATACCCCACCACACATGAATAAAACTTATACTTCATACTACACTATGGGAGAAATGCTAATGGGTACAACGTATTACTGAACTTTAAAATTACAATACACCACCCCTCCCCTTGCCTCAACCTCTATCCTATCCTCGGGAGCTTCACAAGGTTGGCTGGGATACTCACAATTCTAAAAGGGGTTCCTTTGTGGTCGGCTCGAATGTCTTAGTGCAGGGTCGAAACGGAAGAGAGCTCGGTCCTGCTTGTCTGTGTCACTGCTTGCGATTCTGGAAGAGAGCTTGGTTCTGCTTGTCTGTGTCCCTGCTTGCGATTCTGGAAGAGAGCTTGGTCCTGCTTGTCTGTGTCACTGCTTGTGATTCTGGAAGAGAGCTTGGTTCTGCTTGTTTGACTCTCAGCTCAATTTAACAAAAACACCTTCCCTGCCCCCGTAGGTGATTTTCAAGGACAATGGGGCTTTCAATCACCGGCAGTTTCAGTTTAATTTAGTCAAGTCCACACACAAAAGGCTGGAACTGCCTTGACCCCCTGTGGGTCGTTATTTCAATGTCTTCTGTGGATGGGCCGATTTCTGTGGCCATGGACTCCCTGCTGGTCTGTTTACTGTCCTTTGTCCTTCTGATGATTCGATCACTGGTGTGTCTGCCTTTTTGGCCACTTGCATATTCAGGGACCTCACACCTTTTTTTCTCTTAGCACAGTCCACAGGCAGGTTATGTTTGTCCTGCCGAGTCTTCTGGGAGGTTTTTATCAGCCAGCAGCCAGAGTTGGCCACTTTTAAACTGGCAGGTTTCTCCTGAGTCCTTTTAAAATATGGAGGATTGCCCTGAAACTTACAGGGATGGGAGGAAGGAGAAAGGGATGGATGGTGAGAGGGAGGGATGAGTGAGGTGGATGGAGGGAGATGGGGGTGAATGTGAGAAGCTGAAGTTTACATTTGGAGAGGTTCCCAGTCTCTCTGATCAGCTGAACTGGGGAAGCTTTTGCGCAGACTGCACTGCTGCTGTTTCCCCTCCTGTCCACCAGAGGTCGCTGTAGGCCTCCCAGCTGCTGCTCCTCCCAGTGTCACCTCTTGCCCACTCCAGCCCCTCCAGTACACCTCACTGGAGCCCCAGGCCATTCTTGCCATCCTGCCAGGTCTCGGGTACTGAGGCCAGTAGTAAAGTTTATTTATGAGTCACAAGTAGGTTTACATTCGCACTGTAATGAAGTTACTGTGAAAATCCCCCAGTCGCCACACTCCGGCACCTGTTCGGGTTACACTGAGGGAGAATTCAGCATGGCCAATGCACCCTAACCAGTACATCTTTCAGACTGTGGGAGGAAACCGGAGCACCCGGAGGAAATCCACAGACACGGGGAAAATGTGCAAACTCCACACAGTGACCCAAGCTGGGAATCAAATCCAAATCCCTGGCGCTGTGAGGCAGCAGTGCTAACCACTGTGCCACTGTACCACCCAGTGCTCTAAGGTTAAGTTTCTTCTTCAAACCTAAGACGATACAGTGTCACATCAGGGCGGGGAAAAGGAGTCCATTGGCTTCAGATGGATAATGGTAAAAGTTAATATCCCAATTTATTCACTTTATTCCTTCAAGCTGAGGTTTACAAAGTGAAAATTCCACTGTTTATAGCAGTGACTAAATAAGCAATGACACTCATCCGATATTTAAATTAGTCTGGAATACACCTCAATTTCACACAGGTTAACATTTTTCAAGCATTTGGAACCCCAAATGTCTGCTGATGTGTCATCCAGAGCTGTTTTCCTGGCAGTTTGTGTCAGTAGCAGGCTGCTGTTACCATCCACTCTTGGGCAGGGTGAGGAGACAGCTCCGACACCGACCTCAGCTGGAATGGGAATTGAACCATACATTAGTCCGCACGGCCAGCAATGCTGCAGGAATTGCAAAGGGGCTGCACAGAGGTCCAGAATTAGAAGAGGGGGTTGTGGAGATGGAGGAAGCGTCTGCAAGACATGGGGACATTTTGGATTATCTCAAAATTACAGAATGCGGGAGACCAGTCAGGAATGTGTTGAAATTGTCAAGTCTGGCAGTAATGTGTGGATGTGGGATTCAGCAGCAGATGAAGGGCTGCACGGTGGAACAGTGGTTAGCACTGCTGCCTGACAGCAGTGGGTTTCTGTGTACGTTCTCCCTGTGTCTGAGTTTCCTCTGGGTGCTTCCGTTTCCTCCTACATTCCAAAGATGTGCAGGTTAGGTGGATTGGCCATGTTAAATTATCCGTTAGCGTCCAAAGATGTGTAGGTTAGGGGGGTTAGTAGGGTAAATGCACAAGGGTACAGGGCCCATCGAGTCTGCACCGACTCTCCAACAGAGCATCTTACCTAGGCCCTATCCCCGTAACCCCACATATTTACCCCACTGTTCCACTGTGTTACTTATTCATAGTAAGAAGTCTCACAACACCAGGTTAAAGTCCAACAGGTTTATTTGGTAGCAAATACCATAAGCTTTCGGAGCACTGCTCCTTTGTCAGATGGAGTGGATATCTGCTCTCAAACAGTGCACAGACACAGAAATCAAGTTACAGAATACTAATTAGAATGCGAATCTCTACAGCCAGCCAGGTCTTAAAGGTACAGACAATGTGGGTGGAGGGAGCATTCAACACAGGTCAAAGAGATGTGTATTGTTTCCAGACAGAACAGCTAGTGAGATTCTACAAGCCCAGGAGGCAAGCTGTGGGGGTTACTGATAATGTGACATAAATCCAACATCCCGGTTTAGGCCGTCCTCATGTGTGCGGAACTTGGCTATCAGTTTCTGCTCAGCGACTCTGCGCTGCCGTGTGTCGTGAATGCCGCCTTGGAGAACGCTTATCTGAAGATCCAAGGCTGAATGCCCGTGACTGCTGAAGTGATCCCCCACAGGAAGAGAACAGTCTTGCCAGGTGATTGTCGAGCGGTGTTTATTCATCCGTTGTCGTAGGGTCTGCATGGTTTCCCCAATGTACCATGCCTCGGGACATCCTTTCCTGCAGCGTATCAGGTAGACAACATTGGCCGAGTTGCAAGAGTAGGTACCGTGTACCTGGTAGATGGTGTTCTCACGTGAGATGATGGCATCCGTGTCGATGATCCGGCACGTCTTGCAGAGGTTGCTGTGGCAGGGTTGTGTGGTGTCGTGGTCTAAATCATTTATTGTATTCTATTATTCTAGCCCTCTCGACATGAATGCTAGCATTGCATTTGCCTTCCTAACTGCCGACTGAATCTGCATGTTATCCTTGAGAACAAGCACTCCCAAGCCCCTTTGTGTTTCTGATTTCCTAAGCATTTCCCCATTTCGAAAATAGTCTGTGCCTCCATTCCTCCTTCCAAAGTGCATAACCTCACACTTTTCCACATTGTATTCCATCTGCCACTCCTTTGCCCACTCTCCTAACCTGTTCAGGTACTTCTGCAGCCTGCTGCTTCCTCAATATTACCTGTCCCTCTACATATCTTTGTATCATCTGCAAACTTAGCAACAGTGCCTTCAGTTCCTTCTTCCAAAACATTAATGTATATTGTGAAAAGTTGTGGTCCCAGCACCGACGCCTGAAGCACACCTCTAGTCACTGGCTGCCATCCTGAAAAGGACCCCTTTATCCCCACACTCTGCCTCCTGCCAATCAGCCAATCCTCTATCCATGCCAGGATCTTAAGCTTAGCACCATGTGCTCTTAACAGAATGAACAGTCTCCTATGCGACACATTGCCAAAGGCCTTCTTGGGATCAAAATAAATCACGTCCACTGGTTCTCCTTTATCTAACTTCCTTGTTATCTCCTCAAATAATTCTAAGAGATTTGTCAGACATGATCACCCCTTGACCAAGCCATGCTGACTCAGTCCTATTTTATCATGCACTTCCAAGTATTCTGCAACCTCATCTTTCATAATTGACTCTATAATCTTGCCAATGACTGAAGTCAGGCTCACTGGCCTCTAATTTCACATTTCCTGCCTCCCTCCCTTCTTAAACAGCGGTGTTACATTCGCTACTTTCCAGTCCTCTGTGATTCCTGAAAGATCACTGCCAATGCCTCCACAATTTCCTCAGTTATCATTTTTAGAATCCTGGCGTGTAGTCCATCCAGTCCAGGTGATTTATCCACCTTTAGACCTTTCAGTTTCCCCAGAACCTTCTCCGTAGTGATGGCCACTGCAGTCACCTGTTCCCCCTGATTCTCCTGGAGCTCTGGCATCCCCCTGGTGTCTCCCACCATGAGGACCATGCAAAGTAACGATTCAGTCCATCTGCCATTTCTTTGTTTCCTATTGTTACTTCTCCCGCCTCATTTTGTCGTGATCCAATGTCTATTTTTGCCTCTCTCTTATCATTTATGGATTGAAAAAAACTCTTCCTGTCTTCTTTTATATTACTGGCTACCTTGCAATCATATTTCATCTCCCCTCCCCCCCCCCCCCGCCCCCCCCCCTCCACCCGCCCCGCCCTATTGCTTTCAGAGTTGTCCTCTGCTCGCATTTTAAAAAAATCCCAATCCTCCAGCTTCCCACTAATCCTCGCCACTTTGTATTCTTTTTCTTTTGCTTTTATCTTGTCCTTGACTTCCCTCGTCAGCCGTGGAGGCCTCGTTCTCCGCTTGGCATGTTTCCTCCTCCTTGGGATAGACTCGGTGGAGGGGACATTGAACAATGAAGGTCGGTGAATTGCTAAAGTGGGTTAGCGATCAACGCTGAAATTGAAATTACAATGAACATTTTGCTGTCTTTCTCTCTCTCTTTCTTTCTCTCCCACTCTCTCATTTACAGTATTAGATTAAGTCATAAGCGTCTAGGCTTTCGACATTGACAGTGGAGAAATTGTCAGGAGGGAATGAATAAAGGAGAAGGAGATATGAGAGCCGAGAGGCAGCTGTTCTGGGACCCTTGCTGTTTGTCATTTTCATAAATGACCTGGATGAGGAAGTGGAGGGATGGGTTGGTAAGTTTGCTGACGACACCAAGGTAGGTGGTGTTGTGGATAGTTTGGAGGGATGTCAGAAGTTGCAGCGAGACATAGATAGAATGCAAGACTGGGCGGAGAAGTGGCAGATGGACTTCAACCCGGATAAGTGTGTAGTGATCCATTTTGGCAGATCCAATGGGATGAAGCAGCAGTATAATATGAAGGGTACCATTCTTAGCAGTGTAGAGGATCAGAAGGACCTTGGGGTCCGGGTCCATAGGACTCTTAAATCGGCCTCGCAGGTGGAGGATGCGGTCAAGAAGGCGTACGGCGTACTAGCCTTCATTAATCGAGGGATTGAGTTTAGGAGTCGGGAGATAATGCTGCAGCTTTATAGGACCCTGGTTAGACCCCACTTGGAGTACTGCGCGCAGTTCTGGTCACCTCATTACAGGAAAGATGTTGAAGCCATTGAAAGGGTGCAGAGGAGATTTACAAGGATGTTGCCTGGATTGGGGGGCATGCCTTATGAGGATAGGTTGAGGGAGCTTGGTCTCTTCTCCCTGGAGAGACGAAGGATGAGAGGTGACCTGATAGAGGTATACAAGATGTTGAGAGGTCTGGATAGGGTAGACTCTCAGAGGCTATTTCCAAGGACTGAAATGGTTGCTACGAGAGGACACAGGTTTAAGGTGCTGGGGGGTAGGTACAGAGGAGATGTCAGGGGTAAGTTTTTCACTCAGAGGGTGGTGGGTGAGTGGAATCGGCTGACGTCGGTGGTGGTGGAGGCAAACTCGTTGGGGTCTTTTAAGAGACTTCTGGATGAGTACATGGGATTTAATGGGATTGAGGGCTATAGATAGGCCCAGAGGTAGGGATATGATCAGCGCAACTTGTGGGCCGAAGGGCCTGTTTGTGCTGTGGCTTTCTATGTTCTATGTTCTATGAATGCTTGTTGGATGTGCTGGGAAGTATGTGCGCGATATGAGATGTGGGGAAGAGGTGAAGAGGTTCGCGCTCTCTTGTGGCCGTGGCTGACATGATTGTGCAAGTTGAAGATTTTAAAAGTGCAGTTCCTGCCGTGAGCAGCAGGGAGCAGTAAAAGTGAGGTGGATATTGAGGAGGCAAAGAATGGGGAGAGTGAGGAAAGTGGGAATTGCAGAATGGTGCGTGTGAGCGTGTAGGGCTGGTGGAGAGTTGGTTGGTCAAAGGTGTGTGTCCATGTTTTGGTTTACTTGCGTAGTTTGCTGTGGTGATGGCATTGGATGTGAGAGTGAATGAAAGGGACAGCAGAGGGAGTGAGTGTGGAGGCAGGCAGAGAGGCATCGGGTTTGTCTGTATTGAGGGGAACGGCAAAATATTTTGTTTGCTGCGATTGAAGGTGTGGAGAAAAGGATGCGTCTCGCTGTATTGGTCAGGCGGCACTGCTGTTCCTATTCACAGGTGCTATCCCACTGTCGAAGAGCACAGGGGATTTGACCTGCTCCGTTCCCGACCTGGGCCGGTTCACCCCTCCTTAGCACACCTGGTGCTCCCAGAGTCCTCTCGGAACACCATGCGGATACTGATCTTAGTGCGGACACCCGATCGGCACAGAGAGCAACAGCCCAGAACTCCCGACCTCAAGCAATCCAGCAGCCTCAGCCTCCCAGCAGCGGGATTACAGGTGCGCGCCACAGCACCCGGCAAACGCAATCCTTGATTCAGCCGCCTTCAGTTCAAACAGCAGCAAGAGCTCGAATGCAGACATCACTGCAAATATAATAGGCTGCTTCACTGACTCAACTGACCATAATTTGAGGAAGCTTCAACTTTGTGTGCTCAAGTTAGTCTAATTGACCTCTTAAAATTTATTTGTGCGAATTTTTGTTTGTATTCATGGAACCTGTGTGAATATGTTCACTCAGTCCCGTCCTCAGCCCAGGGATCAGTGCCATTGAAAATAAGGAGCCGTTTTCTCTGTTGGAATGGCACGCAACAGCTCGACTGTCTGCCCCTGAAATACGCGCGTTTACTGCGCGCATCACAGCAGAGTGGAACAGAGACCTTTCCTTTTCCAGATCTCTGAATGTGACGCAGTTTTTTGCCAAGTGGAAGCTATGATACCAGAAGACCATGAGACATAGGAGCAGAATTTTGCCACTCGGCCCATCGAGTCTGCTCCGCCATTTAATCATGGCTGATATTTTTCTCATCCTCATTCTCCTGCCTTTTCCCCATAACCCCTGATCCTCTTATTAATCAAGAACATATCTATTCCTGCCTTAATGACACTCAATGATCTGGCCTCCACACCTTTCTGCGGCCCAGAGTTCCACAGATTCACCACACTCTGGCTGAAGAAATTCCTCCTCATATCTGTTTCAAATGATTGTCCCTTTAGCCTGAGGTTGTGCCCTCTGGTCCTAGTTTTTCCTACTAGTGGAAACATCAACACTGCACTCAGCGCTGGAACACGTTGATAACAAGGACACCTATGTCAGACTCCTATTTATTGACTACAGCTCAGTCTTCAACATTATTATTCCCACGAAACACATCCCCAAACTCCGTGGCCTGGGGCTCAGCACCTCGCTCTGTGATTGGATCCTGCACTTCCTAACTCACAGACCATAATCAGTAAGGATAGGCAACAACACCTCCACCACGATCATCCTCAACACGGGTGCCCCACAAGGCTGTGTTGTCAGCCCCTTACTATACTCCTTATGATACCAATGACTGTCTGGCCAAATTCCCCTCCAATTTGATTTTCAAGTTTGCTGACGACAGCACCATAGTGGGTTGGATCTCAAACAATGATGAGACAGAGTACAGGAATGAGATAGAGAATCTGGTGAACTGATGCGGCAACAATAATCTCTCCCTCCATGTCAACAAAACGAAGGAGATTGTCATCAACTTCAGGAAGTGTAAAGGAGAACATGCCCCTGCCTACATCATGATGTGGAGATGCCGGCGTTGGACTGGGGTGAACACAGTAAGAAGCCTCACAACACCAGGTTAAAGTCCAACAGGTTTATTTGGTATTTGCTTATGGTATTTGCTACCAAATAAACCTGTTGGAATTTAACCTGGCTTTGTGAGACTTTTTACTGCCTACATCAACAGGAATGAAATAGAAAAGGTCGTGAGCTTCAAGTTTTTAGGTGTCCAGATCACCAACAACCTGTCCTAGTCCCCCCCATGCCGACACTATTGTTCAGAAAGAGCACCAATGCCTCTATTTTCTCAGAAGACTAAGGAAATTTGGAATGTCAGCTATGCCTCTCACCAACTTTTACAGGTGCACCATAGCAAGCATTCTTTCCAGTTGGATCACAGCTTGGCATGGCTCCTGCTCTGCCCAAGACCGCAAGAAACTACAAAAAATCGTGAATGTAGCCCAATCCATCACGCAAACCAGCCTCCCATCATTGACTCTGTCTGCACTTCCCACTGCCTCGGCAAAGCAGCCAGCATAACTAAGGACCCCATGTACACCGGACATTCTCTCTTCCACCTTCTTCCTTCAGGAAAAAGTGTCAAACGTTGAACGTCCTGTACCAACCGACTCAAGAACAGCTTCTTCCCTGCTGCTGTCAGACTTTTGAATGGACTTACCTTGCATTAAGTTGAACTTTCTCTGCACCCTAGCTATGACTGTAACACTACATTCTGCACTCTCTTGTTTTCCTTCTTCATGAATGGTGTGTTTTGTCTGTATAGCGCGCAAAAAACAATACTTTTCACTGTACGTTAATAGATGTGAGAATAATAAATCAAATCAAATCAAAATCAAAACGTCCTCTTCACGTCCACTCTATCCAGGCCTCGCAGTATCCTGCAGGTTTCCCCCTCTTCCTTCTAAACTCCAACGAGTACAGAGCCAGAGTCCTCACCCCTTCCTCATACGACAAGCTCTTCATTCTGGGGATCATTCCTGTGAACCTCCTCTGGACCCTTTCCAAGGCCAGCACATCCTTCCTTAGATACGGGGCCCAAAACTGCTCACAATACTCCAAATGGGGTATTATGCAGCCTCAGAAATACATCCCTGCTATTGTATTCTAGCCCTCTCGACATGAATGCTAGCATTGCATTTGCCTTCCTGACTGCCGACTAAATCTGCATGTTAACCTTGAGAACAAGCACTCCCAAGCCCCTTTGTGTTTCTGATTTCCTCAGCATTTCCCCAGTTAGAACATAGTCTGTGCCTCCATTTCTCCTTCCAAAGTGCATAACCTCACACTTTTCCACATTATACTCCATCTGTCACTTCTTTGCCCACTCTCCTAACCTGTTCAGTTCCTTCTGAAGCCCCCTGCTTCCTCAATACTACCTGTCCCTCTGCATATCTTTGTATCATCTGCAAACTTCGCAACAGTGCCTTCAGTTCCTTCTTCCAAAACGTTAATGTATATTGTGAAAAGTTGTGGTCCCAGCACCGACCCCTGACGCACACCGCTAGTCACCGGCTGCCATCCTGAAAAGGACCCCTTTATCCCCACACTCTGCCTCCTGCCAATCAGCCAACCCTCTATCCATGCCAGGATCTTAAGCTTAGAACTATGTGCTCCTAACAGATTGAACAGTCTCCTATGCGGCACATTGCCAAAGGCCTTCTGGGAATCGAAATAAATCACGTCCACTGGTTCTCCTTCATCGAACTTCCTTGTCATCTCCTCACAGAATGCTAAGAGATTTGTCAGACATGACCACCCCTTGACGAAGCCATGCTGACTCAGTCCTATTTTATCATGCACTTCCAAGTATTCTGCAATCTCATCTTTCATAATTGACTCTATAATCTTGCCAATGACCGAAGTCAGGCTCACTGGCCTCTAATTTCACAGTTCCTGCCTCCCTCCCTTCTTAAACAGCGGTGTTACATTCGCTACTTTCCAGTCCTCTGTGATTCCTGAAAGATCACTGCCAATGCCTCCACAATTTCCTCAGTTAGCTTTTTTAGAATCCTGGCGTGTAGTCCATCCAGTCCACCTGATTTATCCACCTTTAGACCTTTCAGTTTCCCCAGAACCTTCTCCTTCGTGATGGCCACTGCAGCCACCTGTTCCCCCTGATTCTCCTGGAGCTCTGGCATCCCCCTGGTGTCTTCCACCGTGAGGACTGATGCAAAGTAACGATTCAGTCCATCTGCCATTTCTTTGTTTCCTATTGTTGCTTCTCCAGCCTCATTTTATCGTGATCCAATGTCTATTTTTGCCTCTCTCTTATCTTTTATATATTGAAAAAAACTCTTCCTATCTTCTTTTATATTACTGGCGACCTTCCACTCATATTTCATCTTTCCCTCCCCCTTATTGCTTTTATAGTTGTCTTCTGCCCGCATTTTAAAAACATCCCAATCCTCCAGCTTCCCACTAAACCTCGCCACTTTGTATTCTTTTTCTTTTGCTTTTATCTTGTCCTTGACTTCGCTCGTCAGCCGTGGAGGCCTCGTCCTCCCCTTGGCATGTTTCCTCCTCCTTGGGATAGACTCGGTAGAGGGGACATTGAACAATGAAGGTCGGTGAATTGCCAAAGTGGGTTCGCGATCAACGCTGAAATTGAAATTACAATGAACATTTTGCTGTCTTTCTCTCTCTCTCCCTTCCTTTGTCTCCCATTCTCTCATTTACAGCATTAGATTAAGTCATAAGCATCCAGGCTCTCGACGTTGACAGTGGAGATGTTGTCAGGAGGGAATGAATAAAGGAGAAGGAGATATGAGAGCCGAGAGGCAGCTTGAATGCTTGGTGGATGTGCTGGGAAGTGTGTGCGCGATATGAGATGTGAGCAAGAGGTGAAGAGGTTCGCGCTCTCCTGTGGCCGTGGCTGACATGATTGTGCAAGTTGAAGATTTTAAAAGTGTAGTTTCTGCCGTGAGCAGCAGGGAGCGGTAAAAGTGAGGTGGATATTGAGGAGGCAAAGAATGGGCAGTGAGTGAGGCAAGTGGGAATTGCAGAATGGTGCGTGTGAGCGTGCAGGGCTGGTGGAGAGTTGGTTGGTCAAAAGTGTGTGTCCATGTTTTGGTTGACTTGCGTAGATTGATGTGGTGATGGCATTGGATGTGAGAGTGAATGAAAGGGGCAGCAGAGGGAGTGAGTGTGGAGGCAGGCAGAGAGGCATCGGGTTTCTCTGCATTGAGGGAACGGCAAAATATTTTGTTTGCTGCGATTGAAGGTGTGGAGAAAAGGATGCGTCTCGCTGTATTGGTCAGGCGGCACTGCTGTTTCTATTCACAGGTGCGATCCCACTGTCAAAGAGCACAGGGGATTTGACCTGCTCCGTTCCCGACCTGGGCCGGTTCACCGCTCCTTAGCACACCTGGTGCTCCCAGAGTCCGCTTGGAACACCATGCGGATACTGATCTTAGTGTGGACACCCGATCGGCACAGAGAACAACAGCCCCGAACTCCCGATCTCAAGCAATCCAGCAGCCTCAGCCTCGCAGCAGCGGGATTACAGGTGCGCGCCACAACACCCGGCAAACGCAACCCTTGACTCAGCCGCCTTCAGTTCAAACAGCAGGAGGGCTCCACTGCAGACATCACTGCAAATATCATAGGCTGCTTCACTGACTCAACTGGTAATAATTTGAGGACGCTTCAACTTTGAATGCTCAAGTTAGTCGAATTGACAACTTAAATTCATTTGTGCGAATTTTTGTTTGTATTCATGGAACCTGTGTGAATATGTCAAAGGCCTTTTGGAAGTCAAGATAGATAACATCCATTGGCTCTCCTTGGTCTAACCTATTTGTTATCTCTTCAAAGAACTCTAACAGGTTTGTCAGGCACGACCTCCCCTTACTAAATCCATGCTGACTTGTCCTAATCCGACCCTGCACTTCCAAGAATTTAGAAATCTCATCCTTAACGATGGATTCTAGAATTTTGCCCACAACTGAGGTTAGGCTAATTGGCCTATAATTTTCCATCTTTTTTCTTGTTCCCTTCTTGAACAGTGGGGTTACAACAGCGATTTTCCAATCCTCTGGGACTTTCCCTGACTCCAGTGACTTTTGAAAGATCATAACTAACGCCTCCACTATTTCTTCAGCTATCTCCTTTAGAACTCTAGGATGTAGCCCATCCGGGCCCGGAGATTTATCAATTTTCAGACCTTTTAGTTTCTCTAGCACTTTCTCCTTTGTGATGGCAACCATATTCAACTCTGCCCCCTGACTTTCCTGAATTGTTGGGATATTACTCATGTCTTCTACTGTGAAGACTGACGCAAAGTACTTATTAGGTTCCTCAGCTATTTCCTTGTCTCCCATCACTAGATTACCAGCGTCATTTTGGAGCGGCCCAATGTCTACTTTTGCCTCCCGTTTGTTTTTAATGTATTTAAAGAAACTTTTACTATCATTCCTAATGTTACTGGCTAGCCTACCTTCATATTTGATCCTCTCCTTCCTTACTTCTCTCTTTGTTATCCCCTGTTTGTTTTTATAGCCTTCCCAATCTTCTGACTTCCCACTACTCTTTGCCACATTATCGGCTCTCTCTTTTGCCTTGATGCATTCCCTGACTTCCTTTGTCAGCCATGGCTGCCTAATCCCCCCTCTGATAACCTTTCTTTTGTTTGGGATGAACCTCTGCACTGTGTCCTCAATTACTCCCAGAAACTCCTGCCATTGCTGTTCTACTGTCTTTCCCACTAGGCTCTGCTTCCAGTCGATTTTTGTCAGTTCCTCCCTCATGCGCCTGTAATTACCTTTATTTAACTGTAGAACCTTCACATCTGATTCTGCCTTCCTTCTTTCAAATTGCAGACTGAATTCTACCATATTATGATCCCTGCTTCCTAAGTGTTCCCTTACTTTAAGATCTTTTATCACGTCTGGCTCATTACATAACACTAAGTCCAGAATAGCCTGTTCCCTCGTGGGCTCCATCACAAGCTGTTCCAAAAAGCCATCCTGTAAACATTCAATGAATTCCCTTTCTTTGGGTCCACTGGCAACATTATTTACCCAGTCCACCTGCATATTGAAATCCCCCATGATCACTGTGACCGTGCCTTTTTGACATGCCCTTTCTATTTCGTGGTGCATTTTGTGCCCCTGGTCCTGACCACTGTCAGGAGGCCTGTACATAACTCCCATTATGGTTTTTTTGCCTTTGTAGTTCCTCAACTCTACCCACAGAGTAAAATAAGGGCCCATGGTATTCGAGGCAAGGTACTAACATGGATTGACGATTGGCTGTCAGACAGAAGGCAGAGAGTTGGGATAAAAGGTTCTTTCTCAGAATGGCAACCGGTGACAAGTGGTGTCCCGCAGGGTTCAGTGTTGGGGCCACAGCTGTTCTCTTTATGTATTAACGATCTAGACGACGGGACTGGGGGCATTCTGGCCAAGTTTGCCGATGATACAAAGATAGGTGGAGGGGCAGGTAGTATTGAGGAGGTGGGGAGGCTGCAGAAAGATTTAGACAGTTTAGGAGAGTGGTCCAAGAAGTGGCTGATGAAACTCAACGTGGGCAAGTGCGAGGTCGTGCACTTTGGAAAAAAGAATAGAGGCATGGACTATTTTCTAAACGGTGACAAAATTCATAATGCTAAAGTGCAAAGGGACTTGGGAGTCCTCGTCCAGGATTCTCTAAAGGTAAACTTGCAGGTTGAGTCCGTAATTAAGAAAGCAAATGTAATGTTGTCATTTATCTCAAGAGGCTTGGAATACAAAAGCAGGGATGTACTTCTGAGGCTTTATAAAGCACTGGTTAGGCCCCATTTGGAATACTGTGAGCAATTTTGGGCCCCACACCTCAGGAAGGACATACTGGCACTGGAGCGGGTCCAGCGGAGATTCACACGGATGATCCCAGGAATGGTAGGCCTGACATACGATGAACGTCTGAGGATCATGGGATTATATTCATTGGAGTTTAGGAGGTTGAGGGGAGATCTGATAGAAACTTACAAGATAATGAACGGCTTAGATAGGATGGACGTAGGGAAGATGTTTCCATTAGCAGGGGAGACTAGGACGCGGGGGCACAGCCTTAGAATAAAAGGGAGTCACTTTAGAACAGAGATGAGGAGAAATTTCTTCAGCCAGAGAGTGGTAGGTCTGTGGAATTCATTGCCACAGAGGGCTGTGGAGGCCGAGACGTTGAGCGTCTTCAAGACAGAAATTGATAAATTCTTGATTTCTCGAGGAATTAAGGGCTATGGGGAGAGAGCGGGTAAATGGAGTTGAAATCAACCATGATTGAATGGTGGAGTGGACTCGATGGGCCGAATGGCCTTACTTCCGCTCCTATGTCTTATGGTCTTATGGTCTTATGGTTCACTCAGTCCAGTCCTCAGCCCAGGGATCAGTGCCGTTGAAAATAATGAGCCGTTTTCTCTGTTGGAATGGCACGCAGCAGCTCGGCTGTCTGCCCCTGAAATTCGCGCGTTTCCTGCGCGCATCACAGCAGAGTGGAACAGAGACCTTTCCTTTTCCAGATCTCTGAATTTGACGCACTTTGTGCCAAGTGAAATCTATTAAGCGCAATGCTTGGTTACTGCGCGTTCTCTCCGGGGCAGTCACCACCCCGGGGTCTTATCTTTGAGAATAGACTCGGGAGAGGGGACATCGAACAATGGGGTGTCTGTGAATTGCCAAAGTGGCTTGGCGATCAACGCTGAAACTGGAAGTTACAATGAACATTTTCCTGTCTCTCTCTCTCTTTCTTTCTCTCCCACTCTCTCATTTACAGCATTAGATTGAATCAAAAGAGTCTCGACTTTCGATGTTGACAGTGGAGAAATTGTCAGAAGGGAATGAATAAACGAGAAGGAGTTATGAGAGCCGAGAGACAGGTTGAATGTTTGGTGGTTGTGCTGGGAAGTGTGTGCGCGATATGAGTAGTGTGGAGGAAGTGAAGAGGTTCGCGCTCTCTTGTGGCCGTGGCTGACAGGATTGTGCAAGTTGAAGATTTTAAAAGTGCAGTTCCTGCCGTGAGCAGCAGGGAGCGGTAAAAGTGAGGTGGATATTGAGGAGGCAAAGAATGGGGAGAGTGAGGAAAGTGGGAATTGCAGAATGGTGCGTGTGAGCGTGTAGGGCTGGTGGGGAGTTGGTTGGTCAAAAGTGTGTGTACTTGTTTTCGTTTACTTGCGTAGAGTGATGTGGTGATAGCATTGGATGTGAGAGTGAATGAAAGGGGCAGCAGAGGGAGTGAGCGTGGAGGCAGGCAGAGAGGCATCGGGTTTGTCTGTATTGATGGGAACGGCAAAATATTTTGTTTGCTACGATTGAAGGTGTGGAGAAAAGGATGCGTCTCGCTGTATTGGTCAGGCTGCACTGCTGTTCCTATTCACAGGTGCGATCCCACTACTGAGGAGCACAGGGGATTTGACCTGCTCCGTTCCCGACCTGGGCCGGTTCACCCCGCCTTAGCACACCTGGTGCTCCCAGAGTCCTTTTGGAACACCATGCGGATACTGATCTTAGTGTGGACACCCGATCGGCACAGAGAACAACAGCCCAGAACTCCCGACCTCAAGCAATCCAGCAGCCTCAGCCTCCCAGCAGCGGGATTACAGGTGCGCGCCACAACACCCGGCAAACGCAATCCTTGATTCAGCCGCCTTCAGTTCAAACAGCAGCAAGAGCTCGAATGCAGACATCACTGCAAATATAATAGGCTGCTTCACTGACTCAACTGACCAGAATTTGAGGAAGCTTCAACTTTGTGTGCTCAAGTTAGTCTAATTGACATCTTAAAATTCATTTGTGCGAATTTTTGTTTGTATTCATGGAACCTGTCTGAATATGTTCACTCAGTCCAGTCCTCAGCCCAGGTATCAGTACCGTTGAAAATAAGGAGCCGTTTTCTCTGTTGGAATGGCACGCAGCAGCTCGGCTGTCTGCCCCTGAAATACACACGTTTACTGCGCGCATCACAGCAGAGTGGAACAGAGACCTTTCCTTTCCCAGATCTCTGAATGTGACGCAGTTTTTTGCCAAGTGGAAGCTATGATAAGAGAAGACCATGAGACATAGAACATAGAAAAACTACAGCACAAACAGGCCCTTCGGCCCACAAGTTGCGCCGGTCATGTCCCTACCTACCTCGGCCTATATATAGGCTTACCTATAACTCTCTGTCCTATTAAGTCCCATGTACTCATCCAGAAGTCTCTTAAAAGACCCTATCGAGTTTGCCTCCACCACCACTGACGGCAGCCGATTCCACTCACCCACCACCCTCCGAGTGAAAAACTTACCCCTGACATCTCCTCTGTACCTACTCCCCAGCACCTTAAACCTGTGTCCTCTCTTAGCAGCCATTTCAGCCCTGGGAAAAAGCCTCTGAGAATCCACCCGATCTATACCTCTCAACATCTTGTACACCTCTATCAGGTCACCTCTCATCCTTCATCTCTCCAAGGAGAAAAGACCGAGCTCCCTCAACCTATCCTCATAAGGCATGCCACCCAATCCAGGCAGCATCCTTGTAAATCTTCTCTGCACCTTTTCAATAATTTCTACATCCTTCCTGTAATGACCAGAACTGAGCACAGTACTCTAAGTGGGGTCTGATGAGGGCCTTATGAAGCTGCATCATTATCTCCCGACTCCTAAACTCAATCCCCCGATTGATGAAGGCCAGCACACCATACGCCTTCTTAACCACCTCCTCCACCTTCATCCCATTTGACCTGCCGAAATGTACCACTACACATTTATCCGGGTTCCAAAATGTACCACTACACATTTATCCGGGTTGTACCACTACACATTTATCCGGGTTATCTGTGTTGTTTAAGTTTTTATGTAAACTTTTATCGTGCCTGTATAATATTTCACTACTTTGTTTAGGTTCCTTCACAATTGAATTTCATAATGGACACATCACTGTGAAGAGGTCAGTCAGAATTATCAGCAAGGATTAATCAGCACTTTCTAATTGGAGATGTTAATCAGTGGAATCTCTCACACACAGATTTGCAGAAAAGATTAATTAATTTGGACTGAAGTAAAGTTCGTAATTTTATTGTTAACTTTATGAACAGGTTCTTGTTGAGGATTCTTGAATTAAGGAGAAAGATCACAGAAGGTGCTTTTAAAAAGGAACATTGCAGCTCCGAAAATCAGTGACATCTCCAGAATATTAAACTCCAACCAGGGGTGGCACGGTGGTACAGTGGTTAGCACTGCTGCCTCACAGCACCAGCGACCCAGGTTCAATTCCCGGCTTGGGTCATTGTGTGGAGTTTGCATGTTCTCCCTGTGCTTTGTGGATTTCCTCCAGGTGCTCCTGTTTCCTCCCACAGTCCGAAAGATGTGCTGGTTAGGTGCATTGACCTGAACAGGCACTGGAGTTTAGTGATTAGGGGCATTTCTCAGTGACTTCATTGCAGTGTTAATCTAAGCCTTACTTGTGACTAATAATTTTTTTTTAAAGTTGTAGGGATGTTAACATCAGCAGAAACAAACCAGATATTGTCAGACTATCAATCCAGGCTGTGATTAAAAGCAGAATCCAATCCTTGCAGTCTATTATGAATTTGCTGGTGTCTCAGCAGGCTGGAGGACCTTGTGAATGCCTTTCCACACAAGGAGCAGGTGAAAGGCCTCTCCCCAGAGTGAGTGCGTTGGTGAGTCAGAAGGTTGGATGACTGCTTGAAACTTTTTCCACAGGTACTGCAGCTGAATGGATTCTCCTGAGTGTGAGTGCGGTGGTGGGACTGGAGGGTGAATAACCGAGCGAATCCCTTCCCACACACCGAGCAGGTGAATGGTCTCTCCCCGGTGTGAAGTCGCTGGTGTCTCACCAGATCAAATGACTGGGAGAATTTCTTCCCACACATGGAGCAGGTGAATGGTCTCTCCCCGGTGTGAGTGCATTGGTGAGCAGTCAGGGTGGATGACTGTCCAAAACGCTTTCCACAGGATGTGCAGCTGAACGGTTTCTCCTCGGTGTGAATTCGCTGATGTGTCCAAAGGCCGGATGACCGAGTGAATCTCTCACCGCACACAGAGCAGGTGAACGGCTTCACCCCAGTGTGAATCCGCTGGTGTGTAGCGAGGCTGGATGTGATGTTGAACCTCTTCCCACAGTGAGTGCAGCTGAAGGGCCTCTCCTCAGTGTGAATTCTCTGGTGTAACATCAGGTAGGTTGTCTTGGTAAATCCCTTCCCACACACAGAACAGAGGAATGGCTTCTCCCCAGTGTGAATGCGTCGATGAATTTCCAGCCGGAAAGAAGACTTGAATCCCTTCCCACAGTCCCCACATTTCCAAGGTTTCTCCATGGTCTGGGTCTCTTCCTGTCTCTCCAGCCTAGAGATCAGTTGAAGCCTTGTCCACATACAGAACACGTGTTTGCTCCCCACTGTGAATGGTGTGATGTTTTTTCAGGATGTAACTGGTTAAAGCTCTTTCCACAATCAGTTCACTGGAACACTCTCACTCGGGTGTGTGTGTGTGTCTCGGTGTTTCTCTAGTTGCACTGATGTTTAAAATATTTTCCACAGATAAATATTTCTCCTTCCACATTGAAAGGTTGATGAATAATTGAGTTAAACCAAAATGTTCGTTTTGAGTTTTGCATCTACAAATCTTTCCCTTGTAAGATCTGTAAAAAGAGTTGACAAAATTAATCACGGGTCAGTCCAGGATAGAAATTCATATCAGACAATTCTAATTTCTCTAGAACATTCTTTCCTCTCTTGTTCTCCCAAATCTGTAAATCCCCGTCTCACACACTCTCCCTCCTCCCTGGGCTGAAATCCAAACCCATCTCACCATCTCCACCATTCCTGTTCTCCACTCCCTGTTTCCTCCCTCCCTCCAGTCTGTCTGGCTTCAGTTCTCTTGCCCCTCTGTGCAAAATCAAGAACATTGTTTTCTCTCCTGGTCACTGGGACCCTCAAGGCCCACCCACTCTCTGGTTCACTGTTACTGTTGGCTGCAGAGACCAATCTGTGAGAGGTGGTTCTGCTTCAAGTGCCACATATGAAGTGGTTCTCAGGTCTGGTTGTGGGTTGTTTTTTTCGATGTTGGCTCTTGTTGCTGAGCCGCTGGAGTGATCATCCTCCATCCTGTGAATGTACCCAAGCTGGCAAAGGCACCTCCACTTGATGAGAACTCACATTCTTGGGAGACAATGGATTGTAGATTTTGCATCAAAGATCAATTTAGGATTGAAGTTAAAAGTTCAGTCTTATTGCAACTAAATTTCTGTTGAGAGTTCTTGAATTCAGCTGAAAGATCACAGATGGTGCCTTTAAAAGGGACACTGTAGCCTTGAAGGTCAGTGACATCTACAGAATATTAAACTTCAGCCAGTTATAGGTTTGTTAATATCAACAGAAACAAACTTAAAATTGTCCAACTATCAATCCTGGATGTAATGAACATTAGCAGAAACAGCTGAATCCCATCTCTCAGTCACATGTGGATTTGCTCATGTGTCACGAGGTTGCGGGACCGAGTGAATCCCTTCCCACACACAGAGCAGGTGAATGGTCTCTCCCCAGTGTGAACTCGCTGGTGTACAAAGAGAGCAGATGAAGTCCTGAAACTCTTCCCACAGTCAGAGCAGCTGAATGGCTTGTCCTCAGTGTGAATTTGCTGGTATGCCTTGAGGCTGGATGACACAGTGAATCCCTTCCCACACACCGAGCAGGTGAATGGTATCTCCCCAGTGCGAACTCACTGGTGTTCAATGGGGGCATATGCCTGCTTGAAACTCTTCCCACAGGAGGTGCAGCTGAATGGCCTCTCCCCAGTGTGAACTCGCTGATGACTCACTAGACTGGATGACTGAGTGAATCCCTGTCCACAGACTGAACAGGTGAAAGGCTTCTCCCCAGTGTGAATTCGAGGCTGTGTGAATACCTGAACCTCTTTCCACAGGAAGTGCAGCTGAACGGCTTCTCCTCAGAGTGAATTCGCTGGTGTGTCACCAGGTTGGAGGACTTTGTGAATCCCTTCCCACACATGGAGCAGGTGAATGGTTTCTCCCCAGTGTGAACGTGATGATGTTGACTGAGGTCTGATGAAGACCTGAACCTTTTTCCACAGTGAGTGCAGCTGAACAGCCTCTCCTCAGTGTGAATGCACTGGTGTAACATGAGGCCGGTTGGCTGAGTAAATCCCTTTCCACACACAGAACAGGTGAATGGCCGCTCCCCAGTGTGAGTGTGCCGGTGGTTGTCCAACAGGGATGGGTAATTGAATCCTTTCCCACAATCCTCACATTTCCACGGTTTCTCCAAGGCATCGGCCCCACTGTGACTGTGTCTATGGTATTCCAGCTGGGATCTATAACTGAATTCTTTCCCACAGTCCTCACAGTTCCATGGTGCCGGTGTCCTTGTGTCTCTCCAGGTTGGATGATTAGTTGAAGGCTCGTCCACACTGTGAATGGTGTGATGTTTTATCAGGCTGTGGAACTGGTTAAAGCTCTTTCTGCAATCAGTTCACTGGAACATTCTCACTCAGCTGTGCGTGTGTCTCTTGGTGCTTTTCCAGTAACACTGATGTTTAAAATATTTTCCCTCAGACAGAACAAACGAACAATTATCCTTTCAGCCTCAAAGGTGATGATATTCAGGTCATGATGAACCAACTGACTGTCAAACTTAAGTTTGGTTTGAGTTTCCCATCTGCAATCATCGTTTCTAAGATCCCGTAAAAAGAGTTTACAAAAGTCATCACCGTCAGTCCAGGATAGAAATTCTGAACAGACAATTCTAGTTTCTCTGGAAGATTTTTTCCTCTCTTGTTCCCCCAAATCTGTAAATCCCCATCCCACACACTCTCCCTCCTCCCTGGGCTGAAATCCAAACCCATCTCCACCATTTCTTTCCTCCACCCTCAGTTTTCTCCCTCCCTCTCCTCTGCCTGTGTTCAGTTCTGATGTGGAGATGCCGGCGTTGGACTGGGGTGAACACAGACTCCATCTGACGAAGGAGCAGCGCTCTGAAAGCTTATGGCATTTGCTACCAAATAAACCTGTTGGTCTTTAACCTGGTGTTGAGACTTCTTATTGTGAACAGTTCTCCAGCTCCTGTCTGCAGACTGACAATAAAACCAATGGGTCTTATTGGGGGTGTTGGGGCCTCCAGCGGGTGTTTGTGAATCCTCCCCGCCCACATCACAATGCCCCGGGGTGATTGACAGCAGGTCCGGACCAATAGGAAGAGGCGGCGAGGCTGGAGGACCGAGCGGGAGCGGCTGGTCCTCCAACCAATCGGAGTGAATGAGGGGAGGAGCCTCGCTCGAGACTTCCTCAGTGCGCATGCGCCGAGCCGGAGAGGCTCCCGATAAAGACGGCGGCGGGGATTCTAGGCCTGTTCCGGGGAAAAGCGGGAGCTGATTTCCCCGCTTCACAACCCGCACCCGAGCTTTGTATTCGGTGCTTGGGGCCGACACGGGGTGTTTATGAAGCCTCGAACCCACCCGCCGGTTCCACCCCCCCCTCATTACCCACCCGCCGGCTCCATCCCCCCCTCATTACCCACCCGCCGGCTCCATCCCCCCCTCATTACCCACCCGCCGGCTCCATCCCCCCCCCTCATTCCCCACCCGCCGGTTCCACCCCCCCCTCATTCCCCACCCGCCGGTTCCACCCCCCCCTCATTCCCCACCCGCCGGCTCCACCCCCCCCTCATTCCCCACCCACCGGCTCCATCCCCCCCTCATCCCCCACCCACCGGCTCCATCCCCCCCTCATCCCCCACCCACCGGCTCCATCCCCCCCTCATCCCCCACCCACCGGCTCCATCCCCCACCCGCCGGCTCCATCCCCCACCCGCCGGCTCCATCCCCCACCCACCGGCTCCATCCCCCCCTCATTACCCACCCGCCGGCTCCATCCCCCCCTCATCCCCCACCCACCGGCTCCATCCCCCACCCGCCGGCTCCACCCCCCCCTCATTCCCCACCCGCCGGCTCCACCCCCCCCTCATTCCCCACCCGCCGGCTCCACCCCCCCCTCATTCCCCACCCACCGGCTCCATCCCCCCCTCATTCCCCACCCACCGGCTCCATCCCCCCCTCATCCCCCACCCACCGGCTCCATCCCCCACCCGCCGGCTCCATCCCCCCCTCATTCCCCACCCGGCGGCGTCGGATCCGCTGAAAATTCCCACCGCCGCAATCCTGAGCTCCCAGCGGCACTGCGCATGCTCCACATCACAATGACCGGACAGTGATTGACAGCGGTTCCGGACCAAGGAAAAGGGGGCGGGGCTGGAGGACCGAGCGGGAGCGGCTGGTCCTCCAACAATCAGAGTGAATGGGGGCGGGGCTGAGTCCGGATCTCCCTCATTGTCTGAAACTCTGCATCATTGTGAAAGTTGCTCTGTGTCAAACTCCAGGGGAAAACTGGATCTTTCTGTTTGTGGCTTCAAACAGATGGAGCCCTGTGGGTGCGGAGCAAACAGATGGAGCCCTGTGGGTGCAGAGCAAACAGATGGAGCCCTGTGGGTGCGGAGCAAACACATCAACATTTATCACTGAGATAAAGACAGTAAATGTTGGAAAATCTCAGCAGGACTGAGCATCTGTGGAGAGAGAATAGAGTAAGAAATTTCACACCACCAGATTAAAGTCCAGCAGGTTTATTTGGTAGCAAAAGCCACTAGCTTTCGGAGCGCTGCTCCTTCATCAGGTGACTATAAAGGAATATCAGTTAAATATCAGTGACTACAAAGGAACAACTTGGTGGGAAGTTAAAAAGCAGGACCCCGAGGGTAGTCATCTCAGGATTGCTACCTGTGCCACGTGCCAGTGAGGGTAAGAGTAGGATGCTCAGGTGGATGAACACGTGGCTGAGGAACTGGTGTAGGGGGCAGGGTTTCAGATTTCTAGATCATTGGAACCTCTTCTGGGGCAGGTGGGACCTGTACAAGAGAGATGGGTTACACCTGAACTACAAGGGGACCAATATACTTGCAGGAAGGTTTGCTAGTGTTCTTGGGAAGGGTTTAAACTAGATTTGCAGGGGGATGGGAACCAGAGTGCCAGAGCAGACAGTGGAGCTGGGGTGAAAATAAATGATGTTAATAGTTCATGCAAAATCACAAATAGAAGGGCTGTGTGTGGAGTTGGAATGTTATGGTGAGGTTGTATAAGACATTGGTGAGGCCGAATTTAGAGTATTTTGTGCAGTTTTGGTCACCTAATTACAGGAGGGATATTAATAAGGTTGAAAGAGTGCAGAGAAGGTTTACAAGGATGTTGCCGGGACTTGAGAAACTGAGTTACAGAGAAAGGTTAGGACTTTATTCCCTGGAGCGTAGAAGAATGAGGGGAGATTTGATAGAGGTGTATAAAATTATGATGGGTATAGATAGAATGAATGCAAGCAGGCTTTTTCCACTGAGGCTAGGGGAGAAAATAACAAGAGGACATGGGTTAAGGGTGAGGGGGGAAATGTTTAAAGGGAATATTAGTGGGGGTCTTCTTCACACAGAGAGTGATGGGAGTTTGGAATGAGCTGCCAGATGAGGTGATGAATGCGGGCTCACTTTTCACATTTAAGAAAAACTTGGACAGGTACATGGATGAGAGGGGTGTGGAGGGATATGGTCCAGGTCAGTGGGACTAGACAGAAAAGTGGCTCAGCACAGCCAAGAAGGGCCAAATGGCCTGTTTCTGTGCTGTAATGTTCTGTGGTTCTAACTGATCTTAAAACCAATCTTTTTCATTCTGTAGGGAGGGGGCGCGCTGAATCAGTTTTAATGGGGTTTTATATTTGTTTATACAATGTGGGCATTGCTGGCTCGACCAGCATCAATCGCCCACCCCAAATTATTCTTGAGAAGGTGATTGGGGCTGCCTTCTTGAACTGCAGATTTGAAGTTACTGTCAGATCAGCCGTGATCTAATTAAATGGGTCAAGGGGCTGAATGATCTACTCCTCTCCTATATTTATAAGTTTGCCGCAGTCGAAGATGCTGTTACGAAGGGATTTCCAGGATTTTTGATCAGCAACAGTGAAAGGACAGCAACATGATTCCAAGTCAGGATTGTTTATGTCTTGGGTGCCATTGTTTTTCGGTAAAGGGTCTGTTCCTCTGCTGTACTGTTCTTCGTTCTTTGATAATGTCAGTTGTCCATGTTGCCAATTATCTGCTGCCCTTGTCTCTCGGTGGTAGAGTTTGTAGGATTGGAAGGTAAAGGTCGCAGTGTTGGAAGGTACTGTTGAAAGTTAAATTATATTAATTTCTTCAGACTAAAAAGTGGAACTCAGGTGAAGATTTGGTGGGGAGATCTAGATCCGAGAGGCAGTATTTCAGAGTTTATCACTGTGATGGCACCAATCCCATTGCTATCTGTTGGCAAGACTGATGGAAATATTTAAAATGGAGACCATTGGAGGATGAGGTACAATGGAATTTGTGAACTATCTGAGGATAATGGTGAGGGGAAAGGAAGGGATCAGGAAAGCAGCCAACACTTCATGTTGTTCCAGGAGAAGTGGGGTCAGGTTGTGTAGATGTCAGGTTTTACGCAGCACTCAGTCAGTCTGGATGGAAAATCTCTGAATCACTCAAATCACTCAGTTGGAAACTCGGAGACCTATCATTGCTCGGAGGAAGGTTGTGTTGCAACTGATGAGAAGCAGCTTCACTCAGATACCCACATCCTCATGCACAAAAACGAACAAACGCAGCCATCCTCCCACCCACCCACCCACGTGATGTACCAACTGACTCAAGAGCAGCTTCTTCCCTGCTATCCGACTTTTGAATGGACCAACGTATATTAAATTGATCTTATTCTACACCCTCGCTATGACTGTAACACTATATTCTACACCCTCTTTTTTCCTTTCCCCCGATGTACTTTATGAATGTATGTTTTGTCTGTATAGTGCGCAAGAAACTACCTTTCACTGTATCCCAATACATGTGATAATAGTAAATCAAATCAAATCAAAAACTCTCACATGAAACAGGGCCTGTCCCATTGGGTGGACAACACCAGCTAACATGACTAAAACTGAGGATAAAGTATTGGTGTCTGTAAGGGCTGAAACAATACCCTTGACTCTTGTTGATCTGTGGCACCAAGTTCAAGACTCCTTCATGAATCATCCTCTTGGCCTCTAGCCTGTCAACCCCCCATGAGAATCTTATATGTTTCAGAAAGTTCACTGCTCATTCTTCTAAACCTAATGATTAGAGGTGCAACCTTTCCTCAAAAGACAATGAGTTGGATTCTCCGGCCGCGCTCACCCCAAAACTGGAGAATCCTGCCCGAGGTCAATGGGCCTTTGTGGTCCCCCCCCCGGCCCGCGACGATTCCTGTGGTGGGCGAGATGGGAGAATTCTCACCTACACCTTACAATCTTTCCTCAAAAGACAACACCTTCATCTGAGGAATGGACCTTCTCTGAACTCATTCCAAGGAAAGCATGTCATTCCATAAGTAGGGAGACCAGAACCTTACACAGTATTCCAGCTGCTATCTCAGCAATGTCCTGTGTAGGTGCAGCAAGTTCCCTTTTTCAAACTCCACTCCTTGCAGTAAAGTCCAACACTCCATTTGCCTTCTTCTTTACTTGCTGTACCTTCATCCTATTTTTTCACGATTCATGTACAAGGACACCCAGATTCCTCTCTATGGCAGTATTCTTCAGTTTCTGTATATTTAAACAATTTTTTGCTTCTCTATTCTTCCTGCCAAAGCGGAAAAGCTCCCACTTTCCCGCACTATACTCCATCTGCCATTTTTCTGTCCATTCAGGTAACTTATCTGTGCCCCTTACAGATTTTTTGTAACAACCTCACAGCTTGCTTTTCTACCTATCTTTGTATCATCAATTCTGGCTTCATCCAAGTCATTGATCAAGGTGGCTGTTTTTCTCTCTCTCAGTTGTGGGTGATATTTGTCTCTATTCTCCTGGAAACTGAATGAATCTTGTTCCAAACTGGGTTCAATATCAGACATTTCAGGGAGTCAGGAATCATTCGCCCCTGAACCTACACTGGTAAAACCCCAGACAGTTCCTCAGTAAGGATTTTTCTGGTTCCTCACCATATATTAGTCAGGATACTGAAACCCAGCTTTTTTACAGTCCACTCCTGGAGGTCCCACTCCCTGAGCCGACAACATTCAGCAGTGTCAGTGCTGAAGTTTCACAGTGGGAGTGATTCCCAGAGTAACTGTCAATCATCTCACCATTGATGTCCAGGTTTGTGTAGTTTTAGTTATCCTGATGTCTAACACACACACATCAATAAAACAGGGAATTCCTGCAAACAAACTGCAGCTTCTTCTCTATCTGGAAATCCAATGTTTGTTGAATAATTGTCCCAGTGGTTAACAGGCTCCTGTGAACTCATCCAACTCGTATTTTAATACTGACTTTAACAAATATATTTTAAATAGGTTTATTTTAAATGAGTTAAAACCAGCCTTAAAATGGTATGTATAACAACCATGGTACTTTTCAGACTGGAAACTTTAACCTGCTGTTTCACTTTCATTTAGGAGCAGATTCCAGTTTTACACCAATCTCTGATTCATGTATCCAACATTCACCGTCATTCTAAAAACAGAAGTTGCTGCAAAATCTCAGTACGTCTGACAGAATCTGTAAAGACAGGAACAATTAATGTTTCCAGTTGAATGTGACTCTTCTTCAGTGTCAAAACATTAGCTCTGTTTCTCTCTCCAGAGATGCTGTCAGACCTGCTGAGTTTTTACAGCACTTCTTGTTTTTATTTACGAGTTCAGGACTCAGACAAGACAATCCACAATACAAATCTTACAACTGGGCCAGGGTTTATTAACATCAGCAGAAACAGACACCAATGAAAATGGTTGGGACCTCGATGAGATTAACAGCAAAATTCAGTCCTTGCAATCACTCGTGAACATGATGGTGTTTCAGCAGGTGAGGTGACCGAGTGAATCCCTTCCCACACACGGAGCAGGTGAATGGCCTGTCCCCAGTGTGAATTCGCTGGTGCTTTACCAGGTTGGATGATTGACTGAATCCCTTGCCACAATCAGAGGTGGTGAATGGTCTCTCCCTGGTGTGAACTCGCTGGTGCCTCCGCAGGCTGGATGAATCAATAAATCCCTTCCCACAACTGGAGCAAGTGAATGGCCTTTCTCCAGTGTGACTAGGCTGGTGTTTTAGCAGGTTGAATGACTGAGTAAATCCCTTCCCACACTCGGAGCAGATAAATGGCCTCTCCCCATTATGAATTCTCTGGTGTTTCAGCAGGTCGGATGAATCAGTGAATCCCTTCCCACAATCAGAGCATCCTCCCCATTGACCAACTGTGAGAATGAACAAAATGCAGTCCTGGATGTAACTGAGAGCAGAAACAATAACAGCAGAATCCAACCCCTGGAATCACTCGTGAACTCGTTGGTGTCTCAGCAGCTGGGATGAAAGACTGAATCCCTTCCCACACTGAGAGCAGGTGAATGGCCTCTCCCCAGTATGAACTCGCTGGTGTATCCGCAGGCTGGATAATCGAGTGAATCCCTTCTCACACTGAGAGCAGGTGAACGGCCTCTCCCCAGTGTGAACTTCATGGTGTCTCTGCAGCTGGGATGACCGAGTGAATTCCTTCCCACACTGAGAGCAGGTGAATGGCCTCTCCCCAGTGTGAACTCGCTGGTGTCTCTGCAGCTGGTTTGACCAAGTGAATCCCTTCCCACACTGAGAGCAGGTGAATGGCCTCTCCCCAGTGTGAACCCGCTGGTGTATCCGCAGGCTGGATGAATCATAGAATCCCTTCCCACACTGAGAGCAGGTGAACGGCCTCTTCCCACTGTGAACTCGCTGGTGTCTCAGCAGGCTGGATGGATTACAGAATCCCTTCTCACACTGAGAGCAGGTGAATGGCCTCTCCCCAGTGTGAACCCGCTGGTGTATCCGCAGGCTGGATGGATCACAGAATCCCTTCCCACACTGAGAGCAGGTGAACGGCCTCTCCCCAGTGTGAACTCGCTGGTGTGACTGCAGGATGGATAACCGAGTGAATCTCTTCCCACACTGAGAGCAGGTGAATGGCCTCTCCCCAGTGTGAACTCGCTGGTGTTTCTGCAGGGTGGATAACCGAGTGAATCCCTTCCCACACTGAGAGCAGGTGAACGGTCTCTCCCCAGTGTGAACTTGCTGGTGTGACTGCAGGATGGATAACCGAGTGAATCCCTTCCCACACTGAGAGCAGGTGAATGGCCTCTCCCCAATGTGGTTGCGCCGATGAGCTTCCAGCTCATTTGGGTATCTGTATCTCTTCGCACAGTCCGCACATTTCCATGGTTTCTCCATGGTGCAGGTGTCCTTGCCTCTCCCTTGGGTGGACAATCAGTTGAAGCCTTGTCCACACACAGAACACGGGTACAGTCTCTCCCCGCTGTGAATGGTGTGATAGTTATTCAGGCTGTGTAACTGGTTAAAGCTCTTTAGTCAGTGCACTGGAAGACTCTCACTCCAGTGTGGCCGTGTGTTGGTGTTTTTCCAGTCACACTGATGTTTGAAATCTTTTCAAATCAACAGACTGGACAACCATTTCTCCTTCTAGATTCAAAGGCCGATGATATTCAGCTCCCATGGAATATGACTCTGTCAGATCTGACGTGACGTTTGAGATTTCGGCCTGTGATTCCTCTTTCAATATCCTGTAAAACAAGTTTACAAAAGTCATCAGTATCAGTACAGGATAGAAATTCAGAACAGACAATTCTAGTTTCTATCGAACATTCTTTCCTATTTCAGTCCCAAGAAGCTGTAAATCGCCATCCCACACACTCTCCCTCCATTCTCACTCTGCTGTATCTAATATTCACCCTCCCAATTCTCCTGAAGGTGCTGATTGACAGATCCATGCTCACTGCTTCTTGTCCTGGACACAGAGACCATAACAAATAGGAGCTGCAGTCGGCCATTTGGCCCATCGAGCCTTTTAAACTATTCAATGAGATAATTCGTTCATCTACCTCAGCATCATTCTCCCCACACTAAACCCATATCCCTTGATATCCTCAATATCTAGAAACCAATCAATCGCTCTCTTGCAAGTAGTTGATGACTGAGGTTTCACTGTCCTCAGGGGTTGAGAATTCCAAAGCTTTACCACATCCTTGAGTGAAGAAATCCCCCCACATCTTAGCTTTTGCTCCATCTTCTTGTCTGTTCCCCATAACCCTTGACACCCTTGTCATCAAAGATCTGTCTAACTGGAATATATTCAATGATCTTCAGCCTCCACTGGTCCCTGTAGAAGAGAAATCCAAAAGACGAACAGCCCTCTGAGGGAAGAGACGTCTGGAAATATATATATATACAGGGGGATCTTCATCAGTTGATCGGTTAAGGAAGTGAGCCGATGATTGGCAAATGGATTTCAGTACAAATAATACAGAGCACAGAGGCACAACCTCAGGCTAAAGGGACGATCCTTTAAAACAGAGATAAGGAGGAATTTCTTCAGCCAGAGAGTGGGGAATTTGTGGAACTCTTTGCCGCAGAAGGCTGTGGAGGCCGGGTCATTGACTGTCTTTAAGACAGAGATAGATAGGTTCTTGATTAATAAGGGGATCAGGGGTGATGGCAAAAAGGCAGGAGAATGGGGATGAGAAAAATATCTGCCATGATTGAATGGCGGAGCAGACTCAATGGGCCAAGTGGCCTAATTCTGCTCTTATGTCTTATGGTCTTAAGTGTGAGTGTTGCATTTTGGAAAGTCAAACCAGGGTAGGACTTATACAGTGAATGGTAAGGCCCTGGGGAGTGTTGAGGAACAGAGGAACCCAGGAGTACAAGTATATTGTTCGTTGAAAGTGATGTCACAGGTAGACAGAGTGGTGAAGAAGGCATTTAGCACACTGGCCTTCATCAGTCAGGGCACTGAGTATAGGAGTTGGGACATTATGTTATAGTTGTATGAGTCGTTGGTGAGGCTGCACTTGGAGTATTGCGGACAGTTTTTGTAACCCTGTTATAGGAAAAACATTGATAAACTGTAAAGAGTGCAAAGAAGATTTATGAGGATGTTGCCGGGACTAATGGGTCTGAATGATCATGAGAGGTTGGACAGGCTCGGGTTTATTCCTTCGAATGTAGGAGAATGTGGGGTGACTATATTGAGGTGTATTAAATAATGAGGGGCATAGATAGGATGAACCCACATTGTCTTTTTGCCAGGGTCGGGGAATTGAAAACTAGAGGACATAGATTTAATATGAGAGGGGAATGATTAAAAGGGACCTGAGGGGCAACTTCTTCATGCAGAGGGTGATGTGTACATGGATTGAGCTGCCAGAGAAAGTGGTTGAATGTTCAAACAGCAGGTTTAAACATTTAAAAAGCATTTGGATAAGTACATATCTCTCTAATCCTTTCCAATTCATGAGCCAAACACGGGCATTTGGGACTAGCTGGGAGGGCACCATGGTTGGCATGGATCAGTTGGGCCTAAGGGCCTGTTTCCGTGCTGTATTGCTCTATGACTCTATGTGCTGGCTGCATCAGCATCTACTGCCCATAACTCATTGCCCTTGAACTGAGTGGCTTGCATTGCTGGGGGATGTGGTAGATTTCCTTCTTTAAAGGAAATTATTAAATCAGATGGATTTTTACAACAATTGTCATCAATGGACTTCCAATTCTAGATTTTTACTGAATTCAAATTTCAACATCTGCCACTGTGGGATTCGAACCCAGGGTTCACAGTGCATTGCCCTGGATCCCTGTATTACTAATCCAATAACACTATCACTGCACCATTGCCTGCCCATCCATGGTAAAGGAGTCACAGTAGCCCGAGATCCATGGAATCAGAGCATGCTCTAAATTTAACTTAATGCTCAGTAGCACTCACCCCAAAACCATTTCACTGTTTTCAACATTTTAAATCCGCTGGAGTCTACATCTGCAAAGATCTCAGAGAGATTGGTGTCCGGGAAAAATGTTGCAATCTTCAAATCTTGTCCCTGTAAATGAGGAAAGTTATAGGTGTAATTCAAGGTTAGAAATTCAAGACAGACAAACATTTCTTTTGGTCTGAGTTTGCTGTGTGTAAATCTTTCCCTTCTAATCCCCTGTAAAAGGAGTTTCCAAAATCCATCAGCATCTGTCCAGAACAGAAATTCCAAACATTCACTCCTCCTTTAACCTGGCACAGAATTACTTCAGCTGGGACAAAATTGCAGTGGAGGCAGTTCAGGGAAGATCCAGTTGGTTGATTCCTGAAATGAGGGGTTTTATCTTTCAGGTTGAGCAGCTTGGGCCTGTACTCTTTGGAGTTTAGAAGACTGAGAAGTAATCCTATTGAAATATCTGGGAATTTAAGGGCGGCATGGTGGCTAGCACTGCTGCCTCACAGCGCCAGGGTCCCAGGTTCAATTCCGGCCTTGGGTCACTGTCTGTGTGGAGTTTGCACATTTTCTGTGCACTGTCTGTGTGGGTTTCCTCCAGGTGCTCTGGTTTCCTCCCACAGTCCAAAGACTGTGGTTCGGTGGATTGGCTATGCTAAATTGACCCTCGTGTCAAATGCATGGGGTTGTGGGGATGGGGCTTGGGTGGGATTGTGGTCGGCACAGACTCGATGGGCCAAATGGCCTGCTTCTGCACTGTAGGGATTCTGTGATTCATATGATATAAGGTGCTTGACAAGGTAGATGCTGAGAGGATGTTTCCTCAGGTGTGGGAATCAAGTAAAAATAAAGGATCTCAAATTTAAGATGAAGATGAAGAGAGATCTTTTCTCTCAGCGGGTTGTTGATCTTTGGAACTCTGTCTTCACCAGTGAGGATTGGAGGCAGGTCATTGAATATATTCAAAGCTGAGGTTTTGATCCACAAGAGAGTTAAGGGTATGGACGGGCTGGGGGTAGCAAAGTAGACATGATCTTATTGAATGATGCAGCAGGCTCGATGGGCCGAATGACGGGCTCCTGTTTCGAATTCTTATTCCGATGTTCTTGGATAGCTGCGCATGCGCCCTGCTACCTATTGTCCCTCTGAAGATAGAGGTTCGGAACCAGCCCCCGAAACCACGCCCATTGTGACCCGTCACAGACAGCAGCGCATGTGCCCTCCTTCCCCGCTGAAACAAGATGGCGGCCGATAACCGGGGCCTGTTCCCGAGATAAAAGCCTGGGAGCTGTAAACCCGGGACCTGCAGGGTCTGATTCGGGCCGTGCAGCCTACAGCGGATGTTTGTGAAGCCTCCGCTCGCTCCCTCCCTACCCCAACTCCCGGCTCCACTTCTCCCGCAGCCCAACCGACTCACCCGCTGAAAAAAGCGTCTCCCGCATTCAGGACTCTGAGCAGTGACACTGCGCATGCCCCAGATACAGCACTGCGCCTGCGCAATAGGCTCCTGTGGAATGACTATAGAACATAGAACATTACAGCGCAGTACAGGCCCTTCGGCCCTCAATGTTGCACCGACCTGTGAAACGAATCTAAACCCATCCAACCTACACTATTCCAATCTCATCCATATGTTTATCCAATGACCCTTTAAATGCCCTTCATGTTGACGAGTCCACTACTGTTGCAGGCAGGCATTCCACACCCTTACTACTCTCTGAGTAAAGAACCTACCTCTGACATCTGATCTATATCTATCACCCCTCAATTTAAAGCTATGCCCCCTCGTGCTAGCCATCATCATCCGAGGAAAAAGGCTTACACTGTCCAACTTATCTAATCCTCTGATCATCTTGAATGCCTCTATTAAGTCACCTCTTAAACTTCTTCTCTCCAACGAAAAAAGCCTCAAGTCACTCAGCCTTTCCTCATAAGACCTTCCCACCATACCAGGCAACATCCTGGTAAATCTCCTCTGCACCCTTTCCAATGCTTCCACATCCTTCCTATAATGCGGCGACCAGAACTGTACGCAATAGTCCAAGTGCGGCCGCACCAGAGTTTTGTACAGCTGCAACATGACAGCATGGCTCCGAAACTCAATCCCTCTTCTAATAAAAGCTAACACACTGTACGCCTTCTTAGCAACCCTATCAATCTGGGTGCCAACTTTCAGGGATCTATGCACATGGACATCGAGATCTCTCTGCTCATCCACACTACCAAGTATCTTACCATTAGCCCAGTACTCTGTATTCCTGTTACTCCTTCCAAAGTGAATCACCTCACACTTTTCCACATCAAACTCCATTTGCCACCTCTCAGCCCAGCACTGCAGCTTATCTATGTCCCTCTGTAACCTGCAACATCCTTCCACACTGTCCTCAACTCCACCGACTTTAGTGTCATCCGCAAATTTACTAACCCATCCTTCTACGCCCTCATCCAGACCATTTATAAAAATGACAAACAAAAGTGGCCCCAAAACAGATCCTTGCGGTACACTAGTAACTGAACTCCAGGATGAACATTTCCCATCAACCACCACCCTCTGTCTTCTTACAGCTCGCCAATTTCTGATCCAAATCTCAAAATCACCCTCAATCCCATGCCTCCGTATTTTCTGCAATAGCCTACCGTGGGGAACTTTATCAAATGCTTTACTTAAATCCATAAACACCACATCAACTGCTTTACCCTCATCCACCTCTTTGGTCACCTTCTCAAAGAACTCAATAAGGTTTGTGAAGCACGACCTTCCCTTCACAAAACCGTGCTGACTATCCCTAATCAAATTATTAATTTCTAGATGATTATAAATCCTATCTCTTCTAATCCTTTCCAAAACTTTGCCCACAACAGAAGTAAGGCTCACTGGTCTATAATTACCAGGGTTGTCTCTACTCCCCTTCTTGAACAAGGGGACAACATTTGCTATTCTCCAGTCTTCTGGCACTATTCCTGTAGACAATGACATAAAAATCAAAGCCAAAGGCTCTGCAATCTCCTCCCTAGCTTCCCAGCGAATGCTAGGATAAATCCCATCCGGCCCAGGGGACTTATCTATTTTCACACTTTCCAGAATTGCTAACACCTCCTCCTTATGAACCTCAATCCCGTCTAGTCCAATCGCCTGTATCTCAGTATTCTCTTCGACAACATTGTCTTTTTCCTGTGTGAATACTGACGAAAAATATTCATTTAGCGCCTCTCCTATCTCTTCAGACTCCACGCACAACTTCCCACTACTGTCCTTGACTGGCCCTAATCTTACCCTAGTCATTCTTTTATTCCTGACATACCTGTAGAAAGCGTTAGGATTTTCCTTGATCCTACCTGCCAAAGACTTCTCATGTCCCCTCCTGGCTCTTCTTAGCTCTCTCTTCAGCTCCTTCCTGGCGAACTTGTAACTCTCAAGCGCCCTTACTGAGCCTTCACGTCTCATCTTTACATAAGTCTCCTTCTTCCTCTTCACAAGAGATTCAACTTCTTTAGTAAACCACGGTTCCCCCGCTCGACCACTACCTCCTTGCCTGACAGGTACATACTTATCAAGGACACGCAGTAGCTGTTCATTGAACAAGCTCCACATTTCAATTGTGCCCATCCCCTACAGATTTCTTCCCCATCCTGTGCATCCTAAATCTCGCCTAATCGCATCATAATTTCCTTTCCCCCAGCTATAATACTTGCCCTGCGGTGTATACCTATCCCTTTCCATTGCTAAAGTAAACGTAACCGAATTGTGGTCACTATCACCAAAGTGTTCACCTACCTCCAAATCTAACACCTGGCCTGGTTCATTACCCAGTACCAAATCCAATGTGGCCTCGCCTCTTGTTGGTCTATCTACATACTGTGTCAGCAAACCCTCCTGCACACATTGGACAAAAACTGACCCATCTAAAGTACTCGAACTATAGCATTTCCAGTCAATATTTGTAAAGTTAAAGTCCCCCATAACAACTGCCCTGTTACTTTCGCTCCTATCCAGAATCATCTTTGCAATCTTTTCCTCTACATCTCTGGAACTTTTCGGAGACCTATAGAAAACTCCCATCAGGGTGACCTCTCCTTTCCTGTTTCTAACCTCAGCCCATACTACCTCAGTAGACGAGTCCTCATCAAACATCCTTTCTGCCACCGTAATACTGTCCTTGACTAACAATGCCGCACCTCCTCCTCTTTTACCACCTTCCCTGATCTTACTGAAACATCTAAACCCCGGAACCTGCAACAACCATTCCTGTCCCTGCTCTATCCATGTCCCCGAAATGGCCACAACATCGAAGTCCCAGGTACCAGCCCATGCTGCAAGTTCACCCACGTTATTCCGGATGCTCCTGGCATTGAAGTAGACACACTTCAAAGCACCTTCCTGCCTGCCGGTACACTCCTGCGACCTTGAAATCTTATTCATCACCTCACCACTCACATCCTCCTGTACACTGGAGCAGAAATCCAGGTTCCCACCCCCCTGCCGAATTAGTTTAAACCCTCCCGAAGAGCATTAGCAAATTTCCCCCCCAGGATATTAGTACCCCTCTGGTCCAGGTGAAGACCATCCCGTTTGTAGAGGTCCCACCTACCCCAGAATGAGCGCCAATTATCCAGGTATCTAAATCCTTCCCTCCTGCACCATTCCTGTAGCCACGTGTTCAACTGCTCTCTCTCCCTATTCCTCTCCTCACTAGCACGTGGCACGGGTAACAAACCAGAGATAACAACTCTATTTGTTCTCGCTCTAAGCTTCCACCCTAACTCCCTGAATTTCTGCCTTACATCCCCATCTCTTTTCCTACCTATGTCATTGGTGCCTGTGTGGACCACAACTTGGGGCTGGTCCCCTTCCCCCTTAAGGATCTTGAAAACACGATCCGAGACATCAAAGACCCTGGCACCTGGGAGGCAACACACCAGCCGCGAGTCCCTCTCGCTCTCACAGAATCTCCGATCTGTCCCCCTAACTATGCAGTTCCCAATGACTAATGCTCTACTCCTCCCCCCCTTTCCCTTCTGAGCAACAGGGACAGACTCTGTGCCAGAGACCTGTACCCCATGGCTTACCCCTGGTAAGTCGCCCTCCCCAACAGGATCCAAAACGGTATACTTGTTATACAGAGGAACGGCCACAGGGGATCGCTGCACTGTCTGCTTCTTACCCTTTCTAACAGTCACCCAAGTATCCTCATTCCTAGGAGTATGAACCTCCCTGTAGCTTTTATCTATAACTGTCTCTGCCTCCCGAATGATCCTGAGTTCATCCAGTTCCAACTCCAGATCCCTAACACAGTCTTCAAGGAGCTGGAATTGGGTGCACTTCCTGCAGGTGTACTCAGCTGGGACACTAATGGTGTCCCTCACCTCACACATCCCACAGGAGGAACATTGCACTGCCTGCACTGACATCCCTGCTAACTTCCCGAACTAATAAATGAAAGAGAAAAGAAAAAGAAAAAGAAAGCTCACCTGCTCTCACGCAGAGTCTTTTTTTTTAGGTTAGAGGAGGAGGGAGGGTGGGAGACTCTACACGTGTAGAGTCTCGGGTTACCTCCCCGTTCAAATTTAGTGGGCAAAAAAAAAACCGTCCCAGGTCTCCCTACGGCTGACGTCCGGTTTCCTGTTTCTCAGGAAAAAAACAACTCCGAAAAAAGTAAGTAAAAATAAATTCAGCTTATCTTCCAGTTCTGCCCTCCAAAAATCACTCCCCTCTCTGCCCGCTTCACCGGAAGAATAGGGCACGTTCACAACCGCAGGGGCACCTGGGAATTAACAGCGCCATTGTCAATCAAAGACATAATAGAAAATTATCTTGTGCAATTGAGATCAATTAATTTTTTAAAATACATTCCTCTGAATTTGTGCACTGCCATTCTCCATTTCTAAAATTGATTTAAACCAGTGCTCTCCTGTGGGAACACCCTGAGTTTTTAAAACATTTCTCACTGGTTTCCCCCCTCCCCCCCCGCTCTCCTGAAGGTGCTCATACTGATTGGGTAAATCCCCCAGAAACTGGTTTATTTCACTTTCTTTCTCCTGAGACTGAATATTCTGTTTTATGCAATGATACATCACAGATGGAAACCATTTGGCTCACGTTTCCATGCTGTAAACCTCTGTGACTTTATCCTGCCCAGCCGGGCTCTCTTTAAGATCGATCCAATTAATTCCACAGCCCTGCTGGCAGAGTCAGAACAATGTATATTTACTGCAGCAATGCAGGAGGTAAATAGAGAATGTTTTTAGTTGTATATTTCTCAGACACACTCACCCCTGGAAAGATCAATCGGCCGGTGTACCAAGCAAATATTAAGGTTCCACTTAAAATTAAAACAGAAGGTGCAGAAAAAAAGCAGCAGTTACCAGGGCCGAGTTTATGGTCAAAATGATGGTGCTGAGCTGCCTTTAGAAAATAACCAGCAATCCAACAAGTCACTCACAATATTGAATCAAACAAAATTGATCAAAGATTCAGATAAAGTATTCTGTTTTCCAACATGATGCTGTGATATTTTGTGATGGTTTCAATGTTCTCAAAACTACTTGGTGTAGTCCTGGTTTATTTTATACTCACTCCCACCCATCGCTGTCCATGAAGCACATTACCCCCACTCTGATTCTCCATCCCATCACAGACAACTCAGTCACTGACTGGAAATTAGGGCTTTTAATGACAGCTCTGACAGCCTGGAATGCACCATGAGGCAGAATCAACCCGAGCTCACAAACCCCAGACAGTGAACATTATCCCCCCCCAGACCCGAATATAAAACAGTGAACATTATCCCCCCAGACCCGAATATAAAACAGTGAACATTATCCCCCCCAGACCCGAATATAAAACAGTGAACATTATCCCCCCAGACCCGAATATAAAACAGTGAACATTATCCCCCCTAGACCCGAATATAAAACAGTGAACATTATCCCCCCCCAGACCCGAATATAAAACAGTGAACATTATCCCCCCAGACCCGAATATAAAACAGTGAACATTATCCCCCCCAGACCCGAATATAAAGTGAACATTATCTCCCCCCCAGACCCGAATATAAAACAGTGAACATTATCCCCCAGACCCGAATATAAAACAGTGAACATTATCCCCCCAGACCCGAATATAAAACAGTGAACATTATCCCCCCCAGACCCGAATATAAAACAGTGAACATTATCCCCCAGACCCGAATATAAAACAGTGAACATTATCTCCCCCAGACTCGAATATAAAACAGTGAACATTATCCCCCCCAGACCCGAATATAAAACAGTGAACATTATCCCCCCCAGACCCGAATATAAAACAGTGAACATTATCCCCCAGACCCGAATATAAAACAGTGAACATTATCCCCCCCCAGACCCAAATATAAAACAGTGAACATTATCCCCCCAGACCCAAATAAAAAACAGTGAACATTATCCCCCAGACCCGAAGATAAAACAGTGAACATTATCCCCCCAGACCCGAATATAAAACAGTGAACATTATCCCCCCCCAGACCCGAATATAAAACAGTGAACATTATCCCCCCAGACCCGAACATAAAACAGTGAACATTATCCCCCAGACCCGAATATAAAACAGTGAACATTAACCCCCAGACCCAAATATAAAACAGTGAACATTATCCCCCAGACCCCAATATAAAACAGTGAACATTATCCCCCCCAGACCCGAATATAAAACAGTGAACATTATCCCCCCCAGACCCGAATATAAAACAGTGAACATTATCTCCCAGACCCGAATATAAAACAGTGAACATTATCCCCCCCAGACCCGAATATAAAACAGTGAACATTATCCCCCCCAGACCCGAATATAAAACAGTGAACATTATCCCCCCAGACCCGAATATAAAACAGTGAACATTATCCCCCCAGACCCGAATATAAAACAGTGAACATTATCCCCCACAGACCCGAATATAAAACAGTGAACATTATCCCCCCAGACCCGAATATAAAACAGTGAACATTATCCCCCCCAGACCCGAATATAAAACAGTGAACATTATCCCCCAGACCCGAATATAAAACAGTGAACATTATCCCCCCCAGACCCGAATATAAAACAGTGAACATTATCTCCCAGACCCGAATATAAAACAGTGAACATTATCCCCCAGACCCGAATATAAAACAGTGAACATTATCCCCCAGACCCAAATATAAAACAGTGAACATTATCCCCCCCAGACCCAAATATAAAACAGTGAACATTATCCCCCAGACCCGAATATAAAACAGTGAACATTATCCCCCCGAGACCCGAATATAAAACAGTGAACATTATCCCCCCGAGACCCGAATATAAAACAGTGAACATTATCCCCCAGACCCGAATATAAAACAGTGAACATTATCTACCCAGACCCGAATATAAAACAGTGAACATTATCCCCCCCAGACCCGAATATAAAACAGTGAACATTATCCCCCAGACCCGAATCTAAAACAGTGAACATTTTGCCCCCCAGACCCGAATATAAAACAGTGAACATTATCCCCCCCAGACCCGAATATAAAACAGTGAACATTATCCCCCAGACCCAAATATAAAACAGTGAACATTATCCCCCAGACCCCAATATAAAACAGTGAACATTATCCCCCCCAGACCCGAATATAAAACAGTGAACATTATCCCCCCCAGACCCGAATATAAAACAGTGAACATTATCTCCCAGACCCGAATATAAAACAGTGAACATTATCCCCCAGACCCGAATATAAAATAGTGAACATTATCTCCCAGACCCGAATATAAAACAGTGAACATTATCTCCCAGACCCGAATATAAAACAGTGAACATTATCCCCCAGACCCGAATATAAAATAGTGAACATTATCTCCCAGACCCGAATATAAAACAGTGAACATTATCTCCCAGACCCGAATATAAAACAGTGAACATTATCCCCCAGACCCGAATATAAAACAGTGAACATTATCCCCCAGACCCGAATATAAAACAGTGAACATTATCCCCCAGACCCGAATATAAAACAGTGAACATTATCCCCCCCAGACCCGAATATAAAACAGTGAACATTATCCCCCCCAGACCCGAATATAAAACAGTGAACATTATCCCCCCCAGACCCGAATATAAAACAGTGAACATTATCCCCCAGACCCGAATATAAAACAGTGAACATTATCCCCCAGACCCGAATATAAAACAGTGAACATTATCCCCCAGACCCGAATATGAAACAGTGAACATTATCCCCCAGACCCGAATATAAAACAGTGAACATTATCCCCCAGACCCGAATATAAAACAGTGAACATTATCCCCCCAGACCCGAATATAAAACAGTGAACATTATCCCCCAGACCCGAATATAAAACAGTGAACATTATCCCCCAGACCCGAATATAAAACAGTGAACATTATCCCCCAGACCCGAATATAAAACAGTGAACATTATCCCCCAGACCCGAATATAAAACAGTGAACATTATCTACCCAGACCCGAATATAAAACAGTGAACATTATCCCCCCCAGACCCGAATATAAAACAGTGAACATTATCCCCCAGACCCGAATCTAAAACAGTGAACATTATCCCCCAGACCCCAATATAAAACAGTGAACATTATCCCCCAGACCCAAATATAAAACAGTGAACATTATCCCCCAGACCCCAATATAAAACAGTGAACATTATCTCCCAGACCCGAATATAAAATAGTGAACATTATCTCCCAGACCCGAATATAAAACAGTGAACATTATCCCCCAGACCTGAATATAAAACAGTGAACATTATCTCCCAGACCCGAATATAAAACAGTGAACATTATCCCCCCCAGATTTGAATATAAAATGGTGAACATTACAGTGCCGGCTCGCCCAGTAAATGGCTGACAGAATAAAACAGCATGTTCCTTGATTTGTTCATAATAGGTAGTGATTTTCTTTTCAGCAGCCCACACTCACAAAACCAAAAATACAATGTTTACTGTGATTACAGATTGGGCAGCACTTGCTGAACAATCCTGAGTGTGCTAATAGCTACACTCAATCAATTGAAGATAATCAACAACAAGAACAAAGAACAAAGAACAATACAGCACAGGAACAGGCCCTTCGGCCCTCCAAGCCCGCGCCGCTCCCCGGTCCAGGATTGAATCCTGAATCCAGGATCCCCGCCCAATTTTCCAGCCTATCTACATACCAATATCCTATCCACCGAGCTGTCCCTCACAGCTACGATGCTTTGTTCATCACAACCTATTAACTCACCCCCACACCCCCATTCCAGACCATGTGATCTCCAGGGAGAGGCGAAAACCCAAAGTGAAAACCCCAGGGCCAATATGGGGAAAAAAAATCTGGGAAATTCCTCTCCGACCCCCTGAGGCGATCGAAACGAGTCCAGGAGATCACACTGGCCCTGATCGGAAAATGCTTCCCAACCCTATTAATTTCCACTTCCACGAACACCATATGAATTCCCTGCCCCCGAGACAGGTTCCCAACTATCCGCAGTCTCGCTCTGTACTGGCACCAGCAAGATGATCATAGAATGAAGCCTTGAAACGAGAAACAAAGAACAATTAGCCCGCGCCGCTCCCTGGTCCAAACTAGACCACTCTTTTGTATCCCTCCATTCCCACTCCGTTCATATAGCTGTCTAGATAAGTCTTAAACGTTCCCAGTGTGTCCGCCTCCACCACCTTGCCCGGCAACACATTCCAGGCTCCCACGACCCTCTGTGTAAAATATGCCCTTCTGATATCTGTGTTAAACCTCCCCCCCTTCACCTTGAACCTATGACCCCTCGTGAACGTCACCACCGACCCGGGGAAAAGCTTCCCACCGTTCACCCTATCTATGCCTTTCATAATTTTATACACCTCTATTAAGTCTCCCCTCATCCTCCGTCTTTCCAAGGAGAACAACCCGTTTCCCCAATCTCTCCTCATAACTAAGCCCCTCCATACCAGGCAACATCCTGGTAAACCTCCTCTGTACTCTCTCCAAAGCCTCCACGTCCTTCTGGTAGTGTGGCGACCAGAACTGGACGCAGTATTCCAAATGCGGCCGAACCAACGTTCTATACATCTGCAACATCAGACCCCAACTTTTATACTCTATGCCCCGTCCTATAAAGGCAAGCATGCCATATGCCTTCTTCACCACCTTCTCCACCTGTGACGTCACCTTCAAAGATCTGTGGACTTGCACACCCAGGTCCCTCTGCGTCTCTACACCCTTTATGGTTCTTCCATTTATCGTGTAGCTCCTCCCTACATTATTCCCACCAAAATGCATCACTTCGCATTTATCAGGATTGAACTCCATCTGCCATTTCCTTGCCCAAATTTCCAGCCTATCTATATCCTTCTGTAGCCTCTGACAATGTTCCTCACTATCTGCAAGTCCTGCCAGTTTTGTGTCGTCCGCAAACTTACTGATCACCCCAGTCACTCCTTCTTCCAGATCATTTATATAAATCACAAACAGCAGAGGTCCCAATACAGAGCCCTGCGGAACACCATGAGTCACAGGCCTCCAGCCGGAAAAAGACCCTTCCACTACCACCCTCTGTCTTCTATGACAAGCCAGTTCTCCACCCATCTAGCCACCTCCCCCTTTATCCCATGAGATCCAACCTTTTTCACTAGCCTACCATGAGGGACTTTGTCAAACGCTTTACTAAAGTCCATATAGACAACATCCACAGCCCTTCCTTCGTCAGTCGAGTTCATAATACGGCTCAGTTACATTTGCGAGAAGTGACATACATATATATATGCAGCGATCCTTTCCCTGCAAACAAAAGCCTTGTACCTTTTTTGAATTTCCCAGAAGCTTGAGAAACCTACAATCTCCTCTTGGTTTCTCCATGGCAAAGCTTCAAGTCAATGAGAGTTCACCAATTAGCACCCTTTTCTCCTGTAGTATAAATTGCAATCATTTAAAATTTGGCATTCTTCCGTTTGTCCTGATGAGTGCATGCTGAAAAGATTCAGCAACATGTCTCTCTTTTCAGCAATATTCAAGTTCAGTACCAACAAGTATCTGTGCATTGTTTTATGTTCCTTGACAATTTAATGTGATCGTGGAAGTGTCACTGTGAAGAATGTGTAAGTCAGTAAGAATTGTCAGCATTTTCTCATTGGAAATCTTAATCAGTGGAATCTTTCAGACACTGAATTGTCGTTTGTACCAAACGTCAATTTCAGATTGAAGGAAAATGTATTATAAACAAGTTCCTGTAAAGAGTTCCTGAATAAAACAAACAAAAAAATCACAGATAGTACGTTTAAAAGGGGACACAACAGCCCTGAAAATCAGTGACATCTCAGAATATTAAAGCAGAATTCCAATTGTAGGGATTGTTAATGTCAGCAGAAACAAACCAATATTGTCAGAATTTCAATCCTGAATGTGATTAACAGCAGCAGTAACTCAGTAACTGCAAAACCTAACTCCTGCTGACAATTGTGAACTTGCAGATGTGTCAGCAAGTGGGATGACCGAGTGTATCCCTTCCCACACACAGAGCAAGTGAATGGCCTCTCCTCAGTGTGGGTGAGCTCGTGTAAATGCAGGCTGCCAGACTGAGTGAATCCCTTCCCACACACGGAGCAAGTCAATGGTCTCTCCCCAGTGTGAGTGTGCTGATGTGCAGTGAGGATTGATAACTGCCTGAAACTCTTTCCACAGTATGTGCAAATAAATGGCTTCTCCTCAGTGTGAATTCGCTGATGTGACAGGAGGCCGGATGAATTGGTGAATTCCCTCCCACACATGGAACAGGTGAACGGCCTTTCCCCAGTGTGAACTCGCTTGTGTGCACTGAGGTTGGATGAAGACCTGAACCTCTTTCCACAGGAAGTGCAGCTGAACGGTCTATCCTCTGTGTGAACTCGCTGGTGTGACAGCAGGTTAGATGACAGAGTGAATTTCTACCACACACAGAACAGGTGAATGTCTTCTCCCCTGTGTGAATTCGCTGGTGTGACCAAAGACCGGATGGTCCAGCAAAATCCTTCCCACACAAGGAGCAGGTGAACGATCTCTCCCCAGTGTGAACTCGCTGATGTGCACCGAGGTTGGATGAATATGAGGACCCCTTTCCACAGGTGGAGCAGCTGTATGGCCTCTCCTCAGTGTGAATTTGCTGGTGTAAGAGCAGGTGGGATGAGGTAGTGAATCCTTTCCCACACACGGAGCAGGTGAATGGCCTCTCTCCAGTGTGACTGTGTCTATGGTTTTCCAGCAAGTATGGATAATTGAATTCTTTACCACAATCCTCACATTTCCACGGTGCAGGTGACTTTGTGTCTCTCAAGGTTGGATGATCAATTGAAGCCTCATCCCATACGGACCACGTTTATGGTTTCTTCTCACTGTGAATAGTGAGATTTTTTTCAGGCTGTGTAACCGGTTAAAGCTCTTTTCAGTCAGTTCACTGGAACACTCTCACTTGGGGGTGTGAGTCTCGGGTCTTTTTCTGCCACATTGAATTTTTAAAATTTTCTTCCACTGACAAAACAGGCAATGATTTCTCTCTCCACTGTAAAAAGCAATCATACTGAGGTCACGATGAATCAAATGGTTCTGTAGACCTTGACCTAAAGTTTAGTTTGAGTTTCCTATCCTCTTCTAGTTCCCTGCAAAAAGAGCTTAAAAAACGAATTCATAACAGACAATTCGAGTTTCCATGGAACACTTCTTCATCTCATTTATCTTGAGCTGTAATCCCCATCCCACACACTCTCCCTTGTCCCTGGTCTAAATCAAACTCCTTGCCCCATCTCCACCATTTCATGTCTCCACTCTGAGACCAGCTCCCTCTGCCTTGTCACTCTGGCTGGATTCAGTTCTCCAGACCATGTGCAGATTGACTGTACAACCAAGGAGTCAATTATTTTCTTTTAAGGTCAGGGGACATGAAGTCCCACCGACTCTGTTGTTACCACAATGGCCACACTTCCCCTGCTCACCACTGAAACAACAAGGTGACCGTTAACACGGACCTGTTCCGAGGAAAGGCTCCATTTTATTTGTGCCACAGCACCAGGGGAATTACCTCCTGCACAGGCACAAAGGTATCATCAGTCACAGGAAGTAATGGCAGCTGGTGTCTCAAACCTCATTTTAACATTTGCTCCCAGACATTCTAAATTACATTTGAAATACAAACTGACTTCTGGCATTATGGAATAAATTAAAACATAATCATTTTCAGAATGACCATTCCCGAGAATCAATTCCCAAATCAGTAATATTAAAATTCTCATCAGAAATACATTGGAAAAATGGCTATTTTAATGGACATTTTCACAAACGCTATAAAAATGATTTTTCAAAACAAATTAATATTTTCTTCAACAGATGAATAATAATTTAATAAAACAACCACCCAGTGTGGGGTTCAGGATTCTAACTCAGGGTTTCTGAGCTCCAGGAACCACTAACTGAACCAGCCGGGAATTGTCTCCACAAAACTTCCCCAACTCCCTCCCGGGAAAAAGCTGCAAACCCGGGAGCTGCAGCTTTTTACTGGGGGTGTTGGGGCCTCCAGCGGGTGTTTGTGAATCCTCCCCGCCCACCTCCCAGGGTTTCCTTCCTTCCCAGAGATCAGAGTCCTCATTGATTTGAGGCCAAAGTGTAACCTCTTATTTATTGTCCCCCTCCCCCATCCTCTGATGTGAACCATCCTCCAGTGGCTGAGCCAGGATGGGGCCGTTAACCTGGGCCTGTTCCCGGGAGGGAGGGAGAAGCCCCGCAGCTGCAAACCAGGGAGCTGACAATGATTCTGAAGGGTTTGCGGATCCACAAAGTGTTTCCAAACCCTCCCAGCCACCGCCTAACGCTGACTCCGCTTCTCTGGGACAAACAAGCGCCAAGGACAGCAATGACACTGCGCATGCTCCACATCACAATGCCCGGGAGCTGATTGACGGCAGCTCCGGACCAATAGGAGGGGGGGCCGGGACTGGAGGACCGAGCGGGAACGGCTGGTCCTCCAACCAGTCAGACTGATTGGGGGGGGGGGGGGGAGCTGAGCCTGGAGCTCCCTCTGTCTGCGCGTGCGCTCGGCCGCACACTGTCAAGATGGCGGTCGTTCACCCGGGCCTGAATCGGGGGAAAAGCCCGAACAACTTTTCAACGGTTCAAATATCGAATCCGAGCTTCCCATTGGGGGCTTGCGGCCTACACGGGACTTTTATGAAGCCTCCAAGTCCGCCCACCCACCGGCTCCATCACTCATTCCTGATTTACCCGGTGTTATCGCCCGGACTGAATATTTCCTCAACCGCCTCAATCCCCAGTGATCGGCACTGCGCATGCTCCAGATTACCACAGTGCAACTCGCCCTCAGCCGCGCCCCTCATTCACTCCGATTGGTTGGAGGACCAGCCGCTCTCGCTCGGTCCTCCAGCCCCGCCCCTCATTCACTCCGATTGGTTGGAGGACCAGCCGCTCTCGCTCGGTCCTCCAGCCCCGCCCCTCAATCACTCCGATTGGTTGGAGGACCAGCCGCTCTCGCTCGGTCCTCCAGCCCCGCCCCCTCATTCACTCCGATTGGTTGGAGGACCAGCGGCTCTCGCTCGGTCCTCCAGCCCCGCCCCCTCATTCATTCTGAATGTTTTGTCTTCTCCCAAAACCCAAGGCCATCTTTCCCAGAACTACATTTTTGAATTCTCCAATCAGGTTTCTGCCTTGTCACATTACTGAAACAGCTCTTATCAAAGTCCGCACTGACATCCTATGTGATTGCAACAAAAATGAACTTTCCCTTTTTATCCTCGACCTATTTGCAGCCTTTGGCAAGGTCGCCCACATCATTCTGCTCCATCCCTCTCCACTGTCGTCCAGCTGGGTGGGGCTACTCTCTCCTGGTTCTACATGGACGGCACGGTGGTACAGTGGTTAGCACTGCCGTCTCAAGCACCAGGGACTCGGGTTCGATTCTGGGTCACTGTCTGTGCAGAGTCGGCACATTCTTGTCTGTGTGGGTTTCCTCCGGATGTTCTGGTTTCCTCCACAGTCCAAAAGATGTACTGGTTAGCATTGACCATGCCAAATTCTCCCTCAGTGTACCCAAACAGGCGCAGGAATGTGGCGACTGGGGGATTTTCATAGTAACTTCATCGCAATGTTAATGTAAGCCTACTTGTGAAACTAATAAAGAAATATTAAACTTTAAACCTATTCTTCTCTCTTCAATCAGAGTCAGAGAATCACTTATAATATCTTCCCTTCCCATTCCCACACTTACCTCTGGTGTCTCCAGAGGCTTGGCCTCTCATTTCTTATCAACATATTCCCATCAGTGACATCATCTGAAAACAGTGTCAGTTTTCACATTTACTCTGTTAAAGAGACAATATAAATGTAGAGTGTTGTTATTGTCTGATAATGATAGATCAGGAATATCACAAACATTTTAAATGTTCATTCCACATTTCTATTTATTCTCAGAGTCTCAGTCAGGAACAGATCCCAATTTAACACCAATCTCTGACTTCACATCACATTTCCAATATTCACCATTGTTCTTCCTGACTCTAAACCCAGTTGTAAAGGAGTTTCTGTTCTGCCTCCAGGACCACTGAACCATGGAAGAGCGTGGCTGGGACACATTTCTTACACACCTCAGGTTACACAGCCACATGTTCAGTCCTGGATGTCTCTAAAAGCAGCAATGACAAACTCCAAATCCTACAATCATTTGTGAACTTGCTGGTGTCTCAGAAGGTCGGATAACTGAATGAATCCCTTCCCACACTCAGAGCAGGTGAATGGCCTCTCTCCAGTATGAACTCGTTGGTGTCTCTGAAGAGTAGATGACTGAGCAAAGCTGTTCCGACACACAGAACAGGTGAATGGCCTCTCCCCAGTGTGAACTCGTTGGTGTACCAGAAGGTCGGACAACTGACTGAATCCCTTCCCACACTCAGAGCAGGTGAATGGCCTCTCCCCAGTGTGAACTCGCTGATGTCTCAGAAGTTGGGATGACTGAATGAATCCTTTACCACATACAGAGCAGAGGAATGGTCTCTCCCCAGTGTGAACTTGCTGATGTGTCAGAAGGTGGGATGACCGATTGAATCTCTTCCCACACACAGAGCAGAGGAACGGCCTCTCCCCAGTGTGAACAAGCTGATGTGCTACCAGATGCTTCTTGCTTTTAAACGTCTTCACACAATCAGAGCATTTAAAAGGTCTCTGATCACTGTGTACAAGTTGATGGTCAGTGAGGTGGGATGACTGAGTGAATTGCTTCCCACAGACAGAGCAGGTGAATGGTGGCTCATCAGTGTGACAATGATAACGTTTTCTCAGCTTTGGGTAATTGAAGCCCTTCCCACAGTCCCCACATTTCCACAGTTTCTCCATGATGCCAGTGTCCTTGTGACTCTCCAGATTGGACAATCAGTTGAAACCTTGTCCAAACTGTACAGTTTCTCCTTGCTGTGAATGCTGTGATGTTTTATCAGGCTGTATAACTGGTTAAAGCTCTTTCCACAGTCAGTTCACTGGAACACTCTCACTCAGTGCTTTTCCAGTCAATTGTTTCAAAACTTCCAGTTTGAAATCCTCAGACAGAACAAAGAAACATTTCTCATTCCACATTCAAAGGTCCACAATATTCAAGTGCTGATGAATCAAGTGAGTAGATGTTGGATGTCATGTTTGGTTTGATGTTCTTGTTTGGAATTCCTCCCTTTCTCATAGCCTGTAAGAGGAGTTTATAAAATTAATCCTCGGAAGTACAGGACAGAAATTCTGAATAGACAATTCTGATTCTGTGGAACATTTTTTCCTCACTTGTTCACTTATGGGCTGAAGGATCTCTTTCTGTGCTGTGTGACTCTATGACAGCAAGTCCAGTTAGCCCCAAGACCTCAGTGCCTGCTCACCCACATTGATTCCCAGTCACAACAAAAGCAGAAAATGCTGGAAACTCTCAGCAGATCTGACAGCATCTGTGGACAGAGAATAGAGCCAACTTTTCGAGTCAGGATGACCCTTCGTCAGATTTCAGCATCTGCAGTACTTTGCCATGATTTCCAGTCAAGCGGAATCTTGATTTTGAAATTATCATTCTTATTTTCAAATACCAGACGCATTGATAGCTGAAATCATTTCCCACAGACAGAACAGCTTCTTTACACATTCAAAGGTCAATGATCTTGATGAATCGACTGAATCTAGATGCAATGTTTTGAATTGTGAATTCTCTCTTTTGCGTATCCTGTAAATGCATTACTGTCAGCCCAGGGTAGCAATCCACCATTTTCGGTTTTTATTTCAGATTTCTAGCACCCTCAGTATTTTGCTTTTAACATAGAAATGCATAAAGTTCTCTCCTGCGACTGGTATTGCCCCCTATAAAGATGGCAGCGTCCTTACCGGAACATTGCCCCTTATAAAGATGGCGATCGGCGAGCCAGGCCCCACACCGAGAGAACTACCGAACAATCCTCTCGGTCCAAATGGGGGACCGTTAGATTTTTACTCGAACTTTGCGAGCCGAGTCCGGTGTTAATGAAATCTCTCCACCCACCGGCTCTGTTCCCCATCCACACTCGGTGTTTTATTTCACCCGTTGCAAAAGCCACACGAGCTCCTCACGCTTCCGTCAAGCTGCAGCACCTGCATTGCGCATGCTCCAATCACAGCCTGACATTGCGCATGCGCAGCAGCTCCCGCAGTGAATGCTGGGCAATGGCTCTGCCATTGGATTGTCCCTTTGTGGACACAGATTGGAACAACAGGGACAAGACCATTCATCAGCAATTCACACACTGGTCATGTCTGCCATGTCCTTGGTTATTGGTCGCATGTGGTCAGCACTGCTGCCTCACAGCGCCAGGGACCTGGGTTCAATTCCAGCCTCAGGTTACTGTGTGGAGTTTGCACATTCTCCCTGTGTCTGCGTGGGTTTCTTCCCACAGTTGAGAGATGTGCAGGTTAGGTGGATTGGCCATGGTAAATTGCCCCTTTTGTGTCAGGGCATAAGGTTATTGGGATAGGGCCTGGGTGGGATTGTTGTCGGTGCAGGCTTGATGGGCCGAATGGCCTCCTTCTGCACTGTAGGGATTCTATGATTCTGTGTGTCAAATTTAGTGCTCTGAACATTGCATAATTAAAAAGTAAGCATGCAACCTATTTTGCCAACAGAAATCGAGTACAATGTTGGTAAATGTGAGGTCATCCATTTTGGTAGGAATAACAGCAAAATGGACTATTATTGAAATGGTAAAGAATTGCAGCATTCTGCTGTGCAGAGGAACCTGGATGTCCTTGTGCATGAATCACAAAAAGTTGCTTTGTCAGAGCCACAGGATGATAGTCATTAAGGCACGCTGCCTGGTTTTTCTTTGGCTACATTCACAACCTTTTGTAGTTCCTTGCGGTCTTGGGCAGAGCAGGAGTCATACCAAGCCATGATACAATCAGAAAGAATGCTTTCTATGGTGCATCTGTAAAAGTTGGTGAGAGTCGTAGCTGACATGCCAAATTTCTTTAGTCTTCTGAGAAAGTAGAGGCATTGGTGGGCTTTCTTAACTATAATGTCAGCATGGGGGGACCAGGACAGGTTGTTGGTGATCTGGACACCTAAAAGCTTGAAGCTCTTGACCCTTTCTATTTCGTCCCCATTGATGTAGACAGGGGCATGTTCTCCTTTACGCTTCCTGAAGTCAATGACAATCTCCTTTGTTTTGTTGACATTGAGGTAGAGATTATTGTTGCCACACCAGTTCACCAGATTCTCTATCTCACTCCTGTACAGGTAGCAGGTAGGGGCATTAGATTGTTGGAAAGAGAGGTTGAAGATGTCTGTGAATACCCTTGCCAGCTGGTCTGCGCAGGACCTGAGTGCTCATCCGGGTACCCTGTCTGGGCCAGTTGCTTTCCATGGGTTGACTTTTGAGAAGGCTGCTCTGATGTCTGCACTGGTGACCTCGGATACATGTTCATCGGAAGCTTCTGGGATGGGGGGCGTGCTCTCACTGACCTCTTGCTCATAACGGGCATAGAATGTGTTGACTTCAGTGGGGAGGGGTGCATTGGAGCTGGTAATTTTGCCTGCGATCAACTCATAGCCTTTTATGCCTTGCAGACCATGCCATAGTCGGCAGGAGTCCATGTGGGACTCTAGCTTGGTCCGGTACTGTCTTTTGGCATCTTTGATGGATCATACCTGGCTATCTTATATTGATGATGTGGAGATGCTGGCGTTGGACTGGAGTAGGCACGGTAAGGAGTCTCACAACACCAAGTTAAAGTGCAACAGGTTGAATTGGTAGCACAAGCTTTCGGAGTGTCACTCTTTCTTCATCTGAAGGAGTGACACTCCAAAAGCTTGTGCTACCAAATAAACCTGTTGCACTTTAACCTGCTGTTGTGAGACTTCTTACTGTCTTGTATAGGTCAGAGTCGCCTGACATGAACGCCTCAGATCTGGACTTCAGCAGACAGTGGCTCTCCCTGTTCATCCATGGTTTCCAGTTGGGAAACATGTGGATTTGCTTCTTTGGCACACAGTCTTCTACACGCTTACTAATGAGTCAGTTATTGTAGTGGTGTACTCATTCAGGCTGGTCACAGTTTTTAAATACTATTCAGTCTATTGGCGCTAAGCAGTCCAGTAGGAGATCATCCGATTCCTCAGACCAGCATTGCACGACGTTCTTTGACAGATTCTTCTATTTCAGATTTTGCTTTTAAGCAGGAGAGCACAGCCGTGATTTGCCAAGATGTGGGCTGGCGATAGAGTGGTAGGCATGTTTGATATTTGTATAGCAGTGGTCTAGGATGTTTGGGCCTCTGATGGAACGGGAGATGTGTTGCTGGTATCTTAGTAGAACGCCCTTGAGCTTGGTCTGATTGAAGTTTCAGCTAAGATGAACAAGGCCTCAGGAGGTTTCGTCTCAAGACTATTTGTGGTAGTGTATATTTCGTCCAGCGTGGTCTTCACGTCTGCATGGGGTGGGAAGTAAACTGCTGTCAGGCTAAGAGGTGAACTCCCATGGAAGGCAATAGGGGTGGCATTTTAGCATCAGGTATTCTCGGTCCAGGGGTCCAATGTAATGATAATACACTCAGTATCTAGTGCACCATAACCAAAGTTTGGGTCTCATTTGATAGCGAGTGAGTCATGGTCTATTGATATAATAGATTCCAATTCTGTTATGTGTCACTCTGCCACTAACTATTTGACAATAACCTGCCTGTTATTTCAATTTTGCTGTATTTTACAACTGCAGCTCCTGGGGCTGATTGGAATCTGGTGTAATAATAATAATCACAAAGATCGGTTCCAATGTCTGAGGTCATTTTGCCTGCAGGTAATCTGACATTAAGAGAGACAAGAGGCTCAACAAACATTTGATTGTAATAGGAGGACAAGGTGTAAGGGAGCAATGATATTTTGAGGTTTCTGTGTTATGCCGAGTGTCACTGGGAGGTGAGTGGTAAAATAGGAATGCAGACATCATGGCAGAGGCATGTGTTACTGATTCTGCTTGACTGAGAGCTGTTATACTCAAGGGGAGAATAATGAGGACATGGGGAACTCCAGAGATTTCTGATATCTGCGCTTTATCTGTTCGAGGAACTGAAAATATTCAGTTCCTTCTCATGGTTATCTGCAATTCTTAAGTTACACAGTCACATGGGAAACAGACCTGACAGCTCATCAAACCCAATGTTTTGCTCTTCTGTTTGAGACACATTGTGATTGAAAAGATCAAATGTTAACACCTCAGGAGAGAAACATTCAGAATGTCACAAAGATGAATGAATTGTCCAATTAATCCCATTCACCATAACTCTGTCAATTTACCCTCTGCAGGTATTTATCCAATTCCCTTTGAAATTTACTATCAAACCTGATTCTAGCACCTGTCAGTTTGCATTCCAGATTAAATCAAATTGTGTAAAAACTTATCCTCATCACCCCCTCCAGTAATGTTGTCAATTATGTTAAATCCGTGCGTCCTCTGCTTAGAGACCCTCCTGCACCTGGGAAACAGTTTCTTCCTATTGACAGACCCTCCAATATCTGGGAAATAGATTCTCCCCATCGACAGACCTTCCTGCACCTGAGAAATAGATTCTCTCCATCGACAGACCCTCCTGCTTCTGGGAAACAGTTCCTCTCCATTGACACTATCATAAGTCGTTTGAGCCAAATGGTTTCCATCTGTGATGTATCATTCCATAAAACAGAATATTCAGCATCAGGAGAAAGAAAGTGAAAGAAACCAGTCTCTGTGGGATTTATCCAACCAGTGTGAGCACCTTCAGGGGAGCAGAGAGAGAGGGAAACCAGTGGGAAAAGTTTTTAAAACTCGGAGTATTCCCACAGGAGAGCACTGGTTTAAATCAATTTTAGAAATAGAGAATGGCAGCGCACAAATTCCGAGGAATGCATTTTTAAAAATTAATTTATCTTAATTGCACAAGATAATTTTCTATTATCGTCTTTGACAATGACGCCGTTAATTCCCAGGTGCCCCTGCGGGTGTGAAAGTGTCCTATTCATTCCACAGGAGCCTATTGCGCAGGCGCAATGCTATATCTGGAGCGTGCGCACTGTCGCTTTGCTCGGAGTCTTCCGAGTGTGGGAGTTGGAACATTTTTCTGCGGGTGAGTCGGTTGGGCTGTGGGAGAAATGGAGCCGGGAGTCGGGTAGGGAGGGAGCTATGGCTTCCAAACATCCGTTGTAGGCCGCACGGCCTGAATAAGTCCCTGCAGATCCCGGGTTTGCAGCTGCCAGGCTTTTATCCCGGGAACAGGCACCGGTTATCGGCCGCCATCTTGTTTCAGCGGGGACGGAGGGCGCACGCGCTGCTGTCGGTGGCGGGTCACAATGGGCGTGGTTTCAGGGGCTGGTTCAGAACCTCGATCTTCAGAGGGTCAATAGGCAGCAGGGCGCATGCGCAGCTACCCAAGAACATCAGAATAAGAATTCGGAACAGGAGCCCGTCATTCGGCCCATCGAGCCTGCTGCATCATTCAATAAGATCATGTCTACTTTGCTACCCCCACCCCGTCCATACCCTTGACTTTCTTGTGGATCAAAACCTCAGCTTTGAATATATTCAATGACCTGCCTCCAATCCTCACTGGTGAAGACAGAGTTCCAAAGATCAACAACCCGCTGAGAGAAAAGATCTCTCTTCATCTTAAATTTGAGATCCTTTATCTTTTACGGTAGCACAGTGGTTAGCACTGCTGCTTCACAGCTCCAGGGTCCCGGGTTTGATTCCCGGCTCGGGTCACTGTCTGTGTGGAGTTTGCCCCAAGGTTTTCCACAAACAGCAGCAATGACAGCAAAATCCAACCACTCCAGTCAAATGTAAACTCGGAAGCTGGTGTGACTGAGTGAAGTATTTATTTGAGTAACTGTCAGGATTGTTTTCTCATGGATATTCCAAGTCATTTTTAAAATCATTCAATGGATTCTAGTCGTTGGCGAGACTAGCATTTATTGCCCTTGAAAAGGTGGTGGTGAGCTGTCTTCTTGAATCACTGCAATCCATGTGGTGTAGGTACATCCATAGTGTTGTTAGGGAGGGAATTTCAGGGTTTTGATCCAATGACAGTGAAGGAACAGTGACATATTTCCAAGTCAAGATGGTGAGTGGTTTGGAGGGGGACTTACAGGTAGTGGTTTTCCCATCTGTCCACTGTCCTTGTCCTCCTAGATTGTAGCGGTCATGGGTTTTGTTTCCTTGTTTTCCTTTCATCTGTGGAATTTGCTACCCCAAAGTGTGGTGGATGCTGGGCAGTGAGTAATTTAAGGAGGAGTTGGACAGATTTTTAATTGGTAATGGGTTGAAAGGTTATGGGGAGAAGGCAGGAAAATGGGGATGAGGAGCATATCAGCCAGGATTGAATGGCAGAGCGGACTTGAGGGGCGGAATGGCCTAATTCTGCTCCTATATCTTATGAATGTATGAACTTGCAGGTTTCATACAGATTTGCAAAAAAAATAAAAAATTATTTGAAAGTGGACATTACTGACAAGACCCAGGTATCTGTAATGAATTACTATAATTACTGTAATGAATTTTATTACTATAAAATGTCACACTATTTGTAACTCCCACAGTTGCGTGGACCTGCAGAGTTTCACTGGCTGTCTTGTCTGGAGACAATACACATCTTTTTAGCCTGTCTTGATGCTCTCTCCACTCACATTGTTTCGTCTCTTAAAGACTTGATTAGTTGTAAGTATTTGCATTCCAACCATTATTCATGTAAATTGAGTCTGTGTCTTTATAAGCTCTGTTTGTGAACAGAATTCCTACTCACCTGAAGAAGGGGCTAAGAGCTCCGAAAGCTTGTGTGGCTTTTGCTACCAAATAAACCTGTTGGACTTTAACCTGGTGTTGTTAAACTTCTTACTGTGTTTACCCCAGTCCAACGTCGGCATCTCCACATCATGAATTACTATCACAGACTATTACTATCATATGTTACCAATCACCAATTGTCCTTTGTGATGGTGATAGTTGGCCTTCTTCTTGAACCTCTGCAGTCCGTAGGTGCTCCCACAATGCAAGAGTATTAGAATTTTAACCCAGTCACGTTGAAGGGACAGTGATATTTGTCCAAGTCAGGGAGTTGTGAGGTTTTCCCATGTCGCAGCTGCTCTGGTACTTCCAGGTGGGGAAGATTGTGGGTTTAGGAGATTCTGCCAAAATCCTGGTTGAGTTGCTGATGTATAAAATCTCTCTCCGTCACCCTCCTCCCGACCTCTCCCTCTTCACGCATAAAGGCTGGATTCTTGTTGTTGGCTCTGAAGAGGTGGAGGGTTCCTTTCCCTCAGTGCATTGGTAAACAGTTTGAGGCTTTGTCACAATCCAGCAGCTTTCATATCCACTATTTCCTAGTCCCAATCCCACAATTTACCAGATTAGATCAACTCAGTTTCACATTTTGTCTTTGTATATTTATGGCTTGTCTCTCATGTTTCCCACTTTCTGTTTTCAATTCATTTTTCAGGGGATTAGAAGGTGAGGAATTACAGAAAATTGTAAATCAAGGATCACATCAAGATCAGACAGGGAGCTTTGATTCATCAGGATCTGAACATCATCGGCCTTTGAACATGGAAGAAAAATGCACCGTTCACAGAGAGGAGACACTGTACATGTGTTCTGTATGTGGACAAGGCTTCAATCGATCATCTGGCCTGTCGAGACACAAGCGCAGTCACACCAGGGAGAGACCGTATAAATGTGGAGACTGTGGGAAAGGATTCAATTATCCAGTTGACCTGGAAAATCACCGACGCACTCACATTGGAGAGAGACCTTTTAGCTGCCCTGTGTGTGGGAAGGGATTCACTCAGACAGCTGGCCTGTTGATACACCAGCGCATTCACAGCAGGGAGAGGCAGTTCACCTGCTCCGAATGTGGAAAAGGATTTACTCAGTCATCGGCCCTGCTGATACATCAGCACATTCACACAGGGGAGAGGCCATTCACCTGCTCTGAGTGTGGGAAGGGATTCACAGATTTCTCTGCCCTGCAGAGACACCAGCGAGTTCACACCGTCAGGAGAGAGTTTTAATGCACTGAGTGTGGAAAGAGTTTTAAAACTCCACGCACACTGCGGGAGCACCAGTACATTCACACCGGTTCCACACCGTTCAGCTACTCCCACTGCCAGAAGGGGTTCAGGACATCATTCCACCTTGTGGCACATGAGCGCATTCACACTGGAGAGAGGCCATTCACCTGCTCTGAATGTGGGAAGGGATTTAACCGATCATCCAACCTGCAGAAACACCAACGAGTTCACAGTGAAGAGAGACCGTTTAAATGTCCAGAGTGCGGGAAGGACTATAAAAGTTCTGAGGAACTACGTCACCATCAACGTGTTCACTCTGACGAGAGACCATTCACATGCTCTCACTGCGGGACTGGCTTCAGGCGATCAGGCGACCTCACTGTACACCAGCGAATTCACACTGGGGAGAGGCCGTTCACCTGCCCTGTGTGTGGGAAGGGATTCACTTGTTTATCCTCTCTCACTTCACACCAACTTGTTCACACAAATGAGAGACCGTTCAAATGTTCTGACTGTGAGAAGAGCTTTAAAAGCAGAAAACTTCTGCTCGCACACCAGCGAAATCACTCTGAGGACAAACCGTTCACCTGCACTGAGTGTGGGAAAGGATTCACCCGGTCATCCATTCTGCTGAGACACCAACAAGTTCACAGTGAGCAGAAGCCGTTCCCTTGTTCAATGTGTGGAAAGAGATTCACCCAGTCACACAACCTGGTGAGACACCAGCGAGTTCACCAGTGATCACAGGGGGTGATTCTGCTGTTATTGCTGCTGTTAATTACATCCCAACTAAATTATGTTTATACTGATAGTTGGAGTTTATCTGATGTAAATCAGCCCTGTTGGACTTGTAGAATACCCCACAGCATCTCTCATTCATGTGTCAATAAATCTTCACGCCTGCAGACCTTGTTTTAAATTTAAATCACTCAGAAACTGTATTGAACTAAAGATGAACAATAAACAGATCACAGTCCAATCCACCCCTGTGTGAATGTGCCGATGTATCAGCAGGCCGATGACTAAAGTCTGTTTTGTAACTTCAGGATAAGGATTTGAAAGCTCTGAATGTTGGTTCTCTCATATGTAGGCTGGAGCTATTTGATAGGCAGGATGTTAATAGCTGTAAACTTGTCAGATGTCGAAAGAATTACTATTGGAGTAAACTCACCCATTTATAACCTCAGACTCTGGTCCCTATTGTAATGAATAAGTAACACAGTGGAACAGCGGGATAAATATGTGGGGCTACTGGGATAGGGCCTGGGTAAGATGCTCTGTTGGAGAGTCGGTGCAGACTCGATGGGCCCTGTACCCTTGTGCATTTACCCTGCTAACCCCCCCTAACCTACACATCTTTGGACGCTAACGGATAATTTAACATGGCCAATCCACCTAACCTGCACATCTTTGGAATGTAGGAGGAAACGGAAGCACCCAGAGGAAACTCAGACACAGGGAGAACGTACACAGAAACCCACTGCTGTCAGGCAGCAGTGCCAACCACTGTTCCACCGTGCAGCCCTTCATCTGCTGCTGAATCCCACATCCACACATTACTGCCAGACTTGACAATTTCAACACATTCCTGACTGGTCTCCCACATTCTGTAATTTTGAGATAATCCAAAATGTCCCCATGTCTTGCAGATGCTTCCTCCATCTCCACAACCCCCTCTTCTAATTCTGGACCTCTGTGCAGCCCCTCTGCAATTCCTGCAGCATTGCTGGCCTGCGGACTAATGTATGGTTCAATCCCCATTCCAGCTGAGGTCGGTGTCGGAGCTGTCTCCTCACCCTGCCCAAGAGTGGATGGTAACGGCAGCCTACTACTGACACAAACTGCCAGGAAAACAGCTCTGGATGACACATCAGCAGACATTTGGGGTTCCAAATGCTTGAAAAATGTTAACCTGTGTGAAATTGAGGTGTATTCCAGACTAATTTAAATATAGGATGAGTGTCATTGCTTATTTAGTCACTGCTGTAAACAGCGGAATTCTCACTTTGTAAACCTCAGCTTGAAGGAATAAAGTGAATACATTGGGATATTAACTTTTACCATTATCCATCTGAAGCCAATGGACTCCTTTTTCCCCGTCCTGATGTGACACTGGATCTTCTTAGGTTTGAAGAAGAAACTTAACCTTAGAGCACTGGGTGGTACAGTGGCACAGTGGTTCGCACTGCTGCCTCACAGCGCCAGGGATTTGGATTTGATTCCCAGCTTGGGTCACTGTGTGGAGTTTACACATTTTCCCCGTGTCTGCGTGGGTCTCCTCCGGGTGCTCCGGTTTCCTCCCACAGTCCAAAAGATGTGCTGGTTAGGGTGCATTGGCCATGCTGAATTCTCCCTCAATGTACCCGAACAGGTGCCGGAGTGTGGTGACTGGGGGATTTTCACAGAAACTTCATTACAGTGTGAATGTAAACCTTCTTGTGACACATAAATAAACTTTACTATTGGCCTCAGTACCCGAGACCTGGCAGGATGGCAAGAATGGCCTGGGGCTCCAGTGAGGTGTACTGGAGGGGCCGGAGTGGGCAAGAGGTGACACTGGGAGGAGCAGCAGCTGGGAGGCCTACAGCGACCCCTGGTGGACAGGAGGGGAAACAGCAGCAGTGCAGTCTGCGCAAAAGCTTCCCCAGTTCAGCTGATCAGAGTGACTGGGAACCTCTTCAAATGTAAACTTCAGCTTCTCACATTCACCCCCATTCATCCCTCTCTCCCCCCATCCACCTCACTCTCCCTCCCTTCTCCATCCCTCCCTCTCACCATCCATCCCTTTCTCCCTCCTCCCATCCCTGTAAGTTTCAGGGCAATCCTCCATATTTTAAAAGGACTCAGGAGAAACCTGACAGTTTAAAAGTGATGTGGAGATGCCGGCGTTGGACTGGGGTGAACACAGTAAGAAGTCTCACAACACCAGGTTCAAGTCCAACAGGTTTATTTGGTAGCAAATACCATAAGCTTTCGGAGCGCTGCTCCTTCATCAGATGGAGTGGAAATGTGCTCTCAAACAGTGCACAGAGACACAGAATCAAGTTACAGAATACTGATTAGAATGCGAATCCCTACAACCAGCCAGGTCTTACAGGTACAGACAATGTGGGTGGAGGGAGCATTAAACACAGGTTAAAGAGATGTGTATTGTCTCCAGACAGAACAGCTCGTGAGATTCTGCAAGTCGAGGGGGCAAGCTGTGGGGGTTACTGATAATGTGACATAAATCCAACATCCCGGTTTAGGCCGTCCTCATGTGTGCGGAACTTGGCTATCAGTTTCTGCTCAGCGACTCTGCGCTGTCGTGTGTCGTGAAGGCTGAGAACGCTTACCTGAAGATCCAAGACTGAATGCCCGTGACGGCTGAAGTGCTCCCCAACAGGAAGAGAACAGTCTTGCCTGGTGATTGTCGAGCGGTGTTCATTCATCCGTTGTCATAGCAGTTTAAAAGTGGCCAACTCTGGCTGTTGGCTGATAAAAACCTCCCAGAAGGTTCAGCAGGACAAACATAACCTGTCGGTGGACTGTGCTAAGAGAAAAAAAGGTGTGAGCCCACTGAATATGCAAGTGGCCAAAAAGGCAGACACACCAGTAATCGAATCATCAGAAGGACAAAGGACATAAACAGACCAGCAGGGAGTCCATGACCACAGAAATCGGCCCACCCACAGAAGACATTGAAATAACGACCCACGGGGGGTCAAGGCAGTTCCAGCCTTTTGTGTGTGGACTTGACTAAATTAAACTGAAACTGCCGGTGATCGAAAGCCCCATTGTCCTTGAAAATCACCTATTGGGACAGGGAAGGTGTTTTTGTTAAATTGAGCTCAGAGTCAAACAAGCAGAACCGAGCTCTCTTCCAGAATCACAAGCAGGGACACAGACAAGCAGAACCAAGCTCTCTTCCAGAATCGCAAGCAGGGACACAGACAAGCAGGACCAAGCTCTCTTCCAGAATCGCAAGCAGGGACACAGACAAGCAGAACCAAGCTCTCTTCCAGAATCGCAAGCAGGGACACAGACAAGCAGGACCAAGCTCTCTTCCAGAATCGCAAGCAGGGACACAGACAAGCAGAACCAAGCTCTCTTCCAGAATCGCAAGCAGTGACACAGACAAGCAGGACCAAGCTCTCTTCCAGAATCGCAAGCAGGGACACAGACAAGCAGGACCAAGCTCTCTTCCAGAATCGCAAGCAGGGACACAGACAAGCAGGACCAAGCTCTCTTCCAGAATCGCAAGCAGTGACACAGACAAGCAGGACCAAGCTCTCTTCCAGAATCGCAAGCTGAGAAGCAGACCAGCAGGACCGAGCTCTCTTCAGTTTTGACCCTGCACTAAGACATTTGAGCCGACCACAAAGGAACCCCTTTTAGAATTGTGAGTATCCCAGCCAAACTTGCGAAGCTCCTGAGGATAGGATAGAGGTTGAGGCAAGGGGAGGGGTGGTGTATTGTAATTTTAAAGTTCAGTAATACGTTGTACCCATTAGCATTTCTCCCATAGTGTAGTATGAAGTATAAGTTTTATTCATGTGTGGTGGGGTATTGAAGAGGTTGATTTTATTGTTAAATAAATCACTGTAAGTTTTGAAACTCATTTGGAGTCCGTCTTGCCTCTTGTTCTCTCATCAGTGCACTCTGACGAGGTCACAGTTTCAATATCCCTTATCATAAATCCGGAGTCTGGAACCGAGGGTGATCTGAGCGATTCGAACCCACTCACTCAAGGGAGACTGCTGGTCAGGAGATAAAGAACAGAGTCTCTCTGTTCTCTCTCTTGGAGACCTACACGAGTGGAGTGGGTGCAGGGTGGCCGTTGTCCCACTGACAATGGAGAGAATCACTCAGGCCTTGGTGGTGGTTTTGGGATGGCTGTGTGATATAAGTATCAGGTTACCGGTCAGGTATAAACGGTGAGCCTGGTTCAGCGCTCTCTCCTGTGGAGTTGCCCCAGTGCAGCATTCCCCAGCCTTTGAAATTTCAAGGCCTGTAAGAGAGAGACACTCACAGCTATCGGCAGACCCTCAAACATCGGCCTGTAAGTGGAGTAACAAGGAAGATCCCGCTACATCCCTCCCTCCAATAAGAACCACTCACTGAGCACAGCAGTTTCAGCCTCATTCCCACAGTCTGTATTCCAGCCTTTATCACATCCACTCTGCTCCCAGATACTTTACACCATTAGATATTACAATTCAAACTTTATAATCTCTACAATTTACTATTTGTTCAAGGAGATGAGGGCGGCATGGTGGCACAGCGGTTAGCACTACTGTCTCACAGCACCAGGGACCTGAGTTCATTTCCTGGCTTAGGTCACTGTCTGTGCGGAGTCTGCACATTCTCCCTGTGTCTGCGTGGGTTTCCTCCGGGTGCTCCGGTTTCCTCCCACAGTCCAAAGATGTGCTGCTTAGGTTGACTGGCCATGCAAAATTGACCCCAGTGTTAGGAGGATTAGCAGGTTAAATATGTGGTGTTACGGGGATAGGGCCTGGGTGGGATTGTGGTTGGTGCAGATTCGATGGGCTGAATAGCCTTCTTCTGCACTGTAAGATTCTACGATTCTATGAGTTCACAAAATTAAAGTTAAAAGTTAAATTTATTTATTAGTCACAAGTAAGGCTTACATTAACACTGCAATGAAGTTACTGTGAAATTCCCCTAGTCGCCACACTCCAGCACCTGTTTGGGTCAATGCACCTAAATAGCGCATCTTTCAGACGGTGGGAGGAAACTGGAGCATCCGGAGGGAACCCACACAGACACGGGAGAACGTGCAGACTCCATACAGACAGTGACCCAAGCTGGGAATTGAACCCGGGTCCCTGGCACTGTGAGGCAGCAGTGCAGACAGACAGTCAAGAAATCATCAATTCCACTCCCACCCGGAGCTATGGGGATATACTTAGAGTAACAGTTTTAACAACACCAGGTTAAAGTCCAACAGGTTTATTTGGTAGCAAATACCATTAGCTTTTGGAGCGCTGCTCCTTCGTCAGATGGAGTGGAAATCTGCTCTCAAACAGGGCACAGAGACACAAAATCAAGTTACAGAATACTGATTAGAATGCAAATCTCAACAGCCAACCAGTTCTTAATCATACAGACAATGTGAGTGGAGGGAGCATTAAGCACAGGTTAAAGAGATGTGTATTGTCTCCAGACAGGACAGCCAGCAAGTCCAGGAGGCAAGCTGTGGGGGTTACTGACAGTGTGACATAAAGCCAACATCCCGGTTTAGGCCGTCCTCATGTGTGCGGAACTTGGCTATCAGTTTCTGCTCAGCGACTCTGCGCTGTCGTGTGTCCTGAAGGCCGCCTTGGAGAATGCTTACCCAAAGATCAGAGGCTGAATGCCCATGACGCACTTCAGCGGTCACGGGCATTTGTCAAGAGAGAAAAGTGCTGACGTTTCAAGTCCAGATGACCCTTTGTCAAAGACTGACCTCTGAAGAATTGAGAGAGGGAGGTGGAGAAGAACAAAATGAAAGATCTGCAAACTGACAAAATGTTTCACGGCCCAAGACCAAAGCGAGTGGTACTGGGACAAGTAAAGACACAAAAGATGTTCTGGATGAGGTGTGAATAGCCGGTGAGCGATAGTCTGAATGTAAAGTAAAGAAAACAAGAGGGAAATGAGGTGAAAAAAGCAGCAACGAAACACAGATCACAATGGGGGCAGAGATTGTGGTGTAAAATTGTTGAGCTCAGTTTTGTTCTGAAGGCTGTAAAGTGTCTCTTTCAGTTGCGAGAAATAATATTATATTTCCCAGTTCCAATGACAGGTCACATTCAGTCTGTTTCTCTCTCCACAGAGGCTGCTTGACTTGTTGAGTATTTCCAGCCAAAAGAGAAGATGCTGGAAAATCTCAGCAGGTCTGGCAGCATCTGTAAGGAGACAAAAAGAGCTGACGTTTCGAGTCCAAGTGACCCTTTTGACAAAAGCAGCAATTTGCTGTGAACTGGGCCGGGTTGGGGGTTTGAGTGACAGTCCTGGGGCGATATCAGGACAGGAACAGCCACAGATTCCCCCTTTTCCCTGGGACGTTTCACTGGAGCTGTGTTGGTGAGTGTTTGTAATCTCTGTCTCACTGTCTCGGTAATGGGGGCAATTTCCAGCGTTTTCCGTTTGATGTCAACCAGAGAATGTGTAAGAATTGTCACACCCGAAACAGATGTCTCTTACTCAGGACACCCCAGCTCGGGTCTCGTTGGGGGGGCGGGGGGAGGAGGGGGGGGGGGCGGGGGGAGGAGGGGGGGGGGGCGGGGGGAGTTGGGGGCGGGCGGGGGGGGGGGGGGGGGGGGCGGGGGGCGCGGAGCGGTGGGTAACGTTCACAATTTTGTGTTTATGTCTGGTGCGAATAATACTTTGGATTAAACGGAGAAGTTTTTTAAACTGAGGAGAGTAACTGCATTTGGGCGCTGACTTTAAACAACATTAACAAGCCCGGGCTGCTGGAGAAACATTTAGGGATTTGTGAGCAGTCAGTTCCGGCTGGTTTGAAGTGAAATCCTGTCGGTGCTGCGGCAAATCTGAACTCAAACCAGACAAACTGGAACCGCTGGGCTGGAGATTCCGGGTGTTGGGATGTGGGAGCTGGGGGAGGGGGAGATGGCGGGAAAACTCTGAGCCTGAGTTTCGAGCGGGATGTGAGCGGGATAAAGGGAAGGAATGACAGTTAATGTGGGAGTCAGGGACAATAGCAGAAGGTGGGAAGCTCTGGAAAGGAGCACGGAGGGTAAAGGCCATCAAAGAATACTTGTTTAAATGAAGATAAAAGCAAAATACTGCGGGTGCTGGAATCTGAAACAGAAACAGAAAATGCTGGAAATCTCAGCAGGTCTGACAGCATCTGTGGAGAGAGAATGGAGTTAATGCTTCCAGTCTGGATGATCACAGATGCGATCAGACCTGCTGAGGTTTTCCAGCACTTTCTGTTTTTGATTAACCGAAGGTTCAGCAGGGAAAGAAGCACCGAACTGAACACACTGAACCCAGGGGGAGGGGGTGACCCAGGATAAGGGACAGGCGCAGCTCAGTGAGGCTCTGCAATGTCCATCAACACACCCGCATTGAGAGCTGAGAGCGCCAAGGGGGAGGGGAAGGAGAAACTATTTGGGGCACAGCAGGAGGTCACCCCTCCCCCCACTCTGTGGTTCCACATCCCTCCCACACCTGGACAGGGTTGGCTCAAGGTGCAAGAAGCTGCAAGCTGAGAGGCTGAGCTGTGAACTGGGCCGGGTTGGGGGTTTGAGTGACAGCCCTGGGGCTATTTCAGGACAGGAACCGCCACAGGTTCCCCCTTTTTCCTGGGACGTTTCACTGGAGCTGTGTTGGTGAGTGTTTGTAATCTCTGTCTCACTGTCTCGGTAATGGGGGTGGGTTGTAGATTGCTGTGAGTGTTAGACTAAATAACCTCTCCTCATGCTGCCAGTTCCAGTCTGCAGACTCCATTTCTCAGTCCAGTCTGCTGCTCTGTCTCTCTGTACTTTGCTGCAGTGCTCCACATTCTGAGCAACATCCAGCCCATTGTTATCACCCGAAATTTGCGGCAAACTACCCTCACTGTGGCACAGTGGTTAGCACTGCTGCCTCACTGAGTCTGGGTTCGATTCCAGCGGTGGGTGACTGTCTCTGTGGAGTTTGCACAGTAAGAAGTCTCAGAACACCAGGTTAAAGTCCAATAAGTTTATCTGGAATCAAAGCAAATTACTGCGGATACTGGAAGTTGAAACTACTTTCTGTGGAACATCGTTTCCTCACTTGTTCCTGTGCAGCAGTAAATCCTCATCCTGAACACTTTCCCTCCTCCCTGTCCTGCAACCAACTCCCACATTGACCAATCATCTCATATTTCACTGGATTGTCCCATGACTCCAGTGTGCCAGGCTGCATGGCGTATGGGCGCTGTTTCACCCATAAGATGGATCAGTGCAGCACCCTCTTCCTACTGTTCTGGCTGCCAACCAGCCCGTGTCCACCCACACAGTTCCAGCAGCACCGCACACAATACTGCTCACCTGCTCCGACAGACTCATGAAGGATGTCCTTTCATTTTCTCTGAGAGAGTTGGTCAGCCTGGCAAACCCAGTGTGAAAGATCTTCACAAATATTTTCTCCTACCCTCTATTCTGGCTGGGTTCAGTTCTTTTTTACAGATTGAAAATAAAATCAATCAATTATTTTCTCTGGTCACTGCAGGGAGCTGCAGCTTTTTACTGGGGGTGTTGGGGCCTCCAGCGGGTGTTTGTGAATCCTCCCCGCCCACCTCCCAGGGTTTCCTTCCTTCCCAGAGATCAGAGTCCTCATTGATTTGAGGACAAAGTGTAACCTCTTATTTATTGTCCCCCTCCCCCATCCTCTGATGTGAATCATCCTCCAGTGGCTGAGCCAGGATGGGGCCGTTAACCTGGTCCTGTTCCCGGGAGGGAGGGAGGGAGAAGCCCCGCAGTTGCAAACCAGGGAGCTGACAATGATTCTGAAGGGTTTCCGGATCCACAAAGTGTTTCCAAATCCTCCCAGCCACCGCCTAACGCTGACTCCGCTTCTCCGGGACAAACAAGCGCCAAGGACAGCAATGACACTGCGCATGCTCCACATCACAATGCCCGGGGACTGATTGACGGCAGCTCCGGGCCAATAGGAAGAGGGGGCGGGGCTGGAGGACCGAGCGGGAGCGGCTGGTCCTCCAAACAATCGGAGTGAATGAGAGGCGGGGCCGGGCTGCGACTGAAGCATGCGCAGTGCGGGTAATGGCAACGGACGGACGGTTTTAGTTTGGAAGCGAGATCAATACGAGGTAGAGGGCGGCGTGCGGGGAATGATAAATGTGGCGGGTGGGTGGAGAGACTTTGTAAACATGTTGTTCCAACCCAATCCCCGGAAATGAACTTCCCGGTCCCCCCCTTTGTACCAAATGGAGCGGCAGCTTGTAGTGTTAGACCCGGGCTGACTGCCGCCATTGAGGCTGCATGTGGGAGGCCGGCAGGGATTGTGATCGGAGAGTGAAGCCCTGACGTCACAATGGAATGGGTGAGAGTGTGATGTCACAATGGAATGGGTGAGGGTGTGAGGTCACAATGGAATGGGTGAGAGTGTGACGTCACAATGGAATGGATGAGGGTTCCAGATGAGCTGAGACTGGGCTGGAGTCGGGCGATGGCACTGACATGTGGCCCGGTGGCACAGTGGTTAGTGCAGCTGCCTAACAGCGCCAGGGACCCGGGTTCAATTCCAGCCTCAGGTCGCTGTCTGTGCAGAGTTTCTACATTCTCCCCGTGTCTGTGGGTTTCCTCCGGGTGTTCCGGTTTCCTTCCACAGTCCAAAGATGTGCCGGTTAGACGGATTGGCCACGATAAGTTGCCACTTGGTATCAGGGGGATTAACAGGTAAATATGTGGATAGGGCCTGGATGGGATTGTTGTTGGTGCAGGCTCGATGGGCTGAATGGGCTCCTTCTACACTGTATTTTATTATTCATTATTATTAATTACTATTAATGTTTCTATGAATGAAGGTGGTCTTGATGATGATGTCGACACGTGGCTGGAAGCTCATCTTGGGATGAACTATTTCACCCTGGTTGTGAACAGCCTGGTTCAGCCTCAGACAGTTGCCAGGAGGAGAGATAAAGTTGTTGGTGAGGGAGTGGAGTTTGTAGTGGGGACTGAACACAATGGGTTCAGTCTTCCCAGTATTTATATGAAATAAATTTCTGTTCTTTCAGTACTGGATGTCAGACAAGTCAGGATGGTGTGTGGGTTGGAGAGGAACTTGGAGCTGATGGTGTTCACAGGGTTTGGAAATTCTGTCAAAGTTCCTGTTGAGTTGTAGATGTATAAAATCTCTCTCTTCACCTCTGGCCTCTCCTACTTCTCTCTGTTTCCACTCAGAGTGTGGAGATGCCGGCGTTGGACTGGGGTAAGCACAGTAAGAAGTCTCACAACACCAGGTTAAAATCCAACAGGTTTATTTGGTAGCATAAGCCACAGGCTTTCAGAGCGCTGCTCCTTCGTCAGGTGAGTGGGAGTTCTGTTCACAAACAGGGCACAGAGACACAAACTCAATTTACAGAATAATGGTTGGAATGCGAGCCTTTACAGGTATTCAAGTCTTAAAAGTACAGACAATGTGAGTGGAGAGAGGGTTAAGCACAGGTTAAAGAGATGTGTATTGTCTCCAGCCAGGACAGTTAGTGAGATTTTGCAAGCCCAGGCAAGTCGTGGGGATTACAGGTAGTGTGACGTGAACCCAAGGTCCCGCTTGAGGCCGTCCTCATGTGTGATTGACAGATCCATGCTCACTGCTTCCTGCCCTGGACACAGAGAGCTGGAAATCTCCATGCAGGCGGCCAGACAGATATATGTCGACATTACTGGAGTAACAATGTGTGGAATATACAGACTGGATTCACTCCATTTCCTTCAGTTGCTGCAAGTCCCCAGTTTCCCCCAGAATGAGAAAAGAAATGGAAAGGGGGAAACATTGATTTCCTCCCAGATGTTGCCCTCTTTTTAGGTCAAACCAAATAAACAAACTCAGATGAAGTCGGGACAAAAGAGGAGGGAGTTTCACTCTGAAGCTCATCGGACAATTTCCGCATTGTGACATCACAATGGAGTCCTGCCTGAATCAGCCAATAGGAATCACTCTGCTCCGCGGTGACGTCTCTGGGTTCCAGTGCGCAGGCCCGGCTCGCGGACCCGGGAGCCCTGCCCCCACCCATTGTTCCCCTCCCCCTACACCACATCGAGCCAAGGTTTCCAGGCAACCGGCTGGCGGCTCCGGCCAGAGCGAGAAGCCGCTTGCTGATCTCCCCCTCCCCCCGGCCTGGGACTGCGCATGTGCAGGGGAGAACCCACCCTCTGATCTTCATGCTGAGGTGTTGACCAATGGGAAGAGTTGGAGGACCGAAAGGACTCTGGTCTTCCAGCCAATCAGAGCGCGGGCTTTGTGTGAATGAAGATTGATCTTCAGACAGACTCAAACTTCCTCCTGTCGCCAATATCTATGAGTAAAACACTTTCTCTTCAGCCCCCTTTCCATTTCTTTTCTCATTCTGGGGGACATTGGGGACTTGCAGCAACTGAAGGGAAAGGAAGTGAATCCAGGGAGGGTGCAGACTCTGGAAAGGTTGGCCCAGGTTTCTCTCTCTCTTAAACCAGAAAATGCTCCATTTCTGCCCACTGTTTGCTGTTAGCTAATCTTCTATCCACGCCAATATGTCATCCCCGCAGCATGAATTTTTATTTGCTGCAATAACCTTTGATGTGGCATCTCATCAAATGTCTTCTGGAAATCTAAGTACAGCGCATCCACCGGTTTCCCTTTATCCAATTCCCGATGGGGAATTTTAGAAAATTGAACAACACATCAACTATCTCACTCTGTTAAGACCCGAGAATGAAGCCCAGCAGGACCCGAGGACTCATCAGGCCACAGCTCCAACAGTTTGCTGAGGACCACTTCCCTGGGAATTGTGCTTTTTCAGAGTTCATCCCACACTTCTGTTTTCTGATTTCCAGCTGTTTCTGAGTTTTAACTGTATCCTCTATTGTGAACACCGAGGCAAAATACTTGTTCAATTCACCTCCCAGCTCCTTATTTTTCATTATCAATTCCTGGACTCACTTTCTATTAGACAGTTAAGAAAAGAGGTCGAGCAAGTGACTGAAGTGTCAGTCAGGGAGCACTATTGGGAGCACCAATAGTTTCAAAATAGTTCTGGAAAAAGATAGGACAGATCCACAGGTCAAGGCCCTAAACTGGAGCAGGGCCACTTTTGTGGGCATTAGGCAGGATCGAGGAGATGTCGATTAGGTGAGTTTGTTTGAAGGGAAAGGAATGACTGGCAAATGGGAGGTTTTAAAAGTGTGATATCAAGAGTCCAGGGGCAGTATATTCCTGTTAAGATGAAGGGCGGCACGGTAGCACAGTGGTTAGCACTGCTGCTTCACAGCTCCAGGGTCCCGGGTTCGATTCCCGGCTCGGGTCACTGTCTGTGTGGAGTTTGCACATTCTCCTCGTGTCTGCGTGGGTTTCCTCCGGGTGCTCCAGTTTCCTCCCACAGTCCAAAGATGTGCGGGTTAGGTTGATTGGCCAGATTAAAAATTGCCCCTTAGAGTCCTGGGATGTGTAGGTTAGAGGGATTAGCGGGTAAAATATGTGGGGGTAGGGCCTGGGTGGGATTGTGGTCGGTGCAGACTCGATGGGCCGAATGGCCTCCTTCTGCACTGTAGGGTTTCTATGATTTCTATGAAAGAATGGTAAATTTAGGGATCTCTGGCAGACAAGGGACATTGAGGCTCTGGTCAGGTAAAAGAAGGAAGCATACATTGGGTTTAGGCAATCGGGGACAAGTGAATCACTCTAACTATAAAAAGTGTAAGAAAATACTGAAGAGGGAAATCAGGAGGACAAAAAGAGGGTATGATATGGATCTGGCAGGTAAGATTAAAGAAAATTCCAAGAGGTTCTATCGCTATATTAAGAGTAAAAGGGTGGCGAGAGAGAGAATAGATCCCCTTAAAAATCAGTGTGGCCATCTGTGTGTGGAGCCACAGGAGATGGGTGAGATTTTTAATGAATACTTCTCCTCTGTGTTTACTGCGGAGAGCACCATGGGTGCGAAAGAAATAAGGGGAACAAGTGGTGATGTCTTGGGCACACGCATGTTACTTGGGAGGAGGTATCTGCAGCCTTATAAAAGCAAATTACTGCGGATGCTGGAATCTGAAACCAAGAGAGAAAATGCTGGAAAATCTCAGCAGGTCTGGCAGCATCTGTAAGGAGAGAAAAGAGCTGATGTTTCTTGTCGAAATGACCCTTTATCAAAACTCTGAAACATCAGTTCTTTTCTATCCATACAGATGCTGCCAGATCTGCTGAGAATGGGGAGAGAGTGTGTGTGATGGAGATTTACAGCTTTTGGGGAATGAGAGAGGAAAGAATGTTCCATAGAAATTGTCTGTTCTGAATTTCTATCCTGTACTGACACTGATGACTTTTGGAAACTCATTTTACAGGATATTGAAAGAGGAATCACAGGCCGAAATCTCAAACGTCACGTCTAGACGTGACAGAGTCGTATCCCTTGGGACCTCAATATCATCGGACTTTGAATCCAGAAGGAGAAATGATTGTCCAGTCTGTCGATTTGAAAAGATTTGAAATGTCAGTGTGAGTGAAAAAGCATCAACACTCTGCCACACTCGAGTGAGGGTGTTCCAATGCACTGACTAAAGAGCTTTAATCAGTTACACAGACTGAATAAATATCACACCATTCACAGCGGGTAGAGACTGTAATCTTGTTCTGCATGTGGACGAAATTCAACTAATTGTCCACCCAAGAGAGAGGTAAGGACACCTGCATCATGGAGAAACCATGGAAATGTGTGGACTGTGGGAAGGGATACAGAACCCCATCAGAGCTGGAAGCTCATCGGCGCAGTCACACTGGGGAGAGGCCGTTCATCTGCTCTCAGTGTGAGAAGGGGTTTAATCAGTTATCCAGCTTACGGGCACACCAGCGAGTTCACACTGGGGAGAGACCATTCACCTGCTCTCAGTGTGGGAAGGGATTCACTCAGTCATCCAACCTGCGGACACACGAACGGGTTCACACAGGGGAGAGGCCGTTCACTTGCTCTCAATGTGGGAAGGGATTCACTCGATTATCCGACCTGCAGATACACCAGCGAGTTCACACTGGGGAGAAACCATTCGCCTGCTCTCAATGTGGGAAGGGATTCATTCAGTTATCAGACTTGCAGAGACACCAGCGAGTTCACACTGGAGAGAGGCCGTTCACCTGTTCTCAGTGTGGGAAGGGATTCGCTCGATTATCCGAACTGCGGACACACCAGCGAGTTCACACTGGGGAGAAACCATTCACCTGCTCTCAGTGTGGGAAGGGATTCACTGTGTCATCCAACCTGCAGACACACCAGAGAGTTCACACTGGGGAGAAACCATTCACCTGCTCTCAGTGTGGGAAGGGATTCAGTCAGTCAACCCACCTGCGGACACACCAGCGAGTTCACACAGGGGAGAGGCCATTCACCTGCTCTCAGTGTGGGAAGGGTTTCAGCGTTTCATCCCAGCTGCTGAGACACCAGCGAGCTCACACTGGGGAGAAACCATTCATCTGCTCTCAGTGTGGAAAGGGATTCACTCAGTTATCCAACCTGCGGACACACCAGAGAGTTCACACTGGGGAGAGGCCGTTCACCTGCTCTCAGTGTGGGAAGGGATTCACTCGGTTAACCCACCTGCGGATACACCAGCAAGTTCACGAGTGATGACAGGGGTTGGATTCTGCTGTTATTGTTTCTGCTCTCAGTTACATCCAGGACTGCATTTTGTTCATTCTCACAGTTGGTCAATGGGAAGGGGCAGAGGGTTTCTTTCTGCTGGACTGGCCGGTCTCAGCCTCCAGTGGGCTGATGCTCTTTGAGTCTTTTTGCGAATACATGGTTTCAAATGTCACAAGGATCACAGAGTGACAGGGTATTAGGAAGTTTAGAGATATTTAGTCAGAAGAAAACAGAGGTTGGCAGTGCAAAGGTACATTTCTGAATGGAAGGCTGTGACAAGTGACGTTCCTCAGGGATCAGTGCTGGGACTTTTGCTGTTTGTAATGTATATAAATGATTTGGAGGAAAATGTAACTGATTTGATTGGTAAGTTTGTGGACGACACAAAGGTTGGTGGAATTGCGGATAGCGATGGGGACCGGCAGAGGATACAGCAGGATATAGATCAGTTGGAGACTTGGGCGGAGAGATGGCAGATGAAGTTTAATGCGGACAAATGTGAGGTAATGCATTTTGGAAGGTCTAATACAGATGGGAAATATACAGTAAATGGCAGAACCCTTAAGAGTATTCATAGGCAGAGGGACCTGGGTGTACAGGTACACAGGTCATTGAAAGTGGCAATGCAGGTGGAGAAGATAAGAAGGCATACGGCATGCTTGCCTTCATCGGCCGGGGCATTGAGTTTAAAAACTGGCAAGTCATGTTGCAGCTTTATTGAACCTTTGTTGGACCGTACTTGGAATCAAGTCTGGTCACCACACTACCAGAAGAATGTGGAGGCTTTGGAGAGGGTACGGAAAATATTTATCAGGATGTTGCCTGGTGTGGAGGGCATTAGCTATGAGGAGAGGTTGGAGAAACTTGGTTTGTTCTCACTGGAACGACGGAGGTTGAGGGGGGCGACCTGATAGAAGTCTACAAGATTATGAGGGGCATGGACAGAGTGGATAATCTGAAGCTTTTTCCCAGGGTGGAAGAGTCAATTACTCGGGGCATAAGTTTAAGGTGCATAAGGCAAGGTTTAAAGGAGATGTACGAGGCAGGTTTTTTTTACACCGAGGGTGGTGGGTGCCAGGAACTCGTTGCTGGGGAAGGTAGTGGAAGCAGATAAGATAGTGACTTTTCAGATGTGTCTTGACAAATATATGAATAGCATAGGAATAGAGGGATATCGTCCCCGGAAGGGTAGGGGGTTTTAGTTCAGACGGGCAGCATGGTTGCGACAGGCTTGGAGGGCCGAAGGGCTTGTTTCTGTGCTGTAATTTTCTTTGTTCTTCGTTCTGTTTGGAACATCCCAAATGCCCATCCAATTTCCTTTTTAATTGTTTATTGTCTCCACTTCCTCCTCCCTCGTAGGCAGCGAGTTCCAGGTCATTACCATTCGCTGCATCAGAATATTCTTCCTAACATCTCAACCCCCCACTGCCCCCCTTGCACCTCTGACCCAAAATAAGAAATCTGTGTCTCCCCTTGCCCTTGTCCCTTCAGCTAATGGGAACAGCTTTTCTTTGTCCACCTTATCTAAACCTGTCAGAATCTTGTCCACCTCTATCAAATCTCCCCTCAACCTCCTTTGCTCCAAGGAGAACAACCCCAGCCTGACATCGACAATAAAGAACAAACTAACAGAACATGTTAATACCTGAAATCAAATGGGAATGTTGAATTTCTGTTTTAAAGATATTGTGAATATATTGTCCTGGACAATAAAGGAATTGGAATAACTCACCTTGGGAGTGGTTGAATGGAATATATCAATCTGATATCCACGTACAGTCTCGTGAAAGTCTGGAATATGCAGCTGGAAGTCCCTTCCTAACAGCACTGTGGGTGGACGTATACCTCAGGCATTGCAGCAGTTCAAGAAGGGTTGGAGTTGACCATGGCCAAGGCAGCTACATACAGTCACATATTCTGTTATAATTGAAGGGGCGGCACGGTAGCACAGTGGTTAGCACTGCTGCTTCACAGCTCCAGGGACCTGGGTTCGATTCCTGGCTTGGGTCACTGTCTGTGTGGAGTTGGCACATTCTCCCCGTGTCTGCGTGGGTTTCCTCCGGGTGCTCCGGTTTCCTCCCACAGTCCAAAGATGTGTGGGTTAGGTTGATTGGCTATGCTAAAATTGCCCCTTAGTGTCCTGGGATGCATAGATTAGAGGGATTAGCGGGTAAAATATGTAGGGATATGGGGGTAGGGCCTGGGTGAGATTGTGGTCGGTGCAGACTCGAAGGGCCGAATGGCCTCTTTCTGTACTGTAGGGTTTCTATGACTGCAGATTGAATGTGAAGCATTGTAGGACTGGACTATCTTGACCATATTCCTGTGACTGCCCGGAAACTCGTGTCTATTTTAGTTTATAATTGAGGATTTCTGGGAATAAGTTAAATGGGGAAATATTAAGCATAGCCTGGAGGAATTTGGAATAACTGAGAATTTTATCCCCAGATAAAGAACAAAGATTTTGCCGGTGTTTGGGTGTAACGTGTTTGGGGTTTTAAATCAACAAAGATGTTGCCTCTAAAATCAGTCCTTGTAAGTTGGCTTTAAAAAGGTTAAGTTATAATGAAGGATCTTGGATCTTATTTTAATCAAGGAGTTGTGAGCTTGTAGCGCTCTGTCGCTTTAAGAAGCTATAGCTGCGAGAGAGAATGCTGAGGATTCATTGTTTGAAATTTACGAGCTGTGAGAATCTGTGTGTTTTGTTTGTTTTATGTGGATGTTTGTAGATGTGTTTTATTATTGTTTTGGGCTACATTTGTTAAGGTTTATCTTTCTGGGGAATTAACCTTACCTTGAGTCTTTAATTAAAGGCATTTTTGGAAGTTTAAAAACAGAATCACAAGAACGCTTAAGTAATTAATTTTGGTTATTGTTGTTGTAAAGCACATGTTAAGTTTCTCTGTTTGTGTATGGATGATATTTGTGGGTTAAACGCTTCAAGCTTTGAGGTTTTCTGTCTGTGATTTAAATCAAACAGATTTTTAAAAAAGGAAGTGTGATCAATAAAACTTTTTTTGTTCAGAAGTTATGAACCTGGAGCCATATTTACTGGCCAGAGACAGGATTCCAGGATATTTTACTAAACATGTGGGAATTTTAATCCGGATACAATTCACCCATGTGAGAATGAGAGTTTTAATTTGTAATGGTTATTTAAAATTTGACACATGTGAAATGATTATGACCAATCCTGGGTTAAACTTCCTGTCAGGTCCAAAGATTTATTCCTGACGCAAGTAACACAAAGAAAAGGAAAATTCTGGAATTGGATACTGAAGAAAAGAGTTTAAAAAGAGAGAGTATTAAATAGAAATGTTCCCAGACCATATGGTCATTAGACTAAAACAAAGGAAGGGTGCTGACGTCCATGAGAACTTTTAATCCATCCCATTTCTAACTAAGGGAGTCTATGGACAAAGAAAGCCCAAGAAAGACCCCCCCCAAGGGGGGTCTGGAAAGCATCATGATGGGGGCACCTGTCCATGAGATGATCACAAAGCCCCATAATGCCCAGATACTAATTTTATTGAACCTATAATGTATGTAATCTATCACCATTCTGATTGGATTGTGTCCAGCCGGGATGAGCTGAGTAACTGTATAAGAATTGATGATATTCTTTGTTGGGTGGAGTTGCGCATGGTCAGCCCCTGTGGCTTCTCCCCGCTGGCGTAACTCAATAAACTGTTTGTCGATTGAATCAGGCACAACACACTGGGTACATTACCACTTCATCCTTGGGAGTGGCCTGATCGGCCGTGGTCCAGAATAAATGTGGCCTTTGAGGGGGCCTTTCATGAATCACATGTGTTTGGTCGTTGTAAATGTGCATTCAAAATGGTTGGAAGCACAGATCATGAGTAATATTCCAGCTCCTGTGACAATAGAGAAGCTCTGTCAAATTTTCACAAGCCCTGGGTTACCAGATTGGCTTGTTTCAGATAATGACACTGTGTTAATAAGTGAGGTGTTTCAGGAATTCCTGTAAAGGAATGGTCTACGCCATGTGCGTACTGCACCGTTTCGTCTGGCTACAAATGGTCTGCATGATGTGGAGATGCCGGCGTCGGACTAGGGTAAACACAGTAAGAGTTTTAACAACACCAGGTTAAAGTCCAACAGGTTTATTTCTTCGCAAATGCATTTGTTCGCTCGTGGCATTTGCTAACAAATAAACCTGTTGGACTTTAACCTGGTGTTGTTAAACTTCTTACTGTACAAATGGGCGAGCAGAAAGAGCTGTTCAAACTCTGAAGGAGGGATTGAAGAGAATCGCAGGCGATACTTTAAGAACAAGCTCTCAAGATTTTTGTTCCAGTTTCGCATCACACCACAATCCACAACCGGACTCTCTCCTGTGGAATTTTTAGGTAGAAGGTTGAAGTCTCATCTGGATCTGCTTCATCCAGATCTCAGAGCAAAAGTGAGCAGGAGACAAGAGAAGCAGAAGGAGGGACACGACTACCGCGCCAAAGAGAGGCAGTTCAAACCGGGTGATCAGGTTTACATCAGAAACTTTGGGAGTAACTAAAGGTGGTTACCGGGAATAATTTTAAACCAAAGTGGTCTTGGGTGGTGAGACTGTAAAACGGAAGAGTTGTTCACAGACACCAAGACCATATTCGCTTGCGGTGTGACCCCGAGTCAGGAACAGTTTCAGAGTCAGCAACCATTACAGAGAACATGGCAGAGGGTCATGCTGCTGTGGATGTTCACCAGGAAATGGTTCCAGCTTTGCCAGTTGACTCTGCTGTGGGAGTGGAAGAGGAATGTTCATGTACAGATTCTCAAACTACCTCTTCACCTCCCATTCCAGAAACACCATTACAAGATTTACCAGTGGTATTGTACAGGTCGCAATGCAACCGCAAAGCTCCTGACAGACTTCCGTATTATTAAAGACATTACTTTGTTGTGTTTCTGTCCTAATGGGGGATTGAAATTTAAGGGGAGGAGAAGTGTTACAGAGTGTTCTTCTCAACCTCTCTCCCTTCTGAGCACGTGCGGGCTTTGGGCGGGGTTTCAGTCTGCAAGTCCAGGCTGGTTCCAATGCTCCTGTTTCCTTTTGTTTACCAATGAGTTTTAAACTTTGTCTTTAATTTATATAAAGAACATCCTGCTTTTAACAATGCATTCTACTACCTTATTTGTGGAGTGAAGTTCCCACAATTGTAAAACAGCCAGATTAGTTAAATGGACAGCTTGAACTGTAAAACAATTAAAGAATAAATGATTCCAGCGAAAATGAGTGTGAAACGGGCAGAGGGGCTGTGGGGAGTGTGAAGCCAATGTGGTCGAATAGCAACAAAGATTGTTTTAAAAAAGTTTATCAGTCACAAGTAAGCTTACATTAACACTGCAATGAAGTTATTGTGAAAATTCCCTAGTCACCACACTCCAGCGCCTGTTCGGGTAAATGATTCATTAATACAGATGTTAGGCTAGAAATGTAAATTTGAACACAAAAGTTTATAAAGTTTAGAATTATAAAGAATGGTTAAAATGCTGTGGGAATTATAAGATATTGCCTTCTGATGCCAACAGAATGGAAAAAACATAACAAGACTTGTTAGGGTGGCCCGGTGGCACACTGGTTAGCACTGCTGCCTCAGCGCCAGGGGCCTGGGTTTGATTCCCAGCTTGGGAGACTCTGTGGACTTTGCACGTTGTTCCCGTGTCCGCCTGGTTTTCTTCCGGGTGCTCTGGTTTCCTCCCACAGTTCGAAAGATGTGCTGGTTCGGTGCATTGACCATGCTAAATTCTCCCTCAGTGTAACCCAAACAGATGCCAGAGTGCGGTGACTCGGGGATTTTCCCAGGAACTTCATTTATTAGTGTCACAAGTCGGCTTACATTAACACTGCATTGAAGTTACTCTGAAAACCAGCATGTCTTTCGGACTGTGGGAGAAAACCGGAGCACCTGAAGGAAACCCACGCAGACATGGGGAGAATGTGCATACTGTGACCCAAGCCGGGAGTCGAACCCAGGCCCTAGCGCTGTGAGGCAGCAGTGCAAACCACTGTGCCCTACAGAGAGGTGTTGGGAGCTGTTGATTTTACAAGTTATCCATGTTTTCGGAGCCATCACTTCATGTCCTGGTCTGAAAAGGATAGAGAGAAATCTGTTCATAAGATCTTGGAGCAGAATTAGGCCATTCGGCCCATCGAATCTGCTCCATCATTCGATCATGGCTGATGTGCTCCTCATCCCCATGTTCCTGCCTTCTCCCCATAACATTTCATCAGTTCATACATTCAATTGTTAAAGCTGAGCTTTCTCCTTTTACTGTTAATCGATACTTACCTTTTTTATCTTTCTGACTTGTTACATTTCTAATGGTTAATAAACTTCCTGAATTCACCATTTAAAGTATTCTTTCGAGCCACATGGTTAAGTCACTGGAACCTGGTGTGATTGACAGTTATGGAGTTATTGTAAACAAGAGAACCTCATAAGTCTTAGTTCAAATAAATCAACATTCTCACAAATGAAATGCTATCCTTTATTACGAGAGAAATTGAACATAGAAGTAGATATTCTGCTTCAGTTATACAGGGCGTTACTGAGACTGCATCTTGAACACCGGGTGCAGCTTTGTCTCCAATTAAACAAAGGATCGTAGGATCCCTGCAGTACAGACAGAGGCCATTCTGCCCATCGAGTCTGTACCAAACAGCATCCCACCCAGACCCTATTCCCATAACCCCACACATTTACCCTGCTAATCCCCCCGACACAAGGGTCAATTTAGCATAGCCAATCCACCTAACCCGCACATCTTTGGACTGTGGGAGGAAACCGGAGCACCCGGATGAAACCCACACAGACATGGGGAGAACATGCAAACTCCACACAGACAGTGATCCAGGGTGGAATTGAACCCGGGTCCCTGGCGTTGTGAGGCAGCAGTGCTAACCACTGTGCTGCCCCATTTTATAAATACCATGGAAGCAGTTCAGAGGAGGTTTACTAGATTGATTCCCAATCCAGTAGTGTGAAATGTTAACTCTGTTTCTCTCTCCACAGATGCTGCCAGATCTGCTGCGTTTTTCCAGTCCTTTCTGTATTTATTTCAGATCTACCTGTAGTGGGGGGAAAAACACTATTTACTATCCAGGATAAAATAAATGTCCTTCATCAGCTTTTGTGGATCATTTCAGTGGCAATGTGCTCTCCCAGGCTCAAAGAGCATTAGCCCCACTGGAAGCAAAGTCGTGCGATCGGCCAGTCCAGCAGAAAGAATCTCTCCTACCCTTCCACTTCACCAACTATAAGAATAAACATGGTTCAGTCCTGGATGTGATTAATGGCAGGAATAACAGCAGAATCCAACCCGTCATCACTTGTGAACTTGCTGGTGTGTCCACAGGCTAGATGACTGAGTGAATCCCTTCCCACACACACAGCAAGTGAAAGGTCTCTCCCCAGTGTGAACTCGCTGGTGTATCCGCAGGTGGGATGACGTTCTAAATCTCTTTGAGCAGTGAGAGCAGCTGAACGGTCTGTCCTCAGTGTGAATGCGCTGGTGAATCATCAGTTCCCGAGAGCTTTTGAAATCACTTCCACAGTCAGAACATTTAAATGGTCTCTCATTGGTGTGAGTGAGATTGTGGTTCTGCAGGCTGGATGACTGAGTGAATCCCTTCCCACACACAGAGCAGGTGAACTGTCTCTCCACAGTGTGAACTCGCTGGTGTATCCGCAGGTGGGATGGCGTTCTAAATTTCTTTGCGCAGTGAGAGCAGCTGAACGGTCTCTCCCCAGTGTGAATGCGCTGGTGGGTAATCAGTTCCCGAGAGCTTTTGAAACCACTCCCACAGTCAGAGCATTTAAAGGGTCTCTCATTGCTATGAGTGACTTTGTGTTTTGACAGGTTGGATAACTGCGTAAATCCTTTCCCAAACACCAAGCAGGTGAACGGTCTCTCCCCAGTGTGAATGCGCTGGTGAATCATCAGTTCCCGAGAGGTTTTGAAATCACGCCCACAGTCAGAGCATTTAAAGGGTTTCTCATTGCTGTGAGTGACTTTGTGTTTCGACAGGTTGGATAACTGCATAAATCCTTTCCCACACACCAAGCAGGTGAATGGTCTCTCTCCAGTGTGAACACGCTGGTGTTTCGGCAGATCGGGTAAATGAGCGAATCTGTTCCCACACTCAAAGCAGATGAACGCTCTTTCTCCAGTATGAACCAGCTAATGACGCTGCAGATTATATAACCGAGTGAATCTCTTCCCACACACAGAGCAGGTGAATGGCCTCTCCCCGGTGTGACTGCGTCGATGAATTTCCAGTTTACAGGGAGCTCTGTATCTCTTCCCACAGTCCCCACATTTCCACCGTTTCTCCATGGTGCGGGTGTCCTTGTGACTCTCCAGGTTAAACAATCAGTTAAATCTCACACAACACGGGTACAGTCTCTCCCCGCTGTGAATGCTGCAATGTATTTTCAGGCTGTGTAACTGGTTAAAGCTCTTTCCACACTCAGTGCAGTGGAACACTGTCACTCGGGAGTATCTGTGCCTTGGTGCTTTTCCAGTCACATTGATATTAAAGGCCTGTTGACGCAGACAGAACAGAGAAACATTTCTCCTTCTAGATTCAAAGGCTGATAATATTCAGGTCCGATGAATTGAGTGAGGGTGTCAGATGCTGATGTGATGTTTGTTTCAAGATTTTGGTCTGTCAATCCTCACCTTCTCATATCCTGTAAACGAGTTTGAAAAATTCATCAATGTCAGCACAGGATAGAAATTCAGAACAGACAATTCTAGTTTCTGTGGAACATTCTTCCTCTCTCATTCCCCAAAAGCTGTAAATCTCCATCCCACACACTCTCCCTCCATTCTCACTCTGCTGTATCTAATATTCACCCTCCCAATTCTCCTGAAGGTGCTGATTGAGGCTGATTGACAGATCCATGCTCACTGCTTCCTGTCCTGGACACAGAGAGCTGGAAATCTCCATGCAGGCTGCCAGACAGATCTATGTCTATCTGACTGGACTAACAATGTGTGGAATGTACAGACTGGATTCACTTCCTTTCCCTTCAGTTGCTGCAAGTTCCCAATTTCCCCCAGAATGAGAAAAGAAATGGAAAGGGGGAGAAAAGAAAGTGTTTTACTCACAGATGTGGGCCTCTTTTAAGGTAAAAGAAGCGGCTTTGCATTGCCCAGGAATCGAACCCAGGCCTCCCGCATGACAGGCAAGAATTCTACCACTGAACCACCAATGCACAGGGCAGAGAAAGCTGCTCAGTTCTTTCAACCAGTGCTTTCACATGCAAAGAAATGTTGACGATTTGCAGCAGCAAATTCAATGCTGCTAACACACCCAACAACACTGTTGGTTTCTTTTTGTTTATTACAAATACGTTAATACAAAACAATTACAAATACACAAAGAACAAATGTGAAAAAATACATTACCAATGGCTAACGCCATCCATTTATCAGTTACTACCTTCCATTTCGGAAGGGTTCATCGTCAATTACAGTTTTCCAGTGCATGTTGCCCTCAAAATACACCTCCATTTACAAATCATAATCTACAAATCTACAAACATTAACACAACACTACAACTGTACACAACAAAAAATAAACACTGAAGCATAAGGGCACCGTCCCCTGGGTTTGTCCACCTGCCGGGGGATGCAACCCTCCAGTGGTACTCATATCCGGGGGTTACACCTTACGGATGTTCAGTCGGAGGGGGAAATGGGGAAACCACCCCGCCTACTCAATCCGGAATCCCTTCCGGAATTTCAGCCGGGGCGGTGGGAGAGTCTCTCCAGGGTACTCAGTTCGGGCCTGCCTTCCCAATTTTTCTCCCGGAGAATAAAAATCCCTCTGGTGTTACTATGTCCGGGGCTTCACCACCCAGAACTTTCCCCAAGTGGATGTCACACCCCCCGGGGGTGACTTTATCCAGGGGGGGATGCCCCCCAGGCCACAAATACCGCAAGAAAATAGACGGGGGCCGGAACAAACCACCAACTATCATAACAGGAAAACCACATATTACAATAACAAACAATCCATGAACAACCATACAATTGTGAAACATTTCGGAGGCATCGCCTTCCAGAGCTTCGCCCATCAACATTCCACCGTCCGAAGTCGACAACGCTCAACTACAGTCCTCCAAAGTCCACCACTCCGGGCCAGAACTTCCAAAATCACACCCACTGGGGCTGCACCGTCTGCGGTCACACCTTCCGCGGCTGAACCTTCCGAAACCATAGTTCCCAAATGGCTCCTTATTGGCTTGGGTCTTCCGAGATTGCATCTACCTGGGCCACGCCTTTCGAGGCACAGGAATCCCAGCGAGAGCAGCATTCAACAAGCCCCAGCCGAAACAAAAAGTTCTTGCACAAGTCACGAACCCAAGCACTTGAAACAGAAACTTCACGCCGACCAAGGCGTTCCTCCCAGCGGCCACATTTCCAAAAGCTCACCGCAAGGCGCGCATTAAGCCCGCCTTGAACTCCTTATCCTCTGCCCGCCCCCTGCCTGGAGCACACTATACTGGCCAACACGCAAAGCGAACGGCCAATATGGTGGACTGGCTGGACAATCCAATCTTTCCCACTCACAGATGTTGGTTTCTTTTTGTTTATTACAAATACGTTAATACAAAACAATTACAAATACACAAAGAACAAATGTGAAAAAAATACATTACCAGTGGCTAACGCCATCCATTTATCAGTTACTACCTTCCATTTCGGAAGGGTTCATCATCAATTACAGTTTTCCAGGGCATTGCCCTCAAAATACACCTCCATTTACAAATCATAATCTACAAATCTACAAACATTAACACAACACTACAACTGTACACAACAAAAAATAAACACTGAAGCATAAGGGCACCGTCCCCTGGGTTTTTCCCCTGCCGGGGGATGCAACCCTCCAGAGGTACTCAGGTCCGGGGGTTCCACCTGACGGATGTTCGACTGGAGGCGGGGGGACAGGAAAACCACCCCGAACCTACTCAATCCGGACTGCCTTCCGGATTTTCGGCTGGGGCGGTGGGAAAAGCTCTCCGGGATACTCAATTCGGCCTGCCTTCCCAATTTTTCTCCCGGAGAACAAAACCCCCCCGGTGTTACCCCTCTGGGTGCCCCGGACACTTTCCCCAACTGGATGTCACACCCCCCGGGGGTCACTCTATCCAGGGGGGGGGGGAGGGGGATACCCCCCAGGCCACAAACAATGCAAAGATTTTCCGTTGGTTAGTACAAACACGATATTACAAAACAATTACAAATGAACAAAGAACAAATCTGAAAAATACATTACCAATGGCTAACACCATCCATTTATCAATTACTACCTTCCATTTCGGAAGGGTTCATCATCAATTACAGTTTTCCAGGGCATTGCCCTCAAAATACACCTCCATTTACAAATCATAATCTACAAATCTACAAACATTAACACAACACTACAACTGTACACAACAAAAAATAAACACTGAAGCATAAGGGCACCGTCCCCTGGGTTTGTCCACCTGCCGGGGGATGCAACCCTCCAGTGGTACTCATATCCGGGGGTTACACCTTACGGATGTTCAGCCGGAGGGGGGAAATGGGGGAAACCACCCCGAACCTACTCAATCCGGAATCCCTTCCGGAATTTCAGCCGGGGCGGTGGGAGAGTCTCTCCAGGGTACTCAGTTCGGGCCTGCCTTCCCAATTTTTCTCCCGGAGAATAAAAATCCCTCTGGTGTTACTATGTCCGGGGCTTCACCACCCAGAACTTTCCCCAAGTGGATGTCACACCCCCCGGGGGTGACTTTATCCAGGGGGGGATGCCCCCCAGGCCACAAATAACGCAAGAAAATAGACGGGGGCCGGAACAAACCACCAACTATCATAACAGGAAAACCACATATTACAATAACAAACAATCCATGAACAACCATACAATTGTGAAACATTTCGGAGGCATCGCCTTCCAGAGCTTCGCCCATCAACATTCCACCGTCCGAAGTCGACAACGCTCAACTACAGTCCTCCAAAGTCCACCACTCCGGGCCAGAACTTCCAAAATCACACCCACTGGGGCTGCACCGTCTGGGGTCACACCTTCCGCGGCTGAACCTTCCGAAACCATAGTTCCCAAATGGCTCCTCCCTGGCTTGGGTCTTCCGAGATTGCATCTACCTGGGCCACGCCTTTCAAGGCACAGGAATCCCAGCGAGAGCAGCATTCAACAAGCCCCAGCCGAAACAAAAAGTTCTTGCACAAGTCACGAACCCAAGCACTTGAAACAGAAACTTCACGCCGACCAAGGCGCTCCTCCCAGCGGCCACATTTCCAAAAGCTCACCGCAAGGCGCGCATTAAGCCCGCCTTGAACTCCTTATCCTCTGCCCGCCCCCTGCCTGGAGCACACTATACTGGCCAACACGCAAAGCGAACGGCCAATATGGTGGACTGGCTGGACAATCCAATCTTTCCCACTCACAGATGTTGGCGACAGGAGGAAGTTTCAGTCTATCTGAAGATCAATCTTCATTCACACAAAGCCCGCGCTCTGATTGGGTGGAAGACCAGAGTCCTTCCGGTCCTCCAACTCTTCCCATTGGTCAACACCTCAGCATGAAGATCAGAGGGTGGGTTCTCCCCCGCACATGCGCAGCTTCCCCTCTCCCTCGCACATTTGCAGTCCCGGGCCGGGGAGAGGGGGAGATCCCCGAGCGGCTTCTCTGACGGAGCCGTCAGCCGGTGCCTGGAAACCTTGGTTCGATGTGGTGTAGGGGGAGGGGAACAATGGGTGGGGGCGGGGCTCCCGGGTCCGCGCGCCCGGGCCTGCGCACTGGAACCCGGAGACGTCACTGCGGAGCAGAGAGATTCCTATTGGCTGATTCAGACGCTCTATCGTGGCGTCACAATGCGGACGTTGGCCAATAAGCTTCAGAGTGAAACTTCCGCCTCTGGGCAACATCTTTTCTTTTCTTTTTCTTTTCTCCCCCTTTCCATTTCTTTCCTCATTCTGGGGGAAATTGGGGACTTGCAGCAACTGAAGGGAATGAAGTGAATCTGTATATTCCACACATTTTTACTCCAGTAATGTAGACATTTATCTGTCTGGCAGCCTGCATGGAAAGTTTCAGCACTCTGCGTCCAGGGCAGGAAGCAGTGAGCATGGATCTGTCAATCACACATGAGGACGGCCTCAACCGGGATCTTGGGTTCATGTCACACTATCTGTAACCCCCACGACTTGCCTGGACTTGCAAAATCTCACTAACTGTCCTGGCTAGAGACAATACACATCTCTTTAACCTGTGCTTAACCCTCTCTCCACTCACATTGTCTGTACCTTTAAGACTTGAATACCTGTAAAGACTCGCATTCCAACCATTATCTTGAAAATTGAGTTTGTGTCTCTGTGCCCTGTTTGTGAACAGAACTCCCACTCACCTGATGAAGGGGCAGCGCTCCAAAAGCCTGTGGCTTATGCTACCAAATAAACCTGTTGGACTTTAACCTGGTGTTGTGAGACTTCTTTCCGTGCTTACCCCAGTCCAACGCCGGCATCTCCACACTCTGAGTGGAAACAGAGAGAAGTAGGAGAGGCCGGAGGTGAGGAGAGAGATTTTATACATCTACAAATCAACAGGAACTTTGACAGAATTCAAAGATGTGCGGGTTAGGTTGATTGGCCATGCTAAAAATTGCCCCTCAGAGTCCTGAGATGCGTAGGTTAGAGGGATTAGTGGGTAAAATATGTAGGGATATGGGGGAAGGGCCTGGGTGGGATTGTGGTCGGTGCAGACTCGATGGGCCGAATGGCCTCCTTCTGCACTGTAGGGTTTTTATGATTTCTATGAATTTCCAAACCCTGTGAACATCATCAGCTCCAAGTTCCTCTCCAACTCACACACCATCCTGACTTGTCTGACATCCAGTACTGAAAGAACAGAAATTTATTTCATATAAATACTGGGAAGACTGAACCCATTGTGTTCAGTCCCCACTACAAACTCCACTCCCTCACCAACAACTTTATCTCTCCTCCTGGCAACTGTCTGAGGCTGAACCAGGCTGTTCACAACCAGGGTGAAATAGTTCATCCCAAGATGAGCTTCCAGCCACATGTCCACATCATCATCAAGACCACCTTCATTCATAGATGCATTAATAGTAATTAATTAACAATAATGAATAATAAAATACAGTGTGGAAGGAGGCCATTCAGCCCATTGAGCCTGCACCGACAACAATCCCATCCAGGCCCTAACCACATATTTACCTGTTAATCCCCCTGATACCAAGTGGCAATTTATCATGGCCAATCCGTCGAACCAGCACATCTTTGGACTGTGGAAGGAAACCGGAACACCCGGAGGAAACCCACACAGACACGGGGAGAATGTAGAAACTCTGCACAGACAATGACCCGAGGCTGGAATTGAACCCGGGTCCCTGGCGCTGTTAGGCAGCTGCACTAACCACTGTGCCACCGGGTCACATGTCAGTGTCATCGCCCGACTCCAGCCCAGTCTCAGCTCATCTGGAACCCTCACCCATTCCATTGTGACGTCACACTATCACCCATTCCATTGTGACATCACACTCGCACCCATTCCATTGTGATGTCACACTCTCACCCATTCCATTGTGATGTCACACTCACCCATTCCATTGTAACGTCACACCCTCACCCATTCCATTGTGACGTCAGGGCTTCACTCTCCGATCACAATCCCTGCCGGCCTCCCACATGCAGCCTCAATGGCGGCAGTCAGCCCGGGTCTAACACTACAAGCTGCCGCTCCATTTGGTACAAAGGGGGGGACCGGGAAGTTCATTTCCGGGGTTTGGGTTTGAACAACATGTTTACAAAGTCTCTCCACCCACCCGCCACATTTAAGATTCCCCGCACGCCGCCCTCTACCTCGGATTGATCTCGCTTCCGAGTAAAAACCATCCGTCTGTCCGTCGCCATTACCCGTACTGCGCATGCTTCAGGTCCCGCCCCTCGTTCACTCCGATTGGTTGGAGGACCAGCCGCTCCCGCTCGGTCCCCCAGTCCTGCCCCCTCTTCCTATTGGACCGGAGCTGCCGTCAATCAGTCCCCGGGCATTGTGATGTGGAGCATGCGCAGTGTCATTGCTGTCCTTGGCGCTTGTTTGTCCCGGAGAAGCGGAGTCAGCGTTAGGCGGTGGCTGGGAGGATTTGGAAACACTTTGTGGATCCGCAAACCCTTCAGAATCATTGTCAGCTCCCTGGTTTGCAGCTGCGGGGCTTCTCCCTCCCTCCCGGGAACAGGCCCAGGTTAACGGCCCCATCCTGGCTCAGCCACTGGAGGATGGTTCACATCAGAGGATGGGGGAGGGGGACAATAAATAAGAGGTTACACTTTGGCCTCAAATCAATGAGGACTCTGATCTCTGGGAAGGAAGGAAACCCTGGGAGGTGGGCGGGGAGGATTCACAAACACCCGCTGGAGGCCCCAACACCCCCAGTAAAAAGCTGCAGCTCCCGAGTTTGCAGCTTTTTCCCGGGAGGGAGTTGGGGAAGTTTTGTGGAGACAATTCCTGGCTGGTTCAGTTAGTGGTTCCTGGAGCTCAGAAACCCCGAGTTAGAATCCTGAACCCCACACTGGGTGGTTGTTTTATTAAATACGTTTTATTTATTCATCATCTGTTGAAGAAAATATTAATTTGTTTTGAAAAATCATTTTATAGCATTTGTGAAAATACCCATTAAAATAGCAATTCTCCCAAAGTATTTCATAGAATCCCTACAGTGCTGAAGGAGGTTATTCGGCCCATCGAGTCTGCACCAACAACAATCCCACCTCGGCCCTGTTCCCGTAACCCCACATATGTAACCTGCTAATCCCTCTAACCTACTCATCCCAGGACACGAAGAGGCAATTTAGCACGGCCAATGCACCTAACTGGCGCATCTTTGGATGATGGGAGGTAACCGGAGCATCTGGAGAAAACGCACGCCGACATGGGAAGAACGGGCAGACTCCACACAGACAGTGACCCAAGTTGGGAATCAAACCCAGGTCCCTGGAGCTGTGAGGCAGCAGTGCTAACCACTGTGCTGCCGTCATTGCTGATGAGAATTTTAATTTACTGACTTGGGAATTAGTTCTCGGGAATAGTCATTCTGAAAATGACCATGAGAATGTGTTTTTAATTTACCACAAAATGCCAGATTTCAGTTTGCATTTCAAAATTGAATTGAGAATGTCTGGGAGCAAATGGTAAAATGAGGTTTGAGACACCAGCTGCAATTATTTTCTGTGACTGATGATACCTTTGTGCCTGTGCAGGAGGTAATTCCCCTGCTGTTGTGGCACAAATAAAATGGAGCCTTTCCTCGGAACAGGCCCATGTTAATGGTCACTGTGGTGTTTCATTGGTGGGCAGAGCACATGTGACTATTGTGGTAACAACAGAGTCAGTGGGGCTGCACGTCCCCTGACTTGGAAGGAAAATAATTGACTCCTTGATTGTACTCTCAATCTGCACATGGTCTGGAGGACTGAATCCAGCTGGAGGGAGAGGGAGCTGAGCTCAGAGTGGAGATGGGGCAATGAGTTTGATTTCAGCTGAGGGACAAGAGAGAGTGTGTGGGATGGGGATTACAGCTCAAGATAAATAAGATGGAGAAATGTTTCGTGGAAACTGAAATTGTCAGTTCTGAAGTAGTTTTTTAAAACTCTTTTTGCAGGGAGCTACAAGAGGAGGATTCACAGACAGGAAACTCAAACTAAACTTCAGATCAAAGTCTGACAGAGCCATTCGATTCATCATGACCTGAATATGATTGCTTTTGACAGTGGAGGGAGAAATCATTCCCTGTTTTGTCAGTGGGAGAAAATTTCAAAATTCAATGTGACAGAAAAAGAACTGAGACACACATACACACACACACTCCAGTGAACTGACTGTGAATCGAGCTTTAACCAGTAACACAGCCTGAAAAACATCACACCATTCACAGTGGGGAGAAACCATACACATGGTGTATATGTGGATGAGGCTTCAACTAATCATCCAACCTGGAGAGACAGAAGGACACCAGCACCGTGGACAAACCGTGGAAATGTGAGGATTGTGGTAAAGGATTCAATCATCCATCCCGGTTGGAAACCCATCGACACGGTCACATTGGGGCTGGGAAAATGGAGAAACCATGGAAATGTGATGATTGTGGTAAAGGATTCAATTATCCATACTTGCTGGAAAACCATAGACACAGTCACACTGGAGAGAGGCCATTCATCTGTTCTGTGTGTGGGAAAGGATTCACTACCTCATCCCACCTGCTGTTACACCAGCGAATTCACACTGAGGAGAGGCCGTTCAGCTGCTCCACCTGTGGAAAGGGGTTCTCATGTTCATCCAACCTCAGTGCACATCAGCGAGTTCACACTGGGGAGAGATCGTTCACCTGCTCCTTGTGTGGGAAGGATTTTGCTGGGCCATCCGGTCTTTGGTCACACCAGCGAATTCGCACAGGAGAGAAGCCATTCACCTGTTCTGTGTGTGGTAAGAGATTCACTCTGTCATCTAACCTGCTGTCACACCAGCGAGTTCACACAGAGGAGAGACCGTTCAGCTGCACTTCCTGTGGAAAGAGGTTCAGGTCTTCATCCAACCTCAGTGCACACAAGCGAGTTCACACTGGGGAAAGGCCGTTCACCTGTTCCACGTGTGGGAGGGAATTCACCAATTCATCCGGCCTCCTGTCACATCAGTGAATTCACACTGAGGAGAAGCCATTTATTTGCACATACTGTGGAAAGAGTTTCAGGCAGTTATCAATCCTCACTGCACATCAACGCACTCACACTGGGGAGAGACCATTCACTTGCTCCATGTGTGGGAAGGGATTCACTCAGTCTGGCAGCCTGCATTTACACGAGCTCACCCACACTGGGGAGAGGCCATTCACCTGCTCTGTGTGTGGGAAGGGATACACTCGGTCATCCCACTTGCTGACACATCTGTAAGTTCACAATTGTCTGCAGGAGTTGGATTTTGCAGTTACTGCTGCTGTTAATCACATCCAGGATTGATAGTCTGACAATATTTGGTTTGTTTCTGCTGACATTAACAATCACTACAACTGGCTGAAGTTTAATGTTCTGAAATGTCACTGATTTTCAGGGTTGCTGTGTCCCTTTTTGAATGCACCATATGTGATTTTTTTAATTCAGGAACTCTCAACAGGACCCGGCACTGCACTGGCAAAGATATTCATAGTAAGAGATTGAACAACACCAGGTTAAAGTCCAACAGGTTTATTTGGTAGCAAATACCATTAGCTTTCGGAGCGCTGCTCCTTCGTCAGATGGAGTGGAAATCTGCTCTCAAGCAGGGCACAGAGACACGGAAATCAAGTTACAGAATACTGATTAGAATGCGAATCTCTACAGCCAGCCAGGTCTTAAAGATACAGACAATGTGAGTGGAGGGAGCATTAAGCACAGGTTAAAGAGATGGAGGGAGCATTAAGCACAGGTTAAAGAGATGTGTATTGTCTCCAGACAGGACAGCCAGTGAGATTTTGCAAGTCCAGGCAAGCTGTGGGGGTTACTGATAGTGTGATAAACCCAAGTTCCTGGTTTAGGCCGTCCTCATGTGCGGAACTTGGCTATCAGTTTCTGCTCAGCGACTCTGCGTTGTCGTGTGTCGTGAAGGCCACCTTGGAGAACGCTTACCCGAAGATCAGAGGCTGAATGCCCGTGACTGCTGAAGTGCTCCCCCACATGAGGAGAACAGTCTTGCCTGGTGATTGTCGAGCGGTGTTCATTCATCCGTTGTCATCGCGTCTGCATGGTGCTGGCAGCTAATTAGTGGAAAGTATCACTCGTGTAACCACGACATAGTTTCAGAATGAAACAGATTAGTGTTCCCTCTGTATTGTGCAGCCTTGTGATTGTGCTAAAGGCCATCACTTTCCGATCTGAAAAGTGCCTGGGTCAAGGTCAAATTACCCCAGAAAGGGACATTTTCTCTCAAATCTGAAGCAACAGGTTAAACAAATCATTTCACACTGAAACACATCTTCAACGTTGCGCTAGTTTGTTCAGTTACACACTTGGTTGTCACGTGACTCTGGTTGGCGCATTCCTGAGCCTCATTGGAGGGATTCCTCACATGAGCCGAGTTTGAGGAGAGTATCTCTGGCCTCCAGTGATGCAGGCGCTGAATCTATTCCTGGAAAAAACACGTTTGGAATATTGTGATAATGCTGTCTGAATCCATCAGGACAATTTTGGATTCAAGTATGGGGGCGATAATGTTCACTGTTTTATATTTTGGTCTGGGGGGGATAATGTTCACTGTTTTATATTCGGGTCTGGGGGGGATAATGTTCACTGTTTTATATTCGGGTCTGGGGGGGATAATGTTCACTGTTTTATATTCGGGTCTGGGGGATAATGTTCACTGTTTTATATTCGGGTCTGGGGGGGATAATGTTCACTGTTTTATATTTGGGTCTGGGGGGGATAATGTTCATTGTTTTATATTTGAGTCTGGCGGGGATAATGTTCACTGTTTTATATTCGGGTCCGGGGGGGATAATGTTCACTGTTTTATATTCGGGTCTGGGCGATAATGTTCACTGTTTTCTATTCGGGTCTGGGGGGGATAATGTTCACTGTTTTATATTTAGGTCTGGGGAATAATGTTCACTGTTTTATATTCGGGTCTGGGGGGGATAATGTTCACTGTTTTATATTCGGGTCTGGGGGGATAATGTTCACTGTTTTATATTCGGGTCTGGGTGATAATGTTCACTGTTTTATATTCGGGTCTGGGAGATAATGTTCACTGTTTTATATTCGGGTCTGGGGGGGATAATGTTCACTGTTTTATATTCGGGTCTGGGGGGATAATGTTCACTGTTTTATATTTGGGTCTGGGGAAGAATGTTCACTGTTTTATATTCGGGTCTGCGGGGGGGGATAATGTTCACTGTTTTATATTCGGGTCTGGGGGGATAATGTTCACTGTTTTATATTCGGGTCTGGGGGGGATAATGTTCACTGTTTTATATTCGGGTCTGGGGGATAATGTTCACTGTTTTATATTCGGGTCTGGGAGATAATGTTCACTGTTTTATATTCGGGTCTGGGGGGGATAATGTTCACTGTTTTATATTCGGGTCTGGGGGATAATGTTCACTATTTTATATTTGGGTCTGGGGAAGAATGTTCACTGTTTTATATTCGGGTCTGCGGGGGGGGGATAATGTTCACTGTTTTATATTCGGGTCTGGGGGGGATAATGTTCACTGTTTCATATTCGGGTCTGGGGGATAATGTTCACTGTTTTATATTCGGGGTTGGGGGGGATAATGTTCACTGTTTTATATTCGGGTCTGGGGGGATAATGTTCACTGTTTTATATTTGGGTCTGGGGAAGAATGTTCACTGTTTTATATTCGGGTCTGCGGGGGGGGATAATGTTCACTGTTTTATATTTGGGTCTGGGGGGGATAATGTTCACTGTTTTATATTCGGGTCTGGGGGGATAATGTTCACTGTTTTATATTCGGGTCTGGGGGGGATAATGTTCACTGTTTTATATTCGGGTCTGGGGGATAATGTTCACTGTTTTATATTCGGGTCTGGGGGGGATAATGTTCACTGTTTTATATTCGGGTCTGGAGGATAATGTTCACTGTTTTATATTCGGGTCTGGGGGATAATGTTCAGTTTTATATTCGGGTCTGGGGGGATAATGTTCACTGTTTTATATTCGGGTCTGGGGGATAATGTTCACTATTTTATATTTGGGTCTGGGGGATAATGTTCACTGTTTTATATTCGGGTCTGGGGGATAATGTTCACTGTTTTATATTCGGGTCTGGGGGGGATAATGTTCACTGTTTTATATTCGGGTCTGGGGGGGATAATGTTCACTGTTTTATATTCGGGTCTGGGGGATAATGTTCACTGTTTTATATTCGGGTCTGGGGGGAATAATGTTCACTGTTTTATATTCGGGTCTGGGGGATAATGTTCACTGTTTTATATTCGGGTCTGGGGGTGATAATGTTCACTGTTTTATATTCGGGTCTGGGGGGAATAATGTTCACTGTTTTATATTCGGGTCTGGGGGGGATAATGTTCACTGTTTTATATTCGGGTCTGGGGGGGGTAATGTTCACTGTTTTATATTCGGGTCTGGGGGGATAATGTTCACTGTTTTATATTCGGGTCTGGGGGATAATGTTCACTGTTTTATATTCGGGTCTGGGGGGGATAATGTTCACTGTTTTATATTCGGGTCTGGGGGATAATGTTCACTATTTTATATTTGGGTCTGGGGAAGAATGCTCACTGTTTTATATTCGGGTCTGGGAGATAATGTTCACTGTTTTATATTCGGGTCTGAGGGGGATAATGTTCACTGTTTTATATTCGGGTCTGGGAGATAATGTTCACTGTTTTATATTCGGGTCTGGCAGATAATGTTCACTGTTTTATATTTGGGTCTGGGGGGGATAATGTTCACTGTTTTATATTCGGGTCTGGGGGGATAATGTTCACTGTTTTATATTCGGGTCTGGGAGATAATGTTCACTGTTTTATATTCGGGTCTGGGGGGGATAATGTTCACTGTTTTATATTCGGGTCTGGGGGATAATGTTCACTGTTTTATATTCGGGTCTGGGGGGGATAATGTTCACTGTTTTATATTCGGGTCTGGGGGATAATGTTCACTGTTTTATATTCGGGTCTGGGGGGGATAATGTTCACTGTTTTATATTCGGGTCTGGGGGATAATGTTCACTGTTTTATATTCGGGTCTGGGGGGGATAATGTTCACTGTTTTATATTCGGGTCTGGGAGATAATGTTCACAGTTTTATATTCGGGTCTGGGGGGGATAATGTTCACTGTTTTATATTCGGGTCTGGGGGGATAATGTTCACTGTTTTATATTCGGGTCTGGGGGATAATGTTCACTGTTTTATATTCGGGTCTGGGGGATAATGTTCACTGTTTTATATTCGGGTCTGGGAGGGATAATGTTCACTGTTTTATATTCGGGTCTGGGGGGGATAATGTTCACTGTTTTATATTCGGGTCTGGGGGATAATGTTCACTGTTTTATATTCGGGTCTGGGGGGGATAATGTTCACTGTTTTATATTCGGGTCTGGGGGATAATGTTCACTGTTTTATATTCGGGTCTGGGGGGGATAATGTTCACTGTTTTATATTCGGGTCTGGGAGATAATGTTCACAGTTTTATATTCGGGTCTGGGGGGGATAATGTTCACTGTTTTATATTCGGGTCTGGGGGGATAATGTTCACTGTTTTATATTCGGGTCTGGGGGATAATGTTCACTGTTTTATATTCGGGTCTGGGGGATAATGTTCACTGTTTTATATTCGGGTCTGGGAGGGATAATGTTCACTGTTTTATATTCGGGTCTGGGGGGGATAATGTTCACTGTTTTATATTCGGGTCTGGAGGGGATAATGTTCACTGTTTTATATTCGGGTCTGGGGGATAATGTTCACTGTTTTATATTCGGGTCTGGGGGGGATAATGTTCACTGTTTTATATTCGGGTCTGGGGGGGATAATGTTCGCTGTTTTATATTCGGGTCTGGGGGGAGAATGTTCACTGTTTTATATTCGGGTCTGGGGGGGATAATGTTCACTGTTTTATATTCGGGTCTGGGGGGATAATGTTCGCTGTTTTATATTCGGGTCTGGGGGATAATGTTCACTGTTTTATATTCGGGTCTGGGGGAGAATGTTCACTGTTTTATATTTGGGTCTGGGGGGGGATAATGTTCACTGTTTTATATTCGGGTCTGGGGGGAGAATGTTCACTGTTTTATATTCGGGTCTGGGGGGATAATGTTCGCTGTTTTATATTCGGGTCTGGGGGATAATGTTCACTGTTTTATATTTGGGTCTGGGGGAGAATGTTCACTATTTTATATTTGGGTCTGGGGGGGATAATGTTCACTGTTTTATATTCGGGTCTGGGGGGGATAATGTTCACTGTTTTATATTCGGGTCTGGGGGATAATGTTCACTGTTTTATATTTGGGTCTGGGGGATAATGTTCACTGTTTTATATTTGGGTCTGGGAGATAATGTTCACTGTTTTATATTCGGGTCTGGGGGGGATAATGTTCACTGTTTTATATTCGGGTCTGGGGGGGATAATGTTCACTGTTTTATATTCGGGTCTGGGGGGGATAATGTTCACTGTCTGGGGTTTGTGAGCTCGGGTTTATTCTGCCGACGGTGCATTCTCGGTTGTCAGAGCTCTCATTAAAAGCCCTAATTTCCAGTCAGTGACTGAGTTGTCTCTGATGGGATGGAGAATCAGAGTGGGGGTAATGTGCTTCATGGACAGCGATGGGTTGGAATGAGTATAAAATAAACCCGGACTACACCAGGTAATTGTGAGAATATTAAAACCATCACAAAAAAATCATAGCACCATGTTGGAAAACAGAATACTTTGGCTCAATCTTTGATCAATTTTGTTTGATTCAATATTTTGAGTGGCTTGTTGGATTGCTGGTTATTTTCTAACGGCAGCTCAGCACCATCATTTTGACCATAAACTCGGCCCTGGCGACTGCTGCATTTTTCCAGCACCTTCTGTTTTAATTCTAAGTGGAACCTTAATATCTGCTTAGTACACAGGCCAATTTATCTTTCTGGGGTGAGTGTGTCTGAGAGGTATGCAACTGGAAAACATTTTCCATTCACCTCCTGCATTGCTGCAGTATATATAGATTGTTCTCACTCTGCCAGCAGGGCTGTGGGATTAATTGGATAGATCTTAAAGACAGCCCGACTGGGCAGGATGAGCCAAATGGTTTCCATCTGTGATGTATCATTCCATAAAACAGAATATCCAGCATCAGGAGAAAGAAAGTGAAAGAAACCAGTCTCTGTGGGATTTACCCAACCAGTGTGAGCACCTTCAGGAGAGCAAAGAGAGGGGAGGAAACCAGTGGGAAAAGTTTTAAAAACTCGGGGTATTCCCACAGGAGAACACTGGTTTAAATCAATTTTATAAATGGAGAATGGCAGCGCACAAATTCCGAGGAATGCATTTAAAAAAATTATTTGATCTTAATTGCACAAGATAATTTTCTATTATTGTCTTTGACAATGACGCCGTTAATTCCCAGGTGCCCCTGCGGGTATGAAAGTGTCCTATTCATTCCACAGGAGTCCATTGCGCAGGCGCAATGCTATATCTGGAGCGTGCGCAGTGCCACTTTGCTCGGAGCCCTGTGAGTGCGGGAGCTGCTTTTTTCAACGGGTGAGTCGGTGGCGCTGCGGGAGAAATGGAGCCGGGAGTCGGGGGAGGGAGGGAGCTATGGCTTCACAAACATCCGCTGTAGGCCGCACGGCCCGAATAAGACCCTGCAGGTCCTGGGTTTACAGCTCCAAGGCTTTTATCTCGGGAACAGGCCCCGGTTATCGGCCGCCATCTTGTTTCAGCGGGGAAGGAGAGCGCATGCGCTGCTGTCGGTGGCGGGTCACAATGGGCGTGGTTTCAGGGGCTGGTTCAGAACCTCTGTCTTCAGAGGGACAATAGAATCATAGAAACCCTACAGCACAGAAAGAGGCCATTCGGCCCATCGAGTCTGCACCGACCACAATCCCACCCAGGCCCTACCCCCATATCCCTACATATTTTACCCGCTAATCCCTCTAATCTACGCATTCCAGGACACTAAGGGGCAATTTTTTTAGCATAGCCAATCAACCTAACCCGCACATCTTTGGACTGTGGGAGGAAACTGGAGCACCCGGAGGAAACCCACACAGAGAGGGTCGGGATGGCGACCTCCTTGTGAACCTGCTCCTGGGCCTGGCAAAGCGCGCCATTTATCGGTCCAGGCAGCAGGCGATCGAGGGGGCCATCCACCCTGACTGTCTGCCCCTCTACTGTGGCTACGTTCGCGGCCAGGTGTCCCTGGAGAGGGAACATGCGATGTCCATGGGTGCGCTTGACGCCTTCCGCCCCCGCTGGGCACTGCAGGGGTTGGGGTGCATTATTGACCCTGATAATCACATTATGATTTGATGTTTTTAAGTTTCCTTTGTACTTTGATTTTTGTTTGGGCTGCTCCCCCTCCTTTTGGGGAGCTGCCCCTTTTACTTTGTCCTGATTTAACTTGAGTTTGTTTATTTGGTTTGACCTTAAAAAAGGCCAACATCTGTGAGTAAAACACTTTTTCTTTTCTCCCCCTTTCCATTTCTTTTCTCATTCTGGGGGATATTGGGGACTTGCAGCAACTGAAGGGAAAGGAAGTGAATCCAGTTGGTATGTTCCACACATAGTTAGTCCAGTCAGATAGACATATATCTGTCTGGCAGCCTGCATGGAGATTTCCAGCTCTCTCTGTCCAGGACAGGAAGCAGTGAGCATGGATCTGTCAATCAGCCTCAATCAGCACCGACAGGAGAATTGGGAGGGTGAATATTAGATACAGCAGAGTGAGAATGGAGGGAGAGTGTGTGGGATGGAGATTTACAGCTCTTAGGGAATGAGAGAGGAAATAATGTTCCATAGAAACTAGAACTGTCTGTTCTGAATTTCTATCCTGTACTGACAGTGATAACCTTTGTAAACTCCTTTTACAGGACATCAGAAGTTGAGGATTTTACAGACAGAAATCTCAAACCAAACATCACATCAACATCAACAGAGTCACTCAATTCATCGGGACCTGAATATCTTCGGTCTTTGAATCCAGAAGGAGAAATGTTTCTCTGTTCTATCGGCTTCAGCAGTCTTTAAGCATCATTGTGACTGGAACAGGACTGACACACACACACACACACACACACACACAGACACACAAAATCAACTGAGATTTTCCCATGCAGTGACTGTGGAAAGAGCCTCCCAGTTACACAGCCTGAAAAAATATTGCACCATCACAGCAGGGCACTATAATCTTGTTCTGTGTGAGACTTCAACTGATGGTCAAACCTGGAGCAACACAAGGACACCTGCAACATGGATAAACCGTGGAAATGTGGGGACTGTGGGAAGGGTTGCAAAACCCCCTCTGAGCTGCAAATTCATCGACGTATTCACACTGGAGAGAAGCCGTACACCTGTTCTGTGTGTGGGAAGGGATTCACTCGGTTATATCATCTGCAGCGACATCGGCTGGTTCACACTGGAGAAAGAGCATTCATCTGCTTTGAGTGTGGGAACGGATTCGCTCATTTACCCGATCTGCAGAGACACCAGCGCGTTCACACTGGAGAGAGACCATTCATCTGCTTGGTGTGTGGGAAAGGATTTATGCAGTTATCCAATCTGTCAAAACACAAAGTCACTCACAGCAATGAGAAACCCTTTAAATGCTCTGACTGTGGAAATGGTTTCAAAAGCTCTCGGGAACTGACGATCCACCAGCGGATTCACACTGGGGAGAGACCGTTCAGCTGCTCTCACTGCACAAAGACATTTAGAACATCATCCCACCTGCGGGAGCACCAGCGAATTCACACCAGGGAGAGACCGTTCACCTGCTCTGTGTGTGGGAAGGGATTCACTCATTCATCCAGCCTGCTGAGTCACAATCTCACTCACACCCAGGAGAGACCCTTTAAATGCTCTGACTGTGGCAGTGGTTTCAAAAGTTCTCGGGATCTGGTTATCCACCAGCGCACTCACACTGAGGAGAGACCGTTCAGTTGCTCTCACTGCACAAAGAAATTTAGAACATCGTCCAGCCTGCGGGAGCACCAGCGAGTTCACACTGGGGAGAGACCGTTCACCTGCTGTTTGTGTGGGAAGGGATTCACTCAGTCATCCAGCCTGCGGAGACACCAGCGAGTTCACAAATGATGACAGGGGTTGGATGCTGCTATTAATCACATCCAGGACTGAACCATGTTCATTCTGACAGTTGGTGAAGTGGGAGGGTCGGAGGGTTTCTTTCTGCTGGACTGGCCGGTCTCACGACTTTGCTTTTTTGAGCCTGGGAGAGCACATTTCCACTGAAATGATCCACAAAAGCTGATGAAGGACATTTATTTATCCTGGATAATAAATAATATTTTTCCTACCACCACAGGTAGATCTGAAATAAATACAGAAAGGACTGGAAAAATGCATTAGGTCTGGCAACATTTATGGAGAGAGAAACAGTGTTAATATTTCACACTACTGGATTGGGAATCAATCTAGTAAACCTCCTCTGAACTGCTTCCATGGTATTTATGAAATGGGACAGCACGGCAGCACAGTGGTTAGCACTGCTGCATCATAACACCAGGGACCCAGGTTCAATTCCAGCCCGGGTCACTGTCTGTGTGGAGTTTGCACATTCTCTGCGTGGGTTTCACCCGGGTGTTCCGGTTTCCTCCCACAGTCCAAAGATGTGTGGGTTAGGTTGATTGGCTATGCGAAATTGACCTTTAGTGTCAGGCGGACTGGCTGGAGTAAATGCATGTGGTTATGGGAATAGGGCCTGGATGGGATGGTGTTTGGTACAGACTCGATGGACAGAACGGCCTCTGTCTGTACTGTAGGGATTCTCCAATCCTTTGTTTAATAGGAGACAAAAACTGCAGCCACTATTCAAGATGCAGTTTCAGCAACGCCCTGTATAACTGAAGCAGAACATCTTTACTTCAATGTTCAATTTCTCTCAGAATAAAGGATTGCATTCCATATGTAAGAATTTTGATTTGTTTGAACTAAGATTTATGGGGTTCACTTGTTTACAACAACCTCCCTAATCATAACTCACCCAGGTTCCAGTGACTTAACCATATGGCAAGAAAGAACACTTTAAATGGTGAATTCAGAAAGTTTATTCACCATTAAAAATGTAACAAGTCAGAAAGATAAAAAAGCAAAGTATCGATCAACAGTAAAGGAGAAAGCTTAACTTTAACTTCTCTCCATCCCTCTCAGACCAGGACATGAAGTGGTGGCTCTGAGAACATGGATAACTTGTAAAATCAACAGCTCCCAACACCTCTCTGTAGGACACAGTGGTTCGCACTGCTGCCTCACAGCGCCAGAGACCCGGGTTTGAGTTCCGCCTTGGGTCACTGTCTGTACAGAGTCTGCAAATTCCCCCCCTGTCTGTGTGGGTTTTCTCCCACAGACCGAAGGACTTGCTGGTTAGGTACATTGAGCATGCTAACTTCTCCCTGAGTTTACCCGAACAGGCGCCAGAGTGGCGACTGGGGGATTTTCAGAGTAACTTCATTGCAGTGTGAATGTGTGACACTAATAAATAAACTTAAAAAAAACCTTGAATTTTTGAAAACTTTTGCCAAATTGGTTTCTTGAATCCCCTTTTTTATACTTTCAGAATGTAGAAAGCCCAGCTCAGCCAATTGTTGGGAATTAGCCAATTGGTCGATAACTTGTCAATAATGAAACTGGTTTGGTTTTTAGCTAGTTGCACATTGTCTGAATTTTAAGACAATTCTTTCTCTCAAACGATATCTCTTAGCTTGGGGTAGCCTGAGTGTCGACCAATAATTGGTTAACATCAGTCATTCAATGTTGAGACATCTTGAACAGGAGCCGATTCATTCCCTCCAGTCAAGGTTAACAAAGTATTAAAGTTTATTTATTACTGTCACAAGTAGGCTGACATTAACACTGCAATGAAGTTACTGTGAAAATCCCTTAGTTGCCACACTCTGGCGTCTGATCGGATGCACTGATTGAGAATTCAACATGGCCAATCCACCTAACCCACACGTCTTTTGGACTGTGGGAACAAACTGGAGCACCCGGAGGAAACCCACGCAGACACGGAGAGAACGTGCAGACTCCGCATAGTCACCCAAGCCAGGAATCGAACCCAGGTCCCTGGCACTGTGAGGCAGCAGTGCTAACCACTGTGGCACCGTGCCACGCTAACAAGTCTTGTCTGTTTTTTTCTATTCTGTTGTCCTCAGAAGGGAACGTCTTATAATCCCCACAACATTTTTACCATTCTTAATGTTTATAATTCTGAAAGTTATAAACTTTTGTGTTCAAATTTACATTTCCAGCCTTTCTAACATCTGTATTAATGAATCATTTATTCTTTAATTGTCTCTCAATTCAGGCTGTCCATTTAACTAATCTCCTGCTTTACAATTGTGGGAACTTCAGTCCACAGATAAGGGAGTCAAATGCATTGTTAAAAGCAGAATGTTCTTTATATAAATAAATAACAACGTTTAAAAATCATTGGCAAACAAAAGGAAACAGGAGCATTGGAACCAGCCTGGACTTGCAGACTGAAACCCCGCCCAAAGCCCGCATGTGCTCAGAAGGGAGAAAGGTTGAGAAGAACACTCTGTAACACTTCTCCTCCCCTTAAATTTCAATCCCCCATCAGGACAGAAATACAACAAAGTAATGTCTTTAACAATACGGAAGTCTGTCAGGAGCTTTGTGGTTGCATTGCAACCTGTACAATACCACTGGTAAATCTTGTAATGGTGTTTCTGGAATGGGAGGTGAAGAGGTAGTTTGAGAATCTGTACATGAACATTCCTCTTCCACTCCCACAGCAGAGTCAACTGGCAAAGCTGGAACCATTTCCTGGTGAACATCCACAGCAGCATGACCCTCTGCCATGTTCTCAGTAATGGTTGCTGATTCTGAAACTGTTCCTGACTCGGGGTCACACCGCAAGTGAATATGGTCTTGGTGGCTATGCTTAAAATTTCCACATTGAACTGGTTCCCATGAATCCTCAATTATAAAGCAAAATAGACATAAGTTTCTGGGCGATTTAAAAACAAATGAACTGTCTGCTGAAAGGGTTAACTTTTCTACAGAACCTAAAGGGGTGGGGAGTGAGCAGAAAAAACATGGCACACAATTACGTCACTTTACATAATTTTTAAAATCTTCTCGAACAACAAAACAAACTTAATTTTAAACTTCATCGATTATTCTTTTTGTTTTCTTCCTCAACCGAATAATTTTAATTTGATCAGTTTTTGTTTGGGATGGGTCACTTCTGTTCTTTATAAACTGATTCACTCGTTTTGTTAGTTCTACATGAGAATCAGAACCCAGCCTTTATCATCCTTATCCTTTTTCTCCCTTTGCCACCACTCCCTCTGTTTTGCGGGAGGGTCGTGGGGATTCCAATCAGAACTAATCATTTTATCATAACAGTAAAATACTGCGGATTCTGGAATCTGAAACAAAAATAGAAAATGCTGGAAAGTCTCAGCAGATCCGACAGCTTCTGTGGAGAGAGAATAGAGCCAATGTTTCCAGTCTGGGTGACCCTTCATAAGAGCTCTTCTGAAGTGTCATCCAGACTCAAAACATTGGCTCTATTCTCTTATCATTGTATCGATAAGTTTCTTACTGTTAGTTTCCAAATGGCAGGTAAGAGACCCATCAGGTCCCCACTCGAGCTCTGATTTTTCACTGGCCATGCTTGGATAGGATTATAAACATTAGAATCTACTCTCAGAGGTCCGCTTTTCAATCCAGTGCTACTTGGAGTATACCGTCACTTCACCGACTATCAGGTCATAAATGTATGATAAAATAATTCAAATAATGCCTGGGAACGCTTTGAACCAACTACCTATCATCGTTCGTTGATTGGTCAGACCCCCTTTTTACAGATTCAAGTATCTCAGCCGCTGAACACCAGCCGATCCTGGAATAAGTTTAATTCTAATTCATTCTGAGTAAATATTCTCACCAGGTCCTCTGTCGGGGCCCTGCTAAGCAGCTTTAATGGTCCGTGATTGCAGAAACTGAACAGTCACACGAATGTGGTCAAGATAGTCCAGTCCCAGAATGCCTCACATTCAATCTGCAGTCCTTCAATTATAACAGAATATGTGGCTGTCTGTAGCTGCCTCGGCCACGATCAGCGCCAACACTGCCTTCCTGAACTGTTACAATGCCTGAGGTGTAAGTACACCCACAGTGCTGTTAGGGAGGGATTTCCAGCTACACATTCCAGACTTTCACTAACTGTAGGTGGATACCAGATTGATATATTCCATTCATCCACAGCCAAGGTGAGTTATTTCTTTATTGTCCAGGAAAGTATATTCACAATATCTTTAAAACAGAAATTAAACATTCCCATTTAATTTCAGGTATTAACATATTCTGTGAGTTTGTTCTTTATTGTCGATGTCAGGCTGGGGTTGTTTCCCTTGGAGCAAAGGAGGTTGAGGGGAGATTTGATGGAGGTGGACAAGATTCTGACAGGTTTAGATAAGGTGGACAAAGAAAAGCTGTTCCCATTAGCTGAAGGGACAAGGATGAGGGGGACACAGATTTATGGTTTTGGGTCAGAGAGGAAGGGGGGATGTGAGGAAGAATATTCTGATGCAGCGAATGGTAATGACCTGGAACTCGCTGCCTACGAGGGTGGAGGAAGTGGAGACAATAAACAATTACAAAGGAAATTGGATGAACATTTGGGGGGTTTCAAACAGAAATGCTGACTAAATATCTCTTAACCTCCGAGCACCAGCCACTGGAGGCAAAGTCGTGAGACCTGCCAGTCCAGCAGAAAGAAACCCTCTGACCCTCCCCATTGACCAACTGTGAGAATGAACAAAATGCAGTCCTGGATGTAATTGAGAGCAGAAACAATAACAGCAGAATCCAACCCCTGGAGTTTGTTGGTGTCTCAGCAGGTGGGATGAGACTCTGAATCCCTCCCCACACTGAGAGCAGGTGAACGGCCTCTCCCCAGTGTGAACTCGCTGGTGTTTCTGCAGCCTGGAAGAGTTTGTGAATCCCTTCCCACGCTGAGAGCAGGTGAACGGCCTCTCTCCATTGTGAACTCGCTGGTGTTTCTGCAGGGTGGTTGAACGAGTGAATCTCTTCCCACACTGAGAGCAGGTGAACCGCCTCTCCCCAGTGTGAACTCGCTGGTGTCTCTGCTGGTTGGATAACTGACTGAATCTCTTCCCACACACAGAGTAGGTGAAGGGCCTCTCCCCAGTGTGAATTAGTTGGTGTGTCCGCAGTTCGGATGACTGAGTGAATCCCTTTCCACACACACAGCAGCTGAAGGGCCTCTCCCCAGTGTGACTGCGTCGATGAATTTCCAGCCGAGATGGGCACATGTATCCCTTCCCATAGTCCCCACATTTCCACGGTTTCTCCATGGTGCGGGTGTCCTTGTGACTCTGTAGTTTAAACAATCAGTTAAATCTCACACAGAACACGGGTACAATCTCTCCCCGCTGTGAATGCTGCGATGTATTTTCAAGCTGTGTAACTGGTTAAAGCTCTTTCCACTGTGCACTGGAGCACTCTGACTCAGGTGTGTGTGTGTGTGTCTTGCGGATTTTCCAGTCACACAGATGCTTAAAATCTTCAGAAGCAGACAGAACAGAGAAACATTTCCCCTTCTAGATTCAAAGGTCAGTGATATTCAGGTCCCGATGAATTGAGCGATCCTGTCAGATGTTGATGTGACATTTGGTTTGAGATTTCTGTCTGTAAGTTCTCACCTTCTGATATTCTGTAAAAGGAATTTACAAAAGTCATCAGTGTCAGTACAGGATAGAAATTCAGAACAGACAATTCTAGTTTCTATGAAACATTCTTTTCTCTCTCATTCCCCAAAAGCTGTAAATCTCCATCCCACACACTCTCCCTCCATTCTCACTCTGCTGTATCTAATATTCACCCTCCCAATTCTCCTGAAGGTGCTGATTGAGGCAGATTGACAGATCCATGCTCACTGCTTCCTGTCCTGGACACAGAGAGCTGGAAATCTCCATGCAGGCTGCCAGACAGATATATGTCTATCTGACTGGACTAACAATGTGTGGAATGTACCGACTGGACTCACTTCCTTTCCCTTCAGTGGCTAAGGATGGACAAGTCACCAGGACCCAATGAACTGCACGCTAGCTTTTTAATGGAGGTTGCTGAAGGGATAGTGGAGAATTCTGTTGAAATTTTTCGTAACTTGCTAGATTCCGGGAAAGTATCGGAAGATTGGCAATCAGCCAATGTGACTACCTTGGTCAAAAAAGGAGAAAGGCAGAAGGCAGGGAACTATAGGCCAGTTAATTTAACATCTATTATTGGCAAGACGCTGGAGTCAATAATCAAAGAGCAAATAGCCAATCATTTAGGAAAGCTGAATATAATCAAACCTCGTCAACATGGTTCTATGAAAGATAAATCATGTTTGACAAATTTGCTTGAATTGTTTGAGGTTGTAAGAAGGAGGGTAGATCGAGAGAAATCTGTGCTTGTAGTTTATTTAAAAAGGGCGCCACAGCAGCACAGTGGTTAGCACTGCTGCTTCACAGTGCCAGGGACCCGGGTTCAATCCCGGCCTTGGGTGACAGTCTGTGTGGCGTATGCGCATTCTCTCCATGTCTGTGTGGATTTCTGAGTTCTCCAGGTTCTTCCCACAGTCCAAAGATGTGCGGGTTAGATTGAATGACCATGCTAAATTGCCCCTTTGTGTCCCAATAGATGTGGATTAGTGGGGTAAAAATGTAGGGCTACAGGAATCGGGCCTGGGAAAGATGAGTCGAGCGTTGGGGAAGATGCAATAAAGTCACCCCTGTCTTCAAAACCTGGCAAATGGAGTTTAAAGTGGGGAAGTGTGAGGTCATGTATTTCAGTAGGAGGAATCAACAGGAAGATTATCTAAATGGGGAGAGGCTGCCGGTGAGTGAAGTACAGAGGGACCTTGGTGTTCTTGTGCATGAATCGGGCGGCACGGTAGCACAGACGGGCGACACGGTAGCACAGTGGTTAGCACTGCTGCTTCACAGCTCCAGGGTCCCGGGTTCGATTCCCGGCTCGGGTCACTGTCTGTGTGGAGTTTGCACATTCTCCTCGTGTCTGCGTGGGTTTCCTCCGGGTGCTCCGGTTTCCTCCCACAGTCCAAAGATGTGTGGGTTAGGTTGATTGGCCAGGTTAAAAATTGCCTCACAGTCCTGGGATGCGTAGGTTAGAGGGATTAGCAGGTAAATATGTGGGGGTAGGGCCTGGGTGGGATTGTGGTCGGTGCAGACTCGATGGGCCAAATGGCCTCCTTCTGCACTGTAGGGTTTCTATGATTTCTAGGTCACATTCAGTCTGTTTCTCTCTATGAATCACAAAAAGCGAGCAGGCAGGTCCCACACGAGTTAAGAAGGAAAATGGCATTTTGGCTTTTATTGCAAAGGGGTTGGAGTTTAAAAACAGGGAGGTTTTGTTGCAACTGTACAGTGTGTTGGTGATGCCTCACCTGGAATAGTGCATACAGTTTTGATCCCCTTATCTAAACAAGGATATAGTAATATTGGACATAGTCCAAAGGAAATTCACCAGGCTAATTCCTGGGATAGGAGGGTTGTCCTATCACGAGGGAGTAAATTGTCAAGGTCTGTGTTCCTTGAAGTTTTGAAGACAAAGGAGTTATTGAAACATTTCAGATCCTGAGGGGGCTTGACAGGGTAGATGGTGAGATATTTTCAAACAAAATAAAGGGTCAGTCATTTAAAACTGAGGTGTGCAGGAATTTCTTCTCACAGAGGATGATGAAGCTCTGGAATTCTCTGCCCCAAAGGGTGGTGGAGGCTGGATCGTTAGAAGTATTTAAAGTGGAGGTGGATACATATTTGATAGATCGGGGAATAGAGGGCTATGGGGAAATGGCACAGTAAAGGAGTTGAAACCAGCATCAGTCAGCTATGGTCGGATTGAATGGCGGGACAGGCTTCAAGGGCCTGGTGGCCGCTCCTGCTTCTATTTCTCGTGATCAGTTGCTGCAAGTCAACAATTTCTCCCAGAATGAGAAACAAAATGGAAAGGGGGAGAAAAGAAACTGTTTTACTCACAGATGTTGAAGACAGAAGGAAGTTTGAGCCTGTCTGAAGCTCAATCTTCATTCAGAGAGAAGCAGCAGCAGCTTTGCTGGGCAGGAGTGAGCAGCTGAACAAGCTCATTGTGCAACTTCCGCATTCAGACAATGGGGGAGCTCTGATTGGCTGGAGGACCCGAGTACTGCCGGTCCTCCAGAGTTCCCATTGGTCAATCCCACGCAGACAGACAATGAGGGGCGGAGCCCCACGTGGGGGTGGGCGGGACTTTGTCCTCCAGCCACGCTGAGCTGTTGTCCAATGGGAAAGGCTGGAAGACCCGGACAGACAATGGTCAGTGCGCCGGCTGTGTCCCGGGCCCCGCCCCACACCCGCACATGCGCATTCCCCCAAAACCCGCACATGCGCATTTCTGATTCACTTCCGCTCACCAGCTCTGGCCAATAGGAAGACTTGGAGGACCGGAAAGACCGTGGTCCTCCAGCCAATCAGAGCGCAGGCTTTGTGTGAATGAAGATTGAGCTTCAGACAGACTCAAACTTCCTTCAGTCTCAACCTAAAAGAGGCCAACATCTGTGAGTAAAACACTTTCTTTTCTCATTCTGGGGGTAATTGGAGAATTGCAACAACTGAAGGGAAAGGAAGTGAATCCAGGGAGGGTGCAGACTCAGGAAAGGTTGGCCCAGGTCCCTCTCTCTCTTAAAGAAATTTAAGAGAAACATAGAAGATAGGAGCAGGAGGAAGCCATTTGGCCCTTCGAGCCTGCTCTGCCATTCATTAAGATCATGGATGATCAAGCAACTCAATAGTCTAATCCTGCTTTCTCCCCATAACCTGTGATCCCATTTGCCCCAAGTGCAAAGGATATTTACCAGGCTGATTCAGGGAATGGCGGGACTGATGTATGAGGCGCTTTTGAATACATTCAATGTTTTGGCATCAATTACTTCCTGTGGTCATGAATTCCACAGGCTCACCACTCTTTGGGTGAAGAAATGTCTCCTCACCTCCGTCCTAAATGGTCTACCCTGAATCCTCAGACTGTGATCCTTGGTTCTGGACTCCCCCACCATCAGAAACATCCTCCCTGCATCTATCCTGTCTCGACCTGTTAGAATTTTATAAGTCTCTGTGAGATCCCCCCTCATTCATCTGAACTCCAACGAAAACCATCCTAACCTCGTCAGTCTCTCCTCATACATCAGTTCCGCCATTCCCTGAATCAGCCTGGTAAACATCCTTTGATCCCTCAGCTTGACACATTTATTTGTCTGTCTAAAAGGATGGTCTTTTTTCTAATGTTCACAATTAAAGGGAAGCTTTCCCCAGGAGATGGCTGACATTTACGTTAATATAGGACAGAGATCGGTCTGGTGTTGTTATCTGGTACCCAGATTAGATATATTATTTATGTTTCTGTAATAAAATACTTTTATTATTATTTCTTGCATTGTAATATAATGCTGGAGCGATGTTATACATTTCCAGTCATAAAGCCCATTACAGCACAGAAGAAATCCATTCGGTAACTCGAGTCCATGCTGACTCTCTGTATAACATTCCAGTCCCATTCCCACTCTCTATCCCCATTCTCCTGAAAGTTTATTTCCTTCAAGTGCCCATCCACTTTCATTTTTAACTAGAATCCATAGATATGGATGGAGATTTACAACTTTTTGGGAATGAAATAGGAAAGAATGTTCCATAGAAACTAGAATTGTCTGTTCTGAATTTCTATCCTATACTGACTGTGATGACTTTTGTAAACTCATTTCACAGGATTTTGAATGAGGAATCACAGGCAAAAATCTCAACCGTCACATCTAGAAAGAGTCATATTCCTTGGGATCTGAATATCTTGTAATATGGAACTGTAGCTACGTTATATATTTCCAGACAACTCTTCCCTCAGAGGGTTGTTAGTCTTTTGGATTTCTCTTCCACAGGAACCAGTTGAGGATGAGGATCATTGAATATATTCCAGTTAGACAGATTTTTGACTGACAAGGGTGTCAAGGGTTATGGGGAACAGACAAGAGGATGGAGCAAAAGCTAATATGTGGGGGGATTTCTTCACTCAAGGATGTGGTAAAGCTTTGGAATTCTCAACCCCTGAGGACAGTGAAACCTCAGTCATTAACTATTTTCAAGAGAGAGATTGATTGGTTTCTAGATATTGAAGATATCAAGGGATATGGGTTTAGTGTGGGGAGAATGATGCTGAGGTAGATGAACAAATTATCTCATTGAATAGTTTAAAAGGCTCGATGGGCCAAATGGCCGACTGCAACTCCTATTTGTTATGGTCTCTGTGTCCAGGACAGGAAGCAGTGAGCATGGATCTGTCAATCAGCCTCAATCAGCACCTTCAGGAGAATTGGGAGGGTGAATATTAGATACAGCAGAGTGAGAATGGAGGGAGAATGTGTGGGATGGAGATTCACAGCTTTTTGGGACTGAAATAGGAAAGAATGTTCCATAGAAACTAGAATTGCCTGTTCTGAATTTCTATCCTGTACTGACACTGATGACTTTTGTAAACTTGTTTCACAGGATATTGAAAGAGGAATCACAGGCCGAAATCTCAAACGTCACGTCTCGATCTGACAGAGTCATATTCCATGGGAGCTGAATATCATCGGACTTTGAATCTCGAAGGAGAAATTATTGTCCAGTTTGTCGATTTGAAAAGAGTTCGACCATCAGTGTGACTGGAAAAGCACAACACACTGCCACACTCGAGTGAGAGCGTTCTAGTGCTCGGACTAAAGAGCTTTAACCAGTTACACAGCCTGAATAAATATCACACCATTCACAGCAGGGAGAGACTGTACCCGTGTTCTGTGTGTGGACAAGGCTTCAACTGATTGTCCACCCAAGAGAGAGGTCAGGACACCTGCACCATGGAGAAACCATGGAAATGTGTGGACTGTGGGAAGAGATACAGATCCCATTCTCAGCTGGAAACTCATTGGTGCAGCCACACTGGGGAGAGACCATTCACCTGCTCTCAGTGTGGGGAGGGATTCAGTCATTTATCCAGCCTGCAGTCACACCAGCGAGTTCACACTGGGGAGAGGCCGTTCACCTGCTCTCATTGTGGGAAGGGATTCACTTGTTCATCCCACCTGCGGAGGCACCAGCGAGTTCACACGGAGGAGAGACCATTTACATGTTCTCAGTGTGGGAGGGGATTCACTTGTTCATCCCACCTGCAGACACACCAGCGAGTTCACACTGGGGAGAGGCCATTCAGCTGCTCTCATTGTGGGAAGGGATTCACTCAGTTATCCAACCTGCGGAAACACCAGCGAGTTCACACTGGGGAGACGCCATTCAGCTGCTCTCATTGTGGGGAGGGATTCACTTGTTCATCCAGCCTGCGGAGACACCAGCGAGTTCACACTGGGGAGAGACCATTCACCTGCTCTGATTGTGGCAAGGGATTCAGTCAATCATCCAACCTGGTAAAGCACCAGCGAATTCACACTGGGGACAGGCCATTCACCTGCTCCGTGTGTGGGAAGGGATTCACTCAGTCACCTCACCTGCTGAAACACCAACATGTTCACGAGTGACTGCAAGGACTGAATTTTGCTGTTAATCACATCGAGGTCCGAACCATTTTCATTGGTGTCTGTTTCTGCTGATGTTAATAAACCCTGGCCCAGTTGTAAGATTTGTATTGTGGGTTGTCTTGTCTGAGTCCTGAACTCGTAAATAAAAACAAGAAGTGCTGTAAAAACTCAGCAGGTCTGACTCTCTGGAGAGAGAAACAGAGCTAATCTTTTGACACTGAAGAAGAGTCACATTCAACTGAAAACATTAACTGTTCCTGTCTTTACAGATTCTGTCAGACGTACTGAGATTTTGCAGCAACTTCTGTTTTTAGAATGACGGTGAATGCTGGATACATGAATCAGAGATTGGTGTAAAACTGGGATCTGCTCCTAAATCAAAGTGAAACAGCAGGTTAAAGTTTCCAGTCTGAAAAGTACTCTGGTTATTATACTATATCTACCATTTTAAGGCTGGTTTTAACTCATTTAAAATAAACCTATTTAAAATATATTTGTTAAAGTCAGTATTAAAATACGAGTTGGATGAGTTCACAGGAGCCTGTTAACCACAGGGACAATTATTCAACAAACATTGTCTGTCCAGACAGAGAAGAAGCTGCAGTTTGTTTGCAGGAATTCCCTGTTTTATTGATGTGTGTGTGTTAGACATCAGGACAACTAAAACTACACAAACCTGGACATCAATGGTGATCTGATTGACAGTTACTCTGGGAATCACTCCCACTGTGAAACTTCAGCACTGACACTGCTGAATGTTGTCGGCTCAGGGAGTGGGACCTCCAGGAGTGGACTGTAAAAAAGCTGGGTTTCAGTATCCTGACTAATATATGGTGAGGAACCAGAAAAATCCTCACTGAGGAACTGCCTGGGGTTTTACCAGTGTAGGTTCAGGGGCGAATGATTCCTGACTCCCTGAAATGTCTGATATTGAACCCAGTTTGGAACAAGATTCATTCAGTTTCCAGGAGAATAGGCACAAATATCACCCACAACTGAGAGAGAGAAAAACAGCCACCTTGATCAATGACTTGGATGAAGCCAGAATTGATGATACAAAGAGAGGTAGAAAAGCAAGTTGTGAGGTTATTACAAAAAATCTATAAGGGACACAGATAAGTTACCTGAATGGACAGAAAAATGGCAGATGGAGTATAGTGCAGGAAAGTGGGAGCTTTTCCACTTTGGCAGGAAGAATAGAGAAGCAAAAAATTGTTTAAATGTACAGAAACTGAAGAATACTGCCGTAGAGAGGAATCTGGGTGACCTTGTACATGAATCGTGAAAAAATAGGATGAAGGTACAGCAAGTAAAGAAGGCGGCAAATGAAGTGTTGGACTTTACTGCAAGGGGGTGGAGTTTGAAAAAGGGAACTTGCTGCACCTACACAGGACATTGCTGAGATAGCAGCTGGAATACTGTGTACGGTTCTGGTCTCCCTACTGATGGAATGACATGTTTTCATTGGAATGAGTTCAGAGAACGTTCACCAGGCCCATTCCTAAGATGAAGGTGTTGACTTTTGAGGAAAGGTTGTGAAGGTGTAGGGGAGAATTCTCCCATCCCACCCACCACAGGAATCGTAGCAGGCCAGGGGGTGGACCACACAAAGGTCCTTTGACCTCGGGGCAAGTGATGCCGCAGAATCCAACTCGTCTTTTGGGGAAGGGTTGCACCTATACTCATTAGGTTTGGAAGAATGAGCAGTGAACATTCTGAAACCTATAAGATTCTCATGGACAGTTGACAGGCTAGAGGCCAAGAGGATGATTCATGAAGGAGTCTTGAACTTGGTGCCATAGATCTACAAGGAAGCCAAGGGTATTGTTTTAGCCCTTACAGACACCAATACTTTATCCTCAGTTTTAGTCAGGTTAGTCAGAGGTTTAGTCAGGTGTGGTGAAAGCTTCAACCAATCATCTGGCCTTTTGGAACATAATTTGCAGTCACAGGGAGATGCCATGGAAATGTGGGGATTGTGGGAAGAACATAAGAACTAGGAGCAGGAGTAGGCCATCTGGCCCCTCGAGCCTCATGGCTGATCTTTTTGTGGACTCAGCTCCACTTACACGCCTGCTCACCATCGCCCTTAATTCCTTTACTGTTCAATAATTTATCTATCCTTGCCTAAAAACATTCAGTAAGGTCGCCCCAACTGCTTCACTGGGCAGGGAATTTCAAAGATTCACAACCCTTTGTGTGAAGAAGTTCCTCCTCAACTCAGTCCTAAATCTGCTTCCCCTTATTTTGAGGCTATGCCCCCGAGTTCTAGTTTCACCCGCCAGTGGAAACAACTTCCCTGCTTGTATCGTATCTATTCCCTTAATCTTATATGTTTCTATAAGATCTCCCCTCATTCTTCTGAATTCCAATGAGTATAGCCCCAATTTACTCAGTCTCTCCTCATAAGCCAACCCTCTCAACTCCAGAATCAACCTCGTGAATCTCCTCTGCACCCCCTCCAGTGCCAGTATATCCTTTCTCAAGTAAGGAGACCAAAACTGTACACAGTACTCCAGGTGTGGCCTCACCAGCACTTATACAGCTGCAACATAATCTCACTGTTTTTAAACTTTATCCCTCTCGCAATGAAGGACAAAATTCCATTTGCCTTCTTAATTACCTGTTGCACCTGCAAACCAACTCTTTGAGATTCCTGCACAAGGACACCCCTGTCCCTCTGCACAGCGTAAGAAGTCTCACAACACCAGGTTAAAGTCCAACAGGTTTATTTGGTAGCAAATACCATAAGCTTTCGGAGCACTGCTCCTTCGTCAGATGGAGTGGAAATGTGCTCTCAAACAGTGCAAACAGACAAAATCAAGTTGCAGAATACTGATTAGAATGCGAATCCTCCAACCAGCCAGGTCTTAAAGGTACAGACAATGTGGGTGGAGGGAAAATTAAACACAGGTTAAAGAAATGTGTATTGTCTCCAGACAGAACAGCTAGTGAGATTCTACAAGCCCAGGAGGCAAGCTGTGGGGGTTACTGATAATGTGACATTAATCCAACATCCCGGTTTAGGCCGTCCTCATGTGTGCAGAACTTGGCTATCAGTTTCTGCTCAGCGACTCTGCGCTGTTGTGTGTCGTGAAGGCCGCCTTGGAGAACGCTTACCTGAAGATCCAAGGCTGAATGCCCGTGACTGCTGAAGTGCTCCCCCACAGGAAGAGAACAGTCTTGCCTGGTGATTGTCGAGCGGTGTTCATTCATCCGTTGTCGTAGCGTCTGTATGATTTCCCCAATGTACCATGCCTCGGGACATCCTTTCCTGCAGCGTATCAGGTAGACAATGTTGGCCGAGTTGCAAGAGTAGGTACCGTGTACCTGGTAGATGGTGTTCTCACGTGAGATGATGGCATCCGTGTCAATGATCCGGCACGTCTTGCAGAGGTTTGTTTGAGGTCATTAGGTTACATTGAAGCTTCATATGTTTCATATGAAGCAATTTTTAAAAGCAGTATCTCGGCCTTTTGGCTAAGATGCAAATGAGATCAAGTCTTGGAGGAGGAATTGCTTTCCCTCCTCCAATCAGCTTGGCCTCTGCACAGTAGCACGCTGCAATTTTTTCCCATTTAAATAATAGTCAATTTTGCTGTTACTACACTTGGTCCCCAACTCCAAATCATCTATGTAAATCGTAAACAATTGCGGTCCCAACACTGATCCCTGAGGCACACCACTAGTCACTGATCGCCAACCAGAAAAACACCCATTTACCCCCACTCTTTGCTTTCTGTTAGTTAACCAATCCTCTATCCATGCTAATACATTACCCGTAACACTGTGCACCTTTATCTTATGTAGCAGTCTTTGGTGCGGCACCTTGTCAAATGCCTTCTGGAAATCCAGATACACCACATCCACAAGTTCCCCATTGTCCACTGCACATGTAATGTTCTCAAAGAATTCCACCAAATTAGTCAAACATGACCTGCCCTTCATGAACCCATGCTGCATCTTACCAATGGGACAACTTATATCCAGATGTCTCGCTATTTCTTCCCTGATGATAGATCCAAGCATTTTCCCTCCGACAGAAGTTAAGCTAACCAGCCGATAGTTACCTGCCTTTTGTCTACCTCCTTTTTTAAATGTTTGTGATTTTGTGAAACCTGTTTTTGTTGTCTGAGCTGACTGGAATTAGAGCCAGAGCAGGAGTAATCCAGGAGAATGATTTGGAGGTAAAGCAAAATCCAGCAGATGCTGGAGTTCTGAAAAGAACCGACCTGCTGAGTTTATCCAGCATTTTCTCTATTTATTATAATGCTTTTGGGACCTGGGTTTGAATCCCACCACGTTTCAATAACAATATTGATGAGCATGAATTAATTGTTGTAAAAACACATCTGGTTCTGTAATGCCCTTTAAGGAAGGAAATCTGCCGCCCTGATCCAGTCTAACCGACATGTGACTGGATTCACAAACAATTCAAGGGCTGACTGGGTAAACAGGGAATGTCACCATCAGAAAAACAGAGCCCCCTGGAGGGCAGAAGTGTTAGGACAGGTTATGGAGAGGTTAAAACTGTCATCATAGAACATAGAACATAGAACAGTACAGCACAGAACAGGCCCTTCGGCCCACGATGTTGTGCCGAGCTTTATCTGAAACCAAGATCAAGCTATCCCACTCCCTATCATCCTGGTGTGCTCCATGTGCCTATCCAATAACCGCTTAAATGTTTCTAAAGTGTCTGACTCCACTATCACTGCAGGCAGTCCATTCCACACCCCAACCACTCTCTGCGTAAAGAACCTACCTCTGATATCCGTCCTGTATCTCCCACCACGAACCCTATAGTTATGCCCCCTTGTAATAGCTCCATCCACCCGAGGAAATAGTCTTTGAACGTTCACTCTATCTATCCCCTTCATCATTTTATACACCTCTATTAAGTCTCCCCTCAGCCTCCTCCGCTCCAGAGAGAATAGCCCTAGCTCCCTCAACCTTTCCTCATATGACCTACCCTCCAAACCAGGCAGCATCCTGGTAAATCTCCTCTGCACTCCTTCCAGCGCTTCCACATCCTTCCTATAGTGAGGTGACCAGAACTGCACACAATATTCCAAATGTGGTCTCACCAAGGTCCTGTACAGTTGCAGCATAACCCCACGGCTCTTAAACTCCAACCCCCTGTTAATAAAAGCTAACACACTACAGGCCTTCTTCACAGCTCTATCCACTTGAGTGGCAACCTTTAGAGATCTGTGGATATGGACCCCAAGATCTCTCTGTTCCTCCACAGTCTTCAGAACCCTACCTTTGACCCTGTAATCCACATTTAAATTAGTCCTACCAAAATGAATCACCTCACATTTATCAGGGTTAAACTCCATTTGCCATTTTTCAGCCCAGCTTTGCATCCTATCTATGTCTCTTTGCAGCCTACAACAGCCCTCCACCTCATCCACTACTCCACCAATCTTGGTGTCATCAGCAAATTTACTGATCCACCCTTCAGCCCCCTCCTCTAAGTCATTAATAAAAATCACAAAGAGCAGAGGACCAAGCACTGATCCCTGCGGCACACCGCTAGCAACCTGCCTCCAATCCGAAAATTTTCCATCGACCACCACCCTCTGTCTTCGGTCAGACAGCCAGTTGCCTATCCAATCGGCCAACTTTCCCTCTATCCCACACCTCCTCACTTTCATCATAAGCCGACCATGGGGGACCTTATCAAACGCCTTACTAAAATCCATGTATATGACATCAACTGCCCTACCTTCATCAACACACTTAGTTACCTCCTCAAAAAATTCTATCAAATTTGTGAGGCACGACTTGCCCTTCACGAATCCGTGCTGACTATCTCGGATTAATCCGCATCTTTCTAAATGGTCGTAAATCCCATCCCTAAGGACCCTTTCCATCAATTTACCAACCACCGAAGTCAGACTAACCGGTCTATAATTACCAGGGTCATTTCTATTCCCTTTCTTAAACAGAGGAACAACATTCGCCATTCTCCAGTCCTCTGGCACCATCCCCGTGGACAGCGAGGACCCAAAGATCAACGCCAAAGGCTCTGCAATCTCATCCCTTGCCTCCCAAAGAATCCTAGGATACATTTCATCAGGCCCAGGGGACTTATCGACCTTCAGTTTATTCAAAACTGCCAAGACATCCTCCCTCCGAACATCTATTTCCTCCAGCCTATTAGCCTGTAACACCTTCTCTTCCTGAAAAACATGGCCCCTCTCCTTGGTGAACACTGAAGAAAAGTATTCATTCATCACCTCGCCTATCTCTACTGACTCCATACACAAGTTCCCACTACTGTCCTTGACCGGCCCTAACCTCACCCTGGTCATTCTTTTATTCCTCACATAAGAGTAAAAAGCCTTGGGGTTTTCCTTGATCCGACCCGCCAAGGACTTCTCATGTCCCCTCCTAGCTCTCCTAAGCCCCTTTTTCAGCTCATTCCTTGCTAACTTGTAACCCTCAATCGAGCCATCTGAACCTTGTTTCCTCATCCCGACAGAAGCTTCCCTCTTCCTTTTCACAAGACATTCCACCTCTTTTGTGAACCATGGTTCCCTCACTCGGCCATTTCCTCCCTGCCTGACAGGAACATACCTATCAAGGACATCCAGTATTTGTTCCTTGAAAAAATTCCACTTTTCATTAGTTCCTTTCTCTGACAGTTTCTGTTCCCAACTTATGCCCCCTAATTCTTGCCTAATCGCATCATAATTACCCCTCGCCCAATTGTAAACCTTGCCCTGCCGTACGGCCCTATCCCTCTCCATTGCAATAACAAAAGACACCGAATTGTGGTCACTATCTCCAAATTGCTCTCCCACAACCAAATCTAACACTTGGCCCGGTTCATTTCCCAGTACCAAATCCAATGTGGCCTCACCTCTAGTCGGCCCATCCACATATTGTGTCAGGAAACCCTCCCGCACACACTGCACAAAAACTGCCCCATCCAAACTATTTGACCTACAAAGGTTCCAATCAATATTTGGAAAGTTAAAGTCCCCCATGACAACTACCCTGTGACCCCCACACATATCCATAATCTGCTTAGCAATTTCTTCCTCCACATCTCTATTACTATTTGGGGGCCTATAGTAAACTCCTAGCAACGTGACCGCTCCTTTCCTATTTCTAACTTCAGCCCATATTACCTCAGTGTGCAGATCCCCCACGAAGTGCCTTTCCGCAGCCGTTAAACTATCCTTGATTAACAATGCCACTCCTCCACCTCTTTTACCAGCTTCCCTACACTTAGTGAAACATCTATACCCCGGAACGTCCAACAACCATTCCTGTCCTTGTTCTACCCACGTCTCCGTAATGGCCACAACATCGTAGTCCCAAGTATCAATCCATGCCCCAAGTTCATCTACCTTGTTCCGGATGCTCCTTGCATTGAAGTAGACACACTTCAACCCACCTTCCTGCCTACCAGTACCCACCCTTGACCCTGATACCTTCCCCAATACCTCACCACCCTCACTGACTTCTGGACTACAACTCCCTTTCCCACTCCCCTGACAAATTAGTTTAAACCCCCCTGAAGAGCCGTAACAAATTTCCCTCCGAGGATATTGGTGCCCCTCTGGTTCAGGTGCACCCCGTCCTGTTTGTACAGGTCCCACCTTCCCCAGAACGTGTTCCAATTATCCACGTATCTGAAACCCTCCCTCCTACACCATCCCTGCAACCACATATTTAACTGCACTCTCTCCCTGTTCCTCAACTCGCTATCACGTGGTACCGGCAACGTACCAGAGATGACCACATGTTTCGCCTTGGCTCTCAGCTTCCAGCCCAGCTCCAGAAATTCCTGCTTTAAATCCCCGTCCCTTCTCTTACCTATGTCATTGGTACCAATGTGCACCACGACTTGTGACTGTTTCCCCTCCCCCTTCAGAATCTGGAAAACACGGTCTGAGACATCACGGACCTTGACATCCGGTAGGCAACATACCATCCGTGAGTCTCTTTTGCTGCCACAGAACCTCCTATCTATCCCTCTAACTAACGAGTCCCCAATAACTATCGCCCTCCCGCTCTCCCCCTTTCCCTCCCGAGCCACAGAGACGGACACAGTGCTGGAGATCCTCTCACTGCGGCTCCCCACTGGTATGTCATCCCCCTCAACCGTATCCAAAGCGGAATACTTGTTGCTAAGGGGAACGACCACCGGGGATCCCTGCACGGACTGCTTCCTCCCAGCCCCTCTCACCGTCACCCATCTGTTTTCAATCCTCGGAGTAACTGTATTCCTAAAGCTTGTGTCTATGGCCATCTCTGCGTCCCTGATGATCCTAAGTTCCTCCAACTCCAGCTCCAGTTCCCTAACACGGTTTTGGAGGAGCTGCAGATGGGTGCACTTCCCACAGGTGTAATCAGTAGGGACACTGTCGTCGTCCCTCACCTCAAACATAGTGCAAGAGGAACATTGCACTGCCTGCACACCCATCCCCTCGAGATACCTTGCCAGTACCAGGTAGAAAGTGCAAAAATGAATTCAAACTCACCCCTACTCGCCCTTTCTGCCTAAGCCCTGTGAGCCAAAGTCATTGTGAACAACCCAGACTTCAATGGAACAACTGGTCCCAAACACAATCTCTTGCAGTTAGTGTGGCAGGGTGTGGTGAATCAGGTTTAAAAAGAGTCAAATTATATATGTTTTCTAGTTTGGACAACCACATTTAAATCTGGGACTCGGATGAGGATATGAATTGGTGTTTGGTGGTAAGATCTAAATCTGTGTATTACGCCAGGAAGCCTTAAACCCAGAGTGAGAATATTTCAAACCAGGATTCAAAATGAACGGCTGTGGAGGGTGAATTCACTCTCAAAAGAAAACAAAGAAAATTGCAGCACAGGAACATCCCTTTGGCCCTCCAAGCCTGCACCAACCACGCTGCCCGACTGAACTGAAATCCCCTCCCCTTCTGGGGACCATATCCCTCCATTCCCATCCTATTCATGTATTTGTCAAGACGCCTCTTAAAACTCACTATTGTATCTGCTTCCACTACCTCCCCCGGCAGCGAGTTCCAGGCACCCACCACCCTCTGGGTAAAAAACCTGCCTTGAACATCTCCTTTAAACCTTGCCCCTCGCACCTTAAACCTATGCCCCCGAGTAATTGACTCTTCTACCCTGGGAAAAAGCTTCTATCCATCTGCCCAAGCCCCTCACAATCTTGTAGACTTTGTCAGATCGCCCACAACCTGCATCGTTCCAGTGAGAACAAGCCAAGTTTCTCCAACCTCTCCTCATAGCTAATGCCCTCCATGCCAGGCAACATCCTGGTAGATCTTTTCTGTACCCTCTCCACCCTCTCCAAAGCCTCCACATCTTTCTGGTAGTGTGGCGACCAGAATTGAACACTATATTCCAAGTGCGGCCTATCTAAGGTTCTATAAAGCTGCAACATGACTTGCCAAAAGGCCCGCAGAAATTCTGTCTTGGGAGGAACTACTGGAAGAAAATAAATCATCCTGTACATGGGAGAGACAGAAACTGTGAGGACCATCTCCTCCAATCACAGATTCTGTCTCTCCCAGTGTTGCTACATCTGCAGAGACAGAGTCTCAAACTGGAGGAACAGCTTTGCCACCTATTTTGAGAAAAGAAGTTCACTGACTCAGCAGCCTATCGGTGATGTGTGGAGGAGTTGTGTCTTCCTGCTACAGAACTAGTTTCATAGCAGTGTGAGCCTCAAAAGGAATGATCCGACCATCGGCAGAGCTTTCCCCATTCTGCTGAACAAGTCTTGATTATTTTTATATATCTCAGGAGGTGGGGTTTACAGCTCAGGAATTTGAGTAAACAGATATTGTGAACGTACTTACAATCACTTGGGTCGTCACATTAGAAATTGAGATCCATTCATCCAGGTTCATATTCTAAACTGCTTTTATTTGCAGTTTAACGTTCACAGACAACATACAGAATTCCCGGTCAGAGCTGATCTCAGCTGGTGTAGTGAGGTTATTGATGGGTTATCAATGTAAATCCACACACAATGAAGATCAGAATCGGGAGAGACTTTTCCTGCTCCACTGTCTGAACCAGTAAACATCTGATTCAGTTAACTTGTGTCAAATAGTTAGAATTCTCATTTTGGAAAGAGAGTATGGGAGTATTTTTAAAATAAGTTAACAAAAAATATCATTCATAGATTCCAATTTAAAAGATTTAAGATATACACAGTCTTCAGTATTTGTGCTATCTTATTCAAAGAAGTAAACTAACAGAAACACAAAAGGTAATGTTACTACGTGACTACATCACTAATAAAGGAGTTACTGAGAATGGAAAACGATCCCCTGGAAACCAAAAAAATAGCCCTTAAAAATCAAAGAGTAGCTTTCCAGAAAATCTCAATACAAGCATTGAAAATAAATACTTTGTGCCCTGCAGATGGATCTTTCAGAGAATGAATTGTAGATTTTGCCCCAAAGATCAAATTAGAATTGAAGCAAAAGTTCTTAACTTTATTCTAAACAGGTTCCTGTTGAGAGTTCTTCAGTTAAGAGGGAAGATCACAGGTGTTGCTTTTAAAAAGTGACATTGCAGCCCTGAAAATCAGTGACACTTCCAGAATATTAAATTCCAGCTAGTTATAGGGTTTGTTAACATCAGCAGAAATAAAATATTGTCAGACTGTCAATACTGAACAGCAGCAAAAACAGCAAAATCCAACCCCTGCAGTCACTTGTGAACTTGTTGATGTCTCAGGAGCCATTGTGACTGAGTGAATCCCTTCCCACACACAGAGCAGTTGAATGGCCTCTCAGTGTGAGTGCGTTGGTGAGCCAGCAGGTTGAAAGACTTTGCAAATCCCTTCCCACACACGGAGCAAGTGAATGGCCTCTCCCCTGTATGAACTCGCTGGTGTGACAGCAGGTGGAATGACTGAGTGAATCCCTTCCCACACACGGAGCAGATGAATGGTCTCTCCCCGGTGTGACTGCGTTGGTGCACAGTGAGTGCTGAAGAATGCCTGAACCTCTTCCCACAGGAGGTGCAGGTGAATGGCTTTTCCTCAGTGTGAATTCTCTGGTGAGACCAAAGGCCAGATGACTGAATGAATCCCTCCCCACAGACAGAACAGGTGAACGGTCTCTCACCAGTGTGACTGCGCCGATGGTTTTCCAGCAGGGAAGGGTAACTGAATCCTTTCCCACAGTCCCCACATTTCCATGGTTTCTCCATGATACTGGTGTCCTTATGTTTCTCCAGGTTAAATGATCAGTTGAAGCCTCATCCACACACAGAACACGTGAACAGTTTCTCCTTGCTGTGAATGGTGTGATGTTTTTTCAGGCTGTGTAACTGGATAAAGCTCTTTCCACAGTCAACTCACTGAAACACTCTCACTCGGGTGTGCGCGTATCTTGCTGCTTTTTCAGTCACACTGATGTTTGAAATCTTCTCCTCCAGACAGAAGACAAACATTTCTCCTTCCACGTTCAATGTCTGAGGATATTTAAGTCCAAGTGAATCGAGACTCTGTCTGATTTTGATGTGATGTTTCTTCACCTCACCTGTAAAAGGAGTTTACAAAATGAATCACTGTCAGTCCAGGATAGAAATTTTGAACAGGCAATTCTAATTCTCTGGAACATTTCTTCCTCTCTTGTTGCCCCAAATCAATAAATTCCTGTCCCACAAACTCTCCCTCCTCCCTCGGGTGAAATCCAAACCCATCTCACCATTTCTTTTCTCCACTCCCAGTTTTCTCCCTCCCTCTCCTCTGTCTGGGTTCAGTTCTGATGTGGAGATGCTGACGTTGGACTGGGGTGAACACAGTAAGAGTTTTAACAACACCAGGTTAAAGTCCAACAGGTTTATTTGGTAGCAAACACCTAATGGTAGCTAATGGCATTTGCTACCAAATAAACCTGTTGGACTTTAACCTGGTGTTGTTAAAACTCTTATTGGGTTCAGTTCTCCAGCTGCTGTCTGCAGACTGACAATAAAACCAATGGGTCTTATTGGGGGTGCTGGGGCCTCCAGCGGGTGTTTGTGAATCCTCCCCGCCCACCTCCCAGGGTTTCCTTCCTTCCCAGAGATCAGAGTCCTCATTGATTTGAGGCCAAAGTGTAACCTCTTATTTATTGTCCCCCTCCCCCATCCTCTGATGTGAACCATCCTCCAGTGGCTGAGCCAGGATGGGGCCGTTAACCTGGGCCTGTTCCCGGGAGGGAGGGAGGGAGAAGCCCCGCAGCTGCAAACCAGGGAGCTGACAATGATTCTGAAGGGTTTGCGGATCCACAAAGTGTTTCCAAATCCTCCCAGCCACCGCCTAACGCTGACTCCGCTTCTCCGGGACAAACAAGCGCCAAGGTCAGCAATGACACTGCGCATGCTCCATATCATAATGCCCGGGCACTGATTGACGGCAGCGCCGGACCAATAGGAAGAGGGGGCGGTGCTGGAGGACCGAGCGGGAGCGGCTGGTCCTCCAACCAATCGGTGTGAATGAGGGGCGGGGCTGGAGGACTGAGCCGGAGCGGCTGGTCCTCCAACCAATCAGAGTGAATGAGAGGCGGGACCTGAAGCATGCGCAGTGCGGGTGAACCAGATAAACCCGTTGGACTTTAACCTGGTGTTGTTTGACTTGTTGCTGTGTTTACCCCAGTCCAACGCCGGCATCTCCACATCAGTGCGGGTAATGGCGACGGACGGTTTTAGTTTGGAAGCGAGAGCAATACGAGGTAGAGGGCGGCGTGCGGGGAATGATAAATGTGGCGGGTGGGTGGAGAGACTTTGTAAACATGTTGTTCAATCCCAAACCCCGGAAATGAACTTCCCGGTCACCCCCCTTTGTACCAAATGGAGCGGCAGCTTGTAGTGTTAGACCCGGGCTGACTGCCGCCATTGAGGCTGCATGTGGGAGGCCGGCAGGGATTGTGATCGGAGAGTGAAGCCCCGACGTCACAATGGAATGGGTGAGGGTGTGACGTCACAATGGAATGGGTGAGGGTGTGAGGTCACAATGGAATGGGTGAGGGTTCCAGATGAGCTGAGACTGGGCTGGAGTCGGGCGATGGCACTGACATGTGGCCCGGTGGCACAGTGGTTAGTGCAGCTGCCTAACAGCGCCAGGGACCCGGGTTCAATTCCAGCCTCGGGTCACTGTCTGTGCAGAGTTTCTACATTCTCCCCGTGTCTGTGTGGGTTTCTTCCGGGTGTTCCGGTTTTCCTTCCACAGTCCAAAGATGTGCCGGCGTTGGACTGGGGTAAGCACAGTAAGTAATCTCACAACACCAGGTTAAAATCCCAACAGGTTTATTTGGTAGCACAAGCCACAAGCTTTCAGAGCGCTGCCCCTTCATCAGGTGAGTGGGAGTTCTGTTCACAAACAGGGCATATAAGGACACAAACTCAATTTACAAGATAATGGTTGGAATACGAGTCTTTAAACGTAATCAAGTCTTAAAGGCACAGACAATGAGAGTGGAGAGAGGGTTAAGCACAGGTTAAAGAGATGTGCATTGTGTCCAGCCAGGACAGTTAGTGAGATTTTGCAAGCCCAGGCAAGTCGTGGGGGTTACAGATAGTGTGACATGAACCCAAGATCCCGGTTGAGGCCATCCTCATGTGCGATTGACATATCCATGCTCACTGCTTCTTGCCCTGGATGCAGAGAGCTGAAAATTTCCATGCAGGCTGCCAGACAGATAAATGTCTACATTACTGGAGTAAAAATGTGTGGAATATACAGACCGAATTCACTTCATTTCCTTCAGTTGCTGCAAGTCCCCAACTTCCCCCAGAATGAGGAAAGAAATGGAAAGGGGGAAACATTGATTTCCTCCCAGATGTTGAACAGAGGAGGGAGTTTCACTCGGAAGCTCATTGGACAACTTCCGCATTGTGACGTCACAATAGAGCCCTGCCTGAATCAGCCAATAGGAATCACTCTGCTCCGCGGTGACGTCTCTGGGTTCCAATGCGCAGGCCCGGGCGCGCGGACCCAGGAGCCCCGCCCCCACCCATTGTTCCCCTCCCCCTACACCTCCTTGAACCAAGGTTTCCAGGCAACCGGCTGACGGCTCCGGCAAGAGCGAGAAGCCGCTCAGTGAGCTCTCCCGCCCCCCGGCCCAGGACTACACATGTGCGAGGGAGAGGGGAAGCTGCGCATGTGCGGGGGAGAACCCACCCTCTGATCTTCATGCTGAGGTGTTGACCAATGGGAAGAGTTGGAGGACCGAAAGGACTCTGGTCTTCCAGCCAATCAGAGCGTGGGCTTTGTGTGAATGAAGATTGATCTTCAGACGGAGTCAAACTTCCTCCTGTCGCCAACATCTGTGAGTGGGAAAGATTGGATTGTCCAGCCAGTCCACCATATTGGCCGTTCGCTTTGCGTGTTGGCCAGTATAGTGTGCTCCAGGCAGGGGGCGGGCAGAGGATAAGGAGTTCAAGGCGGGCTTAATACGCGCCTTGCGGTGAGCTTTTGGAAATGTGGCCGCTGGGAGGAACGCCTTGGTCGGCGTGAAGTTTCTGTTTCAAGTGCTTGGGTTCGTGACTTGTGCAAGAACTTTTTGTTTCGGCTGGGGCTTGTTGAATGCTGCTCTCGCTGGGATTCCTGTGCCTTGAAAGGCGTGGCCCAGGTAGATGCAATCTCGGAAGACCCAAGCCAGGGAGGAGCCATTTGGGAACTATGGTTTCGGAAGGTTCAGCCGCGGAAGGTGTGACCCCAGACGGTGCAGCCCCAGTGGGTGTGATTTTGGAAGTTCTGGCCCGGAGTGGTGGACTTTGGAGGACTGTAGTTGAGCGTTGTCGACTTCGGACGGTGGAATGTTGATGGGCGAAGCTCTGGAAGGCGATGCCTCCGAAATGTTTCACAATTGTATGGTTGTTCATGGATTGTTTGTTATTGTAATATGTGGTTTTCCTGTTATGGTAGTTGGTGGTTTGTTCCGGCCCCCGTCTATTTTCTTGCGTTATTTGTGGCCTGGGGGGCATCCCCCCCTGGATAAAGTCACCCCCGGGGGGTGTGACATCCACTTGGGAAAAGTTCTGGGTGGTGAAGCCCCGGACATAGTAACACCAGAGGGATTTTTATTCTCCGGGAGAAAAATTGGGAAGGCAGGCCCGAACTGAGTACCCTGGAGAGACTCTCCCACCGCCCCGGCTGAAATTCCGGAAGGGATTCCGGATTGAGTAGGTTCGGGGTGGTTTCCCCATTTCCCCCCTCCGGCTGAACATCCGTAAGGTGTAACCCCCGGATATGAGTACCACTGGAGGGTTGCATCCCCCGGCAGGTGGACAAACCCAGGGGACGGTGCCCTTATGCTTCAGTGTTTATTTTTTGTTGTGTATAGTTGTAGTGTTGTGTTAATGTTTGTAGATTTGTAGATTATGATTTGTAAATGGAGGTGTATTTTGAGGGCAATGCCCTGGAAAACTGTAATTGATGATGAACCCTTCCGAAATGGAAGGTAGTAATTGATAAATGGATGGTGTTAGCCATCGGTAATGTATTTTTCAAATTTGTTCTTTGTTCATTTGTAATTGTTTTGTAATATCGTGTTTGTACTAACCAACGGAAAATCTTTGCATTGTTTGTGGCCTGGGGGGTATCCCCCCCCCCCCCCCCTGGATAGAGTGACCCCCGGGGGGTGTGACATCCAGTTGGGGAAAGTGTCCGGGGCACCCAGAGGGGTAGCACCGGGGGGGTTTTGTTCTCCGGGAGAAAAATTGGGAAGGCAGGCCGAATTGAGTATCCCGGAGAGCTTTTCCCACCGCCCCAGCCGAAAATCCGGAAGGCAGTCCGGATTGAGTAGGTTCGGGGTGGTTTTCCTGTCCCCCCGCCTCCAGCCGAACATCCGTCAGGTGGAACCCCCGGACCTGAGTACCTCTGGAGGGTTGCATCCCCCGGCAGGGGAAAAACCCAGGGGACGGTGCCCTGGAGGGCGGCGGATATGCTGCACTGTTTATTCTTGTTGTGTTGTACTAATGTTTGTCACTTTGTAGATTATGATTTGTAATTGGAGGTGTATTGAGAGGGCAATGCCCTGGAAAACTATGACCGTTAGTGAACCCTTCCGAAATAGAAGATAGTAACTGATAAATGGATGGCGTTAGCCATTGGTAATGTATTTTTTGTGTATTTGTAATTGCTTTGTATTAACGTATTTGTAATAAACAAAAAGAAACCAACATCTGTGAGTGGGAAAGATTGGATTGTCCAGCCAGTCCACCATGTTGGCCGTTCGCTTTGCGTGTTGGCCAGTATAGTGTGCTCCAGGCAGGGGGCGAGCAGAGGATAAGGAGTTCAAGGCGGGCTTAATGCGCGCCTTGCGGTGAGCTTTTGGAAATGTGGCCGCTGGGAGGAACGCCTTGGTCGGCGTGAAGTTTCTGTTTCAAGTGCTTGGGTTCGTGACTTGTGCAAGAACTTTTTTGTTTCGGCTGGGGCTTGTTGAATGCTGCTCTCGCTGGGATTCCTGTGCCTTGAAAGGCGTGGCCCAGGTAGACGCAATCTCGGAAGACCCAAGCCAGGGAGGAGCCATTTGGGAACTATGGTTTCGGAAGGTTCAGCTGCGGAAGGTGTGACCCCAGACGGTTCAGCCCCAGTGGGTGTGATTTTGGAAGTTCTGGCCCGGAGTGGTGGACTTTGGAGGACTGTATTTGAGCGTTGTCGACTTCGGACGGTGGAATGTTGATGGGCGAAGCTCTGGAAGGCGATGCCTCCGAAATGTTTCACAATTGTATGGTTGTTCATGGATTGTTTGTTATTGTAATATGTGGTTTTCTTGTTATGACAGTTGGTGGTTTGTTCCGGCCCCCGTCTATTTTTCTTGCGTTATTTGTGGCCTGGGGGGCATCCCCCCCTGGATGGAGTCACCCCCGGGGGGTGTGACATCCACTTGAGGAAAGTTCAGGGTGGTGAAGCCCCGGACATAGTAACACCAGAGGGATTTTTATTCTCCGGGAGAAAAATTGGGAAGGCAGGCCCGAACTGAGTACCCTGGAGAGACTCTCCCACCGCCCCGGCTGAAATTCCGGAAGGCAGTCCGGATTGAGTAGGCGGGGTGGTTTCCCCATTTCCCCCCTCCGGCTGAACATCCGTAAGGTGTAACCCCCGGATATGAGTACCACTGGAGGGTTGCATCCCCCGGCAGGTGGACAAACCCAGGGGACGGTGCCCTTATGCTTCAGTGTTTATTTTTTGTTGTGTACAGTTGTAGTGTTGTGTTAATGTTTGTAGATTTGTAGATTATGATTTGTAAATGGAGGTGTATTTTGAGGGCAATGCCCTGGAAAACTGTAATTGACGATGAACACTTCCGAAATGGAAGGTAGTAACTGATAAATGGATGGCGTTAGCCATTGGTAATGTATATTTTTCACATTTGTTCTTTGTGTATTTGTAATTGTTTTGTATTAACGTATTTGTAATAAACAAAAAGAAAGCCGTTCGCTTTGCGTGTTGGCCAGTATGGTGTGTTCCAGGCAGGGGGCGGGCAGAGGATAAGGAGTTCAAGGCGGGCTTAATGCGCGCCTTGCGGTGAGCTTTTGGAAATGTGGCCGCTGGGAGGAACGCCTTGGTCGGCGTGAAGTTTCTGTTTCAAGTGCTTGGGTTCGTGACTTGTGCAAGAACTTTTTTGTTTCGGCTGGGGCTTGTTGAATGCTGCTCTCGCTGGGATTCCTGTGCCTTGAAAGGTGTGGCCCAGGTAGATGCAATCTCGGAAGACCCAAACCAGGGAGGAGCCATTTGGGAACTATGGTTTCGGAAGGTTCAGCCGCGGAAGGTGTGACCCCAGACGGTGCAGCCCCGGTGGGTGTGATTTTGGAAGTTCTGGCCCAGAGTGGTGGACTTTGGAGGACTGTAGTTGAGCGTTGTCGACTTCGGACGGTGGAATGTTGATGGGCGAAGCTCTGGAAGGCGATGCCTCCGAAATGTTTCACAATTGTATGGTTGTTCATGGATTGTTTGTTATTGTAATATGTGGTTTTCCTGTTATGATAGTTGGTGGTTTGTTCCGGCCCCCGTCTATTTTCTTGCGTTATTTGTGGCCTGGGGGGCATCCCCCCCTGGATGGAGTCACCCCCGGGGGGTGTGACATCCACTTGGGGAAAGTTCTGGGTGGTGAAGCCCCGGACATAGTAACACCAGAGGGATTTTTATTCTCCGGGAGAAAAATTGGGAAGGCAGGCCCGAACTGAGTACCCTGGAGAGACTCTCCCACCGCCCCGGCTGAAATTCCGGAAGGGATTCCGGATTGAGTAGGCGGGGTGGTTTCCCCCATTTCCCCCCTCCGGCTGAACATCCGTAAGGTGTAACCCCCGGATATGAGTACCACTGGAGGGTTGCATCCCCCGGCAGGTGGACAAACCCAGGGGACGGTGCCCTTATGCTTTAGTGTTTATTTTTTTTGTTGTGTACAGTTGTAGTGTTGTGTTAATGTTTGTAGATTTGTAGATTATGATTTGTAAATGGAGGTGTATTTTGAGGGCAATGCCCTGGAAAACTGTAATTGACGATGAACCCTTCCGAAATGGAAGGTGGTAACTGATAAATGGATGGCGTTAGCCATTAGTAATGTATTTTTTCACATTTGTTCTTTGTGTATTTGTAATTGTTTTGTATTAACGTATTTGTAATAAACAAAAAGAAACCAACATCAGAGAGGTTGTTTCTGTAGTGAAGTGGTTGTCACATTTGCCTGACACGCGAAAGGTCCCCGGGTCAGAACCGGGCGGAAATGTTAATTTGGTCATTCCAGCATCTGAAAGTGGGAAGGGGGAGGAAGGTGAGCTGTTGCCTGCCTGCCTGCTGTCCGGCCTGCCTGCCTGCCTGTCGTCTGGCCTGCCTGCCTGCCGTCTGGCCTACCTGCCTGCCGTCCGTCCGTCCACTGGTGGGTGCTCTCTCCCTGGAGGGAGAGAGGACATGGAGTGACTTTCTTTCTTTTTTTCTTTCCATCTGTGGGAGGGAGGACTGCACGTTTCAACATCTAGGGACTGAGTGGTTGGGCTGGTGCCCTCATCATCAGAAGGTCGGTGCCTGAAAGGGAGGGAGGGGGGCGGTTTGAAGTAAATTTAGACTGTTTTTTCCATCTGCAGTGGGGGGGGGGGGGGCGGGTGAAGACACCCCAGACTTGAACTGTTTGCGCCCGAAAGGGCTGGAGGAGTAAAGTCCCCCACCCACTGCTGCTGCCCCCAACACTGACACCCCCTCCCCTCTTTCCCCCTGACTGGGGCACCGGCCCCCCTCCGTGCCTTGTCCCTCGTCCTCCCTCCTGCTCCTCCGACCTCCTCTCTCCTCTCTCGCTCCAGGGAGAGAGCACCTAGACCCCCATCCACCTACCCTACCCTCCCTTATTTTTCCCTCCTCTTATACACCCTGCCGTACATCTGGGCAGTCTCAGGGTGGGCATAGCACTCCCTTGATTACTATGGAGGCGTCGCCGGTGGCAGGGCCTTCTCGGCCCACCTATGCGGGCGTGGCGGCTGCCAGAGCCCCCGCCGCTCCCAAGGCCCTGCCACCTTTTTCGTTGCTCACGCGGCAACTCGGGGTTAAGTGCTACGCCCACCCCGACATGTCTATCGAGGCCTGCGTTAAGGCAATGGCTGGGGTTGTCGGCCCCTCAGCCATTGTCGCGGCCTCGAAGATGTACGGCCGGGCCGTATTCTTTTTGAAGGCGGCCCTGGAAAAGGGGCTCACGGTGGGCGGGACGTTCCTGGCGGTGGACCCTTTGGAGGCCACCGCCCACAAGATCATCATCTCGAACGTCCCGCCCTTTCTACCCAGTGAGCTCCTCCTCCCCCACCTCCATCCACTGGGGGAGGTCAGGTCCAGGGTGGTGCCGATCCCGCTTGACCTTTGGGACCCCTCCCTCCGCCATGTCTACTCCTTTTTGTCCATTTCTCCATTTGTCTGCCTGACCCGGGAGGAGGTCCTGGAGGGAGGGTTTAGTATCCGTTCCACCCAGCCGATTACAACCCGGAGTTCTTTTTCAGGATGCCGGGGGACTGGGGCAACACCCCAATGTTCGTGTCCCCGTGCAGCGGTGGCGAGGAAATGGTCCACTCGTCCTCTCCGTCCCGGCCTTGGACGCTGGACATCCCCGACCTTAATCCTGAGGTTGTACCGGACCTGGGGGGTGTCCAAGCGTCTGGGGCGGAGCGGGGGACTGAGTCGCCGCTGCACGCGGGCCTGCAAACCGGGGAAGGTGAGCCCGGGGGGGAACCCCTCCTCCGCCGATCCTGGGGGTGGGATCGGGGAGGGGTTGGGGCGAGTTGGCGGCTCCGTGCCGCCCGCCGTACGTCCTGCCGCGGGGGACTCGGAGTTGAGGGGTGACTGCCCTGAGGAGGTCAGCGGCTCGGTGGTGGGCACGGGGGCACTTTTGGAGTCTGCCCAGAGCGAGGCGGGGTCTCCCTCGTGCCTCCCACCGAGTTGTCCCTCGTGCGGATTCACTGTCTGGAACACGGTCGCCTCGTGATGCTGCTCCCCAACCCCCACCCCACCCTCACCCCCCCCAACCCCACCCCCCGCCCTCCCAACCCCCCCACCCCACCCCCCCCCCCCCCCCACAACCGTAGGATTCACTGGTTCACGGGCTCCGAAGACTGCCCTTTCTGCGGCCTTGTGGAGTCCGTGGACCATGTCTATGTTGTGTGTCTTAGGCTGCACTCCCTTTTTGTTTTCCTAAAGAACCTTTTAATGATGTTTTGTTTGCACTGCTAACCCCTCTGACAATTTAGCATGGCCAATCACTGAATCCACACATCTTTGGACTATGGGTGGAAAGCGGAACAACTGGAAGGAAAGCCGCGCAGACACGGGGCAAATGTGCAAACTCCACACAGAGAGTCACCTGAGGCTGGAAATGAACCGGGGTCCCTGGCTATCAGGCAGCAGTGCTAAACCCTGAACAACTGTAGCAATACTTCAAAAACTTCAAAACTTAACTCCGTGTTGAAGGCTGGAAGGAGAATGTGACAGTGGGTAATTGGCAGTGTGCACATTCCTGTAATCAGTTACTGGGAGGATCAGGAAGATGAGATGTCTCGATCTCTTTATACTGTCATCTCTCAACTCCATCTCCTCTCAGTACCGTGTGTCTTACATTCCCTGCCCCTGCTTTCCAGATATAGCTCGGGCTCACTACTTGTCTCTGTCTGCATTAAGCAGCTAATTGACCCTGGGAGCTGGACGGTCAGAGGAAGCTGGAGAACAGAAACAGGAAGAGAAGCGACATGATAGTGTTTCGTAAATGACTTGTATCACTTGCTCTCTGTGATGAATGCCTGCCGTGTGTTACCCTGTAAGTTTCACAGGAGCCACAGTGATGGAGTTGGTGGGTTTTGGAAATTGAAAGTGTCACATGGCACCTTGCGGGACTATTTCACCTCACTGTCGATTTCATGTTCCAACTAACAGAATTCGCTGTTTTCATTGGCTGAAGCAGTCACTTGTGTTCCATCTAAACATTAAACTTTGAAGGAGAAACATGCTCTGGTGAATAAAATGACCAAAATAACATAAAAGGCAGGTGGTCCACATATAAATGAGTGTTTTAAAGAATTTGTATTAACTTACCTGATGGTCTAGTGGTTAGGATTCGGCGCTCTCACCGCCGTGGCCCGGGTTCGGTTCCCCGTCAGGGGATGTCAATTTATTGCTGTACCCTGTACAACAATCCCGCGTTACTTCCGGGTCAGCACCAGTTCTATCGCAATTAGTATCAGGGAGGTTTCCTCCTTTGTGTCTGAGTTGGAAATGTCACATGTCAAGAATTTTTTAAAAAGCGATGGACTGGAAAGCGCTGACGATAGAGATGGTGATGCGGGGTAGAATTTGGCTGCCAATGGAGTGGATTTCATTGTTTCCACTGACACAAATATCGTGCAGATCAGGGTCCAAATCTCGGGCTCAGTGACAAGAAAACCTTTAACTGAATTAAACAGCAAACTTTCTGACCTCCAGTGAAATGGAGGCAGTTTTCACTCAGAAACCAGTAACGGTGAGATTAACAGCGCGGGATGGAGAACGACTCAGTTTTAATGGTGAGACTGCGGGTTGGAATGGCGAGCTGAAGTTCAACCAGAAATGCGGCAAAGTTTTAAAACAATCGCGCTCAACTTGGGGTTGGAACCCACGGTCCATTAACGGTGATAAATTCATGTTGTTCAGCAGAATTACCACAACGTGATTTAATCACAGGTTGATACTAACACTGCCCTTTGAATGCAGTGGGCTGCAGTAAAATTGAATGCAGTAGAAAGGACGACACGTTGGGACAGTTGTTAGAACTGATGCCTCACAGCCCCAGTGACTAAGGTTCAATTTCTCGGGTTACTGGACATGCGGAGTTTTCACGTTCTTCCCGTCTGCGCGGGTTTCCTCCTGGTGATCCGCTTTCCTTTTCAAAGATGTGTGGGTTAGGTTGATTGTCATGATGTGGAGATGCCGGCGTTGGACTGGGGTAAACACAGTAAGGAGTTTAACAGCACCAGGTTAAAGTCCAACAGCTCCTTCTTCAGGTGAGTGGGAATTCTGTTCACAAACAGGGCATATAAAGACACAAACTCAATTTACAAAATAATGGTCGGAATGCGAATACTTACAGCTAATCAAGTCTTAAAGGTACAAACAATGTGAGTGGAGAGAGCATTAAGACAGGTTAAAGAGATGTGTATTGTCTCCAGACAGGACAGCCAGTGAGACTCTGCAAGTCCAGGCAAGCTGTGGGGATTACAGATAGTGTGAGACATGAACGCAATATCCCGGTTGAGGCCGTCCTCATGTGTGCGGAACTTGGCTATCAGTAAAGAGATTAAAAGGGAAGGTCTGTGATAGAGAGCATAACAGGATGGATTAACTGAAACAAGGAATGATGGACAAGGGCAACATTGGGTGGTTCTCATTATTTTTAAACTTTGCTGCTTTCCTGGGTGAACTCCAGCTCTCCATTCCTCTGGCAGCGTCACCAATCAAACTGAGTCTTTCTCTATCCCACTTTGTTAATCTCACAGTTACTGCTTTCTGAATGCAGATTGCTTGGAATCAGTCTAAGTTAAATAGATTACTGCTAAATTCAGTGAGAAGTTTCTTGTCATTCAGCACGATATTTTTATCCAGAAATGAGTGATATTTCTGTCAGTGCAAACGGTTAAATCGACCCATTACCACCCAGATTTTACCTTATATCAACATCTCCAAAGTCGGAAGCAAAAATACAAATCTCACACCATTGTTTCTGGCAGAGCTGCTTTCGAGCAGAAAGTATTGGAGGTTTCTTTATCAAAACATTTAAATCTTAATATATCGAAGCCAGTCTGCGACCCTGAAAGGGCTGAACCCGAACCACTGGATCACCAGGATCTCATCTTCCTGATTCTCCCAAATACTTATGACAGGAATGTGCACAGTGTAAATTATCGACATTCATACACTCCTCCCTGTCTGTTAAGACATTAAATTGTTCATATTTTCACACTGGCTCCAGTGTGACGAAAGCAGAGCTGTGACAAGCTGATGTTGTTCAGCATTTTTAACACAACAGGTTTGTAAAAGTTCGATGCGAACATTGCTCTTTAAACGTGGTGAGCTACAGTGAAATATAATGCAGTTGAAGGTAGCTTACTCATTTTTGCAGGAGGAATCAGCAAGGGCAATGTAAATATGAATTGCTGTGGGTAATTGACGGAATTGTGCAATGGGACTGATATTTCGCCCTGTTGTTCAAATTGGCACAGGTACTGAGCGACCATTTTCAGATTGCGCCCGTGTGTTGGGTTCCGTGGTGTAATGGTGAGCACTCTGGACTCTGAATCCAGCGATCTGAGTTCAAATCTCGGCGGAGCTTTGCTTTAATTTGCAGGTGATGGATATGCTGAAGGGCGTTGAATTTTCTCACCAAGTCCGAATCGAGAGGACAGTTTGTCAGCCAGTTCAGCTGCTGTTACGATGCACATTGCTGAACCTCTGGCGCCAGATGCCGGCAACATTCGTGCTTTTCATCTTTTTGCGACTCTTTAACTCCTCTGTTGAAAGATAGAAGCAGTTGATGTCGCACAATAACAATTCGATTTAGAGTCTGGCAATTATTGAGCAAAATGTGTGTGTGTGCGTGAGTGCGTGAGAGAGAGAAAGAGAGTCAGTGCGTGCGTGTGTTTTGGAGAAAAGACTGCTGTCGATTCCATGTTGTAATGGTTCGCACTCTGGCCTCTCGCCTCCGAATTCTGGTTTAAATTGGGACGGATGAGTGAATGAGTGACACATGTAGGTGGACCCCTTGCCCACTGTGGTTTCCCTGCTTCTCAGCCCTTTGTGTTCTTGGGCAATCGTTCTCTGGAGCTGATGCAATGGCGCCAGGAGAGTCATTCGCTGCATCGTCTGCAATGTGATTGCGCTGGAATTTGCTGAAATTTCCTCAGTGTTTAGTTTTCCACTTTCTGAGAATTAAAAATGAAATGCACGTGACCTTTTTCATTCAATGTGGCAGCAACTGCAAGTAGGTCAAATGCTTTGAGTGACCATTTGCAGCCGGCTGCTATGTTGTAGGTCCTCTGGTCTAATGTTGACCACTCTGAATCCAGCGAACCGAGTTTAAATTTAGGCGGACCTTTGCTCTTCTTTGCCATTGTTGAGGATTGATTTGTCGAAGCATCTTTTATTTAAGTTCCTCATAAAGCAGGAATCGGGAGGACAATTTGGCAGCCAGTTCAACGTCCAGTGCAGTGTACCTGGTGGATGGTGTTCTCAGGGTGCGATGATGGCATCCATATCGAGATTCGGCACATCTTGCAGAGGTTGGAGTGGCAGAGTTGTGTGGTGTTGTGGCGCTGTTCTCCTGAAGGCTGTGTATTTTGCGACAAACATTGGTCTGTTTGAAGTTGCGCGGTTGTTTGAAGGCAAGTAGTGGCGGTGTGAGAATGGCCTTGGCGAGATATTTATCTTCATCGATGACATGTTGAAGGCTCCGAAGAAAATGTCGTAATTTCTGCGCTCTGGGGAAGTACTGGACGACGAAGTGCACTCTATCAGCCATGTCCTGTGTTTGGTTTCTGAGGAGGCCATTGCGGTTTTTTGCTGTTGCGCGGCGGAACTGTCGATCAATGAGTCGAGAAACATGTCCTGCTGTTACCAGGGGGTGCACCTCATTCCACTGATCTTTGCCGACTTGTTGTGTTTTATGTTGTAATAAAACCAGTATTGATAATAAAAACAGCAGAAGTCGTAAGTTCTCAGTAGGTTTGGCAGCAGCTGTGGTCACATCACTGTGCTCCTGTGTCTCCGAAGATGCCCCTGTATTGTTGTGTGTGTGTGTCCCTGTGTCGCTGTGTCTTCCCCCGAATCTGTATATGCCCCTGCATCTGTGTATGCCCTACGATCTCTCTGTGTGCGCACCTGTATCTGTGTGTGTGTGCCCCGGATCTGTATATGCCCCACGATCTGTGTGTGTGTGTGTGTGTTTGTGTGTGCTGCTGACTCTGTGCGTGCCCCTGAATCTCTGTATGCCCTACTATCTCACTGTGTGTGCACCTGGATCTGCGTATGCCCCACTATCTGAGTGTGTGCTGCAGAGTCTGTGTGTGCCCATGGATCTCTGTATGTCCCAGTATCTCTGTTTGTGTGCTCCTGTATATGTGTGTGCTCCTCTATCTCTGAGTGCCCCTAAATCTGTGCGTCATCCTGTATCTGTGAGAACTCAGGCATTTGCATGAGTGTGCGTTCCTGTATCTGGAGGTATGTCACTGTATCTGTGTGTTTGCCCTGGTATCTTTGTGTCTCTCCGTGTGTGTGTGTGCGTGTGTGTGTGCGTGTACATGTGTGCGCGCACTTCTGTGTGTTTATGTGTGTGTGTGTGTGTGTGTGTGCCCCTGTATCTGTGCGTCTATGTCTCTGTATCTGTATGTGTGTCCCTGTATCTGTATGTGTGCCCCTGTTTCTGTATGAGCTGTTCCTGTACCTGTGTGCGCGCCCCCGTATCTGCGTCTGTATGCCCATGTACCTGAGTGTGCCCATGTACCTGAGAGTGCCCATGTAACTGTGTATGCCCCAGTACCTGTGTGTGTCCCTATAACCGTGCACACGGCAGAATTGGTTTATATGGGGTTTGGTTTGAGAAACCTGAGTACACGCTGCAGGGATTCGATCAACATAACACACTCACAAGTAAATCAAGACTTTTTAAACATATGGACATTCACTTTATCCCAATTCGCCAATTCAAAGGATCCCATGATTTTGGATTCAGACAGCTGCTGTGTGTACAGTCATGATGTGGAGGCGTCATTGTTGGATGGGGTGGGCACAGTAAGAAGTCTCACAATGCCAGGTTAAAGTCCAGCAGGCCTTTCTGCTGTCACAGGTTTTCGGACCGCAGCGTCTTCATCAGGTAAGTGCTGTGTATTTGGGTGTCACGGTTGCAGAGTGGTTAGCACTGCTGCTTCAGGGAACCAGAGAGCCGCATTCGATTCCCCGCTCGGATCACTGTCTGTGAGGAATTCGCACGTTCTCCCCATGTCTGCGTGAGTTATCTCTGGGTGGTCCAGAATCCTCCCACTGTGAAAAGATTTGCGGGTTAGGTGGATTGGCCACGCCAAATTGCCTCTGAGTGCCTAGCTCGAATAAATGCATGGGGTTATGGAGATAGTGTCTGTGCGGGGCTGTGGTCGATGCACACTCGATGGGCCAAATGGGATTGTTGGGATGTTGTAGTATTACTCATGGGCTGTACATGTCTGCCCCACTCCCTCTCGCTCTATGTTGGTATGGACATGAAGCTGGGACATGGAAAATGACAATGATGTTATTGATGATTGAGAAGAATGCATTGTAACCCGAGCGATTCTGTCGGTCGATTCATTGCAAACTTTGGAATCAGAACAATCTGAGACACCAGATGGAAAAAAAACACATATTTGTCTCCACGCATTTTGGAATTTGGAATGGTTGCTGTTGCTGGTGCCCGGCTAGCTCAGTCGGTAGAGCATGAGACTCTTAATCTCAAGGTCGTGGGTTCCAGCCCCACGTTGGCCGCGGCTGCTTTTAAACTTTGCCGTTTTCTTGGGTGAACTCCAGCTGTCCATTCCTCTGGTGATGTCCCCGCTGAAAATGAGCCTTTCTCCATCCCGCTTTGTTGATATCACAGTTAATAGTATATGAGTGAAAACTGCATCCAGGAGTTCGTGCTTGTTTCAGCGAGGAGTTCCCTTCTCATTTCGCCTGAGATTTGGATCCAGATCTGGGATATTGTGTCAGTGGAAACATTAATCATCCCCATTGTCATTCAATCACTCCAACGTTACATCCTATCACGAGGCCGTTTGTCCTTTCCTCCTATCCCTCTCTATTTTACTTGACTTTGCATTTGTTTGTAAATCATTAAATCTCTAATTCTTCAGGTTTGGATAAAAGGTCAGCGACTTGAAACATTCACTCTGTCTCACTCTCCATAGACGCTGTTTGTCCTGCTGACTGTTTCCAACATCTTATGTTTTGAGGTGGGATTTGCAGCAACTGCGGTATCTTGTTTTTGGGTCACAGTGGATCAGTATTCTCTGACTGAACTTTACCTGTTTAAATTATTTAAGGGCTGAGGTTTTAAATAATGATACACCAGGGCATGTCACCCTGTTTGACATGAAATGAAGCAAAATGAAAGTAAATAATTTCATGAAATATTACGAAAGCAATATAGGGATGGCCAACAAATGCTGCTTGTCAATGCCAGCATTTGTTGGCCATCCCTATTTCCCCTTGAACTGCGTATTTTGCTGGGCCATTTCATAGCACAGTTAACAGTCAATAACATTGCTGTGGATCTGGACTCTCATATTAGCCAGAGTCGATAAGAATGGCAGATTTCCTTCTGTACGGGACCAGGTGAGTATTCACGACAATCAGAAAAAAATACTTCATTATTCAGACTAATTGTCATTTCAATTTCAGTTCTGTGTGTGTGTGTGTGTGTGCGGGGGGAGGTGGGGGGGGGGGCGAGGGGTGGGGGGGGGGGGGGGGCGGGGATCTGGACCGTGTTCCTGGGCCTCCGGATTCATACGTCAATGATTTTACCACTATGTCACCGTCTTCCCTCAAGAATGTAAGTGTAAATCCTCCACGTGGAATCAAACCGGGTAATTTCACATTGGGAGAATCATTCTGACCTGTGGACTGTGGAAATCAGTTTCAGACACCCTTGATACAGTGGAAATAACTAGACATCTCTTGCTCTCATTTAAATACAGAAACATGTGGTGAATCCTCAGCGGCACAGGCCCAATCTGCCGGGGGGAGATACACTTGAACCGTTCAGATCACTGATCTTCCGTCATCACTGGAAAGAAGTTAGGGACGTCACAGATTTCAAAAAAAATCAGAGGCAAGGAAAGGGGGAGTGGTACGAAAGGAAGGTAAGGTTTGCAATCATGTGGAAGCAGAACAGATTTGATGACAATACGTATGAGGCTGAAAAGGGACAGTGATGGGAATTGGAGAAGTTAAGGAACTAAAGGTGAGTCATTCTGTATCTGTTATCTATTTCTGCTCTGATTGGAAATGTGTTGCTCTGTTGATCCATTTAACTTCTCTCCTCCACTGAAAATTCTCAGGAACACAAGAACAGAAAATGTTGGAAAGTCTCAGCAGATCTGACGGCAGTTGTGGAGAGGGAGCAGAGCTAACGTCTCGGTTTGGCTCTATTCTCTCTCCACAGAGGCTACCAGACCTGCTGCGATTTTCCAACATTTTATGTTGGAACATTTTATGTTCTTGTTTCAGATTGAAGCATTGACAGTATTTTCTTGTTTTCTGTCTGAAAACTCTCAATCCTTCTCCAAGTTTCCTCTCGCAAGCTTTTTCGTTGAACAAACTCATAAATCACACAAGAAAAATCCAATCATTCTTAAGCATTGAAATGATGAAGCATGGAAGTATTTATCCCAATAAGGAGGCCATTCGATCGATCTTGTCGATCCCTTGAGGGATGAGGGATCCAGTCGAATCCCACAGTCTATATATTTCTCTGTTTCCCAATAGGTTACGGAATCTGAACTGTTTTTTTTAACCAAGAGTTCTCTTTTTAATCCAATGGAGGTGTTCACCTCAACACAGCTCGGACACTGAGTTCCATACCCTATCCATTGGGTTAGCAGTGGTGAGCACTGCTGCCTCACAACGCCAGGGACCCAGGTTCAATTCCCGCCTTGGGTGATTGTGTCGAATTTATACATTCTCCCCGTGTCTGCGTGGGTTTCCTCCGGTTTCATCCCACAGTCCAAGGATGTGCAAGTTACGTTGAGTGACCATGCAAAATTGGTCCTAATTTCGGGAGATCAGCAGGGTGAAAATGTGGGATTATGGGAATAGGGTGGGATTGTTAACGGTGCAGGCTCGATGGGCCGAATGGCCTCCTATTGTACTATAGGAATTTTATGATTCTAAATGTGAACAATGTTTCACTCTTCACAGATGCAGTCAGATTGACTGAAAATTCCAGAATTGCCAGCTGTTCTTATTACAGGTACCAAGCAGCTGCAGCATGATGTCTTTGTTTAACTGGTGTGTCCTCAGAATGTTGGAATTATTTGCAAAGAAAGCTTAGAGATCTCCCGCTGAGCTGAAACCCGATGGGTAAAATCAAAGTGAGAATAAGATCATCATCAGCTGACAATGAAAAGTGATACACTCTGTCATCCGATTTACTGATACAATAACAGTGTCACACTGGAGAGAGAAAATTAAGTGCATCATGGTTGAGAATGGATTCACACCTCGGCCGGGTGTGACACAGTACCCGGCATTTCATGGAATCATAGAATCATACAGAGCAAAATAGAACCTTCGGCCCATCGAGTCCGCACCAACACATTACAAACGCCCGAAATACCACCCAATCCCATTTACCAACACTTGGCTCATAGCCCTGAATGTCATGACGTGCCAAGTGCTCACCTGGATGCATTTTTTAAAGGATATGAGGCAACCCGCATTTGCCACCCTCAGGGGCAGTGCATTCCAGACCGTCAAAACCGTCTGGGTGAAAAGGTGTTTCCCCACAATCCCCTTAACCTCCTGCTCCTCATCTATGCCTCCTGGCGACTGACCATTCAAATGTACATTATCCACTCTATCCATGTCCCTCATAACTATAAGGGCCATAGCGAGAGTAGACAGGAATGAATGTTTCCCGTTGGCGGAGGGATCAATATCTCGGGGTTAATGATTTCAGGTCAGTGGTCGGACGTTTAGAGGGGATGTGAGGAAAAATCGTTTCACCCAGGAGGTGGTGGGAATCTGGAACTCTCTTCCGGAAAGGGTGGTGGGTGGAGGCCGCGATACTCTTTACTTTGAGGAAGTATTGAGGTTTGTACTTGTGATGTCAAGGCATGCAGACCTGAAAAGTGGGAGCATAATAGAGAGTTGTTTGTTTGAGTGGTGCAGACTCGATGGGCCAAAGGGCCGTTTCCGTGCTGTTGCGCTCTGTGACTCTATGATTGGGCACTTGCCCTTGTGAAACATGACTATTTCTGCTGATATCTCCCAATATGGCTTCAGATGCAGTGACTTAGGGGCATTGTCATATGGGCTTTTCGCATATCAATGGTAGCCGCATAATGAGACATTTTTGCCGCACTTGTTGTTGCTGCCGCATTGAATGCAGTGAGTGACCATTTGCAGCGGACGGCCACGTTCGGCGTTCTAATGATGAGCAGGATAGACTCGACATCCAGCGATTGAAGTTCAAATCTCGGCAGGACTTTGCTTTTCTTTGCCACAGCAAACGACTGATATGTTGAAGGCAATTATATTTAAATTTCTCAGAAAGTGTTACTTTAAACACTGAGAAAATTTCAGCTTATTCCATAGCACTCACATTGCAGACTATGCAACGCTTGACAGGCCTGGCGTCATCGCATCAGCACCAGAGTGCGATTGCTAAAGAACACAATTCGCTGAGAGGCAGATAAGCCACAACGAATAGAGGGACCACTTACAAGTGTCATTCTCCCATGCACATGTCCCAATTTATACAAGGGGTCGTGGAGGAATAGTGGAATAATGGCTCGCCGCAGATCAGAACCAGGATTACTGGATTCAAAGTCCAGAGTACTAACCGTTACACCTTGGAAGCAACCCGAACCGTAACTCAGGCACAAAGCCGAAAAAACACGCACACACACACTCACACTCACAAATTCACACTCACACATTCACACACTCACACATAGTCAGTGCACTGGAACACTCACTCAGCTGTGTGTTTCCGCACAAAGCCCCTGTTTGAGCCAAAGCCGTCCCACTCTGCTCCCTCTCACTCCGCCGCCCGCTCACAACGCTGCCCTCTGGATAGAGCGGCGTACTTTTTAAACCTTCCGCACGCTACTGGCTGACGTCAGAATATAAAGTTCCCAGGTCTCTCTGGTGCCGACTTCCGATTTTACACTTCTGGCTGCCTTACAAAAACTCAGAAAAAAAGAAAAAAAAGTAAGTTAAAAATCCCTCTTTCCTACTCGCTCTCCTCACGTGAATCACCTCTCTAGCTGCTCCTATGGAACAATGAGTGAGTTACGTGGGTTTACAAAATGCAAGAGCTGTTCCTGAAAGAAAAGTCAACATAATTGAATCAATTTAAGCTGCAGGACATGTTTAAAAGACGTACAACAGATCCTGAACCTTCACATTTCACAGCCTGTGTCTGTACGGTGGATATCTTATCCTCGGTTAATATGGAATTTGAGTTGTAAAATTATGAAAGAATAAAAGAACAATAATGAAATAAAAGTCTTTTAGTCTTTATTTCTCATTCATTCTTTGTGCTTTATAAACACGCCATCCAGAGACCATAATCCGTCAAATCCGGAATGTTTTCGGAATTCATTTGTCACCCGACTGTACGTCCCTCATCCAGCCTGGGTCAAAGCATTTTGTGGCCATTCAAGACCAGATACAAGGCTGAATTCATGCACAAAATGCTCAGTGCATGGAACTTTCAGCTTGGTTGGGAAGGAATTCCAACAAATACTCATTGTGAACGATGCACTCTGCAGTGCAGCGAAGGCCTGAGCCAATGTAACCCAAGATAGTGATAAATGGATGGCACAACCTCAAGCCATTTACCGTGTTCCTAAATGGTGATGGTGAAATTAAACCTGAATTTAGTGCTTTTCATCTCTCTGAGGAGAGAACGTTGCTGAAGATCTATTGGCAGATGTGAAAGTTCTGCTTTGCTTTCTCTTCCTCGGACGATATGTAATTTGAGTTGTAAAATTATGAAGTAATAAAAGTACAATAATCAAATGAAAGTCTTTATTTCTCATTCCTTCTCCGTGTTTTATAAACATGCGATTCAGAGACCAGAATCCATAAGCTGCAGGACATGTTTAAACGGTGTTGTCAGAGCCTGAACTGTCATTATTCTCAGCCTGTGTCTGTACGGCAGATATCTCATCCTCGGTTGATATGTAATTTGAGCTGTAAAATTATGAAATAATAAATGAACTAAAAGCCTTGTAGCCTTTATTTCTCAATCCTTCTCCATGTTTTATAAGCACGCCAAAAAGGGCCCAAAATCTGCCAAGTCCACAAATTCAGAACATGTTGGATCCCAGACATTCCAGGTGTGTGGTCTGGTACCTGTGCATTGTAAAATCCTATTCCATCTGTGAGAAATGCAGCATTTTCCTGCCATCTTCCAGAAATTTCCTTGATTGGTGATGATGAAATTAAACCTGAATTTAACGGTGTCCGTGTGTCTCAGAAGAAAGATATTTTGGAAATATTGTTGGCGTTTGTGAGAGACTTCCCTGTGCTGAAGCCCAGCTGTTGGATGAAGAAGATGTTGAGGATTCTGTAATATTGGCAACAGTGCTGAAATTCACTTCCAAGTCCCACACAATGAAACACACCGTTGTCTTGACCAAGAATAAAGAGAATGAGAGTGGTGATGATGAAGATCAATATGTCTAATGACAGAAGAGCTTCATTACACAGCAGCATATTATGTGGGTCTAAATAGTACAAGACGTGTTTGTGAAAGAAAACCCCATGTACTTGAAACAATTTAAGCTGCAGGACATGTTTAAAAGACGTACAATAGATCCTGAACCTTCAATATTCACAGCCTGTGTCTGTACGGCATCTGTCTCTTCCTCGGTTGATATGTAATTTGAGTTGTAAAATTATGAAATAATAAATGTACACGAATGAACTAAAAGCCTTGTAGTCTTTATTTCTCATTCCTTCTCCATGTTTTATCAACACAGCAAAAATGACCCAAAATCTGCCAAATCAGCCTGAACCTTCAATTTTCCCAGCCTGCGTCAGTATGACAACTGCCTCTGCCTCGGTTCCAATGCAATATGCAAAATTATGAAATAGTAAATGTATAATAATAAAATTATAAAAGCCTTTTGGTCATTGTTTCTCATTGTTTCTCCATGTTTTACAAGCACGCCGTCCAGAGCCCAAAATACGCGAATCTGGAACAGGTCCAGTCCCCAGCGCCTCCGATACGGGATCCAGTACCTGTACATTGTTAAACCCTGTTCATTCTGCAGCGAGTGCAGCATTTTCCTGTTCCCTGCTTGAGCCCCGGTGATTGGGGGATTATTTTCTTGATTTCTGTACTTCATCCTGAGTTCTATTTAGGTGTCAACAAGCTGAGTGCTAGGCTGCTAAAAATTATCAATCTACAGAGGCACACGGTTTGTGGAAACCAAATCGATGTGATCTACAGAGTTATAGTATCAAAATAAATGTCCGAAAATTGTATCAGGTCTGAAGATATTTTACTGAGACAGATGTCCTGAGCATCACTCACCCTGATAAGCACTTCCCGAATGTCTCACCGCAGCACGGAAGCACCTTGAACCTCTGATGACGACATGTGTGAGCACCAGGTCCAAGCAATCAAGCTTAATCAAGAGGCTCAGACTTTGATGGCAGGTCTTGCTGATGTCTGCAGCCCCTGGTAACAAGGCCTCCCCCACAGTGGACCAGGAGGGCATGCATTGCCAGTTCTTGTCAAGGTGCCTGTCACTGGAGGATCACATCCTGTCCTCGCCCTTCCCTGCAGTTCGGCTCACTCTTTATTGAAAGGGATGAAAATAGCGAATTGTGAGAGTGAGAAATGCATTGAGCGGAGTGAAAACAAAGATAGTGGTTGCGCAGAGTGAGACTGAGACATGGTTGTGAAGGCACAGCAGTGTGGCTGAGTGAGCATTTAGTTTCGTGATGAGCAATCACCTTATAATTCATGGAACTCACTCGGAGCAGAGTGATCTCCTGAACTAGTTTTCAATTGCCTATGGGGATCAGAGAGGAATTTACCAGCAAATGTTTCTCCCAAATTAACCTTGTTTTTCAATCTGTTTATTCAGGTTGATAAGGCCTCCTGGGTGAAGTGGAGAAGTTATATAATGTGCTGCACAAGGCATTGCACCTGAGTGAGACAGGCTGGATGCACCAGAGTGTTTTTCTCTGTCTGTCATTTCCCATATGTTATAAGCATCATATTATTTCAACAACTTCAATGCAAGAAATGTAACTTCTGGAAATAAACATGGAAGGAAAATGAATTGACTGTTTTCTGATTTATACATGGCTCAAAGCAAGGAATTGAAATCCAGACAGTCTCTGTGAGAGCAGCACTGAGTGTGGCTTTGGACAGAGTGTGGAAGTTTGGTGAGAAGAGGGAGTTCAGTGTGGAGGGGAGGGCGCTACTCCTTTGCTTTTCTAACTTTTTCACCCTGTGGGAATTGGTTTCTGCTTTCCCAAAGGGGAGGTGGCGAGCCGTTGGTGAATATCCAGTAAGTGGTCAAATTCTATTTTCCGAAGGTTGAAATTTGTCCTGCACTTTGCGATAAGATTTATTAAAATCTAAACTGAATAAAATAATTAAGTCGTTAGTTAAATATCTGAAGTATATCAGGACAGTTGATGTGTGATGACTGCAGTATGTGGTGCTCAGGGACACTGGTGTGATCCAGGGCAAGTATGTCTGCAGTAAGTTTCTGCGTCTTGAGGAGCTTCTACTCAGAGACATTCAGCTGGAGTTTGACACTGCGACACATCAGGGAGGGAGAGAGATACCAGGAAGTTTTGTTTCAGGAGGCGGTCACACCCATTCTTAAACAAAGGCACAACATTTGCTACCCTCCAATCTTCAGGCACCTCTCCTGTGGCTGTCGATGATTCAAATATTTCTGCTAAGGGACCTACAATTTATTTCCTATCCTCCCACAACATCCTGGGCTACATTTCATCAGGTCCTGAGGATTTAACTATCTTGTTGCGCTTTAAGACTTCCAGCACCTCCTTCTTTGTAATATGTACACTCCTCAAGACATCACTATTTATATCCCCAAGTTCCTTAACATCCATGCCTTTGTCAACAGTAAATACCGATGAGAGACATTCATTTAGGATTTCACCCATCTCTTGTGGATCCGCACATCTGTGACTTTGTTGATCCTTAAGACGCCCTATTCTCTCCCTAGCTACCTTTTTGCCCTTTATGTATTGGAGAATCTCTTTGTATTCTCCTTTGTCTTATCTGCGAAAGCAATCTCATGTCCCCTCTTTACCCTCCTGATTTCCCTCTTAACTCTACTCCGACAAAGTCTGTATTCTTCATGGGATCCACTTGATCGCAGTTGCCTATGCATGTGCACGAACAAATAACAAAGAAAATTGCAGCACAGGAACAGGCCCTTCAGCCCTCCAAGCCTGCACCGGCCATGCTGCCTGTCTGAACTAAAACCCCCTACACGTCCGGGGACCATATCCCTCTTCTCCCACCCTATTCATGTATCTGTCAAGACGCCCCATAAAAGTCAGTACCGTATCTGCTTCCATGACATCCCCTGGCAGCGAGTTCCAGCCACCCACCACCCTTTGTGCACAAAACGTGCTTCGTACATCTCCTTTAAACCTTGCCCCCCGCAACTTAAACCTATACACCCTAGTAACTGAACTTCCACCCAGGGAAAAAGCTTATGACTATCCACTCTGGCCTTGTCCCTCATAATCTTGAAGACTTCTATCAGGGCGCCCTTTAACCTCCGTCAGCCCAGTGAGATCCAACCAAATTTCTCCAACCTCTCCTCGTAGCTACTGCCCTCCATACCAGGCAACATCCTGATAAATCTTTTCTGCTCAGACTTTGGTCTCTTTTTCCCAATAGAATCTTGGAGTCCGGGTTCATATGATGCTCAAAGCAGTGTCCCAGGTAGAGGCTGTGGTTAAGAAGGCGTATGGAATGCTGGCCTTCATCAGTAGACGGCTTGAGTTTAGAAATCGGGAGATAATGCTGCAGCTGTATAGGACCCTGGTCAGACCCCACCTGGAGTACTGTGCCCAGTTCTGGTCGACTCATTACAGAAAGGATGTGGACGCCATAGAAAGGGTGCAGAGGAGATTTACAAGGATTAGGCGGCATGCCTTATGAGGATAGGTTGAGAGAGCTAGGTATTTTCTCCTTGGCAAGGTGAAGGATGAGAGGGGACCTAATAGAGGTGTATAAGATGTTGAGAGGTATTGATAGAGTGGATTCTCAGAGACTTTTACCCAGGGCTGAAATGGTTGCCAGAAGAGGACACAGTTTTAGGGTGCTGGGGAATAGGTACAGGGGTGATGTTAGGGGTAAGTGTTTCACTCAGAGGGTGGTGGGTGCATGGAATGGGCTGCCGGTAGTGGTGGTGGAGGCGGATTCGACAGGGTTTTTAAAGAGACTTTTGGATAAGTTCATGGAAGTTAGTAAGATAGAGGGTTATAGGTAAGCCTGGTAGGTAGGGACATGTTCGGCACAACTTGTGGGCTGAAGGGCCAGTTTGTGCTCTAGCTTTTCTATGTTCTATGTTCTATGGCAGGTCTCCGCCTCAGTCTGGGGCCTCCGCACAGGCGTCATCAGCCATGACCTTAGCGGGTAACGCTTGTCACCCAATAGCCATCCCGGGAGTCTGGGCTGGTCTTGTCTTCCGAGAGCCCAGGGATGCCCGACTGCCGGATCACAAAACTGTCATGGATAGTCCCTGGGTGGCGTACATCGACCTGCATGATCTTCAGCTGATAGTCATAGACGATCTGCACATTGAGGGAGTGGAACCCTTTTGTGTTGATGAATGGCTGTGGTGCGATTTAGATCATTCACATGGAAATCTGAAAAGCCAGCACATTTCACATGGAAATCTGAAGAGCCAGCACATTTCAGAGGAGCGCAGTTTGGCATCGGCTAAAACCGGCTGTCGAATGTCCTCTTGGAATTACTCATGGAACGCCCGAAGACTTCAAAAAATAATTCGTATGATGTTTCTTTGCAGCCTCCCTAAATATAGCCGGCTGGAACATCATGGCTTTGCAAAAACAATAAACATGCAATCCTCCATCTGAAAATGAATGGCAAATTCCAGAATCTCGGCTTGGAAGTCATACAGGAATCTTTGAGGACAGATTTCCTCTGAAGATGAACTTTTTTTTACTGGCAGATGACACACGGACACCAAAGGTCGGGCAGACGTGATTTTATTTCTCAGTGGGGGATATGCCATATGCAGTTCCTGTGCCCCAATACAGGTTAGTTCACAATGAGCACTGTTGGTGAGACATGACCATCCATTCTTCCGGAGGTGACTGATTCAACAATGCGGGAATTCCATTGGAAGAAGCTACTGAATTGCCATTGGATCAATTACTGAAGCAGGTTGTGACCAGCAACAACAATTACGTCGGCAAATTTCAGATCAGACGAAGGAAACGCCTGAAAGTCAGGAAATAAGTATGAGTAAACTTGTTTTTGTGGTTACACCTCAACTTAATTATTAGTGTTTCACAAGCAGGCTTACATTAACACTGCAGTGAAGTTACTGTGGAAATCCTGTAGTCGCTACACTGTCCAGGACGCTGAGGTAGAATGAACATTAACTTACATTAACACTGCAATGAAGTTACTGTGGAAAATCCCCTAGTCACCACACTCCAGCCCCTGTTCGGGTACACTGAGGGAGAATTTAGCATGGCCAATGGACATAACTAGCATGTCTTTTAGACTGTGGGAGGAAACCAGAGCACCCGGAGGAACCCAGTTTGGCAGGGGCCTGGTACACAGAAACATATGGGTGGCATGGTGGCACAGTGGTTAGCACTGCTGCCTCACAGCTCCAGAGACCTGGGTTCAATTCAGGCCTTGGGTGACTGTGCGTGTGGAGTTTGTACAGTCTCCCCGTGTCTGTGTGGGTTCCCTCGGCGTGCTTCAGTTTCCTCCCAAAGTCCAAAGATGTGCGGGTTAGGTGCATTGGCCATGCTAAATTGCCCCTTAGTGTCCTGGGATGTGTAGGTTGGAGGGATTTGTGGGGTTACAGGGATAGGGCCTAGGTGGAATGATTGTTCGAGAAGACTCGATGGGCCGAATGGCCTCCTCTTGCACTGTAGGGTTCCTGTGATAGAAAATAGAAGCAAGGAACAGTCCATTCGGCCCTTCAAGCCTGCTCCACCATTCATTTTGATCACGGCTGATCATCAACTTCAATATCCTGATTCCCCTCTTCCCCCCATAACCCTTGATCCCTTTAGCCCCAAAAGGTAGATCTAATTTCTTCTTGAAATCAGACAATGTTTTGGCCTCAACTATTTTCTGTGATAGTGAATTCCACACATTCACTACCCTCTGGGTGAAGAAATTTCTCCCAAAATATAATCCATCAGTGTCAGCATAGTTTTATAGTTTTATGATAATGTGGGTGGCACGTTGGCACAATGGTTAGCACTGCTGCCTCACGGCGCCAGGGACGTGGGTTCAGTTCCAGCCACCACTCTCTGGGTGAAGACATTTCTCCTCACCTCAGTTCGAAAGGTTTACCCTTTATCCTCAAACTATGACCCCTTGTTCTGGACTCCCCACCATCAGAAACATTCTTTCTGAACCTACATGAGCGTCTATCTTTTATTTCTGACAACATCAACCATCAGATTTCGGATCAAAGCCTCCTGTTTCAACATTTATGGACAGAAGTCGAACTTTTCTCCTTATTTATAAGACAGCAAAATATATGAAATGTATTTATTATCGCAACAAGTCAAATAAAGGGAACTTTGCGTGTTTGTCCATTGATCTCTGAAAGCGGAAAGGCAGATTCATAGGGTGGCGAAAAAGGCACATGGCACACTCGCCTTTATCAATCGGGGTATAGATTACAAAAGCAGAGAGGTCATGTTGGTGTTGTATAGAACTTTGGTGAGGCCACAGCTGGAGCACTGTGTGCAGTTCTGTTCGCCACATTATAGGAAGGACATGAATGCAGAGGATCGGGTGCAAGCGGGATTCAGCAGGATGCTGCCTGAGATGTAACATTGAAGTCACAAAGAGAGGTTGGATAGGCTTGGGTTGTTTTCTCTGGAGCAGAGAAGACTGAGGGGCGACCTGATCGAGGTGTTCAAGATTATGAGGGGCATGGACAGGTTGGAAAGGGAGCACCTGTTCCCCTTAGTTGAAGGGTCAGTTACGAGGAGGCAAACGTTAAAAGTGAGGGTGGGAGTTTTAGGGGGGATTTGAGGAAAAGCTTTTTTACTCAGAAGATGGCGACGGTCAGGAATGTGCTGCTTGGGAGGGTGGTAGAGGCGAGTTTCCTCGCAGCCTTTAAAAAGTACCTGGATGAGTGCTTGGCATGCCGTAACATTCAGGGTTATGGGCCACGTGGGATTAGGTGGGCAGGTCAGGGCCCTTCATGCAGCAGTGCAGACTCGATGGGCCGAATGGCCTCTTCTGCGTTGTAGTATTCTGTGATTCTGTGAAAGTGTCAATGGAGAGATGGTGTCTGTGACAGCTCTTTAGGAGTGCCATCCATCTGTCCCGATGCATTTGCTTTTACATCACAGACAGGACAATTAATCGTTATCAATTGTATTCCTAAATTCTGTTGTCCAGTTAACTCCTGACGCTCATCCCACAATCGATTCAGAAGTGCATTCAAGATCAGTTATATAGGGCCTTGGAGAGGCCACACCTTGAGTACTGTGGGCAGTTTTGGCTTCCTGGTCTGAGGAAGGACATTCTTGCCACTGAGGGAATTCAGCGAAGGTTCACCAGACTGATTCCTGGAATGGCAGGACTGGCATATGAAGAGAAACTGGACCGACTGGGTTTGTACTCACTGGAATTTCAGAAGAATGAGAAGGGATCTCATAGAAACATATGAAATCCTGACTGGACTGGACAGGCTATATGTGGGAAGAGTGTTCCTGATGTTGGGGAAGTCCAGAACTATGGGTCACAGTCTAAGAATAAGGGGTAAGCCATTCAGGACTGAGATGGGGAACTGCGTATTCACTCAGAGAGTTGTGAACCTGTAGAATTCTCTACCACAGAAAGTTGTTGGGACCAGTTTGATAGATATGTTCAAGAGGGAGCTGGAGGTGGCCCTCGCAGCTAAAGGGGTCAAGGTGGCACAGTATTTAGCACTGCTGCCTCACAGCGCCAGGAACCCGGGTTCAGTTCCATCTCCGGTCACTGTCTGTGTGGAGTTTGCACGTTCTCCCCTTGTCTGCGTGGATATCCTCCGGGGGCTCTGATTTCCTCCACAGTCCAGAGTTGTGAGGGTTAGGTGGATTGGCCATTGCTAAATTTCCCCTTAGTGTCAGGGGGATCAACAGGGTAAATCCGTGTGGTTACAGGGATAGGGCCTGAGTGGGATTGTTGTCGGTGCAGCCTTGATGGGCCGAATGGCCTCCTTCTGCACAGTAGGGATTCTATCTCACTGGCATTCCACTTCTGTTCCTCTTGCCACTGCTTTGGTTTTTCTGTGCTGTGTTTCCTTAAACCTTTGATACTGGAAATCACATTTCCTCATTTAGCAGATGTATAATGACATAATCGAATGGACAACACAGCAATCGACCCGCCTCATCTGTGTAGCTATTTGAAAGACCAATCAACCCTCTCCAAAAACTTCATTTGAATCACTTCACTTTTCTATCTGTTCCTCGCTCTGGGCAGAATCTTTCTCAATGTGTCTTTTCCTTCATGTCTCTCATCCCTATTCATTGATTCCAGTCTGTCTTTTCCACATAACCTCCATTGCCTTCACTGCCTTGCTAACTGGTGGTGCTCAGAGTTGAGAACACACATTGGCGAGGAAATACTAAGTAGAATATTTATCATCAATTATTTATTCTTCATGTTTGATCAACATTGCGCCAGGGATCCTGGATGTTTATTACTTCAACGGCTGTAACAATTTGTGTTGGCATCATCTGTCATCGTTGTCACCAGAGAAAGCATCCTTTCTGATTGTATCACAGCCTGGCATAACTCCTGCTCTGGTTGTTCTCAGCCCCCTACGATACTCCTTATAAACCTATGACTGCGTGGCCAAATTCCCCTCCAACTCCATTTTCAAGTTTGCTGATGACACCACCGTAGTGGGACGGATCTCAAACAATGACGAGACAGAGCACAGGAAAGAGATAGAGAATCTCGTGAACTGGTGCAACGATCTCTTCCTCAAGTAAAATAAAACAGATAATTAACGATCTTTCTTTGCACCCTAGCTACGACTGTAACACCCTCTGCACCCTCTCCCTTCCTTCTCTATGAACGGTATGCTTTGCCTGTATAGCGCGCAAGAAACAATACTTTTTACTGCATACTATGACATGTAACAATAATAAATCAAACCAAATCGACTTCTGGAAATGTAGTGGAGGTCATGCTCCTGTCTACATCAAGGGGAATTAAGTGGAAGTTGAGAGCTTCAGATTTCTCGATGTCCAAATCACCAACAAACTGTCCGAGTCCCTCCACACCAATTCTATAGTTATGAAAGCCCACCAATGCCTCTACTTTCTCAGGAGCTAAGGACATTTGGCATGTCTGTTACGATTCTCACCAACGTTTATTGAAGCACCATAGAAAGCATTCTTTCTGGATGTATCACAGCTTGGTATGGCTCCAGCTCTGACCAAGACTGCAAGAAACTACAAAGGGTCGCGAATGAAGCCCAGGTCACCAGGCAAAACAGTCTCCCATCCATTGACTCCGTCTATACTTCCCGCTGCCTCGGAAAAGCACAATCAAGGACCCCACACACCCTGGACATACTCTCTTCCACCTTCTTGGGAAAAAGATACAAAAGTCTGAAGCCACATACCAACTGACTCAAGAACAGCTTCTTCCCTGCTGGCAGCAGATTTTTGAATGGGCCTGCCTCTCACGAATTTGATCGTTCTCTGCACCCGAGCTATAAGTGTAACACTATATTCTGCACCTTTTTTCCTTCTCTATGAACGGGATGCTTTGTCTCTATAGCGTGCAAGAAGCAATACTTTTCACTATACACAAATACATGTGACAATAAAAAATCAAATCAAATGAAAAATGTTGACAAATCTTAAATAAATGAAATATTTAACATAATCATACGGGTGGCGATGATGAGAGTATCCATAGTGATTGTGTCCTGTGATAGATTAACATTTGTAGAAGTATTTATTGATTAAACCCAATTCAAAATCCATATTAATACAATACGAATACAATAGAACTGGGACTTTATGTTCCTCACAATGCTTTGTCTGACTTATATCTATAGGGACTAGTTTCATCGTGTTGGTTATACTGAAGCAATTGATCAATTGTGCTACATGAATTTGAAAGGTCCCCAATTATTCAACAGCTAAGATAGGCGTCAACACAGCCTCCATGTGCAATATTATCCCTTCCTTTGGGGGAGAGGCGATGGCCGAGTGGTATTATCGCTCGATCATGAATGCAGAAACTCAGCCAATGTTCTGTTCGAATCCTGCCACGGAAGGTGGTGGAATGTGAATTCAAAAAAAAATAATCTGCAATTAAGAATCGACTGGTGACCATGAAACCATTGTCGATTGTCGGAAAGACCCATCTAGTTCACTAGTGCCCTTGAGGGAAGGAAATCTGCCGTCCTCACCTGGTCTGGCCTGCATGTGCGTCCAGAACCATAAAAATGTGGTTGAAGCTCAACTGCACTCTGAAATGGTCGAGCGAGACACTCAGTTCAAGGGTGACTAGGGATGGACAATAAATGCTGGCCCAGCCAGTGACACCCATGTCCAACGAATGAATAAAAAAATGGTGGTGGTGAGCTGCCTTCTTCAATGACCTCACTACTTTCAACCTCCTGTACACTGGAGCTACAATTCAGGTACCCACCCCCCTGCTGAATTAGTTTAAACCCTCCCGAAGAGCATTAGCAAATTTCCCCCCAAGACATTGGTAGCCCTCTGGTTCAAGTGCAGACCATCCTGTTTGTAGAGGTCCCAACTACCCCAGAAAGTGCCCCAATTGTCCAGGTATCTGAATCCCTCCCTCCTGCACCATCCCTGTATCCAAGTGTTCAACTGCTCTCTCTCCCTATTCCTCTCCTCATTATCACGTGGCATGGGTAACAAACCAGAGATAACAACTTTGTTTGTTCTCGCCCTAAGCTTCCACCCTAACTCCCTGAATGTCTGCCTTACATCCCCATGCCCTTTCCCACCTATGTCTTGAGTGCCTATGTGAACCAGAACTTGGGGCTGGTCCCCCTCCCCTTAAGGATTTCGAAAACACGATCCGAGACATCGTGGCCTCTGGCTCCTGGGAGGCATCACACCAACCGCGAGTCTCTCTCGTTCCCGCAGAATCTCCTATCCGTCCCTTTAAATATGGAGTCCCCAATGACTAATCCTCTACTCCTCTCCCCCCTTCCCTTCTGAGCCACAAGGACGGACTCTGAGCCAGTGACCTGTACACCATGGCTTACCCCTGCTAAGTCGTCCCCCCGTAACAGCACCAAAAGTGTACGATCCCCAATTTCTACTGCAGGTGCATTTTCTGTTCCCCCCCCCCCACTTGGATGGCTCCCTGTACCTTGGTGCTGTGGTCAGTTTGCTCATCCTCCCTTTCCCTACCCTTCTGAGCTGCTGGGCCGGATTCTGCGCCGGAAGCACAGCCACTGTTGCTTCCCCCAGGTAGCTGCTCCCCCCAACAGTACTTAAACAGGAGTACTTATTTTGAAGGGGCACAGCCACTGGGGTAGTCTCTAGTACCTGACCTTTCCCCTTCCTAACCGTGACCCACTTGTCTGTCTCCTGTGGCCCTGGTAGGACCACCTGCCTGTAGCTCCTATCTATCACCTCCTCATTCTCCCTAACCAGACGAAGGTCATTGAGCTGCAGTTCCAGTTCCCCAACGTGGTCCCTTAGGAGCTGCAGCTCGACGCACCTGGCGCAGATACGGACGTCCGGGAGGCTAGCTGACTCCAGGACCTCCCACATCCGACACTGAGAACAACAAACTGGCCTCACACTCATAATTCCCGCCTTCTTCCAATGACACAGGAAAAACTGTCTAAACCTAACCCACCTCTGCCTGTTTACGCCGAAGCCCGATGAGCCAAAGCCCGTCAGCTCTCACTCTGCTTCCCACTCACTCCACTGCCCGCTCCCGACGATGCCCGCTCAAAAGTGCAGCCTGCTTTTAAACCCTCCAAAAACCTTCCCAGGCTTCTCCTGGGCCTACTTCCTGTTTTGGAAAAAGAAACCTCCGTACAGGAGGTTGAGAGTAGTGAGGTCATGGATGAGGTTTCAGAGTCGCAGGAGTGTACTGGCAGGCAGGAAGGCGGTTTGAAGTGTGTATATTTCAACGCCATGAGCATCCGGAATAAGGTGGGTGAGCTTGCAGCATGGGTTGGTACCTGGGATTTCGATGTTGCGGCCATCTCAGAGACATGGATAGAGCAGGGACAGGAATGGTTGTTGCAGGTTCCGGGGTTTAGATGTTTCAGTAAGTGCAGGGAAGGTGGTAAAAGAGGGGTAGGTGTGGCATTGTTCGTCAAGGACAGTATTACGCTGGCAGAAAGGACATTTGATGAGGACTCGTCTACTGAGGTAGTTTGGGCTGAGGTTAGAAAGAGGAAAGGAGAGGTCACACTGTTAGGAGTTTTTCATCGACCTCCGAAAAGTTCCAGAGATGTAGAGGAAAAGATTGCAAAGATTATTCTGGATAGCAGCGGAAGTAACAGGGTCGTTGTACTGGGGGACTTTAACTTTACAAATATTGACTGGAAAAGCTATAGTTCGAGTACTTTAGAGGGGTCGGTTTTTGTCCAACGTGTGCACGAAGGCTTCCTATCGCAGTATGTAGATAGACCAACAAGAGGCGAGGCCACATTGGATTTATTACTCGGTAATGAACCAGGCCAGGTGTTCGATTTGGAGGTAGGTGAGCACTTTGGTGACAGTGACCACAATTCGATTACGTTTACCTTAGCAACGAAAAGGATAGGTATATACCAAAGGGCAAGAGTTATAGCTGGGGAACGGAAATTATGATGCGATTAAGCGAGATTTAGCTGGCATAGGGTGGGGAAGGAAACTGCAGGGGATGGGCACAATTGTAATGTGGAACTTGTTCAAGGAACAGCTACTACGCGTCCTTGAAATATATGTACCTGTCAGGCAGGGAGGAAGCAGACGTGTGAGGGAACCATGGTTTACTAAGGAGGTTGAATCTCTTGTGAAGAGGAAGGAGGAGACTTATGTTAAGATGAGATGTGAAGGCTCAGTTAGGGCACTTGAGAGTTACAAGTTAACCAGGAAGGACCTAAAGAAAGAGTTAAGAAGAGCCAGGAGGGGACATGAGAAGTATTTGGCAGGAAACATCAAGGAAAACCCTAAAGCTTTCCATAGGTATGTCAGGAGTAAAAGAATGACTAGGATAAGATTAGGGCCAGTCAAGGACAGTAGTGGGAAGTTGTGCCTGGAGTCTGAAGAGATAGGAGAGGCACTAAATGAATATTTTTCGTCGGTATTCACACTGGAGAGGGACAGTGTTGTCGAGGGGAGCACTGAGATGCAGGCTGTTGGACCGGATGGGATTGATGTTCATAAGGAGAAGGTGTTAGCAATTCTGGAAAGGGTAAAAATAGATAAGTCCCCTGAGCCGGATGGGATTTATCCTCGGATTCTCTGGGAGGCTAGAGAGGAGATTGCAGAGCCTTTGGCTTTGATCTTTGTGTTGTCATTGCCTACAGGAACATTGCCAGAAGACTGGAGGATAGCAAATGTTGTCCCCTTGTTCAAGAAATGGATTAGGGACAACCCTGGTAATTATAGACCGGTGAGCCTTACTTCTGTTGTGGGCAAAGTATTGGAAAGGATTATAAGAGATAGGATTCATAATCACCTGGAAAGGAATAATTTGATTAGGGATAGCCAGCACGGTTTTGTGAAGGGTAGGTCGTGCCTCACAAACCTTATTGAGTTCTTTGAGAAGGTGACCAAAGAGGTGGATGAGGGTAAAGCGGTTGATGTGGTGTATATGGATTTCAGCAAAGCGTTTGATAAAGTTCCCCATGGTAAGCATTTGCAGAAAATACGGACACGTGGTTGAGGGTGATTTAGTGGTTTGGATGAGGAATTGGACAGCTGTAAGAAAACAGAGGGTGGTGGTTGATGGGAAGTATTCATCGTGGAGTTCAGTTACTAGTGGTGTACAGCAAGGATCTGTTTTGGGGCCACTGCTGTTTGTCATTTTTGTTAATGACCTGGATGAGGGCGTGAAAGAATGGATTAGTAAATTTGCGGATGACACTAAAATCGGTGGAGTTGTAGTCAGTGCGGAGGGAAGTGGCAGGTTACAGAGGGACATAGATAAGCTGCAGAGCTGGGCTGAGAGGTGGCAAATGGAGTTTAATGCGGAAAAGTGTGAGGTGATTCACTTTGGAAGGAGTAACAGAAATACAGACTACTGGGCTAACGGTAAGATACTTGGTAGTGTGGATGAACAGAGGGATCTGGGTGTCCATGTGCATAGATCCTTGAAAGTTGGTACCCAGGTTGATCGGGTTGTTAAGAAGGCATATGGTGTGTTAGCTTTTATTGGTAGAGGGATTGAGTTTCGGAGCCAGGAGGTCATGCTGCAACTGTGCAAAACTCCGGTGTGGCTGCATTTGGAGTATTGCATACAGTTCTGGTCGCCGCATTATAGGAAAGATGTGGAAGTGTTGGAAAGGGTGCAGAGGAGATTTACCAGGATGTTGCTTGGTATGTTGGGAAAATCGTATGAGGAAAGGCTGAGTGGCTTTAGGTTTTTAGTTAGAGAGAAGAAGATTAAGAGGTGACTTAATAGAGGCATACAAGATGATCAGAGGATTAGATAGGGTGGATAGTGAGAACCTTTTTCCTTGGATGGTGATGGCTAGCACGAGGGGACATAGCTTTAAATTGAGGGGTGAGAGATATAGGACAGATGTTAGAGGTAGGTTCTTCACTCAGAGAGTAGTTAGGGCGTGGAATGCCCTGCCTGCAGCAGTAGTGGACTCGTCAACATTAAGACCATTCAAATGGTTATTGGATAAACATATGGATGATATTGGAATCGTGTAGATTAGAGGGGCTTTAGATTGGTTCCACTGGTCGGCGCAACATCGAGGGCCGAAGGGCCTGTACTGCGCTGTAGTGTTCTATGTTCTGTGTTCTATGAATCAATGCAGTCCACGGGCTGTGGGTTGACCCACAATGCCGTTATGGAGGGAATTCCAGGATTTTAAACCAGCGACTGTGAAGGAATGGCAGCTTTCTTTCCATATCAGGATGGTGTGTGGGTACGAGTGGAACTTTCAGGTGGTGGTCTTTGCAGGTACCTGCTGCCCTTGTCATTTAGGATGGAAGTGGTCGTGGGTTTGGAAGGTGCTGTCTGAGGAACTTTGGTGAATTGCTGCAGTGCATCTTGTAGATAGTACAGACTGCTGCTACTGAGCGTCGGTGGTGGAGGGAGTGGATGTTTGCAGATGTGGAGTGTTCTTTTCTTTGGTAGCTATTTGTAAGATGCTGTCACAAAATAAAATGTGGGCTGTCACAACTCAGACGGATGTCTGTTTATGAGATTATGAGGGTGGCACGGTGGTTAGCACTGCTGCCTGAAAGCTCCAGGGATCTGAGTTCGACTCCCAGCGTGGGTCACTGTCTGTGTAGAGTTTGCACGTTCTCCCCGTGTCTGCATGGGTTTCCTCCGGGTGCTCTGGTTTCCTCCCACTGACTGAAAGACGAGCTGGTTAGGTGCATTGACGGTGCTAAATTGCCCCATAGTGTCCGGGGATGCATAGTTTAGAGGATTAATGGGGTGAATTAGTGGGGATAGGGCCTGGGTGGGGATTGTGGTCAGTGCAGACTTGCTGGGCCGAATGGCCTCTTTCTGCATTGTAAGGATTCTGTCATTCTATATCCAACATAAACATCGCAGAATAACGGATGATCTGAATTGAAACATTTATCAGAGCTGTTTCTCCTGCCATATCCTGTGGAACAAAAGAAAAAGTTGGCACGCATTGCTCAGATGGTCAATCGGAAATCTCAATGCAAATTATTGAACTTTTGTGTTTCTCCACCAAAATATGTTTTATTTCATCATTGGTGATTCTTTCTTTCTGCGTGAGGGATTTTACTTCACCAGACTGACTTCTATGGAAAATGGACTTCACATCATGATTGTGTCTGTCAATGAAACCAAAGGATTGGAGCACTGACCTGCGGGGGCGTGAGGGGGGTGGGGGACGGGGAGGCAAATCTGTACAAGTTCTACATTTACCTGTGTTTCAAGATGCCATATTTGATCTGCGGCACGGTGGTACAGTGGCTAGCACTGCTGCCTCACAGAGCCAGGGACCCGGGTTCAATTCCAGCTTATCTATATCCTGCTGTATTGCCCGACAATGCTCTTCGCTATCCGCAATTCCAGTCACGTACGAACCAACTCAAGAGCAGCTTCATCCCTGCTGTGATCGGACTTTTGAATGGAACTACCTCGTATTACGTTGACTTTTCTTTGACTGGAACAATGCATTCTGCACCCTCTCCTTTCCTTCTCTGTGAACGATAAGCTTTGGTTTACAGTGCGCAAGAAACAATAATTTTACTGTATACTAATACATGTGACCAAGATAAATCAAAACAAAGTCCGAGAGACGTGCTGGTTAGATACTTTGGCCATGCTAAATTCTCCCTCAGTGTACCCGAACATGTGCTGGAGTGTGACGATCAGGGGATTTTCACAGTAACTTCATTGCAGTGTTAATGTAAGCCTACTTGTGACACTAATAAATTAACTTTAAAGTTTTAATCAAAAAAGGTACAGTAAAGGGATCAGTATTTATACATTAAGAATATTTTTGTCTTTATTCCGTTTGGTTAAACGAGTATAGACAATGAAGGGAATATAATTCAAAGCTATTACGACATCCATACACATAACCTGTGAACAAACACACTTGTGTTAATGTTATCTGTCCAGGTGGAATTAAATAACATTCGTTGCATTTTACAATGCATCTTTAAAATTGTCATCGAGATACTGGCGCATCCCTTACAACACATGCAACGTTTCTATTCATAGTTGTTTGATTTCAGATTACTTATCATTTTGCTCTAACACTTGGAAAGAAGGAAATGCCAGGGCGCGGGAAAGTTGAACTGTTTTATTTATGTTGAAGTGCCATCCTTTGAGTGTGAACGACATTTGAAATGGCAGACAATGCGACCCAATAAATTGATACCTGTTCTTTGTAATAACTATCTCAATAATCTTCTCCCCCTGCTCTTTCGCAGACCCCTGACTATATTCCCTTTTCAATGTTACTTCCTCTTATATTTTTTGAATGTTGATCTATGATCTGATTTCAGCAACATTTCAGCCAAGTCCAGCCCTTCAGTTTCCTCCCACAGTCCGAAAGATGTGCTGGTTAGGTGTATTGGCCATGCTAAATTCTCCCTCAGTGTCCCCGAACAGGCGCCGGAGTGTAGCGACCAGGGGATTTTCACAGTAACTTCATTGTAGTGTTAATGTCAGCCTCCTTGTTACACTAATAAGTAAACTTGACTTGACTTTAAATGTCCTGAATGACTCTATTCTTGAGTCGATTGGTACATGACCTCAGACTTTTATATCTTTTTCCCGACAGAAAAAGGTGAAAGAGAGAATGTCCGGGGTTTGTGTGGTCCTTGGTTTTGCTGGCTGCTTTGTCAAGGAAGCAGGAAGTTCAGAGAAAGTCAATGGACGGAAGGCTGGTTTGTGTGATGGACTGGGCTTCATTCACGACCCTTTGTAGTTTATTTCAGACCGTGACAGAACAGGAGCCATACCAAGTACTGGAGTTTTAATTTGAATGCTCAGTTAATCAGATAGTCATAGAATCACTGCAGTGCAGGAGGAGGCCATTCAGCCCATTGAGCCTGTACCAACAACAATCCCATCCAGGCGCCATCTCCGAAACCCCCTGTATTTGTCCTGCTGGATCCCTGACACTGCGGGTTCATTCAGCATGGCCAGTTCTTCGAACCTGCTCATCCCTGTACACTAAGGGGCAATTTAACAGGGCTAATCCTTCTAATCTGCACATCCCTGGACTCTCAGGGGCAATTTTGCACAGGCAATCCACCTAAACTGCACATCATTGGAGTGTGGGAACAAATCAGAGCACCCGGAGAAAACCCACACAAACGCAGTGAGAACGTGCTGACGCCACACAGTCACCCGAGGCTGGAATCGAACCCAGGTCGCTAGAGCTGTGAGGCAGCAGTGCTAACCACTGTGTTACCGTGCCACGCACACTACTTGTGACACTAATAAATAAACTTTAAACTGATGTGTAATTTCACTTTTCCTGGATATTTCTCGGATTCATTCACAAGCAGTGAATCAGGGTCGGATTACAAAGATTTGCAAAGATTATTTTCTAACTGCATGGCACTGCATCTGAAGCCTCGATCTAAAAGAATCAACAAGTTGTTCTGCGTCCTTCGATGATTATGACAAAAAATAAATATTTGCCATAATTCAATTGTGAACCTTCTGCTGTGAATGACGCAGATTTGCTTTAATATTATTTGAAAAGAATCGCTTTGAAATCACAATTCGTCTCAATAATTGGTTTGTTCAGGGCACTCACATCATCATTACCATCAATCTGGGCATTTCATTCAGCAAGAATGCTTTCATGATTTGTAATTATCACCCAGTGTTGATCCATTCATTCAGAATCATACAATTATCGACTCATAGGATCCCCACAGTGCAGAAGGAGGCCGTTCAGACCATCGAGCCTGCACCAATGGCAACCCCACCCAGGCCCGATCCCCACAACCCCACATATTTACCCCGCTAATTCCCCTGAATGAAGGGTCCTGAATGAAGCCCAGTCCATCACACAAACCAGCCTCCAATCCATTGACTCTGTCTACACTTCCCGCAGCCTCGGAAAAGCAGCCAGCATAATAAAGGACGCCACGGACCCCGGACATTATCTCTTCCACCTTCTTCCATCGGGAAAAAGATACAAAAGTCTGAGGACACACACGAACCGACTCAAGAACAGTTTCTTCCCTGCTGCCATCAGACTTTTGAATGGACCTATTTCATTTTAAATTAATCTTTCTCTGCACTTTTGGTATGACTGTAACACTACGTTCTGCATCCTCTCCTTTCCTTCTCTGTGAACGGGATGATTTGTCTGTAAAGCGTGCAAGAAACAATAATTTTCACTGTATACTAATACATGTGACAATAAGAAATCAGATCAATCCACTTCACTGTGGCCTGTGACAAAGTGACATTGGTGACATTCACAAAGAATGGTCTTCTGTTTAAAATTCTGCTCCTTTGTATTTACATCATTCAAAATAATAAAATTATTTATATTATAAACATTACCTCTGTGGTGAGGGTCTGGAGTAGGTGCTGTAAAGACATGGAATTAAGTTTAAATGTTCTTTGATAAATTACATATAAAGAGCACGATTTGTACACAGTGGTAGCTGTACTGCTCAGTCATGAGACATTTCAGATCGCGTATCGATGAAAGTTAGTCATCGATTCATCGAGGTTTACAGCATGGAAACAGGCCCTTCGGCCCAACTTGCCATCCTTTTTTTTAACTACGAAGCAAGTCCCAATTTTCCGCATTTGGCCCATATCCCTCTATACCCGTCTTACCCATGTAACTGTCTAAATGCTTTTTAAAAACAAAATTGTACCCACCTCTGCTATTGCCTCTGGCAGCTTGTTCCAGACACTCAGCACCCTCTGTGTGAAAAAAATGCCCCTCTGGATCCTTTTGTATCTCTCCCCTGTTAACTTAAACCTAGTTTTAGACTCCTCTACCTTTGAGAAAATATGTTGACTATCCAGCTGATAAAAGTCTCGGGGTCGATTCTCCCAACAAAATTCTAACTGCTGAATTGGCTGGAAAACTTGTGTAAATCACGCTGTTGTGTTCATTGGGAGTGCAGACACGAATCTCTCACAGTCTGTGCAACGCAGCGGCCACAATCATGAATATCATTAGAAGCTCGGGGCCTATTCAGGCCGGAGTCTAACAGTTCCAGAACTCTGCGCATGTGCAGTGACCCCGATCTGTCAGCCTGCAGTTTGCCGGCCAGCTCGATCGCTGGCCAGCCCATTGCCGATGAGCCAGATCTGTGTGATTCCCCCACTTGCCGATGAGCCGGGTCTGTGTGATTCCCCATATTGGCGATGAGCTGGGTCTGTGTGATTCCCCCCATTGGCGATGAGCTAGGTCTGTGTGCCTCCCCCTATCGGCGATGAGCTGTGTCTGTGTGATTCCCCCATTGGTGATGAGCTGGGTCTGTGTGATTCCCCCATTGGCAATGAGCTGGATCTGTGTGATTCCCCCCATTGGCGATGAGCCAGGTCTGTGTGCCTCTCCCCATCGGCGATGAGCTGGGTCTGTGTGATTCCCCCATTGGTGATGAGCTGGGTCTGTGTGATTCTCCAAATTGGCGATGAGCTGGCTCTCTGTGGCTCCCCCCATTTGTGATGTGCTGGGTCTGTGTGATTCCCCCATTGGTGATCTTCAACTGCAGTAATTGGTGATCTTCAACTCCAGTAATGACTGAAGTGGCCAACATAGGACAAGTTGAAAGAGAGCTGACAAGTTCCAGTGTAAAGTGCAGCAAGACATTTCAGAGTCCGGTGAATGGTGAGATTTTTATTTCAACATCAAAGGCAAAAAATATAATTTATTGACCAAATTCAGTTGTTCCAGATGAGACTCGACGACCTCCAGGCAGCTGGACAGAGATATTGGTACAGGAAGGATCAGTGGGAGCACTGACTGACAGACGAGTCCATGGAAATCTTTCGGCACCCACTCATTATCTGTGTTTAACAACACAGATTTGTGGCATCATGGAAATATTCAAAGTTACTTCTGATCAGCAAGAATGATGCAAATTGCAAATATAATTAAATACAGGCAGCTGTGTTTATTGCTTCTGAGTGGCTTGCACAGGAACAGGTTATGTTTTTAAACTAATAAATAATTGTCATTCTGAGTGTGAAATTTACTCGCAGGTCTGATTTTAAATCGAGGCATCATTTCCACTCCTCAGATTTGCGATCTGAAACGGACGCACGCTGTCAGATATTTTTATTGAACTGCGCATGCGCAGTTGCGAGCTCCGATCGTTCCTGCAGCGCTAAACCCCGCCCACAACGCGGATCGGACCGGAGCCGGCAAAAACCATATGGGCGCGCTGGAAAAAGGATTCCGGGCGCAGATCTGCATTACGCCCAGATTCGGCCCTGAGACTCCAAATGGCAAAATCAGGCCCACAGACACTGACACACACACACACCGACTCTGACAGACACACACACACAGACAGTGTCAGACACACACAACGACTCTGACAGACACACACACTCAGACACTGACGGACACACACACTGACAGGCATACACACACGGACACTGACAGACACACAAACACAGACATTGACAGGCACACACGCATGGACTCTGACAGACACACACCCAAAGAACAAAGAAGAAGGAACAGTACAGCACAGGAAACAGGCCCTTCGGCCCTCCAAGCCTGTGCCACTCATTAGCCCAACCAGACCATTCGTTTGTATCCCTCCATTCCCAGACTGCTCATGTGACTACCCAGCTAAGTCTTAAACGATGCCAGTGTGTCTGCCTCCAGCACCCTACCTGGCAGCGCGTTCCAGGCCCACACCATTCTCTGTGTAAAAAACGTCCCTCTGATATCTGAGTTATATCTCCTCCTCTCAACTTGAGCCCGTGACCCCTCATGATCGTCACCTCTGAAGTGAGAAAAAGCTTCCGATTGTTCACCCTATCTCTTCCCTTCATAATTTTGTACACCTCTATTAGGTCCCCCCTCATTCTCTGTCTTTCCAGGGAGAACAAGCCCAGTTTACCCAATCTCTACTCATAGCTAAGACCCTCCATACCAGGCAACATCCTCGTAAACCTTCTCTGCACTCTGTCTAAAGCCTCCACGTCTTTCTGGTAGTGCGGCGACCAGAATATCAGACATCAGCTTTTATGCACTATACCCCGTCCTATAAAGGCAAGCATACCAAATGCCTTCTTCACCACCTTCTCCACCTGTGCTGCCACCTTCAAGGATTTCTGGACTTGCACACCTAGGTCCCTCTGTGCTTTTATACTCTTGATGGCTCTGCCATTTATTGTATAACTCCCCCCTACATTCGTTCTTCCAAAATGCATCACTTCGCATTTATCTGGATTAAATTCCATCTGTCATTTCTCCACCCAATTTTCCAGCCTATCTATATCCTGCTGTGTTCTCCGACGATGTCCATCGCTAACCACAAGTCCAGCCATCTTCGTGTCATCCACAAACTTGCTGATAATACCAGTTACACCTTCTTCCAAATCATTTATATATATCACAAAGAGAAGAGGTCCCAGTACAGAGCCCTGCGGAACACCACTCTTCACAGACCTCCAGCCGGAAAAAGACCCTTCGACTGTTTCCCTCTGTCTCCTGTGGCCAAACCAGTTTTCTACCAATCTCGCTTCCACTCCTTGTAGCCCATGAGCCTTAACCTTCTCAGCCAACCTGCCCTGAGGGACTTTGTCAGATGCCTTACTGAAATCCATATAGACGACATCCCCGAACCTTCTTCGTCAACCGTTATTGTCACTTCCTCAAAAAACTCCACCAAATTTGTAAGGCACGACCTCCCTCTTACAAAACCATGTTGTCTGTCACTAATGAGATAGTTCCGCTCAAAATGCGCATATTTCCTGTCTCGAAGAATCCTCTCCAACAACTTCCCTACCTCGGACTTCAAGCTTAGTTGATTAAAATTACCCTGGTTATCCGTGCAACCCTTCTTAAATAACGGTACCACATTCGCTATCCTCCAATCTTCAGGGACCTCACCTGTGTCCAATGAAGTGACAAAGATTTCCGTCAGAGGCCCACCAATTACATCTCTTGTCTCCCTGAGCTGTCTAGGATAGATGCCATCAGGCCCTGGGGATTTGTCAGTTTTAATGTTACCTAAAAAAACCTAACACTTCCTCCCGTGTAATGGAGATTCTCTCCACCGGGTCAACACCTCCCTCTAAGACACTCCCAGTCAACAAGTCCCTCTCCTTTGTGAATACCGATGCAAAGTATTCATTTAGAATCTCCCCTATTCCCTTGGGTTCTAAGCATAATTTCCCTCCTTTGTCCCTGAGAGGTCTGATTTTTCCATGTCAACTCTTTTGTTCCTAACATATGAATAAAATGCCTTAGGATTCTCCTTAATCCTGCCTGCCAAGAACATTTCGTGACCTCTTTTTGCCCTTCTAACTCCCCATTTGCGTTATTTCCTACTCTCTCTGTATTCCTCCAGAGCTGCATCTGTTTTCAGTTGCCTGGACCTAACGTACGCTTCTCTTTTCTTTTTGATCAGATCCTCAATTTCCCTGGTTATCCACGGCTCTCGAATCCTACCTTTCCTGTCCTTTTTACAGGCACATGCCTGCCCTGCAGCCTTATCAACTCTTCCTTAAAAGATTCCCACGTACCAGACGTGGACTTACCCCTGATCAGCCTCTCCCAATCAACGGCCAACAATTCTGGCCTAATCCGGCTACAGTTAGCCTTCCCCTAATTTAGCACCCTACCCTGAGGACAACACTCGTCCTTCTCCATTACTATCCGAAAGTTAACAGAGTTGTGGTCACTATTTGCCACATGTTCCCCTACCAAAACTTTGACGACCTGAAATCAATCATAGAAACCCTCCAGTGCAGAAGGAGGCCATTCGGCCCATCGAGTCTGCACCGACCACAATCCCACCCAGGCCCTACCCCCACATATTTACCCGCTAATCCCTCTAACCTACGCATCTCAGGGGCAATTTTAACCTGGCCAATCAACCTAACCTGCACATCTTTGGACTGTGGGAGGAAACCGGAGCACCCGGAGGAAACCCACGCAAACACGAGGCGAATGTGCAAACTCCACACAGACAGTGACCCGAGCCGGGAATCGAACCCAGGACCCTGGAGCTGTGAAGCAGCAGTGCTAACTACTGTGGTACCGTGCCGCCCGAAATGACCGGGCTCATTTCCCAGAACTCGGTCAGTGTAGCCCCATCTCTCGTTGGGCTATCTACATACAGTTCCAAAGAACCTTCCAGTCCGCATTTTACAAATTCCTCCCCGTACAGACCCGCAGCCCTAAGCACTTTCCAGCCCATACCAGGGAAATTGAAGTCTTCCATTACAACAATCCTATTTTTCTGCACATATCCAGAATCTCCTGACATATCCGTTCCTCCACTTCCCGTGGGCTGTTGGGTGGCCTGTAGTATACCCCCAGCATAGTGATTGCACCTTTCCTGTTTCTGAGCTCCACCCACAGCGACTCATTACAGGACCCCTCTAAATTGTCCACCTCTGCACCGCTGTAATATGCTCCCGAACTAATACCGCTGCCCCCCCCCCCGTCTTTTTTAGCCCCTCCTCTGTCTCACCGAATACACTTATACCCCGGAATATTCAGCTGCCAGTCCTGTCCTTCTTTTAACCATGTCTCCGTCACCGCAACCACATCCAAATTCCGCATAAACATTGAGGCCCTACGTTCGTGTGTCTTACCCGTTCCGCTCCTTGCATTGAAGCAGATGCACTCCAGACCTCGAGGCCCACTCAGGTTATCATGCTCCAGAATGCTCTTCTTCTTAGCTAGCCTTGCCCTGGCCTCTGCTCGACCCCAGCCTCAGTACTTACTGACCGACTGTTTTGATCCCCATCCCCCTGCCACACTGGTTTAAACTACACAGAGCCTCTGAACGACACACAAGCACAGACACTGACAAATGCACACACACAGACTCTGACAGACACACACACACACACACACTGACAGACACACACACACACACCGACAGACACACACACATACACTGACAGACACACACACACACACACACAGACACTGACAGACACACACACACAGACTCTGACAGAGACTCACACAGACTCTGACAGACACACACACAGAGACTCTGGCAGACACACACACGGACTCTGACAGACACACACACACAAACACTGACAGACACAGACACCAGACTCTGACAGACACACACACAGACTCTGACAGACACACACACACACAGACTCTAACAGAGACTCACACAGACTCCGACAGACACCCACACACAGACTCTGGCAGACACACACACGGGCACTGAGAGACACACACACACAGACACTGACATACACACACACGCAGACACTGAGAGACACACACAGTCTCTGACGGAGACACACACATATACACTGACAGACACGCATACACAGACACTGACAGACACACACAGACACTGACAGACACAGACACCAGACTCTGACAGACGCACACACACAGACACTGAGAGACACACACACGCAGACACTGACATACACACACACGCAGACACTGAGAGACACACACAGACTCTGACGGAGACACACACATAGACACTGACAGACACGCACACACAGACACTGACAGACACACACACATGGACACTGACAGACACACACAACCGGACACTGACAGACGCACACGCACAGACTCTGACAGACACACACACACATAATCGTACAGACACACACACACACAGTCTCTGACAGACACGCACACACAGACACTGACAGACACACACGTAGACACTGACAGACACGCACACACAGACACTGACAGACACACACACACACGGACACTGACAGACACACACACACAGACACTGACACACACACACACACAGACTTTGACAGACCCACACAAATAGACGCTGACAGACACACACACACAGACACTGACACACACACACACAGACACTGACACACACACACAAAGACACTGCCAGACACACACACAGACATTGACAGATTCACACACACACACAGACTCTGACAGTCACACACACACAGACTCTGACAGACGCACACACACACACAGACTCTGACAGACACACACATAGACTGTGACAGACACAGACACACATACCCTGACAGACTCACACATACAGACACTAACAGACACACACACAGACTCTGAGAGACACACACACAGACTCAGACAGACCTATACATAGACACTGACAGACATTCACACTGACACTGACGGGCACACACACAGACACAGATACAAACACACAGACAGACTCTGACAGACACATACACACGCAGGCACTGATACAAACACACACACAAAGACTCTGACAGACACACACACAGTCACTGACAGACACACGCACAGACTCTGACAGAAAAACACACACAGACGCTGACAGACACAGCCACAGACACTGACAGACACACACACACACAGACTCTGAAAGAGACACTCACACAGACACTGGCAGACACACACACATACACTGACAGACACACACACAGACTCTGACAGACACGCACACAGACTCTGACAGACACACACACACAGACACTAATACAAACGCACACACAGACTCTGACAGACGCACACACACACAGACTCTGACAGACAAACGCACACTACAGACTCTGACAGACACACCCACAGACACTGACAGAGACACACACAAACTCCGACAGACACACGCACACAGACTCTGACAGAGACACACACACAGACACTGACAGACACACACACATACACTGACAGACACTCACACATACTCTGACAGACACACATGCACAGACACTGACAGATACACACACAGACTCTGACAGACACACACACACTCAGACAGTGACAGGCGCACACACAGGCACTGACAGCCATACACACAGACACTGACAGGCACACACACAGACACTGATAGACACACACACACAGACTCTAACGGACCCAAACACAGACACAGACAGACAAACACGCACAGACTCTGACAGACACACAGGCACTGACAGACACATGTACAGACACTGACAGACCCACACACAGACTCTGACAGACACACAGACAGACATTGACACACAAACACACACACTGACAGGCAGACACACAGACTCTGTCAGACACACACACAAAGATACTGACAGACACACACAGACTCTGACAGTCACACACACACAGACTCTGACAGACACACCCACAGACACTGACAGACACACACACAGATTCTGACAGACACACACACTCAGACACTGACAGACACACACACACAGACACTGACAGACACACATACAGACACTGACAGACACACACACACAGACTCTGAGAGACACACACACACAGACACTGACATACACACACACGCAGACACTGAGAGACACACACAGACTCTGACGGAGACACACACATAGACACTGACAGACAAGCACACACAGACTCTGACGGACACACACATATAGACACTGACAGACACACACAAAGACTCTGACGGACACACACACATAGACACTGACAGACACGCACACACAGACACTGACAGACACACACACGGCCACTGACAGACACACACACACAGACAGTGACAGACACACACACACAGACTTTGACAGACCCACACAAATAGACGCTGACAGACACACACACACAGACACTGACACACACACACACACAGAATCTGACAGACACACACACAGACATTGACAGATTCGACAGACACACACGCACAGACATTGACAGATTCACACTCACACATAGACTCTGACAGTCACACACACACAGACTCTGACAGACACACACATAGACTGTGACAGACACAGACACACATACCCTGACAGACTCACACATACAGACACTGACAGACACACACACAGACTCTGAGAGACACACACACAGACTCAGAGAGACCTATACATAGACACTGACAGACACTCACACAGACACTGACGGGCACACACACAGACACAGATACAAACACACAGACAGACTCTGACAGACACACACACACACAGACACTGACAGACACACACACACAGACACTGACAGACACACACACAGACACTGACAGACACACACACAGACTCTGACAGATCCACACATAGACACTGACAGACACACACACACAGACTCTGACAGACACACACACAGACACTGACAGACACATACACAGACACTGACAGAGCCACACACAGACACTGACAAACACATACACAGACACTGATGGACACAAACACAGACACACACAGACACACACACTCAGACACCGACAGGCACACACACAGACACTGACAGACACACACTCTGACAGACACACACACAGACACTGACAGACACACAGACACTATCAGAAACATACACAGACACTGACAGATCCACACACAGACTCTGACAGACACACAGACAGACACTGACAGACACACACACAGATTCTGACAGACACACACACTCAGACACTGACAGACACACACACAGATTCTGACAGACACACACACACAGACACTGACAGACACACACACAGACACTCTGACAGATCCACACATAGACACTGATAGACACACACACACAGACTCTGACAGACACACACAGACACTGACAAACACATACACAGACACTGATGGACACAAACACAGACACTGACAGACACACACACACTCAGACACTGACAGACACACACACTCTGACAGACACACACACAGACACTGACAGACACACAGACACTGACAGGAACATACACAGACACTGACAGTTCCACACGCAGACTCTGACAGACACACAGACAGACACTGACAGACACACACACAGACACTGACACACACACACACTGACTCTGTCAGACACACACAAACAGACACTGACAGACACACACAGACTCTGTCAGACTCACACACACACACAGACACTGACAGACACACACACGGACTCTGTCAGACACACACACAGACTCTGACAGACACACACACTCAGACTCTGAGAGACACACACGCAGACACTGACAGACACACACAAACACTGACAAACACACACACACAGACTCTGACAGACACACACACATAGACTCTGACAGACGCACACACTCAGACACTGACAAACACACGTACAGACACTGACAGACACACACACAGACTCTGACAGACCCACACACACACAGACTCTGACGGACGCACACACAGGCACTGACAGACACACAGACACTGACATACACACACACAGACACTGACAGACCCACACACAGACTCTGGCAGACAGACAGACAGGCACTGACAGACACACACACACCAATACTGACAAACACACACACACAAACACTGACAGAAACACACACATACACTGAGAGACACACACAGACACTAACAGACACACACACACACAGACTCTGACATACACACACACAGACTCTGACCGACACAGACAATAACAGACACACATACAGACACTGACAGACACACACACACAGACACTGACAGACACACACACACAGACACTGACAGACGCACACACACAGACACTGATACAAACAAACACACACCAGCTTTCTGATTGGTTGAAGCGTCTGCCGCTCAGCGAATGGAGCTCCCGGATTTGTTCTGCCGGCAGGCCGTTAGCTGCCCGTGTTCTGATTGGCTGACACGGCTGTCAGTCTGAAAGCCCAGTCTCTGATTGGATCATCCGCTGTCAAAGTGCGGAGACCAGTCATTGGTGGACTTGGCTGTCCGGAACCGTTCGGCAATTCTGATTGGCAGATTCATGCAATCGGTCTGGCCATGATTGGCTGAGGCGTTCAGTGAGCAATCCAGTCTCTGATTGGCTGAGGGGGGAGGGTCAGTTAGCAATCCAGTCCTTGATTGGCTGAGGTGGTGATTTAGTGATCCCGCTCTGTGATTGGCTGTCAGTCAGTTTTGTTTCTTCATTAATTGAATAATTGATCTAAACGGATATTTCACTGCGATTCTGATCTGCTCCCTGAACTTCGATTGAGTCACCATGTAAATAAATGTATTTGTGCAGCAATTTAAATCCCGCAGCATAAATCCGACGTGTTCAGCTGTATATTCAGGAAGAGTGACGTAATGTAGTCCTTTCACTGTCGAATAGATAAAAAATATAACAGTCACGGCCCAGAGGATAATGAAAGCTCCGGATATGCTGAAGAGTAAAATCATTGACTTCCTTCTGCTCTCCATCTCGGGGTCTCTGCGATTCTCTCCCTGACTCTGAGCCCTCAGTTCCTTCCGGACTCGACTGGTTACCAAAATGTGTCCGACTGTCAGAGCGTTAATCAACAGGATTAAACCGAATGGGAGAAATGGGGTTAAAACCTTATCAAACCAGGAATATGCAACCCAGCCAGGACCAGTCCAATAGCTTGTCTTTGTCCGACAGCCCCAGTGGACATTGTGTATTATCCTTTCAGGTTCATTTGTAAAGTACACGGGGATGTTTTTCACAAAGAGCAGGATGCCGGTTGTTGCCAGAACCACAGCCGCAGTTTTTCCGGTGCAATATTTAGTTTTCAGGTTCTGGCAGCGAATGGCCACAAATCGATCAAAGGAGAAACTGATGGTGAACCAGACAGAACAGTCTCTGCTTGCAGTCAGCAGGACACTGGTAACACTACACACAGAGGTGATGTGCAGGAAACTCACAGGGAAATAATAACTATTTATGTAGCTGAGAATGGGGCTAATGATGATGTACAGTAGATCCACCGCTGCCATGGCCACCAGGTAGCGAGTGGTGCAGGTGGAGAGGCCACACTTTCCTCGACTCAGGATCACAATTCCTAGTAAATTAACTGTCAGAGAAAAAGGGATTAGAGCCGGGAAATTAGTGAGTAAACATTCTCCATGTGTGAACCGACAGTAAGGAGAGGATTTCAGCATCAATCCAATGGACAGGGGTTCCCGGGGCGGCGGGGTTGTTGGAGGAATTGTGTTAGAGATTAACATTGCAGATTGGAAAGTGGCCAATGTAACACCACTGGTTAAGTAGGGACTGGGGGACAGACAGCTGTGAATTACACATCTCTCACTTTGATGGAGTAAATCTGCAAATTCTGATCATTCAAATATTTCGGAGAGATTGCATTTCTCATCTGATCTGTTTTACAGGATTAATTCAGACTGGGCGGGTTTCCCAATTAGACCCAAAGTGAACAGAGATAGAATCTGCAATCCCTTCCTGCACCCAATTATCAGAGCCTAACCCGAAATTAACACGTCTCTGGAGTGGACAGCTGATGGAGTTGGAAGTCAATTCAGGCTTTTTCTATTTAACTTCCCCTCTCCAAATTTCGTCCCCATTCTGACTCTCCCACGCAGATTTTCTGCTTCTAATTTCCAGATTATATCCTCTGTCTGTCTCTTTTTTTCCTTTCTTCTCTCCCTCTCTCTGTCCCCTCTCATTTGCTTCCCTATCTATCTCTTCCTAAACTCTTCTTCTCTCTGACCAGTTTTATTTCCCTCTGTCTGGATTTCTCTCTGATCCAGTGCTTTTCCTTTCTTCATTCACATTATAGCTTTACATCATATCTCCCTATCGCTCTCCAATTGTTTTCTCTCTGCTAATGTTTCTCCCCATATCTCTCTACCTCACCCCAGTATTGCTCTCTCCATCTCGCTTTCTCCCCATTTCTGTTCACCTCCCTCCAAAATCTCTCCCTCTCCCTTTCCAGCTTTCTTTGTGGGGCTTTTAAGCACAGCATGATCCCATGGGCAGCGCTGTGACCAGATCCAGAGAGGACACAGTCGGGGGTGGGGGGGACATTTCATTCCCCTCGCCTCGCACTTGGTGTAATCCTCCACCCAGCGCCACGTGAATCCTCAGTTTGGATGCATATCCCCTCAGTGACAGAAAGAGATAAACTCAACTTTTTAAACTGGGAACAAGCTGTGTCCATTCCGATGGTAGACTTTTTAAAATGAGCCTCCCAGTAGTTGTTAATTCATAAATTAATTGATTTATTGATCTATTGATTGATTTCTGTCAATAAGGAATCTCAGGGCACTGACCGAGGCTATTCTCCAGACACAGGAAGCTGGGCAATGAATCCTAACTGGAGACCCCAGATAACGTGGTTCTTCCCACCCCATCACAGCAATATGATTGGTGGTTATTGGCAATGTGGGTCAGAAATATTGCATCGCTCCTTTCAACACAGTGCACATGAAAGAGAGGGAAAGAAGCAGAGATGTGGACAGAAATGGGAAGTTAGAAGGACGAAGGAGTAAGGGGTGTTGGGTTGTGTTGCATAGACCTTGCCCTCAATCAGAACATCCATCTTTACAATGAGTGAGAGCGATAGTGGCAGGATGAGAAAAGATAAGGAGGGGTGGAACAGAGACAGAGGGAGGCCCGACGGGAGTGGAAGGTCAAAGCAGAGGTGGTGATGGAGGGAGAGCTTTTGAGAAACAGAGACACGATGTGAGAGTCTCCAGTGTGCGGTCACTCAAATCCTGTCAGAAGTCTGGGAGTATTTAAAAAGCGTACTGAAGGAGTCAGCAGCCGCTCCCCAAACTGAAAGAGGGAGTTGAGCATCTTCCAGAGACTGAGAGGGAACAGCGGGTGGGCAGGATGGAGCAGGGCTGGCATTTTAATTCAGCTTTAGAAGATTCTCTCTGTGGATCTCTCTCTTTCTCCATTTCAATGTTTCCATCTGATTGGAAGAAATGGAGGGAAGGAAAGAGTGAGAGATAATGAGGAGAACCAAGAATGAGAGTTATAGAATAATAGGATCATATCATGCAGAAGAGGCACGTCGGCCCCTCGAGTTTGCACTGAAACATTAGAAATACTTGAAATCCCTCCTAACCCCATCTGCCAGCACTTGGCCCATAGCCCTGAATGTTATGATGTGGTAAGTGCTCATCCAGATACTTTTTAAAGGATGTGAGGCAACCCGCCTCCACCACCGTCCCAGGCAGCGCATTCCAGACTGTCACAACCCTCTGAGTAAAAAATTATTTACTCACTCCGCCCCCCCCCCCCCAACCTCCTTGTCCCCACCATGAACCTATGTCCCCTCGTGACTGACCCTTCAGATAAGGGGAACCGTTCCTCCATGTCCCTCATAATCTTGTACACCTTGATCAGGTCGCCCCTCAGACTTCTCTGCAAAAACGGTAATAACCCAAGCCTACGCAACATCTTTTCATAATGTAGATCTTCCATCCAAGGCAGCATCTTGGTGAATCTCCTCTGCACCCCTTCCAGTGCAATCACATCCTTCCTATAATGTGGTGATCAGAACTGCACACAGTACTCTAGCTGGGGCCTCACCAAAGGTCTATTCAACTCCAACATTACTCCCCTGCTTTTGTAATCTATGGCTCGATTAAGGCAAGTGGCCCAAATGCCATTTTCACCCCTCTACTTACATGCCCTTCTGCTTTCAAAGATGTGTGGTCAAACATGCGAAGGTCACATTCTGCCATAGTTCTTCCTGGAGCCCGAACATTCATTGAGTATTTCCTTGTCACATTACTCCTTCCAAAGTGTACCAGCTCACACTTTTCCGGTTTACATTCCATTAAACGGTGTAAAACACACTCCACACTGCTAACTGCACCATATGCGATCTTGCTGCAGAACTTGTTTTAAAAGGTTGTCTCAGTGTTAAGAGAGAGTTTCATCTTTCCAGGGAAGTGAAGGGAATTCTCCAGACTTGGGACAATGCACACACACAGAGTGGTAGGTATGTGGGACTTTTCATTGAGTGCAGTGGTGGAAGGGGCTCACAGCAGGTTTGAGGATGGGAGCAGGGGAATGTCTGTGTCTCATTCGATTGATTTCACAGTGCAGCTGCTGTGGGAACTTGCTGTGCACACACTGTCCTGGGCCCTCTCCCTGCCTTGAAACAATGACCATTCTCTTTGAAAATAGTTCACTGACTGCAAAGAAAGATCCAGGGCCTTGAATATAAAAAAGCTTAAACTTGAAAAATGGGACTGAGGGAGTTCATGATCACTTTCTGCCGAGGACTCGGGGGTCAATCAGCCAATATCACATTGCGGCCTGTGGGATCTTACTGTGCGACCAATATTCCAGCTTCAGTTTGTACAATAAAGCAAGAAACACACACACACACACACACACACACACACACAACAATTATCATAAAATCTGAACTGAATTTTGAAACTGCCTCTGTGCTTTGGATCTTCTTGTGCACAAGTTACATCAGAAATATCCAAATTAACAGAAGTGAGGTCAGATTAACAATTAATCTCATTACTGTAAATAATTCTTGATGGCCTGGAATGAAAGTTCTTTAACTTGAGGCGGGTATAATGTTGGAATAAAAAATGTGTCTGAGGCAGAGAGATAAATGTGAGGGTGAAATGAAATGCACAGGGTTTCATTTTGAATACAGTTTGCTGTGGTGGTGATTGTCGGCGCTCTCGCTCAATGCCTGTTGTAGCGAAGCTGAGTTTGTGAAGTGTGGTTCCTTTAAAAGCTGGTTTTGTGTCCCTTTAAAGCTGCACTTGTGTCAATGCCTGGAGGTTTAAAATGCAGATGCAGACAGGGTACACAGACTGCAACATTTGTGGGACAGAACAAGCATCAGCATCGCCATGGTAACAGGCTTTGCAGGCTTTTGAATTTTGAGTTGAGCCGAGCAGTTTAAAGAAGACACTCAGCTATCAGGAAACTATCGAATGTGAATTTATTGTTGTGGACAAGATCAGATCAATCCTTGGTGCAGGAAAATTCATAAGATACCGCAGTTATAAAAACAGGAGATCAACTGCCTGCCTGCAGTTCAGCTGAAGGGCTGCCACCTCGCAAAACCAAGAGAAGGAAAGAGCAGCTCTCTCAAGCTTCGAATATCACTTAATATACCTCTCCATTTATCTGTCTGAATCAGAAATAACTTGCAGGCAGCAGAACAGAAAGACGACCGCCAAGTTTTCCAAAGACACACAATCTAGTTGTATACATTTTTGCAAGTGACTAAATTATGTTCTTTTTTTTCTGTCAATGAATGTCTTTGTGTTTATTTGAACAGCACTCCTGTAGAATCATACTGTAATCACTATGTTACTTCTTTAAGTCAAGTTCCCTGTAGTTAAATAAATAAATTTTTAATTGTTGACTTAAAATGAGTGTCAGATATTTCTGTTAGTTAACCACTAAATGTTAATGAAGAACAGTTCACACCTTCCCACATACCTTTCACAGATTACAAAGCAAGGTGTTCCTCTTCGGGAATTTGCCGTGGCTTGTTAAAAGCGCACCAACCTCTGTCTCATGACACTGTCTCTCTATCTGTGTCTCTGAATCTCCATTGTGTGGCTTGTGAGAGAGAGGGAGTGAGAGAGTGGGGAAATAGGCTGAGGAAAGGCTGATGTTACAGAATGTGGGAGCGAGAGAGAAAAGGGAGGATCAGGGTAAACAGGGGGAGAGATATCTGAACATTGTGGAGTTGGGGTGGAGGGAAAATGGCACAGGATTTGGGGGGAAAGGGTTTCCTGTGTGCAGTAACTGCTGATGTCCCTGTCACATCTTTCCAGAAGGTGTGATGTTCAAACACTCCAGTCCTGAGACAGCCCGTTTTGAAATGTATCCTGAAGAAATGAACAGCTTCTTCCCAGATGAGGTTTGAGCCACTTGCCGACTTGGTTGGGCGGTGTGGAAACATTGCTGCCCTTGGGATCCTTCTGTGCATCAATGACCGGCAGCATATACAGAACTGCAAATGGGAACCACACAACTTAATAGGCAACTTAGATCAGAAACAATAAAGCACATGGGAGGGAGGAGGGGATAAAAATCAAACCCCTGGCCATGGTAAAGGCTTGTTCTCAATCCCTGTGTCCTGTTTGCGTTTTTGGACAGGGTGGTGCGATTTGGAGGGTTAATTATTTTTTGTGGGGGATTGGGTAGGGAAGGGGGTTCAATATCTCGGCCTCTTTCACTGCAACCTTTTCTCTTTCTCTCCATCCATTTGCTTCAATGTTGAATTCTTGTAATTAATGTAAAATAAAATCCCATTGTGATTTAATGTTTTTTTATTGTTGTGGAGTGTATGAGGGGTGAGCGGATGGGACAGATGGTGGGGAACAGTGGATCTCTTTACCCTCTCGCCCCTTCCATCCGTGTGTGGGATGTTTTGGGGCTGAAAAGGACAGTTCTGTTTCACTGGGGTGGGGAGAATTCTGTTCTTTGTCCTCAAGGTTTATTGCAGCTTCTGTGACTCGGGCTCAATTAAAGGCCTACTCTCAGGGGCCTCAGGATGCCATTTCCATTCGCTTCATTCCGTATAGTTACTGTGTTTAATTTTATGACTGCAATCGTTAAATAAAACTGCAGCAGCCAGGTCAATTCATTTCACTGAGGATGCAATTGTCTGTTTTCCAACTCTCTCACAGAATGTTCTCGTGAGATTGTGTTATCAGTGAGGGAGAGAGAGAGATAGAGGAGGGTGTAAGAGAGAGAGGGAGAGAGAGAGAAGCACGAGAGGGAGAGGTGAGAAGATAAATTGCCGGGGGTTGGGGGGGGGGGGGTGGGTGGAGGGAAGATGGGCGGGGGGAGAGTGGACGTGTTTCAGGGGTCATCCACCGTTTCATTCCAGGCGAGCCCCCCAGTCATTGAAACATATAAATTAGAAGCATGAGCAGGAGCCTGCACCGCCATTCATTTTTTTTACCGTGGTTGATCATCAAATTTAATATCTTGATTCACCCTTACCCCAAATCCTTTCATCCCTTTAGCCCCGAGAGCTATATCTAATTTATTTTTGAAATCACAGAACGCCTGTGAATTCCACACATTCACAACCCTCTGACTCTAGAAATTTCTCCTCCCCTCAGTTCTAAAAATATTTGCCCTTATCATCAAACTATGACTGCTAGTTATGGACTCCCCCACCATTGGTAACTTTCTTTCTGATCCGACCCGTTCGAATCCTGTTTGAATTTTATAAATTTCTATGAGTTTCTCTCTCACTATTCTGAATTCATTTGCCTTAACAACATTCGGTGGTAGTGAATTCCACACATTCACCACCCTTTGACTGAATAAATTTCTCCTCACCTCAGTTCCAAAAGGTTTGTCCCTAATCCTCAAACTATGACCCCGAGTTGTGGCTTCCCCCACCATTGGTAACATTCTTTCTGAATCTACCCTGCCTCATTCTGTTAGAATTTAATACGTTTTCTGTGGTCCCCTCTCACTCGACAAATTTCAATTGGATATAATCATAACAAACCTAATCGCTGCTCATATGACAGACCTGCCATCCCAGGAATCAACCTGGTAAACCGTCGTTGTACTTCCTGTATAGCAAGGACATCCTTCCTCAGATCAGGACATCAAAACTGTACAAAAATATCCAGGTGTGGCCTCAACAATGCTTCATAAATTGCAGCAAATCATCCCTATCCCTAAATAGGAATCATCTCGATATGAAAGCTTGCAGACCATTTGGCTTCATTACTGCCTGCTGTACCTGCCTGGTTCCTTGCAGTGAATGATGCACGAGGAGACCAAGGTTTTGCTGAGTATCCACCTCCCTCAATTTACACCCATTCAAGTAATAACTTGTCTTTCTACTATTCCTACCAAAGTCGATATCCTCACACTGATCCACATTAAACTGCATCTGCCAAGCGTACGAGCAGACCCCCAGCCTGTCCAAATCACGCTGAATATTCTCTGCATCCTCCTTACAGTTCACCCTCCCACCCAGCTTTGTACCATCTGCAAATTTGGAGATGATGCATTCAGTAACCCTTCTGGAAGACTAAATAAATCACACCCACTGGTTCCCCTCTGCCAACTCTACTAGTTCCACCCTCAAACAATTGCAAGATATTCCAATCATGGTCTCCCATTAGTAAATCCATGCTGCCTTTGTCTGAATATGCCATTGCCTTCCGAATGCCGGTTTATGAAATCCTTCAAATTTGACTATTGCAACTTCCCTCGCACCGACGTTCGGCTCATTGGTCCTTAGTTCACTGTTTTCTCTCTATGTCCATGTCTGAATACCGGGTTTGCATTAGCTACCCTCCAATCTGTAGGAACCAGCCCAGGGTCCAATACAATTGGAAAACAACCACCATTGGATCTGCTATTCCCAGGAAGACTTCCTTCAGTACTCTGGGATGAAGATTATCAGGACCTAGAGATTGATCCACCTTCAATCTCATCATTTTCCCCAAATCCAATTCTTGACAAATTCAAATTTCCTTCAGCTTCTCTCTAAAACTTGTTCCTCTCAGAACTTTTGGCACGTTATTCATGTCTTCCTTTCTGAAGATCAGAGCAATGTACAATTTAATTCCCCGGCTATTACTTTGTTCCCCGTTATGAGATCTCCGATTTCTGACTGCAAAGGTCCTAGTTTGTCAATCTGTTTCCCTTTACATACCCGAAAGACATTTTATAAAGTCAGTTGTTATGTTCCACGGTAGATTACTTTCCTACTCTATTTTTCTTTCCTTAATTAATCCCTTGCTCCTCCCAAGAGGCTGGATTGTCAAACAGCGATTGTGTTTTCTATCTGGCTGCTCCCACATTGCAGTGTGATTGTTGTGCAATCTTGCTGTGCAAGATGACCAGCAGGATTTCTGAAATGATACAGGAACATTTTATTTTCCTCAGAGACCCTCTAACTGCTGCTGCCCTTAATCTACACACCTTGGACATTGAGCCCTCTGCTAAGGTGATAAATTTCTTCCTAACTATCCAGTGTTAAGGAAAGCAACCCGAGCCTATCCAGACTGTCTTCACTGCAGAAAAAAACTGTGGCACAGGCAACATAATGAATCTCCTTTGCGTTCCTTCCGGAGCAATCACATCCTCCTTCAAGTGAGGCCAGAGTACTCCCAACGGTACTCTCGCTGGAGACAAATGAGCGTTTCATACATCTCCATCATGACCTCCCTGCTTCTACCTTCTACACATCAGCTAAGAAAGAAAATTGTCATGTCTGTATCTGATCATCAGAAGTTACCCACTGGAACGGAAAACAACAGAAGGTTTATGTTTTTTCTTGAGTTTAAAGGTAAACTTGCAGGTTGAGTCCGTAATTAAGAAAGCAAATGTAATGTTGTCATTTATCTCAAGAGGCTTGGAATACAAAAGCAGGGATGTACTTCTGAGGCTTTATAAAGCACTGGTTAGGCCCCATTTGGAGTACTGTGAGCAATTTTGGGCCCCACACCTCAGGAAGGACATACTGGCACTGGAGCGGGTCCAGCGGAGATTCACACGGATGATCCCAGGAATGGTAGGCCTGACATACGATGAACGTCTGAGGATCGTGGGATTATATTCATTGGAGTTTAGGAGGTTGAGGGGAGATCTGATAGAAACTTACAAGATAATGAACGGCTTAGATAGGATGGACGTAGGGAAGTTGTTTCCATTAACAGGGGAGACTAGGACGCGGGGGCACAGCCTTAGAATAAAAGGGAGTCACTTTAGAACAGAGATGAGGAGAAATTTCTTCAGCCAGAGAGTGGTGGGTCTGTGGAATTCATTGCCACAGAGGGCTGTGGAGGCCGAGACGTTGAGCGTCTTCAAGACAGAAATTGATAAATTCTTGATTTCTCGAGGAATTAAGGGCTATGGGGAGAGAGCGGGTAAATGGAGTTGAAATCAACCATGATTGAATGGTGGAGTGGACTCGATGGGCCGAATGGCCTTACTGCCGCTCCTATGTCTTATGGTCTTATGGTCTTAAACAGAAATTAAATTTTAAAAAATCCAAAGAGCAGTTGTCCAGTCACAACCTCACCAGAAAAAAATAAATGAACTAACTTCAAAAGAGTAAAAAAAATACATCAATTTACACAGGCAGTGATAAAGAGCAGTCAGCACATATTCAAACTTAAGATCATTCTTGACAGATTTCATTGAATAATTTTAGCAATTATCAGGAATGTTGATGTCAGACACATGGCGTTTCTAAATGCCTTCAGTAAGTTAATACTTAACAGACTCGTGAGTAATCTCAATGCAAAAGAGTGAGAGGACCAGCAGCAGAATGACTAGAAGCTGGTTACAAAGACACAACACAGGGAATTAAAGGGATTTTCTCTGATTGCTGGAAGGTGGGAAGTGGTTTTCCACAAGGAGCACCGCTGGGATAACTGTCCTTCACCATTTACATCAAAAATATGGAATCAGGAAGCAAAATTATAATTTCAAAATTTACTAACCAATCCAAACTGAGAATGCGAATGAGTAGAGTGGAAGAATACACCTAAACACAATAACACATTAATAATAAACTATAAACTTTCAAATTGGGTATTAGAATTGGAAATTAATTTCACCACAGCTCAGTGTCAGGTTCTTCATTCTGATCGGAACAATATGTTTCCCAATGACTCTATCGAATTCAAGTATCTGAAAGCTTTCCAGGAGTTTGGGGCTTTATGGGATCAGATTCACAAATCGCTTTAAGCAGCAACACAGTTTCGACAGAACCACAACAATCCAGAAAAAAACCCATTGTAGTTCATTTCCAGATTAATGGAAATGTGAACAAATCACAAAATATTTGACAATCCCTGAATACTGCATGATTTGTAATTGGTTTGTTTAAATATCAGGAACGAGCTGAAACTTCTTTCTTTTCAATACAAAGCCGAGGTATGGAGAAATTTCACAACATACACTGACCACCAAACAAAGCAAAACTCTTCCTGTTTACAACATATTCGAAAGATTAAAGACTGAGGCAGCTCCACAGAATGGACATCTCACTCACCAAATTAAAATAGTATATATTTAAAATTGAAACAACTTATTTCATTTCAACACCTTTCCTAAACACAATACAATTCTACATGGACAGATAGTGCTAGATATTAATGGAGAATTCGATCAGATATTCCACTCAGATGAAAGAAACACAATCAGTACAATTTTACATTGACAAATGTACCCTGCAATACTTGTTCACTGGGTGTCAGGTATTCCGCTCTGGTTAGTGACCCACACTCAAATTTCGACTATATACTTACTCCCACTAAACATTATTTCAGAGAGATCACCTTCACTGAGGTCCAATCTTACAATAGATGAGATTGAGTAGTTCACTACTCAGTGCATTAACTTCATTGAGTTGTGAACCCGTGAGTAACACACAGAGGCGCTTTGTCAGTTCATGAAAAGGATTAAAAGCACAGAAATATTTCAAGCCATTTGATTTAAGTAAATTACATCGTTGACCTGGTGTCTGCATAACAGCGAGCATGAAATCAGCATGGAGCATTTTCAGTCAGAGTTTAAAATCAGAGAGCCGCTCACACACAGATTTACACAACCTCAATGGTTAGAGTCACTCACCAGGAACACCAATACTGGCAATGATTGGGTAGAATATTTTCTCAACCATCTGGATTACATCATGCATCTTCAGTGTGAGGTGATCTGCCTCTTCCAGTTGCTGGCAGTCTCTCTGTCTTAAACTCAGAAGCTATATGTTCCCAAAGCCTTTAATTAATACACTGTAAAGTCACCTTAGGGACGCTGTGGCAGCAATCTGGTTTGAAGTTTTTAAAAAAAATACATGAACAAACAGATTACGACATTGAGTTCAGTGATGGAAAATATTTATTTTTAGGATTGACTTACTTCTTTCCAAACACAGGATTCTGTTGATCACATTTATCAATAACAAGTGGAAAATGCAGTCCACTCAAACACCATCAGTCCCACCTCTAGATCTCAGATAATTTCAGTGATATCTGTCACTGGACTGTGACATTTCAGTAATTGAGTTCCAATTGTTACCGGGTCTCTCTGTGTGATCTTCAACTGTGGACATTCTGCGATGTGATTTAAATGGGTTAGCGTTTAGCATAAATTGCAAAATTCTGTTGATCAATAATTTGGAACTATTTAGCCTGCAAAGAAATGTGGTTTTTATCCTGAAATCTAATGCAACTCCTCAAACTGAGAAAATATTCAGAAACAATGGGACATCTCAGAAAATTCAGGCCCTGCAGCAGATACAATCACATCACCTCTGAGAGCAGTAAAATAACAGATTTAACTGTGACCAGCAATGCACAGACACCAAATGACACTGGACCCACATCTGATACAGTGTTCAGAAACGTGCTCAGATGTGGAAGGAGGGAGATGAGCACGAGAGAGAGGGACGACATATGGGATGGGCTGAATCTAGAAAGGATGCGAGGCTGGGGAAATGAATGGATAAAAGTGAGAGAGGAAGACGCTGAGCGAGTGAAAGTGAAAAAGAGGAAGAGAGATGCATAGATGGGGTGGGAGTGAGGGTTTAATGATGGGGGAAGCAGTTATTGTGAAACGAATGGTGGTTATAACAGTAACTCAACTTAGAGAGAAGTCAGCCCCGTTGGCTATGAGGAGAGGTTGAATAAACCAGGATTATTTTCACTGGAAAGACGGAGGCTGAGGGGAGACCTAATAGAGGTCTAAAAAATTGTGCGAGGCACAGGCAGAGTGGATAGTTAGAGGCTTTTCTCCAAGGGCGGAAGGTTCAATTACAAGGAGGCACAGGTTCAATATGGCAGGAGGAAATATTAAGGGAGATGTGAGGGGCATGTTTTTCACACAGAGAGTGTTGGGTGCCTGGAACGTGCAGCCCAGAGGAGGTGGTGGAAGCATGCACATTAGCAACATTTAAGAGACATCTGGATTGATACATTATTAGGAGGTAAGAGGGATACTGACCGAGTTAGACCATAAGACCATAAGACATAGGAGCGGAAGTAAGGCCATTCGGCCCATCGAGTCCACTCCACCATTCAATCATGGTTGATTTCAACTCCATTTACCCGCTCTCTCCCCATAGCCCTTAATTCCTCGAGAAATCAAGAATTTATCAATTTCTGTCTTGAAGACGCTCAACGTCTCGGCCTCCACAGCCCTCTGTGGCAATGAATTCCACAGACCTACCACTCTCTGGCTGAAGAAATTTCTCCTCATCTCTGTTCTAAAGTGACTCCCTTTTATTCTAAGGCTGTGCCCCCGCGTCCTAGTCTCCCCTGCTAATGGAAACAACTTCCCTACGTCCATCCTATCTAAGCCGTTCATTATGTTGTAAGTTTCTATTAGATCTCCCCTCAACCTCCTAAACTCCAATGAATATAATCCCACGATCCTCAGACGTTCATCGTATGTCAGGCCTACCAGAAAGTTTTCTTTAATAGGGCATCATAATCCGCACAGGTTTGGAAAGGGTCGAAAGACCAGTTCCTATGCTTTCCATTTCTTTGCCCTTTGCTCTTTGAGAGTGTGGATCAGAAAAGACGCAACTGGGGTAAGAGAGACTTCGACAAATCAGACCGCAAGGCTCTGCTGCTGCTGCAGGCTTACACGCAGAAGCTGAAGCGGGATGATCCATCAAATAAAGCCATGCAATGTTGGTCTGAGGAATCGAAAGATCTCCTACCTGACTGCTTAGAGTCCGTGGACTGGTCAATATTTAAAAACTCTGCGACCAGCCTGAATGAGAACGCCACTACAGTAGTTGACTTCATTGGGAAGTATGTAGAAGACTGTGTGCCCAAGAAGATATTGCGTGTGTTTCCCAATGAGAAACCACAGATGAACAGGGATGTCCACTGCTTACTTAAGTCCAGGTCTGAGGCGTTCAAGTCAGGCGACTCTGACCTATACAAGAAAGGCAGATATGATCTACACAGATCCATCAAAGATGCCAAAATCCAGTACCGGATCAAGCTAGTGCCCCATGCTCACCACACGGACCCCCACCGACTATGCCAAGGTCTGCAAGACATAGCAGGCTACAAGATGAAGGCAAGTAAAATCGCTGGCTTCAGCACACCCATTTCTAATAAGCTCAATGCGTTCTATGCCCGTGTTAAGCATGAGGTCAGCGGCAGCATGCCGTCGACCCCGGAAGCCCCAGAAGCTGTGTCTGAGGTCACCATTGCCGATGTCAGAACAGCCTACTCGAAAGTCAACCCATGGAAAGCGACTGGCCCGGATTGGATATACCCGGACAAGCGATCACACCCTGCGCGGATCAGCTGGCAGGGGTATTTGCAATCATCTTCAAACTCTCTTTACAACAATCTTAGGTCCCTCTCTGCTTCAAGAAGACGACCATTGTCCCAATAGCAAAGATAAAACAAGCAGCGTGCCTAAATGACGGCCGTCCGGTGGCTCTGACATCCATCGAAGTCGCAAGGGTCGAGAGCTTCAGGTTTTTAGGTGTCCAGATCAAGAACAACATGTACTGGTCCCCCATTGCGGGCACTATAGTTAAGAAAGCCCCACCAACGCCTCTACTTTCTCAGGAGACTCAGGAAATGTGGCATGTCAGCTACGACTCTTACCAACGTTTACAGATGCACCATAGAAAGCATTCTTTCTGGTTGTATCACAGCTTGGTATGGCTCCTGCTCTGCCCAAGACCGCAAGGAACTACAAACGGTCGTGAATGTAGCCCAATCCATCACTCAAACCAACCTTCCATCCATTAACTCTGTCGACACTTCCCGCTGCCTCGGCAAAGCAGCCAGCATAATTAAGGACCCCATGCACCCCGGTCATTGTCTCTTCCACCTTCTTCCATCGGGAAAAAGATACAAAAGTCTGAGCTCACGTACCAACCGAATCAAGAACAGCTTCTTCCCAGCTGCCATCAGACTTTTGAATGGACTTAACTTGCATTAAGTTGATCTTTCTCTACACCCCAGCTATGACTGCACTCTTTCGTTTCCTTCTCTATGAGCGGTATGCTTTGTCTGTAAAGCGCGCAAGAAACAATACTTTTCACTGTATGCAAATTCATGTGACAATAACAAATCAATTCAAAATCATTATGAAGTGCTTTGAAAGGTTATTAATGGCACAAATCACTTCTAGCCCCCCAGATTGCCTGGATGCATTACAGTTAGCCTACCAACGCAACAAGTCTTCAACAGACACCATCTCCCTGACCCTGCGCTCAACCCTGGAACACCAAGACAATAAAGACACCTGTGTCAGACTCCTATTTATTGACTACAGCTCAGCCTTCAAAGAACAAAGAGCAGTACAGCACAGGAACAGGCCCTTCGGCCCTCTAAGCCTGCACCAATCCTGATATCTGCCTAAACCAAAACCGTATGTACTTACGGAGTCTGTATCCTTCCATTCCCATCCCATTCATGCACTTGTCTCGTTGCCCCTTAAACGCCGCTATTGTACCTGCTCCCACCACCTCCCCAGGCAGCGCGTTCCAGACATTCACCACCCTCTGTGTAAAAAACCTTGCATCGCACATCTCCTCTAAACCTTTCCCCACACACCTTAAATCTATGTCATATGATGACAAGAACCCGACGGGATTTAAAATAAAGATATTAGATGCATGTCACTATGTATGAAACGATTTGGATTACAAAAGGGTTAATGCTGCCGTTCAGTGACTGGAATTAATGTCATTCACCTTGAGATCTCAGTAATTGTGTCTCTTCTCGGCCTTACAGTCAGTGGAAGAAGCAGCTTTAGAAATGTTTTTCGATTAAGTTGTATCAGGTCACAAAATGCAGCTTTATGATTTCCACAGATATATACTCCGCTGAATTCAGCAAATCAATCCCCAGCTACTGAATGATGCCTTCAGTCACTGAGTGATGTTAGAGTTTTGAACAGCTCTGGGAATGCAATCCCTCTTGTTTAACGCTGACATGCTGAGTCACTGTTAACGGGCGATAGTCCACCATTTCGATTTATTTATATGATCCAACGTTCTCCTTTCACTCCAGCTTTATGGAGAAGTCAGATATTGATACAGATAATTCTGATATTTAGCACCATGCTCCCACACTGCCACTTTTGCCTGACCTGAATTAGATGCTCGATTCAGCAATTAGTTAAACCAAATACATTCGGGAGGAAGAGACTTAGTCCTGAATTCAATCTTTATGTTGTTCATATCAGCCTCGGATCAGAAACATTGAAGGAAATCTTAAAGTGTTTGAGACAGTTTGTGTAGCACTTTTGCTGTGTTGTCCTTTTTCGATGTTGTAATGTGGAGGTTAGAAGGACTAAGCAGCGAGAGTGAGGTGAGTGGTGCATTTGTTTGTCTGTGGATATTAAGAATGAATTCGGTGATGTACCTGGAGGGTAATGGCAGTAGGACTGAGGTCAGGCATCTACCTGGATATATATTAGTAATAAAAGGAATTTAGTGATGTAATTGTGTAGGTAGTGATAAGAAGATTGGTGTTGAGGTTTGGGGGCTGGTGAGAGGTTGTGTGGAATGAGCGAATGCATACAGAATGCACCTCACTCTACACTGTGTTTATAAATCTCTCCGAGGTGAGGTACAGCATCAATTAGACACAGGACCCTGCCCCTGCACTCATCCATCAAGCATTCACTTGGAAGTACATTCGTGGGGGTGGGCGGAGGGGGGGGGGGCGGGGAGGGGAGGACAAGCCTATCGGAGATCATTCAGCCCCTCGAAACTGGTCATCCAGTTGATAAGATCATGGCTCATTTGATGTGTCTCTCATCTCGTAATCCTGAACATATTTACCCGTATATTAGAGGGAAAATATTAAACATATTTTAGAGGGAAAGGGGGATGTTGAGTTGAGATGGAAAGGGAGATGCTGAGGTGAGAATGAAAGGGGATGTTGAGGTGAGAGGGAAAGGGGGATGATGAGGTGAGAGGGAAAGGGGGATGTTGAGGTGAGAGGGAAAGGGGGATGTTGAGGTGAGAGGGAAAGCGGGATGTTGAGGTGAGAGGGAAAGGGGGATGTTGAGTTGAGAGGGAAAGGGGGTTGTGCAGGTGAGAGTGGTAGAGTGTTGAGGTGAGAAGGGAGAGTGTTGAGGTGACTCCAATTTCAAGGAGCTATGAACATTTACCCCAAGATCTCTTTGTTCTATAACTCTCCTCAACATCCTACCATTAACTGAGTAAGTCCTCCACTGGTTCGATCTATCAAAGTGCATCACCTTGCATTGATCTAAATTAAATTGCATTCGTCAGCCCACTGGCCCAATTGATCAAGATTTTGTTGCAATCCGAGATAACCCTCTTCACTGTCCACATTGCCACGAATCTTTTTGTCATCTGCAAATTTACTCACCATGCCGGCTAAATTCGCATGCGAATCATCAAAATAATTGACACATAACAGTGGACCGAATAATGCTGCCTGAGGCGCACGGCTGATCACAGGACTCCAGTGTCATAATCAACCCTCTACAACTAATCTCTGGCTTCTGTCGTCAAGTCAGTTTTGTATCAATTTGGCAACAAAAGCCTTGCTAACGTCCAAGTAGACAACGTCATCTGAACTGCCCTCTTCTACCTTCTTGGTTACCCTTCAAAAACATCAATCAAACTTGTGACACATGATTGCTTCCCCATCCCCGTGTTCTATCAATTTTACCTCTCTCCCCCATCTCCACCCCCCCCCCCCCCCAACACACACATTTTAATCTGTCACAATTTACCCTCTGATTTCAGTTTCTCTGCCGTTTGGCCATTTACACCATCTATCCCCTCAATGGAATGCCATTCGGAGCCTTTCCCCTGTTTTTGTGGCTATCACGCAACTTTCATTCCCTCACCCCACATTATCAATATGACTCACAGTCTTTGTCTTTGAGCTTTGACAAAGGGTTACCTGTACTCGAAATGTCAGCTCTTTTCTCTCCTTACAGATGCTGCCAGACCTGCTGAGATTTTCCAGCATTTTCTCTTTTGGTTTCAGATTCCAGAATCCGCAGTGATTTGTTTTTATTAAGGTACCCCAAGTGTTTAGACACAGAGCAACACGCCCTCTACTCTACAATGACCCAATTAAAAACACTCCCACGTCAGATAAAGTACATTGTCATTTGCACAATAACATTTCTTCTAAAGTATACAGAAATAGGAGAACCATAAAGTCATAGAGTCATAGAGGTTTACAGTATGGAAACAGGCCCTTGGGCCCAACTTTTCCATGCCGCCCTATATTTTTTAAATCCCTAAGCTAATCCCAATTGCCCGCGTTAGGCCCATATCCCTCTATACCCATTGTACCCATGTAACTATCTCAATGCTTTTTAAAAGACAAAATTGTACCTGCCTCGACTACTACCTCTGGTAGCTTGTTCCAGCCACTCACCACCCTCTGTGTGGAAAAACAATGCCCCCCTGGACACAGTTGTATTTCTCCCCTCTCACCTTAAACCTATGCCCACGAGTTTCAGATTCCTTTATCTTTGGGAAAAGATATTGACTATCCAGATGATCTGTGCCCCTCATTATTTTATAGACCTCTATAAGGTCACCCCTCGGCCTCCTACGCTCCAGAGAAAAATGTCCCAGTCTATGCAGCCTCTCCTCATAACTCAATCCATCAAGTCCCGGTAGCATCCTCGTAATTTTTTTCTGTACTCTTTCTAGTTTAATAATATCCTTTCTATAATAGGGTGACAAGAATTGGACACAGTATTCCACAGTAATAAGAGATAATATCAGGGTAGTACTGAGGGATGACATAGGCTCTGAGGAACAAAACGTGGAATCATTATGGGTAGAGATGAGGAATAGTAGAGGGAGAAAGACACTAGTAGGTGTGGTATATAGGCCCCCAAATAATAATTTTGAGGTAGGGAGGGCTATAAACAAGCAGATAAGGGATGCGTGTAAAAACGGAACGGCAATAATCATGGGGGACTTCAACATGCACATTGACTGGCAGAATCAAGTCGGTAAGGGTGGAATGGAGGAAGAGTTCTTAGAATGCTGTCGGGATAGTTTCCTTGAACAGCATGTTACGGAACCGACGAGGGAACGAGCTATTTTGGATCTGGTATTGTGTAACGAGGTAGGTAGAATTAAGGATCTTATTGTGAAGGACCCTCTTGGGTCTAGTGACCACAATATGGTCGAATTTCTGATTCAGATGGAAGAGGAGAAAGCTTGGTCCCAAACCAGTGTCCTCTGTTTGAACAGAGGGAAATATGATAGGATGAGGGATGAATTGGCTAAGGTGGACTGGGAGAGCAGGCTGGCAGGTAGGATAGCTGAGGAACAGTGGAGGATTTTTAAGGAGATCCTTTTCAGTTCTCAGCAAAAATATATTCCAGCAAAAAACAAGGATTGTAAGAAAAGGGAGAACCAGCCGTGGATAACGAAGGAAATAAAGGAGAGTATTAAAATAAAAACAGCTGCGTACAGAGTGGCCAAAAATAGTGGAGAAACAAGTGATTGGGAAAAATTTAAGAAACAACAAAGAGAGACTAAGAAAGCGATAAAGAAAGGAAGGATAGACTATGAAGCTAGGCTAGCAATTAATATAAAAAAATGATAGTAAAAGTTTTTATAAATATATAAAAAGGAATAGAGTGGCTAGAGTGAATGTTGGACCCTTGGAGGACGAGAGGGGGGAGTTAATAGTGGGAAATGAGGATATGGCTGAGTCTTTAAATAAGTTTTTTGTGTCGGTCTTCACGGTGGAGGACACAAATAGTTTGCCAAATATTAACGATTGAGGGTTGGCAGCAGGAGAAATGCTTAATACAATTAATGTTACCAGAGAGGCAGTGCTGGGTAGACTAATGGGACTGAAGGTGGACAAGTCCCCGGGTCCGGATGGAATGCATCCCAGGGTATTGAAATAAATATCAGAGGTAATAGTGGATGCGTTAGTGATTATTTATCAAAACTCGTTGCATTCTGGGGTAGTGCCGGTTGATTGGAAAACGGCTAATGTTACGCCGCTGTTTAAAAAAGGAAGGAGACAAAAGGCGGGTAACTATAGGCCGGTCAGCTTAACGTCTGTAGTAGGGAAAATGCTGGAATCCATTATTAAAGAGGAGATAGCAGGGCATCTGGATAGAAATGGTTCGATCAATCAGACGCAGCATGGATTCATGAGGGGAAAGTCGTGCTTGACGAACATGTTGGATTTTTATGAAGATGTGACTAGGGCGGTTGATGGAGGAGAACCGGTGGATGCGGTGTTTTTGGATTTCCAAAAGGCGTTTGATAAGGTGCCCCATAAAAGGCTGCTGAAGAAGATTAGGGCACACGGAGTTGGGGGTAGTGTGTTAAAGTGGATTGGGGACTGGCTATCCGACAGGAAGCAAAGAGTCGGAATAAATGGGTGTTTTTCCGGTTGGAGGAAGGTAACTAGTGGCGTGCCGCAGGGATCGGTACCTCGGGCCGCAACTATTTACCATTTATATAGATGATCTGGAGGTGGGGACGGAGTGTAGGGTAACGAAGTTTGCAGACGACACAAAGATAAGTGGAAAAGTGAATCGTGTGGAGGACGGAGAAGATCTGCAGAGAGATTTGGACAGGCTGAGTGAGTGGGCGAGGATATGGCAAATGGAGTATAACGTTGATAAATGCGAGGTTATACACTTTGGAGGAAATAATAACAAATGGGATTACTATCTCAATGGAAACAAATTAAAACATGCTACCGTGCAAAGGGACCTGGGGGTCCTTGTGCATGAGACGCAAAAGCCCAGTCTGCAGGTACAACAGGTGATCAAGAAGGCAAATGGGATGTTGGCCTATATGGCGAGGGCGATAGAATATAAAAGCCGGGATGTCTTGATGCACCTGTACAGGGCATTGGTGAGGCCGCAGCTGGAATACTGTGTGCAGTATTGGTCCCCTTATATGAGGAAGGATATATTGGCATTGGAGGGAGTGCAGAGAAGGTTCACCAGGTTGATACCGGAGATGAGGGGTTTGGATTATGAGGAGAGGCTGAGGAGATTGGGTTTGTACTCGTTGGAGTTTAGAAGGATGAGGGGGGATCTTATGGAGACTTATAAGATAATGCGGGAGCTGGATAGGGTGGAGGCGGAGAGATTCTTTCCACTTAGTAAGGAAGTTAAAACTAGAGGACACAGCCTCAAAATAAAGGCGGGTCGGTTTAAGACAGAGTTGAGGAGGAACTTCTTCTCCCAGAGGGTGGTGAATCTCTGGAATTCTCTGCCCACTGAGGTGGTGGAGGCTACCTCGCTGAATATGTTTAAAGCGCGGATGGATGGATTCCTGATCGGTAAGGGAATTGAGGGTTATGGGGATCAGGCGGGTAAGTGGTACTGATCCACGTCAGATCAGCCATGATCTTAGTGAATGGCGGGGCAGGCTCGAAGGGCTCGATGGCCGACTCCTGCTCCTATTTCTTATGTTCTTAAGTGTGGCCATACCAATGTTTTGTACAACTTCAACCAGACATTCCAACTCCTGTATTCAATATTCTGATCGATGAAGCCAAACATGCTGAATGCCTTCTTCACCACTCTGCCCACCTGTGACTCCACTTTCAAGGAGTTATGAACATGTCCCCTGAAATCTCTTTGTTCTGTAACTCTCCCCAACGTTCTACCATTAAAGGAGTAATTCCTGCCCTGGTTCAATCTGCCAAAATGGATCACCTCGCATTAGTGACAGACAGCGTGCTTTTGTAAGAGGGAGGTCGTGCCTTACAAATTTGGTGGAGTTTTTTGAGGAAGTAAAAAAACGGTTGACGAAGGAAGGACCGTGGATGTCGTCTACATGGATTTCAGTAAGGCATTTTACAAAGTCCCACATGGCAGGTTGGTTAAGAAGGTTAAGGCTCATGGGATATAAGGAGAAGTGGCTAGATGGGTGGAGAACTCGCTTGGCCACAGGAGACAGAGGGCAGCGGTCCAAGGGTCTTTTTCCGGCTGGAGGTCTGTGACCAGTGGTGTTCCGCAGAGCTCTGTACTGGGACCTCTGCGATTTGTGACATATATAAATGATTTGGAAGAAGGTGTAACTGGTGTTATCAGCAAGTTTGCGGATGACACGAAGATGGCTGGACTTGCGGATAGCGATGATCATTGTCGGGCAATACAGCAGAATATAGATAGGCTGGAAAATTGGGGGGAGAGTGGCAGATGGAGTTTAATCCGGATGAATGCGAAGTGATGCATTTTGGAAGAAATAATGTGGGGAGGAGTTATACAAGAAATGGCAGAGCCATCAAGAGTGTAGAAACACAGAGGCCAAAGTGTGCAAGTCCACAAAGCCTTGAAGGTGGCAACACAGTTGGAGAAGGTGGTGAAGAATGCATTTGGTATGCTTGCCTTTGCTGATGACACCAAGATTGGTGGAGTGGTGGATGAGGTTGAGGGCTGTTGTAGACTGCAAAGAGACACAGATAGGATACAAAGCTGGGCTGAAAAATGGCAAATGGAGTTTAACCCTGATAAATGTGAGGTGATTCATTTTGGAAGGACTAATTTAAATGTGGATTACATGGTCAAAGCTAGGGTTCTGAAGACTGTGGAGGAACAGAGAGATCTTGGGGTCCATATCCACAGATCTCTGAAGGTTGCCACTCAAGTGGATAGAGCTGTGAAGAAGGCCTATAGTGTGTTAGCTTTTATGAACAGGGGGTTGGAGTTTAAGAGCCGTGGGGTTATGCTGCAACTGTACAGGACCTTGGTGAGATCACATTTGGAATATTGTATGCAGTTCTGGTCACCTCACTATAAGAAGGATGTGGAAGCGCTGGAACAAGTGCAGAGGAGATTTACCAGGATGCTGCCTGGTTTGGAGGGTAGGTCTTATGAGGAAAGGTTGAGGGAGCTAGGGCTGTTCTCTCTGGAGCGCAGGAGGCTGAGGGGAGACTTAATAGAAGTTTATAAAATGATGAAGGGGATAGATAGAGTGAACGTTCAAAGACTATTTCCTCGGGTGGATGGAGGTATTACAAGGGGGCATAACTATAGGGTTCGAGGTGGGAGATATAGGAAGGATATCAGAGGTAGGTTCTTTACGCAGAGAGTGGTTGGGGTGTGGAATGGACTGCCTGCAGTGATAGTGGAGTCAGACACTTTAGGAACATTTAAGCGGTTATTGGACAGGCACACGGAGCACACCAGGATGATAGGGAGTGGGATAGCTTGATTTTGGTTTCAGATAAAGCTCGGCACAACATCGTGGGCCGAAGGGCCTGTTCTGTGCTGTACTGTTCTATGTTCTTATAGGACGGGGTATAGAATATAAAAGCTGGAGGCTGATGATGCAGCTGTAGAGAACGCTGGTTAGGCCACATTTGGAGTACTGCATTCAGTTCTGGTTGCCGCAGTACCAGAAGGACGTGGAGGCGTTAGAGAGAGTGCAGAGAAGGTTTACCAGGATGTTGCCTGGTATGGAGGGTCTCAGCTATGAGGAGAGATTGGGTAAACTGGGGTTTTTCTCCCTGGAAAGTCGGAGAATGAGGGGAGATCTAATAGGGGTGTACAAGATTATGAAGGGGATAGATAGGGTGAACGGTGGGAAGCTTTGTCCCAGATCAGAAGTGACGATCACGAGGGGTCACGGGCTCAGGATGGGAGGGGCGAAGTAAAACTCACATATTAGAAGGATGTTTTTTACACAGTGGGTGGTGGGGGCCTGGAATGCGCTGCCAAGTAGGGTGGTGGAGGCAGACACGCTGAAATCGTTTAAGACTTACCTGGATAGTCACATGAGGAGCCTGGGAATGGAGGGATAGAAACGATTGGTCTTGTTGGACCGAGGAGTGGCACTAGCTTGGAGGGCCGAAGGGCCTGTTTCCTGTGCTGTACTGTTCCTTGTACTGTTATTTGTCTAAATTAAATTCCATCTGCCATTCGTCAGGCCACTGGCCCAATTGATCAAGATCCTGCTGCAATTGGAGATAACTTTCTTCACTGTCCATTATGCCACCAATCTTAGTGTCACCTGCAAACTTACTAACCATGCCTCCTATATTATCATCCCTATCATTAATAGTTGCCTAATCATAATTAGTTGGCCATTCTCGTGTCTTCTTCTCCTGTCGATTAGATCATGGCTGATTAGATGTGTTTCTCTCCCCTAACCCTGTGAATATACTCTCTTCATTCTTCCATTCAATTTCCTCTTGATGTCCCGGATAGAATTCACTTCCACCTCATGGCCAAGCACAAAATTCCAGATTGTGCCTACTCACCACATTACAAACACTTCCTCATGTTGCTTCTGTTTCCAAGCACCTTAAACCAGCATCCTCTGTCTGAGGGAAGGGATGCGCAGCTGAGAGTAGACGGGTTGCAGTGAGAGCGGGGGGCGGGGTGAGGGGGAGTGGTGTTGCGATGAGGAGTGTGAAGATGAGAGGGGTAGTAATGAGGTGAGGGGTAAGGGTAGAGATGGGAGGGGAAGTGTTGATGTGAGAGGGAGTGTGTTTTGATGAGATGGGAGTGTTGATCTGAGGGGGAGAGTGTTGAGATGAGAGGGGTAAGTGTGCATTCGAGAAAGGGAGGGTAATGAGATTGGTGAGATGGTGTTTTGAGTGGGGGATCTTTGAGGAGAAAGGGGAGTGTTGGGCTGGTAGAGGCGTGTTGAGGTGAGAGGAGTGTGTTAGTGTGAGGGGGAGCATAGTGGTGAGAGAGGGAGAACATGGATATATATCACTATACCTTTGTCCACCAGTCACCCCCAGGGTGGTTGCAGCAGGTGGAAAGGTGTCTCTTCAGTATACTGTACGAAGTGTGGAGGGCAGGCGGAGCGCCGTTATACACAGAACAAATTCCATCTGCACCATCGCATCAAGCACTCCATTGTTATCTGCAGAGGTGCAGTGTCAGGGTGTTGCCCACACACCCGAACCACCCCACCCCCCACATACTTCAAACTGCACGGCCTGGAAGTAGCGAGGCTGGTAAAGTACAGGTTCAATACAGAGGATTAGTCACGGGCCCATAAAAAAGCCCACAAGCTTATACCCATCTAACATTTACAAGGTTGTGCTGCCTCTAAACTGTCCCATCAAATACCCTGATTGCAGATGCAGCACAGTCTGAGATACACAGGAAATCTCCCTCCAAACTGTCCCATCAAATACGCTGACTGCAGATGCAGCACAGGGTTAGATGCACAGGAAATCTCCCTCTACACTGTCCCAGCAAATACCCTGATTGTAGATGCAGTGCAGTCTGTTTTACACAGGAAATCTTCTTCTACACTGTCCCATCAAATACCCTGATTGCAGATGCAGCACAGTGTTAGATACACAGGAAATCGCCCTGCAAACTGTCTCATCAAATACCCTGATTGTAGGTGCAACACTTTCTGAGATACACAGGAAATCTCCCTCTACACTGTCCCATCAAATACCTTGAGTGCAGACGCAACACCAGCTGAGATACACAGAAAAAGTTCCTCTACAATCAATCCACTTTACTCCAGGTGCATCACAGGGTGAGATAGGCAGAAAATGTCCCTCTACACTGTCCCATCAGGAACTCCAGTGCCAATGTAGCACAGCATTATATACAGTTCTGAGCTTCCTGTGCATTGCCATAACAGTCTCCCAGCTGTTGTGGGAAATTCACCCCTTCGGAGTCAGACTTCGAGGTTGAACAAACAGTTTTATTCGGACAAAGCTTTGGGAGAAGCGCTGGCACTCCACAGTGCAGGCAGTCACCTTCTCAACTACACAATGGTAGTTGAGCATCGTTTATACTTTTTAGATAATCGACAGTGCGGACATTAGCCGTTGGCACATCGTTACAAGTTGAGTCGACAGGTCCCGACATCAACAGTTATACTTAGACAAGTACGGACATTGACAGTTATCACATCATTGTACATAGAGTAGATACATTTATGCAGTTATGTTCTCTATCAATGGCTGATCTAGTTAGCAAACTTATTGTTCTGGGTCTGCTTTTATCTCAAGTTTAAGATGCATCAAGGTCTGACCTGTTTCCTGCAGTATTTTAAACACTGCAGGTTTTACGTCTTTGTGTAATGTCTGTGCCCAAAGTCAGTGCCTCTTAATGTCTTTTCCCAGAGTGCAATTTGTGTGCCAGGTAACCATGTTGTGTCCTTTACTTTGATTGCACTCCAACACAGCTGTGGGTGAACCACAATTCAATACAGATACACCTCATCTCGACACTGCCCCTTGAAACACCGCCAGAGCAGGTAAAGCACGGGATTGCATACAGAGTAAACTCACTCTGCATTACCCCGCTGAGACGTTCACTCTGAAATGTGTTTACTCTGTTTCAAACCTTTCTTCTGAGTGTGCAATGGGGGCATTTTAAATTAAACGTTATTTGAAAAATTTCCCAAGATAGGAGCAACACGTGGTAGAGAACAGAGTTGTTCTGCACTGTCAAATCAAACCGTCCAACTCAATTGCAAGGTATCTTCGGTATTAAACAAATTTCCATCACTGCCCATTAATTATCCCAGGGCAGGAGAAAAGTCTTCATCCAGACAGTTGTAGATCTGTGGAATTCACTACAACAGAACGTGTTTGAGGCCAACACGTTGTCCTGTTCAAGAAGAAAATAGACATAGCTCTGAAGAGGTCAAGCGATATGGGGGAAAGGGTGATCACGATGTTAAATTTGGTGCTCTACCATGATCAAAATGAATGGCAGAGCAGGCTCGAAGGGCCGAATGGCCTATTGCTGCTTCTCGTTTCTTTGTTTCTATGTGCGGACTGCCCGAGTAATGTAAATAAGATTGTCTGACTAATTGCAATCAATGCCAAATGGGAAACAATTGTCCTCTGTGCAAGTGAGAACCCATTCCATATTGTGATGGTTTGCAATATTCTGACAATGAGATGACCCTGTCCAACATAAGAGTATTTTAGAATATCTTCCAGTGACTGTGAGTCTGCGTTAACCAAGGAGGTGCTGACATCTCACTCAAAGTGAAAACCATATTCCAATTGATGGAGACTACCTTGTCAAATTCAGCTGGGTATTTATTTTGGGAATTTGTGAACGTACATTTTATGATCTGATACAACCGAATTGAAAACACATTTCTATATCTGTTTCTTCTAACTGTAAGGAATAGAAGTTTCACATCTATTGAGATCTCAATGTGAATAACATTAGTTCCTGTCAATGGAAGCAGCTTTAAATATTTTTTAATCAAATCATTTCAATACAAGTTTGACATATAAGAACATAAGAACATAAGAAATAGGGGCAGGAGTAGGCCATCTAGCCCCTCGAGCCTGCCCCGCCATTCAATAAGATCATGGCTGATCTGACGTGGATCAGTACCACTTACCCGCCTGATTCCCATAACCCTTAATTCCCTTACCGATCAGGAATCCATCCATCCGCGCTTTAAACATATTCAGCGAGGTAGCCTCCACCACCTCAGTGGGCAGAGAATTCCAGAGATTCACCACCCTCTGGGAGAAGAAGTTCCTCCTCAACTCTGTCTTAAACCGACCCCCCTTTATTTTGAGGCTGTGTCCTCTAGTTTTAACTTCCTTACTAAGTGGAAAGAATCTCTCCGCCTCCACCCTATCCAGCCCCCGCATTATCTTATAAGTCTCCATAAGATCCCCCCTCATCCTTCTAAACTCCAACGAGTACAAACCCAATCTCCTCAGCCTCTCCTCATAATCCAAACCCCTCATCTCCGGTATCAACCTGGTGAACCTTCTCTGCACTCCCTCCAATGCCAATACATCCTTCCACATATAAGGGGACCAATACTGCACACAGTATTCCAGCTGCGGCCTCACCAATGCCCCGTACAGGTGCACCAAGACATCCCTGCTTTAATATTCTATGTAAGAAGTTTAACAACACCAGGTTAAAGTCCAACAGGTTTATTTGGTAGCAAAAGCCACACAAGCTTTCGAGGCTCTGAGCCCCTTCTTCAGGTGAGTGGGAATTCTGTTCACAAACAGAACTTATAAGACACAGACTCAATTTACATGAATAATGGTTGGAATGCGAATACTTACAACTAATCCAGTCTTTAAGAAACAAAACAATGGGAGTGGAGAGAGCATCAAGACAGGCGAAAAAGATGTGTATTGTCTCCAGACAAGACAGCCAGTGAAACTCTGCAGGTCCACGCAACTGTGGGAGTTACAAATAGTGTGACATAAATTCTGATTCTAGGATCGCATGATAAAGACTCAGGAGGAAAAAAATTTATCATGCGATCCTAGAATCAGAATTTATGTCACACTATTTGTAACTCCCACAGTTGCGTGGACCTGCAGAGTTTCACTGGCTGTCTTGTCTGGAGACAATACACATCTTTTTAGCCTGTCTTGATGCTCTCTCCACTCCCATTGTTTTGTTTCTTAAAGACTGGATTAGTTGTAAGTATTCGCATTCCAACCATTATTCATGTAAATTGAGTCTGTGTCTTATAAGTTCTGTTTGTGAACAGAATTCCCACTCACCTGAAGAAGGGGCTCAGAGCCTCGAAAGCTTGTGTGGCTTTTGCTACCAAATAAACCTGTTGGACTTTAACCTGGTGTTGTTAAACTTCTTACTGTGTTTACCCCAGTCCAACGCCGGCATCTCCACATCATTAATATTCTATCCCCCTCGCAATATAGGCCAACATCCCATTTGCCTTCTTGATCACCTGTTGTACCTGCAGACTGGGCTTTTGCGTCTCATGCACAAGGACCCCCAGGTCCCTTTGCACGGTAGCATGTTTTAATTTGTTTCCATTGAGATAGTAATCCCATTTGTTATTATTTCCTCCAAAGTGTATAACCTCGCATTTATCAACGTTATACTCCATTTGCCATATCCTCGCCCACTCACTCAGCCTGTCCAAATCTCTCTGCAGATCTTCTCCGTCCTCCACACGATTCACTTTTCCACTTATCTGCAAACTTCGTTACCCTACACTCCGTCCCCTCCTCCAGATCATCTATATAAATGGTAAATAGTTGCGGCCCGAGTACCGATCCCTGCGGCACGCCACTAGTTACCTTCCTCCAACCGGAAAAACACCCATTTATTCCGACTCTTTGCTTCCTGTCGGATAGCCAGTCCCCAATCCACTTTAACACACTACCCCCAACTCCGTGTGCCCTAATCTTCTTCAGCAGCCTTTTATGGGGCACCTTATCAAACGCCTTTTGGAAATCCAAAAACACCGCATCCACCGGTTCTCCTCCATCAACCGCCCGAGTCACATCTTCATAAAAATCCAACATGTTCGTCAAGCACGACTTTCCCCTCATGAATCCATGCTGCGTCTGATTGATCGAACCATTTCTATCCAGATGCCCTGCTATCTCCTCTTTAATAATGGATTCCAGCATTTTCCCTACTACAGACGTTCAGCTGACCGGCCTATAGTTACCTGCCTTTTGTCTCCTTCCTTTTTTAAACAGCGGCGTAACATTAGCCGTTTTCCAATCAACCGGCACTACCCCAGAATGCAACGAGTTTTGATAAATAATCACTAACGCATCCACTATTACCTCTGACATTTATTTCAGTACCCTGGGATGCATTCCATCCGGACCCGGGGACTTGTCCACCTTCAGTCCCATTAGTCTACCCAGCACTGCCTCTCTGGTAACATTAATTGTATTAAGTATTTCTCCTGCTGCCAACCCTCAATCGTTAATATTTGGCAAACTATTTGTGTCCTCCACCGTGAAGACCGACACAAAAAACTTATTTAAAGACTCAGCCATATCCTCATTTCCCACTATTAACTCCCCCCTCTCGTCCTCCAAGGGTCCAACATTCACTCTAGCCACTCTATTCCTTTTTATATATTTATAAAAACTTTTACTATAATTTTTTATATTAATTGCTAGCCTAGCTTCATAGTCTATCCTTCCTTTCTTTATCGCTTTCTTAGTCTCTCTTTGTTGTTTCTTAAATTTTTCCCAATCACTTGTTTCTCCACTATTTTTGGCCACTCTGTACGCAGCTGTTTTTATTTTAATACTCTCCTTTATTTCCTTCGTTATCCACGGCTGGTTCTCCCTTTTCTTACAATCCTTGTTTTTTGCTGGAATATATTTTTGCTGAGAACTGAAAAGGATCTCCTTAAAAATCCTCCACTGTTCCTCAGCTATCCTACCTGCCAGCCTGCTCTCCCAGTCTACCTTAGCCAATTCATCCCTCATCCTATCATATTTCCCTCTGTTCAAACAGAGGACACTGGTTTGGGACCAAACTTTCTCCTCTTCCATCTGAATCAGTAATTCGACCATATTGTGGTCACTAGACCCAAGAGGGTCCTTCACAATAAGATCCTTAATTCTACCTACCTCGTTACACAATACCAGATCCAAAATAGCTCGTCCCCTCGTCGGTTCCGTAACATGCTGTTCAAGGAAACTATCCCGACAGCATTCTAAGAACTCTTCCTCCATTCCACCCTTACCGACTTGAGTCTGCCAGTCAATGTGTATGTTGAAGTCCCCCATAATTATTGCCGTTCCGTTTTTACACGCATCCCTTATCTGCTTGTTTATAGCCCTCCCTACCTCAACATTATTATTTGGGGGCCTATATACCACACCTACTAGTATCTTTCTCCCTCTACTATTCCTCATCTCGACCCATCATGATTCCACGTTTTGTTCCTCAGAGCCTATGTCATCCCTCAGTACTACCCTGATATTATCTCTTATTAATAGCGCGACCCCACCACCTTTTCCTTCCTGTCTATTCTTCCTAAACGCCTGATACCCCTGGATATTCATCTCCCAGTCCTGGTCACCTTTCAGCCACGTTTCTGTCATGGCCACTAGATCGTACCCACTTGTGCTGATTTGCACCATCAACTCATTTACCTTGTTCCGAATGCTTCGTGCATTCAGGCAAAGTGTCCTTATTCCAGCTTTTATCTGGACCCGCTTTGATGAGTCGCGAACACCCTCTCCCTCTACTCCCTTATCTAAATTACCGCCTTCATTCACTTGCACCCTCTCCTCTACCATTAATTTTGTAATTCCCCTTACCCCTGCATCCTCCCCCCCATCAATTAGTTCCTTGATCCTAGTCAACTCTTCTAGCTCCCCTCCCCCAACCTATCTAGTTTAAATTCTCCCCAGTAGCCTTAGCCAACCTACCGGCCAGGATATTGGTCCCCCTGTGATTCAAGTTCCACCCGTTTTTTGTATACTGATCACCCCTGCCCCTAAAGAGGTCCCAATGGTCCAGGAACCTGAATCCCTGCCCCCTGCACCAGTCCCTCAGCCACACATTCATCTTCCACCTCACTCCATTCCTGCCCTCACCTTCCCGTGGCACAGGCAGTAATCCTGAGATTACTACCTTTGCTTTCCTCTTTCTCAGCTGTCTCCCTAATTCCCTGTACTCCCTTTTCATGACCCCTTCTCCCTTCCTACCCACATCAGCGGTACCAATATGTGCCGCTACCTCAGGCTCCTCTCCCTCCCACCTCAGGATTTCCGGGACGCGACTAGCGACATCCTGGATCCCGGCCCCAGGGAGGCAGACCACCATGCGAGAATCCCGCCTACCTCCGCAGAAACGCCTGTCTGTCCCCTTCACCATCGAGTCCCCGATTAATACCGCCTTCCTCCTCTTTTCCTTAGCCCTCTGAGTTACAGGGCTGGACTCCACTGCGGAGACACGGCCACTGCTGCTTCCCCCATATGTCATGGATCTCATTCGGAATGGGAGGAAACAGACAGACTCAGCTCATCGGCTGTGGCAGGAATCAAAGTACAAAGAACAAAAAAAAATACAGTCGAGTAACAGGTCCTGCGGCCCTCCAAGTCTGTGCCAATCATGATGCCCGAACCAAACTTAGAAAAAACCTTCTGCCCTTACTCGGTCCATTTCCCTCCCTATTCAGTTATCCATCAAGATGCCTCTTAAATGTTGCTAATATGCCTTCTTCAACCACGTCCTCTGGCAGGGCTTTGCTGGCACCCGCCATTCTCTGCGTGAAAAAGTTCCTGCGCACATCTCCCTTAAACATTCTCCCTCTCTCCTTGAACCTGTGACCCCTTGTAATTGACACTTTCACCTGAGGGAAAAGTCTTTCACAATCCTGCCTCTCATCATGTTGTAGACTTCTATCAGGTCTCCCCTCAGCTTCCGTCTTTCCATTGAAAACAATCCTGGTTCATTCAACCTCTCCTAATAGCCAACACCTTCGAGACCAGGTAACATCCTGGTGAACCTTCTTTGCACTTTCTCCAAAGCTTCCAATTCCACTTTTGAGCGGGCAGCGTCGGGAGCTGGCAGCAGAGTGAGCAGGGAGTAGAGTGTGAGCTGTAAGGGCTTTGGCTCACAGGGCTTCGGGGGAAAGGGTGAGCAGGGGTGAGCTTTTTATTTCCTTTTCTAATTTACTTTTCTCTGTGTACCTTGGTAGAAAGGGTGAAATATGAGTGTTAAGCCAGTGTGCTGTTCGCAGTGCAGTATGTGGGAGGTCCTGGAGGCACCTAGCCTCCCGGACATCCACATCTGTGAGGGGTGTGTCGAGCTGCGGTTCCTGAGGGACCGTGTTAGGGAGCAGCAGCTCGAGGATCTTAGGCTGTTAAGGGAGAATGAGGCGGTGATAGACAAGAGCTTTCATCAGGTGGTCACACCAGGGCCACGGGAGGAGGCCAAGTGGGTGACGGCCAGGAAGGGTAAAGCTCTGGTGATTGAGAGCACCCCGGTGGGTGTGCCCCTGCACAACAAGTACTCCTGCCTGAGTACTGTTGGGGGAGACAGCCCGCCTGGGGGAAGCAGCAGTGGCCGTGTCTCCGGGGTAGAGTCCGTTCCTGTAACTCAGGGCTAAGGAAAGGAGGAGGAAGGCGGTATTAATCGGGGACTCAACAATCAGGGGGACGGACAGGCGATTTTACGGAGGCAGGCAGGAGTCTCGCATGATGGTCTGCCTCCCTGGGGCTGGGATCCAGGATGTCGCTGGGCGAGTCCCAGAAATCCTGAGGTGGGAGGGAGAGGAGCCGGAGGTAGCGGTACATATTGGTACCGCTGATGTGGGTAGGAAGGGGTCATGAAAAGTGAGTATAGGGAATTAGGGAGACAGCTGAGAAGGAGGAAAGCAAAGGTAGTAATCTCAGGATTGCTGCATGTGCCACGGGAAGGTGAGGACTGGAATGGAGTGAGGTGGAGGATGAATGTGTGGCTGAGGGACTGGTGCAGGGGGCAGGGATTCAGGTTCCTGGACCATTGGGACCTCTTCAGGGGCAGGTGTGACCTGTACACAAAAACACGGGTGGCACTTGGATCCCAGGGGGACCAATATCCTGGCAGGAAGGTTGGCTAAGGCTACTGGGGAGAGTTTAAACTAGATAGGTTGGGGGGAGGGGGTCAAAATGAGGTGACTGAGAGTGAGGAAGGTAGCTCGCAAACAGAGAAGGGTTATAGGCGTTACAAGAGGGCATATGGACAGGGAATAGAGAAGGGGAGAGCTCAGACCAAAGGATTGAGATGTGTTTACTTTAATGCCAGGAGTATAGTGAATAAAGGGGATGAGCTCAGAGCGTGGATCGATGCCTGGAAGTATGATGTGGTGGCCATTACGGAGACTTGGATGTCTCAGGGACAGGACTGGATACTCCAGGTACTGGGATTCAGATGTTTCAGGAAGGACAGGGAGGGAGGCAAGGGAGGGGGTGGAGTGGCACTGCTGATCAGGGATTGTGTCACAGCTGTAGAGAAGGTGTATGCTGTGGAGGGATTGTCCACCGAGTCTCTGTGGGTGGAAGTTCAGAGTGGGAAGGGGCCGGTCACTTTGCTGGGAGTTTTCTATAGGCCGCCCAATAGTAACAGGGAGGTGGAGGAGCAGAGAGGGAAACAGATCCTGGAGAGATGCAGTAACAGCAGGGCTGTTGTGATGGGAGACTTTAATTTCCCAAACAAAGATTGGAATATCCCTCGGGTAAGGGGACTGGATGGGGAAGAGTTCATTCGGTGTGTTCAGGAGGGTTTCCTGACACAGCATGTGGACAAGCCAACAAGAGGAGAGGCTGTGCTTGATCTGATACTGACCAATGAACCTGGGCAGGTGTCAGATCTCTCAGTGGGAGAGCATCTTGGGGATAGCGATCATAACTCTATCTCCTTTAGGCTTGCATTGGAAAAAGAGAGGATCAGGCAAGCTTGGAAAGTGTGTATATGGAGTAAGGGGAAATATGAGGACATTAGACAGCAAATTAGAGGAGTAAATTGGAAGGAGGTATTCTCGGGGAAATGTACTGAAGAGAGGTGGCACTTTTTCAAGGAATGTCTGTCTAGAGTTCTACAGGACAACGTTCCGAGCAGACAGGGAGGTGTTGTTCGGTTAAAGGAACCGTGGTGCACGAAAGCTGTGCGGGACCTAGTCGAGAAGAAAAGGAAAGCGTACTAAAGGCTCAGAGAGGTTGGCGAAGACAGGGATTTAGAAGAGTATGCGGCTTGTAGGAAGGGACTAAAGAAGGACATTAGGAGAGCCAGAAGGGGTCACGAGATAGCCCTGGCAGGTAGGATTAAGGAGAACCCTAAGGCGTTCTATAAATATGTTAAGAGTAAAAGGATGAGACGTGACGGAATAGGGCCTGTAAAAGGTGAAGGCGGGAAAGTCTGTAAGGAACCAATAGAAATGGCAGAGGTGCTCAATGAGTATTTTGCCTCGGTTTTCACAGAGGAGAAGGACCTGGGTGGATGTACAGTGGGCGTGCGGTGGACTGAAAGGATTGAGTATGTGGACTTTAAGAAAGAGGTTGTGCTGGAATCTTTGAATGGCATCAAGATAGATAAGTCGCCGGGTCCGGATGGGATGTACCCCAGGTTACTGTGGGAGGCGAGGAAAGAGATTGCAGAGGCTCTGGCGATTATCTTTGCGTCGTCGATGGAGATGGGAGAGGTACCGGAGGATTGGAGGATTGCAGATGTGGTTCCTATTTTCAAGAAGGGGAATAGGGATAGCCCAGGAAATTACCAACCGGTCAGTCTAACCTCAGTGGTTGGTAAACTGATGGAGAAGATCCTGAGGGACAGGATATATGAGCATTTAGAGAGGTTTAGTATGCTCAAGAATACTCAGCATGGCTTTGTCAAGGGCAGATCGTGCCTTACGAGCCTAGTGGAGTTCTTTGAAAATGTGACTAAACACATTGACGAAGGGAAGGCGGTAGATGTGGTTTATATGGATTTTAGCAAGGCGTTCGATAAGGTCCCCCATGCAAGGCTTCTAGAAAAAGTGAGAGGGCATGGGATCCAAGGGGCTGCTGCCCGGTGGATCCAGAACTGGCTTGCCCAAAGGAGGCAGAGAGTGGGTATAGATGGGTCTTTTTCTAAATGGAGGTCGGTCACCAGTGGTGTGCCCCAGGGATCTGTTCTGGGAACCTTGCTGTTTGTCATTTTCATAAATGACTTGGATGAGGAAGCGGAGGGATGGGTTGGTAAGTTTGCAGACAACACGAAGGTTGGCGGGGTTGTGGATAGTCTGGAGGGATGTCAGAAGTTACAGAGGGACATAGATAGGATGCAAGACTGGGCGGACACGTGGCAGATGGACTTCAACCCAGATAAATGCGTCGTGGTCCATTTTGGTAGGTCAAATGGGATGAAGGAGTACAATATAAAGGGCAAGACTCTGAGTACTGTCGAGGATCAGAAGGACCTTGGGGTCCGGGTCTATAGGACTCTGAAATCGGCCCCACAGGTGGAGGAGGTGGTTAAGAAGGCATATGGTGTGCTGGCCTTTATCAATCGAGGGATTGAGTTTAGGATTCCGGGGTTAATGATGCAGCTATATAAGACCCTCATCAGACCCCACTTGGAGTACTGTGCTCAGTTCTGGTCACCTCACTATTGGAAGGATGTGGAAAAGATTGAAAGGGTGCAGAGGAGATTTACAAGGATGTTGCCTGGATTGAGTGGCATGCCTTATTAGGATAGGCTGAGAGAGCTCGGTCTTTTCTCCTTGGAGAGACGAAGGATGAGAGGAGACCTAATAGAGGTGTATAAGATGTTGAGAGGCATCGATCGGGTGGACTCTCAGAGGCTTTTTCCCAGGGTGGAAATGTCTGCTACGAGAGGACACAGGTTTAAGGTGCTGGGGGGTAGGTACAGGGGAGATGTTAGGGGGAAGTTTTTCACACAGAGGGTGGTGGGCGAGTGGAATCGGCTGCCGTCAGTGGTGGTGGAGGCGAACTCAATAGGGTCTGTTAAGAGACTCCTGGATGAGTACATGGAGCGTAATAGGATGGAGGGTTATAGGTAGGTCTAGAAGGTAGGGATGTGTTCGGCACAACGTGTGGGCCAAAGGGCCTGTTTGTGCTGTAGTTTTTCTATGTCCTATGTTCTATGTCATCTACCCCACAGGTAACTGGGGATGGGGAATATTTGCTGCTTATCTCGTTAATGACACCCAAATCCCATGGGTATTTTAAAAATGTGTACAAGTACGATAGACAAAAAGCATCTGCAGGAATACTTATTCTTTAAGCAATACCCTTTTACATTATAAGGGTATTGGTTTCAACCTGATCTCCCCTAGAATCTGGCTCCCTTGACAATTTTACATTGTGAAACTGAGTGGGTTTTGAAGCCCTTAACGTTAAATCCAGCAGCTTCTCCTCCATCTCCACTTCAGCTCAAACTGATACAACAAAGGGAAGGAAATTGGACAAGACCCTGGAGAGAAAGAAAGCTATGAGAATAGGGCAGAGGAGTGAGACTGATTGGTTTGTTCAATCCAGAGCAAAAGCATTGGCCTAACAAGCTAAACAACCTCCTGTGTCGTAATCATTCGATGGCTGCGTGACAAATGAGTGACACAAGATGCCATCTGCAGCTTTCAAATGGTCCATCTCTTTTTCTAGAATTCCTTCTGTGAGAAACATAACAGTGGCAGAGTGGTTAGCACTACTACCTCACAGCAACAATATGACTTGGCAATTTTTAAACTCAATACCCCTGCCGATGAAGGCAAGCATGCCATCTGCCTTCTTGACTACCTTCTCCACCTGCATTGCCACTTTCAGTGACTGTGTACCTGTACACCCAGATCCCTCTGCCTATCGATACTCTTAAGTGTTCTGCCATTTACTGTATATTTCCTATCTGTATTAGACCTTCCAAAATGCATTGCCTCACATTTGTCCGGATTAAACTCCATCTGCCATCTCCCCGCCCAAGTCTCCAACTGATCTATATCCTGCTGTATCCTCTGATGGTCCTCATCGCTATCCACAAATCCACCAGCCTTTGTGTCATCCACAAACTTACTAATCAAACCAGTTACATTTTCGTCCAAATCATTTATATATATTACAAACAGCAAAGGTCCCAGCACTGATCCCCGAGGAACGCCACTTGTCCCAGCTCTCCATTCAGAAACGTACCCTTCCACTGCTACCCTCTGTCTTCTTTGACCGAGCCAGTTTTGTATCCACCTTGCCAGCTCACCTCTGATCCCATGCAACTTCACCTCCTGCACCAGTCTGCCTCGTACACCTATGCGGGTGCTCCGGTTTCCTCCCACAGTCCGAAAGACTTGCTGGTTAGGCGCATTGGCCATGCTAAATTCTCCCTCAGTGTACCCGAACAGGCGCCTGAGTGTGGCGACTACGCGATTTTCAGAGTAACTTCATTGCAATGTTAATGTAAGCCAACTTGTGACACTAGCGCATCAAGGTAGATAAATCCTCGGGACCTGATGAAGTGTATCCCAGGACATTGTGGGAGGCTCGGGAGGAAATTGCGGGTCCCCTAGCCGAGATATTTGAATCATCGATAGACATGGGTGAGGTGCCTGAAGATTGGAGAGTGGCAAACATTGCGCCTTTGTTTAAAAAGGGCTGCAGAGAAAAGCCTGGGAACTACAAGCCAGTGAGCCTCACATCTGTGGTGGGTAAATTGTTGGAAGGTATTTTGAGAGACAGTATCTACAGGCATTTAGAGACGCAAGTACTGATTAGGGACAGGCAGCATGGTTTTCTGAGTGGAAAATCATGTCTCACAAATTTGATTGAGTCTTTTGAAGGGGTAACCAAGAAGGTAGACGAGGGCAGTACAGTTGATGTTGTCTACATGGACATCAGCAAGGCCTTTGACAAGGTACTGCATGGTAGATTGTTGCATAAGGTTAAATCTCACGGGATCCAGGGTGAGGTATCTAAATGGATACAAAATTGGCTTCTTGACAGAAGACAGAGAGTGGTTGTAGAGAATTGTTTTTCAAACTGGAGGCCTGCGACCAGCGGTGTGCCTCAGGGATCAGTGCTGGGTCCACTGTTATATGTAATTTATATTAATGATTTGGATGAGAATATAGGAGGCATGGCTAGTAGGTTTGCAGATGTCACTAAGATTGGTGGCATAGTGGACAGTGAAGAAAGTTATCTCCAATTGCAACGGGATCTTGATCAATTGGGCCAGTGGGCTGACGAATGGCAGATGGAGTTTAATTGAGACAAACGCGAAGTGATGCATTTTGTAGATTGAACCAGGGCAGGACTTACTCAGTTAATGATAGGGCGTTGGGAAGAGTTACAGAGCAAAGAGATCTAAGGGTAGATGTTCATAGCTCCTTGAAAGTGGAGTCGCAGGTGGACAGAGTGGTGAAGAAGGCATTCGGCATGCTTGGTTTCATTGGTCAGAACATTGAATACAGGAGTTGGGACGTCTTGTTGAAGTTGTACAATACATTGGTAAGGCCACACTTGGAATACTATGTACAGTTCTGGTCACCCTATTGTAGAAAGAATATTATTAAACTAGAAAGAGTGCAGAAGAGATTTACTAGGATGCTACCAGACTTGATGGCTTGAGTTATAAGGAGAGGCTGGATAGACTGGAACTTTTTTCTCTGGAGCTTAGGAGGCTGAGGGTGATGTTACAGAGGTCTATAAAATAATGAGGGGCATAGATCAGCTCGATAGTCAATATATTTTCCCAAAGGTAGGGGAGTCTAAAACTAGAGGGCATAGGTTTAAGGTGAGAGGGGAGAGATAGAAAATTGTCCAGAGGGGCAATTGTTCCACACAGAGGGCGATGAGTATCTGGAACAAGCTGCCAGAGGTAGTAGCATTGGGACTAGCTCAGGGGTTTAAAAAAAAGGGTGGAATGGACAAGTTGAGCCGAAGGGTCTGTTTCCATGCTGTAAACCTCTATGCCTGTTTGCCATGGATCAAACTGACACCCAGGAGCTCCCAAGTGCTGCAGCTTGAATGTGTACTAATAAACTATTTATTTTATCCAATGATAATTTATTTTTGTTTTTAAGTATTTTATTAACCTTACCACCTGTTGCTATACTATTTTGATCCTTAGGAACAGAATAAATCTTAGTCACTTCGCAGATACTCACCAAAAATCTAGCTTCTTCTCCTGTAGAAAAGTAAGATCACTTCCTAAAGGCTGAGGAAGTTAGAAAGCAAAACAGCACCTCTTTTCCTTCCTTCCCTAACTCCCTTAATTGCCCAACTCTCAGAACTCTATTCTAAGCTGCTCAAGTGATGCCGGTTCAGAGCTGTTTCTGAGCTGCAGATTCGATACAATACTCACTTGCTGACATGGACATCAAGGCCTGTATGGGTCTCCAGGCCATCATGCACACATCATGATAGGGAGGATGGAGATGGTGTTGCCAGCCATGTGCATGATGAACAGATTCATGGGCAGCTGTTTCAATGGGCCCAAGGCGATGTCTCAGCAGCGCTGAAAACAGAAAGCGAGCAGGGCATCAGTAAAGGGGGCCGGTTTGGGGAGGCCATATGCTGATCTTATACCCAGGCCTGGAAGTAAGGATGGCGATTAACCCTTTATCACACAGACTGCTATGGTTCACCAAGGTACTTCACCACCGTGGACAAACCAGGAGCGTTGTCAGCCACACACTAAAGACACATTCAAATCCAACTTACTTTCTCAACCAGGATCCGGTCTGTTTCTTGGACGCAGATGTCCGGTAGCTGTTTGTCTGAATATGCGACTGGGCACATGGAGTCTCTCTGGCCACACTATTGATCACGGCTCCTATGAGAAACAGAAAACACAAATTGGTCACTCTTTCAAGACCTTCTTTAAAGAGCGAGTCTCTCTGTTGAGGACCCCAACGTGGTGGCAATCGTGCCAGCATGAACTAAAGCTTAGGCAAACCTCAGATACACACTGCCGTTATGTCCACTGAACTGTCACGGGAATGGAGGGCTACAGAAGTGGATTAGTGTCAATTGATAATCAGGGTGCCAATCCACTTACCCTCCATTTAGGGACAAAGTGACAAATCACCTCATATACCAAATTGTATCTTCCATCAATAGGTCCAGGCAGCGGGCGATCAAGGGGGCCGTCCATCCCGACTGTCTGCCCCTCTACCGCGGCTACGTTCGCGGCCAGGTGTCTCTGGAGAGGGAGCATGCGGTGTCCACGGGCGCGGTTGACGCCTTCCGCGACCGCTGGGCGCCGCAGGGGCTGGGGTGTATTATCGACCCTGATAATCACCTTTTTGTTTGATGTTTTAAGTTTCCTTTCGACTTTGTTTTTGGTTTGGGCTGTTCCCCCTTCCTTTTGGGGAGCTGCCCCTTTTACTTTGTCCCTCAGTTAGTTTGAGTTCGTTTACTTGGTTGGTATCGAAAGAAATACCAAATTGTATCTTGAAAACTAACACTGCAGGACATTGAGAGAGATCCAGTTCAGCACCCGGCCCTGGAAACGAGCAATCGTTCCCCCAACCACCACCGCAGTTGGCACCTGATCAGGTGGAGGGGCTGAAACCAAAAGGGCATCTCAGGGTCATGACCTGGGGAAAAGATGCCAAGTGGGGTCTGAGTGGTTTCTGGGGGATTTGAGGGGCTGCTTTGTGCCGAGGAGCTCGGTGAGGGGTAAAAGAGGCGTGAAAAACGCGGGGTTGGGAAGTTTTGGGTTGGTGCCACATCCCCGGGTCAGTGTGCGGTGGCCTCCCCTCAGGAGAGACGGGCTTACCCGGCTTGCCTCCTACTCGAGCCCCCGGCTTCCCGCGCAGCCTCCGCACCTGCTGCTGCCACTCAGGTTAAGCTCGAGTGTCCACTTGTGCCAGCGCGCGCGGTTGACAAGCCCCGCCCCTGCCGCCATGACAACGCCGCCGACCGTTAACCGTCCCCCCTTTCAAATCTGATTCCGATCAAGAGAAGAAGCCGCGTGCTTCCGTCAACAAAACACTCCCGCTCCAATGCGCATGTGCAAGGCCAACCGCCTTAGCGTTCTGCGGGCATCGCCGAAAGTCCCGCCCCACATCGTCGCCATCTTTGTTAGGGGCACATCTGTTCCGACTCTCCACCTTCTGTCCAAATGGAGCACATTTGCCCCGCACAAAGATGGACATCACTTAATGTCAGAGATATTTGCAATATTGAGTCCAGATGACCTTTTGTCAAAGCAAAAAGACATAGAAAATGGGAGATATTTATACATGATGTGGAGATGCCGGCGTTGGACTGGGGTAAGCACAGTAAGAAGTCTCACAACACGAGGTTAAAGTCCAACAGGTTTATTTGGTAGCAAATACCATAAGCTTTCGGAGCAATGCTCCTTCGTCAGATGGAGTGGTCTCTGTTCTCAAACAGGGCACAGACACAGAAATCAAATTACAGAATACTGATTAGAATGCAAATCTCTACAGCCAGCCAGGTCTTAAATGCACAGACAATGTGGGTGGAGGGAGCATTCAACACAGGTTAAAGAGATGTGTATTGTCTCCAGACAGTACAGCTTGTGAAATTGTGCAAGTCCAGGAGTCAAGCTGTGGGGGTTACTGATAATGTGACATAAATCCAACATCCCGGTTTAGACCGTCCTCATGTGTGCGGAACTTGGCTATCAGTTTCTGCTCAGTGACTCTGCGCTGTCGTGTGTCGTGAAGGCCACCTTGGAGAACGCTTACCTGAAGATCCAAGGCTGAATGCCCGTGACTGCTGAAGTGCTCCCCCACAGGAAGAGAACAGTCTTGCCTGGTGATTGTCGAGCGGTGTTCATTCATCCGTTGTCGTAGCGTCTGCATGGTTTCCCCAATGTACCATGCCTCGGGACATCCTTTCTTGCAGCGTATCAGGTAGACAACGTTGGCCGAGTTGCAAGAATAGGTACCACGTACCTGGCAGATGGTGTTCTCACGTGAGATGATGGCATCCGTGTTGATGATCCGGCACGTCTTGCAGAGGTTGCTGTGGCAGGGTTGTGTGGTGTCGTGGTCACTGCTCTCCTGAAGGCTGGGTAGGTTGCTGCGGACAATGGTCTGTTTGAGGTTGCGTGGTTGTTTGAAGGCAAGAAGTGGGGGTGTGGGGATGGCCTTGGCGAGATGTTCGTCTTCATCAATGACATGTTGAAGGCTCCGGAGGAGATGCCGTAGCTTCTCCGCTCCGGGGAAGTACTGGACGACGAAGGGTACTCTGTCCACCGTGTCCCGTGTTTGTCTTCTGAGGAGGTCGGTGCGGTTTTTCGCTGTGGCACGTCGGAACTGTTGATCGATGAGTCGAGCGCCATATCCTGTTCTTATGAGGGCATCTTTCAGCGTCTGGAGGTGTCTGTTGCGATTATCCTCATCCAAGCAGATCCTGTGTATTCGGTGGGCTTGTCCGTAGGGGATGGCTTCTTTTACGTGTTTAGGGTGGAAGCTGGAGAAGTGGAGCATCATGAGGTTATCCGTGGGCTTGCGGTACAGTGAGGTGCTGAGGTGACCGTCCTTAATGGAGATGCGTGTGTCCAAGAATGCAACCGATTCCGGAGAGTAGTCCATGGTGAGTCTGATGGTGGGATGGAACTTGTTGATGTCATCATATCGTTGTTTCAGTGATTGCTCACCATGACTCCAAAGGAAGAAAATGTCATCGATGTATCTAGTGTATAGCATCGGTTGAAGGTCCTGTGCGGTGAAGAAGTCTTGTTCGAACCTGTGCATGAAGATGTTGGCATATTGAGGTGCGAATTTTGTCCCCATGGCTGTTCCGTGTGTCTGGATGAAGAACTAGTTGTTGAAGGTGAAGATATTGTGATCCAGGATGAAGCGGATGAGTTGTAAAATTGCATCTGGAAACTGACAGTTGACGGCATTGAGTACTGAGGCCGTTGCAGCAATGCCATCATCGTGGGGGATGCTGGTGTAGAGTGCCGAGACATCCATTGTGACGAGGAGTGCTCCTGGTTCAACTGCTCCATGTGTGTTGAGTTTCTGTAGGAAGTCCGTAGTGTCGCGACAAAAGCTGGGGGTTCTTTGTACAATGGGTTTCAAGATGCCCTCGACATAGCCGGAGAGGTTCTCGCACAGGGTTCCGTTTCCTGAAACGATGGGACGGCCGGGTGTGTTTGCCTTGTGTATTTTTGGGAGGCAGTAGAGATCTCCAACGCGTGGAGTACGTGGGATGAGAGCACGGAGGGTGCTCTGAAGGTCCGGATCAAAGGTTTTGATCAGAGTGTTGAGTTGACGGGTGTGTTCTTTGGTCGGATCTGTGGGTAACTGTCTGTAGTGTTCCTCGTTGTTCAGTTGTCGGTACACTTCTTTGCAGTAATCCGTTCTGTTCAGTATGACGATGGCCCCTCCTTTGTCTGCTGGTTTGATGACAATGTTGCGATTGGTCTTGAGAGCGTGGATGGTGTTGCGTTGTGCTTGGGTGATGTTCGGTGCTGTCTTGTGAGTGCGGCTGATGAATTTGGTGTTGACGCACCTCCTGATGGCTTGGGCATACATGTCAAGTCGAGGGCAGCGGCCTTCCGGAGGAGTCCAATTCGACTCTTTCCTCTTCGGTTGCACTGCGGGTCTCTCTGTCTGCTGTTCCGGTTCATTAGCTGTCTCATTGTGTTCGCTATTGGCCTCTTGGGGTTTGTGGAAGAACTCCCGCAGCCTCATTCGCCTGATTAATTTCTCTGTGTCCGCTGCGAGACTGATGGGGTCTATTTTGGTAGTGGGGCAAAAGTTGAGCCCTCGGCTGAGAACTTCGATTTCATCTGGCTGAAGTGTGTAGTCCGATAGGTTCTTCACCGCACAGGACCTTCAACCGATGCTATACACTAGATACATCGATGACATTTTCTTCCTTTGGAGTCATGGTGAGCAATCACTGAAACAACGATATGATGACATCAACAAGTTCCATCCCACCATCAGACTCACCATGGACTACTCTCCGGAATCGGTTGCATTCTTGGACACACGCATCTCCATTAAGGACGGTCACCTCAGCACCTCACTGTACCGCAAGCCCACGGATAACCTCATGATGCTCCACTTCTCCAGCTTCCACCCTAAACACGTAAAAGAAGCCATCCCCTACGGACAAGCCCACCGAATACACAGGATCTGCTCGGATGAGGATAATCGCAACAGACACCTCCAGACGCTGAAAGATGCCCTCATAAGAACAGGATATGGCGCTCGACTCATCGATCAACAGTTCCGACGTGCCACAGCGAAAAACCGCACCGACCTCCTCAGAAGACAAACACGGGACACGGTGGACAGAGTACCCTTCGTCGTCCAGTACTTCCCCGGAGCGGAGAAGCTACGGCATCTCCTCCGGAGCCTTCAACATGTCATTGATGAAGACGAACATCTCGCCAAGGCCATCCCCACACCCACACTTCTTGCCTTCAAACAACCACGCAACCTCAAACAGACCATTGTCCGCAGCAAACTACCCAGCCTTCAGGAGAGCAGTGACCACGACACCACACAACCCTGCCACAGCAACCTCTGCAAGACGTGCTGGATCATCAACACGGATGCCATCATCTCACGTGAGAACACCATCTACCAGGTACGTGGTACCTATTCTTGCAACTCGGCCAACGTTGTCTACCTGATACGCTGCAAGAAAGGATGTCCCGAGGCATGGTACATTGGGGAAACCATGCAGACGCTACGACAACGGATGAATGAACACCGCTCAACAATCACCAGGCAAAACTGTTCTCTTCCTGTGGGGGAGCACTTCAGCAGTCACGGGCATTCAGCCTTGGATCTTCAGGTAAGCGTTCTCCAAGGCGGCCTTCACGACACACGACAGCGCAGAGTCACTGAGCAGAAACTGATAGCCAAGTTCCGCACACATGAGGACGGTCTAAACCGGGATGTTGGATTTATGTCACATTATCAGTAACCCCCACAGCTTGACTCCTGGACTTGCACAATTTCACAAGCTGTACTGTCTGGAGACAATACACATCTCTTTAACCTGTGTTGAATGCTCCCTCCACCCACATTGTCTGTGCATTTAAGACCTGGCTGGCTGTAGAGATTTGCATTCTAATCAGTATTCTGTAATTTGATTTCTGTGTCTGTGCCCTGTTTGAGAACAGAGACCACTCCATCTGACGAAGGAGCATTGCTCCGAAAGCTTATGGTATTTGCTACCAAATAAACCTGTTGGACTTTAACCTCGTGTTGTGAGACTTCTTACTGAAGATATTTATACTGCAGGGTGAGGGAATGAAAGATGAGCCATAGCCACAGAAACCAGAGAAAAAGACTGCTAATGGCCGTCACATTCTTTCTGTGGACAGCCATTACAGCACCAGGGACTCAGGTTTGTTTCTCGGCTTGAGTGACTGTGCGGAGTCTGCACGTTCTCCAGGTGCTCCTGTTTCCTCCCACACATCATCTTTTTCTTCTCATGAAAATCCAGTATTTCCGATCGCTCTGAATAAATTTTGAGGTTCAGGTCAGAGCGAATAAATAAAAGCAAAAATCTGTGGATGCTGGAATCTGAAACAAAAACTGATAATGAACCCCTGTTCATTATTCAACATTTAACATCAATACATTTATTTATTCTGCATCTCCTGATTCTGAATTCAATATCTCTGACATATGCAGCATTGAATTGCAACTATGACTGACCAACAAAACAGATCGAGTCACTGGTTAACGCACACCCCATGATGCTTATTTGAGATTGACCACAGTCAGTTTATAAACAAAATCAAATATCTTTAATGGGAAGAGATTTAAGAATGACCAGTTAGTTTATTCTGGGTGTGAAATATTCTGGTGCCTAAATCCCATTCATCTATAGGAAAGTCCAGTAGATATGCACTGAGCCTCGATTTCCTCATCAGCATGAATGGTTTTCCCGATATCTTTATTATGAAACCCGATTTTAAAAAGATGCTTCTGTGCAATGTGCACCAATTCCTCGAGTTCAGTTACAGTATCACTTGTGTCTGTCTTCATGAGCACACACTACTATTAAACATGTTTCAGTCGGTGATTAACTATGTTGGTCTACATCTATAAAGCCATGCATCGAACAAGTTGCTAATATATGCACGGTGTCAAAATACAAACATTTCTTTCGTGCAACTGCATCTAAAAATGCAGCATTTCTGATTTTCCTGAAAGCATTTGAGACCGAGCTCAAAACAAACATAATATGGCAACATCGAGAATTGGATAATGTTCAGCAAATAACCAAAATCATGCATACTTCCTGAAATGCTAAAGTTTCTGTCTGGTTTTGAACCAGGGACTTCTCACGCGTTAGGCAAACATGAAAACCACTACACTACAGAAACTACCAGCAGTTCGGTGTAGCCAATCGACTTGTCTGCAAGGTTCAACTCTGCTGTGTTGCTGCAGGTTCTCATGGTTAGACTATCCACCAGTATCTATTACAAACCCACCAACTCCCACAACTATCTTGACTGCAGTTCTTCACACCCCACATCCTGAAAGGATTCCATCCCATTCTCTTCATTCTTTCGACTCCGCCGCATCTGTTCTGATGATGCCACTTTCCTAAATAGCGTTGCAGATATGTCTTTCTTCTTCAACAGTTGAGGTTTTCCACCCACTGTTGTTGACAGGGCTCTTGACCATGTCCGACCCATCCCCCAGCCACTGCTCTCACTCCCTCCCCTCCCTCCCAGAACCAGGACAGGGTTCCCCTTGTCTTCACTTTTCACCCAACCAGCCTCCGCATTCAAAGGATCATCCTCTGCCATTGCTGCCAATTCCAGCATGATGCCACTACCCAACACATATTCCCTTCAACCCCCCCCCCCCCGCCACTCCACCACCAGCATTCCACAAGGATCGTCCTCCCTGGGATACCCTGGTCCACTCCTCCATCCCACCCAAACTCCTATCCCCTACCCATGCAATAGTAGAAGGTGCAACACCTGCCACTTTACCTCCTCCCTGTTCACCTCCCGGGTCCTGAACACCCTTTCAGGTGAAGCAGTGCTTCACATGCACCTTCTTCAACCTGGTCTATTCAATTCGCTGCTCTCAATCCAGTCTACTCTACATCGGAGACACCAAACACAAATTGGGTGACCGCTTTTTTGAACACCTTCAGTCTGTCCGCAAGCAGGACCCAGAGCTTCCTGTCACTTGCCCCTTCAACACACCACCCTGCTCTCCTGCCCACATGTCCGTCCTTGGCCTTTTCCAATGTTCTAGTGAACCCCAATGCAAATTGGACGAACAGAACCTCATCTTCCGATTGGGCACTTTACAGCCTTCCAGACTGAACATTGAGTTCAACAACTTCAGAGCATGACTCTCCCCTCCACCTTCACCCCATTTCCATTCATTTTATTTCATTTTGTTTCTTCTTTTCATCTCATTCATTCATTTTATCATACTTCTTTGTCACTTCCATTTTTCAACTTCTTCATTCCTGCTCTTCTTCTTGCCCGCACCCGCCCCCTCCCCCCCTCCCCCCGACCAACCGCCCCCCCCCCCTCCCCCACCAACCCCCCTCCATTCAGGGCAAACCATCTGTACCTCTGCTCCACCATTCTGATTCACACTTTTCACACCTCTCTCAGCCTTCTCCATTCTCCTTTTCATTCCCTTTGTCCAATTACAGCACCCCCCTTCCACCCTCATAATATAAATCTTGTCTGATTTTCTTTGCCCTTCGCTCTGATGAAGGGTCATCCAAACTCGAAACATTGGCTCAATATTTGTTTCGTTATTCAATATTAAATATTAATACATGTATTTAATACATACATCTTCATTCTGAATTGACTATCTCGGGAATATGCAACATTGCATTGCAAACATGACTGACCAATAAAAGAAATCGAGTCACTGGGTAATACACATCCCATGGTGCTTATTTGAGACAGTCAGCATTTACACAATATCAAATATCTTTCAAGGAAAAAGATTTAATAATGATCTGCTGGTTATACTTCATCCCTCTTTATTCTGCGTGTGCAACATTCTGGCGCCTAAATCCCGTTCATCTATAGAAAAGTCCAGCAGATCGACACTGAGTTTCGATTTACTCATCTGCCTGAGTGATTTTTTTCCCATTTCTTTATTATGAAGAACAATTTTAAAAATATGCTTCCGGGAAATGTGCGCCATTTCCTCTAGTTCAGTTACAGTTTCACTTCTGTCTGTCTTTATGAACACACACTATATTACACCTGTTTCACATGGTGATTAACTATGTTAGTCTGCATTTATAAATCCATTAAATTCTGGTATGGACCGAACAAGTTGCTAATATGCGCACGGTGTCAAAGTACAAACATTTATTTCCTCACTGCGTCTTAAAATACAGCATTTCTGATTTCGCTGAGAGCATTTGTGGCCGAGGTCAGACCAAAGATAACATGGTGACAATATCGAGATTCAGATCATGTTCAGCAACAACTGAAACCATGCAAAACTTCCCTCATACTAAATGAATAATTTCAATAAATGTTTCTGCCTGGTTTCGAACCGGGGACCTTTCGCGTGTGAGGCGAACGTGATAACCACTACACTACAGAAACAGCTGACAGCATAGCGCCGCCAATTGGCCTGACCACAATGTTCAACTCGACTGTGTTGCTGCAGGCTCCAATGGTTATACTGAGAGCCCATTCACTTAATACAAGACAAAAACCGTTTCTTTCAACCTGAATTCTCAACTCATCTTGAACTTCAACATTGATAAGCGGTCGTCCGGCAAATATCTAAGGGAGCAATGATTTCTGCTCAAACATTAATGCATCATTCTCATCTTCCTTCAAATAATTTCAACCAGTTCTGCCCAATATTTGTTTGCTGTTCAATGTTTAATATTAATATATTTTTATTCATTACATATCTCCTCATTCTGAATGAAATATCTCCGAAATAGACAACATTGAATTGCAAACATGACTGACCAACAAAAGGAATCGAGTCACTGGGTAATACACATGTCACGGTGCTTCATTGAGATTGACCACAATCAGCTTTTCAACAAAATCAAATATCTTTCAGGGGAAGAGATTTAAGATGTGCAGCAGGGTGCAGGTGCGATCGCCATGTTTGTCGGGGCGCAGGAGTGTCGACCTTTGTGATGTATGGGACCTGAACCCACTGCCGTCCATGTTGTGCAGGTACATCCACCCTGCTGGTAGGGAGGAAATTCCAGGATTTTGACCCAGCGACTGCGAAGGAATGGTGATATATTTCCAAGATGTGGAGATAAGAACATAAGAAATAGGAGCAGGAGTAGGCCATCTAGCCCCTCAAGCCTGCTCTGTCATTCAATAAGATCAAGGCTGATCTGATAGTGGGTTCAGTTCCACTTCAGTTCCACTCCCCATAACCCTTAATTCCCTTAATGGTTAAAAATCTATCTATCTGTGACTTAAACACATTTAACGAGGTCGCCTCGACTGCTTCATTGGGCAGAGAATTCCAAAGATTCACTACCCTCTGGGAGAAGAAGTTCCTCCTCAACTCTGTTCTAAATTGACTCCCCCGTATTTTGAGGCTGTGCCCCCCTGTTCTTGTTTCCATTGTAAGTGGAAATAACCTCGCTGCTTCTACCCTGTCTAGCCCCTTCATTATCTTATATGTCTCTCTATAAGATCTCCCCTCAACCTTCTAAACTCCAATGAGTACAGGCCCAGTCTACCCAATCTCTCCTCGTAAGCTAACCCCGTCATCTCCGGAATCAACCTGGTGAACCTCCAAAGCTAATATATCCTTTCTTAAATAAGGGGATCAAAATTGTACACAGTACTCTAGGTGCGGCCTCACCAGCACCCTGTATAGTTGCAGCATAAGAACATAGTACATAGAACAGTACAGCACAGAACAGGCCCTTCGGCCCACGATGTTGTGCCGAGCTTTATCTGAAACCATGATCAAGCTATCCCACTCCCTATCATCCAGGTGTGCTCCATGTGCCTATCCAATAACCGCTTAAATGTTCCTAAAGTGTCTGACTCCACTATCACTGCAGGCAGTCCATTCCACACCCCAACCACTCTCTGCGTAAAGAACCTACCTCTGATATCCTTCCTATATCTCCCACCACGAACCCTATAGTTATGCCCCCTTGGAATAGCTCCATCCATCCGAGGAAATAGTCTTTGAACGTTCACTCTATCTATCCCCTTCATCATTTTCTAAACCTCTATTAAGTCTCCCCTCAGCCTCCTCCGCTCCAGAGAGAACAGCCCTAGCTCCCTCAACCTTTCCTCATAAGATCTACCCTCCAAACCAGGCAGCATCCTGGTAAATCTCCTCTGCACTCTTTCCAGAGCTTCCACATCCTTCTTAGAGTGAGGTGACCAGAACTCCACACAATATTCCAAATGTGGTCTCACTAAGGTCCTGTACAGTTGCAGCATAACCCCACAGCTCTTAAACTCCAACCCCCTGTTAATAAAAGCTAACACACTATAGGCCTTCTTCACAGCTCTATCCACTTGAGTGGCAACCTTCAGAGATCTGTGGATATGGACCCCAAGATCTCTCTGTTCCTCCACAGTCTTCAGAACCCTACCTTTGACCCTGTAATCCACATTTAAATTAGTCCTACCAAAATGAATCACCTCACATTTATCAGGGTTAAACTCCATTTGCCATTTTTCAGCCCAGCTTTGCATCCTATCTATGTCTCTTTGCAGCCTACAACAGCCCTCCACCTCATCCACTACTCCACCAATCTTGGTGTCATCAGCAAATTTACTGATCCACCCTTCAGCCCCCTTCTCTAAGTCATTAATAAAAATCACAAAGAGCAGAGGACCAAGCCCTGATCCCTGTGGCACACCGCTAGCAACCTGCCTCCAATCCGAAAATTTTCCATCCACCACCACCCTCTGTCTTCGATCAGACAGCCAGTTACCTATCCAATCGGCCAACTTTCCCTCTATCCCACACCTCCTCACTTTCATCATAAGCCGACCATGGGGGACCTTATCAAACGCCTTACTAAAATCCATGTATATGACATCAACTGCCCTACCTTCATCAACACACTTAGTTACCTCCTCAAAAAATTCAATCAAATTTGTGAGGCACGACTTGCCCTTCACGAATCCGTGCTGACTATCCCGGATTAATCCGCATCTTTCTAAATGGTCGTAAATCCCATCCCTAAGGACCTTTTCCCTAAATTTACCAACCACCGAAGTAAGACTAACCGGTCTATAATTACCAGGGTCATTTCTATTCCCTTTCTTAAACAGAGGAACAACATTCACCACTCTCTAGTCCTCTGGCACCATCCCTGTGGACAGCGAGGACCCAAAGATCAAAGCCAAAGGCTCTGCAATCTCATCCCTTGCCTCCCAAAGAATCCTAGGATATATTTCATCAGGCCCAGGGGACTTATCGACCTTCAGTTTATTCAAAACTGCCAGGACATCCTCCCTCCGAACATCTATTTCCTCCAGCCTATTAGCCTGTAACACCTTCTCTTCCTCAAAAACATGGCCCCTCTCCTTGGTGAACACTGAAGAAAAGTATTCATTCATCACCTCGCCTATCTCCACTGACTCCATACACAAGTTCCCACTACTGTCCTTGACCGGCCCTAACCTCACCCTGGTCATTCTTTTATTCCTCACATAAGAGTAAAAAGCCTTGGGGTTTTCCTTGACCCGACCCGCCAAAGACTTCTCATGTCCACTCCTAGCTCTCCTAAGCCCCTTTTTCAGCTCGTTCCTTGCTAACTTGTAACCCTCAATCGAGCCATCTGAACCTTGTTTCCTCATCCCTGCATAAGCTTCCCTCTTCCTTTTCACAAGACATTCCATCTCTTTCGTGAACTATGGTCCCCTCACTCGGCCATTTCCTCCCTGCCTGACCTATCAAGGACACGCAGTATTTGTTCCTTGAAAAAGTTCCACTTTTCATTAGTGCCTTTCCCTGACAGTTTCTGTTCCCATCTTATGCCCCCTAATTCTTGCCCCCCTGCTTTTATACTCCATCCCTCTCGCGATAAAGACCAACATTCCATTTGCCTTCTTGATTACCTGCTGCACCTGCAAACTGAGTTTTTGTGATTCATGCACAAGGACCCCCAGGTCCCTCTGCACAGTAGCATGTTGTAATTTTTCACCGTTTAAATAGTAGTCCATTTTACAATTATTCCTTCCGAAGTGGATAACCTCACACTTACCAATGTTATACTCCATCTGCCAGATCCTTGCCCACTCACTTAGCCTATCCAAATCACTCTGCAGACTCTCTGTGTCCTCCACACAATTCGCTTTCCCACTCATCTTTGTGTCATCCGCAAACTTTGTTACCCTACACTCAGTCCCCTCCTCCAGATCGTCTATGTATATGGTAAATAGTTGAGGCCCCAGCACCGATCCCTGCGGCACGCCACTAGTCACTGATTGGCAACCGGAAAAGCACCCATTTATTCTGACTCTCTGCTTTCTGTTAGATAGCCAATCCTCAATCCACGCTAACACTTTACCCCCAACTCCGTGTACCTTTATCTTCTGCAGCAACCTTTTGTGAGGCACCTTATCGAATGCCTTCTGGAAATCTAAATACACCACATCCACCGGTTCCCCTCTGTCAACTGCACTCATTATATCCTCAAAAAATTCCAGTAAATGTAGGATAGTTTTTTCAAACACACGCTCCAGCTTGAATGATTTCTGTATCTAAACCCTTTATAACTTATGACAATTCATTGATGTACGGCGGGGTCTAATATTTCGTGTGTTTGGGAGAGAGTTTAGTCTGAGTTCGAGGCTCAAACAGACTCTTCACTGCAGACAGGTCACTGTGGCAACACTGATAAGACATTCCATTGCACAGAATCGACTCAGAAACCTTTGCCTGAGGCCTGGCTGTACTCAGTAGCCATTGATGATTTAACATGTTTTTGTGACTGTCTTGAATCAGTGACTTTAATGCTGGTGTTACTATTTTAAAACAAACTCATTCAAAATAATTTATAAAAGTCTGCATTAAAGTATCAGATGAAGGAGTTCACAGGAGCCTGTTAACCGCTGGGACAACAATACAACAGGCATTGAGTGAGGGACAGACGCGACCTGGAAACTGGAGGAGTGAATATTGGAAATACTGACCCTTCAGCACCCAGTGAATTCACACATGGCTCTGAGCTCCTAAACAGGGAACAGAAGCTCCTTTACAACTGTGTTTAGAGACAGGAAGAACAGCGGTGAATGCTGAAAACGTGCTGTCAAATCAGAGAATGGTGTAAAACTGGGATCTGTTCCTGAGTGAGAGCGAAACAGTGGGTTTAAAATTCCAGTCTGAAAAATGACTGGTATTTATTGTGTGATGATTTAATGTGTTTGTGATAGTCTTGAATCAGTGACTTTAAAGCTGGTGTTACTAATTTAGAATAAAGCCATTTAAAATAAATCTGTGAAAAATCAGTTGGAGGAGTTAAGAGGAGCCTGTTAACCCTGGGACAATTATACAACAGACATTGGATCTTCAGATAGAGGAGCTGCAGTGTGTTTGCAGGAATTCCCTGTTTAATTGAGAATAAGCAGCTTCTGGTCCCGGGTATAAACTGGCGACAGCTTCTCGGCTGTTTCCGGTGACAGACACGGCACAGCCAATGAGGGAGCTCTTGCTCAGAGCCGCCTCTGACACTCTCTCTCTGGTTGGAGGACCAGCCGTCCTTTCTCATTCTTCTTCAGAAGAGTCACGTTGGACATGAAACATTAGCTCTGTTTCTCTCTCAACAGATGCTGCCAGACCGAGAGCTTTTCCAGCGTTTTCTGTTTTTATTTCACCATCTCCACCATTTCTTTCCTCCACTCCCAGTTTTCTCCCTCCCTCTCCTCAGTGTTCAGATCTCCAGCTCCTGCCTGCAGCCTAACAGTAAAATCAATGATTTTCTCTCCTGGTCACTGGGACTCTGAAGCCCCGCCCCCTCGCTGTTGTGTCAAGGTGACCACACATGTGTTCTGCTCCCTGTTGAAACAAAATGGCAACCATTAATCTGACCCTGGTCTGGAGCAGAATTCCTGGAGCTGCAAATGCAGAACCTGCAGGGTTTTATTCCAGATTTGCTACCAACCCTGGGTGTTAATGACCCACTGCATCCACCTGCCAGCTCCACCGCTCCCTCATATCTCGCTGCCTCTGCCACCACTTACCGGCAGCAAATGGGAAAAAAATCTCTTCTTCACCATCACTCACCTTGGGCATGCTCCAAACAATCCAACGCTGTTATTGTGCATTCGTCTCCCATGATGTAGAGAGGGGACTTTCCCCATCACAGAGAATGCTGGATAGACTCACCACCATTTAAGTCCCAATTAGTTTTAATTATTTATTTGGTGTGACGGCACGGAGACTGGGGTTAGAGTGACAATCAATAAAATTAGGAACTAAATACAGAAACCCAAGTTTACAGTCCCTCTCCAATCTGCCAGACAGTAGGAGATGGGAATTAGTGAAGAAGGAGAGTGTCCACATAGCAGTGTGTTATAATCCAGGTCAGAAACTCCAAGGTGTTTTATGAAGTCATCCCAGATCATAAGCTTTGCATTTTGACTTTGGCACGGGTATGATTCAAGTGAGCCACTGGGGAGCTTTTATCAAACAAAGTTTATTTAAAAATACAATTAACACATAGAAAGAAACTTAGCAAGAGCTTTTACCAATTACAAACAAGAAACCCCCCCCCCCCATGATATTGTGTAAACATTAACAGCTCAATGTACTGTTCCAACACAACATTCTTATCAACATACACACATGGTTTTGGTTTAGCACAGAAAATGCGGATGCTCACGTGATTTTGCAGCTCTGCAACACCTGCTGTGAATTAGTCCTTTGGATGGAGAATTGAAATGCTGACTTCCCCGTCCTGTAGCTCCCAGCACCGTCGAGGTAGAGATAGAGCCACTGCTTGCCTCGAGCTAGCAAACCACTCTCAGCAAAATTTTCACTCCAGAAAGGCAAGAAAGACTGCTTCCATCGAGCCAGCAGAATTTCTAATACCAGGGAGAGACACAGAAATACTGCTTTTCAGTCTGGGATCTAACAGCTTCTACCTAAAACTGAAAGTGAATCCTTGGATTCCTCTGTGAAGGAACCACCTGACCTTGACCTGTCAATCAATCTTCCCACAACAATTCAAAAGGGACATAAACTCGTAAAACTCCAGGACATTCCATTCGGCCCAAATTACAGATAAACAAAAAGGCCCATTGTGCTTTCATCAGACATCACGGCAACAATACAAAACCCCCCCAGAGAATCAGGATTAAAATACCTTCCTTAAATGCACAGTATTATCACAAGTGATCACTGCAGAATTGACTTCACTGTAATGTGAGCTCACTGGTGTCTCAGGAAGGTGAGATGCCTGAATCAATCCTTTTTGTAATTTCAGGATTGCATTCTCATGGATATTCCAGATCATGTATTTTATTTATGGTGGCATTTTGATTTGATTTATTATTGTTACATGTATTAGTATATAGTGAAAAGTATTGTTTCTTGCACGCTATACAAAGCATACCGTTCATAGAGAAGGAAATGAGAGATTGCAGAATGTAGTGTTACAGTCATAGCTAGGGTGTACAGAAAAATCAACTTAGTGTGAGATAGGTCCATTCAAAAGTCTGATGGCAGCATGGAAAATGCTATTCTTATATCAGTTGGTACGTGACCTCAGACTTTTGTATCCTTTTTTCCAATGGATGAAAGTGGAAGAGAGAATGTCCAGGATGTGTGGGTCCTTAATTATGCTGCTTGCTGCAGCTCCTTCCTTTTCAGAAGTTTATAAGAAACAGGCGCAGGAGTCGACATTTCACCCACTGGGGTTGCTCTGCCATTCAATGAGATTGTGGCTGATCAGATTATGGCTGATTGCAGCCTGAACTCCACATTCCTGCCTCGCTCCCGTTCCCTCAACTCCCTTTTGATCAAAGCTCTGTGTAACTCAGCCTTGAATGTATTCAATGATCCAGCTCCAGTGCTCTCCAAGGAGAGAGAATTCCAAAGTGAATGAGAAGAAATTCCTCCTCACCTCCCTTATTATTAAACTCAGCCTCCAGTTTGAGATTTCCATGAGGGGAAACATCCTCTCAGCATCCAACCTGTCGAGCCCCCCCATGAATTTTAGGTTTCAATAAGATCATCTCTCAATCTTCGAAACTCTGTGTGCGGACCCAACCTTTCCTCATAAAGTAACCCCTTCATCCCAGGAATCAGCCCAGTGAATCTTCTCTGAATTGCTTCCAACACAATTGTATTTTGTGTCTTTCACTGAAAACGGGACAAATATTTTGTTCAGAGTCTGGGCCATTTCCTTCATTCCCATGATTGTTCAGTCTTACCTGCTGAGGGACCAATCCTCACTTCAGCTGCCCTTCCTGTTTCATAAACTTGGAGAAATTTTACTGTGAGATTTTTCCTGTGAGTTTCCCCTCAAACTCCATTTTCCAAGACATTCAATGATCTTAGAGAGGTAGGGAAGTTGGAGATGGGGTGCTAGTTTGCACAAACGGTGGGATCAAGAGCTGGTTCATTGAGGAGGAGGCTGATGTTGGCAGTGTTGCAGAGTGACAGGACACGAGGCAAGGGAACAATTAAAACAATCAGCTCACACGGGGAAGGTGATGGTCAGCAACTTAGTGAGAATAGAGTGAAGGGAGCAGAGGGTGAGTCTCACGGAGAAGGTGAGCTTTGGAGGGGATGAGAGGAGATAGGAGAAAAACTAAAGAAAGAGGCAAGTTTAAGGCTCAAGGAAGGAGGAGCTTTTAGAGACAGTTTGGCTCCATGGGCCAGTGGAAGGGAGAGAATCAGCAGAGGCAGCTGATCAGATTGTCTCAATCTTAGTGACAAAGAAGCTCCATGAGCTCCTCACACTTGTTGGAGGAGACGGGGGAGGGAGAGAATTTCAAAAGGAACTAACTTATGTTGGTGACAGTAAAAGGACTTGTCACACTATGTTTAACACAAAGCTGATTTATTTATCCTTTACCCAGAATATTAACCTCTACCTGAAGTGGAGTTTATTAACATCATCAGAAACAGACCCAAGAACATAGTTCAGTCCTGGATGTTATTAACAGAAGAATCTAATCATAGTAATTACATGTGAACTCTCAGGTATGTCAACAGGTTGGGCAAACAGATAAATCCCTTCCTACACGCTGAGCAGGTGAACAGCCTCTCCCCAGCATCAGTGTGCTGGTTTACAGTGAGTTGAGCTGAACCCAGTCCCAGAGTGAGAGGACCAGAACAGTCTCTTGTCAGTGTGAACACGTTGATGGGATATTAGTTCCTCCAATCGTCTACAGCATTTCCTGGAGTTGAGCATTCAAACAGGTTTCAGACCAGTGATCGGTTCCAGCTTTATTTCAGACTCAGTGAAACAAAAATAAGACGTTTTAGTTGTTCAATTAAACAACAGCCTGTTCCATTTGATTACTACCAAAAGCCTGACTATATTCGTAGAAAGGAGGTTCGATCTATATTTTCATTTGGAATTCGTGGGGATTTTTCTTCTGATCCCAATGCATTGCTGGGCGTGATCAATGATCCAATCCAAAGTACGCATGAAATGGGGATGCCTGTTTCTCAAAATCCTCCACCTATTATAGTTAATAGGGGGAGAACATACATCGCCAACCCTGCAAAGCCCAATATATACAATGTTGTTTCAAGACACATATGTAATCTGATTGTAAATTCAAAGGAGACAAAATGGATGCCAGTCATTTGGAAAACATACTTCCTCGGTGTGATTCGTACATGAGTGCAATAATGAACCCTGGCCAACGATTTCAAAAAGTCCACACCACAAATTACGAGTATCAGATATCCAGTAAAGCAACCCCCAAAGAGGTCTTCAAAGTTTGCCATCTGTGCAAGCGCTTCAGTAAAGCACATCTTCAACTACTTAGAAAGGGCATCACCAATAACTCTATCAGATGCACCACCCACCACCAGAGTTTCAACCGGCCAGGAAAAGCCCAAGCTGTTGGCTCAAACATCATCCATCGAGAGCATTCTGAAAAGAAAGACGAGTTTATCTCCTAAAATATTGCCTGCACTCACTCCCAGGACAGGTTGCAAGTACAGAATAACAAAGATTCCCGGACAACATCGGATGAGTGCTGGTCACTTCTCAGCTTAGGAGGCAGGAAACGATGAAATCCTATACTACATGCAGAAGACCAGTGGTGGTGATGACCAATCTGAGGATAAGGCAGTTGCTCCAACACCTCATCAAGAAGATCCAATCCAAAGAACGCATAAAATGGGGATGCCTGTTTCTAGAAATCCTCCACCTGATGCACCACCCACCACCAGAGTTTCAACCGGCCAGGAAAAGCGCAAGCTGTTGCATCAAACGTCATCCATCACGAGAATGCCGAAAAGAAAAAGGAGTTTATTTCCAGAAGTATTGCCTGCACTCACTCCCAGGACAGGTTGCAAGTACAGAATAACAATGACTCCCGTATAACATCGGATGAGTGCTGGACACTCCCCAGCTTGGGAGGCAGAAAACGATACTACATGCAGAAGACCAGTGGAGGTGAAAACTAAGGATAAGACAGTTGCTCCAACACCTCATCAAGAAGATCCAGTCCAAATGAGCAGACATAAGATGCATGAAACGTGGCTGTCTATTTCTCGAAATCCTCCACCTCATGCACCCCCCACCACCAGAGTTTCAACCGGCCAGGAAAAGTGCAAGCGTTTGGATGAAACACATCCATCGAGAGCATTCCGAAAAGAAAAATGAGTTTATCTCCAAAAATATTGCCATCACAAATTACTTGTCCGAATGTTATATTTAATGAACAAGTGGTTTGTGGAGGGAAGGGGTGGGGTGAATTGCCAAACACAACCCCGCCCAGAGCAGGGACACTGTCAGATGGTGCAGGTGGAGAAACTAGCTGAGTACTCGTGTTAACATGCTGCTACCCAGTTTTCGGATTGCTACTTTATATTGGAAAAAAATCACAAGGCCCTTCCTCGCCTTCTGTTTTTGCTTTCTGTACAACAGTCGCTTAACTTAAAAGATGACAATAGTCAATATATCTGTATCTCCACACATCTGATCCAAAGAGATTACTGGCCAAGAAATGATGGGATTCAAGTGGTTTCAGCATCTTGTTATACTTTGGCTGGTGTTTGGTATGTAAAACTATAACTCCTTGTTTGTTTGCAGTAGGGTAATGTTCATGGAATTTTTCACTCAGTGTTGCATTGAACCTTCCCTTATGTTTTATTTCAGGGCTGATTCAAGCAGATTCTGTGTCTCATCCTCAGACTGAACAGCATATTACTGAAGGAGATAGAGTGAAAATGGACTGCAGCTACACAACAAACAACAATGAACCCGATCTCTATTGGTACAGATAGCACACGGAGCAGGCTCCACATTTTGTTCTGCACCGATATAGAAACGACAGAAGAGACGCAGATTTCGCCAAGGGAAAATTCGAGGCCGGTCAGACTAATGCAGAAAATAACTTTCCTTTAACGATTACTCGAGCAGAAATCCAAGACACCGCTGTCTATTTCTGCGTATTGAGAGACACAGATGTTTAAAACTCATCTGTCGCTGTACAAAAACCTCACCAAACAGAACTGGCACAGGTGGTGTCTCCAGTTAAAGTTCTATCCGCGTCTCCGTGTTAACTGTTACGTTTCTCAATTCTATCGCCTCTGATTCAGAAAGTTGTGGTTTCAGGTCTGCCTCTAGAGACCTTAGCGCAGATTCCACCTGCCACTTGCACTGCCAGTGCGAATGGAGTCGGAGCGTCTCCGCAGTGAATTGCTCAGATAAAGTACTAAATAGATGCTCCACCTGGCCTTTCTGGAGCATCTTAAACACTTCACCACACTCGTTCCTAAAGGAGGACAGCTCTCCAAGATTTTTAAACCTCAGTCGACAAGCTGCAACAGCTGATCACATCACCGGGGATCTTGCTGTGCGCATGGTGACTCTTTCCTGCATTGCAATAGTGACTGCAATTCACATTTAATTCACTTGTATTGTGGACAGGCTTGATGGACTCCCTTCTCTGTCTCTCATTGTTGGCAGAAATAGTAAATTCAGCATTGCAAAATGCGGGCCTGCAGACATACTGTTCAGTTTCTCACTCGTCACAAGTAATGTCAATTGCCTGACTCATAGAGTCATAGAGGTTTACAGCATGGAAACAGGCCCTTCGGCCCAACTTGTCCATGCCACCCTTTTTTTAACCCCTAAGCCAATCCCAATTGCCCGCATTTGGCCCATATCCCTCTATAACTATCTAACCCAGTAACTATCTAAATGCTTTTTAAAGACAAAATTGTACCCATCTCTACTACTACCTCTGGCAGCTTGTTCCGGACGCCCACCACCAATTAGCACACATCCTGGTGTGGAGGGATGATTGGCTCCATGAGTTTTTTCAACCCACCCTCTGCACGTAGCATGAATTTTTAATACATCAAGCATCCCTTTCCCTTCAATTTGTTTTCCAGACTCAATAGTTATATTAAAACAGGAATCAATTTAATCAGTCTTTCCTCACTTAATAAAGGGTGAAATTTTACAAGATTTTTTCTAAGTATCCAGCGAGTCTGAGAATCGGAGAGTTCCAGGTCCTTTTTTGGGGCCAATTTTCACGCCCAATCTTGTGCACTCTGTCTCTGAAAAGATGGGCTAGTCAATTTCTAGCCAGGCAGGCTGTGGGCAGGGCTTAGCATACCAGACCTCTGATGCCGCACATGTGCATTAGCAGCAGCAGGGGTCTGACAGGCACAGAGAGAGCTGTCAGGCCCCTATTACAGCATACAGCCACAACTAGTTCCCCACGCTTCCCCCGAAATCGCGGGGATGTAGCCCTCGCTGCCCCGTCCACACACAAAACGATCGGGGCTCCCGTCTCTCTCCCACTGACGGCAGGCAGAGTGGCAGCGGGCCCCCTCCCACATTGGTCCGCCTCCGTTGGCACAGCCCCCAGCACTGCCCACACAAGCCCCACTCCTGTACTGCCCTGTGGGCATTGCACAGGTGGCACGGTGGCACAATGGTTAGCAGTGCTGCCTCACAGCGCCAGGGACACAGGTCCGATTTCCGGCTTGGGGTCACTGTCTGTGTGGAGTCTGCACGTTGCCCCCGTGTCTGCGTGGGATTCCTCTGGGTGCTGCGGTTTTCATGCAGTCCGAAGGACGTGCTGGTTATGTGGATTGGACATGCTAAATTCTCCCCCAGTTTACCTGAACAGGCGCCAGGGTGTAGCGACTGGGGGGATTTTCACAGTAACTTCATTGCAGTGTTGATGTAAGTCTGCATGTGACTAATACATTAATATAATAAAAAAGGGCTGGCATTGCCCAGGTGCTAGGGTGGTACTGCCAGTCTGGCACTCCCTATGGGCACCCCCGCCTTGCACTCGGCCTCGCTGGAGGACTTCAATGGCGTCCAGTTCCACCCGCAAGGCCAACATGACTGTTCCCCATTCATGTTGAGCAGGTGTTTTACTCAATGCAGAGAACCTCTCACGACAAGGCCATAAAATCAAGCGAGCCCAGACGATCGAGCACTGTGTTGCGAAACACATGGAAATCAACACTACCGTAAAATGAAATAAACCAATCAACCACTCGCCCATTTCCATTGAGAGGCTGACCGCGCTCGGAATCCGGGTGTTATAATGACGCGTCAGGTGCGAAAACGGGTGCCATTCACGCTTTATGACATTTTCCGCTGCAAAAATGGCGTAACGAGGCTGTACAATTCCAAATAGAGTGTTTATTCCTTCCTATAAGTGTAAGAACAAGTGGTAAAACATTTGCCTCTACATTCATACAGCTTAGATGTGTCAATTGTGTTTAATAGTCAGTAAATACAAATAAAAAGTTGTATGGAACTGTCCTTGAGGGGTGTGGAGTAGATGCTGAGCGCTGTGACCGATACAGATTCTTCAGCTCAGGTGTCCTGTTGTTCAGTAGAGAGATTCCAGATACTTTTCCAGCTGCAATTGTTCTGCTGGATGATTGACTTTCACAGTCAGAGAGGGAGCTTTAGATATTCCTGCAACAGCTGGCTATTTTGTAGGGCTACGGCTCCAGTTACTGTATCGTTTTCAATGTGGCAAACGTCCAGCTGGTTTGCTCACAGGACACACACAACACATACAGACTGACAGACTGTCAGACGGCAGCCCTGGACAGCTCGATGGGCTAGCTTTTAACACCTGTCGTTTTGTATTCCAAGTGGAGACACAGGATTCACATTTATGTCGAGGAAATTAACATCCAACGTATCTGACATAAAATAGTTGTTACGTCCCTTTGTCAATATCGGAGATGGGAATCAGTCTTTGGATAGTTCTACAATTACTTTTTCAGTAAGCACAGGGAGGCGTTCAATGTTCCTCAGAGAGAGACCCTGCAGCCATGCAGTGTTTGGCTGTGCATTCTCAGCTATTTTGGTGTCTCCTTTCATTTTTAAAATATTAAACGTAGTTCATTTCTAAATTTGAAATATTATTGTATATAACTCCAGCATTATTCTCCATTATTGTGGCTTTCTCTTCACGTGTCTCTCACTAACGTTCGTCCCCTCACCCCCCCCCCCCACCCCCCCCCCCCCCCCCACCCCAACTCTCTGTCTCTCTTTCTCTTCCCTGTGCCCAGAAATTGCTGGGCCTCTAACAGTAATCTTTGTTTCTTCCTTGGACACAGGTGAGGTCCCAGAGGATTGGAGGATAGCAAATGTGGTCCCGTTATTTAAGAAGGGTAGGAAGGATAACCCAGGTAATTATAGGCCAGTGAGCTTGACGTCCGTGGTAGGGAAATTGTTGGAGAAGATTCTTAGAGATAGGATCTACACACATTTAGAACTGAAATATCTCATTAGCGATAGACAACATGGTTCTGTACGAGGGAGGTGATGCCTCACAAATTTGGTTGATTTTTTTGAGGAGGTGACAAAAATGACTGACGAGGGAAGGGCCGTGGATGTCGTCGACGTGGATTTTAGTAAAGCATTTGACAAGGTCCCTCATGGCAGGCTGATGCAAAAGGTTAAATCTCACGGGATCAAAGGTGAGCTAGCTAGATGGGTACAGAACTGGCTTGGCCAGAGAAGACAGAGGGTAGCAGTGGAGGGGCCTTTTTCTGACTGGCGGTCTGTGACTAGTGGTGTTCCGCAGGGCTCTGTACTGGAACCTCTGCTGTTCGAGATATATATAAATGATTTGGAAGAAGATATAGCTGGTCTAATTAGTAAGTTTGCGGACGACACAAAGATTGCTGGAGTTGCAGATAGTGATGAACATTGTCAGAGAACACAGCAGGATATAGATAGGCTGGAAAACTGGGCAGAGAAATGGCAGATGGAATTTAATCCAGATAAATGCGAAGTGATGCATTTTGGTAGATCTCATGCAGGGGGGAGCCATACAATAAATGGCAGAACCATCAGGAGTATAGACACACAGAGGGATCTGGGTGTGCAAGTCCACAGATGCTTAAAGGAGGCAGCACAGGTGGAAAAGGTGCTGAAAAACGCATATGGCATGCTTGCCTTTATTGGACGGGGCATGGAGTATAAAAGTTGGCATATGATGTTGCAGTTATATCGAACGTTGGTTAGGCCACATTTGGAATACTACATCCAGTTTTGGTCGCCACATGACTAGAAGGTCGTGGAGGCTTTGGAGAGAGGGCAGGAAAGGTTTACCAGGATGTTGCCTGGTATGGAGGGTATTAGCTATGAGGAGAGATTGAGTAAACTAGGGTTGTTCTCCCTGGAACGACGGAAGTTTATAAAATTATGAAGGGCATAGATAGGGTGAACAGTTGGAAGCTATTTCCTAGGTCAGAAATGACAAACACAAGGGGTCATAAGTTCAAGGTAAGGGGGGCAAGGTTCAATACAGATATGCGGGGGACCTACGTTACACAGAGGGTGGTGGGGGCCTTGAATGCACTACCAAGCAAGGTGATTGAGGCAGACACGCTAGGATCATTTAAGACTTATCTAGATAGCCACATGAACAGACTGGGAATAGAGGGATACAAACAGATGGTCTAGTTAGGAACACATGATCGGTGCAGACTTGGAGAGCCGAAGGGCCTGTTCCTGTGCTGTATTCTTTGCTCTTTGTTCTTTTTTTGTGTCTATTGTTCCCCACTATCTCTGCCGCTTCTCCCTTTATGCCCCTGCTATCTCTGCCCCCTCTTTCCATGTGCTACTATCTCTCTACCCCCTCTCTCTCTCTGCCCCTCTCACTCTACCCCAATCTCTATCTTCCCCACTCACTCTGCTCCATGATGTCTCTGTCCCACGCTTTCACTGCGCCACCTTCTCTCTTTACCTCTCTCACTGCCCCACGCTGTCATTGCCCCTCTCGCTCTACCTCACTCTCCCCTTCTTTCTGATAGTTGGGAACCTGTCTCGGGGGCAGGGAATTCATATGGTGTTCGTGGAAGTGGAAATGACTAGGGTTGGGAAGCATTTTCCGATCAGGGCCATTGTGATCTCCTGGACTCGTTTCGATCGCCTCAGGGGGTCGGAGAGGAATTTCCCAGATTTTTTTTTCCCCATATTGGCCCTGGGGTTTTTCACTCTGGGTTTTCGCCTCTCCCTGGAGATCACATGGTCTGGAATGGGGGGGGTGGGGGTGAGTTAATAGGTTGTAATGAACAAAGCATCGTAGCTGTGAGGGACAGCTCGGTGGATAGGATATTGGTATGTAGATAGGCTGGCAAATTGGGAGGGGATCCTGGATTCAGGATTCAATCCTAGACCGGGGAGCGGCGCGGGCTTGGAGGGCCGAAGGGCCTGTTCCTGTGCTGTATTGTTCTTTGTTCTTTGTTCTTTGCTCTCTCTCTCTAGGTGTCTGATCCTATTGCTTTATTTCTATGCTAGATATCTATCCCTCCCTCCCTCTCTCTCGCTGGGACTGATTCTGGAGCCGAATGACCCTCCTGTTCCCCTTCAAGCTCCTGTCCCATTTTGACTCCAAATTGAAAATGCAACACTTAACTCTGAACCCCAGATGTTTATGGAGGTGCCCTCTGTGACCTCACTTCCCTTCGGTTAGCTCGTGCCCTCTACATGACCTCATTTCTTCAGGCCACCCCCACCGCTGCACTGTGGGAATTGTAGAACCACTTTCCAAGACGGTGATGTTTGGATGATTGCTGTCCAATCAGAATGAAGCAGCGGGATAATGGGCAGCTGGAAGGGTGAATCGGTGAGGTGATATATCATTGTCATTGTTTTGCTGTCAAGTCAGAACAAGGCAGGTGGATATTGGACAGTTGACCTAGCCAATGCGAGGGTCCAATTAATGTAGTTTATATGGATTTTAGCAAAGCCTTTGACAAGGACGCACATGGGGGAACTGATTGACAAGTTTAAAGGACATGGAATTCAGGGAAACTTTGCAATGCAGATCCAAAACTGGCTTCGTAATCGTAAACAAAGTATCATCAAAGAAGGCTGCTTGAGTGGCTGAAGCTGGTGTCTCGTGGCGTACCACAAAGATCAGTGCAGGGACACATATTGTTTGCTATCTACACAAATAATAAGATGATAATGTAGAGGAATGATAAGCAAGGTTGGTGGGGTGGTTAAGGGTAAAGAAAAAGGCTGTAGTTGCCAGGAAGATATAGATGGGTTGGTCAGATGGCAGAGCAGTGGCAGATGGTATTTAATCCTGATAAGTGCGAGCTGATGCACTTTGGGAGAAGTAACCAGACAAGGGAGTATTTAATGAATGGCAGGACACGAGGAGGCTCAGAGGAAAAGAGGGTTCTTGGGGTAATTATTCATAGATCCGTCAAGGCCGCAGAGCAGTTGAATATGATATTTAGGAACACATACAGACACTTGCTTTTAACAGTTTTGGCAGAGAGTAGAGGAGCAAGGATAATGTTGGAGCTGTACAGAACACTGGTTAGGCCACGGCAGGCATATTGCGTACAGTTCTGGTCATCTCACAATAGGAAGGATGTGATTCCACTGGTACAGAGGATATTCACCACACTTTTGCATAGAATGGAGCATTTGAGCAATAAAGGGAGACTGGATAGGCTTGGATTGTTATTTTGTTCTAGAACAGAGGTGGCCGAGGAGACATGATTGAGGTAAATAAGATTATGAGAGGTATGGACATGCTGAATGGGAAGCAGCTATTCCCCTTGGTTGTGGATCAATCACAAGGGGCGTAGTTTTTGGGCAAGGAGCAGGGGATTCAGAGGGGATTTGAAAAAAAAATACTCAATGGATGGTGAGAATCTGGAATGCACTGCCTGTGAATGTAATGGAGGCAGGAAATCTTACAACCTTTAAAAAGTATTTGGATGAGAACATGAAACATCATAACAGTCAAGGATATGGGACAAGTGCGAGAGCATGTAAGTGATGTGACTTGAGTGGTAGTTATTGTGGGTGCAGACTTGATGGACCGATTCTGCTGTACAACTGTATGAATCTATGGAGATCCTGTCCTGTCTGTACCCTCCCCTTTCAGGAAATGTAAATGAAAATGAAAACAAAAATCTGGAAACTCTCAGTGGTTCAGTTCTTCCCTTAATGACATTGAGTAAAGGGATATTTCATCACATTCTTCAACTGCTCCCTGAACTTAGTCTGGGTGGCCGCATAAATAAAGGTATTTGTGCAGCAACTCAGGAGCTGCAGCATGAAGCCCAAGTCCCGAACAAAAATCGCACTGTATGGAGATGGATACCCCAACCAGAACATCTGGAAAGCTAAAGTATCAATCATTAACGTTGACCATAACAGGATGAAATTGGCTGAAAGAACAAACAGTAAAATGATGGACTTCCTTCGACTTTCCATTTCTGGGTCTCTGAGACTCTCCCCATTGCAGTGAGCCCACAGTCTCCTGCGGGCTCTGCTCGTTACTAAAATGTGTCTGACGGTGAGAACATTGAGCAGCAGAATCAGAACAAATGGGATACATGGGGTTAGAATGTAATGGAGGAACACAATTGCTCCCCAAACTGGAGAAAACAGGACATCAAATGAGTAATTACAAAACCAAGGGTCGTTCATCAATACATACTGACGTGTTACCATAAAATACCAGAAAATATTCTTTAAGCAGCTCAGCGCAGTCACTGTTCCCAAGGCTACAGATGCCGTTTTCTCACTGCAATATTTATTTTTTCAGCTTCTGGCAACAAATGGCCACAAATCGATCAAAGGTGAAAGTGACGGTGAACCAGACAGAACAGTCAGTGGCTGCATAAAGCAGGACGGCGTGGATATTACACACGGGGATGAATTTCAGGAAATGAAACTGTTCATCAAAAACAATCGGAATGTGTCTCAATATCAGGTCGAGGATAATAACCAGTAGATCCGCCAATGACATGGCCACCAGATAACGAGTGACACATCTGGAGAGACCACAGTTTTTGCGAATGAGGATCACAATGGTGACTAAGTTCACTGTAAGGAAGGGAAATAAACAATGAGATCATACATCATGCTGCTGCAAAATTACCAGTTTGATTGAGGGGTTATTGAGATTTGCTACTGCATGCTGTAATGTATTAATGTAATCAGACCTGATAGAACAAATGGGCACGTCTGTGACACAATGGAAGGAATCTTAGATGAAATATAATCAGGGTGCGTGGAAAAAGGTGAGGCAGGAATGACACAGGGAGCCAGAGGTGATGGAGAGAGTCTCGAGTGATAAGGGATCCTGGGGTTCGTGGTGGGATGCAGGATGGTGCAGAACTCAGGAGTGATGGGTGTTGGGGTGATTGGGAGGAGCCACGGGTGATGGGCCTGTTAGGGACAGAGGAGTGATGTTGACAATTTATGTGTTTTCCAAATGATTTGAAACGATTTTTAAATGATTTTGATTTGGACGTGAAAGAGACTCCAGCATGGTATCTTGTCTCCCTGGTGCCAGGGTCCAGGATGTCTCTGAACGGGCAGAAAGTATTCTGAAGGGAGAGTGTGAACAGCCAGTGGTTGTGGTACACATTCGTACTGACGATATAGGTAGGAAGAGTGATGAGGTCCTGCAGCAGCAGTGTAGGGAGTTTAGTCGAAAGTTAAAAAGCAGTACCTCTCGGGTTGTAATCTCAGGATGACTCCTATGCCAGGTGCCAGTGAGGCTAGAAATAGGAAGATAGTACAGCTCAACACGTGGCTGAACAGCTGGTGTAGGAGGTAGGGTTTCAGATATCTGGACCATTGGGATCGCTTCTGGGGCAGGTGGGACCTCTACAAGAAGGATGGGGTGCATCGAAACTGGAAGGGCATAAATATTATGGCCGAGAGGTTTGCTCATGTCACACGGGAGGATTTAAACTAATTTGGCAGGGGAGTGGGAACCAAAGCAAAGGTGAATTAACTGAAGGGGAACCAGAGAGTAGGGCCAGTAAGACTCAGAGAAAGGGCTGTCAGGGTATGGTTGCTCATGAAAGAGGTGACTGAAATGCATTTGTTTCAATGCAAGAAGTGTAACAGTTAAAGCAGATGAACTGAGGGCTTGGATTAGTACTTGGAACTATGATGTTGTTGCTGTTACAGAGACTTGGTTAAGGGAAGGACAGGATTGGCAGCTTAACGTTGAGCATATCAGGCTGGTTCGAGGGAGACGTCAAAGGGGTGGAGCAGTTAAGGATTAAGGAGAAACTCACAGCTGTATGGTGGGAGGACAGCTCGGAGGCCCATACAGCGAGGCAATATGGGTAGAGCTCAGGAATAGGAAGGGTGTAGTCACAATGTTCGGGTTTACTATAGGGCGCCCAACAGCCAGCGGGAGATAGAAGAACAAATATGTAGCCAGAATTTGGCAAGGTGTCAAAGTAACATGGTTTTGTGGTGGGAGATTTTAACACACCCTATATTGACTGGGACTCACTCAGTGCAAAGGGCGTGGATGGGGCAAGGTTTGTAAGCAGCATCCAGGAGGGCTTCTTGAAACAGTATGTAAAGAGTCCAACTAGCAAGTACTTGACCTTGTATTGGGGAATGAGCCCGGCCAGCTAGTCGACGTTTCAGTGGGGGAGCAGTTCTGGAACAGTGACCACAATTCAGTAAGATTTAAGGTACTGATGGAACAAGAGAAGTGTGGTCCTCAAGTTAGGGTGCTAAATTGGGGGAAGGCTAATTACAACAATATTAGGCAGGAACTGAAGAATGTAGATTGGGGCAGATATTTGAGGGCAAATCAACTCTTGGCATGTGGGAGGCTTTCAAATGTGAGTTGATAGGGATACAGGACTGGCACATTGCTGTAAGGATGAACGATAAGAATGGAAAGTTTTGGCAAATTTGGACTACGAGAGATATTGTGAGCCTAGCCAACGAGAACAAGCAAGCATTTGTCGGGGCTAGGAGGCTGGCAAGGCACGAAGCAAGCGTGGAACACAAGGAAAGTGGAACGAAACGTAAGCAAGGAGTAAGGGTTAAAAGGAAAAATCATTGGCCAGCAGGATTAAGGAAAATCCCAAGGCTTTTTATACATATATAAAGAGCAAGAGGGTAGCAATGGAAAGGGTTGGCCCACTCAAGGACAGGGGAGGGAATCTGTGCGTGGAGCCGGAAGAAATGGGCGAGGTATTAAATGAGTACTTTGCGTCAGCATTCACCAAAGAGAAGGACTTGGTGGATAATGAGTCTGGGAAAGGGTGTGCAGATAGTTTGAATAATTTTGAGATTAAAAAGGAGAAAGTATTGGGGTTCTTGGGAAATATTTAGGTAGGCAAGACCCCAGGGCCTAATGAGATTTACCCCTGAATCTTGAGAAAGTCAAAGGAGAAAATTGCTGGGGCCTTGAGAGAAATCTTTGTATCCTCACTGGCTACCGAAGAGGTCCCAGACGATTGGAGAATAGCCCATGTTGTTCCTTTGTTTGAGTAGGATATCAAGAGTATTCCAGGTAATTACAGGCCTGTGAGCCTTACGTCAGTGGTCGGGAAATGATTGGAGAGGATTCTTCGAGACAGGATGTACTCCCACATGGAAATAAGTGGACGTATTAGCGAGAGACAACATAGTTTTGTGGTGGGGCGGTCGTGTCTCATTAACTTGATTGAGTTTTTCGAGGAAGTGACGAAGATGATTGATGAGGGTAGGGCAGTGGATGTTGTGTACATGGACTTCAGTAAGGCCGTTGACAAGTACCTCATGGCAGACTTGTGCAGAAGGTGACGTCGCATGGGATCAGAGGTGACCTGGCAAGGTAGATGCAGAACTGGCTCGGTCATAGAATACAGTAAGAAGTCTCACAACACCAGGTTTAAGACCAACAGGTTTATTTGGTGGCAAAAGCCACTAGCTGTCGGAGCGCTCGCTGCTCCTTCGTCAGGTGAGTGGGAGATGTGTTCACAAACAGGGCATATAAAGATACAAACTCAATTTACAAAATAATGATTGGAATGCGAGTCTTTACATGTAGTCAAGTCTCAAAGGTGCTGACAATGTGGGTGGAGAGAGCGTTAAGCACAGGTTAAAGAGATGTGTATTGTCTTCAGACAGGACAGTTAGTGAGATTTTGCAAACCCAGGCAAGTCGTGGGGGTTACAGATGGTGTGACATGAACCCAAGATCCCGGTTGAGGCCGTCCTCATGCGTGTGGAATTTGACTATCAGTCTCTGCTCAGCGACTCTGCGTTGTCATGTGTCGTTAAGGCCGCCCTGGAGAACGCTTACCCAAAGATCAGAGGCCGAATGCCCGTGACCGCTGAAGTGTTGCCCAACAGGAAGAGAACACTCTTGCCCCTGGTGATTGTCGAGCGGTGTTCATTCATCCATTGTCGTAGCGCCTGCATGGTCTCCCCAATGTACCATGCCTCAGGACATCCTTTCCTGCAGCGTATCACGTGGACAACGTTGGCCGAGTTGCAAGGGTATGTACCGTGTACCTGGTGGATGGTGTTCTCACGTGAGATGATGGCATCCATGTCGATGTTCTGGCACGTCTTGCAGAGGTTGCTGTGATGGGGTTCTGTGCTGTCGTGGTCACTGTTCTCCTGAAGGCTGGGTAGTTGGCTGCAGACAATGGTCTGTTTGAGGTTGTGTGGCTGTTTGAAGGCAAGAAGTGGGGGTGTGGGGATGGCCTTGGCGAGATGTTCGTCTTCATCAATGATGTGTTGAAGACTCTGCAGAAGATGTCGTAGCTTCTCCGCTCTGGGGAAGTACTGGACGATGGAGGGTACTCTGTCCACCGTGTCCCGTGTTTGTCTTCTGAGGAGGTCGGTGCGGTTTTTCACTGTGGCGCTTCGGATGAGGCGAGCGCCATATCATTTTCTTAAGACGGCATCTTTCAGCGTCTGGAGGTGTCTGTTGCGATCCTCCTCATCTGAGCAGATTCTGTGTATACGGCGGGCTTGTCCATAGGGGATGGCTTCTTTAACGTGTTTAGGGTGGAAGCTGGAGAAGTGGAGCATCGTGAGGTTATCCGTGGTCTTGCGGTGTCATCATATAATTGTTTCAATGATTGTTCAGCATGAGTCCAAAGGAAGAAAATGTCATCGATGTATCGAGTGTATACCGTTGGTTGCCCCCACGATGATGGCATCACTGATACGCTGCAGGAAAGGATGTTCCGAGGCATGATACATTGGGGAGACCATACAGACGCTCCGACAATGGATGAATGAACACCGCTCGACAATCACCAGGCAAGAGTGTTCTCTTCCTGTTGGGGAACACTTCAGCGGTCACAGGCACTCGGCCTCTGATCTTCGGGTAAGCGTTCTCCAAGGTGGCCTTCACGACACACGACAACGAAGAGTCGCTGAACTGAGACTGATAGCCAAGTTCCGCACACATGAGGATGGCCTCAACCGCGATCGTGGGTTTATGTCACACTATCTGTAACCCACAAGACTTGCCTGGGCTTGCGAAATCTAACTACCTGTCCTGTCTGGACACAATGCACAAATCTTTAACGTGTGCTTAACGCTCTCTCCACTCACATTGTCTGAACCTTTGAGACTTGATTAGCTGTACAGACTCGCATTCCAACCATTATTTTGTAAATTGAGTTCGTGTCTTTATATGCCCCGTTTGTGAACAGAACTCCCACTCACCTGATGAAGGAGCAGCGAGCGCTCCGAAAGCTCGTGGCTTTTGCAACCAAATAAACCTGTTGGACTTTAACCTGGTGTTGTGAGACTTCTTAATGTGTTTACCCCAGTCCAACGCCGGCATCTCCACATCATGTCGGTCATAGAAGACAGAGGGTAGCAGTGGAAGTGTGTATTTCTGAATAGGGGGATGTGACAGGTGGCGTTCCTCAGGAATCAGTGCGAGACCTTTGCTGTTCGTAATATATATAAATGATTTGGAGGAAAATGTAACTGGTTTGATTAGTAAGTTTGCAGACGACACAAACGTTAGTGGATATGCGAATAGTGATGAGGACCATCAGATGACAGAGTGGGATATACATCGGTTGGTGACTTGGGCAGAGAGATGGCAGATGAAGTTTAACCTGGACAAATGTGAGGCAATGCATTTTGGCAGGTCCAATTCAGATAGTAAATATGCAATAAATGGCAGAACCGTTCAGAGAATTGATAAGCAGAGGGATCTGGGTGTACAGGTACACAGGTTACTGAAAGTGGCAATGCAGGCGGGGAAAGGAGTCAAGAAGGCATACGGCATGCTTGCCTTCATCGGCTGGGGCATTGAGTTTAAAAATTGGCAAGTCATGTTGCAGCTTTACAGAACCTTAGTTAGGCCACACTTGGAATAGAGTATTCAAATCTTGTCACCACCCTACCGGAAGGATGTGGAGGCTTTTGAGAGGGTACAGAAAAGATTCATCAGCATGTTGCCTGGTATGGAGGGAGTCAGCTATGAGGAGAGGTAGGAGAAACTTGGTTTGCATTGGAACGATGGAGGTTGAGGGGTGACCTGATAAAGGATTATGAGGGGCATGGACAGAGTGGATAGTCAGAGGCTTCTTCCCAGCGTGGAAGAGTCAATTACTTGGGGGCACAGGTTTAAGGTGCGAAGGGCAAGGTTTAAAGGAGATGTATGAGGCACGTTCTTTACACAGAGGGTGGTTGGGTGCCTGGAACTCGCTGCCAGGGGAGGTAGTGGAAGCAGATACGATAGTAGCTTGTAAGGGGCGTCTGGACAAATACATGAATAGGATGGGAATAGAGGGATATGGTACCTGGAAGGGTAGGGGGCTTTCGTTCAGTCGGGCAGCATGGTCGATGCAGGCTTGGAGGGCCAAAGGGTCTGTTCCTGTGTTGTAATTTGCTTTGTTCTTTTTTCTTTTACTTATTCACTGCAATTAGATGCAATTGTGAGAAGAAGTATTTAAACCCATCAGGGGAGTGATTTTTGAGAACTGTCAAAAAACAGGCTTTCATAGGATAAACATTTATTGATTGCAAAACGTTGGAAATGGAACAATCACTTACTCCTGAAACCCACAGACACGCCCATAAGAAAAGCTGATTTCCATAAAATTAACATGCACTTAAATTATTAGAAATGCAGAACAGAAAAGATCACGGGGGCTATTGTTCAAAAACATTCTAAGCGTTAAATTCACTGCAAAACTGGAACAAATCCTGCTGGTGTTTTCAGTGGGAGTTTCAAAACGAATCGCCAACACTCTGTGCACTCCAGAGAGCCCAAATGTGCTTCACGCTGAAATCAGTATTCCCACCAGAGAGGCCGCCAGCATGACCATAAGTAGGCCACTGCACGTGCATCGATCTGTCAGTGCTGATATCGGCCCATGTGAAGTGGCCTGCACTGCCAGCCTGCCGATCGCTGGCCAGCTCGATACTAAAAAATAGCAGTGCGGACACTGAAAATTTAGAATGAAAACAAAAAATGCAGGAAAAGCATAGGAGCTCTTGCAGCATCTGTGCAGAGTGAAACTGAGTTAACGTTTCAAATCAGTCTGACCTTATCCTTCTGGATGGAAGTGGTCGTGGGTTTGGAAGGTGCTGTGAAAGGATCTTTGTTGAATTGCTGCAATGCATCTTGTAGATGGTACACACGGCGGCTGCTGAGTTTATCCTCTTTTACCCATGCTTTTACTTGTCTGCTCTTTTTTTTGTATATGTGGAGGCGCTGCGCGTACGGAACATACTGAATGAACTGTATTGTCTTCCTCCTGTCCGTTTCCATGTTTATATATGGGGAAATCATCAAGCTGTACTGGACCAGGTTTGAGGGTGTTGCATTATTCGTAAAAATGCCAAAACTTCAATGAAAATATATTTTAAAAATAACATTCGAGGGACGTTCCTCGTGTTGCTGAACACATGCCCTGCTGAAAGTGACTAACACAGGCATTCAGTGGACAGGTACTGACCAAGTTACAAAGAAATGTGTCACAGCTGTTAAAACATCCCCTCCAACATGGATACCACACCGGAGGCAGCGGGAAGTAAATGTAAGAGCTTCCCACATCATTCTCTTTCTTCTGAGCTTCTTTCAGCTGGCAACTTTGACCATGTGGATGTAAATATCACAGACAGGTGGGAGAACGAAATTCATTTCATACAGGGAATTGGACAAATCCTGAAGGGGAAGGATTTGCAGGAATCTGGGGAATGGACAGAGGAACGGGATTAGTTGCAGCAGTAAAACCAAGAATGAGAATATTAGCACGGAGATGAAGGCTTATTCAACGGATGGGCTGGGCTGAGGCAGAAGTGGGGATGTCTGATATCATTGAGGTGTCTGAAGACAGTATTTGGGATGGAGAGAATATGGGGTTGGAAATCCAGTCAGGATCAAAGGGTGATTGTAGGTTGTGAGCAGCCTCTGATAGCAACCAAAGCGGTGCGTAGAGCCGCGGGATATGGAATGTAATGAGTGACTGGAGCTGAAGAGAATGAATTCATTCTTTCCAAAGTGTAAATAACCAGAAAAATAATGCAGTCTGACACAGTTAGAATAAATAACTGGATAGAGAAACTTACCAGGGACACCAACAATAGCCAGGATGGGATAATATCCCTCTTGAATACGTATCAGTATATCGTTGATCTGGTAATCCCATGGTCTCTGAACGTCAATGGGCTCGACAATGTTCAAGAGGAAATCGCCATCGAATGTTGGAAGATTCCAATCTATTGTTCTGAGATTCTGATCCATTGTTGTAACGTTCCAATCTATTCTCAGATTCTGATCTCTCCTCCCCCTATCACTCGAGCTGTGAGTGCCGCAGTTTATGCTCCCATTGAAAAGAATCCCTTATTAATAGAAGAGGGAAACTCTACAGTGACACAGTTGGGATCCATGGAGGCTGCCATTTATTACACTCACTAAACAAACAAGTTCAGTTAACTCCTTCCAATCCAAAACATTTTGTATCACAATCAAGTCAAACATTTACACGGTATGGGTTGGATGTATGAGGTTCACTGATGACTGAATGGTGGAAATATCAGATATACTGACCATAATATTTCAATCCTCCTTGGATATGGGAGTGGTGCCAGAGCACGGGAGAGCTGTAAATGTTCCATGTTTAGAAAAGGAGAAAGGGATAAACCATTGAACCAACAGAGCAGTCAAGGTGAAATGAGCGGGGGGGGGGGGGGAGAAAGGGGTTTTCCAGTGTAAAGTGTTGTCCCTGACCGAATGTTGCAGACTGACACATTCGAGATTCCAGGACTCCGTGCTGAGGGATGCACTAAAGCTTGGGGCGTCCACCCCAGATGTGCAAAGGGGTAAGGTTGCTGTGTAAGTCCTTTCAGCCATTGTTAGTTGAGGGTGGGGAAACGTAAAGAACCCCTCGGGCCTGATGATTCACATAGAATGTACACGGTTCATGTCACATGTATCACAATTAACTGAAGCAATCAGAATGCAACTTGATTTTTGCAGACCACTCGAATATTCGTGCACTTTGTGTGATGGCCATTTTGTTCCGAATGTTCTTTCATATGTTTTCCCAAAAAAAGAATCTTTGCAAGAATAACCATCGAGCAGAGTGAGTGAATAGAAGGGACAGGAACCAGCAACTAGGAGAATGGGTGAAAAGAGGACCTGGATGCCGTCACCACCATTTAGAATAGAGTGTACTGAACTGAAATACCTTTGTACCATTCGTAATGACCATTTTCTAATGTCTGCAATGTTTCTTTGACTGTATTGAAGCGCCTCAGATTGCAACATGATATATTCAGAGAAACTGTATATTATTGCACTTTGTGTAATGTCCACTTTGAAATGTTTGGAATGTTCTTCCAGATATTTAACAAATGAAGCATATTTTTGCAAAAACAAAAAAAGGATTTGGATCTGGAAGGTCAGGGCCCTCATTGACAATCCCAAAAGGGACAGACCAGAATGGTGTACTGCTGTCATTGCCTGGGAGCACAGGCGTTTCGACATTGACATTACGACTCTAAGTGAATCCCGGTGGGCTGGGCGAGGCCAGCTAAAGGAACAAGTTGGTGGTTAAACTTTCTCCTGGAAAGGTAAACCAGAAGAATATCGCTGGCTCTATGGGGTTGGCTTTGACATCAAAAATAAACGAGCCTGCCATCTCTGAGACACGCTTTGTGGGATAAATGAATTCCTCATGAACATCGGGTCAACGTAGCCCAGAACCAGTGTGCTGGTTCCAATGTGAAAGCATCGTTTCTTGTGCTGTAGAGTCAAACATGCCGTTCATAGTGTAAAGAGGGAAAAATGAAAAGGAGAGAGTGCAGAATATACAGGTACAGTCATACCTCGGGTGAAGAGAAAGATCAGATTAATAAAAGATAGAAAAATTCAAAAGACTGATGGCAGCAGGTAAGAAGCTGTTCCTGACTTGTTTGGTACGTATTTTCAGATTCTTGCACCTTTTTTTCCCGATGGAAGAGAGTATATCCGGGATACATGGGGAGCTTGATTATGCTGGCTGCTTTTCTGATGCAGCATGAAGCGTGGACGGAACCAATCATGGGAGGCTAGTTTGTGCAATGGACTTGGCTACGTTCGCAACCTCTTGCAGCCTTGGTCAGAGCAGGAACCATACCAAGCTGCGATATATTCAGAACGGTTGCTTTCTATGGTGCATCTGTAAACAATGGAGAGAGTCGTAGTGGACAACCTGAATTTTCTCAGCTCCCTGAGAAAGTGGAGGCACTGGTGCGCTTTCCTAACTACAGCGTCAGCACGGAGTGACCAGGGCAGGTTGTTGGTGATTCTAACATTTGGAAAATTGAATATCACCACCATCTCCACTTCATCACCGTTGATGTAAACAGGGACATGTTCTCCACTACGTTTCCTGACGTTGACGACTAGCTCCTTCGATTTACTGACATTGAGGGAGAAATTATTCTCTTCGCCCCATTTCACAATGAAATTAACCAGCAACTCTATCCTGTTCCTGACAAAACGCCTGGAACACGGCCTTGTCACAGCCAACACCTTGTTCCGTCAGAGATACATGGCGACACACTCGTTCCAACTGAAACCTGCCCAACTATGTCACTGTCTGAGCGAGCGACCGTAAGGACGTGCGTTATCATCCCCGCCATGGCAGGAGCCAAAGACTGCCGGGCAAACTGCTGCGCAATCCGCTCTGTGATCAGCATCAATGTCGGCCAAAGCAGCGACAGAAACAGAACCAATACCGCAGAAAAAACAACGCTCAGGCGAGGCACAGTGGCACAGTAGTTAGCACTGCTGCCTCACACCGCCGTGGCCCCAGGTTCAATTCCCGGCCTGGGTCATTGTCTGTGCGGAGTCTGCACATTCTTCCCATGTCTGCGTGGCTTTCCTCCGGGTGGTCCGGTTTTCGCCCACAGCCCGAAAGACGTGCTGGTTAGGTGCATTGGCCAAGTTAAATTCTCGCTCAGTGTACTCGAATTGGAGTTGAAGTGTGGCGACTGGGGAACTTTTACCGTAAATTCATTGCAGTGTTAATGTAAGCGTACTTGTGACATTAATAATTAAACTTTAAAAAATCTTTGCTGAGAGAGCCCTATTTAGCCAACACCCCACTGACAACCCGATGAATCTGGGTGACCCAGAGATGCAGAGTGTCCACAGCGCCTGTTCCGCCCTCAAGACCTCCAAAGAGACGCTTGGTCACTTGGCCAGGAAACACCAAGACTGCTGAATGAACGATCGGAGATCCAGCAGCTGGTAAGGGCGCAGAGTGGCACAAGGATCCAGGTTCGAGGACGGCCTTGGGTGACTGTCTGTGTGGAGTTTGCACAGTCTCGCCATGTCTGTGTGTGTTTCCTCCGGGTGCTGTGGTTTCGTTCCAAAATACAAAGATGTGCAGGTTAAGTGGATTGGCCATGCTGAATTGCCATCCGTGTCCCAAGCTCTCTAGGTTAGGTCGAATGGCCATGGAAACTGTGTGGGGTTACTGAAAATGGCGGGGTTGAAGTGGGCCTGTTTAAGGTGCTGAGTCAGTACAGACTCATTAGGCTGAATGGCTTCCTTCTGCACTGTAGGGATTCTATGGTTCTCAGCATTAAGGTCAAGGCGTTTCGGAACCTGCAGGAGCAGCACAACTCGAGAACAAAACGTAGCTCTACAGCCTAACGTCCATAAAAAAAAGACTTGAAGAATCGATGCTGCGTGGAGAAAGAGCAGGAGATCCAGCAGTTAACTGGCAACTGTGATAGCCAGGGTTTCTTTACCGCAGTTGAGATCACCTGCAGCCCAAGTACCCAAGGTTCCACTCCATTGTTGGCCAAGAAGGGGGAGATGTTCATCAAGAAAATGGAAGCAGTCAGCACCCGTTGGAAGGGCCTCCTTAACACAGATTCTATCTTCAACGTGCGTGTCCTTGACTCCATTCCACAACATGCTATCCATGACCATCTCAGCACAAACATAACCGGAACAAGATAGAAAAGGCCATTCAACAGCTAAAGAACAACAAGCCATCTTGAGCAGATGAAGTCCCTGTTAAAGAATTAGAACATGGCGGAAAAGCACTATTGTTGTAAATACACGACCTGACTTCCATTCCCCGGAAGGAAGAAAACGTGCCAGGAGATCTCAAGTACACCACAATCATGACCATCTTCAAGAAAGGTGACAAGTCTGACTTCTGTAACTACAGAGGAATTTCCCTGCTATTAGCCACAGGGAAGATCATCATAAGAATCTTCCTTATTCGCCTTTTCCCTGTGGCTGCAGCGCTCCTCCCAGAGACCTGACGTGGATTCCGTCCACTCAGGTGTACAATGGATATGATCTTCACTGTGCGGCATCTGCAGATGACAGCATCAACCTTTGTATGTGGCTTTCTGTAACCCCACAAAGCCCTTTCACACTTTTAATCGCCAGGGATTATGGAAAATTATCCTCCACCTTGACTCCTCCAAAGGTTTTTCCCCAACATCCATCTGCTCCACGATGACATGGAAGCTGCGATCCTGATCAACGGAACCACCACAGACCCAATTCATGTTCAGATGGGTTCAAAAAAGGCTGTTTCATCACACTAACGCTCTTCTTATTCTTGCTGCAATGCTCCATCTGACTCTCAGCCAGATCCCAGCTGGAATTGAGTTGAACAACAGAACAACTGTGTCTGCTGTTCGTTTTTCCAGTTTACTACTGTCAGGAAAACAGCGGTAATGATCAATATTTGCATTGTTCAATAGTAGAAGTAAGGAATAGTTTTAAGTGGGTTTAATTTAGTGTTTCTGTGTAAGAGGAAAAAACCTCTAACTGGATTCATGATGGACAAGGGTGTTTGTATCTGTGGGATTTTTGGTCAATTCAAACTGTGTTTCTCCTGTGCTTCGAGAGGGTAAAACATAACAAGTAAACAAGCTGGGAGAAGTAAAAGTCGTTGCTGACAAACCAGGTGCACCTTTCGGGTGTCATTTTTAGATAACTTAACAACACTTGCTTTTGGAAAGCTAGAGAGCGAACAGCTCTCTCAGTTTTGCTGGATAAAAAGCCATACAATGGAATAATTGTTAATGAATGATGGAAAGCGTCAGTTTTTCTGAGATTGAAAATACTCATGTGACAATCATCTGGAGGGAGTTTGAGGAGAAAACCACTAAAGATTGGTTGATTGGCATAGGCCATTTAATTTCAGAGTAGGGTGTTACCTTTGAAAACAGTACGCATTTGTGAAGCTGAGAGGGGAGTAAAAGAGTATTGTACTATAATCAAACGTTTAATGTTTAAGAAATGCTTTTTCTGTTAAAAAATTATTAGCAGCCCAATGACTCTGTTCCTCATGTTATCTAAGAAAAAAGAAAAACGTAAAGTCCTGTAAGCTTCCAACCAGTAGTAGTAACATAAGATGGGGTTGTGACACTTCTGAACACTTTATATTCAGCTGTTATAATCCGGGCCAGAAGCGCCAAGGTGTTTTATGAAGTCAGCCCAGAGCAGAAGTTTTGCACCTTGAATTTGGCACGGATAAGCATAAAATATTTCGCTCGAGGTAGGATCCAAATGTCCCTCACGGGACCTTTTACCAAACAAAGTTTACTTAAGTACACAGTTAACAGATAATACAGAAATCAGCATAACTTTTACCAATTACAAAAAAAAACCAACCATGATCTTGGATAAGCCTCAACAGCTAAATATACTGTCCCAAACTAAACAGCACCCACAACCATATATCCTGTTCAAGGCTGAGCAAATTAAGCAAGTATGCTCACACGATGCAGCATTTTGCAGTTTCGTAACACCGGCTGCGAATTAGTCCTGTGGAAATGGAATTGAGAGAGAATCACAGAATCACAGAACACTGCAGTGCAGGAGAGGGCCTTTGGCCCATCGAGTCTGCAATGACGGAAGAAATGCCCTGATCTGCCCACCTAATCCCACTTGCCAGCACTTGGCCCGTAGCCTTGAATGTTCTGGCTTGCCAAGTACTCATCCAGGTAATTTTTAAAGAATGTGAGTCATCCCGCCTCTACCCCCACCCCTCTGCCCTCCGCCCAGGCAATGCATTCCAGACTGTCACCACCCTCTGAGTAAATAACGTTTTCCTCAAATCTCCCCTAATCCTCCCACCCCTCACTTTTATCCGATGTCCACTCGTCACTGACCTTTCAACTAAGGGGAACAGCTACTCTCCATCCACATTGTCCATGCCCCTCATAATTTCCAACGCCTCAATCAGATCGCCCCTCAGACTTCTCTGCTCCAACAAAAGCAACTCAAGCCTATACAGCCTCTCTTTATACCATACATGTTCCATCCCAGGCGGCATCCTGGCAAATAACCTCTGCACTGCCTCCAGTGCTTTCACATCATTCCTACAATGTGGCGACTAGAGCTGCACGCAGTACTCCAGCTGTGGGTTCACCAAAGTTCTATGCAACTCCATCATGACCTCTCTGCTTTTGTAATCTACACCCCGCTTGATAAAGGCGAGTGTGCCATGTGCCTTTTTCAACACCCAATTAACCTGCATTTCCGCCTTAAGTGATCTATGGACGAACACGTCAAGGTCCCTTTGTTCTTCGGAACTTCCCAGTGTCGGGCTTTTCATAGCATATTTCCTTGTCAAATTACTCCTTCCAAAGCGCATCACCTCTCATTTTTCAGGGTTTAATTCCATCTGCTACTTATCCACCCATTTGGCCATCTCGTCTATATCTTCATGTAACCTAAGACACTCAACCTCATTGTTAACCACCTGGCCAATCTTTGTGTCATCGGGAAACCCGGAGGCTTTCTGGCCCTGGAACATTTAGCACAATTCGAGGCAGAAACATTAGTTGCTCTAGCTTTCAGCTAACCAGCCACCCACAGCAGAATTTCCAACACCAGGAACAGAGACAAAAAAACATTGTTTTCAGCCTGCAGTCCAAACAGCTTCTCTGTATTTCTCTCTCTATCTCTTTCTCTCTGTCACTTTATCTCTGTCTCTGAATCTGCATGTCTCCCTCTGAGTTTCTCTCTCTCTGTCTCTCTCTCTGTATCTGTGTGTCGCTCTCTGTATTTCTCTGTGTGTGTCTCTCTCTCAGTATTTCTCTCTTTGTATCTCCCTGTATTTCTCTCTGCCTTTCTCTCTCTGTATTTCTCTGTCCTTGTCTGTCTCTGTATCTGTGTGTGTCTGTCTGTATCTGTGCGTCTCTTTGTATATGTGTGTCTCTCTCTCTCTGTATCTGTGTGTCTCTCTGTATCTGGCTGTCTCTCTGTATTTCTCTCTGTCTCGCTCTATATTTTTCTCTGTCTGTCTGTCTCTCTGTATTTCTCTCTGTCTATTTCTCTGCAATTTTTCTCTCCTTGTCTCTCTCTGCATCTGTGTGTGTCTCTCTCTGCGTCTGTCTGTCTCTCTCTCTGGATCTGTGTGTCTCTCTCTGCATCTGTTGTCTTTCTCTGTATCTGTGTGTCTGTCTCTGTATCTGTGTGTCTCTCTGCATCTGCGTGTCTCTTTGGACTGTGTGTCCAAAGCCCATCGACACCGCTCTATTTTCCCTATTACACGGTTTCCCCCTTTTCCCAGACAGGGATTTTTCGCCAATCCTGCCTGGGATGTTTTTGAACTCAAGACTCTTCAATGAAAGAGTCACTGCGCCATCTAGCGGCCTATCTGTCTAACGACAGCTTTACCGCTGCCTTTTTCTGGTGAACTCCAGAGACAGAATGATTGAACAGCCAGAAGAACCTCGGTGATTTCACCCATAAACTGTTCTGTCACTGTCGAGTGACGGGTAGTTCTCAACATCAAAGGCCGATACAGCACAGTATATGGGAGAAGAAAGTTTATTTTGCACTGTCCCAAACTAACACTGCAAAGATCGCTGCAGCACAGGTTATCAGAGCAATTTTCTCTCCCCATTGCCCGATTAAATAGTTCGAAGCCAGGTTGGCAACCGGCCAGATAAAAAAACTCGGTTAGAACAGTTGGGTATTAACCATGAGAGACTGGGATGTTTTCCGCAAAAACATGCAGCTGGGACACATTTCCAATGATTGTCAGCAATTGGGGCCTATGAGGTATACTAGGGGAAAACACGCAGAAATTCGGAGATCTTGGGGTCAATCTGAAACAACAGATAAACGGAGATTATTGGAAATGGTCCCAGAGAATGCGGTTTAATCTGACAGAGAGACTCCCGCTTCTCACTTTCTCTCAAACACATAAATAGATGTTTTGCCCACATGTTCCGTTAGAAACGCACACGCTCCGTTTTCTGGTGAAAACAAAGCGACTCTCTGCTTCAAACTGTCCGCTTTGCACGAATTAACACTACTCCACTGACTTCATTTCGATGATGCATTATCCCCAATAGACGCCATTCCCTCTGATTCCATCCCCGGAAATCATAGGGTCATAGAGGTTCACAGCATGGAAACAGGCCCTTCGGCCCATCTTGTCCATGCCTCCCTTTTTTTTTAAACCCCTAATCTAATCCCAATTGCCCTCATTTGACCCATATCCCTCTATACCCATCTTACCCATGTAACTATCTAAATGCTTTTTAAAATATAACATTGTAGCCGCCTCTACTACTACCTCTGGCAGCTTGTTCCAGACACTCACCACCCTCTGTCTGAAAAAAATGCCCCTCCGGACACTGTTATATCTCTCCCCTCTCACCTTAAACCTATGCCCTCTACTTTTAGACTCCCCTACGTTTGGGAAAAGATATTGACGATCTACCTTGTCTTTGCCCCTCATTATTTTATAGACCTCTATAAGGTCACCCCTCAGCCTCCTACGCTCCAGAGAAAAAAGTCCCAGTCTATTCAGCCTCTCCTTATAACTCAATTCATCAAGTCCCGGTAGCATCCTAGTAAAAATAATCACTGAACATCACCCCAGGGATCCTCTCTCCCGGCTCCATTCCCTCTGATGCCAAGCCCCGAAATCACTGAACACCACCCCAGGGATCCTCTCTCTGCTGCATTCCCTCTGATACCCTCTGATACGATCTGATACCATCCCCCGGATCTCCCTGAATATCACCTGTTCCATTCCCTCTGACTCCATCCCCCTGAACTCACTGAGCATCACCCGAGGGATCCTCTCTCCCTGCTCCACTCCCTCTGACTCCATCCCCCTGAACTCACTGAACATCACCCGAGGGATTCTCTCTGCCTGCTTCATTTCCTTTGCTGCCATAACCCTGAACCCACTACATATCACCCCAGGGATCTACCAGTGCCATTCCAAACTTTCATGCCCTGACCTTTCTGTCCACCTCCGTCTCATCATGTTCTTCTACAGGCTGTGCATGATATCAACATTTCCTGAGGATTCTGGTCTAGTTCTTTGTATGTTCCAACATTCCTGAAGCTGAGAAGTTTTCATTCTAAAGTTCTGGATTTCAGCTCCGAGATTTGATTTGCTTACGTGTCATATCAACTTCAGGTAGAGAAGAATGAACGGCCTGCATGCGAGTTCAGAAGCACTTCTCTGAATGTGTACAGTTGAAAATTAAGTTCCTTTCTGCTCGAATCTCTAATACTCACCATGTGCACCGCCCCACGCAGTCAAGGGCCGACCCTTCCTCACTCTCTTACTTTTACCTTCAGTCGGTATGATTCCCCATCTCGATGTACTTTCCCCAGGATCGGGAGGTCTCACGTTGGTCAGGGCGACCGTTTGTTACTCACGCATGCGGTACTGAATCTGAGAATGAGTGATTGGATAATGTAGAGGGAGATTTGTACTGCATCACACCTATGCCATACCTGTCCTATAATGTGACACCAGATTGTAGAGGGAGGTTTTAATTCTATCTGTGCTTAACCTATTGGACGTAATGACATGCTTTGCTGATAACCAATATATATACACACACACACATGCGCATGCGCGCACACACGCATACATTTTTGTTGTTATGAGTCTTTGCTGGTTAGGGCGATGACAAGATTCTATTCACAACAAATTATTAATACAACCTTACGAAAGATGGAATTATCAATAGGAATAAAATTTAACAATTTGGTTAAAGTACCCCAAGTGGTCTCGGAGTATGATTCCTGATGTTGGTATTTGAGATCAAATGTGCATGAAATGCTGAGTTCAAATCCTGGACGAGCTCTGTGATGTTGTTTCCTATTGCCCAATTCGCAGGTTCTGTTCATTTCTTCCCGCTACAGACGGGGGGATTGGTTCACATGGGGCTTGGTTTGAGAATCTGAGTACAAACTGCAGGGAATCTATCATCACAACACGCTCACTCGAAAAACAGCTTTCAAAAGGGTTGACTTGGAAGGGGACATTCATTTTATCATCATTCACCTGTTCAAGGGACCCCACAATTGCCCGTTCAGGCAGTTGAGGCAGTTGGCTGGATGTTTCTGTTTATTCATTGACGAGATGTGGGTGTCTCTGGCTCGGCCGGCATTTATTACCCATCAGTAATTCCCTTGAGAAGGTGGCGGTGAGCTGCCTTCTTGAACTGCTGCAGTCTATTGGTATAGATACATCCATAGTGCTGTTAGTGGCGGGGGGAGCGGTTATTCCAGGACCTTCTCCCAATGACGATGAAGGTTCAGCGATACATTACCAAGTCAACATTGTGATCGGCTTGGAGGGGATTCTCCTCGTGATAACGGTCTTGGGTTTGCAAAGTGCTGTCTAAGGTGTATTTGGTGAGTTCCTGCACCGATCAGGCAAGTGGGGTGTATTCACTCACATTCCCGAGTTGTGCCTTGTAGATGGTGGACATGTTTTGGGGAGTCAGGTGAGTTACTCGCCGCAGGATTCCCAGTCTCTGACTTGTTCTTGTGACCACTGCACGAATTGATAAAATGTGTGTTGAGTCAAAATAGGAGCATCACTTTTCCTGCTCAGTGTGCAGTGGATTCTCAGCACTTCTATTTCATTTTTTTCTGAATGCATATTGAGGCATATGTAAGAGCTAATGTCATATGCATGCACAGTATTACATTCAAGTAATATTCGAGTGTTGATTCTCTGAGGGGAATGGTTACTGGTTTGGCAGTCTTATAGTCTTTGGACAGTAGTTTGAATTCCACCTCGGCGGGTTAACTCAGCAACTTAATTCAAAGGTAATTCGAGGTGATTGTAAATGAAGGAAGACAATCTCAATGATGGACCTTTTCCTCACAAGTAAACGCAAAATTTTGACAAAGTTTCTACCTGAAACTTTCGAAACGTCGGGCCAATATGCAACAACTGTCATGCTTTCATATGTGGGCCAGTGGCGCAATGGATAATGAGTCTGACTACGGATCAGAAGATTCCAAGTTCGACTCCTGCTTGGCTCGGTGCAAACGTTTAAATGATGAGTACAGAGCAAAGATAAAATTGCTGTAAAACCGAGATTTGAGTAATGTTCAGCAACTAACTAAAATCGTATAAATGACCCACACTATACATGAGAATGCTTAATTAATGTTTCGGCCAGTTTCAAACCGGGGACGTTTCGTGTGTTGGGCGAACGTGAGAATCACCACACTCATCTTTTAAACAAAATCAAGTACCTTTAAAAGGAACAGATTTAAGAATGATCTACCAATTATAGTCGATGCCTCTTTATTCTGTCTGTGAAACATTCTGGCGTCTAAATCTCGTTCATCTATCGGAAGTCCAGCAGGTCCGCACTGATTCTCGATTTCCTCATCGGTCTGAATGGTTTTTACTACTTCTTTATTGCGAAGAGAAATTCTAAAAAGATGCGTGTGGGAAATGTGCACCATTTACGATTTCAATTATGTCTGTCTTTATGAGCACACACTACTATTAGACATGTTTCAGATGGTGATTAACTATGTTGGTCTTCAACTATAAACACATTAAATTCTTTTGTGGACTGAACGAGTTGCGAATACGTGTAAAAACAAGTCATTTATTTCCAGCCATTGCTTCCCAAAATACGGCATTTCTGATTCTCCTAAATTGATTTGAGGCCGATGGCAAAGGCAACATAACATTGGATTCGCATGAGGTTGAGCAATGAACATACACCATGCAGACTTTTCTCACGCTTCATGAGAAAGATCCAACAGTGTTTCTGCCCGGTTTCGGGCCGGGGATCTTTCGTGTCTAAGGCGAACGTGATAACCACTACACTACGGAAACAGCTAACAGCAAGCTACAGCAGATATAAATCGGCCTGTTTGCGATGTTCAACTTCGCTGTGTTGCTGCAGGTTCCAATGGTTAGACTGAGAGTCCATGTCACTTTATTCAGGAAGATAACCGTGACTTTAAATCTGAATGCTCAACTTATCTTGAACTTCAAAATTTAAAAGGGCTCGCCTCGCAAATATCTAAGGGAGCAATGATTTCTGCCCATTCATTAATGCATAATTCTCATCTTCCTTCCAATAATTTCAAACAATTGTACTCAGTAATAAAAGCAAATTGCTGCGGATGCTAGAATCGGAAACCAAAACAGAAAATGCTGGAAAATCTTACAAGGCCTGGCAGCTTCAGTAAGGAGAGAAAAGAGCTGATGTTTCGAGTCCAGATGACACTTTATCAAAGCTCATTGTACAATTGTACTCAGTATTTGTTTCAATATTTAATATCAATGCATAATTTAACACATATGTCTTCATTATGAATTGAATATCTCTGAAATTGAACATCACTGAATTGCAAACATAACTGACCAACAGAATGAAGCGAATCACCGGGTAATACAGATCGCAAATTTGAGATTGACTATGGTCAGCTTTTAAACAAAGTCAACTCCATTTAAATGGAGGAGAATCAAAAATTGTCTGTTCGTGACACTTGAGCCTTTTTTATTATGGGTGTGAAACATTCAGGCGCATAAATTCCGGCCCTTTTCAGGAAAGTCCAGTAGATCCGTGCTGAGTCTCGGTTCCCTCATCTGTCTGAGTGTCTTTTCCTGTTTCTTAGTGACGAAAAACCATTTAAAAAAAGATTCTTCTGTGAAATGTGCGCCATTTCCTCTAGTTCACTTACAGTAACACTTGTATCTGTCCTTTTGAACACACACTACTATCAGATATTTCAAATGGTGATTAACCATATTAATCTGCATCTATAAGCCCATTAAATTCTGTTGTAGTCTGAACGGGATGCGAATAAGTGCTCGGTGTCAAAATCGAACTTTCCTGTCAGTGCGTCAGAAAAAGTCGTTTTTTATTTCACAGAAAACACTTGAGAGTGATGCCAGAGCAGTGATAACATGCCTTGAACATCGGGTTTCGGATAATGTTGAGCAATTAACTGAAATCAAGCAATTTTCCCTTACCTGACCTGAGAAAGCTGAATGAATGTTTCTGTGCGGTTTCGAAGCGGGGACTGTTTGCGTGTTACAGGAACGTGATAACCACGATACTACAGAAACAGCTTAAAACACGTTAGAGTAAATCTGCCTGTCTGCAATGTTCAACTCCGCTGTGTTGCTGCAGGTTCCGATGGTGAGACTGAGAGCCCATGTCACTTAATTCAGGAAGATAACCGTTACTTTCAATCTAATTGCTCAGCTTATCTTAAACATCAAAATTTAAAAGGGTTCGTCCCGCAAATATCTAAGGGAGCAATGATTTCTGCCCATTCATTAATGCATTATTCTAATCTTCCTTCGAATAATCTGAACCATTTGTACTCAGTAATAAAAGCAAATTACTGCGGATGCTGGAATCGGAAACCAAAAGAGAAAATGCAGGAAAATCTCACAAGGTCTGGCAGTAAGGATAGAAATTAGCTGACATTTCGAGTCCAGATGAGACATTGTCAAAGCTCATTGTACAATTGTACTCAGTATTTGTTTCAATATTTAATATCAATGTATTATTTAACACACGTCTTCATTATGAATTGAATATCTCTCAAATTGAATATCACTGAATTGCAAACATAACTGACCAACAGAAGGAATCGGTTCACTGGGTAATACAGATCACAATTTTTTTGATTGACCATAGTCAGCTTTTAAACAAAGTCAACTACATTTAAATGGAAGGGATTGAAAAGATATCTTAGTTACGCTTGAGCTTTTTTATTATGGGCGTGAAATATTCAGGCGCATAATTTCCGGCCATCTTTTGGAAAGTCCAGTAGATCCGGACTGAGTCTCCATTCCCTCATCTGTCTGAGTGTTGTTTCCTATTTCTTTGTTATGAAGAACGATTTTAAAAAAGATTCTTCAGGGAAATATGCTCCATTTCCTCTCGTTCACTTGCAGTATCACTTGTGTCTATCCTTTTGAGCACACCCTACTATTGGACATGATTCAGATGGTGATTAACGATGTTAGTCTGCACCTATAAACCCATTAATTTCTGTTGTAGACTGATCATGGTGCTATTATGTGCATTGCGTCAAAATCGAAACGTTTCTTTCCTGTCAGTGCGTCAAAAATAAATCGGCATTTCTTATTTTACAGAAAACATTTGAAGCCGAGGTCAGAGCAATGATAATATGGTTGTAAGGTCGAGATTCGGATAATGTTCAGCAACGTACTGAAATCATACCGATTCCCCCCACCCGACATGAGAAAGCTTAATGAACGTTTCAGCCCGGTTTCGAGCCAGAAACTTTGCGTGTGTTCAGCGAATGTGATAACCACTACACTACAGAAACAAGAGACAGTACCACGCCTCCAATTCGCCTGACTACAATGTTCAACTCCACTGTTTTGCTGCAGGTTCTCATGGTTAGATTTAGGGCCCATGTTACTTAATACAAGAACACATCCGTTACTATCCACCTGATATCTCAACTCATCTTGAACTTCAAAATTCAAAAGCGTTCGTCTGGGAAAAGTCTATGGGAGCAATGATTCCTGCTCAATCATTAATGCATCATTATCACGTTCCGTCGAATAATTTCAACCAGTTATATCCAGTATTTGTCGTTATTCAACATTTTATATCAAACATAACTGACCAACAAAAGGAACAGAGTCACCGGTTAATATATGTAACTAACATTCAGGCGCTTAAAAAATTCCGTCCATCGATAGGAAGGTCCAATAAATCCGCACTAAGTTTCGACTTTCTCATTTGTCTGAGTGTTTTTTTTTCTATTATTTTATAATGGAGAACGATCTTTAAAAAGGAATGCTCCGGAAAATGTGTGCAATTTCCTTTAGTTCACTTACAGCATCACTTGTGTCAGTCTTTTTGAGCACTCACCACTATTAGACATGTTTCAGATGGTGATTAACTATGTTAGTCTGTATCTATTAAACCAACTAAATTCTGTTGTAAACTGAAGCAGATGCTAATATGTGCACGGTGTCAAAATAGGAACGTTTCTTTCCTGATATTGCGTCATAAAATTCAGCATTTCTGATTTTAGAGAAAGCATTTGAGGCCGAGGTCAGAGCAAAGATAATGTGGCTGTAACATCGAGATTCGGATAATATTCAGCAAGAAACTGAGATCATACAGACTTACCCTACCCCACATGAGAAAGTTTAATGAATGTTTCTGCCTAATTTCAAACCGGGATCTTTTTTGCGTTGGAGGCGAACGTGATAACAACTACACTCCTGATACCGCCGGCTGCCGGTGTATTGACAAATGTCTGTTTGGATTTTTTGGCCGAGTGCGTGTTTTAAAGCAGGGGAAGAACCCTGGAAATTAATTCACGTAATTCAGGATGTGAAAGAGAGTTTGACAAACTCGACCAACATACATTTAGCGATGCCACCTCCGGGTGGCGTGACTTTCATTGCGAAGTTTTCAAGTTGGCGCCTGAGAATCAATAAATGTCTTTTCTATTTGTCTCATTCAGTGAATTCACAGTGAGCAGAGAGCATGAGGATGCCACAGTAACTATGAAACGGACAGATGAAGTCAGCAATACCCATTGAAGGTCACTTGTGTTCCCTGCTGTTGCAGAGGTTGGAAATAGGTATTGTTCAGCTGACATATGGAGAGATGGAATTAGGCGCATAGGAATAACAGAAAAATAGGCAGACAAATCGACAGAAATGCAAGGACAATGACAAGTCAGTGAGAGAGTTAAGGGGAGGCACAGTGAGAAAAACAAATAGACAAAGGGAGAAGCAATGACTGAGATGGCAGCAGAAATTCAAGGAATATATGAAGTCAACAATACAAAGTACAATCTGATATGGGAAAGGTTTATCCTGAAACATCTACCAGATTGAACTGAGATTGTAGAGCATCAAGCCACTGGTTCATTCAAATAAGTTTAAATTTGGGGCACAGGTAAGGGCCCAGTTGGTTATGTAGAGAGTGGTTATCATTAACAATGGAATTTGATCAATGTAACAGAGTCCAAAACAAACATAGTGGTCTCCTAACAAGTAAGGCAAATTATAAGGATGCTTGCAGATTTTTGAATTGGTGACTTATGATGAGAATAATGAAAGCCCTCATTCCCCAGTGCCATGCGACTTCTTGGTGGATTAGCTGCAGTGGTCATGAATACGTGATGCATGAGCTTCCTCTGTTGGTGCTGAGTGGTAAATGGCCTTCTTTCTGGAGATTCAATGTATTCATTATCTTTTCAAAATATGTTTCTGCCAAATCTTTCCTGATTTGTATTATTGTTACTGTGATGCAACCTGTGGATTTTAGGACTCCTGTGAAATTGAATGCGAGTTGTTTTCTACACAGATAGTTTTGAAATTTGCCGGTGAGTGCAATGACGGTGGGTTCAATGCCTGTAATGTTTTGAGAACTGTCCCCAATTAACAAAGAAGACTTTTATTCCCAACCGCGGTCGCAGGCAATGGAAACATTCCCACGACCAGGACGTTAATTGTGTCGCAGCTTGAGGTATTTCCATTCACTGGTATCCAGCTCACCACCGACTGGTGGAGCCAGACCAGAAAAGCGGTATGATTGTCTTTTGGAAGAATGAGTCGAGTATGGTTCTGTGCTGGATCTGCCTGACAGATTGGATTCTGCAGTTTGTTTTCTCCATTGCGGCTGGAAAGAGTTAGGTGTCAGTTGCATCTGCGGTTAACTTGGTTTCCTCTGTTTGTGTTTGAGCGGCCGAAAACTCACTTAACATCTGGCCATGAGTCTCAGCAATCCTCAGTCGCCACGAGCTCACATCTCCAGTGTTAAGCAGGTTTCTGAATGAGAGTGAGCCTTCTTTCTATCTCTGTGAGATAGAGTCTGGACGCGCAATGATAAACGGCAGCATCAGTCAGGCTCAGATCAAATATACTTAAACTCATGAATTTATACGAGGTCTGGAGATAGAGGTAGAGTCATGAAGGCACAGAGGTTTACAGCATGGATCTCCAGGCACTTCGGCCCAACTTGTCCATGCCGCCCTTTTAAAAATAAATCCAAAGCTATTTCCTAATCGCCCGCATTTGACCCATATCCCTCTATACCCATCTTACCCATGTAACTGTCGAAGTGCTTTTTAAAAGACAAAATTGTACCCGCTTCTACCACTACCTCTGGCAGCTTGTTCCAGACACTCACCATCCTCTGTGTGAAAAAACTGCTCCTCTGGACAAGTTTGCATCTCTGCCCTCTCACCTTAAACCTATGCCCTCTAGTTTTAGACTCCCCTACCTTTGGGAAAAGATATTGACTATCTGGATGATCCATGCCCCTCATTATTTTATAGACCTCTATAAGATCACCCCTCAACCTTCTACGCTCTGGAGCAAAATGTCCCAGTCTATCCAGCCTCTCCTTATAACTCAAACCATCAAGTCTCGGTAGCATCCTAGTAAATCTTTCCTGCACTCTTTCTAGTTTAATAATATCCTTTCTATAATAGGGTGAACAGAACGGTACACAGTATTCCAAGTGTAGCCTTACCAATGTCTTGTACAACTTCAACAAGACGTCCCAACCCCTGTATTCAATGTTCTGAGCAATGAAACCAAGCATGCCGAATGCCTTCTTCACCACTCTGTCCACCTGTGACTCCACTTTCAAGGAGCTATGAACCTGTACCTCTAGATCCCTTTGCCTTGTAACTCTTCTCAATGACCTACCATTAACTGAGTAAGTCCTACCCTGGTTCAATCTAACAAAATGCATAACCTCGAATTTATCTAAATTAAACTCCATCTGCCATTCGTGAGCCCACTGGCCCAATTTATCAAGATCCCGTTGCAATCCGAGATAACCTTCTTCACTGTCCACTATGCCACCAATCTTCGTGTCAACTGCAAACTTCCTAAACATGCCTCCGATATTCTCACCCAAATCATGAATATAAATGACAAATAACAGTGGACCCAGTACTGATCCCTGAGGCACAACGCTGGTAACAGGCCTCCAGTTTAAAAAACAACCCTCTATAACCACCCTGTGGCTTCTGTCATCAAGCCAATTTGTATCAATTTAGCTACCTCCGACATAGCTACATTAGCTACATAGAAGCGACTTTTAAAAACATCTGCTTTATTTTCATAACTATCAGTATCTTTCCGCACGATAAACACGGGCTGCGTGTCTGGATGTTGTCGGTACCAGTACAACCTATCGTCGCTCTCTGCTCCTTAAAAGTGGAGTCACAGGTGGACAGAGTGGTGAAGAAGCCATTCAGCGTGCTTGGTTTCATTGCTACATGTTCAAGTCACGATCTCGCCTTCTCTCTTCACATCTGATGTGAGCGGCTGGATGACAGAATCTCCATGTCTCAAATATGGAAATAACAACACAGAAAATGGTCAGAAGGGCGTATGATTAATTTGTGGTCTGGAACCAAGCTCGGGAAACGTGTGAAACAGTGCAATGTTTTTTGCACGTAATTACCTGTCAGGAATGATCCCCACAGCAGCTGCATTGCCGCTGTCGCTCTGTAAAAGGGGAGCTGCGTGTTTGATTTTATCCGGTCTAATCCCAGCCTTCAATAATCAGCTTCCTTTCTCCGGATGTTCTCAGCTCCCTCCCTTCTGTCTCCAGTGGTGCTGTGTGACACCCAGGTGGTGAGATAACAGACAGTAACCAGACGCACCGTGAGCTGGATTAACATAATCATCCTTACAGAGAGAACTTACACACTTAGCGATTGACTTGGGGAAGAATGTAGAAAAATGGCGTACAGGAACATGGGAACAGCAGTAGGCCATGCTGTCGTTCGATTCTGCTTCGTCATTCAGTTAGATCAGGGCTGATCAGCCTGAACGCCACTTTCCCGCGCTATCTGCATAGCGCTTAATGCCATGAGGCTTCCAAAAGCTGTTGATTTTTTTGAACATGCTCAATAATTGACATTCCACAAAAAACCCTTATTTTCTTACTGTGACCCGGAAGCTAATGGAGGCTAAATAGTTCTGTCCTTGCCTTTTTTTTCTCAATACGTCCATTAGCCTTATTATCAGGACAGTTTTAACAGTGATTCCAGTGAATTTTTTCTGTGTGTGGGACATGGATACCACTAGTTGTCCATCGGTAGTTGAGATCAACCACATTGTTTTGGCTTTGGAGTCACGTGTAGGCCAGACCAGGTAAGGACGGCAGATTTCATTCCCCAAAGTACATTAGTGAACAAAATGGGTTTTCCGACAATCGACAATGGCTTCATGGTCGTCAATAGATTCTTAGTTGTCGATATTGTTTTCATTCAATCGGGTCCGCACAACATTCGCTGAGTTTCTGGATTAATAGTCTCAGGATAATACCCCTCGGCCATCGCCTCTCCTGTTGTGAATATCAGCAATACCGAAAATGTATAGAAGCACCACAGAGTGAATCATGCTCTATTTATAGCCCAATAATATTACCATTCTCTGGTCCGTTCATCTTGTCACTCTGGGGCAATGTTTTTTTTCACACCAGGCTCCCTCTGGTTTCTGTCACTGCGTCTCTCAGTCCACAGTAATACACCGCGCTGTCCGACAGCCGCAGCTCACACATGCTGAAATTCCCCTCGCATTTCGATGTCTCTATATATGCAGAAATAGTGTTCCCACACCCTTTGCGCTGGAAATATCTCCATAATAAGAGATATAGATCAAGAAGATGGGGGCTTTCTCCGTTCATTTTGCTGGGAGCCTTCTCCCGGTCCTGGCGGTACAATTGAATGTAATATGCACCAGCTGCTGTGCCGTTAACCTATTGGTCAACGGGGCATGGAGTTTAAAAATTGGCGAGTCATATTACAGCTTTATAGCACGTTAGTTAGGCCGCACTTGGAATGTAATTTTCAATGTTGGTCGCCATACTACCAGAAGGATGTTGAGGCTTTGGACAGGGCACAGAAAAGATTTACCAGGATGTTGCCTGGCATGGAGAGCATTAAAATCATAGAAGCCCTACACTGCAGAAGGAGGCCATTCGGCCCATCGAGTCTGCACTGACCACAATCCCACCCAGACCCTACCCCTATCTCCGTACATATTTACCCGCTAATCCCTCAAACGTACGCATCTCAGGACTCTAAGGGTCAATTTTTAGCACGGCCAATCAACCTAACCCGCACATATTTGGACTGTGGGAGGAAATGCGAGCACCCGGAGGAAACCAACGCAGACACGAGGAGAATGTGCAAACTCCACACAGACAGTGACCAAAGCCGGGAATCGAACCCAGATCCCTGGAGCTGTGCAGCAGCAGTGCTAACCACTGTGCTAACCACTGTGCTACCGTGCCGCCCATTCGCTATGAGGAGAGGTTGGAGAAACTTGGTTTGTTCTCAGTGGAACGACGGAGGTTGAGGGATGACCTGATACAAGTCTTCAAGATTCTGAGGGGCATGGATGGAGTGGATAGTCAGAAGGTTTTTCCCAGGGTGGAAGAGTCAATTACGAGGGGGCATAGGTTTAAGGTGGGAGGGGCAAGGCTTAAAGGAGATGTATGAGGCAAGTGTTTTACACCGAGGGTGATGGGTGCCTGGAACACGCTGCCGGGGAGGCAGTGGAAACAGATACGATCGTGACTTTTAAGGTGCGTCCGGACAAATATATGAATAGGATGGGAATAGAGGGATATGGTCCCCGGAAGGGTAGCGGGTTTTAGTTCAGTCGGGCACCATGATCGGTGCAGACTTGGAGGGCCGAAGAGCCTGTTCCTATGCTGTAATTTTCTTTGTTCTTTGTTCTTTGAATCCCATTCAAATTTCATCGCTGTAACCGGCTCCTTTGATATTGAGTCTCCAGTCGCGACACCGGCAGAAATTTAGGAATATTGAAAGTTAAGGTGTTATTCTATTGTAACTCATGACATCAGAGCATGGATCACATTATCATCAACAGCAAAGCGGAACTAAATTACTGTCGACATCGCTTGCAAGAAGAAGTTTATGTCCCTTGCAGACTTACCAGGCAAAAGAGCTGAAACAGTGAGAAATGAATACAAAATGAGACCCAACATGTTTGCAGCGAGTTTATTGCGGAAATAAACAGAATGGGTTCAATCTGTAATTGTTTGGGTGAAGATATTTACATATATATTCGGTCTCTCCAGCGATTGGTTAATTCCCAAACGAATCAACTGATGACTTCCCAATCATGTCCCTGATTCTCCAATTCATCCAATCAGCTCACAAACTCTTTGTTCTCCAGTTTATTACGTCAGAGCAGGGCCAGCGAATCAACGAAGTTGTTTTCCCCACAGCGGGACCGAAACGAGGATTCACCGCAATGCTGGCCCTTCAGCCAAGACAGCTTCTGAGGTGGTGACAATGAGGGAAATGGTGAATGTTGTCCTTGTAACAATGTCGGGAGTTCCCATTCAAAATGTCGGGAGTTCCCATTCAATAGTCTGAATATTTTGCATATCCTTTTTCCCGTTATATGAAATTGAAAATATATACAACGAAGAACCAGTGTTCCAAAATACCCTTTTTGATTTTGATGCCCTTGCATTTAATATCAGCGGGGTTCTTATCAAACATTTTGGAGGGCCGAAGGGCCTGTTTCCTGTGCTGTACTGTTCTCAACAGTGGGTGGGGGCGATGGCCGGGGAAGGGGTGTGCTTCCACAGGTTGATCTTCAGATTCAATGTCATCGAGGAGATCCATGTACCTGCCTAAAGAATGTTCCTGGAGACTCATCTTCTTTCTCAGGAAGTCCATGTCCACCTCAGAGTTTCTATTACCTAAATTGACCGCATCCAATCTTCTCGTAGGTAATGAGTTCTAGGTCCTGAGCACTTGCTGTGGATAAAATGTTGCTTCCAAATCTTCTTCGCCCGCGCCTTGCCCAATATCTTAAAATTTGCCCCTCCCCCTCTAAACTTGCCCTAATCTAGTCCACCTCGATTAAATCGCTCCTCAATCTCCTTCGCTCCAATGGACAACAATCCCAGCATCACAAACCAGAAACTTCTGGCTAATTTGAACTTTTCAAAATTAAACTTACTCCAAAGAAATTCCTCCATCTGCTTTAACTGGAATTTGTCAACTTTTTAAAAACATTTCTGTGTATTTTGCTTCTTAAAATTAAACATGTTTAATCAGAGTTCATCAACTTTTTAGAAAATGTTTTCAACATTTTGAAAAACGTAATGTTTCCACGTATTTTTCGAGAAATTTCCAACTTTTTAAAAGGTAGCTTAAACATGCTAACATATTTTTCCCAAATACTTTAACGAGAATTCGTCATTTAAAGAAACTATTTTTTTAAAAAAACTTAATTGAAACTTATCAGTAAATTTTTTCTTAAAATAGTCAACATTTTTTTGAAAAAATAATTAGCTAAGATAAATTTCTTCATAGAAGCTGATTGCATTTGGTCAACATCTCTCTGAATTGGTCCAAAATTTGTGTAAACACGTTTTTCATCCACACGAATGTGGGGTTTGTGAACTAACCAAGCCAGCCAGGAGTCGAACCTGGAATCTTCTGATCCGTAGTCAGACGCGTTATCCATTGCGCCACTGGCCCACGGCAAAACAACATGCAGCAATGTTTACATATCGGTCCGAGGCTTCAAAATCGGCAGAAACATGTTCAAAACGTATTCGTTTCACTGAGGAAATGTTGCATAATTAAAATTTTCTCCACTCACTTACAGTAATTCTACTTTGCCTTGAATTGAGTTAACCTGCTGCGCTGGAATTCGAACCCTGGTTCCCAAAGCTTCCATAAGACCATAAGACCATAAGACATAGGAGCGGAAGTAAGGCCATTCGGCCCATCGAGTCCACTCCACCATTCAATCATGGTTGATTTCAACTCCATTTACCCGCTCTCTCCCCATAGCCCTTAATTCCTCGAGAAATCAAGAATTTATCAATTTCTGTCTTGAAGACGCTCAACGTCTCGGCCTCCACAGCCCTCTGTGGCAATGAATTCCACAGACCCACCACTCTCTGGCTGAAGAAATTTCTCCTCATCTCTGTTCTAAAGTGACTCCCTTTTATTCTAAGGCTGTGCCCCCGCGTCCTAGTCTCCCCTGTTAATGGAAACAACTTCCCTACGTCCATCCTATCTAAGCCGTTCATTATCTTGTAAGTTTCTATCAGATCTCCCCTCAACCTCCTAAACTCCAATGAATATAATCCCACGATCCTCAGACGTTCATCGTATGTCAGGCCTACCATTCCTGGGATCATCCGTGTGAATCTCCGCTGGACCCGCTCCAGTGCCAGTATGTCCTTCCTGAGGTGTGGGGCCCAAAATTGCTCACAGTACTCCAAATGGGGCCTAACCAGTGCTTTATAAAGCCTCAGAAGTACATCCCTGCTTTTGTATTCCAAGCCTCTTGAGATAAATGACAACATTACATTTGCTTTCTTAATTACGGACTCAACCTGCAAGTTTACCTTTAGAGAATCCTGGACTAGGACTCCCAAGTCCCTTTGCACTTTAGCATTATGAATTTTGTCACCGTTTAGAAAATAGTCCATGCCTCTATTCTTTTTTCCAAAGTGTACGACCTCGCACTTGCCCACGTTGAATTTCATCAGCCACTTCTTGGACCACTCTCCTAAACTGTCTAAATCTTTCTGCAGCCTCCCCACCTCCTCAATACTACCTGCCCCTCCACCTATCTTTGTATCATCGGCAAACTTGGCCAGAATGCTCCCAGTCCCGTCATCTAGATCGTTAATATATAAAGAGAACAGCTGTGGCCCCAACACTGAACCCTGCGGGACACCACTTGTCACCGGTTGCCATTCTGAGAAAGAACCTTTTATCCCAACTCTCTGCCTTCTGTCTGACAGCCAATCGTCAATCCATGTTAGTACCTTGCCTCGAATACCATGGGCCCTTATTTTACTCAGCAGTCTCCCGTGAGGCACCTTGTCAAAGGCCTTTTGGAAGTCAAGATAGATAACATCCATTGGCTCTCCTTGGTCTAACCTATTTGTTATCTCTTCAAAGAACTCTAACAGGTTTGTCAGGCACGACCTCCCCTTACTAAATCCATGCTGACTTGTCTTAATCCGACCCTGCACTTCCAAGAATTTAGAAATCTCATCCTTAACGATGGATTCTAGAATTTTGCCAACAACTGGGGTTAGGCTAATTGGCCTATAATTTTCCATCTTTTTTCTTGTTCCCTTCTTGAACAGTGGGGTTACAACAGCGATTTTCCAATCCTCTGGGACTTTCCCTGACTCCAGTGACTTTTGAAAGATCATAACTAACGCCTCCACTATTTCTTCAGCTATCTCCTTTAGAACTCTAGGATGTCGCCCATCTGGGCCCGGAGATTTATCAATTTTCAGACCTTTTAGTTTCTCTAGCACTTTCTCCTTTGTGATGGCAACCATATTCAACTCTGCCCCCTGACTTTCCTGAATTGTTGGGATATTACTCATGTCTTCTACTGTGAAGACTGACGCAAAGTACTTATTAAGTTCCTCAGCTATTTCCTTGTCTCCCATCACTAGATTACCAGCGTCATTTTGGAGCGGCCCAATGTCTACTTTTGCCTCCCGTTTGTTTTTAATGTATTTAAAGAAACTTTTACTATCATTCCTAATGTTACTGGCTAGCCTACCTTCATATTTGATCCTCTCCTTCCTTATTTCTCTCTTTGTTATCCTCTGTTTGTTTTTATAGCCTTCCCAATCTTCTGACTTCCCACTACTCTTTGCCACATTATAGGCTCTCTCTTTTGCCTTGATGCATTCCCTGACTTCCTTTGTCAGCCATGGCTGCCTAATCCCCCCTCTGATAACCTTCAGCCTGCTTCTCTGCGTTATCAATCCAGCGTCAACAACATGACTCGAAACCGGACCCCTCCCGCCAGTGAATCCACTAATGAATATTACCTGAATATAGTATCTTACAATCATATGATATTGGCTCTTACTTGAGCCTCAAAATACATTCAGGAAAAGACAAAAGTGCTGAAAATTCACGACAAACCGAGCAGGAAAGAAGACACACCTATTTTGACTCAGCACACATGTTATCAGTTTATTCAGTGGCTAAAAGAGCAGGGTAGACGGTGGGAATCCTGCGGGAGTAACTCACCTCCTGACTCCCAATAAACAGTGCACGTTCGACGTGGCACAAGTCAGGAGTGCGATAGAATATTCTCCACTTGTCTGCATGATGCAGGAATCCACCAAAGGCACTTTAGACAGCATCTTCCAAACCCAAGACCGTTTCCACCTGGCAGCTCCCCCGCCCCACCCCACCCCCCCCCCCCCTCCAACGCCACACAGCCAACACCACCCTCAAGTCCCTCAGCATTCTGATTTGGAAATATATCGCCGTTCTTTCACTGTCATTGGGACAAATTCGTGGAATTCCCTCCCTAACAGCACAGTAAGTGTACCTGTACAAATGGATTGCAACGTTTCAAGAATGCAGCTCACCACTACTTTCTCAAGGCTAAACACTCATGGGCAGTGCATGCCGATCTAGCCAGCGACACCCACATGAACAAAAAGAAACATCCAGGCAGCTCATTGAAACCATAATGATGGGGCCAGCTGAAGAGGTGAATGGAGATAAAATGAACGTCAAGTTACATAGCCAACCCTGTTGATCATATCTTTATTTTCGAGCGATTGTGTTGTGTTGATATATTTCTCACAGTTTGTGCTCAGATTCGCAAACGAAACCCCATGTGAACCAATCCCAAAGCCTGCATTGCAAAGAAAAAGACAAAATCTGCAGCTCATGAAATCTGATCAAATCTTCGTGGGAGAGGGCGACACAGTGGTTAGTTCTGCTGGCTCACAATGCCAGGGACCTGGTTTCGATTCTGGGGTTAGTCACTGTCTATGTGGATGGAGATATACAGCTTTTTTAAGCTGCAGCAGTAGCTCACCTATTGTTCAGGTGACCTAATGCGTAAGGCTACTGGCTTCCTAAACCAGGATGCGTGTGTTCGAGTCCCTTCAGGGATGCGGCTTATTTTAACACTGAGGTGTCCAACATTGGCAAATGCATTTCTTGCCAACTAATCCTGGCTATTTCTGGGCAGACGTGTTTTGGGTGGCACATTGGTTAGCACTGCTGCCTCAAAACGCCAGGGTCCGGGGTTCAAATCTGGCATCGGGTCACTGTCTGTGTGGAGTTTGCACATTCTCCCCGTATCTGCATGGGTTTCCTCCGGGTGTTCCGATTTCCTCCCATTGTCCAAAGACGTGCGGCTAATGTTGATTGGCCGTGTTAAATTGGCCCTCGTGTCAGGGGGATTAGCAGGGTGAATGCATGGAGTTACAGGAGTGGGGCCTGGATGGGATTGCGGTCAGTACAGACTTGATGGGCCGAATTGGCCTCGTTCTGTACTGTAGGGACTCTATGATTCTAATGGAACCTTATAACATTCTGACCGGATGAAACAGGGTAGATTCAGAAAGAATGTTAACGTTAGTGGGGAGTCCAGAATTAGGGATTATAGTTTGAGGATAACGGCTGGGATGATGAGACTTCCATCAGCCAGAGAGTGGTGAATCTGCAGAGTTCACTTCCACAGAAAGTAGTTGAGGCCAAACACTATGATTTCAAGAGAAGTTTAATATAGCTCTTGGGGCTAAATGGCGGATCAGAGTATTGAATTTGATTATCAGGCATGATAACAATGAATGGTAGATGATGTTCCAATGACCTACTCCTGCTTCCGATGTTTTGATGTAACAGGGATAAGAAGAAACAGTAGGGCTAGTCTCGGATTTCAACTCGGGATCTCGGTGGTTAAGGCATACCAAAATGTGATTCATATCCCTACACCAAAGAGCCTATAAGCAGCAACTGATTGAAAGAAAAGATGTTCTCTTGGCCATTCAAAGCCGATCAGATAACTGCAGCGAAGGTGGAAAATGCTGCATAAACTTAGGAATTCAGGCAGAATTTGTGGACAGGGAAACAACGCTCAACTTTTACGTCCATGGCCTTTCATTACAACGGGAAAAGGTGAAAAATGTGGGAATTTGAAACGACTGAAACTCAGGAGGGAGGAAATGTAACAACAGGAATAGTCTGGAAGTCAGGAGAAATGAAACGATTTGATTTGGTTTAATTTATTATTGTCACATGTATTAGTATACAGTGAAAAGCATTTTTTCTTGCGCGCTATCCAGACAAAGCGTATTGTTCATAGAGAAGGAAACTGGAGAGTGCAGAATGTGGTATTACAGTCATTGTCAGGGTGTAGAGGAAGATCAGCTTAATGCAAGGTAATGTCCATTCAAAAGCTGTTCTTGAGTCGGCTCGTACGTGACCTCAGACTTCTGTATCTTTCTCTCGAAGGTAGAAGGTGGAAGAGAGAATGTGTGGGGTGCGTGGGGTCCTTAACTATGCTGGCTGCTTTGCCGAGGCAGCAGGAAGTGTAGACAGAATCAATGGATGGGAGGCTGGTTTGAGTGATGGATTGGGCTACATTCACGACCCTTTGTAGTTTATTGCGGTCTTGGGCAGAGCAGGAGCCATATCAAGCTGTGATACAACTCGAAAGAATGTTTTCTATGGTGCACCTGTAAACCTTGGTGACAGTCGTAGCTGACATGCCAAATTTCCTGAGTCTTCTGAGAAAATGGAGGCGTTGATGGGCTTTCTTCACTATAGTGTCGGCATGGGAGGCCAGGACAGGTTGTTGGTGATCTGGAGACCTAAAAACCTGAACCTCTCGACCCTTTCCACTTCGTTCCCTTTGATGGAGACAGGGGCATGTTCTCCTCGACGCTTTCTGAAGTCAATGACAATCTCCGTTTTGTTGACATTGAGGGAGAGATGACAGAAATGAGAAATGAGAAAATGCTTTGCGGTTCACGGCCTCAGGGTGAGGTACGCACTAAATCAGAAAATGAGTACACCACAGAATGAGGCCATGCGAAGGAATGGCAACATAATTCCAAGTCAGGATGGTGAGTGACTTGGAGGAGAACTTGCAGGTGATGATGTTCCCATGTGTCTACTACCCTTTTCCTTCTGGATGGAAGTGGTCTTGGGTTTCAAAGGTGCTGTCTACCGACCTTTGGTGAATTGCTACTGTGCATCTTTTAGATACACATCGCTGCTACTGAGCATCGGCTGTGGTGGGATTGAATGCTTGTGGATGTGGTGCCAATCAAGCGGGCTGCTTTGTCCTGGATAATGTCAATCTTCTTGAGTGTTGTTGGAGCTGCACCCATCCAGGCGAGGTGGGAATATTCCATCACGCTCCTGACCTGTGCCTTGTAGATGGTGGACAGGCTCTGGGGAGTCAGGAGGTGAGTTATTCGCCGCAGTATTCCTGGCCTCTGACCTGCTCTTGTAGCCATTGTGTTTATGTGCCGAGTCCAATTGAGTATCTGGTCAATGGTAACCGTAAGGATGTTAACAATGGGGGATTCAGTGATGGAAAAACTATTGACTGTCAAGAGGCGATGGTTAGATTTTCTCTTATTGGTGATGGACATTGTCTGGCATTTGTGTGGCGCGAATGTTACTTGCCACTTGTCAGCCCAAAGTCTAATATAAGACTTTCAAAATCTGAAATAGAAACAGAAAATACTGGGTTAGTATCTGTGGAGCGAGAATCAGAACGAACGCTTCCCGCCCAGCTGTCACGTGACAGGCGCAGACATGATGGGTGTCCGCGCCTGCCATGTGGGTGTCCCAGTGGGCTCTATCCGTGCTGTAAAACTCTGTGCCTTTATGACTCTTTTTCGGAGCCAGTCAGCAGAAAGCCATCCCGCCTTTTGCACCTGAAAGAAATCACAATATCTCCTTTTGAACACAATATTTTGGTCAAAACGAAACAAATGAGGGGCTCGTCCGGGATTTGAACCCGGGACCTCTCGCATGTTAACGGGGCGAAATACCCTAAGCGAGAATCATGCCCCTAGACCAACGAGCCTGCACGCTAGTAGCCAGCAAAATAAACATTGTTTAACTTTCTACAAAGCAGTTCTGACACCTCGAGTGAAAGCCGAAATTGTTTAAATAACTCACCGCATCAGCATTTGTGGACTTTAAGCACCAGAAAAATATCCGTCCAATATTGTTACCTCGACTGTTTGCAACTGGGGGCTTTTGTTTATGAAGTACACATGTTACAGTCAATAATTTGAACCCAGCGACTTCAACATGTGACAACTCTGAGTCTGCCTTTGATATTTGATCACTTTTGAAAGGTGTTGTCTGTCAGACAGTTAAAAGATCTGGAACATTTAAAGTACAGATTGATGACATCGTTCACCTGGGAGATCTGCGGGTTTGTGTGAAAGGATCGGGGAGCGATTGGACTTGATGTGATCGTAATATGAGTAAAAACATGTCAAATTTCCCAACAGTGACAATCAGTAACCTCAGTGAGGGAAAACACTCAGACGGGGCTGTATTGTCACGTTCACGATGAGTAAATTTTCTCTGAAGTTTAACCCCATGTGTTGTCCTGACAATGAATCATTGATTATCGACCTGTGCCAGATTTTGTCTGAGGCCCGCGGGAGCCTCATTCACTGTGGCTCTCAGTGCACAGTAATACTCGGGGCTGTCTGTCACCTTCAAATCTTTCATGGGCAAGTGAAAAGTGCTTTGTTTCAGGTTGAGATTCCCGCTGAAGTGTTCAAAACCTGGAGCCATATCGGTAAATTAGCGGCTCTGAGCAGTCAATGAGGAGCTCGGTGTGTATACTGGCGATACCAGAACAGGTAATGTTGTATAGTTAAACTCTGTCCCGAGTAACTGCAGGGTGTTGCTGAATCTTCACCCTCAGCTGCTTCAACTCCTTGTTCTGACTGGGACACTGAGTCACCGTTATTCATGTCTGAAAATAGGGAACAGACACGCAGTGGGTTAGAAGGAGTAACAACAATGGAATAATCCCCTCGAGATGGAAATGGGGAATGAATGTGGTGACTGGCAGAGTTCACGCAGAAGTTCAAAATGACAGACCTGTAATCAGGACAATAACCAGAGTGAGACAAAGTTTCACCCCCATGATTCGAGTTTGAACACCAGAAACAGAGAGACTGATCACTGCCTGAATCAGATCTGCAATTGGAGATGTTGAAACAGTCAGGGGGATGTTATGAGGTCCAAGGTGACTCCATCTCTCCGCCCATCTTTACATCTTCAAACAGGCGCTTCCTTTAGAAAGGGGTTGTGAACTTTCATAAGTGATCAGAGAGCGCTCTCCCGTGGACAGCACAGCCGCATATTGGAAACAGGTACACACAGCAACCTGAAAAGACTGCCACTTATAGAGATCATAAAATCATAGAACCCCTAAAGAACAGAAGGAGGCCATTCGGCCCAGAGAGTCTGTACCGACCACAATTCCACCGAGGCCCTATTCCCGTAACCGCACACATAATCTCCCTGACACTAAGGGTCAATTTAGCCTGGCCAATCCACCGAATCCGCACATCTTTGGACTGTTGGAGGAAACCACAGCACCCGAGGAAGCCCAGCCGACACCGGGAGAACAGATACACACACGGTCACGTGGAAAGACCAACACGAATAAGGATATATAACCATATAGATATATGCCCAGACAGTGACATCAATTCTAACGTCCCTCGTTATAAATCCAGAATTATTCTGCAGATTTCTGACACCTATTAGTTTGCGTTGCTAACCATGATAATGCATGAATACCTCCACCTCCGTGTTCACTGGAAGCCTCGGATACTGCACAGAATCAACACAGAGGCAAGTAAACTAAGTGATAGATTCCCAAACCGATCGACTCAAACATAGAGTCATAAAGACATGGCGGTTTACAGCATGGAAACAGGCCCTCCGGCCCAACTTGTCCATGCCGCCCTTTTTTGTTTAAACCCCTCAGCTAATCCCAATTGCCCGCATTTGGCCCATATCCCTCTATACCCATCGTACCCATATACTATCTAAATGCTTTTTAAAAGATAAACTTGTAACGGCATCTACTAATACTTCTGGCAGCTTGTTCCACGAGACACACGGACAATCACTCAGAAAGATAACCAAGCAGATAGCTGGTGATGGTTTCGTAAAACTCCTCTGAACTTTTTCTAATGCATGAACATATTTCTTAAGATAAGGAGAGAAATAGTGTACACAATATTCGAGATATATCCAATGTCCTCGCCAATGCCCAATTTTCCGGTCTATCCTAGTGTCGTCAGCAGATATAGCATCCATATCTTCACTGCCTTCATCACTGCAGAAATCATCCCACTTTAATGCTTTTTGACAAATTCAGCCAGAATGCATTTGTTCAGATCAAATCGTTTTTCGTCAACTTGCTTGAGTTTAATGCTGAACAACAGAGATGGTTTGTGAGGGTATTTCTCTTAATGGGCGTCCAAGGGTCATGTGATATGGTGCTGCATCACAGCTTGTGAGTAAATGTGGAGATCAGAGAATAAAATGGATAGGACGAACACGGATAGGAAATTGGCTGAGTGCCAGGAAACAACTCATAGCTGTTTTTCGGACTGGAACAAAGTTTGTAGTGAAGGTGCCAGGAACAGGTTATATGACTCTTGATCTTCCCGGCATAGTAATGGCCGAGAGCTTGGGATGGAGGTCAGACTTTCAAAATCTGTGTCTAATGCAAAACATGGAAACATTGCCAACCATCAGAAGACCGAGCAGCACTTCAGAACGAAAAAAAAACTAATTTGTGGAATTGTCCTGCAATTGGGAGATTTAATTGATTGCATGTAAAGTTACATGATTAGTTTTGTTAAGCAGAATGTGAAGAGACAAAGGGAAATGATGAAAACGCTGTGAAAGTGGCGGTAAGACGCCGAGGGACCTGAGTGAATATGTGCACAAATCATTCATGGTGGAAGACAGTTTGAAAGAGCGGAAAATAAAATAGTTAACAGTCTTAGTCTGTTGGGGAAAAGAATACAGAAGCAAGGAAGTTATGCTAAATTTGTTAAAAGCACTGGAAAATAGTCAACTGAAAAATTGCGTCAAATTCTGGGCACCAAACGTAAGGAGAAATGTAAAGTCAATAGGCTGGATGCAGGGGAAAAATACGAGATTAGTTCCAGAGATCAGAAACTTCAGTTGCGAAAATATATTTGTGAGGTTCGGGCTGATTTCCTTGACAGGAAGTTGCTGATGTGATCCCATTGAGGCCTTCAAAATCCTGAGGGGTCTTGACAGAGTAGATAGAGAGGAATTGTTCAATAGCAGGTGGATTTTGTAACAGAGGGCGCGGGTTGAAGTTAATTGGTGAAAGAAGCATGGAGTCATAACGAAAAACATTTTCGGACAGTGGCTGATTCAGACCTGCAATCTGCTGTTTCAGAGTATGGTTCAGGGGGCGCCAATTGATGGTTTCAAAATGGGATTGGATTATTGTCTGGAATTGAACAAAATGCTGGACTGTCGGGTATAGAGTCTTATTGGATGAATTGCTCCTTAAGAGGACCAGCACATACATGATGCTTCAAAATGGCCTTCTTCTCTCCTGTAAATAGTCTATCAGTATGGAAAATGAAGTCAGTGGCAAAGTGGTAATATCACTGGGAGAGGATTTCTGAGGGGAGGCAATTTTCTCAAGGTATATGTTCAAATCTAACTGCAAAAGAACGTGGGTTTTAAAATGCAATTGCAATTTTGAATTTAAACCTCGTTCCGTAATTGCGGCCAATACAAGTAATATAACAGATCCTCTAATGCCCAGCAGAAAAGGAAACCATCCATCATTTCCCAGTTTGGCCCATAGCTGACTCAAGGCCCACACGTGTTTGGCGCTTACATACCTTCTGTGATGATCTAGGAAACCAATGAATTCAGAGTACTCGCGATTGCCAAATTATGCTGGCCTTGCCAGCTGTGTGTACACCCCATGAAAGAATAAGAAACAGCAACGAAAATCAGCATTTCACAACATCTGCTATATCAAAGGATGTCCAGGAGATGGCAGTGAAACCGTGCTCTTTGGCACGACGCGAAACAGAACGTCTCAGTTATTGCTGCAATAGATGCAGTCTTTATTCATCCTAAACTAGACCCAGTTTATGTGACACAAAATCATATTTCTGATTACGTGACAATAATTCTCAATTGATTCTCTACTCAGCAAAATCCCAGTTGTCACTATACCGCACCAAGCCTCATTTGATATTACATTGCTGGAATCTGCAACGTATAAAGAAACCTCGACGATACCTCAATCACTGCTGCACCAGTCCACCTCCCTGTTTATACCGAATAATATCCTGTCTCTAATTATTGTTCTATTTCATGACTCGTTCATTGCTCTAATGTCCCTGTCAAATCTTTTATCAATCTGAAGCCTTAGTTTGAAATTATTGCATCAGCTTTGTCTCAGTTTATATCATACAATGCCCAGATTCAGATTCAACAGTATTTGAACCGATTGAACAGGTGGAGTTTTATTGCGCTAGCTGCTGTGTCCTTTATTAATGCGCCAAACCATACCACTGTTCATTTTACACATTATCCCCTCTCAATTATTGCTTTACTCTGCATTGCCACACTTTATATCACACTAGATTATATCCCTATATTCTAATAGCGTCCATGTGAGATTACATTACACTAGAACCTGTCTCAGTTTAAATTATAGTACACATTGTCTCTGCTTACATTAGAATAAACCTTGACTTTGTTACAGCTGCGTAATTCATTTTTCTGTCTATGTGAGAAAACATCACGCTGGTTAGTACTACGCTATACAAATTCCGGACAAATGTGAGGTAATGCATTTTGGAAAGTCTAATACAGATAGGACATTTACAGTAAATGGCAGAACCCTTAGGAGTATTGATAGGCCAAAGGGATCTGGGTGTACAGGTACACAGGTCACTGAAAGTGGCAAGGCGGGTGGAAAAGGTAGTCAAGAAGGCCTACGGCATGCTTGCCTTCATCGGCCGGTGTATTGAGTTTAAAAATTGGCAAGTCATGTTGACGCTTTATAGAATTTTAGTGAGGCCGCACTTGGAATGTACGGTCAATTCTGGTCGCCACACTACCAGAAGGATGTGGAGGCCCTGTAGAGGGTACAGAAAAGATTTACCAGGATGTTGTCTGGTACGGAGGGCATTAGCTATGAGGAGAGGTTGGAGAAATTTGGTTTGTTCTCACTGGAGCGACGGAGGTTGAGGGGAGACCTGATAGAAGTCTACAAGATTATAAGAGGCATGGACAGAGTGGATAGTCAGAAGCTTTTTCCCAGGGTGGAAGAGTCAATTACTGGGGTGCATAGGTTCATGGTGCGAGGGGCAAGTTTTAAAAGAGATGTACGAGGCAGATTTTGTACACAGAGAGTGGTGGGTGCCTGGAACTCGTTGCCGGGGGAGGTAATGGAAGCCGACACGGTAGTGACTTTTAAGGGGCGCCTAGGAAAGTACATGAATGAGATGGGAATAGAGGGATATGGTCTTCGGAAGCGTAGGGGGTTTTAGTTAAGTCGGGCAGCATGGTCGGTGCAGGCTTGGAGGGCTTGTGCTGTAATTTTTCTTTGTTCTATACCCGCTCTCAGTAATCATTGAACTGGACCCAGTCTGCATTCATATTAGTACAAGTGCTGTATCAATAATTGGTGCACTCGACACTGTCTCTGTATTACTGCACAAAACCCGTTCTTCGTTCATAATACAACAGATCGTATTAGATGGATTGGCTGTGCAAAATTGCCCGTTATTGTCCATAGGGTATGTGGATTCGCCATGGTAAATGTGTGGGGCTAACGGGGACAGGGCAGAGGGGAGGGCCTGGGTGGGATGCAAACTCGGTGAGCCAGATGGTCTTTTTCTGAACTCTAGGGATTCTATAGTTCGATGTCTAAGAATTATCATATCATACCTTGCTTAGACATACGAGTGCTTATTTCTTTTAAATATTCTTTTTTCCGATTACCTCCTTTGGAGAAATGATTTCTTTCAGCAATTTCCCTTCAGCTTTCCAAGTGATAACCTTCAGTCCATCTCTGCCTTCCATGAGTGTATGAAAACACCAGACAGTTCATGATTTCAACTGAAGAACATTTAATATGCAACTATTTATTGACAACCATTCTGCTGTGTGCTCTTGCACACAAAACGATTTCCATAGAACCATAGAACCATAGAAAATTACAGCTCAGAAACAGGCCTTTTGGCCCTTCTTGTCTGTGCCGAACCATTTTTTGCCTAGTCCCACTGACCTGCACTTGGACCATAACCCTCCACACCCCTCTCGTCCATGAACCCGTCCAAGTTTTTCTTCAATGTTAAAAGCATTTACCCCTTTATCCGGCAGCTCATTCCACACTCCCACCACTCTCTGCGTGAAGAAGCGCCACCTAATATTCTCTTTAAACTTTTCTCCTTTCACCCTTAACTCATGCCCTCTGGTTTATTTCTCCCCGAGCCTCAGCGGAAAAAGCCTGCTTGCATTCACTCTATCTATACCCATCAAAATCTTATACACCTCTATCAAATCTCCCCTCAATCTTCTACGCTCCAGGGAATAAAGTCCCAACCTATTCAATCTCTCTCTGTAACTCAGCTTCTCAAGTCCCGGCAACATCCTTGTGAACCTTCTCTGCACTCTTTCAACCTTATTTACATCCTCCCTTTAACTAGGTGACCAAAACTATACACAATACTCCAAATTCGGCCTCACCATGCCTTATATAACCTTACCATAACACTCCAACTTTTTTACTCGATACTCCGATTTATAAAGGCCAATGTACCAAAGGCACTCTTTACGACCCTATCCACCTGTGACGTCACTTTTAGGGAATTCTGTACCTGTATTCCCAGATCCCTGTGTTCAAATACACTCTTCAGAGTCCTACCATTTACCCTGTACGTTCTACTTTGGTTTGTCCTTCCAAAGTGCAATATCTCACACTTGTCTGCGTTAAATTCCATTTGCCATTTTTCAGCCCATTTTTCTAGTTGGTCCAAATCCCTCTGCAAGCTTTGAAAACCTTCCTCACTGTCCACTGCACCTCCAATCTTTGTATCATCAGCAAACTTGCTGATCCAATTTACCACATTATCATCCAGATCATTGATACAGATGACAAACAACAATGGACCCAACACCGATCCCTGTGGCACACCACTAGTCACAGGCCTCCACTCAGAGAAGCAATCCTCCACAACCACTCTCTGGCTTCTTCCATTGAGCCAGTGTCTTATCCAATTTACTACCTCCCCATGTATACCAAGCGACTGAACCTTCCGAACTAAACTCCCATGAGGGACCTTGTCAAAAGCCTTGCTGAAATCCAGGGAGACAACATCCACCGCCTTCCCTTCATCCACTTTCCTGGTAACCTCCTCGAAAAACTCTAATAGATTGGCCAAACATGACGTACCACGCACAAAGCCATGTTGACTCTCCCTAATAAGTCCCTGTCTATCCAGATATTTGTAGATTCTATCCCTTATCACACCTTCCAATAACTTGCCCACCACCGACGTCAAACTTACTGGCCTATAATTTCCCGGATTTCTTTTGGAACCTATTTTAAACAACGGAACAACATGAGCCACCCTCCAATCATCCGGCACCTCCCCCGTAAATACTGACATTTTAAATATGTCTGCCAGGGCCCCTGCAAGTTCAACACTAGCTTCCCTCAAGGTCCGTGGGAATACCCTGTCCGGTCCTGGGGATTTATCCACTCTGATTTGCCTCAAGACAGCGAGCACCTCCTCCCCTTTAATCTGTAAAGGTTCCATTACCTCCCTACCAGTTTGCCCTATTTCCGTAGACTCCATGCCCGTTTCCTCAGTAAATACGGATGCAAAAAAACCATTTAGTATCTCCCCCATCTCTTTTGGTTCCATACACAGTCTACCACTCTGGTTTTCAAGAGGACCAATTTTATCCCTCACTATCCTTTTGATCCTGACATACCTGTAGAAGCTCTTTGGATTTGCCTTCACTCTGTCTGCCAAAGCAACCTCGTGTCTTCTTTTGGCCCTCCTGAATTCCCTCTTAAGTAGCTTCTTGCACTTTTTATACTCCTCGAGCATCTGATCTGTTCCTTGCTGCCTGTACATTTCGTACAACTCTCTCTTCCTCTTAATCAGTGTTACAATCTCCCTCGAGAACCAAGGTTCCTTATTCCTATGTACTTTGCCTTTAATCCTGGCAGGAACATACAAACTCTGCACTCTCAAAATTTCTCCTTTGAAGTCCTCCCACTTTCCATTTACATCCTTACCAGAGAACAGCCTGTGCCAATCCACACTTCCCAGATCCCTTCTCATTTCATCAAAATTGGCCTTTTTCCAGTTCAGAACTTCAACCCGAGGACCAGATCTATCCTTATCCACGATCAGGTTGAAACTAATGGCATTATGATCACTGGATCCAAAGTGTTCCCTCACACTCACATCCATCACCTGCCCTAACTCATTTCCCAATAGGAGATCCAATATCGCATCCTCTCTAGTTGGCACCTCTATATATTGATGTAGAAAATTCTCATGAACACATTTTACAAACTCTACCCCGTCTAAACCTTTAACAGTATGCGAGTCCCAATCTATATGTGGAAAATTAAAATCCCCTACTATCACAGCTTTGTGTTTCTTGCTGTTTCAATCTGACTATTTTGCTGCCAGCATTGACTTATCTGTCTTTAAAAATCTGTTGGAAAATGGATAAATCGCATCTCGAATGACGAGGAGATTACTGGAAATTGATCTTCTTCGTGTCTCACTAAAGTTCCTGATTCTCGACTCAATTATGTGCTGATTTGTGAAAATGATGGCGGAAATGACCGTGGATATATAGCCGACAGGAGATAATTACATCTGTAATTCTCAGACTTCTTATTCCTATTAATGCAAAGGATTGAAACATCTGCTGTTCTCCAGAGATGGAGCAATATTTCTGTTAAACCGTTACATTCGCCAATTCCATGGTAACCATCCTAAATATTTTCTACTGTGTCTAGGTTGTATAATCTCGGTAATACGATGAATCAGGATCAGGTATATTATGAGGGTGGATATAAACAGTGATATTGCCTGGTGAACATAGAAATCATAGAAACCCTACAGTGCAGAAGGAGGCCATTCGGCCCATCGAGTCTGCACCGACCACAATCCCACCCAGGCCCTAACCCCACATATTTACCCGCTAATCCCTCTAACCTACGCATCCCAGGACTCGAAGGGGCAATTTTTAACCTGGCCAATCAACCTAACCCGCACATCTTTGGACTGTGGGAGGAAACCGGAGCACCCGGAGGAAACCCACGCAGACACGAGGAGAATGTGCAAACTCCACACAGACAGTGCCCCGAGCTGGGAATCGAACCCAGGACCCTGGAGCTGTGAAGCAGCAGTGCTAACCACTGTGCTACCGTGCCGCCTGTGGACAGTAGCTGTTCAAGGTGGCAGCTCATCATCACTTTGGCAGGGGCAATTAGGGAAGGGCAACAGATGCCAGTGATGCCCACATCCCATAAATGATTAAACATTATGCAGTAACAACAGAGACAGAATCTAATCTAATATAGACAGATATGCTGGCGCAATGATAACATAAACTGGCCGGGAGAGTCATGTAAACTAATGTATGAGATAGATAGAATATGAGAGACAGAACATGATATAACATTTAAATAAACATTTTTTTCCGTGTGATCATTCTAGAAAAAAGTAAATTGTCCAATAATAACTGGCAGGTGTCAAACGCAGCAAAACCAGATATAGGTTCCACTTCACAACTGATTGGGTAACGGTTTCCGAAAATAATCATAGAGAATTAGAATATTATAATTTGAATGGCCGACCCCGGTGTTTCACTAACAGAGACAGCGAGGCCCGGAGTCAGACTGGGACCTGATATAAGGAGGCAATCTTTTCGAGGGCCTTGCACAGGTTTCCTTGTCATGACGAGTGATGCAGGGATTTGTGTGGCAAACACGGATTGGAAACCGATGACAGCCGCAAGAGTGACTGACTCCACCGGACAAAGAGCTGTTATTCCCAGGGGGTTCAATCATGGCGGACTCCAAAAAATTCTGTTATCTGAGGTAACAATGGTGAATCTGTCAGCGGAACAGAAAATAACATGCTCCTTCTCATTCTTACAAACAGTTCCACATTTCCAGTCAAAATTGGGACATGCGAAGACTGAAAAGACTAAGTATGAAATATCATCGGAGGCAAAACGAATAGTGCAATAACTGTTAAGGATTATTGCACTTTTCCGAAACAAGTTCGATCCAATGCTAATTTGTTCAAAGTGATGGCTTGTAAATAGAATTGAATAATTGAATTTCGGAATGTTTCCTGGCAAATGTCCACCTCCAACCCTCCCATCCCCCTCCCCCCGCCCGCCCCCCACCCGCACCCCCCCCCCCACCCGCCCCACCCGCCCCCCCCCCCCCCCCCCCCACCGCGCACACACACACACACGTGCTGTCAACAAATAAGATTAGCGCAAGACGACAGCTGTATGAATATTGCATCTTATTCAGTCTCAATGAAGGACGGGGGAGACTCAAAAACGATGCTAGGACAATGATGCATAAGAACCATTAAAATGGACCTATTGTCGAAAATCCTTCACATTTTACTCCATGAAGGATATATCTCATTTATTTTCAAAGTTACTGTGAAATCTGATTCGATCACCCTCTGAAGCTGTTCATTCCAGTCCACAACAACTCTTGGGTAAAAGCAAACAATTACATTTCTGTCTCTCTGCTCAATAAAATAAATCTGTGCCCACTGGTTGCTGACCGTCCTCTCAGTTGAAATATCCTCTCTTTAATTACCCCACTCAAAACGTCATGATTTTGAACACGAATAAAAGTGTTCAAAACACTGGCAAGGAGATAGAGAGAGAGAGAGACACCGGGAGAGTTAGGAGAAAGAAAAACGGGGTGCTGACAGATAAAAGCTGAAGAACAAAAAATAAATAGCAGATGGAGTGAAAATGATCAAATGAAAGATAACAGCTATCATTTCGTTTCTTCACGAAACCTGGGAGAGCTCAGTGACTGATCCACTGACCATCCAGTTATGTCCTGGAATGGAAACTCTGAACAGATCACAACAGACTCATTTGTAAATGTCACCACAATGTGATCTGTGTGTCTCTGCCCTGGCTCTGTGGACAGATATAGGCCGCACTGACAGATGTTCTCGTCAGATTGTGGCCCCTGGATTTATTTTCTGCTCAGAAGTGAGATGTGTGGTTTGGAACTGGCAGCAAGAATCAGGAAGTTATATTACCTGAGAATGAAACAAACGGGGCCAGTTTAATGTTATCACCGTGAACAGTCTTCCTGCCTGCGAGGGTGAACTCATTCTGAAAGCTTCAAGAACAGTCACAGAATTGCTGCTGGTCGCAGCATTATATTCACTTCGATTGCCATGTTAATGAATCAAGAAAATGATCATATTTGGGGTTTAGGTAGGTTAATTGAAAGGAAGACGGATTGAAGATTATCGCTGAGAGAAAAGAGGGAAAATTAAAGCAACATTTTTCCCCGCACAGGTGTTCTAAAATAGAAAGTTTAAGTGTGTTAGGTGTTGTGTGAGTGAAATCGAGGAGAGCGTATAAAAGAGTGAACTGGTCTGTTTCCGGCACTGAAGTTTCCTCTGTTGAGATTGTTGTGCTTCATCTTTTCAGTCACAAGTTGCCTTAAGCATGAAAGTTAAACATTTTTTGAACGAGTAGCCAGATCCGGCTCATGGGTACCTGTGTAAGTGAGCTAAAGGAGCATGAGAGAGAGAAGAGAGGTTATCCGATTTAGGTATTGTCTGAGACAGAGAAAGAGAGGAGAGAAGTTCAGTGAGTCATTTGAAAGGTGCAATGCCTTTGCAGTGGAATGGCCAGCTGTATATCACATTCAAGAGCGTCCAGAGCAGTCCATTAACTTTAGGCATTGACTGAGGCAAAGAATGTGCAAGTAAATACTGAACAAATTACCATAAAATGCTTAAAACTAATTGCAATTATTTACATAGGAGTTATGACTGGTACCTCACATTGTTATGGGCATACGCTCCATTTCGGCCTTGTGTGACTGTCTGTCTGGTTTTTGCAAATTGTGTGCGTGGGTTTCCGCCAAGTTTACCGCTTTCCTCCTGCAGTCCAAAGATGTGCAGGTTAGGAGGAGTGGTCATGCTGAATTGTCCCTGAGTATCCATTTGCAGTCCAACGTTGCATACGTTTATTGTATTCCTCAATTTCCTTTGAACAAGAGGATGTTACAAGATTCTTCCCAAGCTTTCAACAAATTATTGCACACAATACGAGAGCAACTAGATATGATGCGCAACACGTAATATTTATTAACAAGATTAAATGCATACTTCCAACCCGTTTCATCCACACGAATACGTTTCATTTCTTAAGTTAGTATCTATTTATTCAAAGTTAATTTATTAGTCACATGTCGGCTTGCATTAGCACTGCAATGAAGCGGCTATGAGAATCCCCCAGTCGCCACACTCTGGCAGCTGTTCGGGTACACTGAGGGAGAATTTGACATTCCCAATGCACCTAACTAGCACAGCTTTGGAATGTGGAAGGAAACCGACACAGACACAGGGAGAACGTACAAACTCCACACATGTAGTGACCAAGCCAGGAATCGAACTCGAGTCCCCAGCACTGTGAGGCAGCAGTGCTAACCACTGCTAACCACTGCGCCATCCAGCGAGCTTGGTCTTCCTCTTTTTCCATCCATCAGACGCATTTTATAGAAAATTAGTAACTGAGGCAGTGCCTGCTATTTTATTCGGACCTAATGTAATGCAACGTGAGGTACGGGTGTACTCAGTAGTGCATGACATACAACCTACCAAAAATAATATCTGAGATGGAACCTAATGTAACATATGTGGACTATTGACTGAGCAACAACAGCTCAGAAATGATTAATTGTAGCATATATCACGGCATGTCTTCATGTAATATAAAGGAAGCGGCATGTAATGTAATGTAAACAGATACAAGGTATATTGCAATAATGATTCAAATGAATCAAATGCAGTATATGAAGAGGCATGGCCTAGTGCATTACTGTATACGACTGCACCAAATGGGTTATTGCAGCGAACATCGTCAAGTACAGTACTAACTGAGACAGGGTTAATTGTAGCCCTTATAGATCAAGGCCCAGTCCGTTAATAAATTAAACTTCAGGTTGCGTTATATAGTGCAGAAAGAAAGATAAAACGAGATATGGTGGCGTACAGACATGACTGAGACAACTCCTGTGCAATAAAAAAAATTACATGGTGAAATGCAGTAATAACAGAAGGAGGGGCAGTGTAATAAAACTAAACTCAATATATAGTGAAATTTAAGCATATACATCGTCGTACCATAGTAAGCAAGAGAACAAAAATGGCCATTAATATGTTCCTCGGAATCATAGCCTAATTCAGTAATAACGAAATGTGATCTAATGCTATGAATCCCGGAGGATGAACTGCAGTGTTGACTGAGGGAGGAGAGAGAGAGAGAGAGAGAGACAGATGGACAAGTGCACTAATATCACTCCATTTATGATGAATGATCTGCTGAGTGTTTCTGGCAGTTCATTTTTCAGATCCCATGCATCCGCAGTATCTTGTTTTTGAGCAAGGAGATATTTGAACAGATTACTAAAAGGACGATCAATACAGGGACAGTTTTATGCATTGATTTAGACGAGGAAAGTGAGATAAGGAGATTTAGGGAGGGAATAACAGAGCTTAGGGCCTGGGCAGATTAACACATCCCAAACTGAAAAATAATTTTGAAGATAAGAATGGAAATTGCAGAAAATATATATATTTAAATTCTATTCAAACATAACTTGTTCTGCGGCCATTTCGTTTTATTTCTCTCTGAAACATGAACAATTAACCATTGGTTAGAAAATTGGCCTGTGGGAGCCCATCTGGCGATATTGCGAGTACAAAATTCGGTCTCATACCGCCAGTGTATCAGTTGAATGCTATTAATAAAATACGACAGGCGAAACAATCTTTATCGCTAAAATCTGCAGCAAATTGACATAGTGCAACACAATCTACAACGAATAAAATGCATCATAACAGAGATTCCTAAATATATTGCAAAGAGCACTGCACTATTGTTCATATTGACCTGTCCCTCAATGCCAGTTTATCACTGAGAAATTGTTATAACGTTCACGCTAAATATTACCCACACAATAGCAGAGTGATTAGGCGTTTCTCACAGCTACTTATAAATATTAGCAAAAAATAAACCGACTGTTTCAAACAAGAATGATTGGTATCGGACAGGCACACCCACATATATCGTGATTGATAATATCTCGACAGGCAACATATTCATGGTCGCATGTTGGATTAACAGAGACAGGCTCTGATGTAATGTAAAGAGACAAATCCTGTGTAATATAAAAAGAGATGGGATCCGACGTAATATAATCAGATCTGTGGTCCACTGTAGGACTAATTGAGAGGACTTGATGTAGCATAAATAGAGAAATGGCTGAGTGTAGCATAACGAGAAAAACGACCGAATGTAGTATAAAGAGAGACAGGGTCCACTGCCGTATCATTAAAGACTGGGTCTGGTACAACATAAATAGAAGTATGGACCAGTGTCATGTAATCAGAGGATTGATTCAGTTAATTAATAACCAATAAAGCAGGGTCTTCTACATACTGGCCCTATTGCCAATGGATAGCGTTTTCTTCCTAATGAGCAAAACATGCTCATTCATAACTTTGAACTTCTGTACTAAATCTCCCATAAACTGCTCAGTTCTAAAGGAAAGAAACGCAGCGTGCAGCTATTCTGAGAGTGCGGCTCACGCATGATGAACGTCAAGCTCCATACGACCTTCTGCCTCGCATGTTTCCCGATGTCATTTTAGGAATTGATGGAACTTTCACATGGATTCTCAGTAATCAATGGCATCGTGTCAGACTAAGATTCAAGGCTAAGAAAAGACTTGCTTCTGACAATTAAATGCATCAGTGAAATATTGGACACAGATCTCAGAGTTTAGACACACTGAGCTCAATGTTATGTCAAAACACAAAACTGTGATCGGTTAACAGTCTTATCCCAGTGGAATCAACATTATTTTTGAGTCAAATGGTAATGTGCTCAATTCCCACAACAGGTACCTGAGCTCATGATACAACCTGTGACAAAGTGCTGAATGTTCAGTTGTTCCATTATTGGATGTGATGATATTTCAGTCCAAGGTGTAGCATACAATATTATTATTAAGCTTGTATTCCAGAAGGTTGAAGTAATGCTCTGCGGGCAAGGGTTCAAATTCCACCCCAGCAACTGGGGAATTTCAATTCAATTAATTGATTAAGCTGAATCAAACATCGTTGTCTAATTAATAACAATCATATTTCGGCAAAGTTCGTCTTCTTCTCTGATGTATTTTAGGAGAGGAAATTTTACTTCTTACTTGTAAGACATATAAAATTGCCAGAAGAAGCAACAAGCCTGAGGGTTTGGAATGTTTTAAAATTCAACAAAAGAAGACACAATGTGCGAGGGGGGAAAGAGAGAATGAAAGTATAATGGCAGGAAGCAGAGAAACTAATTGTACAAGCTTCTCTGAATATCTGAAGAGACAAAGATTAGTTAAGACAAATTAGGTAGCTTCCAGTCAGAATCCAGGGAAATTATAATGGGGAACAAAGAAATGTTGGATGAATAGAACACAAAGTTTGACTCCATCTTCACAAAAGGGGACACAAATATCCTCCCAGAAATGTTAGGGAACCAAGAGCCAGTTGGCATTGAAGAACACCAGTGTTAGTAGCAAAATCATGCTGGGGAAATTAATGGGGTGAAATGCTGATAAATCACTAAGGCCTGAGAATCTACATCCCAGAGTATGAATGGAAATGGCCCTGAAAATATTGGGTGCATTGGTGTCATCCTCTAAAATTCTATACACTCTGGATCAGTTCCTATAGATTAGAGGGTGACAAATGAAATCCCAATATGTACAAAGGAAGGGAGAGTAAAAATGTTGAATTACAGCCTGACTTTAGCATAAGCGAAGATGTTAGAGACTGTTATCAAAGACATGATAGCAAAATATTTGGAAAGCATTAACGGAATTTGATGAAGCCAGCATGGGCTTAAGGAAGATATGTCATTCTTAACAAACCTACTTGCATTTTCTGAGGCTGTAAGTAATAGAATAGTGAGGGGGGCGGGGCGGGGGGTGGCGATGGAGGGAGGGGGGAGGGAACCAGGGTACATAGAACATAGAAACATAGAAAGAAATACAGTACAAACAGGCCCTTCGGCCCACAAGTTGCGCCGGTCATGCCGCTACCTACCTAGGCTTATATATAGGCTTATCTATAACCCTCAACCCTGTTAAGTCCCATGTACTCATCCAGAAGTCTCTTAAAAGACCCTATCGAGTTTGCCTCCACCACCACTGATGGCAGCCGATTCCACTCGCCCACCACCCTCTGAGTGAAAAACCTACCCCTGACATCTCCTCTGTACCTACTCCCCAGCACCTTAAACACGTGTACTCTCGGAGCAGCCATTTCAGTCCTGGAAAAAAGCCTCCGAGAATCCACCCGATCTATACCTCTCAACATCATGTACACCTCTTTCAGGTCACCTCTCAGCCTTCATCTCTCCAAGGAGAAAAGACCGAGCTCCCTCAGCCTATCCTCATAAGGCATGCCAACCAATCCAGGCAACAGCCTTGTAAATCTTCTCTGCACCTTTTCAATCATTTCCACATCCCTCCTGTAATGAGGCGGCTAGAACTGAGCACAGTACTCCAAGTGGGGTCTGACGAGGGTCTTATAAAGCTGCATTATTATCTCCTGACTTCTAAACTCAATCCCTCGATTGATGAAGGCCAGCACACCATACGCCTTCTTAACCACCCCCTCTACCTGCGAGGTCGATTTAAGAGTCCTATGGACCTGGGCCCCAAGGTCTTTTGATCCTCTACACTGCTAAGAGTCGTACACTTGATATTATACTCCTTCATCCCATTCGACATGCCAAAATGGACCACTACACATTTATCCTGTTTGAAGTCCATCTGCCACTTCTCTCCCCAGTCTTGCATCCTATCAATGTCACACTACAGCTTCTGACATGCGTCCAACCTATCCACAACACCACCAACCTTCGTGTCGTCGGCAAACTTACCAACCCATCCCTGCACTTCCTCATCCAGGTCATTTATGAAAATGACAGACAGCAAGGGTCCCAGAACAGATCCCTGAGGCACTCCACTGGTGACCGACCTCCATTCAGAAAATTACCCGTCTACAACCACTCTCTGCCTTCTGCAGGCAAGCCAGTTCTGAATCCACAAGGCAACTGCCCCTTGCATCCCATGCCCTCTCACTTTCTTGAGAAGTCTTGCATGGGGTACCTTATCGAACGCCTTGCTGAAGTCCATGTAAACCACATCTACCGCTTTTCCTTCGTCAATGTGTTTAGTCACATTTTCAACGAACTCCACCAGTCTTGTAAGGCACGATTTGCCTTTGACAAGGCCGTGCTGACTACGTTTGAGCATACGAAATTCCTCTAAATGTTCATAAATCCTGTCCCCCAGGATCTTCTCCATCAACTTACCAACCACTGAGGTTAGACTCACCGGTCGGTAATTTCCTGGGCGATCCCTATTCCCTTCCTTGAATATAGGAGACACATCCGCAATCGTCCAATCCTCCAGAACCTCTCCCGTCTCCATCGACGACGCAAAGATCATCACCAGAGGCTCTGCAATCTCTTCCCTCACCTCCCACAGTAACCTGGGGTACATCCCATCCGGTCCCGGCGACTTATCTATCTTGATGCTATTCAAAATTTCCAACACATCCTCTTTCTTAATGTCCACATACTCAATCTTTTCAGCCCACCTCAGTCCTGTAGTACAACCACCCAGGTCTTTTTCCACCGTGAATACCGAGGTAAAATATTCATTAAGCACCTCTGCTATTTCTTCCGGTTCTGTACAGACTATCTCACCTTTACCTTTTATAATTCCTATTCCATCACATCTCATCCTTTTACTCTTCACATATTTATAGAATGCCTTCGGGTTCTCCTTAATCTTACCTGCCAAGGCCTTCTCGTGACCCCTTCTGGCTCTCCTAATTTCTTTCGTTCCGACAAGCCGTCTACTCATCTAGATCCCTATCATCGCCTAGCGCTCTGAAGCTTTTGTACGCTTTCCTTTTCTTTCTCACTAGGTTCAGCGCAGCTTTCGTGCACCATGGTTCCCGTAACCTACCAACACCTCCCTCTCTCATCAGAACGTTGTCATGCAGAACTCGAGGCAAACATTCCTTGAAAATCTGCCACCTTACTTCAGTACTTTTCCTCGAGAACGCCTCCTTCCAATTTACGCATCTAATCTCCTGCCTGATGGCTTCATATTTCCCCTTACTCCAGATAAACACTTTCCTGGCTTGCCTGATCCTATCTCTTTCCAATGCTTGCGTAAAGGAGATAGAGTAATGATCACTATCCCCAAGATGCTCCCCCACTGAGAGATCCGACATCTGGTACTGGCTCATTAGCCAGTACCAGGTCGAGTACAGCCTCTCCTCTTGTAGGCTTATCCACATGCTGTGTCAGGCAACCCTCCTGAACACATCTAACAAACCCCTCCCCATCCAAACCCCTTACTCTATGGATATTCCAATCGATGTTTGGGAAATTAAAGTCTCCCATCACGACAACCCTGTTATTCCTACATCTCTCCAGGATCTGTTCCCTATCTGCTCCTCAACATCCCTGTTACTATTGGGCGGCCTGTACAAAACACCCAGCAAAGTTATCGACCCCTTCCCGCTCCGAACTTCCACCCACAGAGACTCCGTAGACAATCCCTCCACGGCTTCCACATTCTCTGCAGCTCTGACACTATCCCTGATCAGCAGTGCCACTCCCCACCCCCCTCTTTTGCCTCCCTGTCTGTCCTTTCTGAAACATCTGAAACCCGGCACCTGAAGTATCCAGTCCTGTCCCTGTCCCCAAGTCTCCGTAATGGCCATCACATCACACTTCCAAGCATCGATCCACACTCTCAGCTCATCCACTTTATTCACTACACTCCTGGCATTAAAATAGACATATCTCAAACCTTTGGTTTGAGCTCTCCCCTTCTCCATCACCCGTCTATTCTCCCTCTTACACTGTGTACAATCCTTCTCTATTTGCGCGCTAGCCTCCTCGCTCTCAGTCACCTCATCACGATTCCCTCCCCCCAACCTTTCTAGTTTAAAGTCTCCCCAGTAGCCTTAGCCAACCTTCCTGCCAGGATATTTGTCTCCCTAGGATTCAAGTGCCACCCGTCGTTTTTGTACAGGTCACACCTTCCCCTAAAGAGGTCCCAATGACCCAGGAAACTGAATCCTTGCCCCCCCCGCTCCAGTCCCTCAGCCACACATTCATCCTCCACCTCACCCCATTCCTGCTCTCACTTTCCCCTGGCACAGGCAGCAATCCTGAGATGACAACCTTTGCGTTCCTCCTTCCCAACTGTCTACCTAACTCCCTATATTCTCTTTTCATTACCCCTTCCGTCTTCCTACCTATGTCAGCGTGCATGTACGTGGTGCATTTGCACTTTCAGAAGACATTTGAGACGGTTCCTCGTAAAATATTAGTAGGTCAAATTAAAGCACGTGGGAGCGGGAATAATGTATTGACATTTGTGTAGAATTCGTTGACAGATAAGAAACAGAGAATGGAAATACATGGGTCTTTTTCCGAGTGGCAGTCAGCGACTGGTGGGGTACTTCAGGATCCCAACTTATATTATTTATTAGTCACATGTAGGCTTACGGTAACACTGCAATGAAGTTACTGCGAAAAACCACGAGTCACCACACTCCAGCGCCTGTTCGGGTACACTGAGGGAGAGGTTAGCATGGCCAATGTCCCTGAGCTGCACGTCCTTCGGATGTTGGAGGAAACCGGAGCACGCAGAAGAAATCCACATAAGCACGGGGAGAACGTGCAGACTCCGTACAGAAAATGCCCCAAGCTGGGAATCGAACCCGGTCCCCGACGCTGTGCCACCGTGTGATTTGGATAAGGAAATCAAATGTAAAATGTCCTAAGCGGCTGGCGATACATAACTGTGAGCTATGAGGAAGATGCAGTGACTTGTGAGCTGAGAGGAGGATGCAAGGGTCTTCAATGTGATCTGGACAAGTTGTGTGAATGGGTGAACATGTGGCAGATGCAATACAACGTGGCTAAATGTACAGTAATATGCGTGTGTAAAGCACAAAACAATATATATTTGGAAGTGTGATGTACAAATTGATCTGGGTATCCTTTTACACCAAACAATGAAATCGGAGAGGTATGTACAGCAAGCAATTGGGAAGGCCTTCGTTGCAAGAAGATTTGAGTTCGGAATTAGTGAAGTCTTACTGCAGTAATGCCTGGTCTTCATCAGACCACATCTGGAGTAATGCGTATAGATTTGATCTCCCGACCTAAGAAAGGGTCTCTGGCGAGTGCAGCTGATACACGGATTGGTGGGACTGTCCTATACGGCGAAATTGCTTCGACTGGGCCTGTATTCACTTGACTGATCTGATGAAGGAGCAGCGCTCGGAAAGCTCGTGATTCCAAATAAACATGTTGGACTTTAACCTGGCGTTGCGAGACTTCTTACTGTGCACACCCTAGTGCAACGCAAGCATCTCCACCTCATGTATTCATTCGAGTTTAGAAGGATGAGAGGAGATCTGATTGAAATACGTAAAATTGTGATTGCAACATTCAAAGCATAAAAAATGAGGGCGATGCAGTGGAACAGTGGCTAGCACGGCTGCCTCACAATGCCAGGGACCTGGGGTCGATTGCCAACTTGGGTCACTGTCTGTGCAGAGACTGCACATTCTCCCATTATCTGCGTGGGTTTCCTTCAGGTGCTCCTTTTTCCTCCCACAGTCCGAAAGACGTGCTGATTCGGTGCATTGGCCATGCTAAATTTTCCCTCAGCGTACCTGAACAGGCGCTGGAGTGTGGCCATAGGGCCTTCTCACAGTAACTTCATTGCAGTGTAGTCTACTTGTGACATTGATAATCAATGAACTTATGAATAATTAAATGAATTCTAACAGGGCTGGGCAGGCGAGATGAAGGAAGGACGTTTTCGCTGGTTAGGTAGTATCAAACCAGGGATGCAGTCTCAAGACATAGGGTAGCCAAGTTAGGACAGAAATGAGGAAATATTTCTTCACTTCAGAGACTAGTGAACATACGGAGTGCTCGAGCACTGAAGGCTTCGGATGTCATGCCACTGAATAGATTCAAGAAATAAATTGATTTGTGATTAGATTTTAATGGTATCGGGGGTGTGAGCAGAATCCAATAATGTGGCCTTGAAATAGGAAATTAATCAATGATCATGAAGACTGGTGGATCAGGCTCGAATGGCCTCCTCCGGCTCCTAATTTCTATGTCACTAATGTTCAGTCAATGTTCTGAGGACCTGAGTTCAAATCCCGCCAGAGCAGATGGTGGAACTTGAAATCAATAAAAAATAGCTGGAATTAAGAATCTATTGATGACAGTGAGACCATTGTTGATAGTTGTAAAAACCCATCTTGTTTCCTAATGTCCCTTTAGGGAACGGAATCTGCCGTTCTTACCTTGTTTGACCTACATGTGACTCCAGAGTCACAGCAATGTGGTTGACTCTCAACTGCCCTCCAAGGGCAACTAGAGATGGGCAACAAATGCTGGCCAGCCAGTAATGTGCAAGGCCCACGAATCAATAAAAAAACCTATGTTTAGCCTGTTTGTCCTACATGTGACTCCAGTTCCACAGTGATGAAGCTGACCCTTACGTGCCTCTGAAATTGACAAAACAGCCATTCAGGTGTTTCAAAGTTGCTGCAGAAAGTCAAACATAAATAAAACCGACCAGAGGGCAATTATTACAAAAAGGTAGTTCACAACCGCCTTCTCAGTATGGGCAATTAATGCTGACTTTGTCAGTGATGCCCATATCCAGAGAATGAATAGAACAGTGCAAACTACTGCGAATTCCGGAAATCTAAAAGTAATACAACAAAAAAGGCAGGTCAGTGGGCATTAGCAGTGGGTGAAACAGATTCTCATTTCAGGCCGATGACAGAATGTAAAATCTCATTGATAAAATTCGATACAACAGGACTGTTCTGCCCAGTATCCTGGCCACTCATTCTTCAACTAAAATCACAAAATTACTGTTCATTTATCACATCTCGCTTAGTGGGAGCTTGTTGTGCACCAAATCCTTGTTGTATGTCCAACATTACAGCAGTGAATAACTTCAGCGAAAATATATCAGTGAGTTGTAAATGGTTTGGGACGACCTAACGTCAGGTAAAGCGTTATGAAAATGCAAGGCCTTTCCAAATGTTAATATTATAAAATGCAAGAATTGATATGTTAAAAGCTCTGAGATTAATGCGATTATCGTCACTCCTCTGCCTGATGTTTTAACGTGTCTAGTTTTAATAGATTAAATCATCAATCAAATTGACATTCAGTGGAATACCAGTCTTTTCAAACATGTTTTATTTATTCTGACATCAGAACTTTCAGAACAAATTCTTGATTAGAGGGTATTTTTTTATTTGAATTAAATAGCGTCTGGTCTAATGGGTATTCACGAAGTTTCTATTGATTTTGAACCTGCTGTCAATATACTTAAAATAAACCGCTATTTTGAATTGAAACTAATGAATAAATGACGGTTTATCTGGTTTTGCTGCCATGAACATCTCATTGTAACCAGTGAGGTGTTTATGGAAATAAAAACAGAAATAGAAATCCCAGATTAGATTTATTGATTGACAAAAACGCAACAAATATTTCCCCATCAACACAGCACAGAAATAGAGACAAACATGCAAATCAATCATTGGATTCCAGTTGTGATTGTTTTTTGGGCATATGTTTTCATCAGTTATATGCACAAACCAAGCTATGATTATCAATGTTCAAAATTAGGAAAGATTCCCTCTAATCACAAAATAAAAGGACGCGGCGATTTAATGTGCTTTATCTCTCTTTGTCTTTCTCCTCTCTGATTCTGTGTCTTGTTTTGTCTCTCCACGATGGGTCATTGTCTTTACTCAACAACATCAAGTCAAACTCCAGCAAATGTATTCTCTCAGGTCTATTTTCAGGCCTCTAACTAAATGGATTTAATTCAATCTATAGAGAGAGCTTTTCTCCAATATGTATCTTGATCATTCCCTGTACCTAACCCTTTCTGTCCCAGCGTCCAATTGTTTCAATGGACAGTGTAGAGAGGTTTTTACTGTTTCTAAACAGTCTTCATTTGCTGGAAATGCTTGATTGAGATAGTGTGGATGGAGTTTCACTTTTTATCGATCCCGTGCTACACCTGCTTGGGAGTGTTTAATGTTGCACTGTGGAGGGAGCTTTACATTCGGTGCCTAAACACATGCTACACCTGGAATGTTTGATGGGACACTCGGCCCTGTCTCGATATTGCACTCATCTGTGACCTGTCTCTGCTGATGTTAAATTAACTAATCCCTATTTCGGTTTATATGAAAGAAGATTTTGTCTCTGTTCACATTACACTGGACGTACTTTCTGTTTATAATAAACTAGATGCTCTCTCTGTTTATATTACACATCACCATGTCTCTGTTCATATTGAGATCGACAATGACTCTGCTTTTATTAATGTAGACCTGTCTCTGTACTAAACTGGATGCACTTGACCATGTCCATGTTCATTTTATATTGGGCACGGACTCAGTTATTACTGCACTAGACAATGCGCAATAATGTGAAAAGTGGCTATGGGAACATGATTCTCTGCATCCTCCTACAGATACAACTCTGACGGATGGAGACAAGTCTTGGGAACTGGAAAAGAAGAAGTGATATTTGAAAGCTCATTCTGCTGATGCATTGAAAATAGATATCAAACCCTGCGCAGCATACACTGTCGATCCAATATTTTCCGTTTCAAGATCCTGCTGAATACAGATGTTTATAGCCCAGCATATTTATGCATTATATTATATCTCTACCTCACAGAACCGTTGAGTAATGTTCATGTAGCCATAGTTCAGACAGAGGAATACTATAGTGCAGTAATAACAGTGACCTGGTCTCGCGAATTATAGACAGAGTCAGGATCAAATGTCATATAACCAGGGATTGGGTCTAGTGCATCATAAACTAAGCTCTGGTCAAGCGGAGTATTAATAGAGACAGGATCTATTTTAATATAAACAGAGGCCTGATGCAGTGAAATAGAAATGAGGTCGTGCCGAGTGCCTTGTAGGAAGTTAAAGGCGAAATACTGGCCTTACCAGAGACACCCACATCCCATGAAATAAATATTTTAAAAATATGAATGACATCAACGAATACAAGAAAAACTGAGATGGTGTCGAGTGCAATTTAACCGAATGCAGTTACTTGCGCGATATAAACTGAGACATATCGTGTCAATTACTGATACAGGCCTGAACCGATATTAACGGAGGCAGAGCTTAGCGCATTACCAGTAATTACTGATACAGAATCTGGACTGACATAAACTGAGACAGAGTCCAGTGTGTTAATGATCATTACTGATGCAGTACCTAGACTGATAAAAACTGAGACAGGATTTAGTGTGTTATTAATGACTAGAGATACGATATTTAGACTGATATAAACTCAGAAAGAGTCTAGCGCATTGGGAATAATTACTAATATGTGATCTAGACTGGTAGACACTGAGATATGGACAATGCAGCAAATTAGAATGATCACATGATGCAATAATAACAGAGGCAGGGCACGGTGTTGAGTAAACAAATACATGCACTTGTGCAGCATTAACTAAAACAGGGTCGAGTTTATTAGATCTAATGAACCATTAGAGTAATGACAGTGACCGAAACTTGTGTAACGCAAGACGGATGTTGCTCCAGTATAGGAGTCACAGATAAAGGTTCTGTTGCAGTAGGAATTGAGACACAGTCTCTTCCCAGATTAAAGATTTAAAGCTTATTTATTAGTGTCATAAGTCGGCTTTCATTCACACTGCAATGAAGTTACTGTGAAGAACCCCGAGTGGTCACACTCCGGTGCCTGTTTGAGTACACCGAGGGAGAATTTAACATGGCCAAAATGCACCAAACCAGCACCTCTTTCGGACGGTGAGTGGAAACCGGAGCACCCGGAGAAAACTCACGCAGACATAAGGAAAACGTGCCGACTCCACACAGACAGTCACCCATGTTGGGAATTGAACCCGGGTCCCTGGCACTGTGCCACCGTGCCGCCCTGATTAACTGAAACATATTTCAGCACAGTCATAATTCAGAAACCATCGTGTAAACAGGCTTTGGCTTCACTTATGAACAACTGATAATGAGCCGAGTAGAGAACTAACAGAGACAGGACATGCTGTAATGAGGCTGGGACATGGCCTGTTGAAATACAAACAGACGTGGGGGCTAGTTGAACGTTCCAGAGATATGACCTGTTCAAAATCATTTAATGAGGTTTTGCTGTCACTGGTAACGTAGGATTTGTTGCCACTTCTATTTTTTCCTTTGGGAATGTGCTGGTGAGCCCTCTTCTTAAATCGTTGCATTCCATATGAGTAAGTACACATACAGTGCTGATGGGAAGGGAGTTGCAAGATTTTCATCCATTGACACTGAAAAAATAGTGATATAGATCCCAGTCAAGACGGTGTGGGGGTTTCATGGGCATTTGCAGGGAATTGTATTCTCCTGCATCTGCTGCCCTTGCCATTTTAGTGTCAGAGTTAATGTGTTTGGAAGTTGCTACCAAAGGATTATGTTGCTGCTATACAAGTTGTATATGGTTCACACGGCTAGAGTTGTACATCTGTGATGCAGAAAGTGAATGTTTAAAGTGGTTGGTGGGGTGTTCTTCCAGCCGCCTGCTTTTTGCTGGGTGGTTTCGAGCTTTTTGGGTGTTGCTTCAGTACCACACGCCAGGCAAGTGGAGAATATTCAATCACAATCCTGACTTTTGCCTTTTTATGATGGATAGGGTTTGGGAAGTCAGGGGGTGAGTTACTCCACGCACAATTCCCAGCCTCTGACCTGTTTTTGTCGCAATATTATTGACATGGCTGTCCCAGTTCAATTTTCCATCAATGGCAATTCCCAGAATGATGATAGTGGGGTTTCAGCTGTAGTCATTCAATTAATGGCAAGCGGAGATGATTGTAATCTCTCTTACTTGAAAGGGTCATTGCCTGTCACCTCGGTGGCGTGAATGTCACATGCCACTTCACAGCCAAAGCCTGAATGTTTTCTAAGTCTTTCTGCTTACGGACACGGACTGCCTCAGTATCTGAGAAGTTGTAAATGTGCTGAACATCGTGCAATCATCAGTGAACATCCCACTTCCGAGCTTGTATTGAAGCGTGAATATTAGGCCGAGGGCACTATCCTGAGGAGTTCCTTCAGCAAATACCCTGTGACTGAGATGATTGGCTTTCAACAGCCACAGCCATCTTACTCTGTGCTCGGTTTGACTGAAGCCAGTGGAATGTTTTTTTCCCCGGATCCCCATTGACTGCAGCTTTGCTCGGGCTTCTTGATGCCACAATCGGTCAAGTGCTGTGTTGATGTCGAGGGCCGGCACTCTCAGCTCACCTCATTCAAGCAGCTATTTCCACTAGATTTGGACTAAGCTTAAATGATTTCTGGAACTGAGTGCTCCGAGTGGGACCCAAACAGAGCATCATTGAGCAGATTACTATTATTTGTAGTTGTAGCAGTATTGATATTATTATATTATTTTTTTTTTAGATGATCCTTCATACTTACCATTACGTTGATCGAGTGAGGACGCATTGGGCGATAATTGGTCGGGTTGGGTTTGTCCTGCCTTCAGAAACAGGTCACGTCTGCCAATTTTCACACTGTTGTGTATGTGACCGTGATGTAGCTGTACTTGAATAGATTGGCTAAGGCTCAGCTAGCTCCAGAGCACAAACCGTTATTATTATTGCTGAAATATTGTCAGGATCCATAATCTTTGCAGTATCCAATGCTTTCAGCACAAGGTTAGGCCACAGATCAATCATGATCATATTGCATGGCGGAGCGGGCTCCAGGGGCTGAATGGTCTACTCCTGTTCCTATCCTCAATGTTATAGAAACATCGAAACATAGAAAACTACAGCACAAAACAGGCCCTTCAGCCCCACAAGTTGTACCGAACATATCCCTATCTTTTAGGCCTACCTGTAACCCTCCATCCTATTAAGTCCTATGTACACATCCAGGAGTCTCTTAAAAGACCCTATTGAGTTTGCCTCCACCACCACTGACGGCAGCCGATTCCAGTCGCCCACCACCCTCTGTGTGAAAAACTTACCCCTAACATTTCCCCTGTACCTACCCCCCAGCACCTTAAACCTGTGTCCTCTCGTAGCATGTTGAATGAATTGACCTCCTTGGAGACTGGCATCTGTGATGTTCGGGGCATCAGGGGAAGGCAGAGATGGAACATCTTCTGCCTGAACATAGGAGCAATTGTTTCAGTCTTGTTTCTTTTCCTTTTCGTTTGAGGCTCCTGCTGCAGTTACTTGTTTAAATGTCCATCACCATTCAGGACTGCATGTGGCAGAACTGCAAAGTTAGGGTCCAGTGTAGTATTTATTGAGGCAGTGCCTTCTTCATGTAATGTAAACCATCAAGGTGCCAATTCCATCTGCTGGCAAAATTCTGCAATTACAGTTACTGTAAATATATCGCTGTCAGGTATGATTTATGACAGTAATATACAAAGAATTCACATTCATAAATATAAGACCACATCCCCTTCTGCAGAAAGTGCCCAAATTTAAGGTGCAACGAATTATAGATTAGATGTACATTGCTGAATAATACAGGTTAAGTTGTGTCCCGCAGGAATCTGTCTTGAGGTCTCAATTATTTACAATATTCATAATGGCTTAGATAATGCCACAAAAAGTCAAATAATCCAAATGAGAGATCAGGGTAGTTTTTAGAAGGCACAAAATTAAATTTAGTGGATGCTCAGCGAGATTTGGGACTTCAAGTGCATAGCTTTTTAAAATGCCACGAACTGATGCAGAAAATCGTCAAGTAGGTCACCGGAATTTTGGCCTTTGTATCTACAGGACTGGAGTATAGCGATGCAGATGTTATGCTGCAATTATGCAAAATCCTGGTCAGAGCCCACCTGGAGAACTGTGCACAGGTTTGGGCACCACACCTTTGGAAAGATTTTGGCTTTGGAAGGAGTTGAACGCAGGTTCACAAGAATTATATCTGGCCTTCAGGGGTTACGTTGCGAGGGGAAATTAGACAAATTGGGACTTTTTCTCTCGAATTCAGAAGGTTGAGGGGTGTTCTGACAAAAATCTACAAAATATTTACGGCGTAGGATAGGGCGGATATTTTTTTTTTCCACCAGTTGAAGGCTCTAGAATAAAGGGCCATAATCTTTAAAAAAAACAGGGCCAAGTCGTTCAGGAGAGTTGATAGAAAGTATTTCTACACCCAGAGAGTGGTGGACTTAAGGAACTCTCTTCCGCAAAGGCCAGTGGGTGCTGGTTCAATTATTAAATTTATGTCTGAGATCGATTTTTTTATTGAACAGGGATATCAAGGGATATGGGACAAGGGCAGGTACATAGAGTTTGGCGACAGATCAGCGATGATCTTATGAATGGGGGGCGAGTTCGAGAAGGTGAATGACTTGCGTCTGCTTTTTGTATTCATTCTTGGGACATGGGCGTCGCTGACTGGTCAGCATTTATTCCCCAGAGCAAGTTGCCCTTGAGAAGGTGATGGTGAGTTGCCTTCTTGAATCGCTGCAGTACATGTTCTGTGGGTAGATCCACAATGCCGTTAGGGAGGAAATTTAAGGATTTTGACTCAGAGATTGTGAAGGAACGGCGACATATTTCCAAGTCAGGATGGTGAGTGGCTTGGAGGGGAACTTCTGCTCCTCTGTTCCTATGTTGCCAGGTCAGCATCAAAGCATAGTGCCTCAATCCATGGTAATGTATATTTGTTCATTTTGGTTAGAAGGAGGAATGCTGACCAGGGCGCTGTTGGAGACAATGGGACCTTTAATGTTCAGTTCAGCAAACATGGTGCTGGGGAAAATGTATTTGTTCTTCATTCCATCTGAAAGATAGTTGGGGTAATTGTCCCTTAAGCCCCCCAGGAAGCAAAGATGGAGTCTTACGTTGAAGGAAAATGTGTGTGTGTGTGTGTGTGTGTGTGTGTGTGTGTGTGTGTGTGTGTGTGTGTGTGTGTGTGCGTTTTCTGAAAAACGTCATGTTGTTTACAAATCAATTTCACAATGATAACCGGCGTCCTTCCATTTAAAATAAAAAATAGACGCAGAGTAAACACATCAATTTCAGAATGGTTTCTTTTTCATATGTCACCTTTGTTGATGACTGAGAAGGACAAATTTTGAGAGGTTGGCTCTGTTACAAGTGCTGCCCATGAAACTACCAATTGTGGTTTAATGTTGTCGTTTTCTGTGTCATGAATGAGACTGAGGAGTTTTGATGGAGAGCGACCTTTTCCCAAATATGGTAGTCCCTACTCTGCTACCGGTGTTGAATGTCTTGATGAGATTGACGAAGGTAAAGATAAGTACATAGGGCATATAAAGCAGATATTTTCCAGAGTCAATCTTCCATTAAAAACACAACCTTCTGCTTCAGGATAATCCGGATCTTCAAACAGATGAATGGTTTCAGATGTGTCACTGACAATGATAGATATATATCTGTCGTTGTTGCAGTGTCCTCTGGTGGCTTTTTTCCCGGTAGTGTTGTGCTTTTGAATCATGCATCCCCTGTGGAGCTCATCCTATCTTCCATCAAGAAAGAGAAGATCATAAATGTTCATAAAGTTGGTATTTATTTTCACCAATTGCCATCCATTCACAAAGTTGCATAATTTTGTTCACCAGTTATCAACCATTCATAAACATTAATATATTTGTGTTTTAATTCAAGAGATGTGGTCGTTCCTGGCTAGGTCAGCATTTGTTGCCGATCCCTAATTGCCTTTAGTAAACTGGTGGTGAGGAGCCTTCTTGAATTGCTGCGAAGCCTCTGGTGTATGTACTCACACAGTGCTGTTACAGAGGGTGTTCCAGGATTACAATCGAGCGACAGTGAAGGAAAGGCGATATTTTTCCAAGTCAGTTATATAACTGACTTGGAGCGGAATTTACAGGTGATATTCCCAGGTAACTCTTACCCCTGTTCTTCCAAATGGTCATGATGTGGAGATGCCGGCGTTGGACTGGGGTAAACACAGTAAGAAGTTTAACAACACCAGGTTAAAGCCCAACAGGTTTATTTGGTAGCAAAAGCCACACAAGCTTTCGGAGCTCCAAATGGTAACAGTCGTGTGGTTGGAAGGTGATGCCGAAGGAGTCTTGGTGAATTCCTGAAGTGGAACTTGTGGATGGTGTATAATGCTGCTGTTGTTTGTCGGTGGTGGAGGGAGTGAGCATTTGCAAATGCTATGTTAGTCAAGCCGGCTGCTCTGTCCTGAATGCTATGAAGCTTCGTGAATGTTGTTTGAGCTGCACTCATTCAAGCAAGTGGAGAGAAGCCTATTACATCCTGAGTTGTTGTTTGTAGGTGGTGGACAGGTTTGGGGAGTCATGAGGTGGGTTACTCACAGCAAGCTGACCTGATATTCCAGCCGGAGCATTTATATACCTAGTCAATTCAGCGATTAGCCAATGGTAGCCCCGACGATTACTATAGTGGGTGATTCAGTCTCGTAATATCATTGAGTGACAAGCGGCAATGGGTAAATTCTCTCTTTTTGGAGATCGTCATTGCCTGGCGCTAATATTACTAATAATCTCCAAACCACAAAAATAAATAAATATTTCACAAATTATTTTCAGCATTTTATTTGGTACAAATATAATTGCAGTTTATTTCGTGTAATTTATTGGGATTCAAATTTATTGAGGTCACGTTGGCCTTTCTGTCACCAAAGAATCCAATCTGTCCCAGAATTCAGCGGGAAATTGAATTAAGTCAGACCGAGGAGAAGGAGCAACTACCCAGCAGCCTCTACGCTTAATTGACAAGTAATCACCTCATCAAACACCTCATCACACATAAATCCCTGATACATAACTGGAGTGTGTAACCACTTTTAAAGTGAATATATAACTGAAGGTATGTGTATTTAATGTAATATATAATGTATGATATTTAATGTGAAGTTATAAAATCTTAAAATCCAGTTTGATTATTGATATAACAAAGAATCTACAGTGCAGAAGGAGACCATTGAGGCCATCGAATCTGCACCGACCTCAATCCTACCCAGGCCCTATTCCCGTGACCCCTCATATTAACCCTACTAATACCCCTGACACAAGGGTTAATTCAGCATGGCCAATCAAACTGACCTGCACATGTTCGGACTGCAGGAGGAAACCAGAGTACCCGGAGGAAATCCACGCAGACACGGAGAGAAACTACAAACTCCACACAGACAGTGACCCGAGGACGAAATTGAACCCGGGTTCCTGGCGTTGTGAGGCAGCAGGGCTAACCACTATGACACCGTGCCGCCCTTGCATACTTACACAGTACTGGAAAGTAATTTACCTCTCGAAGCTGTCCAGTGAGTTTCACAGTATTTCAATTGCCTCATTAATTTGTTTAGCCTGTTACCTTCACTAATTTGGGTGAAGATATGTTGAGTGATTTGTTGCACGAGAAAGGGCCACATGTTCCAAATATTACAATCCTCCCCCGTCAACCTAATCCCTCTTTCCATCTTGGATTTGAAGATTTTGAAGACATCTGGTTGGCAGATGGTAACTAGTGGCCTGCCGCAGGGATCGGTACTGGAGCCTCAACTATTTACCATTTATATAGACGATCTGGAGGAGGGGACTGAGTGTAGGGTAACAAAGTTTGCAGACGACACAAAGATAAGTTCAAAAGTGAATCGTCTGGAGGGCGTAGAAGGTCTGCAGAGAGATTTGGACAGGCTGAGTGAGTGGGCGAGGATCTGGCAGATGGAGTATAACGTTAACAAATGGGAGGTTATTCACTTTGGAAGAAATAATAGCAAATTGGATTATTATCTAAATGGAAAGAAATTACAACATGCTGCTGTGCAGAGGGACCTGGGGGGTCCTTGTGCATGAGACGCAAAAACCCAGTCTGCAGGTGCAACAGGTGATCAAGAAGGCAAATGGGATGTTGGCCTATATCGCAAGGGGAATAGAATATAAAAACAGAGATGTCTTGCTGCATCTGTACAGGGCATTGGTGAGGCCGCAATTGGAATACTGTGTGCAGTATTGGTCCCCTTATCTGCGGAAGGATATATTGGCCTTGGAGGGAGTGCAGAGAAGGTTCACCACGTTGATACCAGAGATGAGGGGTGTTGATTATGAGGAGAGACTCAGCAGGTTGGGTTTGTATTCGTTCGAATTTAGAAGGCTGAGGGGGGATCTTATAGAGACCTATAAGATAATGAAGGGGCTGGATAGGGTAGAGGTGGAGAGATTCTTTCCACTTAGAAAGGAAACTAGAATTAGAGGGCACAGCCTCAAAATAAAGGGGGGTCAGTTTAGGACAGAGTTGAGGAGGAACTTCTTCTCTCAGAGGGTGGTGAATCTCTGGAATTCTCTGCCCACTGAAGTGGCGGAGGCTACCTCGTTGAATATGTTTGAATCACGGATAGATGGATTCCTGATCGGTAAGGTACTTAGGGGTTATAGGGATCAGGAGGTTAAGTGGAACTGATCCACTTCAGGTCAGCCATGATCTTATTGAATGGCGGGGCAGGTTCGAGGGGCTAGATGGCCTACTCCTCCTCCTATTTCTTATGTTCTTATGTTCTTATCAGTGAGGCTTCACTTGGAATGTTGTGTACAGTTCTGGTCACCCTATGATAGAACGGATATCATTAAACTAGAAAGAGTACAGAAAATATTTACTAAAATGCTGCGAGGGCTTGATGATTTGAGTTATAAGGAGAGGCTGGATACACTGGGACTTTTTCTCCGGAGCGTAGGAGGCTTGGCGGGATCTTATGGATGTCTATAAAACAATGAGGTGCATAGTTCAGCTAGATAATCAATATATTTTCCCAAAGGTTGAGGAGCCTAAAACGAGAAGGCATAGATTTAAGATGAGAGTGGAGAGATGCAAAATGGTTCAGAGGGGATATTGTTTCACACAGAGGGTGGCGGGTGTCTGGAATAGGCTGCCAGAGGTAGTAGAGGCGGGTACAATTCTGTCTTTTTAAAAGGTTTTAGACAGTTACATGGGTAGGATGGGTACAGAGGGATATGGGCCAAACTCGTGAAATTGGGTCAAGCTTAGTGGTTAATAAAAAGGGCGGCATGGACAAGTTGGGCCGAAATGCTTGTGTCCATGCTGTCAACCTCTAAGTCTATGACTCTATTCACCATCAGGAAACGGAACAAAAATCAGACTGCTCTTAGTTCATTCGTTCCCGATAGCTCGGGGATTGAATTCACCGAGAAAATCTGGAAGGACTAAAGGTTGTAGCACAGCGTAAAGGTCAAGCACAGCATTAAAGCAAATGTTAAAGCATACAAAGCGGCAAAGATTAGTGAGAAGCCAGAGGATTGGAACGCATTGAAAAGCGAGCAGAGGACCAGTAAAAACGCAATAAGGGGGGAGAAGATGAAATATAAGTGAAAGCTAGCTAGTAATATAAAATAAGACAGAGAGAGTTTTATTTCAATATTAAAAAAGATAAGAAAGACGCAGAAACTGCCATTGGACCACTGGAAAATTAGCCTGGAGAAGTAATAATAGGAAACAAAGCAATGGCAGAGGAACTGAATATTACTTTGCATCAGTCTTCACGGTGAAAGACACCAGTGGAATGCCAGAGCTCCAGGAGAGTCAGGGGGCACAGTGGCCATCACTAAGGAGAAGATTCTGGGGAAATGGAAAGATGACAAATCACCTGGACCGGAAGGACTACACCCCAGGGTTCTAAAAGAGATAGCTGAGGAAATTGTGGCGGCATTGGTGGTGATCTTTCAGAAATCACTGGAGGCAGGGAATGTACCAGAGGACTGGAAAGTAGCGAATGCAACACCACTGTTTAAGAAGGGAGGGAGGCTGCAGACGGGAAATTATAGACCGGTTAGCCTGACTTCGGTCACTAGCAAGACTTTAAATTCCATTATTAAAGATGAGATCGCAAAGTACATGGAAGTGCATGATAAAGTAGTACTGAGTCAGCACAGCTTTGTCAAGGGGAGGTAATATCTGACAAATCTGTTAGAGTCCTTTGAGGAGGTAACAAGGAATTTAGATAAATGAGAGCCAGTGGACATGATTTATTTAGATTTCCAGAAGGCCTTTGACAAGGTGCCGTATAGGAGACTGTTAAATACTTTAAGTGCACAAGGTGTTAAGGGTAAGATCCTGGCATGGATAGAGGATTGGTTGACTGGCAGAAGGCAGAGAGAGGGGATAAAGGGGGTCTTTCTCAAGATGGCAGCCGGTGACTAGTGGTGTGCCTCAGGAGTCAGTGCTGGTACCACAACTTTTCACAGTATGCATTCACGATTTGGAGGAAGGAACTGAAGGCACTGTTGCTAAGTTTGCAGATGATACAAAGATATGCAGAGGGACAGGTAGTACTGAGGAAGCAGGGGGGCTGCAGAAGGACTTGGACAGGTTAGGAGAGTGGGCAAAGATGTGGCAGCTGGAATACAATTTGGAAAAGTGTGAAGCTATGCACATTGGAAGGAGGAATGGAGGCATAGACTATTTTCTAAATGGGAAAATGCTGATAAAATCAAAAACAAGAAGGGACTTGGGAGTCATTGTTCAAGATTCTATTAAGGTTAAAGTTCAGGTTTAGGAAGGCAAATGCAATGTTAGCATTCATTTCGAGAGGGCTAGAATACAAGAGCAGGTATGTACCTCTGAGGCTGTATAAGTCTCTGGTCAGACCCCATTTGGAGTATTGTGAGCAGTTTTGGGCCCCATATCTAAGGAAGGATGTGCTGGCCATGGAAAGGGTCCAGTGGAGTTTCACAAGAATGATTCCTGGAATGAAGCGCTTGCTGTATGAGGAACGGTTGAGTCCTCTGGATCTGTACTCGTTGGAGTTTTGAAAGATGAGGGGAGATCTTATTGAATCTTTCAGTATACTGCGCGGCCTGGATAGAGTGGGCGTGGAAAGGATGTTTCCACTCGTAGGAAAAACCAGAACCAGAGGGCACAACCTCAGACTAAAGGGACGATCATTTAAAACAGAGCTGAGGAGGAATTTCTTCAGCCAGAGTGTGGTGGATCTGTGGATCTCTTGACGTAGAAGGTTGGAGGCCAGGTCATTGGGTGTTTTTAAGACAGAGATAGATGGTTTTGTGATTAATAAGAGGATCAGTGGTTCTGGGGAAAAGGCAAGAGAATATGGATGAGAAAAATATCAGCCATCATTGAATGGCGGGAGCAGGCTCGATGGACCGAGTGGCCTCATTCTGCTCCTATTTCTTATGTCTTATGGACTTATGGTCTTATACAATGACACACTTGGAATAAAGGACCTGCTTCGATTTTTGAAGTAGTAAATCACAAATATGCGAATGTAGAACAGCAAATGTTAGGACCAGCTATCGTCCCATCCATCCGTCCACTCTCTGATTTCTCAAGCAAAACATTCAGGCATCCAACTATTGTTCATCCCTGCATCAACGCAAGTATTCCTTTATTGCTGGGTAGATGGTGGCGTAATATTAATGCCAGTGTACCAGTAATCCAGAAGCCCAGGCCAATGATGTGGAGACACGAGATTAAATCCGACCCTGGCAGCTGGTGGAATTTGAATTCAATCAATAAATCTGGAATACATACTGACAGCGACCAGATAAACCTCTCTGATTCCCCAATGAAGGAAATCTGCCATCCCTACCTGGTCTCATCAGGATGTGACTGCAGACGGACACAATATAACTAACTGGGCAATGCCTTCTGAGATGCCCTAGCATACCACTCAGTTCAAGAGAAATTAGGCAAAGGGAATAAATGTTGGCCTTTCCAGAGATTCTCATGTCCCATGGGAAGTGAAAGAAAACACAAGCATACATGTTTATCTCGTATAAAATATATCACCTCTCTGAATCAACTCTCATAATCTGCCGGTATTTGTTTTATATCCATCCATCAGTGTTTTGTTGTGTTGGAGAGATCATTATTGTTGCTAACCAAGGTGCCAGAGAAGCTGAATACTTTCTTTTCCGAAGAAATGGGAAACATCCATAGATGTTTGCAACTTAAAACTAATTAAATTGCCTCCAGTATTGTTGCTGGGTAGATTTGTTTATAAATAGGCCCCATTGACAATGCTGAGAGTTTGAAGTTGGCTTGCAGCCAAGTGTTCAGTACTGAGGAAGCAGGTTTTTGATTTACTGAACAAACACCCTCAGATGCTTCCTGTAAATATTTTTCGGTATTTGGCAGCAGGCTGGACAGTTGCCAAATACTGCGTAGGACAGATTAACGTGAATCTGTAAGGATAACATGGGACTTCGTCAGTTATACAATAAATGTTTTATTCCCAAAAGGAAGGCACATTTTAAATGGTTTTTCTTCGAAGCAAATATTTTAAATGAATGCACTTTTCATTATGTGATTAAAAGGTATCGGAAACTAGTCAATTGACTTGATGCTATTTCATTTGTATAGCTTCCAAAGAAATGTCCTTCCAACAATTAAAGCCTCTTTATGAACAACTTATGCTGATGTCCCCAATCCCTCAGTCCCATGAGATCAGTGTAAAGGCACAAAAATGAAAATAATTAAAAGTAAAAGAAAATCATATATCTCCCTTGAACAGCAGGGATTTCTGAAATATTCTCAATGTTCTGCACCTCATTAAAAACTTATACCTGATGTATAACGTGTTCTTTTGTCCAGCATAATCTGATTTCAATTATTTAACAGTCCCTCTCATAACTGCCAATGAGTGAAGAAATGACCAGTTCATAACCTGGTTCAGTGAAAGATAAAATATTTATTCTTGTGATATTGTGCATTATGCCGCAAAGTCCTGATATCTTGTGTTCCCAATACCAGCTGCTCGCCAATAAAATGAACTGTCATGATTTGGATGCTGAAGGAGAACTTTCCTGATTGCCGTGTCCGTTCTAATTCATTAGCTTCTTTGTCAAAAGTCAATGTCAATTTTATGTTTCTCTGTCAACTCAATGCTTAATTGTAAGTCAAGAAGTTTTCTTTCACCGTTAATTTTCACAGGGTTAAGGAGCTGTTGGGGAAATATAAGGTGTAACATTGTATCAGATGAGGAGTTTATTTTGTTAATTTATTCATGGGCGGCACGGTAGCATAATGGTTACCATTGCTGCTTCACAGCATCAGGGACCGTGGTTCAATTCCCGGAATGGATCACTGTCTGTGTGTAGTCTGCACATTCTCCAATTGTCTGCCTGTTTATTCCCATTGTCCAAAGATATGCCGATTAGGTTGATTGGCGATGATGAATTGTCCCATAGAATCAAGTGAATTAGCAGGGATGGGAACAGGGCCTGGCTGGGAGCGTTGTCGGTGCGGGCCCGATATGCTCCTTCTGCACTGCAGGGATTCTATGGATATGGGTGCTGCTGGCTGATCAATATTTATTGCCCACCCATTGTCGAGGGCAGTTGAGAGCTGAACACATTGCTGTGGCCCTGCAATCACATGTAGGTTAGATGAGGTAAGGACGGCATATTTCCTGCTCGAAAGGACATTAATGAACCAGATAGGTTTTTACACAATCGACAATGATATCATGGTCATAAGTAGATTCTTAATTCCAGACGTTTTTACTGAATTTAAATTCCACCATCTGCCGTTCCGGGATTCGAAGCCGGGTCCTGAGAACATTAGTTGAGTTTGTGGATTAATTGTCTCGCAATAATAGCGCTGGGCCACTGCTTCCGTCCTTCTGATATCCAGTCCCAAATTACAGTGATAGCTATCCACACCTGAAACACAATCATCCCAGCATTAAGTTACATAAATCGATAATAATTCTTCTAATGAATTATCTTTCGCTGTAATGTGTCAGAGACACAGAATTATTGTAAATCAGACTGACGGCTTTACCCTGATAAGGTAATGTCATCTGTGTATGTCCATTCCCTTGTGAAGGGGTGCAGAAATAAAGGCACTTAATTTACAATGAAATTGTTTATTTTCTCTAACAGATGCTCAAATGCAATTTCACCTCTTGGACGAGCAGAGACATGACAATGGATCTCACTGTTACTCCCTCGGGTTAGTCTGTCTCTGGAATGTTCCATTGTCAGCAATCAATTCACCAGGAATAATCCTTGGTGTTTTTGATATATTTCATTTGATTTCATTTGACTTATTATTATCGCATACATTAGTACACAGTGCAAATTATTGTTTCTTGCGCACTATACAGTCAGAGCATAACGTATATAGGGAAGGAAGGGAGAGAGTGAATAATGTAATTTTGCAGTCATAGCTGGGGTGTAGAGAAAGATGAACTTAAGGCGACGTAGGTCCATTCAAACGTCTGATTGCAGCAGGAAATAAATTGTTTTTGAGTCGGTTTATACGTGTCCTCAGACTTTTGTATCTTGTTCCCGATGGAATACGGTGAGAGAGTATGTCCGAAGTGCGTGGCGTTTTATTTTCATAGGACTTTAGATATTTTTACAAGTGTCGAATCGGAGGTTGTGTTGAGTCAGCGAGAGGCAGAAAGTGGGCGCCCCTGAAACTCTTTGAGACTGACTGCAAAGCCAACGCGTTCAATATTGGCAGTAACTGGATGGTCTGGGTCCGACAGGTCCACGAACAGTGGTTACAGTGTCTTCTTCAGTACGATAGTCTTGGGTCAACCTACAATTCCTCCACCCCAGGGATTGAGAATCAATTTACTCCACCCGAAGACACTTCAAACAACGGAAAGAGAAAATGCTGGAAAATCTCAGCAAGTCTGGCAGCATCTGTAAGGAAAGAGAAGAGCTGACTTTTCGATTCCAGATGACCCTTTGTCAAAACATTCGAAATGTCAGCTATTTTCTCTCCTCAGATATTGCCAGGCCTGCTGAGATTTTCCAGCACTTTCTCTTTTGGGTTCAATTCCAGAATCCGCAATAATTTGATTTTATACTTTAAACGACATCTTCTCTTTGGAAATAACTGGAAACCGAAGATTTGTATCTTCACCCTATCTGTCCTACATGGACTCCAATTCTACTATGATGAAAATGACTTCTAACCACGACTGAAATTGCCAGGCATGCCAGTCAGTTGTCTCAAAGCTGCTATGGAGAAACAAATAATAAAATCATCCAGAGGGCAGGTTTCAACCAGGTGGTTCACACCCGCCTTCTCAGCAGGGACAACTAAATATTGGCTTTGTCAGTGATGCTCACATCCAGAGGATCAATAACAACAGTGTAAAGTGCTGCCGATTCTGGAAATCTAAAACTAAAGCAAAACAAATGCTACTCAGCAGATCAGTGTGCATCAGCAGAGAGAGAACAAGATTCACATTTAAATTCAATGACAGGATGCAAAATCTCATTGATATAATTCTAAAGAGCAAGGCTGTTCTCCTCAATATCCTACCTTAATACTGATTCTTCAAACAAAATCACAAATTTACTGGCAATTTATCACATCTCGGTTTGTGGGAGTTTGTTGTACGTACATTACCTGTTGTATTAGCAACATGATAGCGGTGACTAAATTCAGCAAAGGTACATTAGTGAGTTTTAAAAACTTTGGGACTACATGAAGTCGGGTAAAGCGTTCTATAAATGTAAGCTCTACCAAAATGAAAGTTGCAATACGTTGGAAGTGCTGAGAGATTAATGCGAATATATTCATTCCTCTGCCTGATCATAGCAGCATAGAATCATAGAATCCAGTGTAGCGCAGTAGGAGGCCATTAGGCCCATCAAGCCTGTAGCTGCTTTCCAGCAGCGCATCCTATCCAGGCCCAAGCCTTCACCCTACCCCGACAACCTCACATATTCAAAGGCTAATGACTCTAACCTACACATCGTTGGCCGCGAAGGGGCAATTTAGAATCTCCAATCCACCTTGGGCCTGGGAATGATGCCCTGCTGGACAGCTGGTGCAGACTTGATGGACCGAATGGTCTCCTTCTGCACTGTCGGGATTCTGTGATTCTACGTTACTCACCCTTGGACTCAAAGGAGCAATTTATCGTACCAATCCACCTAATCCGTACATCCTTGGACTGTGGAAGGAAACCGGAGCACCCGGAGGAAACTCACATGGACATGGTAGAATGTGAAAAACCACACACAGTCAGCCAAGGTTGGAATCGAACCCCCTTCCCTGTCACTGTGAGGCAGCAATGCTACTTGTATCACTTAGTGATAACCACACTGGATTTTTTATTCTTCCCTCGTGGGAGTCTGCTCACTAATTGTGACAGGAATATTTCACACACCAGTTCTCTTTGTTTTAACTTGTCTAGTTGAAGCAATTTAGATCATCAATCAAATTAACATTCAGTGGAATACCAATCTGTTCACAGATATTTTATTTACTGTGACATCAGAACTTGCAGAACAAATTCTTAAATAGAATGTATTTATTCATTTAATTAAAGAGCATCTTGTGTAATGTATGTTAAAAATGTTTCTATTCATTTTGAACCAACTGTTAATATTCTTAAAATAATCGCTATTTTGAGTTGAAACTAATGAATAAGTGACGGTTTATCTGTTTTTGCTGCCATGAACATTTCATTGTAAACAGTGAGGAGCTTATGTAAATAAACACAGAAATAGAAATCCCAGATTAGATTGTTGACTGACAAAAACACAACAAATATTTCCCCACCAACACAGCACAGAAATAGAGACAAACATGCAAATCGATCAACGGATTCCAGAAATGGTTGTTTTTATACATTATTTATTCAGCAATTATATGAGGGAAAAAATCATGACAATATCTATGTTCAGAATTAAGAAAGGATCCCGAAATATAATAACACGAAAAATGTGTTCGTGGAAATTCCCTGTGTTTCATCTCTGTCTCTGGCTTTCTCCTTCTGGTTCTGAGTCTTGTCTCTTCACGATAGTTCATCGTCTTCACTCCACAACCTCAATTCAATGTTGCCCAATGTGTTCTCTCAGCCAGAGTTGTAAGGAATGCAATGCAATGAATTGGAATCCGTGAGGGAGATTTACTCTAAAGGATCTCTTGAACATTCTATGATCTTGGGATATTTTATACATTTTCCTCTGTATCTAACCTGTGTTGTACCTCGTAAACAGGATTCGATGTGGCAGTACAAAAGAAATTTTCCTTGTATTTATGCCTGCCCTTGGACTGTTTGACTGGACGGTGTAGAGGAATATTTACTCTGCGTCTAAACTCACGTACCTGCCCTTTGAATGTTTGATATTACTTGCAAAGGGAGATTTAATCCGTATCTAATCTCTGCTGTACCTGACCTGGGTGTATTTTATGGGACTGTGTAGAGGGATCTTCCCCCTCTACCGAACACCAATTCAAACTTGCCTCCCGAATCTCTGAAGGAAAAATGCAGAAGTGGTTTTACCTCGAAGTGAGTCCCTGGTCTGTATGCCTTCATTGTATTCGAGCAGACATTGTAGAGGGGGTTTCACTCTGTTTCTAGACAGTCTACCTTTTCCAGGAATGTTTGATTTTGATAGTGAGAGGGAGGTTCACTTTGTATCTAAATCATGCTATTCTTGCCTTGGGAGTGTTAAATTTGGCAATGCAGGGGGAACTTTACAGCTAACCCCATGTTGCTCCTGTCCTGTGAATTTTTGATGGAGCAGTAGGCCGTCTCTCCAGATTTCATGGGGATTGAACCAGTCTCTTTATTAGACAGTAAATTTACCCTGTGTCAGCTTCTATTATATAAGGTCATGCCTCGGTTTATGTTGCAGTGGACCCTATCTCTGCACATAATAAACGAGGTGCTTTCTCTGATTCTACTAAATTAGACCTTGTCCCTGTTTATATTATACATCAACATGTTTCAGCTTATATCAAACTAGACGCTGTATCGGTTTTTATTAATGTAGACCTGTCTCTGTTTGTATTAAGCTATTTGGAGCCTTATTTCTGCATTTGACCCTATCCACGTTTATATTGCATTGGACATGGTCTCAGTTTTTATTGCACTGGACAATGCCAGTAATGAGGAAAGTGTTTAGGGGAACACAATTCTCTGCATTCTCCTAAACATGGAACGCTATGAGGTCTTTGGCACTGGAAAAGAAGCAGTGTTATCTGAAATCTACTTCTGCTGACTGCATTGAAAATGGATACTAAGACCTGTATAGCATGCACTGTCAACACAGAACAAAGAACAAGGAAAGTTACTGCAGAGGAGCAGGCCCTTCAGCACTGGAAGCCCGCACCGACCAAATACTGTCGATCCAATACTGCCTGTTTCAAAATCCTGCCAGAGACCACTGTTTTTCATCCAACATAATATCTCTTCTTCTCGTAGAACCGCGGAGGAATGCAGACATAATTCAAATAGAGGCAAAGTTAAGTGCAGGCATAACACTGACACAGTCTCGTGAAATATGTACAGGGTCAGGATCAAATATTACTTAACCAGAGAGTGTGGCTCGTGAAATATAAACTGATTTCTAGTCTAGCAGTGTATTAACAGAGACAGACTCTAATTTAACATAAACGGGGTCCTGATCCAGCAAAATAGAAATGGGTTTGTTCCGAGTGCCATGTGGGGATGGTCAAAGGCCAAATGCTGATCTTTTCAGTGACATCCATATCCCATGAAACAAACATTACAAATATATATGACAATGTCGAGGAAAATAAAACTGAGACAGTGTCTAGTGCGGTTTTACTGGACATAGGAGTTGGGCATACAAACTGAGACAGAGCCCGGTAATTAATGATACTGGACCTAAATTTCTTTAGACTGAGACGGAGTCAAGTGCATTAGTAATAATTACTAATAGATACAGGACAGTGACAGATGTAAACTGAGACAGAGTCCAGTGTATTAGTAATGATTACTGATACAGTACCTAGACTGATGTAAACTGAGACAGAGCCCAGTTTATTTGTAATAATTACTGGGACAGGGCCTAGACTGAGACACACTGAGATACGGACAATGCAGCAATTAGGAGGTATTGCAAAATGCAATTATAGCTGAGACGTGACATAGTCTTAAATAAATAAATACATGGACTGGTGCAGCATTAACGCAAACAGGATCTAGTTTATCAAAATCTAATGAACTATTAGCATAATATCTGTCTCAGAACCATGTGTCATGCATGAAGCAGTTGCTCCAGTTTAGTATGCAGTGGCAAATGTTCTGAGGCAGTAAGAATCGAGACACGGCCTCTTGTCAGATCAGCGGAAGCATGGCTCAGTACAGCCATAACTTAGAAATTATAATATAAACAGGGCCTGTGTCTCATATACGAACACCTGATATTGAGCCAAGTGCAGGAAATAGCTTAGACATGACCTCCTGGAATATGATCCACGTAAGATGTCTCACAACACCAGGTTAAAGTCCAACACGTTTATTTGGTAGCAAATACCATAAGCTTTCAGAGCACTGCTCCTTCGTCGGATGGAGTGGAAATGTGCTCTCAAACAGTGCACAGACACAGAAATCAAGTTACAGAATACTAATTAGAACTTGGCTATCAGTTTCTGCTCAGCGACTCTGCGCTGTCGTGTGTCGTGAAGGCCGCCTTGGAGAACGCTTACCTGAAGATCCAAGGCTGAATGCCCGTGACTGCTGAAGTGCTCCCCCACAGGAAGAAACTGATAGCCAAATTCTGCACACATGAGGACGGCCTAAACCGGGATGTTGGATTTATGTCACACTATCAGTAACCCCCATAGCTTGCCTCCTGGGCTTCCAGAATCTCACTAGCTGTTCTGTCTGGAGACAATACACATCTCTTTAACCTGTGTTGAATGCTCCCTCCACCACATTGCCTGTACCTTTAAGACCTGGCTGTCTTTAGGGATTCGCATTCTTATTAGTATTCTGTAACTTGATTTCTGTGTCTGTGCACTGTTTGAGAGCACATTTCCCCTCCATCTGACGAAGGAGCAGTGCTCCGAAAGCTTATGGTATTTTCTACCAAATAAACCTGTTGGACTTTAACCTGGTGTTGTGAGACTTCTTACTGTGTTCACCCCAGTCCAACGCCGGCATCTCCACATATGATCCAGGCACAGCCTACTGTAATACAGACAGAGGCAGAAGCTAGCTGAATATAGGTAGAGATATGGTATGTTTAAAATTGTTGTGATTTTGATGTCACTGGGAAAGTCAGCTTTTGTTGCCAAACCATGAATTCCTTTGAGAATGTGGCGGCAAGCTTTGGGAAGCTGGTGGGTGGGGTGTTCTTCGAGCCAGCTACTTTCTCCAGAATGACATTGAGCTTTTGAGTGGCACACGTCAGGCAAGTAGAGAATATTCAATCATCTGTGTCGGCACAGACTTGGTGGGCCGAAGGGCCTGTTCCTGTGCTTGACTGTTCTGTGATATCTGTTCATACTCCTGTCTTTTGCCTTGTAGATGATGGATAGGAGTTGGGAATTCAGGAGGTGCGTTGTTCACAGCAGAACTCCGAGCGCCTGACCTGCTCCTGTGGCCACATGATTTAAACGTCTGACTCCGTTCAGATTTTCACGAATTATAATTCCCAGGATGTTGATAGTGGGCGAATTCAGCGATGGGTAATGCCATTTAATGTCATGGGGAGTGGTTTGGAATCTCCCTCATTGGAGACTGTCATTGCCTGCCACTTGTGGTGCATTAATGTTCCTTGTCATTCATTAGCCAAAGACTGAATGTTTTCTAAGTCTTACTGCATATGGGCACAGACTGTGTCAGTAACTGAGGAGTCGCGACTGGTGCGGAACTTTGTGCAATCACCTGTGAAAATCCCACTTCTGAACTTTGATGAAGGCTGAAGCTTGGGGCTAGGTCACTACCTGAAGAATTCCTGCAGCAATGCGTGTGACTGGCATGATTGACCATCAACAACCATCCTCCTTTGTGCTCAGCATGATTCAGGCAGTGGACTCTGTTCCCCCTGATTCCCATTGACTGCAGTTTCGCTCGGGTCCTTGATGCCACAAACGGTCAGACGCTGTGTCGATGTCAAGGGCAGGCACTCTCTATTCACCTTTTTAATTTATGTTTTTAAATCAATATTTGGACTCTTTCCAAATAATTTCTGGAATCGAGTGCTCCGTGCGGGACCCAAATTGAGCATCTTGGTGTGTGTGCGTGTGTTATGTGAAATACATCGTGTTTTATACAAATTAATTCCACAATGATCACTTGCATCCTTCCATTTACACTACATGATGGACACACAATAAACACATCCAATTCAGATTGGCTTCCTTTACATATGTCACCTCTTCTAATGATTGAGGAGGCCAATTTTTGAAAGGTTAGTTCTGCCACAAGTGCTGCCCATTAAGCTACCATTCGTCATTGTGTGTTATCGTTTTTGTATCATGAATGGATATTATGAGCTTTGGTGTAGAGCCAGTTATCACCAAAATCCTGTATTCCTTGCCCTGCTGACGGTGTTCAATGTCTTCGCGAGATTGGCCAAAGTACGTTAAAGATATGGACATATTTGGAACATGGAGAAGTTGTTGGCTGGAGTAAATCTTCCAACACAATCACTACACTGCATATCAGGAACACCTGGTCTGCAAGCAGATGATGTATTTCAAGTGTGACCCTAGCAAAGATCTTTCCCGTGATGTTATGACTGAGATATGTCTGTAGTTGTAACAGTCTCTTCCATCGGTTTACTTTGCAAAAAGTGTGATAAATTTGAATCATGCCTGTCTTATGGAATGGTGGGTGCCATGGTGGCACAGTGATTAGCTCTGTTGCCTCACTGTGCCAGGGCCACTGGTTTGGTTCCCGGCTTGGGTCAGTGTCTGTGCGGAGTCTGTACATTCTCCCCGTTTATGCGTGGATTTCTGCTGGGTGGTCCAGTTTCCTGCACAGTCCGAACAGGCATGCTGGTAATGTGTACTGGCCAGGATATATTCTCCCTCAGTGTACCCGAACAGACGCTACAGTGTGGCGACTCAGGGATTTTATAGTGACTTCATTGCAGTGTTAATGTAAGCCTACTTGTGACACTAATAAATGAACTACAAACCTTAAATCTTCCAGCAAATAAGGAGAATGTCATAAATGTTCAGAAAGATAGTAATTATTTTCACCAATGACCATCCATTCGCAATTTAATAAATGCATTCACCAATTCTCATTCATTCACAAAGGTTAGTCTATTTAAAATTACTTTATGGAAGGTGGGCGACTGTCTAAGCTATAATTTGTTTCACATTGCTAGTTGCTGGTGGTTAGCCGCCTTCTTGAAACGCTGCACAATCTGCAGTGTAGGTACACCCACAGTGCTGTTAGGAAGGGTTCTCATGGATTCCGACCCAGCGACAGTAAAGGAGCGGTAACATATGTCCAAGTCAGGTTTATAAGCGTCTTGGAGGGGAATATCCAGCCGGGATTGTTCCAATTCACCAATTAACATCAATTCATACAGATAAACAATTATTTCACCAATTGTATTCAGCATTTTGATAAATGGAAAATACTGCGGATTCTAGAAACTGAAACAAAAGCAATAAATTCCGAAAATCTCAACAGGTCAGATAGCATCTGTGGAAAGAGAATAGAGTCAAAGTTTCGAGTCGGGATGACCCTTTTTTTTTATTTGGGGGAAATTGAAGAGGGTGATGACATTGGGAAATGATGAGGTGGAAAGGGATTAGGATATAGTTAGCGATTGAGATGTTGATTAGGTTAGTTAGCATGGAGAAGTTGATGATTTTCGGGATCGGTATGTAAATTGATGCAACTTGTGTGTGGCTCGAAATAGTGCATATAATTAAACAGTATCTATTTGAACTATTCCCATTTCACAGGAAAGTTATGCAGCTTCTCTGACAGCTTGTTAGAAACAATGATGATCTCTCCAACGCATGAGGAATACTCTGCCGAAGCGTCATCCAAACTCGAAACGTTGGCTCTATTCTGTCTCCGCAGATGCTGTCAGACCTGCTGAGATTTTCCAGCATTTTCTGTTTGTTTCCAGTATTTCCTTCTATACAACTTTGCTTTGAATAATTTATTGATATTAACATTTATTGACACCTTTTTGTCACCAAGGATAAAATCTGTCCCAGAATTCAGTTGGAAATTGAATGAATACAGACCGAGGATCACGAGTAGCTACCCAGCAGACTCTGCGCTTTAAACCCCTGAATCATAACTGGTGTGATGATTTCCAAAGTAATCATACAAATTAAACTACCTGCACCAAATATGATTTTACTGAATCTTTAAATCCCGATTCATTTTTACACAGTTTTGGGAAATAATGTAACACTTGTAGTTATCCAGTGAGTTTCACAATATATCTGTTGCCGCATTATTTATTTTACAGCCTGTTACCTTCACTAATTTGGGTGAGGGCATGGTGAATGATTTGCTGCACATGTTTCAAATATTAGAAACCTCCCTCCTCAGCCAAATCATGTTCCCTCTTTCGATCTTGGATATGAATATTCAGCATCAGCAGAGAAATGAACCATCCGTGCTGCAGGAAAATCCCCTCTTCTTTTCGTGAGGATCAGCTTGCTAGCTCCCTAGAAACTAGGGTTGGATTTCTCCCAGAACCTCTGGAAGTATTGACGTTATTAGACTGACAGAAATGGGATAAAGGAGTTGTTTCAATTTTTGGACCAGTCAAGTACAAATATGGGAATGTAGAACAACATCTTTCAGTACCATTTAACAATGCATCTTTCAATCCATTCACTGATTCCTCAATCAAAATATTCAGCCATCCAACTGTCATTCATTCAACTATCATTCATTCAACTGTCATTCGTTCCTGCATCAAGACAGTCATTCATTTATTGTTTGCGCAGATGGTGACGTAATATTAACTTAATTGGCCCAGTGATCCAGAGGCCCAGGACAATGATGGGACAGGGACAGCGATTTAAATTGGAGGAAGCTGGTGAAAACCATTCAGTTCAAGGGAATTTGGGACAGGCATAATGTACTCGTCGTTCCAACAACTCAAACAAATCATGGAACGAGATAGGGAAAGAATACACAAGCATACAAGTTCATGTATTACAACATGTAACGTCTCCCTGAGTCATCTCTCAGTCTGCCTGTAATTCTTTCGATCCATCCATGACAATATCCTGATGTGTTGGAAAAATCATCATTGTTGCTAACAGGGTGTCAGAGAAGCTGCATAAATTGTCATTCTTGAGAGATGGGTAAAATCCATATAGACTTACAACTTAAAATATTAAATTGCCTCCAGTACTGTTGCTGGGTAGATTTCTTTATAAATAGGGCTCATTGACAATGTGAAGGGCTTGAAGTTGGCTTGCAGCCAAGCGGTCAGTACTGAGGAAACAGATCTACTGCACAAACACCCCCAGATGCTTCCTGTCAATAACTTTGAGCATTTGACAGCAGGCTGGATTGCTGCCAAATACTGTGTGGGTCAGATTAGTGTGAACCTGAATGGACAAAATGGGATTCAGCCATTTAAACAATAAACGTTTCATTCCCACAAGAAAGACACATTTTAAATCGTAATCATTCTAATCAAATATTTTCATTCAATGGCCTGTTCATTATGTGAGTAAATAGTATCGCAAAACAATAAAGTGACCAGATGCTTTTTCATTTGTATAACTTCCAAGTAAATGTCATTCCAATATTTAAAGTCAGTTTATTAACCACTTCATGAAATGCGAGAGAGAGATGTTGATGGTCCCATTTCCCCAGTCAATTGAAATCAGTGCAATGGCATAAAATGCATCGAAATAGAATATGAAGAGAACGGCATAAAACTGACATGAACAGCGGGAATTCCTGGAATATTCTGAACGTTCTGTATCGCAATTAAACAGCAGCGTCTCTTGTACCTGATTAACACCCTATTCTATTGTACAGTATAATCTGATTCCTGTTATTGAAGAGTTCCAATCATAGCTGCCAATGAGTGGAGAAATGATCAGTTCATAACCTGATTCAATGGAAGATAAAACATTTATTCTTGTGATATTGTGCAATGTACCGCAAAGCCCTGATATCTTGTGTTCGCAATACCAGCGAATGTTAGACAGCCGGTGGCCGATCGAGTGACCTGCAATGATCTGGATGCTGAAGGAGAACTTTAATGATCTCCTTGTCCGTTCCATTCATTAACTTCTCTGTCAAAAGTCGATGTTAATTATATGTTTCTCTCTCAACTCACTATTTAATTATCAGGAGGGCGGGATTCTTATTATTTTCAAAGGGCTGTCTTCGAGATTGGGGTAGTTTGACAAATATAAGGAGAAACATTGTATTGTGTGAGAGTTTCTTCTCATCTCCGAACCCAAATTGTACAGTGATCGCCATCCGCACTGTAAATACAATCACTTTGTTCATGCCCCCTCATTTAGTTACAGAAATCGGTAAAAATTCTTCTGATAAATCATGCTTTCTTATTGTAATGTGACAGAGACCCGGGATTGTTGCAACATAGACTGACGGTCGCTTTATATTCCAAAAATGTTATTTCACCATTTTTAGATTTGTGTTCTTCTTGGGGGCGTGGTAATAAAATCACCATATTTACAATGGAATTAGTTATTTTAAATAAAGAAATGATGAACTGCAATATCACCATCAGAAATAATGGAGACATTACAATGAACATATTCAGCCAAACAAATATCCCGACACAGATAAAATGTCCATTTTAATATTAACCTATTGTAAATCTGGGAGTCCATTCTGTTGGGGGTGTGGAAGGTGGGACCTGGATCCAGTCGCCGCCTCCAGCAGGGAATCAACAGGCGGCGCCTGGAAAGCCGCCCCCTTCTGCCGGGTATTTAAATACCGCTCACCGGACCGGAATCCAACAGTCCGGGAGCTGGTTTGTTCACTGAGTTCCAGACACAACCATTTCCCCCAATTTACCAGAAGGATGAGGTCGGCGATTTCTCTCAGTTTGTTGCTGACTTTCTTATCCGGTGAGTAGTTATTTTTCATTGTCTAAGTCTCCCAAAGATACTGTCTCAGTTTTAGTCCATCTCTGTAATATTCCCGAGTCAAAAATCATTACACCAGGATTAATCCTCGGGTTTTTTGATCTATTTTTACAGGTGTCCAGACGCAGGTCGTGTTGACTCAGCCAGAGGCAGAGACCGGGCGTCCCGGAGGCTCCCTGACACTGACCTGTAAAACCAGCGGCTTCGATCTTAGCAGCAATGTCATGAACTGGATCCGACAGGTTCCAGGACAGGGGTTGGAGTGGCTGGTTAGCTACTATAGTTCATCCAGCAACAACTACGCCCCAGCAATTAAGGATCGATTTACTGCGTCCAAAGACACTTCAACCAACATCTTCTCTTTGGAGATGACAAGGCTGAAGACCGAAGACACCGCCATCTATTACTGTGCAAGACACCACAGCGAGAGGAACCAGGGATGGACCCGAACAAGAACAGCTCGAGAGGGAATTCAGCAACTTTCATCATAACCTGAAGGTCAGTATCTGTTTTAAATATAATGCTAACGACAGTGATCAGAAGCAAAACACAAACTGCTTCTGACAAACCCAACTTAGTGAAAATTAAACATTAAACCAAGAAAACGCACAGACATAATGGGCTGAGCTTTTCACTCTGTTTATATTTACTGTTAACAGTTTCAGCAATTACACACCTGGATATAATGCTCGTTTTAATATTTCTGATACTTGGAGGAGATGTTTTTAGATTGTGTTTTGTAAACTGTTGCATTAAGTGTAAATTACATCACGAATAATGGTCTATTTGAAGTGAATATTGAGCGGCAGTACTGAACAGAAAGTAAGTGCAGTTTTTGTGCGAGTGTCTGTCACTGTGATACAGCAGTGGGTCACAGTGCTGAGCACAGCGACATCCTCATACAAAAACCTCATGGAAAGAGATCGCTCAAATTGGTGATCAGCACCACAGCAGGATTTTCAAAGTAAAAGAGGCTTCAATGAAATAATGCGCAGAAGCAATATTAGTTTGTGAAAAGGTATAAAAATCTTCCCGTAAAATCTGTGTTGAACGATATGCTAAATCTACACAGAGAGTTTAAAAGCATTCCGATACCCTTTATAAATATAATGACCAGGACAAGCTGAAATATCTCACTCATTCGCTCGTGGATGAGGCAGAATCAGATTTTTGAGACAGCAGTGAAATTAAACAGTTAGCAGTCGGGCACAGTATTTGTCATGCTGTGTCTCACTGTGATAACTGGATGGCACAGCAGTTACTGTCAATACAAAAACCCCTCAGCACTAATTGACCGAGACTGGGGCAGTGCTCTGTTTTCCAATCCAGCATTATTTACAGTGCTGTATTATTTATGTCCCAGCACTACACAAATAGCGAGAAATAATATGGAAAATTTATGATAACTATTTGATTATCAGTTGGTGTTTTCAATAACTTGATCATGTGATCCTCTATGAAATATAAAACATTAAGGTTATTTATGTAGAGCGAACGGTATCCACCAGTACAATAATAATTTCATGAAAATGCAGTGATTTGCTTTCCCTCTGGCTTGTGAATTTTTAAAATACTGATGGATTTCTGTCTATTTTGTGCAGAGATGGTTATTGTATGACCCAGCCTAGAGAATGTGACACTGTGACGCCATGGACTACTGGGGACAAGGGACCATGGTGACGGTGACTGCAGGTAAGAACCATGCCTTTATTTAGTCAGTGTTTTATTTGAGTTTTTGTTTTATACTTTTTCTCGATTTTATTAATTCATTCGTTCAATGTAATGTGGTTTGGTGGATTCTGTGCTGAAAATCTTTACAATGTTTCATGTGATCCTGCTTAAAATGGGGGTTATAGAATTCTACTGTTAATTGACAAAAGGTGACACTGAGTGATTCAGTCTCTTGTTGTGATTTGTTGTTTATCTGCTGAGGACATTGTGTGGCTGGGTTACTTTAAATGCCTTCCTTTTGTTAAACAGTTCGGCGTTTCTTCAATGTTTAATCTCGGTGACATCTCGTGGCTGCGAGTTGCACCATCCACTGCACAAGTGTTTGAAATCTAACCCAATATTAACAAAATGTGTTAAAGTTTCTACTTTAATGTTGCGAACATGTTCCGCTTAATCACAATCTGGTTTTGTTATCTCATTGTTGTGCTTATTTTAATTATTAGTTGCTTTGGTGATGGTCAGATTGGCTGGATTTTAAATTGAGATTTTCTGCCAATGTGAAATTTGTTTCTGTTGCAACTGTTTGTAGAATTGAGCTGCTTCTGCATGAGCCGGGGTTCAGTCCCTCAGTGCTGCGTGTTTCTGGTGAGGAGGTTGTCTGTCTGGGTGACTTTGAATCAGTAAAATTTGTGAAATGGTTCGGAGATTCTGCATTGTTTACACTCGGTGACACTGAGCTGTTACACACTTTGTGATTGAATACAAACAGTCTGCGGGTTTTAAACTACTTGACGCGTGCCTGCAGACAGAAATCAGGCAGGCTTTATTGTATTTGTATTTTTTTAAATCGTAGCTGATAATTGCAGGTTAAACCAAACCACGGTTTATGCCACTCGTCCAAAACATAGTTTGCCACTGCATTCATAATTTGGGATACATGCCATGTTTAACCTCGGTGGCATCTGACGGCTGCAGCTTTTACCCACCTAATATTTTAATATGTTTGAAATCTGTTTGAAATATGACCCAATATGAATAGAATGTGGTAAAATTTCAATATTAATTTGTTGGACATATTCCACCTCCTCGCAATGCTATTGCTCTTATTCCAAATTTCTGTTTAGTTCAATCATTCATATACTTGGTGACGAGCTGGTTTGCCGGATTGAATATTGAGATTTCCTTGCAATCATATTTTTGATTTTGTTGAATGGATAATTGAGTTGCGTCCCCGTGAAACGGATTCATTCCCTCATTGATGTGTTTTGGTGTGTTTCTGTTGAGGAGGTTCTGTTGTTGGGTCACTAAGAATGTTTAAAATGTGTGAAATGTTTTGGTGTTTCTGCATTGTTTAAACTCGGTGGCACTGAGCGGTTACACGTTTTCTGGTTAAATGCAAATAATCTATGAGTTTGAAAATCCTTGTAGGGAGAAAATAAGCAGGTTGTGAAAGAAATAAAATAAAGGTATTACAGCATTTTTATAAATTTTAACTAACTCTTAGAAATTAAAATAAATCATGTCTTACAACGCTCAATCGGACACTAAGTAGTTGCTGCAAAAACAAACTTCTCATTAACAAGTTTGATAGTAAAATTAATATAAATCAAACTGTTATTAATCGGTAACATAACTACATATTCACAAAAGATTATTTTCTATTAATATCATTTCGCATTAATCGGCTTTAATAGTTCTGCTGTGCTTTGCATACAATTAACATGACCAAAAAGGTTTCTCGGCTGGAAATATTTTGTGATAATTCCAGAAACAATTTCAATGATAACATGCTGTTTCCACAGCAGCGCTCAGTTCAACAAGATACTTTGCATTAATTGTTATATCCCCGATGAAGTTCGCATTCACTTAAATATGAGTTTTGGAGAATAATTGGCAATAAAACGCTATTTGGAAATTTTTGTGCCCGATTATTACATTGTTTCTGTGCAGGCGCAGCATTCCTTCCAAGTAATTTGTAGCTGGATGCAGAGGTAATTAATCACTAATCTCATCTCAAAATTTGTGAAATGGTTTGGTGTTTCTCAATTGTTTCTGTATTGTTTCAACTCGGTGATCCTGAGCGGTTACACTTTTTCTAGCTAAATGAAAAAAACAAACTGCGTTTAAACATCCTTGTCAGGATAAAACAAACTGGTATCGGAAAAAATAAAATAAATATATATTTGAGCATTTTATTCATGTTAACTGATGCTTGCAGATTAAAGTAAATCATGAATTACAATTCTTACTGCGTCACTGTACCTCTGTTAGGGACATTACACTACCCTGGATCGGTTATATCTGATGTGCACATTTTCAGAAAAAAAAATATTTTTTGCCTAGTTTTCGAGATTTGAGATAGACAGGGAGAAATAGTTAAAAGTCGAAGGGAATTTTGAAATGAATATCAGTTTAATTTAAAAGAAGTTATTGATTTTTGTTGTTGTAGTTTGAAAATTGATCAATTAGAATCCCACAGTTTGAATAAATGTGACAGAGTGAACACAGTTTTCTGACAGGTGGAATTCGCTAACACTAAACAATTGTTCATATAATGGTGTTTGAATTGTCGTAAGGTGTCAACAGAAACTGGCTAGAGATTTACAATTTAATATTTGAAATTCAAATAATTAATTTTTTATAATATTATAATATTTTTATATTAGTAATATTTGCTCTGCATTTAATAATAACATCCTGTCTCCCATTACTGCTGAACATAGAATAGAATTATTGGATGAATAAATGACAGAATAGAAGAATTGATTCTATTTGAGCATTATGTTTAATTAGTATTAAATATTATACTGAAGAAAAAGTCTCGACTTATTTTGTGCATCATGTTTCAGTGTTGCAGAGGATTTGAATCAATTGTCCTCATTGTGTTTTTCATTGTTTAATTCAGAACTTCTTAATTTAAACAATATGTTCAGTAATTAAATTATATGGATGGTCCAAATTATTAAATCTAGGAAGCAGCTTCATTGACCTCAAACTGCCAGGCCGTTACAGTATATACAAAGTCAGAAACATGCATTCTTAACACGTTTGCAGGTTATAATAAGGCATTTGGAGTAAAAGTGGAAATGAAAAAACATGACAATGTTATTCGATTGAAGCAAATGAATTACAGATGTCTGAATCTTTCCATTCAGTAATTTGAAGTTTATTGTTTAATATTTAATTGGAACCTAATTACTTCACAATGTTCGAGGCAGGGAAAGTTTTGAATGATTGAAAACTGATTTTATTAGGGAGTACAAATCAGCTAACAGGAAAAGTAACCGGCAATTAACAAAACAAAATATAATATTGGTGCTAATTAATTCAAAACAAAATACCTTGAATAATGCACGGGCGTGCAAAGTATCATCCGTTTCAGAGAATGTTTAATTGTATCGAAAATGAATTCAGAAACAAAACCTTTCTTTTATCAGCTATGCTTAGCTCGATAAGGTGTTTTACCTCGAATATTTTGTTGATTACATTTAATTAAGAAATTAGATCGAATCAGGTAATGATTTTCAATGTAAATGTTTCTTGGTTTATTTAATCCTTACTGTGTCACTGTATCTCTGTCGGGGACATTGAACTGTCCTGAATCTGTTATTTTTGATTCCTAATTTTCAGCGAAATTACATTTTTACATAGTTTTCGAGAAGTGAGACAGGCAGAGAGACATAATTAAAAATCGACAGGAGTTTTGAAATGAATTTCAGTTTTATTTAAAAGAGGTTATTGATTTTCTGTTGTAAATTGATCATTGATCAATTAGAATCAAACAGTTTGAATTAAATTGACAGATTGATCATACCTACCTGCTGGGAAATCGATTGTTGCACCGTTTGTGTCTGTTCTGTTTCTGCGCGCGTGGTCACTGTGTTGGGACCAGGAATCTGCCTGACTGGTTGTAAAACTTCTGGTTCCTTCTGCTGTATTTCAGGGAGTGAAATTTGATTTATTTCTTCAATAAACTTGTATCTGTGAGAAATGTGACAGTTTGACTTGATGTTTGTCTCGGCGTCTCAGAAATGAGATCCCTAAAGCATATTGTGACCATCAGAGAGAGCAGAAACGTCAGATTGTAGAGGGAGGTTTGGATGATTTTTAACCAGTGATGTACCGGCCTTGGGAATGTTCGATGAGCAAATGCAAAGTGAGATTGTGCTCCGTAGTAAAGCAGTCCATGACCTGTTTGGTATGACAGTTGAAGGGTCAAATTCATTTGCATCTTATTTTTAATCTTCTAAACCCATTTTAGAGTCATTTGCTCGGCCAGAAGTTTTAATCATCAATAATTGTTCCTTGAGAAAGTGTTGATATGAAGCATCCTTGAATAACTGCAATCCATATGCTGCAGGCATCCGCCGTGCTGTTAGGTGGAAGTTCCAGGATTTTGACCCAGAAGGAACTGAGGTATTGTTTCAAGTCAGGATGGTGTGTGTCTTGGAGGGGAGCTTGCAGGTGGTAGTCTTCATATGTGGCTGCTGCCCTTATCCTGTTAGGATATAAAGGCAACGGGTTTGGACAGTGTTTACTATGGAGCCTTGGTGAGTTGCTGCAGTGCATCTTGTATATAACACACACTGCTGTCACTGCTTGTTAGTGATGGAGAGAGAGAATAGGGTGAATGAGGGGGCGGATAATCTTGTGGGTGGCTTTGCCCTGGATTGTGTCAAATTTCTTGAGTTTTTACAGGTTTCCCTCATTGAGTAGGGTGAATTATTCAATTGCGACTGATTGCGAAAGATTTAAATGTTTTTCCAACCCTTGGCCCGCGCTCCGTATTGTGCTCACTTGTCACTCCCACTTACTGTGTGAATGGGTGAGTATGTGTGGAGTGAGTGTGTTTTCCAGACTGAATCAGCCAAATAGAGACTTATACACATCACACACTCTCACACACATAAATACTCTCATATTCTCTCACACATGCACACACACACACATACATACTCACACTTACTTTCTCTCTCATACGGTCTCTCTTACACACCCATACACATTCTCTCTCTCACGTTACACATACACTCTCTCAATACAAATACATACATCGTCTCGCTCTCTCCATCAATCTCTCACATCCCCATACACAAAAGCGCTCACATCCCCACACACCCACCCATTCTCTCTTACACACAGACACACACTCTCACATAAGCACAGTCTCACACTCTCGCGCACGCACTCTCACATGGACTCTCTCTCTTCCACTCTCTGTCACACACGCTCAAGCTGTCTCACATTTCTTCACACGCTCTCTCACAATTCCTCTTGCACACGCATCTCTCTCTCTCACACACACACACGCACATATTTCTATTTCTCTTGCGCACACTATCTCACACCTCTACATTCTTGCTCTCACACACTGGCTCTCTCACAAACACTCTCACAAACATAGAACATGCACACACTCTAACACACACTCTTACACACAGACACGGTCTCTCACATAAGCACAGTCTCGCGCACACATTCTCTCTCTCACACACACACATGCACTATCCCTCTCACATTCCCTCTTCCGTACACTCTCACTTCGTCTCACACACATTCCCATGCTCTCACTCATACGGACACTTGCACACGCATTCTCTCACACAGGTACATATTTCTCTCTCTTTCACCCGCTCACTCCCTTACACATTGTCTCACACACGCACAATCTTGCTCTCAAACACTGTCTCTCACAAACACCCTCCCTTTCACACGCACACAATCTCGCACACAGTCTCTCCGTCTCTTACACACGGACACACATGTATATACAATGTATCTCTCTTTAAACACTCCACCTATCACAGACACATGTTCTCTCAACAGTCAATTCACTCACACACACTCACGCATCCACTCTGTCTAAGTTTCACACTTTTTCTCGCTCACACACACTCTCCCCGCCCCTCAACACACACACACACACACACACACACACACACACACACATACACTCAAACACCCCACATTGCTTCTGTCATCCACACACATTGTACACATCTTTCTCACTCACACGCCATCCCATGCACAGTGTCACACACTGATGAACATATTATTTTGCTTTCCAATAGGCACTCCCTCTCACACACACTGTCTTTCACATGAACACAACACTCTCCCTCACACATAACCTCCCTCTCAGGCACACACACTCTCTTTCACAGACATCGTGTATCTCAAATAGACACACTCCCTTTCACATCAACATACACACCATCACACACAGAAGTACTCTTTCACACAGACTCCCCACACACACTCTCCCCGCCCCTCCACACACATACATTTTCAAGAAGAGACACACTCTCACACACAAAGAATAATTCTTCAAACACACATTCTGTCTCACACACACACATTATCTCACACACCCCTTCTCTCACGCACACTCTCCCCTCTTGCACGCACAGCCCACTGTCTCACACACGTGCAAACGCATTCTATCATACACAGGAATCCTCACACACACATTCTCTCTCTCTCTCTCTCTCTCTATCTATCTCTCCCTCTATCTCTCTCTCCCTCTATCGCTCTCTCTCTCTCTCTCACACACACACACTTTCGGTCTCACATACGTCAGAGTGTCTGTCCTTGACACCATAGAGTAGAATCATAGGATGCTACAGTGCAGAAGGAAGCCATTCAGCCCATCGAGTCTGCACCAACAGCAATCCCAGCAAAGCCCTATCCCCATAACCACATGTATTTACCCTAACTAGTCCCCCTGACACTAAGGGGCAATTTTAGCACGGCCAATCCACCGAACCCATACATCGTTGGACTGTGGGAGGAAACAGGAGCACCCTAAGGAAACCCAAACAGACACGGGGGGAACTTGCAAACTCCACACAGACAGTGACCCAAGTCGGGAATCCAACTCTGAGGCAGCAGCGCTAATCACTGTGCCACCGTGCCAACGCACCCCCCCCCCCCCCCCGACGCCCCCCCCGACTCCCCCCTCCCCCACCCCCACCCCGGTAGCATTTGAATGAGGGTGGGATCAAGGGGCCCGAGTAAAACTCAAGTCAATAAGAATCGGCGGGAAATTCTTCTCTGTTTGGAGTCATACTTAGCACAAAGCAACATGGTATTGGTGGTTGGAGGTCAAACATCTAAGTTCAGATTTCACTGCAGGATGTCGGCAGGGGACTGTTCTTGGACCAACAATCTTCTACTGCTTCAACAGTGACATTCCATCCAACATGAGGTCAGAAGTAGGAATTTCCATGTGTTACACCGGACACAAAAACCCAAAAAATAAAAAGGGAATTGGCTGAGACCATGGCCGCCTGGCTCCCAATACTGGTTGATTCCTGTGCGACCCATCCTAGTTTTGCTGTAAGCTTCCCTACAGCTCCCTCAGTCTGACTATTTGTTCACTGGTACGTGTTTCTTGAAGAAAGACACCGACATTAAAGCAGCTGCCTGGTGATTTACACATCCGTGTTACTGAAAGCTGATCAATGTGGAGAATCGGGAAAAGATCGATGGAGAGGAAGAGGTGGAGGTGGCCCACTGACTCTCTCGCCCTCACCCACACTTCCTCACTCACCCTCAATCTCTCATCCTCACTCAAAGAACTTGACTCACTCACCCTCACTTACCCACCTTCCCTCGCTGACACACTCTCACTCATTCATCCCCACTCACAAATCCCAACTCACTCATCCCAACTCACTCATCCCAACTCACTCACTCTTGCTCACTCATCCACCCTCACACACTCAATTTCACACACTCAACCTCACACACTCAACTTCACACACTCAATTTCACGCACTCAACCTCAGAAACTCACTGATCCTCATTCACCCTGAGTCACTCACCCTCACACCCTCACTCACTCAAAATCACTCACACACATTCGCTCTCTCACTCTCACCCATCCTCACTCACTCACCCTCATTCACTCACATTCACACCCTCATTCACTCACCAGCACTCACTCACTCACACTCACTCGCCCTCACACACTCTCATTCACTCACTGTCACTCAGTCACCCACACTCACACGCTATCACTCACTCAACCTCACTCACTAACCCTCAGTCACTCACTCAGAGCCTCAGTCACTCACCAACACTCATAGTCACCTTCGTTCACTCATCCCACTAACCCACCCTCACTCACCCAGTCTCACTCACTCTCACTCACTCAGTCCACTTATCCACCCTCACTTATCCAGTCTCACTCACTCTCACTCACCCTCACTCACCCCACTTACCCACCTTCACTCATCCAGTCTCAATCACTCTCACTCACTCACCGCACTTACCCTCCCTCACTCATCCAGTCTCAATCACTCTCACTCACCCTCACTCACTCTCCCCACTTACCCACCCTCACTCACCCAGACGCACCCCCACACACTCAAGCTCAATTACCCTCTCTCTCTCACGTACGCCACCTGACCCATTCAAACTCACTGAGACTCACGCACCTACATTCACTCACACACCCTCACATATTCACCATCACTCACGTTCACCCACCCTAACTCACAGATCCTCAATCACTCATCCTCAGTCAAACACCTTTACTCACTCACCTTCACTCATCCACCCATCCGCATTCATTCTCCCTCACACACTCTCACACACCACCCTCAATAACACACCCTGACTCACTCACTCTCTCACCCTCACTTACTAAGTCACATTCACTCCTCACCCTCATTCACTCGCTCTCACTCACCCACCTTCACTAACCTTCACGCATCCTCACTCACTCACCCTCATTCATTCTCTCTTACCGACACTCACTCACCCACCTTCACTCACACATTAAGCCACCTTCACTCACCCACCCTCTCTCACACACCATCATTTACTCACGCTCTCTCACCCGCACCCACACTCACTCACTCACCCTCAATCACTCATCCTCACTGAAAGAACTTCACTCACTCACCCTCACTTACCCACCTTCCGTCACTCACACACCATCACTCATCCACTCTCACTCCTTCAATCACTCACCCGCACGCACTCACACTCTCTCACTCACACTCGCTAAACCTGTGTGTGGAGGTCTGCAACGAGAGAGAAGAAAGATCTTAAGCGGCAGTTTGGTGTTCAAATGTGGGAGCTGCCCTGCGAATGTGGAGAGCTGGGGGGAATCCCTGGGGGCTCAGGGCCAAGGACAATGGGAAAGAGCCGGGGAGAACAGGAGGCGTGTTAAAGGGCAGAGAGCCGGGGGGGAAGGGCAGAGAGCCTGGGGAATGGGCCCACAGCCGGGCAACAGGGCTGAGAGCCGGGAAAGGGCAGAGAGTCAGGAGAAAGCGCAGAGAGCCAGAAGAAAGGGCAGAGAGCTAATAGAAAGGGCAGGGAGCCAGGTGAAAGGGCAGAGAATCAGGGAAAGAGGAGAGAGCCAGGATAAAGGGCAGGGAGGCCGGGGAAAGGACAGAGAGCCGAGGAAAAGGACAAGATAGCCCAGAGGAAAGGGCAGAGAGTCAAGGGGAAAGGCAGAGAGTCAGGGGGAAAGGGCAGAGAGCCAGGGGAAAGGGGAAAGTGGATAGGGAGCAGGGACATCGGGCAAAGAGCCGGGGGAAAGGGTAGGGAGCTGAGGGAAAGGGCAGGGAGCCGGGGGAGAGGGGACAGAGCTGGAGGGAAGTGTAGAGAGCCAGGTGAAAGGGGAAAGGAGCCACAGGGAATAGCAGAGAGCCAGGGAAAAGCGCAGAGAGTCGGGGGAAATGGGCAGAGAGTGGGTGATCGACGGGCGGAGTGAGGATGTGCAAAATAGAGCTAGCACCACAACCAGATCATCTGTAATCTCAGTGAATAATGGAGGAGACGTCAGGGCCCGAATGGCCAACTCTTGCTATTAATGTATGACCCTTCAATTAGTCAATGTTGCAATTATTTGAATTTGTAATCACATTTAGAGTTTCCTGGTCATTCAGTAAGTATTCATTCCGAAGGTAGTTTTGAAGCAAAGTCACTAATCTTCATTTTGTGGAGTGAGAGGCTGTGAGTTGGAGAGAGGAAGGGGCATCAGTTCGTTTGAACACAGGCAATAGCCAAAACTACAATGTGGATATGCCGACGCTAGGTTGGGGTGGGCTCAGTAAGGAGTCTGACAACACCAGGTTGAACGCCAACAGGATTATTTGGAATCGTGAGCTTTTGGAGCTCTTTCATCAGGCGAGTGGCTGATATGAATGAAGAGACAACTTCTTCATCACAAAGTCCTGTTGTTTGAGAAATAGGTAGTGCCTGAAGTAATGGAGAAACTCTTTACACTTCTCTGTTAATCCAATGAATGGTATGTCATTACAATGACATCAAAATGTTTTTGTCTTTCCAACCTGATAGAGGTCGAGACAGTGATGTGAGTTTCTACAAAGATGGCGATTCTCAAATGATAGGAGTAACAGAAGCTGAAAGGTGTATGTAGGTCTTAATCGGGAAATATTAAGTTAAGTTCATAATTCTAGACAAATCGTGATGTAGAAACATAGAAAATAGAAGCAGGAGTAGGCCATTCGGCCCTTTGACCCTGCTCTACCATTCACTTTGATCATGGCTCATCAATGTCCTGACCCCGCCGACTACCCATATCCATTGATCCCTTTAGCCGCAAGAGCTATACCTAATATAGAAACATACTTGTATAAATATGTTTGATTAATTAATAAACGCAAGTAATAGTCTAACTTGTTCAATCGACTATTCCTTCCCAGCGACACCGTCTCCGCCCACTCTCTACAGCCTCGTCTCTTCCTGTCAGCAACACAACTCCGCTGGCTCCATCACCTACGGCTGTTTGGCGATGGACTACTCTCCAGATGTCTCCAAACTGACCTGGAAGAAAAATGGGCAGCTGATCGCCACTGGATTTAAGACTTATCCATCAGTGAGAAACGCGAAGGGAACCTATACCCTAAGCAGCCAGTTAACCATCACCCAGTCAGTGGGAGAGTGCAGCAAAATCGACTGTGAGGTTCGACACAGCGACTCAGTCAAGAGCATTGGAATGCAATGTAAGTGTTGTGGAACTTGGGCAAGACAGGAACGCTGTGATTGAACTCTATAAGGCCTTAGTTATAACTGATCTGTAGCATTCTGAAAAATTGAATTATGCAAAATCCAGGTAAGTGTCTACTGACTGAAAAGTTGCTCAGAATCAAAGAACAACAGAAATGATACTGTGCAGAATGAGGTCATTTAGCCCGCCATGTCTGTGCTGGCCAAAAGGGAGAACAAATAAACTAGCCAGACAAGTTAAGCCTATTTTCCAGCCCCAACTCCGTAGCATTGCAGCTTAAAGCACTTGAGATGCAGACCTAGATACCTTTTAAATGACCATGCTCCCTGGTAATTGAGCCCTCCACTTGGGGAATGAATTATTTCTGCCTACGTCCTTTATTTGTTTTGTGAACCACAATTATGTCACGCCTCAGCCTCCTCTTTTCCTAAAGAGAACAAACCCTGCCTGTCCAATCTCGCCTCATGGCTGCAATTTTTAGCCCCTGGCAACATTCTTGTAAACCTCATCTCTCTCCAGAGTCACTTCGTTATTCCTGCATTGTGGTGACCAGAACTGTACAGCAACCTCCAAACTTGGCCAAACGAGGTTTTATACAGCTCCATCATTGTATCACTGTTTTTGCATTCAATATCTCACATAACAGAGGAACTAATCCGATATGCTTTCTTGATCAACTTTTCCAGCTGCCCTACCATCTACAAGGACCTGTGGACGTGCACTCTAAGGTCTTGCATTTCCTCAATCCCTCTTAACATTCCAGTTTATTGTCTTGCTTTGTTTTCCCTCCCCAAATGCATTGTATGGCACTTTTGACGGATGAATTCCATTCGCCATTTCCCTGCCAATTCAACCAAACCATGGATATGATTCCCAAATCGGCAGCTATGGTGCTTAAATAAAAGAACTAATTTTAATTGATGTCAATTAAATCTTCAAGTAACGTCTGAACATTTGTTTGTTGAAGGCCCAATCGTTATCACCCCAACCGTTATCCTCACCGTGAGTTCCAGTGAAGAAATCACAAGCAGAAAATTTGCAACCATCGTCTGTTCAATCATTGATTTCCAGCCAAAGTCAATGACGGTGGAGTGGCTGAAGAATGGGCAACCCATGAATTCAGGAATTGTCACCTCTCCCGCCTGTGAAGTGAATGGGAACTTCTCGGCCAGCAGTCGGTTGACAGTCTCCGCTCAGGAATGGTTCAGCAAAGCGGTCTACACCTGCCAGGTCACTCATCAAGGATTCACTCAGAGTCAGAACATCAGCGGATCTCTGGGTAAGAGACTCAAACCGAGAAAAAAATTATTCCGCTGTTAATCGAAATTAGGGATCTATTAAAGTTAATACAAAGCATAGAACAACTTCTAAGTTATTGTCATGTAGTTTGCTGCATTGGGACAGTGCCCCATTCAGAACTTCATCACAACATCAATTTTTGTTATTCCTTCATGAGATGTGCATTTGTGGCCCATCCCGGAGGCCACTTAAGTGTCAACCACGTTACTGTGGATCTGGAGTCACATGCATGCCAGGCCAGATAAAGACAACAGATTTACTTTTCTAAACGGCATTCGTGAACCAGGTGGGTTTTTACAACAACGGCTTCATGATGATCATTTGACTTTTAATGATAGATTTTTACTAAATTCAAATTTCACCATCTGCAGTGGTGAGATTCGAATCTGTGTCCCCAGAGTCGTGCCCTGGGTTACAAGACCATTGGCAACACCACCATGCCACTGCCTCCCCTTGAAATAGTGTTCCCTTCCATTTTAAAGTAACATAGTAAGCGAGCTGGTCTTGATGTCAGCTTTTTCCTGAGACAGCTGGTAAGATTTGGAGAGAGAGTCGGTGTCGGACTGTTTCACAGGTCACAGCATAGGGGTAAAATATTGGGAAGTGTATCCACCCTACTTATAAACTAACTGCCAGTACTTGGTTCCTGAGTTCAGGAATGCTATATTTGTTGGGGAATACTGCAATGTTGATTCATGAGAATGATACCGCTGCTAAAATACTTGAACAAAAAGAGAATAATTTCACAGAGCAGGCTGGTTTTCCATCCTCCATAGAGGCTGAAAGGTGATAGTTAGTGGTTGATATATCGAAGGCAACTTCGTCTCCTTCAGGCTGAAGACTGCTGTCCTGCTTCTGAAGAGGGAACTAGGGTTGATTTTCATTTTTCATTCACAGATACTCCCCAGTGCCCTGATACCACAGTGACGATACAGCCCCCGCCAATAGAACAGGTCTTATTGGAGGCGACCGTGACCTTAACCTGCATCATTTCTCATGCTCCCTATGGAGTCAATGTGTCCTGGATCCGAGACAGGAAGTATTTGAAATCAGAGATTGCCGAAAAGCCAGGAGCGGATCCTGACAGCGTGGTCAGCAACTTAAACATCTCGACACAAGCCTGGCTGAGTGCGGCTGTGTTTGACTGCGTGGTGAGCCATCAGGATCTGCCGACTCCTTTAAGAAAATCCATCCACAAGGAAACAGGTGAGCTGAGAGATTGAAGCAATAAATGCGTCACTGTGTCTATTTCCAGTGTAAGTGTACTGGTCAATATTCAGTATTCAGTGCATTAATGGTCTCCCCTGAGTGGAAACTCCATTAACTAAAAACTGGGAGTTGTAGATATTTTTACGGGGAAATTTGATGTGTTGATGAATGAAAAGTGAACTGAAGGCGATGTTATTGGGTTTAGATCGAATAACGAGGGAGGAGCCTGATGTGGAGCATGAAAACCAAAAGAAAAGCCGATCAGTTGGGCCGAATAGCCTGATTCTGTGCTGTAAAATTTCTGAAACTTCCCAGTCCAGCCCCCTGAGTTATTTGATAAAATAATTGTGTTCACATCTGCTCCAAACTGGAAGTCAAAAATGGAAACATTGAAAATCGAAACGAAGCACATTTTTCTGATATCTAGCCAGCAGTTTCATTGTCTCCAGAATTCTCCAGTTTATTGACATTTATTGTACATTTTCTGCAGATCCAAATCCGCGGGAACCGTTCGTCTCTGTCCTCCTGCCCTCGGCAGAAGAAGTCTCCGCTCAGAGATTCGTCTCCCTCAGCTGCTTAGTGAGACGTTTCTCCCCTCGAGAGATCTTCGTCAAGTGGACCGTCAACGACAAGCCAGTGAATCCTGGGAACTATAAGAACACCGAGGTGGTCGCGGAGAGCGGGAATAGCTCCTTCTTCATGTACAGCCTGTTATCCATTGCAGCAGAGGAATGGTCCAGCGGCGCTTCTTACTCCTGTGTGGTGGGACATGAAGCCATCCCCTTGAAGATCATCAACAGAACAGTTGACAAATCCAGCGGTAAACCCAGTTTTGTGAACATTTCCCTTGCACTGATGGACACCGTTAATTCATGTCAATGAGAATCACTCGATTACATTAAAAACTTCAATAAAAAGAATAAAATCTTTTTCCTCCAACGATAAATGAAATACCCAATTGCTTAATTGATTGGTTTTCAATTTTACTTCCACTATGTATCTTTGGTTTGAGTCAGGTATTTTCACGTCTCGGGCCCAAGCCTTGTTGAACCAGTGCACCCAGCTCAGATACACCCTGGGTTAGAGACAGAGTAGAGCACATTCATTACAGTATTCTGCAAAATATCTTCACCGACTTTCCTCCCACTGAGGAGAAATCTGACAAATTCAACATTTCTGACAAACAAACACAACATTTAGATCTCGGTGTTCCTGCTTCTCTCGTTGTCCATGCCTTTACCATTGATGTCATATTTAAGCTGCTGCACCACACCCACTGGGAACTGAAGTGAGGGTCACACAGAAACATGGAGCAACAATCCCCCATCAGAGAGAGAGGGAGAGTGAAATTGTTAACATACCAGATTCCTACTCACCCAACAAAGAGAGGGGAGAGCAGTAGCTAACCCATGTACCACCACTTCCTCAATGAAAAGAGGAGGAATGGCATTATTTAATCCACTCACCTCCACCTCGTCAGTGGTTAGAACCATCAGGCACATTGCTTCACCGGGTAGAGAGAGGGAAGTTATGAGCTCACTCCCTCCCTCTTCGCAAGTAACGTGTTTGGAAGGGACCAGCTCTCTACTCGAAGAACCCAGTTGCCAACAGTACAAATTAGCTTCCGGTTTATTTGCTGCAGAGTTTGAAGTATCATTTTCTTAATCAATGTGATGCATATATACTTATGTAACAGAATTTAAAAATGTTTCTGCACTCTTGTTCCTGTTAATCATGTCCTGGCAGTGATTTCCCATAATGCAAATTGAAACAAATGATTGAATCCTCCCCAGTTTTCACTGTTCTGTCCCTGATGCTTCCGAGATGCATCAATGAATGATTTGATTCGTTCTCCTGATATCACCGTGCCACTCACATAAACTACATTCATACAGCAAAACATTGAAAATATGCTCCATTATTCGTATTGTTTGGATCATTTTCAGTTAATGATTGCGGTGAAACTTGGAGCAACAGCTAAAAAATACACACACTGACAATACTCCACAGAACTGTCACAATTATAAATACACACATAAGCGCGCACACACACACTCACACTCACACACATACACACACACACACACACACACACATCGACACAAATGCACAACTACACACACAAATACACATACTCACACATATGCACACAAATGCAGAAAGACACATGTAAATGTACACACACAAACGCATGCACATACCCCCACACACATACATATACAGAAATAGGGACAGGCACATTCAAATACAGGCACAGAAACACACAAATACACAACAGATACACTTTCACACACCATAGGTACACTCAATACTTGCACAGACGAACACACATGCAGAGAAACAAGAATGCACACACAAATGCACTCATGGGCAAAACATGCACAAACAGAAATACACACTTACACAAATACACCCACACAAAAATACACCCATACACAAACACATCCGTACACAAATATACATAGGGACACACCCATTCTCTCTCTCTCACTCGCACACACACACACACAGACGCACACATACACACACACACACATACAAACACATAGACACGCGCTCTTGTACAAACAGACACTAAAACAACAACATACACACACATAATCAAATATGTACAAACCACACATGTACACATGAAACACACAAGTACATACACATACACATACGTGAGTAGGTACAGACCCAAACACAAACACATACATGCATAGACACAATACAGACAGATACACACGCATGCAGACCCACATAAATACACAAGCACATACTTTGACTCAAATAAATACATATATATATTAGCACACGTTCACGCTGATAGGAATATAGATATAAAGACACACAATGTTATACACATTCACAAACATATATGGAAATACATAGAAACAAATCACCAGACTGCATATAGAAGAACAGACAGCAAAACATTTACACACAAACATGTGGACGCAAACATCAACATGCTCATAGAACAGAACATCATAGCACACATTACCACACATCGAAACACAAATATACATAAACGCACCGTTATAAAGAATGGCAACACGTGTATACATACACTGACATGTTAACAGGCGTGCACACAGACACATAGAGAAACAGACGCACACAGAAAGGGAAACAGTAAGTCGTTACCTGATGAAGGGGCAACGCTCCGAAAGCTCGTGCAACCAAATAAACCTGTTGGACTTTAACCGGGTGTTGTGAGACTACTTACTGTGCCGACCCCAGTCCAACGCCGGCAACTCCACAGAAAGGGAAACAAACATTATTAGAGTGACATATAGCACGCATTAAGAGTGGCATTAATATATATTCATAGACTTCACACAATAATAGAGTCATATATACACAATGACAAAAGAATAAAATATGCGCACAGATGCAGACACACAACTACAGAAATCAACAATCACTGGCAAATGAACGCGTACATTAACACTCATAAACACATATTAACTCAGAGCCAAAGATTAATGCAGAGCACGAGATGCTCATGCACACGCACACAAATGCAAAATCTTCAATACAAACGGTAGGCAAATGATGAAAGTAAAATTTAAACGTGATTTTTTAATGGAGATATCCACAGATTTATTATCCCAATGTACAATGAACAGATAAATACGTTGAGAAACTGAATTAAGCTCACGATCTACTAAACATTTCCACCATAAAGAAGCACAGATCGGAAATTACATCCCAACTCTTAAACAACAACATTCACAGTGTTCAGATCAGTAACCATCTGTGAAAACAATCATTGATCAGTGAACGTTCCTCGATATCAGTGATAATATTCTTCAATAAGGGATAGTTCCGAATTGTCAAAAAATCAACTGATTTTCAAGAAAACATCTTCAGTGCTTTCTGACATGGACTGTCCAAGGAATGTCAATAAAGATCAGGTGTGAAAATAGTTACGGAGATCGGTTACTGAGTGTCCTGAGCTTAAGAGTAGGTATACATTGAAAATTAAGTTCAAGAATAAATGAACAGTTTAAAAAGGAGAACGGGGAAAAGAAAAATAACAATAAGATTACCTGGAGAAACAAAGTAATCTAATTTCATATCCTGGTCTCCGTCCCCTAGACTCCACCGACCGCATCTGGATTGAAGACAATGAGGATGATAACAGTAACATCTGGACAACGGCTTCCACATTCATTGTCCTGTTCTTCCTGAGCATTTTCTACAGCACTGCGGTCACTCTGGTGAAGGTGAGATGATTGAATGCACTCACATATCAAACTGACAGAATGGACTTGAAAAATCTCTCAATGTTCCATTAAAAACTCTAACTTTAATATCCCGCATCATAAACAACTGCTTCATTATTGTATCTTTCTTTTACAGATCAAGTGATGGCTTGAATTTTGGATGCTGCAGATTTCCCTCAGCTGATTATTATGATCTCCGTATGACACAAATACAATATCTGCTCTTGGTGACTCTATCAGTCAAATTCTCTCAGTTTATCATTCTGAACCTGTAACTGAGACAATCGTAGACGGTATTTCAGTTTTCAGAGTGAAAAGTACGAGGCATTTTTTGTTATAATGTAATTGTGGTTAACAGTTTCCCCATAGTTTAAATATCATGTATAAATAAGAAACTTTTCTCATTCCTTATCCATATTTGTTAATTCCTCTTTCTATTAAGGTCCTGTTTTCTCTTTCTGGTGTATGTAACAGATGTACAAATATTGACAGATTCCCTGTGCATGTGTTGTGTTCTCAATGTGAAGCTCGATCGTTAAATTCACTTTTCTAACTTTAAAAAATAATGTCGCTGTAAAATATTCTCTGAATTTTTAAAATAAATATTGAATGAAAATTTAACCATCTCTGGTGATCTATTGGTGCCGAATCAGTATTTTCACCGCCAGGGCCCGGGGTTTATAACAATCGATAACTAAGTAGAACATTTTGAATTTGCTCCGTTTATGGGGATAATTGGATCTGAACACAAGGAAAGAGGTGCGTTTTACTGGAATCATAAATTGATATCATGATTGAGTGAATGTGTCTCAGGCGAAAGTGGTCTGAAATGAAGCAATGACTAAAGCGATGATGATCAACTAATTGCAAATCTCTTAAATCAGCTTCACTGGAAGTTTCGTGGTCAGGATTCAGTACGGTGGTTCGAGTTTGATTTCCACCCAAGAACTGAATAACTTTCTATAATTCTTCATTGAATGCAAACACACCTCACAGCATCTGTGAAGGGCGAAGCAAGATTAATCTTCCAGCTGCATGAACTTGCACTAGAGTTGGAAAAGTCAGACATATAACATCAGAAATAAGCTCTGACGAAGAATCACACGGCAAACACACGGCAGACAGTGATCACTGAAAGTAACTGACACATTTCAAATTCTGCCGCTTTCCATTAACATCTTTGAACTTCGTATTGTCCATCTCAGACATTTCCTATGAATCAAATATTACCCACAAAATCTTCGCTCTGATGCTCGTTCCACTGATTATAGAAGAGTAACTGTTAAAATGGGCATGCGGTTGGCTTCATAGCTCAGAGCGCCAGTCATCGTGGCTGGCTGGTTAACGTGATGGAGTTTGAATCCATTGGGATTTCCCGTTTCTGATTATTCCTGGTTTTAACTCTGTGTCCACAGAGCGAATTGAATCAAATCCACCCAAACAATCGGGCGGTTTCACATTTCCGTTCATTCACAAAAGCATCACGGAACCTGTAGTCAGAAATGGAACAGAGACGGAGCCAGGTTGTGTTTTCAGTGTGTTGTCTCTCCTTCGGCCTCTGTCACGCTGGGTGCGTGTATGTGTCTGGGTTTCTCTGTGTGCGTCAATGTGCTTTAGCTCCCCCTTGGAAATGAACAGCTTTTTAGCGTCACAAATTATCCACAATAGTTCAAAAGTTTAATCATGAAATGTTTCAGAGAAAAGATCAGAGTGAAAGATGTAAGAGGAGTTTGTAATGTTTGGAAGGAGGTGCAGCAAATAAATAGAAGACGGGAATGATGTTACTGCTGACTGAGAGGAATGCATTGTAACGGTGGGGGATTTTATTGATCGGTTAACTGTAAACTTTGAATTCAGAACAAGCTGAGGCACCAGATGGAAACAGCGTTTGGCTTCACGTATGTTAAGAAAGGGTGCAAGCATCGCTACAGCAGGAGGACGGTTAGCTTAGTCGTAGCATATCAGATGTAATTTCAGAATCGTTGGTTGCAGCCCCACGTTAGGCTCCATCATGTTTAAACTTTGCTGCTTTCCTGGGTGACTCCAGCTCTCCATCCCTCCGGCAGCGTCACCAATCAAACTGAATCTTTTTCCATCCCGCTTTGTTGACCTCAGTGTCTGAATGAAAACTGCAATCAATAAAGGTGAAAGAGTTTAATGTTCATTCGGTGAGAAGTTTTCTTCTTAGCCTGGGAATTTTTATCCAGAAATGCGTGATATTTTTGTCAGTGTAAACGGTTAAATCTGGCCCATTAGCACCCAGACGTTACCTTGTATCACGATCTCTATCGGAAGAACCTTACAACCTATCACTGTCCTTCACTCTGTGTTTGTTCTTGACCAGTTGCACATGTGACATTTCCAGCTCGCAAGCAAAACTACAAATCTCACTCCACTGATTCTGACAGAGCTGTTTTCGATCAGGAAGTATTTCAATTTTTCTTAAAATCAAAAACATTAAATCTTAGTACATCGAAGCCAGTCTGCGACCCTGAAAGCGCCGACCCCTCACCACTCGATGACCAGTATCCCACCTGCCCGATTCTCCCAGATACTGATTACATCAATGTGCACAGTGCCAATTATCCACAGACACACTCTCCTACACCGAGCGGAAACGAAATAAGCATTGCATCAAACTGTCACGCATCTGTTTCCAGCAGTGACTGAGAAAACAGACAGCAGAATATGATCAGACCGACAGTTCCATCATCAAATCAGCCTACAGATAGAAAACATAGAATCCCTATCGTGCAGAAGGAGACCAGTCGGCCCATCGATTCTGCACCGGCAACAATCCCACCCAGGCCCTATCCCCTGAACTCCATGCATTTACCCTAGCTAGTCCTCCTGACACTAAGAGGCAATTTATCATGGCAAATCCACCCAATCCGCACATCTTTGGACTGTGGGAGGAAACCGGAGCACTCAGAGTAAACCCACGCAGACACGGGGAGAACATGCACACTCCACACAGACAGTGAGCCAATGTCGGAATTGACCCGGGTCCCTGGCGCTGTGAGGCATCAGTGATAATCATTGTGCCACCATTTGGCCCATAAAAAATTGAAATCATGCAGACTTTCCGCAACCTAACTGAGAAAGTTTAATAATGCATCTGCCCGGTTTCGAACAGGGGACCTTTCGCGTGTGAAGCGAATGTGATGACAATTACAGAAACTGTGATCAACAGAGAGCTTGAACTACCGTCAAGTTTACATCGAGCCAGGCAGAAATCGAACTTGAAATCTTCTGATCCATAATCAGACGCGTTGTGCATTGAGCGACTAACCGACATGAACGCAGGACCTCCCTGCTTCTGATTAGATCTTTATTCTGCAACCTCAGAGCTGGATATTCACATCAGTTTCGGGAGAGATGTTTCTGATCAGCTGTTAATTCCCATCAACTCAGGGCTGAATATTCAGATCGGCTCCAGGAGAAATGTTTCTGACCCTCAGACCAGACCCACTGACGTCACTCGCACTACATAGTGACGTCACATGGGCTATAGGGTGACGTCACACATTCTGACGCCACACATTCCGCATTCTGACGTCTGACGTTGGGCGGCATGGTGCCACAATGGTTAGCACAACTGCCTCACAGCGCCAGGGACACGGGTTCGATTCCAGTCTCGGGTCACTGTCTGTCTGGAATTTGGGTGTTCTCCCCGTGTCTGCGTTCCTCTGGGTGATCCGGTTTCTTCCCACAGTCCAAAGATGTGCGGGTTAGGTTGACTGGCCATGCTGAAAAGCCTCTTCGTGTCAAAGGGATTCGCGGGGTAAAGATGTGAGGTTACAGGGAGAGGGCCTGGGTGGGGCTGTGGTCGGTGCGGGTTCAATGGGCCGAATGGTCTCCTTCTGCACTGTAGGCATTCTATGATTCTATGAGGTTCCAATGCCACGGATGCTCTGACGTCAGAATGCCGGATGTTCTGACGTCACAATACCGGATGCTCTGTCGCATGCGCACTCTCCTCCCCCGCACTATCAATGCTGAAGCTCCTTCACTGATTCACTTTGTGATCACAAGTCCCCGCGACCCGGCTCTCACCGCCACTGTGTAACTGGTTTGGGGTTCGGCTTGATATCCAATAGGGTTGCTTTCCCAGGAGCTTCTCTCAGCCTGGGATCCGCTGACAGCTGTTTCTCACAAGTCTATAGGATCCAACATGTTTCTGACCTTCACTTGGTTGATTATTTTCCTGGATTTCTTACTGTTCCCTCAGTGTAAGTGTGGTCACTATTTCTGACAGGAATATTTCACACCTCAGCAATGTTAGGCTCTGTTAAATTGAACTCAGCTTTATTGTATCATCTCGAATTGTGAATACAATTGTACTTTATTGTGCTACATTATAGTACGATATGCTATTACTGCAAATGTACATATTCTTCCCAGATGCCGCTGGCAGTAAAGAGCTATCACAGTCTCCGGAGTCAGTGGTTGTTACCGAGGGAGCCACTGCATCGTTGAACTGTTCAACCACAGGAGCTGGAAAGGTCCTTCAATGGTACAGACAAAATCTAGACAGAACCGTGCAGCACCTGGTGAGCGGCACCAGCGATCAGGGCAGGATCACGGCTCGGCATACTTTCTCAGAGAACCACAGCGTTATGAATGTTAGTGAAGCTCGGCTGACAGACACCGCCACCTATTTCTGTGCAATGGAGGCACAATGTAGCAAATACCATACAGGGCCGTACAAAAACCTGCCGCGATCATCCAGAAAGTGGAGCCTGTGCAGAGAGCTGGGCTTTTAATCACTCTCTCCCTTGGATACGCGCCACAGTCACCCGATCAGTGAGATCTGTTGCCGATTTGGGTTTACTCTTTAAAATCAAAAAAGAACGGATAAAATACATTTAAATTGGGTTATTTTCTGTGGAAATGTCATCCGGGCAGCGCATGTTCCATGGTGCTTCCAAATTGGAATAATCGTGGTATTCGGTGAATCAATATTAAAAGGATCCTTGTCTATTTCCTGTGATAAATCCCATTCCAGTCTGTGACACATTCTAAGTTCGGCTGCAGGGACGAGTGACAGACATTGAGTTTCCCAGACTCCATCGGAGTTGAACGCTCTGAAAGACCAGTCAGGAGTGCTAAGGGACAGTCACTCCATATCTGAAAGCTTTCTGTACCTATCTAGACAGCGCAGTATTCCGGGTAAGTTATGGGATATTTAATGAAGTGGTAGAGGGCCAGACATTGAGATAGGTCCCAAAATCTCTCAGACCGGTTCGCTGTTCATTTGAACGAACAAAGACAGCAATGCACCTGGTCGATAAATAAACGACCAAGTCATCCCATTTTCACAGAAAAGTGGACAGGGATCGAAAAATGTTATTCATTGCATTGCTATTTGTTACCATCTGGAGTAGAGCGCCGCAAACTATAAGGGAAGAGCATTCAATAGTAAATTTCAAAAAGGCATTGTCAGACCTTGAGAACGGAAAATAACACGTGGAATGAGGGGTGAGAAGAACAATTGGGAAATGTCTTTCATTGAGCCACAGGGAGAGTCAATTGTTTATGATCCATTCGCGCCCGTCCGACACTATTTTTTCTCAGTCACTTGAGCAGTCAGCAGATGCAGGGTAGTCACAGACTGCTGCAGGTTCAGCTGTCGCTGTTTCCTCTCCATCACCTGCGACTGCAGCTGAGAACTCCGCACTTCCATCAGCTTTGAGTCTGCGGTGACCCCGGTCACAGCTTCCGGTTGCTGCGTTCACTCTAACACCATTGTGCTTTTCGAGACATTGCTGCCGCTGGTCGATTTCTGTCATTGGTTAGATCAGAAGTTCAGTGCTTCAGTCTATTCATCAGTGTAGCAAGTAAGCTTATATTAACACTGCAGTGAAGTTACTGTGGAAATCCCCTCGTCGCCATATTCCGGCGCCTGTTCGGGTACACTGAGGGAGAGTTTAGCATGGCTGATTAGCGACTGATTCAGGAAGTGGTGCGTGGTACTGTCGGATAATACAGCCTTTTTAACGAGGTGAGTCTGTGTTGAAATTATGATGGAGCATTCCAAGTATTCATAACTACAGCAGACTTTGACACATCAAATGTTTGGTTCTAGGAATTGCTGGGGCATTCTCAGTTAACGGCCCTGGAAGATGATATAACAGTAATATTTGGCTACATGATCTCTACATCTAAGAGCTTTCATTACCGCTGCTCTGAAGTAGATTTGGAGGTTAACTGCATGCATTGCGCCATAAAGATATGTCTCATGATTTTGCAATCTGTTCCTCTTGTGACCTAGACAAGATGTGTAGATGCCGGCGCTGGACTGGGGTAAACACAGTAAGAAGTTTAACAACACCAGGTTAAAGTCCAACAGGTTTATTTGGTAGCAAAAGCCACAGGCTTTCGGAGCGCTGCTCCTTCATCAGGTGAGTGGGAGTTCTGATCACAAACAGGGCACAAAGAGACAAACGCAATTTACATGAATAATGATTGGAATGGGAGTCTTTACAGCTAATCAAGTCTTAAAGGGACAGACAATGTGAGCGGAGGAAGCATTAAGCACAGGTTAAAGAGATGTGTATTGTCTCCAGACAGGACATTTAGTGAGATTTTGCACATCCAGGCAAGTTGTGGGGGGGGGGGGGGGGTTACAGATAGTGTGACATGAACCCAATATCCCGATTTAGGCCGTCCTCATGTGTGCGGAACCTGGCTATCAGTCTCTGCTCAGCGACTCTGTGCTGTCGTGTGTCGTGAAGGCCGCCTTGGAGAACGCTTACCGGGAGACCAGAGGTTGAATGCCCGTGACCGCTGAAATGCTCCCCAACAGGAAGAGAACAGTCTTGCCTGGTGATTATCGAGTGGTGTTGATTCATCCGTTGTCATAGTGTCTGCATGGTTTCCCCAATGTACCATGCCTCGGGACATCCTTTCCTGCAGCATAACAGGTGGACAGCGTTGGCCGAGTTGCAAGAGTATGTACCGTGTACCTGGTGGATGGTGTTCTCGCGTGAGATGATGGCATCTGTGTCGATGATCCGGCACGTCTTGCAGAGGTTGCTGTGGCAGGGTTGTGTGGTGCCGTGGTCACTGATCTCCTGAAGGCTGGGTAGTTTGCTGCGGACAATGGTCTGTTTGAGGTTGTGTGGTTGTTTGAAGGCAAGATGTGTGGGTGTGGGGATGGCCTTGGTGAGATGTTCATCGTCATCAATGACATGTTGAAGGCTCCGGAGGAGATGTTGTAGCTTCTCGGCTCCGGGGAAGTACTGGACGACGAAGGGTACTCTGTCCACCATGTCCCGTGTTTGTCTTCTGAGGAGGTCGGTACAGTTTTTCGCTGTGGCGCGCCGGAACTGTCGATTGATGAGTCGAGCGCCATATCCTGTTCTTATGAGGGTATCTTTCAGCGTCTGGAGGTGTCTGTTTTGCGATCCTCCTCATCCGAGCAGATCCTGTGTTTACGGAGGGCTTTTCCGAAGGGGATGGCTTCTTTAACGTGTTTAGGGTGGAAGCTGGAGAAGTGGAGCATCATGAGGTTATCCGTGGGCTTGCAGTACAGTGAGTTGCTGAGGTGGCCGTCCTTAATGGAGATGCGTGTGTTCAAGAATGCAACCGATTCCGGAGAGTAGTCCATGGTGAGTCTGATGGTGGGATGGAACTTGTTGATGTCATCATATAGTTGTTTCAGTGATTGTTCACCATGAGTCCAAAGGAAGAAAATGTCATCGATGTATCTAGTGTATAGCATCGGTTGAAGGTCCTGTGCGGTGAAAAAGTCTTGTTCGAACCTGTGCAAAATCTCACGAGCTGTCCTGTCTGGAGACAATACACATCTCTTTAACCTGTGCTTAATGCTCCCTCCACTCACATTGTCTGTACCTTTAACTGCATTGCCACTTTCAATGACCATTCTGTTACCATGGGGATCAGCCTCTGATCTTCGGGTAATCGTTTTCCAAGGCAGCCTTCACGACACACGGCAACGCCGAATCGCCCAGCAGAAACTGATAGCCAAGTTCCGCACACATGCGGACGGCCTCAACCGGGATCGTGGGTTTATGTCACACTTTCTGTAACCCCCCACGACTTGCCTAGTTTTGCAAAATCTCAATAACTGTCCTGGCTGGAGACAATACACACCTGTTTAACCTGTGCTTAACCCTCTCTCCACTCACAATGTCTGCACCTTTAAGACTTGATTACCTGTAAAGACTCGCATTCCAAACATTATCTTGTAAATTGGGTCTGTATCCCTGTATGCCCTGTTTGTGAACACAACTCCTCGCTCACCTGAGGAAGGAGAGACACTGCAAAAGCTTGTGCTAACAAATAAACCTGTTGGACTTTAACGCGTTGTTGTGAGACTTCTTCGGGTGCTTACCCCAGTCCAACGCTGGCATCTCCACATTATGGCCGCCAGAGGGAGACGATGTTAAGTTCGGTACATGTATTGTGGTGTTCTTGTATGGGTCTCGCTATATCTGTAGCAGTGTGGACTCCAAGGAACAGAAATATACCGCACTGTCAGCCATGAATGTGTTGCCGATCGTCAGCTCGGTGATCTTGGCAGTTTTATTTAGTGTAGCTGAAAAGCGGTCGCTAATGTCGGCGTGTCTATACATTTTCACACCCAGAATGTGAAGCATATACTGTGGAGACTGCCCGGGACTCTGGCTGTACCAGTACACATAAGGGTTGGAATCACTTGTCTTAAATTTGCAGGTTATTGTGACATTACTTTCCTCTTGAACTGTTTTTTCGCCAACCGGCTGCTCCACTGTGTCTTGGTGACTCCAGTCTAATGTAAAATTATAGTAAAGGTAAAAACAATCAGCTGCAGCCTAATATTTATAAACCAAATTGTCATTTAACCATCACTCATATTTTACCAGCAATGATATCCGGCATTACAGGGAAGGAAATATATAGAACTTGGGGAATAGGAGCAGGGTTTGCCATTCGGCACTTAGAGCCTGTTCGGCCATTCATTATGATTACGGCTGATTATCCAATTCCATAACCTGTTCTCACCTTCCCCCCATATCCTTTGACACCCTTTGCCCCAGGAGTTACTTACTAAGAACTGAAATAATGATGAGAATCGAAGCAGGACGGTTCCCCATGATCCTTCCTGGGTCTGTAACTCTGCCGTGATGGAAATCCTCTGTGAGAGACAACCATACAGATCTCCGCTCACTGCACTGCTGATCCAACCAATGAGTGGAATGGAGCAGCGGCAGCAATCTGTCCAATCACACAATCAGGTCAGAGTGAGAGCAGCAAACGGAAGCAATGGGCGGGGATACGGCAGACTCAATATTGAGTGACGTTTGCGGTGACTCTCAGCTGCACTCGGAGTGAATGGAGCGGAAATAGCGACGGTTGAATCCACAAAAGTCTCTGACCATTCAGCACCTGCTCACTATTCAGGTTTCTACCGACAAATCGAGCGGTTGGGGCATGAAGCAACGAGAATCATAGAATCCTGGAGCACCGGCTGAGGCCATTCGGCCTACCAATGCTTCCTTGGAAAAGTTCTCCGAAACATCTTCCATCTCCAGATAATCCAGATAATCCACAGAGACAGGATTTATTTCTAACATTTATTTTCCTTGTTTTGGAATGTCAATTATCAAACAGGAGTGACCACCCACTCCCCCCTCCCCACCTCCCTCCTTCCCCCCCCCCTCCCCCCCCCCCTCCCCCCTCCCTCCCCCCCCCCCCCCCACACACACACACACCCATTCGAAATCTGATTGAACAGACTGCGCCAATCCAAGCATGCCAATTAGAAAGTCACTTGTGAACATCGCCAAAGCCAATAGGGATGAGCTCCTGAAAGATGTCACAATGGGGCTGTCAGTGATCGGAAACAACACAATCACCGATGTCCTTTTAAGAAGATTCGTTTCATTGTAAGTAACAAGGTAGGAATTGAAATGGCATAATTTATTGGAAAGAAAAGAGAAATCATGTCTAACTAATGTATTAGAGTTCTTCGAGGAAGTCTCATCCAGAGTGGATAGAGGGGAATCAGTATATGTGTTCAGTTTGGACTTCCAGAAGACGTTCGACAAGGTACCTCACAAAATGTTAACTCATCACATAAGAGCCCATGGTGTTCATGGTAGTATATTGGAATAGAAGGGAATTGGCTGATGGGCAAGAAACAGCAATTTGGGATAAAGGGTTTTCAGTTTTGCGACGTGTACTGGTGGGGTTCCAGAGGAATTAGTGCCTGGCGGACAACTGCATACAATAAATGTTAGTGACTTGGAGGGAGGGAGCATATATACTGTAGCAAAAGCTGCAGACACAAACATAGGTGGAAAGGCAAGTTACGACAGGGAAATAAATAGTTGAGAGAGATATTGATAAGTTTTTTAATTCGGCGGTAAGTTCGAAAAGGGAGTTTAATGTGGGGAAAAATGAAAATGTTCATTTTGGAAGGGAGAACAAAAGAACAGAGTATTATGCAAATAGGGAAGCTGTGTAAAGGTGCCGCACAAAGGGACTTAGGGGTACTTGTACATGAAATACAGAAAATGAGCAGACATATGCAGCAGGTAATCAGGAAGGCTAATGAGATGTTGGATTGTAAGAATAGGGAAGTCTTGCTGCAACTGTACAAGGTACTGGTGAGACCACATCTGGAGTTCCGTAAGCAGCTTTCGTCTCTTTATTTGAGGACATATATTATTTCATTGGAGGTAGTTCAGAGAAGGTTCACAAGGCTGATCCCCGGTACGGAGGGATTGTCTTATGAGGAAATATTAAACAGGTTGTGTCTCTACTCACTGGAATTTAGAAAAATGGGATGTGATGTTAGTGAAACATATGGGATTATTGAGGGGCTTGAGAGTGTAAATGCTGAGAGGATGTTTCCCCTCGTGGGAGAGTGTAGGGACAGAGGGCATACTCTCAGAATAAACGAGCGCTAATTTAAGACTGAGATTATGTGTTCTGTTAGGGTCAACACCACTGGCATCTTCCACAGTAAGAATTCTCACAACACCGGGTTAAAAACCAGCAGATATATTTGGAATCACGAGCTTTCGGAACGCTGTTCCTTCATCAGATATGTCACCCGTTTGACTGACTTAGTGCTGTGAGACTTCTAACTTTGCCTACCCCTGTACAACGCCGGCATCTCCACATCATGGATCCTCCATAGTGCATAGAAACATCGATATAGAAACATAGTAACTAGACTCAGGAGCTTGCACCGACAACAATCCTGTCACAGCACAGTGGCACAGTGGTTAGCACTGCTGCTTCACAGTGTCAGGGACCCAGGTTCGAACCCCAGCTTGGGTCACTGTCTGTGTGGAGTTTGCACGTTCTCCCCGTATCTGCATGGGTTTCCTCCGGGTGCTCCAGTTTCTTCCCACAGTTTGAAAGACGTGCTGGTTCGATGCATTGACTATGCTAAATTTTCCCTGTGTACCCGAACAGGCAGTGGAGTGTAGCGACCAGGGGATTTTCACAGTACCTTCATTGTAGGGTAATGTAAGCCTTACTTGTGACTAATAAATAAACTTTAGAACAAAGAACAGTACAGCACTGGAAACAGGCCCTTCGGCCCTCCAAGCCTGTGCCGCTCATTGGTCCAACTAGACCATTCGTTTGTATCCCTCCATTCCCAGACTGCTCATGTGACTAACCAGATAAGTCTTAAACGATGCCAGCATGTCTACTTGGCAGCGCAATCCAGGCCCCCACCATTCTCTGTGTAAAAAACATCCCTCTGATATCTGAGTTATACCTCGCCCCTCTCACCTTGAGCCCGTGAACCCTCATGATCATCACCTCCGACCTGGGAAAAAGCTTCCCACTGTTCACCCTATCTATACCCTTCATAATTTTGTACACCTCTATTAGGTCTCCCCTCATTCTCCGTCTTTCCAGGGAGAACAAGCCCAGTTTACCCAATCTCTCCTCAGGCAACACCCTGATAAACCTTCTCTGCACTCTCTCTAAAGCCCCCACGTCCTTCTGGGAGTGGGGCGACCAGAACTGGATGCAGTGCTCCAAATGTGGCCTAACCAGTGTTCTATACAGCTGCAACATCAGACTCCAGCTTTTATACTCTATACCCCGACCTATAAAGGCAAGCATACCATATGCCTTCTTCACCACCTTCTCCACCTGTGCTGCCACCTTCAAGGATTTGTGGACTTGCACACCTAGGTCCCTCTGTGTTTTTATACCCTTGATGGCTCTGCCATTTATTGTATAATTCCCCCCTACATTAGTTCTTCCAAAATGGATCACTTCGCATTTATCTGGATTAAATTCCATCTGCCAATTCCATATGGCGGATATAGAACAATGTAGCTAAATGTGAAGTTATAAAGCTCAGTATGAAAAAATAAAGGAAAAGTATCATTTAAACGATGATATATTGGGAGGAGTGGATGTACAAAGGGATCTTCAACACCAATCAGTGAAGGTAGAAAAGCTGGTGCAGCAAGCAATTGGAAAGGCAAATGAGGTGTTGGCCTTCATTGCAAAAGGATTTAAATTCAGAAGTAGGGATGTCTTACTACAGGACCTTGTTGAGTTCACACCTGGATTATTGAATGCAGTTTTGGTCTCATTGGGTAAGCACGGACATACTTGCCATCGAGGGAGTACAGTGAACCTTCACTAGGCTGATACCGGGGTTGGTGGGACTGAGCTATGAGAGATTGGTTGGACTGGGCTTGTAATCACTAGAATCTAGAAGGATGAGAGAAGATCTGATTGAACCGTATAACATTCTATGAGAGCTGGACAGTTTAGATGCGGGAAGGATGTTTTCCACGGTTGGGACGTCTAGATCCAGGGGGTGCAGTGTCAGGAAATGGGATATTTAGGACTGAGATGAGAGAAATTTTCTTCACTGCAAGGGTAATGTACCTTTGGAAATCAGCTGCCACAGAAGGCTGTGGAGGCGAAGTCACTGAATATATTCTAGAAGGAAATCGATTGTTTTTTTTAGATTTTAATGACACCAAGGGTTTTTGGAAAAGGAGGAATATGGCACTGAAGTCCTGGATCAGCCATGACCACATTGAACAAAGAACAAAGAACAAAGAACAATACAGCACAGGAACAGGCCCTTCGGCCCTCCAAGCCTGCGCCACTCATGTGCCCAACTAGACCATTCGTTTGTATCCCTCTATTCCCAGTCTGTTCATGTGGCTATCTAGTCTTAAACGATCCCAGCGTGTCCGCCTCAATCACCTTGCTTGGGAGTGCATTCCAGGCCCCCACCACCCTCTGTGTAAAATACGTCCCCCTGACATCTGTGTTGAACCTTGCCCCCCTCACCTTGAACCTGTGACCCCCTTGTGTTCGTCACCTCCGACCTGGGAAAAAATTTCCCACTGTTCACTCTATCTATGCCCTTCATAATTTTATACACCTCTATTCGGTCGCCCCTCATCCTCCGTCTTTCCAGGGAGAACATCCCCAGTTTACCCAATCTCTCCTCATAGATAATACCAGGCAACATCTTGGTAAACCTCCTCTGTACTCTCTCCAAAGCCTCCACGTCCTTTTGGTAGTGTGGCGACCAGAACTGGATGCAGTATTCCAAATTTGGCCTAAGCAACGTTCTATACAGCCGCAACATCATATGCCAACTTTTATATTCTATGCCCCGTCCAATAAAGGCAAGCATGCCATATGCCTTCTTGACCACCCTCTCCACCTGTGCTGCCATCTTAAAGGATCTGTGGACTTGTGCACCCAGGTCCCTCTGTGTGTCTATACTCCTGATGGCTCTGCCATTTATTGCATAGCTCCCCCTTACATTAGATCTACCGAAATGCATCACTTCGCATTTATCTGAATTAAATTCCATCTGCCATTTCTCCGCCCAATGTTCCAGCCTATCTATATCCTGCTGCATTCTCTGATCATGTTCATCACTATCCGCAACTCCAGCAATCTTTGTGTCGTCCACAAACTTACTGATCACACCAGCTACACCTTCCTCCAAATCATTTATATATATCAGAAACAGCAGAGGTCCCAGAGCAGAGCCCTGCGGAACACCACTAGTCATGATGTGGAGATGCCGGCGTTGGACTGGGGGAACACGGTAAGAAGTCTCACAACACCAGGTTAAAGTCCAACAGGTTTATTTGGTAACAAATACCACAAGCTTTCGGAGCACTGCTCCTTCGTCAGATGGTACCATCTGAGGGAACCTGAGGGAACAGGACCCTATATTTTGAGATGGGTTGGAACTGGGGTCAGTCATTCCCAATCTCCATTCAACAACATCAATCCCGGAAAAGATATCACCACCCGCGCTCCGTATTTATAAAACTCAAAGTGCAAACTGTAATAATCCCGTCTCATTATAAACGAGATTATGGAACAGAGCATGTGAGGTGAAACTGAGTGTTTCAGAAAGAATAGGTCCGATTTTTAATGTGTTTATGTGAAACTTTGCAGTGAGAGTTTTTGTACCGCGGGAAGTCGAGGCCGACCACTGTGTGTTTCGTATTTGTAATGAGCTTCACAGTAATAGGTGGCGGTGTCTTCAACTCTCAAGTCCCGAATTTCCAGTGAAAATGTCTTTTCTGCTTTATTCACCGACACAACAAATCTCCCTCCGCTGGTGATCCTCTCCCGCTCTGTTCCAGTCTGGGTTTGTCTGAAGAAATCACCATTTTCCAAATAGTAATAACCGCCATAGAAAACACAGGTGACGGTGAGAGACTGATATTCCTTCCTGGTCACTGCTGCTGGGCTCTGTGTCACTGACTGACTGAATGACCCTGGAAATTAATCACAGAGTTTAATGGACCATCAGAGCCGAACCACACAACGGGACTAAAACCCCAGACAGTGTCTGTAATTGGGGTGGACTGGGGCAGTTTTATATTCAATCCACACAATGTGGGTAAGTTTGGTCGGTACTCACGGGGTTAACAGACACACAGGGTGAAAACAAAGAAGATTTCCATCGCTCTGCTGCCTGGAGCTGATGGCTCACATGACGGGGAGATGGAGACTGCAGAGCTGGACGACACTGGGAAGCTGGATCTCAGAATTGCACTGAAATTCTTCGGACCCGACCGGCGGTAAATTAGATCATGCCCAACGTTAAAAAAAACAGACTGAAAGATTTAAAGGCGACAGAAAGCTGTGAACATTCAATCAAAGCTCGTCAGCTATTGCGGCCCCGGAGTTCCCAACCCCAGAATGGACTCCCGCGACACAGCTGGGTGTTGCGATCCACAGTTTGGGTATGTCCCTCTTTATGTGACCTAACGTTGATTGGCAGAGAGCAGTGACCATGAGCTCTGACGAACGGTAATCCAGACAGGAAGCGTTGGCTCTATTCTCTCCCCACAGATTCTGTGAGGTCTGCTGAGATGTTCCAGCATTTTCTGTTATTGCTGCAGGAGGTCATTGATGGGCGGCCCGGATCTATGGTTTCTGGTGGTGTGCTGTGTGAATAACGCTCAAGTAGAAAGAGGGAGCTGTCAATTATCTGTCTCTGCATTGGATGTGTGACATGGATTTGAAATCCCCTCTCACCTCAGTCTGTTGAGGAGGGAATGGGGGACGATATTGTTCTGTTCAGTGGAGCAGCCACAACCCTCTCTCCTCAACGAAGGAATGGGGAGTTCAGTGCGGGTGATTTCTTTGGTTTTCTAATTTCCGCTCTTATTTCAGAAGTTCATGGAATTCTGTAGCAACACCCTGGTCAGGATGGCTGGCCGTCGGTGAAATGTCTCATCTGAAGAGGCGACTCAGATCGACAGCTTTCTTCAGTCCAGTAACCGAGGATCGGGTTGCAATATGATAACTCCCACTGACAATATCCAAGCAGACATACACGATACACAAAGAGCGATCGTTTTTGATTTAAGCAAGCCATTCCTCCGTCATCACCTTCTGTTCTTTGCATTTAAAGCTATGTTTTCATTCAGTAATGCTTAGTTTCCAGTTCTGTCATTTTCAGAATTACCGGGCACAGTGACAGACAATGGACAGTCTCTCGGAAGGACAATGAATATGGTGGGAGCTCTGTGAAAGGGGATCGATTTAAAATCACTCTTATAAACTTTTGAAAACTGTTCGTTGTTTGTTGACATTCACTCACAAAAACTCTCTCTGACCGATACACTCTGTGGCTGCGGTTCGAGGCTCCAGGTAACGACAAAGGGAATGGGAAAGTTCTGTTCAATATTTTAGGCTGCCAAACAAACTGCAATAAAGACCAAAAGTGGACTTCGCAATCCCAGTACTTCGCACAAACTATGGCTAATTTTGCTGCATAAAAAATATGACCAACAGTATGTCAGACAAGATTGGCCGACCCTACTTCTTTTAGACCACCCAGCACAGCAGGAAATCTGCAATGTCCTACTGTCCACCCAAATATATAACTCTCATTATCTTGTCCGTTCCTTACAATAGATTTATTTTCCTTACATAATCCTAGTGTGAACCTGATCCATTCAAAGTTGGTCATTGTTTCAACACGAGGTAAAATAACTGATAGTCTCACATTTTTAATAATTCCTTTTGCTGTCGAACAATTTACAGCTCAGCACAGAACTTACCAGAAAACCTAACTCTTTTTTGCCACCCTTTTCTCAGAAACCAAATCGTATGCTGAATCTTACAACGGATTTTGAAACTCTGTTGGTGTTTCACCAATGCCTTGATTATTAATGTGCACGCCACTCCTTGATTATGACACTAAGCTTTGTCTCTTAGTGTTTGACCAAACTCTGATTGTTATTTCATTCGTCCTTGTCTCAGTGATCATCACATTAATTTTTGCATGTCTTAGTGTTCCGGTCCTTGAGTATTATTCTACTGGTCGCTGGCCTGTTGATTATTACACGAGACTCAGTCTCCCTTACCGTTTCAGAAGGCCCTATTTATCATTATTCAAGTTCTTGGTTCGTTAAATAATACATTGAAGAACGCGTTGTAATTTATACACAAGTTTCAATCTATACCTGGATGACAATTGACGGTTTCCCAACTGTTAACGAACTTGCTCCTCTCTCTGTTTAGCCTTGTTGGCCCTTTCTGTGTTGCCATTACACGATCTATTTCAATTGTACCAGACGCTGTCACAGAGTACTCTTGATCATGTCATCGTTCATTATTCAGACTTGACTTTGCCACTATTTATATTACATTGGATACTGTCTTTATTTATGTTACACTTGATCCTGTCTCATGTTGCTTAAGCGAGACACGGTCTCTGTTTATATTACGCTGTCTAGGTCCTGTCTCATTTTTTACTTCACTAGATGACATTCAATTTCACATTTGATTGACCTTGCCTCTGTTGCTACTACACTGTTCCAAGCCATGTCCAGGATTTTAGTTTTAGTTAACTTGTCATTCTTTGAGTTGCACCAGGCCCTAGTCCAGTTTCACTGTACCAGTCCATGACCATGTTCCTATTAAAATAGACGCTAAATCATACTTTCGACACATGTCTGAATTTATTTGAACTCAGCCTCATTAATTGTTATTGTACGAGAATATATCTCTTTTTAATTATATTTCCCCTGCTGCTGTTGATGGTTGCCACTGAACATGTTGTTATATTTCCATGCAATGCCGCAGTTCCTATTTCACCTGACGATGTCTCTGCTTATCTTGTACCAGATCATTTGTCAACTGATCTGTTACTGCATCAGAAACTCTGAACCCGAGTATCTGGAGGTTCTTCCTGCACTTGGAGTTTAGCAGAACACATACAGTTTCTATATGACTCAGTATTGCGCGTGATAATCTCCAGCTTAAATATTCTTCCAGGTTCGCTATTTTTGTTGAAATAATTCAGATCTGAATTATTTAAATATGCAGATGAAATTGAAGCGTTAATCACTGAAAGGCTTACCAATAAACTAAACACATGAAATAGTCTGACACTCAAAAGCAAGATTGGGAGGCTGGCAGAGATAGAAATATCTATTGTCAGCATTTCCTTCTGAAAGACAAAAAAACAGGTTTTCTGGACATAGCTAAGCTGAGTGGCTCGATCGTCGAATCCCTACAGTGCAGTAGGAGGACATTCGGCCTATCGAGTCCGCACCGACATACTCAAACTTACCCCGTAACCCCACGTATTTACCCTGCCAATCCCCCAAACCTAACCTTGGGATACTAAGGGATAACTTAACATGGGCAACCGACCTAACCTGCACACCTCTGGATTATGGGAGGAACAGTAAGAAGTCTCACAACACCAGGTTAAAGTCCAAAATAGACTTCTTACTGTGCTTACCCCAGTCCAACGCCGGCATCTCCACATTATGGGAGGAAACCAGAGCACCCAGAGGAAATCCGCAAAGACACGGGGAGAATGTGCAAACTCCACATAGACAGTGACCCAAGGCTGGAATCGAGCCCGGATCCCGGGAACTGTGAGCAGTCGTGCCATTGTATAGTCGTGCAACTGTGCCACCATGCCGCCCATCGCCATTCTCAGCCAACAATTCACCCACCAATATAATGTGATCATCAAACTTGTGAATATTACAAAATGGAAGTCATGAAACTGTGAGTTAATCTGTTTGTTTAGCGAAGGGAACTCAGATGTATGTTGCAACATTATTATTCCTCTGGGGCCTTTCATTTAGAATAAATGAGGGAGGGTTTGAGTGTGTCGCAGATCTAAGGAATACGGCTTGAGAATCCATCAGCTCCTGGTAGACAATGCATGCACCAGCGAATGGACCCTTCTTTGCTATGTTCTATCCAATCCTTGCTGTTATTGGTGTCCCTGGTAAGTAATGAATCCCAATAGCGTTATTTTTCTTTTGAGAATTTGCAGGATTGTTTTCTTTTCAGAATCAACATTAGCTTTCCAATATTTAGTCCTGCCTGCGTGTGAGGGGCTTCAACCGAATCCCCATATCTATAGCTGCCTTATGTGGTATTATATCGTGGTGTGGTAAATTTTGGTGCATTAATTCAACTTGTTATACGGGGCATTATAAGATAGTATTTTATTCATTATGCTGCACATTCATATAAATACCGTTTATTAGATCGTTGACACATGGATTGTAACACAATTAATGTTGTATGAGCATTGATTTGTCATATTGTTGAAATTTGGGTTTTCTATTTTTTTTAAAAAATGCAATCTACTGCTTCTCGTGTTATGTGGATTATTAGTTGCGGATGACAAGTTACAACATTATTATAATGTTGTAACTTGTATGTTCGTGCACTGATCTTATTGCAATATTGGAAAATGAGTTACCACAGAACAATCAGATTAATGAATTCTGATATAAAATACAAAGAACAAAGAACAGTACAGCACAGGAAACAGGCCCTTCGGCCCTCCAAGCCTGTGCCGCTCCTCGGTCCAACTAGACCAATCGTTTGTACCCCTCCATTCCCAGGCTGCTCATGTGACTATCCAGGTAAGTCTTAAACGATGTCAGCGTGCCTGCCTCCACCACCCTACTTGGCAGCGCATTCCAGGCCCCCACCACCCTCTGTGTAAAAAACATCCCTCTAATATCTGAGTTATACTTCGCCCCTCTCACCTTGAGCCCGTGACCCCTCGTGAACGTCACTTCTGATCTGGGAAAAAGCTTCCCACCGTTCACCCTATCTATCCCCTTCATAATATTGTACACCTCTATTAGATCTCCCCTCATTTTCCGTCTTTCCAGGGAGAACAACCCCAGTCTACCCAATCTCTCCTCATAGCTAAGACCCTCCATACCAGGCAACATCCTGGTAAACCTTCTCTGCACTCTCTCTAACGCCTCCACGTCCTTCTGGTAGTGCGGCGACCAGAACTGGATGCAGTACTCCAAATGTGGCCTAACCAGCGTTCTATACAGCTGCATCATCAGACTCCAGCTTTTATACTCTATACCCCGTCCTATAAAGGCAAGCATACCATATGCCTTCTTCACCACCTTCTCCACCTGTGTTGCCACCTTCAAGGATTTGTGGACTTGCACACCTGGGTACCTCTGTGTTTCTATACTCCTGATGACTCTGCCATTTATTGTATAACTCCTCCCTACATTATTTCTTCCAAAATGCATCACTTCACATTTATCCGGATTAAACTCCATCTGCCACCTCTCCGCCCAATTTTCCAGCCTATCTATATCCTGCTGTATTGCCCGACAATGCTCTTCGCTATCCGCAAGTCCAGCCATCTTCGTGTCATCCGCAAACTTGCTGATTACACCAGTTACACCTTCTTCCAAATCATTTATATATATATCACAAATAGCAGAGGTCCCAGTACAGAGTCTTGCGGAACACCACTGGTCACAGACCTCCAGCTGGAAAAAGACCCTTCGACCACTACCCTCTGTCTCCTATGGCCAAACCAGTTCTCCACCCATCTAGCCACTTCTCCTTGTATCCCATGAGCCTTAACCTTCTTAACCAACCTGCCATGTGAATACAACCTGAATACATTCAGTGATACACGAATTAACATTCTGATCGCTGGAAGTATGTAATAATTGTCGTGTAGTGAGTTCCCCCAACTGAGCAGTCCTCATTGTCAACATAGTATTTCAATTAACGGTGCATAATACATGGTTAATACATAACCACCATTGATATAGGGATTAAATCAGGGCAAACACATGATGCTAGAAATGGAGGTATGCTGCGATCTCAGACACGAGTCATAGAGTCATAGAGGTTTACAGCATGGAAACAGGCCCTTCGCCCCAACTTGTCCATGCCGCTCTTTTTTTTAAAAGCCCTAAACTAATCCCAATTGCCCGCATTTGGTCCATATCCCTCTAAACCCATCGTACCCAGGATATCACAGCGCCGGGATGGCGACGCAGTGGAGTTGTTTGAAAATTGAAACAATGAGACGATTGAAAGGGAGACGGTGCCAGAAGGAGTATCAATGGAAATCACGTGAATGGGATTGATGGATTGTTGGATCTTACTGTGATTAAAACCATTGGCAGCAAATGTTCTAACATAGAAACTTAGAAAATAGAAGCAGCAGCAGACCATTCGGCCCTGCGACCCTGCCCCGCCATTCATTATTGTCATGGCTGGTCATCAAATTCAATATCCTAATCCCGTCTACCCCCATACCCCTTGATCCCGTTAGCCCCAAGAGCAATATCTGATTTCTTCTTGATCTGCATGAGTTTAAATTCGATAGCGAGCTCTGGGGACTGACTCAGTGACCAGAAAGCACAGTTCGGAGTGGGACCCGTAGCAGTGTCTCATGTGTCAGTAATTTTTAATCCCGTGTTAGATATTGAACAATTATGAAAGGTTTTGGAAAATTTAGTAGCCTGGACGTAACAAAGAAACGGATCAGAAAGAATACAGTAATATATTACATGAGTAAATTGCTAATGTTTGGGTAGCCGCTCGGTGATATCACTGTTTCATGATCTCTAACAGCGAATTTTGTGGCGATCATAACCTTATGCCATGGACGGTGTGGACTCTCCCGGTGTATCACCTACTATCTGGTGGCAATAGCGGTGACCGATTTCCTTGTCATCATCACCGGCGTCATCCTGAATCGGACTGGGCGCATCTATTTTGGTGAAAGTGTGCTTTTCACCCACACTGCATGTGCTCTCACCATGATTCTGGCTTTTGTCACACTGGATGGATCAGTCTGGCTGACAGTGGGCTTTACCATCGACCGTTTTGTGGCCATCAGCTGTCAGAGCCTGAAGACAAGATACTGCACAGAGAAAACAGCATTGCTAGTTATAGGAATAGTCTGTGCCCTGAGCTGCATCAAGAATATTCCTTTCTACTTCACCTTCCAGCCCTTGTTCATCCGGGACGAGGTGGCCTGGTTCTGTGATATCAAAGCCAGCTTCAGTACCTCGCCCTTCTGGCAGGCCTTTGACTGGTTGGATCACATCCTAACCCCTTTCCTCCCATTCATACTCATTCTGCTGCTCAACGCCCTCACAATAAAACACATCTTAGCGGCCAGCAGAGCCCGCAGGAGGCTCCGGGGCTCCGACAGTCAGGAAGACCCGGAGATGGCCAACCGTAAGCGATCCATTGTCCTGCTCTTTGCCATCTCGCTCAGCTTCCTCCTCTTGTGGGCTCCTTATGTCGGACATTTTCTCTACGTGCAGATTACAGGTGAGGGCTACTTCAACAGCCTCGATTTCAATGACTCACAGTATATCATTCAGGAGACGACCAACATGCTCCAGCTGCTCAGTTCCTGCAACAACGTCTTCATCTATGCAGTGGCCCAGACCAAGTTTCGAGCGGAGATGATGAAGGTGCTGATGTGGCCAGTCACCATGGTCACTGGTTGCTTTAAGCAGCAACATAAACAGAAAAACGACCTCGCTTGATTTCATTTGCACAGGGGAGGCTCGCTTCCGCCCTTTCCTTTCTCCGGCTCTCTCTTGCTTGTCTCCCACCCGCCTGCCTTTCCCTTTTTCTCGATCTATCTTTCTTCCTCTCTCGCCCTGTCTTCCTCTCGAATCAGAAACTCCTGATTTCCATTTGCCAGGCTAGGTAAATTTAAAACCAGTCATCGAGCGTCGACAGTTTCCTGTTGCAATACTGAGCTATCAGAGGGACAGTCTTTCTGGCTGAGATTCTGAAGAACTCCATGTGTCCTCCATCTCAGATAGAATGTAAAATATACCACTGTCGTTGTTTCCAAAAAGAATAAGGGACGTTCTCTCCAGGGCCCTGAGTCAATAGCTTTCCCTCTTATAACACCGCTAAAAACTGTATTTATTATGTATCTCCATTTTTATGGAATCTTGCTGTTCACACATTTGCGGCCTCGATTCCTCCATTACAGCAGAAGAGTTTTCAATTTGTTTCAGTGCACTTTAGCACATCCTTAGGTATGGAGTGCGCTCAATCCAGGGGTTTCTTACTTACTTATTTACTTTCTTTCTGTCTTTCTTTCTTTCTGTCTCTCTTTCTTTCTGTCTCTCTTTCTTTCTTTATGTCTCTCTCAGTCTCTCTCTCTGTCTCTCTTTCTTTCTTTCTGTCTTTCTTTCTTTCTGTCTTTCTTTCGTTCTGTCTCTCTCTATGTCTCTCTTTCTATCTCTCTTTCTGTCTCTCTTTCTCTCTTTCTGTCTCTCTCCCTGGCTCTCTTTCTTTCTTTCTGTCTCTCTCTCTGTCTTTCTTTCTGTCTCTCTTTCTGTCTCTCTTTCTTTTTCTCTTTCTTTCTCTCTTTCTTTCTCTCTCTCTTTCCAGTGTACGTTAAACAAAGGCATGGCTATGCAATAATATGAAGTGATGAAGAAGCAAATGGTCTATATTTGCTAACATTAAGAATTGTTTATTGTTTTGTATCAGCTGCAATCTATTTTCCACATATGTAATTGAGTGCATGGCTTTCAATATAGAAACGTCAACAGAAATATAACTTTCACAGGATGTCCGAGAGAGTTTGCCAGCCACGGAACTGCTTTTCCTGTGTCGTCGATGTTGTGATGCTGGAATAATTGTTTAAGCAGATGGAGATTGGAATGGCCATTATTTATCAGAAAGTTTGTTCTCCGGACACGAAACCAAATAAAGAAACGTAGGAATACAAATGGTTTCCAAATAATTTCAATTTGCGTCCAATAATAACAATGAATATCCGGTGTAGATTCAAAATTAAGTCCACTCTGCACTGTCCCATAAAGTGCTCTGTTTGTGAACAGAATTCCCACTCACCTGAAGAAGGGGCTTGCAGCTCCGAAAGCTTGTGTGGCTTTTGCTACAAAATAAACCTGTTGGACTTTAACCTGGTGTTGTTAAACTTCTTACTGTCCCATAAAAGCAGAGAAAGAGCGATAGCGTAAATCTTCCTCTATGTGGTACCTGCCAAAACATCCCACCGCAAGTATGGCACGGGATAATAATACAAACTGCTTCTGCTTCGAGCAGGGCCGATTATGCTGGACATTCTGGAAGAAATGTGTTCGCAACTTCTTAACAAACCGAAATAATATATTGTTCTATCAAACTACACGGACTGTGTACTTTACACATTTCAATAACATATTTAAGGAATATTGGCTGTGTTGCTGTCACTTTTCAAGCCCGTGGACTTGTCTCCTCAGTCTGCATGTCGAGTCAGGGATTGAACAGGCTCATTGTATCTTTCTTCATTGATTCTCAATGTGCTGTAATCTTCTACAGTGTCCGACAGTAAGATCGATAGATTCGCTGTCACCACCTAAAAATACTTTCAACCTTCGCCCAAGTCTACCATCTCTGAAAGTCGACAGAAGCTGCTTTGAAGCTGATCAGGAGAACCACCGGCATTACCATTCCATCCATCCAGCCATCCATCCATCCATCCGTCCATCCGTCTGTCTGTCTATCTATCTATCTGTCTGTCCGTCTGTCTATCTATCTACCTATCTATCTGTCTGTCTGTGTCTCTGTTTGTCTCTCTACCTGTCTATCTATCTTTCTATCGGACAACGTTATGGCACAGTGCTAGACATTGCTGCCTCACAGTGCCGGGGATTTGATTCCCGGTTTGGGTCACTGTCTGAGTGGAGTGTGCACGTTCTCGTCATGTCTCCGTGGGTTTCCTACGCTTGCTCCAGTTTCCTTCCACAGTGAACGATGTGCTAGTTAGGTGCATTGGCCTTGCTAAATTCTCCCTCAGTGTAGCCGAACAGGCGCCGGAATGTGGCGACCAGGGAATTTCACAGAAACTTCATTGCAGTGTTAATGTAAGCCTACTTATGAAACTAAGAAATTAAAAAAGTCAATCAATCTATTGCTTTTATTAAAGTCGAACATACAATTTGATCTCCCAATTGCTTGCTGTGCCTGTACATTAGCAACTACGTTCCCATCTCTCACAATTCAAAATATCCTGTTCATGCATTTCATCTGTCTCTCCTCATTTCCACACTCTTAGCGTCCTCCTCAGGCTAATCAAAGACACCAGCTAATTTTATGGCGTCTGCAATCTGATGTCATTGAATTTTGCGTCCACCAGCTGTCAGTGGAACCAGACATTATCTTCTATTACAGGAGATCTTTTCGTTAAAAATACACTGCAGCATGTAATTATTTTAATGGAGATCCTCTCCCTGTTTTTACTACACTTGCCAATGTCTCTATTTGCTTTACACTAGACCATGTTTCTCTTGATATTGCGCTGAACTCTCTCTTGTCACAGTAAGAGCTTCAGCTTCTGCTCATATCACAGCAGGGCCTGCTTCATTTATTACTGTAATTGATTATAGTTCTTTGTAAATCTCATTCGCTATCTGTTCGTTGCAAACTACAAAATATCACTTCCCATTTCATTTTTACTTGATCAAGTCTGTTCTTTGTGTTACACTCGATCTGGAATCAGTAATTGCTGAACTTGATTGCATATCAGTTTTTTTTATTGACCTGGACTGTGTCTCAAGCCGTGCTTGCCTCAGCGTCTACCTAATTCATTTCTACTCTGAAATATGTCTCCAAGTAAAGTCCGATATTCCCTCTTTCATTTTTTTCCACGACAACGTTTTTGCTTGCGTGAGGGAAGAGTCGGCGTCAGATATTGCTGCAGTTGGGCATATCTCTGTTGACATTACTGTCAGCCCGATCTTAGATATTAATGCATTGATTTGTGCTTCAGCATAATGGCAGAAGGGCCTGATTCGCTTATTCAAGCACTCAGCGACATCGAGGTTGACATGATAGTAGACGCTGCTCTTGTTTATATTATTCTCGAACGTGACTTTTCATGTATTACTCTTGTCCATGTATTGTTTATTAGTGGTCCACATCGAGCAACTGTTTATCATACTTGTGACCCTGTCCAGGTACAGTTACACCAGGCTCATAATACACCAACCTGTTTACATTATACCAGGTACTGTTCGGTATAGGAAATTACAGTATTCAACTTTTTATATTTACACTCACCCTGTTTCACTCATTGCTGTAGCCGGGTTGCCTCTGTTTGAATTATCATACCTTATATATTACTGCATTCGAATATGCTTCAGTTTATGAAAGGCTAGGCCTTGCCTCTGCTTGTGCGACAGTAGAGCATGTTTTCATTTGTATTATACCAGGCCTTACCTCGAGATTTATTGCTTGGGATGATCTGGCTTTGTTATCATTGCACCATGTCTCTCTATCTGTTATACTGCACCATGACCATGCTGTTTTTTTGTGTCCTGTTTCAAAGCACGTTCTTGCTCATGTTGTGATAGAATCTGACTCACTTACTGCAGACAAGACAATCCCTTTGTTTATGTTCAAACCGAAAGTGTTTTTCATCATATTAGGCGAACCCCTGACTCAGTTATTATGGTGATAGACCAGTTCCAGTTTTATGTCGCACTGGTCTATCTATTAGCTATTGCCGCACTGATAAATATATCTTTTTCTATTCGAAAATGTCCTGTCAGTGTTTAAACTTCGTCTTTGGCTGTGTCAATTACACCAAAGCTAAACTATGTCTTCGTTTACATTCCACTAATCTCTGTGTCAGTTTTTGCTGCAGTGTACAACATCCATGCTTATATCATAATGCAATGTCTCAATAAGAATACGGCTCTGCTTAAAATATATTATCCCTTGTTACAGTTCATATTACACACGGCCTGTCTTAGTTATTGCCGCAAGGCACCGTGCATTTCGTTGAAATGCAGCAGGGTCATGTAGCTATTTATAAAGCACTGGGTTGTGTGTCACGAGTCCTGTACTAGACCGTGACGTAAACACGCACTTAAAGCGTTCTTTGCTGTTCAACTGGACTGACGGTAACTGTGTTTGTTTTTTGCTCACTCTCACGTGAACATATCTGCTGTTTGTAGCTGAGCAACTTTCAGGGCATCAATTGGTTGATCGTGTCCCAAGGAATAAAAACAACTTCAATTTCTGCACGTGGTGAAGAAAACATTCACGTGAGCTGCTGTAATACCTTGACAGCAGTTTAGAGATGATGCCTGTTGAGCTCTTCCTGATGTCCATTCTTATTTATATTCTGGAACATGTGAACATTCTGTCATTCTGCCCCTTGTAATATGTAAATATCGGGACGTTTTTCTTTATCCGATGTGTCATATTTAGATTTTGATTGGTGTTCCTTATGTTGGAGGGAATGCAAGTAATCAATAAGGTCACCTGATGTTTAATATATTATCTCACTGGTCAAATCTAAGAGAGTTCGGTCACATAGGGGCAACATGAATTGAAGGCTACTGCGGGAGCTAATCTGGAATTGAACTGTAATCATAACTCCAGTTCTGTTGAACCGGGTCGCTATGGGTACTTGCTGTAACCGAAACAGCCACTCTATTTTATATTGTATCGGATAACTTCAGACGCTGTGATGCCGAGTTTTTCAAAAGAAAATTCGATGCTCGTCGGTTCAGTCAATATCAGATTTTCCCTTTGCAATTTCTGCAGTGGAGACGAAAGACAGCGCCCTCTATATCTGCGGATTGAGGATCACAATGCTTCACAACCACACGAGCCCACACAAGAAACCTGACAAAACACGACATAACAGGAGAGTTATTTGATGGCATCGACCACCGTGCGACACTTGTAGAGTAAAATTGCTCATTCAGGATACCCATTCTTATTATCTGTCACAATTGTGCCAAGGTGTCGCAGAGTGAGCAGATAAACTGAATTGATTTCCTTGGAAAGAAGGCTGTTAAGAGGAATTGTCATGGAAGTGACCAGATTTATGAGAGTTTATCTCTGGATGTAGATATTAGGAAATTATTTCCACTGTCATCAGGAATGCCGATGAGGGCTTACGAATTATAGGTGATTGATCAAAAGTTTCTGGAGGGGGGCTTGGATTTGCCATAATTTTCAAATCGAGTTGTGATCATCTTGAAAACACTGCCCAGAAGCGTGGTAGAGGAAGATTAAATAAAATGTGATTCAATATATGTTTGAAAATGAAAAAGTGCAGCTCCATAGGCAATGGAGATGTAGCTGACTTTATTGTACAGCGCTGCAAACTGGAAGCACAGACACACTTTCCCAAAGGCCCTACTTCCTGCCTATGTTATCCAGCGATTCCATAAGCCGCACTCAATTCTAACTCCGGCACAAGCGCCGTTCCTCTTGTTGTCTCTCGCTCAAAATCCTGAAAATATCTCCAGAACAGCACCGTCACCATTTACACGATGGTGGGTCAAGATAGCGATGGACGAGTAATGCTAATCTGGCCATAATCGCCCATAATTAGGGAATATGCATCACAAAACAAATAAACTAAAACTTAAACAAAACGGCTGACATTTTTTGAGAATCACCACATGATTGTTTCCTCTATAATATTCATTCTTCCTTTTATTATTTGTGTCTGTACCATCTCCCTTTGCTCCTCAATTTCAGTCCTGTTTCCTCTCTCAGTTTCTCTCGTTGAATTTAATTTTCGTTCTTCTTTTGCACCTTCAGCAACGTGCAATGAAGCTGCCCGAATATTTGCCTTTTGGAACAAGTGGTGTGAAGAGGGAAGGGGTGGGGTAATTGCCAAACCCAAGCCCGGCACAGAGCAATGGCGCCGTCAGATGGTGCAGGAGGAAGCAGAGAAGCTGTGTCTGAACACTCAGCACTCGTGTTAAAATGCTGCGACCCAATTATCGCTTTCGTTACTTGTTATTAGAAAAGAATTGCACAAGAAAATTCCTCACCTTTCGTTGTAGCTCTTAACTTAAAAGATTGCAAAAATAAATATATATGCAAATAAAAAGATGCTTCTGGGCAATGTGTGCCATTTCCTCTACTTCAGTTACAGTTTCACTTGTGTCCGTCTTTTGAGCACACAATACTGTTAGACATGTTTCAGATGGTGATTAACTATGTTAGTCTGCACCTATAAACCCATTAAATTGTGTTGCAGGCTGAACGAGATGCTAACCTGTGAACGGTGCCAAAATAGGAGCGTCAGCATTTGTGATTTTGGGGGAAGCATTTGAGGCCGATGTCAGAGCAAAGATAACATGGCTGTAACACTGAGATTACGGATAATGTTCAGCAACAAACTGAAATCAGACAGACTTCCCTCACCCTACATGAGAATGTTTCTACCTGGCATCGAAGCGGAGACATTTCGCGTGTTGAGCGAAATTGATAACCACGACACTACAGAAACAAAGGACAGCACAGCGTCGTCAAATGGCCTGATTACAATATTCAGCTCCACTGTCATGCTGCAGGTTCTGATGTTTAGATTGAGAGCCCATGTCACTTAATCCAAGAAGACATCCATTACTTTCTACCTGATGTCGCAACTTACCTTGTCCTTCAAAATTATAAAACGTTCGCCCGGCAAATGGCTAAGGAAGCAATGATTTCTGCTCAATCATTAATGCATCATTCTCATCTTCCTTCGAATAATTTCAACCAATTGTACTCAGTATTTTTTCGTTATTAAATAGGGTATTTTGTTTGGGTCTTTTAAGAGACTTCTGGATGAGTATATGGGACTTAATGGGATGGAGGGTTATAGGTCGGCCTAAAAGGTAGGGATATGTTCGGCACAACTTGTGGGGCCGAAGGGCCTGTTTTGTGCTGTAGTTTTCTATGTTTCGATCTTTGTTTCTAATATTTAATATCAATACATTATTTAACACATATGTCTTCATTATGAATTGAATAGCTCTGAAATTGAACATCATTGAATTGCAAACATAACTGACCAACAGATGGAATCGAGTCACCGGGTAATACAGATCCCATAGTGTTTCTTTGAGATTCACCACAGTCAGTTTTTAAACAAAGTTATCTATATTTAAATGGAAGAGATAGAAGAATTATCTGTTAGTTATACTTGAGGCTTGTTATTATGAGTGTGAAACATTCAGGTGCATAAATTCCGGCCATCTGTAGGAAAGTCCCGTAAATCCATAAGACCATAAGACCATAAGACATAGGAGCGGAAGTAAGGCCATTCGGCCCATCGAGTCCACTCCACCATTCAATCATGGTTGATTTCAACTCCATTTACCCGCTCTCTCCCCATAGCCCTTAATTCCTCGAGAAATCAAGAATTTATCAATTTCTGTCTTGAAGACGCTCAACGTCTCGGCCTCCACAGCCCTCTGTGGCAATGAATTCCACAGACCCACCACTCTCTGGCTGAAGAAATTTCTCCTCATCTCTGTTCTAAAGTGACTCCCTTTTATTCTAAGGCTGTGCCCCCGCGTCCTAGTCTCCCCTGTTAATGGAAACAACTTCCCTACGTCCATCCTATCTAAGCCGTTCATTATCTTGTAAGTTTCTATCAGATCTCCCCTCAACCTCCTAAACTCCAATGAATATAATCCCACGATCCTCAGACGTTCATCGTATGTCAGGCCTACCATTCCTGGGATCATCCGTGTGAATCTCCGCTGGACCCACTCCAGTGCCAGTATGTCCTTCCTGAGGTGTGGGGCCCAAAATTGCTCACAGTACTCCAAATGGGGCCTAACCAGTGCTTTATAAAGCCTCAGAAGTACATCCCTGCTTTTGTATTCCAAGCCTCTTGAGATAAATGACAACATTACATTTGCTTTCTTAATTACGGACTCAACCTGCAAGTTTACCTTTAGAGAATCCTGGACTAGGACTCCCAAGTCCCTTTGCACTTTAGCATTATGAATTTTGTCACCGTTTAGAAAATAGTCCATGCCTCTATTCTTTTTTCCAAAGTGTACAACCTCGCACTTGCCCACGTTGAATTTCATCAGCCACTTCTTGGACCACTCTCCTAAACTGTCTAAATCTTTCTGCAGCCTCGCCACCTCCTCAATACTACCTGCCCCTCCACCTATCTTTGTATCATCGGCAAACTTGGCCAGAATGCTCCCAGTCCCGTCATCTAGATCGTTAATATATAAAGAGAACAGCTGTGGCCCCAACACTGAACCCTGCGGGACACCACTTGTCACCAGTGAGTCTCGATTTCCTCATCTGTCTGAGTGGTTATTCCTAATTCTTTGTTATTTATTTATTTTGATTTAAAAAAGATTCTTCTGGGAAATGTGTGCTATTTCCTGTAGTTCATTTACAATATCACTTGTGTCTGTCTTTTTGAGCACACACTACTATTAGACATGTTTCAGATGGTAATTAACTATGTTCGTCTGCGCCTATAAACCCATTAAATTCTACTGGAGACTGAACGAAATGCTAACATGTGCAGAGTGTCAAAACGAAACCTTTCTTTCCTCTCAATGCGTCAAAAAAATCAGCATTTCTTATTTTACAGAAAGCATTTGAGGCCGAGGTCAGAGCAAAGATAACGTGGCTTTAACATCGAGATTCGGATAATGTTCAGCAACCAACTGAAATCATTCAGATTTCACTCACCCTTCATGAGAAAAGCTAATGAATGTTTCTGCCCGTTTTCAGATCGGGGACCTTTCACGTGTTAGGCGAACGTGATAACCACTATGCTACAGGGACAAGAGACAGCACCGACTCGCTAATTGGCTTGACTACAATATTTCACTCCACTGTGTTGCTGCCGGTTCAGACGGTAAGATTGAAGGACCAATACAAGAACAAATCCGTTACTTTCAACCTGATATCTCAATTTATCTTGAACTTCAAAACTTAAAAAGCGTTCGTCTGTCAAATGTCAAAGGGAGCAATGATTTCTGCTCAATCATCTCATCTTCGTAGAATACGTTCAACCAGTTATATCCTGCATTTGTAGTTATTCAACATTTAATTTCAATACTTTTATTTAACACAGATGCCCTCATTCTGAATTGAACCTCTCTGAAATATACAACATTCAATTGCAAACATGACTAACAAACAAAATAAATCGAGTCACTGGATAATACTCATCCCATGGTGCTTATTTGAGAATGACCACACTCATCTTTCAAACAAAATCCAATTCATTTCAAGGGAAGAGATTTAAGAATGATCTATTCGTTCTACTTGATGCCTCTTTATTCCGCGTGTGAAACATTCTGGCGCCTAAATCTCGTTCATCTCTAGGAGGTCCCCACTGATTCCCGATCTCCTCATCTGTCTGAGTGGTTTTTCCCATTCCTTTATCATGAAGAACAATTTTAAAAAGATGCTGCTGGGAAATGTGCGCCATTTCCTCTAGTTCAGTTACAGTTTCACTTGTGTCTGTCTTTATGAGCACACAATACTAATAGACATGTTTCAGATGGTAATTAACTATGTTAGTCTGCATCTCTGAAGCCATTAAATTCTGTTGTGGATTGAACGAGTTGCGAATATGTGTATAAGCAGTACATACATTTATTTCCTGCTTTTGCATCCTAAAATACAGCAATTCTGATTTTCCGAAAAACATTTCAGTTGACGTAACATGGAGATTCACATAATATAGAGCAATGAACTTCAATTCTGCAGATTTAGCTCACGCTCAACGAGATAAATCCAACAGTACTTCTGGCCGGTTTCGAACCGTTGACTTTTCGCGTGTGAGGCAAACGTGATAACCACAGCACCACAGAAACAGAAGACTGCACACTCCAGCAAACCGGCCTATCTGCAATGTTCAACTGCACTGTGTTTCGACTGAAAGCCCATGTCAGTCAATTCAAGAAGAAAACCGTCACTTTCAATTTACTAACTTATCTTGAACTTCAAATTTTTAAAGCGTTCATTGTAAAGCGTACATCCTAGTAGATAATTTCTGCACTCTTTCTAATTTAGTACAGTGACCAGAACTGTACACAGTATTTCAACTGTCCCCAGTGGTGCTGTGTGACACCCAAGTGGTGAGATAACGGACAGTAAACAAACTAACAGTAAAGTCACTATCCTACAGCGAGAACTTCCAGATTTAGCGATTGACTTGGGGAGGAATATCGAAAAATGGGGTAAAAGAACATGGGAGCAGCAGTCGGCCATTCGGTCCTTCGATTTGGTGTCGCCATTCAGTTAGATCGGGGCTGATCAGCCTGAACGCCACTTTCCAGCGCTATCTGCATAACCCTTGATGTGATGATGCTCCATGAAGCTACTGAATTTTTTGAACATGCTCAATAATTGACATTCTACAAAAAACTGCTTATTTTCTTATTGTGACACGGAAGTTAAGGAAGGCTAAATAATTATATCATTGCTTTTCCTCAATATGTCCATTAGCCTTATTATCAGGACAGTTTCAACAGAGATTCCAGTGATTTCCTTTTTCTGTGTGTCTGACATGGGTGCCACTGGTTGGCCAGCATTTATTCCCCATCACGAGTTGAGAGCCAACCACATTGCTGTGCCTCTGGAGTCACACGTAGGCCGGACCAGGTAAGGACGGCAGGTTTCCTTCCCTTAAGTACATTATTGAACAAGATTGTTTTTTCCGACAATGGTTTCATGGTCATCAGTAGATTCTTAATTATATATATTGTTTTCATTGAATCGGGTCCGCACAACATTAGCTGAGTTTCTGAATAACCTCGCGCGAATACCATAAAGCCATCGACTCTCCTGTTGTCAATATCAGCAATACTGAAAATGTATACAGGGACCACAGAGTGAATCATGCTGCGTATAAAGAATTTTACCATTCGCTGCTCCATTCACCCTGTCACTCTGCGGCAGTTTTATTTATACGAGGCTCCCTCTGGTTTCTGTCACTGTTTCTCAGTCCCCAGCAATACACCGCGCTATCAGACAGCCACAGCTCACGGGTGGTGAGCTTCCCCTTGCTTTTGGACCTGTCGATGGATACAGAAAATCGGAGCCCCACGTCCTCGGCACTGGAAATACCTCCATAATTGGGAGTGTGGATCAAGAAGGTGGGAGCTTTCTCCCTGTCCTGGCGGTAAAATTGAATATAATATGCACCAGTTGCTGAGCAGTTGAACTTAATGGGCACCGAGTCTCCTTTAAACTTCATCGCTATCACCGGCTCCTGTGAGATCGAGTCTGCAGCAATGACACCTGCAGAAATTTAGAAACATCAAGCGTTAAGATGTCATTATCATTTGATTGTAAATAATAGCATTAGGGAACGGATCACATTGTAATTAGCAACAAAGTGAAATTAAATTAATGTCGAAGTTGCTTGCAAGAGGAAGATTGTGTAAATTGTTGGCTGACCAAGTAAGAGAGCTGAAACAGTGAGAACTTAATACAAAACGAGACCCTACATCTTTGCAGCAAGTTTATTGCGGAATTAAACAGAATGGGTGAATCTGTAATTGTTTCTGTGAAGATATTCATATATATCCGGTCTCTCCAGCGATTGGTTCATTCCTGAAAGAATCAACTGGTGACGTCTAATCAGCTCCACGGTTATATAAACGATCTGGAAGAAGGTGTAACTGGGGTGATCAGTAAGTTTGCGGACGACACGAAAACGGCTGGACTTGCAGATAGTGAGGAACATTGTCAGAGGCTACAGAAGGATGTAGATAGGCTGGAAATTTGGGCAAAGAAATGGCAGATGGAGTTCAATCGAGATAAATGCGAATTGATGCATTTTGGTAGAACTAACGTAGGGGGGGAGCTATACGATAAATGGCAGAACCAGAAAGGGTGTAGATACGAAGAGGGACTTGGGTGTGCAAGTCCACAGATCCTTGAAGGTGACGTCACAGGTGGAGAAGGTAGTGAATAAGGCATATGGCATGCTTGCCTTAATAGGACGAGGCATAGAGTATAAAAGTTGGGGTCTGATGTTGCAGTTGTATAGAACGTTGGTTCGGCCGCATTTGGAATACTGCACCCAGTTCAGGTCGCCACACTACCATTAGGACGTTGAGGCTTTAGAGAGAGTGCAGAGGAGGTTTACCAGGATGTTGCCTGGTATGGAAGGGCTTAGTTATGAGGAGAGATTGGGTAAACTGGGGTTGTTCTCACTGGAAAGACGGAGGATGAGGGGTGACCTAATAGAGGTGTATAAAATTATGAAAGGCATAGATAGAGTGAACGGTGGGAAGCTTTTTCCAAGGTCGGTGGTGACGTTCACGAGGGGTCATAGGTTCAAGGTGAAGGGGGGGGAGGTTTAACACGGATATCAGAAGGACGTATTTGACACAGAGGATGGTGGGGACCTGGAATGCGCTGCCGGGCAAGGTGGTGGAGGTGGACACACTGGGAACGTTTAAGACTTATCTCGATAGCCACATGAACGGAGTGGGAATGAAGGGATACAAAAGAATGGTCTAGTTTGGACCAGGGAGCGGCGCGGGCTTGGAGGGCCGAAGGGCCTGTTCCTGTGCTGTATTGTTCTTTGTTCTTTGTTGTTCTTTGTCTCCTGTTCTCCAATTCATCCGTCACCTGATGAAGGCGCAGCGCTCCAGAAGCTCGTGTTACTAAATTTAACCTGGTGTTGTGAGACTACTTATTGTGTCTACCCCAGTCCAACGCAGGCAACTCCACATCATGGCCAATTCATCCAATCAGCTCACAGACTCTTTGCTCTCCAACTCATTACGTCAAAGCAGCTTCAGCGAATCAGTCAAGTTGTTTTTTTAGAGAGACGAGAATTCACTGCAATGGTCACCCCTTAACCTACACAGCGTGGGAGCTGGTGGCAGTGAGGGGAAATAGTTAATGTTGTTGTCCTCTTTTTTTTTAGGTCAAACCAAACCAAGTAAGTTAATGTTGTTGTAACAATGTCGGAAGTTCCAATTCGATAGTTTCAATATTTTGCACATCTCTTTTCATATTATATCAAATTGAAAACATACACAACTGAGAGCCAATGTTTCAAATAACCTTTTCTGATTTCGGGATGCCTCGTATTTAACATCAGCGGGGTTCTTATCAAACATCACAGCAGCGGGTGGGGGCGGTGGCGGGGGAAGGGGTTTGGTTCCACAGGTTGATCTTCCCGATTCAATATCATCGAGGAGATTCTGAACAGGCGTTGGAGTGTGGTGACTCGGGGAATTTCACAGTAACTTAATTTCAGTATGAATGTAAGCCTACTTGTGACGAGTAAATAAACTTTATACTTGCCTCAGAATGTTCCTGGAAACATCTCCTTTCTCAGGAAATCCATCTCCGGCCTCAGAATTTATTTTACCTAAATTAACTGCATCTAACACTATCGTAGGCAGTGAGTTTCTGGTTCTCAGCGCTCGCTGTGGAAAAATGTTCCCTCCAAATCTTCTCTGCGCCCACCTTGCCAAAAATCTTAAAATTTGCCTCTTCCCCCTCAAAACTTGTCCTAATTTAGTCCACCTCGATTAAATCACTCCTCAATCTTCTTCACTCAAATGGAGAATAATCTCAGGGTCATAAACCACAACCTTCTCGCTAATTTGAACTTTTCTAACCTAAACTTACTTCAAAGAAATTCCTCAATGGAATTTAAGTAGAATTTCTCAACTTTTGAAAAAACATTTCGATGGAACTTGAGTATTTTGTGAACTTCTTTCTACGAAACATATTTAAATCAAATTCCTCCGCAGAGTTTTACAAATTTTCATCAACTTATTAGAAACTATTTTCACCATTCAGAAAAATGTAAGATTTCCACGTTGTTCATCTAGAAATTCCCAACTTTTTAAAAGATAGCTTAAAATACTTTTTCCAAATAATTTCACGAAAATTCGTAATTTAAAGAAAATAATTTAAACATACTCAATGAAAGTTTATCAGTGGAATCTTACTTAAAATGGCCAACTTTCTTTTGAAAATTAATGACCTAAGATAAATTTCTTCATCGAAGGTGACTGGATTGAGTAAACATTTGTCTGAATTGGTTTAAAGTTACTGAAAATACATTTTTTCATCGAAACTGAAATGGAGTTTACGAACTATTTTAAAAGTTTACACCGAGCCAGCCAGGAGTCGAACCTGGAATCTTCTGATCCGTAGTCAGACGCGTTATCCATTGCGCCACTGGCCCACATACGGGGAATTTGCAACATTTGCTACATATTGGCCAGACGGTTCAAAGCCGGGCAGAAACCAATACGTTTAAGTGAGGAAAGGTTGCTTAATTAATATTTTATTTACTGCCATCCCTAATGGCCCTTGAATTCAGTCAATCTGCTGTGTTGGAATTCAGCCTGCTTCTCTGCGTTTAATTTCCAGCGACAGTAACACGACTCAACCCCTAACTACTCCCTCTGTGAACCCACTGCCGAACATTACCCGAGTAGAATATCTTACAATCAAAGACATTGGCTCTTAGTTATGCCTAAAAATACATTCAGGGAAAAAGAGAAGTGCTGAAAATTCACAACAAAATGAACAGGAAAGAAGATGCGCTTATTGTGACTCAGGAGACATTTTATCAGTTCGAGGTGGCGACAAGAGCAGGTCAGAGGCTGGGAAACCTGCGGCGAATAACTCACCTCCTGACTCCCAAAAAACAGACCACGATCTACAAGGCACAAATCAGGAGTGAGATAGAATACTTTCCACTTGTCTGGAGGATGCAGGGATTCACCAAACGCACATTAGACAGCACCTTCAAAACCCAAGACCACTACCACTGGCAGGTTTGCCCCCACTCCCCCGATCCACTGCATACCCCCCCCCCCCCCCCCCCCGCCCCCGCACCTCAAGTCACTCAGCATTCTGATTTGGAAATATATCACCGTTCCTTCACTGTCATTGGGATAAATCCCTGGAATTCTCTCCCTAACAGCACTGTGGGTGTACCTACACAAATACACTGCAACGTTTCAAGAAGACAGGTCATCACCACATTCTCAAGGGTAATTACTGATGGGCAGTCCATGCTGATCTAACCAAGCGACACCCACATGAACAAAAAGAAACATCCAGCCAGTTCCCCGAACCCGCAGTCATGGGGTCAGCTGAAGAGGTGAATGGGGATAAAATGAATGTCCAGTTGCATAGCCAACCCTGTTGAATGTATCTTGATTGTCTATCGAGTGTGTTGTGCTGATAGATTCCCCGCAGTTTGTGCTCAGGTTCTCAAACTAAACCCCATGAGAACCAATCCCTTCATCTGCACCGCAAAGAAATAAACAAAATCTGCAATTTACAGAATCTCATAGAATTTTGTGGGAGAGGACGCCACAATGGTTAGATCTGCTGCCTCAGCATGCCAAGTACGTTGTTTCGATTCCTGGCTTAGTCACTATCTGTGATGATGAAGATTTGCAGCTTTTACAAGCTGCAGCAATAGCACGAATGCAACCCCATTGCCGTAATGGGTAAGATACTGGCTTTATAAACCACGGGTTGTGGACTCGAGTCCCATCTGGAGTGCAGATATCAAACGGTTAGGTGTCCAACGCTGGCAAATGCATTTCTTATAGACCCTGGCTGTTTCTGGGAAGATGCATTTTGGGTTAGCACTGCTGCCTCACAGCGCCAGGGTCCCAGGTTCAATTCTTGACCTCGGGTCACAGTATGTGTGGAGTTTGCACTTTCTCCCTGTAGTTTCCTCCCGGTGCTCCGGTTTCCTCCCATAGTGATCTATCTAGATAGATAGTTATATAGTATGCTGCCTTCTGTTAGGCTTTATATATGTGCTTGTATATAATGCAGTATACTGCAGATTCTGTAAATCTGAAATAAAAACAGAAAATGCTGGGTTATTTCAGTAGTTCTGGCAGTATCTGCGGAGCGAGAAACAGAGTTAACGTTTCCAGTCCAGATGTCAGATGGCCAACCCGGACACGATGGGCCGAAGGGCCCCTTTCCGTTCTGTAAAACTTTGTGCCTCTATGATCCTTTTTCGGAGTTGGCCAGCGGAAAGCAATCCCGCCGTTTGCACCCGAAACAAATCACAATACCTGACTTGGTCAAAAGGAGGCAATTAAAGGGCTCGTTTAGGATTTGAACCCGGGATCTCTCGCATGTCTCATCGACTAAAATACCCGAAGCAATAATCATGCTCTTCGACCAACCAACCTACCCAAAAGCAAGCGTAAGCAAAATATAGCTCATTTCTCTTTCGCCAAAGCAGTTTAGCCATCTCTGGTGAAAGCCGACATTGTTGAAATAATCCACCACATCAGCATTTGTGGATTTAAAGCTCCAGCAAAATATCCGCCCAATATTGCTAACTCGACTGGGCGCTTTTGTCTATGAAGTACACATAGTACCCGTCAGGCTACACAAAGAATGCCGAGTGCCAAGCTGAACGAACGAGAATATTTGCAGTATACCAACAGTAATAGCAACTTTGAAAACTCATAATATATCTCGTGAAACAATATAAGTTTGCTATCAATGCTAAAATATTTCTGTTCCGACATTTGCTCTTTTAATTACATTTTCTCAATAATGTTACTGGCCACGACTGGAGACTGCAAATAGCCCCGAGCCTGAACGCAACATGGTATCGTCCTGCCCTCTGGTGGCAGAGATATGGAACTACAAAATGCAGCTTTTTCCCACCTATGAATCTTCAAGACTCATGTTTGTGTTCGACAATTTCCGACGATAAATTCTTCCGCGTTTTTATTTATTCCCTTTTTCAAATCTGAGACTGCACCTCGGGTGTAGAATCATTTTTCATGAATCTACCTCTTCTGGAAAAGGCAAACTTTTCCAGATGTGGCTCATGGAGACTCTGTCACTCAGCCGCGGTCCGCAGCAGTTAAAACAGAAGAACAGGTGACTTTAAAATTGAGTTATAATACCACATTTTACTCTCTGAAAAGGGCAACATTCTGAACAGGTCAATAAAGTTACTTTTCGTACCTTCCTTGTTATAAACCAAAGAAACCAAATTAGTCTATTAATCCCTGACACTATTCTGATTTATAACCAATTTGTCCAAAGGATGGGCGATCTCCCGATTTTGTCGTCCCAGGATTTGAACAGCGAACTCCAGCCATGATTTTCACAGATTTAGCATCATTTTCCCAAATAAATATCAACAGTCACAAAGACCGTGTCTAAAGAGCCGTAATTTAGATTTTTCGGCAGCATGTGTGTCTTGTTCTGTATTGTAGTGAGGAATCCAGTCAACAGCCTAATTCCAGCGCGCAGAACCCGCCACCAGAGGGCGCCACATTCTCGCCTGGGCGCCAGAAACTCACGTGATATTATCACTGACACCTGCATGGATGGTAGGCTTGTGAGGTCACAATAGACACAGCCCCCCCCCCCCCTCCCCCCAACACCCACAAACACAGACACATAAACTCACACTGAGCCACGCACACTGACACTCTCACAAACACACTCACTGCAATGAGCTGAACAGAGCCCGGGTTCCCTCTCTCCTTCTCAATCTCTGACTCACTCCGTTCCCATTCAGTGAGATAGATTCACTCAGACATGTTTCTGATCTTCCTGACGGCGCTCTTGCACGGTAAGCACTGGGTAACGTACATCAAGCCAGATAAACACATTAGATGGTAATATAATTAACCATCACAATTATCGATGTGAGGGGTGAATGGGGGTGGGGGAGGTGGGGTGGGGGAGGTGGGGGTGGGGGGGGGGGGAGGGGCGGGTGCTGCGGAAACAATCGCAGATACAAACATTAACTCTTGATATTTCATTCCTCTACCTTCACAGGCGGACTGTGCGCAGATCCAGTAGCAGTCATCGCTGCCAATAACCGCATCAGAAGGGGATTCAGTGCAGTTGGGTTGTGAATATACAGACAAGGGTATGTACAGCATGCAATGGTATCAGCAGAAACCGACACAACCAGCGACATGGATTATTACCAAAGCATTAACAGTGAAGGAAGATGAAGTTTCAGGACGATATCTGGCGGCTTCTGACGCGTCTAAACAGAACGGTTACCTCAATATAAGCACCCTCAGAGTGCAGGACGGGGCGGTCTATTACTGTGCAGTGAGGCACAGCGTTAGATTAAAGCTAAAACCCCGTACAAAAACCTCAGCGAGTATTTACAACTCCATTAAGTTTCCTCCTGCGCGAATGGTTTGACCCGGGTTCAAGAAGACAGTCATTTCTATTTAGGGTAGAGCCGACGGGATGATTGGATACCACCTGAAGACTCTGTCAGCAATAAGCCAATAAGCAGATGGTGTTGTGGTGAACCATCGTTGGTTCCCACTAGGTAGTACTGAGCCAGGGTCTGGCCAGTACTACGAGTCTGTATATATGTTGCTGTTGGGGTTAGGGATGGGTTGTTCTATTTGTTACTGTTGGGGTTAGGGTTGGGCTGTTACACCTGTATTATAGTTATTATGGTACATCCCAGTCGGGCTCCGCCTCCTGGGAGAGGTATAAAGGTCACTGCTCTGTTTGGGACCCCTCAGTCTGGGATCGTGTACTATATATGGTAGCTTCGTTGTAATAGTAAATAAAAGCCTTTATTTCCTTGAGCATCTCAAGCCTCGTGAGTAATATCGCGCATCAATTTTATTTACTATTAATTAAACTCTCGTCGTTAAAAAAAAGGAAAACGATACAGAGAGTATGGAACAAGTAGAACAACCCATCCCTAACCCCAACAGCAACATATATACAGACTCGTAGTACTGGCAAGACCCTGGCTCAGTACTACCTAGTGGGAACCAACGATGGTTCACCACAGGTGTTATCTAATATTCTCTTAATTCTCGATCCAGTGATCTCAGCTCTTCCTCCCATTGATTCTGTAGGATGTGACATCCACTGCTCTCAGCTTTATCTCGTTCGATATTCTGCAACTTTCGGAGACACAAGTCTCGGGAATCCAGGAGCAGCAGCAGCGATGCGGAGCTCCCTTCTCGCTGTTTTCTGGGTGACATTCATTGTCGGTAAGAAGTTTGAAACTTGAAAAAGAGTAAAAGGGAGTTTAATTTATGGAGGAATAAGTTTGAAAAGCAGGACTTTCGTGTTAAACAAGTATTAGACCTGCCTTAGAGCACAAATGAATCTTTGTGGCTTTGGTCTTTTGGAGAACAGGTTCTAAAAGCGCACAGCAAAGGCGATTTAAAGAGATGGTACCAGGGTTGGAAGATGAGAGCTATCAGAAAGCATTATAAAAATTATGATTACTCTCTCTCTGGACGAGAAGACAATCAGGTAATCTGACTGATTTCTGGACAATGATGATCAAATCAATTTAAATAATAATAAAGCAAATCAAAGAGATTTAGTGTGCTGGACGGGGAGAGGATGATTCCATCTGGGGAGAATTACATATCTGTGTCCCATAAATCTAAGTGAAACAAAAAGATCAACTGGGAATTACAGAGAAACTTTTTTTGAAAGAGTTCTGTAGAAGTGACTCACACTGACACAATGAACTGTTGAGGAGAGGAGTAACGATGCATTTGAGGGCAAACTAGAGAACCCGCTGAGGTAGAAAGGGATAGAGGTATTTGAGATGAGGCAGGAGGGAGGATTCTCTGAGGGATTGTGAAAGGGGAGATAGATCAGTTGGAGTGAATGTGTTAGAATTTAATACCTTCTTTTATGTTACACTGATTTTTCACCCTCGCTTCAAGTGAACTTTTAATCAATGACTTTTGTTTGTTAACCTTGTGTTCTCGATCTGAACGATGGAGATTCTGTTACTCAGCGGGAATCCTCACTCACACAGACAGAGGGAGAAGATGTCACTTTAATCTGCACCTATACCGACGATGCTTATTATTTATTCTGGTATTGTCAATACCCAGGCAGACATCCCTCCAAACTATCCACAACACCATCAACTTTCGTGTCGTCGGCAAACTTACCAACCCATCCCTCCACTTCCTCATCCAGTCATTTATGAAAATGACAAACATCAAGGGTCCCAGAACAGATCCCTGGGGCAATCCACTGGTGACCGACCTCCATTCGGAAAAAGTCCCATCTACAACCACTCTCTGCCTTCTGCAGGCAAGCCAGATCTGAATCCACAAGGCAACAGCCCCTTGGATCCCATGCCCTCTCACTTTCTCGAGAAGTCTTGCATGGGGGACCTTATCGAATGCCTTGCTGAAGTCCATGTAAACCACATCTACCGCCTTTCCTTCGTCAATGTGTTCAGTCACATTTTCAAAGAACTCCACCAGGCTCGTAAGGCACGATTTGCCTTTGACAAAGCCGTGCTGACTATGTTTGAGCATCCTAAACTTCTCTAAATGTTCATAAATCCTGTCCCTCAGGATTTTCTCCATCAACTTACCAACCACTGAGGTTAGACTCACCAGTCGGTAATTTCCTGGGCTATCCCTATTCCCTTTCTTCAATATAGGAACCACATCCGCAATCCTCCAATCCTCCAGAACCTCTCCCGTCTCCATCGATGATGCAAAGATCATCGCCAGAGGCTCTGCAGTCTCTTCCCTCGCCTCCCACAGTAACCTGGGGTACATCCCACCCGGTCCCAGCAACTTATCTATCTTGATGCTATTCAAAATTTCCAACACATCCTCTTTCTTAATGTCCTCATACTCAATCTTTTCAGTCCACCTCAGTCCTGTAGTACAACCACCCATGTCTTTTTCCACCGTGAATACCGAGGTAAAATATTCATTAAGCACCTCTGCTATTTCTTCCAGTTCTGTACAGACTTTCTCACCTTCATATTTTATAGGTCCTATTCCTTCACATCTCATCCTTTTACTCTTCACATATTTATAGAACGCCTCAGGGTTCTCCTTAATCTTACCTGCCAAGGCCTTCTCGTGACCGCTTCTTGCTCTCCTAATTTCTTTCTTAAGTCCCTTCCTACAAGCTGTATACTCATCTAGATCCCTATCATCGCCTAGCTCTCTTTTATGAACTCTCTGAATATTCAATTCAGAATGAGGAGATGCATAATAAATAAATGTATTGATGTTAAATGTTGAATAATGAAACAAATACCGAGTAAAATAGATTGACAATGATGCATTTACCACAGTGGTTCATTTTCAGTTTTTGTTTCAGATTCCAGCATCCACAGTTTTTTGCTTTTATTTATTCGCTCTGACCTGGGCCTCAAAATTCATTCAGGGCATTCGGAAATACTGGATTTTCATGAGAAGAAAAAGAGGAGCATGTTCTCCAGGAGCACCTGGAGAACGTGCAGACTCCGCACAGACAGTCACCCAAGCCGAGAAACGAACATGAGTCCCTGGTGCTATAATGGTTGTCCACAGAGAGAATGTGGACAGCCATTAGCAGTCTTTTCCCCTGGTTTCTGTGGCTATGGCTCATCTTTCATTCCCTCACCCTGCAGTATAAATACCTCCCACTTGCTATTTCTTTTTGCTTTGATAAAGGGTCATCTGGACTCAATATTGCAAATATCTCTGACATTAAGTGATGTCCATCTTTGTGCGGGGCAAACGTGCTCCATTTGGACAGAAGGTGAAGTGTCGGAACAGATGTGCCCCTAAAAAAGATGACGACGATGTGGGGGCGGGGCTTTGGGCGGTGCCCGCAGAACGCTTAGGCGGTTGGGCTTGCACATGCGCATTGGAGCGGGAGTGTTTTGTTGACGGAAATACGCGGCTTCTTCTCTTGATCGGAATCAGATTTGAAAGGGGGGACGATTAACTGTCGGCGGCGTTGTCATGGCTGCAGGGGCGGGGCTTGACAACCGCGCGTGCTGGCACAAGCGGACCCTGAGCGGCACCAGCAGGTGCGGAGGCCGCGCGGGCAGCCGGGGTCTCGAGTAAGCGACAAGCCGGGTCAGCCCGCCTCTCCCGAGGGGACGCCACCGCACACTGACCCGGGGACGTGGCACCAACCCAAAACTTCCCAACCCCGGGTTTTTCGCGCCTCTTTTACCCCTCACCGAGCTCCTCAGCACAAAGCAGCCCCTCAAATCCCCCAGAAATCACTCAGACCCCACTTGGCATCTTTTCCCCAGGTCATGACCCTGAGATGCCATCTTGGTTTCAGCCCCTCCACCTGATCAGATGCCAACTGCGGTGGTGGTTGGAGGAACGATTGCTCGTTTCCAGGGCCGGGTGCTGAACTGGATCTCTCTCAATGTCCCGCAGTGTTTGTTTTCAAGATACAATTTGGTAGCTCTTTCGGCACCAATCAAGTAAACAAACTCAAATTAACTTAGGGACAAAGTAAAAGGGGCGGCTCCCCAAAAGGAAGGGGGGAACAGCTCGAACCAAAATCAAAGTCGAAAGGAAACTTAAAACGTCAAACCAAAAGGTGATTATCGGGGTCGATAATACACCCCAGCCCCTGCGGCGCCCAGCGGTCGCGGAAGGCGTCAACCGCGCCCGTGGACACCGCATGCTCCCTCTCCAGAGACACCTGGCCGCGAATGTAGCCGCGGTAGAGGGGCAGACAGTCGGGATGGACGGCCCCGTCGATCGCCCGCTGCCTGGACCTATTGATGGCGCGTCTCGCCAGGCCCAGGAGCAGGTTCACGAGGAGGTCGGCATCCCGACCCGCCCCTCTCCGCACCAGGTGCCCGTAGATCAGGAGCGTGGGACTGAAGTGCAAACAAAACATCAGTAAAAGGTGTTTGAGGAAACCAAAAAGGGTGTGCAGCCTAAAACACAGAACGTAGACATGGTCCACGGACTCCACGAGGCCACAGAAAGGGCAGTCTTGGGAGCCCGTGTACCGGAAAAACCTACGGTTGCACGGCACTGCTGTGTGCAGCACCCTCCACCCCAGGTCCCCCAGATAATTTGGTACATGTGGTGATTTGTCACTTTGTCCCTAAATGGAGGGCAAGCGGATTGGCACCCTGATTATCAATTCACACTAAATCCACTTCTGCAGCCCTCCATTCCCGTGGCAGTTCAGTGGACACAACGGCAGTGTGTGTCTGAGGTTTGCCCAAGCTTTAGTTCGTGCTGGCACTATTGCCACCATGTTGGGGTCGTCAACAGAGAGACTCCCTCTTTAAAGAAGGTCTTGAAAGGGTGACCCACTTGTGTTTTCTGTTTCTCATAGGAGCCGTGATCAACAGTGTGGCCAGAGAGACTCCATGTACCCAGTCGTATATTCGGACAAACAGCTACCGGACATCTGCGTCCAAGAAACAGACCGGATCCTGGTTGAGAAAGTAAGTTGGATTTGAATGTGTCTTTAGTGTGTGGCTGACAACGCCCCTGGTTTGTCCACGGTGGTGAAGTACCTTGGTGAACCACAGCAGCCTGTGTGTTAAAGGGTTAATCGTCATCCTTACTTCCAGGCCTGGGTATAAGATCAGCATATGGCCTCCCCAAACCGGCCCCCTTTACTGATACCCTGCTCACTTTCTGTTTTCAGTCCTGCTGGGACACCGCCTTGGGCCCATTGAAACAGCTGCCCATGAATCTGTTCATCATGTACATGGCTGGCAACACCATCTCCATCCTCCCTATCATGATGTGTGCATGATGGCCTGGAGACCCATACAGGCCTTGATGTCCATGTCTGCAAGTGAGTATTGTATTGAATCTACAGCTCAGAAACAGCTCTGAACCTGCATCACTTGAGTGCAGCTTAGAATATAATTCTGGGAGTTGGGTAATTAAGGGAGTTAGGGAAGGAAGGGAAAGAGGTGCCCTTTTGCTTTCTAACTTTCTCAGCCTTTGGGAAGTGATCTTACTCTTCGACAGGAGAAGAAGCCAGATTTTTGGTGAGTATCTGCTAAGTAACGAAGATTTATTCTGTTCCTAAGGATCAAAATAGTATAGCAACAGGTGTTAAGGTTAATAAAATACTTAAAAACCAAAATAAATTATCATTGGATAAAAGAAATAGTTTATCAGTACACATTCAAGCTGCAGCATTTGGGAGTTCCTGGGTGTCAGTTTGATCCAGGGCAAACAGGGCATAGAGGTTTACAGCATGGAAACATACCCTTCGGCCCAACTTGTCCATGCCACCCTTTTTTTAAAACCCCTGAGCTCGTCCCAATTGTCCGCATTTCGCCCATATTCCTCTGTACCCATGTCTAAATGCTTTTTAAAATACAAAATTGTACCCCCTCTACTACGACCTCTGGCAGCTTGTTCCAGACACTCACCACCCTCTGTGCGAAACAATTGCCCCTTTGGACATTTTTCTATCTCTCCCCTCTCACCTTAAACCTATGCCCTCCAGTTTTAGACTCCCCTACCTTTGGGAAAAGATATTGACTATCTAGCTGATCTATGCCCCTCATTATTTTATAGGCCTTCATAACATCACCCTCAGCCTCCTCAGACCAAGAGAAAAAAGTCCCAGTCTATCCAGCCTCTCCTTATAACTCAAACCATCAAGTCCGGTAGCATCCGAGTAAATCTCTACTGCACTCTTTCTAGTTTCATAATATCCTTTCTATAATAGGGTGACCAGAACTGTACATAGTATTCCAAGTGTGGCCTTACCAATGTCTTGCGCAACTTCAACAAGATGTCCGAACTCCTGTATTCAATGTTCTGACCAATGAAACCAAGCATGCCGAATGCCTTATTCTCCACTCTGTCCACCTGTGACTCCACTTTCAAGGAGCTATGAACATGTACCCTTAGATCTTTTTGTGCTATAACTCTCCCCAACACCTACCATTAACTGAGTAAGTCATACATAGAAAATAGAACAGGCCCTTCGGCCCACGATGTTGTGCCGAGCTTTATCTGAAACCAAGATCAAGCTATCCCACTCCCTATCATCCTGGTGTGCTCCATGTGCCTATCCAATAACCGCTTAAATGTTCCTAAAGTGTCTGACTCCACTATCACTGCAGGCAGTCCATTCCACACCCCAACCACTCTCTGCGTAAAGAACCTACCTCTGATATCCTTCCTATATCTCCCACCATGAACCCTATAATTATGCCCCCTTGTCATACCTCCATCCACCCGAGGAAATAGTCTTTGAACGTTCACTCTATCTGTCCCCTTCATCATTTTATAAACCTCTATTTAGTCTCCCCTCAACCTCCTCCGCTCCAGAGAGAACAGCCCAAGCTCCCTCGACCTTTCCTCAGAAGACTTACCCTTCAAACCAGGCAGCATCCTGGTAAATCTCCTCTGCACTCTTTCCAGCGCTTCCACATCCTTCTTATAGTGAGGTGATCAGAACTGCACACAATATTCCAAATGTGGTCTCACCAAGGTCCTGTACAGTTGCAGCATAACCCCACGGCTCTTAAACTCCAACCCCCTGTTAATAAAAGCTAACACACTATAGGCCTTCTTCACAGCTCTATCCATTTGAGTGGCAACCTTCAGAGATCTGTGGATATGGACCCCAAGATCTCTCTGTTCCTCCACAGTCTTCAGAACCCTACCTTTGACCCTGGAATCCACATTTAAATCTGTCCTACCAAAATGAATCACCTCACATTTATCAGGGTTAAACTCCATCTGCCATTTTTCAGCCCAGCTTTGCATCCTATCTATGTCTCTTTGCAGTCTACAACAGCCCTCCACCTCATCCACTACTCCACCAATCTTGGTGTCATCAGCAAATTTACTGATCCACCCTTCAGCCCCCTCCTCTAGGTCATTAATAAAAATCACAAATAGCAGAGGACCAAGCACTGATCCTTGTGGCACTCCGCTAGCAACCTGCCTCCAGTCCTAAAATTTTCCATTCACCACCACCCTCTGTCTTCGATCAGATAGCCAGTTACCTATCCAATCGGCCAACTTTCCCTCTATCCCAACCTCCTTACTTTCATCATAAGCTGACCATGGGGGACCTTATCAAACGCCTTACTAAAATCCATGTATATGACATCAACTGCCCTACCTTCATCAACACACTTAGTTACCTCCTCAAAAAATTCTATCAAATTTGTGAGGCACGACTTGCCCTTCACGAATCCGTGCTGACTATCCGCTGATTAATCCACATCTTTCTAAATGGTCATAAATCCCATCCCTAAGGACCTTTTCCATCAACTTACCAACCACCGAAGTAAGACTAACCGGCCTATAATTACCAGGGTCATTTCTATTCCCTTTCTTAAACAGAGGAACAACACTCGCCACTCTCCAGTCCTCTGGCACCATCCCCGTGGACCGTGAGGACCCAAAGATCAAAGCCAAAGGCTCTGCAATCTCATCCCTTGCCTCCCAAAGAATCCTAGGATATATTTCATCAGGCCCAGGAGACTTATCGACCTTCAGTTTATTCAAAACTGCTAGTACATCCTCCCGCCGAACATCTACTTCCTCCAGCCTATTAGCCTGTAACGCCTTCTCTTCCTCAAAAACATGACCCCTCTCCTTGGTGAACACTGAAGAAAAGTATTCATTCATCACCTCTCCTATCTCTACTGACTCCATACACAAGTTCCCACTACTGTCCTTGACCGGCCCTAACCTCACCCTGGTCATTCGTTTATTCCTCACATAAGAGTAAAAAGCCTTGGGGTTTTCCTTGATCCGACCCGCCAAGGACTTCTCATGTCCCCTCCTAGCTCTCCTAAGCCCCTTTTTCAGCTCATTCCTTGCTAACTTGTAACCCTCAATCGAGCCATCTGAACCTTGTTTCCTCATAAGCTTCCCACCTCTTTTGTGAACCATGGTTCCCTCACTCGGCCATTTCCTCCCTGCCTGACAGGGACATACCTATCAAGGACACACAGTATTTGTTCCTTGAAAAAATTCCACTTTTCATTAGTGCCTTTCCCTGACAGTTTCTGTTCCCATCTTATGCCCCCTAATTCTTGCCTAATCGCATCATAATTACCTCTTCCCCCAATTATAAACCTTGCCCTGCCGTACGGCCCTATCCCTCTCCATTGCAATAACAAAAGACACCGAATTGTGGTCACTATCTCCAAAGTGCTCTCCCACAACCAAATCTAACACTTGGCCCGGTTCATTTCCCAGTACCAAATCCACTGTGACCCCATCTCTTGTCGGCCTATCCACATATTGTGTCAGGAAACCCTCCTGCACACACTGCACAAAAACTGCCCCATCCGAACTATTCGACCTACAAAGGTACCAATCAATATTTGGAAAGTTAAAGTCCCCCATGACAACTACCCTGTGCCCCCCACACCTATCCATAATCTGCTTAGCAATTTCTTCCTCCACCTGGTTTCAGCAGCAGGTGAGCTGAGGCCAGGACAAAGTGGGGCGATGTCACTGAGGTGGAAATAGGTAGTGTAGGTGGTGATGTGGCAAATAGAGTTAAATACAGATCAGTGTGAGGTGTTGCATCATGGAAAGTCAAACCAAGGTAGAACTTTCACAGTGAATGGTCGGACCTCAGGGAGTATCGTGGAACAGAGGGACCTTGGAGTCCAGGTGCACGGTTCTCTTAAGGTGGAGTCACACATAGATAGGGCAGTGAAGAAGGCTTTTGACATGCTGGCCTTTATCAGTCAGGGCATTGAGTATAGGAGTTGGGAAGTTATGTTGCAGTTGTACAGGACTTTGGTGAGGCTGCACCTGGAATATTGTGTTCAGTTTTGGTCACCTTGATTTGGAAAGATGTTATTAAACTGGAGAGAGTGCAGAAGAGATTTACAAGGATGTTGCCAGGACTCAAGTTATAGGGAGAGATTGGATGAGTTAGGACTTTTTTCTTTGGAGCGTAGGAGACTGAGGGGTGATCTTATAGAGGTGTGTAAGATCATGAGAGGCATGGATAGGTTGAATGCACTCAGTCTTTTTCCCAGGGTTGGGGAATTAAGAATTAGAGGGCATAAGTTTAAGTTAAGAGGAGAAAGAATTAATGGGAACCTGAGGAGCAGCTTTTTTACACAGAGGGTGGTACGTATGTGGAATGAGCTGCCGGAGGAAGTGGTTGAGGCAGGGACATTGTCAACATTTAAAAGGCATTTGGACAGATACATGGATAGGAAAGGTTTAGAAGGATATGGGCCAAATGGAGTTAGCTTACATGGGCATTTCTGGTGGGCATGGACCAGTTTGGGCCGAAGGGCCTGTCTCCGTGCTGTAGATTCTATGAGGATATGTTTGGAAGCTCAGTTTGAAGTGAAACATGTTACTGAGACTGTGAATACTCCGGTTCAGCCTCAGACAGTCGCAATGGGGACAGATGGAGTCAGTGGTTCGGAAGTGGAATTTGTTGCAGGGCTGAAGATGATAGCCTTCATCTTCCAATATTTAACGAAGGCAATTACTGCTCATCCAATCCTGGGTGTCAGACAAGGGAGGATGGTGTGTAAAGTTGGAGGGAATTTGGAGATGATGGTGTTCACATACACCTCTTACCCTGATCCTTCTCGGTGTGCAGGTTAACGGTTTTAAGGTTCAAACCACTGGTTGAGTTGTAGATACATTAAGTCCCTCCTTTGCCCCCACCTCTCTCTCCATCCATTGAGGCCAGAGCCTTGTGTAGTCCCAGACTGGATGGCAGATTATCTTCCCTGAAAGGCATTAGTGAACCAGTTGAGGTTTTATGACAATCCAGCAGTTTCCATGGTAACTTTTTCTAGTGCCGGCCCCACAAATGACCAGATTCATTCAGCTCAATTTCACAACCTGCCTTTGTGTTTTTGTGGGATCTCTCTCACTCCCTTTTCACTGTTTTAAATCAATTTCACAGAGTTTTAGAAGGGGAGGATTTGCGTCAGGAAACTCAGACCAAACATCACATCAGGATCTGACTGAGTCGCCCAATTTATTGTAACCTGAATATAACTGAACCTTGAGCAGGGAAGGAAAAACCACGGTTCACAATGGGGCAAAACTGTACACGTGTTCTGTGTGTGGACAAGGATTCAGACAATCATCTGGCCTGTCAAGACACAAGTGCAGTCACACTGAGGAGAAACCGTGGAAATGTGGGGAAGGATTCAGAGACCTGTCTGAGCTGGAAATTCACCAATACAGTAACACTGGGGAGAGGCTGTTCACCTGCTCTGAGTGTGGGAGAGGATTCACTCAGTCATCCACCCTGCTGACACACCAGCGAGTTCACACTGGAGAGAGGCCATTTATGTGCTCCGAGTGTGGAAAGGGATTCACTCAATCATCTAACCTGCTGACACACCAGCGCACTCACACTGGGGAGAAGCCATTCACCTGCTCTGAATGTGGGATGCGATTCACGCAGTCATTCAACCTGCTGAGACACCAGCGGGTTCACAAGGGAGAGAGGCCGTTCACCTGCTCCGAGTGTGGGAAGGGATTCACTCAGTCATCTACACTGCAGACACACCAGCGAGTTCACACAGAGGAAAGACCATTTAAATGTCCAGAATGTGGCAAGTGCTATAAAAGTTTAAAGGAAGTGATGTTCCATCAACGTGTTCACACTGAGGAGAGACCATTTAAATGCCCAGACTGCGAGAAGTGTTATAGAGGTTCCAGAGAACTAATGTTCCATCAACGTGTTCACACTGATGAGAGACCGTTCAGGTGCTCTCACTGCGGGACTGGGTTCAGGTGGTCATCTCAACTCACTGAACACCAGCGAATTCACACTGGGGAGCGGCCGTTCACCTGCACCGACTGTGGGAAGGGATTCACTCGGACATCACACCTCATGGCACATCAGCAAGTTCACACCGATGAGAGACCGTTTAAATGTCCAGATTGCGGGAAGTGCTGTAAAAGTTCCAGCAATCTAGTGTCCCATCAACGTGTTCACAGTGAGGAGAGACCTTTTAAATGTCCAGACTGCGGGAAATGCTATAAAAGCTGCAGCGATCTGATGTCTCACCAACGTGGTCACACTGATGAGAGACCGTTCAAGTGCACTCACTGCGGGACTGGGTTCAGGCGACCATCCCAACTCACTGTCCACCAGCGAATTCACACTGGGGAGAGGCCGTTCACCTGCTCCAAATGTGGAAAGGGATTCACTCAGAAATACAACCTGTTGAGCCATCAGCGAGTTGACAAGTGACTGCTGGAGTTTGATTCTGCTGTTTATCACAAATCACATACATGTTGATTGTGGTCATTCGCCTCTGATGTAAATAAATTTGAGCCCACATATAAATACTAATGTCCTGGATGAAAGTCAAATCAATCTGCTTTTATGTTAAACAATCTGTTGAAACTTTTTTTATCTCTGACTCAAGTCCATTCCTTTCGAATGGCTCTCCCTCTCCCCTGTCTCCTCCATCCTGACCCCCAACAAAAAGTATGATGAAGTCATGGAGCTTCTTTGTCACTCGGATTGAGCCAACCCATTCAGCTGCCCCTGCTGCTTCCCTCTCTTCCACCCTCCCACTGAGCCAAACTAATGTGTCTAAAGCCTTTCCCTGTCTGAGCCCCGAACCCACATCTTTCAACAGTTTCTTTCCTGTTTTGCCCTGACTCTATTTCCACTAAATTGCCGACCATCCAACTTCCCCATATTGGCTGATATTGTTAATGATTCTCTCTCTCTCTTCTGGTTTTGTTCCTCTCACTTTTAAATACACAAACATCACCCTTTCTGAAAAAAAACCCTTTGATCCCACTTTGCTTGCAAATTATGGCCCCATCTCCAGCCTCCCTTTCCTCTCCAAAGTCTTTGAACTTGGTGTCTCCCAAGGAGACTTTTGGTCTCCTATTTGGGCAGCACGGTGGCATGGCGGTTCGCACTGCTGCCTCACAGATCCAGACACCTGAGTTCAATTTCAACCTGTGTGGAGTTTGCACATTCTTTCTGTGTCTGTGTGGATTTCCTCCGTGTGCTCCGGTTTCTTCCACACTCCAAAGATGTGCTAGGTGGAATGGCCATGGTAAATGTATGGGATTACGGGTATAGGGTGGGGAGAGGGACTGCAGATTTCCTTCCCCAGAGGATGTTAGTGAGCAATCAGCAATGGTTTCATGGTCAGAACATTGCCCTGGGTCTCTGGGTTACTGCTCCAGTGACAATATCACTATGCCACTGCCTCAATGTACACACATAGGGAAAAGACCATTCACCTGCTCCGTGTGGGAAAGAATTTGTGCATCCAATTTGAAGGGCTGTGATCACAATAACCTCAGTCTTCCGGACTGTTGTGGTTGTGGTGGATATTTAGTAAGGATACTCCAACTGTTGTGGAGAATCAAAGACACAGCTCCAGTCTGATACAGACCTTGTTCATAAAACCAAAACCTGATCACATAAACCCCAGTGCAATCTAACAGTGATTTGTCTTTCTCAGGTCATTTGGACACGACCTCTCACCTGATAAGTACATGGGATTCTTTCATACTGAAACATACCAGACAAATGATAATTATGAAAATTCAGGATATGAATGCCTGTTCTTTGTAATTCTAACATTCATCCACTCTTAACCATAAAACTATTAGACATAGGAGCAGAATTAGGCCACTCGGCCCATTGAGTCTGCTCCGCCATTTAGGCATGGCTGATATTTTTCTCATCCCCATTCTCCTGCCTTTTCCCCATAACCCCTGATCCCTTCATTAATCAAGAACCAATCTATCTCTGTCTTAAAGACACTCAATGACCTGGCCTCCACAGCCTTCTGTGGCAAAGAGTTCCACAGATTCACCAATCTCTGACTGAAGAAATTCCTCCTAATCTCTGTTTAAAGGATCGTCCCTTTCGCCTGAGGTTGTGCCCTCTTTCGCCTGAGGTTGTGCCCTGGATGATTCTGGTTAACACACTGGAATACTCCCTTGGCCCTTTAGGATAATGTCACTGCAGTATATGGGATCTGCAGAAACATTCAACTAAATTCTACCAGGCACCTGATATGCTTAACTGTGGAAACCCTTTTCCATTAAGGTCTCAGATTACTACAGCAGATATGCATTGTTCTGACTCGACCAGCTGGGCTGTGGAATTAATTGGATAGATCTCCTAGAGAGCCAGCAGAGACACAATGGGCCAAATGGTTTCTATTTGTGCTGTATCATTCTCGAAAAGAGTGAATATTCAGTATCAGGGACAGAGAGAAGTACCAGTGACTGTGCGATTGAACCCAGCCAGAATCAGTGCCATAAAAGGAGTGAGAGGGGAAACGTTATAAAAGCTTTGAAACCATTGCATGGTCCTGCAGCAGAACTTTAAGAAATGGAGCACAGCAGATCGCCAATTCTCAATATTTCATTAATTTACCTCAAATGCTAACAATGTTATTTTGAATTAACTGTATGTAGTTTCAATGGCGGTTATTACCCAGCATCCGTTGCGGGTGTGAAAGTGCCCTATTCACGCTACAGGAGCCCAGTACGCAGACGCAGCGTTGTATCTGGGGCATGCGCATAGTCACTTTGCTCGGAGCCCTGCGAGTGTGGAGATGCTTATGTCAAGGGGTGAGAGTCGGTGGGGCGGAGGGAGGAATGGAGCCGGGAGTTGGGGTGGGGAGGGAACAGAGGCTTCACAAACATCTGCTGTAGGCCGCAAGGCCTGAATAAGAGCCTTCCGGTCCCGGGTTTGCAGCTGCGGGGATTTTATCCGGGATCAGGCCCAGTGCCGCGGCCGCCATCTTTGTTTAGCGGGGAGCAGAGCGCATGCGCGGCCAGTGGGCGGAGCTTCAGGATTTGGGTGACCAGGAGAGACAATGTTTGAGTCATTGACTGACAGGCCGGGTTCATGGATGCTGCCTTTCACCTTCTCAATTTGGAGCGGCGGCTCGCCGTCTTTTATACACTTTAATCATACAGACATTAGCGGTTACTTCGTCGTTAACTTTGGGTGATTACATGTATTTAGCCAATTGGGCTCCCCTAGCAACAACTGACCTCCAATCACATTCCTTCAAAAACAGCCGTTTGCAAAAACCCACAACTTCTTGTTTCGGTTCCACTTTATCTGAAGCTAAACGGACCATCTGGACCTCGCGGTCTGGTTTTTTTTGTCTGTTCCGTATTTTTTATACAATAACAGGATGTAGCTCAAAGGTTAGTTCGTTATTTAGTCAGCAACAGAATGATCTTTGTTAACCACAGGATAAGTGCTGGGTGCAGCCGGTCCCTGTCGTCACGCACGCATTAACTTTCAAAGGTCACAGTCTTAATTTCACTCCAACAATCACATCTCATTTATCTAAAATCCAATGAGCATAGATGTACCCTGCCGAACCTTTCCTCATAAAACAGACCCCTTCATGCCCGAAATCAGCTCGTGAACCTTGTCTGAATTGCTTCCAATGTAAGTATATTCCATCTTAAGTAATCTTATGCTAGAAAACAGGAGAGGAGAATGTTATGGATTTATATTCGGGACTGACAAATGACTGTTGGAGGTGACACAGTGGTTAGCACTTCTGTCTCATAGCGCCAGAGACCCGGTTCAATTCCAGCCTCGGGTGATTGTCTGTATGAGTTTGCACATTCTCCCTCTGTCTGTGTGGGTTTCCTCTGGGTGCTCTGGTTTCCTCCCACACTCCAAAGAGTGGGTTGATCGACTATGCTAAATTGTCCCTTTGTGTCCCAAGATGAGGGGGAAGGAAAGGATTAGTGATGTACGTACATCAGGTTACAGGGATAGGGCCTGAGTAAAGGTGCTCTGTTAGAAACTTGGTGCAGACTCGATCGGCTAAAAGGCCTCCTTCTGCATTGCAGAGATTCTGTGGTTTTGGAATCTCCTTTTACAGATGGTTAGAAAAAGAGGATTTTTACAGCAATCTCAAGCCCCCAAAAAATGTGTATTTCTTAATTTCAAGCCACAATTGACACATGACTCTTGTAATCTCCTTTTGCAGGGAGTTTGAATATTTGAAGATTGCAATTTTTCTCTGATTCCAGTGCTTCTGACATCTTGTGTTTCAGCAGGTTGGATAACTGAGTGAATCCTTTCCCACACACAGAGCAGGTGAATGCCCTCTCCCCAGTGTGAACTCCCTGGTGTGTTTGTAAATGGGATAACTGACTGAATCCCTTCCCACACACAGGGCAGGCGAATGGTCTCTCCCCAGTGTGACTGCACCGATGAGTTTCCAGTGCAGATGGGTACCTGAATCCTTTCCCACAGTTCCCACATTTACACAATTTCTCCATGGTGCGGGTGTCCTTGTGACTCTCCAGGCTTGACAATCAGTTCAGTTACAACATAACATGGGTGCGGTCTCTCTGCTGCAATGTATTTTCAGGCTGTTTAACTGGTTAAAGTTCTTTCCACAGTCACTCAGGTGTGTGCATGTTTCAGTGTGTGTGTCTCGGTGCTTTTCCAGTCACACATGTTCAAAATCTCCTGAAGCAGAGAAACATTTCCATTCTAGATTCAAAGGTTGATGATATTCAGGTCCCAATGAACTGAGTGACGATGTTAGATTTCGATGTGAAGTTTGGTTTGATATTCGTCTTTAAATTTTCGCCTTCTGATATCCTGCAAAAGGAATTTACAAAATTCATCAGTGTCAGTACAGGACAGAAATTCAGAACAGACAGTTCCAGTTTCTATGGAGCATTCTTTCCTCTCTCATTCTCCAAAAGCTGTAAATCTCCATCCCACACACTCTCCCTCCATTCTCACTCTGCTGTATCTAATATTCATCCTCCCAATTCTCCTGAAGGTGCTGATTGAGGCTGATTGACAGATCCATGCTCACTGCTTCCTGTTCTGGACACAGAGAGCTGGAAATCTCCATGCAGGCTGCCAAACAGGAACATGTCTACCTGACCGGCCGAACAATGTGTGGAATATACAGACTGGATTCACTTCCTTTCCCTTCCCTTCAGTTGCTGCAAGTCCCCAATTTCCCCCAGAATGAGAAAAGAAATGGAAAGGGGAAAACATTGATTTCCTCCCAGATGTTGCCCAGAGGAGGAAATTTCACTCTGAAGCTCATTGGACAACTTCCGTATTGTGACATCACAATGGAGCATGCCTGAATCAGCCAATAGGAATCACTGTGCTCCGCGGTGACGTCTCCGGGTTCCAGTGCGCAGGCCCGGGCGCGCGGACCCGGGAGCCCCGCCCCCACCCATTGTTCCCCTCCCCCTCCACCGACTCGAGCCAAGGTTTCCAGGCAACCGGTTGGCGGCTCGAGCCAGAGCGAGAAGCTGCTCGGTGATCGCCCCCCCCCCCCCCCCCCCCCCCCCCCCCCACCCAAAAAACTGGACTGTGCAAGGGAGAGGGGAAGCTGCGCATGTTCCGGGGAGTGCCCACCCCCCCGACCTTTATGCTTGAAGTGTTGACCAATGGAAAGAGTTGGAGGACCGGAAGGACTCTGGTCCTCCAGCAATCAGAGCGCAGGCTTTGTGTGAATGAAGATTGAGCTTCAGACAGACTGAAACTTCCTCCCCTCTCCAACATCTGTGAGTAAAATACCAAACGAGAAAATGCTGGAAAATCTCAGCAGGTCTGGCAGCATCAGTAAGGAGAGAAAAGACCTGACCTTTCGAGTCCAAGCTTTGAGATTTTCCAGCATTTTCTCTTTTGGTTTCAGATTCCAGCATCCGCAGTAATTTGCTTTTATCCTGTGAGTAAAACACTTTCTTTTGTCCCCCCTTTCCATTTCTTTTCTCATTCTGGGGGAAATTGGGGACTTGCAGCAACTGAAGGGAAAGAAAAGGAAGTGAATCCAGGGAGGCTGCAGACTCTGAGCAAAACACCATTAGTTTTTAAATAGTTCTGGAAAAAGATAAGGCGTGTCCACAGGTTCAAACCCTAAACTGGAGGAGGGCCAATTTTGTCGGCATTAGGTAGGATCCAGCAGATTTCGATTCGGTGAGTTTGTTTGAAGGGAAAGGAATGACTGGCAAATGTGAGACTTTTAAAAGTGTGATAAAGAGTCCAAGAGTAGTATATTCCTGTTAGAGTGAAGGGAAAGAATGATAAATATAGGGATCCCTGGCTGACAAGGGATATTGAGGCTCTGGCCAAGTAAAAGAAGGAAGCATACATTGGGTTTAGGCAATCGGGGACAAGTAAATCCCTCAATGTCTGGAACAAGCTGCCACAGGTAATAGTAGAGACTGGTACACTTGTCTTTTAAAAAGCATTTAGACAGTGACATGAGTAAGATGACTATCGAGGGATATGGGTGACACGCAGGCAATTGGGATTTGCTGAGTCATTAAAAAAAGGGTGGCATGGAGAAGTTGGGCCGAAGGGCCTGTTTCCATGCTGTAAACCTCTATGACTATAAAACGTGTAAGGGAACACTTGAGAAGAAATCAGAAGGGCAAAAAGAGGGTATGATATCGATCTGGCAGGTAAGGTTGAAGAAAATCCCAAGAGGTTCTGTAACTATACTGAGAGTAAAACGGTGGCTCGAGAGAGAGAGAATAGGTCCCCTTAAAAATCAGCATGGCCATCTGAGCATGGAGCCACAGGAGATGGGTGAGATTTTTAATGGATATTTCTCCTTGGTGTTTACTGAGGGAAACATGATGGGTGCTAAAGCAATAAGGGAAACAAGTGGTGATGTCTCGGGCCACACGCATATTACGAGGGAGGAGGTATTGCAGCCCTGAAGTGCGTTAAGGTGGATAAATCTTCTGGGCCTGATCAATGCCTCTATTTCTCAGGAGACGAAGGAAATTTGGCATTTCTTCTACGACTCTCACCAACTTTTACAGATGCGCCATTGAGAGCATTCTTTCTGGTTGTATCACAGCTTGGTATAGCTCCAGCTCTGCCCAAGACCATAGGAAACTACAAAGTCATAGAGTCATACAGGTTTACAGCATGGAAGCAAGCCCTTTGGCCCAGCTTGTCCATGCTGCCCCTTTTTTTAACCCCGAAGCTAGTCCCAATTGCCCGTGTTTGGCGCATATCCCTCTATACCCATCTTACCCATGTAACTGTCTAAATGCTTTTTAAAAGACAAAATTGTACCCGCCTCTACTACTACCTCTGGCAGCTTATTCCAGACACTCACAACACTCTGTGTGAAAGAAATTGCCCCTCTGGACCCTTTTATATCTCTTCCCTCTCACCTTAAACATATGCCCTTTAGTTTTAAACTCCCCTACCTTTGGGAAAAGATATTGACCAGCAGATCTATGCCCCTCATTATTTTACAGACCTCTATAAGTTCACTCCTAAGCCTCCTACACTCCAGAGGAAAAAATTCCCAGTCTATCCAGCCTCTCCTTATAACTCAAACCATCAAGTCATGGTAGCATCCTAGTAAATCTTTTCTGCACTCTTTCTAGTTTAATAATATCCTTTCTATAATAGGGTGACCAGAACTGTACACAGTATTCCAAGTGTGGCATTACCAATGTCTTTTACAACTTCAACAAGACGTCCCAACTCCTGTATTCACTGTTCTGACCAATGAAACCAAGCATGCCGAATGCCTTCTTCACCACTCTGTCCACCTGTGACTCCACTTTCAAGGAGCTATGAACCTGTACCTCTAGATCTCTTTGTTCTGTATCTCTCCCCAATGCCCAACCATTAACTGAGTAAGTCCTGCCCTGGTTCAATCTACCAAAATGCATCACTTCGCATTTGTCTAAATTAAACTCCATCTGCCATTCGTCAGCCCACTGGCCCAATTGATCAGGATCCCATCGCAATCCTCAATAACCTTCCTCACTGATCACTATGCTACCAATCTTGGTGTCATCTATAAACTTACTAACCATGCCTACTAAATTCTCATCCAAATCATTCCTAAATTCTCATCCAAATCATTAATATAAATGACAAATAACAGACCTCCAGTTTGAAAAACAACCCTCCACAACTATCCTCTGTCTTCTGTCACCAAGCCAATTTTGTATCCATTTGGCTACCTTACCCTGGATCCCGTGAGATTTAACCTTATGCAACAACCTACCATATGGTACCTTGTCAAAGGCCTTGCTAAAATCCATGTAGACAACATCAACTGCACTGCCCTCATTTACCTTCTTAGTTACCTCTTCAAAAAACTCAATCAAATTTGTGAGACATGATTTTCCACTCTCAAAGCCTTGCTGACTGCCCCTAATCAGTCCTTGCATCTCTAAATTCCTGCAGATCCTGACTCTCAAAATACCTTCTAACAACTTACCCCCTACAGATGTGAGGCTCACCGGCCTCTCGTTCCCAGACTTTTACCTGCAGCCCTTTTTAAACAAAGGCACAACATTTGCCACCCTCCAATCTTCAGGCACCTCACCTGTGACTATTGATGATTCAAATATCTCTGCTAGGGGACCCATAATTTCCTCCCTAGCCTTCCACGATGTCCTGGGATACACTTCATCAGTTCCCGGGGATTTATCTACCTTGATGCGCTTTAAAACGTCCAGCACCACCTTCTCTGTTATATGTGCACTCCTCAAGTCATCACGATTTATTTCCTCGAGTTCCTTAATATCCATGCTTTTCTCAACAAAGTGTTTCTCAAAGGATTGTGAATGAAGCCCAGTCCATCACCCAAACCTGCCTCCCATCCATTGACTCTGTGTACACATCCGGCTGCCTCGGAAAAGCAGCCAGCATAATCAACCCTCGCACCCCGGAGATTCTCTCTTCCACCTTTTTCCTTTGAGGGAACGATACAAAAGTCTGAGCTCACGTACCAACCAACTCAAGAACAGCTTCTTCCCTGTTGCCAGCAGACTTTTGAATGGACCTACCTCGCTCTAAGTTGATCTTTCTGTCCACCTTAGCTATGACTGTAACACTACATTCTGCACTCTCTCCTTTCCTTCTCTATGAACTGTATGCTTTGTCAGTATAGCCACAAGAAACAATTCTTTTCACTGTATACTAATACGTGTGACAACAATAAATCAAATCAAGTACATCCTTGGATCTTGTGGGAGTTTGGGGAAGAAATTGCAGAGGGTCTTGCAGAGGTATTTGCTTCATCCCTTTCCACTGACAAAGTTCTGGAAGACGAGAGATTGGCTAATGTTGTTCCATTGTTTAAGAAGGGTTGCAAAGAGAAGCCTGGTAATTACAGGCCGGTGAGCCTGACAACAGTGGCGGGTAAGTTACTGGAGAGGATTCTGACCAACCTTTGGATAGTCAAGGTCTGGTTAGGGAGAGTTGTCAGAGATCCTGGGTCACAGCAACTTTAGGCATTCTTAGTCGACTTGAGTACAAACAGCACTGGACACCACGCACAATCCAATGTGGGGCCTTTAATAACTTGTGCACAATGAGAAACCCTGTGCAGCTGTCCCGCAAGTGGTTCTGATGTTACAGAAAAATAACTTGGCAATAATAGTCAATTACAGCAAATCAGAAACCAGGAATGTTTCTAATCCTTCATTGACGGACATATTCGCCAATTAAATCCTAGCTTTTCACTCTTTCACATTCAAAATTGACTTCTGCTCATCTTTTATTTGCATAGCATATCCCCATATCTCGCCTTTGGTATTTGTTATGGAGAAATCTGGTCTTGCTCACCCTCTGGTGAAGGCCGAAAAGCAGAATGTTCTGGGGCCTACGTAGGTGAAGATTAGCCTGTTCGTGCTGAAATAGCAGACACTGACTCCTTTGAAGGTCTGCAAGTCGAAAAACAAACTGTTACAGAGAAGGCAGGAAACTATAATCTGAGCATTTCCACATAGTCAGCCCTGCTTCGTGCATGTGTTAGAGTGGGCCAAGGCTGAGGCAGCTGTCCTATATATATTTATAGAGAGAGAATAGGCCAACGTTTCGAGTCTGGATGACCCTTTGTCAGAACTCTGATGAAGGGTCATCCAGACTTTAAATGTTGGCTCTATTCTCTCTCCACAGATGCTGTCAGACCTGCTGACATTTTCCAGCATTTTCTGTTTTGGTTTAAGATTCCAGCATCCGCAATATTTTGCTTTTATATGTATTTATATATCCAAATGTGCTATGTTAACAAAATGGACCGTTACTAACCGAAATATAAAGCATCATGTGATTTAGCTGACTTGACCATATTCCTATAGTTATTCAGTCATTAAAGACACAGTCATGGAGCATTAAACTTGCCTCGCAGGGCCCCTTGTATCAACACACAGGCAGCTGCTTTGTGAGACTGCGAGCAGCACAGACAAGTCAGAGATAAGAGTGTCCTGAGAAGAGAGATTCATTGTGAAAGCTCAGGGACGGTTGATAAGGTGTAAGAACTCTATGATTCTAATGAACATTCTTTCCTCTCTCATTCCCCAAAAGCTGTAAATCTCCATTCCACACACTCTCCCTCCATTCTCACTCTGCTGTATCTAATATCCACCCTCCCAATTCTCCTGAAGGTGCTGATTGAGGCTGATTGACGGATCCATGCTCACTGCTTCCTGTCCACCACACACAAATCATAAGAAACAGGAGCTGCAGTTGGCCATTCAGCCCATCGAATTGCCTCAACCATTCATTGAGAATTGGCTGATCTACCACAGCATCATTTCCCACGCTATCCACCAGATGGAGAGAGAAAAGAGCCAATGTTTCGAGTCTGGAGAGAGGAAAGAATGTTCCATCGAAACTAGAATTGTGTGTTCTGAATTTCTATCCTGCACTGACACTGATGACTTCTCTAAACTTGTTTTACAGGATATTGAAAGAGGAATCACAGGCTGAAATCTCAAACGTCACATCTAGATCTGACAGTCACATTCCTTGGGACCTGAATATCATTGGCCTTTGAATCGAGGAGAAATGGTTGTCCGGCCTGATGACTTGAAAAGATTTCAAACATTAATGTGACTGTAAAAGCGCCAACACATTGCCACACAGGAGTGAGAGTGTTCCAGTGCACTGAGCTTGAACCAGTTACACAGCCTGAATAAATATCACACCATTCACAGCGGGGGTGGGGGGACTGTTCTGTGTGTGGACGAGTCTTCAACTGAAGAGAGAGGCAAGGACACCTGCACCATGGAGAAACCATGGAAATGTGCAGACTGTGGGAAGGGATACAGATACCCACATGAGCTGGAAGCTCATCGGCGCAGCCACACTGGGGAGAGACCATTTACTTGCTCTCAGTGTGGGGAGGGATTCACTCGGTTATCTCACCTGCAGGCACACCAGCGAGTTCATACTGGGGAGAGACCATTCACCTGCTCTCAGTGTGGGAAGGGATTCACTCAGTTATCCAGCCTGCAGGCACACCAGCGAGTTCATACTGGGGAGAGACCGTTCACCTGCTCTCAGTGTGAGAAGGGATTCACTGATTTATCCAGCCTGCGGAATCACCAGCGAGTTCACACTGGGGAGAGGCCGTTCACCTGCTCTGAGTGTGAGAAGGGGTTCAGTCAATTAGCTAACCTGCAGAGACACGAGCGAGTTCACACTGGGGAGAGACCATTCACCTGCTCTCAGTGTGAGAAAGGATTCACTGATTTATCCACCCTGCAGAGACACCAGCGAGTTCACACTGGGGAGAGGCCGTTCACCTGCTCTCAGTGTGAGAAGGGATTCAGTCAATTATCTAAGCTGCAGACGCACCTGCGTGTTCACACTGGGGAGAGACCGTTCACCTGCTCTCAGTGTGAGAAGGGATTCACTGATTTATTCACCCTGCGGAGACACCAGCGAGTTCACACTGGGGAGAGGCCATTCACCTGCTCTCAGTGTGGGAAGGGATTCAGTCAATTATCTAACCTGCAGACACACCAGCGAGTTCACACTGGGGAAAGGCCATTCACCTGCTCTCAGTGTGAGAAGGGATTCTGTCAGTTATCCAGCCTGCAGGCACATCAGCGAGTTCACACTGGGGAGTGGCCATTCACCTGCTCTCAGTGTGGGAAGGGATTCAGTCAATTATCTAACCTGCAGACGCACCAGCGAATTCACACTGGGGAGAGACCATTCACCTGCTCTCAGTGTGGGAAGGGATTCACTGATTTATCCACCCTGCGGAGACACCAGCGAGTTCACACTGGGGAGTGGCCTTTCACCTGCTCTCAGTGTGGGAAGGGGTTCAGTCAATTATCTAACCTCCAGACGCACCAGCGAATTCACACTGGGGAGAGACCGTTCACCTGCTCTCAGTGTGGCAAGGGATTCACTGATTTATCCACCCTGCGGAGACACCAGCGAGTTCACACTGGGGAGAAACCATTCACCTGCTCTCAGTGTGGGAAGGGGTTCAGTCAATTATCTGACCTGCGGACACACCAGCGCATTCACACTGGGGAGAGGCCATTCACCTGCTCTCAGTGTGGGAAGGGATTCAGAGTTTCATCCCACCTGCTGAGACACCAAAAGGTTCATGAGTGATTCCAGGGGTTTGGATTCTGCTGTTATTGTTTCTGCTCTCAATTCCATCCAGGACTGCATTTTGTTCATTCTCATAGTTGGTCATTGGGGAGGGTCGGAGGGTTTCTTTCTGCTGGACTGGTCGGTCTCACGACTTTGCCTCCAGTGGGCTGATGCTCTTTGAGTCTTGTTGCGAATACCTGGTTTCAGATTTCTCAAGGATCACAGAGTGACAGTGTTAGGAAGTTCAGAGATATTTAGTCAGCATTTCTGTTTGAAACGCCCCAAATGTCCAACCAATTTCCTTTGTAATTGTTTATTGTCCTTCACCCTTGTAGGCAGCGAGTTCCAGGTCATAACCATTCGCTGCATCAAAATATTCTTCCTCACGTCCCCCCTTCCTCTCTGACCCAAAACCATAAATCTGTGACCCCCCTCGTCCTTGTCCCGTCAGCTAATGGGAACAGCTTTTCTTTGTCCACCTTATCTAAACCTGTCAGAATCTTGTCCACCTCTATCAAATCTCCCCTCAACCTCCTTTGCTCCAAGAGGAACAACCCCAGCCTGACATTGACAATAAAGAACAAACTAACAGAATATGTTAATACCTGAAACCAAATGGGAATGTTTAATTTCTGTTTTAAAGAAATCAAGGAATTTACAAAAGTCATCACTGTCAGCACAGGAGAGAAATTGAGAACAGACTATTCTAATTTCTATGGAACATTCTTTCCTCTCTCATTCCCCAAAGCTGTGAATCTCCCTCCCACACACTCTCCCTCCATTCTCACTCTGCTGTATCTAATATTCACCCTCCCAATTCTCCTGAAGGTGCTGATTGAGGCTGATTTGACAGATCCATGCTCACTGCTTCCTGCCCTGGACACAGAGAGCTGAAAATTTCCCTGCAGGCGGCCAGACAGATAAATGTCTACATTACTGGAGTTAAATGTGTGGAATATACAGACCGAATTCACTTCATTCCCTTCAGTTGCTGCACGTCCCCAATTTCCCCCAGAATGAGAAAAGAAATGGAAAGGGAGAAACATTGATTTCCTCCCAGATGTTGTCCAGAGGAGGAAGTTTCACTCTGAAGCTCATTGGACAACTTCCGCATTGTGACATCACAATGGAGGCCTGCCTGAATCAGCCAATCGGAATCACCCTGCTCCGCGGTGACGTCTCCGGGTTCCAGTGCGCAGGCCCTGGCGGGCGATCGGACCCGGGAGCCCCGCCCCCACCCATTGTTCCCCTCTGGTGGCAAAAGGACTAAAATGGTCAGGATGATAAAGTCTGGGTTCTGATTCCCGAGCCCATGTAGAATTAACAAAATGAGTGAACCAGTTTATAAAGAACAGAAGTTACCCATCCCTAACAAAAACTGATCAAATGAAAATAATTAGGTTGAGGAAAATAATAAAAAATTAATAGATGAAGTTTAAAATCAAGTTTGTTTGGTTGATAGAGAAGTTTTTTAAACTTGTATAAAGTGACGTAATTGTGTGCCAAGTTTTTCCCGCTCACTCCCCACCCCTTTAGGTTCTGTAGAAAAGTTAATCCTTTCAGCAGACATTTGATTTGTTTTTAAATCACCCAGAAACTAATCTGTCTATTTTAGTTTATAATTGAGGATTTATAGGATCCAGTTAAATGTGGAAATTTACGCATAGCCTGGAGGAATTTGGAATAACTGAGAATTTTATCGTGTTGTCACCTCAACCTCAGGTAAAGAACAAAGATTTTTCCGCTGGTAACTTGTTTGCGATTTTGCCTATGAACCAGGTCTTGGAAGTTAGCTTGAAAAGGTTAAGTTAGAATGGAGGATCTTGTATCTTATTCAAGGAGTTGTGAGCTTGTAGTGCTCTGTCACTTTAAGAAGCTATAGCTGAGAGAGAGAGAGAGAACGCTGACGATTCATTGTTTGAAATTTACGAGCTGTGAGAACCTGCATGTTTCATTTGTTTTATGTGGATGTTTGTTAATGCGTTTTGTCATTGTTTTGGGCTACATTTGTTAAGGTTTATCTTTCTGGGGAATTAACCTTATCTTGAGTCTTTAATTAAAGGCATTTCTGGAAGTTTAAAAGCAGAACCACAAGAACGCTTAAGGAATTCATTCTGGTTATTGTTGTTGTAAAGCACATGCTAAGTTTCTCTGCCTGTGTATGGATGATATTTGTGGGTTGAATGCTTCAAGCTTTCAGGTTTTCTGTCTGTGATTTAAATCAAACAGATTTTAAATAAGTAAGTGTAGTTAATAAAGCTTTTTTTCATAAGTTATAAACCTGGAACCATATTTACTGGCCAGAGATATGATTCCAGGATATTTTACTAAACATGCAGGAATTTCAATCCCGATACAATTCACATGTGAGAATGAGAGTTTTAATTTGTAATGGTTATTTAAAATTTGGGACATGTGAAATGATTCTGACCAATCCTGTGTTGGATTGATCTTGAGTTAAACTTCCTGTCGGATCCAAAGATTTATCCCTGATGCAATTAACACAATGAAAAGGAAAATTCTGGAATTGGATACTGAAGGAAAGAGTTTAAAAGGAGAGATTATGAAATTGAAATGATTCCCAGACCATGTGGTCATTAGATTAAAACAAAGAAATGGCGCTGACATCCATGGTGGCACAGTGACAGTGACGGCATGGTGGCACAGTTTTTAGCACTGCTGCCTCACAGCGCCAGGGACCCGGGTTCGATTCCCGGCTTGGGTCACTGTCTGTGCATATTCTCCCCGTGTCTGCTTGGGTTTCCTTCGGGTGCTCTGGTTTCCTCTCTGTCTGAAAGACGTGTTGGTTCCGTGCATTGACCTGAACAAGCACCGGAGTGTGGCGACTGGGGGAATTTCACAGTAACTTCATTGCAGTGTTAATGCAAGCTTTACTGTGACAAATAAATAAACTTTAAAAAAAACTAATTTTGAGAACTTTTAATCCACCCTTTTTCAAATGTTTCACGATGTTGTGCCGAAACTTTTCCGAAACCAAGATCAAGCTATCCCACTCCCTATCATTCTAGTGTGCTCCATGTGCCTATCCAATAACCGCTTGAAAGTTCCTAAAGTGTCTGACTCCACTATCAGAGCAGGCAGTCCATTCCACACCCCAACCACTCTCTGAGTAAAGAACCTACCTCGTACATCCCTCCTCTATCTTCCACTACGAACCTTATAGTTATGCCCCCTAGTAACAGCTACATCCACCCGAGGAAATAGTCTCTGAACGTCCACTCTATCTATCCCCTGCATCATCTTATAAACCTCGATTAAGTCGCCTCTCAACCTCCTCCACTCTAAAGAGAAAAGCCTTAGCTCCCTCAACCTTTCCTCATAAGACCTACCCTCCAAACCAGGCAGCATCCTGGTAAATCTCCTTTGCAGTCTTTCCAGTGCTTCCACATCCTTCTTATAGTGAGGTCACCAGAACTGCACACAATATTCCAAATGTGGTCGCACCAAGGTCCTGTACAGTTGCAGCATAACCCCACGGCTCTTAAACTCCAACCCCCTGTTAATAAACACACAATAGGCCTTCTTCACAGCTCTATCCACTTGAGTGGCAACCTTCAGAGATCTGTGGATATGAACCCCAAGATCTCTCTGTTCCTCCACATTCCTCAGAACCCTGCTGTTGACCCTGTAATCCACATTTAAATTAGTCCTACCAAAATGAATCACCTCGCACTTATCAGGGTTAAACTCCATCTGCCATTTTTCGGCCAGCTCTGCATCCTATCAATGTCTCTTTGCCACCTACAACAGCCCTCCACCTCATCCACTTCTCCACTAATCTTGGTGTCATCCGCAAATTTACTGATCCACCCTTCAGCCCCCTCCTCCAAGTCATTTATAAAAATCACAAATAGCAGACGACCCAGCACTGATCCTTGTGGTACACCGCTGGTAACTGGTCTCCAGTCTGAAAAATTTCCATCCACCACCACCCTCTGTCTTCTATGAGATACAGTAAGAAGTTTAACAACACCAGGTTAAAGTCCAACAGGTTTATTTGGTAGCAAAAGTCACAAGCTTTCGGAGCCTTAAGCTCCTTCTTTAGGTGAGTGGGAATTCTGTTCACAAACAGGGCATATAAAGATACAAACTCAATTTACAGAATAATGGTTGGAATGCGAATACTTACAGCTAATCAAGTCTTAAAGGTACAAATAATGTGAGTGGAGAGAGCATTAAGACAGGCTAAAGAGATGTGTATTGTCTCCAGGACAGCCAGTGAGACTCTGCAAGTTCAGGCAAGCTGTGGGGATTACAGATCATCATTACAGATCGATTGTGACTGAGAGTGAGAGTGAGGAAGGTAGCTCGCAAACAGAGAAGGGTTATAGGCAGTGCAAGAGGGCAGGTGGACTGGGAACAGAGAAGGGGAGAGGTCAGACCATAGGATTGAGAGGTGTCTACTCTAATGCCAGGAGTATAGTGAATAAACAACTAGCTAAAGGAGGAGAGGGCTTGGGAGATGTTAGTAGCGCTTCAACAAACCGGGTCCAGATAAAGGCTGGCATAAAGACACTTTGCCTGAATGCACGAAGCATTCGAAACAAAGTAAATGAGTTGATGGCACAAATCCATACAAATGAATATGATCTAGTGTCCATCACAGAAACGTGGTTGCAGGGTGACCGGGACTGGGAACTGAATATACAGGGTTATCAGGCATTTAGGAAGGATAGACAGGTAGAAAAAGGAGGTGGGGTAGCTTTGTTAATAAAGGATAATGTCAGGATGGTAGTGAGAGACGACATAGGCTCTAAGGAGCAAAGCGTGGAATCATTGTGGGTGGAGATAAGGAATAGTAGGGGGAGAAAGACACTGGTAGGCGTGGTCTATAGGCCCCCAAATAATAACTTCGAGGTGGGGAGGGCTATAAACAAGCAAATAATGGATGCGTGCAAAAGTGGAACGGCAATAATCATGGGGGATTTTAACCTACATATTGATTGGTCGACTCAAATTGGACGTGGAGGGCTTGAGGAAGAGTTCTTGGAATGCTGTCGGGATTGTTTCATTGAACAGTATGTTACAGAACCTACGAGAGAGCGAGCTATCTTGGATCTGGTTCTGTGCAATGAGACAGGTAGGATTAAGGCTCTTCTTGTGAAGGATCCTCTTGGGATGAGTGATCATAATATGGTGGAATTTCTGATACAGATGGAGGGTGAGAAAGTAGGGTCCCAAACCAGTGTCCTCTGCTTGAACAGAGGGGAGTACGATAGAATGAGGGTGGAATTGGCTAATGTAGACTGGGCGAGCAGACTGGTAGGTAGGACAGCTGAGGAACAGTGGAGGATTTTTAAGGAGATTTTTTTAAGTACTCAGCAAAAATATATTCCGGTGATAAAGAAGGACTGTAAGAAAAAGGATAACCGGATGTGGATAACGAAGGAAATAAAGGAGAGTATTAAAATAAAATCAGATGCGTACAGAGTGGCCAAAAATAGTGGAGAATTAGTGGATTGGGAAAGCTTTAAAGAAAAACAAAGAACGACTAAGAAAGCGATTAAGAAAGGAAAGATAGATTATGAAACTAAACTAGCTCAAAATATAAAAAATGATAGTAAAAGTTTTTACAAGTATATAAAAAGGAATAGAGTGGCTAGAGTGAATGTTGGACCCTTGGAAGATGAGAGGGGGGATTTAATAGTGGAAAACGAGGAAATGTCTGAGACTTTAATTAAGTTCTTTGTGTCGGTCTTCACGGTGGAAGACACAAATAGTTTGCCGAATATTAGAGATCGAGAGTTGGTGGGAGGGGAGGTCCTTAATATAATTACTGTTACTAAGGAGGTGGTGCTTGGTAGACTAATAGGACTGAAGGTAAACAAGTCCCCGGGCCCGGATGGAATGCATCACAGGGTACTGAAAGAAATGGCTGAGGTAATAGCAGATGCGTTAGTAGTAATTTATCAAAATTCGCTGGACTCTGGGGTAGTGCCGGCTGACTGGAAAACAGCTACTGTTACGCCGCTGTTTAAAAAAGGAAGTAGACAAAAGGCGGGTAACTACAGGCCGGTTAGCTTAACGTCCGTAGTTGGGAAGATGCTAGAGTCCATTATTAAAGAGGAAATAACAGAGCACCTGAATAAGAATGGTTCGATCAAGCAGACGCAGCATGGATTCATGAAGGGAAAGTCGTGTTTGACGAATCTACTGGACTTTTATGAAGATGTCACTAGTGCGGTTGACAGAGGGGAACCGGTGGATGTGGTGTTTTTAGATTTCCAGAAGGCGTTCGATAAGGTGCATCACAAAAGTTGCTGCAGAAGATTGGGGTACACGGAGTTAGGGGTAAGGTGTTGGCGTGGATTGGGGATTGGCTATCTAACAGGAAGCAGAGAGTTGGGATAAATGGGTGCTTTTCTGGTTGGCAGTTGGTGAGCAGTGGCGTGCCGCAGGGATCGGTGCTGGGGCCTCAATTGTTTACCATTTACATAGATGATCTGGAGGAGGGGACTGAATCTAGGGTATTCAAGTTTGCTGATGACACGAAGGTGAGTGGGAAAGCGAATTGCGTGGAGGACGCGGAAAGTCTGCAGAGAGTTTTGGATAGGCTGAGCGAGTGGGCGAGGATCTGGCAGATGGAATATAACGTTAGCAAATGTGAGGTTATCCACTTTGCAAGAAATAATAGTAAATTGGAATATTATTTAAATGGAGAAAAATTACATCGTGCGACTGTGCAGAGGGACCTGGGGGTCCTTGTGCACGAATCGCAAAAACTCAGTCTGCAGGTGCAGCAGGTGATCAAGAAGGCAAATGGAATGTTGGCCTTTATCGCGAGGGGGATAGAATATAAAAGCAGGGAGGTCTTGCTGCAACTGTACAAGGCACTAGTGAGGCCGCAACTGGAGTACTGTGTGCAGTTTTGGTCCCCTTATTTGCGAAAGGATATATTGGCCTTGGAGGGAGTGCAGAGAAGGTTCACCAGGTTGATACCGGAGATGAGGGGTGTAGCTGATGAGGAGAGATAAACAGATTGGGTCTGTACTCGTTGGAGTTTAGAAGGATGAGGGGTGATCTTATAGAGACATATAAGATAATGAAGGGGCTGGATAGGGTAGAGGTGGAGAGATTCTTTCCACTTAGAAGGGAAACCAGAACTAGAGGGCACAGCCTCAAAATAAGGGGGGGCCGGTTCAGAACAGAGTTGAGGGGGAACTTCTTCTCTCAGAGGGTAGTGAATCTCTGGAATTCTCTGCCCATTGAAGTGGTGGAGGCTTCCTCATTGAATATGTTTAAATCACGGGTAGATAGTTTTCTGATCGATAAGGGAATTAGGGGATATGGGGAGCAGGCGGGTAAGTGGAACTGATTCGCTTCAGATCAGCCATGATCTTGTTGAATGGCGGGGCAGGCTCGAAGGGCCAGATGGCCTACTCCTGCTCCTATTTCTTATGTTCTTATGTCATGTGTGTGGAACTTGGCTATCAGTTTCTGCTCAGCGATTCTGCGCCGTCGTGTGTCGTGAAGGCTGCCTTGGAGAACGCTTACCCGAATATCAGAGGCCGAATGCCCGTGACCGCTGAAGTGCTCCCCAACAGGAAGAGAACAGTCTTGCCTGGTGATTGTCGAGTGGTGTTCATTCATCCGTTGTCGCAGCGTCAAAATGGAGGAGAGAGTTCAGGGTGTGAAGTTGAACTCAATGTTGAGTCCAGAAGGCTGTAAGATGAGGGGCTGTTCGTCCAGCTTGTGTTGGGCTTCTCCGGAACATTGCAGCAGGCCAAGGACAGAAATGTGAGCGTGAGACCAAGGTGGGGAATTCTAATCACAAGTAAGCGGAAGGTCAGGGCCAGGGAACAGGCTGCAGATGAATTAAAGAGAAACTATTTGGGTCCAGAATATTGTGAACATCCTTTTACTCTGGTTGTCTTTGATCCTCAAGTCATTTTCTGTTTGTTTTAACCATGTTCTGTTTCATTAATAAACTTTTATCAGTAAAATATTTGATTGTTCTGGACTTTTCCTGATGAGATTGATGCACTTTAGGGAAAGTGGGTGAGAGGGGTTGGCAGGTTCTTTAACAGAAAGTGAGTCCCTCTAAGGTAATTGGCAAAGGAGCCAGAGGGGGAGATGAGATTTTATTTTATATTTTTGACACAGCGAGTTGTTCTGATCTGCCTGAAAGCAGATTCAATAGAATCTTTCCAAAGGGTAAAGACTTGAAAGGGAAGAATTTGCAGGGCTGTGGGGACAGAACAGAGCAGTTGGATGAATCAGTCCTTTCAAAGACATAGCATGGGTATGATGGGCTGAATGGACTCCTGTCAATCTCAGACTCCTGCTTCTGTGCAGGTTAAAAGGGACAGATTTCAGTGCAGCCTCTTCCCTGTATCTGTATTTAAAGAGACAGGTTTCTCTTTAGCTCTGAGTGACTGATATAACAATTGGTTGGAGGCCCATTTCCCAGTCAGTCCTCCAGCACCTTCCTGTCTCTCTATTAGTGCCACGCTCATGGCAGTTTCTCAAGTGGGGCACAGGCCCTGTTATTCTCAGCTCAATTCAGCCCTTAGCTCCACCGCCTGGCTGTCATTGACACGATAAGTCGGGAGACAGAAAGGTGCCCGAGGCTCAAATGGGAAGTTGAAACTTGTGGCTCTAAACCAACACTTCAACATTTGTCATCAAATCCATGTTATTTATACTGAAGTTTTTATTATTAGGTTTAGACACTGGAGGCAAAGGCTGGGGCTTTTTAAAGGGTAACTTTCCCTTTCTAACTTCGTGTTGTCTATAATGTCAGCCGTGGCTCAGTGGGTACCATTCTCACCTTTGAGTCAGAAGGTTGTAGGTTCAAATCCCAGTCCAGGGACCTGAGGCAAAAATCAAATCCAACATTCCTCATCCAGCACTGAGGGGGTGCTGCACTGTCAGAACAGCCTTCTTTCAAATAAGATGTTAAACTGAGGCCCTGTCTGCCCCTCTCAGGTGGATGTAAAAGATCCCACAGCCACTATTTGGAAGAAGAGCAGGGGAGTTATCCCCGGTGTCCCGGTCAATATTTATCCCTCAATCAACATCACTAAAAACACATCATCTGCTCATTATCACATTGCTGTTTGTGGGATCTTGCTGTGTGTAAATTGGCTGCTGCGTTTCCCACATTACAACAGTGACTACACTTGAAACGTACTTCATTGGTTGTAAAGCACTTTGGGACATCCTGTGGTTGTGAAAGGCGCTATAGAAATGCAAGTGTTTAAATTGAAGATTTCTGTTCTCTGACCTTGTTATCTGGAACTGAGTTGATTTCAGCCACCCCCCAACTTACCATTGAATAAATTCACTTTGGTTCAGACAAGACTTTAACCAATTAAGGCAAAGGCAGAATTCTCTGGATAGTAAATTTAAAAAGAAGTTTACTCAATGAAAAGATTTTGTGAACAACTTTAAGACATTGACTTTTACAACTTCATGCAGATGATCAGTCCGTAGAAGCGTAACCCTCTCTGGTTCCTTCTCTGACAGGAATTTCCTTGGAACTCAGCCTCGGGAGTTTTCAGTATTTGGCTCGCAAGGAAGACCTTCGGAACCTCTACTTTTATCCACAAGGTGACCATTACCTCACGTCAGAGTTGGGCCTGTTGCAACATGACAATTGGTCAATTTGATCACGAGATTAATTTAATTGGTATCTAATTACTTGGACCACCCTTGCTCATTATCTTAGACAGGAATACAAGAGAACTGGTTCATGCTGTCCCTTTATCTGATTCTATACAATCCCTTATTCACACAGTTTCAAATGTTGAGGCTAATCAGAGCTTGAAGGTCTCTCTCGCCAGTACATTTATCCTCATTGCACATTCTTTACATACACAGCAATTAAACTTTTAAATTTTTACAGCAAATAAAACTCAATCTTTTACGATAACTACTGATTTGTTATTCATTGATTAACTATAACTCAATTAAGGCTCACTACTTACTCATCTGTTCATGACCAGCAGCTAATAAATACAGTAATACAATGTGGTTGACTCTCAACTGCCCTCTGAACAAGGGCATCTAGGGATGGGCAATACATGTTGGCCAGCCAGCGACGCCCATGTCCCACAATTGAATACGGTTAATACAAGATATACTGGTTCGAAAAGACACTTGCTGCAAGCCAATAGCTTTCCTTCTTACTTGAACTGAACAATCAACCTTATTCTTGAGCCAGATTTGACAGAATATAATTCCTCTAGCTAATCAAATTAATAGAATAAATTATTCATTTATACAATTCCTGCTAGCTATGCAGCTTCCACAAGCAATTAGGTGAATACAACATTCATTTTTAAAATAAAGCTCCAGTCACATGTTAGCATATAACATGACTTCCTGGACCTTGTTGCTTATAATGTGCAAAGAACCAGCATGGGCACAATGGGTCAAACTGTCTCCTTTTGTGCTCTCAGTCCCTCTTTTGCATTTGAAGAAAGTGGTAAATATCTGGAACTCACTTCCTACAAGTGGGGGAGAAGCAGAGTTGATGGAATGTTTCCAAAAGGAGATTGGACAGGCATTTCAGGGAAATAAATCCACAGGCATACGCAGTGAGAACAGGGAAACGGTTTGATCTGCAGAGAGTCAGCATGGACTCAATGGGATGAATGGCCCCATTCCCAATCCTAATGCCTGTCTGATCTAAAGAGAGAAATTTCAGCTGTTCCAGTCCCTCCAACTCACTGAAGTCCCTCATCACTGGAGTCATTCTCGTAAAGCTCCTCTGCAACCTGTCTAAGAATTTCACATCTTTCCTAAAGTGTGAGGCCCATATACAGGGTTCCATTCTAGAGAGATAGAATTGAACAGCAGGGAGGTTCTGTTCAACTTGTTTGGAGCCAGGGTTAGACTGCACTGGGAGCACTGTCAACATTTGTGATCGTCATTGATGAAATGGAAATAGAGGCACTGGAGAAGGAGCAACAAAAATTCACAAGAATAATCCCAGAACTGAGAGCATTTAACCCTCAGGAAAGGCTGGGGCTGCTTTTCTCTAGAAAAGAGAAGACTGAAGGGTGACCTGATACGATCATAAAAGGGTTCAATAATCCAATCATGATTTCTAGGGCGGCACAGTGGTTGGAATGTTACCTCACAGCGCCAAGGACCTGGGTTCGATTCCCAGCTTGGGTCACTGTCTGTGCGGAGTTTGCATGTTCTCCCTCTGTCTGCGTGGGTTTCCTCCGGGTGCTCCGGTTTCCTCCACAGTCCAAAAAGACGTACAGGTTAGGTGCATTGGGGCGTGCTAAATTCTCCCTCAGGTGTACCCGAACAGGCGCCTCAGTGTGGCAATGAGGGGATTTTCACAGTAACTTCACTGCAGTGTTAATATAAGTCTACTTGTGACTAATAAATAAACTTTAACAGGAGAAACCTCTTTACCCAGCGAGTGGTGAGAATGTGGAACTCACTACCACAGTGAGTGGTTGAGGTGAACATCATGAATGCATTGAAGGGGAAGCGAGATACATACATGAGGGAGAAAGGAATAGAAGGATATGCTAATGGGGGGAGATGAAGAGGGGTGGGTGGAGGCTCATGTGGAGCATAAATACTGACACCGACCAATTGGGCCGACTGGCCCGGCCCTGTGCTGTAGACTCAATGGAACAGAGACAAATGTATTTATTGTACATCGATCTGTAGTGGGAGGAGAAACAGTATTTACTATCCAGGGTTAAATGAATGTCCTTCATCAGCTTTTGTGGATCATTTCAGCGGAAATATCCTGCTGTACTCTCTGATGGTCCTCATCACATTAGAACATAGAATGAATCACCTCACATTTATCCGGGTTAAACTCCATTTGCCATTTTTCAGCCCAGTTTTGCATCCTATCTATGTCTCCTTGCAGCCTACAACAGCCCTCCACCTCATCCACTGCAAATCCACCAACATTCTGCAAATCCACCAACCTTTGTGTCATCCGCAAACTTTCTAATCAATCCAGTTCCATTTTCCTCCAAATCATTGATATATATTACAAACAGAAAGGTCCCAGCACTCATCCCTGAGGAACGTCACTTGTCACAGCCCTCCATTCAGAAATGCACCCTTCCACTGCTACCCTCTGTCTTCTATGATCGAGCCAGTTCTGTATCCACCTTACCAGTTCACCTCTGATCCCATGCGACTTCACCTTCTGCACCAGTCTGCCACGAGGGACCTTGTTAAAGGCCTTACTGATGTCCATGTAGACAACATCCACGACCCTACCCTCATCAATCATCTTCGTCACTTGCTCGAAAAACTCGATCAAATTAGTCAGACATGACCTCCCCTTCACAAAACCATGTTGCCTCTCGCTAATACGTCCACTTATTTCCAAGTTGGAGAAAATCCTGTCTCGAAGAATCCTCTCCAATAATTGCCCTACCACTGACATAAGGCTCACCGGCCTGTAATTACCTGAATTATTCTTGCTACCCTTCTTAAACAAAGGAACAACATTGGTTATTCTCTAATCCTCTGGGATTTCCCCTGTAGCCAGTGAGGATACAAAGATTTCTCTCAAGGCTCCAGCAATTTCCTCCCTTGCCTCTCTCAGTACTTTGGGGTATAAGAACATAAGAACTCGGAGCAGGAATCGGCCATCTGGCCCCTCGAACCTGCTCTGCCATTCAATAAGATCGTGGCCGATCTTTTTCTGGACTCAGTTCCACTTACCCGCCCGCTCACCATAAACCTTAATTCCTTCACTGTTCAAAAATGTATCTATCCTTGCCTTAAAAACATTCAATGAGGTAGCCTCAACTGCTTCACTGGGCAGGGAATTCCACAGATTCACAACCCTTTGTGTGAAGAAGTTCCTCCTCAACTCAGTCCTAAATCAGCTTCCCCTTATTTTGAGGCTGTGCCCTCTAGTTCTAGTTTCACCCGCCAGTGGAAACAACTTCGCTGCTTCTACCTTATCTATTCCCTTCATAATCTTATATGTTTATATAAGATCTCCCCTCATTCTTCTGAATTCCAATGAGTATAACCCCAATCTACTTCGTCTCTCCTCATAAGCCAACCCTCTCAACTCCGGAATCAACCTCATGAATCTCCTCTGCACCCCCTCCCGTGCCAGTATATCCTTCCTCAAGTAAGGAGACCAAAACTGTACACAGTACTCCAGGTGTGGCCTCACCAGCGCCTTATACAGCTGCAACATAATCTCGCTGTTTTTAAACTCCATCCCTCTCGCAATGAAGAACAAACTTCTATTTGTCTTCTTAATTACCTGCTGCACCTGCAAACCAACTCCTTGAGATTCCTGCATAAGGACACCCAGGTCCCTCTGCACAGCAGCATGCTGCAATTTTTTACCATTTAAATAATGGTCCATTTTGCTGTTATTCCTACCAAAATGGATGACCTCACATTTACCAACATTGTACTCCATCTGCCAGACCCTCGCCCACTCACTTAGACTACCTATATCCCTTTGCAGACTTTCAGCATCCTCTGTATACTTTGCTCTTCCACCCATCTTAGTGTCATCTGTGAATTTTGACACACTGCACTTGGTCCCCAACTCCAAATCATCTATGTAAATCGTAAACAATTGTGGTCCCAATACTGATACCCCATTAGGCCCTGAGGACTTGTCTACCTTAATGTTTCTCAAAAACCCCAATATCTCCTCCTATTTGATCTCAATATGACTCAAACTATCTACATATCCTTTCCCACGTTCATCATCCACCAACTCCTTCTCTTTAGAACATAGAACATAGAACATTACAGCGCAGAACAGGCCCTTCGGCCCACGATGTTGCACCGACCAGTTAAAAAAAAACTGTGACCCTCCAACCTAAACCAATTTCTTTTCGTCCATGAACCTATCTACGGATCTCTTAAACGCCCCCAAACTAGGCGCATTTACTACTGATGCTGGCAGGGCATTCCAATCCCTCACCACCCTCTGGGTAAAGAACCTACCCCTGACATCGGTTCTATAACTACCCCCCCTCAATTTAAAGCCATGCCCCCTCGTGCTGGATTTCTCCATCAGAGGAAAAAGGCTATCACTATCCACCCTATCTAAACCTCTAATCATCTTATATGTTTCAATAAGATCCCCTCTTAGCCGCCGCCTTTCCAGCGAAAACAATCCCAAATCCCTCAGCCTCTCCTCATAGGATCTCCCCTCCATACCAGGCAACATCCTGGTAAACCTCCTCTGCACCCTCTCCAAAGCCTCCACATCCTTCCTGTAATGTGGGGACCAGAACTGCACACAGTACTCCAAGTGCGGCCGCACCAGAGTTGTGTACAGTTGCAACATAACGCTACGACTCCTAAATTCAATCCCCCTACCAATAAACGCCAAGACACCATATGCCTTCTTAACAACCTTATCTACTTGATTCCCAACTTTCAGGGATCTATGCACACATATACCTAGATCCCTCTGCTCCTCCACACTATTCAAAGTCCTCCCGTTAGCCCTATACTCAACACATCTGTTATTCCTACCAAAGTGAATTACCTCACACTTCTCCGCATTAAACTCCATCCGCCACCTCTCGGCCCAACTTTGCAACCTGTCTAAGTCTTCCTGCAAACTACGACACCCTTCCTCACTGTCTACCACACCACCGACTTTGGTGTCATCAGCAAATTTGCTAATCCACCCAACTATACCCTCATCCAGATCATTAATAAATATTACAAACAGCAGTGGCCCCAAAACAGATCCCTGAGGTACACCACTTGTAACCGCACTCCATGATGAATATTTACTATCAACCACCACCCTCTGTTTCCTATCCGCTAGCCAATTCCTGATCCAATTTCCTAGATCACCCCCAATCCCATACATCTGCATTTTCTGCAGAAGCCTACCATGGTGAACCTTATCAAACGCCTTACTAAAATCCATATATACCACGTCCACTGCCCTGCCCCCATCCACCTCCTTGGTCACTTTCTCAAAAAACTCAATAAGGTTAGTAAGGCACGACCTACCTGCCACAAAACCATGCTGACTATCACCTATCAATTCATTACTCTCCAAATAACTATAAATCCTATCCCTTATAATTTTTTCCAACATCTTGCCGACAACAGAAGTGAGACTCACCGGTCTATAATTCCCGGGGAAGTCTCTGTTCCCCTTCTTAAACTTGGTGAATACTGACACAAAGTACTCAATTAATACCTCGCCCATTTCCTCTGGCTCCATACAGAGATTCCCTCCCCTGTCCTTGAGTGGGCCAACCCTGTCCCTGGCTACCCTCTTGCTCTTTATATATTCCACACTTGCTTCATGTGTTCCCAGCCTTGACAAGTGCTTCCTTTTTCTCTTTGACTAGACTCACAATATCTCTCGTTATCCAAGGTTCCCTAAACTTGCCATTTTTACCTTCACATGGCTGCAGGGTGACCAGGGGTGGGAATTGAATGTCTCAGGGTATTCAATATTTGGGAAGGACAGGGATAAAGGAAAAGGTGGTGGAATGGCACTGCTGGTTAAAGAGGAAATTAACACAGTAGTGAGCAAGGATATTAGCTCTGACAACGTGGAGCCTGTATGGGTAGAGTTGGGAAATATCAAGTGGGAATTCTCTGAGGTTTCCCCTGGGGTGCTCTGTACTTGTTGAACCTCACGCAACCAATACATAAACTGCGGAAGACAGTATATAGTTAAGGAATGAAAATGAATTTATTTGCTAATGCATGCATCAGGAGAGAGACACACAGTCAATGGGGGTTCACTGTCCTCTCAGAGCTAATATTGCAAGGTAAAATTATTATATTATTCTGAACATTTCAATATCCCGCCTAGTCTCGTCATTCAGACTGGAGGGCCCAATCACAACATTCAACATTATTACCTGAGCCAATAACATTCTACCGGTCAACAGGAATAAGAGATTATTAGTTTATTGCCCATGGGGTTCCTTCCCCTTTACCTGGGAAACCCAACCCACGACATCACCAGTAACCAAGGCCATAACTAATACCTGCAAATTTTAATGATAAAATGGTAAATGCGGGCAATTGGGATTAGCTAAGGGGTTTTAAAAAAAGGGTAGCATGGACAAGTTGGGCTGATGGGCCTGTTTCCATGCTGTAAACCTCTATGACTCCATAGTCCAGTCCCACAATGCCTCACATTCAAACTACAGTCCATCAATGATAATGGAATATGTGGCTGTATGTAGCTGCCTCGGCCATGGTCAACCCCAACACTGCCTTCCTGAACTGCTACAATGCCTGAGGTGTAGGTACACCCACAGTGCTCTTAGGGAGGGATTTCCAGCTACACATTCCAGACTTTCACTAGAATGTAAGTGGGTTCCAGATTGATATATTCCATTCAACCACTCCCAAAGTGAGTTATTCCAATTCCTTTATTGTCCAGGACAATATATTCACAATTTCTTTAAAACAGAAATTAAACATTCCCATTTGATTTCAGATATTAACATATTCTGTTAGATTGATCTTTATTGTCAATGTCAGGCTGGGGTTGTTCCCCTTGGAGCAAAGAATGTTGAGGGGAGATTTGATAGAGGTGGACAAGGTTCTGACAGGTTTAGATAAGGTGGACAAAGAAAAGCTGTTCCCATTAGCTGATGGGACAAGGATGACAAGCAAATTTAAAGTTTTGGGTGGGATCATAGAATCAGATAAACCCTACAGTGCAGAAAGAGGCCATTTGGCCCATCGAGTCTGCACCGACCACAATCGCACCCAGGCCCTACCCCCATATCCCTACATATTTACCCGCTAATCCCTCTAACCTATGCATCTCAGGACTCTAAGGGGCAATTTTTAGCATGGCCAATCAACCTAACCTGCACATCTTTGGACTGTGGGAGGAAACCAGAGCACCTGGAATAAACCCACGCAGACATGAGGAGAATGTGCAAACTCCACACAGACCCAAGCCAGGAATTGAACCCAGGTCCCTGGAGCTGTGAAGCAGCAGTGCTAACCACTGTGCTACCGTGCTGCCCACGTGAGGAAGAATATTTTGATGCAGCGAATGGTAATGATCTGGAACTCGCTGCCGACGAGGGTGGAGGAAGTGGAGACAATAAACAATTACAAAGGAAATTGGATGGGCATTTGGGGGGTTTCAAACAGAAATGCTGACTAAATATCTCTGAACTTCCTAACACCCTGTCACTCTGTGATCCTTGTGAAATTTAAAACAAGGTATTCGCAACAAGACTCAAAGAGCATCAGCCCACTGGAGGCAAAGTTGTGAGACCGACCAGTCCAGCAGAAAGAAACCCTCCGACCCTCCCCATTGACCAATATAATTGAGAGCAGAAACAATAACAGCAGAATCGACCACTGGAATCACTCGTGAACTCGCTGGTGTCTCAACAGCTCGGATGAATCTCTGAATCTCTTCTCACACACAGAGCAGGTGAACGGTTTCTCTCCAGTGTGAACTCGCTGGTGCCTCCGCAGGTGGGATGACTGAGTGAATCCCTTCCCACAATGAGAGCAGGTGAATGGTCTCTCCCCAGTGTGAACTCGCTGGTGCCTCCGCAGGTGGGATGAACAAGTGAATCCCTCCCCACACACGGAGCAGGTGAATGGCCTCTCCCCAGTGTGAATTCGCTGGTGTGTCCACAGGGTGTATAATCGAGTGAATCCCTCCCCACACTGAGAGCAGGTGAATGGCCTCTCACCAGTGTGGACTCGCTGGTGTGTCTGCAGGCTGGATGAATCACTGAATCCCTCCCCACACTGAGAGCAGGTGAAGGGTCTCTCCCCAGTGTGAACTCGCTGGTGTCTGCACATGTACGATAACCGAGTGAATCCCTTCCCACACTGAGAGCAGGTGAACGGTTTCTCTCCAGTGTGAACTCGCTGGTGAGTGCGCAGGGTGGATGACTGAGCGAATCCCTCCCCACACTGAGAGCAGGTGAACGGCCTCTCCCCAGTGTGAACTCGCTGGTGTGTCCGCAGAGTGTTTAACAGACTGAATTCCTTCTCACACTGAGAGCAGGTGAACGGTCTCTCTCCAGTGTGAACTCGCTGGTGTTTCTGCAAGGTGGCTAACAGAGCGAATCCCTTCCCACACTGAGAGCAGGTGAACGGCCTCTCCCCAGTGTGACTGCGCCGATGAGCTTCCAGCTCTGATGGGGCTCTGTATCTCTTCCCACAATCCGCACATTTCCATGGTTTCTCCATGGTACAGGTGTCCTTTCCTCTCTCTTGGGTGGACAATGAGTTGAAGCCTCGTCCACACACAGGACACTGGTACAGTCTTTCCTCACTGTGAATGGTGTGATATTTATTCAGGCTGTGTAACTAGTTAAAGCTCTTTAGTCAGTGCATTGGAACACTCTCACTCGAGTGTGGCCGTGTGTTGGTGCTTTTCCAGTCACACTGATGTTTGAATTTTTTTCAAATCAACAGACTGGACAATCATTTCTCCTTCTAGATTCAAAGGCCGATGATATTCAGCTCCCAAGGAATATGACTGTCAGATCTAGACGTGACATTTGAGATTTCAGCCTGTGGTTCCTCTTTCAATATCCTGTAAAATGAGTTAGAAATAGAAGTAGAAATTCAGAACAGACAATTCTAGTTTCTATGGAACATTCTTTCCGTTCTCATTCCCCAAAAGCTGTGAATCTCCATCCCACACACTCTCCCTCCATTCTCACTCTGCTGTATCTAATATTCACCCTCCCAATTCTCCTGAAGGTGCTGATTGAGGCTGATTGACAGATCCATGCTCACTGCTTCCTGTCCACCACATACAAATCATAAGAAACAGGAGCTGCAGTTGGCCATTCAGCCCATCGAACTGCCTCAACCATTCATTGAGAATTGGCTGGTCTACCTCACACTATTTCCATAGCGCCACTATTTCCCAAACTATCATGGAAGTTAGTAAGATAGAGGGTTATAGGTAAGCCTCGTAGCTAGGGACATGTTCGGTGTAACTTGTGAGCCGAAGGGCCTGTTTGTGCTGTAGCTTTTCTATGTTCTGTCCCCCATGTTGCTCAATGCCTCAAAAGTTACCAATCTCTCTCTTGAAAATATTTGATGACTGAGGCTCCACAGTCCTCTGGAGTGCAGAATTCAAAAACTTCACCACATCCTTGAGTGAGGAAATCCCTCCTCATCTTAACTTTCACTCCATTTTCCCACTTGTTCTCCATAACGCTTGACTCCTTTATCAATGTAATATCCACCTAACTCATCCTCGAATATCTTCAATAACCCTCAGCTTCCACTGATCCCTGTGGAAGAAAAATCCAAAGACTAATGATTCTAATAAGCAAGAGATGAATAACTGGAAATATATAATATATATACTATTCAGGCTGATTGACAGATCCATGCTCACTGCTTCCTGTCCTGGATGTGGAGACGCCGGCGTTGGACTCGGGTAAACACAGGAAGAAGTCTCACAACACCAGGTTAAAGTCCAACAGGTTTATTTGGCAGCACAAGACACTAGCTTTCGGAGCGCTGCCCCTTCATCAGGTGAGTGGGATTTCAGTTCACAAACAGGACATATAAAGACACAAACTCAATTTACAAAATAATGGTTGGAATGCGAGTTTTTACAGGTAATCAAGTCTGAAAGGTACAGACAATGTGAGTGGAGAGACGTTTAAGCACAGGTTAAAGAGATGTGTATTGTCTCCAGCCAGGACAGTTAGTGAGATTTTGCAAGCCCAGGCAAGTCATGGGGGTTACAAATAGCATGACACGAACCCAAGATCCAAGTTGAGGCCGTCCTCATGTGTGCGGAACTTGGCTGTCAGTCTCTGCTCAGCGACTCTGCGCTGTCGTGTGTCGTGAAGGCTGCCTTGGAGAACGCTTACCCGAAGATCAGAAGCCGAATGCCCGTGACCGCTGAAGTGTTCCCAACAGGAAAAGAACACTCTTGTCTGGTGATTGTTGAGCGGTGTTCATTCATCCGCTGTCATAGCGTCTGCATGGTCTCCCCATTGTACCATGCCTCGGGACATCCTTTCCTGCAGCGTATCAGGTAGACAACGTTGGCCGAGTTGCAAGTGTATGTACCGTGTACCTGGTGGATGGTGTTCTCACGTGAGATGATAGCATCTGTGTCGATGATCCGGCACGTCTTGCAGAGGTTGCTGTGGCAGGGTTGTGTGGTGTCATGGTCACTGTTCTCCTGAAGGCTGGGTAGTTTGTTGCAGACAATAGTCTTTTTGAGGTTGTGCGGTTGTTTGAAGCCAAGTAGTGGGGGTGTGGGGATGGCCTTGGCGAGATGTTGGTCTTCATCAATGACATGTTGAAGGCTCCGGAGAAGATGTCGTAGCTTCTTCGCTCCGGGGAAGTACTGGACAACAAAGGGTACTCTGTCCTCCTGTCCAGTGTTTGTCTTCTGAGGAGGTCCGTTTTTCGCCGTGGCGCATCGGAACTGTCGATCGATGAGTTGAGCGCCATATCCTGTTCTTATGAGGGCATCTTTCAGCGTCTGGAGGTGTCTGTTGCGATCCTCCTCATCCGAGCAGATCCTGTGTATACGGAGGGCTTGTCCGTAGGGGATGGCTTCTTTAACGTGTTTAGTGTGGAAGCTGGAGAAGTGGAGCATCGTGAGATTATCCGTGGGCTTGCGGTACAGTGAGGTGCTGAGGTGACCGTCCTTGATGAAAATGTGTGTGCCCAAGAATGCAACCGATTCCGGAGAGTAGTCCATGGTGAGTCTGATGGTGGGATGGAACTTGTTGATGTCATCATATCGTTGTTTCAGTGATTGCTCACCATAAGTCCAAAGGAAGAAAATGTCATCGATGTATCTAGTGTACAGCTTGGACTGAAGGTCCTGTGCAGTGAAGAGGTCTTGTTCGAACGTGCATGAAGATGTTGGCATATTGAGGTGTGAATTTGGTCCCCAAGGCTATTCCGTGTGTCTGGATAAAGAACTGGTTGTTGAAGGTGAAGACATTGTGGTCAGGATGAAGTGGATGATTGTAAAATTGCATCTGGAGATTGGCAGTTGTTGGCGTTGAGTACTGAGGCAGTTGCACCAATGCCATCGTCGTGGGGGATGCTGGTGTCGAGTGCCGAGACATCCATTGTGATGAGGAGTGCTGCTGGTTCAACTGCTCCATGTGTGCTGTTTCTGAAGGAAGTCCGTAGTGTCACGACAGAAGCTGGGGTTCTTTGTACAATGGGTTTCAGGATGCCCTCGACATAGCCGGAGAGTTTCTCACACAGGGTCCCATTGCCCGATACGATGGGACGGCCAGGTGTGTTTGCCTTGTGTATCTTCGGGAGGTAGTAGAGATCGCCAACGCGGGGAGTACGTGGGATGAGAGCACGGAGGGTGCTCTGAAGGTCCGGATCAAATGTCTTGATCTGTCTGTTGAGTTGACGGGTGTGTTCTTTGGTCGGATCTGCAGGTAACTGTCTGTAGTTTTCCTCATTGTTCAGTTGTCAGGACACTTTGCAATAATTCATTCTGTTCAGCATGATGATTGCCCCTCCTTTGTCTGCTGGTTTGATGACAATGGTGCGCTTGATCTTGAGAGCGCAGATGGCGTTGCGTTGTGCTTGGGTGATGTTCGGGGCTGTCTTGTGAGTGTGACTGATGAATCTGGCATTGACGCACCTCCTGACGGCTTGGGCATACATGTCAAGTCGAGGGCAGCGGCCTTCCGGAGGAGTCCAATTCGACTCTTTCCTCTTCGGTTGCTGTACCGTGGATCTCTCTATCGGCTGTTCCAGTTCATTGACTATCTCATTATGTTCGCTGTTGGCCTCTTGGGGTTTGTGGAAGAACTCCCGCAGCCTCATTTGCCTGATGAATTCCTCTGTGTCTGCTGCGAGACTGATGGGGTCTATTTTGGTGGTGGGGCAGAAATTGAGAACTTCGATTTCATCTGGTTGAAGTGTGTCCGACAAGTTGACAATGGACTTCCCTGCAGTGGTACTGTTTTCTACTGTGGTACCGGGGGAGGCTTGATTGCTGCTGGTGGTGATACCGAGTTTCTCAAGTTTCCTGTTCTACCAAATGTGGCATTGTGACGATGGCTTTGTGCTACCAAATCGCTTCTCGGCCTTTTGGCTAAGATCAAGTGTAGTATGGATCGCCTGCACTTGGTTGGGGTCATTGGGTTACGCTGAGGCTTCATATGTTTCATATGAAGCAATTTTTAAAAGCGGCATCTCGGCCTTTTGGCTAAGATGCAAATGAGCTCAAGTCTTGAAGGAGGATCCTCCCCCTTCTCCAATCAGCTTGACTCATGTAGATCGGGCCCAGAACAGGGTGGTTTTGGTCTCCCGTCCTGTCTTGTCAGCCTGGATCGGAAATGTCTCAACTTGTTGAGACTCTGAATTGGATTTGATTTGATTGAATTGGAAAAGTACAAATAAATAAATAAACCTGTTGGACTTTAATCTGGTGTTGTGAGACTTCTTCCTGTTGTGGGCACAGAGAGCTGAAAATCTTCAAGCTGACAGTCACGTTACAGTTTTACATTTGGATATAAATGAGCAGACTGATGGTGTGTGTAATACACTGTATTACCCGGTTATAGATACATAGAGAATGTGAGGAGAATCTTTACTTCGGCAGCGAGTGGTGACCCAGAAGTTAAAAATTGAAGTGCAAAATGAGAAAAGAAATGGAAAGGGGGAGAAAAGAAAGTGTTTTACTCACAGATGTAGGAGACAGGAGGAAGGTTGAGTCTGTCTGAAGCTTAATCTTCATTCAGAGGGAGAGGAGCAGCAGCAACAATGGACGAAGCTCCATGCGGCCATTGACACAAGGCCCGGACTCTGATTGGCTGGAGGACCAGCGCCCATCCGGTCCTCCTGGCAACCATTGGTCAAAATGCCGCATGTGGACAATGAGGGGGCGGAACCCGAGCCCACGTGGGGGTGGGCGGGGCTCTGACCGCCAGCCGCGCTGAGCTGGTGTCCAATCCGCAGTGTGCGGCTTCTGTAACCAGTGATATTGCTGCCAATGGGACACTGTGTGCTGGGAACGCCCCTCTGAGTCATTGTGACGGCACAATGGAGCCCTGCCTCAATCACCCAATAGCAATCACTCTGCTCCGCGGTGACGTCTCCGGGTTCAGGCGCGCGGACCCGGGAGCCCCGCCCCCACCCATTGTTCCCCAGTCTGTACATTCCACACATTGTTAGTTCAGTCATTTAGACAATTTCAATTCCACTCCGTTATTTTCCAGTTCTGTTCCTGTCCCGCCTGGGGTCACATCTACTCGACCTTTCCTACTCCTGAAGGAGCGCTGTCAGTTCTGGGTTACTAGTCCATAAAAGATGTAAAAGATTCTCCAGCTCTCTTTACCCCTATCCAACTTGTGGACAGTTCTTACTCAGTCTTATTTCTCCCAAGCCCTAAATGGGGCGGCACGGTAGCACAGTGGTTAGCACTGCTGCTTCACAGCTCCAGGATCCCGGGTTCGATTCCCGGCTCGGGTCACTGTCTGTGTGGAGTTTGCACATTGTCTGCGTGGGTTTCCTCCGGGTGCTCCGGTTTCCTCCCACAGTCCAAAGATGTGCGGGTTAGGTTGATTGGCCAGGTTAAAAATTGTCCCTTAGAGTCCTGGGATGCGGAGGTTAGAGGGATTAGCGGGTAAAATATGTGGGGGGTGGGATTGTGGTCGGTGCAGACTCGATGGGCCGAATGGCCTCCTTCTGCACTGTAGGGTTTCTATGTTAATTGTCCCAATCCATTATATGATCCATTTTACTGTAATTTTCCTCACTTTGTGAGCATGTGCAGTGTGTTTAATTGGATCCTGATTGTTTTGAACTCAGTTTCTCTGGAGTGTGTGTCAATGCCTTGATGGTGTCACAATGTTGTCTCAATGCCCTGGCCACATTAGCCATTTCATCTCCTGCTGTGTCTCAAGTAGCTGTGTGTGTTTGGGACCCGCTCTTCACTCCATCTCACCATGAATTTAGGCTTGCTATTTTTCACATGTAACAAATCACATCTGTACACTCACTCCGGTATCCCAAAATCATGTCACACATTCTTAACTCTCAGATGTGCTGATGAAAAGATCAAAGTGAGTGTCTGTCTTTCTTATCTCCTCTTGTTATGGTGCTGATATTTCATGTCGTGGCCGGGCTTTCAAATGTGGATTTCTTTAAAACAAAGTTCATGGATGTAGAAACGTTTCAGAGACCAAGTATTATGCTGGCTTTCACTGATTTACAACTCAGCTCATACAAAGACCTCACAAAGAACAAAGAACAGTACAGCACAGGAAACAGGCCCTTCGGCCCTCCAAGCCTGTGCCGCTCCTTGGTCCAACAAGACCAATCGTTTGTATCCCTCCATTCCCAGGCTGCTCCTGTGACTATCCAGGTAAGTCTTAAACGATGTCAGCGTGCCTGCCTCCACCACCCTACTTGGCAGCGCATTCCAGGCCCCCACCACCCTCTGTGTAAAAAACATCCCTCTAATATCTGAGTTATACTTCGCCCCTCTCACCTTGAGCCCGTGACCCCTCGTGAACGTCACTTCTGATCTGGGAAAAAGCTTCCCACCGTTCACCCTATCTATCCCCTTCATAATCTTGTACACCTCTATTAGATCTCCCCTCATTCTACGTCTTTCAAGGGAGAACAACCCCAGTTTACCCAGAAATCTATTTTTAAATCGTTTTTCATCACTGAGAAACAGGAAACGCCACTCAGACAGATGAGGGAATCGAGTCTCAGCGCGGATCGACTGGACTTTCCGGTAAAGGTCGGGAAGTTATGCGCATGAATGTTTCACGCCCATAGTAAAAAAGGCTCAAGTGTCAGGAACAGATAATTCTTGATTTTTCTCCATTTCAATGTAGTTGACTTTGTTTAAAAGCTGGCCATAGTCAATCTCAAATTTGCGATCTGTATTACCCGGTGATTCGATTCGTTCTGTTGGGCAGTTATGTTTGCAATTCAGTGATGTTCAATTTCAGAGATATTCAATTCATAATGAAGACATATGTGTTAAATAATGCATTGATATTAAATAGTGAGACAAATACTGAGTACAATTGTACAATGAGCTTTGATAAAGTTTCACCTGGATTCGAAACATCCGCCCTTTTCACTCCTTACAGGTGCTGCCAGACATTGTGAGATTTTGCAGCATTTTCTCTTTTCTCATCCGCAGTAATTTGCTTTTATTACTGAGTACAATTGATTGAGACTGTTCGAAAAAAGATGAAAATTATGCATTAATGAATGGGCAGAAATCATTGCTCCCTCAGATATTTGCGAGACGAGCGCTTTTAAATGTTGATGTGTGGGATAAGTCGTACAATCAGATTGAAAGTAACGGTTATCTTCCAGAATTCAGTGACATGGGCTCTCAGTCTCACCATTGGAACCAACGTCAACACAGCGTAATTCAACATTGCAGACAGGCAGATTTGCTGCCAAGCTGTTTCTGTAGTGTAGTGGTTATCACGTTTGCCTAACACGCGAAAGGTCCCTGGTTCGAAACCAGGCAGAAACTTTCGTTAACCTTCCTCATGTCGTGTCAGGGAAAATTGCTTGATTCCAGTTTGTTGCTCATCATTATCCGAGCCTCGATGTTCAAGGCATGTTATCATTGCTCTGACATCACCCTCAAATCCTTTCTGTGAAATAAGCAACTTTTTGTTTTGACGCACTGACAGGAAATGTCGATTTTGACACCGGGCCCTTATTCGCATCTCGTTCAGTCTACAACAGAATTTAATGACTTTATAGGTGCAGACTAATATGGTTAATCACCATCTGAAATATCTGATCGGAGTGTGTGCTCAAAAAGACAGATACAAGTGATCCTGTAAGTGAACGAGAGGAAATGGCGCACATTTCACAGAAGATCTATTTTTAAATCGTTTTTCATCACTGAGAAACAGGAAAAGCCACTCAGACAGATGAGGGAATCGAGACTCCGCGCGGATCTCCTGGGCTTCCCTGGAAAGGGCCGGAATTTATGCGCATGACTGTTTCACGCAAATAATTAAAAAGGCTCAAGTGTCACGAACAGATAATTCTTGATTCTCCTCCATTTAAATGTAGTTGACTTTGTTTAAAAGCTGACGATAGTTAATCTCAAAACTGCGATGTGTATTACCCGGTGATTCGCTTCGTTCTGTTGGGCAGTTATGTTTGCAATTCAGTGTTGTTCAATTTCAGAGACATTCAATTCATAATGAAGACATATGTGTTAAATAATGCATTGATATTAAATAGTGAAACAGATCCTGAGCACAACTGTACAATGAGCTTTAATAATGTTTCATCTGGACTCGAAACATCCGCCCTTCTCTCTCCTGACAGGTGCTGTCAGACATTGTGAGATTTTGCAGCATTTTCTCTTTTCTCATCCGCAGTAATTTGCTTTTATTACTGAGTACAATTGATTGAGATTGTTCGAAGAAAGATGAAAATGAAGCATTAACGAATGAGCAGAAATCATTGCTCCCTTCGATATTTGCCAGAAGAACGATTTTGAATTTTGATGTTCGGAATAAGTCGCAGAATCAGATTGAAAGTGACGGTTATCTTCCTGAATTCAGTGACATGGGCTCTCAGTCTCACCATCGGAACCTGCAGCATCACAGCGTAGTTGAACATTGCAGACAGGCAGATTTGTTGCGCGCATGTTCAAGCTGTTTCTGTAGTGTAGTGGTTATCACGTTCGTTTAAGACGCGTAAGGTCCCCGGTTCGGAACCAGGCAGAAACGTTCGTTAAGCTTCCTCATGTCGTGCAAGGAAAAATTGTTGGATTCCAGTTTGATGCTCATCATTGTCCGAGCCTCGATGTTAAAGGCATGTTATCATTGCTCAGACACGACCCTCAAATGCTTTCTGCATAATAAAAATACTCTTTGTTTTGACGCACTGACAGAAAATTTCGATTTTGACACCGAGCACTTATTCGCATCTCGTTCAGTCTACAACAGAATTTAATGGGTTTATAGGTGCAGACTAATATGGTTAATCACCATCTGAAATATCTGACAGTAGTGTGTGCTCAAAAAGACAGATACAAGTGATACTGTAAGTGAACTCGAGGAAATGGCGCACATTTCACAGAAGATCTATTTTTAAATCGTTTTTCATCACTGAGGAACAGGAAAAGCCACTCAGACAGATGAGGGAATCGAGTTTCAGCGCGGATCGACTGGACTTTCCGGTAAAGGTCGGGAAGTTATGCGCATGAATGTTTCACGCCCATAGTAAAAAAGGCTCAAGTGTCAGGAACAGATAATTCTTGATTTTTCTCCATTTCAATGGAGTTGACTTTGTTTAAAAGCTGACCATAGTCAATCTCAAAATTGCGATCTGTATTACCCGGTCATTCGCTTCGTTCTGTTGGTCAGTTATGTTTGCAATTCAGTGATGTTCAATTTCAGAGATATTCAATTCATAATGAAGACATATGTATTAAATAATGCATTGATATTAAATATTGAAACAAATGCTGAGTACAATTGTACAATGAGCTTTGATAAAGTGTCATCTGGACTCGAAACGTTTTATTACTGAGTACAATTGATTGAGGTGATTCGAAGAAAAATGAAAATGATGCATTAACGAATGGGCAGAAATCATTGCTCCCTTAGATATTTGCCAGAAGAACGATTTTGAATTTTGATGTTCGGGATAAGTCGAACAATCAGATTGAAAGTAACGGTTATCTTCGTGAATTCAGTGACATGGGCTCTCAGTCTCACCATCGGAACCTGCAGCATCACAGCGGAGTTGAACATTGCAGACAGGCAGATTTGCTCCACTGTCATTCAAGCTGTTTCTGTAGTGTTGTGGTTATCACGTTTGCCTAACACGCGGAAAGTCGCCGCTTCGAAACCAGGCAGAAACATTCATTAAGCTTCCTCCTGTCGTGGAAGGGAAAATTGCTTGTTTTCAGTTTGTTGCGCATCATTATCCGAGCCTCGATGTTAAAGGCATGTTATCATTGCTCTGACATCACCCTCAAATGCTTTCTGTGAAATAAGAAACGCTTTTTTTTGGACGCACTGACAGGAAAGTTCGATTTTGACACCGAGCACTTATTCGCATCTCGTTCAGTCTACAACAGAGTTCAATGGGTTTATAGGTGCAGATTAATCTGGTTAATCACCATCTGAAATATCTGATCTTAGTGTGTGCTCAATAAGACAGATACAAATGATACTATCGGTGAACTTAGAGGAAATGGCTCACATTTCACAGAAGAATCTTTTGAAAATCGTTTTTCGTCATTGAGCAACAGGAAAAGCCACTCAGACAAATGAGGGAATCGACTCTGAGCGCTGATCGACTGGACTTTCCGGTAAAGGTCAGGAAGTTATGTGCATGAATGTTTCACGCCCGTAATAAAAAAGGGTCAACTGTCACGAGCAGATAATGCTTGATTCTCCTCCATTTAAATGTAGTTGACTTTGTGATCTGTATTACCCGGTGATTCGCTTCGTTCTGTTGGTCAGTTATTTTTGCAATTCAGTGATGTTCAATTTCAGAGATATTCAATTCACAATGAAGACATATGTGTTAAATAACGCATTGATACTAAATAGTGAGACAAATACTGAGTACAATTGTGCAATGAGCTTTGATAAAGTTTCATCTGGACTCGAAACGTCCGCCCTTTTCACTCCTTACAGGTGCTGCCAGACATTGTGAGATGTTGCAGCATTTTCTCTTTGCTCATCCGCAGTAATTTACTTTTATTACTGAGTACAATTGATTGAGATTGTTCGAATAAAGATGAAAATTATGCATTAATGAATGGGTAGAAATCATTGCTCCCTTAGATATTTGCGAGACGAACGATTTTAAATCTTGATGTTCGGGATAAGAGACAGAAAAAACTTGGAACTTGGCTATTGCGCACACATAAGGACGGCCTAAACCGGGATGTTGGATTTATGTCACATTATCAGCAACCCCACAGCTTGCCTCCTGGACTTGCAGGCTGTCCTGTCTGGAGACAATACAATCTCTTTAACCTGTGCTTAATGCTCCCTCCACCCACATTGTCTGTATCTTTAAGATCTGGCTGGCTGTAGGGATTCGCATTCTAATCAGTATTCTGTAACTTGATTTTTGTGGCTCTGTGCCCTATTTGAGAGCGCATTTCCACTCCATCTGACGAAGGAGCAGCGCTCCGAAAGCTAATGGTGTTTGCTACCAATTAAACCTGTTGGACTTTAACCTGGTGTTGTTAAAACTCTGACTGTGTTCACCCCAGTCCAACGCCGGCATCTCCACATCAGGGTAATAACCAGAGACAGACAGAGCTTCACCCCCATAGTTCCAGTCTGAACACCAGAAACAGAGGCAGTGATCACTGTCTGCATAAGACCTGGAAATTGAGAAGTTGAAACAGTCAGTGGACTGTTATGAGGTCGCAAGTGACTCCGTCTCTCCGCCCATTTTTAGATCTTCAAACATTCGCTTCCTCGAGAAGGGAATCGTGATTTTTCATAAGTGATCAGAGAGCGCCCTCCCGTGGACAGCAATGCCGCATATTGGAAACAGATACACACACGGCAACCTGCAAAGACTGACACATATCTAGATAATAGAATCATAGAATCATAGAATTTGTACAGTACAGAAACATGCCATTCGGCCCACCGAGTCTGTACCGATCACAAGTCTCCCAGGCCCTATTCCCGTAACCTCATACATTTACTCCGCTAATCCCCCTGACACTAGGGTCAATTTAGCATGGCCAATCAAACTAACCTGTACATCTTTGGACCGTGGGAGGAAACCGGAGCACCCGAGGAAACCCACGCAGACACGGGGAAAGCAGATACACACACGGCCACGTGCAAAGACCAACACGTGTAAGGATATATAACCATATAGATATATGCCCAGAGACTGACATCAATTCTAACGTCACTCGTTATAAATACAGAATTATTCTGTAGATTTCTGACACGTTAGTCTGGTTAGTTCCTCCCACAGTCCAAAGATGTGCGGGTTAGGTTGATTGCCCCTTAGTGTCCTGAGATGCGTGAGTTAGAGGGATTAGTGGGTAAATATGTAGAGATGGGGGTAAGGCCTGGGTGGGATTGTGGTCGGTGCAGACTCGATGGGCCAAATGGCCTCTTTCTGCACTGTAGGGTATCTAATCTAATCACTAAGGAAGATAAAAAAAACAGATTAACACAGCCACTGACACACTCAAGAGAAGTGCACTCATTGACTATCTCAAAAGCGTACTAGCTCCAGAGTAACTTTCTGAACTGGAATTCCCTAGGGTTATGTCAGTGCGGCAATATCGTGTTAGATATTCATTGCGATGGAACTGTCCATTTTAACAACAGGAACAGCCAGAAATCTATTCCTCATCAATGGTGATCATTAATTGATGACTCAACAGTGGACACTTTTGGAGAATAAGCAATAATGGATGTATTCATTTTAACAGCCAAACACATTCTGGATGTGTCCATATCATGTTTAAAGTTTATTTATTAATGTCACAAGTAGGATTACATTAATACTGCAATGAAGTTACTGTGAAAATCCCCTAGTCACCATACCCCGCCACCTGTTCGGGTACACTAAGGGAGAAATTTAGCATGGCAATGCACCTAACCAGCACGTCTTTCAGACTGTGGGAAGAAACTGGCGCAAATCCACACAGACACAGGAAGAACGTGCAAACTCCACTCAGACCCAAGCCAGGAATCGAACCCAAATCCCTGGCGCTGTGAGGCAGCAGTGTGCCACTGTGCCACCGTGCCACCCCGTGTGAGGTCGCTGTAGGTAAGATAGATTCCCCACCCATTCTCGAGGTTGCCAGATCGGATGTTTGGGACACAGGAGGACAACACAAGGAGACTGCTTCAGGTATAGGTGATTAATTCTCCTCTGTTATATTCCATACTCTGTGGAAAGTTGTGGAGTTAATATCATATATAATTCAGAAATAATGAGGAGATGCTTCATCCGATTAAACCCGTTTTGTAAATTCCATTTGAAATCAATTGCAGAAATAAATATATGCTTACGTTGAAAACTATATTGGGAAGCTATATCCAATACTTCATGCCATTGGGTCAGTGAAACGTTGTTACCTAAAGCAAACTGTACATGGATTCCACAGAAACTACTTCTTCAAATGGGGATTGGACAATGACTTGAAAGGGAGAAAAATCAGCTTCATGGAATGAGAGGAGGAAATTGAAATGAGAACAAAGAACAGTGCAGCACTGGAACAGGCCCTTCGACCCACCAAGCCCGCACCGACACGTCAGTTTGGTAACTCGTCATAAAATAATTGGATAGTCATGGTGGGTCGAAGGGCCTCTTATTGTTCTCTGCCATTGTCAACCATTTTCAATCATTACAACAATCTGAAGTCCCTATCTGCTTCAAGAAGCCGACCATCATCCCGGTACCTAAGAAAAATCAAGCAGCGTGCCTTAATAACTATCGGCCGGTGGCTCTGACATCCATCATGATGAAGTGCTTTGAAAAGTGTGTCATGGCACGAATCAATTCCAGCCTCCCGGACTACCTGGATCCACTACAGTTGCCTACCGCCGCAACAGGTCCACAGCAGACGGCATTTCCGTGGCCTTGCACTCAACCCTGGATCACCTAGATAACAAGGACACACTCCTATTTATTGACTATAGCTCAGACTTCAACACTATTATTCCCACGAAACTCATCTCCAAACTCCGTGACCTGGACCTCGGCACCTCCTCTGTGACTGGATCCTGAACTTCCTAACTCACAGACCATAATCTGTAAAGATAGGCAACAACACCTCCTCCACGATCATCCTCAACACCGGTGCCCCACAATGCTGTGTTCTCAGCCCCCTACTATACTCCTTATACACCTATGACTGTGTGGCCAAATTCCCCTTCAATTCGATTTTCAAGTTTGCTGACGATGCCACCGTAGTGGGTCAGATCTCAAACAATGATGAGACAGAGTACAGGAATGAGGTAAAGAATCTGGTGAACTGGTGCAGCAACAATAGTCTCTCCCTCAATGTCAACTAAATGAAGGAGATTGTCATCGACTTCAGGAAGCGTAAAGGAGAACATGTCCCTGTCTATATCAACAGGGACGAAGTAGAAAGGGTCGGGAGCTTCATGTTTTTAGGTCTCCAGATCACCAACTATCTGCCCTGGTCCCCCCATGACGACACTATAGTTAAGAAAGCCCACCAACACCTCCACGTCTTCAGAAGACGAAGGAAATTTTGCACGTCAGCTACGACTCTCACCAACTTTTACAGATGTACCATAGAAAGCATTCTTTCTGGTTGTATCACAGCTTGCTGTGGCTCCTTCTCTGCCCAAGACTGCAAGGAAATACAAAAGGTCGTGATTGTGCCCAATCCATCACACAAACCAGCCTCCCATCCATTGACTCTGTCTACACTTCCCGCTGCCTCGGCAAAGCGGCCAGCATAATTAAGGACCCCACGTCCCCGGACATTCTCTCTTTCACCTTCTTCCTTCGGGAAAAAGATACAAAAGTCTGAGGTCACGTACCAACCGACTCAAGAATAGCTTCTTCCCTGCTGCTGTCAGACTTTTGAATGGACTTACCTTGCGTTAAGTTGATCTTTCTCTACACCCTAGCTATGACTGTAACACTGCAAAGTGCACACTCTCGCTTCCTTCTCTATGAGCGGTATGTTTTGTCTGTATAGCGCGCAAGAAGCAATACTTTTCACTGTACGTTAATACATGTGACAATAATAAATCAAATCAAATCAAAATCATTCTTGGATCAATATGTCGACAGCAGTCCCAATGAGTGTTGCAACATTTCAAGAGAGTCCCATTGGGTCCTACAGACGCCAGCAGTTTCTGTAGTGTAATGGTGGTTGCATTCGCCTCACACACGGAAAATCCCTCGTTCAAAACCATGCCGAAATATTATTAAAATGTGTTCATTCAGGGTGAGGGAAGTTTACATGATTGAAATTTGTTGCTGAACATTATCCGAAACTCAATATTAAAGCCATGTTATCTTTGCTCTGACCTCGGCCTCAAAATCTTTCAGCAAAATCAGAGATCCTGTATTTTTATGACGCAATGAGAGGAAATAGATGTTCCTGTTTTGACACCGTGGACATATCAGCAACTCATTCAGTCCACAACAGAATTTAATGGCTTTGTTGATGCAGACTAACAAAGTTAATCATCACCTGAACCATGTCGAATAGTATTGTGTGCTCAAAAAGGCAGACACAAGTGAAACTGTAACTGAACTAGAGGAAATGACGCACATTGCGCGGAACCATTATTTAACATCGTTCTTCAGAGTAAAGAAATAGGGAAAACCACTCAGACAGTTGAGGAAATCGAGAATCAGTGCGGATCTACTGGACTTTCCTACAGCTGAACGGGATTAAGACGTCTGAGTGTTTCAAACACAGAATAAAGAGGGATCAAGTATAACTAACAAGTCATTCTTAAATCTATTCCCTTGAAAGATATTTGATTTTGTTTAAAAGCTGATTGTGGTCAATCTCAATTAAGCACCGTGACATGTGACTCGATTCATGTTTGCAATTCAATATTGTCTACTTCGGAGATATTTCATTCAGAATGAGGAGATATGTAATTAATAATAATATATTAATATTAAACATTGAACAACGAACAAATACTGGGTAGAACTGGTTGAAATTATTCGAAGGAAGATGAGAATGATGCATTAATGATTGAGCAGAAATCATTGCTTCCTTCGATATTTGCCGGACGACCGCTTTGAAAGGTTGAAGTTCAAGATAAGTTGAGAAATCAGGTTGAAAGAAACTGTTTTTGTCTTGTATTGAGTGACATGGGCTCTCAGTATAACCATTCAAACCTGCGGCAACACAATGGTGTTGAACATTGTGGCCAGGCCAATTGGTGGCGCTATACTATCAGTTGTTTCTGTAGTGTAGTGGTTATCACGTTCGCCTCACACGCGAAAGGTCCCCGGTTCGAAACCGGGCAGAAACATTAGTTATAGTTCTTCATTTAGCGTGAGGGAAGTTTTGCATGGTAGTTGTTGCTTAACATTATCCGATTCTCCATGTTGTAACCATGTTATCTTTGCTCTGAACTCGGCCACAAATGCTTTCAGCAAAATCAGAAATGCTGTGTTTTAAGACGCAATGAGGAAATAAATGTGTGTATTTTGACACTGTGCGCATATTAGCAACTTGTTCAGTCCATAACAGAATATAATGGTTTTACAAGTGCAGACTAACATAGTTAATCATCATCTGAAACATGTGTCATAGTCGTGTGTGCTCATAAAGACAGACACAAGTGAAACTGTAACTGAACTAGAGGAAATGGCGCACATTTCCCGGAAGCATATTTTTAAAATTGTTCTTCATTATAAAGAAATGGGGAAAAATCACTCAGGGAGATGAGTAAATCGAAACTCAGCGTAGAACTGCTGGACTTTTCTATAGATGAACGGGATTTAGGCGCCAGAATGTTTCACATGCAGAATAAAGAGGGATCAAGTATAACTAGCAAATCATTATTAAATCTTTTCCCTTTTAGGATGTTTGATATTGTTTAAAAGCTGACTGTCTCAAATAAGCACCATGGAATGTGTATTACCCAGTAACTCGATTTCTTTTATTGGTCAGTAATGTTTGCAATGCAATGTTGCATATTCCCGAGATATTCAACTCAGAATGAAGATGTATGTATTAAATACATGGATTCATATTTAATATTGAATAACAAAACAAATATTGAGTAACTCGCCAACGTTTCGAGTTTGGATGACCCTTCATCAGAGCTAAGGGCAAAGAAAATCAGACAAGATTTATATTATGAGGGTGGAAGGGGGGGGGGGTGCTGTAATTGGACAAGGGGAATGAAAAGGAGAATGCAGAAGGCTGAGAGAGGTGTGAAAAATGTTAATCAGAATGGTAGAGCAGAGGTACAGATGGTTTGCCCTGAATGGAGGGGGGGGGGGGGGGGTTGGTGGGGGGGAGGGGGCGGGTGCGGGCGAGAAGGAGAGCAGGGATGAAGAAGTTGAAAAATGGAAGTGAGAAAGAAATATGATAAAATGGATGAATGAGATGAAAAGAAGAAACAAAATGAAATAAAATAAATGGAAATGGGGTGAAGGTGGAGGGGAGAAACATGCTCTGAAGTTGTTGAACTCAATGTTCAGTCTGGAAGGCTGTAAAGTGCCCAATCGGAAGATGAGGTTCTGTTCCTCCAATTTGCATTGGGGTTCACGAGAACATTGCAAAAGGCCAAGGACGGACATGTGGGCAGGAGAGCAGGGTGGTGTGTTGAAGTGGCAAGTGACAGGAAGATCTGGGTCCTGCTTGCGGACGCACTGAAGGTTTTCAACAAAGTGGTCACCCAATTTGTGTTTGGTCTCTCCAATGTAGAGTAGACTGGATTGGGAGCAGTGAATTGAATAGACCAGATTGAAGAAGGTGCATGTGAAGCGCTGCCTCACTTGAAAGGGGTGTTTAGAACCCGGGAAGTGAATAGGGAGGAGCTAAAGCGGCAGGTGTTGCACCTTCTACGATGGCATGGGAAGGTGCCATGGGTAGAGGATAGGATGTTGGTTGGATGGAGGCATGAACCAGGGTATCCCAGAGAGAACGATCCTTGTGGAATGCTGGGAAGTGGGCGGGGGGCTGAGGGGAAGATGTGTTGGGTAGTGGCATCATGCTGGAATTGGCAGCAATGGCAGTGGATGATCCTTTGAATGCGGAGGCTGGTTGGGTGAAAAGTGAAGACAAGGGGAACCCTGTCCTGGTTCTGAGAGGAAGGGGAGGGAGTGAGACCAGTGGCTCGGGGGATGGGTGGACAGGGGCAAGAGCCCTGTCAACAACGTTGGGTGGAAAACCACAACTGGTGAAGAAGAAAGACATATCTGCAATGCTATTTAGGAAAGTGGTAAGATCAGAGCAGATGCAGCGGAGACGAAAGAATGAAGAGAATGGGATGGAGTCGTTTCAGGATGTGGGTGTGAAGAGCTGCAGTCACGATAGTTGTTGGAGTTGGTGGGCTTGTAATAGATACTGGTGGATAGTGTAACCATGAGAACCTGCGGCAACACAGCAGAGTTGAACCTTGCAGACAGGTCGATTGGCTGCACCTAACTGCTGGTAGTTTCTGTAGTGTAGTGGTTATCATGTTTGCCTAACGCGTAAGAAGTCTCTGGTTCAAAACCAGACAGAAACTTTATCATTTCAGGAAGTATGCATGATTTTGGTTATTTGCTGAACATTATCCAATTCTCAATGTTGTCGCCATGTTATCTTTGTTTTGACCTCGGTCTCAAATGCTTTCAGGAAAATCAGAAATGCTGCATTTTAAGATGTCGTTGCAGGAAAGAAATGTTTGTATTTTGACACCGTGCATATATTAGCAACTTGTTCAATCCATGAAACATGTCTAATCGTAGTGTGTGCTCATAAAGACAGACACAAGTGATACTGTAACTGAACTAGAGGAAGTGGTGCACATTGCACAGAAACATCTTTTTAAAATCGTTTTCATAATAATATAGGGAAAACCATTCATGCTGTTGAGGGAATCGAGGCTCACTGCAGATCTACTGGACTTTCCGATAGATGAATGGGATTTAGGCGCCAGCATATTTCACACCCAGAATAAACTAACTGATCATTCTTAAATCTCTTCCCATTAAACATATTTGATTTTGTTGATAAACTGACTGTGGTCAATCTCAAATAAGCATCATGGGGTGTGCATTAACCAGTGACTCGATCTGTTTTGTTGGCCAGTCATAGTTGCAATTCAATGCTGCATATGTCAGAGATATTCAATTCAGAATGAGGACTTGCAGAATAAATAAATGTATTGATGTTAAATGTTGAATAATGAACAGGGGTTCATTATCAGTTTTTGTTTCAGATTCCAGCATCCACAGATTTTTGCTTTTATTTATTCGCTCTGACTTGAACCTCAAAATTTATTCAGAGCGATCGGAAATACTGGATTTTCATGAGAAGAAAAAGATGATGTGTGGGAGGAAACAGGAGCACCTGGAGAACGTGCGGACTCCGCACAGTCACCCCAAGCCGAGAAACAAACCTGAGTCCCTGGTGCTGTAATGGCTGTCCACAGAGAGAATGTGGACAACCTGTGGTGATCCATTGTTGGTTGCCACCAGGAGTGCTGAGCCATGGTATGGCCAGTACGATGAGTCTGTAGATATGTTACTGTTGGGGTTAGGGTTGGGCTGTTCTACCTGTTAATATAGTCCTATGGTACACCCCAGTTGGCTCCGCCTCCTGGGAGAGGTATAAAGGTCACTGCTCTGCCTGGTGACCCTTTAGTCTGAGATTGTATATTGTATATAGTAGCTCCGTTATTGTTGGCAATAAAAGCCTTTATTTCCCGAGTACATCTTGCCTCCCGTGTGATATATCGCGCATCACAACCATGAGCAGTATTTTCCCCTGGTTTCATTCCTTCACCCTGCAGTATAAATATCTCCCACTTTCTATGTCTTTTTGCTTTGACAAAGGGTCATCTGGACTCAATATTGCAAATATCTCTGACATTAAGTGATGTCCATCGGGGCAAACGTGCTCCATTTGGCCAGAAGGTGAAGAGTCGGAACAGATGTGCCCCTAACAAAGATGACGACGATGTGGGGACGGGGCTTTGGGCGGTGCACGCAGGGCGGTGCACGCAGAACGCTGAGGCGGTTGGGATCGCACATGCGCATTGCAGCGGGAGTGTTTTGTTGACGGAAGCGTGCGGCTTCTTCTCTTGATCTGAATCAGATTTGAAAGCGGGGGACGGTTAACGGTCGGCGGCGTTGTCATGGCGGCAGGGGCGGGGCTTGTCCACGGCGCGCGCTGGCACAAGTGGACCTTCGAGCTTAACTTGAGCGGCAGCAGCAGGTGCGGAGGCCGCGCGGGAAGCCGGGGGCTCGAGTAGGAGGCAAGCCGGGTCAGCCCGTCTCTCCTGAGGGGAGGCCATCGCACACTGACCCGGGGATGTGGCACCAACCCAAAACTTCCCAACCCCGGGTTTTTCACGCCTCTTTTACCCCTCACCGAGCTCCTCAGCACAAAGCAGCCCCTCAAATCCCCCAGAAATCACTCAGACCCCACTTGGCATCTTTTCCCCAGGTCATGACCCTGAGATGCCCTTTTGGTTTCAGCCCCTCCACCTGATCAGGTGCCAACTGCGGTGGTGGTTGGAGGAACGATTGCTCGTTTCCAGGACCCGGTGCTGAACTGGATCTCTCTCAATGTCCCGCAGTGTTTGTTTTCAAGATACAATTTGGTACATCTGGTGATTTGTCACTTTGTCCCTAAATGGAGGGCAAGCGGATTGGCACCCTGATTATCAATTGACACTAATCCACTTCTGCCATCCTCCATTCCCGTGGCAGTTCAATGGACACAACGGCAGTGTGTGTCCGAGGTTTGCCCAAGCTTTAGTTCATGCTGGCACTATTGCCACCACGTTGGGGTTCTCAACAGAGAGACTCCCTCTTTAAAGAAGGTCTTGAAAGGGTGACCAATTTGTGTTTTCTGTTTCTCACAGGAGCCGTGATCAACAGTGTGGCCAGAGAGACTCCATGTACCCAGTCGCATATTCGGACAAACAGCTGCCAGACATCTGTGTCCAAGAAACAGACTGGATCCTGGTTGAGAAAGTAAGTTGGATTTGAATGTGTCTTTAGTGTGTGACTGACAACGCCCCTGGTTTGTCCACGGTGGTGAAGTACCTTGGTGAACCACAGCAGCCTGTGTGATAAAGGGTTAATCATCATGCTTACTTCAAGGCCTGGATATAAGATCAGTATATGGCCTCCCCTAACCGGCCCCCTTTACTGATACCCTGCTCACTTTCTGTTTTCAGCGCTGCTGGGACATCGCCTTGGGCCCATTGAAACAGCTGCCCATGAATCTGTTCATCATGTACATGGCTGGCAACACCATCTCCATCCTCCCTATCATGATGGTGTGCATGATGGCCTGGAGACCCATACAGGCCTTGATGTCCATGTCTGCAAGTGAGTATTGTATCGAATCTGCAGCTCAGAAACAGCTCTGAACCGGCATCACTTGAATGTAGCTTAGAATAGAGTTCTGGGAGTTGGGTAATTAAGGGAGTTAGAGAAGAAAGGGAAAGAGGTGCTGTTTTGCTTTCTAACTTTCTCAGCCGTCAGGAAGTGATCTTACTCTTCGACAGGAGAAGAAGCTAGATTTTTGGTGAGGATCTGCTAAGTGACTACGGTTTATTCTATTCTTAAGGATTAAAAAAGTACAGCAACTGGTGGTAAGGTTAATAAAATACTTAAAAACTAAAATACTTGAAAACAAAAATAAAATATGTAATTAGGTAAAATAATTAAACAGTTTATTCGCACACATTAAAGATGTGTTACAGCTGCAGCATGTGGGAGCTCCTGGCTGTCAGTTTGATCCAGGGCAACCATGTCTGCAGTAAGTGAAGTTCAAGCAGCTCTGGTTCAGAGTTTATGAGCTGGAGGCTGAACTACAGACACTGCAATGCATCAGGGAGGGGGAAAGTTACCTGGATTCTTTGTATCAGGGAGCAGTCACACCTCTTGGCCCAGGGTCTGCTGATTTGGTCAGTGGTCAGGAACAGGAGAGTGAGACAGATAAGGGAACTCACAGACAGGAGCCTTAGCCTTTAACATTGTCCAGCCAGTTTGAGGTATTTTCAGCTTGTTTGGATGAATGGGAGCTGCAGGATGGATGAACCAATTACCCATGGCACTGTGGTAAGGAAACCATTCCAGTGAGGGGAGCAAAAAGGAATGCAGTGATAATGGGGACAGTATAGTCAGAGGGATTGGCACATTCTCTGCAGTAAAGAATGTGAATCAAGGCAGCTGTGGTGTCTGTCTGGGGCCAGTGTTCAGGACATCTGATCAGGGCTGGAGAAGAAATTTCAGTGGGGAGGGGAAGGTTCCAGTTGTCCTCGTCAATGTAGGTATAAACAACAGAGATAAAGAAGGAGATTTTCAGTGTCGATATGAGGACCTAAGCACTAAATTAAGAAGCAGAACCTCAATGGTTATAATCTCTGAATTATTACCTGAGCCACATGCTAATAGGTATAGGACAGATCAGATCGGAGGGATGAATGCGTGACTGAAAGGCTGCGTTAAAGTTTATTTATTAGTGTCACAAGTAGGCTTACGTTAACACTGCAATGAAGTTACTGTGAGAATCCCCGAGTCGCCACACTCCAGTACATGTTCGGGTACACTGAGGGAGAATTTAGCGTGGCCAGTGCACCTAACCAGCACGTCTTTCAGACTGGGAGAAAACCGGAGCACCCGGAGAAAACCCACACAGATACAGGGTGAACGTGCAAACTCTGCACAGATAGTGACCCAAGGGGTGGCACAGTGGTTAGCACTGCTGCCTCACAGCGGCAGGGACCCAGGTTCAATTCCAGCCTCGAGTGACCGTGTGTGTGGAGTTTTCATGTTCTCTGTCTGTCTGCGTGGGTTTCCTCCGGGTCCTCCGGTTTCCTCCCATAGTTCAAAGATGTGCGGGTTAAATTGATTGGCTATGGTTCGTTGTCCCATAGTGTCAGGGGGACTAACAGAGTAAATACGTTGTGTTACAGGGATAGGGCCTGGGTGGGATTATGGTCGGTGCAGAAGCGATGGGCTGAATGGCCTCCTTCTGAATTGTAGGGATTCTAAGCCAGTATAGAACCGAGTCCCTGGTGTTGTGCGGCAGCAGTACTAACCACTGTGCCGCCCTAACTGGTGTGGGAGGTGGGTTCTGGTTCATGGGACACTGACATCAGTACTGGGTGAAGTGGGATCTGTACCATTGGGACAGTCAACACCTGAACGGTGCTGGGGCCGGTTCATGCGAACCCCATGATGAGGAAAATAGAGACGGTTTTAAACTAAATAGTGGACAAGGAATCAAATTTGGGGCAAGGAATGAAATTTATATGAAATTTATATGAATGACTGGATGATGGGATGTTTGGCAAATTTGCCGATGACACACAGATAGATGGAAAGTAAGTTGTGAAGCGGACATACAGAGAGTACAGAAAGATAGAAAGGTTAAGTGAGTGGGGAAATATCTGGTAAATGGAGTAGAATGTGGGCAAATTTGAAATTGTCCATTTCGGCAGGAAGAATGAAAAAGAAGCATTTTGTCTAAATTTTGAGAGATTGCAGAGCTCAGAGATTCAGAGGGATCGAGTCATAGAGGTTTACAGCATGGAAACAGGCCCTTCGGCCCAACTTGTCCATGCCGCCCTTTCTTTTTTAAAACCCCGAACCTAATCCCAATTGCCCGCATTTGGCCCATATCCCTCTAAACCCATCGTACCCATGTAACTATCTAAATGCTTTTTTAAAGACAAAATTGTACTTGCCTCTGCTACTACCTCTGGCAGCTTGTTCCAGACATTCACCATCCTCTGTGTGAAAAAATTGCCTCTCTGGACACTTTTGTATCTCTCCCCTCTCACCTTAAACCTATGCCCTCTAGTTTTAAACTCCCCTACCTTTGGGAAAAGATATTGACTGTCTAGTTGATCTGTGCCCCCTCATTATTTTATAGACCTCTATAAGATCACCCCTCAGCCTCCTACGCTCCAAAGAAAAACGTCCCAGTCTATCTATCCTCTCCTTTTAACTCAATCCATCAAGTCCCGGTAGCATCCTGGTAAATCTTTTCTGCACTCTTTCTAGTTTAATAATATCCTTTCTATAATAGGGTGACCAGAACTGCACACAGTATTGCAAGTGTGGCCTTACCAATGTCTTGTACAACTTCAACAAGACATTCGAACTCCTGTATTCAATGTTCTGACCAATGAAACCAAGCATGCCGAATGCCTTCTTCACCACTCTGTCCACCTGTGACTCCACTTTCAAGGAGCTATGAACATGTGCCCCTAGATCTCTTTGTTCTGTAACTCTCCCCAACGCCCTACCATTAACTGAGTAAGTCCTGCCCTGGTTCAATCTACCAAAATGCATCACCTAGCATTTGTCTAAATTAAACTCCATCTGCCATTCGTCAGCCCACTGGCCCAATTGATCAAGATCTGGGTGTCTGAGTGCATAAATCACAAAAGTCTAATATGCAGGTACAGCAAGTAATTAGGAAAACTAATAGAATGTTATCATTCATTGTGATGGGAATTAAATACAGAACTAGGGAGGTTATGCTTCAGTTGTACAGGTCACTAGTGAGACCACATCTGGAGTACTGTGTGCAGTATTGGTCACCTTATTTAAGGAAGTGTGCAAGTATGCTGGAGACAGTTCAGAGACGGTTTACCAGACACTGATACCTAAAATGGATGGGTTGTGTTATGAGGAAAGGTTCTCACATGTTCCTGAACTTCCTGCTTTTCCATTCTCGCTCTCAGTCTTTAGGGTCCTGGGGAATTCTTATCAGCACTGGCTGCAGTGTCTCATCTACTTCATCGGCAACCTGCTGGGGTTGGCCCTGGCCATCTACAAGTGCCAGGCAATGGGGCTGCTGCCCACACACGCCTCTGACTGGCTGGCATTCATCCAGCCGCCCCAGGTGAGATCCGCACTCTGTATGTGAGGGGGAGCCAGGAAAATAGGAAGAGGAAACCATTCAGGGCTGTGGAGCCTGAGAGGTTGAGTAGATTGGGCCCAATTATTTTTATTCATTCGTGGGATATGGGCATCACTGGCTGGTCAGCATTTATTGTCCATCCCTAGTTGCTCTTGGAGGGCAGTTGAGAGTCAACCACAGGAAATCTGCCGCCCTTACCTGGTCTGGCCTACATGTGACTCCAGAGCTACAGCAACGTGGTTGACTCTCAACAGCCCTCGAGCAACTAGGGATGGGCAATAAATGCTGGCCAGTCAGAGACGCCCATATCCCACAAATGAACAAAAACAAATGAGGGATGGGGGAGGAGTGCAGGGAAAGTGGGGATGTCTTTGGGAATTGAGAGATAGGAGGAAGAGTGTGGGGAAAGTGGGGATATCTTTGGGAATTGAAGAATGGGGAGGAGTGCGGGGAAAGTGGGGATATCTATGGGGAGGAGTGTGCGGAAAGTGGAGATATCTTTGGGAATTGAGGGATGGAGAGGAGTGCAGGGAAAGTGGGGATATCTTTGGGAATTGAGGGATGGGAAGGAGTGCGGGGAAAGTGGGATATCTTTGGGAATTATGGGATGGGGAGGAGTGTGCGGAAAGTGGGGATATCTTTGGGAATTGAGGGATCGGGAAGACTGCAGGGAAAGTGGAGATGAGGTTGATGATGAATTGTGGAGCAGGCTCGACAGAAGCTATTCCCACTCCGATTCTTACCACCTTCTCCTTTCACACAGAGAGTGGAGAACACAGGCGGGGGCCTGGTCCTGTGATGGTCCCACTCTCCTCCTGTCGCTCGCTGAGACACGGCCCGAGGACGATCGACACCGGATACAACCTACCGTCTGGCTAACCTGGGACCAGGCGTTCTGTAGGTAACATGCCCTCCCATCACTGCCCCCCCCCACGCACACACAGACATTGGCCCGTGCACCTGTGACCGATGTGGAATGGCCGGAGATATTGACAGCAGGGACTGTGTATTTTTTCACTGGGGATTCAGTTGTTTATCATGTTGACCCCCTTTGCTGAGCCTCGGATAAGGGACCTGTTGGAGTTGACGATGGGACTGGAAGTTCCTGGATCAGTCATTCCCAGCTTATCCTGGTGCCTCTCATTCTCTCTCTCACCCAGGTCAGAAGGTCACAGATTTGTGTAACCTGTTCCTGAGATTCGAGCTGCTGTAACAGGTTCTCCCAGGGGTCCCTCAAATCGTCTCTGAAATTTAAGTTCCCTGGCTGTGTGTTGCATCGTGCCTTGTGGGATCTTGCTGTGCAGTCACCATCTCTTCCTACAGAACGGCAGGAGGGAACATCAAAAGGAGGGAATGATTTAGCTCCTGTGCTTGGTCTGGGCTGTTCCAGAGCGCTCTGAATCAACACAGCAGCTTCCTGTTTCCAAAACACAGTCACTGCTGTTCACCTGGGAAACCCGGCAGGCACTGCACACAGCAAATCCCACAAACTGTCGGATAACCACCAAATGTTAGGCTGTTTGAAGGATAAAGATCGGCCCTCGGAAACCAGCGGGAGCTCTCCTTCGCTCCATCCAGTAGTGGCCGTGGGATTTTACTATCCACCTGACACAGCAGTGAGTGAGGAGGGGGGGAGCTTGGTTTCACTTCCTCCGCACTGACAGCCGGAGGCAGGTGATTGACAGTGTAATGTGTGCAGCTGTCTGTGTGCCCACCTGGGCAGCATGGTGGCACAGTGGTTAGCACTGCTGCCTCACAGCGCCAGGACCCTGGGTTCGATTCCAGCCTCGGATAAATCATAGAATCCCGACAGTGCAGAAAGAGACCAATCGGCCCACTGAGCCTGCACCAACAACAACCCCACCCAGGCCCTATCCCCATAACCCCACGTATTTACACTGATCATATCCCCAACACTAAGGGGCAATTTAGCACGGCCAATCCACCTCAATCGCACGTCTTTGGAGTGTGGGTGGAAACCGGAGCAACTGGAGAAAACTCTCACAGACACGGGGAGAATGCACAAACTTCACACAACCTGAGGCTTGATTTGAACCCAGGTCCCTGGTGCTGTGAGGCAGCAGTGCTACCCATTGTGTCTGTGTGGAGTTTGCATGTTCTCCCCGTGTCTGCGTGGGTTTCCTCCGGAGGCTCTGGTTTCCTCCCAAACTTCAAAATGTGCTGGTTAGGTGGATTGACCATGCTAAATTGCTGCTTTATGTCACAAAATATGTAGATCAGAGTGATTAGTGGGGTAAAGATATGGGGTAACGGGAATAGGGCCTGGGTAAGATGCTCTGTCAGAGAGTCAGTGCAGACTCAAAGGGCTGAATGGTCTCTTCTGCACTGTAGGAATTCTATGATTTTGTCTGTGAGCAGGCACGCTTGTGTCTATGAGTGAGTGTGTGTCTGTCGGGGTGTACACGCATTTCAGTTCATGTGTGTGTGTACCTGTGTGCGAGCACATACATGTTTGGTGTGTATGTATGTCTGCTTTCGCTTTATTTAATGATTGTGTTTGAGTCGTTCCTCTTTGTGTGTGTTTGTGGGGGGAGGGGGGTGCGGGGAGGTGGTCACTAATCCGTCCCCTCCCCATTCTGAGACCACACCCGAAGCAGGAGTGAACGGAAGAGGCCGGAGGCGAATCGATAACCTCGAGGTGAGTGAGGAAACAGTCAGTGTGAGTTTGATGCTGCTGTGAAGAATGTGTCATGTCTTTTCACTGATTCTGTAACTGTGGAAATAAAGAGTTTCAGCAAAATGGGATAAAAGCAAATTACTGCGGATGCTGGAATCTGAAACCAAAAGAGCAAAAGGTTTGTCAAAGGGTCATCCAGACTCGAAACTTCAGCTCTTTTCTCTCCTGACAGATGCTGCCAGACTTGCTGAGGTTTTCCAGCGTTTTTTCTGTTGGTTTCAGCAAAACGGGGCCTCCATAAAATGACAGCAGACAAAACCAAGACTCAGATTTCACTGACTTCACCAGCTTAAGACTCTCTTGTTCCATTTTAAACTCTGCAACACTCTCGCCTTTTCTCTCCCACAATATTCAGGCTTCAGTAACCCGAGCTGGTGGTTAAATAACCGTTCCCTATTTGCTGACTCATTTCACCATCACTCCTGTTCTTCCAGCGCAATCCCGATCCCCACTTCCACTGCTGAAGAACACTACCAGACATCCCTCCCTCCGTGTTCAACTCTTCAATGTTCACCTTTTCAGTTGGGTAGGGTTTCAATTGAGAATCATAACACATCCCATTTCCACCTCCTCGTGGTGTCTGGACCAGATCAGGTGAATTTTCCACTAAAAGCTCTGTTTAATCCTTCTCCCCAAACTCCAGCATCTACAAGGCACAACTCTTGTGTCCAATTGAATAAGCTCCAATTTTCTGACTTAGTGCAGCTCCAACAACTCAGGAAGCTCAACACCATCCAAGACAAAGCAGCTTGATTGGCAATCCTCCTACAAACATCTACTCCCTCCAACACTGACTCACATGGCAGCTGTGTGTACCACCTACAAGATGCACTGCAAGCACTCACCAAGGCTTCTTTGACAGCATGTTGCAAACCCGCAACCTCTAGCCCCTTGGAGAAGGGCAGCAAATGCCTGGGAACATCATCACCTGCACGTTCCCCTCCAAGTCACTCACCATCTATACTAATTCACTGCCACAGGAACTCGCTGGACAACTCGTTTAAAAAGGAAATGTGATGAGTACATGAGGGAAAGGAGATTAGAAAGATGAGCTGAAAGGCTGAAATGAGGGAGATGGAATGGGAGGTATCTTGTGTGAAATATAAACACCAGCACAGACTAGTTAAACCGAACAATGTCTTTCTGCTCTGGATATTCATAGAATCCCTACAGTGTAGAAGGAGGCCATTCGGCCCATTGAGTCTGCACCCACCACAATCCCACCCAGGCCCTCTCCCCATAACCTCGTGCATTTACCCTAGCTAGCCCCCCGACACTCAGGGCAATTTAGCATGGCCAATCCACCTAACCCACACATCTTTGGACTGTGGAAGGAAACCGGAGCAAACCCATGCAGACACGGGGAGAATGTGCAAACTCCACACAGACAGTGACCCAAGCCGGGATTCGAACCCGGGACCCTGGCATTGTGAGTCAGCAGTGCTCACCACCGTGTCGCCCAAGAATGAGAGAATTCTCTGTGATTCAATGTAATCTCTGACCGGTTCTTGATCAGTAAGTTCCACCATTTGCACTGCACCGGTCAGAGTACAACCTGATGCTGAGTAATCATACTGAGATTATGTCATGTGTAAAATTACAAATTGCAACATTGTCATTGAAATTGGTGCACAGAAATTTTCATCAATCAGATCCACTCTCAAAAATGTTCTCCCAAACAACGCACTCTCTCAGATCTTTTCAGCAAGGATCCACTTCCAGGATTTCAATCTCTCCTTTCACTATTCTTCTGCCTCAGATTATCACATGCATTCAAGCTTCCACACAATCTCTCAGGTACCCAGCCATATCAACAGAACACTACTGTTTCACAGGTGGTACCAAAGTCCCAACCTTAGGATTACTTCAGAGTCTGGCTTTTTGCCAGCCAACTTCATGTGTGTTGCCTTTAACTGGAAGCCTCTCTCTCCCCCTTTCTTTAATTTCAGGGAACAGTATCTTGTTCAGATTCCCTTTGACTTCAGTTTTCCTCAGACTTTTTTCATTCCCTGGTTTCTAGAACTATCTGTTCTCCAACTTATGGGACTTTCTTTCTTGCCCTTACTCCATTGTTCTGCCTAATGGTTCTGGCAGTTTCCTCTTCAGCTAACTCAAAAATTATTTCTGACCCAAAATGGCCACTGGTTGCCAAGTCTTTCCTTACCTAGTCTTTCCTTATGTGTGTTTTCACATTGTAAACTCTCTGAACACAATACAGGCACAGTTTGAAATGAAACCAAAACCCCATACATGCAAATACCTTTATTTAACATTAATCTATGAAAGTTTTAACCCTTCTGTACACAGAAACACCGAATTAAACTCACTTAAATGTATATCTTATTTCTAATATCCAACAATACAAATATAGGTTACTAAATCGACTGCTTGACAGAGAGAAACTAAAGAAAGATGAGTTTAGGGTTGGGCAAATTGTTAGACACAGTTTGACCCAATGGAAGCGAGGGAAACAGCAGAGGCAGCTGATCAGACTGTCTCAATCTTAGTGACGAGCTCCATGAGCTCCTCAGACTTGCTGTTGTCGGTGAGGATGGAGGAGAGAGGGAGAACCCTTCAAAAGGAACTAAAACAGAAAATGCTGGAACGGTATGTTTTGTCTGCAAAGCGCACAATAAACAATACTTTTCACTGTATCCCAATACATGCGACAATAATAAATCAAACAAAAAATCAGATCAAAATAAGATACTGCAGATACTGGAAATCGAACCTCAAAACTGAGTGGATCTCTTCCCAAACTCAGAGCAGGTGAATAGCCTCTCCCCAGTGTGAACTCGCTGGTGTACAGGGAGTTGGAATAATTCCCTGAACCCCGTCTCACAGTAAAAGCAGCTGAATGCTCTCTCATTAGTGTGAACACATTGATGAGACATCAGTTCTCTACAGCTTTTATAGCAGTTCTCACAGTCTGGGCATTTAAAAGGTCTCTCCCCAGAGTGAAGCGGGGGTGGTTGGAGGGTAGATTATGGAGTGAATCCCTTCCAAAAGTGTCCTGGACCAGAACCCATAAATTATGTTAGGAAGCCAGATTAGATCCAAACAAATTTTTCTATTTTGGCATAAATGTGAGGATCGGATGCTTCACTTCAGGAGTAATTCCACTGACAAATTAGGAATCTTTCATGGTAAAACAAACTTTATTTAACAACAGCTTGAATATAATTCCAAAAAATGAAGCAGCTTAACTATTAACAGTTGAACAATATTTAAAAGTGAAAGGAAACAACTTTAATTTCTAATTTAGCACAATTTCAGTTCCAAATATGCAACATTCCTCAGAGATGTAGATGCCACTTCAGTTACAGTGAGAAACCATAAATATACTTGCTATAATGAGTATAGACTGTCCTGAAGCTTTCAGCGAGAAGACAAGTCTTAGAGCAGCTTATAGAAACCCTCCATCTTCAAACAGTCCCCGGTGCTTCCAGCTCTGACGGGTAACTGAAACTCTCCTCACAGTCTGCACATTTTCATGGTCTCTCCCTGATTTGAAATCCAATCACAACTTGTGAATTCGCTGGTGCGTCAGAAGATTCGATGAGGTAACGTATCCCTTCCCACACTGCAAGCAGGTGAACGGCCTCTCCCCACTGTGAACCCGCTGATGTATTGCTAGTTTAGACGACTGATTGAATCCCTTCTCACACACAGAACAGATGAATGGCCTCTCCTCTGTGTGGATTCGCTGGTGTATTGCTAGGTTGGATGAGTGATTGAATCCTTTCCCACACACACAGCAGATGAATGGTTTCACCCCAGTGTGAACTCGCTGGTGTGTCAGCAGAGTTGATGACCGACTGAATCCTTTCCCACACACAGAGCAGGTGAATGGCCTCTCCCCAGTGTGAATTCGCTGGTGTGTGAACAAGGTGGCTGACTGAGCAAATCCCTTTCCACACTGGGAACAGGTGAATGGCCTCTCCCCAGTGTGAACTCGCTGGTGTTTCAACAAAGTAGATGAGTCAGCAAATCCCTTCCCACACTGGGAGCAAGTGAATGGCCTCTCCTGAGTGTGAGTTCGCTGGTGTATCAGCAGAGTGGATGAGTGAGAAAATCGCTTCCCACATTCAGAGCAGGTGAACGGTTTCTCCCCAGTGTGAACACGCTGGTGTATTGCTAGATTGGATGACTGATTGAATCCCTTCCCACATTGGGAGCAGGTGAACGGCCTCTCCTCAGCATGAGTCCTCTGGTGTATATGTAAGCTGGATAACTGAGTGAATCCCTTCCCACACTGGGAGCAGGTGAATGGCCTCTCCCCAGTGTGACTGCGTCGATGAGTTTCCAGCAGGGATGGGTAATTGAATTCCTTCCCACAATCCTCACACTTCCATGCCATCTCCCTGTTGTGACTGCAATTATGTTTCCAAAGGCCAGATGATTGGTTGAAGTCTTGTCCACAAACAGAACACATGTACAGTTTCTCCCCACTGTGAGTGGTGCTTTTTTCTTCCAATTTCAAAATGCAATGATATTCAGGTTACAATAAATTGGCCGACTCATCAGGTTCTGATATCATGTTTTGTTTCAGTTTCTCAACTGCAAATCTTTTTCTTGTGAACCCCTGTGAAATTGATTTAAAACAGAAAAAAGTGAGTGAGAAAGAACCCACAAAAACACAACGGTGGGTTGTAAAATTGAGCTGAATGAATCTGGTAATTTGTGGAGCTGCCGTGAGGAAAGGGTAACCAAGAAAGCTGCTGGATTGTCTCACAAACCCAACTGGTTCGCTGATATCCTTCAGGGAATGAAACCTGCCACACAGCCTGGGTCTACACAGGACTTTGGGAGGAGATAGAGAGAAGTAGGAGTGGCTGAGGTGAAGGTAAGGGATTTTATACATCTACAACTTGACAAGAACTTTGACAGAATCTCACAAACCCTCAACTCCACCAACTGGAAGGACCAAGATAGCAGATGGGTATAAACACCATCACCTCCGAGTTCCTCCAACCCACACACCATCCTGACTTATCTGACTTCCAGTACTAAACGAACAGAAATTTCTTTCATATAAATACTGGGAAGACTGAACCCACTGTCTTCAGTCCCCTCTCCAAGCTCCACTTGCTCGCCAACAACTCTATCCCTCTTGCTGGCAACATGTCTGACCTGAACCAGGCTGTTCACAACCCTGGTGAAATATTTCACCCCAAGATGAGCTTCCAGCCACATGTCCACATCATCATCACTATTTCCATCTCAGTGACATCGCCCGACTCCACCCCAGTCTCGGCTCATCTGGAATTCTCATGGACTTCAACCCAGATATATGGACTTCAACCCAGATAAGTGTGTGGTGATCCATTTTGGCAGATCCAATGGGATGAAGCAGCAGTATAATATGAAGGGTACCATTCTTAGCAGTGTAGAGGATCAGAAGGACCTTGGGGTCCGGGTCCATAGGACTCTTAAATCGGCCTCGCAGGTGGAGGATGCGGTCAAGAAGGCGTACGGCGTACTGGCCTTCATTTATCGAGGGATTGAGTTTAGGAGTCGGGAGATAATGCTGCAGCTTTATAGGACCCTGGTTAGACCCCACTTGGAGTACTGCGCGCAGTTCTGGTCACCTCATTACAGGAAAGATGTTGAAGCCATTGAAAGGGTGCAGAGGAGATTTACAAGGATGTTGCCTGGATTGGGGGGCATGCCTTATGAGGATAGGTTGAGGGAGCTTGGTCTCTTCTCCCTGGAGAGACGAAGGATGAGAGGTGATCTGATAGAGGTTTACAAGATGTTGAGAGGTCTGGATAGGGTAGACTCTCAGAGGCTATTTCCAAGGGCTGAAATGGTTGCTACGAGAGGACACAGGTTTAAGGTGCTGGGGGGTAGGTACAGAGGAAATGTCAGGGGTAAGTTTTTCACTCAGAGGATGGTGGGTGAGTGGAATCGGCTGACGTCGGTGGTGGTGGAGGCAAACTCGTTGGGGTCTTTTAAGAGACTTCTGGATGAGTACATGGGATTTAATGGGGTTGAGGGCTATAGATAGGCCTAGAGGTGGGGATGTGATCGGCGCAACTTGTGGGCCGAAGAGCCTGTTTGTGCTGTGGCTTTCTATGTTCTATGTTCTATTCCATTCTGATGTGAAACTCAGGGGAATGGGAATATAGAGAGGGAATGGGACTGGCTGAATTGCTCCAAAGAGGGTTGGCATGGATTTGAGTTGCCAAATGGATTCCTTTTGTGTTGTAATGTCTCCATCAGTGGAAATAGGTAACGTTGACACAGTGCCTTTTATATATCAAGACGAGAAATAGGGATTCATAAATAACATAGCACGTACCATATAACTACATTAAACATATCTCTGTCCCAGGCGAATTTACTGTTCATTCAAACAGCCTTCTCCTGGGAAAACTCCCCCTTTAATTGTGAACATTAGGTAAGAGGCTATCCTATTCGCCAGATAAATAAATGCGACAACCTGAGGGAGCTAAAAGATGTCAATATCTTTGAGAAAGAAAAAGATACCTGGGCCTAGTCTTGCTCCTAATTCCGATGTTCGTCTGTAATCGTTCCAGAGTCTGCAGCCTCCCTGGATTCACTTCCTTTCCCTTCAGTAGCTGCAAGTCCCCAATTTCCCCCAGAATGAGAAAAGAAATGGAAAGGGGGAGACATTGATTTCCTCCCAGATGTTGTCCAGAGGTGGAAGTTTCACTCTGAAAATCATCAACAAACTTCCGCATTGTGACGTCAATGGAGGCCTGCCTATATCAGCCAATAGGAACCAGTCTGCACCGCAGTGACATCTTCGGGTTCTCGTGCGCAGGCCCGGGGGCCGTGGAGACGGGAGCCCCGCCCCCACCCATTGTTCCCCTCCCCCTGCACCTCCTCCAGCCACGGTTTCCAGGCAACCGGCTGGCGGCTCCGGCCAGAGCGAGAAGCCGCTCGGTGATCTCCCCCTCCCCACTCTCTCTACGGCGGCTGCGGCTCAGCAGCGCTCTCTGCGCCTGCTCCGGACAGCTCGGCTCAGCAGCGCTCTCTGCGCCTGCTCCGGACAGCTCGGCTCAGCAGCGCTCTCTGCGCCTGCTCCGGACAGCTCGGCTCAGCAGCGCTCTCTGCGCCTGCGTGCTGGGCTGCCAGCTGAGGGAGTGGGGGAGGGGACTTTGCAAAATCTCTTCCCATCAAATTCTTCCAAGTCCCGCAGTTTGATTTGAAACAGAACAGCTTCTGTTTGTAGCTTCACCACAGACTCAAACTTCACACACAGACTCAAACTTCACCACAGACTCAAACTTCACACACAGACTCAAACTTCACCACAGACTCAAACTTCACACACACACTCAAACTTCATCACAGACTCAAACTTCACCACAGACTCAAACTTCACCACAGACTCAAACTTCACCACAGACTCAAACTTCATCCTCTGGACAACATCTGTGAGGAAAACACTTTCTTTCCCCCCTGGGAAATACAGAGACAGAGAAATTCTCTGGAACTGGAATTAGAGCCAAATATACTGAGGGGGAAAATGTTTGTGATTTTGTGAAACCTGTTTTTATTGTCTGAGCTTTTTAAAGTGTAATTTATCCTGTCTATTCAAATACTGTTTATCTCTTTGCATGATTTCGTGATGCTGGTTTTAGATTGATTTGTAAAGTATTTTTTAAAATGTGAAACCTTGTCCTTCAGTATTCCATTGGAACTTTCTGGAAATTTGTTTACTTTTTAGATTAGTAACAACAGAGATATATCTTGTGTTCAAATATTTGGTATGTTTATGTTTTGGTAATAAGATTCATTGTTTTATTCTTGTAATTATAGCATGTCGTTACGTTATATAGTTCCAGTCAAAGAGACATTACAATTCAGAAAGATTGCTTTTAAAATCTGGAGTAAATATAGTTTTCTCAAATCTCCTTCCCATCACCTATCTAATTAAGAAATGCGGCACTGTATACCACATGTTTTTAGTCCAGTTATATTCAGAATTATCTGTTCTGAATTTCTATCCAGTTCTGACGGTGATGACTTTTGTCAACTCCTTTTACAGGATAATGGAGGGAAGGATTTACAGATTGAAATCTCAAAGGAAACATCAAGTGAAGAATTAACAGAATTGTTCGATTATTGGGACCAGAATATTATCGGCATTTGAGTCCAGGAGAAATATTTCTCTCTTTTATCTGCTTGAAAAGATTTTAAACATTGGTGTAACACATACACACACACCAACCGCAACTAATCAGCAAACCTGGAGAGATACAAGGACACTGGCACCATGGAGAAACTGTGGAAATGTGGACATTGTGGGAAGGGATTCAGATTCCCCTCAGAGCTGGAAATTCATCGGCGCAGTCACACTGGAAAGAGACCATTCACCTGCACTAAGTGTGCAAAGGGATTTACTAATTCATCCGACTTAATGACACACCAGCGGGTTCACACAGGGGAGAGGCCATTCATCTGTTCACAGTGTGGAAAGGGATTCTCTCGCTCCTCCAACCTCCGGATACACCAGCGAATTCACAGTGGGGAGAGGCCATTTACCTGCTCCAAGTGTGTGATGAGTTTCAGTCGGTTATCTCAGTTGCAGACACACCAGCGAGTTCACACTGGGGAGAGGCCATTCACCTGCTCTGAATGTGGAAAGGGATTCTCTCTCTCCTACAACCTACAGATACACCAGCGAGTTCACACCAGGGAGAGACCGTTCACCTGCTCTGAGTGTGGGAAAGCATTCACTACTTCATCTGACCTGCTGAGACATGAACGAGTTCACACAGGGGAGAGGCCATTCAGCTGTCCAGAGTGTGAGAAGAGATTTAATCGATTATCTCACTTGCAGACACACCAGTGAGTTCACAACAGGGAGAGGCTGTTCAGCTGAGTGAGAAAGCAATCATTGATTCATCCAACCTTCTGACACACCAGTGTCTTCATGCTGGGGAGAGGCCATTCACTGGGTCTGTGCAGGATGGCATTCACTCAGTTATCCAATCTGTTCAGATACCAGCGAGTTCACAAGTGATTACAGGGACTGGATTCTGCTGTTATTCCACATCCAGAACTGAACCATGTTCACTCTGACAGTTTTATTATTCATTCGTGGGACATGGGTGTCGCTGGCTGGTCAGCGTTTATTGCCCATCCCTAGTTTCTCTCGAGAGGGTAGTTGAGTGTCAGTCACATTGCTGTGGCTCTGGAATCACATGTCGGCCAAACCAGGTAAGGACGACAAATTTCCTTCCCTGAAGAACGCTGACAATCGACAACGGTTTCATGGTCATCAGTAGATTCTTAATTCCAGATATTTTTTAGTCAAATTCCACCATCTGCCGTGGTGGGATTCGAACCCATGTTCCCAGAACATTAGCTGAGTTTCTGGATTAATAGTCTAGCAATAATACCACTAGGCCATCGCCTCCCCAAAGTGGGACGGTCGGAGGGTTTCTTTCTGCTGGACTGACCAATCTCATGACTTTGCTTCCAGTGGGCTGATGCTCTTTGAGCTGCTCCGCCATTCAATATGATCATGGCTGTTATTAATATGTACAGAAAATTGTAATATTCTAAATAGGATATTTAGATGGTGATACATTTTCATTTCTTCCTGAGGAAGAGGTTTGTGTCTGTCTAATCATTCCTGTTTTACAAATTAACTTTGAGCTTGAGAATTAGTTTTTTTTAAATCAAAAATCTGGGTTGAGAATCTGGTAAAAACACCCGAAGGGACTTTGCAATCACAAGATGTGGCCCATGTTGATTTAAGGAGTCAAAGCTGGAAGGATAAGAACTGTAAAAGGACAGCTGGACTCTTCCTCTTTGAGTCACAGTGAGACATTTCTAATTAAATACACAGAGGGAATTCCTTCAGTTTTGACATGTTCATTCAAGAAGATTGCAAGTAATTTGATTTAGAAAAAAACAGCCACGGGATATTTGATTATTGTAGATGCTGAAAATCACATTTTCTACTGTGAAAATCAGCTGGAAGTAGCACAATTAACACAAGATTTGGGACATTTAAACTCTTATTGAGAAGAGTACAGCAGCTAATGCTGTAAAAAGGGGGCTGGGCTCAGCCTCTTTTAGCAGGAGACCTGGAGACATTGGCCGGAATTTTACTGGCCCGCCCGAGGCTCGTAAGATCGTGCCCGAGGACAATGGAGAATTCCGTTCTGTGAGCCTCGTCCGCCCAAATTTAGGGCGGGTGTGCTGGTAAAATGAGGGCCATTGGGTCTGACACTTATCGTCCTGCCTTTGTTACAGAGGTGAACTCATCAGGCAGACCTCAGGGTTACATGTTTGGTTTTGAAATTACAAGTTAATTAATTTAAACATCTATTGGACATCCCAATTGGTCTCTGTTACCATGGGGATAAGTGATTCAGGGTCGAGCCTTGATTGGAATTCTGGGTGTTTCTCACAGAAAGCAGGCAGTCTGCAGTTAGCTTGGAAACCGTCAGCTGTGGGACCAGGAGCTGTGAACCAGCTGTGGGACCTGGAGCCAAGAGGGTCATTAGGAATCAGGGGTGTTCCCAATGTTTAAATCCCTCAGGAAGAAGGCAGTGAAGCCCATGCTTGAACTGAGGAGGCCACAGGTTTGAGGTCTTAAAGAAAAGTTGTTTAGTCGAAAGCTAATGGAAGGATCCCCATAAAATCTTGGAGAATAGCTGGAAAAGTGAGGAGAATTAAAGTGAATCTTGGAGAGCATTGACATTCCTTTGGGATGGTTCCAGGAACAGAAGTGAATGAACCTTCAAGAAGAAATTAGATATAGCTCTTGGGTCAAAAAGGGTCAAGAGATATGGGAGGCAGGGAGGGATCAGGATATTGAATTCGATGATCAGCTATGGTCACGATAAATGGTGGAGCAGGTTCAAAGGGCCAAATGACCTACTCCTGCCTCTAGTTTCTATGTTTCTATGTTGTTAAATATAAGGGAACTCTTTTGTGTGTGTGTGTGCGCGCGCAGGGAGGAGGGGGGGATAAAAAGTACAAACAAAAGCTGAAAAATACTGCAAAAACTCAGTAGGTCTGACAGCATCTGTGGTGAGTGAAAATAGGATTCATGTTTTGAGTCCACGTGACTCTTCAGAGCTAAAGAGGGGTTGAAAAGTAGAACTGAGTTTACAGCATAAATCTTCACAAAATATAATTAATCATGCTGGTTTTTAATATTTCTTTTGTTTTATATGAAGTAAAGTTTGTTTTTGTTTAAAAACCTGGAATCTTCTGATGTAATTTTTTCAGTTAATCACTGGGTGTTTAAATTTCTCTTGAAACGTTAATGTTTCCAACCTGAATTGTAACAACTCACACAACAATATTTCAAAACAAATTGTAGAAGAAAAATATGATGTTCTTTATTTTGTACAAAGTATTACATTATAAGATCTAGGATCTTCTAGGATCCACAATTTCTTCGCTCGAGCAATTATTTTAGTGAAACAATTCGATAATAAATGAATAAAAATTGTGCTAATTGTCATCCCTTCGAAAGCAGGAGGGCGATCGCCCGGCACAGAGGGTAATTTGGGATTTCTCCCATAGACCAATTGACAGGGATTATACCCTCCAACCATCTGAAGTGAATTCTTTCCCTGAATCGTCCAGGCCAGTGCAGTTATCAACTTGCAGTTTGGCTGATCAGCTAAGATTTTCTGCAGCATTTCATTGATCATCGTGTGATTCCTTTCACAGAGTCCATCACTGAAAGGACTTTCAGCTGCCGTGTTCATGTTTTCACACACGTCTCCAAACTCATCATTAACAAATTCCCCTCCATTATCAGTCAGAAACCTAGCTGGTGCCCCAGGTCCAGTCCCTGTCCACTTCTCCATGACTTGTTCTAGAATCATCCTTTTGTCCTTAACATGTATTATTGGAGAAAGACTAAGTTGGGTTACCATATCGATAAAGTGTAGAATTAAAATAATTCTGTCTTTGTCTCATACCTTTAGATGCACAGCAACTTCTTCATGAGCCAAGGGAAGGATGTAATGGCTTTGTCCGATACTTTGTACTAATCTGTTCTGAGTCTCGTATCCTCTTCACCAACCAGCCCTGCATCTTGTAGCAGGATTTTTAATCTTTGTTCGATAGGACAAGCAAATTGTTTGTGCAGCTTTAAGACAATTTGTAATTTTTTTCTGATTCTCTTCACCTGATGCCATGAATCCTTCTCAAACCCTATGATTAGAAACATCAGGTTTTGTTAAGAGGATACGATAATGTCCTGATTGAGTAAACTGCAGATCACTGACTTTCCAAATAAAACAATCATACCTTGTTCCATGTCCAGTTGCATTTGTGCCTTTTTCATGGAAGATTCACTCAACATTAAACTGAGGAGGTTCACTGTCAGACACACCAGACTACACCAGGCCTGGAGTGCTGACTCCAGCTACTTTACATGGAATCAACACTCTCTTTAGTGGCTTCAATCTATTGATATCACCAACTGGAAACCTTTCATACTCCTTAACCTTGTGTCACTCTTCACCATGAGGTGAATCTGGGTAACATCTTCAATCTGATCCACACACTGTCGAGGTGCAGTCACTGTGGAATGGTATTATGAGGCAAGGTTAGACTGGAGTTTTGAAGAGTAAGAGGCAACTTGAATCAAACATATAAGATCCAGAGGGGTTTTGACAGGAGGTGGATGTGGAGGGCATGTTTCCTCTAGTAGGAGAATCTAGAATAAGGGGTTACTGTTTAAAATAAATGATCATTCATTTACGGCAGAGATGAGGAAAGTATTTTTTTCAGAGGGTTGTGAGTTTCTGGAACTCTTCCTCAAAAGTTGCTGTAAGAATCACCTTTGAATATCTTGAAGGCAGAGCTGGATATATTCTTGATTAACAAGGGGGTGAAAGGTTATGGGGTAAGTAACAGAACAGGTGACTGAGTCTGTGACTAACACACTCATCATTGGACCAAATTCCTTATGACATTCCAATTCCTTCAGAGTGATAACCATCATCATTGTATTCAGCCTCAGAATTCTCTGTGTTGTGTCTCACTGCGAGTGTTTATCACACGATGATATTTTCATTCAGACCTGAAACACCTGTTAATAGTTCCCCAGTCTTTGCTGGGGTTCAATCGCGTATTAGTGCTGTTCCAATCCTGTCTTTTGTTGCGATATCCAGATGCACTAAAGATGCTTTCACCCTCACACAAAACTTGTCAAAATCCAATCATGCTTCATAGGCAACCAATACATCATCTATCTTGTAAATCTCAAAATGAACCCTAATCAAAGATTCAAACCTTCAGCGTCCAACTGATGGGTTTCCAGCTGTCAAAGTACTTGGCTTCCGATTTTCCTTTTGTTAGGAAGTGACAATGCCAAGGCCAGATCTTGTTTCCTCCTTGGTAAAGATATAACCCATGTCCACATCTCCACTTCATTCTTCCACTGGTCATGTGATTCAGACTCCGAGAACATTGGCAGTTAATCAGACCCTGACAATACCATGTTATAATGCTGATAGGGAATCCTACAGTGGAGGAGGCTAGGGAGGAAATTGCAGGTCTCCGAGCAGAGATATTTGAATCATCGACAGCCATAGGTGAGGTGCCTGAAGATTGGAGGATAGCAAATGTTGTGCCTTTGTTTAAAAAGGGTTGCAAGGAAAAGCCTGGGAACTATAGGCCAGTGAGCCTCACATCTGTAGTGGGTAAGTTGTTCAAAGGTATTCTGAGAGATAGGATCTACACGCATTTAAAGGGCAAGGACTGATTAGGGACAGTCAGCATAGCTTTGTGAGTGGAAAATCATCTCTCACAAATTTGATTGAGTTTTTTGAAAGAGTAACCAAGAAGGTAGATGAGAGTAGTGCAGTTGATGTTGAAGGAGGAAATTTTCCAGAAAACCATATTTGCATCATCAAACATATTTACATATTGGACTAATTGGCACCACTCATAACGGGCCAACAATGCAGAGGGGCACCCCCGGATGGATATTCGATCGGGTCCCCCCCTGCACAGCTGAGAGACTCACGAATTTCAGAAACTACGGAAGATCCCTAATCTGCCTAGCAACAGCGCGTAGCTGCATTTTAAACTGGCCAAGGCAGACATAAAAATCTGATAAACTAAGAGATAAGGATAAAAGGTTAAGAATGAAATACCCCAGACACCCAACAGGACAGGATGACATTAACACTCAATCTCACAAGCAGGAAACACAGACACGGAACAATAGGATCAATTTAAATAAGAGGATACATAGAGATGGTAATGGGAAACGCATTTAGACACCGGGGCAGGACCAAGTAATCCCATTAACACGAACACACACCATACAAATGCTAATCCATGAAACTTCCTAGGGACTTTTGAAACTGACAGACCACTTTATACATTGTGTAAAAAAAGGCATAATCAAATGTTCCCGCGCGAATTTTGGATCCCTATAAAGATCCAGAGCTGATGTGATTTAATTGAGATCAACGTGGCCAAGCCACTGTTTCTGAGCTGGCTACGGGGGTCTCCCTGGGATCCCAGTAATTGTACAATAAAGACACGCTTTGAACCTTGATTTGCGACTCAACTTCTATTCTGCACTGGTAAGGGATATTTCCCTACAACAAAATGGCGTAGTCACGGCAGGATTTGATATCTGACTTCTGACTGATGGCCACAGTTTGAAAGTCGGGATCAAATTTAAACGAATCTGATACAAATCCAGAGCAGTCAAAGGCGAGTGCAGGTCTCCGTTCAAAGTGAGGTACCTTTAAGGGTTAGGGTTTGTCTGTTTTAAGTATTGTTGTCTTGTAGAACTGTATAATCTTGCCTAAGTTTTTAAATTGAAACAGAAGTCCGCACTAAAGAGGTACAGGTCAGAACGACCGCGTGGAAGAAGGTAAGTAACTTTTAACTTTAATAGGAGTAAAGGACCAGAGGTAAAGATAACAGGTTTTGGGCTATTTGATAACAGGAATTAAGACTAATATAAAGATAAGTACCGCATGCAGAACTAATTGGTGTAACTAACCCAGGATTGTAAATGAAACCGCTGTCTGTGCCAAGGCAATAGGACAAGGGAGTGCTTGACTCAAGGTGCCCTACCCTAAACTGGACGTTAAGAGGAGAAATCTCCCACGCTAAGGTTGGGTTTTGAAGCGGGCGCTAAGAGGCACAGGCACTCAGGGTGCAAGGCACGGACAGTGTAAATCGGGTAACAACACTGACTCTGAAGGGACGAACAACCTCAGAGTCGATACAGTTACTAACTATAACAGGGGCTTTGATAACAGAATACATGTGTGTAAGTGTTGAGGAAAAGGGGACCCGATCCATCCTGACCAAGAGACACGACGACGGAGGATCCATTAGGGACCCGGGCGGAGTTTGATAACCTTGTTCGTCTGTAGGGAACACCACAGCCCATAGCAGGATACCCGGTTTTGGGGTAACGGATCAACCCTGCTAGTGGGGGTGGTGGCCGAGCGGGAGGCGTTGTACTTAGAGGGGCTGGGAACAGGGGCGGACAAACCCACTAAACAACCAGCACACATCCCAATAAGACAACACAAAATAGTCCAAGCGTGAGGTGTCAGGAATAGTTGGGGGAGCCCAGGGGAAAGAGACCCACTGGAACCTCACTACGAGGCCCTACAGCAATACAGACGGTGCTGGGGCAGTATCAGTGACAGGAGATAAGGGAGAGAGTTGAGGCACTTTTACTGTAGCAGCCAGCATACGGGGGTTGCAGGACTGCTAGACAGAAAAATGGCAGACCACGTTGTTAAGGGAGAAACTGCAGTAGCTCTCATTTTGAAGTATCTGTTAGCCAGAGAAGCGATTGTTGCAAAGATGAAACGGAACGGGTGGAACGCATCACAAACTTTAGAAGATCAAAGAAAGTGGGTAGACGGAGTTAAACGGGACAAAACAAAAGTAATGGGAGTAATATTAGTGACCCAGTTAGCTGGACTAATTGAGGAAGTAAATGCCTCAATGGAGGAGAGACACAAAGAGACAGAACAAATTAAAGTATTACAGGAGAGAGTGAGGGAATTAGAACACAGAAGACACACTGCGGAGATAACGCAGAGATCAGAGGAAACGGACCCTCGGCGCCCATACGAGTCAGTGCAGAAACATACAGCCACTCCAGCATCAGAAGAAAACGTAGAAAATTATAATCTAGCGCCAGTCACGAGAGGAGGGACGTTAGCACAACCAAAGGCAACCTATAAGCCTTTTACGCCAGGGGAAAGGCAGCAGATGGATAGGAGAGATCTTAGTTTTTGTATTTCAGTGTGTTTGTGAGATCTGGTAGCTTGTCGAATGTAGGTGGTTGTTGTTGTAATTAGATTGAGAGCAGGGAGCTCTTTGTTCCTGTGGAATGTTTGCTACAGGCAGTGGGTGCAGTGTATTGCACCTTGGTTTAGCCTCAGGGGGCTGGGAGAGTGTTAAAACTGTTAAAGATTAAAGTGATAGGATTTCTTGAATTTACTTTTGCTTTGAGTTAATTACAGTTTGGAAGAAAGCAGAATAAAAGCGATTGTCTTAATCAATGTTCTGTATTCTCTTTGAATGTTTTACACTCATCCCAGTCTGAAATGATAAGTTTGAATGAAAAAGGATGTACTGTGGAATGACTTTTGGAAGCTTCCATGTGTGTGTGTGTGTGTTTAAACAAAGTGGTTGCGTGGATGCTTTGTTGTTGTTTGTTTTAACGTTAAGAAAGGATTTAAACCTTGGAAGGAAGCATGTGCTCTTTCCTTTGTCTTGAAGTAGAAATTATAAGAGTTAGTTGAGGGGTTAAGAGAAGAAAATAAGTTATTTTGTGGAAAGGTAGAAAAGCAGGAACAAAAGACTGAGGTCTATGAATTAGTTTAAAGTGTATCAAGTCAGTGAAATACAGTATTAATCGCAGAATATCGCGATTTGCGAACGTCAGATAGTTTAGTATTCTGAACTAGTTTAAAATTATGTACTGCCGTCGGAATTTCATGAGCCATCAAGGTTCAAGGTTTGCCAAATATAAAAGCACTGCAAAGCTTAAAACCTAGCCAGTTAAGAAACCAAAATGTTCCTAATCAAATAACTGGTATGTATTGTACCTGCTTTGATTTTGATTCGGCGCCTGTTACTTTTCCTAGAGTGCGGGGGTTTCGATCTGGAGCTCAGTTTAAAAATAGAAACGGCTTGAATTAAAAGGGTTTGGATATCACGGGTACGATGTGTAAAGTGGTATGATACAACTGCCGCTTGATTATTTTTATTATACAGTATAGCACTGCCATACAGACACAAGAATAACATCAAATCCTGAAAAGCCTTAACCAACTTTGTATGATATATTCATATACTATATTGGGCATTGATAAAGACATAATTATTTTGTGAAGTACTGTGGTGTAGCGCTTGCACGCAAACAAATGATCAAATTAGAGATAGTGTAAGAGTACTCATATAAAGATCGGAACTGTATGGCATGTGATTTTAATGGGGAAAGCGATGTCTTTTGATAAGACTACATACAAATGAATGGATGTATCCGACAATACATCCGAGACCTTAGCACCCAATTGAAGGGGATGCGCCGGTCCGTAATTTCTAATCAGGCACAGGTCGACGCAGAGGGGGACTCAGAAATATTACCAGAAGTCCCAAAAGCCGGGAGCCGGGTATTAACAAAAGTGCTTCCTGCAAAACCAGGATTTGCCCCAAGATGGCACGGACCTTACGAGGTCATTATTAGCGGAGATACCTGTGCCTGTATAGATATAAGGGGACAGGGGGTCTGGAAACACTGGACCCAATTAAAACTATATGAGGACAAATGAACTAAAAAAATACCGTTTTGCTCATTCAACTTCCACAGGAACCAGGACCAGATCTACTATCAAGACGTCGGAACCAACTACTTTTAATTTAATTGCCTGTTTATTTTCTGTATATACTGTAATTGTAAAATACTGTTGAAAAAAAAAAGAGCGATATGGGAACAGGGACATATCTGATAATAACCCTGACCATTGTAAATACACTCCAACATATGGGGGTTAGGGGAGCAGAACCACCAATCATGGAAGGAAACCTATTCCTGAAAACACACATCCAGATCTATGGGAATAGGACCGCTTGTTACCCCTCAGCGCGATCAGTAAACTCCCTATTCATCGCAACACCAGGGTGGCTCCCACAAGAGTTATTCACTATTGACACATCGGGGGCACCCTGCAAAGAACATATTGGGTACTTTAAGCAAGGGATACAAGGAAGGTGTGTAGAGCTCACTGAGCCGGGAATTCTAAGGGGGACGGGACCCCAACCGGAGGAGACACTTGGGAACTACCCACAATGTTTTAAGGGAGAGGGATGGGGGTGCGTGCATGCCTTTGTCCCTAAAAATGATTCGTGCGCTGAGGCACATTGTGCTCTCCAGGAGTGCCGGGTCCGGGAAGGACACTTCACTTGTGACTGCAAGCAACAAAAATGCATTGCAGTCACCGCGGGTAGGCAGCTTATGTGTGGCAAGTGCAACAGCACCCACGTAAGCTCAGCCTCAGGGACATATCCATTTGATTCTCACCAAGAGGTACAATCAAGTGGACAGTCCAGGGGGAGGGAAGGTTCCACAAGATGGGGCCATGCGGTCAAACGACACCGGGGTAATGCATGTTATCGGGTTAAAGACGGGTACGTGTTTTATTTAAAAATGTATATATGACGGCCACAGACAGGCCTCCAAGGTTCTTTTCCGTAGGGACAATCAGACCTCTCACGGTTCCATGCCCAAGCGAAGGGCATGTCCAGAAACGCATAGTGACCAGGGCCATCAGCGCAGAATTTTGCTCCGACTGGCAGGCCCCTGTCACACTAGGGTCTTCTTTAGGATATGGATTTCTGGGGACACTATCCCTGGGAGGCGCCGCAGGGGTGATCAGTGCCAGTAATAGGAACTTCTTCATATGTGGACTGACCATTTTAGGAAACAACACCCTACAAGCATTAGGCGCAATTGACCAAGAACTCGCAGAACTCAGACTATACACACAACAAACGAGATATGCGGTGGACTATCAGCTAGCCAGACAAGGGGGGGTATGCACCATCATCAAGGAAAAATGCATCACATACGTACACGACGAGACACTAAACATAACAGCAGCCATGTCCGGGATACAAAAGCAATTGGATAACTTTAAACAGGGGTTAACAGGGACTGATGGGTGGTTAGGATGGCTGTTTAACACAGTTTGGGGAGCATATATTATGAAGGGATTAATCCTAGTAGTAGCCATCCTGTTCACACTCTGCCTTGGCCTAACCTGTATTAAAGTGATATGTGCAAATATTACATCAAGAATGCTACCCACTGCCAGTATCCAGATGCAAGAACTTAACAACGACACAGAAGAAGAGGAACAACGGCAAGGACAACAGCTGTACAAATCACTGTTCCTCTGAAGGTCGTCCATGGGGGGTCAGCCATGAATGGCACCCCCTGGACGAGAGGAGGGACTGAAGGAGGAAATTTTCCAGAAAACCATATTTGCATCATCAAACATATTTACATATTGGACTAATTGGCACCACTCATAACGGGCCAACAATGCAGAGGGGCACCCCCGGATGGATATTCGATCGGGTCCCCCCCTGCACAGCTGAGAGACTCACGAATTTCAGAAACTACGGAAGATCCCTAATCTGCCTAGCAACAGCGCGTAGCTGCATTTTAAACTGGCCAAGGCAGACATAAAAATCTGATAAACTAAGAGATAAGGATAAAAGGTTAAGAATGAAATACCCCAGACACCCAACAGGACAGGATGACATTAACACTCAATCTCACAAGCAGGAAACACAGACACGGAACAATAGGATCAATTTAAATAAGAGGACACATAGAGATGGTAATGGGAAACGCATTTAGACACCGGGGCAGGACCAAGTAATCCCATTAACACGAACACACACCATACAAATGCTAATCCATGAAACTTCCTAGGGACTTTTGAAACTGACAGACCACTTTATACATTGTGTAAAAAAAGGCATAATCAAATGTTCCCGCGCGAATTTTGGATCCCTATAAAGATCCAGAGCTGATGTGATTTAATTGAGATCAACGTGGCCAAGCCACTGTTTCTGAGCTGGCTACGGGGGTCTCCCTGGGATCCCAGTAATTGTACAATAAAGACACGCTTTGAACCTTGATTTGCGACTCAACTTCTATTCTGCACTGGTAAGGGATATTTCCCTACAACAATGTTGTCTACATGGACTTTAGCAAGGCCTTTGACAAGGTACCGCATGGTAGGTTGTTGCATGAGGTTAAATCTCACGGGATCCAGGGTGAGTTAGCCAAATGGATTCAAAATTGGCTTGATGACAGAAGGTGGTTGTAGAGGGTTGTTTTTCAAACTGGAGGTCTGTGACCAGTGGTCTGCCTCAGGGATCGGTGCTGTGTTCACTGTTATTTGTCATTTATATTAATGATTTGGATGAGAATTTAGTAGGCATGGTAGTAGTAAGTTTGCAGATTACACCAAGATTGGTGGCATAGTGGACAGTAAAGAAGGTTATCTCGGATTGCAACGGGATCTTGATCAATTGTACCAGTGGGCTGACAATTGGCAGATGGAGTTTAATTTATCTAAATGCGAGGTGATGCATTTTGGTCAATTGAACCAGGGCAAGACTTACTCAGTTAATGGTAGGACATTGGGGAGAGTTACAGAACAAAGAGATCTGGGGGTTCAGGTTCATAGCTCCTTAAAAGTGGAGTCACAGGTGGTGAAGAAGGCATTCGGCATGCTTGGTTCCATTGGTCAGAACATTGAATACAGGAGTTGAGACATCTCATTGAAGTTGTACAATAAGGCGACACTTGGAATACTGTGTACAGTTCTGGTCATCCCATCATAGAAAGAATATTAAACTAGAAAGAGTGCAGAAAACATTTACTAGGATGCTACCAGGACTTGATGGTTTGAGTTATAAGGAGAGGCTGGATAGACTGGGATGTTTTTCTCTGGAGTGTAGGCGGTTTAAGGGTGACCTATTGAGGTCTAAAAAATAATGAGGCGTAGATCAGTTAGATAATCAATATCTTTTCCCAAAGGTAGGGGAGAATAAACTAGAGAGTATGGGTTTAAGGTGAGAGGGGAGAGATACAAAAGGGTCCAGAGGGGCAGTTTTTTCAGAGGGTGGTGAGTGTCTGGAACAAGCTGCCAGAGGTAGTAGTAGAGGTGGGTACAATTCTGTCCTTAAAAAGCGTTGACAGTTACATGGATAAGATGGATATAGAGGGATATGGGCCAAACAAGGGCAATTGGGACCAGCTTAGGGGTTTAAAAAAAAAGAGCGGCATGGACAAGTTGGGCCAAAGGACCTGTTTTCATGCTGTAAACCTCTGACCCTAAGGAAGAAACAGGAGTCAATCTTTTACTTGGAATAGATTTATTTACAGAGTGAAGCATTACAGGTACATACTTCCTCAATGTGACAGTGTCTCTCTTTATTTGCACTCAATCATCCAATCAATGCCCTCCATCTTTATATATTTAATCTCAAATAATTTAGTTAACACCCAGAGTCAGAGCAGATAATAGGTCTAAGCTGAGTGATTGCCATAATGTCTCAACAGGGGTTGAATTATTCTTTTACTTCCACACTTAGTGCCTCTCCAATATGAACTCTCTGGTGTCTCCACAGACTGGATGGCTCAGAGAATCCTTTCCCAAACTCAGAGCAGGCAGACGGTCTCTCCCCGGTGTGAACTCGCTGTTTCTGCAGAGCAGATAACAGTGAATCCCTTCCCACAGTCAGCACTACTGAACAGCCTCGACCCCAGTGTGACTGCATTGATGAGTTTTCAGTGCAGATGGGTAATTGAATCCCTTCCCACAATCCTCCCATTTCCACTGTTTCTCCATGGTGCCAGAGTCCTCGTGTCTCTCCAGGTTGAAGCCTCGTCCACACACAGAAAATGTCTACTGTTTCTGCCCACTCTGCACATTGTGATGTTTTTTCAGGCTGTGTAACCAGTCTACAAAGCGTCAAATAGACTTGAGAAACCCAATGGATTCCTTCTGTGGGGTAATGACTCTGGAAAGATACAGCATAGCTACATGTAATATAATTTAAGTTTATTTATTAATGCAACAAGTAGGCATACATTTACACAGCAATGAAGTTACTGTGAAAATCCCTGAGTTGCCACACTTCGACGCCTGTTCGGGTACTCAGAGGGAGAATTTAGCATAGCAAATGTACCCAACCAGCATGTCTTTCCAACTGTGGGAGGAAACCAGAGCACCCAGAGGAACCCCACGCAGACACAGGGAGAATGTGCAGACTCCGCACAGGCAGTGACCCAACCCAGAAATTGAACCTAGGTCCCTGGCGCTATGAGGCAACAGTGCTAACCACTGTGCCACCATGCCGTCCCATAATATATTAAACTCGTAAAAATAGAAATGTGCTGAATTTAAAAACCATAAGAAATGGTCCGCCAGGAAACTGAATCACTCAGTCTCCACATTTGCAGTTTCTCCCTAACGTGATTGTGAACAGAGCTGTTTCCTTCCATGTACAAAATTATCTGCTGTTCAGGTTGTGATAAATTACCTGATGTTTTGTGCAAGTTTCCTGACCCCAAAATCCTACTCTTCTCAGACCAACTTGAACATCTCTTGAAGAGTATACGGGGTGTAGGAGTAGAGTTAAGAGAGAAATCAGGAGGGCAAAAAGGGGGACACGAGATTGTTTTCACAGATAAGGGAAAGGAGAATCCAAAGAGCTTCTACAAATAGATAAAGGGCAAAAGAGTAACAAGGGAGAGAGTAGGGCCTCTTAAGGATCAACAAGGTCATCTATGTGTGGATCCACAAGAGATGGGCGAGATCCGAAATGAATATTTCTCATCAGTATTTACTGTTGAGAAAAGCATGGATGTTAGGTAACTTGGGGAAATAAATAGTGAAGTCTTGAGGACTGTACATATTACAGAGAAGGAGGTGCTGGAAGTCTTAAAGCGCATCAAGATAGATACATCCCCAGGACCTGATGAAGTGTATCCCAGGACATTGTGGGAGGCTAGGGAGGAAATTGCGGGTGCTCTAGCCGAGATATTTGAATCATCGAAAGTCACGGGTGAGGTGCCTGAAGATTGGAGAATGGCAAATGTTGTGCCTTTGTTTAAAAAGGGCTGCAGGGAAAAGCCTGGGAACTACAGGCCAATGAGCCTCACATCTGTGGTGGGTAAATTGTTGGAAGGTATTTTGAGAGACAGGATCTACAGGCATTTAGAGATGCAAGGACGGATTAGGGAGTCAGCATGGCTTTGTGAATGGAAAATCATGTCTCCCAAATTTGATTGAGTTTTTTGAAGGGATAACCAAGAAGGTAGATGAGGATAACCAAGAAGGTAGACTTCCATAGTTAATGATAGGGTGTTGGGAAAGTTATAGAACAAAGAGATCGGGGGGGTACATGTTCATAGCTCCCTGAAAGTGGAGTCACAGGTGGACAGAGTGGTGAAGAAGGCATTCGGCATGCTTGATTTCATCGGTCAGAACATTGAATACAGGAGTTGAGATGTCTTGTTGAAGTTGTACAAGACATTGGTAAGGCCACACTTGGAATAGTGTGTGCAATTCTGGGCACCCTATTGTAGAAAGGATATTAAAAACTAGAAAGAGTGCAGAAAAGATTTACTAGGATGCTACCGGGACTTGATGGATCGAGGTATAAGGAGAGGCTGGATAGACTGGGAGTTTTTTCTCTGGAGTATAGGAGGTTGAGGGGTGATCTTACAGAGGTCTATAAAATAATGAGGGGCACAGATCAGCTAGATAGTCAATATCTTTTCCCAAAGGTAGGGTAGTCTAAAACTAGAGCGCATAGGTTTAAGGTGAGAGGGGAGAGATATAAAAGTGTCCAGAGGGGCAATTTTTTCACACAGAGGGTGGTGAGTGTCTGGAACAAGCTGCCAGAGATAGTAGTAGAGGCGGGTACAATTTTGTCTTTTAAAAAGCATTTAGATAGTTACATGGGTACGATGGATATAGAGGGATATGGGCCAAATGCAGGCAATTGGGGTTAGAACATAGAAAAACTACAGCACAAACAGGCCCTTCGGCCCACAAGTTGCGCCGGTCATGTCCCTACCTACCTAGGCTTATATATAGGCTTACCTATCACCCTCAATCCTATTAAGTCCCATGTACTCATCCAGAAGTCTCTTAAAAGACCCTATTGAGTTTGCCTCCACCACCCTGACGGCAGCCGATTCCACTACCCACCACCCTCTGAGTGAAAAACTTACCCCTGACATCTCCTCTGTACCTACTCCCCAGGACCTTAAACCTGTGTCCTCTCGTAGCAGCCATTTCAGCCCTGGGAAAAAGCCTCTGAGAATCCACCCGATCTATACCTCTCAACATCTTGTAAACCTCTATCAGGTCACCTCTCATCCTTCATCTCTCCAAGGAGAAAAGACCGAGCTCCCTCAACCTATCCTCATAAGGCATGCCACCCAATCCAGGCAACATCCTTGTAAATCTCCTCTGCACCCTTTCTATGGCTTCCACATCCTTTCTGTAATGAGGCGACCAGAACTGGGCACAGTCCTCCAGGTGGGGTCTGACCAGGGTCCTATACAGCTGCATCATTACCTCCCGACTCCTTAACTCAATCCCTCGATTGATGAAGGCCAGCACACCATATGCCTTCTTAACCACCTCCTCCACCTGCGAGGCCGATTTAAGAGTCCTATGGACCCGGACCCCAAGGTCCTTCTGATCCTCTACACTGCTAAGAGTCTTACCCCTGATATTATACTCCTTCATCCTGAGGAGTACTTATTGTGAAGGGGCACATCCACCAAGGTGCTCTCTATCACCCGAGCTTTCCCCTTCCTGGATGTTACCCGCTTGTCTGCCTTCCGTGGCCCTGGTGTGACCACCTGCTGATAGCTCCTGTCTATCGCCTCCTCATTTTCCCTAACCTGACGAAGATCCTCGAGCTGCAGTTCCAGTTCTCTAACACGGTCCCTTAGGAACCGCAGCTCGACATACCATCACAGATATGGACGTCCGGGAGGCCAGGAGCCTCCAGGACCTCCCACATTGTACATTGGGAACAACAGACTGGCCTCACACGCATAGTTTCCCTTCTTATTTCAAGGGACACAGAGAAACGTACTTAAGAATTAAACTTACCCCGCCTCGCCCTTTCCGCCCAAGCCCTTAGAGCCAAAGCCCTTTCAGCTCTCACTCTACTCCCTGCTCACTCGGCTGCCCACTAACGCCGCTGCCCGCTGTATAGTGTGGCCTGCTTTTTAAACCTCCCGCACTACAAAAAAAAATTCAAACACCCTTCCCACAACACCCCGCACGCGGCCTACTTCCGGTCTCGAGTTTAAAAGTTTAGAATAAATAAATAAATACACCAAGCCCGCGAAAAAGTGATTTAAAAGTCGATCTCTTACCCCAGCACTCCTGCAACAAATCGCTCCTCCTTGCCTCTCTCAGGATAAACAATTAGCTTATGGGTTTCCAAAAAAAAAGGACGGCATGGACAAGTTGGGCCGAAGGGCCTGTTTCCATGCTGTAAACCTCTATGACTCTATAACTACATTAACACCTAAACAGAGCTGGAGTTATTTTACAATTCAGGAGAAACAGACCCAAAGGAACATGGTTCAGTCTAAATATGATCAAGAGGAAAATCACAAAATCACAACAGTTCCTTGTGAATTTGCTGGTGTCTCAGAAGAGTGGATGAGGTAACGTATCCCTTCCCACACTGGGAGCAAGTGAACGGCCTCTCCTCTTCGTGAATTCGCTGGTGTATTGCTAGGTTCGATGAGTCAATGAATCTCTTCCCACACATAGAGCAAGTAAATGGCCTCTCTCCAGTGTGAATTCGCTGGTGTACTGTTAATTTGGATGACTGATTAAATCCCTTCCCACACTGGGAGCAAGTGAATGGCCTCTCCTCTTCATGAATTCTCCGGTGTATTGCTAGGTTGGACGAGTCAGCGAATCTCTTCTCACACCGGGAGCAGGTGAATGGCTTTTCGCCAGTGTGAACTCGCTGGTGTGTCAGTAGACTGGATGACCGACTGAATCCTTTCCCACACACAGAGCAGGTGAATGGCCTCGCCCCAGTGTGAATTTGCTGGTGTCTCAGCAGAGTGGATGAGTGAGCAAATCCCTTCCCACATTGGGAACAGATGAATGGCCTCTCCCCAGTGTGACTGCGTCGATGTGTTTCCAGCAGGGATGGGTAATTGAATTCCTTTCCACAGTCCCCACATTTCCATGCCATCTCCCTGTTGTGACTGCAATTATGTTCCCAAAGGCCAGATGATTGGTTGAAGCCTTCTCCACACACAGAACACATGTACAGTTTCTCTCCACTGTGAACGGTGCTTTTTTCTTCCATGTTCAAAATCTGATGATTTTAAGATTTCAATAAATTGGGCGACTCCATCAGGTTCTGATATCATTCTCTTCTGAAACCCTGTGAAATTGATTTAAAACAGAAAAAGGGAGTGAGAGAACACCCAGAAAAACACAAAGGCAGGTTGTGAAATTGAGCTGAATGAATCTGGTAATTTGTGGGTCCTGCACGAGGAATACGTGACTATAAAAACTGCTGGATTGTCATAAAAACACAATTGCCTCAATGTCCTTCAGGGAAGAAAACCTGCACCTAGTCTGGCTCTACACAAGACACTGGGCACTGTGGGAGGAGACAGAGAGAAATAGGAGAGGCCAGGGATGGAGAAGAGGAATTTTATGCATCTACATCTCGACAAGAATTTTGACAGAATATCCCAAGTCCTCAACCTCCACCATCAAGAAGGACCAAGGTAGCAGGTAGATGTGAACACCATCAGCTCCAAGTTCCCCTCCAACTCACACACCATCCTGACTTATCTGACTTCCAGGAATAAAAGAACAGAAATTTCTTCCATATTAAATACTGGGAAGACTGAACCCATTGTCTTCCATCTCCACTACAAACTCCATCCCTCACCAGCAACTCTATCCCTCTTCCTGGCAACTGTGAGAGGCTGAACCAGGCTGTTCACAACCATGGTGAAATATTTCACTATAAGATGAGCTTTCAGCCACATATTCACATCATCATCAAAACCATCCTATTTCCACCTCAGTGACATGACCCGACTCGACCCCAGTCTCAGCTCATCTGGAACTCTCATCAATTCCATTGTGACGTGGAAACTCTTATCCATGCCTTTGTTAATTTGGATTTAACTGTCCTAATACAAGTGCAGCATGGTGGCACAGTGGTTATCACTGCTGCCTCACAGCACCAGGGATCCAGATTCGATTCCCGGCTTGGGTCATTGTCTGTGTGAAGTCTGCATGCTCTCCCGTGTCTGCGCTGCTTTCCTCCCAGTGCTCCCACAGTCTGAAAGATGTGCTGGTTATGTGCATTGGCCATGCTAAATTCTCCCTCAGTGTACCCCAACAGGCGACGAGGGGATTTTCAAGTAACTTAATTGCAGTGTTAATGCAACCCGACTTGTGACACTAATGAGTAAATTTAAAACGCAAGAACAATCCCTGCCGGCCTGCTGCATTCAGCCTCCCTGTCATCTTGAGATGTCAATAACGCCACTGCCTGTGTGCTTAGTCACACCAAGAGGTATTCACCCTTCACCCCCGTGCTTGCTAACCCACAAAACCCTCCAGAATATGTATTTATCTAATTCCGGCCTTCATGAATATTTCTAATATTAATCACTTACTGTTGGTGACTGTTCTTTCAGTTGCCTGGGCCCTAAGCTCTGGAATTTCCTCCTTAAACCATTCCTTCTAACTCACTTTCCTCCTTTAAGATGCTCCTTAAAATCTAGCTCTTTAATCAATCTTTATATCGTCTGCCCTAACATCTCCTTATGTGGCTCAGTGTCAAATGTTGTTTTGTAACATTTCCATGAAATGTATTGGAACGATGCATTGTATCAAAAGTGTGATCTAAACACAAATTAGTGTCATTGACTTGGAGATATAACACTGGGTAAATAACCTGTAACTCCATACCCGATAGCATTGTGGGAGCACTTTCACCACACAGACTGCAGCGGTTCAAGAAGGTCAAACATCATCTTCCCCACAGGCAACACATTCATTTATCTATGGAGAAAGACACAACGTTAAAATTTCACAGTATTTTGAATGAATAACAGGAAATAAAATGCTGTAGATTTGACTATCAATATAAGCTAAGTAGCAGAAGAGAAATGGACTAATGTGCAGAAAAAAACAATCCCTGACTACGAAAGAAACAGTGGGAAGATCAGTGAGTGCAGAATAGAAATTCCCCCCATTCTCTCCTCCTGCTCCAGGGTCAGTGAAGTGAGTTAAAGATGATTCTCATTAACAAACCCATTGCTGCATTTCCTTCCTGAAGCCACATTTGTCCACTGGGGCCTGGCCCCGGGAGAAAGCGCTGCAGCTGCCGTTGTGTTGGGTGTTGAGGCGGTGCCGCTAGTTCCTTATTGGGGGTGTTGAAGCCTCCACTGGGTGTGTGGAGCCTCCCCTCCCACCCACTGCCCCTAACGCTGCCTCCGCTTATCCGCCTCCTTCCCGCCTGAAGATCAGACAAACAAGCGCCTGTCCCTGGACATGAGCCGCACTGCGCATGCCCAACGTCACAATGTCCCATGAACTGATTGATGGCAATTCCGGACCAATGGAAAAAGGGGGTGGGGCTGGAGGACCGACCGGGAGCAGCTGGTCCTCCAACCAATCGGAGTGAACGAAGGGGCGGGACCGAGCTGTCACTGAGACATGCGCATTGCGGGCAATGGCGACAGAGAGAGGCTTTCTTGTCTCCACAATTGGTAAGAGGGTATTAAAGGTTCGCAGCGAGCAATGGATCTAGCGGGTGGGTGAAGAGGTTTTGCAAACGTGTTGTACAAACGCAAACCCCGAACAAGAACGTTTCAATTCCCTCTTTTTGTACCGAGCGGGGCTGCAGCTCCTCATGTTTGGCCCAGGTTAACGATCGCCATCTTTATTGAGGGCAATGTGCAGCAGACCGCATGCGCGGCTGCCATCTTTGTAGGGGGCAATATTGTCAATGAGTGGGAGGAGCTTGCTCCCCATTGTTCAGAACGGACACAACTTGTCCATCAAACATCAGCAACCCTCTGAGTCCCAACGGAAAGAAAGGGAAACAAATCCTGCTCTCCAGATCCCACTCCCTCATGGGACCTCCTGCTCCATGTATCTATAGATCTGCGGCTCAGTTCAGTCACATGAAGACCCATGGCAGAAACTCAGCACCCTGAGGAGACGCCCTCCTCGAATCGAGGGACTGCTGATGATGACAAGATGCAATGTGCAATAGGGAATTGGTGTGGACATCCTGGACCAGGGAGCAGGAGAAGAGAGTGTTGTGAATTTCTATCCTGGACTGCCAGTGATGAATTTTGTAATCTTCTTTGCAGGGTATTAGAAGTGAATTTGCAGACAGAAAACTTCCAAACATCACATCAGAATCTTGTAGAATAACTCAATTCACCAGGACCTAGATAGGATCTCCGTTTTAGAGTCAGCATTGAGTTCCAGGTCATTACCACTCACTGTTTAAAATTTCATTCTCATATCTGCTCTATCGATCTTGCTCAAAACCTTAAATCTGTGTCCTGTCATTCTGATAGGAACAGCTTTTCCTCACTTACCTTGTCTACACCTATTATAATCTTGTACTCAAATCTACCCTCAATCTCCTTCACTCCAAGGAGAAGAACCCCACTTTCTCCAGCGTAAAATTGTAACTATAATCCCTGAACCATTCTGGTAAATCTCTTCTGCACCCTCCTAAGGAGCCTCACATCCTCCATAATGTGTGGTGATCACTGGTTTGCGCAGACCCAGATGTTCTGTGTTCCTGTCTGTGACTCATCACACACCCACAATTGTGCAGTGACATCACCCCCGCTTCCTGGGGATTTCCTCACCTGGGAGATTTTTCTCTGACTCCAGTGTTTCTGATATCTTTTCAGCTGCAGTCTCCAGGAGGAGATTTTAAAACAGAAAACAGTGAAAGTGTTTCACAATTGAGTATTTTTGACCATTGCTCTACACTTTAGAGTTTTTGGTGCTGTGAGAGGTGCTGGTATCTGAGAGAGGTATCTGAGAGAGATGTGCGGGTTAGGTTGATTGGCCAGGTTTAAAAATTGCCCCTTAGAGTCCTGGGATGCGTAGGTTAGAGGGATTAGCGGGTAAAAAATATGTGGGGATAGGGCCTGGGTGGGATTGTGGTCGGTGCAGACTCGATGGGCCGAATGGCCTCCTTCTGCACTGTAGGGTTTCTATGATTCTATGATTCTATGTCTCTGGGGCTGGTCTGACTCCTTTACTGTGGATGTGAATCCATATCCATCCATGGCTCTGTTTCACCTCTGCCCTCCCTGATCACCTAGAATCCATAGAATCCTTACAGTGCAAAAGGAGAGTGCACCGACCACAATCCCACCCAGGCCCTATTCCTCGCATATTTTCGCTGTTAATCCCCCTGACACTAGGGTCAATTGAGCATGACCAATCAACCTAACCCGTACATCTTTGGACTGTGGGAGGAAACTGGAGCACCTGGAGGAAACCGACGCAGACACGGGGAGAATGTGCAAACTCCACACAGACAGTGACCAGAGGCCGGAATTGAACCCGGGTCTCTGACAGTAGTGCTAACCACTGTGCCACCATGCTGCCCACCTCTCTGCCATTGTCTGACTTCCTCTGTGTGTTGGGTGTATTTTAGCTGTGTTTAGTATTTTACTGTTAATCTGCCTACTGTGTCTGAATGAGGTTCCCATAGCTGCCCATTCTCTGACCATGTACTGCTGGCTTAACAGCTTTATCATAGAATAGAATCATAGAATCCCTACAGTGCAGAAGGAGGCCATTTGGCCCATCGAGTCTGCACCTACCACAATCCAACCCAGGCCCTATTCCCGTAACCCCACATATTTACCCTGCTAATCACTCTGACACTAAGGGTCAATTTAGCATGGCCAATCAACCTAACCCGCACATCTTTGGACTGTGGGAGGAAACCGGAGCACCCGGAGGAAACCCACGCAGACACGAGGAGAATGTGCAAACTCCGCACAGACAGTGACCCAAGCCGGGAATTGAACCCAGGTCCCTGGCGCTGTGAGGCAGCAGTGCTAACCATTGTGCCACCGTGCCACCCATTGTGCCACCGTGCCAATCTTTATCTTTATCTTTCCACAGAATCTTTCACAGTCAGGAGTTGTTTTTCCCGTGCTATTGTCCACTTCTCTTCCATTTCTGAGTGTATTTGGACCATCAAGCTCTTCACCATTTTTATTCAATTTAATTATTTCCACACATACTGAAACGTTAACTGTGTTTCTCTCTCCACAGGTACTGCCTGGCCTGCTGAGTATTTCTGACATTTTCTCTTTTTATTTTAGATTTCCAGCAGCTGTAGTATTTTGCTATTATTTTATTGCGGATGTTGCACCAATTCAGAGCCAGTTTGTAACAAAGTGGGTGTTGGTTGTAGAAGTTAGTCCCTGGTCTCCAGTGGAGGTCTTTTTTCATTGACGTCATTGTGCCTGCGCAAGATTTCAATGAAGGAAATTACTGTTCATCCAGTACTGAATGTCAGACAAGTCAGGGCAGTGTGTGAGTTGGAGGGGAACTTGGAGGTGATGGTGTTCACATCTGTCTGTTATCCTTGACCCTTTAAGTTGTTGCTGCTGAGAACTGAACATCCACACTCTCTGGAGTAGAAAATTCTAAAGATTCACAGCTCTTGAGTGAAGAAATTCCTCGGCATCTCAGTCCCATTTGGTCAGCCACTTTTTCTGAATGTGCCCCCATCCTCATTCTATATTCCCCAGCCAGGGGCAACCTTTACTGACCATCTACCCTGTCAGGCTCCTGAAGAATTTTAAATTTCAACCAGATCATCTCTCATTCCGTTAACCTCCATTCATTATCAGAATGAATATTTGGGATCAGAGCGTTGCTCCTTCATCAGGTACGTTCAGACCATATACAGTGTGTCCATCGACATCAAATCCAGGGGCAGAGCTCAGACCATACAGTGTGTCCATCGACATCAAATCCAGGTACAGAGCTCAGACCACACAGTGTGTCCATCGACATCAAATCCAGGTACAGAGCTCAGACCACACAGTGTCTCCATAGACATCAAATCCAGGGACAGAGCTCAGACCACACAGTGTCTCCATAGACATCAAATCCAGGTACAGAGCTCAGACCACACAGTGTGTCCACAGACATCAAATCCAGGTACAGAGCTCAGACCACACACAGTGTCTCCATCGACATCAAATCCAGGTACAGAGCTCAGACCACACAGTGTGTCCACAGACATCAAATCCAGGTAAAGGGCTCAGACCACACAGTGTCTCCATAGACATCAAATCCAGGTACAGAGCTCAGACCACACAGTGTGTCCACAGACATCAAATCCAGGTACAGAGCTCAGACCACACACAGTGTCTCCATCGACATCAAATCCAGGTACAGAGCTCAGACCACACAGTGTGTCCACAGACATCAAATCCAGGTAAAGGGCTCAGACCACACAGTGTCTCCATAGACATCAAATCCAGGTACAGAGCTCAGACCACACAGTGTCTCCACAGACATCAAATCCAGGTACAGAGCTCAGACCACACAGTGTGTCCATCGACATCAAATCCAGGGGCAGAGCTCAAACCACACAGTGTGTCCATCGACATCAAATCCAGGGAAATAGATCAGACCACACACAGTGTCTCCATAGACATCAAATCCAGGTACAGAGCTCAGACCACACAGTGTAACAATGGACATCAAAGCCAGGGGCAGAGCTTCGACCACACACTGGGTTTGGTTTTGCCATTTTGATTCTAAGTACTGAATCTGGGAGTGATTCAGATCCTTGTAAACCTGTTCTCTGGTGCCCCCATGCACACTCTGCCTGAAGAGAAAGCAGCGATTCCGAATCACGGTGTAGGAGTCTGTGGGTGGGGCTCATCGCGCCCAAAATCCTGCAGCTCTGATCGGCGTTTCCAACTGCGCATGCGCAGAAAAATGATAGAATGCTGCTCCCCTACCACATCGCGCCCGGGCTGGAGAATACCTCCCCCTGGCCCCCACAGACATTGCCCTTCCTCCACAGCATTACTGACCCCCTTATCTCCCCACCGCCTCCCCCCCCCCCCACCGCCACTCAGACCGATCACAACCCCCTCCCCTCCTTCCCCCTCCCCCCCTTCCCCCCAACAATCTCTGGCAGAGAGTCAGCGGACGCCCCCTTCCCCCTCACTGATGTCAGGCAGAGAGATCCACCCTCCCCCCTGCAGGTATCAGGCAGGGTAATTCCCCCTCACTCCCACCCCCGGATCCTCCCGCACAAAGCTGCCATCTCCTCGACTCCGATGGCTGTGTGACACCTCCCTCTCTCACCCCTGTCCCCAATCACTGAGGCTCTGATCCACCCCCTGCCCTCCTCCCTATCAACACACCTGCAAGTGCTTACTTGCCTTCCCCTCAATGCTAACAAACTGCATGGAACTTGCTGGAATGTTCTGCCAAACTGCTGCAGCTGATCTGCCCTAACGAGGGGCAGCTCCATTAAAAACCCAAGAATGGACAGGCAGGCAGGCAGTGCAGGAAGAAGATGAGCACACGACCGCTCCCCGATTTTCTGAGGGCGACTTGGGGAGACTGCTGGTGCAGCAGAGGCAAGGTGGGACACCCTCTTCACCCCAGGAGGATGCAGACCAAGGGGGGGCTGATGGAAATGCAGCCCGGGATGAAGTCGCCGCCTTGGTCAGTTCCAGGGCACTGGCCCCCCCGAACTGGGAAGCAGTGCTGCAAAAAAGACAATGACCCCATCCGTGCTGCAAGGGTGAGGGGTGAAACCCATTCTGCATCTTCCCCATATGTCCGCAGATCCTCCCATCCCCAGCACCCTGCATGATTCCAGCTCCTGGCCCCCAAGCACCTCCTTCCTATCCCCCCAATGAGCCCCACTGTGTTTGCCCTCTCAGGGCCACCACCTGATACTCTGCAGGAGTCACGCCACCATTTATTTCATGACTCCTTCTGTCTCCACAGAAGGAGACTGAGCACGACACACGTGAGAGAGCGAAGACAGGGGGTGGTGAGCCAGACCTCCGGGTCCTCACCCCCTTTGAGGAGTGGGCGCTGGAGCTCTCCAGAGAAGGGGAGATGTGGGCTGCCAGTGACAGCATGGTTCGGCTGCCATCAAGACATGAGCACCTGTCATTCCTTCAGTCACTTCGGGGCAACTTCTCAGGGGCACGAGGTTCGGATGCAAGGGGCAAGGTTCAAAGGAGATGTACGAGGCATGTTTATTTGCACAGAGGGTAGTGTGTGCCTGGAACTCGCTGCTGGGGGAGATTGTGGATGCAGATACGATAGTGACCTTTAAAGGGCATCTCAACAGCTATGTGAATGGGATGGGAATAGAGGCATATGGTCCCAGGAAGGGTAGGGGGTTACAAATCAGATGGGCACTTGGTCGCTACAGGCTTGGAGGGCCGAAGGGCCTGTTCCTGTGATGTAATTTTCTTGGTTCTTTGTTCTATGTTCAATGGAGACATGTGACTCCTGTGTTTGGCATCCCGGATTCCTCTCCCTCCCTTGCATTGAGCCTTGTGTCCTGTGCTGCAGAGACAGAACTGGATGCCCTGGGGGATTCTGGACTACAGGCCCCGGTTACAGCTCCCGCCCTTCCTGGTCCAGGCAGCTCGGATCAGTTCTCGGAGGGTGTGGGTGAAGGGACTCTGAGGGTGACACTGTTTTGGCGTCAGCTGTCACCTCACAACTCACCATCCCAGATACTGACACGTCGCTGGGTGCAGTTAGTGGTGAGGCTTCTGGGTCACTCTCTGGTGCGCATGACACATCTGATAATGTACATTGGGTGGAGGAGGGAACTTCCGAGGCCTCTGGCAAGTGGGGGCCTGCCCGCGGCAAGGACTCAGCTGGCCCCAGGCTACATGCTGGTTCTCTGAGATCACTTCTCCCTCAGCTGCTGGAGATGCAGCAACAGAGCCAGGGGATGCAGGAGAGGCTGACGGCCACACTGGACTAACTGCGAGGCTGTTGGGAGGAGTCCCAAAGCTTTCAGGTGGACCAGCTATTGCCTGTCTTGTGTGATTCCCAGGCCAACACTGCAGTGAAAAACCTGGGGCAGGGGATCCTCACCATGAGTGGCAGGCTCCAAGCGATTCTGAGTCCCAGCAGGCCACAGCTGAGGGACTGAACAGGCTTCTCGAGATTCTGCAGCCCATGGCTGAGAGACCCGAGAGCTTGCAGGAGACCCAGCGGGACAGCACTGAGACACAGCGGGCTATAGCAGCAATCCTTGAGAACGTGGCCCAGTCTCAGAGGGCCACGGCTGAGAGCTTGCAGAGTGTGGCCCAGTCTCAGAGGGCACTTGCTGCGACCATTGAGAGATGGCCGCCGACTCGAGTGGCCATCGCAGAGGGGTCGATCACCATGGGTAGGACGCAGGTGGTCCTCCAGGACTGGCAGTGCCAGGTGACACCGTAGCTTCTGGAGCTCACTGCAGAAGCACCACTGTCCCATGGAGTGACCCGGGGCCAACAGGAACTCCAAGGGAGGAGGAAGGGCTCGAGCCCATGGCGGGGCCTTACAGCCAGGAGACTGTGGCAACACCGTCTGACTCCCCCCTTCCTGACACCGGGGAACTCAGGGACAGCGGGATGAAGAGGATGTCACGGAAACATCCCAGACACCGAGAAGTAGGCCAGGGCCTTCAACGTCCAGGGCCCCCTGAGGAAGTCCGCCATGGCAGCTGGCCCCCTCCACCTCTGATGTACAGTCTGGGGAGTCACTGAGACATCGTGGTCGGCCACGTACGGTTAGGGAGTTGTAGTTGGACTGAGATTGCACGGGCGAAGGGCTGCACTAGTTAAAAAGAAATGTCAGCACCTTAACGTTTTCTGTTCACAAGTTTTTTATGTTACAACAGCTTATCTAAACACCTTTATTGTAAATAAAAGTTTTTTTGCCACCCAACTGTGACTAATTGTCTCGATTATGATTTCTGTCCCATTGATGATCACCCGACGGATCCTCATGTTGATGTCAGTTGGGGAGGCCCCTCAATGCCATGTCCCTGAGAAAAGGAAGACATTGGTTTCACAGACCCCACGGGCGATTCCTCCCATAGCCCACCCCACTCCCCCAAGGGCCCTGTATGGGGGTTTCAGATCCCTTACCCACTACACAGACGTGGGCCCAGGTGCCAGTGTGCATGTGGAGCTCAGGTAGGAGTCAGACTAGTTTGCACCAGAGCATCATCATAATGGTGTTTAGCGAGTCGTCATCACCCTCCTGCCTGCCAAAAACCCCACTAACACAGAGTACCCAGACCCACCACTCTGGTGTGACAATGTGCAGGATATATAGAAGGTATTTTTGGCAGGGGAGGTGGGGGAGGGGGTGAGAATGGAACCCACAATCACCATCCCCTAGCGACTGAACCACCTGGTTATCAGGGCCTCCCTTGTTGCCCTCACATGCTTCATCTGAGCTGTCAGCCCTCCACCACCTGGCTGGTGTTCCAAGGTGTGCTCTTCTTCCTCCTCCTCCGGCTGCTCATCCTTCATGTCCTCTTTCTCCTCCAAGAGTTCACCTCGCTGCAGAGCCAGATTGTGCAGGGCACAGCACACCACCACTCTGCGGGAGGAGATCAGGGGGCTGTACTGGAGGGCCCCTCCGGATTGGTCCAGGCACCGGAATCGCGTCTTGAGGAGCCCAATGCACCTTTCCACTATCGCGCGGGTGGCTCCATGGGCCTCATTATAGTGGATCTCTGCCTCAGACACAGGCCTCTGCACAGGCGTCATCAGCCATGTCTGAAGCGGGTAACCCATATCACCCAGGAGCCACCCCCGCAGCCTGGGCTCCTCCTCGAATGCCTCTGGGATGGCTGAGCTGACGATGAAGCTGTCATGAACGCTGCCTGGATGTCTGGCACAGACGTGCATGATGGTCATGTTATGGTCACACACTAGCTGAACCTTCAGGGAGTGGAACCCCTTCCGATTAACAAATCTTTGTGGATTCTGTAGGGGGGCCTTGAGGGCGACGTGCGTGCAATCGATTACCCCCTGCACGTTCGGCATCCCCGCAATGGCAGCGAACCCTGCAGCCCGGGCTTCCTGATGGGCCTGGTCCAGGTTAAATTTGATGTACTGCCCAGCCCAGGCATACAGGGCTTCAGTGACCTACCTCACACAGGTGTGCACGGAAGATTGGGAGATGCCACAGACGTTTCCGCGAGGGGTCTGGAAAGAACCAGTCGCATAGAAGTTCAGAGTGGCCGTCAATTTGACAGCCACTGAGAGTGGGTGCCCCCCACTGCCTCGAGGTGCCAGGTCCTGCAACAGGTTGCACAGGTGTCGCATGGTCTCCTTTCGGAGCCGGAGACGGCGGCGGCACGTGGAGTCTGACATCTGCTCGAAAGACACTCGTGCACGGAACCGCCGGGGTCTCCGCTCCTTCCTTCTCCTACACCCCCCCTCTGGGTGAATGGCGGACACCTCCTCACTCTGGTGGTCGTCTCCCTTTGGTCCTGCAAGTGGTAAGGCCCGGGCCTCCTGTGCCCGCAATTCATCCTCCTGCTCCTCTTCCTCAGCTTCAGCAGCAACCAAAAGAACAGCAAGATCGATTGGTTGCATTGCAAAATCCATCTTGTCACTCTGAAAGGGGAGGGGGGGGGGCGAGAGAAGAGGAACAAATATGGAAGTTATGCAACGCTGCTTGCCCCTAGCACATCCACAATCACAGCCCCCCCGCCCCCCAATTCCCCCAGCCACATGCTCCCCACAATCACAGTTCCCCCACCTCCAAATTCACCCAGCCACATGCTCCCCACAATCACAGCCCCTCAATTCCCCCAGCCACATGCCCCCCACAATCACAGCCCCTCAATTCCCCCAGCCACATGCCCCCCACAATCACAGCCCCTCAATTCCCCCAGCCACATGCTCCCCACAATCACAGCCCCCCAAATCCCCCAGCCACTCGCTCCCCACAATCACAGCCCTCAATTCCCCAGCCACTCGCTCCCCACAATCACAGCCCCTCAATTCCCCAGCCACGTGCTCCCCACAATCACAGCCCCTCAATTCCCCAGCCACTCGCTCCCCACAATCACAGCCCCTCAATTCCCCAGCCACGTGCTCCCCACAATCACAGCCCCTCAATTCCCCAGCCACATGCTCCCCACAATCACAGCCCCTCAATTCCCCAGCCACATGCTCCCCACAATCACAGCCCCTCAATTCCCCAGCCACATGCTCCCCACAATCACAGCCCCTCAATTCCCCCAGCCACTTGCTCCCCACAATCACAGCCCCTCAATTCCCCCAGCCACATGCTCCCCACAATCACAGCCCCTCAATTCCCCAGCCACTCGCTCCCCACAATCACAGCCCCTCAATTCCCCCAGCCATTCGCTCCCCACAATCACAGCCCCCCAATTCCCCAGCCACATGCTCCCCAAAATCACAGCTCCTTGCAAAGTTGAGAGGCTGCAGCAGTGCAATTTACAAGGGCTTTGTGCACATCCTTCAGCTGGAAGTGAGCTGAGTGCACTAGGACCCAGCAGCACTGCAAGACCTGAGGTCAGTGCTGAGACCCGGGTCCGTGCTGTAAGACAAATATCGAAGACCCTGCAGAGCAACAGCCCCCACACCCCCCCCCCCCCCCCCAACCACACACACACTCGCAGAGCCGCCACCGACCCGAGACAGAAAATGGCCACAATAACAGGACACCCATGAGTAGCAGAGAGCTGTCGGACGCCATGTACTTACCTCCTCGCTAACCCTCACTGATGAAGTGCCCGAATCAGACTTACATTGAGCATGTCTGGTTTGTGCTGATTCGGGATTGGTGAACGCGGTGGTAAAGGGGCAAGTGCTGGTAAAGTTGGGCGGGCAGCCCATTAATTCTATTTAAATGCATGCAAATACATTGAAATCGCCATTGCGCCAGTTTCGGGCATTGGTAAAGGAGGAATCGGCATGGACGCGGATTGTGCTATTCGCCTCACACCCGACTCTACCACGTTTTAGTGCCTGAAAATGGGCGCAATGAAATGGGAAAATCACCCCCTCAGTCTTTTTCCCAGGGTTGGGGAATCGAGAACTGGAGGGCATAAGTTTAAGTTAAGAAGGGAAAGAATTAATGGGAACCTGAGGAGCAACTTTTTTTTTCTTTACACAGAGGGTGGCACGTATGTGGAATGATCTGCCACAGGAAGTGGTTGAGGCAGCGACATTGACAGCATTTAAAAGACATTTGGACAGATACATGGATTGAAAAGGTTTAGAGGGATATGGGCCAAATGCAGGTAAATGGGATTAGCTTGGATGGGCATTTTGGTCAGTGTGGACCAGTTTGGGCCAATGGGCCTGTCTCCGTGCTGTAGATTCTGTGATTGGATAACCGACTGAATCCCTTCCCACACACTCCCCAGTGTGAACTCGCTGGTGAATCACACCAGTCCCAGAGCCATGAAACCTCTCACAGGTAACAGAGCACAGCACTAAAAACTCTGAACGGCGGCACGGTAGCACAGTGGTGAGCACTGCTGCCTCACAGCACCAGGGACCCGGGTTCAATTCCAATCTCGGGTCACTGTCTGTGTGGAGCTTGCGCGTTCTCCCCATGTCTGCATGGGTTTCCTCCGGGTGCTCCGGTTTCCTCCCACAGTCTGAAAGACGTACTGGTTCGGTGCATTGATGCGAACAGGCACCGGACTGTGGCGACTCGGGGAATTTCACAGTAACTTCATTGCAGTGTTAATGTAAGCCTTACTTGTGACTAATAAATGAACTTTGAACTTTACTGAATTGTAGAAGAATGTTCAATAATACTCACCTCTGGAACAATTTCACTGTTTTCAATTTTAAAACCCCCTACTGGAGCCTGCAGCTGGAAAGATATCAGAAGTACTGGAATCAGAGAATAATTGCAGTCATCAAATCTTCTAACTCCCTGTAAAAGGAGATTACAAGAGTCATTTGTCAACTGTGGTTAGAAATTATGAGATAAACATTTTTCTTCGTTTGAGATTGCTGTGTAAATCCTCCCCTTGCAACTCCCTGTTAAAAGAGTTACCAAAATCCATCAGTCAGTCCATGGCCTCAGCAGTACAAGGTACTGGTGAGGCCGCAACTAGAGTACTGTGTGCAATTTTGGTCCCCTTGTTTGCGGAAGGATATATTGGCCTTGGAGGGAGTACAGAGAAGGTTCACCAGGTTGATACTGGAGATGAGGGGGTTAGCTTATGAGGAGAGATTGAGTAGAGTCGTTGGAGTTTAGAAGGTTGAGGGGAGATCTTATAGAGACATATAAGATAATGAAGGGGCTAGACAGGGTAGAGGCAGAGAGATTCTTTCCACTTAGAAAGGAAACAAGAACTAGAGGACACAGCCTCAAAATAAGGGGGAGTCAGTTTAGAACAGAGTTGAGGAGGAACTTCTTCTCTCAGAGGGTATTGAATCTCTGGAATTCTCTGCCAATAGAAGCAGTGGAGGCTACCTCATTAAATATGTTTAAGTCACAGGTAAATAGATTTCCGATCAATAAGGGAATTAAGGGTTATGGGGAGCGGGCGGGTAAGTGGAACTAAACCACTATCAGATCAGCCATGATCTTGTTGAATGGCGGGGCAGGCTCGAGGGGCTAGATGGCCTACTCCTACTCCTATTTCTTATGTTCTTATGGGTAGAAATTTGTAACATTCTCTCCTCCTGTTTCCTGGTGTAGGATTATTTAAGATTACTTACAGTCTGAGGATTTGGGGTAGACCATTTAGGATGGAGGTGAGGAGACATTTCTTCACCCAAAGAGTGGTGAGCCTGTGGAATTCATTACCACAGGAAGTAGTTGATGCCAAAACATTGAATGTATTCAAGAGGTGGCTGGATATAGCATTTGGGGCGAATGGGATCAAAGGTTATGGGGAGAAAGCAGGATTAGGCTATTGAGTTGGATGATCAGCCATGATCGTGATGAATGGCGGATGAGGCTCAAAGGGCCAAATGGCCTCCTCTTGCTCCTATCTTCTATGTTTCTAAGTATGATCAATATGTTTACATTGGGAGCAGATCAGACAAGTTCCACTTGGCTGATTCCAAGCACAAATGTGTTTGTTTTATGAAGAAAGTTTGGGCCGGGTGCATCTGTACTCATTAAATTTTAGATAAATGAGAGATGAACTTACTGAAGCGTGTAAGATTGTGTGTGGGTGCTTGACAAGGTAAGTCCCAAAAGAACGTTTCTCCTCAACGGGGAATCTAGAACTGCAGGTTAATTTAAAAATAAGGTTCGAAGACAGAGATGAGGAGAAATTGCTTCTCTGAGGCCCAATAGAGTCATAGAGGTTTACAGCACGGAAACAGGCCCTTCGGCCCAACTTGTCCATACCGCCCTGTTTTTTTAAACCTCTAAACGAATCCCAATTGCCCTCATTTGGCCCATGTCCCTCGATATCCATCTCATCCATGTAACTATCTAAATGCTTTTCAAAAGACCCAAAATTGTACCCACCTCTACTACTACCTCTGGCAGCTTGTTCCAGACACTCACCACCCTCTGTGTGAAATAATTGGTCCTCTGGACATTTTTGTATCTCTCCCCTCTCACCTTAAACCTATGCCCTCTAGTTTTAGACTCCCCTACTTTTGGGAAAAGATATTGACTATCTAGCTGATCTGTGCCTCCCATTATTTTTAGACCTCTATCAGATCAGTCCAAAGATGTGCGAGTTAGTTTGATTGGCCATGCTAAAATTGATGCGTAGGTTAGAGGGATTAGCGGGTAAATATGTAGGAATATGGGGGTAGGGCCTGGGTGGGATTGTGGTCGGTGCAGACTCGATGGGCCCAATGACCTCTTTCTGCACTGTAGGGTTTCTATGATTCTATGATAGATCACCCCTCAGCTTCCGACACTCCAGAGAAAAAAATCCCAGTCAATCCAGCCTCTCCTTATGACCCAAACCATCAAGTTCCAGGAGCATCCTAGTAAATATTTTCTGCACTCTTTCTAGTTTAATAATATCCTTTCTATAATAGGGTGACCAGAACTGTACACAGTATTCCAAGTGTGGCCTTTCCAATGTCTTGTACAACTTCAACAAGACGTCCCAACTCCTGTATTCAATGTTCTGACCGATGAAACCAAGCATGCCGAATGCCTTCTTCACCACTCTGTCCACCTGTGACTCCACTTTCAAGGAGCTATGAACATGTCCCCCTCGATCTCTTTGTTCTGTAACTCTCCCCAACGCCCCACCATTAACTGAGTAAGTCCCTGCCCTGGTTCAATCTACCAAAATGCATCACCTCAAATTTGTCCAAATTAAACTCCATCTGCCATTGGTCAGCCCACTGGCCCAATTGATGAAGATCCCTGTGGAACAACAGCCTGTGGAATTCTCTCCCCCAGTGAGCAGTCAAGGCTGCTTCATTCAGTATATTCAAAAATGCGTTCTCCACCATTTCAACTGCAAGGCAGTCATGGGTTAGGGAAGTCGGCGCTGGAGGAAAAGACAATGATCAGATGAGACATGAGTTTAATGAATGGTAGAGCTGCCTCGGTGGGTCGAACCGCCTCCTCCTGCTCCTAATTCTGATTATCTTTTTCTTCTGTTATTCGGATGGCCGCACACTCGCCCTGCAGCACCTTCCCCCCTCTGAAGGGAGCATCCATTAACCCGTCAGTCATCTCCTGGTCACCGGGACCCCGGAGCTCCACCCACTGCGGATGCTGGAATCTGAAACAAAATCAGAAAATGCTGGAAAATTTCAGCAGGTCTGACAGCATCTGTGGGGAGAGAATAGAGCAAATGTTTCCAGTCTGGATGACCCTTCGTCAGAGCTAAGGGAAAAGAAAATCAGAAAAGATTTATACGAGGAGCATGGGGGAGGGGAGCTATAAAAGGACAAAAAGAATGTATAAGAGGATAAAGATGGCTGAGAGAGATGCTAAGAATGCCCATTAAGGGATCAGAATGTGTGAATGACAGAACAGAGGTACAGATGGTCCTGCCCTGAAAGGGGGATGGGCGGGGCAGGGGTGGGGGCGGTGGGGGCGGGGGGGGCAAGAAGGCGAGCAGGAATGGAGAAGTGGAAAATGGAAGAGAGAAAGAACATAGAACATAGAACAGTACAGCACAGAACAGGCCCTTCGGCCCATGATGTTGTGCCGACCTTCATCTGAAACCAAGATCAAGCTATCCCACTCCCTACCATCCTGGTGTGCTCCATGTGCCTATCCAATAACCGCTTAAATGTTCCTAAAGTGTCTGACTCCACTATCACTGCAGGCAGTCCATTCCACACCCCAACCACTCTCTGCGTGAAGAACCTACCTCTGATATCCTTCCTATATCTCCCACCATGAACCCTATAGTTATGCCCCCTCGTAATAGCTCCATCCACCCGAGGAAATAGTCTTTGAACGTTCACTCGATCTATCCCCTTCATCATTTTATAAACCTCTATTAAGTCTCCCCTCAATCTCCTCCGCTCCAGAGAGAACAGCCCCAGCTCCCTCAACCTTTCCTCATAAGACCGACACTCCAAACCAGGCAGCATCCTGGTAAAATCTCCTTTGCACTCTTTCCAGCGCTTCCACATCCTTCTTATAGTGAGGTGACCAGAACTGCACGCAATATTCCAAATGCGGTCTCACCAAGGTCCTGTACAGTTGCAGCATAACCCCACGGCTCTTAAACTCCAACCCCCTGTTAATAAAAGCTAACACACTATATGCCTTCTTCACAGCTCTATCCACTTGAGTGGCAACCTTTAGAGATCTGTGGATATGGACCCCAAGATCTCTCTGTTCCTCCACAGTCTTCAGAACCCTACCTTTGACCCTGTAATCCACATTTAAATTAGTCCTACCAAAATGAATCACCTCACATTTATCAGGGTTAAACTCCATTTGCCATTTTTCAGCCCAGCTTTGCATCCTATCTATGTCTCTTTGCAGCCTACAACACCCCTCCACCTCATCCACTACTCCACCAATCTTGGTGTCATCAGCAAATTTACTGATCCACCCTTCAGCCCCCTCCTCTAAGTCATTAATAAAAATCACAAAGAGCAGAGGACCAAGCACCGATCCCTGCGGCACTCCGTTAGCAACCTGCCTCCAGTCCGAAAATTTTCCATCCACCACCACCCTCTGTCTTCGATCAGACAGCCAGTTACCTATCCAATCGGCCAACTTTCCCTCTATCCCACACCTCCTTACTTTCATCATAAGCCGACCATGGGGGACCTTATCAAACGCCTTACTAAAATCCATGTATATGACATCAACCGCCCTACCTTCATCAACACACCTAGTTACCTCCTCAAAAAATTCTATCAAATTTGTGAGGCACGATTTGCCCTTCACAAATCCGTGCTGACTATCCCGGATTAATCCGCATCTTTCTAAATGGTCGTAAATCCCATCCCTAAGGACCTTTTCCATCAATTTACCAACCACCGAAGTCAGACTAACCGGTCTATAATTACCAGGGTCATTTCTATTCCCTTTCTTAAACAGAGGAACAACATTTGCCACTCTCCAGTCCTCTGGCACCATCCCCGTGGACAGCGAGGACCCAAAGATCAAAGCCAAAGGCTCTGCAATCTCATCCCTCGCCTCCCAAAGAATCCTAGGATACATTTCATCAGGCCCAGGGGACTTATCGACCTTCAGTTTATTCAAAACTGCCAATACATCCTCCCTCCGAACATCTATTTCCTCCAGCCTATTAGCCTGTAACACCTTCTCTTCCTGAAAAACATGGCCCCTCTCCTTGGTGAACACTGAAGAAAAGTATTCATTCATCACCTCGCCTATCTCTACTGATTCCATACACAAGTTCCCACCACTGTCCTTGACCGGCCCTAACCTCACCCTGGTCATTCTTTTATTCCTCACATAAGAGTAAAGAAGGATGATAAAAATGGATAAATGAGATGAAAAGAAGAAACAAAATAAAATAAATGGAAATGGGGTGTATGTGGAGGGGAGTGTTAATGCTCTGAATTTAATGTTCAGTCCAGAAGGCTGTAAAGTGCCCAATCGGAAGATGAGGTGCTGTTCCACCACTTTGCGTTGGCGTTCACTAAAACATTGCAAAAGGCTAAGGATGGACACGTGGACAAGAGAGCAGGGTGGTGTTGAAGTGGCAAATGACAGGAAGGTCTGGGTCCTGCTTGTGAACAGACCAAAGGTGTTCAGCAAAGTGGTCACCCAGCCTACTTTGGTCTCTCCGATGTAGAGTAGACCACATTGACAGCAGCGAATGCAATAGACCAGACTGAAGGAGGTACATGTGAAGCGCTGCTTCACCTGAAAGGGGTGTTTAGAACCTGGGATGGTGAGCAGGGAGGAGGTAAAGGGGCAGGACCTAGGCTTCCTGTCATTTGCCACTTCAAAACACCACCCTGCCTTCCTGTCCACATGTCCATCCTTGGCCTTTTGCAATGTTCAAGTGAAGAGAGTCGTACAATGTTGGTCTGAGGAATCAGATGATCTCCTACGGGGCTGCTTAGAGTCAGTGGACTGGTCAGTGTTTAAAAACTCTGCGACCAGCCTGAACGAGTACGCCACTACGGTAACTGACTTCATTAGTAAGTGTGTAGAAGACTGTGTGCCAAAGAAGGAAATCTGTGTGTTCCCCAACCGGAAAACATGGATGAACAGGGATATCCACTGCTTGCTGAAGTCCAGGTCTGAGGCGTCCAGGTCAGGCGACACTGACCTATACAAGAAAGCCAGATGCGATCTAAGGAGATCCATCAAAGATGCCAAAAGACAATATTGGACCAAGCTAGAGTCGCAGGCTAGCCACACCGACCCCCGTCGACTATGGCAAGGTCTGCAAGGCGTAACAGGCTACAAGATAAAGGCATGTAAAACCGCTGGCTCCAACGCACCCCTCTCTGATGAGCTCAATGCATTCTACACCCATTTTGAGCAAGAGGTCAGCGAGAGCATGCCCTCCACCCTGGATGAACCTGGATCTGGGGTCACTTTTGCAGATGTCAGAGCAGCTTTGTTGAAGGTCAACCCATGGAAAGCAACTGGCCCGGATGGGGTACCTGGACATGCACTCAGATCCTGCGCGGATCAGCTGGCGGAGGTATTCACAGATATCTTCAACCTCTCTTTACAACAATCTGAGGTCCCTATCTGCTTCAAGAAGACGGCCATCATCCCGATAACTAAGAAAAACCAAGCAGCGTGCCTTAATGACTATCGGCCGGTGGCTCTGACATCGATCATTATGAAGTGCTTTGAAAGGTAAGTCAAAGTACGAATCAATTCCAGCCTCCCGGACTGCCTGGATCCACTACAGTTTGCCTACTGCCGCAACAGGTCCACAGCAGGCGCCATTTCCCTGGCCCTGCACTCAACCCTGGAACACCTAGATTACAAGGACACCAATGTCAGACTCCTGTTTATTGACTACAGCTCAGCCTTCAACACTATTATTCCCACGAAACTCATCTCCAAACTCCGTGGCCTGGGTCTCGGCACCTCCCTCTGTGACTGGATCCTGAACTTCCTAACTCACAGACCACAATCAGTAAGGATAGGCAACAACACCTCCTCCACGATCATCCTCAACACCGGTGCCCCACAAGGCCTTTTTCTCAACCCTCTACTATACTCCTTTTACACCTATGACTGTGCAACCAAATTCCCCTCCAATTCGATTTTCAAGTTTGCTGATGACGCCACCGTAGTGGGTCAGATCTCAAACAATGACAAGGCAGAGTACAGGAATGAGATAGAGAATCTGGTGAACTGGTGCGGCAACTTTAGCTCTGATGAAGGCTCATCCAGACTGGAAACATTGGCTCGATTCTCTCCCCACAGAAGCTGCCAGACCTGCTGAGATTTTCCAGCATTGTCTGGTCTAGCTCCGCCCACTGGCCGCGCATGCGCCCTGCTCCCGGCGGAACAAAGATGGCGGCCGCGGCACTGGGCCTGATCCCGGATAAAATCCCCGCAGTTGCAAACCCGGGACCCGCAGGCTCTTGTTCGGGCCTTGCGGCCTCCAGCGGGTGTTTATGAAGCCTCCGCTCCCACCCCACACCGACTCCGGGCTCCATTCCTCCCTCTGCCCGATCGACTCACCCGCTGAAAAAATCATCTCCCGTACTCGCGGGGCTCTAAGCAAAGTGACACTGCGCATGTTCCAGATACAGCTCCGCGCCTGCGCACTGGGTCCTGTAGCGTGTATAGGACACTTTCACGCCCGCAGCGAATGCTGGGTAATAACGGCATCATTGAAACTTCAGTTAATACAAAGTAAAATTGTTAACATTTGAGATAAATTAACAAAATATTGTGAATTGGTGATCTGCTGTACTCTATTTCGGAAAGTTCTGCTGTGGATCCCACACAGAGATATCAAAGCTTTTACAGCTCTCACTCCTCCTTTGATGGTGCTGATTCTGGCTGGGTTCAATGGAACAGTCACTGGTTCCTCTCTCTGTCCCTGATATTGAATATTCACTCTTTTATAGAATAATACAGCAGAAGTAGAAACCATTTGGCCCATTATGCCTGTGCTGGCTCTCTGGCAGATCTAAGTTTAGTTTATTTATTCATTAATCATAAGTATGGCTTACATTAACACTGCAATGCAGTTACTGTGAAAATGCCCTAGTCGCCACGCTCTGGCCTGTTCTCGTCAAAGCACCTAAACAGCACGTTTTTCAGACTGTGGGAGGAAACTGGAGTACCCGGAGGAAACCCACACAGACACGGGGAGAATGTGCAGACTCCACACAGGCAGTAACCCAAGCTGGGAATCAAACGCGGGTCCCTGGTGGTGTGAGGCAGCAGTGCTAACCACTGTGCCACCATGCCACCTCATCTATCTATCCAACTAATTCCACAGCCCTGCTGGCAGAGTCAGAACAATGTATATCTGCTGTAGTAATCTGAGACCTTAACATTATCAGTAGCTGAAGGTGAATCAGAACGTCGATCCATACCTGAAGCCGTGCCTCATCTGTGTCCAAACTAATCAGATCCTGCAAAATGTATTGTCCCAATTAACACATCCCATATTATTGATCTTACAGCAGTTTGATTATACAGGGCCACTCTCCACAATAAAATGAGACTGGTATATCCTCCTAATTACAGGGATGGTTACCTGGTGGATTGAAGCTTTCCCTGTTTGTGAAAATGATGCAGATGTTAAAGTCCTGTGGGAACATGTCTTTACCAGATGAGGCTTCCTGAAATGGATAAAGAGTGAAAACTGCTCTAATTTCACAGCAGAAATAATGTAACAGCTCTCCAGTCTTTGGAAAAGAAAAAAATCCAGAAACATAATTTTGAAAAAAAGTTGATTAATTTCATATTTATCCATAAGTAAAGCCCAGTTGAGTTAGGATTGTCATTGCTGTCAAAAACAAAAACAAACTCTCAGAATGAACATTGTTCAGTCCAACTGGATGGCATGGTGGCATAATGGTGAGCACTGCTGTATCACAGTGCCAAGGACCCAGATTCGATTCCCAGCTTGGGCCACTGTCTTTGTGGAGTCTGCATGTTCTCCCCGTGTCTGTGTGGGTTTCCTCCCATATTCAGAAAGATTTGGTTTGATTTATTATTGTCATATGTATGCACATGCAGTGAAAAGTATTGTTTCTTGCATGCTATACAGACAAAACATATCGTTCATAGAGGAGGAAACAAGAGAGTGCAGAATGTAGAGTTACAGTCATAGCTTGGGTGTAGAGAATGCAAGGTAGGTCCCTTCAAAAGTCTGACAGCAGCAGGGAAGAAGCTGTTTTTGAGTTGGTTGGCACATGACCTCAGACTTTTGTATCTTTTTCCTGAAGGAAGAAGGTGGAAAAGAGATTGTCCGGGGTACGTGGGGTCCTTAATTATGCTGGCTGCTTTGCTGAGGCAGCTGGAAGTGTAGACAGAGTCAATGGATGGGAGGCTGGTTTGTGTGATGGATTGGGCTACATTCGCAACCTTTTGTAGTTCCTTGCGGTCTTCGGCAGAGCAGGAGTCATACCAAGCTGTGCTACAACCAGAGAGAATACTCTCTATGGTGCATCTGTAAAAGTTGGTGAGAGTCGTAGCTGACATGCCAAATTTCCTTAGATGTGCTGGTTAGGTGCATTGGCCATGCCAAGTTCTCTCAAATTCAGTGTACTCAAACAGACACCGGAGTGTGGCAACTAGGGGATTTTCACATGTAACTTCATTGCAGTCTTAATGTAACCCTGCTTGTGACACTAATAAATAAACTTAAAAAAACAGCAGTAATGACAGTAGAAGCCAATCTTCGTAGTCACTTGTGATCTCACTGGTGCCTAACAAGGTTGAATGACTGAATGAAGCTCTTCCCACACTCAAAACAACCACTCCCCTGTGTGAGCTCACTGGTGTCTCAATAGGTTGGAAGGGCAAATCCTTTCCCACAAATGGAGCAGGTGAATGACATCACCCTTTTGTGAATGAGTTGATGTTTCAGCATTTCATGTATGCTTTTAAAATTTTTACACATTTGGAACATTTAAAAGGACTATTTTCAGTGTTAAGAAATTAAATTTCAGTGAGACAGAATGACAGAGCGAATCCCTTCTCACACAGGGTTAGGGAATGTAATGCACTGCCTGAATGTGCAGGCAGATTCAATTGAAGCATTCAAAGGGGAAATTAGACATTATCAGAATAGGAAGAATGTACAAGGATACAGGGAGAAGGCGGCAGAATGGAACTAGTTGAGTTACGCATTCTTAGAGTTGGTGCAGACACAATGGGCCAAATGACATCAAAACTCTTCAGTGATTCCGAAATCTTTAAAAGCCTAAAATGCTGCAATAAAACTCAGCAGGTTTGGCAGCATCTGTGCAGAGAGAGAAACAGAGTTAACATTTCAGGTCTGTGACCTCATCAGAACTGGGAAAAGTTAGGAATGTAACAGGTTTGGAGAAAGGGGCGGGTGGGACAGGGACTAAAGGAAGGTCTGTGTGAGGGTGGAAGACAGGAGAGATTGAATGAGAGAAAAGTGAATGCCCCAGAGCCAAAGGGAATGGAGATGGAGCGAGAAAAGAAACAAAGAAACAAAAGCTGTGGCTGGAGCAGGGGGGCTGCCGACTGAAAAAAGGAAAAGTGAAACAATCAAAGAAAAAGAAACAGAACGGGCTGAGAGTTCACTCACTGAAACTGTTGGACTGAATGTTGAGTCCAGGAAGCTGTAAAGTGTGGAGGGGATGGGTGAGTGGGAGGATCTTCTGGACCTGATCTGGACCCTGGTTAGAACAGTAATTCGTAGATCCAGGATGGGTGGGGCTGAAGGGAAAGGCGTGGGGTCTCTCTGGCTGCCGGATGATCTTCTGTGGTCTTTTCTGTGCCCAGGTGGCCCTGGAGAAGGAGATTCTGTTGGGACTTTGTTCCTGATTTTGGTCTTTTAGTTTGACTGAACCACAAGTTTGGGGAAACGAGAGGAAAGAATGTTCCAGAGAAACTAGAACTGTCTGTTCTGAATTTCTATCCTGCACTGATAGTGGCACTGTCAACTCCTTTTACAGGGGATTAGAAGAGAAGAGTTTACTGAAAGAACATTAAAGCCAAACATCACATCAAAATCTGACAGAGTCACTCGATCCATCCGGACCTGAATATCACAGATTCATGGTGCAGAACGATGCTATTTGGCCCATCGTGTCTGCACCAACTGTCCAAATGAGCACTGTGGTTTAATGCCATTTTCCTGCCTTTTCCCCATACCCCTTATTGGGGAACTTCACTAGCTATCCAGCTATCAAATTCTTCACTGCTCCGAGAGGTCAGATGAAGATTTTCAGAGTTTAAAAACAGGCCTTTATTCAAGCTGTAGCAGAGGAAACTTGTTCTACACACATGGCTTACAGACTCCCAGAACAAAGGAATACAATTGCAATGAGTAATTAACAAACAGCAGGAGAAAATGTACACTTATTTGAAGGTACTCAATGTCCAATCCCAAATAATAGTTAAGATTACTTCATGTGTTTCCCACAGTAGTCTTTAACTAATTACAGCAGCACTATGCTCCCCTAATTACAATATTCAATCATCAACAAGGCACATACACAGAGCTACATTATCAATAAACAGATGTCTATGGTTCTTGACTGTCTAGCGCCCTGAGTTGTGACTTATGACTTCTATCAAAACACACTGCAGTCCTACGCTGTTACCTGAAAGCAGTGACGTTGTAGTTATAGCCTACTTGTGGTGTATCAAAACTCCCTTGTCGATTGCTTTTGTACCCATTCCAGGTATTAGTCGAAAGATCTTCTCTGAACTTCTTCTTACACATTTACATCCTTTCATAAACAAGAAGATCAATAATACTCCAGATGTTGTCACCAGTGATCTGTATAAGTGAAGAATACCGTATCAAATGCCTTCTGGAAATCTAAGTACATTCACCTTTAGTTCCCCTTTATCCACAGCACATGTGACTTCAAAGAACTTAATAAATGGGTTGAATATGATTTCCCTTTCTCAAAACGATGTTGACTCTCCCTTATTGCCTGAATCACTGCCCTGCTATAACATCTTTAATAATAGCTTCTTACATTTTCCTATGAAATTTTAACTAGCATGTTGTTTCCAGCTTTTTTCTTCTTTTTTGAATAATGGAGTTACATTTGCTACTTTCTAATTTAAAGGAAATTTCCCCAAATTCAGGAAATTTGGGACAATTAAAAACAAAGCATCAACTATCTCACTGGCCATTTCTATCCCGCTTTAGCTGAATAACAGACATTTGGACTTGAAACGTTAACTCAGACCTGCTGAGTCTTTCCAGCACGTTCTGTTTTTATTTCAGATTTTCAGCATCCTCGGTACTTTATTTTTATCGCATGGACCACTTTTAAAACCCCCAGATGAAGTCCATCTGGACCCAGGGATTTGTGTGGACACCCGATCGGCACAGAGAACAGCCCAGAACTCGCGATCTCAAGCAATCCAACAGCCTCAGCCTCCCAGCAGCGGGATTACAGGTGCGCGCCACAGCACCCGGCAAACGCAATCCTTGATTCAGCCGCCTTCAGTTCAAACAGCAGGAGGGCTCCACTGCAGACATCACTGCAAATATAATCGGCTGCTTCACTGACTCAACTGGTAATAATTTGAGGACGCTTCAACTTTGAATGCTCAAGTTAGTCGAATTGACAACGTAAATTCATTTGTGCGAATTATTCTTTGTATCATGGAACCTGTGTGAATATGTTGACTCAGTCCAGTCCTCAGCCCAGGTATCAGTGCCGTTGAAAATAAGGAGCCGTTTTCTCTGTTGGAATGGCACGCAGCAGCTCGGCTGTCTGCCCCTGAAATTCGCACGTTTACTGCGCGCATCACAGCAGAGTGGAACAGAGACCTTTCCTTTTCCAGATCTCTGAATGTGACGCACTTTTTGCCAAGTGAAATCTATTAAGCGCAATGCTTGGTTACTGCGCGTTCCCTCCGGGGCAGTCACCACCCCGGGGCTTATCTTTGAGAATAGACTCGGTCGAGGGGACATCGAACAATGGGGTGTCTGTGAATTGCCAAAGTGGCTTGGCGATCATCGCTGAAACTGGAAATTACAATGAACTGTCTTTCTCTCTCTCTTTCTTTCTCTCCCACTCTCTCATTTACAGCATTAGATTAAGTCAAAAGCGTCGAGACTTTCGATGTTGACAGTGGAGAAATTGTCAGAAGGGAATGAATAAACGAGAAGGAGTTATGAGAGCCGAGAGACAGGTTGAATGTTTGGTGGATGTGCTGGGAAGTGTGTGCGCGATATGAGTAGTGTGGAGGAGGTGAATAGGTTCGCGCCCTCTTGTGGCCGTGGCTGACATGATTGTGCAAGTTGAAGATTTTTAAAGTGCAGTTCCTGCCGTGAGCCCCAGGGGGCGGTAAATGTGAGGTGGATATTGAGGAGGCAAAGAATGGGGAGAGTGAGGAAAGTGGGAATTGCAGAATGGTGCGTGTGAGCGTGCAGGGCAGGTGGGGAGTTGGTTGGTCAAAAGTGTGTGTACTTGGTTTTGGTTTACTTGCGTAGTTTGCTGTGGTGATGGCATTGGATGTGAGAGTGAATGAAAGGGGCAGCAGAGGGAGTGAGTGTGGAGGCAGGAGAGAGGCATCGGGTTTCTCTGCATTGATGGAACGGCAAAATAGTTTGTTTGCTGCGATTGAAGGTGTGGAGAAAAGGATGCGTCTCGCTGTATTGGTCAGGCGGCACTGCTGTTACTATTCACAGGTGCTATCCCACTGTCGAAGAGCACAGGGGATTTGACCTGCTCCGTTCCCGACCTGGGCCGGTTCACCCCTCCTTAGCACATCTGGTGCTCCCAGAGTCCTCTTGGAACACCATGCGGATACTGATCTTAGTGTGGACACCCGATCGGCACAGAGAACAACAGCCCAGAACTCCCGACCTCAAGCAATCCAGCAGCCTCAGCCTCCCAGCAGCGGGATTACAGGTGCGCGCCACAACACCCGGCAAACGCAATCCTTGATTCAGCCGCCTTCAGTTCAAACAGCAGCAAGAGCTCGAATGCAGACATCACTGCAAATATAATAGGCTGCTTCACTGACTCAACTGACCATAATTTGAGGAAGCTTCAACTTTGTGTGCTCAAGTTAGTCTAATTGACATCTTAAAATTCATTTGTGCGAATTTTTGTTTGTATTCATGGAACCTGTGTGAATATGTTCACTCAGTCCCGCCCTCAGCCCAGGTATCAGTGCCGTTGAAAATAAGGAGCCGTTTTCCCTGTTGGAATGGCACGCAGCAGCTCGGCTGTCTGCCCCTGAAATACGCGCGTTTACTGCGCGCATCACAACAGAGTGGAACAGAGACCTTTCCTTTTCCAGATCTCTGAATGTGACGCAGTGTTTTGCCAAGTGGAAGCTATGATACCAGAAGACCATGAGACATAGAACATAGATAAACTACAGCACAAACAAGCCCTTCGGCCCACAAGTTGCGCCGGTCATGTCCCTACCTACCTCGGCCTATATATAGGCTTACCTATAACCCTCAATCCTATTAAGTCCCATGTACTCATCCAGGAGTCTCTTAAAAGACCCTATCGAGTTTGCCTCCACCACCATTGACGGCAGCCGATTCCACTCACCCACCACCCTCCGAGTGAAAAACTTACCTCTAACATCTCCCCTGTACCTACACTCCAGCACCTTAAACCTGTGTCCTCTTGTAGCAGCCATTTCAGCCCTGGGAAAAAGCCTCTGAGAATCCACCCGATCCATACCTCTCAACATCTTGTACAGCTCTATCACGTCACCTCTCATCCTTCGTCTCTCCAAGGAGAAAAGACCGAGCTCCCTCAACCTATCCTCATAAGGCATGCCACCCAATCCAGGCAACATCCTTGTAAATCTTCTCTGCACTCTTTCAATAATTTCCACATCCTTCCTGTAATGAGGCGACCAGAACGGAGCACAATACTCTACGTGGCGTCTGACGAGGGTCTTATAAAGCTGCATCATTATCTCCCGACTCCTAAACTCAATCCCTCGATTGATGAAGGCCAGCACACCATACGCCTTCTTAACCACCTCCTCTACCTGTGAGGCCGATTTAAGAGTCCTATGCACCTGGACCCCAAGGTCCTTCTGATCCTCTGCACTGCTTACCCTTGATATTATACTCCTTCATCCCATTTGACCTGCCAAAATGTACCACTACACATTTATCCGGGTTCCAAAATGTCCCACTACACATTTATCCGGGTTATCTGTGTTGTTTAAGTTTTTATGTAAACTTTTATCGTGCCTGTATAATATTTCACTCCTTTGTTTAGGTTCCTTCACAATTGAATTTCATAATGGACACCTCACTGTGAAGAGGTCAGTCAGAATTATCAGCAAGGATTAATCAGCACTTTCTAATTGGAGATGTTAATCAGTGGAATCTCTCACACACAGATTTGCAGAAAAGATTAATTAATTTAGGACTGAAGTAAAGTTCGTAATTTTATTGTTAACTTTATGAACAGGTTCTTGTTGAGGATTCTTGAATTAAGGAGAAAGATCACAGAAGGTGCTTTTAAAAAGGAACATTGCAGCTCTGAAAATCAGTGACATCTCCAGAATATTAAACTCCAACCACGGTGGCACAGTGGTTAGCACTGCTACCTCTTATTACCAGCGATCCGGGTTCGATTCTGGGCTTGGGTCATTGTGTGGAGTTTGCATGTTCTCCCCGTGCTTTGTAGATTTCTTCCAGGTGCCCCTGTTCCCTCCCACAGTCTGAAAGATGTGCTAGTTAGGTGCATTAACCCGAACAGGCACCGGAGTTTGGTGATTAGGGGCATTTCTCAGTAAGTTCATTGCAGTGTTAATGAAGCCTTGCTTGTGACTAATAATTTTTTTTAAAAAAAACTTTAAAGTTATAGGGATGATAACATCAGCAGAAACAAACCAGATATTGTCAGACTATCAATCCAGGCTGTGATTAAAAGCAGAATCCAATCCTTGCAGTCTATTATGAATTTGCTGGTGTCTCAGCTTGTGAATGCTTTTCCACACAAGGAGCAGGGTGAAAGGCCTCTCCCCAGAGGAGTGCGTCGGTGAGTCAGGAGGTTGGATGACTGCTTGAAACTCTTTCCACAGGTACTGCAGCTGAATGGATTCTCCTGAGTGTGAGTGCGGTGGTGGGACTGGAGGGTGAATAACCGAGCGAATCCCTTCCCACACACCGAGCAGGTGAATGGTCTCTCCCCGGTGTGAAGTTAGTTGCTGATGTCTCACCAGATCAAATGACTGGGAGAATTTCTTCCCACACATGGAGCAGCTGAACGGTCTCTCCCCGGTGTGAGTGCGTTGGTGAGCAGTCAGGGTGGATGACTGTCCAAAACTCTTTCCACAGGAGGTGCAGCTGAATGGTTTCTCCTCAATGTGAATTTGCTTGTGTGTCCAAAGGCCAGATGACCGAGTGAATCTCTCACTGCACACAGAGCAGGTGAACGGCTTCTTCCCAGTGTGAATCCGCTGGTGTGTAGCGAGGTGCTATATTTAAATGCCCGCAGTGTCCGGAACAAGATAGATGAGCTTGTGGCCCAGATTGTGACTGGCAGGTATGATGTGGTAGGCATCACAGAGACGTGGTTGCAGGGGGTTCAGGACTGGCAGTTAAACATCCAGGGATTCACAACCTATCGAAAAGACAGAGGGGTGGGTAGAGGGGGCGGGGTTGCCTTGTTAATTAGAAATGAAATTAAATCAATAGCACTAAACGACATAGGGTCAGACGATGTGGAGTCTGTGTGGGTAGAGTTGAGGAACCACAAAGGCAAAAAAACCATAATGGGAGTTATGTACAGGCCTCCTGACAGTGGTCAGGACCAGGGGCACAAAATGCACCACGAAATAGAAAGGGCATGTCAGAAAGGCAAGGTCACAGTGATCATGGGGGATTTCAATATGCAGGTGGACTGGGTAAATAATGTTGCCAGTGGACCCAAAGAAAGGGAATTCATTGAATGTTTACAGGATGGCTTTTTGGAACAGCTTGTGATGGAGCCCACGAGGGAACAGGCTATTCTGGACTTAGTGTTATGTAATGAGCCAGACGTGATAAAAGATCTTAAAGTAAGGGAACACTTAGGAAGCAGTGATCATAATATGGTAGAATTCAGTCTGCAATTTGAAAGAAGGAAGGCAGAATCAGATGTGAAGGTTCTACAGTTAAATAAAGGTAATTACAGGCGCATGAGGGAGGAACTGACAAAAATCGACTGGAAGCAGAGCCTAATGGGAAAGACAGTAGAACAGCAATGGCAGGAGTTTCTGGGAGTAATTGAGGACACAGTGCAGAGGTTCATCCCAAACAAAAGAAAGGTTATCAGAGGGGGGATTAGGCAGCCATGGCTGACAAAGGAAGTCAGGGAATGCATCAAGGCAAAAGAGAGAGCCTATAATGTGGCAAAGAGTAGTGGGAAGTCAGAAGATTGGGAAGGCTATAAAAACAAACAGAGGATAACAAAGAGAGAAATAAGGAAGGAGAGGATCAAATATGAAGGTAGGCTAGCCAGTAACATTAGGAATGATAGTAAAAGTTTCTTTAAATACATTAAAAACAAACGGGAGGCAAAAGTAGACATTGGGCCGCTCCAAAATGACGCTGGTAATCTAGTGATGGGAGACAAGGAAATAGCTGAGGAACTTAATAAGTACTTTGCGTCAGTCTTCACAGTAGAAGACATGAGTAATATCCCAACAATTCAGGAAAGTCAGGGGGCAGAGTTGAATATGGTTGCCATCACAAAGGAGAAAGTGCTAGAGAAACTAAAAGGTCTGAAAATTGATAAATCTCCGGGCCCAGATGGGCTACATCCTAGAGTTCTAAAGGAGATAGCTGAAGAAATAGTGGAGGCGTTAGTTATGATCTTTCAAAAGTCACTGGAGTCAGGGAAAGTCCCAGAGGATTGGAAAATCGCTGTTGTAACCCCACTGTTCAAGAAGGGAACAAGAAAAAAGATGGAAAATTATAGGCCAATTAGCCTAACCTCAGTTGTTGGCAAAATTCTAGAATCCATCGTTAAGGATGAGATTTCTAAATTCTTGGAAGTGCAGGGTCGGATTAAGACAAGTCAGCATGGATTTAGTAAGGGGAGGTCGTGCCTGACAAACCTGTTAGAGTTCTTTGAAGAGATAACAAATAGGTTAGACCAAGGAGAGCCAATGGATGTTATCTATCTTGACTTCCAAAAGGCCTTTGACAAGGTGCCTCACGGGAGACTGCTGAGTAAAATAAGGGCCCATGGTATTCGAGGCAAGGTACTAACATGGATTGACGATTGGCTGTCAGACAGAAGGCAGAGAGTTGGGATAAAAGGTTCTTTCTCAGAATGGCAACCGGTGACAAGTGGTGTCCCGCAGGGTTCAGTGTTGGGGCCACAGCTGTTCTCTTTATATATTAACGATCTAGATGACGGGACTGGGAGCATTCTGGCCAAGTTTGCCGATGATACAAAGATAGGTGGAGGGGCAGGTAGTATTGAGGAGGTGGGGAGGCTGCAGAAAGATTTAGACAGTTTAGGAGAGTGGTCCAAGAAGTGGCTGATGAAATTCAACGTGGGCAAGTGCGAGGTCGTACACTTTGGAAAAAAGAATAGAGGCATGGACTATTTTCTAAACGGTGACAAAATTCATAATGCTAAAGTGCAAAGGGACTTGGGAGTCCTAGTCCAGGATTCTCTAAAGGTAAACTTGCAGGTTGAGTCCGTAATTAAGAAAGCAAATGTAATGTTGTCATTTATCTCAAGAGGCTTGGAATACAAAAGCAGGGATGTACTTCTGAGGCTTTATAAAGCACTGGTTAGGCCCCATTTGGAGTACTGTGAGCAATTTTGGGCCCCACACCTCAGGAAGGACATACTGGCACTGGAGCGGGTCCAGCGGAGATTCACACGGATGATCCCAGGAATGGTAGGCCTGACATACGATGAACGTCTGAGGATCGTGGGATTATATTCATTGGAGTTTAGGAGGTTGAGGGGAGATCTGATAGAAACTTACAAGATAATGAACGGCTTAGATAGGATGGACGTAGGGAAGTTGTTTCCATTAACAGGGGAGACTAGGACGCGGGGGCACAGCCTTAGAATAAAAGGGAGTCACTTTAGAACAGAGATGAGGAGAAATTTCTTCAGCCAGAGAGTGGTGGGTCTGTGGAATTCATTGCCACAGAGGGCTGTGGAGGCCGAGACGTTGAGCGTCTTCAAGACAGAAATTGATAAATTCTTGATTTCTCGAGGAATTAAGGGCTATGGGGAGAGAGCGGGTAAATGGAGTTGAAATCAACCATGATTGAATGGTGGAGTGGACTCGATGGGCCGAATGGCCTTACTTCCGCTCCTATGTCTTATGGTCTTATGGTCTTATGTGCTGTTGAACCTCTTCCCACAGTGAGTGCAGCTGAAGGGCCTCTCCTCAATGTGAATTCTCTGGTGTAACATCAGGTAGGTTGTCTTGGTAAATCCCTTCCCACACACACAACAGAGGAATGGTTTCTCCCCAGTGTGAATGTGTCGATGGATTTCCAGCTGGAATGAAGATTTGAATCCTTTACCACAGGCCCCACATTTCCAAGGTTTCTCCATGGTGCCAGTGTCCTTGTGTCTCTCCAGGTTAGAGGATCAGTTGAAGTCTCGTCCACACATAGAACAGGAGGTGCAGCTGAATGGCCTCTCCCCAGTGTGAACTCGCTGATGACTCACTAGACTGGATGACTGAGTGAATCCCTGTCCACAGACTGAACAGGTGAAAGGCCTCTCCCCAGTGTGAATTCGCTGGTGTTCTTCAAGGCTGTGTGAATACCTGAACCTCTTTTCACAGGACGTGCAGCTGAACGGCTTCTCCTCAGAGTGAATTCGCTGGTGTGTCACCAGGTTGGAGGACTTTGTGAATCCCTTCCCACACGGAGCAGGTGAATGGCCTCTCCCCAGTGTGAACCCGCTGATGTTGACTGAGATCGGATGAAGACTTGAAACTTTTTCCACAGTGAGTGCAGCTGAACAACTACTCCTCAGTGTGAATGCACTGGTGTAACATGAGGCCGGTTGGCTGAGTAAATCCCTTTCCACACACACAACAGGTGAATGGCCGCTCGCCAGTGTGAATGCGTCGGTGATTGTCCAACAGGGATGGGTAATTGAATCCTTTCCCACAATCCTCACATTTCCAAGGTTTCTCCATGGTGCCGGTGTCCTTGTGTCTCTCCAGGTTGGATGATTAGTTGAAGCCTTGTCCACACACAGAACACGTGTATGGTTTCTCCTCGCTGTGAATGCTGCAATGTTTTATTAGGCTGTGCAACTGATTGAAGTTTTCTGCAGTCCGTTCACTGGAACACTCTCGGGGGTGTGTGTGTGTGTCGGTGCTTTTCCAGTCACACTGAAGTTTAAAATCTTTCCCTCAGACAGAACAAACGAACAATTCTCATTTAATCCTCAAAGGTGATGATATTCAGGTCCTGGTGAACCAGCTGACTGTCAGATGAAATTTGGCATGAATTTTGGTTTCCCATCTGTAATCCTCTTAATATTCTGTAAAAGGAGTTCACAAAAGTCATCACTGACAGTCCATTTTGAACAGACAATTCCAGTTTCTCCTGAACATTTTTTCCTCTCTCGTTCCCCCAAATCTGTAAATCTCGTCACACACACTCTCCCTCCTCCCCGGGCTGAAATCCAAAGTAAGAGTTTTAACAACACCAGGAAATTTCCACTCCATCTTACGAAGGAGCAGCGCTCCGAAAGCTAATGGCATTTGCCACCAAATAAACCTGTTGGATTTTAACGTGGTGTTGTTAAAACTCTTACTGTGTTTACCCCAGTCCAACGCCGGCATCTCCACATCCTGAAATCCAAACCCATCTCCCCATTTCTTTCCTCCACTCCCAGTTTTCTCCCTCCCTCTCCTCTGTCTGGGTTCAGTTCTCCAGCTCCTGTCTGCAGACTGACAATAAAACCAATGGGTCTTATTGGGGGTGTTGGGGCCTCCAGCGGGTGTTTGTGAATCCTCCCCGCCCACCTCACAATGCCCCGGGGTGATTGACGGCAGGTCCGGACCAATAAAACAGGGAGCGGTTGGTCCTCCAACCAATCGGAGGGGGGGGGGGGGGGGGGGGGGGTGGCGGCGGGAGGCCCGAGGCTTTCTCAGTGCGCATGCTCCGGGCCGCACAGGATCCCGATGGAGGGAATCTGGGCCTGTTCTGGGGAAAAGCCCGAGCTGATTTCCCCGGTTCACAACCCGCTCCCGAGCTTTGTATTCGGGGCTTGGGGCCTGACATCCACCGGCCGGCTCCATCCCCCCCCTCATTCCCCACCTGCCGGCTCCATCCCCCCCTCATTCCCCACCCGCCGGCTCCATCCCCCCCTCATTCCCCACCCGCCGGCTCCATCCCCCCCTCATTCCCCACCCGCCGGCTCCGTCCCCCCCCGCATTCCCCACCCGCCGGCTCCGTCCCTCCCTCATTCCCCACCCGCCGGCTCCATCCCCCCCTCATTCCCCACCCGCTGGCTCCATCCCCCCCTCATTCCCCACCCGCCGGCTCCATCCCCCCCTCATTCCCCACCCGCCGGCTCCATCCCCCCCCGCATTCCCCACCCGCTGGCTCCGTCCCTCCCTCATTCCCCACCCGCCGGCTCCATCCCCCCCTCATTCCCCACCCGCCGGCTCCATCCCCCCCCTCATTCCCCACCCGCCGGCTCCATCCCCTCCCTCATTCCCCACCCGCCGGCTCCATCCCCCCCTCATTCCCCACCCGCCGGCTCCATCCCTCCCTCATCCCCACCCGCCGGCTCCATCCCTCCCTCATTCCCCACCCGCCGGCTCCATCCCCCCCATTCCCCACTCACCGGCTCCATCCCCCCCTCATTCCCCACCCGCCGGCTCCATCCCCCCCTCATTCCCCACCCGCCGGCTCCATCCCCCCCTCATTCCCCACCCGCCGGCTCCATCCCCCCCTCTTCCCCCACCGCCGGCTCCATCCCCCCCTCTTCCCCCACCGCCGGCTCCATCCCACCCTCATTCCCCACCCACCGGATCCATCCAAAGAACAAAGAACAATACAGCACAGGAACAGGCCCTTTGGCCCTCCAAGCCCATGCCGCTCCCTGGTCCAAACTAGACCATTCTTTTGTATCCCTCCATTCCCACCCACCGGCTCCGTCCCTCCCTCATTCCCCACCCGCCGGCTCCATCCCCCCCTCATTCCCCACCCGCCGGTTTCTGATGCAATGAGAATTTCCAGCGCCTCAATCCTGAGCTCCCAGCGGCACTGCGCATGCTCCACATCACAATGCCTGGGCAGTGATTGACGGTAACTCTGGACCAATAGGATGAGGGGGCGGAGCTGGAGGACCGAGCGGGAGCAGCTGGTCCTCCGAACAGTGGTTACCGCTGCTGCCTCATGGCGCCAGGGACCCGGCTTCAATTCTGGCCTCGGGTGTGGAGTTTGCATGTTCTCCCCGAATTTAACGTGGGTTTCCTCCGGTTTCCTCCCACAGCTCAAACATGTACGGATTTCATGGATTGACCATGATGAATATGTGGGGTTGCGGAGATAGGACAGAGGAAACGGCCTGGGTGAATGCTGGTTCGGCGAGTCGGTGCAGACCAGATGGGCTGAAGGGCCTCTTTCTCCACTGTCGGGATTCTATGGTTCAATCGGAGTGAATGAGGGAAATATCTGAGCCCAGATTGGCGGAGACTCTGCATCATTTTGAAAGCTGCTTTCTTTCAAACTCCACGAGAAAAATGGACCTTTTTGTTTGTGGCTTTAAGCAGATGATGGGAAAGGAAGGGATCTGGGAAGTAGCAGACACTTTATGTTGCTTTGGGAGAGTGGGACCTGTGTTGATGTCATGTTTCACACAACACACAGTCAGCTTGTGGTTTCAGCCTGAAGACAAATCTCCTAATTGAATAATTGAAATCAGTCAATGGAATTTTCAGGAAATTGTCTGCTTGGAGAGGAAGATTTATGTTACAGTAAATGAAAAGCAGAACAGACTGACACCTAAACACAGAGATCCACAAACACTCTCTCCCTCTGTCTCACATAGAAGCATCCTTTCCTCACATACAGATACAGGCACATGCACGCAGCTATATTCCTCAATACTCACACACGCTCACGTATACACCAACTCCCACACATAAACACACAGGGGATACTTCATGTCCTTTTGGGCAGACAACACCTGCCAACCTGACTAATTTTGGAGTTAAAGTGTTCATGTAAGGGCCAAAAATTGCAAGGGATTCAAGGAAAAAATGATGCTCCAAAGATGATGTTGTTTTGACCATTCAATTCCACCTCTTTTTTTGAACCTTAAATCTATACTGAACCACGCTTGGTACAGAGACAACAGCAAAACATTAACATTGAGTGATCATTGCCACCTATGCAGTGTATAGACTGAGGTGATCAATCATATATTTGCTGTCAGGCATGGAAATGTTTGTCTGAAAAATGTAATGCCAGTGTGGTGGAAATCTGAGAAGTGATACATATCTCGATATATTTGGATACATGTTTGGATTTTGATCTCTGGAAATTGGGGAGTATTTGTGCAGAATTGTCCCTCATGAAATTAAATGAGTGTGGTAAAGTCCATGATGAGATGGACATGCAGAAGAGCAGAAGAAATGGACTTGAAGTCAAATGATCATTTCTCACAACTACAAGATTTATTGCAGTGATTAGTCAAGGCTCCTCCAATTGCACCTTCCAATCTTGTGAACTCTGAACCTAAAAGATCATGGGCAGCAGGTGTGTATGAACTCCACCGCCTTCATGTTCCCCTCCAAATTGCACACCATCCTGACTTGGAATTATATTGCTATTATATTGCATTGCATCATTGTCACTGCATTGAAATCGTGGATCACCTCCCAAAGAGAAGTGGGGTGTGTACTGACACCATATGGACTGCAGCTGATCAAGAAGTTGGCTCACCACCATTTTGGAGTGTGGCTTTTGCCAGCCACACCCACATATCATTAAGTAAAAATCCATGTGTGCTAATCTTAACACCTTGTGAAGTAAACCTCAAAATTTCAAAATACCCCACTCATTGAGGGAAATATGCAAAGCTAATGTGTAGAAAGTAGCTGCATCTTGCTTGTTTCTGTACAGGATTTAGATTTCACTATTTCCACAGCCTTCAGTAAAATCAATGGCATAAAATCAATTTCCGAAATAATTGAGATTCTAAGGGCAGCACAGTGGTTAGCACTACTGCCTCACAGCGCCAGTGACCCAGCTTTGATTCCTGGCTTGGGGCACTGTCTTTGCAGAATATGCCTGTTCTGCCAGTGTCTGTGTGTGTTTTCCTTCTTGGTGCTCTGGTTTCCTGCCACAGTCCAAAGACGTGCTGGTTGGGTGCATTGGCCATGCTAAATTCTCCCTCAGCGTACCTGAACAGATGCTGGAGTGTGGCGATGAGGGGATTTTCACAGGAACTTCATTGCAGTGTTAATGTAAGCCCAGTTGTGACACTAATAAATAAAATAAATTGTGTTATGAGCCCCATTTGGAGATAGTATGCAATATATAATTTAATTCTGGGATAATTGCAGTCACTAACTTTCCTCTTGTAATTTTGGCAGATCATAGATGCTAAATCCTGTCACACTAATGGCCTAGTTATTGAAGGAAATTCTGAGACAGGCTACAAGGAGACAGAGCATAATGTTGTTGTGACACTGTGATCCAATATTCTCCTAGCATTGATCATAGCTGCTCCAATGTGTTAGAACATTGCACTTTATCTAACAGTCACCGTTCACATTGTACATCTTCATAATTAATTGCACTATTCCTGATATTCATGTGCTACTGAGATACCAGTGAATTCACAGGTGACTGTAGGAGAGGGTTTCTGCTCTTATTTCTACCTTCAGGTGACTTTTGATTTCTGAACAATTCCAATTTCCTTCTCTGAATTGAGATAATGGTCTGTGCAATCAGGTCTCTATATGATATGTATCCTAGTTTTATTATTGGCCCTTCAGCCCCAGCTTGCACGCGATAACAACAAAGAAATCACGACAAACCATTTGTTCTATTCAATGGCGGGGTATTTACCCAGCGTCCCAAGCGACGAGGAATGCCTCCTATCCAGGCAATCACGACCGCGCAGGCGCAGTAGTGACCGTGTTCTGAGCATGCGCAGAGGGAGTGCTGGGGAGTCGAAGTTGTTGTTTCTTGTCTCCGCGGCGGGTAAGGAAGCGGCGTGTCTGAGGGAGCGATGGGCGCAAAGGGAGGGCGGTAAGGTTTCATGAACACTTCGTGAATTCAAACCCCAAACACGAAGATCCTGGGCCAGTCCCGGGTTTGTCCAGAGCCATTCTGCTTCTGCAGAGACAAGCATGGATAAACGGCCGCCATCTTTAATGGGGCGATGCGCAGTAATGCGCATGCGCGGTGCTCCCTGTCAGCAGGAGGAGAGAATGTTGTGATTTTCATTGAATCCCAACAGCGCAGAAAGAGGCCATTCGGCCCATCGAGTCTGCACCGACCACAATCCCACCCAGGCCCCATCCCCTTAACCCCATGCATTTACCCTAGCTAGTCCCCCTGACATAAAGGGGCAATTTAACATGGCCAATCCACCTAACCTGTGGGAGGAAACAGGAGCACCCGGAGGAAACCCATACAGACAGGAGGAGAATGTACAAACTCCACACTGACAGTGACCCAAGCCGGGAATCGAATCCATGTCCCTGCTGCTGTGAGGCAGCAGTGCCTGCCACCGTCCCACCCCCTCATTTCGAGGTTAGTGCTTTGTGCAGATCCAGACTGAGTGGCAGGTTCCTTTCCCTGAAGGGCATTAATGTAGTGGTTGGGATTTTACACAAATCCAGCTGCTTTCATGGTCACATTTTCCTTTGTGCTGTCCCCATAAATTACCAGATTTATTCAGCTCAATTTCACAACCTGCCTTTGTGTTTTTGTGGGTTATCTCTCACTCCCTTGTTTCTGTTTTAAATCAATTTCACAGGTTTTAGGAGGACTTGCAGTCAGGAAATTCAAACCATACATCACATCCGGATTTGGCAGTCGCACAACTTATCACAACGTGAATATCATTGGATTTTGAACATGGAAGAAAAAAGCACCATTCACAGTGGAGAGAAACCGTACGTGTGTTCTGTGTGTGGACGAGGCTTCAACCAATCATCTGACCTGTTGAGACACAAGCGCAGTCACACCAGGAAGAAACCGTGGAAATGTGAGGATTGTGGGAAGGGATTCAGATCCCCATCTCACCTTGAAAAGCATTGCCGCTGTCACACTGGGGAGAAGCCATTCACCTGCTCTGACTGTGGGAAGGGATTCATTCAGTTAACCAACCTGCAAAGACACCAGCGAGTTCACAGTGGGGAGAGGCCAATGACCTCCTCTGAGTGTGCAATGAAACGCCAACAAGTTCACACCGGGGAGAAGCCATTCATCTGCTCCGAGTGTGGGAAGAGATTCTCAAGGTCCTCTAACCTGCTGATGCACCAGCGAGTTCACACTGAAGAGAAATCTTTTAAATGCTCAGACTGTGGGAAGTGCTATAAAAGTTCTGGGGAACTTTTGTCCCATCAACGTGTTCACACCGATGCGAGACCATTCAGGTGCTCTCACTGCGGGAGTGGGTTCAAGACATCCTCTGCCCTAACTAAACACCAACGCACTCACACTGATGAGAGACCTTTCAGATGCTCTCAGTGTGGCATTGCATTCAGGCAAATGAGTAACCTGTCTGAACACCAGCGCACTCACACTGGGGAGAGGCCATTCACTTGCTCTCAGTGTGGGAAGGGATTCGCTCATTCATCTACCCTGCAGAGACACCAGCGAGTTCACACTCACGAGAAACCTTACATCTGCTCCAAATGTGGAAGACGATTCACTCAGTTATCGACCCTGCTGAAACACCAGCAAGTTCACACTACTGAGAGACCATTTAAATGTCCAGACTGTGGGAAGAGCTATAAAAGTTCTGGGGAACTGATGCGCCATCAACGTGTTCACACTGATGAGAGACCGTTCAGGTGTTCTCACTGTGAGACTGGGTTCAAGACATCATCTGCCCTCACTTCACACCAGCGCACCCACACTGAGGAGAGACCGTTTAAATGCCCAGACTGTGGGAAATGCTATAAAAGTTCAGGGGAACTGGTACGTCATCAACGTGTTCACACTGGGGAGAGACCTTTTAAATGCCCAGACTGTAGGAAACGTTTTAAAAGTTCCAGTAATCTGGTGTCCCATCAACGCATTCACACTCGGGAGAGACCGTTCAGGTGCTCTGACTGTGGGACTAGGTTCAGAGAATTATCTCATCTCACTGTGCACCGGCGCACTCACACTGGGGAGAGGCCATTCACCTGCTCTGTGTGTGGGAAGGGATTTGCTTCTTCATCCAATCTGCTGACACACCAGCGAGTTCATAAATGACGACAGTGATTGGATTTTGCCATTATTTACATCCAGAAATGAAGCATGTTGATTGGGCTCTGTTTCTGCTGATGTTCATAAACTCCATCTCAGCTGAGTTAGTATTCCAGATAAATGTTAAATCAATCAGATTTGTGTTGAATCCTTTTAATATCTCGAACATAGGTCAATTCCTACTGAAGGTCTCTCCCTCACCCTTGTCTCCTCCATCCTCACCTCCAGCAACAAGCGAGGAGCTCATGGAGCTTCTTTGTCATTAAGCTTGAGACAATCTGATCAGCTGTTTCTGCTGCTTCCCTCCCTTCTACAAGGCCACCGGGCCAAACTGTCTTTACCGTGGTCAATCCACCCGACCTGCTCATCTTTGGACTGTGGGAAACCGGAGCACCCGAAGGAAACCCACGCAGACATGGGAGAATGGACAAATTCGACAAAGACAGTCCCCTGAGGTCGGAATTGAACCCTGGTCGCTGGTGCTGTGAGGCAGCAGTGCTAACCACTGTGCCACCGTGCTGCCTACCTCATCTACTGACACCTCAATGAGTTCATGTGTCTTCAGGAGCTGCATTCTGCAGTTATTGCTGCTGTTAATCACATTCAAGACAAAATGTGTGGGATATTCCTGAGGTGTGTAAGAAATGTATCCCAACCACTCTCTTCCATGGTTCAGAACTCCTCAACACGGGCGGCACTGTGGCACAGTGGTTGGAATGCTGCCTCACAGCGCCAGGGACCTGGGTTCAATTTCCAGCTTGGGTCACTGTCTGTGTGGAGTTTGCACATTATCCCCGTGTCTACGTGGGTTTCCTCCGGGTGCTCCGGTTTCCTCCCACAGTCCAAAGATGTGAGGGTTAGGTGAATTGGCCATGCTAAATTGCCCCTTAGTGTCGGGGCACTAGCTAAGATAAATTCATGGCGTTATGGGGATAGGGCCTGGGTGGGATTGTGGTCAGTGCAGATTCGATGGACCGAATGGCCTCCTTCTGCATTGTAGTATTCTAAGACATGGAACAAAGATTCCTTTACAACTGTGTTTAGAGTTGGGAAGAACAGCGGTGAATGCTGGCAGTGTGCTGTTAAATCAAAGATTGGTTTAAATCTGGGATCTGTTCCTGAAAAAGCAGGTTTAAATTTGCAGACTGAAAATGACTGGTCAACATTTTGTGAAGATTATTTTTAATTCATTGCTTGTGGCCTATCCCTAACTGCCCTTGAACTGAGCAGCTTGCTTGCTGGACCATTCCAGAGTTAACCACATCGTGTGGACCTGGAGTCACATGAAAGACTTACAGATGCTGCCAGACCTGCTGAGATTTTCCAGCATCCTCTGGCCTTATTCTGGAGTCATATAAATTCCTTCCCTCAAGGGCATCAGTGAACATCGGTGAACCAAATGGGTTTGAACAGCAATGGGTTCATGGTCATCGCTAGACCTTTAATTACAGATTTTTATTGACTTCAGATTTCACCATTTGCTGTGGTGTGATTGGAAGCTGGCTCCCCAGTGCATTACCCTCGGACTCTGGGCTCCCAGCCCAGTGACAATACCACCACACCATCAGATTGAGAGCATTTGTGTGACAGTCCTGAGTCTACAACTTTCAGACCGGTGTTAATATGTTTAAAATAAACCGTTTTAAAATAAATCAATTCAAGTCTACATTACATACTAGTTGAAGGAATTCACAGGAGCCTGGGGGCAATTATACAACAGACATGAGGAGCTGCAGTGTGTTTGCAGGAATGCCCTGTTTTATTGATGTGTGTGTGTTCTGACACCAGGATAACTAAAAATACACAAACCTGGAACATTCCCTGACTCCATTCCCAACAGTTTCTCTGGGATTACTCCTTCTGTTCAGTGAGTTCAGGGGAATGCTCACAGAGGGAATGGAGCAGGGAGCAAGGATCCCTGGGGTGATGTTCAGTGAGTTCAGGGGGATGGAGTCAGAGGGAATGGAGCAAGGAGTGAGGATCCCTGGGGGGATGGAGTCAGGGGGATGGAGCAGGGAGAGAGGGTCCCTGGGATGATGTTCAGGGGGATGGAGCAGGGGGGAAGGATCCCTGGGGTGATGCTCAGTGAGTTCAGGGGGATGGAGTCAGAGGGAATGGAGCAGGGAGGGAGGATCCCTGGGGTGATGCTCAGTGAGTTCAGGGGGATGGAGTCAGAGGGAATGGAGCAGGGAGAGAGGGTCCCTGGGGTGATGCTCAGTGAGTTCAGGGGGATGGAGTCAGAGGGAATGGAGCAGGGAGAGAGGGTCCCTGGGGTGATGCTCAGTGAGTTCAGGGGGATGGAGTCAGAGGGAATGGAGCAGGGAGAGAGGGTCCCTGGGGTGATGCTCTGAGTTCAGGGGGATGGAGTCAGAGGGAATGGAGCAGGGAGAGAGGGTCCCTGGGGTGATGCTCAGTGAGTTCAGGGGGATGGAGTCAGAGGGAATGGAGCAGGGAGGAAGGATCCCTGGGGGGATGCTCAGGGGAATGGAGCAGGGAGAGAGGGTCCATGGGGTGATGCTCAGTGAGTTCAGGGGGATGGAGTCAGAGGGAATGGAGCAGGGAGGGAGGATCCCTGGGGTGATGTTCAGGGGGATGGAGCAGGGGGGAAGGAGCCCTGGGGTGATGCTCTGAGTTCAGGGGGATGGAGTCAGAGGGAATGGAGCAGGGAGACAGGAGCCCTGGGGTGATGCTCTGAGTTCAGGGGGATGGAGCAGGGAGAGAGGATCCCTGGGGTGATGCTCTGAGTTCAGGGGGATGGAGTCAGAGGGAATGGAGCAGGGAGACAGGATCCCTGGGGTGATGCTCTGAGTTCAGGGGGATGGAGTCAGAGGGAATGGAGCAGGGAGGGAGGATCCCTGGGGTGATGCTCTGAGTTCAGGGGGATGGAGTCAGAGGGAATGGAGCAGGGAGGGAGGATCCCTGGGGTGATGTTCAGGGGGATGGAGCAGGGGGGAAGGAGCCCTGGGGTGATGCTCTGAGTTCAGGGGGATGGAGTCAGAGGGAATGGAGCAGGGAGGAAGGATCCCTGGGGTGATGCTCAGTGAGTTCAGGGGGATGGAGTCAGAGGGAATGGAGCAGTGAGGGAGGGTCCCTGGGGTGATGCTCAGTGAGTTCAGGGGGATGGAGTCAGAGGGAATGGAGCAGGGAGGAAGGATCCCTGGGGTGATGCTCAGTGAGTTCAGGGGGATGGAGTCAGAGGGAATGGAGCAGTGAGGAAGGATCCCTGGGGTGATGCTCAGTGACTTCAGGGGGATGGAGTCAGAGGGAATGGAGCAGGGAGAGAGGGTCCCTGGGGTGATGCTCAGTGAGTTCAGGGGGATGGAGCAGGGAGAGAGGGTCCCTGGGATGATGTTCAGGGGGATGGAGCAGGGAGGAAGGATCCCTGGGGTGATGCTCAGTGAGTTCAGGGGGATGGAGTCAGACGGAATGGAGCAGGGAGGAAGGATCCCTGGGGTGATGCTCAATGAGTTCAGGGGGATGGAGTCAGGGGGAATGGAGCAGGGGGGGAGGATCCCTGGGGTGATGTTCAGGGGGATGGAGCAGGGGGGAAGGATCCCTGGGGTGATGCTCTGAGTTCAGGGGGATGGAGTCAGAGGGAATGGAGCAGTGAGAGAGGATCCCTGGGGTGATGCTCAGTGAGTTCAGGGGGATGGAGTCAGAGGGAATGGAGCAGTGAGAGAGGATCCCTGGGGGGATGCTCAGTGAGTTCAGGGGGATGGTGTCAGAGGGAATGGAGCAGGGAGGGAGGATCCCTGGGGTGATGCTCTGAGTTCAGGGGGATGGAGTCAGAGGGAATGGAGCAGGGAGAGAGGATCCCTGGGGTGATGTTCAGGGGGATGGAGCAGGGAGGAAGGATCCCTGGGATGATGTTCAGAGGGAATGGAGCAGGGTGAGAGGATCCCTGGGGGGATGCTCAGTGAGTTCAGGGGGATGGAGTCAGGGGGAATGGAGCAGGGATAGAGGGTCCCTGGGGGGATGCTCTGAGTTCAGGGGAATGGAGTCAGAGGGAATGGAGCCTATTGGGAACAATGAGTAATTGTAAAAGGAGTCAGAGTGTGAATTGGTACAAAGAGTAAAGCTTGAAGCAGAGAGTCAGTGTGTGTTCACCAGAAAGTGGAGCGTGTGCATGTCTAACAGACAGGGGGGAGAGAGGATGAATGAGGGTGAAGACCTTGCCAGCTTTGACAAAGGGTCATCTGGACTCAAAACGTCAGCTCTTTTCTCTCCTCACAGATGCTGCCAGACCTGCTGAGATTTTCTAGCATTTTCTCTTTTGGTTTCAGATTCCAGCATCCGCAATAATTTGCTTTTTATGTATGAAGAGAGCTGAGAGAGGTGTTAAAAGTGTCCATGAAGCGATCAGAATATGTGAATGGCAGAACAGTGGTACAGATGTTTAAGGCAGTTGCCCTGAATGTGGGGGGGGGGGGGGGGGGGGGGTGGGGGTGGACAAGGCAGAAACAGTTGCCCTGAATGGGGGGTGGGGTGGACAAGGCAGAAAGCAAGAATGGAGAACTGGAAATATGGAAGTGAGAAAGAAGGATGATAAAATGGATGAATAAGACAAAAAGAAGAATCAGAATTAAATGAAATAAATGGAAATGGAGTGTAGGTGGAGGGGAGAGTTCACGCTGTGAATGTTGAATTCAATGTTGAGTCCAGAAGGCTGTAAAGTGTCCAATTGGAAGATGAGGTGCTGTTCCACCAGTTTGCATTGGGGTTCACTAGAACATTGCAAGGACCAACATGTGGACAGGAGAGTAGGGTGGTGTGTTGAACTGACAGGAAGGTCTGGGTTTTGCTTGTGGATGGTGTTCAGCAAAACAGACAACCAGTCTGCATTTGGTCTCTCCAGTGTGGAGTCGACCACATTGGGAGCAGCGAATGCAATAGACCAGATTGAAGGAGATGTCTGAAACGCTGCTTCACCTGAAATGGTGTTTGGGACCTGGGACAGTGAGCAGGGAGGAGGTAAAAGGGTAGGTGTTGCACCTTCAACCATTGCATGGGAAGGCTCCATGGACAGGGGGTGAGATGGTGGGTGTGATGGAGGAATGGACCAGGGTGTCCCAGAGAGAACGGTCCTTGTGAGTTCTTGCTGAGGAGGGTGGAGGTGGCGGGGGGGGGGGGGGGGGGGGGTGGTGGGGGGGGGAGGGTGGCGGGGGGGGGGGGAGAAGGGGTGAGGGGAAGGTGTGATGCGTAGTGGCATCATGCTGGAGTTGGCAGAAATGGCAGAGGATGATCCTTTGAATGCGGAGGCTGGTGGGGTGAAAAGTGAGGACATGGGGAAGCCTATTCTGTTTCTGGGAGGGAGAGGAGAGGGTGACAGCAGTGGCTGGGGAATGGGTCGGTCATGGTCAAGTGCCCTGTCAACCACAGTAGGTGAAAAACCACAATTGGCGAAAGAAAGACATGGGCAACACTATTTTGGAAAATGGCATTATCAGGACAGATGTGGCGGAGGTGAAGGAACTGAGAGAATGAGATGGAGTCCTTTCAGGATATGGGGTGTGAAGAACTGTAGTCAAGGTAGTTGTAGGTGTCGGTGTGCTTGTAATAGATACCAGTGATATTATCACCAGAAATTGACACAGTAAAGAGTCTCAGAACACCAGGTTAAAGTCCAACAGGTTTATTTGGTATCATGAGCTTTCGGGGCACTGCTCCTTCATCAGGTGAGTCACTCAGACCTTAACCTGGTGTTGTGAGACTTCTTACTGTACCTACGCCAGTCCAACGCCGGCATCTCCACATCATGACTACCAGAAATGGAGTCAGAAATGTCAAGGAGGGGGAAGAGAAGTCTCAGAGATGGACAATGTGAAGGTCCATCTCTGACAATTCACGAGCATGAACTCTCCCCTCCACCTTCACCCATTTCACCAATTTCCATTTATTTTAAAAGCAAAATATTGTTGATGCTGTAATCTGAAACAAAAACAGAAAATGCTGGAAAACCTCAGCAGATCTGACAGCATCTGTGGGGAGAGAATAGAGCCAATGTTTCAAGTCGAGATGACCCTTCGTCAGAGCTCTGTCACATCTGAAGTGACATGGGCTCTTAGTCTCGCCATGAAAACCAGCAGCAACAGAGCAAAATTGAACATTGCAGACAGGTCGATTGTAGGCCTGGCGCTGTTGGCAGTTTTTGTAATGTTGTGATTATCCCATTTGCCTAACACACGAAGGTTCAAAACTGGGCAGAAACATGAATGAAACTTTACCATTTAGGGTGAGGGAAATCTGCATGATTTCAGTTATTTGCTGAACATTATCCAAATCTCGATGTTACAGACATATTGGCCAGTATTTTACAGCATCGCTCTGGTGAGGCTCATAAAATCCCACCCGAGGCCAATGGTAAAATTCCAGCTATTATCTTTGCTCTGACCTCGGTACAAATGCTTTCAGGAAAATCAGGAATGCGATATTTTAAAACGCAACAAGGAAATAAATGTTTGCATTTTGACACCGTGCACATATTAGCAATTTGTTCAGTCCACAACAGAATTTGTAGGTGTAGACTAACATAGTTAATTACCACCTGAAACATAGAACATAGAACATTACAGCGCAGAACAGGCCCTTCGGCCCACGATGTTGCACCGACCAGTTAAAAAAAACAAACTGTGACCCTCCAACCTAAACCAATTTCTTTTCGTCCATGAACCTATCTACGGATCTCTTAAACGCCCCCAAACTAGGCGCATTTACTACTGATGCTGGCAGGGCATTCCAATCCCTCACCACCCTCTGGGTAAAGAACCTACCCCTGACATCGGTTCTATAACTACCCCCCCTCAATTTAAAGCCATGCCCCCTCGTGCTGGATTTCTCCATCAGAGGAAAAAGGCTATCACTATCCACCCTATCTAAACCTCTAATCATCTTATATGTTTCAATAAGATCCCCTCTTAGCCGCCGCCTTTCCAGCGAAAACAATCCCAAATCCCTCAGCCTCTCCTCATAGGATCTCCCCTCCATACCAGGCAACATCCTGGTAAACCTCCTCTGCACCCTCTCCAAAGCCTCCACATCCTTCCTGTAATGTGGGGACCAGAACTGCACACAGTACTCCAAGTGCGGCCGCACCAGAGTTGTGTACAGTTGCAACATAACGCTACGACTCCTAAATTCAATCCCCCTACCAATAAACGCCAAGACACCATATGCCTTCTTAACAACCTTATCTACTTGATTCCCAACTTTCAGGGATCTATGCACACATACACCTAGATCCCTCTGCTCCTCCACACTATTCAAAGTCCTCCCGTTAGCCCTATACTCAACACATCTGTTATTCCTACCAAAGTGAATTACCTCACACTTCTCCGCATTAAACTCCATCCGCCACCTCTCGGCCCAACTTTGCAACCTGTCTAAGTCTTCCTGCAAACTACGACACCCTTCCTCACTGTCTACCACACCACCGACTTTGGTGTCATCAGCAAATTTGCTAATCCACCCAACTATACCCTCATCCAGATCATTAATAAATATTACAAACAGCAGTGGCCCCAAAACAGATCCCTGAGGTACACCACTTGTAACCGCACTCCATGATGAATATTTACTATCAACCACCACCCTCTGTTTCCTATCCATGTCTAATAGTATTGCGTGCTCATAAAGACAGACACTAAAGTGATACTGTAACTGAACTAGAGGAAATGACGCACATTGCGCAAAACAATCTTTTTTTAAAAATCGGTCTTCACAATAGAGAAATAGAAAAAAACACTTGGCAGATGAGGAAATTGAGAATCAGTGCGGATCTGCTGGACTCTCCTATAGATAAATTCATAGAAACCCTACAGTGCAGAAGGAGGCCATTCGGCCCATCGAGTCTGCACCGACCACAATCCCACCCAGGCCCTACCCCCACATATTTACCCACTAATCCCTCTAACCTACGCATCCCAGGACTCTAAGGGGCAATTTTTAACCTGGCCAATCAACCTAACCCACACATCTTTGGACTGTGGGAGGAAACCCACACAGACACGAGGAGAATGTGCAAACTCCACACAGACAGTGACCCGAGCCGGGAATCGAACCTGGGACCCTGGAGCTGTGAAGCAGCAGTGCTCACCACTGTGCTACCGTGCCGCCCGTGGGATTTAAGTGCCAGAATGTTTCACACCCAGAATAAAGAAGGATCAAGTATAACTAACTGATCATTTCTAAATCTCTTCCCATTAAAGATATTTGATTTTGTTTAAAGACTGACTCAATCTCAAATAAGCACCATGGGATGTGTGTTACCCAGTGACTCGATCTGTATTGTTGGTCAGTCACATTTGCAATTCAATGTGATATAGTTCAGAGATATGCAATTCAGAATGATGACATCTATGTTAAATAAATGTATTGATATTAAATGTTGAATAATGAAACAAATACCGAGTAATATAGACTGAGAATGATGAATTTGGCACAGTGGTTAGCACTGCTGCTTCATGGTGTCAGGGACCCAGGTTCGATTCCAGCCTTGGGAAGGAAATCTGTGTGGCATCTGCATATTGTCCCCGTCTCTGTGTACGTTTCCTCAAATGTGCAGGTTAGGTGGATTGGCCATGCTGAATTGCCCCTTGGTGTCATGGGATTAGCAGTGCAAATATATAGGGTTATGCGGATAGGATCTGGTTGGGATTGTTGTCGGTGCAGACTCGATGGACTGACTGGCCTCTTTCTGCACTTTAGGGATTCTATAATTGAGCAGAAATAATTGCTCCTTTAGACATTTGCCAGACGGACACTTTTAAATTTTGAAGTTCAATATAAGTTGAGACATCAGGTTGAAAGTAAAAGTTGTCTTCTTGTATTAAGTGGCATGGGCTCTCAGTCTAACTATTGGAACCTGCAGTAACATAGCAGAGTTGAACATTGCCGACAGGCCGATTGGCTGCCCTGTGCTGTCAACAGCTTCTGCAGTGTAGTGGTTATCACGTTTACCTCACATGTGAAAGGTCCCCGTTCCGAAACCAGGCTAAAACTTGAATGGCAATGTTTCCTGTTCAGTTTGAAGGACGTTTGCAGAATTTCTTGCTGAATTCTATGTGAATCTGGTATCTTATAGGGTTATTTATTCGCTGGCTCTCTTGGCTCTATTCTCTCTCCACAGATGCTGTCACACCTGCTGGGATTTTCCAGCATTTCCTGTTTTTGTTTCAGATTCCAGCATCCACAGTTTTTTGCTTTTACTTATTCGCTCTGACTTGGGCCTCAAAATTCATTCAGGACAAAATACTGGATTCTCATGTGAAGAAAAGGATGGCGTATGGGAGGAAACTGGAGCACCCAGAAGAAACCCACATAGAACGTGCAAACTCTGCACAGACAATGATCCAAGGATGGGAATCAAACCCAGGTTCTTGACGCTGTGAGGCAGCAATGCTAACGACTGTGCCACACTGAAGGATCAGCCTGGTGGCAGCTTTACTCATGATATCCAGTTACATTAGAGGCAGAATAGAAAGGAAATAAAATTAAAATACTGCGGATGTTGGAATTGTGAAATTTAAACTGAAAATGCTGGACTGGCAGCATCTGTGGAGAAACCCATTACAATAGATATTTATGATTTTGATTGCTGATTGAGGAGGCAAGGTCCTTTAGGTTTTATTGACGTTTTATACTGTGTTACACGTTTTTTGAGGCGAAAAAAGCGATGTAAATACCTCTGAGGTTAAGTGACGTCCATCTTTGTGCGGGGCAGACGTGCTCCGTTTGACAAGGTGAAGTGTCGGAGCCGATGTGCCCCTAACAAAGATGGCTGCGATGTGGGGGCGGGGCAATGGGCTGAGGAGGTTGGGACCGCACATGCGCATTGCTGCGGTTGTGGTTTGTTGACGGAAGCGCGCGGCTTCTTCTTCGGATCGGAATCAGATTTGAAAGCGGTTAACTGTCGCCGGCGTTGCCATGGCGGCAGGGGCGGGGCTTGTCAACCGCGCGCGCTGGCACAAGTGGACCCTCGAGTTTAACCTGAGCGGCAGCAGCAGCTGCGGAGGCCGCGCGGGGAGCCGGGGGCTCAAGTAAGCGGCAAGCCGGGTCAGCCCGCCTCTCCCGAGGGGACGCCACCGCACACTGACCCGGGGATGTGGAACCAACCCAAAACTTCCCAACCCCGGGTTTTTCACGCGTCTTTTACCCCTCACCGAGCCCCTCAGCACAAAGCAGCCCCTCAAATCCCCCAGAAACCACTCAGACCCCACTTGGCATCTTTTCCCAGGTCATGACCCTGAGATGCCCTTTTGGTTTCAGCCCCTCCACCTGATCAGGTGCCAACTGCGGTGGTGGTTGGAGGAACGATTGCTCGTTTCCAGGGCCGGGTGCTGAACTGGATCTCTCTCAATGTGTTTGTTTTCAAGATACAATTTGGTACATGTGGTGATTTGTCGCTTTGTCCCTCAATGGAGGGCAAGTGGATTGGCACCCTGATTGACACTAATCCACTTCTGCAGCCCTCCATTCCCCTGGCAGTTTGGTACACGCAACGGCAGTGTGTGTCTGAGGTTTGCCCAAGCTTTAGTTCATGCTGGCACTATTGTCACCACGTTGGGGTCCTCAACAGAGAGACTCCCTCTTTAAACAAGGTCTTGAAAGGGTGACCAATTTGTGTTTTCTGTTTCTCACAGGAGCCGTGATCAACAGTGTGGCCAGAGAGACTCCATGTACCCAGTCGCATATTCGGACAAACAGCTACCGGACATCCGCGTCCAAGAAACAGACCGGATCCGAGTTGAGAAGGTAAGTTAGATTTGAATGTGTCTTTAGTGTGTGGCTGACAACGCCCCTGGTTTGTCCACAGTGGTGAAGTGCCTTGGTGAACCACAGCAGCCTGTTTGATAAAGGGACTTATTGAGTTAATTGTTACTTCCAGACCTGTGTATAAGATCAGCATATGGCCTCCCCAAACCGGCCCCCTTTACTGATACCCTGCTCACTTTCTGTTTTCATCACCTTGGGCCCATTGAAACAGCTGCCCATGAATCTGTTCATCATGTACATGGCTGGCAACACCATCTCCATCCTCCCTATCATGATGGTGTGCATGATGGCCTGGAGACCCATACAGGCCTTGATGTCCATGTCTGCAAGTGAGTATTGTATTGAATCTGCAGCTCAGAAACAGCTCTGAACTGGCATCACTTGAATGCAGCTTAGAACAGTGTGCTAAGAGTTGGGTGATTAAGGGACTTAGGGAAGGAAGGGAACGAGGTACCCTTTTGCTTTCTAATATTCTCAGCCTTTGGGAAGTGATCTTCCTCTTCTACAGGAGAAAGAGCGGCGAGCTATTTGCTGAGTATCTGCAAAGTGACTAAAGTTTATTCGATGTCTAAGGATCAAAATCGTATAGCAACTGCTGGTAAGGTTAATAAAATATATAAAATCAAAAGTAAAATACATCATTGGATAAAATAATTAAATACTTTTTTCGCACACATTAAAGATGGGAGGACAGGTGATGTGTCACAGCTGCAGCGTGTGGGAGCTCCTGGGTGTCAGTTTGATCGAGGGCAAACTCATCTGCAGTAAGTGTTTGAAGTTCAAGCAGCTCCGGTTAGAGTTTATGAGCTGGAGGCTGAACTACAGACACTGCGATGCATCAGGGAGGGGGAACATTACCTGGATTCTTTACACCAGGAAGCAGTCACACCTCTTAGGACAGGACCTGCTGATTTGGTCAGTGATCAGGGACAGGAGGATGACTGTGAGTGAGGCAGGTAAGGGGATTCAGGTGGCAGGAGCCTCAGCCTTCACAATTGTCCAACCGGATTGCAGTTTTTTCAGCTTGTTTATGCTGCAGGGTGGATGAGCAAACTGACCTTGGCACCGTGGTACAGGAAGCCATTCAAGTTGGAGGAGAAAAAGGGAATGTAGGGGTAGTATGGGATGGTGTAATCAGAGGGATTCACACTGTTCTCTGCAGCAAAGAGCATGAGTCCAGATCGCTGTGTTGCCTTGTGCCAGGGTTCAGGACATCTGCTCAGGTCTGAAGAGGAACTTACAGTATTGTGTCGGATCTGCAGCTCAAAAACAGCTGCACGGGGGAGGACCCAGTCATTGTGGTCCATGTAGGTACCAATGACACAGGCAGGACAAAGAAGGAGGTTTTACATGGCTAGTATGAGGACCTAGGTACCAAATTAAGAAGCAGGATCTCAAAGTTCATAATCTGGATAATTACCTTAACTACTTACTAATTGTCTTAGGACAAATCAGATCAAAGAGATGAATGAGTGACTCAAAGATTGGTGTGGGAGGTGGGTTCTGGTTCATGGGGCACTGACACCAGTACTGGGGAAAGCATTTTAAAACTAAATAGTAGACAGGGAAACAAATTTGGGGCAAGGAATCAAAGATTTATAGAAATGACTGGATGAAGGGCTGGTTGGCAAATTTGCCGATGACACAAAGATAGGTGGGAAAGTAAGTTGTGACGAGGACATACGGAGGGTTCAAAAAGACAGAAAGGTTAAGTGAGTGGGAAAATATCTGGTAAATGGAGTAGAATGTGGGCAAATGTGAAATTGTCCATTTCGGCAGGAAGAATGAAAAAGAAGCATTTTGTCTAAACGGTGAGAGATTGCAGAGCTCAGAGATTCAGAGGGATCTGGGTGTTCTAGTACATAAATCACAAAAGGCTAATATGCAAGTAAATCAGTAATTAGGAACACTAATAGAATGTTATCATTCATTGTGAAGGGAATTAAATACAGAACTAGGGAGGTTATGCTTCAGTTGTACAGGTCACTAGTGAGACCACGTCTGGAGTAATATGTACAGTATTGGTCACCTTGTTTAAAGAAGGGTGTAAGTGTGCTGGAGACAGTTCAGAGAAGTTTACCAGACCAATACCTGAAATAATGCGGTGATGCTGGCGTTGGACTGGGGTGGGCACAGTAAGAAGTCTCACAACACCAGGTTAAAGACCAACAGGTTTATTTGGAATTTGGAATCCTTCCGCACCTGACGAAGGAGCAGCGCTCCGAAAGCTCGTGATTCCAAATAAACCAATTGGACTTTAACCTGGTGTTGTGAGACTTCTTACAATGCCTGAAATTGATGGGTTGTGTTACGAGGCAAGGTTGGACAGGCTAGGAGTGTATCCGCTGGAGTTCAGAAGAGTAAATGGCGACTTGTTCCTGCAAGGCCTTGACAGGATGGAGGTAGAGAGGATGTTTCCTCTTGTGGGATAATCCAGAACTAGGGGTCACCGTTTTAAAAAATAAAGCGTCACCCATTTAAAGTAGAGATGAGGAGAATTTTTCTCCAAGTGTCGTGAGTCTTTGGAACTCTCTCCCTGAAAAGGTGGTGGAAGAAGAGTGTTTGAATATTTTAAGCAAAGGTGGATAGATTCTTGGTAAGAAAGGAGGTGAAAGGTTATTGGAGGTCAGCAGGATGAAGATTTGAGGTTACGATCAGGTCAGAGAGTAAAGACCAGTTCTGCTCAATCACTCCTCATTGCACAGTCCTGTCATCCCAGGAAGCAGTCTGGTGAACGTTTGTTACTCGTCCTCTGGGGCAATTCTCTGGGTAAGGAGACCCAAACTCTGCAGTGTTCCACATGTGGTTTCACCAAAACTGGATACAATTTCAGAAAGCTTTCCTCACTCGGAAACTGCATCCCTGGGGAATAAAGGCTAACAGACCATCTGCATCTCTCCTTAGGGATGCTGCCAGACCTGCTGAGATTTTCCAGCATTTTCTCTTTTGGTTCCTCATTCAAACAGACGCAGTAATTTGCTTTTATTTGGTTAGAAGTGGGGGATTTACACACAGAATATTCAAATCAAGGAACGGTTTGTCTCTTCTGAATTTATGTCCTGGTTTAACAGTGATGATCTTTTTGGAAACTCTATTTACAGGATACAGCAATTGGAAATTGGAACATGGAAAACGTTTTGGGGCTGCACAGTGGTTAGCACTGCTGCCACAGAGCGCCAAAGACCCGGGTTCGATTCCAGCCGCGGGCGATTGTCTGTGTGGAGTTTGCACGTTCTCCGTGTCTGCATGGATTTCTTCCCGTGGTCCAAAGATGTGCAGGTTAGGTGGATTAGTCAGTACCTGCTCAAAAGATAATCCCAGAAACTACAGGTCAGTCAGTTCAATGCTAGTGATGGGGAAGATTCCTGAAACAATAATTCAGGACATATTTAGTAGTCACCTGAGTAAATGTGGATGAAGAAGGACAGTGTTCAGAGGAAATGGTGTTTATGGAACCTGCTGAAATATTTTGATGAGGTCACAGATACCGTTGTTGAGGATAATGCTGTTAATGTGGTGAACATGGACTTCCAAAAAGCATCAGATAAATTGCCGCACAGCAGACATCGGAGCACAGATATGACTCGTGGAATAAAAGGGACAGCAGCAGCATTGACACAAAATTGTCTGGGGGACAGGAAACACACAAAATACTGGTTAATGGATGTTTGGGAGTTCCTCAGGAGCGGGTGTTAACACCCAGCTCTTCCTAATGTATACAAATGACCCAGACCTTGGTGTTCAGGGACAGTTTAGAAATTTGTGGACAGAATCTGTGTCGACCCAGACTGGTTGGCAGGTTTCCTTCCCGAAGGACATTAGTGAACCAGTTGGGTTTTTATGAGAATCCACCAGTTTTAATGGTCACTTTTCCCTGGAGCCGGCCCCGCAAATGACCAGATTCATTCAGCTCAATTTCACAAACTGCCTTTCTGTTTTTGTGGGTTCTCCCTCACCCCATCTTTTTCTGTTTTGAAACAGTTACACAGCATTTTAGAAGAGGAGGATTTGCAGTCGGGAAACTGAAACGAAACATCACATCACAATCTGGTGGAGTTTTCCAATGTATCATAACCTGAATATCATTTGATTTTGAACATGGAAGGAACAAGCACCGTTCACAGCGGGGAGAAACCGTACACGTGCTCTCTGTGTATGGACGAGGCTTCAGCCAATCATCTGACCTGTTAAAACACAAATGCAGTCAATCCAGGAAGAAACCATGGAAATGCAGGGATTGTGGGAAGGGATTCAAATCCCCGTCTGGCCTGGAATGCCATTGGCTCAGTCACACTGGGGAGAGACCGTTCACCTGCTTCGAATGTGGGAAGGGATTCACTCGTCAATCCTACCTTCTGATACATCAGCGACTTCACACTGGGGAAAGGCCGTTCACCTGTTCTGTGTGTGGGAAGGGATTCATTCAGTCATCCACCCTGTTGAATCACCAGCGAGTTCACACTGAGGAGAGACCATTTAAATGCTCAGACTGTGGGAAGTGTTACAAATGTTCTGGGGAACTGATGCGCCATCAACGTGTTCACAGCAATGAGAGGCCATTCACCTGTTCCTTGTGTGGGAAAGGATTTACTCAGCAATACAAACTGCAGACACACCAGCGAGTTCACACTGATGAGAGACCTTTTACATGTACAGACTGTGGAAAACACTTTAAAAGTTCCCAGGACTTGATGCAGCATCAACCTGTTCACACTGATGAGAGACCATTCAGATGCTCTCACTGTGGGTCTGCATTCAAGCGATCGTCTCACCTGACTGTGCACCAGCAAATTCACACTGGGGAGAGGCTGTTCACCTGCCCTGACTGTGGAAAGGGATTTACTCAGTCATCCGTCCTTCTGACACACCAGTGTGTTCAAACTGGGGGGAGACCATTCATCTGCTCTGAGTGTGGGAAGGGATTCCCTTCCTCATCCAAACTTCTGATGCACCAGCACGTTCACACTGGGGAGAGACCGTTCACCTGCTCTGTGTGTGGGAAGGGTTTCACTCAGTCATCGAACCTACTGACACACCAGCGAGTTCACACTGGGGAGAGGCCATTCACATGTGCTGAATGTGGGAAGGGATTTGCTTATTTTTCTGTACTGATGAGACACCAACAAGCTCACAAACAATTACAATGATTGGATTTTGCTGTCAGTGACATCCAGGATTATGTTCGTTGGGGTGTTGGATGATGTCAATAAATTCCAGCCAGTTGTTTGGGCTAATATTGTGGATAAAGGTCAAATAAATCAGTTTTATATTACTATTTTTATATTGAACACACTGAGTTGCATCTATTTAATGTCTCTAACTCCATTTGGATCCTTTTGAAGGGCTCTCCCTCTCCCCTGTCTTCGCCATCCTCACCTCCAACAACAAGTGTGAGGAGCGCATGGAGCTTCTTTGTCACTAAGATTGAGGGGAGGTGATGGCCTAGTGGTATTAACACTAGACGGTTAACCCAGAAACTCAGCTAATGTTCTGGGTACCAGGTTTCAATCCCGCCAGGGCAGATCGTGAAATCTGAATTCAATAAAAAATATCTGGAATTAAGAATTTACTGATGATCGTGAAACAATTGTCGTAAAAACCCATCTGGTTTAATGGTGTCCTTTCGGGAAGGAAATCTGCCGTCCTTGCCTGCTCTGGCCTACATGGGACTCCAGAGCCACAGCAATGTGGTTGTCTCTAAAATGTCTGAGCAAGCCACTCAGTTGTTCAAGAAGGCAGCTCACCACCACCTTCTCAAGGGCAACTTGCAATAAATGCTGGCCATGCAACAACATCCATGTCTCACAAATGAAATTTAAAAAGCTGCCTCTGTTGCTTCCCTTCCTCCCACGAGCCCACCCTTGACCCCAGTGTCTTTGTTCCCCTCCTGCCCATCTCTCATTACAACTTCCAAAATCCCTGTCATCTCCCAAATCTCTGCCCATATGTCCTGAAATTCCCTGTGTGAATCCCTCTGATTACATTTGTCTTTCACACAGTATTAAACCAGCTCTTACCAAAGTCTCAAATTACTGTGTGAATATGACTGAGGTAAGCTATCTGTCACTGTGCTTCTCAGCCAGTCTGCAGTTATTGACACCATTGACCAAACCATCTTCCTCCAGTGCCTCTCCATTGTTGTCCAGCTGGGTGGAACTGCACACTTCGGATTAATTTCTGATTGTAGTCAGAGAATCACCGGCAGCCACTGTGATTATTGCAGACAGAGAGCAAGTGAATAGAGGGAGCAAAGTAAATGGGGAAAAGAGACTGAGAGTGAATGGGATGGAAGTTCGTAAACTGAGACAAAGAGAAACAGATTGAGACAGAAAATGGGGTCAACGTTGTTCCAAAGAGAAGAGATTAATGCTTTTCAAACCTTCCTGATCATTATAACTTATCAATTTCTGTAAAATATTTTGAGTGAATGTAACAAGGCCTGGATATGAGATTCAGAAACTCCCTCCCTAACTGTCCAGATTAAAGGTGTTTGTTAAGGTCTGTCTCTCCAAACAAGGTTTTGACCATCCATCCTAATATTGTGCTCTGTGACACAGTAATTCTAGTTGCTGATCTATCAGTAATGGACTTGCTGCCGTCTGGAACAAAACTGTTTTCACCACTAAGGCTCCGCTGTGATGTAATAGTCTCTATGACATCATTGCAGCAGGACTGGATGACATCATCAGAGTCCATTGTTTCTGAATGATCCACATCAATAACAACAGGAAATATTCATCAAGCTGAGCACATTATCTAGGCTGACACTGCAGTCTGACATTGAGGGACTGCTGCACTCTGTCACACACTGTCCTTCACATGGAGCTTGTGGAGGCTCTGGCCACAATCTTCCAATCCTTCTCATAGAGTTGTGGTGCCAAAAGGCTGAGAGATTGTAAACATAGAAACATAGAAAACTACAGCACAAAACAGGCCCTTCAGCCCCACAAGTTGCGCCGAACATATCCCTACCTTTTAGGCCTACCTATAATCCTCCATCCTAGTAAGTCCCATGTACTCATCCAGGAGTCTCTTAAAAGACCCTATTGAGTTTGCCTCCACCACCACTGACGGCAGCCGATTCCACTCGCCCACCACCCTCTGTGTGAAAAACTTCCCCCTAACATGTCCCTTGTACCTACCCCCCAGCACCTTAAACCTGTGTCCTCTCGTAGCAGAAATTTCCACCTTGGGAAAAACGTAACATCCCTGTTCAAAAAATTACAGAACTATCATCTTAACATCAGTGCTGGAGAAAAATGAAACCAATAATCTGGGGCACAATCAACTGGTACTTGGAAAAGTGTGGATTCTTATTGTCAGCATTTTCTGTTTTAATACTGAAAACTTCCCTGGATCTCAAGGCTGGAAAAGACATTCTGGAAGGTCATCCCCCCAACCCTCTCTCTATCCCTCCTCCCATCCCTCCCTACAACAAGAACCATTCACTCTGCACAGCAGTTTCACCCTCATTGCCCCAGTCTGTATTCCAGCCATTATCACATCCACTCTGCTCCCAGATACTTTACACCATTAGATATTACAATTCAAACTTTATAATCTCTCCAGTTTAATATTTGTTCAGACAGCAGACAAATCATCAATTCCACTCCCATTCTGAGCTATGGGGATATATTTATACATTATCTCATTTCATAATAAAACTCACACTGAGTTTCAGATTTGCTGCAGTTATTTTAATTTTCCCAGCAGATTATTTGGAGTGAGACTGACATCAACTCTTCATGGTCTCAGTCTGTCTCTGTGTTTGTGAGAGTGTCTGAGATAGTGTGTGTGTCTGAGCGTGTGTATGTATGAGTGTGTATCTGTGTGTGTGTGTGTGAGATTATAAAAAGATAGAAACTAGAAGCAGGAGTAGGCCATTCGGCCCTTCGAGCCTGCTCCGCCATTCATTTTGATCATGGCTGATCATCGAATTCAATATTCTGATCCCCCTTCTTCCCACACCTTTAGCCCCAAGAGCTATATCTAATTTATTCTTGGAATCATATGTATGTGTCTGCATTTTTCTGAGTATTTGTGTGTCTATGAGTTTGTCTGTATTTGTTTCCGAGATTGATATCAGTTATGAGAATAGATTCGTCTGCATTAAAATATATTCAAATAAAAATAATAGGAATAAGAAAAATACAGCAGCACAATCCTCCAACAAGATCCTTCAGTAATCTGAGAATTCAGTGATTTCCCAGGCAGAGGCCGTTTACCTCACATCGCCACAAGAGGGAGCTCCCTCGCTGTATTTGTGTGTTCACTGCAGCAGGAGCGGGTTCCATTACACAGTGATATGTAACAGAGCAGAAATCCAGGAGAATTGGATTAATTGTGTGTGTGTGTGTGTCCCTGGGCACAGTTCCCAGAGAGTTTAAAATCTTCTTATAGCTAGCCAATTCCTGATCCAAACCGCTAAATCACCCTCAATCCCATGCCTCCGTATCTTCTGCAATAGCTTCCCGTGAGGTTACAGAGTGTTAAAATCTGAAATAAAACAGTCAACGCCACAAAGAGTCAACAGGCCCGGCAGTTTGTGTGGAGGCAGAAACAGAGTGAAACACACAGTTAAACATCCATATGAATCAGGAGCAGCAGTAGACCTTTGGGCTGCTCTGCTCCAGATAAGATCCCGGCTGATCTGACTGTGGCCAAAACTCCACTTTCCTCTCAAGAATCCAATGAATCAGCCTTAAAAATATTCAATGACTCTGTCTCCACTGCTCTCTGGGGAAGAGAATTCCACAGACCAAAGACCCTCTGAGAGAGAAAAAACATCTCATTCTCTCTCTTTCAGACGTCTTAAATCCAGCTCGTTCTCCGGAGCCACACAGGGAAAGCCAGACCCGTGAAGAAGGGAGAGAGGGAGGTGGAGAAGAACAAAATGAAAAATCTGCAAACTGATAACATGATTCACAGCCCGAGACCAAAACGAGTGTTAATGGGACAAGTAAAGACACAAAAGATGATCTGGATGAGGTGTGAATAGCCGGTTAGCAATAGTCTGAATGCAAAGTAAAGAAAACAAGAGGGAAATGAGGTGAAAAAAGCAACAACGAAACACAGAACACAGTGGGGGCAGAGATTGTGGTGTAAAATTGTTGAGCTCAGTTTTGTTCTGAAGGCTGTAAAGTGCCTCTTTTAGTTGCGGGAAATAATATATTTCCCAGTTCCGATGACAGGTCACATTCAGTCTGTTTCTCTCTCCACAGAGGCTGCCTGACTTGTTGAGTATTTCCAGCGTTTCCTGCTTTATGCCACAGAGAATGTCGAAGAATTGTCACACCCGGAACAGATGTCTCTTCCTCGGGACACTCCAGCTCGGGTCAGGGTGGGGGGATAATGTTCACTGTTTTAGATTTGTGTCTGGTGCGAGTAATACCTTAAATTAAATGGAGAAGTTTTTTAAACTGAAGAGAGTAACTGAAACTGACTTTAAACAACACTAACCAGCCCGGGCTGCTGGAGAAACATTTAGGGATTTGTGAGCAGTCAGTTCCGGCTGGTTTGAAGTGAAATCCTGTCGGTGCTGCGGCAAATCTGAACTCAAACCAGACAAACTGGAACCGCTGGGTTAGAGATTCCGGGTGTTGGGATGTGGGAGCTGGGGGAGGGGGAGATGGCGGCAAAACTCTGAGCCTGACTTTAGACAGGGTGAGCGGGGTAAAGGGGAGGAATGACAGAGTTAATGTGGGAGTCAGGGACAATAGCAGAAGGTGGGAAGCTCTGGAAAGGAGCAATGGGGGTAAAGGCCTTCACAGAATGCTTGTTTAAATGAAGATAAAAGCAAAATACTGCGGATGCTGGAATCTGAAACAGGAAATGCTGGAAATCTCAGCGGATCTGACTGCATCTGTGGAGAGAGAACAGAATTAATGTTTCCAGTCTGGATGGTCATAGGTGCTGCCAGAAATGCTGAGGTTCTCCAGCATTTTCTGTTTGTGTTTAACTGAAGGTTCAGCAGGGAAACAAGCAGCGATTTCACACACACTGAACCCAGGGGGAGGGGGTGACCCAGGATAAGGGACAGGCGCAGCTCAGTGAGGCTCTGCAAAGTCCAGCAATCTGTCCACATTGAGAGCTTAGAGCGCCAAGGGGGAGGGGAAGGACAAACTATTTGGGACACAGCAGGAGGTCACCCCTCCCCCCACTCTGTGGTTCCACAAACCCTCCCACACCTGGGCAAGGTTGGCTCAAGGTGCAGGAAGCTGCAAGCTGAGAGGCTGAGCTGTGAACTGGGCCGGGTTGGGGGTTTGAGTGACAGTCCTGGGGCTATTTCAGGACAGGAACTGCCACAGATTCCCTCTTTTTCCTGGGACGTTTCACTGGAGCTGTGTTGGTGAGTGTTTGTAATCTCTGTCTCACTGTCTCGGTAATGGGGGTGGGTTGTAGATTGCTGTGAGTGTTAGACTAAAATAACCTCGCCTCATGCTGCCAGTTCCAGTCTGCAGACTCCATTTCTCAGTCCAGTCTGCTGCTCTGTCTCTGTCTGTCTGTACTTTGCTGCAGTGCTCCACATTCTGAGCAACATCCAGCCCATTGTTGTCACCCGAAATTTGCGGCAAACTACCTTCACTGTGACACAGCGGTTAGCACTGCTGCCTCACTGAGTCTGGGTTCGATTCCAGCGGTGGGTGACTGTCTGTGTGGAGGTTGCTCAGGAAGAAGTCTCATAACACCAAGTTAAAGTCCAATAAGTTTATTTGGAATCAAAGCAAATTACTGCGGATGCTGAAATTTGAAACCAAAAGAGAAATTGCTGGAAAATCTCAGCCGATATGGCAGGATCTGTAAGGAGAGAAAAGAACTGATGCTTCGAGTCCACATGACTCTTTATCAAAGCTTTGACAAAGAGTCATCTGGACTCGAAATGTCAGCTCTTTTCTGTCCTTACAGATGTTGCCAAACCTGCTGAGATTTTCCAGCATTCTCTCTTTTGGTTATTTGGAATCACGAGCTTTCAGAGCACTGCTCCTTCATCAGCGCTCTGAAAGCTTGTGGTTCCAAATAAACCTGTTGGTCTTTAACCTTGTGTTGTGAGGCTTCTTACTGTGCTCACCCCAGTTCAGCACTGGCATCTCCACCTCATGTGTGGAGTTTGCACAATCTCCCTCTGTCTGTGTGCATTTCCTCTGGGTGCTCCGGTTTTTTCTCATAGCCCAAAGATGTGCAGGGTTGGTAAATTTGTCCCTTGGTGTCCAAGATATGTAGTGTCTAATTTGATTTATTATTGTCGCATGTTCTGGGATACAGTGAAAAGTATTATTTCTTGCGTGCTATTCAGAAAAAAAATAAATTGAAAGAGTACAGAGGGGGAAAGGAAAAGAGTAGGGTGCAGAATATATTGTTGCCGTTGCAGTACAGACTCGATGGATCGAATGGCCTCTTTCTGCACTGTATGGATTCGATGATTCGTGAATTCCGGCGAACAACTTTTGAATGGAGGGGTTTCTGAGGCGCCGAGCATTGTGGGAATTGTGACCACCATTAGTCAGTGACTGACTATAAATATTTAATTGCAGACTGAGGGCAGGTCAGCAACCTGAATCCTCAATTCTGTTTGTGACTCTCACAGGCTGCCTGGCCTGATGAATATCTCCAGTATTTATTTTCTTTGTCCCAGAAACAGTCTCTACAGAGTTTTGTTTCTGTGTTATTGTTTTATAGTTTCGAGCTTAGAAACACAGTTAGGAGCTGGCATGATTCAGGCTGTCTGTTGGATGCAGAACTCAGTTCCTGGCCCCCCGTGTGCGTTTTTTTATTGTTGCTTCAGTCTGAACTCTATTCATAACTTGCCTCTGTGGGTTCTCTCTCAATCCTGCTGCGTTTTATCAGCATCTTTTCTTTTAATTTTAAATGGAACCTTAATATCTGCTTAGTACACAGGCCAATTCATCACAAATTCAGAGGAATGTATTTTTAAAAATTAATTAATCTCAATTGCACAAGATAGTTTTCTATTATGTCTTTGATTGACAATGGCGCCGTTAATTCCCAGGTGCCCCTGCAGGTGTCAAAGTGTCCTGTTCATTCCACAGCAGCCTATTGCGCAGGTGCAGTGCTGTATCTGGAGCATGCGTACTGCCACTTTGCTCGGAGCCCTGCGAGGGCGGCGGACGTTTTTTTCAGCGGGTGAGAGTCAGTGTGGCGGGGGGAGGAATGGAGTCGGGGTGGGGAGGGAGCGGAGGCTTCACAAATACCCGCTCCAGGTCGCAAGGCCCGAATAAGACCATGCGGGTTCCTGGTTTGCAGCTCCCCGGTTTTCGGCCGCCATCTTGTTCCAGCGGGGAAGGAGAGCGCATGCTCTCGGGCTGGTCATAATGGGCGTGGTTTCAGGGGGCTGGTTCAGAACCACGATCTTCAGAGGGACAATACGTTGCAGGGCGCATGCGCAACTATCCAAGACCATCGGAACAAGAACATCAGAATTCGGAACGGGAGCCAGTCATTCGGCCCATCGAGCCTGCTGCATCATTCAATAAGATCATGTCTACTTTGGAGAGGCTGGATAGACTGGGACTTTTTTTCTCTGGAGCATAGGAGACTGAGGGGTGACCTTATAGAGGTCTATAAAATACTGAGGGGCACAGATCAGCTCGATAGTAAATATATTTTCCCAAAGGTAGGTTTAAGGTGAGAGGGGAGAGATACAAAAGTGTCCAGAGGTGCAATTTGTTCACACAGAGGGTCATAGAGTCAGAGAGGTTTACAGCATGGAAACAGGCCCTTCGGCCCAACTTGTCCATGCCGCACATTTGTAAAAATCCCAATTGCCCGCATTTGGCCCATATCCCTCTCTACCCATCATACCCATGTAACTATCGAAATGCTTTTAAAAGACAAAATTGAACACGCCTCGACTCCTACCTCTGGCAGCTTGTTCCAGACACTCACCACCCTCTGTGTGAAAACATTGCCCCTCTGGACACTTTGTATCTCTCCCCTCTCAATTTAAACCTATGCCCTCTAATTTTAGACTCCCCTACCTTTGGGAAAAGATATTGACTATCCAGCTGATCTATGCCCCTCATTATTTTATAGACCTCTCCAAGATCACCCCTCAGCTTCCTACGCTCCAGAGAAAAAAGTCCCAGTCTATCCAACCTCTCCTTATAACTCAATCCATCAAGTCTCAGTAGCATCCTAGTAAATCTTTGCTGCACTCGTTTTAGTTTAATAATATCCTTTCTATAATAGGGTGACCAGAATTGCACACAGTATTCCAAGTGTGGTTTTCCCAATGTTTTGTACAACTTCAACAAGACATTCCAACACCTGTATTCAATGTTCTGACCGATGAAACCAAGTATGCCGAATGCTTTCTTCACCACTCTGTCCACCTGTGGCTCCACTTTCAAGGAGCTATGAACATGTACCCCTAGATCTCTTTGTTCTGTAACTCTCCCCAACACCCTACCATTAACTAAATAAGTCCTGCCCTGGTTCAATCTACCAAAATGCATCACCTCGCATTTGTCTAAATTAAACTCCATCTGCCATTCGTCAGCCCACTGGCCCAATTGATCAAGATCCCGTTGCAATTAGATAGGGTGGTGAGTATTTGGAACAAGCTGCCAGAGGTAGTAGTAGAGGCGGGTACAATTTAGTCTTTTAAATAGCATTTAGATAGTTACATGGGTATAGAGGGATATGGACCAAATGTGGGCAATTGGGATGAGCTTAAGGGTTTAAAAAAAAAGGGCAGCATGGACAAGTTGGGCCGAAGGGTCGTTTTCCATGCTGCAAATCTCTATGAATCTATGACGTTGCTACCCCCACCCCGTCCATACCCATGACTTTCTTGTGGATCAGAATCATAGAATAGAATCCTAGAATCCCTACAGTGCAGAAGGAGGCCATTCAGCCCATCGAGTCTGCACCGACCACAATCCCACCCAGGCCCTACCCCCACATATTTTACCCGCTAATCCCTCTAACCTACGCATCCCAGGACTCTAAGGGGCAATTTTTTTAACCTGGCCAATCAACCTAACCCGCACATCTTTGGACTGTGGGAGGAAACCGGAGCACCCGGAGGAAACCCACGCAGACACGAGGAGAATGTGCAAACTCCACACAGACAGTGACCCGAGCCGGGAATCGAACCCAGGACCCTGGAGCTGTGAAGCAGCAGTGCTAACCACTGTGCTACCGTGCCGCCCAGAACCTCAGCTTTGAATATATTCAATGACCTGCCTCCAATCCTCACTGGTGAAGACAGAGTTCCAAAGATCAATAGCCCATTGAGAGAAAAGATCTCTCTTCATCTTAATCTTAAATCCTTTATTTTTACTTGATTCCCACACCAAAGGAAACATCCTCAGCATCTACATTGTCAAGCACCTTATATCATATGAATCATAGAATCCCAACAGTGCAGAAGGAGGCCATTCGGCCCATCAAGTTTGTACCAACCACAATCCCACCCAGCCCCATCCCCACAACCCCCTGCATTTACCCTGCTAACCCCCCTGACACTTGGGTCAATTTAGCATGGTTCATCCACCTAATCCATACATCTTTGGACTGTGGGAGGAAACTGGAGCACCCTGAGGAAACTCACAGACAAGGGGAAAATGTGCAAACTCCACACAGACAGTGACCCAACGCTGGAATTGAACTTGGGATCCTGGTGCTGTGAGGCAGCAGTGCGAACCATTATGCCACCCTGAAATTCCCAGATGCTTCAATAAGTTTACTTCTCAGTCTTCTTAACTCCAAAGAGTACAGGCCCCAGCTGCTCAACCTGGAAGATAAAACTCCTCATTTCAGGAATCAACCAACTGGATCTTCTCTGAACTGCCTCCACTGCAATTTTGTCCCACTAAAGTAATTCTGTGCAAGCAATAGGAGAGAATGTTTTGAATTTCTGTTCTGGACAAATGCTGATGGACTTTGGAAACTCCTTTTACAGGGGATTAGAAGGGGAGGATTTACTCACAGCAAACTCCGACCAAAAGAAATGTTTGTCTGTCCTGAATTTCTAACCTTGAATTACACCGATAACTTTCCTCATTTACAGGGACAAGATTTGAAGATTGCAACATTTTCCCCAGACACCAATCTCTCTCAGATCTTTGCAGACGTAGACTCCAGCGGATTTAAAACGTTGAAAACAGTGAAATTGTTTTGGGGTGAGTGTGAGTGAGCATTAATTTAAATTTAGAGCATGCTCTGATTCCATGGATCTCAGGCTATTGTGACTCGTTTACCATGGATGGGGAGGCAATGGTGCAGTGACAGTGTCATTGGATTAGTAATACAGGGATCCAGGGCAATGCACTGTGAACCCTGGGTTTGAATCTGACAGTGGCAAATGTTGAAATTTGAATTCAACTGATTGTCCACCAAAGAGAGAGGCAAGGACACTGCACCATGGAGAAACCATGGAAATGTGGGGCCTGTGGGAAGAGATACAGATACCCATCAGAACTGGAAGTTCATTGGCGCAGTCACACTGGAGAGAGGCCATTCACCTGCTCTCAATGTGGGAAGGGATTCAGTCAGTTATCCGAGCTGCGGACACACCAGCGAGTTCACACTGGGGAGAGGCCGTTCACCTGCTCTCAGTGTGGGAAGGGATTCACTCATTCATCCAACCTGCGGGCACACCAGCGAGTTCACACTGGGGAGAGACCATTCACCTGCTCTCAGTGTGGGAAGGGATTCACTCATTCATCCAACCTGCGGGCACACCAGCGAGTTCACACTGGGGAGAGGCCGTTCACCTGCTCTCAGTGTGGGAAGGGATTCAGTGAATCTTCCCGCATGAGGAGACACCAGCGAGTTCACACTGGGGAGAGACCATTCACCTGCTCTCAGTGTGGGAAGGGATTCACTCAATTATCCCACCTGCGGACACACCAGCGAGTTCACACTGGGGAGAAGCCTTTAACATGCTCTCAGTGTGGGAAGGGATTCAGTCAGTTGTCCACCCTGCAGACACACCAGCGAGTTCACACTGGGGAGAGACCATTCACCTGCTCTCAGTGTGGGAAGGGATTCAGTCAGTTGTCCAACCTGCGGAAGCACCAGCGAGTTCACACTGGGGAGAGGCCGTTCCCCTGCTCTCAGTGTGGGAAGGGATTCATAGTTTCATCCCAGCTGCTGAAACACCAACAAGTTCATGAGTGATTCGAGGGGTTGGATTCTGCTGTTATTGTTTCTGCTCTCAATTACATCCAGGACTGCATTTTGTTCATTCTCACAGTTGGTCAATGGGGAGGGTCGGAGGGTTTCTTTCTGCTGGACTGGCCGGTCTCATGACTTTGTCTCCAGTGGGCTGATGCTCTTTGAGTCTTGTTGCAAATACATGGTTTCAAATTTCACAAGGATCACCGAGTGACAGGGTGTTAGGAAGTTCAGAGATAATTAGTAAGGATTTCTGTTTGGAACCCCCCCAGATGCCCATCCAATTTCCTTTGAAATTGTTTATTATCTCTACTTCCACCACCCTCGTCGGCAGCGAGTTCCAGGTCATCACCATTCGCTGCATCAAATTATTCTTCCTCACATCCCCCCCTGTATCTCTGACTCAAAACTTTAAATCTGTGTCCCCCTCGTCCTTGTCCCATCAGCCAATGGGAACAGCTTTTCTTTGTCCACCTTATCTAAACCTATCAGAATCTTGTCAGGAATGTGTAGCTGGAAATCCCTCCCTAACAGCACTGTGGGTGTACTTACACCTCAGGCATTGTAGCAGTTCAGGAAGGCACCCTTGGGGTTGATCGTGGCCGAGGCAGCTACATACAGCCACATATTCTGTTATAATTGAAGGACTGCAGATTGAATGTGAGGCATTATGGGACTGGACTATCTTAACCACATTCCTGTGACTGCTCAATTTCTGCAATCACGGACCATTAAAGCTGCTTAGCAAAACTCCGAAAGAGGACCTTGTGAGAATATTTACACAGAATGAGTGAGGATTAAACTTATTCCATAAGTTTGGGCAGCATGGTCGCACAGTGGTTAGCACTGCTGCCTCACAGCGCCAGGGACCTGGGTTCGATTCCTGGCTTGGGTCACTGTCTGTGTGGAGTTTGCACATTCTCCCCGTGTCCCCGTTTCCTCCGAGTGCCCCGGTTTCCTCCCAAAGCCCAAAGATGTGCGGGTTAGGTGGATTGGCCTCGGGAGTCAGGGGGACTAGCTAGGACAAATGCATGGGCGATAGGGCCTGTGTGTGAATGTGGTCGGTGCAGACTCGATGGGCCAAATGGCCTCCTTCTGCACAATAGGATTCTATGAATCTATGAATAACCAGCTGATATTCAGTGGCTGAGATATCCGAATCTGTAAAAAGGGGGTCTGACCAATCAACAAACGGTGGTAAGTAGATTAAGAAGCATTCTCAGGCATTGCTTAAATTATTTTATCATACATTTGTGATAAGAACTGTGAAGGTCTTGTGACCCGGTAGTCGGTGAAGTGACGGTACACTCCAAGTAGCACTGGACTGAAAAGTGGATCTCTAAGAGTGGATTCTAATGGTTATAATCCAACCCAAGCATGGCCAGTGAAAAATCCAGAGCTCGAGTGAGCACCAGACAGATTTCTTACCTGTCTTTTGGAAACTAAGAACAAGAAACTTATCGATAAAATGATTTGAGAATAGAGCCAACATTTTTAGTCTGGATGACACTTCATAGGAGCTCTCATGAAGGGTCATCCAGACTTGAAACGTTGGCTCTATTCTCTCCCTACAGATGCTGTCAGATCTGCTGGGATTTTCCAGCATTTTCTGTTTTTGTTTTACTTTTATAATCAATGATTTGGTCTGATTGGAATCCCCACGATCCTCCCGCAAAACAGAGAGAAAGTGGTGACAAAAGGAGAAAAAGGATAAGGATGATAAAGTCTGGGTTCTCATTCTCCGAGCCCATGTAGAATTAACAAAATGAGTGATCCAGTTTATAAAGAATAGAAATTACCCATCCCTAACAAAAAACTGATCAAATTAAAATAGGTTGAGAACATGACAAAAAAATTAATAGATGACGTTTAAAATCAAGTTTCTTTTGTTGTTAGAGAGGGGATTTTTCACAGTAACTTCATTGCAGTGTCAATGTAAGCTTACTTGAGATTAATTATAAACTTTAAGTTTTTTAAAGTTATTTTGTTTGAGGGGTTCAGAATAGGCTATTGAAACAGGATGGACTGACTTAGACTAACGTAGAATAAGGATCACAATGTGCCTTATTTATATTATACAAAGGTACTGTCTGCATGGAGACACATATAACCACTGGTAGAGAATTTAAACATGTATTTCAGATATAAATATGTACTTTTTGTACTAAAATGTATACCTTGGCCAAACTGCAGACTGCCCTAGAGCATAATGGGATAAAAGCTGAGTGAGACAGGCCACATTCTGTCAGAAGAGTGAAGCCACAGAGCACAGTTTTTATCAGTATGAGTTATAAAAGTAAACGCTTCCCAGACACTAGAATGAATGGAATTATTCATTTTTTAGTGATAAGGGATGGCTCAGCAGACAGTGGAAAGGAACTTTTGAACCCTATAACCTATGTAATAGAAGTTGCTGAGAGTCAGTTAGAAAGCACCCTATGGACCTATGTAAGTGAAAGTTGCAAAGTAACAGTGGGCAGGAACTTTCAGATTCTACAGACCAATGAATTTCCATTCTTCCAGAAGATAGGATGTTATTGGCCAAGGTAAATATTGTACACGAACACGATTGGAGCATCCAGTTAGGATGACAGAGTGGGCGGGTGAAATGAACTTTCAAAATAGTATAACTAAAGGGCCAATGTATTGTAACTTTAGAAAGGAGTTGGACTGCCCAGCTGCCTTTCTCAATAAGTAATGCCTTTAACCAGTATACTGTCTTTTGCAAATCTTTGTATTAACTGGGTTCAGCTCAATACTTAGCCTCCGAGAAAAACCCCCATCATATGTAAAGTGAAGTAATTGTGGGCCAAGTTTTTTCTGCTCACTCCCGACCCCTTTAGGTTCTGTAGAAAAGTTAACCCTTTCAGCAGACAGTTCATTTCTTTGTAAATCACCTGGAAACTCATGTGTCTATTTTAGTTTTTGATTGAGGATTTATGGGAACCAGTTAAATGTGGAAATTTTAAGCGGAGCCTGGAGGAATTTGGAAGAACTGTGAGGATTTTATCGTGTTGTCACCTCAACCCCAGATAAAGAACAAAGATTTTGCAGCTGGCAACATGTTTGGGATTTTAAATCAACAAAGGCTTGATGTTTCCTATAAAATCAGGCCTTGGAAGTTGGCTAAAAAAAAGTTTAAGTTGTAATGAAGGGGAATGAAGGATCTTGTATCTTATTTTAATCAAGGAGTTGTGAGCTTAGACCATAAGACATTGGAGCAGAAATAGGCCACTCAGCCCATCGAGTCTTCTCCGCTATTCAATCATGGCTGATATTTTTCTCATCCCCATTCTCCTGCCTTTTCCCCATAACCCCTGATCCCCTTATTAATCAAGAACCTATCTATCTCTGTCGTATAGACACTCAATGAACTGACCTTCACAGCCTTCTGCGGCAAAGAGTTCCAAAGATTCACCACTCTCTGACTGAAGAAATTCCTCCTCATCTCTGTTTTAAAGGATCATCCCTTTAGCCTCAGGTTGTGCCCTCTGGTTCTAGTTTTTCCTACTAAGTTTCAATAAGATCCCAACTCATCCTTCTAAACTCCAATGAGTACAGACCCAGAGTCCTCAACCATTCTTCATACGACAAGCTCTTCATTCCAGAGATCATTCTTGTGAAGTTCCTCCAGACCCTTTCCAAGAGCAGCATATCCTTCCTTAGATGTGGGGCTCAAAACTGCTCACAATACTCCAAATGGGGTCTGACCAGAGCCTTATACAGTCTAAGAAGTACATTGTTGCTCTTGTATTCTAACCCTCTTGACATGAATGCTAACATTGCATCTGCCTTCCGAACTGCCAACTAAACCTGCACGTTAACTTTAAGAGAATCTTGAACAATGACTCCCAAGTCCCTTTGTGCTTCTGATTGCCGAAGCATTTCCCCATTTAGAAAATAGTCTATGCCTCCATTCCTCCTCCCCAAGTGCTTAATCTCACACTTTTCCACATTGTATTCCATCTGCCACTTCTTTGCCACTTCATGTTGTTTTGTTTCTTAAAGACTTGATTAGTTGTAAGTATTCGCATTCCAACCATTATTCATGTAAATTGAGTTTGTGTCTTTATATGCTCTGTTTGTGAACAGAATTCCCACTCACCTGAAGAAGGGGCTTGCAGCTCCGAAAGCTTGTGTGGCTTTTGCTACCAAATAAACCTGTTGGACTTTAACCTGGTGTTGTTAAACTTCTTACTGTGTTAACCTATCTAACCCACACAGCTTGGGAGACAAAGAGGGAATTCAACATTGCAAATCCACTGAACCTGGGCATCTTTGGTCTGTGGGTGGAAACTGGAGCACCCGGAGGAAGCCCACGCAGACACAGGGAGAACATGCGAACTCCACACAGACATTCACCCAAGGCTGGAATTAAATGGGTCCCTGGCGCTGTGAGGCAGCAGTGCTAACCACTGTGCCACCATGTCACCCTATAGTTGAGGCCAAAACATTGTCTGATTTCAAGAAGATATGAGATATACTCTTGGGGCTAACGGGATCAAGGGATATGGGAGGCAGGCGGGTGGGGGTGGTGGGGGGGGGGGGGGGGCGGCTGGAATCAGGAAATTGAATTTGATGATCAGCCATGATCAAGGTGAATGGTGGAACTGGCTCAAAGGGCCGAATGGCCTACTCCTGCTTCTAGTTTCTATGTATCTCTCCACTGGGCCAGCATTCCATCCAGTGGCACAGTGGTTAGCACTGCTGCCTCAAAAAAGCAAATACAACAATGGCTTTGGCATCTGCTACAATGTGACTGACAGTTTGACAACGGAGCCAAGGGCATCAGGAGTAAAAGATACCCTGGGAGGTGGAGAAGAATGTGACGGAGATTACGAGTGGGTCCTTGATAGGTTTTCTAAAGAGATTCAGAAAGGAAATAGTGAGTTGGAAAAAGTCCAGAATAAATTAATTTCCAGTTACATTGGAAACCTGTTGCCTCACAGCTGAGTACAAAATATAAAGTGTTCAGGGAACTGGTGGATAAGCTGCAGAATGGAGCTGATTGCTGGCAGGAGAGCACGTCTGACCTGGACAATCAGTTACATTGGGAACAGGGGGCAGATGATAGGGTGAGTGGAGCTCAGAAAAATCTACTGCTGTTCGGCCAAACTCTGGAACAAGATATTGATTTACAGTCAGAAAATATCAGATCAAGTGAAGAGTTAGAAAATGCCATGGGGACTTTGAGGATGTTAATTCAGCCACAAAGAGACACCTCCCTGAAGCAGACCACTCCCCGTGTTTAGCTAAAATCAAACAACCTGAGACACAAATCAGTCACCAGCGAGCAGATGTAGTTGTTTTCTCCAAAAGAAAATCACTGAAAGCACTCCCCCCTCTCCTCTGCCTCTCCTGTGTGATAAGGGAATGCAGGTGTGTGAGGTTAGCCATGACCTTTGCACCGTCATGATCCACAACGCTTACTCCAAGTTGGTTTGCCCAGTTGAAGGAATACCGTACATTTGAGTCATAATTGTTGAGGCAGGGCGTTGTTTGAAAGCATCATCGATTCGAAGAATTAGTTTGGAAAGGGAATAAAAATTAATTTAATTTGAACAGCCGTGAGTTTCTGTTTGAAATAAATTCAGACTGTGCTAAAATGTGAAAGGAATGTATTTGGGTTTGAAATTAACTTGTTCAAGGTTAGAATTGTGAAGGACAATTTGCTCCCAAAACACAAAGATAAGGCTGCAGTTTGGCAGCAAACCAGTTCCAACTTTCCAAAACATTTGAGTTAAAATTGTTGAGATTCAGTTAACAACACATTTCACAAAGTATTTCTTTCAACTTTGATTAAGTAGCAAATATTGAAAATTGAAATTGGTGTTCAAAAAAGGAGAGATAAAAGAGATGAAATTTGAACAAAATTGAAGAAAATAACATGAGAGAAGTTTTTTAAATTATGTAAGTTGATGGAATTGCCAAGTTTCCTCTGCCCACTCCCCGCCTCTCTCGGTTCCACAGAGAAGTTAACCCTTTCAGCAGACAGCTGATTTTTATAAATCTCCACACAGCCTTTGTTTTTTAATGTAACCTGTGATTGGACACATTAACTCACTGGGATCTTGGCCAGATGTGGAGATGCCGGCGTTGGACTGGGGTAAACACAGTAAGAAGTTTAACAACACCAGGTTAAAGTCCAACAGGTTTATTTGGTAGCAAAAGCCACACAAGCTTTCGAGGCTCTGAGCCCCTTCTTCAGGTGAGTGGGAATTCTGTTCACAAACAGAACTTATAAGACACAGACTCAATTTACATGAATAATGGTTGGAATGCGAATACTTACAACTAATCCAGTCTTTAAGAAACAAAACAATGGGAGTGGAGAGAGCATCAAGACAGGCTAAAAAGATGTGTATTGTCTCCAGACAAGACAGCCAGTGAAACTCTGCAGGTCCACGCAACTGTGGGAGTTACAAATAGTGTGACATAAATTCTGATTCTAGGATCGCATGATAAAGACTCAGGAGGAAAAAAGCAGAAATATTTATGTGAAATAGTGTGACATAAACCCAATATCCCGGTTGAGGCCGTCCTTGTGTGTGCGGAACCTGGCTATCAGTTTCTGCTCCGCGACTCTGCGCTGTCGTGTGTCGCGAAGGCCGCCTTGGAGAACGCTTACCCGAATATCAGAGGCCGAATGCCCGTGACCGCTGAAGTGCTCCCCAACAGGAAGAGAACAGTCTTGCCTGGTGATTGTCGAGCGGTGTTCATTCATCCGTAAACGCTGCAAGAAAGGATGTCCCGAGGCATGGTACATTGGGGAAACTATGCAGACGCTGCGACAACGGATGAATGAACACCGCTCGACAATCACCAGGCAAGACTGTTCTCTTCCTGTTGGGGAGCACTTCAGCGGTCACGGGCATTCGGCCTCTGATATTCGGGTAAGCGTTCTCCAAGGCGGCCTTCGCGACACACGACAGCGCAGAGTCGCGGAGCAGAAACTGATAGCCAGGTTCCGCACACACAAGGACGGCCTCAACCGGGATATTGGGTTTATGTCACACTATTTCACATAAATATTTCTGCTTTTTTCCTCCTGAGTCTTTATCATGCGATCCTAGAATCAGAATTTATGTCACACTATTTGTAACTCCCACAGTTGCGTGGACCTGCAGAGTTTCACTGGCTGTCTTGTCTGGAGACAATACACATCTTTTTAGCCTGTCTTGATGCTCTCTCCACTCCCATTGTTTTGTTTCTTAAAGACTGGATTAGTTGTAAGTATTCGCATTCCAACCATTATTCATGTAAATTGAGTCTGTGTCTTATAAGTTCTGTTTGTGAACAGAATTCCCACTCACCTGAAGAAGGGGCTCAGAGCCTCGAAAGCTTGTGTGGCTTTTGCTACCAAATAAACCTGTTGGACTTTAACCTGGTGTTGTTAAACTTCTTACTATCTTGGCCAGAGCCAGATGGATTGTTTATGGGGTTTTTTTAAACAGGTGATGACGGTTTCACTCACAAACAATCCGAGTGAAGGCAGCAGTTTTGAGAATTAAAGCAGAGAATAAAAGACTTTACTTTTCAGAAAGCCAACAAGCCTGCTTTTGAGATTGGAATTGATAAATATCTGATGTGAGTTGCTATTTCAAGCATTTAAAATGGAAATTACCTGGTGTTTAAGGGAAAGAACAAAGTTGATAATGCCTGGAATCAAACAGAAATGTTTGGTTTCTGTTAAAAGATATTCTGAGAATATTTAATGATTTATTTAACTCTAAAGATTCTCGAGAACTCCTGACAGTGTAGTTTAAAGGAATCCACACATTTGGGTGTTTATGAAGATTTGAGTGAAAGGGAAGTCGAGATGAGATGAATGAGGTGACAGTTTTCTCTTGGAGATACTTGTTTCTTTGTCTATGAATTATTTGAGAGAACTGAATTTGATAATCTGGCCACCATCTGAGACATTATTCCCAGAAATCCTCAATTTTAAACTAAAATAGACACATGAGTTTCCGGGCAGTCACAGGAATATGGTCAAGATAGTCCAGTCCCACAATGCCTCACATTCAATCTGCAGTTCTTCAATTATAACACAATATGTGGCTGTATGTAGCTGCCTTGGCCATGGTCAACCCCAAGGGTGCCTTCTTGAACTGCTGCAATGCCTGAGGTGTACGTACACCCACAGTGCTGTTAGGGAGGGACTTCCAGTTACTGAGAGAGACAAGAGATGAAATTGCTGGGCCTCTAACAGAAATCTTTGTTTCTTCATTGGACACAGGTGAGGTCCCAGAGGATGGGAGAATAGCAAATGTGGTCCCGTTATTTAAGAAGGGTAGCAAGGATAACCCGGGTAATCATAGGCCAGTGAGCTTGACGTCCGTGGTAGGGAAATTGTTGGAGAAGATTCTTAGAGATAGGATCTGTACACATTTAGAACTGAATAATCTCATTAGCAATAGACAACATGGTTTTGTGCGAGGGAGGTCATGCCTCACAAATTTGGTTGAGTTTTTTGAGGCGGTGACAAAAATGACTGACGAGGGAAGGGCCGTGGATGTCGTCTACATGGATTTTAGTAAAGCATTTGACAAGGTCCCTCATGGCAGGCTGGTGCAAAAGGTTAAATCTCACGGGATCAAAGGTGAGCTCGCTAGATGGGTACAGAACTGGTTTGGCCATAGAAGACAGAGGGTAGCAGCGGAGGGGTCTTTTTCTGATTGGAGGTCTGTGACTAGTGGTGTTCCGCAGGGCTCTGTATTGGGACCTCTGCTGTTTGTGATATATATAAATGATTTGGAAGAAGATGTAGCAAGTCTGATTAGTAAGTTTGCGGACGACACAATGATTGCTGGAGTTGTGGATTGTGATGAACATTGTCAGAGAATACAGCAGGACATAGATAGGCTGGAAAATTGGGCGGAGAAATGGCAGATGGAATTTAATCCAGATAAATGCGAAGTGATGCATTTTGGTAGATCTAATGCAGGGGGGAGCTATACAATAAATGGCAGAACCATCAGGAGTATAGACACGCAGAAGGATCTGGATGTGCAAGTCCACAGAACCTTAAAGGTGGCAACACAGGTGGAAAGGGTGGTGAAGAAGGCATATGGCATGCTTGCTTTTATTGGACGGGGCATAGAGTATAAAAGTTGGGGTCTGATGGTGCAGATGTATAGAACGTTGGTTCGGCCGCATTTGGAATACTGCGTCCAGTTCTGGTCGCCACACTACCAGAAGGACGTGGAGGCTTTGGAGAGAGTGCAGAAAAGGTTTACCAGGATGTTGCCTGGTATGGAGGGTATTAGCTATGAGGAGAGATTGAGTAAACTAGGGTTGTTCTCCCTGGAAAAACAGAGGGGGAGGGGCGGCCTAATAGAAGTTTATAAAATTATGAAGGGCATAGATAGGGTGAACAGTTGGAAGCTTTTTCCCAGGTCAGAAACGACAAACAGAAGGGGTCACAAGTTCAAGGTAAGGGGGGGCAAGGTTCAATACAGATATGCAGGGGACGTACTTTAATGATAACCATATGAACAGACTGGGAATAGAGGGATACAAACGGATGGTCTCGTTAGGAACACATGATCGGTGCAGGCTTGGAGGGCCGAAGGGCCTGTTCCTGTGCTGTATTGTTCTTTGTTCTTTAAAATAGACACGTGTTTCCGGGCAGTCACAGGAATATGGTCAAGATAGTCCAGTCCCACAATGCCTCACATTCAATCTGCAGTCCTTCAATTATAACAGAATATGTGGCTGTATGTAGCTGCCTTGGCCATGGTCAACCCCAACCCCAAGGGTGCCTTCTTGAACTGCTGCAATGCCTGAGGTGTACGTACACCCACAGTGCTGTTAGGAAGGGAGTTCCAGCTACATATTCCAGACTTTCACTAGACTGTAGGTGGATATCAGATTGATATATTCCATTCAACCACACCCAAGGTGAGTTATTCCAATTCCTTTATTGTCCAGGACAATATATTCACAATATCTTTAAAACAGAAATTAAACATTCCCATTTGATTTCAGACAGTAACATATTCTGTTAGTTTGTTCTTTATTGTCAATGTCAGGCTGGTGTTGTTTTCCTTGGAGCAAAGGAGGTTGAGGGGAGATTTGATAGAGGTGGACAAGGTTCTGACAGGTTTAGATAAGGTGGACAAAGAAAAGCTGTTCCCATTAGCTGATGGGACAAGGACGAGGGGGGACACAGATTTCTTGTTTTGGGTCAGAGATGCAAGGGAGGGGGAGTGGGGGGCGGCGGGGGGGGGGGGCGGTGGAGATGTGAGGAAGAATATTCTGATGCAGTGAATGGTGATGACCTGGAACTCGCTGCCTACGAGGGTGGAGGAAGTAGCGACAATAAACAATTAAAAAGGAAATTGGATGGGCATTTGGGATGTTCCAAACAGAATGAAGAACAAAGAAAATTACAGCACAGGAACAAGCCCTTTGGCCCTCCAAGCCTGGAGCAACCATGCTGCCCGTCTGAACTAAAACCCCCTACCTTTCCGGGGACCATATCCCTCTGTTCCTATGCTATTCATATATTTGTCAAGACACATCTTAAAAGTCACTGCCGTATCTGCTTCCACTACCTTCCCCGGCAACGGGTTCCAGGCACCCACCACGCTCTGTGTAAAAAACCTGCCTTGTACATCTCCTTTAAACCTTGCCCCTCGCACCTTAAACCTATGCCTCTAGTAATTGACTCTTCCACCCTGGGAAAAAGCGTCTGATTATCCACTCTGTCCATGACCCTCATAATCTTGTAGACTTCTATCAGGTCGCCCCCCTCAACCTCCGTTGTTCCAGTGAGAACAAACCAAGTTTCTCCAACCTCTCCTCATAGCTAATGCTACCAGGCAACATCCTGGTAAATATTTTCCATACCCTCTCCAAAGCCCCCACTTCCTTCTGGTAGTGTGGTGACCAGAAATGTACACTAGATTCCAAGTGCGGTCTAACTAAGGTTCTATAAAGCTGCAACATGACTTACCAATTTTTAAACTCAATGCCCCGGCCGAAGAAGGCAAGCATGCCGTATGCCTTCTTGATTATCTTCTCCACCTCATTGCCACTTTCAATAACCTGTGCACCTGTACACCCAGATCCCTCTGCCTATGAATACTCTGAAGGGTTCTCCATTGACTGTATATTTCCCATCTGTATTAGACCTTCCAAAATGCATTACCTCACATTTGTCCGGATTAAACTTCATCTGCCATCTCTCTGCCCAAGTCTCCAACTGCCCTATATCCTGCTGTATCCTCTGCCGGTCCCCATCGCTATCCGCAATTCCACCAACCTTTGTGTCGTCCACAAACTTACCAATCAAACCAGTTACATTTTCCTCCAAATCATTTATATATATTACAAACAGCAAAAGTCCCAGCACTGATCCCTGAGGAATGTCACTTGTCACAGCCCTCCATTCAGAAATGTACCTTTGCACTGCCAACCTCTGTTTTCTTCTGACTAAATATCTCTAAATTTCCTAACACCCTGTCACTCTGTGATCCTTGTGACATTTGAAACCAGGTATTCACAAAAAGGTTCAAAGAGCATCAGCCCACTGGAGGCTGAGACCGGCCAGTCCAGCACAAAGAAACCCTCTGATCCTTCCCATTGACCAACTGTGAGAATGAACAAAATGCAGTCCTGGATGCAACTGAGAGCAGAAACAATAACAGCAGAATCCAACCCCTGTCATCACTCGTGAACTCGCTGGTGTCTCAGCAGCCGGGATGAAACGCTGAAACCCTTCCCACACTGAGAGCAGGTGAATGGCCTCTCCCCAGTGTGAACTGGCTGATGTGTCCGCAGGGTGGATGACCGAGTGAAGCCCTTCCCACACTGAGAGCAGGTGAATGGTTTCTCCCCTGTGTGAACTCGCTGGTGTGTCCGCAGGTCGGGTAACCGAGTGAATCCCTTCCCACACTGAGAACAGGTGAACGGCCTCTCCCCAGTGTGAACTCGCTGGTGTGTCTGCAGGCTGGATAACTGAGTGAATCCCTTCCCACACTGAGAGCAGGTGAATGGCCTCTCCCCAGTGTGAACTCGCTGGTGTGTCTGCAGGCTGGATAACTGAGTGAATCCCTTCCCACACTGAGAGCAGGTGAATGGCCTCTCCCCAGTGTGAACTCGCTGGTGTGTCCGCAGGTGGGATGACTGAATGAATCCCTTCCCACATTGAGAGCAGGTGAATGGTCTCTCCCCAGTGTGAACTCGTTGGTGTGTCCGTAAGCTGGAGAACTGATTAAATCCCTTCTCACACTGAGAGCAGATGAACAGCCTCTCCCCAGTGTGGCTGCGCCGATGAGCTTCCAGCAGACATGGGGCTCTGTATCCCTTCCCACAGTCCCCACATTTCCATGGTTTCTCCATGGTGCAGGTTTCCTTGCCTCACTCTTGGGTGGACAATCAGTTGAAACTTCGTCCCCACACAGGACAAGATTACAGTCTCTACCCGCTGTGAATGGTGTGATATTTATTCAGACTGTGTAACTGGTTAAAGCTCTTTAGTCAGTGCATTGGAACACTCTCACTCGAGTGTGGCAGTGTGTTGATGCTTTTTCACTCACACTGACATTTCAAATCTTTTCAAATCGACAGACTGGACAATCATTTCTCCTTCTGGATTCAAAGTCCGATGATATTGAGGTCCCAAGGAACACGATTCTGTCACGCCGAGACATGACGTTTGAGATTTCGGCCTGTGATTCCTCTTTCAATATCCTGAAAATGAGTTTCCAAAAGTCATCAGTGTCAGTACAGGATAGAAATTCAGAACAATTTCTATGGAACATTCTTTCCTCTCTCATTCCCCAAAAGCTGTAAATCTCCATCCCACACACTCTCTCCCCATTCTCAGCAGGTCTGGCAGCACCTGGGTGGAGAGAAAAGAACTGATGTTTCAGAGCTTTGACAAAGGGTCATTTAGACAAGAAACATCTGCTCTTTTCTCTCCTTACAGATGCTGCCAGACCTGCTGAGATTTTCCAGCATTTTCTCCCTTGGTTTCAGATTCCAGCATCCGCAGTAATTTGCTTTTATAAGGCTACAGATACCTCCTCCCAAGTAACGAGCGTGTGCCCAAGACATCACCACTTGTTTCCCTTATTTCTTTAGCCCCCATGGTGCTCTCTGCAGTAAACACAGAAGAGAAGTATTCATTAAAAATCTCACCCATCTCCTGTAGCTCCACACACAGATGGCCATACTGATTTTTAAGGGGATCTATTCTCTCTCTAGCCACCGTCTTACTCTTAATATAGCGATAGAACCTCTTGGAATTTTCTTTAATCTTACCTGCCAGATCCATATCAGACCCTCTTTTTGTCCTCCTGATTTCCCTCCTCAGTATTTTCTTACACTTTTTATAGTCAGAGTGATTCAATTGTCCCCGATTGCCTAAACCCAATGTATGCTTCCTTCTTTTACCTGACCAGAGCCTCAATGTCCCTTGTCTGCCAGAGATCCTTAAATTTACCATTCTTTCCCTGCATCTTAACAGGAATATACTGCCCCTGGACTCTTGATATCACACTTTTAAAACCTCCCATTTGCCAGTCATTCCTTTCCCTTCAAACAAACTCACCTAATCGATATCTGCTCGATCCTGCCTAATGCCCACAAAAGTGGCCCTGCTCCAGTTTAGGGCCTTGACCTGTGGACCTGTCCTATCTTTTTCCTGAACTATTTTGAAACTATTGGTGCTCCCAATAGTGCTCCCTGACTGACACTTCAGTCACTTGCTCCACCTCATTTCTTAACTGTCTAATAGAAAGTGAGTCCAGGAATTGATAATGAAAAATAAGGAGCTGGGAGATGAATTGAACAAGTATTTTGCCTCGGTGTTCACAATAGAGGATACAGTTAAAACTCAGAAACAGCTGGAAATCAGAAAACAGAAGTGTGGGATGAACTCTGAAAAAGCACAATTCCCAGGGAAGTGGTCCTCAGCAAACTGTTGGAGCTGTGGGCTGATGAGTCCTCGGGTCCTGCTGGGCTTCATTCTCGGGTCTTAACAGAGTGAGATCGTTGATGTGTTGTTCAATTTTCTAAAATTCCCCATCGGGCATTGGATAAAGGGAAACCGGTGGATGTGCTGTACTCAGATTTCCAGAAGACATTTGATGAGGTGCCACATCAAAGGTTATTGCAGCAAATAAAAGTTCATGCTGTGGGGATAACATATTGGCGTGGATAGAAGATTGGCTAACAGCAAACAGTGGGCAGAAATGGATCATTTTCTGGTTCGAGAGAGCGAGAAACCTGGACCAACCTTTCCAGAGTCTGCACCCTCACTGGATTCACTTCCTTTCACTTCAGTTGCTGCAAGTCCCCAATTTCCCCCAGAATGAGAAAAGAAATGGAAAGGGGGTTGAAGAGAAAGTGTTTTACTCACAGATGTTTGAGACAGGAGGAAGTTTGAGTCTGTCTGAAGATCAATCTTCATTCACACAAAGCCCACACTCTGATTGGCTGGAAGACCAGAGTCCTTCCGGTCCTCCAACTCTTCCCATTGGTCAACACCTCAGCATGAAGATCAGAGGGTGGGTTCTCCCCCGCACATGCGCAGCTTCCCCTCTCCCTCGCACATGTGTAGTCCTGGGCCGGGGGGAGGGAGAGCTCACTGAGCGGCTTCTCGCTCTTGCTGGAGCCGTCAGCCGGTTGCCTGGAAACCTTGGTTCAAGGAGGTGTAGGGGGAGGGGAACAATGGGTGGGGGCGGGGCTCCTGGGTCCGCGCGCCCGGGCCTGAGAACTGGAACCCGGAGACGTCACCGCGAAGCAGAGTGATTCCTATTGGCTGATTCAGGCAGGACACTATTGTGACGTCACAATGCGGAAGTTGTCCAATGAGCTTCAGAGTGAAACTCCCTCCTCTGTTCAACATCTGGGAGGAAATCAATGTTTCCCCCTTTCCATTTCTTTTCTCATTCTGGGGGAAGTTGGGGACTTGCAGCAACTGAAGGAAATGAAGTGAATTCGGTCTGTATATTCCACACATTTTTACTCCAGTAATGTAGACATTTATCTGTCTGGCATCCTGCATGGAAATTTTCAGCTCTCTGCATCCAGGGCAAGAAGCAGTGAGCATGGATCTGTCAATCACACATGAGGACGGCCTCAACCGGGATCTTGGGTTCATGTCACACTATCTGGAACCCCCACGACTTGCCTGGGCTTGCAAAATCTCACTAACTGTCCTGGCTGGATACAATACACATCTCTTTAACCTGTGCTTAACCCTCTCTCCACTCACATTGTCTGTACCTTTAAGACTTGATTACGTTTAAAGACTCGTATTCCAACCATTATCTTGTAAATTGAGTTTGTGTCTTTATATGCCCTGTTTGTGAACAGAACTCCCACTCACCTGATGAAGGGGCAGTGCTCTGAAAGCTTGTGGCTTGTGCTACCAAATAAACCTGTTGGATTTTAACCTGGTGTTGTGAGATTACTTACTGTGCTTACCCCAGTCCAACACCGGCACATCTTTGGACTGTGGAAGGAAAACCGGAACATCCGGAAGAAACCCACACAGACACGGGGAGAATGTAGAAACTCTGCACAGACAGTGACCCGAGGCTGGAATTGAACCCGGGTCCCTGGCGCTGTTAGGCAGCTGCACTAACCACTGCGCCACCGGGCCACATGTCAGTGCCATCGCCCGACTCCAGCCCAGTCTCAGCTCATCTGGAACCCTCACCCATTCCATTGTGACCTCACACCCTCACCCATTCCATTGTGACGTCACACCCTCACCCATTCCATGGTGACGTCACACCCTCACCCATTCCATTGTGACGTCACACCCTCACCCATTCCATTGTGACGTCACACCCTCAGCCATTCCATTGTGACGTCGGGGCTTCACTCTCCGATCACAATCCCTGCCGGCCTCCCACTTGCAGCCTCAATGGCGGCAGTCAGCCCGGGTCTAACACTACAAGCTGCCGCTCCATTTGGTACAAAGGGGGGGACCGGGAAGTTCATTTCCGGGGTTTGGGTTTGAACAACATGTTTACAAAGCCTCTCGACCCACCCGCCACATTTATCATTCCCCGCACGCCGCCCTCTACCTCGTATTGATCTCGCTTCCAAACTAAAACCAGCCGTCCGTCGCCATTACCCGCAGTGATGTGGAGATGCCGGCGTTGGACTGGGGTAAACACAGCAACAAGTCAAACAACACCAGGTTAAAGTCCAACAGGTTTATCTGGTTCACCCGCACTGCGCATGCTTCAGGTCCCGCCTCTCATTCATTCCGATTGGTTGGAGGACCAGCCGCTCCCATTCGGTCCTCCAGTCCCGCCCCTCATTCACTCCGATTGGTTGGAGGACCAGCCGCTCCCGTTCGGTCCCCCAGCCCCGCCCCCTCTTCCTATTGGTCCGGAGCTGCCGTCAATCAGTCCCCGGGCATTGTGATGTGGAGCATGCGCAGTGTCATTGCTGTCCTTGGCGCTTGTTTGTCCCGGAGAAGCGGAGTCAGCGTTAGGCGGTGGCTGGGAGGATTTGGAAACACTTTGTGGATCCGCAAACCCTTCAGAATCATTGTCAGCTCCCTGGTTTGCAGCTGCGGGGCTTCTCCCTCCCTCCCTCCCGGGAACAGGCCCAGGTTAACGGCCCCATCCTGGCTCAGCCACTGGAGGATGGTTCACATCAGAGGATGGGGGAGGGGGACAATAAATAAGAGGTTACACTTTGGCCTCAAATCAATGAGGACTCTGATCTCTGGGAAGGAAGGAAACCCTGGGAGGTGGGCGGGGAGGATTCACAAACACCCGCTGGAGGCCCCAACACCCCCAGTAAGACCCATTGGTTTTATTGTCAGTCTGCAGACAGGAGCTGGAGAACTGAATCCAGACAGAGGAGAGGGAGGGAGAAAACTGGGAGTGGAGGAAAGAAATGGTGAGATGGGTTTGGATTTCAGCCCAGGGAGGAGGGAGAGTGTGTGGGACGGGGATTTACTGATTTGGGGGAACAAGAAAGGAAAAAATGTTCCAGAGAAACTAGAATTGTCTGTTCAGAGTTTGTATCGTGTTCTGACAGTGATAACTTTTCTAAACTGTTTTTACAGGATATTGGAAGTGAAAGATTGGCAGACAGAAAACTCAAACCGGACATCACATCTGACAAAGTCATTCAGTTCCTTCGGAGCTGAATATCATCGGTCTTTGAATATAGAAAGAGAAATATTTGTCTGTTCTGCCTGTGGGCAAATAAATTAAACATCAGTATGACCGGAAAAGCATCGAGACAAACACACACCCGAGTGAGAGTGTTCCAGTGAACTGAATGTGGAAAGAGCTTTAACCAGTTACACAGCCTGAAAAAACATCACAGTTCACAGCAGGGTGAAACTACGTGTATGTTGTGTGTGTGGATGTGGCTTGAACTGATCATCCAACCTGGAGAAACACAAGGGCACCATGGAGAAACCGTGGAAATGTGTGGAGTGCGGGAAAGGATTCGGTTTCCCATCACAACTGGAAGTTCATCGGCGCAGTCACACTGGGGAGAGACCGTTCACCTGCTCTGTTTGTGGGAAGGGATTCACCCATTCATACAACCTTCTGACTCACCGACGGGTTCACACTGGGGAGAGGCCGTTCACCTGCCCTGTGTGTGGGAAGGGATTCACTCGCTCATCCCACATTGTGACACACCAACCTGTTCACACAGATGAGAGAATGTTTACATGTTCTGACTGTGAGAAGAGTTTTAAATGCAAAAAAGATCTGCTGGCGCACCAACGTATTCACACTGGGGAGAGACCATTCACCTGCTCTGTGTGGGAAAGGATTCATTCAGTCATCCCACCTGCAGACACATCAACTTGTTCACTCTGATAACAAACTTTTTAATTGTTCCCACTGTGCGAAGAGCTTTAAAAACAAAAAGGATCTGCTGACGCACCAATATACTCACAATGGGGAGAGGCCATTCACCTGCTGTGTGTGTGGGAAGGGATTCAGCCGTCCACCTGCCCTATTGAACCACCAGAGAATTCACACTGGGGAGAGGCCCTTCACCTGCTCAGACTGTGGGAAGGGATTCATTAATTCATCCAACCTTCTGATACACCAGCAGCTCCATACAGGGGATCGACCGTTCACCTGCTCTGAATGTGGGAAGAGATTCACCCGTTCATACAACCTTCTGACACACCAGCAGGTTCACAGTGAGGAGAGGCCATTCACTTGCTCCGTGTGTGGGAAGGGATTCACTCGTTCATCCAACCTATTGAATCACCAGCGAGTTCACACTGGGGAGAGGCCGTTCACCTGCTCCATGTGTGGGAAGGGATTCAGTCAGTCATCCAACCTGCTGACACATCAGAGAGTTCACAGTGGGGAGAGGCCATTTACCTGCTCTGTCTGTGGGAAGGGATTTTCTCATTTATCTTATCTTCTGAAACACCAGCGAGTTCACACTGGGGAGAGGCCATTCACCTGTAATGTCTGTGGAAAGGGATTTATTCAGTCATCCCACCTGCTAACACACCGGCGAGTTCACAAACGACTGCAAGGTTTGGATTCTACACTTATTGATGCTGTTAATCATATCCAGGTCTGAATCATGTTCTCTCTGACTTTTTTCTTCTGTTGAGGTTTGATATTCTGAATAAATGTGAAATAGACATTTGATTGAATCATTGTTGTAGATTTTTGTCTTTTCCATTTGAGTGTTTAACGTCACCAGGCTGGAGCTCAGAAAGGGCAATCTGAGGGAGGATCATACAGTAGGAACAGAACTTCATTCTAGACACAGTCCTTCAGGGTCTCGCTGAGAGGGTCACACAGCACTTTGGTCTTTTTCGTCACTTTTCACTGACAGCAAAGTCCCCGTGTGGGTGAATCCTGAGGTGTGTAAGAAATGTGTCCCAGTCGTTCTTTTCCATGGTTCAGAGCTCCCAGACACAGAACAGAAGCTCCTTTACAACTGTGTTTAGAGTCAGGAAGAACAACGGTGAATGCGGGAAACGTGCTGACAAAGATTGGTGTAAAACTGGGATCTATTCCTGACTGAGAGTGAAACGGCAGGTTTAGGTTTCCAGACTTAGAATGAAAAAAAGTGTAAAACATTTTAATGTGTGTGTGTCAGTCCTGGTTTATTGACCAGAAACTGGCGTCAAATAAATTGGTTGAAGTCTGCATTAAAGTAGCAGCTGGAGAAGTTCAAAGGACCCTGTTAACTGCTGGGACAATTAGACAACAATTTGATTCCCAGATAGAGAAGGAGCTGCAGTGTGTGTCCACGAATTCTCAGTTTTGTTGATGTGTGCTTCCCATACACTATCCTATTAAATAAACCTCACTCCTATCAGCCTTTAACCATTATAAACAGAACAGAGAGAAGCTGAGCAGCATCAGAGCCCTGACTGACCATTTAAGAATGAGTGATGTGTTCAGCTGAAGTTTCCTGTTGGTAGTTTTCTGGGTGATCTCCTTATTTTGATCATTCTCAGTGACCCCTGGGTGTGAACCTGCTCTCCTCTCTTTTAGACATTCACTCACTCAACATCTCCTCTCTTTCAGAAACTCAATCACTTAACATCTCTCATCTCTCTAACACTCACTGAACATCTCTCTCTCTCTCTTTCTCCAGGCATTCACTCACACGTTACCTTCCATCTCTCTTACATTCTAACCTCGCTCCTCTCTCATTCACTTAACCTCTTCCCTCTCAGATACTGTGTTCATCACTTAATGTCTCTCTATCTTTCTTTCAAACACTCACTCATTTAACCTTCCTATTTCAGATCTGCTTAAACTTATTCATTGTTTTCTCTCTCTCGTTACCTCTCTCTGAAAAGGCACAAACAAACTTCATCTCTCTTCGCTGTCTGAGAAAACATCTAATTGATGGAGATTCAATCCTCTCTGTTTCTCTCTCCCACTTCCTCTGACAGGCCCTGACTCACTTTAAATCTCCTCTTTTCTAATAACCCTCTTTGGGAAAACTCATTTGTTCTCTAATTCCTCCTCATTTCTCCCAGTGATGACCCTCAGTCCATCTCCCAATTCAGTGAATGTGTTAAAAATCCAAATAATCTCCTTTCTTTATTGTTTAAAATGGGAATGGAGATGAATGTAATGCTGAGAGCGGCAGCAATCTGTGTGGTTGTTCTTGATGCTGTCAGAGTGAGTTCACCCTCACAGGCAGGAAGACTGTTCACGGTGATAACATCAAACTGACGCCGGCTGTTTCATTCTCAGGTAACACAACTTCCTGCTTCTCTGCTGCCGGTTCAAAAACGCACATCTCACTTCTGAGCAGAAAATAAATCCAGGGACCACAATCTGGTGAGAACATCTGTCAATGCGGCCTGTATCTGTCCAGAGAGTCAGGGCAGAGTCACACAGGTCACATTGTGGTGACATTTACAAATGAGCCAGTTATTTCTGTTCAGAGTTTCCATTCGCAGATATAACCAGCTGTGTCTGTGGATCAGTTACTGAGTTCCCTCTGCTTCCCACAGCTGGGAACTGATAGCCTGCTCCCTTACATACAGAGCATTCTCTCTGTATTGCTTGTTTCCTCTGTTTCTCAGCTTTTATCTTTGACCACCTCATCTTTCTGCTTTTTAAAATCTCTCAATTTTTCTTTCTGTCTCTCCCTCTGTATCTTTCTCAGGGTCTGATTGTTCCTATTTGATCAAGATGTTCAAAATCATGAAGAGTTTCTGATTGATTATGGAAGGAATGACAGGGAGAAAAGCAGAAAAACCCGGCAGGTCCAGCGGCATCTGTTCAGAGTTAACATTTTGAGTCCATATAATTCTTCAGGGCAGGAGAAACATGGGTTATCCATCTTAGGTTGGGGAATGTGCTGGGAGATTTAATAGAGGTGTTTAAAATGACAAATAATTTATGATAGTGTCAATGGAGAGAAATTATCTCCCAGGAGCACGAGGGTTTGTCGATGGAGAGAATCGATTTCCTCCGTGCAGGAAGGTCTGTAAGCAGAGGACACAGAGATTTAATTTAATTGACAACAGAACTGGAGGGGGTGATAAGGAGAATTTGTTACACAATAACTTCATATGATCTGGAATGCACTAACTGACAGGTGCTAGAAGCAAGTTTGATAGTAGCTTTCAAAGGGAATTGGATAAATACTTGCAGAGGATAAATTGGCAAAGTTATGGTGAATGGGATTAATTAGACAGTTCACTCATCCTTGTGACATTCTGAATGTTTCTCTCCTCAGGTTTTAATATTTGATCTTTTCGATTATAATGTGTCTCAAACAGAAGATTAAAATATTGGGTTTGATGAGCTGTCAGATCTCTTTCCTGTGTGTCTGTGTAACTTGAGAACTGGAGATAACCATGAGGAAGAACTGATTATTTTCAGTTCCTCTAACAGATACACCTCAGATATCAGAAATCCCTGGAGTTCCCCATGTCCTCATTATTCTCGCCTCGAGTATAACAGCTCTCAGTCAGGCCGAGTCAGTCACATGTCTCTGTCATGATGTTTCCACTTGTATTTTATCACTCACCTCCCAGTGACACTCACCACAACACAGACACCTTAAAATATCATTGTTCCCTTACACTTTGTCCTCCTATTATAATCAAATGTTTGTTGGGCCTCTTGTCTCCATTAATGTCAGATTACCTGCAGTTAAAATGACCTCAGAGACACTGAAACTGCAGTTGTAAAATACAGCAGAATTGGAATAACAGACAGGCTATTGTCTGATAATGACAGTGGCAGAGTAACACACACCGGAATCTAAATACATTATATCAATAGACCATGACTCACTCACACTATCAAATGAAACCGAAACTTTGGTTATGGTGCACGAGATACTGACTGTATTACCATTACATTGGATCCAATGCTGTGTTCGCTAACATACTGCAACGTGACTCTTATTATTTGAACAAACATTGTATTTGTTACACTCAGAGTAAGTCAGTGCTTTGCTGTGTTGTCTCTGTGCCCCATCTCCACTCTGATTGTATTGGAGCCTGTGTGTGTCATTGTTACACTGAGACTCTGTTATTGCTAATGTGGAGATGCCGGCGTTGGACTGGGGTAAACACAGTAAGAAGTTTAACAACACCAGGTTAAAGTCCAACAGGTTTATTTGGTAGAAAAAGCCACAAGCTTTCGGAGCCTTAAGCTCCTTCTTCAGGTGAGTGGGAATTCTGTTCACAAACAGGGCATATAAAGACACAAACTCAATTTACAGAATAGTGGTTGGAATGCGAATACTTACAGCTAATCAAGTCTTAAAGGTACAAACAATGCGAGTGGAGAGAGCATCAAGACAGGCTAAAGAGATGTGTATTGTCTCCAGACAGGACAGCCAGTGAGACTCTGCAAGTCCAGGCAAGCTGTGGGGAGTACAGATAGTGTGTCATGAACCCAATATCCCGGTTGAGGCCGTCCTCGTGTGCGGAACTTGGCTATCAGTTTCTGCTCAGCGACTCTGCGCTGTCATGTGTCGTGAAGGCAGCCTTGGAGAACGCTTACCCGAAGATCAGAGGCTGAATGCCCGTGACCGCTCAAGTGCTCCCCAACAGGAAGAGAACAGTCTTGCCTGGTGATTGTCGAGCGATGTTCATTCATCCGTTGTCGCAGTGTCTGCATGGTTTCCCCAATGTACCATGCCTCGGGACATACTTTCCTGCAGCGTATCAGGTAGACAACGTTGGCCGAGTTGCAAGAGTATGTACCGTGTACCTGGTGGATGGTGTTCTCACGTGAGATGATGGCATCTGTGTCGATGATCCAGCACGTGTTGCAGAGGTTGCTGTGGCAGGGTTGTGTGGTGTCGTGGTCACTGTTCTCCTGAAGGCTGGGTAGTTTGCTGCGGACAATGGTCTGTTTGAGGTTGTGCGGTTGTTTGAAGGCAAGAAGTGGGGGTGTGGGGATGGCCTTGGCGAGATGTTCGTCTTCATCAATGACATGTTGAAGGCTCCAGAGGAGATGCCGTAGCTTCTCCGCTCCGATGAAGTACTGGACGACAAAGGGTACTCTGTCCACCGTGTCCCGTGTTTGTCTTCTGAGGAGGTCGGTGCGGTTTTTCGCTGTGGCGCGTCGGAACTGTCGATCAATGAGTTGAGCGCTATATCCTGTTCTTATGAGGGCATCTTTCAGCATCTGGAGGTGTCTGTTGCGATCCTCCTCATCCGAGCAGATCCTGTGTATACGGAGGGCTTGTCCGTAGGGGATGGCTTCTTTAACGTGTTTAGAGTGGAAGCTCTGCACTCACATTGTTTGTACCTTTAAGACTTGATTAGCTGCAAGGATTCGCATTCCAACCATTATTCATGTAAATTGAGTCTGTGTCTTTATAAGCCCTGTTTGTGAACAGAATTCCCACTCACCTGAAGAAGGGGCTTGAGGCTCCGAAAGCTTGTGTGACGTTTGCTACCAAATAAACCTGTTGGACTTTAACCTGGTGTTGTTAAACTTCTTCCTGTTATTATTGGACAAGCAGCAAATCACCGTCACAATGCCCGGCTGATTGACGGCAGCGCGGACCAATGGGAAGAGGGGACAGTGCTGGAGGACCGACGTGGAGCGGTCGGTCCTCCAACCAATGGGAGCGAAAGAGGGGCGGGGCCAGCTTTGACTGGAGCATGCGCAGTGTGAGTAATGGCGATGGGAAACGGCTTTTGTTTTGGACTCGGAAATCTGTTAGAGGTGACTGGAGGTACGGAGAGAGCAATGGATCGTCCAGGTGGGTGGAAACGCTGCGTAAGCATGTTGTGTAAGCCGCAAACCGCGGAAGAGAACTTCCCGGACCCAGTTTGTACCGAGCAAGGCTGCAGCTCCTCATGTTCGTCCCGGGTTAACGTTCGCCATCTTTATTGGGGGCAATATGCAGCAGTGTGCACGTGCGCCCGCCATGTTTGTAGAGGGCAATGTTGTCAATCAGTGGGAGGAGCTTGTTCCCCAGTGTTCAGAATGGAGACAACTTGTCCATCAAACTGCATCAACCCTGAGTCCCAATGTCTTATTGATGAGGCAGAGCGGTAGCAGAGAAGGAAAAAGAAAGGAAAATAAAAACAGTAAATGCTGGAAAATCTCAGCAGATCTGACAGCATCTGTGGAGAGAGAATACAACCAACGTTTTGAGACTGGATGACCCATAGACAGAGCTTGTACACGTGTAAACAGAGCATGTAAACTTTGACACCTCCACGTACCCTTGTACACCTCTATCAATCTACTTTGCTCCAAGGAGAACAACCCCAAGTTATCCAGCCTAACTGATGCGCGTCAATGAGCACATGGAATCAAGGCTTTAGTATTGAAGGCTTTAATACAGTAACAATGAAACTACTAACACGAATACACCAGTTCAGACTGAAGGGGTCCTGCCGGAGCAGGGGGTCTTATACACTGCCACCGGAGGCGGGACCCCACTGGAATGTGCCATGGTAACACTTATAACAGGTAAACACCCTAACCCAACAACATAGTACAACCCCCACAGTAATAACACCCTAGCCCAACAGTAACATGGTAACAAACCCCAGTGGTGAACCAACGATGGTTCACCACATTCACCCCTCCTTTAAGACAAAAGGTGGCGGGGTGGACGAAAACAGACAATAACAAAAAAAAATCACAGGATTCACAAGTCCAGACGGTCTGGAGGACCGCACCGACGCTGCGATCTCCTCAACACCGGTTGCGAAACCGGATCAGGTGCTTGTAGTGGTTCTCTCCAAGTAACGTGTGGCTGTCCCTTCAAGGACTCCCGGGCCGGCCGGCCCTGGTGAGGCGATGGTGCAGGGGATCCTGGAACGTTTGGTGGTAGTGGTGGTGGTGGTGATGATGGTGGCGCCGATCTCCGAGTCTCAGGCAAGCTGTACATGGGAGTAAAAGTGTTATGCACTGGTCCCGGTGCTGACCGCGCCACGTCTGGGGAAGTAATGAGGAGTAGTGGATTTGTGACTGGGGGAATAGGAGCGACAGGGGTTGCTACGTCCCCTGCGGGCACCAGGTCTCTAATGGAGACAGTGTCCTCTCGCCCGTCAGGATATGCCACATAGGCATACTGAGGGTTGGCGTGGAGGAGTTGGACCGGTTCGACCAAGGGGTCGGACTTGCGAGCCCTCACATGGCGCCGCAGAAGGACGGGTCCTGGGTACGTCAACCAGGCTGGCAATGAGGTCCCCGAGGACAACTTCCGAGGGAATGAGAACATCCTCTCGTGGGGAGTAGCATTGGTTGCCGTACACAGGAGGGAGCGGATAGAATGGAGCGCATTTGGAAGGACCTCCTGCCAACGGGAGACTGGAAGGCCCCTGGATTTCAATGCCAGTAGGACAGCCTTCCAGACTGTAGCATTCTCCCTTTCCACCTGTCCGTTACCCCTAGGGTTGTAGCTCGTGGTTCTACTAGAGGCAATCCCGAATCAGAGCAGGAATTGCCTCAAGTCGTTGCTCATGAACGACGAGCCCCTGTCGCTATGAATATAGCAGGGGTACCCGAACAGGGTAAAAAGTTCACTGAAAACCTTGATGACGGTGGCAGTTGACGTGTCCGCACAGGGGAAAACAAACGGAAACCGGGAATATTCGTCTATTATATTGAGAAAATAGACATTCCGGTCCGTTGAGGGAAGAGGGCCCTTAAAATCCACACTCAGCCTCTCAAAAGGGCGAGTGGCCTTGACCAAATGTGCCCGGTCTGGTCGATAAAAGTGTGGTTTGCATTCTGCGCAAATCCGACAGCTTCTAGTTACTGACCTGATCTCCTCCACCGAGTAGGGCAGGTTGCGGGCTTTGATGAAGTGGTAGAGTCTGGTGACTCCAGGATGACACAGATCATTGTGGAGAGCCTTCAAGCGGTCCTCCTGCATGATGGCGCATGTTCCGCGCGAGAGGGCATCCGAGGGCTCATTGAGCTTCCCTGGACGATACATAATATCGTAATTATAGGTGGAGAGCTCAATTCTCCACCGCAAGATCTTATCGTTCTTGATCTTGCCCCTCTGCGTGTTATTGAACATAAACGCCACGGATCGTTGATCCGTGATCAGGGTGAACCGCTTACCTGCCAGGTAATGGCGCCAGTGTCTGACTGCCTCCACAATGGCCTGAGCCTCCTTTTCCACCGCTGAGTGCCGAATCTCTGGGCCTTGAAGGGTGCGGGAAAAAAACGCGACGGGCCTGCCTGCCTGGTTTAGTGTGGCGGCTAGGGCGAAGTCAGATGCATCACTCTCCACCTGGAAAGGGATGGATTCATCCACCGCGTGCATCGTGGCTTTCGAGATGTCGCTTTTCAAAACCTTGAAGGCCAATTGGGCCTCCGGCGTAAGTGGGAAGGTCGTGGACTTAGTGAGCGGACGAGCTTTGTCCGCGTAGTTGGGGACCCACTGTGCATAATACGAAAAGAACCCGAGGCATCTCCTCAGTGCTTTCGTGCTAGCGGGCAAGGGAAGTTCAGTGAGTGGGCGCATACGGTCTGGATCAGGGCCAATGACCCCGTTTTCCACCACGTATCCGAGGATGGCTAACTTAGGCGTACGGAATACGCACTTCTCCCTGTTATAGGTCAGATTCAGGCGAGATGCAGCGCGCAGAAAGTGTTGGAGATTCGTGTCGTGGTCCTGCTGGTCATGGCCGCAGATGGTGACGTTATCCAGGTACGGGAAGGTAGCCCGCAACCCATTCTGGTCCACCATTCGGTCCATAGCACGCTGGAAGACCGAGACCCCATTGGTGACACCAAATGGAACCCTGAGGAATTGGTATAGACGACCATCCGCCTCAAAGGCCGTATATTGTCGGTCCTCTGGGCGGATGGGGAGTTGATGGTAGGCGGACTTAAGGTCTATGGTAGAAAACACTCGGTACTGCGCAATCTGATTGACCATATCAGAAATGCGCGGGAGAGGATACGCATCCAGCTGCGTGTATCTATTAATGGTCTGACTATAGTCGATGACCATCCGAGGTTTGTTCCCGCTTTTGACTACCACGACCTGCGCTCTCCACGGACTAGCACTGGCCTGTATGATCCCTTCCTTGAGGAGCCGCTGAACCTCAGATCTAATAAAGATCCGGTCCTCAGCGCTGTAACGCCTACTTTTAGTAGCGATGGGCTTGCAGCCAGGTACCAGATTTTTAAAAAGGGATGGTGTCGTGATCTTCAGGATGGATAGATTGCACGCGGGGCGCTTTGGGCAATTTGGAGGCTGCGGCTGGTTCCCTACTGCCAGTGAAGGGAGTGGCCCACCGTACTGTAGGATCACACTCTTCATGTGGACCATAAAGTTTAGTCCGAGGATAATTGGCGCGCAAAGGTGAGGTAGCACAAGGAGCCTGAATTGCTCGTAAACTGTGCCCTGTACCTCAAGAGTTACCATACATCGTCCTTGGATCGGTACAGACCGGGACTGTGATGCCATGGAAATTGTCTGTTTGGCAGGGAGAATCCGGAGTCCACACCTTTTAGCAGTTTCAGGGTGTATGAAACTTTCGGTGCTCCCACTGTCAAACAGACAATTCACAGTTCTGCCACTAACCTTTACCTCCATCATAGAATGTTCCAGTCTGTAATGCCTGGTCTGGTCCAGAGAGATCGACGCCACCGTTGGCCCCTGGGCGTCACTGCATGCTGCCGATGTGGATGCTGAGGACCCCTGCTGGTCGCTCCTAGTCGTCGTGGACCATGATGGCCGCCCCCATGAATCGCACGTGGGCGAGGGCGCCAAGCGCAGCGACTCCTGGTGGTCTTCCTCCTCCTCTGTTTGCCACGATGGCGCCGTCCTGAGATCGCACGTGGTCGGACCTCGTGGGTACTGCAACGCCGAAAGAGATGGTCTCCGTTCTGGAGGGTTACAAACTGCACTGCCGTTTTTAGGTCTGGACCTACAGACTTTGCCGTAGTGGCCTTTTTTACCGCACTGGCTGCAGATTGCCGTTCTTGCCGGACACTGTTTCCGTGGATGCTTGGCCCCACCGCAAAAATAGCATCGCTGGCCACCTGGAGCTGCCGCCGTCGTCGAATCGATCTGGGAGCGCGGGTTCGCGGGGCGAGGAGGGAGCAGAGCTTGCTCCAACCACGTTGACTGCACGTGGTCCTCGGGGTACAGCGCCAAGCTCTTCGACGCCGCCTCCAACCTCGCGGCCATCCCCATTGCCTGGGTCAAGTTGAGTTTCCCCTTTTCTAGTAATTTAAGCCTGATGTACGAGGACCCTACCCCTGCTACGAACGCGTCTCGGGCGAGGTCGTACATGTACTGCTCGGCGGAGACGTCCTTACAGTCGCAACCCCTGGCAAGCTGCAGGAGCTCATTGGCATAATCCTCTATGGTTTCGCCCGACTGCCGACGTCGTGTAGCGAGGAGGTAACGAGCATGTATCTCGTTGGGTGGCGTAATGTACCTATTCTTTAGGAGCTCGACGGCACCCTGGTAAGTGGGAGCTGCACGAATGGCTAGGTAAATCGTGTCGCTTACCCTCGCGTGGAGGACCTGGAGTCTATCACTGTCCGTAGTGATAGCTACCGAGGCTGCCAGGTCGTCCTCAAAGCACTTCCACCAATGGTCGAATGTGTTAGCTGCACCGACCGCACGTGGGTCCAGTGTCAGACGATCCGGTTTTAGAATCTGTTCCATACTCTCTGTTTACTGTATTAAATTGATGCGCGTCAATGAGCACATGGAATCAAGGCTTTAGTATTGAAGGCTTTAATACAGTAACAATGAAACTACTAACACGAATACACCAGTTCAGACTGAAGGGGTCCTGCCGGAGCAGGGGGTCTTATACCTCGCCACCGGAGGCGGGACCCCACTGGAATGTGCCATGGTAACACTTATAACAGGTAAACACCCTAACCCAACAACATTGTACAACCCCCACAGTAATAACACCCTAGCCCAACAGTAACATGGTAACAAACCCCAGTGGTGAACCAACGATGGTTCACCACACTAACATTGTAACTATAATTCCTCATCCCTGAAACCATTTTGATAAATCTCCTCTGCACCCTGTCAAGGAGCCTCACATCCTCCATAATGTGTGGTGATCACTGGTTTGCACAGACCCAGGTATTCTGTGTTCCTGTCTGTGATCTCATTACATACTTAAAATTGCACAGTGACATCACCCCCGCTCCCCGGGGATTTCCTCAACTGGGAGATTTTTCTCTGATGCCAATGCTTCTGATATCTTTCCAGCTGCAGGCTCCAGCAGGAGATTTTAATATTAAAATCAGTTAAATTGTTTCAGAGGTGAGTGTTTGTGACCATTCACGGGCACGAGTTCTCGTCATAAACCAGTTGCTCGCCTCCATGCTGTGGTACCGGCTGGTCCCTTTGGCCCCTCCCCCTGGCTTTGTTGCCAGTACAGTAAGAAGTCTCACAACACCAGGTTAAAGTCCAACAGGTTTATTTGGTAGCATGTAGCCAATATCCAGAGAACCCTCCTGCGGTTCTTCTGGGACAATCGACTGCACTGGGTCCCTGCCGTGGTTCTGCATCTACCGCTTGAGGAGGGCGAACAAGGTCTGGTGTGCCTCCGCATTCAGATAGCGACCTTCCGCCTCCAGGCCCTGCAGAGGTACCTTTACGTTGAGCCCCCTCCACGATGGTGTGCCATGGCGACGTATTTCTTCCGCCAGTGGCACGGCCTGAGTTATGACTTGCAGCCCCTGCATATCGAACTGGGGCGTGCTCCGACCGCCCTGCAGGAGTTGCCCGTCTTTTACCAGGACCTCCTCACTGTCTGGAACAAGGTCGCCTCGCGACGCAGCTCTCCCCCGTCAGGAGTAGCGGCTCTCGTGCGAGAGCCGCTGCTCAGGAATCCGCTCCTCCAGCCGTATGACTTCAGGTGGCTGGCGGAGAGGGGGGCTGTGGACGCCGGGGTGACCAGAATCGGGGACGTGCTCGATGGCGGAGGAGCGGGCTGGATGAGTCCCCGCGTGCTGGCTGAGCGCGTTGGGACATCCGTCTGGCGCGCGGCCAAAGCCATCCTAGACCTTAGGACGGTCGTGCTCGGCCCCGAAACTGCACGCAAACTCGAGACGGCGCAGGCGTGCGGTGGGATCCCGCCCGAGCGTTCCCCTGTTCGGGCGGAATTCCACATTGGCCCAAAGCCTCAGCCCCCTCCCCTGGGTGAGGTGCCCCACAGCCTGAGCCGCCTCACGGAAATGTCCTCCGTGCCTTTTTCTACCGCGCGGAGGTGTTTCCTGTGCGGGCTGCTGCTGCACACCTTCCACTACCGCGTCCTCACCTGTCGCCCGGATACACCTTGGCGGGCCTTGTTGCCGCCGGGCGGCGGAGGTCCCTCTACGGAGGGATCTCCCCCAATTACGTCGGGGACCTGGGGTGGAGAGTGATGCATGCAGCAGTGCCGCACAACCGTAGGATTCACTGGTTCACGGGCTCCGAAGACTGCCCTTTCTGTGGCCTTGTGGAGTCCGTGGACCATGTCTTTCTTTTGTGTCTTAGGTTGCACTCCCTTTTTGTTTTCCTAAAGAACCGTTTATTAATGTTTTGCTTGCACTTCAGTCCCATGCTCCTGATCTACGGACACCCGGTGCGGAGAGGGGAGGGTCGGGATGGCGACCTCCTCGTGAACCTGCTCCTGGGCCTGGCGAAACGCACCATTTACCGGTCCAGGCAGCGGGCGATCGAGGGGGCCGTCCATCCTGACTGTCTTCCCCTCTACCGCGGCTACGTTCGCGGCCAGCTGTCCCTGGAGAGGGAGCATGCGGTGTCCATGGGCGCGGTTGACGCCTTCCGCGCCCGCTGGGCACCGCAGGGGTTGGGGTGCGTTATCGACCCTAATAATCACATTTTAATTTGATGTTTTTAAGTTTCCTTTGTACTTTGATTTTTGTTCGGGCTGTTCCCCCCCTCCTTTTGGGGAGCTGCCCCTTTTACTTTGTCCTGACTTAACTTGAGTTTGTTTCTTTGGTTTGACCTAAAAAGAGGCCAACATCTGTGAGTAAAAGACTTCCTTTTCTCCCCTTTCCATTTCTTTTCTCATTCTGAGGGAAATTGGGAATTTGCAGCAACTGAAGGGAAAGGAAGTGAATCCAGTCTGTACATTCCACACATTGTTCGTCCTGTCACATCGACATATATCTGTCTGGCAGCCTGAATGGAGATTTTCAGCTCTCTGTGTCCAGGACAGGAAGCAGTGAGCATGGATCTGTCAATCAGCCTCAATCAGCACCTTCAGGAGAATTGGGAGGGTGAATATTAGATACAGCAGAGTGAGAATGGAGGGAGAGTGTGTGGGATGGAGATTCACAGCTTTTGGGGAATTATGTCATACCTTGAATGATACCTTGAAAAAAATTTTTTTTTAAATCATACCGCTTATAGCTGGAGCAATGTCATTACGGGGTGGAGCTGAGCTGTGGCAGTCAGGTGATGGGGCTTTCAGATTCGTTTGTGGCAGTCAGGTGATCGGAGTTTTTTCCTTTCGGCTTTTAGTTTCGTTTTGGAAAGCAGTTTCGCAGCAAGCTAAGAAGCAGTCTCTTTGTCTGTATTTTCTCTTTGTTTGGTTCTGCCTTAAAGAAACTGTGTTTTAGGGGAACAGATTCGACTACAATCACTTCTGAGTTTCTTCCCAAGGGATTTTCAGCATTCAACCCAGGATGCTGGATACCTGTAACAAGTGGGCATTAACCTATGCTGTAGTGTGCTTATTAGGAGTGTTTTGTGTATTGGATGTTGGCTTTGGTTAGAACACGTTAGAGATATTCCTTAAGCGTTGTACCTTATCGTGGTTGTTGTGTTTCTTGTTTGCAATTACTAAAAGTTCTCGCTAATTGTCTTGCTGTGCATGTCAACAATATTCTTAATTAAACTTTGTTTTCGATAAAAGCTCCTCAAGGGTCAGTTGAATCACACCTGGAGTAAAATGTTACAGGTCAGGCGAGCTTCATAGAACACCTCGAAGTATCCGACCTGACTTTCAACAATGAAAAAAGAATTTTCCATAGAAACTAAAATAGTCTGTTCTGAATTTCTCTCCTGCACCGACAATGATGACTTTTGTAAATTCCTTTTACAGGATATCAGAGGGTGAGGATTTACAGATAGAAATCTCAAACTTCTCCTGAAGATCACCTGAAGATCTGACAGTCACTCAATTCACTGGGACATGTATATAATCGACCTTTGAATCCAAAAGTAGAAAACTTCTCTGTTCTGTCTGCTTCAGAAGATTTTAAACATCAGTGTGACCAGAAAAGCACCGAGACACACTCACACCGGAGTGAGAGTGTTCCAGTGCACTGAGTGTGGAAAGAGCTTTAACCAGGAGAGTCACAAGGACACCCGCACCATGGAGAAACCATGGAAATGTGGGGACTGTGGGAAGGGATTCAGGTTTCCATCTGAGCTGGAAACTCATCAACGCAGTCACACTGGGGAGAAACCATTCACCTGCTCTGTGTGTGGGAAGGGATTCACTCAGTTACCCGGTCTGCTGAGTCACAATCTCACTCACACCAGTGAGAGACCCTTTAAATGCTCTGACTGTGGGAGTGACTTCAAAAGCTCACAGGATCTGATGTCCCACCAGCGCATTCACACTGGGGAGAGACCGTTCAGCTGCTCTCACTGCACAAAGAGATTTAAATGGTCATCCAGCCTGCGGAGACACCAGCGAGTTCACACTGGGGAGAAGCCATTCACCTGCTCTGACTGTGGGAAAGGATTCACTCAGTTATCTGACCTGTGGACACATCAACGGGTTCACACTGGGGAGAGGCCGTACACTTGCTCTGACTGTGGGAAAGGATTCACTCACTCAACCATTCTGCGGAGACACCAGCGAGTTCACACCGGGGAGAAACCGTTCACCTGCTGTGTGTGTGGGAAGGGATTCACTACTTCATCCAACCTGCTGACACACAAAGTCACTCACAGCAATGAGAGACCCTTTAAATGTTCTGACTGTGGAAGTGGCTTCAAAAGTGCTGCAGATCTGATGATTCACCAGCGCATTCACACTGAGGAGAGACCGTTCAGCTGCTCTCACTGCACAAAGAGATTTAAATGGTCATCCACCCTGAGGACACACCAGCGAGTTCACACCGGGGAGAAGCCAATCACCTGCTCTGTGTGTGAGAAGAGATTCACTCAGTTATCTGACCTGCGGATACACCAGCGAGTTCACACTGGAGAGAGGCCGTACAACTGCTCTGTGTGTGGGAAGGGATTCACTCAGTTATCCAACCTGCAGAGACACCAGCGAGTTCACACTGGAGAGAGGCCATTCACTTGTTCTGACTGTGGGAAAAGATTCACTCACTCAACCATTCTGCTGACACACCAGCGAGTTCACACCAGGGAGAGACCGTTCACCTGCTCTGACTGTGGGAAAGGATTCACTCAGTTATGCAGCCTGAAGAGACACCAGCGAATTCACACTGGGGAGAGGCCCTTCATCTGCACTGTGTGTGACAAGGGATTCAGACATTCAAATGCCCTGAAGAGACACCAGCGAATTCACACTGGGGAGAGACCATTCACCTGCCCTCAGTGTGGGAAGGGATTCAGTACATCATCCAGCCTGCAGAGACACCAGCGAGTTCACAAGTGATGACCAGGGTTGGGTTCTGCTGTTATTGCTGCTGTTAATCACATCCAGGACTGAACCATGTTCATTCTGACAGTTGGTGAAGTGGGAGGGTGTTGGGGAAAGGAAAAAAATCCTAGTAGGTTCGAGAAGATTTTAAACCATTAGGCATTTAAGACACTGACTGAACAACCAGCATTGAGTTAAATGACTCTAAATCAGACTCAGAAGCTAACAAGGGAATAGTTCACACACATGTGAATGCAGTAAGAGATTTAAAACAAGTGATTATGATTTAAACGCATCTTTTGATATTTTAAATGTATTGACTGTATTTTTATAGAGTGATTGAGTGCTTTAGCCAAGAGCAAGTTGCCGCCGGGCCTGATGGTCTGGGGACTTTCAGACAGAGCCTCATTCTTAGGAAACAATGAAACCTCAGAATGTGCAAGTTCTTATTAACGGGAATTGTGAGCAGTCAGGTTCTCAGGGCTGCTTATGAACAGAGTTATTCTCTGTCTGGATAAGACAATGCCTTCTCAGACATGAGAACGTGCATCAGTCTGATATGGCCGGTGACATGGAGGAAAATAGTGGGAAGATTAACTTTGACCTTAACGTCTGGCGTTGCTAAGCAGTAGAGGAAGTTGAGTCACCAACAAAGAACAAAACAAAGAACAAAGAACAGTACAGCACAGGAAACAGGCCCTTCGGCCCTCCAAGCCTGTGCCGCTCCTTGGTCCAACTAGACCAATCGTTTGTATCCCTCCATTCCCAGGCTGCTCATGTGACTATCCAGGTAAGTCTTAAACGATGTCAGCGTGCCTGCCTCCACCACCCTACTTGGCAGCGCATTCCAGGCCCCCACCACCCTCTGTGTAAAAAACGTCCCTCTGATGTCTGAGTTATACTTCGCCCCTCTCAGCTTGAGCCCGTGACCCCTCGTGATCGTCACCTCCGACCTGGGAAAAAGCTTCTCACTGTTCACCCTATCTACCCTTCATAATCTTGTATACCTCTATTAGATCTCCCCTAATTCTCTGTCTTTCCAAGGAGAACAACCCCAGTCTACCCAATCTCTCCTCATAGCTAAGACCCTCCATACCAGGCAACATCCTGGTAAACCTTCTCTGCACTCTCTCCAATGCCTCCACGTCCTTCTGGTAGTGCGGCGACCAGAACTGGACGCAGTACTCCAAATGTGGCCTAACCAGCGTTCTATACAGCTGCATCATCAGACTCCAGCTTTTATACTCTATACCCCGTCCTATAAAGGCAAGCATACCATATGCCTTCTTCACCACCTTCTCCACCTGTGTTGCCACCTTCAAGGATTTGTGGACTTGCACACCTCGGTCCCTCTGTGTTTCTATATTCCTGATGACTCTGCCATTTATTGTATAACTCCTCCCTACATTATTTCTTCCAAAATGCATCACTTCGCATTTATCCGGATTAAATTCCATCTGCCACCTCTCCGCCCAATTTTCCAGCCTATCTATATCCTGCTGTATTGCCCGACAATGCTCTTCGCTATCCGCAATACCAGCCATCTTCGTGTCATCCGCAAACTTGCTGATTACACCAGTTACACCTTCTTCCAAATCATTTATATATATCACAAATAGCAGAGGTCCCAGTACAGAGCCCTGTGGAACACCACTGGTCACAGACCTCCAGCCGGAAAAAGACCCTTCGACCACTACCCTCTGTCTCCTATGGCCAAGCCAGTTCTCCACCCATCTAGCCACTTCTCCTTGTATCCCATGAGCCTTAACCTTCTTAACCAACCTGCCATGTGGGACTTTGTCAAATGCCTTACTGAAATCCATATAGACGACATCCACGGCCCTTCCTTCATCAACCGTTTTTGTCACTTCCTCAAAAAACTCCACCAAATTTGTAAGGCACGACCTCCCTCTTACAAAACCATGCTGTCTGTCACTAATGAGATTGTTCCGTTCTAAATGCACATACATCCTGTCTCTAAGAATCCTCTCCAACAACTTCCCTACCACGGACGTCAAGCTCACCGGCCTATAATTTCCTGGGTTATCCCTGCTACCCTTCTTAAACAACGGGACCACATTCGCTATCCTCCAATCCTCAGGGACCTCACCCGTGTCCAAAGAAGCGACAAAGATTTCCGTCAGAGGCCCAGCAATTTCACCTCTCGTCTCCCTGAGCAATCGAGGATAGATGCCATCAGGCCCTGGGGCTTTGTCAGTTTTAATGTTCCCTAAAAAACCTAACACTTCCTCTCTTGTAATGGAGATTTTCTCTAACGGGTCAACACCTCCCTCCGAGACACTCCCGGTTAACACGCCCCTCTCCTTCGTGAATACCGATGCAAAGTATTCATTTTGGATCTCCCCTATTCCCTTGGGTTCGAAGCATAATTCCCCTCCTTTGTCCCTGAGAGGTCCGATTTTCTCCCTGACAACTCTTTTGTTCCTAACGTATGAATAGAATGCCTTAGGATTCTCCTTAATCCTGCCTGCCAAGAACATCTCGTGACCTCTTTTTGCCCTTCTAACTCCCCGTTTGAGATCTTTCCTACTCTCTCTGTATTCCTCCAGAGCTCCATCTGTTTTCAGTTGCCTGGACTTAACGTACGCCTCCCTTTTCATTTTAATCAGATCCTCAATTTCCCTGGTTATCCACGGCTCTCGAATCCTACCTTTCCTATCTTTCCTTTTTACAGGCACATGCCTATCCTGCAGCCTTATCAATAGTTCCTTAAAAGACTCCCACATGCCAGACGCGGACTTACCCTCGAACATCCTCTCCCAATCAATATCCACCAATTCCTGCCTAATCCGGCTATAGTTAGCCTTCCCCCAACTTAACAGGGGAGGAAACGTCCAGATTCTGCGGACCAATGAATAACCATCATGTCAGAGGGTAAAATGCAATTGTCTAAAGAGATTCACTACCTGATTTAAGGTAGTGTGATTTAAATCACACAATGATTTAAGAATATTGAAGATTGATTCAAAGCTAATGAAAGGCGGGAGAACTTGATATGAAAAATGTATAATTGATCGATCTTAAACTGTATTTGTTGGAGTTTATTGGAGATGTCAGGCTGCTGTATCTCTGGAGGGGCCGAGGACTCTTCGATAATCTCTCCCTGAGCTTTGGTGGTCAAATAAATCTTTAAACTTGGAAACTGGCTTTTGTGAGTCTTTGTATTCGCTGAAGTTTCAGCGATACCCGGCCACCTGGTAAACCCCGCTAACAGAGGGTCGGAGGGTTTCTTTCTGCTGGATTGGCCCATCACGTGGCTTTGCTTCCAGTGGGCTGATGCTCTTTGAGCCTGGGAGAGCACATTTCCTCTGAAATGATCCACAAAAGCTGATGAAGGACATTTATTTTATCCTGGATGGTAAATAGTGTTTTTCCCCCCACTACAGGTAGATCTGAAATAAATACAGAAAGAACTGGAAAATTGCAGCATCTGTGGAGAGAGAAACAGAGATAATGTTTCACTATTATTCAAAATGAAGAGAGGGAGAAATGTAATGGGTTTGGAGCTGGCAGGAAAGGGGGGAAAGGATATATTGGCCTTAGAGGGAGTACAGAGAAGGTTCACCAGGTTGATACCGGAGATGAGGGCGTTAGCTTATGAGGAGAGATTGAGTAGATTGGGCCTGAACTCGTTGGAGTTTAGAAGGCTGAGGGGGGATCTTATAGAGACATATAAGATAATGAAGGGGCTGGATAGGGTAGAGGCAGAGAGATTCTTTCCACTTAGAAAGGAAACAAGAACTAGAGGACACAGCTTCAAAATAAAGGGGGGTCAGTTTAGGACAGAGTTGAGGAGGAACTTCTTCTCTCAGAGGGTAGTGAATCTCTGGAATTCTCTGCCCATTGAAGCAGTGGAGGCTACCTCGCTGAATATGTTTAAATCACAGGTAGATAGATTTCTGATCAATAAGGGAATTAAGGGTTATGGGGAGCGGGTAAGTGGAACTAAACCACTATCAGATCAGCCATGGTCTTATTGAATGGCGGGGCAGGCTCGAGGGGCTAGATGGCCTACTCCTGCTTCTTATGTTCTTATGTCATGTGGACGGACAATGCACGTCTACAACAATGATTTTTGACGCCCATAATGACAACATTAGCTTTCAAAAGCAAAGGTGACTGAGAATTAAGCATGCTGGGATTTTTGGTCAACTTATAATTAAAAACAAATGCAGGCTGCAGAGTTACTGTAAGTCATGGCCTGGTCTTGGAACTGTGACCTGCAGCTTCCTGTGTTGACCAAATGTGGGGAGTTGTTTATTTTGGGGTTGACCTGATGGCACCAGGTTTTATGGAGGTGATGTGAGCTACATGTTATTGACACAAAGCATAACAGAGTTGTTTACAAGAAATTTCATTGACTGTTCAAGCCATGTGATTGATTTCTGGTTACAGCATTGGCTGGGCACCAGAGAATTGGCTGGAAAGTTGAAACAATTTGTAGATAAAAGATGTGCAGTTCTTTGTCTGTAATGATAACTCTGGAGATCAACCATCACCAGAAGAAGACCACTCTGAAGAACATCGTCAAAGACTAAAAGAACAGATTCCACATCAGGAATGGACTTCATTCTAACCAGGTCGTGTCTATTTTCAGTTAAATAATTAGAGTTACTGTTTAGTAAAGAGTTGAAGTGTTGCAACGGTTTTAAGTTTGAGTTCATATCTAAAGTGTCAAATAAAAGAAGATTGTTAAGAGGATTAAAAGTTGACTCCTGTCCTTGTTGTCACATTAAACTGGAATGCTTGAAAGAGTTTGAATCAGTCGCCAAATAATGGTCAGGTAGAACAAAAGGGAAAATCAGGGATTAGTTGGAGTGCAGGTGAGGTCAGATAGCAAAGAAGTCAAAAGTGCAAAGGGAGAGGTGAAAGTTGCATGAAATAAACAAATCATTGGTCCAGAATAATTGTTCATGACAGAATAAAGGACAGCTCTGTCTGGAAGCAAAAATGGCATGTCACGGGCATTCGGCCTCTGATCTTCGCGTAAGCGTTCTCCAAGGCGGCCTTCACGACACACGACAGCGCAGAGTCCTGAACAGAAACTGATAGCCAAGTTCCGCACACATGAGAACGGCCTAAACCGGGATCTTGGGTTCATGTCACACTATCTGTAACCCCCACAGCTTGTCTGGACTTGCAGAATCTCACTGGCTGTCCTGTCAGGAGACAATACACATCTCTTTAACCTGTGCTTAATGCTCCCTCCATTCACATTGTTTGTACCTTTAAGACTTGATTATCTGTAAAGACTGCATTCCAATCATTATTCTGTAAATTGAGTTTGTGTCTCTGTATGCCCTGTTTGTGAGCATTTCTCCACTCCACCTGAGGAAGGGACAGCCTGTTCCGAAAGCGAGTGGCATTTGCTATCAAATAAACCTGTTGGACTTTAACCTGGTGTTGTTAAACTTCTTACTGTGGAAGCAAAAAAACATGAAGACAAGATGCAGACTGGCACTCAGCAAAAAACAACAAATCAAAATGGAGGAGAGAGTTCAGGGTGTGAAGTTGTTGAACTCAATGTTGAGTCCAGAAGACTGTAAAGTGCCTCATCCGAAGATGAGGGGCTGTTTGTCCAGCTTGTGTTGGGCTTCTCCGGAACATTGCAGCAGGCCGAGGACAGAAATGTGAGTGTGAGAGCAAGGTGGTGAATTCTAATGGCAAGCGAGCGGAAGGTCAGGGTCATGCTTGTGGACTGAGCGGAGGTGTTCCACAAAGAGGGCAGGGAACAGGCTACAGATGAATTAAAGAGAAACCATTTGTGTCCAGAACATTGTGAACATCCTTTTACTCTGGTTGTTTTTGATCCTGGACTTTTCCTGATGAGATTGATGCACTTTAGGGAAAGTGGGTGAGAGGGGTTGGCAGGCTCTTTAACAGAAAGTGAGTCCCTCTAAGGCAATTGGCAAAGGAGCCAGAGGGGGAGATGGGATTTTATTTTTGACACAGCGATGTTAGAAAATGGGGATCAGGGAGTCAATTAACCCTTTCTCCCCTTTTCCAAAACTCTGAAATGATTCCCAGTGATAACCCTTATTGGTGACAGTGGTTAGATTTTATTCAGTATCAATAAGAGCTGACACAGTCTAATGTCTGAGCAGTCGTATCAAAGTGCAGCAGCATTACCATTACACTCTGGGGAGAAGCAGCATCTCCACGGAAGTGCTCCCTGCTCTGCCCCAGATGCCATGGCACCAGTCAATGCAATATGTAAAACTTCGACTAATCTCTGTGCTCGGGGAATCCCTCCTTATACTTTGTCACATCACAAAGACTATGGAGACTGATTTAACCCAATCATTGCCCAGCTAACATTTGAACGGACCAATTACAAAACATGTCATTGAACCATCTATACTTGCACAAGCCACATCAAACTCTCAAACAATTGTCTTCCCACGCTCCGTCCCTGGTACAGGGAGTCAGCATTCCCATGCCAAGCAGTGAAAACATGGTGGCCGTGACACACAGGTGTCGACTCGGGTTCAAGGCCCTCCTGTTTTCTCTGTCCTCTGGGAGCTGTTTATCTCCCTGCTCCCACACAGCAAGTCGTCTGCTCTCAGCTCTGCTGCATTTCTGCTGAAGTTTGGCCCCTTTTACACCTTTCGGATCAATAAAACATTTGGTTAATGAAGATCCAAGCCACAATTTCCCATCCTGTCACCTGTCAACCATCCTTACCCAGAGTGTAATCACAACAGGGATAAAAACAGGAGAAGTGTAACAATCAAATTCAAAATCAATGCACAGCCAGTTATAGAATTTAATTTAATGTTCACTAATTAGCAAGAAAACCCAAAGTAGGGGGTCCCCCAGGATTCTTACAGTCCACACCTTGAGGGGGAGGAGAACTCTCTCTCTGACCCTCACTGAATTTCACTCCGTTATTTTCCAGTTCTGTTCTGGCCCCGCCTGGGGTAACATCTGATCGATCTTCTCTTCCCCTGAAGGAGCACCGTGAGTTCTAGGTTACTGGTACATAAGGACAGATGCTTCAAGCAACAGATCAAGCATGGATGTAAAAGATTCTCCAGCTCTCTCTTTACCCCTGTCCAAGTTGTGGACAGTTCTTACTCAGTATTATTTCTCCCAATCCCTTAATTGTCCCAATCCAATTTTCAATTTCTTTTCATTCATGTGATGTGGGCATCGCTGGCTAAGCTGGGATTTATTGCCTCCCCGATTGTCCTTAAGAAGGTGTTGGTGAGCTGCTGCCTTCTTCAACCGTTGGTAGTCCATGTGGTGCAGGTACAACCACAGTGCTGTCAGTGAGGGAGTTCTGGGTCCCAGTGACAGTGAAGGAACAGCGATATATTTCCAAGTCACGCTGGTCTGTGACTGAGAGGGGAAATTCCAGGTGGCAGTGTGCCCATGTTTCTGCTGCCCTTGTCCCTCTAGATGGTACAGGTCACAGGATGGGAAGGTGCTGTCTAAGGAGCCTCACTGAGTTCCTGCACTACATTTTGTGGACGGTACACACTGCTGCCCCTGTGCGTCGGTGGTGGAGGGAGAGAATGTTTGAGAGTGGGGTGTCGATCAAGCGAGCTGCTTTGTCCTGGATGATGGCGAGCTTCTTGAGTTGCTGGAGCTGCACTCACTCAGGCAAGTGGAGAGCATTCCATCATATTCCTGACTTGTAAATGGTGGACAGGCTCTTGGGAGTCAAGAGGTGAGTTACTGGCTGCAGGATTCCCAGCCTCCGACACGCTCTTACAACCACTGTGTTTATATGGCTGGTTCAATTCAGTTTCTGGTCAATAGTAATCCCCAGCCTGTTGATAGTTGGGGAATTCAGTAATGGCAGTGTCAGTGAAGGTCAAGGGGCGATGGTTCGATTCTCTCATGATGGAGATGCTCATAGTGTCACACTTGTACAGCACGAATATTACTGGCAGGACTGCAGAGCTCAGATCTGATCAGTGGGATCATTCAGCTCTGTCTATCACTTGCTGTTTATGACGTTTGGTACCGTAGAAAGTTCAATTTCATTCCTTATAGTCTTTCTCATGATTTGATACAACCGTGTGACTTGCTAGGCCATTTCAGAAGGCATTTGCGAGTGAACCACATTGCTGTGGCTCTGGAGTCACATGTAGACCAGACCAGGACGGCAGATTTCTTTACCCAAAGGACATCAGTGAACCAGATGGGTTTTTCCGACAACCGACAATGGTTTCATGGTCACCATTAGAGGTTTAGTTCCAGATTCTTACAGATTGATGTACTGTGGAGGGATTTAACCCGTGACCTCTGTGCATTAACCTGGGTCTCTGGATCACAATTCCAGTGGCAATACCACTATAGCACTGCATTCCTTAAATACTCGCCCTTAATTGTCGAGATCATATATTTTAATGTAGTGTCCCACTCGATCACAGCTAACGTAGACCTTATAGCTTCGCAATTTCCTTCTGTGAGAAACAGCCAGAGAAATTAAGCAGAAGAACATTCAAACCACCACAGCCCATCTCCATGGAAACCTGGCATGATTTCGGGAGTTCCAAACAGTTTTGAACAAATATCTTTTACATTCCAAACACCATTTTATTCAGTGATGCAAATAAAACATGAAAGTAGATACTTGCAACAATTCTCTTTGGGGTGTGGAATGGACTGCCTGCAGTGATAGTGGAGTCAGACACTTTAGGAACATTTAAGCGGTTATTGGATAGGCACATGGAGCACACCAGGATGATAGGGAGTGGGATAGCTTGATCATGATTTCGGGAGTTCCAAACAGTTTTGAACAAATATCTTTTACGTTCCAAACGCCATTTTATTCTGTGATGTAAATAAAAATTGAAAGTATATACTTGCAACAACTCTCAAAAACCGACAGGAAGTAAAGTTGTGAGGCTGGAGGGGGAGGTAGAGGAACTCCGCATAATTCGGGAGGCGGAGGTGGAAGTTGATAGGAGTTATAGAGAAATAGTAACTCCTAGAAATGAGGCTTGGGTCAATGCCAGGAGGAGGGGTAAGAAGCAATCGGGAAGACAATCCCCTGGGGCGGTTCCCCTCCATAATAGGTTTTCGGTGCTGGAGGCTACAGTTGAGGAGGAATCAACTGAGCATAGAGAGCAGATCTCTGGGGGTGAGCCGAGTGAGAAAGCTCAGGTGGTTAGGGGCTGTAAAAGACTGGGCCTTGTGATTGGGGACTCCACAATTAAGGGGACAGATAGGAGGGTCGGAACTAAAGGTAGGGACTCAGGGTTGGTGTGTTGCCTACCAGGGGCTGGGGTCCGGGATGTGTCTGACAGGGTATTCAGGACTCTTAGGGGGGAGGGAGATAAACCACAAGTTATTGTACATGTGGGGACACACGACATAGGGAGGATAGGGGAAGGGGATATTAGGCAGGGATTTATGGAGTTGGGGTGGAAACTAAAGGCCAAGACTGACAGAGTGGTTATCTCTGGACTCTTGCCTGTACCACGGGATAGTTTAGAGAGGAATAGGGAGAGGGAAGGTTTGAATTCATGGCTGAGGGGATGGTGCAGGAGGGAGGGGTTCAGGTACTTAAGCAATTGGGGCTCGTACTGGGGAAGGTGTGACCTCTATGAGAAGGATGGTCTACACCTTAATCAGAAGGGGACCAATATCCTGGGGGGTAAATTTGCTAAGGCCATGCAGGGAGGTTTAAACTGATTCGGGGGGGGGGAGGGATCCTGAGTAGTGGGGCTGAAAGTGAGGGATGCATGGATGGGGACTGCAATGCACGGCATTGCAGAGGTGGGGTGGAGCAGGGTTTGAAATGTGTATACTTCAATGCCAGGAGTATTCGCAATAAAGTGGGTGAACTTGCAGCGTGGATCAGTACCTGGGACTTCGATGTTGTGGCTATTTCAGAGACATGGATAGAGCAGGGGCAGGAATGGATGCTGCAGGTCCCGGGGTTCAAATGTTTTAGTCGAAGTAGGGAAGGAGGTAGAAGAGGGGGAGGGGTAGCATTATTGGTCAGAGATTGTATCACAGTGTCAGAGAGGAGGTTTGATGAGGACTTATCTGTTGAGGTAGTATGGGCGGAGATTAGAAATAGGAGAGGAGAGGTCACCCTGTTGGGAGTCTTTTATAGACCTCCTAAAAGTTCTAGAGAGGTTGAGGAAAGGATTGCGGAGTCAATCCTGCTTAGGAGTGAAAGTAATAGGGCAATTGTTATGGGGGATTTTAACTTGACTAATATTGACTGGAATTGTTATAGCTCTAGCTCGTTAGAGGGGTCAGTTTTTGTTCAAAGCGTGCAGGAAGGTTTTTTGACTCAGTATGTAGACAGGCCAACTAGAGGTGAGGCTATATTGGATCTGGTGCTGGGAAATGAGCCAGACCAGGTGCTAGACTTGGAAGTTGGTGTGCATTTTGGTGATAGTGACCACAATTCGGTTACGTTCACCTTAGTGATGGAAAGGGATAGGCATGAACCTCGGGCCAGTGGTTTTAGCTGGGGGAAGGGTAATTATGAGGCTATTAGGAGAGAATTAGGAAACATAGGTTGGACTAGGAGATTACAGGGACTGGGAACGTCCGACATGTGGAGTTTTTTCAAGGAGCAGCTACTGCGAGTCTGTGATAGGTATGTCCCTGTCAGGCAAGGAGGAATTGGTAGGGCTAGGGAACCGTGGTGCACCAAAAAAGTTTCTTTGTTGGTTAAAAAGAAAAAGGAGGCTTATGTTCGGATGAGACGTGAGCACTCGGGTAGTGCACTAGAAAGCTTTAGATTGGCTAAGAGGGAGTTGAAGAGCGAGCTTAGAAGGGCTAAAAGGGGACATGAGAAGACTTTGGCGGATAGGGTTAAAGAGAATCCTAAGGCGTTCTATAGGTATGTCAAGAACAGAAGGTTGGTTAGGGCAAGTTTAGGGCCAGTTATAGATGGCAGAGGGAAGTTATGTGTGGAACCGGAGGAGATTGGTGAAGCATTGAACCAATATTTCTCTTCGGTGTTCACGCAAGGGGACATGAATATAGCTGAGGAGGACACTGGGTTGCAAGGGAGTAGAATAGACAGTATTACAGTTGATAAGGAGGATGTGCAGGATATTCTGGAGGGTCTGAAAATAGATAAATCCCCTGGTCCGGATGGGATTTATCCAAGGATTCTCTGGGAGGCAAGAGAAGTGATTGCAGAGCCTCTGGCTCTGATCTTCAGGTCGTCGTTGGCCTCTGGTATAGTACCAGAAGATTGGAGGTTAGCGAATGTTGTCCCATTGTTTAAGAAGGGGAACAGAGACTTCCCCGGGAATTATAGACCGGTGAGTCTCACTTCTGTTGTCGGCAAGATGTTGGAAAAAATTATAAGGGATAGGATTTATAGTTATTTGGAGAGTAATGAATTGATAGGTGATAGTCAGCATGGTTTTGTGGCAGGTAGGTCGTGCCTTACTAACCTTATTGAGTTTTTTGAGAAAGTGACCAAGGAGGTGGATGGGGGCAAGGCAGTGGACGTGGTATATATGGATTTTAGTAAGGCGTTTGATAAGGTTCACCATGGTAGGCTTCTGCAGAAAATGCAGATGTATGGGATTGGGGGTGATCTAGGAAATTGGATCAGGAATTGGCTAGCGGATAGGAAACAGAGGGTGGTGGTTGATAGTAAATATTCATCATGGAGTGCGGTTACAAGTGGTGTACCTCAGGGATCTGTTTTGGGGCCACTGCTGTTTGTAATATTTATTAATGATCTGGATGAGGGTATAGTTGGGTGGATTAGCAAATTTGCTGATGACACCAAAGTCGGTGGTGTGGTAGACAGTGAGGAAGGGTGTCGTAGTTTGCAGGAAGACTTAGACAGGTTGCAAAGTTGGGCCGAGAGGTGGCGGATGGAGTTTAATGCGGAGAAGTGTGAGGTAATTCACTTTGGTAGGAATAACAGATGTGTTGAGTATAGGGCTAACGGGAGGACTTTGAATAGTGTGGAGGAGCAGAGGGATCTAGGTGTATGTGTGCATAGATCCCTGAAAGTTGGGAATCAAGTAGATAAGGTTGTTAAGAAGGCATATGGTGTCTTGGCGTTTATTGGTAGGGGGATTGAATTTAGGAGTCGTAGCGTTATGTTGCAACTGTACACAACTCTGGTGCGGCCGCACTTGGAGTACTGTGTGCAGTTCTGGTCCCCACATTACAGGAAGGATGTGGAGGCTTTGGAGAGGGTGCAGAGGAGGTTTACCAGGATGTTGCCTGGTATGGAGGGGAGATCCTATGAGGAGAGGCTGAGGGATTTGGGATTGTTTTCGCTGGAAAGGCGGCGGCTAAGAGGGGATCTTATTGAAACATATAAGATGATTAGAGGTTTAGATAGGGTGGATAGTGATAGCCTTTTTCCTCTGATGGAGAAATCCAGCACGAGGGGGCATGGCTTTAAATTGAGGGGGGGTAGTTATAGAACCGATGTCAGGGGTAGGTTCTTTACCCAGAGGGTGGTGAGGGATTGGAATGCCCTGCCAGCATCAGTAGTAAATGCGCCTAGTTTGGGGGCGTTTAAGAGATCCGTAGATAGGTTCATGGACGAAAAGAAATTGGTTTAGGTTGGAGGGTCACAGTTTTTTTTTTTTTTTTTTAACTGGTCGGTGCAACATCGTGGGCCGAAGGGCCTGTTCTGCGCTGTAATGTTCTATGTTCTATGTTCTATGTTCTACGGGTCAGTCCAGCAGAAAGAAACCTCCGACCCTCCCAACAATCACAATGAACCTGGTTCAGTCGAGGATGTGATTAACAACAGCAGGAGCAGCAAAATCTGTCATCACTTGTGACCTTTCTGGTGCCTGCGCAGGCTGCATAATTGAGTGTATCCCTTCCCACACACAGAGCAGGTGAACGGCTTCTCCCCTGTGTGAACATGTTGGTGCGTCAGCAGGTTGGATGACTTCGTGAATCCCATCCCACACTCTGAGCAGGTGAATGGCCTCTCGTCCTTGTGAACTCGCTGGTGTATTAGCAGGGTGAATGATTCACTGAATCCCTTCCCACACATGGTGCAGACGAACGGCCTCTCCCCGGTGTGAACTCGCTGGTGTGACAGCAGGTGGGATAACTGAGCGAATCCCTTCTCACACTCAGAGCAGGTGAATGGTTTTTGCCCGGTGTGAACTCGCTGGTGTGTCTGCAGGCTGCATAACCGACTGAACCCCTTCCCACATGCACAGCAGGTGAATGGCTTCTCCCCAGTGTGAATTCGCTGGTGTGTCAGCAGGTTCCATGAAGTAGTGAATGTTTTTCCACACTCCGAGCAGGTGAAAGGCCTCTCCTTGGTATGAACTCGCTGGTGCTTCAGAAGGTGGGATAACTGAGAGAATCCCTTCCCGCACTGAGAGCAGGAGAACGGTTTCTCCCCAGTGTGAACTCGCTTGTGTGTGTGGAGGTGGGTTAAATGAGTGAATCCCTTTCCACAGTCAGAACAGGTGAATGGCCTCTCCCCGCTGTGAACTCGCTGATGTGTCAGCAGGTTGCATGAATGAGCAAATCCCTTCCCACAGTCTGAGCAGGTAAACGGCCTCTCTCCAGTGTGAACGCGTCGATGAATTTCCAGCTCAGACGGGAATCGCCATTTCTTCCCACAGTCCTCACATTGCCACGGTTTCTCCATGGTGCTGCTGTCCTTTTGCCTCTCAAAGTTTAACGATTAGTTGAAGACTTGTCCACACACACAACAGGTGCACGGTCTCCCTGTTCCAAATTGTGCAGTTTTTTCCAGGTTGTGCAACAAGTGAAATCTCTTTCCACAGTCAGTGCACTGGAACACTCTCACTTGGATGTGTGTGTGTGTGTGTGTCTCGGTGCTTTTCCAATCACACTGATGTTTCAACCCTTTTGGGACAAACAGAAGAGACGGACATTTCTCCTTCTAGATTCCAAAGCTGATGATAATCAGCTCCTGATGAATTCAGTGACTGTGCCAGATCTTGACGTGACGATTGGTTTGAGACTTTTGACTGTAGATCCTCACCTTCTAATATCCTGTGAAAGGAGTTGACAAAATCAGTACCAGGGTGAAATTCAGAACAGACAATTCTCTTTTTTTCATTCTTTTATGGCATGTGGGCATCGCTGGCTAGGCCACTCATAGAAATCATAGAATCATAGAAACCCTACAGTGCAGAAGGAGGCCATTCGGCCCATCGAGTCTGCACCGACCACAATCCCACCCAGGCCCTACCCCCACATATTTACCCGCTAATCCCTCTAACCTACGCATTTTAGGATTCTAAGGGGCAATTTTTAACCTGGCCAATCAACCTAACCCGCACATCTTTGGACTGTGGGAGGAAACCGGAGCACCCGGAGGAAACCCATGCAGATACGAGGAGAACGCGCAAACTCCACACAGACAGTGACCCGAGCTGGGAATCGAACCCAGGACCCTGGAGCTGTGAAGCTGCAGTGCTAACCACTGTGCTACCGTGCCGCCCCATATGCTCCCCATTCCTAACTGCCCTTCAAAAGCTGGTGGTGCAATGCCTTTTCAACATCAGGAACAGCAGTAAGTCAATCGTAAGAATGGCACAAAGGTCAGCACGGTGGCAGAGTGGTTAGCACTGCTGCCTCACATCACCAGGGACCCGGGTTCAATTCTAGCCTGGGGTCACTGTCTGCGTGGAGTCTGCACGTTCTCTGCGTGGGTTTCCTCCAGGTGCTCTGGTTTCCTCCCACAATCCAAAATGTGTGGGTTAGGTAGATTTGCCATGCTAAATTGCCCCTTTGTGTCCCAATAGATATAGATTAAGGGATTTGTGGGGTAAAAATGTGTGGTAATGGCGATAGGGCCTGGGAAAGATGCTCTGTTCGAGAGTTGGTGCAGACTAGATGGGCCAAATGGCCTCCTTCTGCACTCTAGGGATTCGACAAGGTGGCGCAGAAGAGGCTGGTGCATAAAGTAAAGGCCCATGGAATTGATGGAAGTGTGTTCACATGGATTGAAAACTGGCCGTCACATAGAAAACAGAAAGTTGGAATAAATGGGTCCTTTTCAGAGAGGAAAGATGTAACTAGTGGAGTACCACAGGGATCAGTTCTTGGCTCACAATTGTTCATTATTTAATTAATGACCTGGAGGAAGGAACAGAATATACGGTTTCCAAATGGTACAAAGATAGGTGGAAGGACATGTTGTGATGAGGATATTTTGAATCTGCAATGGGATCTCGATAGATTGGGTGACAAAAACCTGGCAAATGGAGTTGAACTTGGGGAAGTGTAAGATCATAAAGTTAAAGTTTATTTATTCGTCACAAGTAAGACTTACATTAACACTGCAATGAAGTTACTGTGAAATTCCCCCAGTCACCACAGTCTGGCACCTGTTCAGGTCAATGCACCGAACCAGCAGGTCTTTCAGACTGTGCGAGGAAATCAGAGCACCCAGAGGAAACCCACGCAGATATGGGGAGAACGTGCAAACTCCACAGACAGTGACCCAAGCTGGGAAACGAATCCGGATCCCTGTCGCTGTGAGGCAACAATGCTAACCACTGTCCCACCGTGCCGCCTATGTATTTCAAAAGGGAGATTATCTAAAAGGAGAGGCGCTGCAGGTGATTGAAGTATAGAGGGATCTAGGTGTTCTTGTGCATGAATCACAAAAAGCTAGCAGGCAGGTTCCACAATAGGTAAGAAGGAAAATGGAATTTTGACCTTTATTGCAAAGGGGTTGGATTTCAAAGCAGGGAGGTTTTGTGGTAACTGCACAGGGTGTTCGTGAGGCCTCACGCGGAACACTGCGTACAGTTTTGATCCCCTTACTTAAACAAGGATATAGTAACATTGGCAATAGTCCAAAGGAGATTCACCAGGCTAATTCCTGGGATCAGAGGACAGGAGAGAATAAATTGTCTGGATCTGCATTCTTTCAAGTTTAGAAGACAAAGGGGTGAGTTTATTGAAACAGATAAGATCCTTGGGGGATTGACAGGGTAGATGGTGAGATATTTTCACAAGTGGAAGAATCACAAACAAGCTACAAGATAAAGGGTCGGTCATTTAAACCTGAGGTGCGCAGAAATTTATTTTCGCAGAGGATGGTGAATCTCTGGAATTCTCTGTCCCAAAGAGGCGCGATGATGAGAAGTATTTAAAGTGAGGTGGATAAATATTTAATAGATCGAGGGATAGAGGGCTATGGGAAATGGCACTGTGAAGGAGTTGAGGCTGGAATAGATTAGCTGTGATGATACTGAATGGCGGGACAGGCTTGAAGGGCCTCGTGTCCGCTCCTGCTTCTATTTCTCATGATCAGTTGCTGCAAGTCCCCAATTTCCCCCAGAATGAGAAAAGAAATGGAAAGGGGGAGAAAAGGAAGTGTTTTACTCACAGAGACTGGAGACAGGAGGAAGTTTCCACTCCCCCAAGGTCAGGGGGTGGGATCTCCGCCGCGCGGACCCGGGAGCCCCGCCCCCACCCATTGTTCCCCTCCCCCTCGAGCCAAGGTTTCCAGGCAACCGGCTGACGGCTCCGGCCAGAGCGAGAAGCTGCTCGATGATCTCCACCTCCCCCCGGCCCGGGACTGCGCATGTCCAAGGGAGAGGGGACGCTGCGCATGTGCGGGGTAGCCCACCCCTTGACCGTCATACTGAGGTATTGACCAATAGAAAGCGTTGGAGGACCGGAAGGACTCTGGGTCCTCCAGCCAATCACATTTCCTCCATTGTGTGAATGCGGAAGTTGGCCAATGAGCTTCAGGCCAAAACCACCTTGTCCGTCCAACATCTGGGAGGAAATCCAAAGGTGTTCTTTCATCATGTGAAGGGCAGAAGGTGACCAGGGAAAGAATAGGGTCCATTAGGGAGCAATGTGGTAATTTGTACATGGAGCTGGGAGATATTGGTGGGGTTTTAAATTAATACTTTGCATCTGTATTCACTGTGGAGGGGGGGGGGGCGGGGTGATGTAGGTATAGAAAGCACAGTAAGAAGTCTCACAACACCAGGTTAAAGTCCAACAGGTTTATTTGGAATCACGAGCTTTTGGCTGCTTGTTTGAGACTGCACCTTCATCAGGTGAGTCGTATAGAGTATAGATACCAGGGAGCAGCTTTGTGATTCACTTCAACAATTTAACATCGAGAGAGAGGAGGTATTAATGGTTTTAACTGGGCCTAAAATTGTATAAATCCCCAGCTCCTGATGAGGTGTATCCCAGACTGCTGTGGGAGGCAAGAGAGGAGATTGCAGCCACTCTGACAATAATTTTCAAATCTTCTTTGGCCACAGGAAAGGTCGTACAACACCAGGTTAAAGTCCAACAGGTTTATTTGGTAGCACAAGCCACTAGGTTTCAGAGCACTGCCCTTCATCAGGTGAGTGGGAGTTCATCAGGGTGAGTTGTGAGACTTCTTACTGTGTTTATCCCAGTCCAACGCCGGCATCTCCACATCACAGGAGAGGTGCCGGAGGAGTGGAGGACAGCTGATGTGGTACCATTAGTCAAGAAGGGACATAAGGAAAAAAACCAGCAAATTATAGACCAGTGAGTCCAACTTCAGCAGTAGGGAAAGTATTGGAAAACATTCTGAGGGACAGATTACTTTCCACTTGGGAAGGTAAGGATTAATCAAGGATAGTCAACATGATTTTGGCAAAGGGATAGCATGTCTTACAAATTTGGTTCAACTTTCGGGGAAGTGAGGAGGTGTGTCGATGAGGGGACTGCAGTTGATGTAGTGTACATGGACTTTAGTAAGGCTTTTGACAAGGTCCCGCATGGGAGGCTGATGAAGAAGGCCCATGGGATCCAGAGTAATTTGCCAAACTGGATCCAAAAGTGGCACGAGTCAGAAGGGGATGGTTGAATGCTGTTTTTCTGATGAGCTGTCTGTGTCCAGTGGTGTTCTGCAGGGACTAGTGCTGGGTCCCTTGTTGTTTTTAGTGTAAGTTAATGATCTGGATGTGAATGTAGGAGGTATGTTCAGTAGGTTTGCAAATGGCACAAAATTGGTGATTTGGTAAATACCGAAGAGCAAAGCCTTAGATTACAGGATGATATCGACGGGGTGGCACGGTGGCACTGCTGCATCACACAACCAGAGACCTGGGTTTGATATCGACGGGGTGGCACGGTAGCACAGTGGTTAGCACTGCTGCTTCACAGCTCCAGGGACCTGGGTTCGATTCCCGGCTCGGGTTACTGTCTGTATGGAGTTTGCACATTCTCCTCGTGTCTGCGTGGGTTTCCTCCGGGTGCTCCGGTTTCCTCCCACAGTCCAAAGATGTGCGGGTTAGGTTGATTGGCCGTGCTAAAATTGCCCCTTAGTGTCCTGAGATGCACAGGTTAGAGGGATTAGCGGGGGAATATGGGGGTAGGGCCTGGGTGGGATTGTGGTCGGTGCAGACTCGATGGGCCAAATGGCCTCTTTCTGCACTGTAGGTTTTCTATGAATTCTATGATTCCCGGTTTGGGTCACTCTCTTTCTTCCCATGTCTGCTTTGTTTCCTCTGGATTCTCCGTTTTCCTCCCACAATCCGAAAGACGTGCTTTAGGTCAGGTGCATTGGCCATGCTAAATTCTCTCTCAGTGTTCTTGAACAGGTGCAACTAGGGGAATTTTCACAGTGACTTCATTGCAGTGTTAATGTTAGCCCACTTGTGACACTAATAAATAAACTTTAAAACTTTAATTAGATGGGCAGAACAGTGGCAAAAGGAATTCAGACCTGAAAAGTTTGAGGTAATGCATTTTGGGAAGACGAACAAGGTAATGTAATGCACAATAAATGGTCAGAACCGAGGAAGTACAGAGGATCAGAGGGACCTTGGTGTGCATGTCATAGATCTCTGAAGACAGTAGGACAGTTACATAAGGACAATGGGATACTTGCCTTTATTAACCGAGGCATTGAATATAAGGGTAGGGAGGTTATGATGGAGCTGTATAAAATGCTGGTGAGGACACAGGTGGAGTACTGTGTGCAGTTCTGGTTGCCACACTATAGGAAGGATGTAATTGCACTGGAGAAGGTGCAGAGGAAATTCCCCAGGGTGTTGCCTGGGCTGGAGTGTTTCAGTTATCAAGAGAGACTGGATAGGTTGGCATTGTTTTTCTTGGAGCAGGGAAGGGTGAAGGGGACCTGATTGAGGTGTATAAAATTCTGAGGGGCACAGATAGGGGGGATAGGAAGGAACTTTTCTCTTTAGTAGAGAGGTCACTAACCAGGGGCATGGATTAAAGCTCAGGGGCAGGAGGATTATAGGAGATGTGAGGGAAAATGTTTTCACCCAGAGGGTGGTGGGAATCTGGAACTCAGTGCCTGAAAGGGTGGTAGAGGTGGGAATCTTCACAACATTTAAGAAGAATTTAGATAAGCTCTTTAAATGCCATGGCGTACAAGGTTACGCACCAAGTGTGGAAAATGGGGTTAGAATAGAATGGTGCTTGATGGCCGGTACAAACATGATGGGCCGAAGGGCCTCTTTCCATGCTGTAAAACTCTATGATCACCCACGTTGGCAGCAAGTTCAATATCATCATCAGTCACAACCCCCCTGTATCTTCATTAACTGAAACAATCCATTTAAAACATTTTTAGTTGAGGAATATAGTGATATTTCCGTGAGGCTGGCATTCTGCATGGAGGCCTTCATGACACACGACAACGCAGAGTCGCTGAGCAGAGACTGATAGCCAAGTTCCGCACACATGAGGATGGCCTCAACTGGGATCTTGAGTTCAAGTCACACTATCTGTAACCCCCACGACTTCCCTGGGCTTGCAAAATCTCACTAACTGTCCTGGCTGGAGACAACACACATCTCTTTAACCTGTGCTTAACGCTCTCTCTGCTCACTTTGTCTGTACCTTTAAGACGTGATTACCTGTAAAGACTCGCATTCCAACCATTATTTTGTAAATTGAGTTTGTGTCTTTATATGCCCTGTTTGTGAACTGAACTCCCAGTCACCTGATGAAGGGGCAGCGCTCCGAAAGCTAGTGGCTTTTGCTACCAAATAAACCTGTTGGACTTTAACCTGGTGTTGTGAGACTTCTTACTGTGTCCTGGACAGGAAGCAGTGAGCATGAATCTGTCAATCAGCCTCAATCAGCACCTTCAGGAGAATTGGGAGGGTGAATATTAGATACAGCAGAGTGAGAATGGAGGGAGAGTGTGTGGGATGGAGATTCACAGCTTTTGGGGAATGAGAGAGGAAAGAATGTTCCATAGAAACTAGAATTGTCTGTTCTGAATTTCTATCCTGTACTGACACTGATGACTTTTTCAAACTCGTTTACAGGTTATCAGAAGGTGAGGATTTACAGAATGAAATTTTGAAACAAACGTCACATTAACATCTGACAGTCACTCAATTGATCGGGACCTCAATATCATCGATCTTTGAATCTAGGAGGAGAAATGTTTCTCTGCTCTGCCTGCTTCAGAAGACTTTAAACATCAGTGTGACTGGAAATGCACCGACACACACACACCTGAGTGAGAGTGTTCCAGTGCACTGAGTGTGGAAAGAGCTTTAACCGGTGACATTCATAGTGGGGCGAGACTGTACCCGTGTTCTGTGTGAGATTTAACTGACTGTTTAACCTGGACAATCCCAAGGACACCCGCACCATGGAGAAACCGTGGAAATGTGGGGACTGTGAGAAGCAATTCAAAGCTCCATCTGATTTGGAAATTCATCGGCGCAGTCACACTGGGGAGAGACCGTTCACCTGCTCTGTGTGTGGGAAGGGATTCACTCAGTTATCCAACCTGCTGAATCACAAAGTGACTCATACCAAGAAGAGCCCCTTTAAGTGCTCTGATTGTGGGAGTGGATTCAAAAGCTCGGGTGAACTGGTGTCCCACCAACGCATTCACACTGAGGAGAGACCGTTCAGCTGCTCTCACTGCACAAAGAGGTTTCAATGGTCATCCAACCTGAGGACACACCAGCGGGTTCACACTGGGGAGAGACCGTTCACCTGCTCTCAGTGTGGGAAAGGATTCAGTCATTCATCCACCCTGCAGACACACCAGCGAGTTCACACTGGGAAGAGGCCGTTCACCTGCTCTGCATGTGGGAAGGGTTTCACTCGGTTATCATACCTGCAGTCACATCAGCGAGTTCACACTGGGGAGAGGCCATTCACCTGCTCTCAGTGTGAGAAGGGATTCGTTGCATTATCCAGCCTGCAGAGACACCAGCGACTTCACAGTGGGGAGAAACCGTTCATCTGCTCTGAGTGTGGGGAGGGATTTACTCAGTTATCCAACCTCCAGACACACCAGCGAGTTCACACTGGGGAGAAACCATTCACCTGCTCTGAGTGTGGGAAGGGATTCACTCAATTGTCCAGCCTGCAAACACACCAGCGAGTTCACACTGGGGAGAGGCCGTTCATTTGCTCTCAGTGTGAGAAGGGATTCACTGACTCATCCGGCCTGCAGAGACACCAGCGCATTCACACTGGGGAAAGGCCATTCACCTGCTCCCAGTGTGGGAAAGGATTTAGAGTTTCATCCCAGCTGCTGAAACACCAACAAGTTCACGAGTGATTCCAGGGGTTGGATTCTGCTGTTATTGTTTCTGCTCTCAATTACATCCAGGACTGCATTTTATTCATTCTCACAGTTGGTCAATGGGGAGGGTCGGAGGGTTTCTTTCTGCTGGACTGGCCGGTCTCACAACTTTGTCTCCAGTGGGCTGATGCTCTTTGAGTCTTGTTTCGAATACCTGGTTTCAAATTTCACAAGGATCACAGAGTGACCGGATGTGAGGAAGTTCAGAGATATTTAGTCAGCATTTCAGTTTGAAACTCCCCCAGATGCCCATCCAATTTCCTTTGTAATTGTTTATTGTCTCCATTTCTTCCACCCTTGTCGGCAGCGAGTTCCAGGTCATTACCATTCGCTGCATCAAAATATTCTCCCTCACATCCCCTCCTGCATCTCTGACCCAAAACCTTAAATCTATGTCCCCCTCGTCCTTGTCCTATCAGCTAATGGGACAGCTTTTCTTTGTCCACCTTACCTAAACCTGTCAGAATCTTGTCCACCTCTATCAAACCTCCCTTCAACCTCCTTTGCTCCAAGGGAACAACTCCAGCTTGACATCGACAATAAAGAACAAAGTAACAGAATATGTTAATACCTGAAACCAAATGTTTAATTTCTGTTTTAAAGATATTGAGAATATATTGTCCTGGACAATAAAGGAATTGGGATAACTCCGGTAAATGAACACAAAAAGATGCTGGAATCTGAAACAAAAACAGAAAATGGTGGAAAATCTCGGCAGATCTGACAGCATCTGTGGCGAGAGAATCGAGCTAACATTTCGAGTTTTCTCGACTGCTGAGATTTTATGCGTCTATTTTATTTTATAATTGAGGATTTATAGGAACCAGTTAAATGTGGAAATTTTAAGCCTGGAGGAATTTGGAATAACTGTGAGAATTTTATCGTGTTGTCACCTCAACCCCAGATAAAGAACAAAGATTTTGCAGGTGGTAACGTGTTTGGTATTTTAAAGCAACAAAGACTAGATGTTGCCTATAAAATCAGGCCCAGGAAGTTGGCTTAAAAAAGGTTGTTAGAATGAAGGATCTTGTATCTTATTTCAATCAAGGAGTTGTGAGCTTGTAGTGCTCTGTCACTTTAAGAAGCTATAGCTGCGAGAGAGAATGCTGAGGATTCATTGTTTGAAATTTACGAGCTGTGAGAATCTGTGTGTTTCGTTTGTTTTGTGTGAATGTTTGTAAATGTGTTTTATCATTGTTTTGGGCTACATTTGTTAAGGTTCATCTTTCTGGGGAATTAACCTCACCTTGTGTCTTCAATTAAAGGCATTTCTGGAAGTTTAAAAACAGAACCACAAAAATGCTTAATGCTTCTGGTTATTGTTGTAAAGAACATGCTAAGTTTCTCTGCTTGTGTATGAATGATATTTGTGAATTGCTTCAAGCTTTGAGATTTTCTGTCTGTGATTTAAATCAAACAAATTTTTTTTAAAAACTGTAATTAATAAAGCTTTTTTTTTCACATTATATTTACTGGCCAGAGACAGGATTCCAGGATATTTTACTAAACATGCAGGAATTTTAATCCAGATACAATTCACCCATGTGAGAATGAGGGTTTTAATTTGTCATGGTTATTTGAAATTTGACACATGTGAAATGATTCTGACCAATCCTGTGTTGGACTGACCTTGGGTTAAACTTCCTGTCATGTCCAAAGATTTATTCCTGATGCAATTGACACAATGAAAAGGAAAATTCTAGGATTGAATACTGAAGGAAAAAGTTTAAAATGTGGGATTATTAAATAGAAATGATTCCCAGCCCGTGTGGTCATTAGATTAAAACAAAGGAAGATGCTGATGTCCATTTGAGAACTTTTAATCCACCCCTTTTCAAACCAAGGGAGTCTATGTACCAAAGAAAGCCCAAGGATGGTAGATAAGGGGGTCTGTAAAACATCATGATGGGGGCACCTATCTGTTCATGAGATGCTCACAAAACCCCATAATGCTCAGATACTAATTTCATTGCACCTATATATAATTGATGTAATCTATCACCATTCTGATTGGATTGTGTCCAGCCAGGATGGGCTGAGTAACTGTATAAGAAGTGATAGTTTTCTTTGTTGGGGGAGTTGCACATGGTCAGTCCCTGTGGCTTCTCCCCGCAATATACTGTTCATCGATCGAATCAGGATTGAGTGTTGAATGATTCTTCTGAGTTCATTCCCCCCAACACACTGGGTACATTACCACTTCAGGGCGGCACGGTAGCACAGTGGTTAGCACTGCTGCTTCACAGCTCCAGGGTCCTGGGTTTGATGCTCGGGTCACTGTCTATGTGGAGTTTGCACTTTCTCCTCGTGTCTGCGTGGGTTTCCTCCGGGTGCTCCGGTTTCCTCCCACAGTCCAAAGATGTGTAGGTTAGGTAGATTGGCCAGGTTAAAAATTGACCCTTAGAGTCCTGAGATGCGTGGGTTAGAGGGATTAGCAGGTAAAATATGTGGGGGTAGGGCCTGGGTGGGATTGTGGTCGGTGCAGACTCGATGGGCCGAATGGCCTCCTTCTGCACTGCAGGGTTTCTATGGTTTCATCCTTGGGAGTGGTCTGATAGGCCGTGGTCCAGACTACATGTGGACTTTGGGGGACCTTTCATGAATCACGTGTTTGGTTGTTGTAGATGCGCATTTGCAATGATTGGAAGCACAGATCATGAGTAATATTCCAGCTCCTGTGGCAATAGAGAAGCTCTGTCAAATTTTCATAAGCCCTGGGTTACAGATTGGCTTGTTTCAGATAACGACACTCTGTTTACAAGTGAGGTGTTTCAGGAATTCCTGTAAAGGAATGGTCTACGCCATGTGTGTACTGCACCGTTTCATCTGGCTACAAATGGTCTTCATGATGTGGAGATGCTGGCGTTGGGACTGGGGTAAACACAGTAAGAGTTTAACAACACCAGGTTAAATGCGAGTGGCATTTGCTAACAAATAAACCTGTTAGACTTTAACCTGGTGTTGTTAAAACTCTTACTGTACAAATGGTTTGGCAGAAAGAGCTGTTTAAACTCTGAAGGAGGGATTGAAGAGAATGGCAGGCGATACTTTATGAACAAAGCTCTCAAGATTTTTGTTCCAGTTTCACATCACACCACCATCCACAACCGGACTCTCTCCTGTGGAATTTTTAGGTAGAAGGTTGAAGTCTCATCTGGATCTGCTTCATCCAGATCTCAGAGCAAAAGTGAGCAGGAGACAAGAGAAGCAGAAGGAGGGACATGACTACCACGCCAAAGAGAGGCAGTTCAAACCGGGTGATCAGGTTTACATCAGAAACTTTGGGAGGAACCAAAGGTGGTTACTGGGAATAATTTTAAACCAAAGTGGTCCAGTATCTTGGGTGGTGAGACTGTAAAACGGAAGAGTTGTTCGCAGACACCAAGACCATATTCGCTTGTGGTGTGACCCCGAGTCAGGAACAGTTTCAGAGTCAGCAACCATTACTGAGAACATGGCAGAGGGTCATGCTGCTGTGGATGTTCACCAGGAAATGGTTCCAGCTTTGCCAGTTGACTCTGCTGTGGGAGTGGAAGAGGAATGTTCATGTACAGATTCTCAAACTCCCTCTTCACCTCCCATTCCAGAAACACCATTACAAGATTTACCAGTGGTATTGTACAGGTCGCAATGCAACCACAAAGCTCCTGACAGACTTCCGTATTGTTAAAGATATAACTTTGTTGTATTTCTGTCCCGATGGGGGATTGAAATTTAAGGGGAGGAGAAGTGTTACAGAGTGTTCTTCTCAGCCTCTCTCCCTTCTGAGCACGTGCGGGCTTTGGGCGGGGTTTCAGTCTGCAAGTCCAGGCTGGTTCCAATGCTCCTGTTTCCTTTTGTTTGCCAATGATTTTTAAACTTTGTCTTTAATTTATATAAAGAACATCCTGCTTTTAACAATGCATTCTACTACCTTATTTGTGGAGTGAAGTTCCCACAATTGTAAAACAGCCAGATTAGTTAAATGGACAGCTTGAACTGTAAAACAATTAAAGAATAAATGATTCCAGCGAAAATGAGTGTGAAACGGGCAGAGGGGCTGTGGGGAGTGTGAAGCCAATGTGGTCGAATAGCAACAAAGATTTTTTTTTTAAAGTTTATCAGTCACAAGTAAGCTTACATTAACACTGCAATGAAGTTATTGTGAAAATCCCCTAGTCACCACACTCCAGCGCCTGTTCGGGTAAATTTGATTCATTAATACAGATGTTAGGCTAGAAATGTAAATTTGAACACAAAAGTTTATAACGTTTAGAATTATAAAGATATAAAGAATGGTTAAAATGCTGTGGGAATTATAAGATATTGCCTTCTGATGCCAACAGAATGGAAAAAACATAACAAGACTTGTTAGGGTGGCCCGGTGGCACACTGGTTAGCACTGCTGCCTCAGCGCCAGGGACCTGGGTTTGATTCCCGGCTTGGGAGACTCTGTGGACTTTGCACGTTGTTCCCGTGTCCGCCTGGTTTTCTTCCGGGTGCTCTGGTTTCCTCCCACAGTCCAAAAGATGTGCTGGTTCGGTGCATTGGCCATGCTAAATTCTCCCTCAGTGTAACCCAAACAGATGCCAGAGTGCGGTGACTCGGGGATTTTCCCAGGAACTTCATTTATTAGTGTCACAAGTCGGCTTACATTAACACTGCATTGAAGTTACTCGGAAAACCAGCATGTCTTTCGGACTGTGGGAGGAAACCGGAGCACCTGAAGGAAACCCACGCAGACATGGGGAGAATGTGCATACTGTGACCCAAGCCGGGAGTCGAACCCAGGCCCTAGCGCTGTGAGGCAGCAGTGCAAACCACCGTGCCCTACAGAGAGGTGTTGGGAGCTGTTGATTTTACAAGTTATCCATGTTTTCGGAGCCATCACTTCATGTCCTGGTCTGAAAAGGATAGAGAGAAATCTGTTCATAAGATCTTGGAGCAGAATTAGGCCATTCGGCCCATCGAATCTGCTCCGTCATTCGATCATGGCTGATATGCTCCTCATCCCCATGTTCCTGCCTTCTCCCCATAACCTTTCATCAGTTCATACATTCAATTGTTAAAGCTGAGCTTTCTCCTTTTACTGTTAATCGATACTTTCCTTTTTTATCTTTCTGACTTGTTACATTTCTAATGGTTAATAAACTTCCTGAATTCACCATTTAAAGTATTCTTTCGAGCCACATGGTTAAGTCACTGGAACCTGGTGTGATTGACAGTTATGGAGTTATTGTAAACAAGAGAATCTCATAAGTCTTAGTTCAAATAAATCACCATTCTCACAAATGGAATGTTATTCTTTATTCTGAGAGAAATTGAACACAGAAGTAGATATTATGCTTCAGTTATACAGGGCGTTGCTGAGACTGCATCTTGAACACTGGGTGCAGCTTTGTCTCCAATTAAACAAAGGATCGTAGGATCCCTGCAGTACAGACAGAGGCCGTTCTGCCCATCGAGTCTGTACCAAACAGCATCCCACCCAGGCCCTATTCCCATAACCCCACACATTTACCCTGCTAATCCCCCCCGACACAAGGGTCAATTTCTCATGGCCAATCCACCTAACCCGCACATCTTTGGACTGTGGGAGGAAACCGGAGCACCCGGATGAAACCCACACAGACATGGGGAGAACATGCAAACTCCACACAGACAGTGACCCAGGGTGGAATTGAACCCGGGTCCCTGGTGTTATGATGCAGCAGTGCTAACCACTGTGCTGCCGTGCTGCCCCATTTTATAAATACCATGGAAGCAGTTCAGAGGAGGTTTCCTAGATTGATTCCCAATCCAGTAGTGTGAAATGTTAACTCTGTTTCTCTCTCCACAGATGCTGCCAGACCTGCTGCGTTTTTCCAGTCCTTTCTGTATTTATTTCAGATCTACCTGTAGTGGGGGGAAAAACACTATTTACTATCCAGGATAAAATAAATGTCCTTCATCAGCTTTTGTGGATCATTTCAGTGGAAATGTGCTCTCCCAGGCTCAAAGAGCATCAGCCCACTGGAAGCAAAGTCGTGCGATCGGCCAGTCCAGCAGAAAGAATCTCTCCCACCCTTCCACTTCACCAACTATAAGAATAAACATGGTTCAGTCCTGGATGTGATTAATGGCAGGAATAACAGCAGAATCCAACCCGTCATCACTTGTGAACTTGCTGGTGTGTCCGCAGGCTGGATGACTGAGTGAATCCCTTCCCACACGCACAGCAAGTGAACGGTCTCTCCCCGGTGTGAACTCGCTGGTGTATCTGCAGGTGGGATGACGTTCTAAATCTCTTTGAGCAGTGAGAGCAGCTGAACGGTCTGTCCTCAGTGTGAATGCGCTGGTGAATCATCAGTTCCCGAGAGCTTTTGAAATCACTTCCACAGTCAGAACATTTAAATGGTCTCTCATTGGTGTGAGTGAGATTGTGGTTCTGCAGGCTGGATGACTGAGTGAATCCCTTCCCACACACAGAGCAGGTGAACGGTCTTTCCCCAGTGTGAATGCGCTGGTGGATAATCAGTTCCCGAGAGCTTTTGAAACCACTCCCACAGTCAGAGCATTTAAAGGGTCTCTCATTGCTATGAGTGACTTTGTGTTTTGACAGGTTGGATAACTGCGTAAATCCTTTCCCACAAACCAAGCAGGTGAACGGTCTCTCCCCAGTGTGAATGCGCTGGTGAATCATCAGTTCCCGAGAGGTTTTGAAATCATGCCCACAGTCAGAGCATTTAAAGGGTTTCTCATTGCTGTGAGTGACTTTGTGTTTCGACAGGTTGGATAACTGCATAAATCCTTTCCCACACACCAAGCAGGTGAATGGTCTCTCTCCAGTGTGAACACGCTGGTGTTTCTGCAGATCGGGTAAATGAGCGAATCCGTTCCCACACTCAAAGCAGATGAACGCTCTTTCTCTAGTATGAACCAGCTGATGACGCTGCAGATTATATAACCGAGTGAATCTCTGCCCACACACAGAGCAGATGAATGGCCTCTCCCCGGTGTGACTGCGTCGATAAATTTCCAGTTTACAGGGAGCTCTGTATCTCTTCCCACAGTCCCCACATTTCCACGGTTTCTCCATGGTGCGGGTGTCCTTGTGACTCTCCAGGTTAAGCAATCAGTTAAATCTCACACAGAACACGGGTACAGTCTCTCCCGCTGTGAATGCTGCGATGTATTTTCAGGCTGTGTAACTGGTTAAAGCTCTTTCCACACTCAGTGCACTGGAACACTCTCACTCGGGTGTATCTGTATCTTGGTGCTTTTCCAGTCACATTGATATTAAAGGCCCGTTGACGCAGACAGAACAGAGAAACATTTCTCCTTCCAGATTCAAAGGCTGATAATATTCAGGTCCGATGAATTGAGTGAGGGTGTCAGATGCTGGTGTGATGTTTGTTTCAAGATTTTGGTCTGTTAATCCTCACCTTCTCATATCCTGTAAACGAGTTTGAAAAATTCATCAATGTCAGCACAGGATAGAAATTCAGAACAGACAATTCTAGTTTCTATGGAACATTCTTCCTCTCTCATTCCCCAAAAGCTGTATATCTCCATCCCAAACACTGTCCCTCCATTCTCACTCTGCTGTATCTAATATTCACCCTCCCAATTCTCCTGAAGGTGCTGATTGAGGCTGATTGACAGATCCATGCTCACTGCTTCCTGTCCTGGACACAGAGAGCTGGAAATCTCCATGCTGGCTGCCAGACAGATATATGTCTATCTGACTGGACTAACAAACATAGAAACCCTACAGTGCAGAAAGAGGCCATTTGGCCCATCGAGTCTGCACCGATCACAATCCCACCCAGGCCGTACCCCTATATCTCTACATATTTCCCTGTTAATCCCTCTAACCTACACATCTCAGGACACTAAGGGGCATTTTTTAGCATGGCCAATCAACCTAACCCGCACATCTTTGGACTGTGGGAGGAAACCGGAGCACCCGGAGGAAACCCACACAGACACGAGGAGAATGTGCAAACTCCACACAGACAGTGACCCAACCCGGGAATTGAACCCAGGTCCCTGGAGCTGTGAAGCAGCAGTGCTAACCACTGTGCTACCGTGCCGCCCCATAAATGTTTCTGCCCGGTTTCGAACCAGGGACCTTTCGCGTGTGAGGCGAACTTGATAACCACTACACTACAATGTGTGGAATGTACAGACTGGATTCACTTCCTTTCCCTTCAGTTGCTGCAAGTTCCCAATTTCCCCCAGAATGAGAAAAGAAATGGAAAGGGGGAGAAAAGAAAGTGTTTTACTCACTGATGTGGGCCTCTTTTAAGGTAAAAGAAGTGGCTTTGCATTGCCCAGGAATCGAACCCAGGCCTCCCGCATGATAGGCAAGAATTCTACCACTGAACCACCAATGCACAGGGCAGAGAAAACTGCTCAGTTCTTTCAACCAGTGCTTTCACATGCAAAGAAATGTTGATGATTTGCAGCAGCAAATTCAATGCTGCTAACACACACACACAACAACACTGTTGGTTTCTTTTTGTTTATTACAAATACGTTAATGCAAAACAGTTACAAATACACAAAGAACAAATGTGAAAAAATACATTACCAATGGCTAACGCCATCCATTTATCAGTTACTACCTTCCATTTCGGAAGGGTTCACTAACGGTCATAGTTTTCCAGGGCATTGCCCTCTCAATACACCTCCAATTACAAATCATAATCTACAAAGTGACAAACATTAGTACAACACAACAAGAATAAACATTGCAGCATATCCGCCGCCCTCCAGGGCACCGCCTCCCAGGTTTTTCCCCTGCCGGGGGATGCAACCCTCCAGAGGTACTCAGGTCCGGGGGTTCCACCTGACGGATGTTCGACTGGAGGCGGGGGGACAGGAAAACCACCCCGAACCTACTCAATCCGGACTGCCTTCCGGATTTTCGGCTGGGGCGGTGGGAAAAGCTCTCCGGGATACTCAATTCGGCCTGCCTTCCCAATTTTTCTCCCGGAGAACAAAACCCCCCCGGTGTTACCCCTCTGGGTGCCCCGGACACTTTCCCCAACTGGATGTCACACCCCCCGGGGGTCACTCTATCCGGGGGGGGGGGGGGATACCCCCCAGGCCACAAACAATGCAAAGATTTTCCGTTGGTTAGTACAAACACGATATTACAAAACAATTACAAATGAACAAAGAACAAATCTGAAAAATACATTACCGATGGCTAACACCATCCATTTATCAATTACTACCTTCCATTTCGGAAGGGTTCATCGTCAATTACAGTTTTCCAGGGCATTGCCCTCAAAATACACCTCCATTTACAAATCATAATCTACAAATCTACAAACATTAACAACACTACAACTGTACACAACAAAAAAATAAACACTGAAGCATAAGGGCACCGTCCCCTGGGTTTGTCCACCTGCCGGGGGATGCAACCCTCCAGTGGTACTCATATCCGGGGGTGACACCTTACGGATGTTCAGCCGGAGGGGGAAATGGGGAAACCACCCCGCCTACTCAATCCGGAATCCCTTCCGGAATTTCAGCCGGGGCGGTGGGAGAGTCTCTCCAGGGTACTCAGTTCGGGCCTGCCTTCCCAATTTTTCTCCCGGAGAATAAAAATCCCTCTGGTGTTACTATGTCCGGGGCTTCACCACCCAGAACTTTCCCCAAGTGGATGTCACACCCCCCGGGGGTGACTCTATCCAGGGGGGGATGCCCCCCAGGCCACAAATAACGCAAGAAAATAGACGGGGGCCAGAACAAACCACCAACTATCATAACAGGAAAACCACATATTACAATAACAAACAATCCATGAACAACCATACAATTGTGAAACATTTCGGAGGCATCGCCTTCCAGAGCTTCGCCCATCAACATTCCACCGTCCGAAGTCGACAACGCTCAACTACAGTCCTCCAAAGTCCACCACTCCGGGCCAGAACTTCCAAAATCACACCCACTGGGGCTGCACCGTCTGGGGTCACACCTTCCGCGGCTGAACCTTCCGAAACCATAGTTCCCAAATGGCTCCTCCCTGGCTTGGGTCTTCCGAGATTGCATCTACCTGGGCCACGCCTTTCAAGGCACAGGAATCCCAGCGAGAGCAGCATTCAACAAGCCCCAGCCGAAACAAAAAGTTCTTGCACAAGTCACGAACCCAAGCACTTGAAACAGAAACTTCACGCCGACCAAGGCGTTCCTCCCAGCGGCCACATTTCCAAAAGCTCACCGCAAGGCGCGCATTAAGCCCGCCTTGAACTCCTTATCCTCTGCCCGCCCCCTGCCTGGAGCACACTATACTGGCCAACACGCAAAGCGAACGGCCAATATGGTGGACTGGCTGGACAATCCAATCTTTCCCACTCACAGATGTGGCCGACAGGGGGAAGTTTGAGTCTGAAGCTCATTGGCCAACTTCCGCATTGTGACGTCCGAATGGAGTGCTGCCTGGATCAGCCAATCACTCTGCTCCGCGGTGACGTCTCCGGGTTCCCCGCCCCCACCCATTCTTCCCCCTGCACCTCCCCCTCCTCGAGCCAAGGTTTCCAGGCAATTGGCTGACGGCTCCGGCCAGAGCGAGAAGCTGATCGGTGATCTCCCCCTCCGGCAGGGGACTGCGCATGTTTAAAGGAGAGGAAAACTGCGCATATGCGGGGCCGCCCACCCCTCCTTGACTTTCTTGCTGAGGTCCTGACCAATGGAAAAGGCTAGAAGACCGGAAGGACTCTGATCCTCCAGCCAATCAGAGCTCCCCATGGTCTGAATGCGGAAGTTGCACAATGAGCTTGTTCAGCTGCTCATTCCTGCCCAGCAAAGCTGCTGCTCTCTCTCTGAATGAAGATTGAGCTTCAGGCAGACTCAAACTTCCTCCTGTCTCTCCAACATCTGTGAGTAAAACATTTTCTTTTCTCCCCCTTTCCATTTCTTTTCTCATTCTGGGTGAAATTGGGGACCTACAGCAACTGAAGGGAAAGGAAGTGAATCCAGGGAGGCTGGAGACTCTGGTAAGGTTGGCCCAGGTCTCTCTCTCTCAAAGACATTGACATCCTTTGCTCCCTCAGCTTGACACATTTATTTGTCTGGCTAAAAGGATGGCCTCTTTCCTAATGTTCACAATTAAAGGGCAGCTTTCCCCAGGCAATGGCTGACATTTAAGAGAGCAATAAATTAATATAGACCAGAGATATGTCCAGTGTTGTTATATGGTACAAGTTGGATGTATTATTTATGGTTCTGTAATAAAGTGCATTTATTATTATTTCTTGTCTTTTAATATAATGCTGTTGCTACCTTATATTTTCAGTCATAGAGTCATTACAGCACACAAGGAGTCCATTTGGTAACTCGAGTCCATGCCGACTCTCTGTATCACATTCCAGTCCCATTCCCCCTCTACATCCCCATTCTCCTGCAAGTTTATTTCCTTCAAGTGCCCATCCAGTTTCATTTCTAAATAGAATCCATAGACTTGTAATATGGAACTGTAGCTACTTTATATATTTCCAAATATCTCTTCCCTCAGAGGGTTGTTAGTATTTTGGATCTCTTCCACAAGGACCAGTGGAGACTGAGGATCATTGAATATATTCCAGGATGAGTTAGACAGATTTTTGCTTGACAAGGGTGTCAAGAGTTATGGGAAACACAGGAAAATGGACAGAAAGCTAAGATGAGGAGGGATTTTCTCACTCAAGGATGAGGTGAAGCTTTGGAATTCTCAACTCCTGAGGACTGTGGAACCTCAGTCATCAAGTATTTTCAGGTGAGAGATTGATTGGTTTCTAGATATTAGCGATATCAAGAGATATGGGTTTAGTGTGGGGAGAATGATGCTGAGGGAGATGAGCCATTGATCTCATTGAATAGTTTAAAAGGCTTGATGGGCCAAATGGCCAACTGCAGCTCCTATTTACTATCATCTTTGTGCCCAATACAGGAAGCAGTGAGCATGGATCTGGCAATCAGCACCTTCAGGAGAATTGGGAGGGTGAATATTAGCGACAGCAGAGTGAGAATGGAAGGGGAGTGTGTGGGACGGAGATTTACAGCTTTTGGGGACTGCGGGGAAGAAACTAGAACTGTCTGTTCTGAATTTCTATCTTGTACTAACTGATTTATTTTTTGTCATTTTTTTTTGCAGGATATTAGAAGAGGATGAATCACAGACAGAAATCTCAAAATGCCACATCTAGATCTGATAGTCACCCGATTCCTTGGGACCTGAATATCATCGGCCTTTGAATCTAGAAGGAGAAATAATTGCCCAATCTGTTGGATTCAAAAGATTTGAACCATCAGTGTGACTGGAAAAGCACTGAGTCATAGGCAAACACACACACACACACACACACACACACACGTGTTCCAGTGCATTGACTCTGGAAAGACTTGAACCAGTTACAGCCGAAATAAATATCACACCATTCACAGCGGGGATAGACTGTACCCGTGTTCTGTGTGTGAAATAGGCCTCAAATACTTTTCTGAACTTGATAGATACAAGGATAGCTAAAACATGGGAAAACCATGGAAATGTGGAGACTGTGGGAAGGGATTCAGCTTCCCTTCAGAACTGGAGATTAATCACCGCAGTCAAACTGGGCAGAAGCCGTTCACCTGCTGTCAGTGTGGGAAGTTATTCACTCAGTTCTCCACCCTACAGAGACACCAGCGAGTTCATATGGGGAAAGACCATACACCTGCTCTGTGTGGGAAGGGATTTACTCGCTTATCAACCCTGCAGACACACCAGTGAGTTCACACTGGGGAGAGGCCATTCACCTGCCCTCAGTGTGGGCAGGGATTCACTCAGTGAAGTAGAGAATGTCAGCGCACAAATTCCGAGGAATGCATTTTTAAAAATTAATTGATCTTAATTGCACAAGATAATTTTCTATTATCGTCTTTGATAATGATGCCGTTAATTCCCAGGTGCCTCTGCGGGTGTGAAAGTGTCCTATTCATTCCACAGGAGCCTATTGCGCAGGCGCGCAGTTATATCTGGAGCGTGCGCGGAGTTCAGCTCGGAGTCTTGCGAGTGCACATTTTTTAGCGGGTGAGTCGGTCGGGCTGCGGGAGAAATGGAGCCGGAAGTTGGGGTGGGGAGGGAACTATGGCTTCCAAACACCCGCTGTAGGCTGCAAGGCCCGAATAAGACCCTGCAAGTCCCGGGTTTACAGCTCCCAGGCTTTTATCCTGGGAACAGGCCCCGGTTATCGGCCGCCATCTTGTTTCAGCGGGGAAGGAGAGCGCATGCGCTGCTGTCGGTGGCGGGTCACAATGGGCGTGGTTTCGGGGGCTGGTTCAGAACCTCTCTTCAGAGGGACAATAGGTAGCAGGGCGCATGCGCAGCTATCCAAGTACATCGGAATACGAATTAGGAACAGGAGCCAGTCATTCGGCCCATCGAGCCTGCTGCATCATTCAATAAGATCATGTCTACTTTGCTACCCCACCCCGTCCATACCCTTGACTCTCTTGTGGATCAAAACCTCAGCTTTGAATATATTCAATGACCTGCCTCCAATCCTCGCTGGTGAAGACAGAGTTCCAAAGATCAACAACCCGCTGAGAGAAAAGATCTCTCTTCATCTTAAATTTGGGATCCTTTATTTTTACTTGATTTCCACACCAGAGGAACATCCTCTCAGCATCGACCTTGTCAAGCACCTTATATCATATGAATCATAGAATCCCTACAGTGCAGAAGGAGGCCATTTGGCCCATCGAGTCTGTACAGACCACAATTCCACCCAGGCCCCATCCCCACAACCCCATGCATTTACCCTGCTAATCCCCCTGACACGGGTCAATTTAGCATGACCAATCCACCGAACCCGCACATCTTTGGACTGTGGGAGGAAACCAGAGCATCCGGAGGAAACCCATGCAGACATGGGGAGAATGTGCAAACTCCATACAGACCAAAGACTGGAATTGAACCTGGGACCCTGGCACTGTGAGGCAGCAGTGCTAGCCACCGTGCCGCCCTTAAATTCCCAGATGTTTCATTAAGATTACTTCTCAGTCTTCTAAACTCCAAAGAGTACAGGCCCAAGCTGCTCAACCTGAAAGATAAAACTCCTCATTTCAGGAATCAACCAACTGGATCTTCTCTGAACTGCCTCCACTGCAATTTTTTCCCAGCTGAAGTAATTCTGTGCCAGGTTAAAGGAGGAGTGAATGTTTTGAATTTCTGTTCTGGACAGATGCTGATGGATTTTGGAAACTCCTTTTACAGGGGGTTAGAAGGGAAAGATTTACTCACAGCAAACTCTGAACAAAAGAAATGTTTGTCTGTCTTGAAATTTCTAACCTTGAATTATACCTATAACTTTCCTCATTTACAGGGACAAGATTTGAAGATTGCAATATTTTTCCCGGACACCAATCTCGCTGAGATCTTTGCAGATGTAGACTCCAGCGGATTTAAAATGTTGAAAACAGTGAAATGGTTTTGGGGTGAGTGCTACTGAGCATTAAGTTAAATTTAGAGCATGCTCTGATTCCATGGATCTCGGGCTACTGTGACTCCTTTGCCATGGATGGGCAGGCAATGGTGCAGTGACAGTGTCATTGGATTAGTAATACAGGGATCCAGGGCAATGCACTGTGAACCCTGAGTTCGAATCCCACAGTGGCAGATGTTGAAATTTGAATTCAGTAAAAATCTAGAATTAGAAGTCCATTGAATACAATTGTTGTAAAAATCCAACCAATTTAATAATGTCCTTTAAAGAAGGAAATCTACCACATCCTCCAGCAATGCAAGCCACTCAGTTCAAGGGCAATGAGTTATGGGCAGTAGATGCTGACGCAGCCAGCACATAGAGTCATAGTGCAATACAGCATGGAAACAGGCCCTTGGGCCCAACTGATCCATGCCAACCATGGTGCCCTCCCAGCTAGTCCCAATTGCCCATGTTTGGCTCATATCCCTCTAATCCTTTCCAATTCATGTACTTATGCTTTTTCAATGTTTAAACCTGCCTCAACCACTTTCTCTGGCAGCTCATTCCATGTACACATCACCCTCTGCATGAAGAAGTTGCCCCTCGGGTCCCTTTTAATCTTTCCCCTCTCATCTTAAATCTATGCCCTCTAGTTTTCAATTCCCCGACCCTGGCAAAAAGACAATGTGGGTTCATCCTATCTATGCCCCCCATGATTTAATACATCTCAATATAGTTACCCCACATTCTCCTACGTTCGAAGGAATAAACCCTAGCCTGTCCAACCTCTCATGATCACTCAGACCCATTAGTCCCGGCAACATCCTCATAAATCTTCTTTGCACTCTTTCCAGTTTATCAATGTCTTTCCTATAACAGGGTTACAAAAACTGTACACAATACTCCAAGTGCAGCCTCACCAACGACTCATACAACTATAACATAATGTCCCAACTCCTATACTCAGTGCCCTGACTGATGAAGGCCAGTGTGCTAAATGCCTTCTTCACCACTCTGTCTACCTGTGACATCACTTTCAACGAACGATATACTTGTACTCCTGGGTTCCTCTGTTCCTCAACACTCCCCAGGGCCTTACCATTCACTGTATAAGTCCTACCCTGGTTTGACTTTCCAAAATGCAACACTCACACTTAAGACCATAAGACATAGGAGCAGAATTAGGCCACTCGGCCCATCGAGTCTGCTCCGCCATTCAATCATGGCTGATATTTTTCTCATCCCCATTCTCCTGCCTTTTTCCCATCACCCCTGATCTCCTTATTAATCAAGAACCTATCTATCTCTGTCTTACAGACAGTCAATGACCTGGTCTTCACAGCCTCCTGCGGCAAAGAGTTCCACAAATTCACCACTCTCTGGCTGAAGAAATTCCTCCTTATCTCAGTTTTAAAGGATCGTCCCTTTAGCCTGAGGTTGTGCCTCTGTACTCTGTATTATCTGTACTGAAATCCATTTGCCAATCATCGGCCCACTTCCTTAACCGATCAACTGATGAAGATCCCCCTGTAATTTTTGATAACCTTTTTCACTATCAGTGATACCTCCTAATTTAGTATCGTCTGCAAACTTGCTAACCATGCTTTTTATGAATTTTTAAACAGCCATCCATTTCTCTGTTTCACCTCTGCCCTCCCTGATCAGCTCTCTGCCATTGTCTACCTTCCTCTGCCTCTAATAATGGGTGTATTTTAACTATTATTTCCGCAAGCTTTGTCTTGATGAGGTTTTTCCCACTTCACAACTCTATTCACTGCTGATTTACCAGCTTAGTCTTACAATGTTCAGGAATTGTTTCTCTTCCACTGGAGATCATTTCCCTTCCACTTCTGAGCTTATATTGACCAACAAAATCTGATACATTTTTATTCCCTGTCATTCATTCTGCCCACCCTGAAACGTTAATCTTCTTTCTGTCTAAAAGGATGGTCTCTTTCCAAATGTTCACAATTAAAGGGCAGGAGATGGCTGACATTTAAGGGGACAGTAAATTAATATAGAACAGAGATATGTCTAGTGTTATTATATGGTACCCAGATGAGATATGTTATTTATGTTTCTGTAATATATATTTATTATTATTTCTTGCATTGTAATATAATGCTGCAGCGATGTTATACATTTCCAGTCATAAAGTCATTACAGCACAGAAGGAATCCATTTGGTAACTCGAGTCCATGCTGACTCTCTGTATAACATTCCAGTCCCATTCCCACTCTATATCCCATTCTCCTGAAAGTTTATTTCCTTCAAGTGCCCATCCACTTTCATTTTTAAATAGAATCCATAGATATGGATGGAGATTTACAACTTTTTGGGAATGAAATAGGAAAGAATGTTCCATAGAAACTAGAATTGTCTGCTCTGAATTTCTATCCTATACTAACTGTGATGACTTTTGCAAACTCATTTCACAGGATTTTGAACAAGGAATCACAGGCAAAAATCTCAACCGTCACATCTGGACAGAGTCATATTCCTTGGGATCTGAATATCTTGTAATGTGGAACTGTAGCTACGTTCTATATTTCCAGACATCTCTTCCCTCAGAGGGTTGTTAGTCTTTTGGATTTCTCTTCCACGGGGACCAGTGGAGGCTGAGGATCATTGAATATATTCCAGTTAGACAGATCTTTGACTGACAAGGGTGTCAAGGGTTATGGGGAACAGACAAGAAGATGGAGCAAAAGCTAAGATGTGGGGGGATTTCTCCACTCAAGGATGTGGTAAAGCTTTGGAATTCTCAACCCCTGAGGACAGTGAAACCTCAGTCATCAACTATTTTCAAGAGAGAGATTGATTGGTTTCTAGATATTGAAGATATCAAGGGATATGGGTTTAGTGTGGGGAGAATGATGCTGAGGTAGATGAACGAATTATCTCATTGAATAGTTTAAAAGGCTCGATGGGCCAAATGGCCGACTGCAGCTCCTATTTGTTATGGTCTCTGTGTCCAGGACAGGAAGCAGTGAGCATGGATCTGTCAATCAGCCTCAATCAGCACCTTCAGGAGAATTGGGAGGGTGAATATTAGATACAGCAGAGTGAGAATCGAGGGAGAGTGTGTGGGATGGAGTTCACAGCTTTTTTGGACTGAAATAGGAAAGAATGTTCCACAGAAACTAGAATTGTCTGTTCTGAATTTCTATCCTGTACTGACACTGATGACTTTTGTAAACTTGTTTTACAGGATATTGAAAGAGGAATCACAGACCGAAATCTCAAACGTCACGTCAGATCTGACAGAGTCATATTCCATGGGAGCTGAATATCATCGGCCTTTGAATCTAGAAGGAGAAAAGGTTGTCCAGTCTGTTGATTTGAAAAGATTTCAAACATCAGTGTGACTGGAAAAACACTAACACACTGCCACACTCGAGTGAGAGTGTTCCAGTGCACTGACTAAAGAGCTTTAACCAGTCACACAGCCTGAATAACTATCACACCATTCACAGCGGGGAGAGACTGTACCCGTGTTCTGTGTGTGGACGAGGCTTCAACTGATTGTCCACCCAAGAGAGTGGCAAGGACACCTGCACCATGGAGAAACCATGGAAATGTGGGGACTGTGGGAAGAGGTACAGAGTCCCATCAGAGCTGGAAGCTCATCGGCGCAGCCACACTGGGGAGAGGCCGTTCACCTGCTCTCAGTGTGGGGAGGGATTCACTCAGTCATCCCACCTGCGGTCACACCAGCGAGTTCACACTGGAGAGAGACCGTTCACGTGTTCTCAGTGTGGGAAGGGATTCACTCGGTCATCCAGCCTGCAGAGACACCAGCGAGTTCACACTGGGGAGAGGCTGTTCATGTGCTCTCAGTGTGGGAAGGGATTCTGTGATTCATCCAGCCTGCTGAGACACCAGCGAGTTCACACTGGGGAGAGGCCGTTCACCTGCTCTCAGTGTGGGAAGGGATTCACTCAGTCATCGAGCCTGCGGATACACCAGCGAGTTCACACTGGGGAGAGGCCGTTCACCTGCTCTCAGTGTGAGAAGAGATTCAGTCTTTCATCCCAGCTGCTGAGACACCAACGAGTTCACGAGTGATTCCAGGGGTTGGATTCTGCTGTTATTGTTTCTGTTCTCAATTACATCCAGGACTGCATTTTGTTCATTCTCACAGTTGGTCAATGGGGAGGATGCTCTGATTGTGGGAAGGGATTCACTGATTCATCCGACCTGCTGAAACACCAGAGAATTCATAATAGGGAGAGGCCATTTATCTGCTCCGAGTGTGGGAAGGGATTTATTGATTCATCCACCTTGCTGAGACACCAGCGAGTTCACACTGGGGAGAGACCATTCACCTGCTCTGATTGTGGCAAGGGATTCAGTCAATCATCCAACCTGGTAAAGCACCAGCGAATTCACACTGGGGACAGGCCATTCACCTGCTCCGTGTGTGGGAAGGGATTCACTCAGTCACCTCACCTGCTGAAACACCATCATGTTCATGAGTGACTGCAAGGACTGAATTTTGCTGTTAATCACATCGAGGTCCCAACCATTTTCATTGGTGTCAGTTTCTGCTGATGTTAATAAACCCACGCCCAGTTGTAAGATTTGTATTGTGGATTGTCTTGTCTGAGTCCTGAACTCGTAAATAAAAACCGGGATGTTGGATTTATGTCACATTATCAGTAACCCCCACAGCTTGCCCCCTGGACTTTCAGAATCTCACTAGCTGTTCTGTCTGGAGACAATACACATCTCTTTAACCTGTGTTTAATGCTGGCTCCACCCACATTGTCTGTACCTTTAAGACCTGGCTGGTTGTAGGGATTCGCATTCTAATTAGTATTCTGTAACTTGATTTCTGTGTCTCTGTGCAGTGTTTGAGGGCACATTTCCACTCCATCTGACGAAGGAGCAGTGCTCCGAAAGCTTATGGTATTTGCTACCAAATAAACCTGTTGGACTTTAACCTGGTGTTGTGAGACTTCTTACTGTGTATCAGTCTCTGCTCAGCGACTCTGCACTGTTGTGTGTTGCGAAGGCCGCCTTGGAGAACGCTTACCCGAAGATCAGAGGCTGAATGCCCGTGACTGCTGAAGTGTTCCCCAACAGGAAGAGAACAGTCTTACCTGGTGATTGTCGAGCGGTGTTCATTCATCCGTTGTCGGAGTGTCTGCATGGTTTCCGCAATGTACCATGCCTCGGGACATCCTTTCCGGGACATCAGCTAATAGGAATCAGTCTGCTTTGCGGTGACGTCCTGGTGTTCCATTGCGCATGCCCAGTTGCGTGAACACGGGAGCCCCGCCCCCTCCCATTGTTCCTCCTCCACGAGTCAAGGTTTCCAGGCAACCGGCTGGCGGCTCCGGCCAGAGCGAGAAGCCGCTCGGTGATCTCCCCCTCCCCCCTCTCTCTCCGGCGGCTGCGGCTCCAAAAAGAGATCGAGAGCGACCGCTGGCGGCAGCCGCACTGCGCCTGCTCCGGACAGCTCGGCTCAGCAGCGCTCTCTGCGCCTGCGTGCTGGGCTGCCAGCTGAGGGAGTGGGCGAGGGGACTTTGCAAAATCTTCCCATCATTTTCTTCCCAGTCCCGCAGTTTGATTTGAAACAGAACAGCTTCTGTACACACACACACACACACCCCCCCCTCCCCTCTGGACAACATTTCTTTCTGCCCCTGGGAAATACAGAGAGTTGTGGGACTCTAACTGGAATTAGAGTAAGAAGTTTAACAACACCAGGTTAAAGTCCAACAGGTTTATTTGGTAGCAAAAGCCACACAAGCTTTCGGAGCTGCAAGCCCCATGCAAGGGGCTTGCAAGGGGTTGTTAAACTTCCGACTGTGTTTACCCCAGTCCAACGCCGGCATCTCCACATCATGACTGGAATTAGAGCCAAATATGGTGAGGGGGGGAAATGTTTGTGATTTTGTGAAACCTGTTTTTGTTGTCTGAGCTGACTGGAATTAGAGCCAGAGCAGGAGTAATCCAGGGGAATGATTTGGAGATAAAGCAAAATCCTGCAGATGCTGGAATTGTGAATAAAACAGACCTGCTGAGTTTATCCAGCATTTTCTCTATTTATTATAATGACTTTGGGACCTGGGTTTGAATCCCACCACGTTTCAATAAAAATATTGATGAGCATGAATTAATTGTTGTAAAAACACATCTGGTTCTCTAATGCCCTTTAAGGAAGGAAATCTGCCGCCCTGATCCAGTCTAACCGACATGTGACTGGATTCACAAACAATTCAAGGGCTGACTGGGTAAACAGGGAATGTCACCATCAGAAAAACAGAGCCCCCTGGAGGGCAGAAGGGTTAGGACAGGTTATGGAGAGGTTAAAACTGTCATCATTGAGAACAACACAGACTTTAATGGAACAACTGGCCCCAAAAACAATCTCTTATGGTTAGTGTGGCAGGGTGTGGTGAATCAGGTTTAAAAAGAGTCAAATTATATATGTTTTCTAGTTTGGACAACCACATTTAAATCTGGGACTCGGATGAGGATATGAATTGGTGTTTGGTGGTAAGATCTAAATCTGTGTTGGACGCCTGGAAGCCTTAAACCCAGAGTGAGAATATTTCAAACCAGGGTTCAAAATGAACGGCTGTGGATGGTGAATTCACTCAAAAGAAAAAGAAAATTACAGCACAGGAACATCCCTTCGACCCTCCAAGCCTGCACCAACCACGCTGCCCGACTGAACTGAAACCCCCTACCCTTCTGGGGACCATATCCCTCCATTCACATCCTATTCCTGTATTTGTCAAGACGCCCCTTAAAACTCACTATTGTATCTGCTTCCACTACCTCCCCCGGCAGCGAGTTCCAGGCAGCCACCACTCTCTGGGTAAAAAACCTGCCTTGAACATCTCCTTTAAACCTTGCCCCTCGCACCTTAAACCTATGCCCCCGAGTAATTGACTCTTCCACCCTGGGAAAAAGCTTCTATCCATCTGCCCAAGCCCCTCACAATCTTGTAGACTTCTGTCAGATCGCCCTCAACCTGCGTCGTTCCAGTGAGAACAAACCAAGTTTCTCCAACCTCTCCTCATAGCTAATGCCCTCCATGCCAGGCAACATTCTGGTAGATCTTTTCTGTACCCTCTCCACCCTCTCCAAAGCCTCCACATCTTTCTGGTAGTGTGGCGACCAGAATTGAACACTATATTCCAAGTGCGGCCTAACTGAGGTTCTATAAAACTGCAACATGACTTGCCAAAAGGCCCGCAGAAATTCTGTCTTGTGAGGAACTACTGGAAAAAAAAATCATCCTGTACATGGGAGAGACAGAAACTGTGAGGACCATCTCCTCCAATCACAGATTCTGTCTCTCCCGACGTTGCTACATCTGCAGAGACAGAGTCTCAAATTGGAGGAACAGCTTTGCCACCTATTTTGAGAAAAGACTCAGCAGCCTATCAGTGACGTGTGGAGGAGTTGTGTCTTCCTGCTACAGAACTAGTTTCATAGCAGTGTGAGCCTCAAAAGGAATGATCCAACCATCGGCAGACCTTTCCCCATTCTGCTGAACAAGTCTCGATTATTTTTAATATCTCAGAAGGTGGGGTTTACAGCTCAGGAATTTGAGTAACCAGATATTGTGAACATACTTACCAATCACTTGGGTCGTCACATTAGAAATTGAGATCCATTCATCCAGGTTCATATTCTAAACTGCTTTTATTTGCAGTTTAACGTTCACAGACAACATACAGAATCCCCGGTCAGAGCTGATCTCAGCTGGTGTAGTGAGGTTATTGATGGGTTATCAATGTAAATCCACACACAATGAAGATCAGAATCGGGAGAGATTTTTCCTGCTCCACCGTCTGAACCAATGAACATCTGATTCAGTTACCTTGTGTCCAATAGTTAGAATTCTCATTTTGGAAAGAGAGTATGGGAGTATTTTTAAAATAAGTTAACAAAAAATATCATTCATAGATTCCAATTTAAAAGATTTAATATATACACAGTCTTCAGTATTTGTGCTGTCTTATTCAAAGAAGTAAACTAACAGAAACACAAAAGGTAATGTTACTACGTGACTACATCACTAATAAAGGAGTTACTGAGAATGGAAAACGATGCCCTGGAAACCAAAAAATAGCCCTTAAAAATCAAAGAGCAGCTTTCCAGAAAATCTCAATACAAGCATTGAAAATAAATACTTTGTGCCCTGCAGATGGATCTTTCAGAGAATGAATTGGAGATTTTGCCCAAAGATCAAATTAGAATTGAAGCAACAGTTCTTAACTTTATTCTAAACAGGTTCCTGTTGAGAGTTCTTCAATTAAGGGGGAAGATCATTGGTGGTGCTTTTAAAAAGTGACATTGCAGCCCTGAAAATCAGTGACACTTCCAGAATATTAAATTCCAGCAAGTTATAGGGTTTGTTAACATCAGCAGAAATAAAATATTGTCAGACTGTCAATACTGAACAGCAGCAAAAACAGCAGAATCCAACCCCTGCAGTCACTTGTGAACTTGTTGATGTCTCAGGAGCCATTGTGACTGAGTGAATCCCTTCCCACACACAGAGCAGTTGAATGGCCTCTTAGTGTGAGTGCGTTGGTGAGCCAGCAGGTTGAAAGACTTTGCGAATCCTTTCCCACACAGAGCAGGTGAATGGCCTCTCCCCTGTGTGAACTCGCTGGTGAGCAGAGAGGTTGGATGACCGACTGAACCCCTTCCCACACACGGAGCATGTGAATGGTCTTTCTGCAGTGTGAGTGCGTCGGTGAGCAGTGAGGTTGGATGACTGCCTGAAATTCTTTCCACAGTCAGTGCAGCTGAATGGCTTCTCTTCAGTGTGAATTTTCTGGTGTCTCAGCAGGGTGGGTAAAACTGTGAATCCCTTTCCACACACAAAGCAAGTAAACGGTCTCTCCCCAGTGTGAATTCGCTGGTGTGTAATGAGGGAGGATGCTTGTCTGAAACTCCGTCCACAGTCAGGGCAGCTGAATGGTTTGTCCTCAATGTGAACTCGCTGGTGTGACAGTAAGTGGGATGACCCAGTGAATCCCTTCCCACAGTCGGAGCAGGTGAACGGCCTCTCCCCAGTATGAACTCGCTGGTGTGATAGCAGGTGGAATGACTGAGTGAATCCCTTCCCACACACGGAGCAGATGAATGGTCTCTCCCCGGTGTGAGTGCGTTGGTGCACAGTGAGTGCTGAAGAATGCCTGAACCTCTTCCCACAGGAGGTGCAGGTGAATGGCTTTTCCTCAGTGTGAATTCTCTGGTGAGACCAAAGGCCCGATGACTGAATGAATCCCTCCCCACAGACAGAACAGGTGAACGGTTTCTCACCAGTGTGACTGCGCCGATGGTTTTTCAGCAGGGAAGGGTAACTGAATCCTTTCCCACAGTCCCCACATTTCCACGGTTTCTCCATGGTGCTGGTGTCCTTATGTTTCTCCAGGTTAAACGATCAGTTGAAGCCTCATCCACACACAATACGTGTACAGTTTCTCCTCGCTGTGAATGCTGTGATGTTTTTTAAGGCTGCGTAACTGGATAAAGCTCTTTCCACAGTCAACTCACTGAAACACTCTCACTCGGGTGTGTGGGTATCTTGGTGCTTTTTCAGTCGCACTGATGTTTGAAATCTTCTCCTCCAGACAGAAGACAAACATTTCTCCTTCCACATTCAAAGTCTGAGGATATTTAAGCCCGAGTGAATCGAGACTCTGTCTGATTTTGATGTGATGTTTCTTCACCTCACCTGTAAAAGGAGTTTACAAAATTAATCACTGTCAGTCCAGGATAGAAATTTTGAACAGGCAATTCTAATTCTCTGGAACATTTCTTCCTCTCTTGTTGCCCCAAATCAATAAATTCCTGTCCCACAAACTCTCCCTCCTCCCTGGGCTGAAATCCAAACCCATCTCACCATTTCTTTTCTCCACTCCCAGTTTTCTCCCTCCCTCTCCTCTGTCTGGGTTCAGTTCTGATGTGGAGATGCCGGCGTTGGACTGGGGTGAACACAGTAAGAGTTTTAACAACACCAGGTTAAAGTCCAACAGGTTTATTTGGTAGCAAACACCTAATGGTAGCTAATGGTGTTTGCTACCAAATAAACCTGTTGGACTTTAACCTGGTATTGTTAAAACTCTTATTGGGTTCAGTTCTCCAGCTCCTGTCTGCAGACTGACAATAAAACCAATGGGTCTTATTGGGGGTGTTGGGGCCTCAAGCGGGTGTTTGTGAATCCTCCCCGCCCACCTCCCAGGGTTTCCTTCCTTCCCAGAGATCAGAGTCCTCATTGATTTGAGGCCAAAGTGTAACCTCTTATTTATTGTCCCCCTCCCCCATCCTCTGATGTGAACCATCCTCCAGTGGCTGATCCAGGATGGGGCCGTTAACCTGGGCCTGTTCCCGGGAGGGAGAAGCCCCGCAGCTGCAAACCAGGGAGCTGACAATGATTCTGAAGGGTTTCCGGATCCACAAAGTGTTTCCAAATCCTCCCAGCCACCGCCTAACGCTGACTCCGCTTCTCCGGGACAAACAAGCGCCAAGGACAGCAATGACACTGCGCATGCTCCACATCACAATGCCCGGGCAACGATTGACGGCAGCGCCGGACCAATAGGAAGAGGGGGCGGTACTGGAGGACCGAGCGGGAGCGGCTGGTCCTCCAACCAATCAGAGTGAATGAGAGGCGGGACCTGAAGCATGCGCAGTGCGGGTGAACCAGATAAACCTGTTGGACTTTCACCTGGTGTTGTTTGACTTGTTGCTGTGTTTACCCCAGTCCAAAGCTGGCATCTCCACATCACTGCGGGTAATGGCGACGGACGGCCGGTTTTAGTTTGGAAGCGAGAGCAATACGAGGTAGAGGGCGGCGTGCGGGGAATGATAAATGTGGCGGGTGGGTGGAGAGGCTTTGTAAACATGTTGTTCAAACCCAATCCCCGGAAATGAACTTCCCGGTCCCCCCCTTTGTACCAAATGGAGCGACAGCTTGTAGTGTTAGACCCGGGCTGACTGCCGCCATTGAGGCTGCATGTGGGAGGCCGGCAGGGATTGTGATCGGAGAGTGAAGCCCTGACGTCACAATGGAATGGGTGAGGGTGTGACGTCACAATGGAATGGGTGAGGGTGTGACGTCACAATGGAATGGGTGAGGGTGTGAGGTCACAATGGAATGGGTGAGGGTTCCAGATGAGCTGAGACTGGGCTGGAGTCGGGCGATGGCACTGACATGTGTCCCGGTGGCACAGTGGTTAGTGCAGCTGCCTAACAGCGCCAGGGACCCGGGTTCAATTCCAGCCTCGGGTCACTGTCTGTGCAGAGTTTCTACATTCTCCCCGTGTCTGTGTGGGTTTCTTCCGGATGTTCCGGTTTTCCTTCCACAGTCCAAAGATGTGCCGGCGTTGGACTGGGGTAAGCACAGTAAGTAATCTCACAACACCAGGTTTAAATCCAACAGGTTTATTTGGTAGCACAAGCCACAAGCTTTCAGAGCGCTGCCCCTTCATCAGGTGAGTGGGAGTTCTGTTCACAAACAGGGCATATAAAGACACAAACTCAATTTACAAGATAATGGTTGGAATACGAGTCTTTAAACGTAATCAAGTCTTAAAGGCACAGACAATGAGAGTGGAGAGAGGGTTAAGCACAGGTTAAAGAGATGTGTATTGTGTCCAGCCAGGACAGTTAGTGAGATTTTGCAAGCCCAGGCAAGTCGTGGGGGTTACAGATAGTGTGACATGAACCCAAGATCCCGGTTGAGGCCATCCTCATGTGTGATTGACAGATCCATGCTCACTGCTTCTTGCCCTGGATGCAGAGAGCTGAAAATTTCCATGCAGGCTGCCAGACAGATAAATGTCTACATTACTGGAGTAAAAATGTGTGGAATATACAGACCGAATTCACTTCATTTCCTTCAGTTGCTGCAAGTCCCCAACTTCCCCCAGAATGAGGAAAGAAATGGAAAGGGGGAAACATTGATTTCCTCCCAGATGTTGAACAGAGGAGGGAGTTTCACTCGGAAGCTCATTGGACAACTTCCGCATTGTGACGTCACAATAGAGCCCTGCCTGAATCAGCCATTAGGAATCACTCTGCTCCGCGTTGACGTCTCTGGGTTCCAGTGCGCAGGTCCGGGCGCGCGGACCCACGAGCCCCGCCCCCACCCATTGTTCCCCTCCCCCTACACCTCCTTGAACCAAGGTTTCCAGGCAACCGGCTGACGGCTCCGGCAAGAGCGAGAAGCCGCTCAGTGAGCTCCCCCTCCCCCCGGCCCAGGACTACACATGTGCGAGGGAGAGGGGAAGCTGCGCATGTGCGGGGGAGAACCCACCCTCTGATCTTCATGTTGAGGTGTTGACCAATGGGAAGAGTTGGAGGACCGGAAGGACTCTGGTCTTCCAGCCAATCAGAGCATGGGCTTTGTGTGAATGAAGATTGATCTTCAGACAGACTCAAACTTCCTCCTGTCTCAAACATCTGTGAGTGGGAAAGATTGGATTGTCCGGCCAGTCCACCATATTGGCCGTTCGCTTTGCGTGTTGGCCAGTATAGTGTGCTCCAGGCAGGGGGCGGGCAGAGGATAAGGAGTTCAAGGCGGGCTTAATGCGCGCCTTGCGGTGAGCTTTTGGAAATGTGGCCGCTGGGAGGAACGCCTTGGTCGGCGTGAAGTTTCTGTTTCAAGTGCTTGGGTTCGTGACTTGTGCAAGAACTTTTTGTTTCGGCTGGGGCTTGTTGAATGCTGCTCTCGCTGGGATTCCTGTGCCTTGAAAGGTGTGGCCCAGGTAGATGCAATCTCGGAAGACCCAAACATCTGTGAGTAAAACACTTTCTCTTCAACCCCCTTTCCATTTCTTTTCTCATTCTGGGGGAAATTGGGGACTTGCAGCAACTGAAGAGAAAGGAAGTGAATCCAGGGAGGGTGCAGACTCTGGAAAGGTTGGTCCAGGTTTCTCGCTCTCTCGAACCAGAAAATGATCCATTTCTGCCCACTGTTTGCTGTTAGCCAATCTTCTATCCACGCCAATATGTTATCCCCACAGCATGAACTTTTATTTGCTGCAATAACCTTTCATGTGGCACCTCATCAAATGTCTTCTGGAAATCTGAGTACAGCACATCCACCGGTTTCCCTTTATCCAATTCCCGATGGGGAATTTTAGAAAATTGAACAACACATCAACTATCTCACTCTGTTAAGACCCGAGAATGAAGCCCAGCAGGACCCGAGGACTCATCAGCCCACAGCTCCAACAGTTTGCTGAGCACCACTTCCCTGGGAATTGTGCTTTTTCAGAGTTCATCCCACACTTCTGTTTTCTGATTTCCAGCTGTCTCTGAGTTTTAACTGTATCCTCTATTGTAAACACCGAAGCAAAATACTTGTTCAATTCATCTCCCAGCTCCTTATTTTTCATTATCAATTCCTGGACTCACTTTCTATTAGACAGTTAAGAAATGAGGTGGAGCAAGTGACTGAAGTGTCAGTCAGGGAGCACTATTGGGAGCACCAATAGTTTCAAAATAGTTCAGGAAAAAGATAGGACAGGTCCACAGGTCAAGGCCCTAAACTGGAGCAGGGCCACTTTTGTGGGCATTAGGCAGGATCGAGCAGATGTCGATTAGGTGAGTTTGTTTGAAGGGAAAGGAATGACTGGCAAATGGGAGGTTTTAAAAGTGTGATATCAAGAGTCCAGGGGCAGTATATTCCTGTTAAGATGCAGGGAAAGAATGGTAAATTTAAGGATCTCTGGCAGACAAGGGACATTGAGGCTCTGGTCGGGTAAAAGAAGGAAGCATACATTGGGTTTAGGCAATCGGGGACAAGTGAATCACTCTGACTATAAAAAGTGTAAGAAAATACTGAAGAGGGAAATCAGGAGGACAAAAAGAGGGTCTGATATGGATCTGGCAGGTAAGATTAAAGAAAATTCCAAGAGGTTCTATAGCTATATTAAGAGTAAGACGGTGGCTAGAGAGAGAATAGATCCCCTTAAAAATCAGTATGGCCATCTGTGTGTGGAGCTACAGGAGATGGGTGAGATTTTTAATGAATACTTCTCCTCTGTGTTTACTGCGGAGAGCACCATGGGGGCTAAAGAAATAAGGGAAACAAGTGGTGATGTCTTGGGCACACGCTCGTTACTTGGGAGGAGGTATCTGTAGCCTTATAAAAGCAAATTACTGCGGATGCTGGCGTCTGAAGCCAAGGGAGAAAATGCTGGAAAATCTCAGCAGGTCTGGCAGCATCTGTAAGGAGAGAAAAGAGCTGATGTTTCTTGTCCAGATGACCCTTTGTCAAAGCTCTGAAACATCAGTTATTTTCTCTCCATACAGATGCTGCCAGACCTGCTGAGAATGGGGAGAGAGTGTGTGGGATGGAGATTTCCAGCTTCTGGGGAATGAGAGAGGAAAGAATGTTCCATAGAAATTGTCTGTTCTGAATTTCTATCCTGTACTGACACTGATGACTTTTGGAAACTCATTTTACAGGATATTGAAAGAGGAATCACAGGCTGAAATCTCAAACGTCACGTCTAGACGTGACAGAATCATATTCCTTGGGACCTCAATATCATCAGACTTTGAATCCAGAAGGAGAAATGATTGTCCAGTCTGTCGATTTGAAAAGATTTGAAATGTCAGTGTGAGTGAAAAAGCACCAACACACTGCCACACTCGAGTGAGTGTGTTCCAATGCACTGACTGAAGAGCTTTAACCAGTTACACAGTCTGAATAAACATCACACCATTCACAGCGGGTAGAGACTGTAATCTTGTTGTGTGTGTGGACGAAGTTTCAACTAATTGTCCACCCTAGAGAGAGGTAAGGACACCTGCACCATGGAGAAACCGTGGAAATGTGCGGACTGTGGGAAGGGATACAGATACCCATGTCTGCTGGCAGCTCATCGGCGCAGCCACACTGGGGAGAGACCATTCACCTGCTCTCAGTGTGAGAAGGGATTCATTCAGTTATCCAGCCTGCAGACACACCAGCGAGTTCACACTGAGGAGAGGCCATTCACCTGCTCACAATGTGGGAAGGGATTCATTCAGTTACCCAGCCTGCAGAGACACCAGCGAGTTCACACCGGAGAGAGGCCGTTCACCTGCTCTCAGTGTGGGAAGGGATTCACTTGTTCATCTAACCTGCAGACACACCAGCGAGTTCACACTGGGGAGAGGCCATTCACCTGCTCTCAGTGTGGGAAGGGATTCAGAGTTTCATCCCGGCTGCTGAGACACCAGCGAGTTCACGAGTGATGACAGGGGTTGGGGATTCTGCTGTTATTGTTTCTGCTCTCAGTTGCATCCAGGACTGCATTTTGTTCATTCTCACAGTTGGTCAATGGGGAGGGTCAGAGGGTTTCTTTGTGCTGGACTGGCTGGTCTCAGCCTCCAGTGGGCTGATACTCTTTGAGTTTTGTTGTGAATACCTGGTTTCAGATTTCACAAGGATCACAGAGTGACAGGGTGTGAGGAAGTTCAGAGATATTTAGTCAGCGTTTCTGTTTGAAACCCCCCCAAATGCCCATCCAATTTCCTTTGTAATTGTTTATTGTCTCCACTTCCACCACCCTCGTCGGCAGCGAGTTCCAGCTCATTACCATTTGCTGCATCAAAATATTCTTCCTCACATCTCCCCCCCCCCCCCCCCCCCCCTCAACTGCATCTCTGATCCAAAACCTTAAATCTGTGTCCCACCTCGTCCTTGTCTCATCAGCTAATGGGAACAGCTTTTCTTTGTCCACCTTATCTAAACCTGTCAGAATCTTGTCCACCTCTATCAAATCTCCCCTCAACCTCCTTTGCTCCAAGGGGAACAACCCCAGCCTGACATCGACAATAAAGAACAAACTAACAGAATATGTTAATCCCTGAAATCAAATGGGAATGTTTAATTTCTGTTTTAAAAATATTGTGCACTTTTTGTCCTGTACAATAAAGGAACTGGAATAACTCACCTTGGGTGTGGTTGAATGGAATATATCAATCTGATATCCACCTACAGTCGAGTGAAAGTCTGGAATGGGATGGGATAGATGGGATAAATAAGTTGATCACTTTCTCTGGGAGATATTTACAACTTTGTCCATGAACTTTGTTTGAAAGTCCGGCCACTACATGAAATATCAGCACCATAACAGTGGGAGATAAGAAAGACAGACACTCACTTTGATCTTTTCGTCAGCACATCTGAGAGTTAAGAATGTGTGACATGATTTTGGGATACTGGAGTGAGTGTACAGATGTGATTTGTTACATGTGAAAAATAGCAAGCCTAAATTCCTGGTGAGATGGAGTGAAGAGCGAGTCCCAAACACACACAGCTACTTGAGACACAGCAGGAGATGAAATGGTTAATGTGGCCAGGGGATTGAGACAACATTGTGACACCATCAAGGCACTGACACACACTCCAGAGAAACTGAGTTCAAAACAATCAGGATCCAATTAAACACACTGCACATGGACACAAAGTGAGGAAAATTAAAGTAAAATGATAATATTATAGATTGGGACAATTAAGGGATTGGGAGAAATAATACTGAGTAAGAACTGTCCACAATTTGGACAGGGGTAAAGAGAGAGCTGGAGAATCTTTTACATCCATGCTTGATCTGTTGCTTGAAGCATCTGTCCTTATGTACGAGAAACCTAAAACTCACGGTGCTCCTTCAGGAGAGGACAAGATCGAATAGATGTTACCCCAGGCGGGACCAGAACAGAACTGGAAAATAACAGTGAAATTGAGTGAGGATCAGAGAGCGAGTTCTCCTCCCCCCTCAAGGTATGGACTGTAAGAATCCTGGGGGACCCCCTACTTTGGGTTTTCTTGCTAATTAGAGAACATTAAATTAAATTCTAAGACTGGCTGTGCATTGATTTTGAATCTGATTGTTACACTTCTCCTGTTTTTATCCCTGTTGTGATTACGCTCTGGGTAAGGATGGTTGACAGGTGACAGGATGGGAAATTGTGGTTTGGGTCTTTGACCAAATGTTTTATTGATCCGAAAGGTGTAAAAGGGGCCAAATGTCAGTAGAAATCCAGCAGAGCTGAGAACAGACGACTTGCTGTGTGGGAGCAGGGGGATAAACAGCTCCCAGAGGACAGAGAAAACAGGAGTGCCTTGAATCCTAGATGACACCAGTGTGTCAAGGCCACCATGTTTTCACTGCTTGCCATGGGAATGCTGACTCCCTGTACCAGGGACGCAGCGTGGGAAGACAATTGTTTGAGAGTTTGATGTGGCTTGTGCAAGTACAGATGGTTCAATGACAGGTTTTGTTATGTTAGCTGAGCAATGATTGGGTTAAATCAGTCTCCATAGACATTGTGATGTAAAAAAGTATAAGAAGGGATTCCCCGAGCACAGAGATTTGTCGAGGTTTTACATATTGCATTGACTGGTGCCATGGCATCTGGGGCAGAGCAGGGAGCATTTCCGTGGAGATGCTGCTTCTACCCAGAGTGTAATGGTAATGCTGCTGCACTTTGATACGACTGCTCAGACATTAGCCTGTGTCAGCTCTTATTGATACTGAATAAAATCTAACCACTGTCACCAATAAGGGTTATCACTGGGAATCATTTCAGAGTTTGGGAAAAGGGGAGAAAGGGTTAATTGACTCCCTGAACCCCATTTTCTAACATCGCTGTGTCAAAAATAAAATCCCATCTCCCCCTCTGGCTCCTTTGCCAATTACCTTTGAGAGACTCACTTTCTGTTAAAGAGCCTGCCAACCCCTCTCACCCACTTTCCCTAAAGTGCATCAATCTCATCAGTAAAAGTCCAGAAAAATCAAATAGTTTTACTGATAAAAGTTTATTAATGAAACAGAACATGGTTAAAACAAACAGAAAATGACTTGAGGATCAAAGACAACCAGAGTAAAGGATGTTCACAATGTTCTGGACACAACTGGATTCTCTTCAGCTCCTCTGTCCCCTGTTCCTGTGACTCCCCGCTTTGGACACAGGGACACTGAACCCCGGGGGTCACGTCACCATCAGCCCTGGTCACCTCCTCCGGTGCCCTGATTGGTTGGAGGCCCATTGCCCAGTCAGTTCTCCAGCACCTTCCTGTCTCTGTATTAGTGCAACGCCCAGGGCAGTTTCCCAACTGGGGCGCAGGCCCCATGATTCTCAGCTAAATTCAGCCCCCAGCTCCGTCGCCTGGCTGTCATTGACACAAGCAATAGAGAGACAGAAAGGTGCCCCAGGCTCAAATGGGAAGTCGAAACTTGTGGGTCTAAATCAACACTTCAACATTTGTGAGTCAAATCCATGTTATTTACACTGGGGGTTTTTATGATGAGATTAATTGAAGTGTTCGGCTCGTCAACAAGCTCGAGAAGCACTGATTCCAGATTGTTCAATACTTCTACCTTGAATCACAAAAGCTTCTCACTTTATCCCCTTCCTGAACTGAATTCCATCATCCTGAGCAGCTGTGGGTGTCGCCTCTCTGTGTAAACTCCTGCCCCTTTTTATAAGGCTCTCTCATTCCTTATTGTGGGTCAATTCTTTAATGGTTGAGGATCGCTCTGTGATGTGGTGAGTGTTTATCTGGTCAATCAATGTTTCTGATGTCAGTCGGAACGTCCATCGTTACTTTTCACCTGTTTCTTACTCTGTGTTTTATAAAAATAAAGTTTAAAACTTTTACAGAATGGTCAGCTTTAAGGTTTCTGTAGTTCGTGATGAGGTCATCCAAAGGTCAAACCTTTCTCTTTTCTCCTTCCTGTTTAACTAAGGGTTGTGCAATATTCCATTCAGGGGAGGTGGTGGGAATGTCACTGGCCGAGTAATAGAAACATAGAAACATAGAAAAACTACAGCACAAAACAGGCCCTTCGGCCCCACAAGTTGTGCTGAACATATCCCTACCTTCTAGACCTACCTATAACCCTCTATCCTACTAAGCTCCATGTACTCATCCAGGAGTCTCTTAAAAGACCCTATTGAGTTCGCCTCCACCACCACTGACGGCAGCCGATTCCACTCGCCCACCACCCTCTGTGTGAAAACCTTACCCCTAACATCTCCCCTGCACCTACACCCCAGCACCCTAAACCTGTGTCCTCTCGTAGCAGACATTTCCACCCTGGGAAAAAGCCTCTGAGAGTCCACCCGATCTATGCCTCTCAACATCTTATACACCTCTATTAGGTCTCCTCTCATCCTTCGTCTCTCCAAGGAGAAAAGACCGAGCTCCCTCAGCCTATCCTCATAAGGCATGCCACTCAATCCAGGCAACATCCTTGTAAATCTCCCCTGCACCCTTTCAATCTTTTCCACATCCTTCCTATAGTGAGGCGACCAGAACTGAGCACAGTACACCAAGTGGGGTCTGACGAGGGTCTGATATTGCTGCATCATTATCCCCAGACTCCGAAACTCAATCCCTCGATTGATAAAGGCCAGCACACCATACGCCCTCTTCACCACCTCCTCCACCTGCGGGGCCGATTTCAGAGTCCTATGGACCCGGACCCCAAGGTCCTTCTGATCCTCTACCGTACTAAGAGTCTTTCCCTTTATATTGTACTCCTTCATCCCATTTGACCAACCAAAATGGACCACGACGCATTTATCTGGGTTGAAGTCCATCTGCCACTTCTCCACCCAGTCTTGCATCCTATCTATGTCCCTCTGTAACTTCTGACATCCCTCCAGACTATCCACAACCCCACCAACTTTCGTGTCGTCGGCAAACTTACCAACCCATCCCTCCGCTTCCTCATCCAGGTCATTTATGAAAATGACAAACAGCAAGGGTCCCAGAACAGATCCCTGGGGCACACCACTGATGACCGACCTCCATTTAGAAAAAGACCCATCTATACCCACTCTCTGCCTCCTTTGGGCAAGCCAGTTCTGGATCCACCGGGCAGCAGCCCCTTGGATCCCATGCCCTCTCACTTTTTCTAGAAGAGTGCAGAGACTCGGCAAAGGATCTGGGGACAGGCAGCTGGTGGGATTTGAATTCAGTGAATCAATCTGGAATTATATAAAGTTAGTGTCAGAAACGGTGACCATGAAACTATCGACTGTTGTAAAAACCCGTCCAGTTCACCCTCTTCATGCTCCCTATTAGGGAGGGAAATCTGCCATCCTTACCCGGTCTGGCCTACATGTGAATCCAGACCCACACAGCGATGTGGGTGAATCTTAACTGTCCCTCTGAAATGGTCGAGCAAGTCAGTCCGTTCAAGGGCAATTAGGAGATGAGCAATGTGTGCTGGGGCTTTGCCAGCAGTGTCCACATCCCAGGAAAGAATAAAGAATATTCCACGGAAAGTGATGGGTGATTTGAAATGAATTGAAAGTAGGTCAGGAGGTGCTGTATTGTCCAGAGCTGCTTTTCAATGGATCCTCCTGTTTAAAATAAAAACACAGCAGTGTGCCCCTTTCCCAGACGCACTGACCTTGGAATATCACAATGCTGTTTTTAAACATTCCTTTGATAAAGAATCAGTCATTTAGAATTGTGAAACAGACAGAAATTAAATGTTCTGTTTTTCCTGGGATCCTCCTGTGCCTGGCACCGGTGTCCTGAACAAGGTTATTAACATTCTCTGGGTTAAAGGTTCCTCCTGGTTCTTGCTGTCTGTTGTGTCCTTTGTCACAGTCTGTACCAGGACATTTCTATTGAAAGGTTGTTAAGAAATTCCAGAGAATTCCAGCCCCTTGTGTAACGTTCCATTTGGTGTGCGTCAGATTCAGAGATGTCCACGTGTGTGTGAAAAGGGTTCTGGGTAAGGGTTTTAACCCTTCTTTCCCCGTTAGTAACAATGAGCCCTGTATTCAATTCTAAAGTATAAAGTCCTCATTAGATATCAATTCTACCTGTTATCAACATTTCACCAACCAGTCTATATTTTCATCACAGGACTGCAGTGGGAGCACCGTCAACATCTTACTGACGTGATCGATTTTATCGAGGAGGTGACGAAGGTGATCGATGAGGGTAGAGCAGTGGATGTTGTGAACATGGATTTTAGTAAGGCTTTCGACAAGGTCCCTCATGGTCGGCTCATCCAGAAGATTAAGATGCATGGGATTCACGGTGACTTGGCCGCTTGGATTCAGAACTGACTTGCCCATAGAAGTCAGAGAGTAGTGGTGGAGGGTGTTTTTCTGACTGGAGGTCCATGACTAGTGGTGTTCTGCAGGGATCCGTACTGGGACCTGCGCTATTTGTGATATATATAAATGACTTGGATGAAAATGTGGATGGGTGGGTTAGTGAGCTTGCAGACGTCACAAAGCTAGATGGAGTTGTAGATAATGTAGAAGGTTGTCAAAGGATACAGTAGGATGTAGATCAGCTGCAGATATGAGCGGAGAAACGGCAGATGGATTTTAATCCGGACAAGTGTGAGGTGCTGCACTTTGGGAGCTCAAATATTAAGGATAAGTAGACAGTTAATGTACAGAGGGATCTTGGGGTTCAAGTCCATAGCTCCCTGAAATTAGCCACACAAATATTTATCGGTAAAGAAGGCATATGACATGTTTGCCTTTATTGAGTACAAGAGTCAGCGTGCCATGTTGCAGCTTTATAAAACTTTGTTTGGGCCACACTTAGAATATTGCGTTCAATTCTGGTCACCACATTACAGAAAGGATGCAGAGGCTTTGATGAGGGTGCAGAAGAGGTTTCCCAGGATGCTGCCTGGAATGGAGGGTGTGAGCGACTGACAAACGGGGGTTGTTTTCTCGATAGCGGCGGAGGGTGAGGGGAGACCTGATAGCAGTCTATAAAATGAGAGACATAGAATCTTTTCCTCAGAGTTGATATGTCTAATACCAGGGAGCATGCACTTAAGGTGAGACGGGGAAAGTTCAAAGGAGATGTGAGAGGTAAGGTTTTTTACACAGAGAGTGGTAGGTGTCTGGAATGCGCTGCTCGGAGTGGTGGTGGAGGCAGATACGATAGGGGCATTTAAGGAGGTTTTAAATAAGCACATGAATATGCAAGGAATAGAGGAATATGGACCAAGGGCAGGCAGAAAGGAATAGTTTAATTTGGCATCATGTTCGACACAACCTGGTGGGCTGAAGGGTCTGTTCCTGTGCTGTACAGTTCTACGTTCTATTTGTGATCTCCATTTAGAAAAAGGAAATAGAGGCACTGGAGAAGGGGCAAGAAAGATTCTCAAGAGTAATCCCAGAACTGTAATCACTTGTGAACTCACTGGTGTTTCACCAAGTTTACTGACTGAGTGAATTCCTTCCCAGTCAGAGCAGGTGACCAGCCTCTGCCTGGTGTGAACTCACTGGTGGGACATTAGTTCCCGACAGCTTTTGAAGCCACGCCCACATTTAAAGGGTCTCTCCTGGGTGTGATGATGTTGTGTCTGGGCAGGCTGGATAACTGAGTAAATCCTTTCGCACACACCGAGCAGGTGAATGGTTTCTCCCCGGTGTGAACTCACTGGTGTTTCAGCAGTGTTGATGATATTCTAAACCTCCTTGAACAGTGAGAGCAGCTGAACGGCCTCTCCCCGGTGTGAATGTGCTCGGGGATCATCAGTTCCTGAGAGCTTCTGAAGCCGGCCTCTCAGGCAGAGCAATAAAGGGGCTCTCCTTGGAGTGAGTGGCTTTGTGTTTCAGCAAGCTGGATGAAGTAGTGAATCCCTTCCCACACACACAGCAGGGGAATGGCCTTTCCCCACTGTGAACTCGCTGATGTTCCCGCAGGTTGGATGACCTTTTAAATCTCTTTGTGCAGTGAGAGCAGGTGAACGGTCTCTCCTCAGTGTGAACTCGCTGGTGCTCCCGCAGGTTGGATGATGTTCTAAACCTCTTTGTGCAGTGAGAGCAGCTGAACGGTCTCTCCTCAGTGTGAGTGCGCTGGTGGGACACCAGTTCCCGAGAGCTTTTGAAACCACTCCCACAGTCAGAGCATTTAAAGGGTCTCTCATTAGTGTGAGTGAGATCGTGTCTGCGCAGGTGGGATAACTGACTGAATCCTTTCCCACACACAGAGCAGGTGAATGGTCTCTCCCCAGTGTGAATTTGCTGATGTCCCCACAGGCTGGATGGCTTTCTAAACCTCTTTGAGCAGTGAGAGCAGCTGAACGGTCTCTCCTCAGTGTGAATGCGCTGGTGGGACACCAGATCTCCAGAGCTTTTGAAACCACTCCCACAGTCAGAGCATTTAAATGGCCTCTCATTGGTGTGAGTGAGATTGTGTTTCAGCAGGCTGGATAACTGAGTGAATCCCTTCTCACACACAGAGCAGGTGAATGGTCTCTCCCCGGTGTGAACTCGCTGGTGTCTCCGCAGTGTGGATGAAGTTCTAAATTTCTTTGAGCAGTGAGAGCAGCTGAATGGTCTCTCCTCAGTGTGAATGCGCTGGTGGGACATCAGTTCTCCAGAGCTTTTGAATCCGCTCCCGCAGTCAGAGCATTTAAACGGTCTCTCATTGCTGTGAGTGAGATTGTGTCTGCGTAGGTGGAATGAAAGAGTGAATCCCTTCCCACACACCGAGCAGGTGAATGGATTCTCCCCAGTGTGAACTCGCTGGTGTACCCGCAGGGTGGATGACCATTTAAACCTCTTTGAGCAGTGAGAGCAGCTGAACGGTCTCTCCTCAGTGTGAGTGCGCTGGTGGGACATCAGATCCTGAGAGCTTCTGAATCCGCTCCCACAGTCAGTGCATTTAATGGGTTTCTCATTGGTGTGAGTGAGATTGTGTCTGCGCAGGTGGGATGAATGAGTGAATCCCTTCCCACACACAGAGCAGCTGAATGGTCTCTCCCCAGTGTGACTGCGTTGATGAATTTCCAGTGCAGATGGGTATCTGAATCCCTTTCCACAGTCCCCACATTTGCACGGTTTCTCCATGGTGCGGGTGTCCTTGTGACTCTCCAGGTTAAACAATCAGTTAAATCTCACACAGAACACGGGTACAATCTCTCCCCGCTGTGAATGCTGCGATGTATTTTCAGGCTGTGTAACTGGTTAAAGCTCTTTCCACACTCAGTGCACTGGAACACTCTCACTCGGGTGTGTGTATCTCAGTGCATTTCTAGTCACACCGATGTTTACAATCTTTTGAAGCCAAGAGGCCAAACAAACATTTCTCCTGTTAGATTCAAAGGCCGATGATATTCAGGTCCCAAGAAATCGAGTCACTCTGTCAGATCTCGATGTGATGTTGGAGATTTCTGTCTGATTTCTCCTTGTCTAATATCCTGTAAGTCAAATTGGAAAAAAAAAAAATTGCAATTCAGAATATGATCGAAATTCAAATCGACATTTCTAGTTTCTATGGAGCATTCATTAAAGACACAGTCATGGAGCATTAAACTTGCCGAGCAGGGCCTCCCGTATCAGCACACAGGCAGCTGCTTTGTGAGACTGCCGGCAGTACAGACAAGTCAGGGATAAGGGTGTCCTCAGAAGTGGGATTCATTGTGAAAGCTCAGGGACGGTTGATAAGATGCAGCAATTCTATGATTCTAATGAACATTCTTTCCTCTCTCATTCCCCAAAAGCTGTAAATCTCCATCCCACTCACTCTCCCTCCATTCTCACTCTGCTGTATCTAATATTCACCCTCCCAATTCTCCTGAAGGTGCTGATTGAGGCTGATTGACAGATCCATGCTCACTGCTTCCTGTCCAGCACAGAAATCAGAACAAATAGGAGCTGCAGTCAGCATTCGGCCCATCGAGTCTGCTCAACCATTCATTGAGATTATTGGTTGATCTACCTCTGCATTATTTTCCCCACACTGTCCCCCATATCCATCGATATCTTCAATATCTAGAAACCTATCAATCCCTCTCTTGAAAATTCTTGATGACTGAGGCTCTATAGTCCTCTGGGGTAGAGAATCCAAAACATCACCACATCCTTGAGTGAAGAAATCCTTCCTCATCTGAGCTTTCTCTCCATTTTCCAGCCTGTCCCCAATAATTATTGACTCCCTTGTCATTCAAAAACTGTCTAACTCATCCTTGAATATATTCAATCCCTCCACTGGTCCCTATGGAAGAGAAATCTAACAATTCTCTGAGGGAAGAGATTGTTGGAAATATATAATATAGCTGCAGTCCAAAATTACACAGCCAGGTATAATAAGTGTATTTTATTACAGAGCTATAAATAATATATCTAATCTGTACCATATAACAACAGGGGAGCTGATAGCCTCGTGGTATTATCGCTAGACTATTAATCCAGAAACTCAGCTGATGTTCTGGGGACCCGGGTTCGAATCCTGCCACGGCAGATGGTGGAATTTGAATTTAAAAACAAAATCTAGAATTAAGAATCTACTGATGACCATGAAACCATTGTCGATTGACCAAAAAACCCATCTGGTTCATTAATGTGCTTTAGGGAAGGAAATCTGCCGTCCTTACCCAGTCTGGCCTACATGTGACTCCAGAGCCACAGCAATGTGGTTGACTCTCAGCCAGCTTCTGAAATGGCCTAGCGAGCCACTCAGTTCAAGGGGCAATTAGGGATGGGCAATAAATGCTGGCCCAGCCTGCAATGCCCGTGTCCCAAGGATGAATTAAAAACAACATCAGACACGTCTCTGTCCGATATTAGTTTACTGTCCCCTTTAATATATTTCAGAAATTAGATGGGCACATGAAGGAAATAAAGTTGCAGGGGAAAGGGAATATAGAAAGGGAATGGGACTGACTGGATTGTTCTACAGAGAGTCGGCACGGATTCGAGTTACTGAATGGACTCCTTCTGCGCTGTAATGACTCGATGAGTGGAAATATATAACATAGCTTCAGTGCTCCATTACAAAACGAGAAATAATAATAAATGTACTTTGTTACAGAACCATAAATAATATATCAAATCTACAATATAACAACACTAGGCATATCTCTGTCCTATATTAATTTATTGTTCTTTTAAATGTCAGCCATCTCCTCAGGAAACCAGCCCTTTAATTGTGAACATTAGGAAAGGGACTTTTTAGCCAGAAATCAATGTGTCAAGCTGAGGGAGCAAAGGATGTCAATGTCTTTAAGAGAAATTGCAGTGTTAATATAAGCCTTACTTGTGACTAATAAATAAACTTTAAACTTTAATATAAACTACCCAATTCTCCTGAAGGTGCTAATTAATGCTGATCGACACTCACCATTTCATGTTCCTGACAGATCATAAGAAATAGTTAGAAATTCAGCCCACCAAGCTGTTCAATTGAATTTTTTTTATTCATTCATGGGACATGGATGTTGCTGGCTGGCCAGCATTTATTACCCATCCCGAGTTGCTCTTGAAGGGCAGTTGAGAGTCAACCACATTGTTGTGGCTTTGGAGTCACATGTCGGCCAGACCAGTTAAGGATGGCAGATTTCATTCCCTGAAGGACATTAGTGAACCAGATAGGTTTTTCCGACAATCGAAAGGGTTTCATGGTCATCAGTAATTTCTTAATTCCAGATATTTTTAATTGAATTCAAATTCCGCCAGCTGCTATGGGGTGGGATTGTTGTCGGTGCAGACTCGATGGGCTGAATGGCCTCCTTCTGTACTGTAGGATTTCTATGATTCTATGACAGGATTCAAACCCGGGTCCCCAGAACATTAGCTGAGTTTCTGAATTAATAGTCTAGCAATAATACCACAAGACCATCACCTCCCCATCAAGATCATGGCTGATCTGATTGTGATCTGAACTCCACTTTTCTTCCTGTCACCCTTGACTCCCTTTTCGATCAAAAATCTCTGTGTTTTGAGTATATTTAATGATGCAGCCTCCACTGCTCTCTGGGGAAGAGAATTGCAAAGACTAACAGCCCTCTGAGGGAAGACATTTCTCCTCCTCACCATCAGAAATGGGGGACCCTTTATTTTGACAATCTGCCGACTAATTCTGGAATCCCCAACATTGGAAACATCCTCTCTTCATCTATACTAATCACTACCTCACAATCTGATGTCAATACTATGATCACCTCTAAACTCCAGTCAATACAGGCCCAAACTTTCCTCACAAAACAATGCCTTCATCCCAGGTATCAGCCTGCAGATCCTTCTCTGAACTGACAATGACAGAGAGGTGATCAGGGAGGGCAGGGGTGAAACAAAGCAATGGATGGACATGGATTCAGATCCACAGTAACGGAGTCACACCAGCCCCAGAGACGTGGAACCAGAGTACAGATAACAGAGCACAGCACGAAAATTTTTGTTATATTCATCAACCTAATTATTTTAATTTGTCTGTGGCAAGTTTTGTTAGGGATGGGTAACTTCTATTCTTGATAAACTGGTTCACTCATTTTGTTAATTCTACTTGGTCTCGGAGAATCAGAACCCAGACTTTATCATCCTTACCCTTTTTCTCCCTTTGCCACCACTCCCTCTGTTTTGCGGGAGGATCGTGGGGATTCCAATCAGACCAAATCATTTTATCATAAAAGTAAAATACTGCGGATGCTGGAATCTGAAACAAAAACAGAAAATGCTGAAAAATCTCAGCAGGTCCGACAGCATCTATGGAGTGAGAATAGAGCCAATGTTTCGAGTCTGGATGACCCTTTATAAGAGTTCTTCTGAAGTGTCATCCAGACTTGAAAGGTTGGCTCTATTCTCTAATCATTTTAATCGATAAGTTTCTTGTTCTTAGTTTCCAAATGGCAGGAAGAGACCTGTCCGGTCCCCACTTGAGCTCTGATTTTTCACTGACCATGCTTGGGTAGGATTATAACCATTAGAATCGACTCTCAGAGGTCTGCTTTTCAGTCCAGTGCTACTTGGAGTAAACCGTCACCTCAGCGACTAACGGGTCACAAGTCCCTCACAGTTCTTATCACAAATTTATGATAAAATAATTTAAACAATGCCTGAGAACGCTTCTTCACTTCTTAACCGACTACCTACCATGGTTTGTTGATTGGTCAGACCCTCTTTTTACAAATTCGGGTATATCAGCTGCTGAACATCAGCCAGTGTTCTGGAATAAGTTTAATTCTAACTCATTCTGAGTAAATATTCTCACCACATCCTCTATCGGGGCCCTGCTAAGCAGCTTTAATGGTCCGTGATTGCAGAAACTGAGCAGTCACAGGAATGTGGTCAAGATAGTCCAGTCCCATAATGCCTCACATTCAATCTGCAGTCCTTCAATTATAACAGAATATGTGGCTGTATGTAGCTGCCTCGGCCGTGGTCAACCCCAACACTGCCTTCCTGAACTGCTACAATGCCTGAGGTGTAAGTACACCCACAGTGCTGTTAGGGAGGGATTTCCAGCTACACATTCCAGACTTTCACTGGACTGTAGGTGGATTCCAGATTGATATATTCCATTCAACCACACCCAAGGTGAGTTGTTCAAATTCCTTGATTGTCCAGGACAATATATTCACAATATCTTTAAAACAGAAATTAAACATTCCCATTTGATTTCAGGTATTAACATATTCTGTTAGTTTGTTCTTTATTGTCAGTGTCAGGCTGGGGTTCTCCTTGGAGCAAAGGAGGTTGAGGGGAGATTTGATAGAGGTGGACAAGATTCTGACAGGTTTAGATAAGGTGGACAAAGAAAAGCTATTCCCATTAGCTGATGGGACAAGGACGAGGGGGACACAGATTTATGGTTTTGGGTCAGAGATGCAGTGGGGGGATGTGAGGAAGAATATTTTGATGCAGCGAATGGTAATGTTCTGGAACTCGCTGCCTACGAGGGTGGAGGAAGTGGAGACAATAAACAATTACAAAGGAAATTCGATTGGCATCTGGGGGAGTTTCAAATAGAAATGCTGACTGAACATGTCTTAACTTCCAATCGCCCGGTCACTCTGTGATCCGTGTGAAATTTGAAACCAGGTATTCGCAACAAGACTCAGCCCACTGGAGGCAAAGTCATGAGACCAGCCAGTCCAGCAGAAAGAAACCCTCCGACCCTCCCCAATGACCAACTGTGAGAATGAACAAAATGCAGTCCTGGGTGTAACTGAGAGCAGAAACAATAACAGCAGAATCCAACCCCTGGAATCACTCGTGAATTGGTTGGTGTCTCAGCAGGGCGGATGAAGCTCTGAAACTCTTCCCACACTGAGAGCAGGTGAATGGTCTCTCCCCAGTGTGAACTCGCAGGTGTCTCCGCAGGGCGGATGACTGAGTGCATCCCTTTCCACACTGAGAGCAGGTGAATGGTTTCTCCCCAGTGTGAACTCGCTGGTGTGTCTGCAGGTGGGATAATTGAGTGAATCCCTTTAGAGACTGAGAGCAACTGAACAGCTTCTCCCCAGTGTGAACTCGCTGATGTGTCTGCAGGGCGGATGACTGAGTGAATCCCTCCCCACACTGAGAGCAGGTGAATGGTCTCTCCCTGGTGTGAACTCGCTGGTGTCCTCGCAGGCTGGATAAGTCAGTGAATCCCTTCCCACACACAGAGCAGGTGAACGGTCTCTCCCCAGTGTGAATTCGCTGGTGTCCTCACAGGCTGGATAAGTCAGTGAATCCCTTCCCACACACAGAGCAGGTGAACGGTCTCTCCCCAGTGTGAACTCGCTGGTGTGTTCGCAAGTGGGATGTCTGAGTGAATCCCTTCCCACACTGAGAGCAGGTGAACGGTCTCTCGCCAGAATGAACTTGCTGATGTGTCTGCAGGCTGGATAACCAAGTGAAACCCTCCCCACAGTGAGAGTAGGTGAAAGGCCTCTCCCCAGTGTGAACTCGCTGGTGTGTCCGCAGATTCGATAACTGACTGAATCCCTTGCCACAGACACAGCAAGTGAATGGTCTCTCCCCAGTGTGACTGCGCCGATGAGCTTCCTGCTGAGATGGGGATATGAATCCCTTCCCACAGTCCCCACATTTCCACGGTTTCTCCATGATGCGGGTATCCTTGTGACTCTCCAGGTTAAACAATCAGTTAAATCTCACACAGAACACGGGTACAGTCTCTCCCCGCTGTGAATGCTGCGATGTATTTTCAGGCAGTGTAACTGGTTAAAGCTCTTTCCACACTCAGTGCACTGGAACACTCTCACTCGGGGGTATCTGTGCCTTGGTGCTTTTCCAGTCACACAAATGATTAAAGTTTTTGAAGCAGACAGAACAGGAAAACATTTCTCCTTCGAGAATCAAAGATCGATATATTCAGACCCCGATGAATTGAGTGAGGATGTCAGGTGTTGATGTGACATTAGGTTTGAGATTTCTGTCTGTAAATCCTCCCCTTCCAATATCCTGTAAAAGGAGTTTACAGAAGTGATCAGTGTCAGTACAGGATAGAAATTCAGAACAATTCTAGTTTCTCTGGAACATTCTTTCCTCTCATTCTCCAAAAGCTGTAAATCTCCATCCCACACACTCTCCCTCCATTCTCACTCTGCTGTATCTAATATTCACCCTCCCAATTCTCCTGAAGGTGCTGATTGAGGCTGATTGACAGATCCATGCTCACTGCTTCCTGTTCTGGACACACACAGCTGGAAATCTCCATGCAGGCTGCAGCCTAACAGAAATATGGCTACATTCCTCGACTAAAAATGTTTTAAATGGATTGTTTCAGTGAGTGAAGATACAGGGGGGTTGTGACTGATGATGATATTGAACTTGCTGCCAACGTGGGTGATCATAGAGTTTTACAGCATGGAAAGAGGCCCTTCGGCCCATCGCGTTTGTGCTGGCCATCAAGGACTGTTCTATTCCAATCCCATTTTCCACTCTGTGTGCGTAACCTTGTACGCTATGGCATTTCAAAAGCTTAACTAAATTATTCTTAAATGTTGTGAAGGTTCCCACCCCTACTACTCTTTCAGGCACTGAGTTCCAGATTCCCTCCACCCTCTGGGTCAAAAGATTTCTCCTCACTTCTCCTATAAACCTCCTGCTCCTGAAATTAAATCCATGCCCCTGGTTATTGACCCCTCAACTAAAGAGAAAAGTTCCTTCCTGTCCCCCCTATCTGTGCCCCTCAAAATGTTATACACCTCAATCAGGTCCCCCTCACCCTTCCCTGCTCCAAGAAAAAGAATGCCAGCCTATCCAGCCTCTCCTCATAGCTGAAACACTCCAGCCCAGCCAACACCCTGGGGAATTTCCTCTGCACCTTCCCAAGTGCAATTACATCCTTCCTATAGTGTGGCGACCAGAACTGCACACAGTACTCCAGCTGTGGCCTATCCAGTGTTTTATACAGCTCCATCATAACCTCCCTGCCCTTATATTCAATGATGTGGAGATGCCGGCGTTGGACTGGGGTAAACACAGTAAGAGTTTTAACAACACCAGGTTAAAGTCCAACAGGTTTATTTGGTAGCAAATGCCATTAGCTTTCAGAGTGCTGCTCCTTCGTCAGATGGAGTGGATATCTGCTCTCAAACAGGACATACAGAGGCACAAAATCAAGTTACAGAATACTGATTAGAATGTGAATCTCTACAGCCATATATTCAATGCCTTGGTTAATAAAGGCAAGTATTCCATGTGACTTCTGAACCACTTTATGTAACTGTCCTAATGTCTTCAGAGATCTATGGACATGCACACCAAGGTCCCTCTGATCCTCTGTACTTCCTAGGATCTGACCATTCATTGTGCATTCCGTTACCTTGCTCGTCCTCCAAAAATTACCTAAACTTTTCAGGGTTGAATTCCACTTGCCACTGTTCCGCCCATCTAACTAAAGTTTTAAGGTTTATTTACTAGTGTCACAAGTAGGCTTACATTAACACTGCAGTGAAGTTACTGTGAAAATCCCTGAGTCTTTGTGCCCTGTTTGTGAACAGAACTCCCACTCACCTGATGAAGGAGCAGCACTCCAAAAGCTAGTGGCTTTTGCTGCCAAATAAACTTGTTGGACTTTAACCTGGTGTTGTGAGACTTCTTACCGTGTTTACCCCAGTCCAACGTCAGCATCTCCACATCATAACTGAAGCATAACATCCTCTTTCCTATGTTCAATTTCCCTCGTAATAAAGGATAGCATTCCAGTTGTAAAAACATTGATTTATTTAAACGAAGATTTATAGGGTTGACTTGTTTACAATAACCTACCTAATCATAAATCACACCAGGTTCCAGTGACTTAACCAAATGGCAAGAAAGAACGCTTTAAATGGTGAATTCGGGAAGTTTATTAACGATTAAAAATGTAACAAGAGAGAAGGATAAAAAAAGCAAAGAATCTATTAACAGTAAAAGGAGAAAGCTTAACTTGAACAATTGAACAGACTTTTCTCCATCCTTCTCAGACCAGGACAAAAAGTGACCGCTCTGAAAACATGGATAACTTGTAAAATCAACAGCTTTCAACACCTCTCTGAAGGGCACAGTGGTTAGCACGGCTGCCTCACAGCGCCATGGACCCGGCTTGGGTCACTGTCTGTGCAGAGTCGGCATATTCTCCCCCTGTCTGTGTGGGTTTTCTCCCACAGACCGAACGACTTGCTGGTTAGGTACATTGAGCATGCTAAATTCTCCCTCAGTTTACCCGAACAGGCGCCAGAGTGTGGTGACTGGGGGCTTTTCAGAGTAACTTCATTGCAGTGTGAATGTGTGACATGAATAAATAAACTTTAAAAAGCCTTAAACTTTTAAAAACTTCTATCAAATTGGTTTCTTGAATCCCCTTTTTTATACTTTCAAAATGTAGAAAGCCCAGCTCAGCCAATTGTTGGGAATTAGCCAATTGGTCTATAACTTGTCAATAATGAAACTGGTTTGGTTTTTAGCTAGTTGCACACATTGTCTGAATTTTAAGACAATTCTTTCTCTCAAACGATATCTCTTAGCTTGGGGTAGCCTGAGTGCCGACCAATAATTGGTTAACATCAGTCATTCAATGTTGAGACATCTTGAACAGGAACTGATTCATTCCCTCCAGTCAAGGTTAAGAAAGTATTAAAGTTTATTTATTAGTGTCACCAGTCGGCTTACGTTAACACTGCAATGAAGTTACTGTGAAAATCCCTTAGTTGCCACACTCTGGCGTCTGATCGGTTACACTGATTGAGAATTTAGCACGGCTAATGCACCTAACCAGCACGTCTTTCAGACTGTGGGAGGAAACTGGAGCACCCGGAGGAAACCCACGCAGACACGGGGAGAGCGTGCAGACTCCTCAGTCACCCAAGCCGGGAATCGAGTCCAGGTCACTGGCACTGTGACGCAGCAGTGCTAACCATTGTGGCACCGTGCCACGCTAACAAGTCTTGTTATCTGTTTTTTTCTATTCTGTTGCTGCCAGAAGGTAACATTTTATAATTCCCTCAGAATTTTAAACATTCTTTATATCTTTATAATTCTAAACGTTATGAACTTTTGTGTTCAAATTTACATTTCCAGCCTAACAACTGTATTAATGATTCATTTATTCTTCAATTGTCACACAATTCAGGCTGTCCATTTAACTAATCTCCTGCTTTACAATTGTGGGAACTTCATTCCACAAATAAGGTAGTCAAATGTGTTGTTAAAAGCAGGATGTTCTTTATATAAATAAATAACAACGTTTAAAAATCATTGGCAAACAAAACGAAACAGGAGCATTGGAACCAGCCTGGACTTGCAGACTGAAACCCCGCCCAAAGCCCGCACGTGCTCAGAAGGGAGAGAGGTTGTGAAGAACACTCTGGAACACTTCTCCTCTCCTTAAATTTCAATCCCCCATCAGAACAGAAATACAACAAAGTAATGTCTTTAACAATACGGAAGTCTGTCAGGAGCTTTGTGGTTGCATTGCGACCTGTACAATACCACTGGTAAATCTTGTAATGGTGTTTCTGGAATGGGAGGTGAAGAGGTAGTTTGAGAATCTGTACATGAACATTCCTCTTCCACTCCCACAGCAGAGTCAACTGGCAAAGCTGGAACCATTTCCTGGTGATCTGTGCTTCCAACCATTATCAATGCACATTTACAACGACCCCTCAAAGGCCACATTGAGTCTGGACCACGGCCTATCAGGCCACTCCTAAGGATGAAGTGGGAATGTACCCAGTGTGTTGTGCCTGATTCAATTGACAAACAGTTTATTGAGTTACGCCAGCGGGGAGAAGCCACAGGGGCTGACCATGTGCAACTCCACCCAACACAGAATATCATCAATTCTTATCCAGTTACTCAGCCCATCCCGGCTGGACACAATCCAATCAGAATGGTGATAGATTACATACATTATAGGCTCAATAAAATTAGTATCTGGGCATTATGGGGCTTTGTGATCATCTCATGGACAGGTGCCCCATCATGATGCTTTCCAGACCCCCCTTGGTGGGGTCTTTCTTGGGCTTTCTTTGTACATAGACTCCCTTAGTTAGAAATGGGGTGGATTAAAAGTTCTCAAATGGACGTCAGCACCCTTCCTTTGTTTTAATCTAATGACCACATGGTCTGGGAACATTTCTATTTAACACTCTCTCTTTTTAAACTCTTTTCTTCAGTATCCAATTCCAGAATTTTCCCTTTCTTTGTGTTACTTGCGTCAGGAATAAATCTTTGGACCTGACAGGAAGTTTAACCCAAGATCAATCCAACACAGGATTGGTCAGAATCATTTCACATGTGTCAAATTTTAAATAACCATTACAAATTAAAACTCTCATTCTCTCATGAGTGAGTTTTATCCGGATTAAAATTCCCACATGTTTAGTAAAATATCCTGGAATCCTGTCTCTGGCCAGTAAATATGGCTCCAGGTTCATAACTTCAGAACAAAAGAAGTTTTATTGATCACACTTCCTTTGTTAAAAATCTGTTTGATTTAAATCACAGACAGAAAACCTCAAAGCTTGAAGCATTCAACACACAAATATCCATACACAAACAGAGAAACTTAGCATGTGCTTTACAACAACAATAACCAAAATTAATTACTTAAGCGTTCTTGTGATCCTGTTTTTAAACTTCCAAAAATGCCTTTAATGAAAGACTCAAGGTAAGGTTAATTCTCCAGAAAGATAAACCTTAACAAATGTAGCCCAAAACAATGATAAAACACATCGACAAACATCCACAAAAAACAAATGAAACACACAGGTGGAAAAAGTGGTGAAGAAGGCATATGGCATGCTTGCCTTTATTGGACGGGGCAGAGTATAAAAGTTGGCACATGATGTTGCAGTTATATAGAACGTTGGTTCGGCCACATTTGGAATACTGTGTCCAGTTCTGGTCGCCACACTACCAGAAGGACGTGGAGGCTTTGGAGAGAGTGCAGAGGAGGTTTACCAGGATGTTACCTGGTATTAGCTATGAGGAGAGATTGAGTAAACTAGGGTTGTTCTCCCTGGAAAGACGGAGGTTGAGGGGCGACCTAATAGAAGTTTATAAAATTATGAAGGGGAGAGATAGGGTGAACAGTTGGAAGCTTTTTCCCATGTCAGAAATGACAAACACAAGGGGTCACAAGTTCAAGGTAAGGGGGGCAAGGTTCAATACAGATATGCGGGGGACGTATTTTACACAGAGGGTGGTGGGAGCCTGGAATGCACTACCAAGCAAGGTGGTTGAGGCAGACACGCTAGGATCATTTAAAACTTATCTAGATAGCCACATGAACAGACTAGGAATAGAGGGATACAAACGGATGGTCGAGCGAGGAACACATGATCGGTGCAGGCTTGGAGGGCTGAAGGGCCTGTTCCTGTGCTGTATTGTTCTTTGTACACATTCCAGACTTTCACTCGACTGTAGGTGGATATCAGATTGAAATATTCCATTCAACCACACCCGGGGTGAGTTATTCCAATTCCTTTATTGTCCAGGACAATATATTCACAATATCTTTAAAACAGAAATTAAACATTCCCATTTGATTTCAGACAGTAACATATTCTGTTAGTTTGTTCTTTAGTGTCAATGTCAGGCTGGGGTTGTTCCCCTTGGAGCAAAGGAGGTTGAGGGGAGATTTGATAGAGGTGGACAAGATTCTGACAGGTTTAGATAAGGTGGACAAAGAAAAGCTGTTCCCATGAGCTGAAGGGACAAGGACGACAAGGGGACACAGATTTCTTGTTTTGAGTCAGAGATGCAAGGGGGAGAATGGTGGGGGGGGGAGAGATGTGAGGAAGAATATTGTGATGCAGCGAATGGTAATGACCTGAAACTCGCTGCCTACGAGGGTGGAGGAAGTGGAGACAATAAACAATTAAAAAGGAAATTGGATGGGCATTTGGGATGTTCCAGACAGAACGAAGAACAAAGAAAATTACAGCACAGAAACAAGGCCTTTGGCCCTCCAAGCCTGCAGCAACCATGCTGCCCGTCTGAACTAAAACCCCCTACCTTTAAGAACATAAGAAATAGGAGCAGGAGTAGGCCATCTAGCCCCTCGAGCCTGCCCCGCCATTCAATAAGATCATGGCTGACCTGAAGTGGATCAGTTCCACTTACCCGCCTGATCCCCATAACCCCTAATTCCCTTACCGATCAGGAATCCATCTATCCGTGATTTAAACATATTCAATGAGGTAGCCTCCACCACTTCAGTGGGCAGAGAATTCCAGAGATTCACCACCCTCTGAGAAGAAGAAGTTCCTCCTCAACTCTGTCCTAAACTGACCCCCCTTTATTCTGAGGCTGTGCCCTCTAGTTCTAGCTTCCTTTCTAAGTGGAAAGAATCTCTCCACCTCTACCCTATCCAGTCCCTTCATTATCTTATAGGTCTCTATAAGATCCCCCCTCAGCCTTCTAAATTCCAACGAGTACAAACCCAATCTGCTGAGTCTCTCCTCATAATCAACACCCCTCATCTCTGGTATCAACCTGGTGAACCTTCTCTGCACTCCCTCCAAGGCCAATATATCCTTCCGCAAATATCTTTCCGGGGACCACATCCCTCTATTCCTATGCTATTCTTATATTTGTCAAGACACATCTTAAAAGTCACAATCATATCTGCTTCCACTACCTCCCCCGGCAACGAGTTCCAGGCACCCACCACCCTCTGTGTAAAAAACCTGCCTTGTACATCTGCTTTAAACCTTGCCCCTCGCACCCTAAAACAATGCCCCCTAGTCATTGACTCTTCCACCCTGCGAAAAAGCTTCTGATTATCCACTCTGTCCATGCCCCTCATAATCTTGTAGACTTCTGTCAGGTCGCCCCCCTCAACTTCCGTCGTTCCAGTGAGAACAAACCAAGTTTCTCCAACTTCTCCTCATAGCTAATGCCCTCCACACCAGACAACATCCTGATAAATATTTTCTGTACCCTCTCCAAAGCCTCCACATTCTTCTGGTAGTGTGGTGACCAGAATTGAACACTAGATTCCAAGTGCGGTCTAACTAAGGTTCTATAAAGCTGCAACATGACTAACCAATTTTTAAACTCAATGCCCCGGCCGATGAAGGCAAGCATGCCGTATGCCTTCTTGACTATCTTCTCCACCTACATTGCCACTTTCAGTGACCTGTGTACCTGTACACCCAGATCCCTCTGCCTATGAATACTCTTAAGGGTTCTGCCATTTACTGTATATTTCCTATCTGTATTAGACCTTCCAAAATGCATTACCTCACATTTGTCCGGATTAAACTTCATCTGCCATCTCTCCGCCCAAGTCTCCAACTGATCTATATCCTGCTGGATCCTCTGCCAGTCCCCATCGCTATCCGCAATTCCACCAACCTTTGTGTCATCCACAAACTTACCAATCAAACCAGTTACATTTTCCTCCAAATCATTTATATATATTACAAACAGTAAAAGTCCCAGCACTGATCCCTGAGCAATGTCACTTGTCACAGCCCTCCATTCAGAAATGTACCTTTGCACTGCCAACCTCTGTTTTCTTCCGACTAAATATCTCTAAACTTCCTAACACCCTGTCACTCTGTGATCCTTGTGACATTTGAAATCAGGTATTCGCAAAAAGACACAAAGAGCATCAGCCCACTGGAGGCTGAGACCAGCCAGTCCAGCACAAAGAAACCCTCTGACCCTTCCCATTGACCAACTGTGAGAATGAACAAAATGCAGTCCTGGATGCAACTGAGAGCAGAAACAATAACAGCAGAATCCAACCACTGTCATCACTCGTGAACTTGTTGATGTCTCAGCAGCCGGGATGAAACGCTGAAACCCTTCCCACATACAGAGCAGGTGAATGGCCTCTCCCCAGTGTGAACTTGCTGGTGTCTCCGCAGGTCGGATGACCGAGTGAATCCCTTTCCACACTGAGAGCAGGTGAATGGTTTCTCTACAGTGTGAATTCGCTGATGTGTCTGCAAGTTGGATAACTGAGTGAATCCCTTCTCACACTGAGAGCAGGTGAACGGCCTCTCCCCAGTGTGAACTCGCTGGTGTGTCAGCAGGCTGGATAACTGAGGGAATCCCTTCCCACACTGAGAGCAGGTGAATGGCCACTCCCCAGTGTGAACTCGCTGGTGTGTCAGCAGGCTGGATAACTGAGTGAATCCCTTCCCACACTGGGAGCAGGTGAATGGCCTCTCCCCAGTGTGAACTCGCTGGTGTGCCCGCAGGTTGGATACCCGAGTGAATCCCTTCCCACACTGAGAGCAGGTGAATGGTCTCTCCCCAGTGTGAACTTGCTGGTGTGTCTGTAGGTGGGATAACCGAGGGAATCCCTTCCCACACTGAGAGCAGGTGAATGGTCTTTCCCCAGTGTGAACTTGCTGGTGTGTCTGCAGAAGGGATAACCGAGTGAATCCCTTCCCACACTGAGAGCAGGTGAATGACCTCTCCCCAGTGTGAACTCGCTGGTGTCTCTGCAGGTTGGATAACTGAGTGAACCCCTTCCCACAGTGAGAGCAGGTAAATGGTTTCTCCCCAGTGTGAACTCGCTGGTGTCTCTGCAGGTCGGATAACTGAATGAATCCCTTCCCACATTGAGAGCAGGTGAATGGTCTCTCCCCAGTGTGAACTCGCTGGTGTGACTGCAGGTCGGATAACTGAATGAATCCCTTCCCACATTGAGAGCAGGTGAATGGTCTCTCCCCGGTGTGGATGCGCCGATGAGCTTCCAGCTCTGATGGGGCTCTGTATCCCTTCCCACAGTCCGCACATTTCCATGGTTTCTCCATGATGCAGGTGTCCTTGCCTCTCTCTTGGGTGGACAATTAGTTGGAACTTCGTCCACACACAGAACAAGATTACAGTCTCTACCCGCTATGAATGGTGTGATATTTATTCAGGCTGTGTAAGTGGTTAAAGCTCTTTAGTCAGTGCATTGGAACACTCTCACTCAAGTGTGGCAGTGTGTTGATGCTTTTTCACTCACACTGACATTTCAAATCTTTTCAAATCGACAGACTGGACAATCATTTCTCCTTCTGGATTCAAAGTCCGATGATATTCAGCTCCCAAGGAATATGACTCTGTCACGTCTAGACGTGACGTTTGAGATTTCGGCCTGTGATTCCTCTTTCAATATCCTGTAAAATGAGTTTCCAAAAGTCATCAGTGTCAGTACAGGATAGAAATTCAGAACAGACAATTTCTATGGAACATTCTTTCCTCTCTCATTCCCCAGAAACTGTAAATCTCCATTCCACACACTCTCTCCCCATTCTCAGCAGGTCTGGCAGCATCTGGTTGGAGAGAAAAGAACTGATGTTTCAGAGCTTTGACAAAGGGTCATCGAGACAAGAAACATCAGCTCTTTTCTCTCCTTACAGATGCTGCCAGACCTGCTGAGATTTTCCAGCATTTTCTCTCTTGGTTTCAGATTCCAGCATCCGCAGTAATTTGCTTTTATAAGGCTGCAGATACCTCCTCCCAAGTAACGTGCGTGTGCCCAAGACATCCCCACTTGTTTCCCTTATTTCATTAGCACCCATGGTGCTCTCCGCAGTAAACACAGAGGAGAAGTATTCATTAAAAATCTCACCCATCTCCTGTGGCTCCACACACAGATGGCCATACTGATTTTTAAGGGGATCTATTCTCTCTCTAGCCACCCTTTTACTCTTAATATAGCGAGAGAACCTCTTGGATTTTTCTTTAATCTTACCTGCCAGATCCATATCATACCCTCTTTTTGTCCTCCTGATTTCCCTCTTCAGTATTTTCTTACACTTTTTATAATCAGAGTGATTCACTTGTCCCCGATTGCCTAAACCCAATGTCTGCTTCCTTCTTTTACCTGACCAGAGTCTCAATGTCCCTTGTCTGCCAGAGATCCCTAAATTTACCATTCTTTCCCTTCATCTTAACAGGAATATACTGCCCCTGGACTCTTGATATCACACTTTTAAAACCTCCCATTTGCCAGTCATTCCTTTCCCTTCAAACAAATTCACCTAATCGACATCTGCTAGATCCTGCCTAATGCCCACAAAAGTGGCCCTGCTCCAGTTTAGGGCCTTGACCTGTGAACCTGTCCGATCTTTTTCAAGAACTATTTTGAAACTATTGGTGCTCCCAATAGTGCTCCCTGACTGACACTTCAGTCACTTGCTCCACCTCATTTCTTCACTGTCTAATAGAAAGTGAGTCCAGGAATTGATAATGAAAAATAAGGAGCTGGGAGATGAATTGAACAAGTATTTTGCCTCGGTGTTCACAATAGAGGATACAGTTAAAACTCAGAAACAGCTGGAAATCAGAATAGTAATTTATTAATAATAATGAATAACAAAATACAGTGTAGGAGGAGGCCATTCAACCCATCGAGCCTGCACCGACAACAATCCCATCCAGGCCCTATCCACATATTTCCCTGTTAATCCCCCTGATACCAAGTGACAATTTATCGTGGCCAATCCGTCTCACCGGCACATCTTTGGACTGTGGAAGGAAACCGGAACACCCGGAGGAAACCCACACAGACACGGGGAGAATGTAGAAACTCTGCACAGACAGCGACCCGAGGCTGGAATTGAACCCGGGTCCCTGGCGCTGTTAGGCAGCTGCACTAACCACTGTGCCACCGGGCCACATGTCAGTGCCATCGCCCGACTCCAGCCCAATCTCAGCTCATCTGGAACCCTCACCCATTCCATTGTGACATCACACTCTCACCCATTCCATTGTGACGTCACACACTCACCCATTCCATTGTGACGTCATACCCTCACCCATTCCATTGTGACCTCACACTCACACCCATTCCATTGTGATGTCACACCCTCACCCATTCCATTGTGACGTCACACCCTCACCCATTCCATTGTGACGTCACGCCCTCACCCATTCCATTGTGACGTCACACTCTCACCCATTCCATTGTGACGTCAGGGCTTCACTCTCCGATCACAATCCCTGCCGGCCTCCCACATGCAGCCTCAATGGCGGCAGTCAGCCCGGGTCTAACACTACAAGCTGCCGCTCCATTTGGTACAAAGGGGGGGACCGGGAAGTTCATTTCCGGGGTTTGGGTTTGAACAACATGTTTACAAAGTCTCTCCACCCACCCGCCACATTTATCATTCCCCGCGCGCCGCCCTCTACCTCGTATTGATCTCGCTTCCAAGTTAAAACCGTCCGTCTGTCGCCATTACCCGCACTGCGCATGCTTTAGGTCCCGCCCCTCATCCACTCCGATTGGCTGGGGGACCTGCCCCTCCCGCTCGGTCCTCCAGCCCCGCCCCCTCTTCCTATTGGTCCGGAGCTGCCGTCAATCAGTGCCTGGGCATTGTGATGTGGAGCATGCGCAGTGTCATTGCTGTCCTTGGCGCTTGTTTGTCCCGGAGAAGCGGAGTCAGCGTTAGGCGGTGGCTGGGAGGATTTGGAAACACTTTGTGGATCCGCAAACCCTTCAGAATCATTGTCAGCTCCCTGGTTTGCAGCTGCGGGGCTTCTCCCTCCCTCCCTCCCACCCAGGAACAGGCCCAGGTGGGTGGGGAGGATTCACAAACACCCGCTGGAGGCCCCAACACCCCCAGTAAAAAGCTGCAGCTCCCGGGTTTGCAGCTTTTTCCCGGGAGGGAGTTGGGGAAGTTTTGTGGAGATAATTCCCGGCTGGTTCAGTTAGTGGTTCCTGGAGCTCAGAAACCCTGAGTTGGAATCCTGAACCCCACACTGGGTGGTTGTTTTATTAAATACTTTTTATTTATTAATCATCTGTTGAAGAAAATATTAATTTGTTTTGAAAAATCATTTTATAGCATTTGTGAAAATACCCATTAAAATAGCAATTCTCCCAATGTATTTCATAGAATCCCTACAGTGCTGAAGGAGGTTATTCGGCCTATCGAGTCTGCACTGGCAACAATACCACCCAGGCCCTATTCCAGTAACCCCACATTTGTAACCTGCTAATCCCTCTAACCGACTCATCCCAGGACACTAAGGGGCAATTTAGCATGGCCAATGCACCTAACTGGCACATCTTTGGACAATGGGAAGAAACCGGAGCATCTGGAGAAAACCCATGCAGACATGGGGAGAATGAGCAGACTCCACACGGACAATGACCCAAGTTGGGAATCGAACCCAGGTCCCTGGAGCTGTGAGGCAGCAGTGCTAACCACTGTGGCGCCTACATTGCTGATGAGAATTTTAATTTACTGACTTGGGAATTAATTTTCGGGAATAGTCATTCTGAAAATGACCATTAAAATGTGTTTTAATTTACCCCATAATGCCAGATTTCAGTTTGCATTTCAAAATTGAATTGAGAATGTCAGGGAGCAAATGGTGAAATGAGGTTTGAGACACCAGCTGCAATTATTTTCTGTGACTGATGATACCTTTGTTCCTGTGCAGGAGGTAATTCCCCTGCTGTTGTGGCACAAATAAAATGGAGCCTTTCCTCTGAACAGGCCCATGTTAATGGTCACTGTGGTGTTTCATTGGTGAGCAGAGCACATGTGCCTATTGTGGTAACAACAGAGTCAGTGGGGCTGCACGTCCCCTGACTTGGAAGGAAAATAATTGACTCCTTGATTGTACTCTCAATCTGTACATGGTCTGGAGGACTGAATCCAGCTGGAGGGAGCTGGGCTCAGAGTGGAGATGGGGCAATGAGTTTGATTTCAGCTCAGGGACAAGAGAGAGTGTGGGATGGGGATTACAGCTCAAGATAAATGAGATAGAGAAATGTTTCGTGGAAACTGAAATTGTCTGTTAAGTAATTTTTTAAAACTCTTTTTGCAGGGAACTAGAAGAGGAGGATTCACAGACAGGAAACTCAAACTAAACTTCAGATCAAAGTCTGACAGAGCCATTCGATTCATCATGACCTGAATATGATTGCTTTTGACAGTGGAGGGAGAAATCATTCCCTGTTTTGTCAATGGGAGAAAATGTCAAAATTCAATGTGACAGAAAAAGAACTGAGACACACACACACACACACTCCAGTGAACTGACTGTGAATCGAGCTTTAACCAGTTACACAGCCTGAAAAACATCACACCATTCACAGTGGGGAGAAACCATACACGTGGTGTGTATGTGGATGAGGCTTCAACTAATCATCCAACCTGGAGAGACAGAAGGACAACAGCACCATGGACGAACCGTGGAAATGTGAGGATTGTGGTAAAGGATTCAATCATCCATCCCGGTTGGAAACCCATCGACACGGTCACATTGGGGCTGAGAAAATGGAGAAACCATGGAAATGTGATGATTGTGGTAAAGGATTCAATTATCCGTACTTGCTGGAAAACCATAGACACAGTCACACTGGAGAGAGGCCATTCATCTGTTCTGTGTGTGGGAAGGATTCACTACCTCATCCCACCTGCTGTTACACCAGCGAACTCACACTGAGGAGAGGCCGTTCAGCTGCTCCACCTGTGGAAAGGGTTTCTCATGTTCATCCAACCTCAGTGCACATCAGCGAGTTCACACTGGGGAGACATTGTTCACCTGCTCCTTGTGTGGGAAGGATTTTGCTGGGCCATCCGGTCTTTGGTCACACCAGCGAATTCACACAGGAGAGAAGCCATTCACCTGTTCTGTGTGTGGTAAGAGATTCACTCTGTCATCTAACCTGCTGTCACACCAGCGAGTTCACACAGAGGAGAGACCGTTCAGCTCCACTTCCTGTGGAAAGAGGTTCAGGTCTTCATCCAACCTCAGTGCACACAAGCAAGTTCACACTGGGGAAAGGCCGTTCACCTGTTCCACGTGTGGGAGGGAATTCACCAATTCATCCGGCCTCCTGTCACATCAGCGAATTCACACTGAGGAGAAGCCATTTATTTGCACATACTGTGGAAAGAGTTTCAGGCAGTTATCAATCCTCACTGCACATCAACACACTCACACTGGGGAGAGACCATTCACTTGCTCCATGTGTGGGAAGGGATTCACTCAGTCTGGCAGCCTGCATTTACACAGGCTCACCCATACTGGGGAGAGGCCATTCACCTGCTCTGTGTGTGGGAAGGGATACACTCGGTCATCCCACTTGCTGACACATCTGCAAGTTCACAATTGCCTGCAGGAGTTGGATTTTGCAGTTACTGCAGCTGTTAATCACATCCAGGATTGATAGTCTGACAATATTTGGTTTGTTTCTGCTGACATTAACAATCGCTACAACTGGCTGAAGTTTAATATTCTGAAATGTCACTGATTTTCAGGGCTGCTGTGTCCCTTTTTAAAAGCACCATCTGTGATTTTTTTTAAATTCAGGTACTCTCAACAGCAACTTGTTTATAATAGGTTTATGAACTTTTCCTGCAATCTTAAATTGATGTTTGGTGCAAACTGTACAATTCAGTGTCTGAAAGGTTCCACTGATTAAGATTTCCAATTAGAAAATGCTGACAATTCTTACTGACTTGCACATTATTCACAGTGACACTTCCACGATCACATTTAATTATCAAGGAACATAAAACAATGCACAGATACTTGTTAGAACTGAACTTGAATATTGCTGAAAAGAGAGACCTGTTGCTGAATCTCTTCATCATGCACTCATCAGGACAAACAGAAGAATGCCAAATTTCAAATGATCACAATTGGTGGACTCTCATTGACTTGAAGGATTACCATGGAGAAATCAATAGAAGATTGTAGGTTTCTCAAGCTTCTGGGAAATTCAAAAAAGGTGCGAGGCTTGAAAATTCTCCTTTTGTTTTCAGGGAAAGGATCGCTGCGTATAAATGTATGTTGCTTCTCGCAACTATAACTATGAACTCGACTGATTATCTTCAATTGATTATGAGTGTAGCTATTGGCACACTCAGGATTGTTCAGCAAGTACTGCCCAGTCTGTAATCACAGGAAACATTGTATTTTTGGTTTTGTGAGTGTTTCCTGCTGAAAATAATCACTACCTATTCTGACAAATCAAAGAACATGCTGTTTTATTCTATCAGCCACTCACTGGGATGTACAGCCCAGTACCTGGCACTGCACTGGCAAAGATATTCATAGTAAGTCTAACAACACCAGGTTAAAGTCCAACAGGTTTATTTGGTAGCAAAAGCCACTAGCTTTCGGAACGCTGTTCCTTCGTCAGGCTCCCACCGACCTGACGAAAGCTAGTGGCTTTTGCTTCCAAATAAACCTGTTGGACTTTAACCTGGTGTTGTGAGACTTCTTACTGTGTTTACCCCAGTCCAACGCCGGCATCTCCACATCAAAGATATTCATACCCAGCCTTGCTCATTTGTGTGGGAGGCTGAATGCCTTTTTGGTGCTGGCAGCTAATTAGTGGAAAGTATCGCTCGTGTAACCACGACATAGTTGCAGAATGAAACAGATTAGTGTTCCCTCTGTATTGTGCAGCCTTGTGATTGTGCTAAAGGCCATCACTTTCAGATCTGAAAAGTGCCTGAGTCAAGGTCAAATTACCCCAGAAAGGGACATTTTCTCTCAAATCTGAAGCAACAGGTTAAACAAATCATTTCACACTGAAACACATCTTCAACGTTGCGGTAGTTTGTCCAGTTACACACTTGGTGGTCACGTGACTCTGGTTGGAGCATTCCTGAGCCTCATTGGAGGGATTCCTCACATGATCCGAATATCTCTGGCCTCCAGTGATGCAGCCGCTGAATCTATTCCTGGAAAAAACACATTTGGAATATTGTGATAATGCTGTCTGAATCCATCAGGACAATTTTGTATTCAAGTGTGGGGGGATAATGTTCACTGTTTTATATTCAGGTCTGGGGGATAATGTTCACTGTTTTATATTCGGGTCTGGGGGGGATAATGTTCACTGTTTTATATTCGGGTCTGGGGGGATAATGTTCACTGTTTTATATTCGGGTCTGGGGGATAATGTTCACTGTTTTATATTCGGGTCTGGGGGGGAGAATGTTCACTGTTTTATATTCAGGTCTGGGGGATAATGTTCACTGTTTTATATTCGGGTCTGGGGGATAATGTTCACTGTTTTATATTCGGGTCTGGGGGGGGGACAATGTTCACTGTTTTATATTCGGGTCTGGGGGATAATGTTCACTGTTTTATATTCGGGTCTGGGGGGGGATAATGTTCACTGTTTTATATTCGGGTCTGCGGGGGGGATAATGTTCACTGTTTTATATTCGGGTCTGGGGGGGATAATGTTCACTGTTTTATATTCGGGTCTGGGGGGGATAATGTTCACTGTTTTATATTCGGGTCTGGGGGGGATAATGTTCACTGTTTTATATTCGGGTCTGGGGGGGACAATGTTCACTGTTTTATATTCGGGTCTGGGGGATAATGTTCACTGTTTTATATTCGGGTCTGGGGGGGATAATGTTCACTGTTTTATATTCGGGTCTGCGGGGGGGATAATGTTCACTGTTTTATATTCGGGTCTGGGGGGGATAATGTTCACTGTTTTATATTCGGGTCTGGGGGGGATAATGTTCACTGTTTTATATTCGGGTCTGGGGGGGATAATGTTCACTGTTTTATATTCGGGTCTGCGGGGGGATAATGTTCACTGTTTTATATTCGGGTCTGGGGGATAATGTTCACTGTTTTATATTCGGGTCTGGGGGGTAATGTTCACTGTTTTATATTCGGGTCTGGGGGATAATGTTCACTGTTTTATATTCAGGTCTCGGGGGGATAATGTTCACTGTTTTATATTCAGGTCTGCGGGGGATAATGTTCACTGTTTTATATTCGGGTCTGGGGGATAATGTTCACTGTTATATATTCGGATCTGGGGGGATAATGTTCACTGTTTTATATTCGGGTCTGGGGGGGAGCGCTGGAAAGAGTGCAGAGGAGATTTACCAGGATGCTGCCTGGTTTGGAGGGTAGGTCTTATGAGGAAAGGTTGAGGGAGCTCGGGCTGTTCTCTCTGGAGCGGAGGAGGCTGAGGGGAGACTTAATAGAGGTTTATAAAGTGATGAAGGGGATAGATAGAGTGAACGTTCAAAGACTATTTCCTCAGGTGGATGGAGCTATTACAAGGGGGCATAACTATAGGGTTCGTGGTGGGAGATACAGGAAGGATATCAGAGGTCGGTTCTTTACACAGAGCGTGGTTGGGGTGTGGAATGGACTGCCTGCAGTGATAGTGGAGTCAGACACTTTAGGAACATTTAAGCAGTTATTGGATAGGCACATGGAGCACACCAGGATGATAGGGAGTGGGATAGCTTGATCTTGGTTTCAGATAAAGCTCGGCACAACATCGTGGGCCGAAGGGCCTGTTCTGTGCTGTACTGTTCTATGTTATATTCGGGTCTGGGGGGGATAATTTTCACTGTTTTATATTCGGGTCTGGGGGATAATGTTCACTGTTTTTATATTCGGGTCTGGGAGGGATAATGTTCACTGTTTTATATTCGGGTCTGGGGGATAATGTTCACTGTTTTATATTCGGATCAGGGGGAATAATGTTCACTGCTTTATATTCGGGTCTGGGGCGGAGAATGTTCATTCCTTTATATTCGGGTCTGGGGGATAATGTTCATTACTTTATATTCGGGTCTGGGGGATAATGTTCACTGTCTGGGGTTTGTGAGCTCGGGTTGATTCCGCCTATGGTTGTCAGAGCTCTCATTAAAAGCCCTAATTTTCAGTCAGTGACTGAGTTGTCTCTGATGGGATGGGCAATCAGAGTGGGGGGTAATATGCTTCATGGACAGCGATGGGTGTCAGTGAGTATAAAATAAACCCGGACTACACCAGGTAATTGTGAGAACATTAAAACCATCACAAAAAATCATAGCACCATGTTGGAAAACAGAATACTTTGGCTCAATCTTTGATCAATTTTGTTTGATTCAATATTTTGAGTGGCTTGTTGGATTGCTGGTTATTTTCTAAAGACAGCTCAGCACCATCATTCTGACCATAATCTCGGCCCTGGTGACTGCTGCATGTTCCCAGCACCTTCTGTTTTAATTTTAAGTGGAACCTTAATATCTGCTTAGTTTGCAGATGGCACAAAGGTTGGTGGATTTGCGGATAGCAATGAGGAACATCAGAGGATACAGCACGATATAGATCAGTTTGAGACTTGGGGGGAGAGATGGCAGATGGAGTTTAATCCGGACAAGTGTGAGGTAATGCATTTTGGAAGGTCTAATACAGATAGGAAACATACAGTAAATGGCAGAACCCTTCGGAATATTGATAGGCAAAGGGATCTGGGTGTACAGGTACACAGGTCACTGAAATGGCAATGCAGGTGGAGAAGGTAGTCAAGAAGGCAGATGGCATGCTTGCCTTCATTGGCCGGGGTATTGAGTTTAAAAATTGGCAAGTCATGTTGCAGCTTTATAGAACCTTAGTTAGGCCGTACTTGGAATATCGTGTTCAATTCTGGTCGCCACACGACGAGAAGGATGTGGAGGCTTTGGAGAGGGTACAGAAAAGATTTACCAGGATGTTGCCTGGTATGGAGGGCATTAGCTATGAGGAGAGGTTGGAGAAACTTGGTTTGTTCTCACTGGAGCGACGGAGGTTGGGGAGACCTGATAGAAGTCTACAAGATTATGAGAGGCATGGACAGAGTGGATAGTCAGAAGCTTTTTCCCAGGGTGGAAGAGTCAATTACTGGGGGGACTGGGTTTAAGGTGCGAGGGGTAAGGTTTCAAAGAGATGTATGAGGCAGATGTTTTACACAGAGAGTGGTGGGTGCCTGGAACTCATTGTCAGGGGAGGTAGTGGAAGCAGATACGGTCGTGACTTTTAAGGGGCGTCTTGACAAGTACGTGAATACGATGGGAATAGAGGGATATGGTTCCCGGAAACGTAGGGGGTTTTAGTTAAATCGGGCAGCATGGTCGGTGCAGGCTTGGAGGGCCGAAGGGCCTGTTCCTGTACTGTAATTGTCTTTGTTCTTAGTACACAGGCCAATTTATATTTCTAGGGGTGAGTGTGTCTGAGAGGTATGCAACTGGAAAACATTTTCCATTCACCTCCTGCACTGCTGTAATATATAGATATTGTTCTCACTCTGCCAGCAGGGCTGTGGGATTATTTGGATAGATCTTAAAGACAGCCCGACTGGGCAGGATGAGCCAAATGGTTTCCATCTGTGATGTATCATTCTATAAAACAGAATATTCAGCATCAGGAGAAAGAAAGTGAAAGAAACCTGTCTCTGTGGGATTTACCCAACCAGTGTAAGTACCTTCAGGGGAGCAGAGAGGGAAACCAGTGGGAAAACCTTTAAAAACTCGGGGTATTCCCACAGGAGAGCACTGGTATAAATCAATTTTAGAAGTAGAGAATGTCAGCGCACAAATTCCGAGGAATGCATTTTTAAAAATTAATTGATTTTAATTGCACAAGATAATTTTCTATTATCGTCTTTGACAATGACGCCGTTAATTCCCAGGTGCCCCTGCGGGTGTGAAAGTGTCCTATTCATTCCACAGGAGCCTACTGCGCAGGCGCAGTTATATCTGGAGCGTGCGCGGAGTTTCGCTCGGAGTCTTGCGAGTGCGGGATATGGCACATTTTTTAGCAGGTGAGTCGGTCGGGCTGCAGGAGAAATGGAGCCGGAAGTTGAGGTGGGGAGGGAGCTATGGCTTCCAAACACCCGCTGTCGGCTGCAAGGCCCGAATAAGACCCTGCAGGTCCCGGGTTTAGAGCTCCCAGGCTTTTATCCCGGGAACAGGCCCCGGTTATCAGCCGCCATCTTGTTTCAGCGGAGACGGAGCGCATGCGCTGCTGGCTGTTTCGGGTCACAATGGGCGTGGTTTCAGGGGCTGGTTCAGAACCTCTCTCTTCAGAGGGACAATAGGGAGCAGGGCGCATGCGCAGCTATCCAAGACCATCGGAATAAGAATTCGGAACAGGAGCCCGTCATTCGGCCCATCGAGCCTGCTGCATCATTCTTAGAACTTAGAACAGTCCAGCACAGGAAACAGGCCCTTCGGCCCTCCAAGCCTGTGCCGCTCCTTGGTCCAACTAGACCAATCGTTTGTATCCCTCCATTCCCAGGCTGCTCATGTGACTATCCAGGTAAGTCTTAAACGATGTCAGCGTGCCTGCCTCCACCACCCTACTTGGCAGCGCATTCCAGGCCCCCACCACCCTCTGTGTAAAAAACGTCCCTCTGATGTCTGAGTTATACTTCGCCCCTCTCAGCTTGAGCCCGTGACCCCTCGTGATCGTCACCTCCGACCTGGGAAAAAGCTTCCCACTGTTCACCCTATCTATACCCTTCATAATCTTGTATACCTCTATTAGATCTCCCCTCATTCTCCGTCTTTCCAAGGAGAACAACCCCAGTCTACCCAATCTCTCCTCATAGCTAAGACCCTCCATACCAGGCAACATCCTGGTAAACCTTCTCTGCACTCTCTCCAATGCCTCCACGTCCTTCTGGTAGTGCGGCGACCAGAACTGGACGCAGTACTCCAAATGTGGCCTAACCAGCGTTCTATACAGCTGCATCATCAGACTCCAGCTTTTATACTCTATACCCCGTCCTATAAAGGCAAGCATACCATATGCCTTCTTCACCACCTTCTCCACCTGTGTTGCCACCTTCAAGGATTTGTGGACTTGCACACCTAGGTCCCTCTGTGTTTCTATACTCCTGATGACTCTGCCATTTATTGCATAACTCCTCCCTACATTATTTCTTCCAAAATGCATCACTTCGCATTTATCCGGATTAAGTTCCATCTGCCACCTCTCCGCCCAATTTTCCAGCCTATCTATATCCTGCTGTATTGCCCGACAATGCTCTTCGCTATCCGCAATTCCAGCCATCTTTGTGTCATCCGCAAACTTGCTGATTACACCAGTTACACCTTCTTCCAAATCATTTATATATATCACAAATAGCAGAGGTCCCAGTACAGAGCCCTGCGGAACACCACTGGTCACAGACCTCCAGCCGGAAAAAGACCCTTCGACCACTACCCTCTGTCTCCTATGGCCAAGCCAGTTCTCCACCCATCGAGCCACTTCTCCTTGTATCCCATGAGCCTTAACCTTCTTAACCAACCTGCCATGTGGGACTTTGTCAAATGCCTTACTGAAATCCATATAGACGACATCCACGGCCCTTCCTTCATCAACCGTTTTTGTCACTTCCTCAAAAAACTCCACCAAATTTGTAAGGCACGACCTCCCTCTTACAAAACCATGCTGTCTGTCACTAATGAGATTGTTCCATTCTAAATGCACATACATCCTGTCTCTAAGAATCCTCTCCAACAACTTCCCTACCACGGACGTCAAGCTCACCGGCCTATAATTTCCTGGGTTATCCCTGCTACCCTTCTTAAACAACGGGACCACATTCGCTATCCTCCAATCCTCAGGGACCTCACCCGTGTCCAAAGAAGCGACAAAGATTTCCGTCAGAGGCCCAGCAATTTCCTCTCTCGTCTCCCTGAGCAGTCGAGGATAGATGCCATCAGGCCCTGGGGCTTTGTCAGTTTTAATGTTCCCTAAAAAACCTAACACTTCCTCTCTTGTAATGGAGATTTTCTCTAACGGGTCAACACCTCCCTCCGAGACACTCCCGGTTAACACGCCCCTCTCCTTCGTGAATACCGATGCAAAGTATTCATTTAGGATCTCTCCTATTCCCTTGGGTTCTAAGCATAATTCCCCTCCTTTGTCCCTGAGAGGTCCGATTTTCTCCCTGACAACTCTTTTGTTCCTAACGTATGAATAGAATGCCTTAGGATTCTCCTTAATCCTGCCTGCCAAGAACATCTCGTGCCCTCTTTTTGCCCTTCTAACTCCCCGTTTGAGATCTTTCCTACTCTCTCTGTATTCCTCCAGAGCTCCATCTGTTTTCAGTTGCCTGGACTTAACGTACGCCTCCCTTTTCATTTTAATCAGATCCTCAATTTCCCTGGTTATCCACGGCTCTCGAATCCTATCTTTCCTATCTTTCCTTTTTACAGGCACATGCCTATCCTGCAGCCTTATCAATAGTTCCTTAAAAGACTCCCACATGCCAGACGCGGACTTACCCTCGAACATCCTCTCCCAATCAACATCCACCAATTCCTGCCTAATCCGGCTATAGTCAGCCTTCCCCCAATTTAGCACCCTGCCCGTAGGACAGCACTCATCCTTGTCCATTACTATCCTAAAGTTAACAGAGTTGTGGTCACTATTTGCCACATGTTCCCCTACCGAAACTTTGACGACCTGACCGGGCTCATTTCCCAGAACTAGGTCCAATATGGCCCCCTCTCTCGTCGGGCTATCTACATACTGTTCCAAAGAACCTTCCAGTACGCATTTTACAAATTCCTCCCCGTCCGGTCCCCCAGCTCTAAGCACTTTCCAGTCTGTGCCAGGGAAATTAAAGTCCCCCACTACAACAACCCTATGTTTTCTGCACCTATCCAGAATCTCCTGACATATCCTTTCCTCCACTTCCCGTGGGCTGTTGGGTGGTCTGTAGTACACCCCCAGCATAGTGACTGCACCCTTCCTGTTTCTGAGTTCCACCCACAGCGACTCAGTACATGACCCCTCTAAGTTGTCTACCCTCTGCACCGCGGTAATATGCTCCTTAACTAATATCGCTACTCCCCCACCTTTTTTAGCCCCTCCTCTGTCTCGCCTAAAACACTTATACCCCGGAATATTCAGCTGCCAGTCCTGTCCTTCTTTTAACCAAGTTTCCGTCACCGCAACCACATCCAAATTCCGCACAAGCATTAAGGCCCTAAGTTCGTCTGTTTTACCCGTTACACTCCTCGCATTGAAGCAGATGCACTCCAGACCTCCAGGCCCAGTCAGGTCCTCCTCCTCCAGAGTGCTCCTCTTCTTAGCTAGCCTTGCCCTGGCCCCCAGCTCGACCCCAGCCTCAGTATTTACTGACCTCCTGTTTTGTTCCCCACCCCCCTGCCACACTAGTTTAAATCCTGCCGAAACACTCGAGCAAAACTCCCAGCCAGGATATTTGCTCCCTTCCAGTTAAGGTGTAACCCATCCTTTCTGTACAGTTGCCATCCTGACTTGAAGATTTCCCAGTTATCTATGAATTTAAAACCCTCCCTCTTGCACCAGTCCTTTAGCCACGCGTTCAACTGTAGAATCTCCCTGTTCCGAGCCTCACTTGCACTAGGCACCGGGAGCAGTCCAGAGATTGCTACACTGGAGGTCTTACTTTTTAGCCTAGCACCCAACTCCCTGAATTTCTCTCGTATGACCCCCCTGCTCTTCCTACCTACATCATTTCCCCCAATGTGTACAATCACATCCGTTTGACTACCTTCCTTTTTAAATATGCTTCCTACCCTCTCGGAGACATCCAGTACCCCGGCACCAGGGAGGCAGACTACCATCCTGGATTCTCGTTCAGTCCCACAGAAGCGCCTGTCCTTGTCTCTAACTATTGCGTCCCCCACAACTATCGCTCTCCTAAACCCCTTCTTTCCCTTCCGGACCCCTGAGCCTGTCTCCGTGGAGGCGATCTGGTCCTCGTGGCTTACCCCTGGAGGGTCATCCCCCTCCACAGAATCCAAAACAATATACCTATTGTGGAGGGGGACAACCACAGGGGATCCCTCCACAGACTGCTCACTCCCTTCCCTTCTCCCATCTGTTGCCCATCCCTTTCTCTTATGGGAGACTGCCACTGGGGTGCTTTCTGGCACATCACCCTTCTGACTATTACCCCTCCTAACCGTGACCCACGTGTCTTCCTTCCGAGACCCTGGTGTCACTACCTGACTATAACTTTTATCTATGACTCTCTCATTTTCCCTAACTAAACTGAGTTCATCGAGCCTCAGCTCCAGCTCCCTTACACGATCCTTCAGGAGATGCAGTTCCACACATCTGGCACAGATATGGACTTCCGGGAGGCAAGTAGTCTCCAGGAACTCCCACATCCCACACCGAATGCAGTATACTGGCCTCCCACTCATACCAGCCATGTCCTTTTTAGTTTTGGGGATAAAACAAAAAGGGGGTGTAACCGAAGAAAAACAAACAAACAACCTTCCTCGCCGAAGCCCTGTGAGCCAAAGCCCTTTTAGCTCTCACTCTGTCCCCTGCTCACTCCACTGCCCGCTAACGACGCTGCCCGCTCAAAGGTGCGGCCTACTTTTAAACCCTCCAAAATCTTCCCAGGCTGCTGCTGGGCCTATTTCCTGTTTAGAAAAAAAAAACCTCCGATTTTTTTCACTAATTGAACTGAAAAATAATTAAATAAATTAATTACTCTACTGCAGCCCGAGCAGCACTCCCACAGTGAGACACCAACTGTCACACTCTACTGCAGCCCGAGCAGCACTCCCTCACTGAGACAGCAACTGTCACACTCTACTGCAGCCCGAGCAGCACTCCCACACTGAGACACCAACTGTCACACTCTACTGCAGCCCGAGCAGCACTCCCTCACTGAGACACCAACTGTCACACTCTACTGCAGCCCGAGCAGCACTCCCTCACTGAGACAGCAACTGTCACACTCTACTGCAGCCCGAGCAGCACTCCCTCACTGAGACAGCAACTGTCACACTCTACTGCAGCCCGAGCAGCACTCCCTCACTGAGACAGCAACTGTCACTCTCCACTGCAGCCCGAGCAGCACTCCCACAGTGAGACACCAACTGTCACACTCTACTGCAGCCCGAGCAGCACTCCCTCAGTGAGACACCAACTGTCACACTCTACTGCAGCCCGAGCAGCACTCCCTCAGTGAGACACCAACTGTCACACTCTACTGCAGCCCGAGCAGCACTCCCTCAGTGAGACACCAACAGTCACACTCTACTGCAGCCCGAGCAGCACTCCCTCACTGAGACAGCAACTGTCACACTCTACTGCAGCCCGAGCAGCACTCCCTCAGTGAGACACCAACTGTCACACTCTACTGCAGCCCGAGCAGCACTCCCTCACTGAGACAGCAACTGTCACACTCTACTGCAGCCCGAGCAGCACTCCCTCACTGAGACACCAACTGTCACACTCTACTGCAGCCCGAGGAGCACTTAATGAGCATTCATTAAGATCATGTCTACTTTGCTACCCCCAGCCCGTCCATACCCTTGACTTTCTTGTGGATCAAAACCTCAGCTTTGAATATATTCAATGACCTGCCTCCAATCCTCACTGGTGAAGACAGAGTTCCAAAGATCAACAACCCGCTGAGAGAAAAGATCTCTCTTCATCTTAAATTTGAGATCCTTGATTTTCACTTGATTTCCACACCAGAGGAAACATCCTCCCAGCATCTACCTTGTCAAGCACCTTATATCATATGAATCATAGAATCCCTACAGTGCAGAAGGAGGCCATTCAGCCCATCGAGTCTGTACAGACCACAATCCCACCCAGGCCCCATCCCCACAACCCCATGCATCTACCCTGCTAATCCCCCTGACACTAGGGTCAATTTAGCATAGCCAATCCACCACACCCACACATCTTTGGACTGTGGGAGGAAACCAGAGCACCTGGAGGAAACCCACGCAGACATGGGGAGAATGTGCAAACTCCCTACAGACAGTGACCCAAGGCCGGAATTGAACCTGGGACCCTGGCGCTGTGAAGCAGCAGTGCTAGCCACCATGCCGCCCTTAAATTCTCAGATGTTTCATGAAGATTATTTCTCAGTCTTCTAAACTCCAAGGAGTACAGGCCCAAGCTGCTCAACCTGAAAGATAAAACCCCTCATTTCAGGAATCAACCAACTGGATCTTCTCTGAACTGCCTCCACTGCAATTTTGTCCCAGCTAAAGTAATTCTGTGCCAGGTTAAAGTAGGAGTGAATGTTTTGAATCTCTGTCCTGGACAGATGCTGATGGATTTTGGAAACTCCTTTTACAGGGGGTTAGAAGGGAAAGATTTACTCACAGCAAACTCGGACCAAAAGAAATGTTTGTCTGTCTTGAATTTCTAACCTTGAATTACACCTATAACTTTCCTCATTTACAGGGAGAAGATTTGAAGATTGCAACATTTTTCCCGGACACCAATCTCTCCGAGATCTTTTCAGCTGCTGCAGATTTTAAAATGTGAAAACAGTGAAATTGTTTTGGGGTGAGTGTTCGTGAGCATTAATTTAAACTCAGAGCATGCTCTGATTCCATGGATCTCGGGCGATTATGACTCCTTTACCATGGATGGGGAGGCAATGGTGCAGTGATAGTGTCATTGGATTAGTAATACAGGGATCCAGGGCAATACAGTGTGAACCCTGGGTTCGAATCTCACAACGGCAAACGTTGAAATTTGAATTCAGTAAAAATCTAGAATTAGAAGTCCATTGATGACAATTGTTGTAAAAATCCATCTGATTTAATAATGTCCTTTAAAGAAGGAAATTATCACATCCCCCAGCAATGCAAGCCACTCAGTTCAAGGGCAATGAGTTATGGGCAATAGATGCTGACGCAGCCAGCACATAGAGTCATAGAGCAATACAGCACGGAAACAGGTCCTTGGGCCCAACTGATCCATGCCGACCATGGTGCCCTCCCAGCTAGTCCCAATTGCCCGTGTTTGGCTCATATCCCTCTAATCCTTTCCAATTCATGTACTTATCCAAATGCTTTTTAAATGTTTAACCTGCTGTTTGAACCTGCCTCAACCACTTTCTCTGGCAGCTCATTCCATGTACACACCACCCTCTGCTTGAAGAAGTTGCCCCTCAGGTCCCTTTTAATCTTTCCCCTCTCACCTTAAACCCATGCCCTCTAGTTTTCAATTCCCCTACCCTGGCAAAAAGATAATGTGGGTTCATCCTATCTCTGCCCCCCATGATTTAATACATCTCAATATAGTCACCCCACATTCTCCTACGTTCGAAGGAATAAAGCCCTAGCCTGTCCAACCTCTCGCGATCACTCGGCAACATCCGCATAAATCTTCTTCGCACTCTTTCCAGTTTATCAATGTCTTTCCTATTACAGGGTTACAAAAACTGTACACAATACTCCAAGTGCAGCCTCACCAACGACTCATACAACTATAACACCCAACTCCTATACTCAGGATCATTGAATATATTCCAGTTAGACAGACCTTTGACTGACAAGGGTGTCAAGGGTTATGGGGAACAGACAAGAAGATGGAGCAAAAGCTAAGATGTGGGGGGATTTCTTCACTCAAGGATGTGGTAAGGCTTTGGAATTCTCAACCCCTGAGGACAGTGAAGCCTCAGTCATCAACTATTTTCAAGATAGAGATTGATTGGTTTCTAGATATTGAAGATATCAAGGGATATGGGTTTAGTGTGGGGAGAATGATGCTGAGGTAGATGAACGAATTGTCTCATTGAATAGTTTAAAAGGCTCGATGGGCCAAATGGCCGACTGCAGCTCCTATTTGTTATGGTCTCTGTGTCCAGGACAGGAAGCAGTGAGCACGGATCTGTCAATCAGCCTCAATCAGCACCTTCAGGAGAATTGGGAGGGTGAATATTAGATACAGCAGAGTGAGAATGGAGGGAGAGTGTGTGGGATGGAGATTCACAGCTTTTTGGGACTGAAATAGGAAAGAATGTTTCATAGAAACTAGAATTGTCTGTTCTGAATTTCTATCCTGTACTGACACTGATGACTTTTGTAAACTTGTTTTACAGGATATTGAAAGAGGAATCACAGGCCGAAATCTCAAACGTCACGTCTAGATCTGACAGAGTCATATTCCATGGGAGCTGAATATCATCGGCCATTGAATCTCGAAGGAGAAAATATTGTCCAGTTTGTCGATTTGAAAAGAGTTTGACCATCAGTGTGACTGGAAAAGCACCAACACACTGCCACACCCGAGTGAGAGTGTTCTAGTGCACTGACTAAAGAGCTTTAACCAGTTACGCAGCCTGAATAAATATCACACCATTCACAGCAGGGAGAGACTGTACCCGTGTTCTGTGTGTGGACGAGGCTTCAACTGATTGTCCACCAAAGAGAGAGGCAAGGACACCTGCACCATGGAGAAACCATGGAAATGTGTGGACTGTGGGAAGAGATACAGATCCCATTCTCAGCTGGAAACCCATTGGTGCAGCCACACTGGGGAGAGACCATTCACCTGCTCTCAGTGTGGGGAGGGATTCAGTCATTTATCCAGCCTGCAGTCACACCAGCGAGTTCACACTGGGGAGAGGCCATTCATCTGCTCTCACTGTGGGAAGGGATTCACTTGTTCATCCCACCTGCGGAGGCACCAGCGAGTTCACACGGAGGAGAAACCATTTACATGTCCTCAGTGTGGGAAGGGATTCACTTGTTCATCCCACCTGCAGACACACCAGCGAGTTCACACTGGGGAGAGGCCATTCAGCTGCTCTCATTGTGGGAAGGGATTCACTCAGTTATCCAGCCTGCGGAAACACCAGCGAGTTCACACTGGGGAGAGACCATTCAGCTGTTCTCAGTGTGGGGAGGGATTCACTTGTTCATCCAGCCTGCGGAGGCACCAGCGAGTTCATACTGGGGAGAGGCCATTCACCTGCTCTAGTTGTGGCAAGGGATTCAGTCAATCATCCAACCTGGTAAAGCACCAGCGAATTCACACTGGGGACAGGCCATTCACCTGCTCCGTGTGTGGGAAGGGATTCACTCAGTCACCTCACCTGCTGAAACACCATCATGTTCACGAGTGACTGCAAGGACTGAATTTTGCTGTTAATCACATCGAGGTCCCAACTATTTTCATTGGTGTCTGTTTCTGCTGATGTTAATAAACCCTGGCCCAGTTGTAAGATTTGTATTGTGGATTGTCTCGTCTGAGTCCTGAACTCGTAAATAAAAACAAGAAGTGCTGTAAAAACTCAGCAGGTCTGACAGCATCTCTGGAGAGAGAAACAGAGCTAATGTTTTGACACTGAAGAAGAGTCACATTCAACTGGAAACATTAATTGTTCCTGTCTTTACAGATACTGTCAGACGTACTGAGATTTTGCAGCAACTTCTGCTTTTAGAATGACGGTGAATGCTGGATACATGAATCAGAGATTGGTGTAAAACTGGGATCTGCTCCTAAATCAAAGTGAAACAGCAGGTTAAAGTTTCCAGTCTGAAAAGTACTATGGTTATTATACTATATCTACCATTTTAAGGCTGGTTTTAACTCATTTAAAATAAACCTATTTAAAATATATTTGTTAAAGTCAGTATTAAAATACGAGTTGGATGAGTTCACAGGAGCCTGTTAACCGCTGGGACAATTATTCAACAAACATTGGATCTCCAGATAGAGAAGAAGCTGCAGTTTGTTTGCAGGAATTCCCTGTTTTATTGATGTGCGTGTGTTAGACATCCGGATAACTAAAAATACACAAACCTGGACATCAATGGTGATCTGATTGACAGTTACTCTGGGAATCACTCCCACTGTGAAACTTCAGCACTGACACTGCTGAATGTTGTCGGCTCAGGGAGTGGGACCTCCAGGAGTGGACTGTAAAAAAGCTGGGTTTCAGTATCCTGACTAATATATGGTGAGGAACCAGAAAAACCCTTACTGAGGAACTGCCTGGGGTTTTACCAGTGTAGGTTCAGGGGTGAATGATTCCTGACTCCCTGAAATGTCTGATATTGAACCCAGTTTGGAACAAGATTCATTCAGTTTCCAGGAGAATAGGGACAAATATCACCCACAACTGAGAGAGAGAAAAACAGCCACCTTGATCAATGACTTGGATGAAGCCAGAATTGATGATACAAAGATAGGTAGAAAAGCAAGTTGTGAGGTTATTACAAAAAATCTGTAAGGGACACAGATAAGTTACCTGAATGGACAGAAAAATGGCAGATGGAGTATAGTGCGGGAAAGTGGGAGCTTTTCCACTTTGGCAGGAAGAATAGAGAAGCAAAAAATTGTTTAAATATACAGAAACTGAAGAATACTGCCGTAGAGAGGAATCTGGGTGTCCTTGTACATGAATCGTGAAAACATAGGATGAAGGTACAGCAAGTAAAGAAGGCGGCAAATGGAGTGTTGGACTTTACTGCAAGGGGGTGGAGTTTGAGAAAGGGAACTTGCTGCACCTACATAGGACATTGCTGAGATAGCAGCTGGAATACTGTGTACGGTTCTGGTCTCCCTACTTATGGAATGACATGCTTTCATTGGAATGAGTTCAGAGAAAGTTCACCAGGCCCATTCCTAAGATGAAGGTGTTGTCTTCACCCACCACAGGAATCGTAGCAGGCCGGGGGGTCCTTTGACCTCGGGGGGGGGGGGGGGGGGGATTCTCCAGTTTTGGGGAAGTGATGCTGCAGAATCCAACTCGTCTTTTGGGGAAGGGTTGCACCTATACTCATTGGGTTTGGAAGAATGAGCAGTGAACATTCTGAAACATATGAGATTCTCATGGACAGTTGACAGGCTGGAGGCCAAGAGGATGATTCATGAAGGAGTCTTGAACTTGGTGCCACAGATCTACAAGGAAGCCAAAGGTATTGTTTTAGCCCTTACAGACACCAATACTTTATCCTCAGTTTTAGTCAGGTTAGTCAGAGGTTTAGCCAGGTGTGGTGAAAGCTTCAAAGAACAAAGAAAAGTACAGCACAGGAAACAGGCCCTTCGGCCCTCCAAGCCTGTGCTGCTCCTTGGTCCAACTAGACCAATCGTTTGTATCCCTCCATTCCCAGGCTGCTCATGTTACTATCCAGGTAAGTCTTAGGTCTTAGTCTTCAACCAATCATCTGGCCTTTTGGAACATAATTTGCAGTCAGAGGGAGATGCCATGGAAATGTGGGGATTGTGGGAAGAACATAAGAACTAGGAGCAGGAGTAGGGGCAGCACGGTAGCACAGTGGTTAGCACTGCTGCTTCACAGCTCCAGGGACCTGGGTTCAATTCCCGGCTTGGGTCGCTATCTGTGTGGAGTTTGCACATTCTCCTCATGTCTGCGTGGGTTTCCTCCAGATACTCCGGTTTCGGGATGTTGACAAATGCGAGGTTATTCACTTTGGAAGAAATAATAGCAAATTGGATTATTATCTAAATGGAAAGAAATTACAACATGCTGCTGTGCAGAGGGACCTGGGGGTCCTTGTGCATGAGACGCAAAAACCCAGTCTGCAGGTGCAACAGGTGATCAAGAAGGCAAATGGGATGTTGGCCTATATCTCTAGGGGGATAGAATATAAAAGCAGAGATGTCTTGCTGCATCTGTACAAGGCATTGGTGAGGCCGGAGCTGGAATACTGTGTGCAGTATTGGTCCCCTTATTTGCGGAAGGATATATTGGCCTTGGAGGGAGTGCAGAGAAGGTTCACCAGGTTGATAGCAGAAATGAGGGGTGTTGATTATGAGGAGAGACTGAGCAGATTGGGTTTGTACTCGTTGGAATTTAGAAGGCTGAGGGGGGATCTTATAGAGATCTATAAGATAATGAAGGGGCTGGATAGGGTAGAGGTGGAGAGATTCTTTCCACTTAGAAAGGAAGCTAGAACTAGAGGGCACAGCCTCAAAATAACGGGGGGTCAGTTTAGGACAGAGTTGAGGAGGAACTTCTTCTCTCAGAGGGTGGTGAATCTCTGGAATTCTCTGCCCACTGAAGTGGTGGAGGCTACCTCGTTGAATATGTTTAAATCACGGATAGATGGATTCCTGATCAGTAAGGGAATTAGGGGTTATGGGGATCAGGCGGGTAAGTGGAACTGATCCACTTCAGATCATCCATGATCTTATTGAATGGCGGGGCAGGCTCGAGGGGCTAGATGGCCTACTCCTGCTCCTATTTCTTATGTTCTTATGTCACACAGTCCAAAAATGTGCGGGTTAGGTTGATTGGCCATGTTAAAATTGCCCCTTAGTGTCCTGAGATGCGTAGGTCAGAGGGATTAGCGGGTAAATGTGTAGGGATATGGGGGTAGGGCCTGGGTGGGATTGTGGTTGGTGCAGACTCGATGGGCCAGATGGCCTCTTTCTGCACTGTAGGGTTTCTATGATTCTATCTGGCCCCTCGAGCGCTCATGGCTGATCTTTTTGTGGACTCAGCTCCACTTACCCACCCGCTCACCATAGCCCTTAATTCCTTTACTGTTCAAAAATATATCTATCCTTGCCTTAAAAACATTCAATGAGGTAGCCTCAACTGCTTCACTGGGCAGGGAATTCCACAGATTCACAACCCTTTGTGTGAAGAAGTTCCTCCTCAACTCAGTCCTAAATCTGCTTCCCCTTATTTTGAGGCTATGCCCCCTAGTTCTAGTTTCACCCGCCAGTGGAAACAACTTCCCTGCTTCTATCTTATCTATTCCCTTCATAATCTTATATGTTTCTATAAGATCACCCCTCATTCTTCTGAATTCCAATGAGTATAGCCCCGGTCTACTCAGTTTCTCCTCATAAGCCAACCCTCTCAACTCAACTCAACTAAGTGAATCTCCTCTGCACCCCCGCCAGAGCCAGTATATCCTTTCTCAAGTAAGGTGACCAAAACAGTACACAGTACTCCAGGTGTGGCCTCACCAGCACCTTAGACAGCTGCAACATAACCTCGCTGTTTTTAAACTCCATCCCTCTCGCAATGAAGAACAAAATTCCATTTGCCTTCTTAATTACCTGCTGCACCTGCAAACCAACTCCTTGAGATTCCTGCACAAGGACACCCCTGTCCCTCTGCACAGCAGCATGCTGCAAATTTTTACCATTTAAATAATAGTCCATTTTGCTGTTATTCCTACCAAAATGGATGACCTCACATTTACCAATATTGTACTCCATCTGCCAGACCCTCGCCCACTTACTTAGATTATCTATATCCCTTTGCAGACTTTCAGCGTCCTCTGCACACTTTGCTCTTAGTGTCACCTGCGAATTTTGACACCCGACACTTGGTCCCCAACTCCAAATCATCGATGTAAATCGTAAACAATTGCGGTCCCAACACTGATCCCTGAGGCACATCACTGGTCACTGATCGCCAACCAGAAAAACACCCATTTACCCCCACTCTTTGCTTTCTGTTAGTTAACCAATCCTCTATCCATGCTAATACATTACCCGTAACACCGTGCACCTTTATCTTATGCAGCAGTCTTTGGTGCGGCACCTTGTCAAATGCCTTCTGGAAATCCAGATACACCACATCCACAAGTTCCCCATTGTCCACTGCACATGTAATGTTCTCAAAGAATTCCACCAAATTAGTCAAACATGACCTTCCCTTCATGAACCCATGCTGCGTCTTACCAATGGGACAATTTATATCCAGATGTCTCGCTATTTCTTCCTTGATGATAGATTCAAGCATTTTCCCTACTACAGAAGTTAAGCTAACCAGCCTATAGATACCTGCCTTTTGTCTACCTGCTTTTTTAAACAGTGGTGTCACATTTACTGTATTCCAATCTGCGGGAACCACCCCAGAGTCCAGCGAATTTTGGTAAATTACCACTAGTGCATTTGCTATTTCTTCCGCCATCACTTTTAGTACCCTGGGATGCATTCCATCAGGGCCAGGAGACTTGTCTACCTTTAGCCCCATTAACTTGCCCAACACTACCTCTTTCGTGATAATGATAGTTTCTAGGTTCTCACCTGCCAGAGCCTTCCTGTCATCAATTTTTGGCATGTTATTTGTGTCTTCCACTGTGAAGACTGACACAAAATACCTGTTCGATGCCCCAGCCATTTTCTCATTTCCAGTTATTACATCCCCCTTCTCGTCCTCTAAAGGACCAATGTTTACTTTCGCCACTCTTTTTCGTTTTATATATTTGTCGAAACTTTTGCTTTCTGTTTTTATATTCTGAGCTAGTTTACTCTCATAATCCATCTTACCTTTCTTTATAGCTTTTTTCGTGGCTTTCTGCTGACCTTTAAAGATTTCCCGATCCTCTCGGTTCCCACTTATCTTTGCCACTTTGTCTGCATTTTCTTTCAATTTGATACCTCCTTTATTTCCTCAGATATCAGTGGCTGATTATCTCTTTTTCTTCTTTATCACTGGTATATACTTTTGCTGAGCACTGTGAAAGATTGCTTTGAAAATCCTCCTCTGTTCCTCAATTGTCCCACCATAAAGTTTTTAGAAACATAGAAACCCTACAGTGCAGAAGGAGGCCATTCGGCCCATCGAGTCTGCACTGACCACAATCCCACCCAGGCCCTACCCCCACATATTTTTACCCGCGAATCCCTCTAACCTACGCATCCCAGGACTCTAAGGGACAATTTTTAACCTGGCCAATCAACCTAACCCGCACATCTTTGGACTGTGGGAGGAAACCGGAGCACCCGGAGGAAACCCACGCAGACACGAGGAGAATGTGCAAACTCCACACAGACAGTGACCCGAGCCGGGAATCGAACCCGGGACCCTGGAGCTGTGAAGCAGCAGTGCTAACCACTGTGCTACCGTGTCGCCCAAAAGTCTGCCTCAGCCAACTCCTCCTTCATCCCTTTGTAGTCTCCTTAGTTTAAGTACAAGACACTGGTATTGGATTTTACCTTCTCACGCCCCATCTGTATTTTAAATTCAACCAAGGAAGGAATTCAATTACCCATCCCTGCTGGAAACTCATCGACACAGTCACACTGGGGAGAGGCCATTCATCTGTCCCCAGTGTGGGAAGGGATTTGCTCACTCACCTACTCTGCTGAGACACCAGCAAATTCACACTGGGACGAGGCCATTCAATTGCTCTTGTGTAGGAAGGGATTCAGTTGGTCATCCAGTCTACTGACACACCAGCGAGTTCACACCGCGGAGAAGCCATTCACCTGCACCCAATGTGAGAAGAGATTCGCTGATTCATCCAACCTAGCAATACACTAGCGAACTCACAAACAGGAGAGGCCATTCACCTGCTCCCAGTGTAGGAAGGGATTTAATAGTCATCCAAACTAGCAGTACACCAGCAAGTTCACACTGGAGAGAGGCCTTTTACCCACTGTGTGTGTGACAAGAGATTCATTGACTCATCCAGCCTCGCAATACACCAGCGAATTCACAAAGGGAAGAGGCCATTCACTTGCTCCCGGTGTGGGAAGGGATATGTTACCTCATCCACTCTTCTGAGACACCAGTGAATTCACAAGGAACTATTGTGATTGTATTTTCCTGTTGAGCATATTCAGACTAAACCATGTTCCTTTGGGTCTGTTTCTGCTGAATTGAAAAATAACTTCAGCTCTGTTTAGGTGTGAATATAGTTGGTCTGAGAAGAGGAGGATTTGGGGTCAGGAAACTTGTACAAAGCATCAGATTATCTGAACAGCAGAGAATTTTGTACATGGAAGGAAACAACTCCGTTCTCAATCACATTAGGGAGAAACGGCGCAAATGTGGAGACTGAAGTGATTGGTGGACCATTTTTTATGGTTTTCTAATTCAGCACATTTCTATTTTTATTAGTTTATTATCATATTATGGTGAGCACTGCTGCCTCACAGCGCCAGGGACTCGTGTTTGATTCCTGGCTTGGGTCACTGTCTGTGTGGAGTTTGCACATTCTCCCCGTGTCTGCATGGGTTTCCTCCGGGTGCTCCAGTTTCCTCCCAGTCGGAAAGACATGCTGGTCCGGTGCATCGGCCATGCTAAATTCTCCCTCCTGTGTATCCGAATAGGTGCCGGAGTGTGGCAACTTGGGGATTTTCAGTAACTTCATTGCTGTGTTAATGTAAGCCTACTTGTGACACTAATCAATAAACTTAAACTATTTTACATGTAGCTCCGCTGTATCTTTCCAGTCAGAGTCATTACAGCTCAGAAGGAATCCATTGGGTTTCTCAAACGTATTTGACTCTTTGTAGACGAGTTACACAGCCTGAAAAAAACATCACAACATGCAACGTGGGGAGAAACCGTTAACATGTTCTGTGTGTGGACGAAGCTTCAACCTGGAGAGACACAAGGACTCTGGCACCATGGAGAAACAGTGGAAATGGGAGGATTGTGGGAAGGGATTCAATTACCCATCTGCACTGAAAACTCATCAATGCAGTCACACTGGGGTAGAGGCTGTTCAGTAGTGCTGACTGTGGGAAGGGATTCACTCAGTCATCTGCTCTGCAGAAACAGCAAGTTCACACTGGAGAGAGACCATTCACCTGCTCTGAGTTTGGGAAAGGATTCACTGAGGCATCATCTGTGGAGACACCAGAGAGTTCATCTTGGTGGGAGGCCATTTACTTGCACTAAGTGTGGGAGCAAAAGAATGATTCAACCCCTGTTGAGACATTATGGCAATCACTCAGATTAGACCCATTATCTGCTCCAACTCTGGGTGTTAACTAAATTATTTGAGATTAAATATATACAAATGGAGGGCATTGATTGGACGAGTGCAAATAAAGAGACACTGTCACAGAGTGGAGTTAGGAGGTATGTAATTGTCATGCTTTACTCTGCAAATAAATCTATTCCAAATAAAGGTTAGCTTCAGTTTCTTCCTTCACCATAACGCTGTCAGGATTATAACATGTTAACAGGGAATGTTTGTCTCATGGTGAATTTTAAAAACTAAAGGAAAGTATATTTCAGGCAGGAGCTTACAATCCCAGTAGCTTTTGTGAGAAATGGTTGAAAGCCAGTGGGAATTGTCAGGGTCTGATTCCCCACTGATGTTCTTGAAGTCTGAACCACACGATCAATGTAAGAATGAAGTGGAGATGTGGACACGGGTTACAGCCCGACCAAGGAGGAAACAAGGTCTGGCCTTGGCACTGTCACTTCTTGACAAAAAGATCAGAAGCAAAGTATTTTGTGAGCTGGATGTCCATCAGTTGGATACTGATGAAGGTTTGAATCTTTTATAAAGATTCATTGAGATTTACAAGATAGATGATCTATTGGATGCCTATGAAGCATGATTGGACTTTGACAGGTTTCGTGTGAGGGTGAAAGCGTCTTTAGTGCGTCTGGATATCGCAACAAAAGACAGGATTGGAACAGCGCGAATAGGTGATTGAACCCCAGCAATGACTGGGGAACTATTAATAGGTGTTTCAGGTCTGAATGAAAACATCATCGTGTGATAAACTTTCGCAGTGAGACACAACACAGAGAATTCTGAGGCTGAACACAATGATGATGGTTATCACTCTGAAGGAATTGGAATATCATAAGGAATTTGGTCCAGTGATGAGTGTGTTAGTCACAGACTCAGTCACCTGTTCTGTGTTTGATGCATACAAGCATATGAGTTAGGAGCAAGCACTGGCCACTCAGCCCCTCGAGTCTGCTCTGTCGTTCAGTAAGATAATGGCTGATCGGATTGTAACCTCAACCCCACATTCCCACTTACCCCGTTAATCTTTCACCCCCTTGATAATCAAGAATCTATCTCGCTCTGCCTTCAAAATATTCAAAGGGATTATTACAGCAACTTTTGAGGAAGAGTTCCAGGAACTCTCAACCCTGTGGAAAAAAAACTTTCCTCATCTCTGCTTTAAATGAACTTATTTTAAACAGTAAGCCCTCATTCTCGATTCTCCCACTACAGGAAACATGCCCTCCACATCCACCCTGTCAAAATGCCTCAGGATCTTATATGTTTCAGTCAAGTTGCCTCTTACTCATCTAAACTCCAGGGGACAAAACCCTCACCTGTCTAACCTTGCCTCATCATCCCATTCCACAGTGGCTGCACCTCGACAGTGTGTGGATCAGATTGAAGATGTTACCCAGATTCACCTCATGGTGAAGAGTGACACAAGGTTAAGGGGTATGAAAGGTTTCCAGTTGGTGATATCAATAGATTGAAGCCACTAAAGAGAGTGTTGATTCCATGTAAAGTAGCTGGAGTCAGCACTCCAGGACTGCTGTAGTCTGGTGTGTCTGACAGTGAACCTGCTCAGTTTAATGTTGAGTGAACCTTCCATGAAAAAGGCACAAATGCAACTGGACATGGAACAAGGTATGATTGTTCACTCAAATCAGGACATTATTGTGTCCTCTGAACAAAACCTGATGTTTCTAATCATAGGGTTCGAGAAGGATTCATGGCATCAGGTGAAGAGAAACAGAAAAAAATTACAAATTGTCTTAAAGCTGCACAAACAATTTGCTCGTCCTATCGAACAAAGATTAAAAATCCTGCTACAAGATGCAAGGTTGGTTGGTGAAGAGTATACGAGACTCAGAACAGATTAGTACAAAGTATCGGACAATGCCATTACATCCTTCCCTTGGCTCATGAAGAAGTTGCTGTGCATCTAAAGGTATGAGACAAAGACAGAATTATTTTAATTCTACACTTTATCGATATGGTATCCCTACTTATTCTTTCTCCAATAATACATGATAAGGACAAAAGGGTGATTCTAGAACAAGTGATGGAGAAGTGGACAGGGACTGGACCTGGGGCACCAGCTAAGTTTCTGGCTGATAATGGAGGGGAATTTGTTAATGATGAGTTTGGAGACGTGTGTGAAAACATGAACATTCCAGTGTTGAACACGACAGCTGAAAGTCCTTTCAGTGATGGACTCTGTGAAAGGAATCACACGGTGATTGATGAAATGCTGCAGAAAATCTCAGGTGATCAGCCAAACTGCAAGTTGATAACTGCACTGGCCTGGACGGTTCATGTAAAGAATTCACTTCAGATGGTTGGAGGGTATAATCCCTGTCAATTGGTTTGGGAGAAATCCCAAATTACCCTCTGTGCCGGGTGATAAACCTGCTTTCGAAGGGATGACAATTAGCACAATTTTTATTCATTTATTATCGAATTGTTTCACTAAAATAATTGCTCGAGCTAAGAAATTATTGTGGATCCTAGAAGAGCGGTGTCTTATAATGTAATACTTTGTACAAAATAAAGACCATCATATTTTTCTTCTACGATTTGTTTTGAAATATTGTTGTGTGAGTTGTTACAATTCGGGTTGGAAACATTATCGTTTCAAGAGAAATTTAAACACCCAGTGATTAACTGAAAAGATTACATCAGAAGATTGCAGGTTTTTAAACAAAAACAAACTTTATATATAAAACAAAAGAAATATTAAAAATCAGCATGATCAATTATATTTTGTGAAGATTTATGCTGTAAACTCAGTTCTACTTTTCGATCCCTCTTTAGTTCTGAAGAGTCACGTGGACTCAAAACATGAATCCTATTTTCACTCACCACAGATGCTATCAGACCTACTGAGTTTTTGCAGTATTTTTCAGCTTTTGTTTGTACTTTTTACCCGACCCCACCACCCCCAACAAAAAGAGTTCCCTTATATTTAACAATATAGAAACATCGAAACGAGAGGCAGGAATAGGTCATTTGGCCCTTTGAACCTGCTCCACCATTTATTGTGACCATGGCTGATCATCGACTTCAATATCCTGATCCCTCCCTGCCTCCCTATCCCTTGACCCTTTTAGACCCAAGAGCTAGATCTAATTTCTTCTTGAAGGTTCATTCACTTCTGTTCCAGGAACCATCCCAAAGGAATGTCAAAGCTCTCCAAGATTCACTTCAATTCTCCTCACTTTTCCAGCTATTCTCCAAGCTCCAAGATTTTATGGGGGTCCGACCATTAGCTTTTGATGAAACAACTCTCCAACTTTCCATTAAGACCTCAAAACTGTGGCCTTCTCAGTTCAAGCATGGGCTTCACTGTGTTCTTCCTGAGGGATTTAAACATTGGGAACACCCCTGATTCCTAATGACCCTCTCGGCTCCTGGTCCCACAGCTGACGGTTTCCAAGCTAACTGCAGACTGCCTGCTTTCTGTGAGAAACACCCAAAATTCCAACCAAGCTCCACCCTGAATCACTTATCCCCATGGTAACAGAGACCAATTGGGATGTCCAATAGATGTTTAAATTAATTAACTTGTAATTTCAAAACCAAACATGTGACCCTGAGGTCTGCCTGATGAGTTCCCCTCTGTAACAAAGGCAGGACGATCAGTGTCAGACCCAATGGCCCTCATTTTACCGGCACGCTCGCCGAGGCTCACAGAACGGCATTCTCCATTGCCCTCAAGCGCGATCTTATGAGCCTCGGGCGGGCGGGCGTGCTGGTAAAATTCCGGCAATGTCTCCAGGTCTCCTGCTAAAAGAGGCTGAGCCCAGCCCCCTTTTTACAGCATTAGCTGCTGTACTCTGCTCAATAAGAGTTTAAATGTCCCAAATCTTGCGTTAATTATGCTACTTCCAGCTGATTTGAAAATGTGATTTTCAGCATCGACAATAATCAAATACCCCGTGGTTGTTTTTTCTGAATCAAATTACTGGCAATCTTCTTGAATGAACATGTCAAAACTGAGGGAATTCCCTCTGTGTATTTAATTAGAAATGTCTCACTGTGACTCAAAGAGGAAGAGTCCAGCTGTCCTTTTACAGTTCTTATCCTTCCAGCTGTGACTCCTTAAATCAACATGGGCCACATCTTGTGATTGCAAAGTCCCTTAGGGTGTTTTTACCAGATTCTCAACCCAGATTTTTCATTTTTAAAAAACTAATTCTCAAGCTCAAAGTTAATTTGTAAAACAGGAATGATTAGACAGACACAAACCTCTTCCTCAGGAAGAAATGAAAATGTATCACCATCTAAATATCCTATTTAGAATATTACAATTTTCTGTACATATTAATAACAGCCATGATCATATTGAATGGCGGAGCAGCTCAAAGAGCATCAGCCCACTGGAAGCAAAGTCATGAAATTGGTCAGTCCAGCAGAAAGAAACCCTCCGACCGTCCCACTTTGGGGAGGCGATGGCCTCGTGGAACTATCGCTAGACTATTAATCCAGAAACGCAGCTAATGTTCTGGGGACATGGGTTCGAATCCCACCACGGCAGATGGTGGAATTTGACTAAAAAATATCTGGAATTAAGAATCTACTGATGACCATGAAACCGTTGTCGATGGTCAGCGTTCTTTAGGGAAGGAAATTTGCCATCCTTACCTGGTCTGGCCTATATGTGATTCCAGAGCCACAGCAATGTGACTGACACTCAACTGTCCTCTCGAGAGAAACTAGGGATGGGCAATAAATGCTGACCAGCGACACCCATGTCCCACGAATGAATAATAAAACTGTCAGAGTGAACATGGTTCAGTTCTGGATGTGAAATAACAGCAGCAATAACAGCAGAATCCAGTCCCTGTAATCACTTGTGAACTCACTGGTATCTGAACAGATTGGATAACTGAGTGAATGCCATCCTGCACAGACCCAGTGAATGGCCTCTCCCCAGCATGAAGACACTGGTGTGTCAGAAGGTTGGATGAATCAATGATTGCTTTCTCACTCAGCTGAACAGCCTCTCCCTACTGTGAACTCGCTGGTGTGTCTGCAAGTGAGATAATCGATTAAATCTCATCTCACACTCTGGACAGCTGAATGGCCTCTCCCCTGTGTGAACTCGTTCATGTCTCAGCAGGTCAGATGAAGTAGTGAATGCTTTCCCACACTCAGAGCAGGTGAACGGTCTCTCCCTGGTGTGAACTCGCTGGTGTATCTGTAGGTTGTAGGAGAGAGAGAATCCCTTTCCACATTCAGAGCAGGTGAATGGCCTCTCCCCAGTGTGAACTCGCTGGTGTGTCTGCAACTGAGATAACCGACTGAAACTCATCACACACTTGGAGCAGGTAAATGGCCTCTCCCCACTGTGAATTCGCTGGTGTATCCGGAGGTTGGAAGAGCGAGAGAATCCCTTTCCACACTGTGAACAGATGAACGGCCTCTCCCCTGTGTGAACCCGCTGGTGTGTCATTAAGTCGGATGAAGTAGTAAATCCCTTTGCACACTTAGTGCAGGTGAATGGTCTCTCCCCAGTGTGACTGCGCCGATGAATTTCCAGCTCCGAGGGGAATCTGAATCCCTTCCCACAATGTCCACATTTCCACAGTTTCTCCATGATGCCAGTGTCCTTGTATCTCTCCAGGTTTGCTGATTAGTTGCGGTTGGTGTGTGTGTATGTGTTACACCAATGTTTAAAATCTTTTCAAGCAGATAAAAGAGAGAAACATTTCTCCTGGACTCAAATGCCGATAATATTCTGGTACCAATAATCGAACAATTCTGTTAATTCTTCACTTGATGTTTCCTTTGAGATTTCAATCAGTAAATCCTTCCCTCCATTATCCTGTAAAAGGAGTTGACAAAAGTCATCACCGTCAGAGCTGGATAGAAATTCAGAACAGATAATTCTGAATATAACTGGACTAAAAACATGTGGTATACAATGCTGCATTTCTTAATTAGATAGGTGATGGGAAGGAGATTTGAGAAAACTATATTTACTCCAGATTTTAAAAGCAATCTTTTTGAATTGTAATGTCTCTTTGACTGGAACTATATAACATAACTACATGCTATAATTACAAGAATAAAACAATGAATCTTATTACCGAAACATAAATATACCAAATATATGAACACAAGCCAGATCTCTGTTGTGACTAATCTAAAAAGTAAACAAATTTCCAGAAAGTTCCAATGGAATACTGAAGGACAAGGTTTCACATTTTAAAAAATACTTTACAAATCAATCTAAAACCAGCATCACTAAATCATGCAAAGAGAGAAACACTATTTGAATGCACAAGATAAATTACACTTTAAAAAGCTCAGACAATAAAAACAGGTTTCACAAAATCACAAACATTTCCCCCTCAGTATATTTGGCTCTAATTCCAGTTACAGAGTCCCACAACTCTCTGTAATTCCCAGGGGGAGAAAGAAAGTGTTTTACTCACAGCTGTTGTCCAGAGGATGAAGTTTGAGTCTGTGTGTGAAGTTTGAGTCTGTGGTGAAGTTTGAGTCTGTGTGTGAAGTTTGAGTCTGTGTGTGAAGTTTGAGTCTGTGGTGAAGTTTGAGTCTGTGGTGAAGTTTGAGTCTGTGGTGAAGTTTGAGTCTGTGGTGAAGTTTGAGTCTGTGTGTGAAGTTTGAGTCTGTGGTGAAGTTTGAGTCTGTGGTGAAGTTTGAGTCTGTGGTGAAGTTTGAGTCTGTGGTGAAGTTTGAGTCTGTGGTGAAGTTTGAGTCTGTGGTGAAGTTTGAGTCTGTGGTGAAGTTTGAGTCTGTGGTGATGTTTGAGTCTGTGGTGAAGTTTGAGTCTGTGTGTGAAGTTTGAGTCTGTGGTGAAGTTTGAGTCTGTGGTGAAGTTTGAGTCTGTGTGTGAAGTTTGAGTCTGTGTGTGATGTTTGAGTCTGTGGTGAAGTTTGAGTCTGTGGTGAAGCTACAAACAGAAGCTGTTCTGTTTCAAATCAAACTGCGGGACTTGGAAGAAAATGATGGGAAGCTGGCAGCCCAGCACGCAGGCGCAGAGAGCGCTGCTGAGCCGAGCTGTCCGGAGCAGGCGCACAGAGCGCTGCTCAGCCGAGCTGTCCGGAGCAGGCGCAGTGCGGCTGCCGCCAGCGGTCGCTCTCGATCTCTTTTTGGAGCAGCAGCCGCCGTAGAGAGAGAGGGGGGAGGGGGAGATCACCGAGCGGCTTCTCGCTCTGGCCGGAGCCGCCAGCCGGTTGCCCGGAAACCTTGGCTCGAGGAGGTGCAGAGGGAGGGGAACAATGGGTGGGGGCGGGGCTCCCGTGTCCGCTCGCCCGGGCCTGCGCACTGGAACCCGAGGATGTCACTGCGGTGCAGACTGATTCCTATTGGCTGATATAGGCAGGCCTCCATTGACATCACAATGCGGAAGTTTGTTGATGATTTTCAGAGTGAAACTTCCTCCTCTGTACAACATCTGGGAGGAAATCAATGTTTCCCCCTTTCCATTTCTTTTCTCATTCTGGGGGAAATTGGGGACTCGCAGCAACTGAAGGGAGAGGAAGTGAATTCAGGGAGGCTGCAGACTGGAACTATTACAGACGAACATCGGAATTAGGAGCAGGACGAGACCCAGGTATCTTTTTCTTTCTCTCTCTCAGATATTGACATCTTTTGGCTCCCTCAGGTTGTCACATTTATTTATCTAACAAGATAACCTCTTACCTAATGCTCACAATTAAAGGCGGAGAAGACTGTTTAAATGAACAGTAAATTCACTGGGACAGAGATATGTTTAATGTAGTTATATGGTACGTGCTGTGTTATTTATGATTCCCTATTTCTTGTCTTGATATATAAAAGGCACTGTGTCAACATTGCCTATTTCCACTGATGGAGACATTCCAACATAGAAGGAATCCATTTGGCAACTCAAATCCATGCCTTCTGTGGAGCAATTCAGTCAGTCCCATTCCCTCTCTGTACTCCCATTCCCATGAGTTTCACATCACAATGGAATGGATGAGAATTCCAGATGAGCTGAGACTGGGGTGGAGTCGGGTGATGTTACTGAGGTGGAAATAGTGATGATGATGTGGATGTGTGGCTGGAAGCTCATCTTGGGGTGAAATATTTCACCAGGGTTGTGAACAGCCTGTTTCAGGTCAGACATGTTTGTGATTTATATAAACGATCTGGAAGAAGGTGCAACTGGGGTGATCAGTAAGTTTGCGGACGACACAAAATTGGCAGGACTTGCAGATAGTGAGGAATCATAGAAACCCTACAGTGCAGAAGGAGGCCATTCGGCCCATCAAGTCTGCACCGACCACAATCCCACCCAGGCCCTACCCCCACATATTTACCCGCTAACCTACGCATCTCAGGACTCTAAGGGGCAATTTTTAACCTGGCCAATCAACCTAACCCGCACACCGTTGGACTGTGGGAGGAAACCGGAGCACCCGGAGGAAACCCACGCAGACACGAGGAGAATGTGCAAACTCCACACAGACAGTGACCCGAGCCGGGAATCGAACCCAGGACCCTAGAGCTGTGAAGCAGCAGTGCTAACCACTGTGCTACCATGCCGCTCCTTAGAGGAGCATTGTCAGAAGCTACAGAAGGATATAGATAGGCTGGAAATTTGGGCAAAGAAATGGCAGATGGAGTTCAATCCTGATGAATGCGAAGTGATGCATTTTGGTAGAAATAATGTAGGGAGAAGCTGTACGATAAATGGCAGAACCATAAAGGGTGTAGATACGCAGAGGGACCTGGGTGTGCAAGTCCACAGATCCTTGAAGGTGACGTCACAGGTGGAGAAGGTGGTGAAGAAGGCATATGGCATGCTTGCCTTTATAGGACGGGGCATAGAGTATAAAAGTTGGGGTCTGATGTTGCAGATGTATAGAATGTTGCTTCGGCCACATTTGGAATACTGCATCCAGTTCTGGTCGCCACACTATCAGAAGGACGTGGAGGCTTTGGAGAGAGTACAGAGGAGGTTTACCAGGATGTTGCCTGGTATGGAGGGGCTTAGTTATGTGGAGAGATTGGGTAAACTGGGGTTGTTCTCCCTGGAAAGACGGAGGATGAGGGGAGACTTAATAGAGGTGTATAAAATTATGAAAGGCATAGATAGGGTGAACGGTGAGAAGCTTTTCCCCAGGTCGGTGGTGACGTTCACGAGGGGTCATAGGTTCAAGGTGAAGGGGGGGAGGTTCAACACAGATATCAGAAGGACATATTTTACACAGAGGGTGGTGGGGGCCTGGAATGCGCTGCCAGGCAAGGTGGTGGAGGCAGACACACTGGGAACGTTTAAGACTTATCTAGATAGTCATATGAACGGAGTGGGAATGGAGGGATACAAAAGAATGGTCTAGTTTGGACCAGGGAGCGGCACAGGCTTGGAGGGCCGAAGGGCCTGTTCCTGTGCTGTATTGTTCTTTGTTAGAACCATAGAAAATTACAGCTCAGAAACAAGCCTTTTGGCCCTTCTAGTCTGTGCCGAACCATTTTTTGCCTCGTCCCACTGACCTGCACTTGGACCATATCCCTCCACACCCCTCTCACCCATGAACCCGTCCAAGTTTTTCTTAAATGTTAAAAGTGACCCCACATTTACCACTTTATCCGGCAGCTCATTCCACACTCCCACCACTCTCTGCATGAAGAAGCCCCCCCTAATATTCCCTTTAAACTTTTCTCCTTTCATCCTTAACCCATGCCCTCTGGTCTTTTTCTCCCCTCGCCTCAGTGGAAAAAGCTTGCTTGCATTCACTCTATCTATACCCATCAAAATCTTATACACCTCTATCAAATCTCCCCTCAATCTTCTACGCTCCAGGGAATAAAGTCCCAACCTATTCAATCTCTCTCTGTAACTCAGCTTCTCAAGTCCCGGCAACATCCTTGTGAAACTTCTCTGCACTCTTTCAACCTTATTTATATCCTTCCTGTAACTCGATGACCAAAACTGTACACAATACTCCAAATTTGGCCTCACCAATGCCTTATATAACCTTACCATAACACTCCAACTTTTATACTCGATACTCCGATTTATAAAGGCCAATGTACCAAAGGCACTCTTTACGACCCTATCCACCTGTGATGTCACTTTTAGGAAATTCTGTACCTGTATTCCCAGATCCCTCTGTTCAACTGCACTCTTCAGAGTCCTACCATTTACCCTGTACGTTCTACTTTGGTTTGTCCTTCCAAAGTGCAATATCTCACACTTGTCTGCGTTAAATTCCATTTGCCATTTTTCAGCCCATTTTTCTAGTTGGTCCAAATCCCTCTGCAAGCTTTGAAAACCTTCCTCACTGTCCACGACACCTCCAATCTTTGTATCATCAGCAAACTTGCTGATCCAATTTACCACATTATCATCCAGATCATTGATATAGATGACAAACAACATGTTCTTTGACATGTTGCCAGGAAGAGGGATAGAGTTGTTGGCAAGCGAGTGGAGTTTGGAGAGGGGACTGAAGACAGTGGGTTCAGTCTTCCCAGTATTTATATGAAAGAAATTTCTGTTTGTTTAGTACTGGAAGTCAGATAAGTCAGGATGGTGTGTGAGTTGGGGGAACTCTGAGGTGATGGTGTTTATACCCATCTGCTATCTCGGTCCTTCGAGTTGGTGGAGTTGAGGGTTTGTGAGATTCTGTCAAAGTTCTTGTCAAGTTGTAGATGTATAAAATCCCTTGCCTTCACCCCGGCCACTCCTACTTCTCTCTATCTCCTCCCAAAGTGCCGAAAGAGTCTTATGTAGACCCAGGCTGTGTGGCAGGTTTCATTCCCTGAAGGATATCAGTGAACCAGTTGGGTTTGTATGACAATCCAGCAGCTTTCTTGGTTACCCTTTCCTCACGGCAGCTCCACAAATTAGCAGATTCATTCAGCTCAATTACACAACCCACCTTTGTGTTTTTGTGGGTTCTTTCTCACTCACTTTTTTCTGTTTTAAATCAATTTCACAGGGTTTTACAAGAAGAAGATTTGCAGTTGAGAAACTGAAACAAAACATGATATCAGAACCTGATGAGTCGGCCAATTTATTGTAACCTGAATATCATTGTATTTTGAAATTGGAAGAAAAAAGCACCATTCACAGTGGAGAGAAACTGTACATGTGTTCTGTTTGTGGACAAGACTTCAACCAATCATCTGGCCTTTGGGAACATAATTGCAGTCACAACAGGGAGATGGCATGGAAGTGTGAGGATTGTGGGAAGGAATTCAATTACCCATCCCTGCTGGAAACTCATCGACGCAGTCACACTGGGGAGAGGCCATTCATCTGCTCTCAGTGTGGGAAGGGATTCACTCAGTTATCCAGCTTACATATACACCAGAGGACTCATGCTGAGGAGAGGCCGTTTACCTGCTCCCAATGTGGGAAGGGATTCAATCAGTCATCCAATCTAGCAACACACCAGCGAGTTCATACTGGGGAGAAACCGTTCACCTGCTCTGAATGTGGGAAGGGATTTTCTCACTCATCCACTCTGCTGATACACCAGCGAGCTCACACTCAGGAGAGGCCATTCACTTGCTCCCAGTGTGGGAAGGGATTTGCTGACTCATCTACTTTGTTGAAACACCAGCGAGTTCACACTGGGGAGAGGCCATTCACCTGCTCCCAGTGTGGAAAGGGATTTGCTCAGTCAGCCACCTTGTTCACACACCAGCGAATTCACACTGGGGAGAGGCCATTCACCTGCTCTGTGTGTGGGAAAGGATTCAGTCGGTCATCAACTCTGCTGACACACCAGCGAGTTCACACTGGGGAGAAACCATTCATCTGCTCTGTGTGTGGGAAAGGATTCAATCACTCATCCAACCTAGCAATACACCAGCGAATCCACACAGAGGAGAGGCCATTCACCTGCTCTGTGCAAAGGGACTTGGGAGTCCTAGTCCAGGATTCTCTAAAGGTAAACTTGCAGGTTGAGTCCGTAATTAAGAAAGCAAATGTAATGTTGTCATTTATCTCAAGAGGCTTGGAATACAAAAGCAGGGATGTACTTCTGAGGCTTTATAAAGCACTGGTTAGGCCCCATTTGGAGTACTGTGAGCAATTTTGGGCCCCACACCTCAGGAAGGACATACTGGCACTGGAGCGGGTCCAGCGGAGATTCACACGGATGATCCCAGGAATGGTAGGCCTGACATACGATGAACGTCTGAGGATCGTGGGATTATATTCATTGGAGTTTAGGAGGTTGAGGGGAGATCTGATAGAAACTTACAAGATAATGAACGGCTTAGATAGGATGGACGTAGGGAAGTTGTTTCCATTAACAGGGGAGACTAGGACGCGGGGGCACAGCCTTAGAATAAAAGGGAGTCACTTTAGAACAGAGATGAGGAGAAATTTCTTCAGCCAGAGAGTGGTGGGTCTGTGGAATTCATTGCCACAGAGGGCTGTGGAGGCCGAGACGTTGAGCGTCTTCAAGACAGAAATTGATAAATTCTTGATTTCTCGAGGAATTAAGGGCTATGGGGAGAGAGCGGGTAAATGGAGTTGAAATCAACCATGATTGAATGGTGGAGTGGACTCGATGGGCCGAATGGCCTTACTTCCGCTCCTATGTCTTATGGTCTTATGGTCTAAGGGATTCAATCAGTCATCTAAACTAGCAATACATCAGCGGGTTCACACTGGGGAGAGGCCGTTCACCTGCTTGCAGTGTGGGAAGGGATACGTTACCTCGTCGAATCTTCTGACGCACCAGCGAATTCACAACTAACTATTGTAATTGGATTTAAAATTAGGGAGAAACCATGAAAATGTGCAGACTGTGAGGAGAGTTTCAGTTACCTGTCAGAGCTGGAAGCACCGGGGACTGTTTGAAGATGGAGGGTTTCTACAAGCTGCTCTAAGACTTGTCTTCTCTCTGAAAGCTTCAGGACAGTCTATACTCATTATAGCAAGTATATTTATGGTTTCTAACTGTAATTGAAGTGGCATCTACATCTTTGAGGAATGTTGCATATTTGGAACTGAAATTGTGCTAAATTAGAAATTAAAGTTGTTTCCTTTCACTTTTAAATATTGTTCAACTGTTAATAGTTAAGCTGCTTCATTTTATGGAATTATATTTAAGCTGTTATTAAATGAAGTTTGTTTTACCATGAAAGATTCCTAATTTGTCAGTGGAATTACTCCTGGAGTGAAGCATCCTATCCTCACATTTATGCCAAAATAGAAAAATTTGTTTGGATCTAATCTGGCTTCCGAACATAATTTATGGGTTCTGGTCCAGGACACTTTTGGAAGGGATTCACTCAATAATCTACCCTCCAACCACCCCCGCTTCACACTGAGGAGAGACCTTTTAAATGCCCAGACTGTGAGAACTGCTATAAAAGCTGTGGAAAAGTGATGTCTCATCAATGTGTTCACGCTGATGAGAGACCATTCAGCTGCTTTTACTGTGAGACAGGGTTCAGGGAATCATTCCAACTCACTGTCCACCAGCGAGTTCACACTGGGGAGAGGCTATTCACCTGCTCTGAGTTTGGGAAGAGATTCACTCAGTTTTGAGGTTCGATTTCCAGTATCTGCAGTATCTTATTTTGATCTGATTTTTTGTTTGATTTATTATTGTCGCATGGATTGGGATACAGTGAAAAGTATTGTTTATTGTGCGCTTTGCAGACAAAACATACCGTTCCAGCATTTTCTGTTTTCGTTCCTTTTGAAGGGTTCCCCCTCTCTCCTCCATCCTCACCTACAACAACAAGTCTGAGGAGCTCATGGAGCTCCTTTGTCACTAAGATTGAGACAGTCTGATCAGCTGCCTCTGCTGTTTCCCTCGCTTCCATTGGGTCAATATGTGTTAAAAAATTTGCCCAACCCTAAACTCATCTTTCTTTAGTTTCTCTCTGTCAAGCAGTCGATTTAGTAACCTATATTTGTATTGTTGGATATTAGAAATAAGATATACATTTAAGTGAGTTTAATTCGGTGTTTCTGTGTACAGAAGGGTTAAAACTTTCATAGATTAATGTTAAATAAAGGTGTTTGCATGTATGGGGTTTTGGTTTCATTTCAAACTGTGCCTGTATTGTATTCAGAGAGTTTACAATGTGAAAACACACATAAGGAAAGACGAGGTAAGGAAAGACTTGGCAACCAGTGGCCATTTTGGGTCAGAAATAATTTTTGAGTTAGCTGAAGAGGAAACTGCCAGAACCATTAGGCAGAACAATGGAGTAAGGGCAAGAAAGAAAGTCCCAGAAGTTGAAGAACAGATAGTTCCAGAAACCAGGGAATGAAAAAAGTCTGAGGAAAACTGAAGTCAAAGGGAATCTGAACAAGATACTGTTCCCTGAAGTTAAAGAAAGGGGTAGAGAGAGGCTTCCAGTTAAAGGCAACACACCTGGTGAAGTTGGCTGGCAAAAAGGCAGACTCTGAAGTAATCCTAAGGTTGGGACTTCGGTACTACCTGTGAAACAGTGGTGTTCTGTTGATATGGCTGGGTACCTGAGAGATTGTGTGGAAGCTTGAGTGCATGTGATAATCTGAGGCAGAAGAATAGTGAAAGGAGAGATTGAAATCCTGGAAGTGGATCCTTGCTGAAAAGATCTGAGAGAGTGCGTTGTTTGGGAGAACATTTTTGAGAGTGGATCTGATTGATGAAAATTTCTGTGCACCAATTTCAATGACAATGTTGCAATTTGTAATTTTACACATGACAGAATCTCAGTGTGATTACTCAGCATCAGGTTATACTCTGACCGGTGCAGTGCAAATGGTGGAACTTACTGATCAAGAACCGGTCTGAGATTACATTGAATCACAGAGAATTCTCTCATTCTTGGGCGACACGGTGACACAGTGGTTAGCGCTGCTGACTCACAATGCCAGGGTCCTGGGTTCAAATCCCGGCTTGGGTCACTGTCTGTGTGGAGTTTGCACATTCTCCCCGTGTCTGCATGGGTTTGCTCCGGTTTCCTTCCACAGTCCAAAGATGTGTGGGTTCGGTGGATTGGCCATGCTAAATTGCCCTGAGTGTCAGGGGGGCTCGCTCGGGTAAATGCACGAGGTTATGGGGAGAGGGCCTGGGTGGGATTGTGATGGGTGCAGACTCAATGGGCCGAATGGCCTCCTTCGACACTGTAGGGATTCTATGAATATCCAGACCAGAAAGACATTGTTCGGTTTAACTAGTCTGTGCTGGTGTTTATATTTCACACAAGACACCTCCCATTCCATCTCCCTCATTTCAGCCTTTCAGCTCATCTTTCTAATCTCCTTTCCCTCATGTACTCATCACGTTTTCTTTTTAAACTAGGAGTTGTCCAGCTCGTTCCTGTGGCAGTGAATTTCACATTGTAATCAATCTCTGAGTGACTTGGAGGGGAACGTACAGGTGATGATGTTCCCATGCATTTGCTGCCCTTCTCCAAGGTGCTGGAGGTTGCGGGTTTGCAAGATGCTGTCAAAGAAGCCTTGGTGAGTGCTTGCAGTGCATCTTGTAGGTGGTACACACAGCTGCCATGTGAGTCAGTGTTGGAGGGAGTAGATGTTTGTAGAAGGATTGCCAATCAAGCTGCTTTGTCTTGGATGGTGTTGAGCTTCCTGAGTTGTTGGAGCTGCACTAATTCAGAAAATTGGAGCTTATTCAATTGGACACAAGAGTTGTGCCTTGTAGATGCTGGAGTTTGGGGAGAAGCATTAAACAGACCTTTTAATGGAAAATTCACCTGATCTGGCCCAGACACCACGAGGAGTTGGAAATGGGATGTGTTATGATTCTCAATTGAAACCCTACCCAACTGAAAAGGTGAACATTGAAGAGTTGAACACGGAGGGAGGGATGTCTGTTAGTGTTCTTCAGCAGTGGAAGTGGGGATTGGGATTGCGCTGGAAGAACAGGAGTGATGGTGAAATGAGTCAGCAAATAGGGAACGGTTATTTAACCACCAGCTCGGGTTACTGAAGCCTGAATATTGTGGGAGAGAAAAGGTGAGAGTGTTGCAGAGTTTAAAGTGGAACAGGAGAGTTTTAAGCTGGTGGAGTCAGTGAAATCTGAGTCTCGTTTTTGTCTGCTGTCATTTTACAGAGGCCCCGTTTTGCTGAAAGCAATAGAGAAAACGCTGGAAAATCTCAGCAGGTCTGGCAGCATCTGTCAGGAGAGAAAAGAGCTGATGTTTCGAGTCTGGATGACCCTTTGTCAAACCCTTTTCTCTTTTGGTTTCAGATTCCAGCATCCGCAGTCATTTGCTTTTATTCCATTTTGCTGAAACTCTTTATTTCCACAGTTACAGAATCAGTGAAAAGACATGACACATTCTTCACAGCAGCATCAAACTCACACTGACTGTTTCCTCACTCACCTCGAGGTTATCGATTCGCCTCCGGCCTCTTCGGTTCACTCCTGCTTCGGGTGTGGTCTCAGAATGGGGAGGGGGAGGATTAGTGACCACCTCCCCTCACCCCCCTCCCGCCCACAAACACACACAAAGAGGAACGACTCAAACACAATCATTAAATAAAGCGAACACACGCACGCACACACCAAACGTGTATGTGCTCGCACACAGGTACACACACACACACATGAACTGAAATGCGTGTACACCCACACAGACACACACTCACTCATAGACACAAGCGTGCCTGCTCACAGACAAAATCGTAGGATTGCTACAGTGCTGAAGAGACCATTCAGCCCTTTGAGTCTGCACTGACTCTCTGACAGAGCATCTTACCCAGGCCCTATTCCCGTTACCCCATATATTTACCCCACTAATCACCCTGATCGACATATTTTGTGACATAAAGCAGCAATTTAGCATGGTCAATCCACCTAACCAGCACATATTGAAGTTTGGGAGGAAACCAGAGCCTCCGGAAGAAACCCACGCAGACACGGGGAGAACGTGCCAACTCCACACAGACACAGGGGCGGCACAATGGGGAGCACTGCTGCCTCACAGCACCAGGGACCTGGGTTCAAATCAAGCCTCAGGTTGTGTGAAGTTTGTGCATTCTCCCCGTGTCTGTGAGAGTTTCCTCCAGTTGCTCCGGTTTCCACCCTCACTCCAAAGACGTGCGATTTAGGTGGATTGGCCGTGCTAAATTGCCCCTTAGTGTCGGGGATATTATCAGTGTAAATACGTGGGGTTATGGGGATAGGGCCTGGGTGGGGTTGTTGTTGGTGCAGGCTCGGTGGGCCGATTGGTCTCTTTCTGCACTGTCGGGATTCTATGATTTATCCAAGGCTGGAATCGAACCCAGGGCCCTGGCGCTGTGAGGCAGCAGTGCTAACCACCGTGCCACCATGCTGCCCAGGTGGGCACACAGACAGCTGCACACACTACGCTGTCAATCACCTGCCTCCAGCTGTCAGTGCTGAGGAAGTGAAACCAAGCTCCCCCCCATCTCACTCACTGCTGTGTCAGGTGGATAGTAAAATCCCACCGCCATTACTGGATGGAGCGAAGGAGAGCTCCCGCTGGTTTCCGAGGGCCGATCTTTATCCTTCAAACAGCCTAACATTTGGTGGTTATCCGACAGTTTGTGGGATCTGCTGTGTGCAGTGCCTGCCGGGTTTCCCAGGTGAACAGCAGTGACTGTGTTTCGGAAACAGGAAGCTGCCGTGTTGATTCAGAGCGCTCTGGAACAGCCCAGAACAAGCACAGGAGCTAAATCATTCCCTCCTTTCGATGTTCCCTCCTGCCATTCTGTAGGAAGAGATGGTGACTGCACAGCAAGATCCCACAAGGCACGATGCAACACACAGCCAGGAAACTTAATTTCAGAGACGGTTTGAGGGACCCCTGGGAGAACCTGTTACAGCAGCTTGAATCTCAGGAACAGGTTACACAAATCTGTGACCTTCTGACCTGGGTGAGAGAGAGAATGAGAGGCACCAGGATAAGCTGGGAATGACTGATCCAGGAACCTCCAGTCCCATCATCAACTCCAACAGGTCCCTTATCCGAGGCTCAGCAAAGGGGGTCAACATGATAAACAACTGAATACCCAGTGAAAAAATACACAGTCCCTGCTGTCAATATCTCCGGCCATTCCACATCGGTCACAGGTACACGGGCCAATGCCTATCTCTGTGTGCGTGGGGGACAGTGATGGGAGGGCATGTTACCTACAGAAAGCCTGGTCCCAGGTTAGCCAGACGGCAGCAGGTTGTGTCCGGTGTCAATCGTCCTCGGGCCGTGTCTCAGTGAGCGACAGGAGAGTGGGACCATCACAGGACCAGGCCCCGCCTGTGTACTCCACTCTCTGTGTGAAAGGAGAAGGTGGTAAGAATCAGAGTGGGAATAGCTTCTGTCGAGCCTGCTCCACTATTCATCATCAACCTCATCTCCACTTTCCCCGCACTCCTCCCCATCCCTCAATTCCCAAAGATATCTCCACCTCCCCCGCACTCCTCAATTCCCAAAGATATCTCCACTTTCCCCGCACTCCTCCCCATGCCTCAATTCCCAAAGATATCCCCACTTTCCCCACACTCCTCAATTCCCAAAGATATCCCCACTTTCCCTGCAGTCTTCCCTCATCCCATAATTCCCAAAGATATCCCCACTTTCCCCGCACTCCTCCCCATTCTTCAATTCCCAAAGATATCTCCACTTTCCCTGCAGTCTTCCCTCATCCCATAATTCCCAAAGATATCTCCACTTTCCCCGCACTCCTCCCCATCCCTCAATTCCCAAAGATATCCCCACTTTCCCCACACTCTTCCCCATAGATATCTCCACTTTCCGCACACTCTTCCCCATAGATATCCCCACTTTCCCCGCACTCCTCCCCATTCTTCAATTCCCAAAGATATCTCCACTTTACCCACAGTCTTCCTCCTATCTCTCAATTCCCAAAGATATCCCCACTTTCCCCACACTCTTCCTCCTATCTCTCAATTCCCAAAGATATCCCCACTTTCCCCACACTCTTCCTCCTATCTCTCAATTCCCAAAGATATCCCCACTTTCCCTGCACTCCTCCCCCATCCCTCATTTGTTTTTGTTCAATTGTGGGATATGGGCGTCTCCGACTGGCCAGCATTTATTGCCCATCCCTAGTTGCCCAAGGGCTGTTGAGAGTCAACTCCGTTGCTGTGGCTCTGGAGTCACATGCAGGCCAGACCAGGTAAGGGCGGCAGATTTCCTGTGGTTGACTCTCAACTGCCCTTCAAGAGCAACTAGGGATGGACAATAAATGCTGACCAGCCAATGATGCCCATGTCCCACGAATGAATAAAAAGAATTGGGCCCAATCTACTCAACCTCTCAGGCTCCACAGCCCTGAATGGTTTCCTCTTCCTATTTTCCTGGCTCCCCCTCACATACAGAGTGCGGATCTCACCTGGGGCGGCTGGATGAATGCCAGCCAGTCAGAGGCGTGTGTGGGCAGCAGCCCCATTGCCTGGCACTTGTAGATGGCCAGGGCCAACCCCAGCAGGTTGCCGATGAAGTAGATGAGACGCTGCAGCCAGTGCTGATTCGAATTCCCCAGGACCCTAAAGACTGAGAGCAAGAATGGAAAAGCAGGAAGTTCAGGAACAGGTGAGAACCTTTCCTCATAACACAGCCTATCCATTGTAGGTATTAGTCTGGTAAACCGTCTCTGAACTGTCTCCAGCATACTTGCACACTTCCTTAAACAAGGTGACCAATACTGCACACAGTACTCCAGATGTGGTCTCACTAGTGACCTGTACAACTGAAGCATAACCTCCCTAGTTCTGTATTTAATTCCCATCACAATGAATGATAACATTCTATTAGTTTTCCTAATTACTTGCTGTACCTGCATATTAGCCTTTTGTGATTTATGCACTCGGACACCCAGATCTTGATCAATTGGGCCAGTGGGCTGACGAATGGCAGATGGAGTTTAATTTAGACAAATGCGAGGTGATGCATTTTGGTAGATTGAACCAAGGCAGGACTTACTCAGTTAATGATAGGGCGTTGGGAAGAGTTACAGAACAAAGAGATCTAGGGGTACATGGTCATAGCTCCTTGAAAGTGGAGTCACAGGTGGACAGAGTGGTGAAGAAGGCATTCGGCATGCTTGGTTTCATCGGTCAGAACATTGAATACAGGAGTTGGAATGTTTTGTTGAAGTTGTCCAAGACATTGGTAAGGCCACACTTGGAATACTGTGTGCAGTTCTGGTCACCCTATTATAGAAAGGAGATTATTAAACTAGAAAGAGTGCAGAAAAGATTTACTTGGATGCTACGGGGACTTGATGGATTGAGTTATAAGGAGAGGCTGGATAGACTGGGACGTTTTTCTCTGGAGCGTAGGAGGCTGAGGAGTGATCTTATAAAGGCCTATAAAATAATGAGGGGCACAGATCAACTAGATAGTCAATACCTTTTCCCAAAGGTAGGGGAGTCTAAAACTAGAGGGCATAGGTTTAAGGTGAGAGGAGAGAGATACAAAAGTGTCCAGAGGGGCAATTTTTTCACACAGAGGGTGGTGAGTATCTGAAACAAGCTGCCAGAGGTAGTAGTCGAGGCAGGTACAATTTTGTCTTTTAAAAAGCATTTAGATAGTTACATGGGTACGATGGGTTTAGAGGGATATGGGCCAAATGCGGGCAATTGGGATTAGCGTAGGGGTTTTAAAAAAGGAAGGGTGGCATGGACAAGTTGGGCCTAAGGGCCTGTTTCCATGCTGTAAAGCTCTATGACTCTATCCCTCTGAATCTCTGAGCTCTGCAATCTCTCACCATTTAGACAAAATGCTTCTTTTTCATTCTTCCTGCTGAAATGGACAATTTCACATTTGCCCACATTCTACTCCATTTGACATATTTGCCCACTCACTTTACCTTTCTATCTTTCTGTACTCTCTGTATGTCCTCTTCACAACTTACTTTCCCATCTATCTGTGTGTCATCGACAAATTTGCCAAACATCCCTTCATCCAGACATTTATATAAATTTCATTCCTTGCCCCAAATTTGATTCCTGATCCACTATTTAGTTTAAAACCATCTCTAGTTTCCTAGTTATGGGGTTCGCAAGAACACTGGCCCCAGCACAGTTCAGATGTAGACTGTCCCAATGGTACAGATCTCACTTTACCCAGTACTGATGTCAGTGTCCCATGAACCAGAACCCACCTCCCACACCAGTTAGGGCGGCACAGTGATTAGTACTGCTGCCTCACAACACCAGGGACTCGGTTCTATACTGGCTTAGAATCCCTACAGTTCAGAAGGAGGCCATTCAGCCCATCGCTTCTGCACCGACCATAACCCCACCCAGGCCCTATCCCTGTACCACCATGTATTTACTCTGTTAGTTCCCCTGACACTATGGGACAACTTACCATAGCCAATCAATTTAACCCGCACATCTTTGGACTGTGGGAGGAAACCGGAGGACCCGGAGGAAACCCACGCAGATAGAGAGAGAACATGCAAACTCCACACACACTCGAGGCCGGAATTGAACCTGGGTCCCTGGCGCTGTGAGGCAGCAGTGCTAACCACTGTGCCACCGTGCCGCCCCTTGGGTCACTATCTGTGCAGAGTTTGCACTTTCACCCCGTATCTGTGTGGGTTTTCTCCCACAGTCTGAAAGACCTGCTGGTTAGGTGCATTGGCCATGCTAAATTCTCCCTCAGTGTACCCGAGGACGCACTGGAATGTGGCGACTAGGGGATTCTCACAGTAACTTCATTGCAGTGTTAATGTAAGCCTACTTGTGACACTAATAAATAAACTTTGAAGCAGCCTTTCAGTCACGCATTGATCCCTCCGATCTGATCTGTCCTATACTATTAGCATGTGGCTCAGGTAATAATTCAGAGATTATAACCATTGAGGTTCTGCTTCTTAATTTGGTGCCTAAGTCCTCATACTGACACTGAAAACCTCCTTCTTTGTCTCTGTTGTTTGTACCTACATTGACGATGACAACTGGAAACTCCCCCTCTCCAATGCAAGTTCCTCTCCAGCCCTGATCAGATGTCCTGAACACTGGCCCCAGACAGGCACCACAGCTGCCTTGATTCACATTCTTTGCTGCAGAGAATGTGCCAATCCCTCTGACTATACTGTCCCCATTATCACTGCATTCCTTTTTGCTCCCCTCACTAGAATGGCTTCCTGTACCACAGTGCCATGGGTAATTGGTTCATCCATCCTGCAGCTCCCATTCATCCAAACAAGCTGAAAATACCTCAAACTGGCTGGACAATGGTAAAGGCTAAGGATCCTGTCTGTGAGTTCCCTTATCTGTCTCACTCAATCACTCTCCTGTTGCTGACCCTGTGCCAAGAGGTGTGACTGCTCCCTGATACAAAGAATCCAGGTAACTTTCCCCCTCCCTGATGCATTGCAGTGTCTGTAGTTCAGCCTCCAGCTCATAAACTCTGAACCACAGCTGCTCGAACTTCACTTACTGCAGACATGTTTGCCCTGGATCAAACTGACAGCCAGGAGCTCCCACACGCTGCAGCTGTGACACATATTAAATGTGTGCGAATAAACTATTTAATTATTTTATCCAATTACATATTTTGTTTTTGTTTTAAGTATTTTAGTTTTTAAGTATTTTATTAACCTTACCACCAATTGCTGTACTGTTTTAACCCTTAAGCACAGAATTAACCTTAGTCACTTAGCAGATACTCACCAAAAATCTAGCTTCTTCCTCTGTAGAAGAGTAAGATCACTTCCTAAAGGCTGAGAAAGTTAGAAAGCAAAAGGGCACCTCTTTCCCTCCCTTCCCGAACTCCCTTAATTACCCAACTCCCAGAACTCTATTCTAAGCTGCACTCAAGTGATGCCGGTTCAGAGCTGTTTCTGAGCTGCAGATTCAGTACAATACTCACTTGCAGACATGGACATCAAGGCCTGTATGGGTCTCCAGGCCATCATGGACACATCATGATAGGGAGGATGGAGCTGGTGTTGCCAGCCATGTACATGATGAACAGATTCATGGGCAGCTGTTTCAATGGGCCCAAGACGATGTCTCAGCAGCGCTGAAACAGAAAGCGAGCAGGGTATCAGTAAAGGGGGCCGGTTAGGGGAGGCCATATACTGATCTTATACCCAGGCCTGGAAGTTAGGATGGTGATTAACACAATTAGTCCCTTTATCACACAGGCTGCTGTGGTTCACCAAGGTACTTCACCACCATGGACTAACCAGACGTTGTCAGCCACACACGAAAGACACATTCAAATCCAACTTACTTTCTCGACCAGGATCCGGTCTGTTTCTTGGACGCGGATGTCTGGTAGCTGTTTGTCCGAATATGCGACTGGGTACATGGAGTCTCTCTGGCTATACTGTTGATCACGGCTCCTGTGAGAAACAGAAAACACAAATTGGTCACCCTTTCAAGACCTTGTTTAAAGAGGGAGTCTCTCTGTTGAGGACCCCAACATGGTGGCAATAGTGCCAGCATGAACTAAAGCTTGGGCAAACCTCGGACACACACTGCCGTTGTGTCCATTGAACTGCCACGGGAATGGAGGATGGCAGAAGTGGATTTAGTGTGAATTGATAATCAGGGTGCCAATCCATTTACTCTCCATTAAGGATCAACAGCGACAAATCACCAGATGTACCAAATTGTGTCTTGAAAACAAACACTGCGGGATATTGAGAGAGATCCAGTTCAGCACCGGGTCCTGGAAACGAGCAATCGTTCCCCCAACCACCACCGCAGTTGGCACCTGATCAGGTGGAGGGGCTGAAACCAAAAGGGCATCTCAGGGTCATGACCTGGGGAAAAGATGCCAAGTGGGGTCTGAGTGGTTTCTGGGGGATTTGAGGGGCTGCTTTGTGCTGAGGAGCTCGGTGAGGGGTAAAAGAGGCGTGAAAAACCCGGGGTTGGGAAGTTTTGGGTTGGTGCCACATCCCCGGGTCGGTGTGCGGTGGCCTCCCCTCGGGAGAGACGGGCTGACCCGGCTTGCCGCCTGCTCGAGTCCCCGGGTGGCCAACGCAGCTGCTGCTGCCGCTCAGGCTGAGAGCGAGGGTTCACTTGTGCCAGCGCGCGCGGTTGACAAGCCCCGCCCCTGCAGCCATGACAACGTCGGCGACCGTTAACCGTCCCCCCTTTTCAAATCTGATTCCGATCCGAGGAAGAACCCGCGCGCTTCCGTCAACAAACCACTCCCGCTGCAATGCGCATGTGCGGTCCCAACCTCCTCAGCTCTGTTTACACCGCCCATTGCCCCGCCCCCACAACTCCGCCATGTTTATTAGGGGCACATCGGCTCCGACTCGATCCACTCTCCGGCCAAATGGAGCGCCTCTGACCCGCACAAAGATGGACACCACTCAATATCAGAGATTTATAATATTGCTTCCTTAATTCCCTCACGAAAATGTCTTACACCGTATAAAACATCAATAAAAGCTAAAGGACCAGATTATCCTTCTCATTCTGCAACCAAAACCAATCCAATGTTACTGGGTTTCTCCACAGATACTGCCAGACCTGCTGATGTTATCCATCATTTTCTGTGTTTATTTCACATTTCTGCAGTATTTTACATTCTGCCTCGAAGGGCTGATCCTTCCAACCAAGTTACAACGGACAGAACAATATAACATTGTGGCTTCCTCCAAGTATGAGAACTGAAGGGTGGACAATTTGCATATATTAGTAAAAGTAAAGTTTATATTAGTCACAAGTCAGCTTTCATTAACACAGCAATGAAGTTACTGTGAAAATCCCCCAGTACTCACAGTCTGGCACCTGTTCGGGTGCACTGAGAGAGAATTTAGCATGGTAAGGAATATGAATGAGCTGTGCTCGAAAAACTCTAATTAATGGTCACTGAATCTCCCTCAAACTGTGTCATTGTAACTGGCTCCTGTGAGACACGGACACTAAAACTGATTTATTTTACATATTCTGATATATCCTGACCATTGATTAACTGTAAATAGCTCCTGAACCTTGGGGAGGAAAGTGTGCAGGTGACTTTCTCCCTCTCTGATGCCCCACAATTTCAGCAGCTCAGACTCCAGCTCAATAACCCTGAGCACAGATTCCGCCAGCTGCAGACACTCGCCACAGATATGATTGTCCAGGTTTGCACAAACTCTCACATGCTGCAGTTCTGGCACACCACCTGCCCTGTGAAGAGCATCAAACTCCTGTCCAGTTACAGGAGAAATAAAAAAATGATTAACAACAGCATTCAACCCCTGCAGTTACACATGAACTCGCTGGTGTCTCAGCAGGTTGGATGGCCGATTGAATCCCTTCCCACACTCTGAGCAGGTGAACGGCCTCTCCCCACTATGAGTGTGTTGGTGTGTCTGGAGATTGGATGATTGAGTGAACTGCTTCCCACACACACAGCACCTGAACATTCTTTCCCCAGTGTGAACTCGTTGGTGTTGAATAAGGTGAGATGATTGTCTGAATCTCTTTTCACAGTGAGGACAGCTGAATGGTCGCTTGTCAGTGTGAACAAGCTGGTGTTTCATTAGATCTGGAGAGGTTTTAAAGCAATCCCCACAGTAAAAGCATTTATGAGGTCTCTTGTCACTGTGAACTCTCTGGTGTGACCCGAGGCTGGATGACTTTGTGAATCCCTTCCCACATGTGGAGCAGATGAACGGTCTCTCTCCAGTGTGAGCGCGTCGATGGGTTTCCAGCTGGGATGGGTAACTGAATCCCTTCCCACAGTCCCCACATTTCCATGGTTTATCCATGGTGCCGGTATCCTTGTGTCTCTCCAGATTGGATGATCAGTTGAAGCCTCGTCCAAACATGGAATACATGTATGGTTTCTCCCCGCTGGAAATGGTGTGATTTGTTTTCAGGCTGTGTAACTGGTTAAAGCTCTTTCCACAGTCAGTTCACTGGAACACTCTCATTCGGGTGTGTGTGTGTCTCGGTGCTTTTCCAGTCAAACCGATGCTTGAACTCTTTCCCCACAGGCAGAACAGAGAAACATTTCTCCTTCCACAGTGAAAGGTCGATGATATTTAGCTCTTGATTAATTCAGTGACTCTGACTGATCGCAAAGAAATGTTTTTCTGTCTTCAGATCATCTCCTACTAACCCCCTGTAAAAAGAATTGATGGTGTCAGTATCACTCAGTCCAGGATAGAAATTCAGAACAGAAATATCTAGTTTCTGTGCAACATTCCCACCCTCTGTTCTTCCAAATATGTGATCCAATCAAACTAAAATAAGCTAAAATCAGCAACAAAGTCCTCACAAAAGGAAAGGGAATGTTCTTAACTAAACCAGAATGTTTTTTACGAACAAATGAACAAAGAGCTGAAGTGGGCCATTCAGCCCCTCCACCATTTATTAAGACTGTGGCTGATTTGATGGTAACCTCAAATCTGCATCATGCTTACCTCTGATAATCTATCACCCCCTTGCTTACCAAGAATCTATCCACCTCTGCCTTAAAAATATTCAAAGGTTCTGCTTCCACTACTTTTTCAGAAAGACAGTTTCAGACTCGCAACCCTCTGAGTGAAAGAATTTCTCCTGACCTCTGGTTTAAACAGGCGACTCCTTATTTTTAAACAGTGACCCCTCGTTCTAAGTTCTCTCACAGGAGGAAACAGCCTCTTTACAATCACCTTGTCAAGACACCTCAGGATCTTATAATGGTTTAGTCAAGTCTTCTCTTGGTATTCTTAACTCCAGTGGATACAAGCCAAGTCTGTTCAAACTTTCCTTTCAAGACAATACACCCATTGCTGCTATTAGTCTGTTAAACCTTCTCTGAACTGCTTCCAACATATTGACATCCTTCCTTTAATAAGGTAACCAATACTGTACACAATATTCTAAATGTGGTCTCACCAATGCCCTGCACAACTGAAGCACAACCTGGTTACTTTTGCAATCAACTCCCTCACAATAAATGGTAACATGCTATTAGCTTTCCTAATTACTTGCCCTGCCTGTATAAGGGCCTTCTGTGATTCATGCACTGCGACACAAAGGTCTCTCTGCACCTCAGAACTCTGCAATCTCTCACCATTTAGATAAGTTTATCTTTTATTCTTTCTGCCAAAGTGGACATTTTACAGTCGCCCAATTCTACTCCATTTACCAGTTTTTTGCCCACTCACTTATCCTATGTGTATATTTTTGTAGTCTCCTTATGTCATATTTACGACTTATTTTCCTGCTTATAGTAGATTGGCCATGCTTAGTGTCCAAAGATATGTAGGTTAGGTAGACTAACCATGATGAAAAGTGTGGCATTATAGGGATAGGGCTGGTGGTGGGCCTGGGTAAGGTGCTCTTTTGGAGAGTCAGGGCAGACCTTATGGGCCAAATGGCCTCCTTCTCCACTGTACGGATTCAATGCTTCTATGGTTTATCTTGTGTGATCATCAAATTTGGCAATCATTGCTGCAATCCCTTCATCAAAGTCATTTCTATATATTGTAAACAGTTCAGTTCCCAGCAGTGATTCCTGTGGCACACCACTTGCCAAAAGGGCCACCTAGATTTCCCTCAGTGTACCTGAACAGGCGCCAGTGTGTGACAGTAACTTCATTGCCATGTTAATTTACCCTACTTGCGGCACTAATAAATAAACTTTAAACGTTAATGATCCACAAACTCCTCTGGGCAGCACAGTGGTTAGCAACGTTGCCTCACAGCGCCAGGGACCCCGGGTGCTTTCCCAGCTTGGGTCACTGTCTGTGTGGAGTTTGCACGTTCTCCCCGTGTCTGCGTGGGTTTCCTCCGGGTGCTTCTGTTTCCTCCCACAATCCGAAAGATGTGCTGGTTAGGTGTATTGGCCGTGCTAAATTCTCCCTCAATGTACCCGAACAAGCGCCGGAGTGTGGCGACTAGGGGATTTTCACAGTAACTTCATTGCAGTGTTAATGTAAGCCTACTTGCGACACTAATAAATAAATTGGTTCCTGTGACTCTGCGGGAACTCGGACCTCATTGGAAACAGACACTGAAGCCCCGCCCTCTATTGCGTCACCAAGGGGGGCACGCATGCGCGCCATTCCCCGTTGGAACAAGATGGCGGCCGTTAACTACGGCTTTGTCCCGGGAAACAGACACGGAGCTGCAGACACGGGACCTTCAGGTCAGTATTTGGGGTTTGAGGCTTTCACCACGTGTTTCGAAACATTCCCCGTTCCACGGCTGGCACTATCACTCCCTCTGGGTCACCATATTCTTACCCGTTTGGAGATACGACGAACAACGAACACTCCGTGGCCATTGCTGCGCATGCTCCGAATACAGAGCGCTATTGCGTTTGCGCACTGCCCTGGATAGGGGACATCCACCGCCGCGGAGAACTCTGGGTAAAGTACCCACCATCTACTGTCCAAATTCGTTTTTCTGCTATGATGTGGGGATTAGGGCGGCGAGGCAAATAAATGAAGTTAGGAACCAAATAATATGTAAATCCAAGTGCACAGATCCTCCATAGAAAGAAGGAAAGTGCGAATTGGTGGAGAATCAAGAGTTCACAAAGCAGTGGCAAGAACTGCAGAAACCAACCCCTGCAATCACATAGGAACTGACCAAGTGAATCCTATCAGTGAGTAATTGTATGACCTCGTGTATGACTTAGATAATATATTTTAGTCATGTTAGCACACTAATAAAACTGAATTACTGGAAACAGGCTGCAGCTCTTTTCATTTTCATTTATTACAGAATGCAGGTGTCACTGGCATTTATTATCATTGCTGAATACTTTTGAGAAGGTGATGACAATCTGTCTTCCCTAACCACAGCAGCCCATGGAGGTTTCGGATGGTTTCTGGGTCCCCAGAATATTAGCCTGGGCCTTTGGATTACTAGTCCTGTGATATTACCACTGTGTCACCATCTTCCATCACAAAAAATACCCATTTTAGCATTTCCTGCTATTGAGGCAATTTTGTATCCAAAATGTAACTTGCTCGTGGATCTCTTGAGATTTGATGTTTCTGCCCAGTCTGCCATGTGGGAACACTGTAGATGGGGATAGAATGTTTCCTTGTGTGGGAGAATGGGTGGCACAGTGGTTAGCACTGCTGCCTGACAGCGTCGGAGACCTGGGTTCAATTCCCAGCTTGGGGCACTGCCTGTTCGGAGTCTGCACATTCTCCATGGGTTTCCTCCCACAGTCCAAAAGACGTGCTGGTTAGGTGCATTGGCCATGCTAACTTCTCCCTCAGTGTATCCGAACCGTCGTTGAAGTGTGGCGACGCAGGGATTTTCGCAGTAACTTAATTGCAGTGTTAATGTAAGCCTACTTGTGACACTAATAAATAAATAAGTAGAATCATCCAAAATGAGGGGCCAGAAATGTAAGTTAGTCACTGACAAATCCAATAGGGGAAATAAGGAGAAATGTGTTGATCAGAGCAGCTACAATGTGGAACTCGCTACTACAGGAAATAGTTGTGGCAAAAAACCTTTCAAAATGAAACAAAATGAGTGGATAAGAGGGAAAAGAATAGAATGAGAAAGTGAAAGACTGAGCTGAGGGAGGTGGAATGGAAGGAGATGCTTGTGGAGTACCAACACCAGCAGAGACTGACTGGGCCAAATGGCCAGTTTCTGTTATGTATATTCTGTGTAATTCTATGTAAACTGTTTCCACAGGATGTTCGAAGAGGAGGATTTACAGATAGGAAAAAAAATAATTTTTAAGATCTTCAGAGTGACACAATTCATCAGGACCTGAATATCATCGGCTGTTCAATGTGGAAGGAAAAATGCTTTTCTGTTCAAACATCAGTGTGACTGGAAAAGCACCGAGACACACACACACCCGAGTGAGAGTGTTCCAGTGAGCTGACTGTGGAAAGAGCTTAAACCAGTTACACAGCCTGAAAAAAACATCACACCATTCGCAGCGAGGAGAAACTGTACACGTGTTCTATGTGTGGTTGAGGCTTCAACTGATCATCCAACCTGGAGAGAGACAATGACACTGGCACCATGGAGAAACCATGGAAATGTGGGGACTGTGGGAAGGGATTCAAATACCAATCTCGGCTGGAATATCATCGACACACTCACACTGGGGAGAGACCGTTCCTCTGCTCCATGTGCGGGAAGGGATTCACTCGGTCATCCGACCTTCTGAGACACCAAACCACTCACAATGAGGAAAGACCATTCACCTGCTCCACGTGTGAGAAGGCATTCATTCAATCATCCGATCTCAGGATACACCAGCGAGTTCACACTGGAGAGAGGCCATTCACCTGCTCTGACTGTGGGAAGAGATTCAGTCAGTCAGCCCACCTGCTGGCACACCAGCGAGTTCACACGGGGGAAAAGCCGTTCACCTGCTCTGAGTGTGGGAAAGCATTCATCCATTCATCCCACCTGGTGAGACACCAGCGAGTTCACACTGGGGAGAAGTTGTTTAACTGCTCCATGTGTGGGAAGGGATTCACTCAGTCACCCCACCTGGTGAGACACCAGCGGCTTCACAAATGACTGCAGGGATTAGATTCTGCTGTTAATCACATCCAGAACTGAACCATGTTCATCCTGACAGTTAGCGTTTCCTTCTGCTGAAAATAATTTAACTGAAGTTTTATATTCTGGTTATATGTCCAATAAACCAGCTTTGTTTTGAACCTATTGTTTTAGATTTTTATCTTTCCCACCTGAGTGTTTAACATCACCTGTCTGGGGCACAAAAAGGACAATCTGGGGGAGGATTGTACGGCAGGAACAGAACTTCAGGCTGGACACAGTCCAGGAACACGGTGACCATCCACATTTTGTCCCTGTTGAATAAAATCAAACACAGCGTTTATTCTCCATCCAGTTATCTGACCTTTTCTATTTGTACAGCTTACACTGATCTCCCTCGTAACAGATATTGTGCTTCCTTCCCTCATTTCCAATTAGTTATTATAAAATCTGTTTCTTCCAATCTATCTGGAACATCAGGTGGACCTTCCCAAGTGGAATTGAGACAGAGGTGAGATCAGCCATGATCAGATTGAATGGCGGAGCAGGCTTGAGGGGCTGAATCGCCGACTCCTGCTCCTAATTCTTACCTTTTTCAGTTAACGATCATCACTGTCCCTGTGAGGGAATGTTGTGAATTTCTATCCTGGACTCGCTGTGATGGATTTTGGAAACTCCTTTCAAATGGACTTAGAGGGGCAGGATTTACACATCGTAAACCTAAACTAAGAAAAATATTTGTCTTTGATCAATCTTTAACTTTGGACATTTTTTTCACAGGACTTCAGAAGCTCAGTGGTGGAAGGCAAAAAACTCAAACAAAACATCGCAGCAGCATCTGACGCTATTGTCTAAATAATTGTAATCTGAATATTAATGTAATTTGAACATGGAAGGGGAAAGCATGGTTAACAGTGGGGAGAAACCGTACATGTGTTCTGTGAGTGGACAAGGATCCAGCCAGTCACCTGGCCTGTCAAGACACCAGCACAGTCAAGCTGGGGGAAACCATGGAAATGTGGGGATTGTGGGAAGGGATTCATTTGTTCATTCCCCCGCCCATGCTGAAACAGAAGTGGACCCACACTGGGGAGAGGCCTTCTTCCTGCCATAAGTGTGTGAAGGGATTTACTGCCTCATCCATCTTGTTGACACACCAGTGTGTTCACACAGGGGAGAGGCCATTCACATGCCCTGAGTGTGGGAAGGAATTCACTAGTTCATCTATCCTGCTGAATCACCAGCAAGTTCACACTGGGGAGAGAGCTTTTACCTGCTCTGAGTGTGGAAAAGGATTCACTGATTCATCCAATCTGCTGAAGCACCAGCAAATTCGTAATGGGGAGAGGCTGTTTATCTGTTCTGAGTGTGGGAAGGGATTCACTCAGTCATCTATCCTGCTGAAACACCCAGCGAGGTTCACACTGGGGAGAGACTGTTAACCTGCTCTGTGTGTGGGAAGGAATTTACTCCGTTATCTCAGCTGCTGAAACACCAGCAAGTTCATGAGTGACTGGATTTGCTGTTAATCACACGCAGGACTGAACCGTTCTCATTGGCACCTGTTTCTGCTGATGTTAATCAGCCCCAGCCCAGTTGTAGAGCTTATATTGTGGGTTAAAAGTCAAATAAACCGGCGATGTGTGAAATACGGTTTGATGAATGTTTATAATTTCTCTAACACAGGTTAGTTCCTTTTGAAGGGCTCCCCTCCTCCACTGTCTCCTCCATCGTCACCTCAACAGCAAGTATGAGGACTCATGGAGCTTCTTTGTCACTGAGTCAGGGATTCTGCTGTAATTGCTGCTGTTAATCACAGCCGGGACTGAACCATGTTAATTCTGACAGTTGGAATTTGTTCCTGCTGATATTAACAATCCCAAGAACTGGAATGGAGACTGTCAAGTAACTGAGCTTTGTTTAAACCTATTGTATATTTTTGTCTTTCCCACCTGAGTGTTTAACAACACAAGGCTGGAGTTCAGAAAGGATAATCTGGGGGAGGATCATATGGCAGGAAGAGAACTTCAACCTGGACACAGTCCTTCAGGGTCACACTGAGAGGGACAAACAACACTTTGGTCTGTCTTTCAAACCATAAGACATCGGAGCAGAATTAGGCCACTCGGCCCATCGAGTCTGCTCCGCCATTCAATCATGGCTGATACTTTTCTAATCCCCATTCTCCTGCTTTTTCCCCATAACCCCTGATCCCCTTGTTAATCAAGGATCTATTTATCTCTGTCTTAAAGATACTCAATAACCTGGCCTCCACAGCCTTCTGTGGCAAAGAGTTCCACAGATTCACCACTCTCTGGCTGAAGAAATGAGTGGCGTTTGCTACCAAATAAACCTGTTGGACTTTAACCTGGTGTTGTTAAACTTCTTACTGTGTTTACCTGAGTCCAACGCCGGCATCGCCACCTGAAGAAAGAGGGGCATGGACAGGATGCAGAGGGAGAGCTGTTCCCTTAGTTGAATAGTCAGTTACCAGGGGACACAAGATAAAAGCACAGTCAAGCTGGGGGGAAACCATGGAAATGTGGGGACTGTGGGATGGAATTCATTTGTTTATCCCTCCCCCGCTGAAGCACAAGTGGGCCCACTCCCCACTTTATCTTTATCTCATCTCTCTTCACTGACAGCAAAGTCCCCTGTGGGTTAATCCTGAGGTGCGTGAGAGATGTGTCCCAGCCGCTCTCTTCCATGACTCTGAGCTCCTGGACACGGAACAGAAACTCCTTTACAATGTGTTTTAGAGTCAGGAAGAACTACAGTGAAGAGTGGAAACGGGCTGTCAAATCAGAGATTGGTGTAAAACTGGGATCTGTTCCTGACTGAGTAAAATGGCAGGTTTAAGTTTCAAAATGTTAGTGTAACATTTGTGAATCTACCAATGTAAGATAATGGTAACAGAATCACAGATTACTACAGTGCAGAAGAGGCGCTTTGGCCCATCGAGTCTGCACTGATGCATGAAAGGCCTTGACCTGCCCACCTAATCCCACTTGCCAGCACTTGGCCCATGTTATGGCCAGGTACTCATGCAGGTACTTTTTGAAGGATGTGAGGCATCCCGCCTCCACCACCCTCTCAGGCAGTGCATTCCAGACTGTCACCACCCACTGGGTAAAGTTTTTCCTCAAATCCCCCTTAAACCTCCAACCCCCCACTTTTATCTTGTGTCCATTCGTAACTGACTGTTCAACTAAGGGGAACAGCTGCTCCCTCTGCACCCTGTCCATGCCCCTCATAATCTTGGACACATCAAGTTACATTTCTATATGGAACCTTTAACCATTTCTCCCCTTCCATTGACTTCAATGTGGTGGAAGCTGACTGTTAGAATGTCAACATGTAAAATATATTTACAAATGATTGCACAGTTTCTTACATTTGGGATCTTTCTCTGTTTTGTGCACTTGAGGTGTTAGATAACAGACTTTCTCGTGACTCTCCAGCAGGAATATTAGTTTTAAAGTTCTTTTTTATTAGTGTCACAAGTAGGCTTACATTAACACTGCAATGAAGTTACAGTGAAAATTCCCCAGTCGCCACACTCCGGCACCTATTCGGGTACACTGAAGGAGAATTTAGCATAGTCAATGCACCAAACCAGCACAAGAAAACCAGAGCATCCAGAGAAAACCCGCACAGGGAGAATGTGCAGACTCTACATCGATAGTGACCCAAGCCAAGAATTGAACCCATGTCCCTGGTGCTGTGAGGCAGCAGTGCTAACTACTGTGCCACCGTGCCGTCCAAAATCAGTTGTGAAACACAAATAATCTGATTTTAAGGCTTCCTGGTGCAATAAACTGATCATGCTCTTCCCAGCTAACACCATTTCACACCCGCATCTGTTAGATTTTAATGTGATTGTCCAACGTAGAAACCTTGCATCTTTTAGCCACTTTGAATTCATACACCCCCTTCTCCCTCCACCCCCTTCTCCCTCCCCCCCCCCCCCCCCCCCCCCACCCAAAGAGATTGTCTTTGAAATCAGTCGTTCCTGAATAATATAAAATTGTGTATAAAATTATGAAGGGCATAGAGTGAACAGTGGGAAGCTTTTTCCCAGGTCAGAGGTGACGAACACAAGGGGGCACAGGTTCGGCAAGGTTCAACACAGATGTCAGGGGGACGTATTTTACACAGAGGGTGGTGGGGGCCTGGAATGCACTGCCAAGCAAGGTGATTGAGGCAGACACACTGGGATTGTTTAAGACTTATCTAGATAACCACATGAACAGACTGGGAATAGAGGAATACAAAAGAATGGTCTAGTGGGCACATGAGCGGCGCAGGCTTGGAGAGCCGAAGGGCCTGTTCCTGTGCTGTATTGTTCTTTGTTCTTTGATGACAGTATTAAGCTTCTCTCTAACTTGTCCTAAACCTCCTGTCAGTTCATTAATTGAAACCAGGGACTCTCTCCCTTGTTTTAACCTGTCTGCACGGTTATTCCTTTAATTTAGCTCTTGAATTGTTTGTGAATTGTTTGATGTTCCCACATCTCAGTGACAAATGTTGAGCTGTTTGCTCCACGCTGTAAGAAGTCTCACAACCCCAGGTTAAAGTCCAACAGGTTTATTTGGTCGCACAAGCCACTAGCTTTTGGAGCGCTGCTCCTTCATCAGGTAAGTGGGAGTTCTGTTCACAAACAGGGCATATAAAGACACAAATTCAATTTCCAAAATTTACAAGATGGAGACAATACACATCTCTTTAACCTGTGCTTGACCCCCTCTCCACTCACATTGTCTGTACCTTTAAGACTTGATTACCTGTAAAGACTCGCATTCCAACCATTATTTTGTAAATTGAGTTTCTGTCTTTATATGCCCTGTTTGTGAACAGAACTCCCACTTACCTGATGAAGGAGCAGCGCTCCGAAAGCTTGTGGCTTTTGCTACCAAATAAACCTGTTGGACTTTAACCTGGTGTTGTGAGACTTAAGAACATAAGAAATAGGAGCAGGAGTAGGCCATCTAGCCCCTCGTGCCTGCCCCGCCATTCAATAAGACCGTGGCTGATCTGAAGTGGATCAGTTCCACTTACCCGCCTGATCCCTATAACCTCTAATTCCCTTACCGATCAGGAATCCATCTATCCGTGATTTAAACATATTCAACGAGATAGCCTCCACCACTTCAGTGGGCAGAGAATTCCAGAGATTCACCACCCTCTGAGAGAAGAAGTTCCTCCTCAACTCTGTCCTAAACTGACACCCCTTTATTTTGAGGCTGTGCCCTCTAGTTCTGGTTTCCTTTCTAAGTGGAAAGAATCTCTCCACCTCTACCCTATCCAGCCCCTTCATTATCTTATAGGTCTCTATAAGATTCCCCCCTCGGCCTTCTAAATTCCAACGAATACAAACCCAATCTGCTCAGTCTCTCCTCATAATCAACACCCCTCATCTCTGGTATCAACCTGGTGAACCTTCCCTGCACTCCCTCCAAGGCCAATATATCCTTCCCCAAATAAGGGGACCAATACTGCACACAGTATTCCAGCTGCGGCCTCACCAATGCCCTGTACAAATGCAGCACTTCTTACTGTGCTAATACATGTGACAATAATAAATCAAATTGTGCATTCAAATTGAAATTCTGTTCTCCAAGGGATGAGTTCAAAGATAAATAATTGCTGCGCTTAATTCTTGAATTAATCCCTGCTGTCTGTGTTGAATGAACCCATCTCAGTGACAAATGTTGATCTGTTTGCTCCGCACCGTAAGAAGTTTAACAACACCAGGTTAAAGTCCAACAGGTTTATTTGGTAGCAAAAGCCACACAAGCTTTCGGAGCTCCAAGCCCCTTCTTCAGGTGAGTAAAGCCACAAACAGAAAGGTCCAGTTTTCTCCTGGAGTTTGTCACAAAGCAGCCTTCACAATGATGCAGAGTTTCAACCAATGAGGGAGATCCGGGCTCAGCCCCGCCTTTCATTCACTCCGATTGGTTGGAGGACCAACCGCTCCCGCTCAGTCCTCCAGCCCCGCCCCTCGTTCACTCCGATTGGTTGGAGGACCAGCCGCTTCCGCTCAGTCCTCCAGCCCTACCCCCTCTTCCTATTGGTCCGGAGCTGCCGTCAATCACAGAATATTGAGTACATGCGCAGTGTGGATGAGCTTTGGCCGATTCACAGACGGTGAGTTTCCGGCGTGGCCGGAGAGATAGAGCTGGTGGGTGGGTGGAGAAGCTTCATAAGCACCGTAATGGATCTGAAAGCAGCATAAGGTGCTAACGGTCCCGCATTTGTATCTCTGCGGCAACAGCTGCTCCGCGCCGCTTCGCTCGGTAACAAACCCGGGTTAACGGCCACCATCTTTGGGGCGATGTGCAGGAGTGCGCATGCTCGCTGCTTCCAGTCAGCAGGAGGAGAGAATGTTGTGAATTTCTCTCCTGGACTGACAGGGATGGACTTTGGAAACTCCTTTTACAGGGAGTTAGAAGGGGAGGATTTACACACAGAAAACTCAACCCAAGAGAAATATTTATCTCTTCTAAATTTCTGTCCTGGATTAACAGTGATTTTTGTTTTGTAATCTTGATTTACAGAATACGACAATTGGAAAATTCAAACCGAAGATCACATCACATCTTGCAGCCATCCCGTTCTTTAGAATCTGAATATCATCAGCTTTTGAATGTGAAAGGTCAAAGGTTTGGCTTCTCTGTCTGTTGGGAAAGATTTCAGATTTCTGGGGTGGCACAGTGGTTAAGCATTACTGCAACACAACGCCAGAGACCCAGGTTCGATTCCAGCCTCGGGTGATTGTGTGGAGTTTGCATGTCCTCCCCCATATTTCCTCCCACAGTCTAAAGATGTGCAGATTAGGTGGGTGGCCAATAACTGGTGTGAAGATAATCCCAGAAACTATAGTCAGTTTAATCTTGGCGAAAGGGAAAATTCCTGAAACAATAATTGAGGACAAATTTAATAGTCACCTGAGTAAATGTGGGTTAATAAGGAAAGCCAGCATGGATTTGTGAAGGGAACTAACCTGCTTAACCTGTTTTTTGATGAGGTTAAGACACCAGTGTTGAGGATAATGCTATTAATATGGTGAACATGGACTTCCAAAAGGCATTAGATAAATTGCTGCACAACAGACTTAGGAACAAAGTTATGACTCGTGGAATGAAAGGGACAATAACAACATTGACATAAAATTGTCCACGGGACAGGAAACTCATGAAATATTGGTTAATGGATGTTTGGGAGTTCTCAGGAGCTGGTGTTAACACCCTGCTCTTCCTAATGTACACAAATGACCCAGACCTTGGTGTTCAGGAACAGTTTTGAAATTAGTGGAGACAGTCTTCTGTAGACCCAGACCGTGTGGCAGGTTCCCTTCTCCGAAGGATATCAGTGAATAAGTTGCATTTCTACAACAATCCAGCAGTTTTCATTGTCACTTTTTCCCAGTGACGGACGTACAAATGACCAGATTAATTCAGTTCAATTTCACAAACTGCCTGTGTTTTTATGAGTTCTCTCTCACTCCCTTTTTTTCTGTTTTGAAACAGTTATACAGGGTTTTAGAAGAGCAGGATTTGCAGTCGGGAAATTGAAACGAAACATCACATCACAACCTGGTAGAGTTTTCCAATTTATCGTAACCTGAATATCATTTGATTTTGAACATGGAAGGAACAAGCACCGTTCACAGTGGGGAAAATCCATACACGTGTTCTGTGTGTGGACGAGGCTTCAGCCAATCATCTGACCTGTTGAAACACAAATGCAGTCAATCCAGGAAGAAACCGTGGAAATGCAGGGATTGTGGGAAGGGATTCAAATCCCCGTCTGGCCTGGAAGGTCATTGGCTCAGTCACACTGGGGAGAAACCGTTCACCTGCTTCAAATGTGGGAAGGGATTCACTCGTCAATCCTACCTTCTGACACATCAGCGACTTCACACTGGGGAAAGGCCGTTCACCTGTTCTGTGTGTGGGAAGGGATTCATTCAGTCATCCACCCTGTTGAATCACCAGCGAGTTCACACTGAGGAGAGACCATTTAAATGCTCAGACTGTGGGAAGTGTTACAAATGTTCTGGGGAACTGATGGGCCATCAACGTGTTCACAGCAATGAGAGGCCATTCACCTGTTCCATGTGTGGGAAAGGATTTACTCAGCAATACAAACTGCTGACACACCAGCGAGTTCACACTGATGAGAGACCTTTTACATGTCCAGACTGTGGAAAACACTTTAAAAGTTCCCAGGACTTGATGCAGCATCAACCTGTTCACACTGATGAGAGACCGTTCAGATGCTCTCACTGTGGGTCTGCATTCAAGCGATCATCTCATCTCACTGTACACCAGCAAATTCACACCGGGGAGAGGCTGTTCACCTGCCCTGAGTGTAGCAAGGGATTTACTCAGTCATCCGTCCTTCTGACACACCAGTGTGTTCAAACTGGGGGGAGACCATTCATCTGCTCTGAGTGTGGGAAGGGATTCCCTTCCTCATCCAAACTTCTGATGCACCAGCGAGTTCACACTGGGGAGAGACCGTTCACCTGCTCTGTGTGTGGGAAGGGTTTCACTCAGTCATCGAACCTGCTGACACACCAGCGAGTTCACACTGGGGAGAGGCCATTCACATGTGCTGAATGTGGGAAGGGATTTGAACATAGAACAGTACAGCACAGAACAGGCCCTTCGGCCCACGATGTTGTGCCGAGCTTTATCTGAAACCAAGATCAAGCTATCCCACTCCCTATCATCCTGGTGTGCTCCATGTGCCTATCCAATAACCGCTTAAATGTTTCTAAAGTGTCTGACTCCACTATCACTGCAGGCAGTCCATTCCACACCCCAACCACTCTCTGCGTAAAGAACCTACCTCTGATATCCGTCCTGTATCTCCCACCACGAACCCTATAGTTATGCCCCCTTGTAATAGCTCCATCCACCCGAGGAAATAGTCTTTGAACGTTCACTCTATCTATCCCCTTCATCATTTTATAAACCTCTATTAAGTCTCCCCTCAGCCTCCTCCGCTCCAGAGAGAACAGCCCTAGCTCCCTCAACCTTTCCTCATATGACCTACCCTCCAAACCAGGCAGCATCCTGGTAAATCTCCTCTGCACTCTTTCCAGTGCTTCCACATCCTTCTTATGGTGAGGTGACCAGAACTGCACACAATATTCCAAATGTGGTCTCACCAAGGTCCTGGACAGTTGCAGCATAACCCCACGGCTCTTAAACTCCAACCCCCTGTTAATAAAAGCTAACACACTATAGGCCTTCTTCACAGCTCTATCCACTTGACTGGCAACCTTTAGAGATCTGTGGATATGGACCCCAAGATCTCTCTGTTCCTCCACAGTCTTCAGAACCCTACCTTTGACCCTGTAATCCACATTTAAATTTGTCCTACCAAAATGAATCACCTCACATTTATCAGGGTTAAACTCCATTTGCCATTTTTCAGCCCAGCTTTGCATCCTATGCAACCTACAACAGCCCTCCACCTCATCCACTACTCCACCAATCTTGGTGTCATCAGCAAATTTACTGATCCACCCTTCAGCCCCCTCCTCTAAGTCATTGATAAAAATCACAAAGAGCAGAGGACCAAGCACTGATCCCTGCGGCACACCGCTAGCAACCTGCCTCCAATCCGAAAATTTTCCATCGACCACCACCCTCTGTCTTCGGTCAGACAGCCAGTTACCTATCCAATCGGCCAACTTTCCCTCTATCCCACACCTCCTCACTTTCATCATAAGCCGACCATGGGGGACCTTATCAAACGCCTTACTAAAATCCATGTATATGACATCAACTGCCCTACCTTCATCAACACACTTAGTTACCTCCTCAAAAAATTCTATCAAATTTGTGAGGCACGACTTGCCCTTCACGAATCCGTGCTGACTATCTCGGATTAATCCGCATCTTTCTAAATGGTCGTAAATCCCATCCCTAAGGACCCTTTCCATCAATTTACCAACCACCGAAGTAAGACTAACCGGTCTATAATTACCAGGGTCATTTCTATTCCCTTTCTTAAACAGAGGAACAACATTTGCCACTCTCCAGTCCTCTGGCACCATCCCCGTGGACAGCGAGGACCCAAAGATCAAAGCCAAAGGCTCTGCAATCTCATCCCTTGCCTCCCACAGAATCCTAGGATACATTTCATCAGGCCCAGGGGACTTATCGACCTTCAGTTTATTCAAAACTGCCAAGACATCCTCCCTCCGAACATCTATTTCCTCCAGCCTATTAGCCTGTAACACCTTCTCTTCCTCAAAAACATGGCCCCTCTCCTTGGTGAACACTGAAGAAAAGTATTCATTCATCACCTCGCCTATCTCTACTGACTCCATACACAAGTTCCCACTACTGTCCTTGACCGGCCCTAACCTCACCCTGGTCATTCTTTTATTCCTCACATAAGAGTAAAAAGCCTTGGGGTTTTCCTTGATCCGACCCGCCAAGGACTTCTCATGTCCCCTCCTAGCTCTCCTAAGCCCCTTTTTCAGCTCATTCCTTGCTAACTTGTAACCCTCAATCGAGCCATCTGAACCTTGTTTCCTCATCCCTACATAAGCTTCCCTCTTCCTTTTCACAAGACATTCCACCTCTTTCGTGAACCATGGTTCCCTCACTCGGCCATTTCCTCCCTGCCTGACAGGAACATACCTATCAAGGACATCCAGTATTTGTTCCTTGAAAAAGTTCCACTTTTCATTAGTTCCTTTCTCTGACAGTTTCTGTTCCCAACTTATGCCCCCTAATTCTTGCCTAATCGCATCATAATTACCCCTCCCCCAATTGTAAACCTTGCCCTGCCGTACGGCCCTATCCCTCTCCATTGCAATAACAAAAGACACCGAATTGTGGTCACTATCTCCAAAGTGCTCTCCCACAACCAAATCTAACACTTGGCCCGGTTCATTTCCCAGTACCAAATCCAATGTGGCCTCACCTCTAGTCGGCCCATCCACATATTGTGTCAGGAAACCCTCCCGCACACACTGCACAAAAACTGCCCCATCCAAACTATTTGACCGACAAAGGTTCCAATCAATATTTGGAAAGTTAAAGTCCCCCATGACAACTACCCTGTGACCCCCACACATATCCATAATCTGCTTAGCAATTTCTTCCTCCACATCTCTATTACTATTTGGGGGCCTATAGTAAACTCCTAGCAACGTGACCGCTCCTTTCCTATTTCTAACTTCAGCCCATATTACCTCAGTGTGCAGATCCCCCACAAAGTGCCTTTCCGCAGCCGTTAAACTATCCTTGATTAACAATGCCACTCCTCCACCTCTTTTACCAGCTTCCCTACACTTAGTGAAACATCTATACCCCGGAACGTCCAACAACCATTCCTGTCCTTGTTCTACCCACGTCTCCGTAATGGCCACAACATCGTAGTCCCAAGTACCAATCCACGCCCCAAGTTCATCTACCTTGTTCCGGATGCTCCTTGCATTGAAGTAGACACACTTCAACCCACCTTCCTGTCTACCAGTACCCACCCTTGACCCTGATACCTTCCCCAATACCTCACCACCCTCACTGACTTCTGGACTACAACTCCCTTTCCCACTCCCCTGACAAATTAGTTTAAACCCCCCTGAAGAGCCGTAACAAATTTCCCTCCGAGGATATTGGTGCCCCTCTGGTTCAGGTGCACCCCGTCCTGTTTGTACAGGTCCCACCTTCCCCAGAACGTGTTCCAATTATCCACGTATCTGAAACCCTCCCTCCTACACCATCCCTGCAACCACATATTTAACTGCACTCTCTCCCTGTTCCTCAACTCGCTATCACGTGGTACCGGCAACGTACCAGAGATGACCACATGTTTCGTCTTGGCTCTCAGCTTCCAGCCCAGCTCCAGAAATTCCTGCTTTAAATCCCCGTCCCTTCTCTTACCTATGTCATTGGTACCAATGTGCACCACGACTTGTGACTGTTTCCCCTCCCCCTTCAGAATCTGGAAAACACGGTCTGAGACATCACGGACCTTGGCATCCGGTTGGCAACATACCATCCATGAGTCTCTTTTGCTGCCACAGAACCTCCTATCTATCCCTCTAACTAACGAGTCCCCAATAACTATCGCCCTCCCGCTCTCCCCCTTTCCCTCCCGAGCCACAGAGACGGACACAGTGCTGGAGATCCTCTCACTGCGGCTCCCCACTGGTATGTCATCCCCCTCAACCGTATCCAAAGCGGAATACTTGTTGCTAAGGGGAACGACCACCGGGGATCCCTGCACGGACTGCTTCCTCCCAGCCCCTCTCACCGTCACCCATCTGTTTTCAATCCTCGGAGTAACTGTATTCCTAAAGCTTGTGTCTATGGCCATCTCTGCGTCCCTGATGATCCTAAGTTCCTCCAACTCCAGCTCCAGTTCCCTAACATGGTTTTGGAGGAGCTGCAGATGGGTGCACTTCCCACAGGTGTAATCAGTAGGGACACTGTCGTCGTCCCTCACCTCAAACATAGTGCAAGAGGAACATTGCACTGCCTGCACACCCATCCCCTCTAGATACCTTGCCAGTACCAGGTAGAAAGTGCAAAAATGAATTCAACTCACCCCTGCTCGCCCTTTCAGCCTAAGCCCTGTGAGCCAAAGTCTTATAGCTCACACTCTGCTTCCCACACACTCAAGCCCTGTGAGCCAAAGTCTTATAGCTCACACTCTGCTTCCCACACACTCAAGCCCTGTGAGCCAAAGTCTTATAGCTCACACTCTGCTTCCCACACACTCCACTGCCCGCTCCCGACGCTGCCCGCTGTATACTGCAGCCTACCTTTTATACTTCACGCGCTTAAAAAACCCTTACCAGACTCCTTTGCTGCCCACTTCTAGTTTTCACTTTAAACTTGAAAAACTGCTGTTAAAGTAAAGGCCAAAAAAATACACACACTAGCTGACTAATTAAATAAATAAACAATTCAATTAATCTCTCACCAGCACTGCTGCCTTCAATCACCCCTCTCAGCTTGCTCCAGTGGATCAATGAGGGGGAACCTCCCAGGTAACTGACTTTTAAAGTTAAAATAAAAACCCTTCCCAGACTCCTTTGCTGCCCACTTCTAGTTTTCACTTTAAACTTGAAAAACTGCTGTTAAAGTAAAGGCCAAAAAAAATACACACACTAGCTGACTAATTAAATAAATAAACAATTCAATTAATCCAATTAATCTCTCACCAGCACTGCTGCCTTCAATCACCCCTCTCAGCTTGCTCCAGTGGATTTTTCTGTACTGATGAGACACCAACAAGCTCACAAACAACGACAATGATTGAATTTTGCTGTCAATGACATCCAGGATTATGTTCGTTGGGGTCGATTGGATGATGTCAATAAATTCCAGCCAGTTGTTTGGGCTAATATTGTGGATAAAGGTCAAATAAATCAGTTTCATATTACTATTTTTATATTGAACACACTGTGTTGCATCTATTTAATGTCTCCAACTCACTTAAGTTAGATAAATCGCCGGGACCGGATGGGATGTACCCCAGGTTACTGTGGGAGGTGAGGAAGAGATTGTTGATCCTCTGGCGATGATCTTTGCGTCATCAATGGAGACGGGAGAGGTTCCGGAGGATTGGAGGATGGCGGATGTGGTTCCGTTATTCAAGAAAGGGAGAAGAAATTGCCCAGGAAATTATAGACCGGTGAGTCTAACCTCAGTGGTAGGTAAGTTGATGGAGAAGATCCTGAGAGGCAGGATTTATGAACATTTGGAAAGGAATAGTATGATCAGAAGTAGCCAGCACGGCTTTGTCCGAGGCAGATCATTCCTTACGAGTCTGATTGAGTTTTTTGAAGATGTGACTAGACACTTAGACGGCGGAAGAGCGGTAAATGTGGTTTATATGGATTTCAGTAAGGTGTTTGATAAGGTGCCCCATGCAAGGCTTATGGAGAAAGTGAAGGGGCAAGGGATACAAGGTGATGTTGCTTTGTGTATTCAGAACTGGCTTGCTCACAGAAGGCAAAGGGTGGTTCTAGATGGATCTTTTTCAGAGTGGAGGTCGGTCACCAGTGGGGTGCCCCAGGGATCTGTTCTGGGACCCTTGCTCTTTGTGATTTTTATAAATGACCTGGATGAGGAAGTGGAAGAATGGGTTGGCAAGTTTGCTGATGACACAAAGGTTGGAGGTGTTATGGATAGTGTAGAGGGATGTCAACAGTTGCAACGAGACATAGATAAGATGCAAGACTGGGCAGAGAAATGGCAGATGGACTTCAACCCAGATAAGTGAGTGGTGGGTCATTTTGGTCGGTCGAATAGGATGGAAGAATATAATATTAAGGGTAAGACGCTTGGCAGTCTGGAAGAACAGAGGGATCTTGGGGTCCGGGCTCAAAGCAGCGTCACAGGTAGAGGCTGTGGTTAAGAAGGCGTATGGAATACTGGCCTTCATCAATAGAGGAATTGAGTTTAGAAATCGGGAGATAATGCTGCAGCTGTATAGGATCCTGGTCAGACCCCAACTGGAGTACTGTGCCCAGTTCTGGTCGCCTCATTACAGAAAGGATGTGGAAGCCATAGAACGGGTGCAGAGGAGATTTACGAGGATGTTGCCAGGATTAAGTGGTATGCCTTTTGAGGATAGGTTGAGAGAGCTAGGTCTTTTCTCCTTGGAGAGGCGAAGGATGAGAGGTGACCTGATAGAGGTGTATAAGATGTTGAGGGGTATTGATAGAATGGATTCTCAGATGCTTTTACCCAGGGCTGAAATGGTTGTCACGAGAGGCCACAGGTTTAGGGTGCTGGGGAGTAGGTACAGAGGAGATGTTCAGGGTAAGTGTTTCGCTCAGAGGGTGGCGGGTGCGTGGAATCGGCTGCCGGTAGTGGTGGTGGAAGCGGATTCAATTGAGTCTTTTAAGAAACTTTTGGATAGGTTCATGGAGGTTAGTAAGATGGAGGGTTATAGATGAGCCTAGAAGGTAAGGAAATTGTTCGGCACAACTTGTGGGCCGAAGGGCCTGTTTGTGCTGTAGCTTTTCTATGTTCTATGTTCACTTTGGATCCTTTTGAAGGGCTCTCCCTCTCCTTTGTCTTCTCCATCCTCACCTCCAACAACAAGTGTGAGGAGCGCATGGAGCTTCTTTGTCACTGTTGTAGGTAAAAAACCTCTGACACTATTAGTGGTTCAAAATGCAGTGTTTATTTTCACAATTGTGGGAGAAGTGAGGTTCCTAACAGTGTACCCCCAGCCTTCTCATCGAACACAAGTAAGAACAGAATTTATATATGTCCCGGGCCCCGCCCTCATTACATTGCAATTCTCTAAGATGTCTGTCATTGTTCATGGTGAGATTCTTGTTGTATTAGCAGTATCTTCCTCTGCGTAGTTTGTTCGATCTCCAAGGCCACGATTGTTCGACATTTATATCCTTGAAACAACATCACAGGTTTTGCACAAACAAGTTAACTAATCTACATACAAGTTTGTATAATACTTTATATCAGGATAAGATGAATAACGTATGATGAATATATATATGAATCTATGGTGATTCAAAGACAGACGGCATACATGTCAACTCCATCGTGTTAAACAAAGGTACATAAAAATGGAGACTGTTTAGCTTATTTCGAGCTGGGTTAATCGCATTTCTTAATAACAAGAATAGCTGTTCCTCTTATCTGGTACAGACATGAAAAACACCGAACTCTGACGAAAACATGAACTCTGCAGTCTTCTCAACAAAATCACAGAGTTTGGGTTTTAATGCTTAAGTGTGACAAAGTTCATTAACCCATTCCCGACTTCAGTCACTAAGATTGAGGGGAGGTGATGGCCTAGTGGTATTAACACTAGACGGTTAATCCAGAAACTCAGCTAATGTTCTGGGTACCAGGTTTCAATCCCACCACGCCAGATGGTGAAATCTGAATTCAATAAAAAATATCTGGAATTAAGAATTTACTGATGACCGTGAAACAATTGTCGTAAAAACCCATCTGGTTTAATGATGTCCTTTAGGGAAGGAAATCTGCCGTCCTTGCCTGGTCTGGCCTACATGGGACTCCAGAGCCACAGCAATGTGGTTGACTCTAAAATGGCCAAGCAAGCCACTCAGTTGTTCATGAAGGCAGCTCACCACCACCTTCTCAAGGGCAACTTGCAATAAATGCTGGCCATGCAACAACATCCATGTCCCATAGATGAAATAAAAAAAGCTGCCTCTGTTGCTTCCCTTCCTCCCACGAGCCCATCCTTGACCCCAGTGTCTTTGTTCCCCTCCTGCCCATCTCTCATTACAACTTCCAAAATCCCTGTCGTCTCCCAAATCTCTGCCCATATGTCCTGAAATTCCCTGTGTGAATCCCTCTGATTACATTTGTCTTTTGCACAGTATTCAACCAGCTCTTACCAGTCTCAAATTACTGTGTGAATATGACTGAGGTAAGTTATCTGTCACTGTCCTTCTCAGCCAGTCTGCAGTTATTGACACCATTGACCAAACCATCTTCCTCCAGTGCCTCTCCATTGTTGTCCAGCTGGGTGGGACTGCACACTTCGGATTAATTTCTTATCTGATTATAGTCAGAGAATCACCAGCAGCCACTGTGATTATTACAGACAGAGAGCAAGTGAATAGAGGGAGCAAAGTAAATGGGGAAAAGAGACTGTGAGAGTGAATGGGATGGAAGTTCGTAAACTGAGACAAAGAGAAACAGATTGAGACAGAAACAGGGTCAACATTGTTCCAAAGAGAAGAGATTAATACTTTTCAAACCTTCCTGATCATTACAACTTATCAATTTCTGTAAAATATTTTGAGTGAATGTAACAAGGCCTGGATATGAGATTCTGAAACTCCCTCCCTAACTGTCCAGATTAAAGGTGTTTGTTAAGGTCTGTCTCTCCAAACAAGGTTTTGACCATGCATCCTAATATTGTGCTCTGTGACCCAGTAATTCTAGTTGCTGATCTATCAGTAATGGACTTGCTGCCGTCTGGAACAAAACTGTTTTCACCACGAAGGTTCCGCTGTGATGTAATAGTCTCTATGACATAATCACAGCAGGACTGGATGACATCATCAGAGTCCATTGTTTATGAATGATCCACATCAATAACAACAGGAAATACTCATCAAGCTGAGCACATTATCTAGGCTGACACTGCAGTCTGACATTGAGGGACTGCTGTACTCTGACACATAGTGTCCTTCACATGGAGTTTGTGGAGGCTCTGGCCACAATCTTCCAATCCTTCTCATAGAGTTGTGGTGCCAAAAGGCTGAGCGATTGTAAACGTAACATCCCTTTTCAAAAAATTACAGAACAATCATCTCAACATCAGCGGTGGAGAAAAATGAAACCAATAATCTGGGGCACAATCAACTGGTACTTGGAAAAGTGTGGATTCTTATTTTCTGCATGTTCTGTTTTAATGCTGAAAACTTCCCGGATCTCAAGGCGGGAAAATACATTCTGGAAGGTCATCCCCCCTTCCTCTCTCTCTCCCTCCTCCCATCCCTCCCGACAACAAGAACCATTCACTCTGCACAGCAGTTTCACCCTCATTGCCCCAGTCTGTATTCCAGCCTTTATCACATCCACTCTGCTCCCAGATACTTTACACCATTAGATATTACATTTCAAACTTTATAATCTCTCCAATTTAATATTTGTTCAGACAGCAGACAAATCATCAATTCCACTCCCGCCCTGAGCTATGGGGATATATTTATACATTATCTGTGGAGGCCGAGACGTTGAGCGTCTTCAAGACAGAAATTGATAAATTCTTGATTTCTCGAGGAATTAAGGGCTATGGGGAGAGCGCGGGTAAATGGAGTTGAAATCAACCATGATTGAATGGTGGAGTGGACTCGATGGGCCGAATGGCCTTACTTCCGCTCCTATGTCTTATGGTCTTATGGTCTTATCTCATTTCACAATAAAACTCACACACTGAATTTCAGATTTGCTGCAGTTATTTTAATTTGCCCAGCAGATTATTTGGAGTGAGACTGACATCAACCCTTCATGGTCTCAGTCTGTCTCTGTGTTTGTGAGTGTGTCTGAGATAGTGTGTATCTGAGCGTGTGTATGTATGTCTGTGAGTGCGTGTGTGAGTTTGTGTGAGATTATAGAAATATAGAAACTAGAAGCAGGAGTAGGCCATTCGGCCCTTCGAGCCTGCTCCGCCATTCATTTTGGTCATGGCTGATCATCGAATTCAATATTCTGATCCCCCTTCCTCCCATACCTTTAGCCCCAAGAGCTATATCTAATTTATTCTTGGAATCATATGTATGTGTCTGCATTTTTCTGAGTATTTGTGTGTCTATGAGTTTGTCTGTATCTGTTTCCGAGATTGATATCAGTTATGAGAATAGATTCGTCTGCATTAAAATATATTCAAATAAAAATAATAGGAATAAGAAAAATACAGCAGCACAATCCTCCAACAAGATCCTTCAGGAATCTGAGAATTCAGTGATTTCCCAGGCAGAGGCCATTTACCTCACATCGCCACAAGAGGGAGCTCCCTCGCTGTGTTTGTATGTTCACTGCAGCAGGAGCGGGTTCCATTACACAGTGATATGTAACAGAGCAGAAATCCAGGGAACTAGATTAATTGTTGGATTTCACAGTGATATGTTACAGAGCAGAAATCCAGGAGAACGGGATTAATTGTTGGATTTCACAGTGATATGTAACAGAGCAGTAATCCAGGGAACTGGATTAATTGTTGGATTACACAGTGATATGTTACAGAGCAGTAATCCAGGAGAACTGGATTAATTGTTGGATTACACAGTGATATGTTACAGAGCAGTAATCCAGGGAACTGGATTAATTGTTGGATTACACAGTGATATGTTACAGAGCAGTAATCCAGGAGAACTGGATTAATTGTGTGTGTGTGTGTCCCTGGGCACAGTTCCCAGAGAGTTTAAAATCTTCTTACAGCGAGCCAATTCCTGATCCAAACCGCTAAATCACCCTCAATCCCATGCCTCCGTATCTTCTGCAATAGCTTACCGTGAGGTTAGAGTGTTAAAATCTGAAATAAAACAGTCAACGCCACAAAGAGTCAACAGGCCCGGCAGTTTGTGTGGAGGCAGAAACAGAGTAAAACACACAGTTAAACATCCATATGAATCAAGAGCAGCAGTAGACCTTTGGGCTGCTCTGCTCCAGATAAGATCCCGGCTGATCTGACTGTGGCCAAAACTCCACTTTCCTCTCAAGAATCCAATGGATCAACCTTAAAAATATTCAATGACTCTGTCTCCACTGCTCTCTGGGAAAGAGAATTCCACAGACCAAAGACCCTCTGAGAGAGAAAAAAATCTCATTCTCTCTCTTTCAGACGTCTCAAATCCTGCTCGTTCTCCGGAGCCACACAGGGAAAGCCAGACCCGTGAAGAAAGGAGAGAGGGAGGTGGAGAAGAACAAAATGAAAAATCTGCAAACTGATAAAATGATTCACAGCCCAAGACCAAAGCGAGTGTTAATGGGACAAGTAAAGACACAAAAGATGTTCTGGATGAGGTGTGAATAGCCGGTTAGCAATAGTCTGAATGCAAAGTAAAGAAAACAAGAGGGAAATGAGGTGAAAGAAGCAACAACGAAACACAGAACACAATGGGGGCAGAGATTGTGGTGTAAAATTGTTGGACTCAGTGTTGTTCTGAAGGCTGTAAAGTGTCTCTTTTAGTTGCGGGAAATAATATACTTCCCAGTTCCGATGACAGGTCACATTCAGTCTGTTTCTCTCTCCACAGAGGCTGCCTGACTTGTTGAGTATTTCCAGCGTTTCCTGCTTTATGTCACAGAGAATGTGTAAGAATTGTTACACCCGGAACAGATGTCTCTTCCTCGGGACACTCCAGCTCGGGTCAGGGTGGGGGGATAATGTTCACTGTTTTATATTTGTGTCTGGTGCGAGTAATATCTTAAATTAAATGGAGAAGTTTTTTAAACTGAAGAGAGTAACTGAAACTGACTTTAAACAACGTTAACAAGCCAGGGCTGCTGGAGAAACATTTAGGGATTTGTGAGCAGTCAGTTCCGGCTGGTTTGAAGTGAAATCCTGTCGGTGCTGCGGCAAATCTGAACTCAAACCAGACAAACTGGAACCGCTGGGTTAGAGATTCCGGGTGTTGGGATGTGGAGGCTGGGGGAGGGGGAGATGGCGCTAAAACTCTGAGCCTGACTTCAGACAGGGTGAGCGGGGTAAAGGGGAGGAATGACAGAGTTAATGTGGGAGTCAGGGACAATAGCAGAAGGTGGGAAGCTCTGGAAAGGAGCAATGGGGGTAAAGGCCATCAAAGAATGCTTGTTTAAATGAAGATAAAAGCAAAAATACTGCGGATGCTGGAATCTGAAACAGGAAATGCTGGAAATCTCAGCGGATCTGACTGCATCTGTGGAGAGAGAACAGAATTAATGTTTCCAGTCTGGATGGTCATAGGTGCTGCCAGAAATGCTGAGGTTCTCCAGCATTTTCTGTTTGTGTTTAACTGAAGGTTCAGCAGGGAAACAAGCAGCGATTTCACACACACTAAACCCAGGGAGAGGGGGTGACCCAGGATAAGGGACAGGCGCAGCTCAGTGAGGCTCAGCAAAGTCCAGCAATCTGTCCACATTGAGAGCTTAGAGCGCCAAGGGGGAGGGGAAGGACAAACTATTTGGGACACAGCAGGAGGTCACCCCTCCCCCCATTCTGTGGTTCCACAGACCCTCCCACACCTGTTCAAGGTTGGCTCGAGGTGCAGGAAGCTGCAAGCTGAGAGGCTGAGCTGTGAACTGGGCCGGGTTGGGGGTTTGAGTGACAGTCCTGGGGTTATATCAGGACAGGAACTGCCACAGATTCCCCCTTTTTCCTGGGACGTTTCAGTGGAGCTGTGTTGGTGAGTGTTTGTAATCTCTGTCTCACTGTCTCGGTAATGGGGGTGGGTTGTAGATTGCTGTGAGTGTTAGACTAAATAACCTCTCCTCATGCTGCCAGTTCCAGTCTGCAGACTCCATTTCTCAGTCCAGTCTGCTGCTCTGTCTCTGTCTCTGTGTACTTTGCTGCAGTGCTCCACATTCTGAGCAACATCCAGCCCATTGTTATCACCCGAAATTTGCGGCAAACTCCCATCACTGTGGCACAGTGGTTAGCACTGCTGCCTCACAACGCCAGGGTTCGACTCCAGCCGTGGGTGTGTGACTGTGTGGAGTTTACACAGTAAGAAGTCTCACAATATCAGGTTAAATTCCAATAAATTCATTTGGAATCAATGCAAATTACTGCGGATGCTGGAATCTGAAACCAAAAGAGAAAATGCTGGAAAATCTCAGCAGGTCTGGCAGCATCTGTAAAGAGAGTAAAGAACTGACATTTTGAGTCCAGATGACCGTTTGTCAAAGTTGCTCCTTCATCAGCTCTCCAAAAGCTCGTGGTTCCAAATAACCTGATGTTGTGAGACTTCTTACTGTGCCCACCCCAGTCCAACATCTTCACCTCAGGTGTGGAGTTTGCACAATCTCCCCCTGTCTGTGTGCATTTCCTCTGGGTGCTCTGGTTTCCTCTCACTGCCCAAAGATGTGCAGGTTCGGTGAATTGACCATGTTAAATTTGTCCCTTAGTGTCCCAAGATGTGTAGGGTCTAATTTGATTTATTATTGTTGCGTGTTCTGGGATACAGTGAAAATTATTTCTTGCGTGTTATACAGAAAAAAGTCATAACTTGGTAAAGTACACAGGGGGAAAGGAACAGAGTCGGGTACAGAATATATTGTTGCGGTTGCAGGCAGGGTGAAGAAAAAGGTCAGGATGGGGAATAGCAGAGTAAGTGCGTGGGGTTACTGGGATAGGGGGTGAGCCTGGGAAAGATGCTCTCAGAGTCAGTACAGACTCGATGGGTAAAATGGCCTCTTTCTGCACTGTAAGGATTCTATGATTAGTGATTTACGGTGAGCAACTTTTGAATAGAGGGGTTTCTGGGGCGCAGAGCATTGTGGGAAATGCGACCGCCATTAGTCAGTGCGTGACTCTAGATGTTTCATTATAGACTGAGGGCAAGTCAGCAACCGGAGCCCTCAATTCTGTTTGTAACTCTCACAGGCTGCCTAGTCTGCTGAATATCTCGACGATACTCAGTTCCTGGCCTCCTGCGTGTTTTATTTATTGTTGCTTCGGTTTGGATTCTATTCATCACCTGTCTCTATGGGTTCACTCTCAATCCCCTTTTTTCTGTTTTAAATCAGTTTCACAGGGACTAGAAGGGGACGATTTGCAGTCAGGAAACTGAAAGTAAATATCATATCAGGAACTGCCAGAGTCGTCTAATTTATCATAACTGAATATCAGTGGATTTTGAACATGGAAGGAAAAAGCACTATTCCCAGTGGGGAGAAACCGTACACAGGTTCTGTGTGTGGACGAGGCTTCAGCCGATCCTCTGGCCTGTCAAAACGTAAGTGCAATCACTCCTTGGAAAAACTGTGGAAATGTGTGAACTGTGGGAAGGAATTTAATTACCCATCCCAGCTGGAAATTCATCGGCGCAGTCACACTGGGGAGAGGCCATTCACCTGCTCTGAGTGTGGGAAGGGATTCACTCAGTCATCCAATCTACTTGCTCATCAACGAGTTCACACTGGGGAGAGACCTTTTAAATGCTTAGACTGTGGGAAGTGCTTCAAAAGTTATTGGGAACTGATGTCCCATCAACGTGTTCATACTGATGAGAGACTGTTCAGGTGCTCTCACTGTGGGATTGGGTTCAAGCATTCACATAACCTCACTGTACACCAGCGAATTCACACTGGGGAGAGGCCATTCACCTGCTTCGAGTGTGGAAAGGGATTCACTCGGTCATCCCAACTAATGACACACCAGCGTATTCACACTGGGGAGAGACCTATTAAATGCTCTGACTGAGAAGTGCTCTAAAAGTTCTGATGAACTGACTTCCCATCAACGTGTTCACACTGATGAGAGACCATTCAGGTGCTCTCACTGCGGGACTGGGTTCAGGCGATCATATGACCTCATTCTACACCAGCGCACCCACACTGGGGAAAGGCCATTCACCTGCTCTGAATGTGGGAAGGGATTCATTCAGTCCTCCAGCCTGCTGAGACACAAGCGAGCTCACACTGGGGAGAGACCATTCAGCTGCTCTGAGAGTGGGAAGAGATTCACTCAGTCATCCTACCTGCTGAGACACGAAAGAATTCACTAGTAACCATGGTGATTGGAATCTGCTGTTAATCCTATCCAGGACTGTAATATGTTCATTGCGTTTGTTTTTGTTGATGTTAATGAACTCCAGCCAGTTATACTGTTTAATATTCTGAATAAAAGTCAAATAAATTATCTTTGTGTTCAGTGCTGTGAATCTTTTTAATATCATCAGCACAACTGAATTCCTTTTGAGTTGCTCTCCCTTTGTCCCTCTCCCATCTTCACCTCCCCACAAGTGCTCATTGGGAATAAAACTCACAATCTTCTTTGTCACTAAGTTTGAGACAATCCAATCAGCTCCCTCTACTGCTTCCCTCCTTCCCCTAACCCACTGGAACAAACCTCCTCTAACGCTCCCCTTTGTCTGAGCTCTGAACTCTCATCTTTCTGCAGTTTCTCTCCTGCCTCCCCTCATGTCCTCTTAGAGCTCATCTTGCCCATGAGACCCATCTCTTGATCCCTCAATCCTATTCCCACTGAGCTACTGACAGCACAACTTCTCCACATCAGCTGATATTGTCAATATCTTCCTCTCCTTCAAATCCGATATCATCACCCACTTCTCAATAAAATATCTTTGACACATGCCCTTGTAAACTACCATCCCATCTCCCTTTCCTCTCTAAAGTCCTTGAATGTTTTACCTTCCACATATTGTAACTTGTTTTCCCTTTCTCACTGTGTATAGTAAAGTTTATTTTGTTTGTGCAGAATCTGTGGAATCTTTTGCCTTTATTCACTTGTTAAGTGTCTTGAATCTCCACCGTTGTCAATTTTATACAAACTCACCCAAATCTAAAAACTATTTTGTGGGAATTGGGGGAATAGAACAGAAGATGGGTTTCTGCTGCTAAGTTACAATCCCAGCTGATGTTACTTCTGGGCAGGAAGGTCCCAGAATAAAACCCTGGCTCAATTGACCGTAACCTTTACCTTTTTGTTTTAGAAATGTGGATAAACAGAGTCACTGGACGGACAATGAGCTTTTAACAAAAACATCTTTTAAACATGAAAATACTGACAATAACACAAGACTCCTTCATTCCACACAATCACAGTGAGGGAGCTCCCTCTAGTGGCGAAGTGAGGTAAATGGCTTCTACCTGGGAGATCACTGAACCCTCAGGCTACTGAAGGGTCATTTTCAAACATAGAAACGTAGGAGGATTGTGCTGCTATATTTTTCTTGTTCCTATTTTTTTATATTAACGCAGACGAATCTATTTAGAGAGTTGAAACTAACCTCAGAAATAGCAACAGGCGAGTTCGAAGACAAACACATTCACAGACATACACTCTCAGACAGACACAGGCAAACTCGCACACACAGACATGCAGACAAAAAAACACTCTGACTTCCACAAATACACACACACTCACAACACAGAGACACACTGAGACCAATTTCAGTCCAAATAATCTGCTGGGCATTAAAATAATGTGAGAAGTCTCACAACACCAGGTTAAAGTCCAACAGGTTTATTTAGTAGCACAAACTACTAGCTTTCGGAGCGCTGCCCCTTCATCAGGAAAGTGGGAGTTCTGTTCACAAACAGGGCATATAAAGACACAAACTCAATTTACAAAATAATTTACATAATCCTGTTCATAAGAACAGGATATGGCGCTCGACTCATCGATCGACAGTTCCGGCGCGCCACAGTGAAAAACCGCACCGACCTCCTCAGAAGACAAACACGGGACACGGTGGACAGAATACCCTTCGTCGTCCAGTACTTCCCCAGAGCGGAGAAGCTACGACATCGTCTCCGGAGCCTTCAACATGTCATTGATGAAGACGAACATCTCACCTAGGCCGTCCCCACACCCCCACTTCTTGCCTTCAAACAACCGCACAATCTCAAACAGACGATTGTCTGCAGCAAACTACCCAGCCTTCAGGAGAACACTGACCACGACACCAAACAACCCTGCCACAGCAACCTCTGCACGACATGCCAGATCATCGACACGGATGCCATCATCTCACGTGAGAACACCATCCACCAGGTGCACAGTACATACACTTGCAACTCGGCCAATGTTGTCTACCTGATACGCTGCAGGAAAGGATGTCCCGAGGCATGGTACATCGGGGAAACCATGCAGACACTGTGACAACGGATGAATGAACACCGCTCGACAATCACCAGGCAAGAGTGTTCTCTTCCTGTTGGGGAACACTTCAGTGGTCACGGGCATTCGGCCTCTGATGTTCGGGTAAGCGTTCTCCAAGGCGGCCTTCAAGACACACGATAGTGCAGCGTCGCTGAGCAGAGACTGATAGCCAGGTTCCGCACACATGAGGACGGCCTCAACCGGCATCTTGGGTTCATGTCACACTCTCTGTAACCCCCACAACTTGCCTGGGCTTGCAAAATCTCACAAACTGTCCTGGCTGGAGACAATACACATCTCTTTAACCTGTGCTTAACCCTCTCTCCACTCATATTGTCTGTACCTTTAAGACTTGATTAGTTGTAAAGACTCGCATTCCAACCATTATTCTGTAAATTGAGTTGTGTCTTTATATGCTCTGTTTGTGAACAGAACTCCCACTTACCTGACGAAGGAGCAGCGCTCCGAAAGCTAGTGGCTTTTGCTACCAAATAATCCTGTTGGACTTTAACCTGGTGTTGTTAGACTTCTCACTGTGTTCACCCCAGTCCAACGCCGGCATCTCCACATCATCACTAAAATAATGACAGAAGCAAATTTGAAACTCAGTGCGTGGGTTTTATTGTGAAATGAGAAAATGTATAAATATATCCTCCAGATCGGGTTGCTTTGGAATTGATGATTTCTCTGCTGTCTATAAGGTTACCAAACAAATATTAAATTGTAGAGATTGTGAAGTTTGAGTTGTAATATCTATTGGTCTAAAATATCTGGGAGCAGAGTGAATGTGATGAAGGCTGGAATACAGACTGGAGGAATGAGGATGAAACTGCTGTGCAGAGTGAATGGTTCTTGTTATCAGGAAGGATGGATGGAGAGAGGGAGGGATGGTGAGATGGATGGAAGAAGGGGTGGATGGAGGGAGAGGGATGGATGGAGGGAGGGCGAGATGGATGGAGGAAGGGATGGATAGGTGAATGTGAGAAGCTGAAGTTTACATTTGAAGAGGTTCTCAGAGTCTTTGAGCAGCTGAACAGCGAAAGCCTTTGGGCAGAGACTGTGCTACTGCTGTTTCCCCTCCAGTCCACCAGGGTTCGCTGTAACCCTCTCGGCTGCTGCTCCCCCTGGGTGTCACCTCTTGCCCGCTCTGCCCGGCTGCTGTTCCTTGGCGGATGGGGGATCGGAGAGGAATTGGAGAAAGAGGTGGAACAGTAGGGCGCATGCGTAGCCGCCATGTTTGTTAGGGGCAATGTTTTGAAATTCTTCCCAGTGACAGAATTTGAACAACTTGTCCATCAAAGTGCTTCACTCTTTCACTTCCAATTTCTTACTGATGAGCAGAACAACAAAATCAGGGCAGCGAAGATAATTTGTATTCATACTGTGTCTTTAACAAAATAAAATAGTCCCAGACATTTCACAAAATTGTTCCAGTTCTTTGAAAAAGGGTAGCACAGTGGTTAGCACTGCTGCCTCACAGCTCCAGTGACCCAGGTTCAACTCCAGCCTCGGGTGACTGTGTCTCCCCGTGTCTGCGTGGGTTTTCATCTGGGTGCTCCTGTTTCCTCTCACAGTCCAATGACGTGCAGGCTAGGTGGATTGGCCATGCTAAATTGCCCCTTAGTGCCCCAAGATGTGTAGGTTCGGGGAAGTAACAGGATATGTGGGGCTCCGGGGATAGGACCTGGGTGCAGAGTCCAGACAAGTTGGCAGGTTTCTTTCCCTGAAGGACATGAGTGAATCAATTGAATCCAGCAGTTTTCATGGTCACTTTTTCCCAGTGCCGGCCCCACAAATGACCAGATTCATTCAGCTCAATTTCACAACCTGTCTTTGTGCTTTTGTGGGTTCTCTCTCACTCCCTTTTTTCTGTTTTAAATCAATTTCACAGGGTTTTAGAAGGGGACGATTTGCAGTTGGGAAACTGAAACCAAACATCACATTAGGGAATGATACTGTCGGCTAATTTATCGTAACCTGAATATTGTCATATTTTAAACATGGAAGAAAAAAGCACCGTTCACAGCGGAGAGAAACCCTACTCGTGTTCTGTGTGTGGACAGGGATTCAATCGATCATCTGCCCTGTCAAAACATAAATGCTGTTATGATGGGGACAAGCTGTGGAAATGTGAGGACTGTGGGAAGGGATTCAATTATCCATCCCAGCTGGAAACTCATCGGCGTGGTCACACCGGGGAGAGGCCGTTCACCTGCTCGGACTGCGGGAAAGGATTCACTAAGTCATCCACCCTGCTGACACACCAGCACACACACTGGGCAGAGGCCATTCACTTGCTGTGTGTGTGGGATGGGATTCACTCAGTCACCCACGCTGTTAACACACCAGCGAATTCACACTAGGCAGAGACCATTCACCTGCTCCGAGTGTGGGAAAGGATTCATTAATTTATCCAACCTGACAACACATCAAAGAAGTCACACTGACGAGAGACCGTTTAAATGTCTGGACTGTGGGAAGAGTTATAAAACCTCTCAGGAACTTATGTATCATCAACAAGTTCACACTGACGAGAGACCGTTCAGGTGCTCTCACTGCGGAACTGGGTTCAGGCGATCATCTCATCTCACCGTTCACCAGCGCACTCACACGGGAGATAGACCATTCACCTGCTCTCGGTGTGGGAAGAGATTCACTCAATCATCAGCACTGCTCAGACACCAGCGAGTTCACACTGGGGAGAGGCTGTTCACCTGCAATGATTGTGGGAAGAGATTCACTCGGTCATCCAACCTGCTGACACACCAGTGAGTTCACACTGGGAAGAGACCATTTACGTGTTCTGTGTGTGCGATGGGATTTACTCAGTCATCCAATCTGCTGAGACACCAGCAAATTCACAGTCAACTCCAGAGATTGGATTGTGTTGTCAATCAGATTGAGAACTGAGCTATGTCCATTAGGGTCTGTTTCTGCTGATGTTAATAAACTTCAGTTCAGTTATAGAGACTAATATTCTGGACAAAAATCAAATATGTTGTCTTTGATTTAAACATGCTGTGTCGAGCCTTTCTAATATCTCTAACACAAGTTAGTTCCTTTTGAAGGACTCTCCCTTTCTCTTGTCTCCTCCAACCTCACCTCCAACAACAAAGTGTGAGGAGCTGATGAGTTTCTGTCACTAAGATTGAGACAATCTGATCAGCTGCTTCCTTCCCTTCCACTCACCCACTGGGCCAGACTGTCTGTAAAGCTCCTCTGTGTCCAAGCTCTGAACTCACATCTTTCTCCAGTCTCTCTCCTATTTCCCATCAAACCCTCTGATTGTTCATCTTGTCCATGGGACCTGCTTTCAACTCCCTTTTCTCTGAAATCTTTAACTCTGAACCCCAGAGTCCAGTGAATTTTGGTAAATTACCACTGGTGCATTTGCTATTTCTCCCACCAGCTCTTTTAGTACACTGGGATGCATTCCACCAGGACCAGGAGACTTGTCTACCTTTCGCCCCATTAAACTGCCCACCACTACCCCTTTCGTGAGATTGATAGTTTCTAGGTTCTCACCTTCCATAGCCTTCCTGTCATCGATTTTTGGCATGTTATTTGTGTCTTCCACTGTGAAGACCGACACAAAATACCTGTTCAATGCCACAGACATTTTCTCATTTCCAGTTATTACATCCCCCTTCTCGTCCTCTAAAGGACCAATGTTTACTTTAGCCACACTTTTTCATTTTATATCTTTGTAGATTGGGGCGGTGGGGAGCGGGACTCCCTGATGGAACATCACCCAGCGATCTGTGAGGAAATGGAAGCCCCCCCCCCCCACGCCTCCCACAGATGTCACTCGTCAATGGGCCAAAACCTAAAGGCAGCAGGAGGAAGGCCACCAGACATCTCCAGGGCGTGCCTGCAACCCCCCTCGTGCCCTGTTAGCAGCACTTACCTCCTCACGCCAGTTCAAGGCTGCCACGCCAGGTTGCAACTTTTAAATACCTATTCTGATTCGTGCCAAAATTACATCATGCCAAAGAATTGGGAGACGCAGACGTGTGCGGAGATTGCCATGTGGACTCCGATAATAGCATGCAGAAGTATATAAACTCATGCTAAACAACGGCCCGCCGATTTTCAGCGGGTTCCCGGCGGCGCCATTTTTCTCTGGCTTGGAGATGCGCGCGGGTCGAAAAGAACTGCTGGGGAACCCACTAAATTATAAGATTATAAGATTATAAGACATAGGAGCGGAAGTAAGGCCATTCGGCCCATCGAGTCCACTCCACCATTCAATCATGGTTGATTTCAACTCCATTTACCCGCTCTCTCCCCATAGCCCACGCTATGGCCGACACGCGCATCTCCCAGCCCGACCCGCCAGAAAAGTGGCGGGCCGCAATGGGAGAATCGCGGCCATAATGTCGAATATTTGTAACATCAATCGCAACATTAACCACGCACAAGAATACATTACGTTAAATATAAACATCCTATTTCTGTCAATAATAGTGTGTTTCCACAGCTGCTCGTTTCATTTGTTTTAATATAACAAAGAACTGAACACTGTTGTGAGTCTGAAACTCGTCCCAACATTAAACCCAAGCAACCTCTCACTACTCTCTGGTGGCGGCAGCATTTACAAAAAAAAAACAGATTTGTTCACCTCCCGGAATCAAGATTGCTTTCAACACTTACTGATTCTCCACCGTACAACAGTTTACATTGTTTTCTCTTTGTATTTTAGACGGCACCTTGGGGTGATGGTTCTGTTTTTCATAAGTAAAACGCTGCCACAATTACTAATTGTTTGTCCACCTGTCCCAGTACCACATCTTCCCCTTGGGCCATCATCGGCTTCATCATTTAGGGCTACCTGTCTTCCACTGAATTACTGACCTGCCCCTTTTTCATTCTGCCCTCTCGTCTTTAGCTGCCACTCCAAATGCTTAAAACCTGTTGCATCAACAACATTTTCCCCAGTTCTGATAAGCATAATCATTTAAAATGTTCGCTCTATTTCTGTCTTCAAAGCTGCAGCCAGTCCATTTGAACAATTCCAGAATTGTGCTTTGACGTTTTAGACACTATTTAGCCTCTCCTGCTGTATTCCGGTTCATGTGACCACTGGGAATGAGGGAGGTCATGCGACAAATTTTGTATGAATAATCCGGAAATGTAGTAACTTCCTTTCCCAACGTTCCTCCAGACACCTCCTTAAACTATCTCAATGTCTACTCCTCTTCCATTCCAACAGGAAACTTATTTCACACATTTCACACTTTCCAGGATATATAAGATGGATGTCTCGATATTATCCGATAATTATTTTTCATACTTTAAACCCATCTCTCGGTGTAAGTCTCAACAATTCAATTTGGATTAAAATTGCAGGATATGATTTAAGACTGCAGCATCTGATATTGTTGTAGGCGCCATTCGGTGAGTTGGATCGGGTTGTGATTGAAGGAAATGTGTAATTTCTGTAGCGGGTCACAGTGGCTGGAATTTGTCTTGTTGAGGAATTTATTTCACAGAAAGAATGAAGGGATCACAGAGCTAGAAAGTGAGAGAAGTGTAATAATTTATCACAGACTGACACTGTGTTGGACAAGAGCGCTAGTTATCGAGTCTCACACAGTTTCCCTTTGACCCGCCTGCCCTGATCTCTGCTCGTGGAGACCTTGTTGTTCCGCTTCCATCATTGCCAACGGTTGGGTCAGCAGTGCTGTGGGTGGGGATCTGTATTTGCTGTGACAGAGGAGTTCATGGTCTGCAGTTACAGACAAGGGCGGAGACATTTGTGACCACCTCTTGCTTTTCCTATGACATCTCAGTGAGTACTTTCTCCCGGCTAAAAATCTATTCTCCCCCTTGGTTGCACTAAGCGGCACACTATTGTTTGTAGAATGGAAATAATGACGGTATTTGCGGGGTAAAGATGTTGCTAATATTTCCAGTAAGTAGTCTCACAACATCAGGGTAAAGTCCAGATATATCCCAGTACAACGCCGGCAACTCCACATCATGGCTAATATTTCCAAAGTGTTTTGAATCTGAGTTTTAAACTCCCGCTTGTTTTATCTTTCACCATGGTGACATGTCCTTTAGATCTAATTCGTGGAGGTTGCCACCAGCTGCTACCCTCAGCAGTTAAGACGGAAGGAGACGCGGTTACTTTAAAATGAATCTCTAACAATACATGGAGCGACTGTTAAGCATTAGACTGCTATTGGCAAGACTCTGAAATACAGCCAGAGTTTATTCTGATAAAACACCCGAGCGGTTCAGCATTCAAGCCAAAGACCATTTTTGGAACAACTCAACATCTTGACAAGAAATTTCACTTGAACAATCTCTGAGCTGTTACTGCTCCGTGAGACTTATAGTGATAAAAACAGTTAAATCTCGGAAAGAAAATCTCGCCTCTTTGTGCAATAGAAACTCTTGCAGCTGACGTCTGTTGTAGAACAGATCAATTGTGAATAACATTGATTCGTACAATCTGTTATTTGTTTGTGTTAGTTCACGATTTTAGCTTCCTTTGTCTTTGCTTGGTGAAAATTAGCCCGAGTCATCCACCGATTCTGAATTAGTTTCAGAAACTTTACAAGCATTCGCCACCAGGCGGCAGGAGGAGATTTGTTCAGTTGTTGGTTTGATGCTCGGGATTGGTTACAGATTGAGTGTTTTTAAAACATTTAATAAAAGTGAACGTTGCTATCAAGACCAGTATTTATTACCTACCACTAATTGTCCATGGAAAGATCTTGGTGAGCTGCCTTTCGCATTCCACGTAATGTGGCGACACTCGCAGTACTGTCAGGGAGGGGTTTCCATGATTTTGAGCTTCAGTGAAATGAACACAATATGTTAGGATATCGCATTGCTTGAAGGGGAACATATCGGTGCTGATGTTCCCATGCATCATCTGGTGGAAGTGATTGCGGGTTTGGGAGGTGCTGTCAATAAAGGTTCAACCTGTTTATTTAATGATATTAAATTCGGAAATCGGTGACGATGGACGCCTGTGTTTCTGACGGTTAAGCAATAAATTACAGGGAAAACGTTATTTTTATTGTATGTGTGTTGCGAATATTTCTGATGATCAACTAATCCAAGATCACTGAGTCAATGCGTGTCTCCTCACTCCCATTCAGCTCAAATCCATTAAACAGTCGCCTCCACATACAACCCCCGCTATATAATTCATTAAAAACATTTGGTGCTTCTATTCCATTCATTGTTGTAAGTTTTTTTTTAAAGTCACAAGTAAGGCTTATGAAGTAACTGCGAAATTACCCTAATCGCCACAGTCCGGTGCCTGTTCGGGTCAATGCCGCTAACAGCACGTCTTTCAGAATGTGGGGGGAAAAGCGAGCACTGGAGAAAATCCACCCAGACACATGGAGAATGTGCAAACTCCACACACACTGTGACCGCAGCTGAGAATCGATCTCGGTCCCGGCTGCTGTGTAGCAGCGGTGCTAATCACTGTGCTACCGTACCGCCCCGGACCGAAAGCGGAATGTAATGTAGTCAGAGAGCAGCTCCCCCAATTGGGGAATCCGGCTTTAGGACCAGAACAACTTTCACTGTTTTCTTTCTCTGTCTCCCCCTGACAGATTGAACCTGTGAAAGGACCGACCTTGGAGTATTTCCTCAGAAAATACTCAGCTTAGATTTGAACAGAAACCCTTTGTTCTTTTCGCCCCATTCCGATGGTAGGAATTAAATATCCAAGGAATTTGATATATTTGATTGAAGAGAAGACGCTTTAAGATGATTGAATGTCAACTGATGACTCAGCCGGCAATGAACCAATCAGCAGTGTCGTGCGTGTTACTCAGCTAAAGACTTGAGTGAAACAACTTCAGCTTCAGCTCATTGCTGTTAACTGTGCCGGGAGGTGTCTGGAAAATGCCTCCTGTCACTTTGTGTTCAGTCCTCACAGCGACAGCTCTGTTAATCGGTAAGTTCCCAAGTTGCACAAACTTGTTTGACATCTTTAACACATTACATTAATACATAGCTAACAATGGATTGATCAGAGAACCGTAAATTAATCCTACCCACATTGTCTCCACGCAGCCTGTGACAAACACTGGAATTTAAAACTGGGGGCAGTTTTCAGTTTTCCCTTCAAATAGCAGGAAATGCGTTTGGGGAACTGATCTCGATAGACGGCGCCAAATGTGCGTTCATGAAAAGTTTGCATATTCGATCCAAACGCCTTCCAGTGACAGATCCTGAGCTGTGGAAAATATCTTTCACTTTAGCGGCATCTATTTATTTACCGGGCTTTAATTCGGGTCAAAAAGCCAAACGTAGTTAATTGATATTGTTGGTTTGATGTCCCTCTGGACACTTGCAGGACATTGTCGAGGAGACTCTGTTACACAGACACCGGCTGCCGTCACAGTGAGTACAGGGAAGGATGTTCAGTTGTTCTGTAACTTTACAGCTACAACCAGCGACTATCCTAACATATTGTGGTACCGTCAGCATCCCGGCGGGTCGATGGAGTTTCTGCTGCAGAGATATACATACAGCGGGAGCACAGAGAGATTCCGAGGGGACCGTTTCTCTGCGGAGTTTGATTTTGTGAAGAGCACAATGAAGATATCTAAAACTGAGCTGACAGACTCCAGGGTGTATTCCTGTGCACTGAGACCCACATAGACGCAGAGCTGCGCTGAAGCTGTCGAAATACTCTTAGAATATCACTCAGCATGTAAACTTGGGTCGTTGAGTGAATAAGAATGAACTATCTATATGGCGCCTTCCTTGATGTACCACAGAGTGTTCACCGTCACTGTTACAATGAGTAGAGAAGAGACGGCAGCCAATTTGATCCCCGGTTGATCCTTCAAACAGCAACATTTTAATGGATCGCTTGTTTCAGAACGTTTATTTTGGGTAGTAATTGACTCGAGCAATTCAACTGCTCTTCTTCACAATCGTGTCCTTTTGAACTATCACCTCCCTCTGAGAGGGGAGTCGGTGCCGTCCATTTAACATCTCATTCGGCACCCCGGACAATTCACCATTCCCCTTGGGCTGCACTGCCGCATCTGAATGGGTCCTGTAAGGAGAGTCTCTGTAGAGAGAGTGGAATTCTGAAAACATCTGCTCCAGAGACGATAGAGCTAACAACTGAACCTCACCTGGGGAGCGGCGTTTGTAGATTAGCGCTTGTACTGCTAATTTTGGATATTGCACCGCTTTAACAATCAATATATAGTTTATATTTACACATGAAGGTAGATTAGTGTAAACCTTTAATCGAGGTGACCAGGATCAGAACTGAGAGATAGATAGCAAGCAGCCGTTCAGTGCTTCGGTCACTTTCCATCAACGTCACCCAAGTATCTATTCAGGTTGTTTTTCCTGAAGCACTCCTGTGGAGAGGAAAGAATCTCGGAACAGACTGGATACCTAATACTTGGAATTCCTGAAAGTGGTGACTGCTCATCAACCCAATCATGGAAAAGCTGGATCGAAATTTAAAAAACGGAAATTTAAAAAAAACATTACTGGGCCCGGTGGAAACAGCCGGACAATAAATTTAACCCCTGGAACGAACTATTACTCGACAAGAGAAAGAAGAGTTTCTACTGGTCCAGCACCCTGGACATTTGAAAGCACTTTACACACTATGGAAATTGATCTCCAGTGTTGCCGCTGTAATGTTGTTAGAAACATTATTTATACAGAAGACACGGGGTCTTATGGGTCTCTGCCAGAAAGAGTTGTCACTTTGACCGTCATAGTGGAGTGACAAGATTTGCGGGTCCCGTTGTTTTCTGGATACTTTGAGTTTGTGAGCAATAGTAACCGAAATATTTTTTCATACGAAGAGGGACTATTCCTCCCCTCATCTACTAGCCCTATCACTGTTCACCGGGATTTCAAATTAAGGTAGAATTAGCTCTGGTGGATATGTTCACTGCATTGCAATAGTAATAATACTTTCAGGAATAATGTGACATAATAATATTAAACGAACAGCCTTCAGTAATTTATGAATTCTGTGATTTTCCAGGAAATGGTCATTTACCTCAGATTGCCACCGGATGGAGCTGCCTCACCAAGTTTGTATGTTTGCTGCAACGATTACGGGAGCAATAGCATTGTGGATATGCTGCTGTCTAGTATTCTAGATGAACAAGCAGCTCTCCGAAATCACGCTATTCCTTATTATGTACTAGTTACATTATGAGATATTTATCTCTTCTTCTGGAATTCTTCATTCAGTTGATTCTTTTCTCAGAACAATGAACTGGACAGAAGAACAACAGAGAATAGGGAACAGGAGCTGGATTGGACCATATGATGGGGAAGGAAACTGCAGGGGACGGGCACAATTGAAATGTTCAAGGAACAGCTACTGCGTGTCCTTGATAGTATGTACCTGTCAGGCAGGGAGGAAGTGGTCGAGCGAGGGAACCGTGGTTTACTAAAAAAAGTTGAATCTCTTGTGAAGAGGAAGAAGGAGACTTATGTAAAGATGAGACGTGAAGGCTCAGTTAGGGCGCTTGAGAGTTACAAGTTAGCCAGGAAGGACCTAAAGAGAGAGCTAAGAAGAGTCAGGAGGGGACATGATAAGTCTTTGGCAGGTAGGATCAAGGAAAACCCTAAAGTTTTCTATGGGTATATCAGGAATAAAAGAATGACTAGGATAAGATTAGGGCCAGTCAAGGACAGTAGTGGGAATTCCGAAGAGATAGGGGGGGCGCTAAATGAATATTTTCCGTCAGTATTCACACAGGAAAAAGACAATGTTGTCGAGGAGAATACTGAGATACAGGCTATTTGACTAGACGGGGTTGAGGTTCATAAGGAGGAGGCGTTAGCAATTCTGGAAAGTGTGAAAATAGATAAGTCCCCTGGGCCGAATGGGATTTATCCTAGGATTCTCTGGGAGGCTAGGGAGGAGATTACAGAGCCGTTGGCTTTGATCTTTATGTCGTCATTGTCTCCAGGAATAGTGCCAGAAGACTGGAGGATAGCAAATGTTGTCCCCTTGTTCAAGAAGGGGAGTAGAGACAACCCTGGTAATTATAGACCAGTGAGCCTTACTTCTGTTGTGGGCAAAGTTTTGGAAAGGATTATAAGAGATAGGATTAATAATCATCTGGAAATTAATAATTTGATTAGGGATAGTCAGCACGATTTTGGGAAGGGTAGGTCGTGCCTCACAAACCTTACTGAGTTCTTTGAGGAGGTGACCAAAGAGGTGGATGAGGGTAAAGCAGTTGATGTGGTGTATATGGATTTCAGTAAAGCGTTTGATAAGGTACCCCACGGTAAGCTATTGCAGAAAATACGGACGCATGGGACTGAGGGTGACTTAGCGGTTTGGATCAGAAATTGGCTAGCTGTAAGAAGACAGAGGGTGGTGGTTGATGGGAAATGTTCATCCTGGAGTTCAGTTATTAGTGGTGTACCGCAAGGATCTGGTTTGGGAGTTATGGGTTTACCGATACGGCTCCCGGCTTTGAACACCTCAGCGGGAATCACAACCTGAAATAAAGCACTTTTCACTTGTCAGTGAAAGGATAGAAGATGACAGACAGCGCCGTGTATTACTGTGCACTGAGGCCCACAGTGAATGAGGATCCCGCGGGCCTCATACAAAAACTGGCACAGGTCGAAAATCAATGATTCATTGTCAGGGCAACACATGGGGTTGAAAATTCAGAGAGCATGCAACCATAGAGAAGGTGACAATACAGTCCCGTCTGAGGGTTTTCGCTCACTGAGGTCAATGATTGTCACTGTTGGGAAGTTTGACATTTTTACTCATATTACTACCAGATCAAGTCCAATCGTTCCCATATCACATTCACACAAATCTGCAAATCTCCCAAGTGAAAAACGTCATCAAGCTGTATTTTGAATGTTCCTAATCAGTTGACTGTCTGACAGATCACACATTTCAGAAGTGATCAAATATCAAAGGCAGACTCAGAGTTGCCACATGTTGAAGTTGCTGGGTTAAAAATATTGACTGACTGAAATCCATGCCTTCCCAGTGGAAGCTCATCTCAATGTGGAGCTGGGTGATTACTTTTCCCCAGTGTTCTTAAAACGGTATCTATTAATTATCCTCATGCACTGGGCGGCACTCAAAAACTGTGCATCAGAGGGATTTCAAATTATCTGCTTCAATTTTCACCTTAATTAGGGGGAAAGATCTACCTAAAAAAATACATTGACATTGAGTTCGAAGGCAAGCGAGTTAAACGGAGAAAGAATGACTGATATTGTGACAGAGAAGGTGAGAGTGAGAAAGACACACGCAGCCGGGGCTACAATTTGATTGGAGATCGCCAGCTGTACTTCCTCCTCAACTAAGAGTGATTGGTCCAAAGCTACCAGGTCCAAAGGTGATCCTCAGGGAGACTAGCCAATCGTAGCACTAAGAAACGCCCCCCCCCCTTTCCTATAATTGAAGCTGTCTCTGATCTGAGTTCGCTCTGTGATATAAGACTGGAAACAGCGACAAATGTTAAGCAGTGTCGCTGTTTACTGCCAATCAGGAACCATGTGTTCCCTGTGTGCTTTACTGATAATAATGGTCACATTGCCCGGTTAGTCTGAGCTCAAATCCTCAGTGTGTGTTTCACGGGTTATATTCACTCACAGATTTCTCACACATTCTATATGTTGTTACAGGAACCAATGGCCAAGATTCAGCTTCCCAGCAGCGCCTGAATTCACGGTTCAGGAAGGACAGGAGGGAATATTGAACTGCAACTACACTACAAAAAAAGTAATGCCAACTCTCTTCTGGTACATCCAGAATCCTGGTGAAGCTCCGAGATATTTACTGAAGAGTTACGGGAAGCGGCAGGGGGATAAGTCTCCCGATTTCCCGGACCGGTATTCTGCTGATTTGGACCAAGACAAGAAAACAGTTCCGTTAAATATCACCGGGGTCCGTGTGTCTGACTCTGCTGTGTATTACTGTGCGCTGAGCCCCGCACTGTTACAGAGTCAGCCCGCACAAAAAAACAGCAAGGGCACTCTCGCCTCCTCTCACTGAATCAGATCTGTCAACTGGATTAGGGTTTTATAGTATGACCCAAATCATATAAAGACCAATTTGCCAGAATTTTTACGTTCTGTGCTGCACAATGTGTCGTTATACATCAAAGTCCTGTTTCTATCAGCGGTAAGTATTTTATTTTTCATTTTCAGCGAGCAGCTCTCTTAATGAGAAACTCCGGCCATGATAATAGAACCATTTTAACAATTACCCATCACCTCCAACTTAAATATTGACCCTGTTAATGAAGCCATATTGAGTTTAAAGCAACTCTTATCATTCTCTACACCACAGAGCAGTGATTGTGCAGTCTTTGGGTTTATTTCGAACTGATGATGATACATTTGTGGATTTTAAGAGTAAAATGGGACTTCGGGTAGTGCATGAAGATGGTGGGAGATAGACAGGTAGATAGTAGGAGCATTTTTGCAAGGCAAAGTGGCCACTGCTGGTCTTTCATCTACCCAGCTCACTGACGTCACAAACTGCGAGTTGATTGGATGAAATGTGGGACAATGGAGCAATGAACCGATTGGTTGTCACTTGTCGCTCTGTCAGGAATAGACCAATCAGGTTGCCAGGCCGAATGTCACTGCTCATCTTCTCAACTCTTACCTAAAACTATTGAGCTTTAACTCACTGAGTTCAGATCCAGCATCAGCTCTGTGAGCATTTTGGGTGATACCCTTTATTCATTCCTCACAGCTACTGGCCTCCTAACTTGTTAACTCCCAAGTTACTCAGTTTTCAACTTGTTAACGTTACTCATAGAAAGAATCATAGAAACCCTACAGTGCAGAAGGAGGCCATTCGGCCCATCGAGTCTGCACCGACCACAATCCCACCCAGGCCCTACCCCCACATATTTTACCCACTAATCCACGCATCCCAGGACTCTAAGGGGCAATTTTTTTTAACCTGGCCAATCAACCTAACCCGCACATCTTTGGACTGTGGGAGGAAACCAGAGCACCCGGAGGAAACCCACGCAGACATGAGGAGAATATGCAAACTCCACACAGACAGTGACCCGAGCCGGGAATCGAACCCGGGACCCTGGAGCTGTGAAGCAGCAGTGCTAACCACTGTGCTACCATGCCGCTCACAGAGTATTTTTACTTTTAACCATGTGTTTCCTGCATTTGCAATATATTCTGTTAACTTGATAATCTTGGCTGCAATAAAATGGCAACAAAATGTTCTCTATTTCTTCATTTCTGCAGGTGTTCATGCTGCAGACTCGGTCTCACAGGAGCCGGGTTACAGCGACACAGTTCGAAGGCGACTCTGTGATAATCAATTTCAGCTATTCCACCACTGCTGCTTTCTAATTATTACACCTGTACCGTCAGGATCGGGACAAAGCTCCCAGATTCTTGATCTATATTCCTTCTGCTGGGGATATTTTCCACTCCATCTGACGAAGGAGCAGCACGCTCCGAAAGCTTATGGTGTCTGCTCCCAAATAAACCTGTTGGACTTTAACCTGGTGTTGTGAGACTTCTTACGATATTTTCAGACCAGAGGGTGTGGGGCCTCGATTTTCTGCATTCCTCGACAGTTCAAAAAGTGAGGGGATTTTCACCATCCCTGAGCTGCGGTTGTCTGACAGCGCGGTGTATTACTGCGGACTGAGAGACAGAGTGACAAGAACCAGAGGGAGCTAGGTGGAAAAACACTGCCGCAATGTGACAGGGTGATTGGGATAGGGCAAAATGGAGGGAATTCTGTTCTTTCTAAACGTATCAGCAGAATGTGTTGGTTTCAAATAAATGTCAATAAGTTACAAGCCGAGAGTAACAGATTTGGGGAAGGTTCCATTTATTCCATTTATATCAAATATATTTTGGGCACAATTCATAGAAACCTAGAAACGTAGAAGATAGGAGCAGGAGGAGGCCATTGGGCCCTTCGAGCCTGCTCCGCCATTCATCACGATCATGGCTGATCATCCAACTCAATCGCCCAGTCCTGCTTTCTCCCCATAACCTTTGATCCCATTCGCCCCAAGTGCTTTATCCAGCCGCCTCTTGAATGCATTCAATGTTTTGGCATCAGCTACTTCCTGTGGTAATGAATTCCACAGGCTCACCACTCTTTGGGTGAAGAAATCTCTCCTCATCTCCGTCTTAAATGGTCTACCCTGAATCCTCGGACTGTGACCTCTGGTTTTGGATTTCCACACCATCGGGAAAATCCTCTCTGCATCTACCCTGTTTAGACCTGTTAGAATTTTATAAGTCTCTTTGAGAACCACCCCCCGCCCCCCTGCTTTCGTCTGAACTCCAGTGAAAACAATCCTGACGTCGTCAATCTCTCCTCTTACATCAGTCCCACCATCCCCGGAATCAGCCTGGTAAACTTTTGTTGCACTCCCTCGAGAGCAAGAACATCCTTCCTCAGAAAGGGAGACCAAAACTGCACACAATACTCTAACCGTGGCCTCACCAAGGCCCTGTATAGTTGCAACAACATATCCCCGCTCCTGTACTCGAAACCTCTCGCAATGAAGGCCAACATACCAATTGCCTTCTTTTCTGCCTGATGCACCTGCATACTTACCTTCAGTGACTGGTGCACAAGGACACCCAGGTCCCGCTGCACACTCCCCTGTCCCAATTTACAGCCATTCAGGTCATAATCTGAATTCAAATCTAATTCAAAATGTCTTAGAGAATTTAGACAAGTTTGTAAAATTTGCGATATAAACATGAGCACGGTCTAAGACCAGTAACAACCGACAACGTCTCTAATGGATTACACGGCAAATAAAGTTGAAGGAAGGAGACAGCGCCAGTATCATGTAAACAGGCACTGGATCCAGTGAAATATGAACAGATATGTGGGATCAGTGTAGTATTAGTTGAGACACTAGTTTGTGCCCTGTGAGAAGAAATACGGTCTGGACAGTTGTTAACCATCCTGCTGTAATCGAAACAAGGAGATTGTCTCATAAATGAATACAGGAAACATGGTTTAAGGTTACAATAGGAAATATAGAGCATAGAGTAAAGTTCAGTACAGCATTTACACCGAACAACGCAATATTTACTGACAAGATATTTTGGTGTAAGCTTTTGAATTTCTTGTAAAAATAATTCCTGAACAATCATGCTCTGAATGGAACTGAACATTACAGGTAGAAATTGTGAACTCTCCCACAAGGTGGCAGCAACGCTCAGAACCTACTGATATTGTAGCGGTCCGTTCGGTTAAAATTTCCACATCTCTGTAACAGTGAGGGACAATTAACACGTTTCATTTAATTATCAACATTTTGACCTGGCGTAAGCCTGTCTCCATTGCAGACTGATATTTTAAACAGTGTTATCTTACTTTCCGTTTCCCCTATTTCACTGCATCGACAGAGCTAGTTTCAGGGAACCAACTGGAGTTTGTGTTGTCAATGGTGGGCAGCCAGTTTTGCAGCCACGACGTGAATGCAATAATCAGGCAGAAAGAATGTTCGGTTTGTACCGTTTCTGATGCTGTTTCTGCTGATTGTTCTCTGGGTCTTTGTGCACAGGAATATTTTCCAGTGTCAGTGTGTGACTGGCTGTTGTAAACAGTCCTCAGCAGACAGCAGCTGTGACCCAGAAACCTGCGGCAGTTTTTGTACGAGAATTTCACTCGTTCTCATCACTGTGAGACTCTGTGCACAGTAATAGACCGCGGTGTCAGACAGCCGCAGCTCCGAGATTGTCAATCGGTACAACTTGTCTGACTGCTGGACTCTATCCGAAAACCGTGTCCGAGCGAAATCGGCCTTGAATTCATAACTGTCGCTCGGGTCCCGGCGGACGGCAAACTCGGGCTGTCTGCCTGGGTACTGACGGTACCAGAATAAATAATCAGCATCGTCGGTAAAGATGCAGCTTAAAGTGACATATTTTCCCTCTGGCGGTGTGAGTGAGGATTCCCGCTGAGTAACAGAATCTCCATCGCTCTGATCTGGAACACACAGTTAAAAAAGTGCAAATAATCAACTGAACTGAAATGTGACAATTAGTGGTTAATATCACATACAAAAAGTTGGAGTACAGACCTTAGAAAAATAAACTTTCTACAAAATTGATCTGTCTGTTTTAAATCCTAGAGAGCGTAATTCGCCTCACTTCGTCTCAATCTCTCAGAATTTCCATCCATTTCTTTCTGCATCATCTCTTTATTTAGCTTCCCTTGTGGTAGTGATGTACAGAATATAAACACACGCTGGGTATGGAGGCCTGTCCACAATGCCCTTTTGCATCTCTTTGAACCGTTGCATTTATCATAATCAATGATCCAGAAGTGAAAAGAACTCTGCAGCACTAACCTATTAACCACCTTTCAATCACATTTGAAGACCTCTGTCAGGCTGTCCCTCCAACCTCGCTTTGCGAGATCAAATAATCTCAGCCAGCACAATTATTGCTGATAGTTAGCTCATGCCAATTGCGGTATCACCTTCTTACAGATTTTTCCTCATTTTCTCCTGTGCCCTGGCATTATTTCCTAACACTCCTCATGTGGTCTGACCAAGTTTCGATACAAGTGATAAATAGACTATTTACTTTTAAAATCTAATTCTCTGAAATTAATCTTCATTTAAAAGTTTTAAATTTCTCACCGACACAGAAAGCTGCCCAGAGCACAACGAGAACGTGGATCTGCATTGCTGCTGCTGTCCCAGAAAGGTGCAGAACAGATAACTGTAAAAGAGCAAATGTCATCTGCTGCAGGACAACACAGACTCAGAGCAGCCACATTTCTGATGTCACTTCCTGCAGCATATCACACGGATGGAGCTCTGGGAGTTGCCCCTCACCACTCTGATGTTTCTTAACCAGGGCTACGTGTTTATATAGGGGAACGCAAACATTAATGCCATATCCCGCTCATCAGAGAATAAGATTTCTGAGTGTAGGCAGCTGGATCTCAAAGATATATAAGCGGGAAAATCAACGCAAGATTTTTGTGAGGCGCCTGATGAAGATTTCGTTTAGGATTGAATAATTTACTGACTCTAACAAAGTTGGTACGAAACTATTGGTCGGCAGAATGGAATGAAGATTAACGACACTTGCTACAGAGAGGCAACGTTATGTAATTTTTCAATGTTGCTTTGTTACTGAGTTCAGTTCCTTGTAGTTAAATCCTACCTGTGAAAACACTGCCCAGACTGTCCTGTGCTGTTCTCACACTGACCCTTCTCACCTGTCCTGTTTTATTGGAGAGATTGCTGCCAATTTTTTATGTTTGTCATTGTTTGGATCCGCAGTCCAATGGAGAGGGGATTTATATTTCTACCCTGACAGAGAATTTCACATATTGCGAAGATATAGGGAACAGACTGTGGAAGTATCGCAGACCACTAATTATTATATCACTTCGGATTAAGTAGATGTTTCCCAGTAAAATGAACTCTCCTTAGTGCCCCGGCCTAACCCGGCTGCCGTATCCCAAACATTTTTATTTAACAAGTGCTGATGTAGTGATGAATATTCATTACCCAGTTCAATAGAGGAGTCGGTGCCGAAAATGATGGTTGAAGAGGGGATCATTTTACCACAAATTCCATCCTGTAAACAAACCAAGTCCTTATGTGTTCGGTACAAGTAGAACATGGGCATTTCTACAGTCTGTCTTTCAGCTCTGGGGAGGGACAGCAAAGCAGAACCCCGGCTTTACACAGCAATACGCTTCTATACTTAGTAAAGCAGCAGACATTAAAGAATTAATGATATAAAAAGCTCTCATATCCGCTACCGCTATTTCTGTGCCTTAAGCCCCAAATTGCTGCCGAGATACAGCGGATTCGGTACAAAATTGCACATCGAAATTTCCAGTTAATGTCACAAATATGCGCTCCCGCACTAACAAAGCAAGAGCGATAATTCAACCACCTCCGAAAAGCCCAAAGACCTGCAAAGGTCTATGAAGCAACATAGAAGAGCTAGTAAAATGGATTATGAAATGAAACTTGCAAAGCAGATCGAGATCAATAAGGAAATATTAGTTACATAAAGGGAAAGAAGGTGATCAGGAGTAATATTGGTCCGTTAGAGACTTAAAGTGGGGATATTGTTATTGATTGTGGGAAAAAGGGGATCCCTATTTGCTCTTGAGAATGTGGCGCTGAGCTGCTGACTTGAACAGCTGCTGTCCAAGTTACACAAATAGAAATGAAATGGGGAGGGACTCGGAGATTTGAGGAAATGGCACTGTTGAAACCAAGGAGAATCAATTAAATTTGCAAAAGTAAATCAAGTAAAATATTTCCAACATATCATTGATTATGCATTTATCATATATAACTTTAAAATGAGGGCAAAACTCAGTTTGAAATCAATGCCTTCATTGGTGAACAGTTAATCCTTAACCACTTTTATAATTTACAGTTACTGCAGTAAAGTAGCGTCCTGGTTTATAGACAATTGGCCTGTTCACACGTGACCCGAAAGAGAAGCAGCAGCGGATCAACAACCCACATCCTTACACCGGACGAGCAGAAACTGATTCCAGCCCATCAAACTGCAGAGAAACCGAGTGTCTGGAACTTTATCTGTTGCATCTTACATTAGCGGAATATTGAAGATGTTGATTCACTTCGTGCCCTTCTGCTGTGAGCTGTGCCCCGTATTCCTATTGACAATGCTTTTGTATCACACGGTGCAAATGAATCTATTCCTTGTCATTCTGGTGATGCTAACTTTTAAGTGCAGGATACTTATTCTATAACTTGTGAATCTGTATATTTATACTAATTTTGCTTCATTGTCTGAATGTTTTCATAGGTCGATGTCACTCGGACCAAGTTTCACAAACTCACACAGCGAAAACAGTCCAGAGCGGGGATTCGGCACAGATAAACTGCAGCTATGGCATGTCCAGTATTTATGGAATGTATTGGTACAGACAAAAAACCCGATCAGGGACGTAAGTGGATAATAAGCAGATTCTCGGATGGCAAAGAGAAAATGACTGATTCGAGTTGAAACTTTCCACTGCGGGTAAATTGGGTCAGTTGGTTACTGAAGACACGGAGAGCGTGGATCCTGCTGTGCATTAATGCCCACACTGAGAGGAAAAACGGCAGTCATTGTAGAAAAACCTCACACCTGTTTACAGTTGCTGCAGCGATCAAACAAATAGCAGACTGCCGGCAAGACATGTCAGAACGAGAGCAGGAAATGAAGCATGAGGTTGCCCTGGGCTTTGCAATTCCTGACAGCGACTTTGCTCAGACATATTGACAGTCAGGGCATAACCTATCCGATTGAAGAAACAGTCACTCAGTGAGAGTGGGCTTTCTGGTGAGGAAATCATTCAAATTCTTCAATTTAAGGATGACATTCCACTGTCTCGAATCAGACATTTGGTCTATGCCCAAATGCAGCAAGACCTGAACAGTACTTAGGTTTGGCCTGATAAGTGCAAACAACATTCACGTCCCACAAGTTCCAGGCATTGACCATCTCTAAAAAGAGAGGATCTAACCAACTTTCCTTGACATTCAATGGCATTGCCATCGCTGAATCCACACCCGCCCCCCCACCCCCACGCCCCCCCTCTCCACACCCCACCCCATCAACATCCTGGGAGTTGACTGAAAACTGAACTGGACCCAGGACCGTGGCTACCAGAGCAGGTCAAAGGTTAGGAATCCTGCGATGAGTAACTCGTCTTGTGACTCCCCAAAGCCTATCCACCATCTACAAAGTACAAGTCAGGAGTGTAAATGGAATGCTCCCTACTTACGTGGATCAGTGTCGCTCCAATAACTCAATAAACTCGACACGATACTGGACAAAGCAGTCCGCTTGATTGCTCACCATTCCGTAAACATCCATTCCTGCCACCACCGACGAACAGTGGCAGCCGTGTGCACCATCTACAAGAAACACTGCAGCAACTCAGCAAACCTTTTTCAGGCAGCACAATCCAAACACACGACCACTGCCATTTAGGAGGACAGGGGCAGCAGGCACATGGGAACATCACCACCTAGACGTTCCCTTCCAAGTTATTCCACATCCTTTCTTGGAAATATATCGCTGTTCCTTCACCGTCACTGGGTCAAACCCTGGAACTCCCTCACTAACAGCACAGTGGGTGTACCTGCACCTCAGGGACCGCAGAGCTTCAGGAAGGCAGCTCACCACCACACAATACACTCGACTATCTTCGTGTTGTTGGGTGAGTTTCTGTGTCCCAGAGTTATAATAACAGTCGTGTTGCTGGGTGAGTCTCTGTGGCGGCTATTCGACATCTCATTTGTTAAATACAAAGAACAAAGAACAAAGAACAATACAGCACAGGAACAGGCCCTTCGGCCCTCCAAGCCCGCGCCGCTCCCCGGTCCAGGATTGAATCCTGAATCCAGGATCCCCGCCCAATTTTCCAGCCTATCTACATACCAATATCCTATCCACCGAGCTGTCCCTCACAGCTACGATGCTTTGTTCATTACAACCTATTAACTCACCCCCACCCCCCCATTCCAGACCATGTGATCTCCAGGGAGAGGCGAAAACCCAGAGTGAAAAACCCCAGGGCCAATATGGGGAAAAAAAATCTGGGAAATTCCTCTCCGACCCCCTGAGGCGATCGAAACGAATCCAGGAGATCACAATGGCCCTGATCGGAAAATGCTTCCCAACCCTAGTCATTTCCACTTCCACGAACACCATATGAATTCCCTGCCCCGAGACAGGTTCCCAAATACGACAGTAGATTTTTATCCGTTCTGCATTTTTTTACAGGTGTCCGTGGGCTTATTTGAGCTAACAATTCAGAAAGAACAGCCTGCAAATTTCTGCCATATTAACTCCACTTCTAAGTGCATCCCTCAGCTGGTAGCGAGATACTCATTGTTTCTGTTTGCGACATAAATCGCGGCATGGAGATTAGCATCTAGTTTTCCCAAACCGCTCCACTGCCGATCTCAATCAGGACAAAATACCCGGTAAATAGACCTGACTGCATTCGCGCAGAAGGAAACTTAGTGGAGCTGTAAATACTCGCTGAGGTTTTTGAACGGTGTTTAGCTGTAATCTAACGCTGTGCCTCACTGCGCAGTAATAGACCGCCCCGTCCTCCACACTGAGGGCGCTTATATTGAGGTAACCATTCTGCTTAGACTTATCAGCAGCCGCCAGATGTCGTCCTGAAACTTCATCATCCTTCATTGCTAATATTTTAGAAATAATTCATGTCGGTGGTTGTGCCGGTTTCTGCTGATAGCATTGCATGCTGTACATACCCTTGTCTGTATAGTTACAATCTAACTGTACCGAACCTCCTTCTGATGCGGTTATTGTCACTGGTGACTGAGTTACTGGATCGGCGCCACGTCCGCCTGTGAAGATAGAGGAATTAAATGTCAAGAGTTAATGTAAATGTGTTTGTATCTGCGATAGTTTGAGGAACCTATTCTACGCATCACATGGATATTTCAGATTGTTAATTAAGTTGCCATCAATCTGTTTATCTGGCTTGGTGAACGTTTTCCAGTACTTACTGTGCAAGAGCGTCGCCAGTATGAGCAGAAACATGTCTGATTGGATCCCTCTCAGTGAATCGGAACGGAATGAGTCAGAGATTGAGAAAGAGAGAACCCGGGCTTGGTTCAGCTGATTGCAGTGAGTGTGTGTGTGAAAGAGAGAGAGGGCGGGGTGGGGGGGGGGGGGGGGGGGAGCGGGGGGGAGGAGTCCATCGTGACCTCACGAGCCTACCATCCATACAGGTTTAAGTTGTGACGCTGGGGTTTGAATTTGGCGCCGTCTTGTCGGCAAATGCTTTTTAATTGCACGCTCAGATTTTGCTGTTGAGTGGATTCAGGGTTTATAGAACATAGAACAGTACAGCACAGTACAGGCCCTTCGGCTCTCGATGTTGTGCCGAGCTTGATGTGAAACCAAGATCAAGCTATCCCACTCCCTACCATCCTGGTGTGCTCCATGTGCCTATCCAATAACCGCTTCAATGTTCCTCAAGTGTCTGACTCCACAATCACTGCAGGCAGTCCATTCCACACCCCATCCACTCTCTGAGTAAAGAACCTCCTCGGACATCCTTCCTATATCTCCACCATGAACCCTATAGTTATGCCCCCTTGTAATAGCTCCATCCACCCGAGGAAATACTCTTTGAACGTTCACTCTATCTATCCCCTTCATCATTTTATAAACCTCTATTAAGTCTCCCCTCAACCTCCTCCGCTCCAGAGAGAACAGCCCCAGCTCCCTCAACCTTTCCTCATAAGACATACCCTCCAAACCAGGCAGCATCTTGGTAAATCTCCTTTGCACTCCTTCCAGCGCTTCCACATCCTTCTTATAGTGAGGTGACCAGAACTGCACTCAATATTCCAAATGTGGTCTCACCAAGGTCCTGTACAGTTGCAGCATAACCCCACGGCTCTTAAACCCCAACCCCCTGTTAATAAAAGCTAACACACTATAGGCCTTTTTCATAGCTCTATCCACTTGAATGGCAACCTTCAATGATCTGTGGATATGGACCACAAGATCTCTCTGTTCCTCCACAGTCTTCAGAACCCTACCTTTGACCCTGTAATCCACATTTAAATTTGTCCTACCAAAATGAATCACCTCACATTTATCAGGGTTAAACTCCATCTGCCATTTTTCAGCCCAGCTTTGTATCCAAATGTTTGAACACAAAGTTGAGTCCTGAAGAATCACAGGTGGTAGAATGCTGCACTTTGTAGTGCCACGCCGCCGCCAGCAGAGGGAAGTGTCGGTCCGAATTCCAGACTCGCAACAGCGACTAGCAACCATATTCACAGACTCACAGAATCATAGAATCCCAACAGTACAGAAGGAGGATATTCGGCCTATCGAGTCTGTACCGGTCACAATCCCACCCAGTATTCCCGTAACCATACCGCGCTAATACCCCTGACACTAGGGTCAATTTAGCATGGCCAATGAACCAAATGAAAAAAATGTAATTCAAAGGACAAATGTCGAAACAGAAATAGCATATTAGCACTGATAGTAAACGTATGTTGCTTCACGAGATATGTTATGAGTTGTCAAAGCTGTTGGAATGCTGAAAATATTCACATTCATTGAACTTGGCACTCGGCATTGTTTGTGTCCTGCAGCGGGTAATATGTGTACTTTATTCACAAAAGCGCCCAGTGCCAAACAGTCGAGTTAGCAATATTGGGCGGATGTTTTCCTGGAGCTTTCAGTCCAGAAATGCGGACGTGCTGAGCTTTTTCAACAATGTCGGCTTTTACCAGAGGTATCTAAGCTGCTTTGGATACAAACAAATGAATTTTATGTCGATGAAAGGACCCAAAGTGTAGGCTCGTTGGTCTTGGGATATGATTCTCGCTTTGGATGTCTGAGGTCAAGTGTGCGAGAAATCCCGAAAGAGCCCTATGATGTTGTTTCCTATTGCCTAATTCACAGTTTTTGCTCATTTCTTTCCGGTGCAGCCGGCGGGATTGTTTCACATAGGATTTGGTTTGAGAACCTGAGCACAAACTGCAGAGAATCCATCAGCACAGCATGCTCGCTGGAAAAATATTTTCAAAAGGGTTGACTATGTAAGCGGACATTCATTTCGTCACCATTCACCTGTTCAGGGGACCCCATGATTGTCCGTTCTGGCAGCTGGCTGGATCTTTCTTTTTATTCATTAACGAGATGTGGGTGTCACTGGCTCGACCGGCAATTATTACCCATCAGTAATTTCCCTTGAGAAGGTGGTGGTGAGTTGCCTTCATGAACCGCTGAAGTCTATGAGTGTAGGCATATCCATTGTGCTGTTGCAGGGGGTGGGGTCCGGTGGGTGGGGTGGGGGGGGGGGGGGAGGTGGGGGGGGGGGGTGGGGAAGGTGGTTAGTTATTCCAGGACCTTGTCCCAGAGACCGAAAAGGAACAGCGATATATTTCCAAGTCAGGATGGTGATTGGCTTGGAAGAGAACTTCCAGGTGATAGCGGTCTTGGATTTAGAAACTGCTGCCCAAGGTGCCTTTGGTGAGCTCCTGCATCATCCACGTAAGTGGGGAGTATTCACTCACACTCTTGAATTGTGCCTTGCAGATGGTGGATAGATTTTGGGGAATCAGGTGAGTTACTCGCTGCAGGATACAAGTAGAAGGCATGTAAAATCGTCGGCTCCAACGCACTGATGAGCTCAATGCATTCTACGCCCGTTTTGAGCAAGAGGTCAGCAAGAGCATGCCCTCTACCCTGGAAGCTCTCGATGAACCTGTACCTGGGGTCACCATTGCAGATGTCAGAGCAGCCTTCTCGAAGGTCAACCCTTGGAAAGCGACTGGGGTACCCGGACGAGCACACAGATCCTGCGCGGATCAGCTGACGGAGGTATTCACAGACATCTTCAACCTCTCTTTCCAGTAATCTGAGGTCCCTATCTGCTTCAAGATAACGACCATCATCTCGGTACCTAAGAAAAAACAAGCAGTGTGTCTTAATGACTATCGGCCGGTGGCTCTGACATCCATCATTATGAAGTACTTCGAAAGGTTAGTCATGGCATGAACCAATTCCAGCCTCGTGGACTACCTGGATCCACTACAGTTTGCCTTTCGCCGCAACAGGTCCACAGCAGACGCCATCTGCCTGGCCCCGCACTCAACTCTGGAACACCTAGATAACAAGGACACCTATGATACACTCCGATTTATTGACCACAGCTCAGCCTTCAACACCATCGTTCCCACGAAAATCACCTCCAAACTCCGTGGCCTGGGCCTTGACACCTCTCTCTGCGATTGGATCCTGAACTTCCTAACTCATAGATCACAATCAGTAAGAATAGGCAACAACACCTCCTCCCCGATCACCCTCAACACAGGTGTTCCACAGCGCTGTGTTCTCAGCCCCCTACTATAACTCCGTATATACCTATGACTGTGTGGCCAAATTCCCCTTCTATACAATTTTCAAGTTTGCTGCCGACTCCACCGTCGCGGGTCGGATCTCAAACAATGATGAGACAGAGTTCAGGAATAAGAACATAAGAATAAGAACATAAGAACTAGGAGCAGGAGTAGGACATCAGGCCCCTCGAGCCTGCTCCGCCATTCAATAAGATCATGGCTGATCTTTTTGTGGACTCAGCTCCACTTACCCGCCCTCTCACCATAACCCTTAATTCCTTTACTGTTCAAAAATGTATCTATCCTTGCCTTAAAAACATTCAATGAGGTAGCCTCAAATGCTTCACTGGGTAGGGAATGCCACAGATTCACAACCCTTTATGTGAAGAGGTTCCTCCTCAACTCAGTCCTAAATCTGCTTCCGCTTATTTTGAAGATATTCCCCCCAGTTCTAGTTTCACCCGCCAGTGGAAACAACTTCCCTGCTTCTATTTTGTCTATTCTCTTCATAATCTTATATGTTTCTATAAGATCTCCCCTCATTCTTCTGAATTCCAATGAGTATCGCCCCAGTCTACTGAGATAGAGAATCTGGTGAACTGATGCGGCAACAATAATCTCTCCCTCAATGTCAACAAAACGAAGGAGATTGTCATCGACTTCAGGGAGCGTAAAGGAAAACATGCCCCTGTCTACATCAACGGGGACGAAGTAGAAAGGGTAGAGATTCAAGTTTTTATGTGTCCAGATCACCAACAACCTGTCCTGGGCCCCCCATGCCGACACTATAGTTAAGAGAGCCCAGCAACGCCTCTACTTTCTCAGAAGACTAAGGAAATTTGGCCTGTCAGCTACGACTCTCACCAACGTTAACAGATGCACCATAGAAAGCATTCTTTCTGGTTGTAGCACAGCTTGGTATGGCTCCTGCTCTGCCCAAGACCGCAAGTAACTACAAAAGGTCGTTAATGTAGTTCAATCCAGCACGCAAACCAGTTTCCCATCCATTGACTCTGTCTACATTTTCCGTAGCCTCAGCAAAGCAGCCAGCATCACTAAGAACACCACGGAGCCCGGACATTCTCTCTTCCACCTTCTACAAAACTCTGAGGTGGTGTACCATACGACTCAAGAACAGCTTCTTCCCTGCTGCTATCAGACTTTTGAATGGACTTGCCTTGCATTAAGTTGATCATTCTCTACATCCTAGCTATGACTGTAACACTACATTCTGCACCATCTCTTTTCCTTCTCTAGGAAGGTACTTTTTGTCTCTATAACGCGCAAGAAACAATATTTTCACTGTATGTTAATGTATGTGACAATAATCTTCTTTCGATACTTGGTATTAATCCATTTATTTCATATATATGTCTTAATTCTGGAATGTGCAGTTGGTCTGTCTGCATTGTTCAACTCAGGTCGGTTGCTGCAGGTTCTCAGGGTTAGACTGAGAGTTAGGTGGATTGAGTTCAATATAACTCAATATAATAAAACAACCGTTGCTTTCAACCTGGTGTCTCAACTAATCCAGAATTTCAAAATTGAACATGACTGACCAACAAAAGGAATCGAATCACTGGGTAATAGACATCCCATGGTGCTTCATTGAGATTGACCATAGTCATCTTTTAAACAAAATCAAACATCCTTCAAGGAAACAGATTGAAAAATGACCTGTTAGTTATACTTGATCCCTCTTTTTTCTATGTGTGAAACATTCTGGCGCTGAAATCTCGTTCATCTACAGTAGGCCCAGCAGGTCCGCACTGATCCACGATTGCCTCATCTGCCCGAGAAGTTTTTCCTAATTCTTTATCATGAAGAACAATTTTAAAAAAATACTTATGGAAATTGTGCGCCATTTCCTCTAGTTCACTTACAGTTTTACTTGTGTCTATGTCTTCGAGCACGCAATACCATTAGACATGTTTCAGATGGCGATTACATATGTTAGTCTGCATCTATAAATCCATTAAATATTGTTGTGGACTGAACGAGTTGCGAATGTGTACAAACATTTATTTCCTGACATTGCGTCCAAAAGTACAGCATTTCTGATATTCCTGAAAGCATTTGAAATGATGTTACATCGAGATTCGTGTAATGTTGCGTAATGAAATTAAATCATACAGACTTCGCACACGCTTAATGAAAAATGTCCAACAGCGCTCCTACCCAGTTTTGAGCCACAAACATTTCCGTGACTGTAACATTGAACAACCCTCTCTTCATATCCCCTCCCAGTTTCCTGGAGCCTTTGACCGCGGCCTGCTCACAGTTTATTTAAACAGAGTACGTTCCGAATCAGAGAAAACTTATTCACATTGAACAGATTTCGCAAAGTGGTGACTGTGATCTTTAAACCAACCCCAAGTAAATTTTCCCTCGTGCCCACTGAGCTTCAGAATGTTTCCTGGAGGCTGGTGTGGTTTCTGTCAGCACTAACAATCCAGATTTTTCTGATGATAATATACAGACCAGGATTACATTCCCCGCCCACCTCTTCCATCTCCCCCAGTCTCTGAAAGTGCGGCCGTTCCCCTATCAAGACACTGACTGTAGCCAGGTTCGGACGCTTTTCTTTCCATGTCAGCACCAGATCGCCACCAAGTGGTCTCACAGAACCAGAGTCACATAGGGAAGTGAGGCATGAACATCCCCAGGGTAGAGAACAAATTATTAAAGGCGGGGATTAGAACGGGTATCTTCAAATATGACTCTGTGCTGATCTGTTTGTCGGATTGAAATCGGCAGTTTGTTTGTGTCGTTGCTCCTGGGAACAGTTTCATTCGAGGTTGGCTTGGTTTCCTTTTGCTGTACATTGTGGCTACATCTACCGCGATTTTACACAAGCCACAACAGACAGGAGCTGTATTCTGTATTAATAGGCAGTTTTTGTACAGGGCTGAGCTTGTTTTCTGTCACTGTGAGTCTGAAAGCGCAGTAATATACGGCGGCGTCAGCCAGCTTCAGACCCGAGATGGTTAAACTGCTGAATTTATTCTCCGTCTGGAGCTCAACAGAGAAACGGATTTTGGCAAAATCGGCTTTGTCTTCAGCGCCGCGAGAGTATTTCGAAAGTATAAACTGAGGCTGTGAGTCCGGGTGCTGCCGGTACCAGGATAGATCGTAGTTGTTCGCTTCAGTATCATATTTACAATTTAAAGTCACCGCTTCTCCTTCTGTCCTAACATCTGAGGACGGCGACTGAGTGACAGAATCTCCATGAATCAGATCTGAAAAAACAAATATAAAAAGATCTGACCGGCGACTGTTGAAAATTTCGTTTTACACCATGTTTCAAAAATGTAACAAAAAAGTTGAAATGTGTTTGGTCCACATTTACCTGTCAGAAATATTGCCCACACAACCCAGATGCTGAGCAGCCGCATTGTCTCTGTCCGCTCTGTCGAAGAGGAGTTGGGGATTTTGAAGACACCCGTTCTAAACCCCGCCCTCAGTAATCTGCTGTGGGTCTCAGGATGTTTTCACTTCACTTCCTGATGTTCCCAGTGACATTGAGAATAGGCAGGCTGGTGAGCTGGCTGCCATTGGCTGACTGCCAATGATTGGAAACGCTCAGAGCCGGGTCACAGTCAGTGCCTTATGGGAGGAATATTTCAGTTTTACACAGCAGATGGTGACATTTAAACCCGATTCTGATCATTGTGGCCGTCAAACTCAGGCTTGCTCCAGGATTTGGTTCATTCAGGATCAGTCCGTTTAAGCCTTACCATCGGGGGAGTGGCTCAGCCATGACTGCGAGATTTTCCCCATGAAGCACTGAGGCAATTATTGAACAATTATTGCATTTTATGTCGGAGTGGCTGATTGACTCACCACATTGCCAGCGTCCCTGCCGTTTGAAGAGAAACTCCCAATTCAAGGCTAAAGCGAGGATCTGTTGGTGAAGGAAGGAGCGGTTATGCCGCCGTTCAGCGGTCGGATAACCAGTTATGGAATCCTTCCCACTATAGTTCAAATGAAGGAACATGTGTTTGTGACGATATGCTTAAAAAGTATACCTGCCGCTTTGGAGAAAAGGTACTGGCTGTCACTGTACATTCAATGGAACGATCTTGAAGTATAAACATTTCCACTATTGTCCGCAGGATTTCTCTCAATGGCATTTCTGTTTAAAATTATTAACTTCAATCGGGTTACTTATCGTATATTCAATGTGCCACGACCATCGGAGTTTGCGATTTGTTTCAGAGATAATAATGTCAGCGCTTCCAGTAACTCAGCAATCATGTGTTCAAAACACGAGAGCGAAGTTCAGGCAGCCGATTTACAGTCCCCAGAGGATATGTAAAGCTTATCCTCATGACTGACAATTCAATACCAGCCGGCGAGGAAAACCTTTCAGTGTCACTTCCATTCATAAAAGAAATGAAAATACTTGAAATGACTGCAGTGTAATAATTCAGAAAGCAGCTCTCAATGTTGGGTTTACATTCATATTTTCACATCCTTTCCCACATCAGACACACCTTCTCTCACTCGCTCTGGCCTCTGACCAATATCAGGCTCCAATCTTTCTACATGCGGATGTTTTGTAATGATTATTGACCACTTTATCTTCTTCAAAACATTGAAGCAAATTGGGTTCAAGCATTTAAATTATCAGTGCACACAGTGCAGAAGAGGCTATTTGGCCCATCAAGTCTGCACCCTCCGCAATCCCACTGAGACCATTTCCCCATAACCCCATCTATTTATCCTACAAGTCCTCCTAACACTAAGGGGCTATTTAGCATGGCCAATCATCCTAACTTTGAACTGTAGGAGGAAACCGGAGCACCCAGACGAGAACGTGCAAACTCCACACAGGCAGTAACCAGAGGCTCTGGCGCTGTGAGGCAGCAGTGCCACCGGGCCGCCCACAGGTGCCTATTCGGAGAAGTGTTCCGATGGCGATGGACAGAAGGGGGGAGAATCTTTGATTATTCATTGGCCTCGCCTGACAGTTTCCTTTTGTGGCTCAGTGGAGTTTTGCCGGACTGATTTAAGATGCCGAGCAGAAAATTAGGTTTCGAAATGTTAAACTAAATACTGGAAGAAAGTAAAGCAATTACAGGTGAAAAGTGGAAACTGGAGGTGGGAAGGAACAAAGTGGGAAAATAAATTGAAAGGAACAAGGACAATTAACATCTAACCAATTAAGGCTCCACAGATGTACTTGTGGAGTCTACTTTTAATATGTTGCGAATTTAAATCGTAAAGTAATATAGTTCTACGAGTGGATCTCGCGATCTATTGTTGTGCTTTGTATTATTTGCAGGTTGAGAAATATCTCTCTGGCTCTCACGCCGCTGAGTGAATTATTGCTGCTCTTCACCAGTGTGAGAGCACCCTCTGCTGCGTAGTTACTGGAATTGTCGCTGTGGGATTTTGACAGGGACCCGCGACATCTCTGGAGCAGTGTGGGGACTCATGGTGCTGAAATACACAGCTGTGTCGGAGATCAGGACTTTGCTAATCGTTAACTCGGTAATCTTGGTAGTTTTACTAAACTTTGTTCTCAACATTAGGGCTTGCAGTTTGTAATCCCTCCAAAGTGATAAAGCATGAGCGAGATGGATACTCAGCGAGAGCCTGGTGTCCTCGTGCGTCAGTCGCTGAAAGTAAACGTGCAGTTACAGCAGGCAGTAAAGAAGAAAAATGATATGCTAGCCTTCATAGCAAGAGCATTTGAGTATAAGAATAGGGATGTTTTGCTGCAATTCTATCGGACATTGTTGGGGCCACACCTGGAGTATTGTGTGTAGCGTTGACGTCCTTATACTGGAAAGGACGTCCTTGCTATAGAGGGAGTGCAGAGAAGGTTTACCAGGCTGTTGCTTGGGATGTTAGGTTTGTCATTTCAGAAGAGAATAAATCAGTTAGGATCATGTTCATTGGAGTTCGAAAGAGTGAGAGGAGATCTCATTGAAACTGATACAATTCTAAGAGGATTACATAGACGCATAGAAGCTAGAAGCAGGAATAAGCTATTCGGCCCATCGAGCCTGCTCCGCCATTCATTTTGATCATGGTTGATCATCAAACTTAATATGCTGATTCCCCCTTCCTCTCGTACGCTTTGATCCCTTTAGTCCCAAGAGCTATATCTAATTTCTTCTTGAAATCAGAAAACGTTTTGGCCTCAAATACATTCTGTGGTAGTGAATTCTATACATTCACCACTTTCTGAGTGAAGACATTTCTTCCCACCTCAGTTCTAACAGGCTTACCCTTTTTCCTCAAACTATGACCCCTATTTCTGGACTCCCCCATCACTGGGAGCATACTTCCTGAATCTACCCTGCCTAATCCTGTTAGAATTTTATAAGTTTATATGAGATCCCCTCCAACTCTTCTAAACTCCAGTGAAAAGTCCAAAGATGTGCGGGTTAGGTTGATTGGCCAGGTTAAAAAGAAATTGCCCCTTAGAGTCCTGGGATGCGTAGGTTAGAGGGAATAGCGGGTAAAATATGTGGGGGTAGGGCCTGCGTGGGATTGTGGTCGGTGCAGACTCGATGGGCCGAATGGCCTCCTTCTGCACTGTAGGGTTTCTATGATTTCAATGATTCTATGAATACAATCCTAACGGATTTAGTCTCTCTTCATATGATAAACCTGCCATCCCAGGAATCAGCCTGTTAAACCTTTGCTGTGCTCCCTCTCTAGGATTAGACAGAATAGATTCTGAAAGAATTTTCCCGATGATGGGGGAGTCCAGAACTAAGTGTCGCAGTTTGAGGGTAAGGGTTAAACCTTTTGGGACTGAGGTGAGCAGAGATTTCTTCACCCAGAGAGTGGTGAATGTATGGAATTCACTACCACAGGAAAGTAGTTGAGGCCAAAACGTTGTGTGATTTTATGAAGAAACTAGATGTCGCTCTTTAGGCTAAAGGGATCAAGGGATATAGATGGAGGGTAGGATCAGGATTTTGAATTTGATAATCAACTATGATCAAAATGAATGGCGGAGCAGGTTAAAAGGACCGAATGGCCTACACTTGCCTCTCGTTTCTAAGTGTCTATGCACTACGGAGGATCTGTGATGTGGAGATGCTGGCGTTGAATTTGTGTGGACACGTTAAGAAGTCTCACAACAGCAGGGTAAATTCCAACAGGTGACTCGCCTGATGAGGGAACAGCACTCTGAAAGCTCGTGATTTCAAATAAACCTGTTGGTCTTTAACCTGTGAGACTTCTTACTATGGAATATGTCAGGGTGTTGAACCTAACAGAACAAATAATCTCACTCATAAATTACCACTCGTTTATTCTGAAACTATGCCCTCTCTCCCTGGACTCTCCCACGAGCGGAAACATCTTCTCAGCATTTAGGCTCTCAAGACCTTCAATAATCCTATGTTTCAATGAGGGCACATGTCATTTCTCTAAATTCCAATGAGTAGTGTCCCAACCTGTTTAATCTTTCCTCATAAAACAATCCCTCCATACTCGGGATCAGCCTTGTGAACCTTCCCTGAACTACCTGCAATGAAAAAATATATGTCTTTAAATAAGGGGACCAAAGCTGCTGACGGAACTCCAGATGTGGTCTCACCAATACCATGTACAGCTGCAGCAAAACTTCCCTACTCTTATACTCCAACACCCTTGAAATAAAAATCAACATCCCATTGTCCTTCTTGATTATTGCTGCACATGTCTGCTAACTTTCTGTGTTTCATGGACAAGTACCCCTAAGTCACTTTGTGTGGTAGTGTTATCCAGTTACCCTATTTGCATAGCACTCTGTTCGTTTGTTCTCCCATCCAAATTGAACACCTTCAGATTTCCCCGTAATAAATTTTATTTTCCAACTTTTCGACTACTTAGATAACCTATCACAATCTCGATATCAACTGTTTCTATCCCTGTCGCAATTTGCCTTTCCACCTATTTTTGTGTCTGAAATTTTTTCTACGATATATTTGCTTCCTCCCTCCAAGTCATTAACATTTATTGTAAACAGTTGTGATCCCAATATTAATCCCGCTGGAAGCCTACGGTTACACGTCGCCAAACTGAAAACCCTTTATCCTAAATTGCTGCTTCCTGCCATCAGCCAATTCTCTACCGACAAATATACTACCCCCAACATCATGGGCTCTTATGTTACGAGTTAACGTTTTGTGAGGTACCTTGTTGAACACCTTCTGGAAGTCCAAAAACAATACATCCCCTGGTCCCCTTCTATCCACTCTGGGAGGGACTTCTCGAAGAAATCTAATACATTAGTCAGACATGATTTCCTTTTTCTTTTCATGAATTCATACCTTTGGAATCCATTGCTACCTTGTGTGTGCATCAATGTGATTGTGTTCCCCGAGAGGGTAAGCTCATTTTTGCCATCACCAACTGCATTCACTTACTCGTATACCTCAATGGCAATTGGTACAGAGAATAACAACATGTTTGAAAGTTGCGAGAAAGATTGACTGATTCGGGCTTTGTTGAGTGAATATTGCTTATTGACTCACTATCCGTAGTGACACAGAAGAGAATGATTGAAATTTTCACTGATCAACATTTAAACAGACAGTGGAATCACTCGTTGTGATGGTGGGTTCCAGTTCTATATCTGCAACCGCAGCATCAATTTCTATCAGCTACTGTAAACCCATATTTCTAATAGGTTGGAAAAGTACAGCAGCATGATCCAATGTATCTCGTTTTATTTTAAATGAATATTCATAGATCGATTTGTATGACAATTTACTGAATAACATCAAGATTGGCAAGGTTTGGACACTATTTCCCTGTTGCAGAAAGACACAAAGTGTTTCTACGTCGGGAATATAAGGAGAAACATCAATAAGTTTTTTGTCTCGGGGTGCTCTCAAACCTCCACCCGTTCAGTTGGCAGCACACTTTTCTGAACAATTTTCCAACAGAAATAATGCAGCAGTTTAAACTCAGGGCTTTCGCTGCCTGGATCCAATTCAATTCCTAGTCTCGATGTTTTGCTAATTGTTATAATTCAAACTCAGTTACTGGTTTGAAAAGAGTCATGTTGGACTCAGAACCTTAACTCTATGCCTTGTTTCACATTTGTTGCAAGCCCTGCTGAGAACTTCCAGTACTTTCTGTTTTTATTCTGACATGAATCATAGGAGGAGGAGCAGACCACTCGGTCCATCGAGATTCTTCCACCACTCAATACCATCATGGCTGATCTTGGGCTGCAACTTAGTTTTTCCACCAGCTCCCCAGATCCCTGAATTCCCCAAGGGACTAGATACCTGTTTCCCAGAATTAAATGTGCTCGATGGTGGGGCATACTTAACTGTCATGTACAGAGAATGTAAAAGATTCTCAGCCCTTTGAGTGAAGGAATATTTCCTTATCATAGCCCTAAATGATCAGCCTCTTATCTGGGCCGCACTGGGTTAGATTCCCCGACCAGCAGAAAAAAATCTCACAGCCTCCATCCTATCAAACCTAATCAGAGTTGTGCAGGTTTAATGAGATCGCCTCTTATTCTTCGAAACTCCAGAGAATTGCAGCACAATTTACTCAGCCTCTCATCAGAGGATAACTCCCTCACCCCAGGGAGCAATCTGGTGAACCTTCTCTTTACAGTTTCCAATGCAAACATATCTTTTTTTTAATGTGACTATCATATTTGCACAGAATATTCAACATGTGGTCTCAACAAAACCCTGTGCAACTGCAGCAACACCTCGTTATTCTTGGACTCCAGTCTGCCGGCAATAAAGACCAAAATGTCATTTCCCTTCCAATTATCTGCTGCACCAACGTATTAACTTTATGCATTCCTTGTACAAACGCATCTATTCTATTCTCAGTATCATTTTCAGCTCTTCAAATACGTTCTGCTCTTTCTATTTTTACGAAGAAGAGAATATCTATTCGCTCTGCAAAAATTGCACCTGATCTGCCATCCAGTTATCAAAGCCCTCTGTTATGTTCCCCCGTTGTCTGCCTCTACCCGAAAACTTCGATCAGATGAAACTTACGTGCATGCTCTAGCGAGGTATTGAACTCGCGACCCTTGGTTTACAAGACCAGTGCTCTAACCACTGAGCTACGGAGTCAAATACTAGAGGCTGCCTGCAATATGTGTAGCATTATCAGTGGATTGAGGAACAGGAAGGGGTTTGAGGTCGGAATTTTTGATGAATGTGGAAATGTCTGAAGTGGAGAGCAGGAAGTTAAAAGACACAACTTGAAAGTGACATGATTTGACATGTGTGCTGTGTGTGTATCTGACATGAATGTTGTGCGTGTCATGTGATTCTTCTTCAGAGTTTATCGTTAATGTTACATCTCTGACTTTTCCAGCTCCGATGCAAGTTCATCCAGCTGGAGGAATTAGATGTTGCTCCCTTCACAGACCCTGTGAGGCGTGTTTTCATTAAATGAAGAATTGAGCAAGAAGTTATTCACTCCGTGAGTGGGAATTGAAACCGCGTCACGACGCCGATCCTGATCACTAGACTCTCAGTGACGTTGATGTGGGAGATTTGCAATCAGTTGATCATCTCTTTATTTTCAATTACTTTCAATAAAAATAAGTCACAATGAGGAATGACGGGAAGCGACATGACAGGATTTGAGCCTCAGTTAGAAAATCCCAATCCATCCCCTGGGCCGTGACTGCAGACTCAATGTTTGCGATCCTGTTACTTATATCAGCAGACAGCCTTTCACCCTGTGTTCCCGTTTGTATTCTCTATCGGAGCAACTCCAATCCTTCCCCAGTTTTGACCAAGGCTGATCTCAATGTGAAACTTCAGCTCTTCTCTCCTCACAGATGCTGCCAGGCTTGCTGAGATTTTTCAGCATTTTCCCTTCTTGTTTCCGATTCCAACATCAGCACTAATTTGCTCCACTCCTTCCACACACGCTCCTTTACCTCAACAACTGTTTACATTGGTCTGTTTCTCCTGTTTCTTCCTGCCAAAATCGACACGGCTCAAATTACTGCATTCATTCTGAACTGCTGGAATTCAGCTGCAGAGACCAAAACTTAAACCCACTCTGGCAGCAGCTGGATTCGAACTCACAGCTGCACATACACTGGGTGGTAAACCACTGGTTTAAACTGCTCCGCCTCGCGACCACGTTAAACATCCAGCCCTTTACGGAAAACGTTACTGAAATTCATTAGCAGCAAAGGAACTGCGAAAGCCCATCAGTTGGCTTGAGCCTGCTTCTTCACTGAATCAATTCGTCCTGAACTGTGTAACAAACAGAAATCACATCCAGTCGGAAACAGTGAAGGACCGGCATCATTTAAATTGTCCTTAACCTTGTCTTGTTCCCAATATCCTGCCAGAAATTACATGAAAACCTCCTGTTGAATTTGCTCAGTTTTCACTTCAGGACACGAGGAAAGATTATGTTTTATATGTTCCACCAAGCAATAACAGACATTTGTTTTTACGGCTTGGATGAGAGCAACAGATCTTCATTTCCTGACCTGTAATCTAAACAGCAGTGGAAGTGTCAAACTCTAACCACCAGACCAGCCTGTTATACAATTTTTCCTTATCCACGCTGCTTTTGTTATTTTAATTTTTGCGCCAGACCACATTCATCACAAGCAAGTCTCTTTTGCAAAATGGCACCTTCCATTTCCACCACAGTGATGTATTCAGTCAAGGACAACAAACAACAGGCACTTGACGCACAGTTATTGCTTTTGCTTCCGACGGTTCGAAACTGGACAGAAGCTTTTCCAAATATTTTCGTTGCAGAGTGAGGGAAAAGTTTAATAATTCAGTGTAAACGCTAAAATCTGACCAATTTACCATCCAAATGTAACCTTACATCACCATCTCTATCGTCAGCGCTTTGCAGCCTATCAGTGTCTTTCTGCGACTATACTTGTTCTTGACCTGTTGCACATGTGACATTTCCACCAGTAATGCAGACTCGCAAAACTCACTCGACTGGTAATAGTAGATCTGCTTTCGATCAGCTAGTACATAGAACATAGAACATAGAACATTACAGCGCAGAACAGGCCCTTCGGCCCACGATGTAGCACCGACCAGTTAAAAAAAAAAACTGTGACCCTCCAACCTAAACCAATTTCTTTTCATCCATGAACCTATCTACGGATCTCTTAAACGCCCCCAAACTAGGCGCATTTACTACTGATGCTGGCAGGGCATTCCAATCCCTCACCACCCTCTGGGTAAAGAACCTACCCCTGACATCGGTTCTATAACTACCCCCCCTCAATTTAAAGCCATGCCCCCTCGTGCTGGATTTCTCCATCAGAGGAAAAAGGCTATCACTATCCACCCTATCTAAACCTCTAATCATCTTATATGTTTCAATAAGATCCCCTCTTAGCCGTCGCCTTTCCAGCGAAAACAATCCCAAATCCCTCAGCCTCTCCTCATAGGATCTCCCCTCCATACCAGGCAACATCCTGGTAAACCTCCTCTGCACCCTCTCCAAAGCCTCCACATCCTTCCTGTAATGTGGGGACCAGAACTGCACACAGTACTCCAAGTGCGGCCGCACCAGAGTTGTGTACAGTTGCAACATAACGCTACGACTCCTAAATTCAATCCCCCTACCAATAAACGCCAAGACACCATATGCCTTCTTAACAACCTTATCTACTTGATTCCCAACTTTCAGGGATCTATGCACACATACACCTAGATCCCTCTGCTCCTCCACACTATTCAAAGTCCTCCCGTTAGCCCTATACTCAACACATCTGTTATTCCTACCAAAGTGAATTACCTCACACTTCTCCGCATTAAACTCCATCCGCCACCTCTCGGCCCAACTTTGCAACCTGTCTAAGTCTTCCTGCAAACTACGACACCCTTCCTCACTGTCTACCACACCACCGACTTTGGTGTCATCAGCAAATTTGCTAATCCACCCAACTATACCCTCATCCAGATCATTAATAAATATTACAAACAGCAGTGGCCCCAAAACAGATCCCTGAGGTACACCACTTGTAACCGCACTCCATGATGAATATTTACTATCAACCACCACCCTCTGTTTCCTATCCGCTAGCCAATTCCTGATCCAATTTCCTAGATCACCCCCAATCCCATACATCTGCATTTTCTGCAGAAGCCTACCATGGTGAACCTTATCAAACGCCTTACTAAAATCCATATATACCACGTCCACTGCCTTGCCCCCATCCACCTCCTTGGTCACTTTCTCAAAAAACTCAATAAGGTTAGTAAGGCACGACCTACCTGCCACAAAACCATGCTGACTATCACCTATCAATTCATTACTCTCCAAATAACTATAAATCCTATCCCTTATAATTTTTTCCAACATAAATCAGGTTATTCTTTAATAGTTTGCTGAGAGCGATAAATAATCGTTTCCTGAGCGGGAATTGAAACCAAACAACACTGGGGAGTACTGAATACAACCCACTGGACTCCCAGGGTCACGGGTGAACTGTATTTTTCAAAATGACTTACTATATATCCCTTAATATGTCCAGAATGGATCGAACATAAGTGACTGCTTCAGATAATGACAACACCGATTGTGTTTGCTGGGATATGAAATCGACAGTGAGGTGAAATAGTCCCACAAGATGCTGAAGTGATCAGGGTACATAAACTTCTAAATAGGATTGAAAAGAGTAAACGTAGGCGAGATGTTTCTTTTCTTATGGGGCGATCGAGAACAACAGATCCAATATATAGGTTGAGAGGCGGTAGATTTAAAACTGAGATGAGGAGGAACGACTTCTCGCAGAGAGTCGTGAATTTGTGGAATGCATTGCCCCGTAACGCGGTGGATTCTGAATCTTTAAATGGTTTCAAGAAGGAGACAGATATATTCCTGATAATAAAAGGGATGAGGGGATATTGGAACAGGTAGGGAGGTGGATTTGAGAACAGGGAGAGATCAGTCATGAACTGATTGCATGACGGTTCAGGCTCGAAGCGCTGAATTTGCCACTTCTACTCCTGACTCTATCTTCCTAAGTGCAACTTTCAATTTTGCAAAACCCACCAACTCATCACTATGGCTCCAATGCAATCTGCGTACATTACATCCACAGGTTCCCCTTCATCCACAGGTTCCCCTTCATCCACAACACAACTGAGTCCATTAAATGACTTAGGAATATCCCCATTCTGTGGTGTAATTACTTTAAAATTCTTTGTTTCCCTCATTTAATCTCTCCTCATTTACACCCGGCCAGATGCCTCCCCCCTTGTTATGCTGCTGGATAACACTTGTTTAAAACTTACTACATTTCTAACCATTCCCAGTGTTAATGAAATGTTATGGAGCTAAAATATGAGATTTATTTTCCTGTGTACACAAGCTGTCTGACTTTCTGAGTTTTTCCAGCATTTTCACCTTTCTCTGCAGAAGGCTGAGCAGCTTTGGATGGCAATGGAAATATCTTCAATGAACAACTTCGATGGACGAGGTGTATGTTTCGGGCCGAGGGTGTTAACATCCACAAACGTGCGAGCGATCTTGGGGTCACATGCCGGGCCAGAGCCCTCATTCAGCTGTTGTTGCGTATTGGACAAATCATATGTTTTATAAATGTATTTGCAGTGCAAACGGTGGGATTGGTTTACATGGGATTTGGTTTGAGCACCTGGACACACAGTGCAGGTAATCTATCAACACAACATTCACACAAGAAAACCAAGACATTAAAGGGTTAACATGCTTGTGGCCATTCACTTTATTTCTGTTCACCAGTTTAGAGGACCCCATGTTTGTTGGTTCAGGCAGCTGGCTGTGTGTACATTGTTATCCATTCATGGGTTGTGGATGTGCACCCCACTCGCTATTTCTGTTTTTCATTGTCTCTATATATCTCCCTCAGACTCTGTCAGTCTCTCTGACTGTGTTTTTATTACGTTGACGTCTTTTGCGCCTTGCTCTCTCCATTCGTACGCTGTCTGTATGTAACCGAGGTTCACTGGATTGATTTCTGCGTTTCTCCTGGGAGGAGAGAGATTTAATGTTCGCTCTGGAGTTTAGAATAATCAGAAGTGATCTTATTGAAAAGTCTGAAACTGGAAAACAGTTTGACAGTGTAAATGTTGAGAGAGAATGTCCCCCCCCCCTCAATTATTAAGAACCAAAAAAAAGGTGAATGATGTAAGAAGAGTTTGGAACATTTGAGAGAGGTGAAGCTAAGAATTGGAAGATGTGAATGATGTAATTGATGATTGAGAGGAATGGATAGGAACTTTGGGGATTTTGTCGGTCGATTAATTGCAAACTTTGAAGTCAGAACAAGCTGAGACACGAGATGGAAAAACCATATTTGTCTCCATGCATTTTAGGTTATTGAAAGCACTTTTGCCCATGTGCCCGGCTAGCTCAGTCGGTAGGGCATGAGATCCTTAATCTTAGGGTCGTGGGTTCGAGCCCCACGTTCAGCGACGTTGTTTGTAACCGGTTAATAACCGAACGCGCTCGCAATTGCGCCACGGAAACTGAGACAGCTGCAGCCCACATGGCATCCTAAATCAGGGTGTCAGCATGTTGGCTGCAAATTCGACGCCAATTCAATTTTCACCAAACCTGACACAGAAAGACCAAATGATGGCATCGTTTACAAATCTAAACATGCATATTTTCCTATTTTACCCCACAGTGTTACTGTGTGTCATGGTGAATCCCTTCTCCTAACATGGGGAAAGGGCCGTTTTAATAGAGCAGGGAGGGACAGACTGTTTCCACTGACAGTAACAGAGGACTGGGATTGAAGATCATGAAATGTTTGCATTTATATAGAACCTCTCCCGACAACCGCACGTAACAAAGCGCTTTCCAGTCAATTACGGGCAGTTTTAATTGAAAAAAAAATCAATTAAGCGCGGAAGGAGGCATTCGATTTGAATGCAGAAACGTCTTGACCTGTAGTCAAATGCTCTCCCCCGAAGCTACATTGCCTTAATACAAGCCCTCCGTTTTGTCGCTCCTTAGTGCTCTGTCTCGCGTGGTGTATGCTTATGTTTGCTCCTCTGTGTGCGTGACTGTGCTTACGCCAAGGGCGTGAACACGTTTTTTTTACCATCACACATTCTATTCACTTACTTTATAAATCTTCATAATGAATGTACATAAGATGGCAAAGGCTTAAAGTTGCGAGATGAAATTGACCCTTTCCGTTATTTGTGAGTGGAGACAGCTTATTGACTGAGTTCCTGTACGTTCCATTGTGAAAGATGGTCAAACATTTTCTTTGATCAACATTTAACCAGACAACGGATTCACTCGGTGTGACGGTGGGTTCCAGTTCTATATCTCTGATCACAGCATCAATTCTTGTCACTTGCTGTGAACCAATATTTCTAATAGGTTGGATGCTCCAATATTTTTAATACGTTGGATGTTTAATCTAATTTACTTCATTTTATATTTCATTATTTCATCTCAGATCTATTTCCACCAGAGGCAAGTCTCTCTTTCAAAATGTTCTGTTCAGGGAGAACATAAGTTATTCCTTCATTCAGTGGCAACAACGATGACTTTTCGCTGCAGTATGAAAGCGGCAATGACGTGAAATAGTCACACAAGCTGCTCATGTGTTCCTCTCAATTCCCAAAATCCACCAACTTCATCACTGCAGTTCCTCTGTAATCGTTGTGCAGTACAACCACCGGTTACCTATTATCCGCAGCACACGTGACTGCTTCAAAGGTCTTGTGCATGATCTCATTCAGCGGTGCAAACATTCTGTAACACTCTGCTTTCCTGACGCTCAGGCCATGGACCACAAAGTACTTGCTCATTTATCTCTTCTGAATTGTACCCGATCAGGGACCTTTCCTGTTGGTGTGTTTCCTAGCTCCTGGGTTTCACTTGTTTAAAACTTCCTACATTTCCAAACTTTACCAGCTTAAATGAAAGGTTGTGGAGGTGTAAGAAGAGAGTCCCTTCCCTGTGCGCACTTGCTGCTTGACTTCCTGAGTGTTTCCAGCGCTTCCAACTTTCACTGCAGCTGTCTGATCAGATTTGTGTGACAATATAATATCCGTATTTGAGCAGCTCTGTCAACAGCGGCTCGTTGGTCTAGGGGTATGATTCTCGCTTTGGGTGTTGTGATTCCCAAAACTGCGAGAGGTCCCGGGTTCAAATCCCGGACGAGCCCCGTTGTTGTTTGCGATGGCAAAGTCTTGTTCATTTCTTTACCGTGTGCTCTGCTGGATGAGTTTACCTGCGGTTTCGTTTGAGAAACTGACAATACAGGGGATCTAATTACACAACGCGCTCACAAGTAATTCAGGATGTTTTCAAAAGTTGACGCTTCTTTTGGACATTCTCTTTATCCCTCGTCAACGATTCAGAGGACCCAATGCTTGTGGGTTCCGGCCGCTGGCTTTGTGTGCACTGTTATTCATTCATACAATGTGGTTGACTCCCCCACGCACTGTCTCTCTTTGTTTCTGTGTATCGATCTGTCTTTTTCACTCTCTCAGACTCTCTCTGTACCTCTATCAACTTTCCATACTGTGCTCTTATTTCCCTCTATTCTCGCGCTGTCTGTGTAACCAAGATTCACTGGATTGATTGCTGTGATGAAACAATTGCCCTTGGAGGAGAGATTCATTGTAATTACCCTGTTCTCTCGAGAGTTTGGAAAAATGAAATGTGATCCCAGTGAAAAGTCTGGAACGGCGAGACTGTTTGACAGTGTACATGCTGAGAGATTGTTTCCACCCCCCCCCCCCCGCCTCACCCCCTCGCCACCCTACACCCCTCCACCGCACCCCGCCCCTCCCCCCCTACACCTCTCCTCCTTCCCCGCCTCTTGCTCGAGTCTGGAGTGTTTTAAACTGGGCTCACAATATCCGGATAGTACGTCAACCATTAGGACCGAGGTGAGGAGAGAATTCTTCACTCAGAGACTTGTGAATGCTTGGAATTCTGTAGCCCAACGGCCTGCGGATCCTCAACCAGTGAGGATATTGAATACTGAGAAGGAGAATTTTTTTAAACTCGAAGGGAATTAAGAGACTCGGGATTTGTTGGCAAATTGGTGTTGAACATGGGATCCACCGTGATCTTATTCCGTGGTGGAGGAGAGTCGAAGGGAAATATGACCCACTCCTTCTCCATCGATTCTGTCCACTAGCAACAGCAACCGTGACAGCATTCCTTTTCTACTGGTAAATTTGATCTTTGGTCCAAAGCAATGAACTGATGTTTTGTGGAGGCGTGGGATCGTATTCCACTGTTTTTAATATTTCATTTGATTTATTTTAAATTTCATGAAATACTTTTGGATTTAATGCAGCAGAAAGCATCTTATTCACTTGGGCAAAAGGAGCCAGCAGAGACGATGTAAATACAAGTTGTTCGGGACAATTGGCAGGATTGTGGAATGGGATGGAAATTTAATCCTTATTTTTCGAAGTGGCACAAGTACCACTCCTGTTTTCGAGTCGGAAGTAATTTCAGCTCCTCTTCATTCATGTGCTGCACGACAGCAATAGAGTTGCATTCACTGACCTGGAATTAAACCCAGGCCGCGGTAGTGAAAGCTCCGAATCCTCCGAGTCCGAACCACTAGACCAGCAGGGAAGGTGTCTGCCTGCACTTTAACCTCACCCATTTATATTAAATTTGGACTTTATTTTCATTTCAGTTTTTGTTTTATACCTGTGATGGGCAAAATGCCATGTTTAGATGGAACATGAGTAATTCCTTCAGCCAGTGACATCACTGTTTGCTGTAACCTGGAACATGAAATCGACAGTGAGGTGAAATAGTCCCACAGGTTGCTCTTGTGTATCTTTCAGTTTCCAAAATCCACCAACCTCATCATTGTGGCTCCAATGAAACAAACAACGCAAACATAGCAGCTTTGTAATAAGGAACTGACACGCAATTAGTTTGAACTCCATTGTTTCCATCGCAGAATTTTGCCGTACTAAAAATACCATCCAAGTGAAAGTTTACCTTTCCCTCGTTCCACAGTAAGAAGTCTCACAACACCAGGTTAAAGTCCAACAGGCTTATGTGGAATCATGAGCATTCGGAGAGCTGCTCCTTCATCAGGTAAGTGTAGAGGCAGGTTTCACAAACGCGGTATATATACACAAAGACACAATTGTAAGATAATGTTTGGAATGAGAGTCTTTTCCGGCAATCAAGTCTTTACAGGTACAGACAATGCAAGTGGCGAGAGGGATAATCACAAGTTATGGAGGTATGAATTGTCTCAAACCAGGACTGTTAGTAGGATTTTGCACTTCCACGCCAATTGGTTACATGTAGTGTGACATGAATCCAAGATCCCGGTTGAGGCCGTGCTCATGCATGCGGAACTTGGCTGTCAGTTTCTGCTCGGTGATTCTGCGTTGTCATATGTCTTGAAGGCCACCTGGGAGACCGCTTAGCCGGATGCCCGAGGCTGAATGCCCTTGACTGCTTAAATGTTCCCCGCAAGGAAGGGAACACTCCTGCCTGGTGACTGTTGCGCAGTGTCAGTTCAGCCGTTGTAGCATCTGCATGGATTCACCGATGTACGACGCCTCTGGACATCGTTTTCTACGTATGAGGTAGACAACGTTGGCCGAGTTGCATGGGTATGTACCGTGTACCTGGTGGAGAGAATTCTCATGTGTGACGATGGCATCCATGTCAATGGTCCGGCACGTCTTGCAGAGATTGCCTTGGCAGAGGTGTTTGGTGTCGTGGTCGCTGTTCTCCTGAAGGGCGGGTAGTTTGCTGCTACCAATAGTCTGTTGGAGTTTGCGCGGTTTTTGAAGGCAAGTGGTGGGGGTGTGGCGATGGCCTCATCGATGACATGTTGAAGACTCCGAAGAAGATGCCGTAATTTCTCCGCTCCGGGGAAGTACTGGACGACTAAGGTCACCCTGTCAGTCATGTCCTCTGTTTGCCTTCTGAGGAGGTCAGTGCGGTTTTTCGCTGAGGCGCGGCGGAACTGTCGATCAATCAGTCGAGCGTCACATCCCCTTGTTACGAGGAGATGCACCTCATTCTACTGACCTTTGCCAACTTGCTGTGTTTTAACTTATAATAAAACCTTTATTGATAATAAAAACAGCAGAAGTTCTAAGTTCTCAGTAGGTTTGTGCTCCTGTATCTCTGTTTAAGTCCCTGCATCGCTGTGTGGGTGCATCTATATCTGTCTGTGTGCCCCTTACTCTGTGCATTCCCCTGTATCGTGTATACACCGCTATCTCTCTGTGTGTGCCCCTAAATATGTGTATGCCCAATATCTCTGTGTGTGCCGCTGAGTCTGTGTGTGCCCCTGAATTTGTGTACGCCCCACTACCTCTCTGTGTCTGTCCCTGTATCTGTGTGTGCACCACTCTGTGTGTGTGTGTGCCGCAGAGTGTGCGTGTGCCCCTGGCTCTCTGTATGCCCCAGTATCTCTGTTTGTGTGCTCCTGTATTTCTGTTTGTGTGTGTGTGTGCCCCTCTATCTCTGAGTGCCCCTCAATCTGTGCGTCTCCCTGTATCTGTGTGAACCCTGGTATCTGTGTGAGTGTGCGTCCCTGTATCTACCTTCATGTGTGTCACTGTATATGCGTGTTTGCCACGGTATCTTTGTGTCTCTCCGTGTGTGTATGCGTGTATGTGCGTGCACGCGCGTGTGTCTGTGTATCTGTTTGTGTGTGTGTGTGTGTGTCCATGTATCTGTCTTTCTGTGTCCCTCTATTTGTATGTATGTCCCTCCCTCTATCTGTGTGTGTGACCCTGTATCTGTGTGCATGCCCCCATGTCTCTGTTTGTGCCCCTGTATCTGTGTCTGTGTGTCCGTGTATCTAAATATGCACATGTATCTGAATGTGCCCTTGCAACTGTGTGTGCCTCAGTATCTGTGTGTCCCTGTAACTGTGTGTGTGAGCCCCTGTGTCTGTGAGGTTTTCAGTTTCTCTCTGTCTGTTCCCCTGTATGTGAGCGTGTGCTTTTGAGTATGTTTTTTAAGTTTGTGTCTATATATATAAGTCTGTGTGTTTGTTTGGGTGAGAGCGTGTGTATATGGCAGCATGTGTTTATGAGAGTGTTTCTGAATGCGTAACTGTGCGTGTGTGAGTACATGTTTGTGTTGAGTGAGTGTCAGTGCGACATTGAGACATTGTAAAACAGAAACATACTTCAAATTTGAAAGAAAATGACATTAACCAAACTCTCCATTTTGGATGCTATCAGTTCCAGAAACAATTGAAGCAACATTTAGCCTCTGTGTTTATTGTGTGTTAGGGAATGGCCCACCAGTTTCACAAGAGCCAACACCGAAACCTTCCCTGATGAATATGTACGAAACTTGTAGAGGTATATAACTGGCAGGGCAAATCGGAACAAGAATGGAGGTTGAACATTTTCATTCCAACACAGATGGTTTTTTTTTCTGTATCACAGTAACTTTTATAATGTAGGCCAAGAGCTTCAAAATGGGAAAAGCTTATTATGGAGTTTGCACATTCTCCTCGTGTCTGCGTGGGTTTCCTCCGGGTGCTCCGGTTTCCTCCCACAGTCCAAAGATGTGCGCGTTAGGTTGATTGGCCATGCTAAAATTGCCCCTTAGTGTTATGAGATGCGTAGGTTAGAGGGATTAGTGGGTAAATATGTAGGGATATGGGGGTAGGGCCTGGGTGGGATTGTGGTCGGTGCAGACTCGATGGGCCGAATGGCCTCCTTCTGTACTGTAGGGTTTCTATTTCTATTTCTATTTCGATCGAGCACGGATACAGTGTGAATAAAGGCTGTGAAGATACAAAATAATTTCAAGTTTGCCGACGACATCACTGTAGTGGGTTGGATCTCAAACAATGACGAGACAGAGTACAGGAATGAGATGAACAATATGGTTAACTGTTCCGGCGACAATAATCTCTGCTTCAATGTCAATAAAACAAAGGAGATTGTCATCGATTTTAGGAAGCGAAAAGGAGAACATGTCCCTGTCTACATCAACGAAGACGAAGTAGAAATGGTCGAAAGCTTCCAGTTTTTATGTGTCCAGATCACCAACAACCTGTCCTTGTCCCCCCATGCCGACACGAAAGTTAAGAAAGCCCACCAACGCTTCTACTTTCTCAGAAGACTAAGGAAATTTGGCATGTCAGCAACGACTCTCACCAACTTTTACAGATGCACCATAGAAATCATTCTTTCTGGTTGTATCACAGCTTGGTATGGCTCCTGCTCTGCCTAAGGCCGCAAGAAACAACAAGAAGGCATGAATAGAGCCCAATCCATCACGCAAACCAGTCTCCCATCCATTGACTGCCGCTGCCACGGCAAAGCAGCCAGCATAATTAAGGATCCCACGCACCCCGGACATTCTATCTTCCACCTTCATCCGCGGGAAAAATATACAAAGTCTGAGGACACGCACCAACCGACTCAAGAACAGCTTCTTTCCTGCTGCCGTCTGGCTTTTGAATGGACTTACTTTGCATAACGCTGATCTTTCACTCCACCCAAGCTATGACTGTAACATTACATTCTTCAATGTCTCGTTTCCTTCTCTATGAACGATATGCTTTGTCTTTTCCCTGTACTGTTCACTGTATGTAATATACGTGACAAAAATAAATCAAATGCAATCAAAGAAATAAAATCTGCGCCTTAAAATGATTTCGTTTTCAATCTTCAAAGAATCATTGTGTAATTTAGTGGATTATATTGGAAACATTGACGTTTATTAGTGTCACAATTAGGCTTACATTAACATTGCAATGAAGTTACTGTGAACATTCTTTATAAGGATCTGTGTGTCTGTGTGAGTGTATGCGTGTGCGCATGTCTGTGTCTGTGTGTGTTTGTGACTCTGTATTTCTGTGAACGAGTGCGCGCCCCTGTATCTCTATGTGTGTATGTTTGCGCGTGTGGGCCCCTGTAAATGTCTTTGTGTATGTGCGCGCTGCTGTAAATGTCTGTGTGCGCGTGCCCCTATAAGATTAAACCTTGAAAATGTCTGACAGTGAATTACAGAGGGAAGAAAAGTTTGCCCACTCCCATTTTGAATGTGATTTAACCTCTGATAACTGCATCGAATGCACGCATTGCAGTCTGAAATAACATCAACTTCAATGTCCAGACCATGTCTCCAAAGGATAATGAAGAACACAGTTCCTGTGCGGTGTCTGGTTATATAAAAGGGCGAATGCGCCAGCCGAGCTCCTTCTGTATACTCAAATCTCGGACAATATCGTTCAATAGTCACACTTCAGCAAAAGGTTCGCGGATGCAGCCATCCAGACACTGAACTTTGAGACTCACAAATCTGCAGTTGCTGTGCGGCGCCAGCAGATGGTGGTGTTGTATCACTTTAACGACAAGAGAGCAAAACAGGTTTGAGGAGATTTTTAGGTTAAATTTATTTCCTTGTTTCCCCAGAAAGGAACCAACAAGTAAAGCAACGACATTAGTATCTGTGTCAGTACTATTCACAGGGAAATCTGGCCGAAGGATAATGAATTTAATACTGACATTGGCATTCATCTTCCCACGAATAAATATGCGCATTAACAGCTAATTATTTTATGACCTCTTTTATTGATTTAAAGTGATGTGTACTTTTCTCATCCAGACTTATTAAATAATAAAGTTTTATGGTGCGGTGAGGTTTAAGGGACGGTGGGGCTGGCATCTCCGTTTGTTGTTGGAGGTGTGTTGGAGTAGACGCAAAATGTCACAGTCACCAATCTCCCTCCCGCTTTGCCATGGGGATACTTTACTCTGGAGCTCATTTTGCCCAGGCCATGCTGAATGTCAGCATTGAAATGATCCAAACCCAGTGCCCTTTGGAAGTAAATTCGATTATTTTTCTATTTCTGCGCTTGCTGTTCATGAATTGATCAGAATAACAAAACAAAAACGGTCTCACTGTGCGTGTCTGACTGAGATGGGGTTTTGTACAGTACACCAGATAAACACACTGTTATGGTAAACTATCTGATCACTGTTTAATAAGCTTCACAATTCCAGTAAATGGAAATTTCACCACATTCTTCAGATCCGCTCTGAATTGCGTCTGGGTCATGGCATGAATGCATGTGTTGGTGCAGCAACTCTAGAGTTGAAGCATAAATCCCAGTTCCTGAGCAAATAATGGCAAAATAACAGAAATAAATTCAACTTGTACAATCGCTGATTAAGGCAAAACAATAGGAACCCTGACCATAACAGGATAAAATTTCCCGACATCGCAAAGGGTAAGATGGTAGATTTTCTTCACTTCTCTATCTCTTGGCCATTTGAACTTTCCCCACTCTTTTGCGTCTGAGGTCTACGGAGAACCTTGCTCGACAATAAAATGTGTTTAACGGTTGAAATATTGAACAGCAGATTCAGCAATAAAGGAACAGATGAGGTTTGGAGAAGAAGGCTGTGGAGGCCAGTTCATTGAGTGTCTTTAAGACAGAGAGATATAGGTTCTTGATTGATAAGGGGATCGGGGTTATGGGGAAAAGGCAGCAGAATGGGGATGAGAAAAAATATCAGCCATGATTGAATGGCGGAGCAGACTCGATGGGCCAAGTGGTCTAATGCTGCTCCTATGTCTTATGGTCTTCTGGTCTTTTGGCTAAAATATAATGCAGACTTTCAACTTCTACTCACGCTGGTGAAAACAATTCATCAGAATCTGCATAACAGAAGTAGAGATTATTGGAAAGTACACTATATCCTCAGACATATAGTACCAGAACGTGTTCTTTGCACTGAGCAGCACACTCACTGTTCCAATAACCACAACTGCCGTTTTCTCAGTGTAGTATTTTATTTTCTGTTTCTGACAAGTAATGGCCACGAATCGATCAAAGGTGAAAGTGACAGTGAACAAGACAGAACAATCGGTGACTGCGTACAGCAGGACGGTATGGATGTTGCACACTTGAGTATGATGCATGAAGATAAATTGATCATTAACTCTGATAGGAATTTGCCTCAATATGAGGTCGATGATGACGACCAGTACACACGCTGCTAACATGGAAATTAGGAACGTGTGACACATTTTGAAAGTCCACACCTTCCGCGAGACAGGATAAGAATCGTCGATAAGTTCACTGTAAGGAAGAGAGACACAATTAACTCATATTTCAGATTGAGAACGGGAGCAGCGGTCTGTCAGGATTCTGGGGAGCAGTTGAAGTATTTGTTTTCACATAATCCAGCCTCAGAATAATATGGATTCACTGGTTCCGCTGAGACCGAGTTCACAGTAGGAAAGCACCGCATTGATGTAGCAAGAAAGCAGATTCACCAACAGATCAGATCTCCACTTTCAAGCCTTCTCCATATTTGTATTTGGGAAACACAATGATGCCAATGGGTTTGGACCAAATGTCCCTGGTCCGGGTCACTCTGCTGTGACTCTGCTGTAGACTCTGCATTTGTAGATATTGCATCAGTTGATTTGGAATTGGCTGTGAATCACAGCACTGGAAATTATATATATATTTTTACTGAGGTCAGGACCCTTTAGATACTAAGGCAGGAACAGTGAAAGTGGCCGGTGGAGGTGGGGACGGAGTGGGTGGAGCGAGGAGATGGGGGTGGGGGGGGGGGGGGTGGGGCGTGGTAGTGGGGAGGGGAGGGGAGGGAGAGGGAAATAAAGAGCAACCACCAGGCGACAGTAGGGAGAATGGCTGCTGAGAAGAGAGAGAATTTTTCCCACTGCATTAGCACATAAGGAACATGACGTTTGCATATAATAATATTATTAACTGGATCTCATGGACAAGGGTAATAAATATAGTGAAATTACACTCACCAGTCACACCAACGGAGTGGGTAGTAAATCCTTCAGACATCGTGACGTACCCAAATAATACGAAGCTCAAGTGGAATAATCCAGAACATGGTTCATCGACTCTGAGATTCAATGATCTCTGGTTGTACTGGAGACCACTCTTATTTTTAACACCGGTGGGCACAATGAAAGCATTGCCTATTTATGGAGTGAGTAAAGTCACCGGTGAAACAATTAAACTTTGTGCCTACACGATTATTCACAATCGCCGAACAAACAAGATGAATTCAGCTTTTCTTGCAAAATACATGTTTATTGAAAGTCCTTTGCAATCAAAGAAAATGATCTGACTGAAGACAAACAAATTGGCCCAAGCAGTTTGGTGAAAAATAGGATTATTGATTAAGACTATGTTACTGAACTGACGTGAATTAAGACAGTAACGAATATTTCTATCTCATAATGTCAATCTACAATTTCAGAATTTCAATGAAACTGTAATAGTGAAATTGGTGCAGGTTCGGGGAATAATGTTGATGCTTCTGCTAATAAAAGAGAGGTGTCAAAAGCAGGATGATTAGAAATATTACACTGCTGGTATTCAGCAAGAAACAGGTCTTAATCCGATAAAATAACCATCTACCCTTGTATTGTTCACAGATATTATTTTATGGAGATTAACCCGTGCAAGAGGTAAATCAGGTGTCCAACCTGCGTTCCGAAGCACATGTAAAATTTCCTGTACTTTTGATGATAAGTGAGGATGTGTCCTGTGCCCTTCACCCAACCTTACATCTTCCTTTGCATGCCATGCTGCTTTCAGACTGTGTGGATGCAATTCCATCGATCTGCACGTTTTATCTTCTCGAAATATCTTTCACCTTCAATTCACTCTACTTAGTAATATTTAATTCCTTCTATTATTTTTGCTCGAATTTAAAACAAATGTCAGTCCAGCTATTTATAAACCTGACAAAAAAGGACATTATCTTACATGAATTACACCCAATATTATTTATACATACCCATTCAGTTGCACAAAACTCTGGTGATAACTAGAAGAATAGAAAAGTAATGATGCCGAAACGGGCCATTCAGCCCATCATGCATACTCTGGATACAACAGAGACAAATGGAACTAGTGGCTCCGTCTAATCCCACATTCTATCATCTGCTCCGTAGCCTTGCAGGTTCAAGCCCTTCTGATAGTGAGCCCATATTAGAAATAACGTGTATACCTTTGGCTATCGATATATAAAGGGAAATGAAAATGTCTTTGAGACACTCCTGAGAAGGTTTACTAAACGATTTCCAGTAATGAGCGGGTTGTCTCATGGAGATGGTTGGAGAGAGTAGACATATACACACTGAAAGTTCGAATAGTAAGAGGCGACTTAATGGCAGAGTTTAAGATCTTGAGGGATGTTGACATTGTGGATGTGCACAGAATGTTGCCATTTCGGAGAGAATCCAAAACCGGGTGAGAAAGTTTCAAATAAGGGGTCGCTCATTAAAGACAATGATGTGGAATGTGTTCTCTCTCAGATCGTCGTATGAACAATCAAAATAGAAAGATACGTAGGACATTAAGCCCCTCAAGCCCGCTCCTCCATTTCATAACTTAATTCTAACATCAAATTTGCAGTCCACCTACACCTGATCACCAATCACGTATGACTCAGCAAAAACGTATCCACATCTACCTTAAAAATAATGAAAGCTCTGTTGCCACCGATTATTGAGAAAGAGAGTTCCAAAACATGAGGATCAACAATGCCATAAGGAATAGGGACAAGGGCAGGCCGCTCAGCCTTTCGAGCCTCTTCAGTCATGAATGCGATTGTATACGGTGTTAGTGAGACCACACCGTGAGTATTGTGTGCAGTTTTGGTGTCCTTATCTGGGGTAGGATTTCATTGCCCTACAGGGAGTACAGCGAACGTTTACCAGGCTTATATCTGGGATGACAGGCCTGTCATATGAGGAGGGACTAAGTCGGTTAGCATTACATTCATTCTAGTTTAGAAGATTCAGGGAGGAGTCATAGCAACCGACAAAATTCTAACAGAGTTAGACAGGGTAGATTCAGAGAGAATGTTCCTAATGGAGGGGGAGGCCAGAAGTGGACTAGAATATCTCATCAGGTCTGAAGGCATTTTTGCAGAGAGACCATCAGAAAGACATGGGTGTGATGGAACTTGGGAAAATAAATAGCAATATCTTGAGGAGTTTAGGTTTTACAGAGAAGGATAGGCTGGAGTCTTAAAGCGCATCCCGGTAGATAAATCCTCAGCACCTGATGAAGTTTATCCTAGGGACGTTGTAGGAGGCTAGGGAGGAAATTGTGTATCCACTAGCAGAGATATTTTAAACATCGATAGGAATAGGTGAGGTGCCCGAAGATTGGAGGGTGGCAAATGTTGTGTCTTTGTTTAAACGCGAAAAGCCTGGGAACTACAGGCCGTTGAGCCTCACAGCTGTAGTTTTTTTACGTGTTCATGGGACATGGGCGTCGCTGGCTGGCCAGCATTTATTGCCCATCCCCAGTTGCCCGAAAGCAGTTGAGAGGCAATCATATTGCTATGGCTCTGGAGTCACATATAGGCCAGACCGTGTAATGTCCTCCCCTAAAGAGCATTAGTGAACCAGATAAGTCTTTCCAACAATCAACAATAGTTTCATGGTCATCAGTAGATTCTTAATTCCAGAATTTTTTTATTGAATTCAAATTCCACCGGCTGTCATGACCGAGTTCGAACCCCGGTCCGCAGAACTTAGTTGAGTTTCTGGATTAATAGTCTAGCGTTAATACCACGAGGCTATCGCCCCCCTCCCCCTCACCCCACCCCCCCACCCCCGCCGCCCCGCCCAACTAAGTTTATCGAAGGAATTCTTAGAGATCGGATCGACAGGCATTTGGAGAGTCAAAGACTGATTAGGGACAGTCAGCATCGCTTTGCGAGTGGAAAATCATGTCTCACAAATTTGATTGAGTTTTTTTTGAAGGGGTAACCAAGAAGGTAGATGAGGGCAGTGCCGTCGATGTTGTCTATATGAACTTTAGCAAGGCCTTTGACAAGGTACCGCATGGTAGGTTGTTGCATGAGATTAAAACTCACGGGATCCAGCTCGGTAGACAAATTGATATAAAATTAACTTGATGACAGAACACAGAGGGTGGTGTAGAGGCTTGTTTTTCAAACTGGAAGGCTGTGAGCAGCGGTGTGCCATAGGGATCGATGTTGGGTCTACTGTCACTTGTCATTTATATTAATGATATGGATGAGAATTTAGGAGGCATGGTTAGTAAGTTTGCACATGACACCAAGAGTGATGGCATAGTGGACAGTGAAGAAAGAACGTTATCTCAGATTTCAACGGGAACTTGATCAATTCAGCCAGTGGGCTGACGAATGGCAGATGGAGTTTAATTTAGATAAATGCGAGGTGATGCATTTTGGTAGATCGAACAAGGGCAGGACTTGCTCAGTTAATGGTAGGGCGTGGCGAGAGTTATATAGCAAAGAGATCTAGGGGTACATGTTCATAGCTCATTGAAAGTGGTGTCACAGGTGGATAGAGTGGTGAATACGGCATTCGGTATGCTTGGTTTCATTGGTCAGAACAGTGAATACAGAAACTGGGACATCTTGTTGAAGTTGTGCAATCATTGGTAAGGCCACACTTGGAATACTGTGTACTGTTCTGGTCATTCTATTATAGAAAGGATATTATTAAACTAGAAAGAATGCAGAAACGATTTACTAGAATGCTCCGAGAACTTGATGGTTTGAGTTACAAGGAGTGGTTGGATAGACTGGGACTTTTTTCTCTGGAATGTCGGAGGCTCAGGACGATCTTATAAAGGTCTATGAAATACTGAGAGACATCGATCAGCTAGATAGTCAATATCATTTCCCAGTGGTAGGGGAGTCTAAAACTGGAAGGCATAGGTTTAAGATGAGAGGGGAGAGATACAAAAGGATCCAGAGGAGCATTCTTTTTTCACACTGAGGGTGGTGAGTGTCTGTAACAATCTACCAGAGATAGTAGTAGAGGCGGGTACAATTGTGTCTTTTAACAAGCGTTTAGAAAGTTACATGAGCAAGATTGCTATCGAGGGATATGGGCCAAACGCGGGCAATTGGGACTGGCTTGGTAGTTAAAAAAGGGTGGCATGGACAAGCCTGGCAGAAGGGCCTTTTTCCATGCTGTAAACCTCTGTGACTCTAAGACTCTTTGACTCTATGAGATTGGAGCCAACGTTTCGAAATCAACTTGTCAGAGGTTCAGAGCTCTGACGGCGGGTCATCAGGACTCGAAACGTCGTCTCTGTTCTCTATCCACTGATACTGTTAAAACTGTTGACATTATCCAGCATTTTCTGTTTCTGTTTCAGTTTCCAGCATAAGCAATAATTTGTTTTATTAAGCAAAGGAGAGCGATAGGCTGCAACGCACTGACGATAGAGATGGTGTTGCAAAGTATATTTGGGTGGTAATGGGTCAGACTTTACCTTTTACACTGACACAAATATCGCCTAGATCTCGCTCCAAATCTCGGACTAAATGATAATCTTCGTATTGAATCTACTCAGTCCCATGAGGTCACAGGAGCTGAACACAAGTGAAGAAGGTGGATTTTGCAGTAATGGGTTGTAGGATGAAAGAAATATTGTGAAGGCAGCAGCAGTGGGGATGAAAATGAAACAATTATAGAAAGTTACAGTCGAGGAACAGCTTATTAGTCTTGGCATATTGCTTTGAAACAACAGTTGTGATTAGTTGATCAGGAATAAGAAAGAGACAAGTTGTTTCATACGAAATTCTATTTTCACAATTTGTCACCTGTCATTGAGCCTGGGCCTTGGCGGTTAAAGCCTTGAATCTGAACCACGAGACCACCCGCTCTCCAGCATCACCTGCTCAATGTTGGCTTGTCTATCATTCCTTGTGTCAATTAATCCACCTTGCCTTGCTCTCTACCACAGACCTTCACTTTTGTTGTTTTTACCGAGTGACACCTGACTTTGCAATCAGAAAATGCTGGAAATACTCAGCATATCAGTTGACATTTACCAAAAACACAAATTATGAAACGTTTCCCTGACTCTGTATTGAAAAGCATGCAGAAATATTGCTGTCCGGTTTCGAACCCTCAGAAAGAATGTAATAATTGAAGTGGCGAGTTTGTTGTATGTTGTCAATGGCTGAACATATCACTGGTATTGAAGCAGATTGTGTCATTTTTCAGGTGAATCCCTTTGGTTCAAGTGTGCTTTCAGCGAGCTTAAAAATAAGAAAAGGAGCGTGGATAAAGCAAATTTTAAAACATGCTGTAACCTGCTGGTCTGATGGATAGAGTTTGACACTTTCACTGCTGTTTTGATTACAGGTCAGGATATGAAGATTTATTGCTCGTGTCCAAACCATGAAACACATTTCAGTTATTTCCCTGTCGAATGCAGGAATCCTGGTCTCGCCTCATGTCCTGCCCTCATTGAAGTGAAGACCCTGACCAAATTCAACAGGAAGTTTTATTGTCATTTCTGGCGGGAAATTAGGAACCAGACGAGGTTAAGGACAGTTTAAATCGTACAGGCCCTTCACTAAAGCTCATTGTGTTTCTGACTGGAGAAGATTTCTCTTTGTTGCATGGATCACTTCTCTGATTAACTGACGGAACGGACTCGAAGTACCCAATGGTTCATACCAAATGCTTTGCCTCTGAGCTATTTCACTAGCAATACCGTTAAAATACCTGGTGATCGTTTGCACTTCGGTGGTAGCGGGTCCGAGTGGTCGAAGACGTTGGGTTGAGGTTCCAGTCTTTGGGGAGGCGTGAATTCCAATTCAAACGCTGCTACAAGTGGTTTTAGTTCTGGACACGACGCTGGAGATTTTCAGCTGTGAAGAGGGACGAAATACATTGGGGCTGATTTCGCCTGAGCATTGAATGCTGAGGGCCGGCATGATTGAGTGTGCAAAATTTTGGGGGACATGGATTGGCAGATAGGAATAGTCGTTTCCCCATAGCAGAAGGGTGAACAACCAGGCGGCTTAGATTTAAGGTATGGAGAAAGAGCTTCAGAGAGGATCAGAGGGTGATGGCAATCTGGAACCCACTGCCTGAAAGGTTGTTAGAGGCAAGAACACCAACACTAAGCACACTTAAGAACCATTTAGAAGAGCACTTTAAATGCCTTGATATCACAGGCAGCCACATTCGTCACACCTCTGGAGTACAGCTCTTTTGTCCATGTGCGAACAAAGGCTGACTGGAGAAGGTTCCTCTTTGTTGCCTAGTTCAGACTTCTCTGATTAACTGTTTTCCGGCTGGAGGCCTGTGACTAGTGGTGTACCGCAGGGCTCTGTATTGGGACCTCTGCTGTTTGTGATTTATATAAATGATCTGGAAGAAGGAGTAACTGGGGTGATCAGTAAGTTTGCGGACGACACAAAACTGGCAGGACTTGCAGATAGTGAGGAACATTGTCAGAGGCTACAGAAGGATATAGATAGGCTGGAAATTTGGGCAAGGAAATGGCAGATGGAGTTCAATCCTGATAAATGCGAAGTGATGCATTTTGGTGGGAATAATGTAGGGAGGAGCTACACGATAAATGGAAGAACCATAAAGGGTGTAGAGACGCAGAGGGACCTGGGTGTGCAAGTCCACAGATCTTTGAAGGTGACGTCACAGGTGGAGAAGGTGGTGAAGAAGGCATATGGCATGCTTGCCTTTATAGGACGGGGCATAGAGTATAAAAGTTGGGGTCTGATGTTGCAGATGTATAGAACGTTGGTTCGGCCGCATTTGGAATACTGCGTCCAGTTCTGGTCGCCACACTACCAGAAGGACGTGGAGGCTTTGGAGAGAGTACAGAGGAGGTTTACCAGGATGTTGCCTGGTATGGAGGGGCTTGGTTATGAGGAGAGATTGGGGAAACTGGGGTTGTTCTCCTTGGAAAGACGGAGGATGAGGGGAGACTTAATAGAGGTGTATAAAATTATGAAAGGCATAGATAGGGTGAACGGTGGGAAGCTTTTCCCCGGGTCGGTGGTGACGTTCACGAGGGGTCATAGGTTCAAGGTGAAGGGGGGGAGGTTTAACACAGATATCAGAAGGACATATTTCACACAGAGGGTCGTGGGGGCCTGGAATGTGTTGCCGGGCAAGGTGGTGGAGGCGGACACACTGGGAACGTTTAAGACTTATCTAGACAGCTATATGAACGGAGTGGGAATGGAGGGATACAAAAGAGTGATCTAGTTTGGACCAGGGAGCGGCGCGGGCTAATTGTTCCTGGTTTCTCGTTTCAAGGCTTCATTCTACGATCATCTTGCTGGTGCCAGTACAGAGTGAGACTGCGGATAGTTGGGAACCTGTCTCGGGGGCAGGGGATTCATATGGTGTTCATGGAAGTGGAAATGACTAGGGTTGGGAAGCATTTTCCGATCGGGGCCATTGTGATCTCCTGGACTCGTTTCGATCGCCTCAGGGGGTCGGAGAGGAATTTCCCAGATTTTTTTTTCCCCATATTGGCCCTGGGGTTTTTCACTCTGGGTTTTCGCCTCTCCCTGGAGATCACATGGTCTGGAATGGGGGGGTGGGGGTAAGTTAATAGGTTGTAATGAACAAAGCATCGTAGCTGTGAGGGACAGCTCGGTGGATAGGATATTGGTATGTAGATAGGCTGGAAAATTGGGTGGGGATCCTGGATTCAGGATTCAATCCTGGACCGGGGAGCGGCGCGGGCTTGGAGGGCCGAAGGGCCTGTTCCTGTGCTGTATTGTTCTTTGTTCTTTGTTGTTCTTTGTTAGCTGGTTACTGCGAAGTCAGTGCTTCTTGATACCATGTTTGTTGACCCCTTCTATCACATTCCTGATGACCGAGAGCAGACTGGTGGTAATTGTCTTGATTTGATTTGCAGTTTGCCAGGTAGATAACAGTGATGCAGTTGTACTGAAACTGCTTGACTCGGAGCGCGGCAAGTTCAGGAGCACAACGCTTTAGTAAAATTGCTGGAAGATTGCCAGTGCCGGGAGCTCTCGTTGTTTCCAATGTATCCACAAACATCTTTGTCTTGCAATCAACGCTGCAGTGGAAGTGATTGTCGCATAGTGGGCGCCGCGGTGGCTTCGCAGCGCCAGGGACCCGGCTTCAATTCCAACCTTTGGTAATTGTGAGGCGTTTGCACGTTCTCCCCGTGTGTGCCTGAGTTTCCTGCCGGTGTTCCAGTTTCCTCCCACAGTGTCCAGGTGTGCATGTTAGGTGGATTGGCCACGTATTTGCTGTAATTGCTTATAAATGATAAATTGACTGTGTGAATATCTGGCAAAGTTTAGACAATGACATGAAATGAGACAATGGGAAAATAGATGTTTATGGTCTAATTGCAAATCTCTCTTATGAGCTTTTCTAGTGGTCAGGATTAGGCGCCGTGCCCGGGATTGATTCCCAGTCACGGGGTGAACATTTTTTTGTTTAACTCTTCATTAAATCAAATTAGGCCTCACATTGTCTGTGAAGGGAGAAACAAGGGTTAATCTTCAAACTGGATGAATTGTATCAGACGTGGAAAAGTCAGAGGTGTAACAACAAGTATAAGCTCAGAAGAAGAATTTATCGGCAGGCACACGGCAAACATTGATCGTTTGAAGTAACTGGCACATGTCAAATTCTGCCCATTCATCGCCACATATTCTAACTCCCTGCTCTCCCGCTCAAGCATATCTATTTCCATCTGAAAATGCAGTCTGTTCCACTGATTATTATACATTTATTGCAAGCTAATTGCAAAGGATTGGCTCCATAGAGCACTGGTCTCGTAAACCAGAGGTTGCGAGTTCAATCCTCGCTGGAGCCTTATGTTCAACTTTAGTTTATAGCCGCAAGTTACACGTGGTAGTTTAAACACTTGGTCAACTGCGGCCTTGATGTCAAGGCCTATCACTCTCAGCTCACCTCGGGAATTCAGCTCCATTGTCCATGTTTGAACAAAAGGTTAAATGAGGACAGCAGCTGAGTCACCCTGGCCAAACTCAAACTGGGCTTTGCTGAGGAGGTCTGTTGATGACCCTGCCATCGCTTGACAGATGATGGAGAGTCGTCGAATTTGGCGATAATTGGCTAGTTGGATTTCCCGTGCCTTTTTTTGTGCAGGAAATACCTGGGCAATTTTCCACATTGTTGCGAAGATGCCAGTGTTGTAATTGTCCGAGAAGAACTTGGCTGGGGGAGCGGTAAGTTCTACAGCACAAGTACTATTGCCGGAATGTTATCAGGGCCCATTGCCTTTCCAGTGTCCAGTGCCTCCAACCGTTTTTTGGTATCAAATTGAGTGAATCGAATTGGCTGGAGACTAGCATTTGAGATGCTGGGGACCACTGGAGGAGGCCGAGATGGATCATCCAGTCGACACTCCTGGCTGGAGATTGCTTCGAATTCTTCAGGTTTATCTTTTGCAATGAGGTGCTGGGCTGCACCATCAGTGAGGATGAGGATATTTGTGGATTTTCTTCCTCCAGTGAGTTGTTTAATTGTCCACCACTATTCACGACTGGATGTGGAAGGACTGAAGAGGTTAGATCTGATCTGTTGGTTGTGGGATCGCTTACCTCTGTCTATCACTTGTTGTTTTTGCCATTTGGCATGTACAGAGTCCTGTTTGGTAGTTTCTCCAGGTTGACACCTCACATTTTGGTATGCCTGGTGCTACTCCTGCGCGTCCCCCCCCCCCCCACACACACACACACACATCCCCCCCCCCCCCCCGCCCCAACACCCTTGCACTCTCCATTGAACCAGAGTTGGTTCCCTGACTTGATGGTAATGGTTAAGTGGGGTATATTCTGGGCCATGAGATTGCAGATAGTGCTGGAGTACAGTTCCCCTGCTGTTGGTGGCCCACAACGCTCCATGCATGCCTAGTCTTGAGTTGCGAGATCGGTACGAAGTCTGTCCCATTAAACACGGTGATAGTGCCACATAACAGAATGGAGGCTATTCTCAATGCAAAGGCGGGACTTCATCTCCACACGGATTATGCAGTGATCACTCTTGCTGATACCGTCGTGGACGGTTGCATCTGCAGCCGGCAGATTGGTAAGGATGAGGTCAAGTATGTTATTTCCTCTTGTTGGTTCCTTCACCAGCTGCTGTAGATCAAGTCTAACAGTGACATATTTTAGGACCCGACCAGCTCGATCAGTATTGCAGCTACTGAGCCATTCTCGGTGGTGGACATTGAAATCCCCCATCCAGAGTACATTCTGCGCCCTTGCCACCCTCAGTGCTTCCTTCAAGTGTATTTCAACATGGAGGATCACTGATTCATGAGCCGAAGGAGGACGGTACCTGGTATCCAGTAAGAGGTTTCCTTCCACATGTTTAACCTGAAGCCATGAGACTACAGAGTCGATGTTAAGAATTCCCAGGGCAACTCACTCCCGATTGTATACCACTGCGCTGCCATCTCTGCTAGCTGGCGGCACTGTGGTATACAGTCGCTGGGAGTTCGCTGGGGCATGAAATTGACACTGAGGCGAAATCGTCCCACAATATGCTGAAGTGATCGAATTATATAAAATTTTAAGAGGGATTGATAGAGTAAACGTAGACAAAATGTTTCTTCTTATTGGGCAGTCGAGATCAAGAGGTCACAATTACACAAAAAAACAAAATACGATGAATGCTGGAATCTGTGCAAAAAACAGAAAATGCTTGGAAATCTCAACTGATCTGACAGCATCTGTGGGGAAAGAATAGAACCAACCTACTGTCACATGAATAGGTTGAGAGGCGGTAGATCTAAAACGGAGCTGTTGGGGAACTACTTATTGCTAATGGTCGTCGATTTGTGGAACTCGCTGCTCCATAGAAGGGTGGAGTCTGAATCATTAAAAAGGTTTAAAGAAGGAGACAGATATATTTCCAACACAAAATGAATTAACAGATAAGGGGCAGTGGATTTGAGACCAGGGAAAGATCAGCCATGAACTGATTGAATGCTGGAGCAGGCTCGAAGCGCTGAATTTGCCTTCTGCTGATCTTAATTCCTATGTTCCTAAGTGTAACTTTCAATCTTCAGAACCCACCAACCACATCAATGAGGCAGATGTGCAACCTATCTGCCAAAATACCTGTTTTGGCAGATAAGGCAAAGGAGAATCCAAAGAGCATCGACAAAGACAGAAAGGGCAAAAGGGTAGGAAGGGAGAGAGTAGGGCCTCTTAAGGATCAACAAGATCATCTATGTGCGGATCCACAAGAGATGGGTGGGATCCTAAATGAATATTTCTCATCAGTATTTGCTGTAGAGAAAAGCATGGATGTTCGGGAACTTCAGGAAATAAATTGTGATGTCTTGAGGAGTGTACATATTACAGATAAGGAGGTGCTGGAAGTCTTAACTCGCATCGAGGCGGATAAATCCCGGGACCTGATGAAGTATATTCCAGGACATTGTGGGAGGCTGAGGAGGAAATTGAGGGTCCCCTAGCAGAGATATTCGAATCGTTGATAGTCGCAGGTGAGGTGCCTGAAGAATGGAGGGTGGTAAATGTTGTGCTTGTTTAAAAAGGGCTGCAGGGAAAAGCCTGGGAACTACAGGCTAGTGAGCCTCACATCTGTGATGGGTAAGTTGTTGGAAGGTATTTTAAGAGACAGGATCTACAGGCATTTTGAGACGGAATGACTTATTAGAGATAGTCAACGACTTGCCTGGGCTTGCAAAATCTCACTAACTGTCCTGGCTGGAGACAATACACATCTCTTTAACCTGTGCTTAACCCTCTCTCCACTCACATTGTCTGTACCTTTAAGACCTGATTACCTGTAAAGACTCGCATTCCAACCATTGTTTTGTAAATTGAGTTTGTGTCTATATATGCCTTGTTTGTGAACACAACTCCCACTCACCTGATCAAGGGGCAGTGCTCCGAAAGCTTGTGGCTTGTGCTACCAAATAAACCTGTTGGACTTTAACCTGGTGTTGTGAGACTTCGTACTGTGCTTACCCCAGCGGGCGGTGGTGGGGGTGGGGAGGAGGAGAACTGGGGGGAGCGATGGAAACAATCCCTCAGCATGTACACTATCAAACAGTCTCGCCGTTGCAGACTTGTCAATGGGATCACTTTTTATTAGAGAGAAAGGGATAACCACAATGAATCTCTCCTCCAAGGGCAACTGTCTCATCACAGCAATCAATCCATTGAACCTTCGTTACACAGACAGTGCGAGAATAGAGGGAAAGAAGAACACACTATGGAAAGTGGATAGAGAACAGTGAGAGACTGAAAGAGTGAAAAATAATGAGGTCGTTAAACAGAAACAAAGAGAGACAGATATAGACAGTGCGTGGGGGAGTCAGCCACATCGTCTGAATGAATAACAATGTACACAAAGCCAGCGGCCGGAACCCACAAGCATTGGGTCCTCTGAATTGTTGACTAGGGGTAAAGAGAATGTCCAAAAGAATAGACAACTTTTGAAAACATCTTGAATTGCCTGTGAGTGCATTGTGTTGTTAGATTCCTTGTGTTGTCAGTTTCCCAAACCAAACCACGGGAAAACACATCCTGCCGTGTGCACGACAAAGAAATGAACAAGACTTTGCCATTGAACAAGGCTTTGTCATTGCAAACAACAACAATGGGGCTCGTCCGGGATTTGAACCCGGGACCTCTCGCAGTCTTGCATATCATAACACCCAAAGTGAGAATCATACCCCTAGACCAACGAGCCGCTGCTGTGGGAGTTGCTCAAATACGGATATTATATTGTCATACAAATCTGATCAGACAGCTGTACTGAAAGCTGGAAGCGCTGGAAAAACTCAGCAAGTCAGGCAGCAAGTGCGCACAGGGAAAGGACTCTCTTCTCACACCTTCATAACCTTTCATTTTACCCTTTAAGCTGGGAAAGTTTGGAAATGTAGGAAGTTTTAAACAAGTGAAATCCAGGAGCTAGGAAACATAACAACAGGACCGGGTACAATTCAAGAGAGATAAATGAACAACTTGTTGACAGTCCATGGTCTGAGCGTGAGGAAAGCAGAGTATCATAGAATGTTTGCACCGCAGAATGAGACCATGCACAAAATCTTTGAAGAAGTCGCGTGTCCTGTGGATAATATGGAGCCGGTGGGTGTACTGTCCAGCGATTTCACAGGAGCTGCAGTGATGAGGTTGGTGGATTTGGGAAATTGAGAGGAACACATGAGTAGCTTGTCTGACTATTTCATCTCATTGCCGCTTTCATGCTGCAGCGAAAAGTAATCCTTGTTGCCATTGGATGAAGGACTATCTTATGTTCCACCTGAACAGAACATTTTGAAAGCGAGACTTGCCTCTGGTGGAGATAGATCTGAGATGAAAATAATGAAATATAAAACGAAGTAAATTAGATTAAACATCCAACGTATTAGAAATATTGGGTCATCCAAACTATTAGAAATATTGGGTTGACAGTAAGTGGCATGAATTGATGCTGTGATCGCAGATATAGAACTGGAACCCACCATCACACCGAGTGAATCCGCTGTCTGTTTAAATGTTGATCAAAGAAAAATTTTAATCACCTTGCACAATGGAACGTACGGTAACTCAGTCAATAAGCACCCTCCACTCACAAATAACAGAAAGGATCAATTTCACCTCACAACTTTAAACTTCTTGCTATGTTCCGTACATTTACCATGAAGATTTATAAAGTAAGTGAATAGAGTTTGTGATGGTAAAAAAAATGTCCACGCCCATGAGGTACGTAAGCATAGTGACGGACACAGAGGAACAAACATAACCATAGACCACGCGAGACAGAGGACTAAAGAGCGACAAAACGGAGGTTAGACATTAAGGGAATATAGCTTAGGGGTCGGGCATTTGACTGCAAGTCAAGACGCTTCTGCATTCAAATCGGATGCCTCCTTCCGCGCTTAATAGATTTTGTTTTCAATCTAAACTGCCCTTCATTGGCTGGAAAGCGCTTTGTGACGTCCACTGGTCGGGAGAGGTTCTATATCAATGCAAACATTTCATGACCTTCAATCCCAGTCCTCTGTTACTGAGCCCAATCAGTGGGAACAATCTGTCCCTCCCTGCACTATCAAACGGCCCTTTTCCCATGTTTGGAGAAGGGATTGACTATTACACCACAACAACACTGTGGGGTAAAATAGTAAAACATACATGTTTAGATTTGTAAACGATGCCAACATTTGGTCTTTCTGTGTCAGGTTTGGTGAAAATTAAATTGGCATCGAATTTGCAGCCAACACTTTAACACTATGATTTAAGATGCCACGTGGGCTACAGATGTGTCAGTCTCTGTGGCGCAATTGACCAGCGCGTTCAGCTGTTAATTGAAAAGTTGGTGGTTCGAAAACATCCAAGGATGGCGCTTCCAATTTTTTTTCTCTCCATCTACTTTCATTGTCTCTCGGTTTTTGAGTGTCACTGAGTCCTTGGGCAACACTAAAAATACTTATCGTGTGTTAGCCGACGTTAGTTTATTGAACATTTATCTCTCACATATTATTTGTAACAATTTATATCTTTCAAATGTTATTAAACTCAATAACTGAACTCGAAACTTCAACCCATGTTTGACCTTGAGTTTCCATTTTCCTGCTTTCCAGCCAATGAAAGACAGTTTAGATTGAAAACAAAATCTATTAAGCGCGGAAAGAGGCATCCGATTTGAATGCAGAAACGTCTTGACTTGCAGTCAAATGCCCGACCCCTAAGCTATATTCCCTTAATATCAATGAGCTATACCCCCTCAGGGCATTTTTGCAATCAATGATGAAGTACAAACTAACATTTTGTTTGCTCCAATTCAGCTCATATGCAACAACGATCTAGAATCGGGGAAAATTTAAAAAAATGTTAATTTCAATTGTGTTTCGACCTTATTTTGAATCGGGGAGCCTTTCGTATATGAAATGAACATGTTAACTCCTACAATCCAGAAGCTCTGCTCATGACCAATGTGACCGGCCTAGAATATCAAACAGTGCAGTCTGATTGCAATTTAAATCCTTGCTTTGGAGAATTATAATTCTGTTGTAAACCTTAGCCATGTGGCAGAGTCATTGATCTAACATAAGATTTAGAAAATAGCATTTGTCCCGAATTTTATCTCTTTCTCCATGACTGCAGTTGCAGAATATTATTCAAGCATTGGGGAATTATAAATGCCACATGGCTGTGAGATAATGTGATTCCTTAATATTTAATAACACTTAGAGATGGGACAGCTGCTTTGAAAAGGTATTATCAGTTTTTTTGAAAACAATAATCAGTATACTTCAGGAAGACAGGTGACAAATGGAAGTGTTTCGAATTTGATGCCTGTCCACAGATTCTGCCAAACCTGCTGAGAATTTCCACCATCTTATGCTTGTATTATAAATACAGGTTTTATCAGAATATAAAACACACTGCCAGACGGCAACGATAAATGAAATAGTCCCACAAGCTGTTCACGTGTAAATTTTAATTTCCGAAACCCACCAATCTCATCATTACTGATCCTGTGAAACTTACCTTGTAAAACACGGCAGGCATTCATCTCTCAAAGAACTGAAACGCCTCAAATGTCAACTCTCTGCTCTCAATCTCAGGACTTTGCAATTATAAAAACAGCATTCTGGTGAAAGTTTAACTCAGTCCTCACTCCACTGATCTTTGCCGACTTACTGTGTATTTCCCTCATTGAACACATTTCAGGTTGGGACAGACAAATTCCTGATCTATTGGCAGCGCTTTGCAGCCTATCACTGTCCTTCACTATCTGTGTTTGTTCTTGAACTGTTGCCCATGTGACATTTCCAATTCGGACACAAATATAGATCTAACTCCACTGCTTCTGACAGAGCTGTTTTCGATCAGGAAACAACTCAGGTTTGTTAAATGGATTATCAAAAACTTTAAATCTTAGCATATTGAAGCCGATCAATGACCCTGAAAGCGCCAAATCCTCAGCACTGGACCATGAGGATTTCATTCTCCTGGTTCTCCCATCGACTGAATACAGGGATTCCACAGTGCCAATTATTCACAGTCGCATTCTCCTTCCTGTCTTGTGCACGTTGTTCAGCTTTGAAATTATTCATCTTTTCACATTAGCTTCCAGTGTGATGAAAGCAGAGCAGTGATAAGCTGAAGGATTTCAACAGATTTACCACAATAAGGTTTATAACAAACACTACTCTTTGAATGTGGTGAGCTACAGTGAAATTTTATGCAGTCGAAGGTAACTCACTCATTCTGACAGTTGGTACCAGCAATTGCAATGTAAATATGATGTCGAGATACCGGCGTTGGACTGGGGTGGGCACAATAAGAAGTCTCACAGCATCATGTTAAAATCCAACAGGTTCATTTGCTCCGATAATAAAATCAATTTGCTTTGTTTGATCAGCGCCCCGAAAGCTCCTGACTCCAAATAGACCTGGTGTTGTAAGACTTCCGAATGTAAATATGAATTGTTGTGGGTAATTGACAGGATTGTGGAATGGGGCAGATTTTTCCTTCTTCCTGTTCAACCTGCCACAAGTATCTCTCCCGTTTTCGACCAGGGAGCAATATCCACTCTCCTTAATTCATGTGTTGCACGAGAGCAATGAATCATCATTCCCTAACCGTGAATCGAACCCAAACCATGGCAGTTAAAGCAGCGAATTCTATCGACGAAACCAACACGGAAATTGAGGTGACCTGAGCATTATTGAGCAATTGTGGGCGTGTGTGTGCGTGTGTGATTTGGGAGAAAGGTCACGTGCTCTCGGGTAATCCCTGATGAATGAAGCCTCCGATCTCTTTATCGCTGAGCGTTTTGTGTTCTTGAGAAATCGTCCTCTGGGGCTGATACAATGAGGCCAGGAGAGTAACTCACTGCACCGTCTGCAATGTGATTGCAGTGCGATTTGCTGAAAGCTGTTAATTTTATAAAAATAATCTTTTTGCGAATTGTAAATGAAATGCCCTTCAGTACCCGGTAAGAATTCTCACAACACCAGGTTAAAGTGCAACAGGTTTGTTTGAAATCACGAGCTTTCGGAGCGCAGCTCCTTCATCACTCACGCTGAGGATTCACCACATTTTTCTGTCTTTGAATGAAAGCAATAGATATCTCGTCAGTTCCCCGGTATCCTGAGTGTACGACACTGATTTCAACAGTACACTGCTTTAAATGTTTGTTTTCAATGTGAAATTAAGTAGTTTGATTCCATGTGAAGGATTTAAACTTACACTCTTCCGGGAAGATTGTGACGTAGTGGTAAAATGAGTGGAGTATGAATCCTGTGGCCCAGGCTCAGAGGTCACGATCCCACCGCAGTCTAGAACTGAAACGGAAGTGAAAGCTCGTCTCAGTAATGAAGCTTTGTTTTCCGATTGTCATGAAAACACATCTTGCAGAAGGAAATCTGTCATCCCTCTCCTTTCTGCCCTCCATGGGACTCCAGAGGAAAGGCAATGTGATTGATTTTTAACTGACCTCTGAAATGGCCCAGCAAAATACGCAGTTCAGTGGGAAATAGGGGTGGACAACAAATGCTGGCATTGACAATGAAATATATATTGCATTCGCAGCATTTTAAGAAATGATTAATTCTCATTTTGTTTCATTTCATGTCAAATAGGGTGACATATTCTGCTGTCTCATTATTTAAAACCTCAGCCTTTCAACTGTTCAAACAGGTAAGATTCAGTCAGAGAAAAGTGAACCACTGTGATCCAAAACTAGGTTTTGTAGTTGCTGCGAATCCCACCTCAAAACAGAAAATGTTGGAAGGACGCATCAGCTTTAACAGCTTCTGTGGAGAGGGAAAGAGAGTGAATGATTCAGGTTGCTGACCTTTGACCCTAACTGGAAAAAAGTAGTGATTTAATGGTTTACAAACAAGTACAGAGTCAAGGAAAATAGAGAGGGAGAGGAGGAAAGAACAAACGGTCTTTTGATCGGATGGAAGACTGGAGTGATTGAATTACAATGGAGATGATTATTGTTCCCACTGACACAATCTCGCCGAGCTGGGTTTAAATCTCATAATTAATAAGAACAAAACCTCTCGCTGAGTTCAGCGCTAAACTCCCCGCCTTCCAGTGAGCTGGAGGCAGTTTTCAGTCAGAAACCCACAACTGTGAGATAAACAACGCAGAAAGGAGAAAGACTCAGTTTGAGCGGTGACACTTCTGGAGGAACGGAGATCTGGAATTCACCCAGGAATGAGGCAAAGTTTAAAAATCAATGTCGCCCAACGTGGGGCTAGAACCCACGACCCTGAGATTAAGAGTCTCATGCTCTACCGACTGAGCTAGCCGGGCACATGGAGTAACCGGCTTTCCATAACAAATATGGTTTTTCCATCTGGTGTCTCAGCTTGTTCTGATTTCAAAGTTTACAATGAATCTACTGACATAATCCCCAAAGTTCCTTTCCATTCCTCTCAGTCATTAATAACATTACTCACATGTTGAAATTCTTAGCTTCGCCTCTCCCAAATATTCCAACCTCCTCTAACATCATTCACCTTATTTTTCTTTGTTCTTAATAATTTAGTCAGGAGTGGAGGGAACTCAACATTTGCACTGTCAAACGGTTTCCCCGTTTCAGACTTTTCAGTAAGATCACCTCAGATAATTCTAAACTCCAGAGCGAACAGACTCATCCCACTGATTCTCTCCTTGCAGGAGAAACGCAGAAATCAATCCAGTGAACCTCGGATACACACAGACAGCGAAATAATGGACAGAGCAAGGAGCAAAATATGTCAACGTAATAAAAACATAGTCAGAGAGTCTGAGGGAGATATATAGAGACATGAAAAACAGAAATAGCGAGTGTGGTACACTTCCACAACCCACGAATGAATAACAATAATTACACAGCCAGCTGTCTCAACCAACAAACATGGGGTCCTCGAAACTGGTGAACAGCGATAAAGTGAATGGCCACAAGCATATTAACAATGAAAATATTTCCATTGACATCCAAAGCTGCTCAGACTTCTGCAGTGACAGGTGAAAATGCTGGAAAAACTCAGAAAGCCAGACAGCTTGTGTGCACAGGAGAACAAATCTTATATTTTAGCTCCATAACCTTTCATTGGGAATAACTGGGAATTTTTAGAAATGTAGGAAGTTTTAAACAAGTGTTATCCAGCCGCATAGCAAGAGGGTTTGAGGCCTCTTGCCGGGTGTAAATCAGGAGAGATTAAATGAGGGAAACAATGAATTTTAAAGAAATTACACCACAGAATGGGGCCATTCCTAAGCCCCTTACAGGACTCAGTTGTGGTGTGGATGAAGGGGAACCTGTGGATGTAATGTACGTAGATTACATTGGAGCCACAGTGATGAGTTGGTGGGTTTTGAAAATTGAAATTTGCACTTAGGAACATAGAATTAGGAGCAGAAGTGGGCAAATTCAGCGCTTCGAGCCTGAACCGTCATGCAATCAGTTCATGACTGATCTCTCCCTGGTCTCAAATCCACCTCCCTACCTGTTCCAATATCCCCTCATCCCTTTAATTATCAGGAATATATCTGTCTCTTTCTTGAAATCATTTAATGATTCAGACTCAACCGCGCTATGCGGCAATGCATTCCACAAATTCACGACCCTTAGTGAAAAGCAGTTCCTCCTCATCTCAGTTTTAAATCTACCACCTCTCAACCTATACATTTGACATGGTGTTCCCGATTGCGCATAAGAAAAAAGATTTTACTTTCTTTAATACTATTAAGAATTTTATAAAGCACGATCACTTCAGCATCTTGTGTGAGTATTTCACCTCACTGTCGATTTCATGTCCCAGCAAGCACAATCGGTGTTGTCATTAGCTGAAGCAGTCACTTATGTTCCCTCCAAACTGGACACATTCAGGGATATATGGAAAGTCATTTTGAAACACACAGTTCACCCATGACCCTGGGAGTCCAGTGGGTTGTATTCTGTACTCCCCAGTGTTGTTTGTTTTCAATTCCCGCTCAGGAAATGATTATTTATAGCTCTCGGCAAACTATTAAAAAATAGCCTGATTTACTATCTGATCGAAAGCAGATCTACTAATATCAGCCGAGTGAGTTTTGCAAGTTGACATCACAGCTGGAAATGTCACATGTGCAACAGGTCAAAAACACAGTTGCAAGAAAGACAGTGATCGGCTGGAAAGCGCTGACAACAGAGATGGTGATGTAAGGTAACATTTGGATGGTAAATTGATCAGATTTTGGCGTTCACACTGAATTATTCAACTTGTCCCTCAATCTGCAACGAAAATATTTGGAAAAGGTTCTCTCCAGTTTCGAACAGTCGGAAGTGAAATTAATAACTGTAAGTGGAATGTCTGTTGTATGTTGTCACTGATTGAATGTATCACTAGGCTGGTAACTGAAAGTGCCATTTTGCAACAGAGACTTGCTTGTGGTGAATGTAGTCTGTCCTGGCGCGAAAAATAAAGCAACACATGCAGTGTGTGTAAAGCAAGTTGTAAAACAGGCTACAAGCAGCTGGTCTGGTGGTCAGAGTTTGACACTTTCACTGCTGTTTGGATTGGTGGTCAGGCAATGGAGATTTGTTGCTCTCATCCAAACCGTAAAAACAAATGTCAGTTATTGCCTTGTGGAACAGATAAAACAAAATGTCGCCTCGTGTCCTGAAGTGAAGACTGAGCAAATTCAACAGGAGGTTTTTTTTTGTCATTTCTGGCAGGATATCGGGAACCAGACATGGTTAAGGGCAGTTTAAATGGTGCTGGTCCTTCACTGCAGCTCATTCTGTTTCTGACTGGATGTGATTCCTGTTTGTTACACAGTTCAGGATAAATTGATTCAGTGAAGGAGCAGGCTCAAGCCAACTGATGGACTGTCGCAGCTCCTTTGTTGATAATTTCAATGACGATACCAGTAAAGGACACAGTTGCTGACGTGGTAACGGTGCCGAGTAATCTAAGCCAGTCGCTGAAAATCCAGTTACGATGGAGTTGTTGGTTCGACTGCAGCCACTGCCAGAATGGGCTTGCGTTTTGGTCCCTGCAGCTGAAGTCCAGCATTTCAGATTGAATGCAAAAATTTGTGTTGTGTCGTATTTGCCATGAAGAAAGAGGAGCGACATACCAATGTCAACAGTTGTTGAGGTAAAGGAACGAGTGCGGAAGGAGTGGAGCAAATTATCGTGGATTCTGGAATCGGAAACAAAAAGAGAAAATGCTGGAAAACCTCACCAGCATCTGTAAGGAGTGAAGAAAGCTGGCATTTCGATTCCAGATGACCCTTTGTCAAAGCTGGGAAGAGTGGAGTTGCTCCGATAGAGAATACAAACGGGAACACCGGTTGAATGGTTGTCTGTCGAAATAAACAGCAGGATTGCAAACATTGAGACTGCAGTCCCGGCCCAGGGGATGTATTGGGATTTTCAAACTGAGGTTCAAATCCTGTCATGAGCGCTTCCCGTCATTCCTCATTGTGACTTTTTTTAAATTGAAAGTTATTGGAAATGAAGCAATGGGTGCAGAGATGATCAACTCCTGCAAAATTGTCACTTCAGCGTCACTGAGGGTCCAGTGATCAGCGTCGGCGCCGTGACGCGTTTTGGATTCCCAGTCACGGAGTGAGTACACTTTTGTTCATTTCTTCATTTAATAAAAGCAGCGTCCGTGAAGTGAACAACAAGCTAAATCTTCCAGCTGGATGAACTTGTATCAGAGATGGAAAAATCAGAGATGTAACATTGACGATAAACTCTGAAGAAGAACCACATGACACACACAACATACATGTCAAGTACATACACAATACACATGTCAAATCATGTCACTTTCAACTTCTATCTTTTAACTTCTGGCTCCCCACCTCAGACATTTCCACATTCATCAAAAATCTCCGTCCTCAAACCCGATCCTGGTCCTCGATCCACGGATAATGCTGCACTTTCTGGAAGCTTGGTGCAGCATTTGGTTCCGTAGCACAGTGGTTAGAGCACTGGTCTTGTAAACCAGGGGTCGCGAGTTCAATTCTTGCTGGAGCCTATGGGCGAAGTTCAGCTTATGGAAGCTGTCGGAAAGGGGAAGAAAGTCCCTAAAAATAGAGAGCTTTGATGAGTGGAGGCGCAGATCGGCTGTCGCTTTGGAAAGCGAATAGATATTTCCTTCTTCGTAAAAAAAATAGAAAGAGCAAGACATATTTGAAGAGCTGAAAAAGGTAAGAGTCGATATTGAGCAGAGAAGATATGCGTTTGTACAAGGAATGCAGAAAGCTGGCATGTAGGTGCAGGCAATGATTGGAAGGAAAATTGCATTTTGGTGTTTACTGACGGCAGACTGGAGTCCAAGTATAACGAGGTGTTGCTGAAGTTGCACAGGGTTTTGTTGAGACCACATGTTGAATATTCTGTGCAGATATGATATTCACATTTAATAAAGGATATGTTTACATTGGAAACGGTGCAGATAAGGTTCAGCAGATGATCATCCCTGGGATGAGGGAGTTGTCGTATGATGAGAGGCTGAGTAAATTGGGCTGAAAATCCCTGGAGTTTGGAAGAATGAGAGGCGATTTCATTAAACCTGCATAAGTCTGATTGGGTTTGACAGGGTGGAGACTGAGAGATTTCTTCTGCTTGTCGGGAAATCTAACCCACGGCAGTACAGTCTCAGGAAAATGGGCTGATCATTTCGGCCTAAGATAAGGAGAAATTACTTCACTGAAATGGTTGTGAATCTTTGAAATTCTTTATGCCAGACAGTTATGGAAGCTCCATCATCGAATACATTTAAGGTTGGGATAGACAGGTTTCTGGCCTCTCGGGGAATTCAGGGATATGGGGAGCTGGTGAAAAACTGAGTTGTACCCCAAGATCAGCCATCACGGTACTGAATTTCGGGAACACGCTCGATGGACCGAGTGGTCTACTCCTGCTCCGATTTATTGTGTTCATGTGGATGATCAAGCTAGTAATTCATGTTAAAATAAAAACAGAAAGTGCTGGAAGTTCTCAGCAGGTACTGCAGCAAATGTGAATCGGACAGAGAGTTAAGGTTCTGAGTCTAATATGGCTCTTTTTAAACTAGCAACTGAGTGTGAGTTACAACAATTAGCACAATATCGAGACAGGGAATTGAATTGAATCCAGGCAGTGAAAGCCCTGAATTTAAACTCCTGTATTATTTATGCAGTAAACTTGTTCTGGAAACTTACCTGCCAATTGAAAGTGTGGAGGTTTGAGAGCACCCCGAGCCAAATGGACTCCCGCTATTCCTGTTTCTGCTTATATTCCCGACACAGATTTACTTTGTTCCCTTCTGTAACAGTGAAATATTGTCCAAACTTTGTCAGTCTTGCTGTTATTCAGTAAATTACCATACTGTTATGATACAGAGGCTCATCCCCTTTATCTCACATCGTAATCTGGAAAAAACTATTTGTGACACTGCGAACTGTTTTTTATAAACGTTCAGAGGCTTATTAATGATAAAAATTCCTGTCACTCACTTTGAGTGAATAATCAACAAGCTATTTTATTCAAATAACCAAGAACATTAAGTAAACAAGTAAAACATGTTAATTAAGGTACGGTTCGACTGAAATGCTGTTCAAATAATACCAGGAACATTCATTACCAATACTGTAATAACAGAATTTCAGTCACTCTCAAAGAAATTATACAAACAGCCTCGATGGGATTCAGAAGATTTTGGAGTTCTGCAGTAGTTGTGCGATCTGTAAGGTCTTTCTAACTCCGTATCCTTCGGTTAGATAGTTTTCTTAAGCGAATTTTAATCTGTCAGGGGTGGAGAACTGCTGCAGAAGCAAATGTTTTTTGATTGGCTGCCCTGGCCTCTGGAGATGGTCACCCAAGATATTATCGAGCGATGGCTGTTCCTCTGGCCTTTTTTTACCTGATGTGGAGATGCCGACGTTGGACTGGGGTAAACACACTGAGAGTTTTAACAACACCAGGTTAAAGTCCAACAGGTTTATTTGGTAGCAAATGCCATTAGCTTTCGGAGCGCTGCCCCTTCGTCAGATGGAGTGGATATCTGCTCGCAAACAAGGCACACAGAGACAGAAAATCAAGTTACAGAATACTGATTAGAATGCCAATCCTGACAGCCAACCAGGTCTTAAAGATACAGACAATGTGAGTGGAGGGAGCATTAGGCACAGGTTAAAGAAATGTGTATTGTCTCCAGACAGGAGAGCCAGTGAGATTCTGCAAGTCCAGGAGGCAAGCTGTGGGGGTTACCGAAAGTGTGACATGAATCCAATACCCCGGTTGAGGCCGTCCTCTTGTGTGCGGAATTTGGCTATCCATTTCTGCTCAGCAACTCTGCGCTGTCGTGTGTCGTGAAGGCCGCCTTGGAGAACACTTACCCGGAGATCAGAGGCTGAATGCCCGTGACCGCTGAAGTGCTCCCCCACAGGAAGAGAACAGTCTTGCCTGGTGATTGTCGAGCGGTGTTCATTCATCCGTTGTAGTAGCGTTTGCATGGTTTCCCCAATGTACCATGCCTCGGGACATCCTTTCCTGCAGCTTATCAGGTAGACAACGTTGACCGAGTTGCAAGAGTATGTACCGTGTACCTGGTGGATGGTGTTCTCACGTGCGATGATGGCATCCGTGTCGATGATCCGGCACGTCTTACAGAGGTTGCTGTGGCAGGGTTGTGTGGTGTCATGGTCACTGTTCTCCTGAAGGCTGGGTAGTTTGCTGCGGACAATAGACTGTTTGAGGTTGTGCGGTTGTTTGAAGGCAAGAAGTGGGGGTGTGGGGATGGCCGTGGCGAGATGTTCGTCTTCACCAATGACATGTGAAGGCTCCGGAGGAGATGCCGTAGCTTCTCCGCTCCGGGGAAGTACTGGACGACGAACGGTACTCTGTGCACCGTGTCCCATGTTTGTCTTCTGAGGAGGTCGGTGCGGTTTTTCGCTGTGGCGCGTCGGAACTGTCGATCGATGAGTCGAGCGCCATATCCTGTTCTTATGAGGGCATCTTTCAGCGTCTGGAGGTGTCTGTTGCGATCCTCCTCATCAGAGCAGATCCTGTGTGTACGGAGGGCTTGTCCGTATGGGATGGCGGCACGGTAGCACAGTGCTTAGCACTGCTGCTTCACAGCTCCAGCGACCTGGGTTCGATTCCCGGCTTGGGTCACTGTCTGTGTGGAGTTTGCACATTCTCCTCGCGTCTGCGTGGGTTTCCTCCGGGTGCTCCGGTTTCCTCCCACAGTCCAAAGATATGCGGGTTATGTTGATTGGCCATGTTAAAAATTGCCCTTAGTGTCCTGAGATGCATAGGTTAGAGGGATTAGTGGGTAAATATGTAGGGATATGGGGGTAGGGCCTGGGTGGGATTGTGGTCGGTGCAGACTAGATGGGCCGAATGGCCTCTTTCTGTACTGTAGGGTTTCTTTCTATGATTAACGTGTTCAGGGTGGAAGCTGGAGAGTGGAGCATCGTGAGGTTATCCGTGGGCTTGCGGTGCAGTGATTTGCTGAGGTGACCGTCCTTAATGGAGATGCGTGTGTCCAAGAATGCAACCAATTCCGGAGAGTAGTCCATGGTGAGTCTGATGGTCGGATGGAACTTGTTGATGTCATCATATAGTTGTTTCAGTGATTGTTCACCACGAGTCCAAAGGAAGAAAATGTCATCGATGTATCTAGTGTATAGCATCGATTGAAGGCACTGTGCGGTGAAGTCGGCTTGGTCGAACCTGTGCATGAAGAGGTTGGCATATTGAGGTGCGAATTTGGCCCCCACGGCTGTTCGGTGTGTCTGGATGAAGAACTGGTTGTTGAAGGTGAAGACATTGTGGTCCAGGATGAAGCGGATGAGTTGTAAAATTGCATCTGGAAACTGGCAGTTTTCGGCGTTGAGTACTGAGGCCGTTGCAGCAATGCCATCATCGTGGGGGATGCTGGTGTAGAGTGCCGAGACATCCATTGTGACGAGGAGTGCTCCTGGTTCAACTGCTCCATGTGTGTTGAGTTTCTGTAGGAAGACCGTCGTGTCGCGACAAAAGCTGGGGGTTCTTTGTACCATGGGTTTCAGGATGCCCTCGACATAGCCGGAGAGGTTCTCGCACAGGGTCCCATTGCCCGATACGATGGGACGGCCGGGTGTTTTTACCTTGTGTATCTTTGGGAGGCAGTAGTGATCTCCAACGCGGGGAGTACGTGGGATGAGAGCACGGAGGGTGCTCTGAAGGCCCGGATCAAAGGTTTTGATCGGAGTGCTGAGTTGACGGGTGTGTTCTTTAGTCGGATCTGTGGGTAACTGTCTGTAGTGTTCCTCGTTGTTCAGTTGTCGGTACACCTCTTTGCAGTAATCCCTTCTGTTCAGTATGACGATGGCCTCTGAGTGCGGAATTGTCTCCTCAACTCAGTCCTAAATGGTTGACACACCATCCGGATAACGTGAGTCCAGTTCAAGGCACTCCAGATTCCAGCAAGAGGCAGGGGAGGAGTGGGGGTGGGGGGTGGAGGGGGTGTTGCGGGTTTGGGGAGTGGGGGAGAGGGGCGGTGGAAACAATCTCTCAGCATGTACACTGTCAAACAGTCTCGCCTTTCCAGACTTTTCAATGGGATCACTTTTCATTCTTCCATACCCCAGGGAGAACATGGTAACAGCAATGAATCTCTCCTCCAAGGGCAACTGCCTCATCACAACAATCAATCCAGTGAATCTTGGTTACACAAACAGCGCGAGAATAGAGGGAAGTAAGAGCAAAGTATGGAAAGTTGATAGAGGCACAAAGAGAGACTGAGACAGTGAAAGAGACTGACGTCGATACACAGAAACAAAGAGACAGATATAGACAGTGAGTGGGGGAGTCAGCCACATCTAATGCATGAATAACAAGGTAGACAAAGCCAGCGGCCGGAGTCCACAAGCATTGGGTCCTCTGAATCGTTGACTCGGGACAAAGAGAATGTTCAAAAGCATAGTCAACTTTTGAAAACATATCGAATTGCTTGAGAGGCAGTTTCCCAAACCGAACGGTGAGTAAACTCATCCTGCCCTGTCTACGGCAAAGAAATGAGCAAGACTTCGCCATTGCTAACAACAACGGGGCTTGTCTGGGATTTGAACCCAAGGCCTCTCGCAAACTGGCAAATCACAACACCCAAAGCGAGAATCATACCCCTAGACCAACGAGCCACTGCTGCAAGGTGGGCTCAAATACAGATATTATATTGCCATCCGAATCTGATCTGACAACTGCAGTGGAAGTTGGAAGCGCTGGAAAAACTCATGAAGCCAGGCAGCGTGTGCACACAGGGAAAGGAATCTCCTCTTACACCTGCATAACTTTTCTTTTCAACGGGTAAAGGTTGGAAATGTAGGAAGTTTTAAACAAGTGAAATCCAGGAGCTAGAAAGCATAACAACAGGAAAGGGCTCTGATAAGGAACAATTCAGGAGAGATAAATGAACAAGTACTGTGTAGTCCATGGCCTGAGAGTGAGGAAAGCAGAGTATCACAGAATGTTTGCACCGCAGCATGAGACCATTCACAAGATATTTGAAGCAGTCGCGTGTCCTGTGGATAATAGGGAGCCGGTGGGTGTACTGTACAGTGATTACACAGGAGCTGCAGTGATGAGGTTGGTGGATTTTGGAAATTGAGAGGAACACATGAGCAGCTTGTGTGACTACTTCACCTCATTGCCGCTTTTATACGGCAGCGAAAAGTAATCGTTGTTGCCACTGCATGAAGGACTAACTGATGTTCAACCTGAACAGAACACTTTGAAAGAGAGACTTGCCTCTGGTGGAAATAGATCTGAGATGGAAATAATGAAATATAAAATGAAGTAAATTAGATTAAACATCCAACGTATTAGAAATATTGGGACGTCCAAACTATTAGAAATATTGGGTTTACAGTAAGTGACGTGAACTGATGCTGTGATCGCAGACATAGAACTTGGACCACCATCACACCGAGTGAATCCGCTGTCTGTTTAAATGTTGATCAAAGAAAACTTTTAATCATCTTGCACAATGGAACATACGGGAACTCAGTCAAGAAGCACCCTTCACTCACAAATAACAGAAAAGGTCAATTTCATCTCGCAACTTTCAGCCTATGGCCATCTTCTGTACATTTACCAAGAAGATTTATAAAGTAAGTGAATAGAGTTTGTGATGGTTAAAAAAAAACGCGTTCACACCCTTGGTGTACGTAAGCACAGTGACGCACACAGAGGAGCAAACATAAGTATAGACCACGCGAGACAGAGGACTAACGAGCGACAAAACGGGAGCTGAGCAGAAAGGGAATATAGCTTAGGGATAGAGCATTTGACTGCAGGTCACGACGTTTCTGCATTCAAATCGAATGCCTGCTTCCGCGCTTAATTGATTTTTTTTTCAATTAAAACTGCCCTTCATTGACTGGAAAGTGCTTTGTGACGTCCGCAGGTCGGGATAGGTTCTATATAAATGCAATTATTTCATGATCTTCATTCCAAGTCCTCTGTTACTGAGCCCAGTCAGTGGGAACAGTCTGTCCCTCCCTGCTCTTTCAAACGGCCCTTTTCCATGTTAGGAGAAGGGATTAACCATTACACCACAACAACACTGTGGGGTAAAATAATAAAATATACATGTTTAGATTTGTAAACGATGCCATCATTTGGTCCTTCTGTGTCAGGTTTGGTGAAAATTGAATTGGCGTCTAACTTGCAGTCAACACGCTGTCACCCTGATTTAGGATGCCTTGTAGGTTCTAGTTGTGTCAGTCTCTGTGGCGCAATTGTTTGTGCGTTCGAGTGTTAACCGAAAGGTTGATGGTTCGAGACCATCCAGGGGCGGCGTTTTCAGTTTTTTCTCCACTCCATCTGCTTTCATTGTCTCTTGGTTTTTGAGTGTCACTGAGTCCTTGGGCAACATTTTAAAAAAAACTTATCGTGTGTTTCTGCCTCTACTGTTAGCCGACGTTAGTTTATTGAACATTTATCTCTGACATATTATTTGTAACAATTTATATATTTCAAAATTATTAAACTCAATAACTGAACTCGAAACTTTAACCTATGTTTGATCTTGGGTTTCCATTTTCCTGCCCATTCCTCTTCTTTCTCAGATAGATCAGGAATCTGTCTGTCCCAACCTGAAATGTGTTCAATGAGGGAAATCCACAGCAAGTCGGCAAAGATCAGTGGAATGAGGACTGAGTTAAACTTTCACCAGAATGCTGCTTTTATAATTGAAAAGTCCTGAGATTGAGAGCAGAGAGTTCACATTTGAGGCGTTTCAGTTCTTTGAGAGACGAATGCCTGCCGTGTTTTACAAGGTACGTTTTCACAGGATCAGTAATGATGAGGCTGGTGGGTTTTGGAAATTGAAAGTTACACGTGAACAGCTTGTGGGACTATTTCATTTATCATTGCCGTCTTGCCGTTTTATGTTCTGATAAAACCTGTATTTATAATACAAGCATGAGATGGTGGAAATTCTCAGCAGGTTTGGTAGAATCTGTGCACACGCATCAAATTCTAAACACTTCCATGTGTCACCTGTGTTCCTGAAGTATACTGATTATTGTGTTCAAAAAAAGTTGATAAAAACTTTTCAAAGCAGCTGCCCCATCTCTAAGTGTTATTAAATATCAAGGAATCACATTATCTCACAGCCATGTGGCATTTACACTCCCCCAATGCTTGAATAATATTCTGCAACTGCATTCATGGAGAAAGAGATAAAATTCGGGACAAATGTTATTTTCTGAATCTTATGTTAGATCAATGACTCTGCCACATGGCTAAGGTTTGCAACCGAATTATATTTCAATAAAACAAGGATTTAAATTGCAATCAGACTGCACGGTTTGATATTCTCGGCCGGTCACATTGGTCATGAGCAGAGTTTCTGGATTGTCGGAGTTAACATGTTCATTTCATATACGATGAGTTCCCCGATTCAAAATACGGTCGAAACATTATCGAAATTAATATTTTTTTGAATTTTCCCCGATTCTTGATCGCTGTTGCATATGAACTGGATTGGAGCAGACAAAATGTAAATTTGTTCTTTACCATTTATTGAAAAAGAATACCCTCAGCAAAGTCGCCGCTGGCATACTGTTGCTTTTCTGCTTCCACTGTCACACTCACGATGCAGCTGATGCAGGCTAGATGGCTTAGCCATGGCAAATGAGTGATGTTCCGGTTCGACAATGGCAAAAGTGCCTCAGCAAGGTACTCTGGGCTTACATTTTCTGGTTAATGTTTCAGCCATTCATGACTGAGATATGGAGATATTTCTTCACTCCAAGGCTTGTGAATCTTTGGAATTATTTGACTTATTATTGTCACATGTAATAGCATACAATAAAAAGCATTGTTTCTTGCGCGCTGTACAGACAAAGCATACCGTTCATAGAGAAGGAAACGAGAGAGTGCAGAGTGTAGTGTTACAGTCATAGCCGGGATGCTAGAAATTGAATTGAAGCATTGTGAGAGAGTTTAAAAGAGTTAGAATGAAGTTTTAGAAGCATAGAACGAGAGTAAAAGATAGAGTTAGAAGGTATGCTGGGCACAGCTTCCAAGAGTTCGCCTCGCTCGGACGCCATCTTGCATCAATTCTGTAGCGGCACAGAGGTCTGTGAATCTTCAGTTGATGAAGACTTTGAAGGTTGAGGTGGAGAGTTGTTGGAATCTAAGTGAATGAAGGGCTGTTGGTATAAGCTGGGAAATTGGGATTGAGGCTGTGGATCTGCCTTGATTCAGTCATGGAGGAGGCTCAATGGTTCATGTGACCCAATTCTACTCCATTGATGCTGTTCATTGGCAATACCAGATACGGCATCAATAGGTTCTGCTGGTACAATTGATGAGCTCAGGGCAGTAATGATGTGGAGTTTCCGGCGCTGGACTGGGGTAGGCACAGTAAATAATCTCACAGCACCAGGTTAAAGTCCAACAGGTTTATTTGGGTAGCACAAGCTTTCGGAGCACGCCCCTTCATCACGTGAGTCACCTGATTCGGACAGTGCTCCGAAAGTTCGTGCTACCAAATAAACCTGTTGGACTTTAACCTGGTGCTGTGAGAGAACTGACTGGGCAGTGATAGTAGTTGAAGCGTGTGATCGAATCTCATCACCGCTATATGTCCAGTTCCTTAACTTTATGAAATACCTTTGTTATCACACAAATTCCAATGGAACGCAAATGTAAATTATTGTTTGCAATTGATGGGTTTGTGGAACCAGTTTCCTTGAATCATTGCATCGCAATGTTTCTGTGGTGCAGTGGTTGTCACATTCGCCTTACACACGAAAGATCCCTAGTTTGATCGCGGCAGAAATACTTTCATCATAAACAGAAAAGGTTGGAAGGTCGAAAGAGACATGACAGCATCTGTGGAGAGAGGAAAGAGCCAAACTTTCAAGTCTGGATGACCCTTCGTCAGAGCTCCGGACTCGAAACGATGGCTCTATTCTCTCTCGACAGCTGCTGTCAGACCTGCTAAGATTTTCCAGCATTTTTCTATTTTTGTTTCAGGTTCCATCATCCGCAGTATTTTGCCTGCACAAAAAAAAACAAAAGCTTTTAATTTCAGAGGGATTCGACTACTGGAATTATTTGCGCGTTTGTCACTAAACATGAACTGACCGACTGAGTATTCCCAGTATTTTCTGATTGTAAAGTCAGGAATCACTCAGCGAAAGGGGAAAAAAAAGGATTTTTGTGATAGGGCACAAAGCAGGATGGATTACATGACACCATGAATGGTGGAAAAGACAACATCGAGGAAGTGATGGTGGAGCCTGGGTGGTCTAGTGGTTCAGAGTCAATGTTTCCATAGCTCTGGCCCGGAAGTGATGATAAACTGTTAACTAAACAGAGCGCTTTGCTCAGCACGGACTGAATTTCTGGAGATGAAAGTATCTGAACATAAAAGGAAGAAGGCATAATTTGCTTCAGTTGGTCATAAGATGTTAGAATGACTGTGTGACAATGTCAGTAGCGAAAGTGACTTGAAATGAAGCGGTGGAGACAGAGATGGTTATCAAAGAATTTCAAATCTCTGATATTAGCTTCCCTGGCATGCCGTGGTCAGGTTTCATCGCCATGTTCCACGTTGGAGTACCAGGCAAGTAGCGAATAACTTCTTATTTAACTCTTCATTAAACGAAAGCACGCCTCACAGTGTCTGTTAAGGGAGAAACAAGATCAATCTTCAGCTGATTGAATTGTATTCAATTGTATTGAATTGTATGAGAGCCGGAAAAATCAGAGATGTAACAATAACAAACTCTGAAGAAGAATGACACGGCAGACATTTATCACAAAAACAACTGACACACATGTCAAATTCTTCCTCTTTCAAGTCTCATCGATTAACTCCTTGTTCTCCACCTCGGATATTTCCACATCCATCAAATATCACCCACCTGAAAATTCAATCTCTTCTTCGCTCCACTGATGATGATACACCAACTCCACGCTGGGCGCAGGAATTGGCTCCATAGCTCAGTGGTTGCATCAGTTGGACAGTTTAAAGTTTATTCATTAGTGCCACAATTAAGCTTACTTTAACACCGCAATGAAGTTTCTGTGACAATTACGTCATCGGCAGAACCGGCACCTTCTCGGGTAAATTGACAGCTAATTTAGCATGGCCAATGTACCTAACCAGCACATCTTTCACTCTGTGGGAATAAGAAGGGGCACCCGCAGGAAACCCACGCAACACGGGGAAAGCATGCAGACTCTGCACAGACAGTAACCAATGCCGGGAATTGAAACCGGGCCCCTGGCGCTGTGAGGCATCAGTGCCACCATGTTGCCCAGAAAGATCTTATCTTGTTCATAAACGGAGAAAGAGCAGACAATGTTTGTGAAGGTGACCTAGTTCTTTTTTAATTGATTAGAAATGGGTGTCGCTGCCGGCCAGCATTTATTGCCCATCCTGGTTGCCCTGGGACAGTTAGGATCAAACACTTTGCTGCAGCTCTGGAGTCAGTGTAGGCCAGGCCGGATAAGGGACGGCAGGTTTCCTTCCGTAAAGCACATTACCGAACTCAATGTTTGTTTTTCCGACAATCGACAATGGTTTCATGGTCATCAGTAGATTCTTAATTCCAGATAGTTTTTATTGAAAAACAATTCTACAACGTGCCGTGGCAGGATTCCAAAGCGGGGCCCCATAAAATTGGATGAGTTTCTGGATAAATAATCTCGCGATAATATCACCAGGCCATCGTCTTACCTAATATAAGCGTTTGTCTTGAGAGATTTGGGTGTGTTTGTACAAGGAACGCAGGAAGATAGCATGGTGGTGCAGCAAACAATAGGAAGGGAATAGCATTTTGGTTTTTATTGCCAACAGATTGCTGTATAAGAATAAAAACACCAATTTACATTTATCCAGGGTTTTGTTGAGAGCAAGTGTGAAATATTCGGTGCAGTTCTGATATCCACAATGCTTTTTATTTTCGAAAAAGGCTACCATTCCATCGGAGACGGTCCACTGGGTAGGTTCCTGTGATGAGAGAGTTCTCCTGGGATGAGAGGCTGTGTAAATTGGGCTGAAATTCCCTGGAGTTTAGAAGACTGAGAGACAATTTTATTGAACCTACAGAATACTGAGACATTGTTTCCCAGTCTCAGATGAGGACTCATCGGAGAACTGATACACAAACACATCCAGCCAAGACTCTAATTCTGAGCTTTAATTGCATATTTGAAATGAATATATATTATACCATGTGATATGGATGATATGAGTATTCATTAAATAAATAATGTTGACAACACCTGACAACAGTCGAGCGGCAACACTTGAGAAATATTTTTATTGTTGCCTCGGTTCACAAGCCGGAACTGCGCGACAATGAATGCTTATGGGGAAAATAAAAGTACAACGACCGCCTCTGGATGGTACTGAGCCACCAAACATTTGCTTAAAGTCGAACGCAATAACGAATTCCGCAATTAAGACGAAGACACACTATATTAGGGTGTCAGCAAGTGCTGTTATATATCCAACCCCAATTCTCTTTTTTAAAAACATAGTCGAGAACTACAACATGACCACATCGTTTACAATACTATGCAAACCCCTTTGACGACTTTACCCCCCACAGTGTTGCAGCGATTTAGGGGTTTCCCGCTTCTCCCAACATGGGAAAGGGCCGTTTGATAGAGCAGAAAGGGACAAACTGTTTCTATTGACGATTGTCAGTAACCAAAAATTGGGACTGAAGGTAATTTATGAAAGACCGAATTGTATTTATGCGACGCCTTTCCCGGTTGGTGGACGTCACAATGCGCTTTGCAGCCAAAGAAAGACAACCACAATTGAAACTAAGACAAAGACAAGGGAGGGGGCACTCGGATTTGAACCGAGGGCCGTTTGATCTGCAGTCAAATGCTCTACCACTGAGCTACACCCCCTCAGCTGTGAACTGATGCTCGGGATCCAGCATAGTCTTATTAAGTGGTGGAGGGCGTTCCAGTGGTCAGACTGCATCACGCTTTGTCTCAGAGTTACTGGTTTCTGAGTGAAGTCGGAGAGCTCAGTGTTTAAGTTAGCGAGATGTTTTCTTGTGATTTGGCTGAGATTTGGATCCAGGACTAGGAGATGTTTGTGTCAATCTAACCGATAAAATCAACCCCATTTGTCATGCAGATTTGAACTTGTATCCCCATCTCTATTGGCAGCGCTTTGCAGCCTATCACTGTCCTTCACTATCTGTGTTTGTTCTTGAACTGTTGCCCATGTGACATTTCCAATTCGGACACAAATATAGATCTAACTCCACTGCTTCGGACAGAGCTGTTTTCGATCAGGAAACAACTCAGGTCTCTTACATGGATTATCAAAAACTTTAAATCTTAGCATATTGAAGCCGATCAATGACCCTGAAAGCGCCAAATCCGAAGCACTGGACCACGAGGATTTCATTCTCCTGGTTCTCCCATAGACTGAATACAGGAATTCCACAGTGCCAATTATTCACAGTCGCATTCTCCTTCCAGTCTTGTACACGTTGTTCAGCTTTGAAAGTATTCATCTTTTCACATTAGCTTCCAGTGTGATGAAAGCAGATCAGTGATGAGCTGAAGTTTTTCAACAGATTTACCACAATAAGGTTTATAACAAACATTACTCTTTGAATGTGGTGAGATACAGTGAAATTTAATGCAGTAGAAGGTAACTCACTCATTCTGATAGTTGGTACCAGCAATTGCAATGTAAATATGATGTCGAGATACCGGCGTTGGACTGGGGTGGGCACAATAAGAAGTCTCACAGCATCATGTTAAAGTCCAACACGTTCATTTGCTTCGATAATAAAATCAATTTGCTTTATTTGATCAGCGCGCCGAAAGCTCCTGAATGCAAATAGACCTGGTGTTGTAAGACTTCCTAATGTAAATATGAATTGTTGTGGGTAATGGACAGGATTGTGGAATGGGGCAGATTTTTCCTTCTTCCTGTTCAACCTGCCACAAGTATCTCTCCCGTTTTCGACCAGGAAGCAATATCCACTCTCCTTAATTCATGTGTTGCACGAGAGCAATGAATCATCATTCCCTCTCCGCGAATCGAACCCAAACCGTGGCAGTGAAAGCAGCGAATTCTATCGACGAAACCAACACGGAAATTGAAGTGACCTGAGCATTATTGAACAATTGTGGGCGTGTGTGTGATTTGGGAGAAAGGTCACGTGCTCTCAGGTAATCCCTGATGAATGAAGCCATCGACTTCGTTATCGCTGAGCTTTTTGTGTTCTTGAGCAATCGGCCTCTGAAGCTGATGCAATGAGGCCTGGAGAGTAACCCACTGCACCGTCTGCAATGTGATTGCGGTGCGATTTGCTGAAAGCTGTTAATTTTATAAAAATAATCTTTTTGCGAATTGCAAATGAAATGCCCTTCAGTACCCGGTAAGAATTCGCACAACACCAAGTTAAAGTGCAACAGGTTTGTTTGAAATCACGAGCTTTCGGAGCACAGCTCCTTCATCACTCATGCTGAGGATTCACCACATTTTTCTGTCTTTAAATGAAAGCAATAGATATCGCGTCAATTCCCCGGTATCCTGAGTGTACGACACTGATTTCCACAGTACACTGCTTTAAATGTTTGTTTTCAATGTGAAATTAAGTAGTTTGATTCCATGTGAAGCATTTAAACTTACACTCTTCCGGGAAGATGGTGACATAGTGGTAAAATCAGTGGAGTATGAATCCTGTGACCCAGGCTCACAGGTCACGATCCCAAAGCAGTCTAGAACTGAAACGGAATTGAAAGCTCGTCTCCGTAATGAAGCTTTGTTTCATGATTGTCATGAAAACACATCTTGCAGAAGGAAATCTGCCATCATTCTCCTTTCTGGCCTCCATGGGACTCCAGAGGAAAGGCAATGTGATTGACTCTTAACTGCCCTCTGAAATGGCCCAAAATCCCCAGTTCAGAGGGAAATAGGGATGGAAAACAAATGCTAGCATTGACAACAAAATATATATTGCATTAGCAGCATTTTATGAAATGATTAATTCTCATTTTGTTTCATTTCATGTGAAACAGGGTGATATATTCCAGTGTCTTATTATTTAAAACCTCAACCTTTCAACAGTTCAAACAGGTAAGATTCAGTCAGAGAAAAGTGAACCACTGTGATCCAAACCTAGGTTTTGTAGTTGCTCCGTATCCCACCTCAAAACAGAAAATGTTGGAAGGACTCATCGGCTTCAAGAGCTTCTGTGGAGAGGGAAAGAGAGTGAATGATTCAGGTTGCTGACCTTTGACGCAAACTGGAAAAAAGTAGTGATTTAATGATTTTCAAACAAGTACAGAGTCAAGGAAAATAGAGAGGGAGAGGAGGAAAGAACAAACGGTATTTTGATCGGATGGAAGGCTGCAGCGATTGAATTACAATGGAGATGATTATTGTTCCCACTGACACAATCTCGCAGATCTGGGTTTGAATCTCATAATAAATGAGAACAAAACCTCTCTCGGAGTTCAGCGCTAAACTCCCCGCCTTCCAGTGAACTGGAGACAGTTTTCAGTCACAAACCCACAACTGTGAGATAAGCAACGTAGAAAGAAGAAAGACTCAGTTGGAGCGGTGACACTTCAGGAGGAACGGAGATCGTGAACACACGCAGGAATGAGGCAAAGTTTGAAACCAATGTCGCCCAACGTGGGGCTCGTACCCACGACCCTGAGATTAAGAGTCTCATGCTCTACCGACTGAGCTAGCAGGGCACATGTGCTAAGCTGCTTTCCATAACCTAAAATGCATGGAGACAACTATGGATTTTTCATCTGGTGTGTCAGCTTGTTCTGATTTCAAAGTTTACAATGAATCCACCGACAGAATCCCCAAAGTTCCTATCCATTCCTCTCAATCATTAATTACATTATTCACATCTTCCAATTCTTAGCTTCACCTCTCCCAAATATTCCAAACTCCTCTTACATCATTCTCCTTATTTTTCTTTGTTCTTAATAATTTAGCCAGGGGTGGGGGGAACTCAACATTTACACTGTTAAACTGTTTCCCAGTTTCCGACTTTTCAGTAAGATCAACTCTGATAATTCTAAACTCCAGAGCGAACAGACTCATCCCACTGATTCTCTCCTCCCAGGAGAAACGGAGAAATCAATCCAGTGAACCTCGGTTACACACAGACAGCTAAATAATGGACAGAGCAAGGAGCAAAAGATGTCAACGTAATAAAAACATAGACAGAGAGTCTGAGGGAGATATATAGAGACAATGAAAACCAGAAATAGCGAGTGCGGTACACATCCACAACCCACGAATGAATAACAATAGACACACAGCCAGTTGTCTCAACCAACAAACATGGGGTCCTCTAAACTGGTGACCAGAGATAAAGTGAATGGCCACAAGCATATTAACCTTTTAATGTCATGATTTTCTTGTGTGAGTGTTGTGTTGATAGATTGCCTGCACTGTGTGATCAGGTTCTCAAACTAAATCCCACCTAAACCAATCCCAACGTTTGCACTGCAAATACATTTATAAAACCTATGACTTGTCCAATACGAAACAACAGCTGATTGAGGGATCTAGCCCGACTTGTGAACCCGAGATCGCTCACACGTTTGTGGTTGTTTACTCCCCAGGCCCGAGTAATACCACTCGTCCAACGAGCCGCTGCTGAGGATGTTGTTCAATAAAAATATTTCCATTGACATCCAAAGCTGCTCAGACTTCTGCAGTGAAAGGTAAAAATGCTGGAAAAACTCAGAAAGCCAGACAGCTTGTGTGCACAGGAAAACACATCTTATATTTTAGCACCATAACCTTTCATTGCGAAGAACTAGGAATTTCTAGAAATGTAAGAAGTTTTAAACAAGTGTTATCCAGCAGCATAACAAGAGGGTTTGTGGCCTCTTGCGGGTGTAAATCAGGAGAGATTAAATGAGGGAAACAAAGAAATTTAAAGTAATTAAACCACAGAATGGGGCCATTCCTCAGTCCCTTACAGGACGCAGTTGTGGTGAGGATGAAGGGGAACCTGTGGATGTAATGTACGTAGATTACATTGGAGCCACAGTGATGAGTTGGGGGGTTTTGAAAATTGAAAGTTACACTTAGGAACATAGAATTAGGAGCAGAAGTGGGCAAATTCACCCCTTCGAGCCTGAACCGTCATGCAATCAGTTCATGATTGATCTCTCCCTGTTCTCAAATCCACCTCCCTACCTGTTCCAATATCCCCTCATCCCTTGATTTATCAGGAATAAATCTGTCTCTTTCTTGAAATCATTTAATGATTCAGACTCAACCGTGCTATGGGGCAATGCATTCCACAAATTCATGACCCTCAGTGAGAAGCAGTTCCTCCTCATCTCAGTTTTAAATCTACCACCTCTCAACCTATACATTTGACATGGTGTTCCCGATTGCGCATAAGAAAAAAGATTTTACTTTCTTCAATCCTATTTAGAATTTTATATACCACGATCACTTCAGCATATTGTGGGACTATTTCACCTCACTGTCGATTTCATGTCCCAGCAAGCACAATTGGTGTTGTCATTAGATGAAGCAGTCACTTATGTTCCACCCAAACTGGGCACATTAAGGGATATATGGTAAGTCATTTTGAAAAACACAGTTCACCCGTGACCCTGGGAGTCCAGTACTCCCCAGTGTTGTTTGTTTTCAATTCCCGCTCAGGAAACGATCATTTATAGGTCTCAGCAAACTATTAAAAAATAACCTGATTGACTATCTGATCGAAAGCAGATCTACTAATATCAGCCGAGTGAGTTTTGCAAGTCTACATCACAGCTGGAAATGTCACATGTGCAACAGTCAAGAACAAACACAGTAGCAGAAAGATAGTGATAGGCTGCAAAGCGCTGACAATTGAGATGGTGATGGAAGGTAACATTTGGATGGTAAAAAGGTCAGATTTTCGCGTTCACACTGAATTATTCACCTTTCCCCTCACTCTGCAACGAAAATATTTGGAAAAGGTTCTCTCTCGTTTCAAACAGTCGAAAGTGGAATTAATAACTGTAAGTGGAATGTCTGTTGTATGTTGTCACTGATTGAATGTATCCCTGGGATGGAAACAGAAGGTGCCATATTGCAACAGAGACTTGCTTGTGGTGAATGTAGTCTGGCCTGGCGCGAAAAATAAAGCAATACATGCAGTGTGTGTAAAGCAATTTGTAAAACAGGCGAAAAGCAGCTGGACTGGTAGTCAGAGTTTGACACTTTCACTGCTGTTTGGATTGGTGGTCAGGTAATGGACATTTGTTGCTCTCATCCAAACCGTAAAAACAAAAGTCAGTTATTGCCTTGTGGAACATATAAAACACAATCTCGCCTCATGTCCTGAAGTGAAGACTGAGCAAATTCAACAGGAGGTTTTTTCTTGTCATTTCTGGCAGGATATTGGGAACCAGACAAGGTTAAGGGCAGTTTAAATGATGCTGGTCCTTCACTGCAGCTCATTCTGTTTCTGACTGGATGTGATTCCTGCTTGTTACACAGTTCAGGATCAATTGATTCAGTAAAGGAGCAGGCTCAAGCCGACTGATGGACTGTCGCAGCTCCATTGCTTCTAATTTCAATAACGATACCAGTAAAGGACACAGCTGCTTACGTGGTAACGTAGCCGAGTAATCTAAGGCAGTGGCTGAAAGTCCAGTCTCTACGGAGTTGTTGTGTTCGACTGCAGCCACTGCCAGAATGGGTTTGAGTTTTGGTCCCTGCAGTTGAAGTCCAGCATTTCAGATTGAATGCAAGAGTTTGTGCCGTGTCGTTTTTGGCATGAAGAAAGAGGAGCGACAGAGCAATGTAAACAGGTGTTGAGGTAAAGGAACGAGTGTGGAAGGACTGGAGCAAATTATCGGGGATTCTGGAATCGGAAACAAAAAGAGAAAATGCTGGAAAATCTCACCAGGTCTGGCAGCATCTGTAAGGAGTGAAGAAAGCTGACATTTCGAGACCAGATGACCCTTTGTCAAAGCTGGGAGGAGTGGAGCTGCTCCGATGGAGAATATAAACGGGAACACCGGTTGAATGGCTGTCTGTCGAAATAAACAGCAGGATTGCAAACATTGAGACTGCAGTCCCGGCCCAGGGGATGGATTGGGATTTTCTAACTGAGGTTCAAATCCTGTCATGTGCGCTTCCCGTCATTCCTCATTGTGACTTTTTTTTAATTGAAAGTTATTGGAAATGAAGCAATGGGTGCAGAGATGATCAACTCACTCCATATTTGTCACATCAGCGTCACTGAGGGTCTCGTGATCAGCGTCGGCGCCGTGACGCGGTTTCGATTCCCAGTCTCGGAGTGAATAAATTTTTGTTCATTTCTTCATTCAATAAAAACAGCGTCCGTGAAGGGAACAACAAGCTAAATCTTCCAGCTGGATGAACTTGTATCAGAGCTGGAAAAATCAGAGATGTAACATTAACGATAAACTCTGAAGAAGAACCACATGTCACACACAACATACATGTCAAGTACATACACAATACACATGTCAAATCATGTCACTTTCAACTTCTGTCTTTTAACTTCCGGCTCTCCACCTCAGACATTTCCACATTCATCAAAAATCTCCGTCCTCAAACCCCATCCTGGTTCTCAATCCACGGATAATGCTGCACTTAGTGGCAGCTCCTTGCAGCATTTGGCTCCATAGCTCAGTGGGTAGAGCACTGGTCTTGTAAACCAGGGGTCGCGAGTTCAATTCTCGCTGGAGCCTACGGGCAAAGTTTAGCTGATAGAAGCTGTAGGAAAGGGGAAGAGAGTCTAAAAGTCAAACAAGAGATAAGTCGAGGTTCAGATCGGGTGTGATTTTGGAAAGCGAAAAGATATGTCGTTCTTCGTAAAAAAATCGAAAGAGCAGGAAATGGGCTGATCATTTCGGCCTAAGATAAGGCGAAATTACTTCACTGAAATGGTTGTGAATCTTTGAAATTCCCTATGCCAGACAGTTATGGAAGCTCCATCATCGAATACATTTAAGGTTGGGATAGACAGGTTTCTGGCCTCTCGGGGAATTCAGGGATATGGGGAGCTGGTGAAAAACTGAGTTGTACCCCAAGATCAGCCATAAGAAGCTATTTTATTCAAATAACCAAGAACTTTAAGGAAACAAGTAAAACATGTTAATTAAGGTACTGCCCTTCATTGACTGGAAAGTGCTTTGTGACGTCCGCTGGTCGGGATAGGTTCTATATAAATGCAAATATTTCATGATCTTCAATCCTCGTCCTCTGTTACTGAGCCCAGTCAGTGGGAACAGTCTGTCCCTCCCTGCTCTATCAAACGGCCCTTTTCCATGTTAGGAGAAGGGATTAACCATTACACCACAACAACACTGTGGGGTAAAATAATAAAATATACATGTTTAGATTTGTAAACGATGCCATCATTTGGTCTTTCTGTGTCAGGTTTGGTGAAAATTGAATTGGCGTCTAACTTGCAGCCAACTCGCTGTCACCCTGATTTAGGATGCCATGTAAGCTTCAGTCTCTGTGGCGCAATTGGTTAGCGCGTTCGGCTGTTAACCGTAAGGTTGATGGTTCGAGACCATCCAGGGACGGGGCTTTCACTTTTTTTTCCTCTCCATCTGCTTTCATTGTCTCTCGGTTTTTGAGTGCCACTGGGCAACACTAAGAAAAAACTTGTCGTGTGTTTCTGCCTCTACTGTTAGCCGACGTTAGTCTATTGAACATTTATCTCCAACATCTTATTTGTAACAATTTATATATTTCAAATATTATTAAACTCAATAACTGAACTCGAAACTTTAACCCATGTTTGATCGTGGGTTTCCATTTTCCTGCACACTCCCCTTCTTTCTCAGATTTCTCAGGAATCCGTCTGTCGCAACCTGAAATGTGTTCAATAAGGAAAATACACAGCAAGTCGGCAAAGATCAGTGGAATGAGGACTGAGTTAAACTTTCACCAGAATGCTGTTTTTATCATTGCAAAGTCCTGAGATTTAGAGCAGATAGTTCACATGGAAAAGGGCTGTTTGATAGAGCAGATAGGGGCACACTGTTTCCACTGACGAGGGTCAGTAACCAAAGGATTGGGATTAAAGATAATTAATGAAAGACCGACTTGTATTTATGGAGCGCCTTTCCCGGTTGCTGGACGTCACAAAGCGCTGTGCAGCAAATGGAAGACAGTTCCAATTGAAAAAAAAGTATCAGCTCGACAAGGAAGAGGGGATTCGGATTTGAACCGAGGACCTCTTGATCTGCAGTCAAATGCGCTACCGCTGAGCTACACCCCATCAGTCGCAAGCTGGTTCACGGGATCCAACATATTCTTATTAAGTGTGGAGGGGGATCGAGTGGTCAGACTGCATCCCGCTTTGTCTCAGAGTTACTGGTTTCTGAGTGAAGTCGGAAAGCTTAGTGTTTAAGTTAGCGAGATGTTTTCTTGTGATTTGGCTGAGATTTGGATCCAGGTCGAGGAGATATTTGTGTCAACCTAATCGATAAAATTTACCCCATTGTCACACAGATTTGTATCCCCATCTCTATTGGCAGCGCTTTGCAGCCTATCACGGCCTTTCACTATCTGTGTTTATTCTTCAACTGTTGCCCATGTGACATTTCCAATTCAAACACAGAATTATAGATCTAACTGCACTGCTTCTGACAGAGCTGTTTTCGATCAGGAAGCAATTCAGGTTTGTTGAACGGATTATGAAAAACTTTAAATCTTAGCATATCGAAGCCGATCTGTGACTCTGAAAGCGCCGAATCCTAAGCACTGGACCACCAGAATTTCATCTTCCTGATTCTCCCAGAAACTGAGTACAGGAATATGCACAGTGCCAATTACTCACGGTTACACTCACCTTCCAATCGTGTGCACGTTGTTCAGCTTTGAAACTGTTCATATTTTCACATTCGCTTCCAGTGTGATGAAAGCGCAGCTGTGATAAGCTGAACCTTTTCAACAGATTAACTACAATAAGGTTTATAAGAAACATTACTCTTTGAATGTGGTGAGCTACAGTGAAATTTAATGCAGCAGAAGGTAGCTCACTCATTTTGACAGGAGGTGCCAGCAATTGCAATGTAAATATGATGTCGAGATACGGGTGTTGGACTGGGATGGGCAGAATAAGAAGACTCACAGCATCATGTTAAAGTCCAACTGGTTCAATTGCTCCGATAGTAAAATAAATTTGCTTTATTTTATCAGCGCCCCGAAAGCTCTTGATTCCAAATCGATCCGGTGTTGTGAGACTTCTTAATGGAAATATTAATTGTTGTGGGTAATTGACAGGATTGTGGATTGGGGCAGATTTTTCCTCCCTGCTGTTCAACCTGCCACAAGTATCGCTCCCGTTTTAAATCAGGAAGCAATACCCACTCTCCTTAATTCATGTGTTGCACGAGAGCAATGAATCATCATTCCCTAACCGGGAATCGAACCCAGACCATGGCATTGAAGGCGGCGAATTCTAACGACTCGACCAACAAGGAAATTGAGGTGTCCTGAGCATTATTGAGCAAGTGTGCGTGCGTGTGCATGTGTGTGTGCGTGTGTAGGTGTGTGCGTGCGGGTGGGTGGGCAGGTGGGTGGGTGCGTGCGTGTGTGGTTTCGGAGAAAGGTCTTGTGCTCTCGGGTAACCGCTGATGAATGAAGCCGTCGACCTCTTTATCGCTGAGCTTTTTGTGTTCTTGAGCAATCGTCCTCTGGAGCTGATGCAATGAGGCCAGGAGAGTAACTCACTGCACCGTCTGCAATGTGATTGCGGTGCGATTTGCTGAAAGCTGTTAATTTTATAAAAATCATCTTTTTGCGAATTGTAAATCAAATGCCCTTCAGGGCCCGGTAAGAATTCTCTCCAGCTAAAAGTGCAGCTGGTTTATTTGGAATCTCTAGCTTTCGGAGCGCAGCTCCTTCATCACTCACACTGAGGATTCACCACATTTTTCTGTCTTTCAATGAACGCAATCGATATCTCATCAATTCCCCGGTATCCTGAGTCTCTGACAATGATTTCCACAGTACACTGCTTTAAATCTTATTTTTTCAATGTGAAATTAAGCGGTTTGTTCCATGTGAAGGATTTACACTGAAACCCTTCGGGGATGATGGTGACGTAGTGGTAAAATCAGTGGAGTATGAATCCCGTGGCTCAGGCGCACAGGTCCCGATCCCACCACAATCTAGAACTGAAACGGAAGTGAAAGCTCGTCTCAGTAATGAAGCTTGTTTTTTGATTGTCATGAAAACTCATCTGGACCTTTTGCAGAAGGAAATCTGCCATCCTTCCGCTTTCTGGCCTCCATTGGACTCCAAACTCAAGTCAATGTGATTGACTCTTAACTGCCCTCTGAAATGGCCCAACAAAATACGCAGTTCAGTGGGAAATAGGGATGGACAACAAATGCTGGCATTGACAATGAAATATATATTGCATTAGCAGCATTTTATGAAAGGATTAATTCTCATTTTGTTTCATTTCATGTCAAATAGGGTGACATATTCTGGTGTCTCATTATTTAAAACCGCAGCCCTTTAACTGTTCAAACAGGTAAGGTTCAGTCAGAGAAAAGTGATCCACTGTGATCCCCAGCAAGGTATTGTAGTTGCTGCAAATCCCACCTCAAAACAGAAAATGTTAGAAGCACTCATCGGCTTCAACAGCTTCTGTGGAGAGGGAAAGAGAGTGAATGATTCAGGTTGCTGACCTTTGACCCTAACTGGAAGAAATGTGTCATTTAATGGTTTACAAACACGTACAGAATCAAGGAAAATAGAGAGGGAGAGGAGGAAAGGACAAACGGTCTTTTGATCGGATGGAAGGCCGGAGTGATTGAATTACAATGGAGATGATTATTGTTCCCACTGACACAATCGCGCCGATCTGGGTTTGAATCTCATAATAAATGAGAACAAAACCTCTCGCTGAGTTCAGCGCTGAACTCCCGCCTTCCAGTGAACTGGAGGCAGTTTTCAGTCACAAACCCACAACTCTGAGATAAACAACGCAGAAAGGAGAAAGACTCAGTTTGAGCGGTGACACTTCTGGAGGAACGGAGATCGGGAATTCACCCAAGAATGGGGCAAAGTTTAAAACGATGCCACCCAACGTGAGGCTCGAACCCACGGTCCTGTGATTAAGAGTCGTATACTCTACCGACTGAGCTCGCCAGGCACATGAATCAGGCTCGTTTCCATAACCTAAAATGCATGGAGACAAATATTGTTTTTCCAACTGATGTCTATACTTGCTCTGATTTCAAAGTTTACAATGAATCGACCTACAGAATCCCCAAGTTTCCTATCCCTTCCTCTCAATCATCAATTACATCATTCACATCTTCCAATGCTCAGCTTCACCTCTCCCAAACATTCCAAACTCCTCTTACACAATTCACCTTTTTATTGTTCATAATAAACGAGCCAGGGGTGGGGGGAACAGCCTCTCAGCATGGACACTGTCAAACTGTTTCCTACTTTCAGACTTTTCAATAAGATCACCTCTGATTATTCTAAACTCCAGAGCGAACAGACTCATCCCACTGAATCTCTCCTCCCAGGAGAAACGCAGAAATCAATTCAGTGAACCTCGGATGCACAGAGACAGCGAATGAATGAAGACAGCAAGGATCAAAATCGGTCAACGTAATAAAAACACAGTCAGAGACACTGACAGATTCTGAGGGAGATATATAGAGACAATGAAAAACAGAAATAGCGAGTGAGGTACACATCCACAACCCATGAATGAATAACAATATACACACAGCCAGCTGCCTGAACCAACAAACATGGGGTCCTCTAAACTGGTGACCAGAGATCAAGTGAGTGGCCACAAGCATATTCACCTTTTAATGTCTTGATTTTCTTGTGTGAGTGTTGTGTTGATAGATTGCCTGCACTGTGTGCCCAGGTTCTCATACCAAATCCCACGAAAACCAATCCCACCGTTTGCACTGCAAATACATTTACAAAACCTTTGACTTGTCCAATACGAAACGACAGCTGATTGAGAACTCTCGCTCGGCCTTTGAACCCGGGATATCTCGCATGTTGGTGATGTTAACACCCTCAGCCCGAATCATACCCCTTGTCCAACGAGCCGCTGCTGGGGAAATTGTTCAATGAAAATATTTCCATTGCCATTCAAAGCTGCACAGATTTCTGCAGTGCAAGGTGAAAATGCTGGAAAAACTCAGAAAGTCAGACAGCTTGTGTACATAGGAAAACAAATCTCATATTTTAGCTCCATAATCTTTGATTACTACAGGGCATGGTAAGAAATTAGGAGGCTTTAAACAAGTGTTATCCAGCAGCATAACAAGAGGGGAGACCTCTGGCCGGGTGTAAATCAGGAGGGCTTAAATGAGGGGAAAAAAGAATTTTAAAGTAATTACACCACAGAATGGGGCCATTCCCAAGTCCTTTACAGGACGCAGTTGTGTTGTGGATGAAGGGGAACCTGTGGATGTAATGTACGTAGATTACATTGGAGCCACAGTGATGAGTTGGTGGGTTTAGAAAATTGAAAGTTACACTTAGGAAATAGAATTAGGAACAGAAGTGGGCAAATTCAGTGCTTCGAGCCTGAACCGTCATGCAATCAGTTCATGACTGATCTCTCCCTGTTCTCAAACCCACCTCCCTACCTGTTCCAATATCCCCTCATCCCTGTTATTATTAGGAATATATCTGTCGCTTTCTTGAAATTCCACAAATTCACGACCCTCTGCGAGAAGCAGTTCCTCCTCAAATCAGTTTTAAATCTACCGCCTCTCAACCTATATATTTGACCTGTTGTTCTCCATTGCCCCATGAGAAGAAACATTTCGTGAACGTTCAATCTATCAATTATTTTTAGAATTTTATATACCCCGATCACTTCAGCATGTTGTGGGACTATTTTACCTCACTGTCGATTTCATGTCCCAGCGATCTCAAACGGTGTTATCATTAGCTGCAGCAGTCCATGTTCCATCCAAACTGGACATATTAAGAGATGTATCGTAAGTCAATTTGAAAAACACATTTCACCCGTGACCCTGGATGTCCAGTGGGTTGTGTTCAGTACCACCCCAGTGTTGTTTGGTTTCAATTCCCGCTCAGGAAACGATTATATTTTGCTCTCGGCAAACTATTAAAAATAAAAGCAGATCTCCTAACATCAACCGAGTGAGGTTTGCATGTCTACATCACAGCTGGAAAGGTCACATTTGCAACAGGTCAAGAACAAATATAGTAGCAGAAAGACAGTGATAGGCTGCAAAGCGCTGACGATAGAGATGGTGATGTAAGCTAACATCTGGATAGTAAATCGGTCAGATTTTAGCGTTCACACTGAATTATTAAACCTTTCCCTCACTCTGCAACGACAATATTTTAAAAGGTTTCTGTCCAGTTTTGAACCGTCGGAAGCGAAAGTAATAACTGTGCGTGGAATGCCTGTTGTCTGTTGTAATGGACTGAATATATCACTGTGGTGCAAACAGAAGGTGCCATTTTGCGGCAGAGACTTGCTTGTGGTGAATGTGATCTGGCGCGAAAATTAAAATAACAAAAGCAGCGTGGATAAGGAAAAACTGTAAAATAGGTTGGTCTGATGGTTAGAGTTTGACACTTTCACTGCTGTTCAGATTACAGGTCAGGAAATGAAGATTTGTTGCTCTCATCCAAACCATAAAAACAAATGTCAGGTATTGCCTGGTGGAACATATAAAACACAATCTTTCCTCGTGTCCTGAGGTGAAGACTGAGCAAATTCAACAGGAGGTTTTCATGTCATATCTGGCAGGATATTGGGAATCAGACAAGGTTAAGGCAGTTTAAATGGTGCCGGTCCTTCACTGCAGCTGATTCTGTTTCTGACTGGATGTGATTTCTGTTTGTTCCACAGTTCAGGATGAATTGATTCAGTGAAGGAGCAGGCTCAAACCAACTGATGACCTTTCTCAGCTCCTTTGCTGCTACTGAATTTCAGTAACGCTTTCAGTAAAGAGCAGGGCGGTTACGGGGTAGCGTGGCGGAGCAGTTTAAACCCGCAGTTAGGTCCAGTTTCTGTATAAGCTGTTCGTTCAAATCCCGCCATTGCTCGAGTGGGCTTGAGTTTTGGTCCCTGCAGCTGAAATCCAGCAGTTCAGATTGAATGCAGGAGTTTGTGCCGTGTCGTTTTTGGCAGGAAGAAAGCGGAGACACGGACCAATGTAAACAGTTGTTGAGGTAAAGAAGTGCATGTGGAAGGAGTGGAACAAATTATTGTAGATGCTGGAATCGAAAACAAAAAGGGAAAATGCTGGAAAATCTCATCAAGTCTGGCAGCATCAGTTATGAGAGAAGAGAGCTGATGTTTCGAGTCCAGATCACCCTTTGTCAAAACTGGAAGGAATTGAGTTGCTCCGACAGAGAATACAAACGGGAACACAGGCTGAATGGCTATCTGCCGATATAACCACAGGATTGCAAACATTGAGACTGCAGTCCCGGCCCAGGGGTAGATTGGGATTTTTTAACTGAGGCTCAAATCCTGTCATGTCCGCTTCCCGTCGTTCCTTATTTTTATTGAAAGTTATTGGAAATGAAGCAATGGGTACAGAGATGATCAACTCATTGCAAATCTCTCACATCAGCGTCTCTGAGGGTCGAGTGACCAGAATCGGCGCCGTGACGTCGTTTCAATTCCCAGTCACAGAGTGAATAACTTTTTGTCCAATTCTTCATTTAATGAAAACCCGCCTCATAGCGTTTGTGAAGGGAGCAATATCTAAATCTTCCAGCTGGATGAACTTGCATCGGAGTTGGAAAAGTCAGAGATGCAAGTCCAGGATGCTACCGGGACTTGATGGATTAAGTTATAAGGAGAGGCTGGATAGACTGCGACTTTTTTCTCTGGAGCATAGGAGGCTGAGGGGTGATCTTATAGAGGTCTATAAAATAATGAGGGGCACAGATCAACTAGATAGTCAATATATTTTCCCAAAGGTAGGGGAGTCTAAAACTAGAGGGCATAGGTTTAAGGTGAAAGGGGAGAGATACAAAAGCGTCCAGAGGGCCAATTTCTTCATACAGAGGGTGGTGAGTGTCTGGAACAAGCTGCCAGATGCAGTAGGAGAGGCGGGTACAATTTTGTATTTTAAAAGGCATTTAGATGGTCACATGGGTACGATTGGTATAGAGGGATATGGGCCAAATGCGGGCAATTGGGATTAGGTTAGGGGTTTAAAAAAAAGGCGGCAACGACAAGTTGGGCCGAAGGGCCTATTTCCATGCTGTAAACCTCTATGACTCTATGACTCTATGAATCCATGTAACACTAACGATAAACTCTGAAGAAGAATCACATAACAAGCACAACATACATGTCAGATACACACACAGCGCACATGTCAAATCATGTCATTTTCAAGTTGCCTCTTTTAATTTCCTGCTCTCCACCAAATCAAAATCTCCACCAGATTAAAAATCTCCGACCTCAATTCCTATGCTGCTCCTCAATCCACTGATAATACTACACGCAATGTAAACAACTTGCAGCGCTTGGCTCCGTAGCTGAGTGGTTAGAGCCCTGGTCTTGGTCAACCAGGGATCGTGCCTTCAACTCTCGCTGTCGACCAAGCTTAGTTGATAGAAACTGTGGGGTGGAATCCAACAGACTGCGAGACGAAACAGAGAGCTTTTATGAGTGAAGGAGCAGATCAGGTGCAAACTTGAAAAGCGAAAAGTTATTCTTCTTCATAAAAAAATAGAAAGAGCAGGAGATATTTGATGAGTTGAAAATGTAAATGTTGATATTAAGAATAGAATAGATTCGTTGGTACAAGGAATGCATTCAGCTCGCATGTAGGTGCAGCAGGTAATTGGAAGTGAAATTACATTTTGGTCTTTATTGCCGGCAGACTGGAGTCCAAGAATAACGAGGTGTTCCTGCTGTTGCACAGGGTTAGTTGAGACCACATGTTGAATATTCTGTGCAGGTGTGATAGTCAAAGGGACGTGCTTGCATTGGACACGGTAAAGAGAAGATTCACCAGATTGTTCCCTGGGATGAGGGAGTTGTCCTGTGATGAAATTCTCTGGAGTTTAGAAGAATAAGAGGCGATCTCATTAAACCGACACAGCTCTGAGTAGGTTTGATGGGAGATTGTTTTTTTTCTGCTGGTCGGGGAATCTAACCCACTGTGGCACAGATAAGGCGCTGATAATTTCGGGCTAAGATAAGGAGAAATTACTTTACTCAAAGGGCTGAGAATCTTTGGCATTCTCTGTACCTGACAGTTATGTATGCCCCATCATCGAGTACATTTAAGGTTGGATGAACAAGTTTCTGGTCTCTTGGGGAATTCAGCGATAAGGGGAGATGGTGGAAAAACTGAGTTGTAGCCCAAGGTCGATCAAGATGGTATTGAATAGCGGAACAATCCCGATGGACTGACTGGTCTGCTTCTTCTCCTATTATTCATTTTATAATAAAAGCAGAAAGTGCTGTAAGTTCTCAGCAGGGCCTGCAACAAATGTGGAGCAAGATATAGAATTAAGTTTCCGAGTCCAATATGACTCTTTGCAAACCAGTAACTGATTGCGAGTTACAGCAATTAGCACAGCATCGAGAATGGGAATTGAATTGGATCCAGGCAGTGAAACGCTGAATTTAAACTGCCGCAGGATTTCTGTTGGAAAATTGTTCAGGAAAGTTGCTGCCAACTGAAAGGGAGGAGGTTTGAGAGCATCCTGCGCCAAATAGAACCCCTCTAACAGACGAGACTGTTTGACAGTGTACATGCTGAGAGCTTGTTTCCACCGACCCTCTCCCCGCCCCGCCCCCAAATAGACCCCCTCTACCCCCTCATGCTGTTGTATATTTCCAATCGATTAGAAATATGGGATTCACAGGAACTGATAGAAATTGATGCTATAGTTGTAGATATAGAACTGGAATGCAACATCACACCGAGTGAATCCACTGTCTGTTTAAATGTTGATCAGTGAAAATTTCAATCATCCTCTGCTGTGCAACACACGGCGACTGAGTCAATAAGCAATAGCCAGTCAAAAAAAGCCTGTACCAGTCAATCTTTCTCGCAACTTTCAAACATGTTGTTATTCTCTACCATTTGCCACTGACGTATATCAATAAGTGAACGCAGTTTGTGATGGTAAAAAATGTCTTCACCCCTCTGGGAACTGAATCACATTGATACACAGAGGAACACACACAGACACCGAGAGTCACAGAGGGCGGACAAGACACAAACACCCATAGATCAAGGATGTCACTAACTGGGTTCAGTTTTGTTCCATTTCTGGCTGGGGTTTTGGTGATTTCTAGCTGATGAACAGAAATGAAGGAATGCGAAGTGAAGCAGGAAAAACAGATGGGAATATTTGAAAGATTTTGATTCCATTGAAAGAATAATAATTCTGCAGTCATCTAAAGGAATGAATGCTGAGCAGCGCAGTGAGTGAGGTTCAAATCTCTGTGAGAAAACAATAATTTCAAATGCACCGCCTGAGCCGCTTGGCCACCACTGCAACCGGTGTCAATGTGTTCGTATTACTCATATTAAATCATTGAATAGTGACAGCAACAAAAGTTGCTGTCGAGAACCTTCTGTTCTAGAAGGTCACGCTGCACCTTTCATCCCTCCTTTTTCGTTCTTACAGAATGCCATTCGCTGAAAAGACAAACGAGCTGCACTTTTCGGCAGTGGTGGGATTTGAATCCACAGCAATTCAGATATTGAAACTTAAATTTAGTAATTAAGACCATGCGGCTCCGCTAACAGTCGAAGGTAACTATTGCTCGGAGTAATACCGGCAATGGGTTAGAATATGATTGAGATTTTGGATAGAACATTTAGCCCCTCAAGCCCCTCACAATATTTTGGAATCACAGCCAAGCAGTTGTTTTCCATCTGTTACATTTCCGACTTTTCCAGCTTTGATGAAAGATCCAGCTGGAAGATTAACTTTGTTTCTCTCTCCACGGACGCTGCCAGATCTGGTTTCATTCAATGCGGAATTCCTTTTCATGGTGTCAGTTCACACAGCAATACAAACGAGTTACCCTCTGGCTGGGGATTGAATCCAGTCCACAGTGATGAACGTGCCGAATCCAAACCACTCGACCAGCAGGGAAGCTGACAGTGACTTCCCCAATCAGCGGATCATCGTCATTTTAGCCATTCTCTTCCTCCTCTTCCGTCACACAATCGACGGGTTTCTCATTTAAAAAAATACTCAACTTATTTCCACATTTGTCACCTGCCATCGAGACCATGGCCGTGAAGACGTTGACTTTGCACCATTGGAACACCCGAGTTCCGCCATCACCAGCTCAATGTTGCCTTGTCTATCATTCCTTGTGTCAAATAATACATCCTCCCTCGTTTTCTGTGCCGAACCTTACCTTCTGCCCTTTTCAAGGAGTGACCCCTGACTTCACAACTAGAAAATGCAGGGGAAACCCATCAGACTCGTTAAAATTTGCAAATATATGAATAATATAACTTTTCCCTCAGTCTGCAGTGAAAATGATTTGGAAAACAAATTCTACCAGTTTCACGCCGTGGGAGGCGGACGCGATAACTGTCGTGGAATTATTCCTGTAATTGGCTGAACACTTCTCTGGTGTTGAAACGGAAGGTGCCATTTTGCAGGAGAAGTTTCTGGTGCAAGTGGTCTGGCGTGGAAACTAAAATAACAAAAGGATCGTGGGCAAAGCAAATTGTAAAACGCGCTGTAATCTGTTGTTTTGCTGGTTAGAGTTTGAAACTTTCACTGCTGTTTTGATTGCAGGTCAGGAAATGAAGATTTATTGCTCTCCTCCAATGCGTGAGAACAAATATCAGTTATTTCCCGGCAGAACGCACAAATCCCAGTCTCGCCTTGTGTCCTGTCCTTTCTCAAGTGAAGACCCTGAGAAAATTCAACAGGAAGCCATATTGTCCTTTCTGGGAGCTAAACGAGGTTAAGGACAGTTTAAAAGGAGCCGGCCCTTCACTGCAGCTCATTGTGTTTCTGACTGGAGATGATTTTTGTTTGCTACGCATTTCAGGATCATCTGATTCGGTTACGATTTAGTCAGGGCCCATCCCAACTCCACGGATTTTGATATATTTCAGTATTAATGCAATGAAATTACATGATTATCAAGTCTTTCCGTGTGGTAGCGTGGCCGAGCGGTCTAAGGCGCTGGATTTAGGCTCCAGTCTCTCTCGAGGCGTGGGTTCGAATCCCACCGCTGCCAGAGTTGACGGAAGTTTTTGTCCTTGGAGCTGAAGTCCAACAGCTCGGGTTGAACGCAGGAGTCTGAGCGGTGTCGTTTTTGACAGACGGCCTTGTAAGAACAGGATATTGCGCTTGACTCATGGATGGACAGTTCCGACACGCCACAGCAAAAAAGCGCACCGACCTCCTCAGAAGACAAGTACGGGACACAGCCCTCAGAGTGCCCTTCCTCCTCCAGTACGTCCCCAGAGTGCAGAAGCCAAGACGTCTTCGGAGTGGAGAAACTATGACATCTTCTTCGGAGCCTTCAGCGTACAATCGATGAAGACGAATATCGCGCGAAGGCCATCTCCACGCCCCCACTACTTGCCTTCAAAAAACAGAACAACCTCAAGCAGACCATTGTTCGCAGAAAACTACCCAGCCTGCAAGAGAACAGCGACCACGACACCACACAACCCTGCCACAGCAACCTCTGCAAGATGTGTTGGATCATCGACCCGGATGCCATCATCACACGTGAGAACAAAATCCACCAGGTAGACGATACATACACATGCAACTCGGCCAACGTTGTCTCCCTCATACGCTGCAGGAAAGGATATCCCGAAGCATGGTACATCGCCGAGACTATGCAGACGCTACGACAACAGAAGAAGTTCCAGATAAGTTGAGAAATCAGGTTGAAAGTAACAGATTTGTTCTTCTATTAAGTGGCGCACTGAGAGGAATGTTCGATTTTGACGCTGAGCACATATTCGCATCTCGTTCAGTCTACAACAAAATTAAATGAGTTGATAGATGCAGACTAATATGGTTAATCACCATCTGTAATATCTAACAGTAGTGTGTGCTCAGAAAGGCAGATACAAGTGATACTGTAAGTGAACTAGAGGAAGTGGCGCACATTTCACAGAATATCTATTTTTAAATCGTTTTTCATCACTGAGAAACAGGAAAAGCCACTCAGACAGATGAGGGAATCGAGACTCTGTGCGGATCGACTGGACTTTCCGGTAAAGGTCTGGAAGTTATGCACCTGAATGTTTCACGCCCTTAAAAAAAAAGGCTCAAGTGTCACGAACAGGTAATTCTTGATTTTTCTCCATTTTAATGGAGTTGACTTTGTTTAAAATCTGACGATATTCAACCTCAAAATTACGATCTGTATTACCCAGTGATTCGCTTCGTTCTGTTGGGCAGTTATGTTTGCAATTCAGTGATGTTCAATTTCTGAGATATACAATTCATAATAAGGAACAAAGAACAATACAGCACAGGAACAGGCCCTTCGGAGCTCCAAGCCCGCGCCGCTCCCTGGTGCAAACTAGACCATTCTTTTGTATCCCTCCATTCCCACTTCGTTCATGTGGCTACCTCGATAAGTCTTAAACGTTCCCAGTGTGTCCGCCTCCAACGCCTTGCCCGGCAGGGCATTCCAGGCCCCCACCACCCTCTGTGTAAAATGCGCCCTTCTGATATCCGTGTTAAAACTCCACCCGCCCCCCCCCCCCTCACCTTGAACCTATGACCCCTTGTGAACGTCACCACCGACTTGGGAAAAAGCTTCCCTCCGTTCACCATATCAATGCCTTTCATAATTTTATACACCTCTATTAAGTCACCCCTCATCCTCCGTCTTTCCAGTGAGAACAACCCCAGTTTACCCAATCTCTCCTCATAACTAAGCCCTTCCATACCAGGCAACATCCTGGTAAACCTCCTCTGCACTCTCTCTATAGCGTCCACGCCCTACTGGTCGTGTGGCGACAAGAAGTGGACGCAGTATTCCAAATGCGGCCGAATCAACGTTCTATACAACTGCAACATCAGATCCCAACTTTATGAAGACATAAGTGTTAAATAATGCACTGAAAGTAAATAGTGAAACAATTGTACAATGACCTTTGAAAAAGTTTCATCTGGACTCGAAACGTCCGCTCTTTTCACACCTTACAGGCGCTGTCAGACATTGTGAGATTTTGCAGCATTGTCTGTTTTCTCATCCGCAGTAATTTGATTTCATTACTGAGTACAATTGACTGAGATTATTCGAAGAAAGATGAAAATGATGCATTAACGAATGGGCAGAAATCATTGCTCCCTTAGATATTTGCCAGAAGAACGATTTTGAATTTTGATGTTCAGGATAAGTCGCAGAATCAGATTGAAAGTAACGGTTATCTTCCTGAATTCAGTGACAATGGGCTCTCAGTCTCACCATTGGAACATGCAGCATCACAGCGTAGTTGAACATTGCAGAGAGGCAGATTTGCTGCGTTGTGCCTCAAGCTGTTTCTGTAGTGTGGTGGTTATCACGTTCGCCTTACACGCGGAAGGTCCCTGGTTCGAAACCAGGCAGAAGCATTCTTTAAGCTTCCTCAAGTCATGTAAGAGAAAATTGTTTGATTGCATTTTGTTGCTCATCATGATCAGAGCCTCGATGTTAAAGGCATGTCATCAGTACTCTGGCATCACCCTCAAATGCTTTCTGTGAAATAAGTAACGCTTTTTTTTTGACGCACTGACAGGAAAGTTCGATTTTGACACAGCACTTATTCGCATCTCGTTCAGTCGACAACAGAATTTAATGGGTTTATAGGTGCAGACTAATATGGTTAATCACCATCTGAAATATCTGATAGTAGTGTGTGCTCAAAAAGACAGATACAAGTGACACTGTAAGTGAACTAGAAGAAGAATCTTTTTTAAAATCATTTTTCATCACTGAGAAACAGGAAAAGCCACTCAGACAGATGAGGGAATCGAGACTCGGTGTGGATCTACTGGACTTTCCTGTAAAGGGCCGGAATTTATGAGCCTGAATGTTTCAAGCTCATAATAAAAAAGGCTCAAGGGTCACGAACAGATAATTCCTGATTCTCCTCCATTTAAATGGAGTTGACTTTGTTTAAAAGCTGACCATAATCAAGCTCAAATGTGCGATCTGTATTACCCGGTGATTCGCTTCGTTCTGTTGGTCAGTGATGTTTGCAATTCAGTGATGTTCAATTTCAGAGATATTCAATTCATAATGAAGTCATATGTGTTAAATAACGCATTGAGACTAAATAGTGAAACAAATACTGAGTACAATTGTACAATGAGCTTTGATAAAGGTTCATCTGGACTCGAAACGTCCGCCCTTTTCACTCCTTACAGGTGCTGCCAGACATTGTGAGATTTTGCAGCATTTTCTCTTTTCTCATCCGCAGTAATTTGCTTTTATTACTGAGTACAATTGATTGCGATTATTCGAAGAAAGATGAAGATGATGCATTAACGAATGGGCAGAAATCATTGCTCCCTTAGATATCTGCCAGACGAACGATTTGAAATTTTGATGTTTGGGATAAGTCGCAGAATCAGATTGAAAGTCACGGTTATCTTCCTGAATTCAGTGACATGGGCTCTCAGTCTCACCATCGGAACCTGCAGCATCACAGCGTAGTTGAACTTTGCGGATAGGCAGATTTTCTCAACTGCGTGACGAGCTGTTTCTGTAGTGTAGTGGCTATCCCGTTCGCCTGTTAGGTCCCCGGTTGGAAACTAGGCAGAAGCATTCATTAAGCTTCCTTATGTCGTGTCAGGGAAAATTGCTTGTTTTTAGTTTGTTGCTCATCATTATCCGAGCCTCGATGTTAAAGGCATGTTATCATTGCTCTGACATCACCCTCAAATGCTTTCTGTGAAATAAGAAACGGATTTTTGACGCACTGACTGGAAATTACGATTTTGACACTGAGCACATATTCGCATCTCGTTCAATCTACAACAGAATTTAATGGGTTTATAGGTGCAGACTAATATGGTTCGTCACCATCTGAAATTTCTGACAGTAGTGTGTGCTCAAAAAGACAGATACAAGTCATACTGTAAGTGAACTAGAGGAAATGGCGCACATTTCACAGAAGAATCTTTTAAAAATCGTTTTCATCACTGAGAAACAGGAAAAGCCACTCAGACAGATGAGGGAATCGAGACTCAGCGCGGATCTACTGGACTTTCCGGTAAACGTCCATAAGTTATGCGCATGAATGTTCCACGCCCGTAACAAAAAAGGCTCAATTGTCACGAACAGATAATTCTTGATTCTCCTCCATTTAAATGCAGTTGACTTTGTTTAAAAGCTGACGAGAGTCAATCTCAAATTTGTGATCTGTATTGCCCGGTGATACGCTTCGTTCTGTTGGTCAGTTATGTTTGGAATTCAGTGATGTACAATTTCAGAGATATTCATTTCATAATGAGGACATATGTGTTAAATAATGCATTGATATTAAATATTGAAACAAATACTGATAACAATTGTACAATGAGCTTTGATAAAGTTTCATCTGGACTCGAAACGTCCGCCCTTTTCACTCCTTACAGGTGCACCAGACATTGTGAGATTTTGCAGCATTTTCTCTTTTCTCATCCGCAGTAATTTGCTTTTATTACTGAGTACAATTGATTGAGATGATTCGAAGAAAAATGAAAATGATGCATTAACGAATGGGCAGAAATCATTGCTCCCTTAGATATTTGCCAGAAGAACGATTTTGAATTTTGATGTTCGGGATAAGTCGTACAATCAGATTGAACGTAACGGTTATCTTCCTGAATTCAGTGACATGGGCTCTCAGTCTCACCATCCGAACCTGCAGCATCACAGCGTAGTTGAACATTGCAGACAGGCAGATTTGCTCCAGTGCAATTACAGCTGTTTCTGTAGTGTAGTGGTTATCACATTCGCCTAACACGCGAAAGGTCCCTCGTTTGAAACCAGGCAGAAACACTCATTGAGCTTCCTCATGTCGCGTAAGGGAAAATTGATTGATTTTTGTTTGTTCCTAATCATTATACGAGCCTCGATGTTAACGGCATGTTATCATTGCTCTGACGTCACCCTCAATTGCTTTCTGTGAAATAAGAAACGCTTTTTTTTGACGCACTGACAGGAAAGTTCGATTTTGATACCGAACACTTATTCGCATCTCATTCAGTCTACAACAGAATTTAATGGGTTTATAGGTGCAGACTAATATGGTTAATCGCCATCTGAAATATCTGACAGTAGTGTGTGCTCAAAAAGACAGATACAAGTCATACTGTAAGTGAACTCGAGGAAATGGCGCACATTTCACAGAAGAATCTTTTTAAAATCGTTTTCATCACTGAGAAATAGGAAAAGCCACTCAGACAGATGAGGGAATCGAGACTCAGTGCGGATCTACTGGACTTTCCTGTAATCGGCCAGAATTTATGCGCCTGAATGTTTCACGCCCGTAATAAAAAAGGCTCAACTGTCACGAACAGATCATTCTTGATTCTCCTCCATTTAAATGCAGTTGACTTTGTTGAAAAGCTGACCAGAGTCAATCTCAAATTTGCGATCTGTATTACCCGGTGATTCGCTTCGTCCTGTTGGTCAGTTATGTTTGCAATTCAGTGATGTTCAGTTTCAGAGATATTCAATTCATAATGAAGACATATGTGTTAAATAAGGCATGGATATTAAATATTGAAAGAAATACTGTGTACAATTGTACAATGAGCTTTGATAAAGTGCCATCTGGATTCGAAACATCCGCCCTTTTCACTCCTTACAGGTGCTGCCAGACATTGGGAGATTTTGCAGCATTTTCTCTTTTGTCATCCGCAGTAATTTGCTTTTATTACTGAGTACAATTGATTGAGATGATTCGAAGAAAAATGAAAATGATGCATTAACGAATGGGCAGAAATCATTGCTCCCTTAGATATTTGCCAGAAGAACGGTTTTGAATTTTGATGTTCGGGATAAGTCGCACAATCAGATTGAAAGTGACGGTTATCTTCCTGAATTCAGTGACAATGGGCTCTCAGTCTCACCATCGGAACCTGCAGCAACACAGCGTAGTTGAACATTGCAGACAGGCAGATTTGCTCCACTACTATTCAAGCTGTTTCTGTAGTGTAGTGGTTATCACGTTCGCCTAACACGCGAAAGGTCCCTGGTTCGAAACCAGGCAGAAACATTCGTTAAGCTTCCTCATGTCGTGGAAGGGAAAATTGCTTGTTTTCAGTTCGTTGCTCATCATAATCCGATCCTCGATGTGAAAGGCATGTTATCATTAAACTGTTTCTGTGGTGTCGTGGTTATCACATTCGCCTAACACGTGGAAAGTCGCCGGTTCGAAACCAGGCAGAAACATAGGGTAGCACAGTGGCACAGCAGTTAAGACTGCTGCCTCAAGGAGCCAGGATCCCAGGTTCGGTTCCCGGTTTGGATCACAGTCTGCGCAGAGTCTGCATCTTCTCCCCGTGCCTGCATGCGTTTCCTCCGGGTGCTCCGGTTTCCTCCCACAGTCTGAAAGACATGCTGGCATCACCCTCAAATGCTTTCTGTGAAATAAGAAACGTTTTTTTTGACGCACTGACAGGAAATTTCGATTTTGACACCAGCACTTATTCGCATCTCGTTCAGTCGACAGCAGAATTTAATGGGTTTATAGGTGCAGACTAATATGGTTAATCAGCATCTGAAATATCTGACAGTAGTGTGTGCTCAAAAAGACAGATACAAGTCATACTGCAAGTGAACTAGAGGAAATGACGCACATTTCACACAAGATCTATTTTTAAATCGTTTTTCATCACTGAGAAACAGGAAAAGCCACTCAGACAGATGAGGGAATCGAGGCTCAGTGCGGATCTACTGGACTTTCCGGTAAAGGTCCGGAAGTTATGCGCCTAAAAGTTTCAGGCCCATAATTAAAAAGGCTCAAGTGTCACGAACAGATAATTCTTGATTTTTCTCCATTTAAATGCAGTTGACTTTGTTTAAAAGCTGACGATAGTCAATCTCAAATTTGCGATCTGTATTTCCCGGTGATTCGATTCGTTCTGTTGGCCAGTTTTGTTTGCAATTCAGTGATGTTCAATTTCAGAGATATTCAATTCATAATGAAGACATATATGTTAAATATCGCATTGATATTAAATATTGAAACAAATACTGTGTACAATTGTACAATAAGCTTTGATAAAGTGTCATCTGGACTCGAAACGTCCGCCCTTTTCACTCCTTACAGGTGCACCAGACATTGGGAGATTTTGCAGCATTTTCTCTTTTGTCATCCGCAGTAATTTGCTTTTATTACTGAGTACAATTGATTGAGATGATTCGAAGAAAGATGAAGATGATGCATTAACGAATGAGCAGAAATCATTGCTCCCTTAGATATTTGCCAGAAGGACGGTTTTGAATTTTGATGTTCGGGATAAGTCGTACAATCAGATTGAACGTAACGGTTATCTTCCTGAATTCAGTGACATGGGCTCTCAGTCTCACCATCCGAACCTGCAGCATCACAGCGTAGTTGAACATTGCAGACAGGCAGATTTGCTCCAGTGCAATTACAGCTGTTTCTGTAGTGTAGTGGTTATCACATTCGCCTAACACGCGAAAGGTCCCTGGTTTGAAACCAGGCAGAAACGCTCATTGAGCTTCCTCATGTCGCGTAAGGGAAAATTGATTGATTTTTGTTTGTTCCTAATCATTATACGAGCCTCGATGTTAACGGCATGTTATCATTGCTCTGACGTCACCCTCAATTGCTTTCTGTGAAATAAGAAACGCTTTTTTTTGACGCACTGACAGGAAAGTTCGATTTTGATACCGAACACTTATTCGCATCTCGTTCAGTCTACAACAGAATTTAATGGGTTTATAGGTGCAGACTAATATGGTTAATCGCCATCTGAAATATCTGACAGTAGTGTGTGCTCAAAAAGACAGATACAAGTCATACTGTAAGTGAACTCGAGGAAATGGCGCACATTTCACAGAAGAATCTTTTTAAAATCGTTTTCATCACTGAGAAATAGGAAAAGCCACTCAGACAGATGAGGGAATCGAGACTCAGTGCGGATCTACTGGACTTTCCTGTAATCGGCCGGAATTTATGCGCCTGAATGTTTCACGCCCGTAATAAAAAAGGCTCAACTGTCACGAACAGATCATTCTTGATTCTCCTCCATTTAAATGCAGTTGACTTTGTTGAAAAGCTGACCAGAGTCAATCTCAAATTTGCGATCTGTATTACCCGGTGATTCGCTTCGTTCTGTTGGTCAGTTATGTTTGCAATTCAGTGATGTTCAGTTTCAGAGATATTCAATTCATAATGAAGACATATGTGTTAAATAAGGCATGAATATTAAATATTGAAAGAAATACTGTGTACAATTGTACAATGAGCTTTGATAAAGTGCCATCTGGATTCGAAACATCCGCCCTTTTCACTCCTTACAGGTGCTGCCAGACATTGGGAGATTTTGCAGCATTTTCTCTTTTGTCATCCGCAGTAATTTGCTTTTATTACTGAGTACAATTGATTGAGATGATTCGAAGAAAAATGAAAAGGATGCATTAACGAATGGGCAGAAATCATTGCTCCCTTAGATATTTGCCGAAGAACGGTTTTGAATTTTGATGTTCGGGATAAGTCGCACAATCAGATTGAAAGTGACGGTTATCTTCCTGAATTCAGTGACAATGGGCTCTCTGTCTCACCATCGGAACCTGCAGCAACACAGCGTAGCTGAACATTGCAGACAGGCAGATTTGCTCCACTGCTATTCCAGCTGTCTCTGTAGTGTAGTGGTTATCACGTTCGCCTAACACGCGAAAGGTCCCTGGTTCGAAACCAGGCAGAAACATTCATTAAGCTTCCTCATGTCGTGGAAGGGAGAATTGCTTGTTTTCAGTTCGTTGCTCAACATTATCCGAGCCTCGATGTGAAAGGCATGTTATCATTAAGCTGTTTCTGTGGTGTCGTGGTTATCACATTCGCCTAACACGTGGAAAGTCACCGGTTCGAAACCAGGCAGAAACATAGGGTAGCACAGTGGCACAGCAGTTAAGACTGCTGCCTCAAGGCGCCAGGGTCCTAGGTTCGATTCCCAGTTTGGATCACTGTCAGCGCGGAGTCTGCATCTTCTCCCCGTGTCTGCATGGGTTTCCTCCGGGTGCGCCGGTCTCCTCCCACAGTCTGAAAGACATGCTGGCATCACCCTCAAATGCTTTCTGTGAAATAAGAAACGTTTTTTTTGACGCACTGACAGGAAATTTCGATTTTGACACCAGCACTTATTCGCATCTCGTTCAGTCGACAGCAGAATTTAATGGGTTTATAGGTGCAGACTAATATGGTTAATCAGCATCTGAAATATCTGACAGTAGTGTGTGCTCAAAAAGACAGATACAAGTCATACTGCAAGTGAACTAGAGGAAATGACGCACATTTCACACAAGATCTATTTTTAAATCGTTTTTCATCACTGAGAAACAGGAAAAGCCACTCAGACAGATGAGGGAATCGAGGCTCAGTGCGGATCTACTGGACTTTCCGGTAAAGGTCCGGAAGTTATGCGCCTAAAAGTTTCAGGCCCATAATTAAAAAGGCTCAAGTGTCACGAACAGATAATTCTTGATTTTTCTCCATTTAAATGCAGTTGACTTTGTTTAAAAGCTGACGATAGTCAATCTCAAATTTGCGATCTGTATTTCCCGGTGATTCGATTCGTTCTGTTGGCCAGTTTTGTTTGCAATTCAGTGATGTTCAATTTCAGAGATATTCAATTCATAATGAAGACATATATGTTAAATATCGCATTGATATTAAATATTGAAACAAATACTGTGTACAATTGTACAATAAGCTTTGATAAAGTGTCATCTGGACTCGAAACGTCCGCCCTTTTCACTCCTTACAGGTGCACCAGACATTGGGAGATTTTGCAGCATTTTCTCTTTTGTCATCCGCAGTAATTTGCTTTTATTACTGAGTACAATTGATTGAGATGATTCGAAGAAAGATGAAGATGATGCATTAACGAATGAGCAGAAATCATTGCTCCCTTAGATATTTGCCAGAAGGACGGTTTTGAATTTTGATGTTCGGGATAAGTCGTACAATCAGATTGAACGTAACGGTTATCTTCCTGAATTCAGTGACATGGGCTCTCAGTCTCACCATCCGAACCTGCAGCATCACAGCGTAGTTGAACATTGCAGACAGGCAGATTTGCTCCAGTGCAATTACAGCTGTTTCTGTAGTGTAGTGGTTATCACATTCGCCTAACACGCGAAAGGTCCCTGGTTTGAAACCAGGCAGAAACGCTCATTGAGCTTCCTCATGTCGCGTAAGGGAAAATTGATTGATTTTTGTTTGTTCCTAATCATTATACGAGCCTCGATGTTAACGGCATGTTATCATTGCTCTGACGTCACCCTCAATTGCTTTCTGTGAAATAAGAAACGCTTTTTTTTGACGCACTGACAGGAAAGTTCGATTTTGATACCGAACACTTATTCGCATCTCGTTCAGTCTACAACAGAATTTAATGGGTTTATAGGTGCAGACTAATATGGTTAATCGCCATCTGAAATATCTGACAGTAGTGTGTGCTCAAAAAGACAGATACAAGTCATACTGTAAGTGAACTCGAGGAAATGGCGCACATTTCACAGAAGAATCTTTTTAAAATCGTTTTCATCACTGAGAAATAGGAAAAGCCACTCAGACAGATGAGGGAATCGAGACTCAGTGCGGATCTACTGGACTTTCCTGTAATCGGCCGGAATTTATGCGCCTGAATGTTTCACGCCCGTAATAAAAAAGGCTCAACTGTCACGAACAGATCATTCTTGATTCTCCTCCATTTAAATGCAGTTGACTTTGTTGAAAAGCTGACCAGAGTCAATCTCAAATTTGCGATCTGTATTACCCGGTGATTCGCTTCGTTCTGTTGGTCAGTTATGTTTGCAATTCAGTGATGTTCAGTTTCAGAGATATTCAATTCATAATGAAGACATATGTGTTAAATAAGGCATGAATATTAAATATTGAAAGAAATACTGTGTACAATTGTACAATGAGCTTTGATAAAGTGCCATCTGGATTCGAAACATCCGCCCTTTTCACTCCTTACAGGTGCTGCCAGACATTGGGAGATTTTGCAGCATTTTCTCTTTTGTCATCCGCAGTAATTTGCTTTTATTACTGAGTACAATTGATTGAGATGATTCGAAGAAAAATGAAAATGATGCATTAACGAATGGGCAGAAATCATTGCTCCCTTAGATATTTGCCAGAAGAACGGTTTTGAATTTTGATGTTCGGGATAAGTCGCACAATCAGATTGAAAGTGACGGTTATCTTCCTGAATTCAGTGACAATGGGCTCTCAGTCTCACCGTCGGAACCTGCAGCAACACAGCGTAGTTGAACATTGCAGACAGGCAGATTTGCTCCACTACTATTCAAGCTGTTTCTGTAGTGTAGTGGTTATCACGTTCGCCTAACACGCGAAAGGTCCCTGGTTCGAAACCAGGCAGAAACATTCATTAAGCTTCCTCATGTCGTGGAAGGGAAAATTGCTTGTTTTCAGTTCGTTGCTCATCATTATCCGAGCCTCGATGTGAAAGGCATGTTATCATTAAGCTGTTTCTGTGGTGTCGTGGTTATCACATTCGCCTAACATGTGGAAAGTCACCGGTTCGAAACCAGGCAGAAACATAGGGTAGCACAGTGGCACAGCAGTTAAGACTGCTGCCTCAAGGCGCCAGGGTCCTAGGTTCGATTCCCAGTTTGGATCACTGTCAGCGCGGAGTCTGCATCTTCTCCCCGTGTCTGCATGGGTTTCCTCCGGGTGCGCCGGTCTCCTCCCACAGTCTGAAAGACATGCTGGCATCACCCTCAAATGCTTTCTGTGAAATAAGAAACGTTTTTTTTGACGCACTGACAGGAAATTTCGATTTTGACACCAGCACTTATTCGCATCTCGTTCAGTCGACAGCAGAATTTAATGGGTTTATAGGTGCAGACTAATATGGTTAATCAGCATCTGAAATATCTGACAGTAGTGTGTGCTCAAAAAGACAGATACAAGTCATACTGCAAGTGAACTAGAGGAAATGACGCACATTTCACACAAGATCTATTTTTAAATCGTTTTTCATCACTGAGAAACAGGAAAAGCCACTCAGACAGATGAGGGAATCGAGGCTCAGTGCGGATCTACTGGACTTTCCGGTAAAGGTCCGGAAGTTATGCGCCTAAATGTTTCAGGCCCATAATTAAAAGGCTCAAGTGTCACGAACAGATAACTCTTGACTTTTCTCCATTTAAATGCAGTTGACTTTGTTTAAAAGCTGACGATAGTCAATCTCAAATTTGCGATCTGTATTTCCCGGTGATTCGATTCGTTCTGTTGGCCAGTTTTGTTTGCAATTCAGTGATGTTCAATTTCAGAGATATTCAATTCATAATGAAGACATATATGTTAAATAACGCATTGATATTAAATATTGAAACAAATACTGTGTACAATTGTACAATAAGCTTTGATAAAGTGTCATCTGGACTCGAAACGTCCGCCCTTTTCATTCCTTACAGGTGCTGCCAGACATTGGGAGATTTTGCAGCATTTTCTCTTTTGTCATCCGCAGTAATTTGCTTTTATTACTGAGTACAATTGATTGAGATGATTCGAAGAAAGATGAAGATGATGCATTAACGAATGAGCAGAAATCATTGCTCCCTTAGATATTTGCCAGAAGGACGGTTTTGAATTTTGATGTTCGGGATAAGTCGTACAATCAGATTGAACGTAACGGTTATCTTCCTGAATTCAGTGACATGGGCTCTCAGTCTCACCATCCTAACCTGCAGCATCACAGCGTAGTTGAACATTGCAGACAGGCAGATTTGCTCCAGTGCAATTACAGCTGTTTCTGTAGTGTAGTGGTTATCACATTCGCCTAACACGCGAAAGGTCCCTCGTTTGAAACCAGGCAGAAACACTCATTGAGCTTCCTCATGTCGCGTAAGGGAACATTGATTGATTTTTGTTTGTTCCTAATCATTATACGAGCCTCGATGTTAACGGCATGTTATCATTGCTCTGACGTCACCCTCAATTGCTTTCTGTGAAATAAGAAACGCTTTTTTTTGACGCACTGACAGGAAAGTTCGATTTTGACACCGCACACTTATTCGCATCTCGTTCAGTCTACAACAGAATTTAATGGGTTTATAGGTGCAGACTAATATGGTTAATCGCCATCTGAAATATCTGACAGTAGTGTGTGCTCAAAAAGACAGATACAAGTCATACTGTAAGTGAACTCGAGGAAATGGCGCACATTTCACAGAAGAATCTTTTTAAAATCGTTTTAATCACTGAGAAATAGGAAAAGCCACTCAGACAGATGAGGGAATCGAGACTCAGTGCGGATCTACTGGACTTTCCTGTAATCGGCCGGAATTTATGCGCCTGAATGTTTCACGCCCGTAATAAAAAAGGCTCAACTGTCACGAACAGATCATTCTTGATTCTCCTCCATTTAAATGCAGTTGACTTTGTTGAAAAGCTGACCAGAGTCAATCTCAAATTTGCGATCTGTATTTCCCGGTGATTCGCTTCGTCCTGTTGGGCAGTTATGTTTGCAATTCAGTGATGTTCAGTTTCAGAGATATTCAATTCATAATGAAGACATATGTGTTAAATAAGGCATGGATGTTAAATATTGAAAGAAATACTGTGTACAATTGTACAATGAGCGTTGATAAAGTGCCATCTGGATTCGAAACATCCGCCCTTTTCACTCCTTACAGGTGCTGCCAGACATTGGGAGATTTTGCAGCATTTTCTCTTTTGTCATCCGCAGTAATTTGCTTTTATTACTGAGTACAATTGATTGAGATGATTCGAAGAAAAATGAAAATGATGCATTAACGAATGGGCAGAAATCATTGCTCCCTTAGATATTTGCCAGAAGAACGGTTTTGAATTTTGATGTTCGGGATAAGTCGCACAATCAGATTGAAAGTGACGGTTATCTTCCTGAATTCAGTGACAATGGGCTCTCAGTCTCACCATCGGAACCTGCAGCAACACAGCGTAGTTGAACATTGCAGACAGGCAGATTTGCTCCACTGCTATTCAAGCTGTTTCTGTAGTGTAGTGGTTATCACGTTCGCCTAACACGCGAAAGGTCCCTGGTTCGAAACCAGGCAGAAACATTCATTAAGCTTCCTCATGTCGTGGAAGGGAAAATTGCTTGTTTTCAGTTCGTTGCTCATCATTATCCGATCCTCGATGTGAAAGGCATGTTATCATTAAGCTGTTTCTGTGGTGTCGTGGTTATCACATTCGCCTAACAAGCGGAAAGTCGCCGGTTCGAAACCAGGCAGAAACATAGGGTAGCACAGTGGCACAGCAGTTAAGACTGCTGCCTCACGGCGCCAGGGTCCCAGGTTCGGTTCCCGGTTTGGATCACTGTCTGCGCAGAGTCTGCATCTTCTCCCCGTGCCTGCATGCGTTTCCTCCGGGTGCTCCGGTTTCCTCCCACAGTCTGAAAGACATGCTGGCATCACCCTCAAATGCTTTCTGTGGAATAAGAAACGTTTTTTTTGACGCACTGACAGGAAATTTCGATTTTGACACCGAGCACTTATTCGCATCTCGTTCAGTCTACAGCAGAATTTAATGGGTTTATAGGTGCAGATTAATATGGTTAATCACCATCTGAAATATCTGACAGCAGTGTGTGCTCAAAAAGACTGATACAAGTCATACTGCAAGTGAACTAGAGGAAATGACGCACATTTCACACAAGATCTATTTTTAAATCGTTTTTCATCACTGAGAAACAGGAAAAGCCACTCAGACAGATGAGGGAATCGAGGCTCAGTGCGGATCTACTGGACTTTCCGGTAAAGGTCCGGAAGCTATGCGCCCAAATGTTTCACGCGCAGAATTAAAAAGGCTCAAGTGTCACGAATAGATCATTCTTGATTTTTCTCCATTTAAATGTCGTTGACTTTGTTTAAAAGCAGACGATAGTCAATCTCAAATTTGTGATCTGTATTACCCGGTGATTCGATTCGTTCTGTTGGTCAGTTATGTTTGCAATTCAGTGATGTTCAATTTCAGAGATATTCAATTCATAATGAAGACATATGTGTTAAATAAGGCATGGATGTTAAATATTGAAAGAAATACTGTGTACAATTGTACAATGAGCGTTGATAAAGTGCCATCTGGACTCGAAACGTCCGCCCTTTTCACTCCTTACAGGTGCTGCCAGACATTGGGAGATTTTGCAGCATTTTCGCTTTTCTCATCCGCAGTAATTTGCTTTTATTACTGAGTACAATTGATTGAGATTATTCGAAGAAAGATGAAAATGATGCATTCACGAATGGGCAGAAATCATTGCTCCCTTAGATATTTGCCAGAAGAACGATTTTGAATTTTGATGTTCGGGATAAGTCGCAGAATCAGATTGAAAGTAACGGTTATCTTCCTGAATTCAGTGACATGGGCTCTCAGCCTAACCATCGGAACCTGCAGCATCACAGCGTAGTTGAACATTGCAGACAGGCAGATTTGTTGCAGTGCGCTTCAAGCTGTTTCTGTAGTGTAGTGGTTATCACGGTCGCCTAACACCCGAAACGTCCCCGGTTCGAAACCAGGCAGAAACACTCATTAATCTTCCTCATGTCGTGGAAGGGAAAATTGCGAGTTTTCAGTTCGTTGCTCATCATTATCCGAGCCTCGATGTGAAAGGCATGTTATCATTAAGTTGTTTCTGTGGTGTAGTGGTTATCACATTCGCCTAACACGCGGAAAGTCGCCGGTTCGAAACCAAGCAGAAACATATGGCGGCACAGCAGTTAAGACTGCTGCCTCAAGGCACCAGGGTCCCAGGTTTGATTCCCAGTTTGGATCACTGTCTGCGCGGAGTCTGCGTCTTCTCCCCGTGCCTGCATTGGTTTCCTCCGGGTGCTCCGGTCTCCTCCCACAGTCTGAAAGACATGCTGGCATCACCCTTAAATGCTTTCTGTGAAATAAGAAACGCTTTTTTTGACGCACTGACAGGAAATCTCGATTTTGACACCAGCACTTATTCGCATCTCGTTCAGTCTACAGCAGAATTTAATGGGTTTATAGGTGCAGACTAATATGGTTAATCAGCATCTGAAATATCTGACAGTAGTGTGTGCTCAAAAAGACAGATACAAGTCATACTGTAAGTGAACGAGAGGAAGTGGCGCACATTTCACACAAGATCTATTTTTAAATCGTTTTTCATCACTGAGAAACAGGAAAAGCCAGTCAGACAGATGAGGGAATCGAGACTCAGTGCGGATCTGCTGCACTTTCCTGTAAACATTGGGTTTCGTGAATTTTGTTGTTTCAACTGTGGATGTCGGCTCTGCAACGTTCACATTTGCATCACTTCCAGTGTTTTCCTCAGCTGAGATTCCAGACTCTGTTGTCTCAGTAGCAGCGGCACGAGGCTGTGGTTGTTTTGGACTTTGGTGATCACCTTGGGTTTGTCGATCCTTATCTGTTTCTGGAGTAAAGTAACTGTCAACGTTTGGTAATTTTTTGAGTTGCTCTTCAAGCTGGTGCTTTCTTTTTCTTTTCTGGTATCTGCTCTTAAATGTTCCCTTCATTGTAAACCTTCTGAAATTTTGTGAGGCCCCTGCGGATTGTGAGGCCCTAAGCTGTAGCTTATTTAGCTTATGCCTAAATCCGGCACTGGGATCACCGTTACTCATCTCTGAAAATAGACAACAGACACGCAGCGTGTTAGAAGGACTAACAACAGCGGAATAATGGCCGAGAGATGGAAATGGGCAATGAATATGGTGATTGGCGGATTTCATTCAAAGGTTCAAAATGGCCGCCCTGTGATCAGGACAATATGTGGAGATGCCGGCGTTGGACTGGGGTAAACACAGTAAGAAGTTTAACAACACCAGGTTAAAGTCCAACAGGTTTATTTGGTAGCTTTTGTGGCTGAGAAAAGGTGTGGCTTTTGCTACCAAATAAACCTGTTGGACTTTAACCTGGTGTTGTTAAACTTATTATCAGGACAATAACCAGAGACAGACAGAGCTTCACCCCCATAGTTCCAGTCTGAACACCAGAAACAGAGGCAGTGATCACTGTCTGCATAACACCTGGAAATGGAGAAGTTGAAACAGTCAGTGGACTGTAATGAGATCGCAAGTGACTCCGTCTCTCCGCCCATTTTTACATCTTCAAACAGTCGCTTCCTCGAGAAGCGAATCGTGATTTTTCATAAGTGATCAGAGAGCGCCCTCCCGTGGACAGCAATGCCGCATATTGGAAACAGATGCACACACGGTCACCCGTAAAGGCTGATACATATCTAGATAATAGAATCATAGAATCATAGAATTTGTACAGAACAGAAAAATGCCATTCGGCCCACCGATCTGTACCGATCACAAGCCTCCCAGGCCCTATTCCCGTAACCTCATACATTTACTCCTCTAATCCCCCTGATACAACGGTCAATTTAGCATAGCCAATCAAACTAACCTGCACATCTTTGGACCGTGGGAGGAAACCGGAGCACCCGAGGAAACCCACACAGACACGGGGAGAGCAGATACACACACGGCCACGTGCAAAGACCAACACGTGTAAGGATATATAACCATATAGATACATGCCCAGACACTGTCATCAATTCTAACGTCCCTCGTTATAAATCCAGAATTATTCTGTAGATTTCTGACACATTAGTCTGAGTTGCTAACTATGAAAATACATGAATAACTCCAACTCCGTGTTCACTCGAAGCCTCGTATACCGCACAGAATCAACAAAAGCATAGACACAGGGACAAGTAAACACAGTGATCGATTCTCAAACTGATCGACTCAAACATAGACACACAGACAATCACTGAGGAAGATAAACAAACAGATTAACACAGCCACTGACACACTCAAGAGAAGTGCACTCATTGACAATCTCAAAAACTTACTAGCTCCAGAGTAACTTTCTGAACTGGAATTCCCTGGGGTCATGTCAGTGCGGCAATATCGTGTTAGATATTCATTGCGATGGAACTGTCCATTTTAACAACAAGGAACAGCCAGAAATCTATTCCTCATCAATGGTGATCATTAATTGATGACTCAACAGTGGACACTTTTGGATAATAAGCAATAATGGATGAATTTATTTTAACAGCCAAACACATATCATGTTTAAAGTTTATTTATTAATGTCACAAGTAGGATTACATTAATACTGCAATGAAGTTACTGTGAAAATCCCCTAGTCACCATACTCCGCCACCTGTTCGGGTACACTAAGGGAGAAATTTAGCATGGCAATGCACCTAACCAGTACGTCTTTCAGACTGTGGGAAGAAACTGGAGCAAATCCACACAGACACAGGAAGAACGTGCAAACTCCACTCAGACCCAAGCCAGGAATCGAACCCGAATCCCTGGCGCTGTGAGGCAGCAGTGTGCCACTGTGCCACCGTGCCACCCCGTGTGAGGTCGCTGTAGGTAAGATAGATTCCCCACCCATTCTCGAGGTTGCCAGATCGGATGTTTGGGACACAGGAGGACAACACAAGGAGACTGCTTCAGGTATAGGTGATTAATTCTCCTCTGTTATATTCCACACTCTGTGGAAAGTTGTGGAGTTAATATCAAATATAATTCAGAAATAATGAGGAGATGCTTTATCCGATTAAACCCGTTTTGTAAATTCCATTTGAAATCAATTGCATAAATAAATATATGCTTACGTTGAAAACTACATTGGGAAGCTATATCCAATACTTCATGCCATTGGGTCAGTGAAACGTTGTTACCTAAAGCAAACTGTACATGGATTCCACAGAAACTACTTCTTCAAATGGGGATTGGACAATGACTTGAAAGGGAGAAAAATCAGCTTAATGGAATGAGAGGAGGAAATTGAAATGAGAACAAAGAACAGTGCAGCACAGGAACAGGCCCTTCGGCCCACCAAGCCCGCACCGACACGTCAGTTTGGTAACTCGTCATAAAATAATTGGATAGGCATGGTGGGTCGAAGGAACTCTTATTGTTCTCTGCCATTGCCAACCATTTTCAATCATTACAACAATCTGAGGTCCCTCTCTGCTTCAAGAAGACGCCCATCATCCCGGTACCTAAGAAAAACCAAGCAGCATGTCTTAATAACTATCGGCCGGTGGCTCTAACATCCATCATTATGAAGCGCTTTGAAAGGTTTGTCATGGCACGAATCAATTGCAGCCTCCCGGACTACCTGGATCCACTACAGTTGCCTACCACCGCAACAGGTCCACAGCAGACGGCATTTCCCTGGCCTTGCACTCAACCCTGGATCACCTAGATAACAAGGACAGACTCCTATTTATTGACTATAGCTCAGACTTCAACACTATTATTCCCACGAAACTCATCTCCAAACTCCGTGACCTGGACCTCGGCACCTCCTCTGTGACTGGATCCTGAACTTCCTAACTCACAGACCATAATCTGTAAAGATAGGCAACAACACCTCCTCCACGATCATCCTCAACACCGGTGCCCCACAATGCTGTGTTCTCAGCCCCCTACTATACTCCTTATATACCTATGACTGTGTGGCCAAATTCCCCTCCAATTCGATTTTCAAACACAGCATTGTGGGGCACCGGTGTTGAGGATGATCGTGGAGGAGGTGTTGTTGCCTATCTTTACAGATTATGTATGGTCTGTGAGTTAGGAAGTTCAGGATCCAGTCACAGAGGAGGTGCCGAGGTCCAGGTCACGGAGTTTGGAGATGAGTTTCGTGGGAATAATAGTGTTGAAGTCTGACGATGCCACCGTAGTGGGTCGGATTTCAAACACTGATGAGAAAGAGTACAGGAATGAGGTAAAGAGTCTGGTGAACTGGTGCAGCAACAATAATCTCTCCCTCAATGTCAACGAAATGAAGGAGATTGTCATCGACTTCAGGAAGCGTAAAGGAGAACATGCCCCTGTCTACATCAACAGGGACGAAGTAGAAAGGGTCGGGAGCTTCAAGTTTTTAGGTCTCCAGATCACCAACTATCTGCCCTGGTCCCCCCATGACGACACTATAGTTAAGAAAGCCCACCAACACCTCCACGTCCTCAGAAGACGAAGGAAATTTTGCATGTCAGCTACGACTCTCACCAACTTTTACAGCTGTACCATAGAAAGCATTCTTTCTGGTTGTATCACAGTTTGCTATGGCTCCTGCTCTGCTCAAGACTGCAAGGAACTACAAAAGGTCGTGATTGTGCCCAATCCATCACACAAACAGCCTCCCATCCATTGACTCTGTCTACACTTCCTGCTGCCTGGGCAAAGCAGCCAGCATAATTAAGGACCCCAGGTCCTCGGACATTCTCTCTTTCACCTTCTTCCTTCGGGAAAAAGATACACAAGTCAGGTCTCGTACCAACCGACTCAAGAATAGTTTCTTCCCTGCTGCTGTCAGACTTTTGAATGGACGTACCTTGCGTTAAGTTGATCTTTCTCTACACCCTAGCTCTGACTGTAACACTGCAAAGTGCACACTCTCATTTCCTTCTCTATGAACGGTATGTTTTGTCTGTGTAGCGCGCAAGAAACAATACTTTTCACTGTACGTTAATACATGTGACAATAATAAATCAAATCAAATCAAAGTCATTCTTGGATCAATATGTCTACAGCAGTCCCAATGAGTGTTGCAACATTTCAAGAGATTCCCCTTGGGTCCTAGGGACGCCAGCAGTTTCTGTAGTGTTATGGTGGTTCCATTCGCCTCACACACGGAAAATCCCTCGTTCAAAACCATGCCGAAATATTATTAAAATTTGTTCGTTAAGGGTGAGGCAAGTTTACATGATTGAAATTTGTTGCTGAACATTATCCGAAACTCGATATTAAAGCCATGTTATTTTTGCTCTGACCTCGGCCTCAAAATCTTTCAGCAAAATCAGAGATCTTGTATTTTTATGACGCAATGAGAGGAAATAGATGTTCCTGTTTTGACACCGTGGACATATCAGCAACTCATTCAGTCCACAACAGAATTTAATGGCTTTGTTGATGCAGACTAACAAAGTGAATCATCATCTGAACCATGTCGAATAGTATTGTGTGCTCAAAAAGGCAGACACAAGTGAAACTGTAACTGAACTAGAGGAAATGACGCACATTGCGCGGAACCATTATTTTAAATCGTTCTTCAGAGTAAAGAAATAGGGAAAACCACTCAGACAGTTGAGGAAATCGAGAATCAGTGCGGATCTACTGGACTTTCCTACAGCTGAATGGAATTTAGACGCCTGAGTGTTTCACATACAAAATGAAGAGGGATCAAGTATAACTAACAAATCATTCTTAAATCTATTCCCTTTAAAGATTTTGTTTAAAAGCTGATTGTGGTCAATCTCAATGAAGCACCGTGACATGTGTATTACCCAGTGACTCGATTCCTTTTGTTGGTCAGTCATGTTTGCAATTCAATGTTGTCTATTTCGAAGATATTTCATTCAGAATGAGGAGATATGTGATTAATAAAAATATATTAATATTAAACATTGAACAGCGAACAAATATTGGGTAGAACTGGTTGAAATTATTCGAAGGAAGATGAGAATGATGCATTAATGATTGAGCAGAAATCATTGCTCCTTAGATATTTGCCGGACGACCACTTTTAAATGTTGAAGTTCAAGATGAGTTGAAAAATCAGGTTGGAAGAAACGGTTTTTGTCTTGTATTAAGTGACATGGGCTCTCAGGATAACCATTGGAGCCTGCAGCAACACAGTCGAGTTGAACATTGTGGTCAGGCCAATTGGCGGCGCTATGCTATCAGTTGTTTCTGTAGTGTAGTGGTTATCACGTTCGCCTCACACGCGAAAGGTCCCCGGTTCGAAACCGGGCAGAAACATTTATTGCAATTATTCATTTTGTATGAGGGAAGTTTTGATTGGTTTCAGTTGTTGCTGAACATGATCTGAATCTCAATGTTACAGCCATGTTATCTTTGCTCTGACCTCGGCCACAAATGCTCTCAGTAAAAGCAGAAATGCTGTATTTTAAGACGCAATGAGGAAATAAATGTTTGTACTTTGACACCGTGCGCATATTAGCAACTTGTTCAGTCCATAACAGAATTTAATGGATTTATAAATGCAGACTAACATATAATCACCATCTGGAAACATGTGTAATAGTCGTGTGTGCTCATAAACACAGACACAAGTGAAACTGTAACTGAACGAGAGGAAATGGCGCACATTTCCCGGAAGCATATTTTTAAAATTGTTCTTCTTAATAAAGAAATGGGAAAAAATCACTCAGGCAGATGAGTAAATCGAAACTCAGTGTAGGTCTGCTGGACTTTTCTATAGATGAACGGGATTTAAGCGCCAGAATGTTTCACACGCAGAATGAAGAGGGATTAAGTATAACCAGCAGATCATTATTAAATCTTTTTCCTTGAAAGATATTTGATATTGTTTAAAAGCTGACTGTCTCAAATAAGCACCATGGGGTGTGTATTACCCAGTGACTCGATTTCTTTTATTGGTCAGTCATGTTTGCAATGCAATGTTGCATATTCCTGAGATATTCAACTCAGAATGAAGATGCATGTATTAAATACATGTATTCATATTTAATATTGAATAACGAAACAAATATTGAGTAACTAGCCAACGTTTCGAGTTTGGATGACCCTTCGTCAGAGCTAAGGGCAAAGAAAATCAGACAAGATTTATATTATGAGGGTGGAAGGGGGTGCTGTAATTGGACAAAGGGAATGAAAAGGAGATTGTAGAAGGCTGAGAGAGGTGTGAAAAGTGTTAATCAGAATGGTAGAGCAGAGGTACAGATGGTTTGCCCTGAATGGAGGGGGGTTGGTGGGGGGGAGGAGGGGGGGAGGAGGGGGGGGGGGGAGGGGGCGGGTGCGGGCGAGAAGAAGAGCAGGAATGAAGAAGTTGAAAAATGGAAGTGAGAAAGAAGTATGATAAAATGGATGAATGAGATGAAAAGAAGAAACAAAATGAAATAAAATAAATGGAAATGGGGTGAAGGTGGAGGGGAGAATCATGCTCTGAAGTTGTTGAACACAATGTTCAGTCTGGAAGGCTGTAAAGTGCCCAATCGGAAGATGAGGTTCTGTTCCTCCAATTTGCATTGGGGTTCACTAGAACATTGGAAAAGGCCAAGGACGGACATGTGGGCAGGAGAGCAGGGTGGTGTGTTGAAGTGGTAAGTGACAGGAAGGTCTGGGTCCTGCTTGCGGACAGACTGAAGGTGTTCAACAAAGCAGTCATCCAATTTGTGTTTGGTCTCTCCGATGTAGAGTAGACTGGATTGGGAGCAGTGAATTGAATAGACCAGGTTGAAGAAGGTGCATGTGAAGCACTGCTTCACCTGAAAGGGCGTTTAGGACCCGGGAGGTGAACAGGGAGGAGGTAAAGTGGCAGGTGTTGCACCTTCTACTATTGCATGGGAAGGTGCCATGGGTAGGGGATAGGAGTTTGGGTGGGATGGAGGAGTGGACCAGGGTATCCCAGAGAGGACGATCCTTGTGGAATGCTGGTGGTGGAGTGGGGGGGTGGGGGGGGGTAAAGGGAAGATGTGTTGGGTATGGCATCATGCTGGAATTGGCAGCAATGGCAGAGGATGATCCTTTGAATGTGAAGGCTGGTCAGGTGAAAAGTGAAGACAAGGGGAACCCTGTCCTGGTTCTGGGAGGGAGGGGAGGGAGTGGGAGCAGTGGCTGGGGGATGGATCGGACATGGTCAAGAGCCCTGTCAACAACAGTGGGTGGAAAACCTCAACTGTTGAAGAAGAAAGACATATCTGCAACGCTATTTAGGAAAGTGGCATCATCAGAACAGATGCGGCGGAGGCGAAAGAATGAAGAGAATGGGATGGAGTCCTTTCAGGATGTGGGGTGTGAAGAACTGCAGTCAAGATAGTTGTGGGAGTTGGTGGGCTTGTAATAGATACTGGTGGATAGTCTAACCATGAGAACCTGCAGCAACACAGCAGAGTTGAACCTTGCAGACAAGTCGATTGGCTACACTGAACTGCTGGTAGTTTCTGTAGTGTAGTGGTTATCATGTTTGCCTAATGCGTGAGAAGTCCCTGGTTCAAAACCAGCTAGAAACTTTAGCATTTCAGGAAGTATGCATGATTTTGGTTATTTGCTGAACATTATCCAATTCTCGATGTTGCCATATTATGTTTGTTTTGACCTCGGTCTCAAATGCTTTCAGGAAAATCAGAAATGCTGCATTTTTAGATTTAGTTGCAGGAAAGAGATGTTGGTATTTTGACACCGTGCATATATTAGCAACTTGTTCGATGCATGGGTTTATAGATGTAGACCAACATAGTTAATCACCATCTGAAACATGTCTAATAGCAGTGTGTGCTCATAAAGACAGACACAAGTGATACTGTAACTGAACTAGAGGAATTGGTGCACATTGCACAGACACACCTTTTTAAAATCGGTTTTCAGAATAAAGATATACAGAAAACCATTCATGCTGATGAGGAAATCAAGGCTCAGTGCAGATCTACTGGACATTCAATAGATGGGCGGCACGGGCGGCACGGTAGCACAGTGGTTAGCACTGCTGCTTCACAGCTCCAGGGTCCTGGGTTCGATTTCTGGCTCGGGTCACTGTCTGTGTGGAGTTTGCACATTCTCCTCGTGTCTGCATGGGTTTCCTCCGGGTGCTCCGGTTTCCTCCCACAATCCAAAGATGTGCGGGTTAGGTTGATTGGCCAGGTTAAAAAAAATTGCCCCTTAGAGTCCTGGGATGTGTAGGTTAGAGGGATTAGCGGGTAAAATATGTGGGGGTAGGTCCTGGGTGGGATTGTGGTCGGTGCAGACTCGATGGGCCGAATGGCCTCCTTCTGCACTGTAGGGTTTCTATGATTTCTATGAATGGGATTTAGGCACCAGAATATTTCACACCCAGAATAAACTAACTGGTCATTCTTAAATCTCTTCCCATTAAAGATATTTGATTTTGTTTATAAACTGATTGTGGTCAATCTCAAATGAGCATCATGGGGTGTGCATTAAGCAGTGACTCGATCTGTTTTGTTGGTCAGTCATAGTTGCAATTCAATGCTGCATATGTCAGAGATATTCAATTCAGAATCAGGAGATGCAGAATACATAAATGTATTGATGTTAAATGTTGAATAATGAAACAAATACCTAGTAAAATAGATTGAGAATGATGCATTTGCCACAGTGGTTCATTTTCAGTTTTTGCTTCAGATTCCAGCATTCACAGATTTTTGCTTTTATTTATTCGCTCTGACCTGAACCTCAAAATTCATTCAGGGCGATCGGAAATACTGGATTTTCATGAGAAGAAAAAGGTGGTGTGTGGGAGGAAACAGGAGCACCTGGAGAACGTGCAGACTCCGCACAGACAGTCACCCAAGCCGAGAAACGAACCTGAGTCCCTGGTGCTGTAATGGCTGTCGAAAGAGAGAATGCGACAGCCATTCGCAGTATTTTCCCCTGGTTTCTGTGGCTATAGCTCATCTTTCATTCCCTCACCCTGCAGTATAAATATCTCCCACTTTCTATGTCTTTTTGCTTTGACAAAAGGTCATCTGGACTCAATATTGCAAATATCTCTGACATTAAGTGATGTCCATCTTTGTGCGGGGCAAATGTTCTCCATTTGGACAGAAGGTGGAGAGTCGGAACAGATGCGCCCCTGACAAAGATGGCGTCGATGTGGGGCGGGACTTTAGGCGGTGCCCGCAGAACGCTCAGGCGGTTGGGCTCGCACATGCGCATTGCAGCGGGAGTGTTTTGTTGACGGAAGCGCGCGGCTTCTTCTCTTGATCTGAATCAGATTTGAAAGGGGGGACGGTTAACGATCGGCGGCGTTGCCATGGCTGCAGGGGTGGGACTTGTCAACCGCGCGCGCTGGCACAAGCGGACCCTGAGCGGCACCAGCAGGTGCGGAGGCCGCCCGGGGGAGCCGGGGTCTCGAGTAAGCGGCAAGCCGGGCCGGCCCGCCTCTCCTGAGGGGACGCCACCGCACACTGACCCGGGGACATGGCACCAACCCAAAACTTCCCAACCCCGGGTTTTTCACGCCTCTTTTACCCCTCACCGAACTCCTCACCACAAAGCAGCCCCTCAAATTCCCCAGAAACCACTCAGACCCCACTTGGCATCTGTTCTCCAGGTCATGACCCTGAGATGCCCTTTTGGTTTCGGCCCCTTCACCTGATCAGGTGCCAACTGCGGTGGTGGTTGGAGGAACGATTGCTCGTTTCCAGGGCCGGGTGCTGAACTGGATCTCTCTCAATGTCCCGCAGTGTTTGTTTTCAAGATACAATTTGGTACATCTGGTGATTTGTCACTTTGTCAAAAACCAGGGCGGCACGGTAGCACAGTGGTTAGCACTGCGGCTTCACAGCTCCAGGGACCTGGGTTCGATTCCCACTCGGGTCACTGTCTGTGTGGAGTTTGCACATTCTCCTCGTGTCTGCGTGGGTTTCCTCCGGGTGCTCCGGTTTCCTCCCACAGTCCAAAGATGTGCGGGTTAGGTTGATTGGCTGTGCTAAAATTGCCCCTTAGTGTCCTGAGATGAGTAGGTTAGAGGGATTAGTGGGTAAAATATGTAGGGATATGGGGGTAGGGCCTGGGTGGGATTGTGGTCGGTGCAGACTCGATGGGCCGAATGGCCTCTTTCTGCACTGTAGGGTTCTATGATCTATGATGGTCCCTAAATGGAGGGCAAGTGGATTGGCACCCTTTTTATCAATTGACACTCATCCACTTCTGCCATCCTCCATTCCCGTGGCAGTTCAGTGGACAAAACGGCAGTGTGTGTCCGAGGTTTGCCCAAGCTTTAGTTCATGCTGGCACTATTGTCACCACGTTGGGGTCCTCAACAGAGAGACTCCCTCTTTAAAGAAGGTCCTGAAAGGGTGACCAATTTGTGTTTTCTGTTTCTCATAGGAGCCGTGGTCAACAGTATCGCCAGAGAGACTCCATGTGCCCAGTCGCATATTCAGACAAACAGCTACCGGACATCTGCGTCCAAGAAACAGACCGGATCCTGGTTGAGAAAGTAAGTTGGATTTGAATGTGCCTTTAGTGTGTGACTGACAACGCCCCTGGTTTGTCCATGGTGATAAAGCACCTTGGTGAACCACAGCAGCCTGTGTGATAAAGGGTTAATCATCATCCTTACTTCCAGGCCTGGGTATAAGATCAGCATATGGCCTCCCCTAACCGGCCCCCTTTACTGATACCCTGCTCACTTTCTGTTTTCATCGCCTTGGGCCCATTGAAACAGCTGCCCATGAATCTGTTCATCATGTACATGGCTGGCAACACCAGCTCCATCCTCCTTATCATGATGGTGTGCATGATGGCCTGGAGACCCATACAGGCCTTGATGTTCATGTCAGCAAGTGAGTATTGTATTGAATCTACAGCTCAGAAACAGCTCTGAACCGGCATCACTTGAGTGCAGCTTAGAATAGAGTGCTGAGAGTTGGGTAATTAAGGGAGTCAGGGAAGGAAGGAAAAGAGGTGCTGTTTTGCTTTCTAACTTTCTCAGCCTTTAGGAAGTGATCTTACTCTTCCACAGGAGAAGAAGCTAGATTTTTGGTGAGTATCTGCTAAGTGACTAAGATTTATTCTGTTCCTAAGGATCAAAATAGTATAGCAACAGGTGGTAAGGTTAATAAACTACTTAAAAACAAAAATAAATTATCATTGGATAAAAGAAATAGTTTATTAGTACACATTCAAGCTGCAGCATTTGAGAGTTCCTGGGTGTCAGTTTGATCCAGGGCAAACAGGCATAGAGGTTTACAGCATGGAAACAGACAGAAAAAAAACAGACAGGAAACAGACCAATGAAATTTTTAAAAAATTTAAAATTGACAAACAGAAATCATCATCATCATCTAACTCATTCTGAGTAAATATTCTCACCAGGTCCTCTGTTGGGGCCCTGCTAAGCAGGTTTAATGGTCGGTGATTGTAGAAACTGAGCAGTCACAGGAATGTGGTCACGATAGTCCAGTCCCATAATGCCTCACATTCAATCTGCAGTCCTTCAATTATAACAGAATATGTGGCTGTATGTTGCTGCCTCGGCCATGGTCAACCCCAACACTGCCTCCCTGAACTGATACAATGCCTGAGGTGTAAGTACGCTCATAGTGTTGTTGGGGAGGGATTTCCAGCTACACATTCCAGACTTTCACTGGACTGTAGGTGAATATCAGATTGATATATTCCATTCAACCACACCCAAGGTGAGTTTTTCCAATTCCTTTATTGTCCAGGACAATATATTCACAATATCTTTAAAACAGAAATTAAACATTCCCATTTGATTTCAGGTATTAACATATTCTGTTAGTTTGTTCTTTATTGTCGATGTCAGGCTGGGGTTGTTCCCCTTGGAGCAAAGGAGGTTGAGGGGAGATTAGATAGAGGTGGACAAGATTCTGACAGGTTTCGATAAGGTGGACAAAGAAAAGCTGTTCCCATTAGCTGATGGGACAAGGACGAGGGGATTTATGGTTTTGGGCCAGAGATGCAGGGGGGATGTGAGGAAGAATATTTTGATGCAGTGAATGGTAATGACCTGGAACTCGCTGCCTACGAGGGTGGAGGAAGTGGAGTCAATAAACAATTACAAAGGAAATTGGATGGACATTTGAGGGGGTTTCAAACAGAAATAATGACTCTTAACTTCCTAACACCCTGTCACTCTGTGATCCTTGTGAAATTTGAAACCGGGTATTCGCAACAAGACTCAAAGAGCATCAGTCCACTGGAAGTAAAGTCATGAGACCGGCCAGTCCAGCAGAAAGAAACCCTCCGACCCTCCCACTTCACCAACTGTGAGACTGAACAAAATGTCCTGGATGTAATTGAAAGCAGAAACAATAACAGCAGAATCCAACCCCTAGAATCACTCGTGAACCCGTTGGTGTCTCAGCAGGGCGGATGAAAGACTGAATCTCTTCTCACACACAGAGCAGGTGAACGGCTTCTCCCCAGTGTGAACTCGCTGGTGTGTCCGCAGGTTGGATAATCGAGTGAATCTCTTCTCACACTGAGAGCAGGTGAATGGCCTCTCCCCAGTGTGAACTCGCTGGTGTCTCAGCAGGCTGGATGAATCACAGAATCCCTTCCCACACTGAGAACAGATGAACTGCCTCTCCCCAGTGTGAACGCGCCGGTGTCTCTGCAGGTGGGATGACCGAGTGAATCCCTTCCCACACTGAGAGCAGGTGAACGGCCTCTCCCCAGTATGAACGCATGCATGTGCCCGCAGGTCAGATGACCAAATGAATCCCTCCCCACACTGAGAGCAGGTGAATGGTCTCTCCCCAGTGTGAACTCGCTGGTGTGTCCGCAGGTCGGATGACCGAGTGAATCCCTTCCCACACACAGTGCAGGTGAACGGCCTCTCCCCAGTGTGAAATCGCCGGTGTGTGCGCAAGGTGGATAAATGACTGAATCCCTCCCCACACTGAGAGCAGGTGAACGGCCTCTCCCCAGTGTGAACTCGCTCGTGTGCCCGCAGGTCGGATGACCGAGTGAATCCCTTCCCACACTGAGAACACGTGAATGGTCTCTCCCCAGTGTGAACCCGCTGGTGTGACTGCAGGCTGGATGACTGAGTGAATCCCTCCCCACACTGAGAGCAGGTGAATGGTCTCTCCCCAGTGTGGCTGCGCCGATGAGCTTCCAGCTCTGATGGGTATCTGTATCTCTTCCCACAGTCCCCACATTTCCATGGTTTCTCCATGGTGCAGGTGTCCTTGCCACTCTCTTGGGTGGACAATCAGTTGAAGCCTCACACAGAACACGTGTAGTCTCTCCCCGCTGTGAATGGTGTGATATTTATTCAGGCTGTGTAACTGGTTAAAGCTCTTTAGTCAGTGCATTGGAACACTCTCACTCGAGTGTGGCAGTGTGTTGCTGCTTTTCCAGTCACACTGACATTTCAAATCTTTTCAAATCAAGAGACCGGACAATCATTTCTCCTTCTAGATTCAAAGGCCGATGATATTCAACTCCCATGGAATATGACTCTGTCAGATCTGACATGACGTTTGAGATTTCGGTCTGTGATTCCTCTTTCAATATCCTGTAAAACAAGTTTACAAAAGTCATCAGTGTCAGTACAGGATAGAAATTCAGAACAGACAATTCTCGTTTCTATGGAACATTCTTTCCTATTTCAGTCCCAAAAAGCTGTAAATCTCCATCCCACACACTCTCCCTCCATTCTCACTCTGCTGTATCTAATATTCACCCTCCCAATTCTCCTGAAGGTGCTGATTGAGGCTGATTGACAGATCCATGCTCACTGCTTCCTGTCCTGGACACAGAGACCATAACAAATAGGAGCTGCAGTCGGCCATTTGGCCCATCGAGCCTTTTAAACTATTCAATTAGATAATTCGTTCATCTACCTCAGCATCATTCTCCCCACACTAAACCCATATCCCTTGATATCTTCAATATCTAGAAACCAATCAATCTCTCTCTTGAAAATAGTTGATGACTGAGGCTTCACTGTCCTCAGGGGTTGAGAATTCCAAAGCTTTACCACATCCTTGAGTGAAGAAATCCCCTCACATATTAGCTTTTTCTCCATCTTCTTGTCTGTTCCCCATAACCCTTGACACCCTTGTCAGTCAAAGATCTGTCTAACTGGAATATATTCAATGATCCTCAGCCTCCACTGGTCCCTGTGGAACAGAAATCCAAAAGACCAACAGCCCTCTGAGGGAAGAGACGTCTGGAAATATATAACGTAGCTACAGTTCCATATTACAAGATATTCAGAACGGTTGAGATTTCTGCCTGTGATTCCTCATTCAAAATCCTGTGAAATAAGTTTGCAAAAGTCATCACAGTCAGTATAGGATAGAAATTCAGAGCAGACAATTCTAGTTTCTATGGAACATTCTTTCCTACTTCATTCCCAAAAAGTTGTAAATCTCCATCCATATCTATGGATCCTATTTAAAAAGGAAAGTGGATGGGCACTTGAAGGAAATAAACTTTCAGGAGAATGGGATATAGAGTGGGAATGGGACTGGAATGTTATACAGAGAGTCAGCATGGACTCGAGTTACCAAATGGATTCCTTCTGTGCTGTAATGACTTTATGACTGGAAATGTATAACATCGCTACAGGATTATATTACAATGCAAGAAATAATAATAAATATATTTTATACAGCAACATAATTATCTAATCTGGGTACCATATAATAACACTGGACATATCTCTGTCCTATATTAATTTACTGTCCCCTTAAATGTCAGCCATCTCCTGCCCTTTAATTGTGAACATTAGGAAAGAGACCGTCCTTTTAGACAGAAAGAAGATTAACGTTTCAGGGTGGGCAGAATGAATTACAGGGAATAAAAATGTATCAGATTTTGTTGGTCAATATAAGCTCAGAAGTGGAAGGGAAATGATCTCCAGTGGAAGAGAAACAATTCCTTTCTAAAATGGTAAATCAGCAGTGAACAGAGTTGTGAAGTGGGAAAAACCTCATCAAGACATAGCTTGCGGAAATAATAGTTAAAATACACCCATTATTAGAGGCAGAGGAAGGTAGACAATGGCAGAGAGCTGATCAGGGAGGGCAGAGGTCAAACAGAGAAATGAATGGCCGTTTAAAAATTCATAAAAAGCATGGTTGGCAAGTTTGCAGACGATGCTAAATTAGGAGGTATTGCTGATAGTGAAGAAGGTTATCAAAAATTACAGGGAGATCTTGATCAGTTGATCGGTTAGGGAAGTGGGCTGATGATTGGCAAATGGATTTCAGTACAGATAATACAGATTACAGAGGCACAACCTCAGGCTAAAGGGACGATCCTTTAAAACAGAGATAAGGAGGAATTTCTTCAGCCAGAGAGTGGTGGATTTGTGGAACTCTTTGCTGCAGAAGGCTGTGGAGGCCAGGTCACTGACTATCTTTAAGACAGAGATAGATAGGTTCTTGATTAATAAGGGGATCAGGGGTGATGGGAAGAAGGCAGGAGAATGGGGATGAAAAAAATATCAGCCATGATTGGTTGGCGGAGCAGACCTGACGGGACAAGTGGCCTAATTCTGCTCCTATGTCTTATGGTCTTAAGTGTGAGTGTTGCATTTTGGAAAGTCAAACCAGGGTAGGACTTACACAGTAAATGGTAAGGCCCTGGGGAGTGTTGAGGAACAGAGGAACCCAGGAGTACAAGGACATAGTTTGTTGAAAGTGGCGGCACAGGTAGACAGAGTGGTGAAGAAGGCATTTAGCACACTGGCCTTCATCAGTCAGGGCACTGAGTATAGGAGTTGGGACATTATGTTATAGTTGTATAAGTCGTTGGTGAGGCTGCACTTGGAGTATTGTGTACAGTTTTTGTAACCCTGTTATAGGAAAAACATTGATAAACTGGAAAGAGTGAAAAGAAGATTTATGAGGATGTTGCCGGGACTAATGGGCCTGAGTGATCGCGAGAGGTTGAACAGGTGAGGGCTTTATTCCTTCGAACGTAGGAGAATATGGGGGTGACCATATTGAGGTGTATTAAATAATGAGGGGCATAGATTGGATGAACCCACATTGTCTTTTTGCCAGGGTCGGGGAATTGAAAACTCGAGGGCATAGGTTTAAGGTGAGAGGGGAAAGATTAAAAGGGACCAGAGGGGCAACGTCTTCATGCAGAGGGTGATGTGTACATGGAATGAGCTGCCAGAGAAAGTGGTTGAGGCAGGTTCAAACAGCAGGTTTAAACATTTAAAAAGCATTTGGAGAAGTGCATGGTAACGAGTGGCGTGCCGCAGGGATCGGTACTGGGGCCTCAACTATTTACCATTTATATAGACGATCTGGAGGAGGGGACTGAGTGTAGGGTAACAAAGTTTGCAGACGACACAAAGATAAGTGGAAAAGTGAATCATTTGGAGGGCGTAGAAGGTCTGCAGAGAGATTTGGACAGGCTGAGTGAGTGGGCGAGGATCTGGCAGATGGAGTATAATGTTAACAAATGGGAGGTTATTCACTTTGGAAGAAATAATAGCAAATTGGATTATTATCTAAATGGAAAGAAATTACAACATGCTGCTGTGCAGAGGGACCTGGGGGTCCTTGTGCATGAGACCCAAAGACCCAGTCTGCAGGTGCAACAGGTGATCAAGAAGGCAAATGGGATGTTGGCCTATATCGCGAGGGGGATAGAATATAAAAGCAGAGATGTCTTGCTGCATCTGTACAGGGCATTGGTGAGGCCACAGCTGGAATACTGTGTGCAGTATTGGTCCCCTTATTCGTGGAAGGATATATTGGCCTTGGAGGGAGTGCAGAGAAGGTTCACCAGGATGATACTAGAGATGAGGGGTGTTGATTATGAGGAGAGACTGAGCAGATTGGGTTGATATTCGTTGGAATTTAGAAGGCTGAGGGGGGATCTTATTGAGACCTATAAGATAATGAAGGGGCTGGATAGGGTAGAGATGGAGAGATTCTTTCCACTTAGAAAGGAAACTAGAACTAGAGGGCACAGCCTCAAAATAAAGGGGGGTCAGTTTAGGACAGAGTTGAGGAGGAACTTCTTCTCTCAGAGGGTGGTGAATCTCTGGAATTCTCTGCCCACTGAAGTGGTGGATACCTCGTTGAATATGTTTAAATCATGGATAGATGGACTCCTGATCGGTAAGGGAATTAGGGATTATGGGGATCAGGCGGGTACGTGGAGCTGATCCACTTCAGATCAGCCATGATCTTATTGAATGGCGGGGCAGGCTCGAGGGGCTAGATGGCCTACTCCTGCTCCTATTTCTTATGTTCTTATGTACATGAATTGGAAAGGATGAGAGGGATATGAGCCAAACATGGGCAATTGGGACAAGCTGGGAGGGCACCATGGTTGGCATGGATCAGTTGGGCCCAAGGGCCTGTTTCCGTGCTGTATTGCTCTATGACTCTATGTGTTGGCTGCGTCAGCATCTATTGCCCATAACTCATTGCCCTTGAACTGAGTGGTTTGCATTGCTGGGGGATGTGGTAATTTCCTTCTTTAAAGGACATTCTTAAATCAGATGGATTTTTACAACAATTGTCATCAATGGACTTCTAATTCTAGATTTTTACTGAATTCAAATTTCAACATTTGCCAACGTGAGATTCGAACCCAGCGTTCACAGTGCATTGCCCTGGATCCCTGTATTATTAATCCAATGACACTATCGCTGTACCATTACCTCCCCATCCATGGTGAAGGAGTCATAATAGCCCGAGATCCAATGAATCAGAGCATGCTCTGAATTTAAATTAATGCTCACTAACACTCACCTCAAAACAATTTCACTGTTTTCACATTTTAAAATCTGCTGCAGCTGAAAAGATCTCAGAGAGATTGGTGTCCAGGAAAAATGTTGCAATCTTCAAATCTTGTCCCTGTAAATGAGGAAAGTTATCGGTGTAATTCAAGGTTAGAAATTCAAGACAGACAAACATTTCTTTTGGTCTGACTTTGCTGTGTGTAAATCTTTCCCTTCTAACCCCCTGTAAAAGGAGTTTCCAAAATCCATCAGCATCTGTCCAGGACAGAAATTCAAAACATTCACTCCTCCTTTAACCTGGCACAGAATTACTTTAGCTGGGACAAAATTGCAGTGGAGGCAGTTCAGGGAAGATCCAGTTGGTTGATTCCTGAAATGAGGAGTTTTAGCTTTCAGGTTGAGCAGCTTGGACCTGTACTCTTTGGAGTTTTGAAGACTGAGAAGTAATCTTAATGAAACATCTGGGAATTTAAGGGCGACACGGTGGCTAGCACTGCTGCCTCACAGTGCCAGGGTCCCAGGTTCAATTCCGGCCTTGGGTCACTGTCTGTGTGGAGTTTGCACATTCTCCCCATGTCTGCATGGGTTTCCTCCGGGTGCTCTGGTTTCCTCCCACAGTCCAAAGATGTGCGGGTTAGGTGGATTGGCCATGCTAAATTGACCCTAGTGTCAGGGGGATTAGCAGGGTAAATGCATGGGGTTGTGGGGATGGGGCCTGGGTGGGATTGTGATCGGTACAGACTCGATGGGCCGAATGGCCTCCTTCTGCACTGTAGGGATTCTATGATTCATATGATATAAGGTGCTTGACAAGGTAGATGCTGAGAGGATGTTTCCTCTGGTGTGGAAATCAAGTAAAAATAAAGGATCTCAAATTTAAGATGAAGAGAGATCTTTTCTCTCAGCGGGTTGTTGATCTTTGGAACTCTGTCTTCACCAGTGAGGATTGGAGGCAGGTCATTGAATATATTCAAAGCTGAGGTTTTGATCCACAAGAAAGTCAAGGGTATGGACGGGGTGGGGGAGCAAAGTAGACATGATCTTATTGAATGATGCAGCAGGCTCGATGGGCCGAATGACGGGCTCCTGTTCCGAATTCTTATTCCGATGTTCTTGGATAGCTGCGCATGCGCCCTGCCACCTATTGTCCCTCTGAAGACAGAGGTTCTGAACCTGCCCCTGAAACCACGCCCATTATGACCCGTCAGACAGCAGCGCATGCGCCCTCCGTCTCCGCTGAAACAAGATGGCGGCCGACAACTGGGGCCTGTTCCCGGGATAAAAGCCTGGGAGCTGTAAACCCGGGACCTGCAGGGTCTTATTCGGGCCGTGCGGCCTACAGCGGATGTTTGGAAGCCATAGCTCCCTCCCTACCCCGACTCCCGGCTCCATTTCTCCCGCAACCCCACCGACTCACCCGCAGAAAAACGTGCCAACTCCCGGACTCGCAAGACTCCGAGCAAAGTGACACTGCGCACGCTCCAGATATAACACTGCGCCTGCGCATTAGGCTCCTGTGGAATGAATAGGACACTTTCAAACCCGCAGGGGCACCTGGGAATTAACGACGTCATTGTCAAAGACGATAATAGAATATTATCTTGTGCAATTAAGATCAATCAATTTTTAAAAATGCATTCCTCGGAATTTGTGCGCTGATATTCTCTACTTCTAAAATTGATTTAAACCAGTGCTCTCCTGTGGGAATACCCCGAGTTTTTAAACGTTTTCCCACTAGTTTCCCTCTCTGCTCCCCTGAAGGTACTTACACTGGTTGGCTAAATCCCACAGAGACAGGTTTCTTTCACTTTCTTTCTCCCGATGCTGAATATTCTGTTTTATAGAATGATACATCACAGATGGAAACCATTTGGCTCATCCTGCCCAGTCGGGCTGTCTTTAAGATCTATCCAATTAAACCCACAGCCCTGCTGGCAGAGTGAGAACACTATCTATATACTGCAGCTATGCAGCAGGTGAATGGAAAATGTTTTCCAGTTGCATACCTTTCAGGCACACTCACCCCTAGAAAAATAAATTAGCCTGTGTACGAAGAACAAAGAAAATTACAGCACAGGAACAGACCCTTCGGCCCTCCAAGCCTGCACCGACCATACTGCCCGACTGAACTAAAACCCCCTACCCTTCTGGGGACCCTATCCCTCTATTCCCATCTCATTCATGTACTTTTCAAGACGCCCCTTAAAAGTCACTACCGTATCTGCTTCCACGACCTCCCCCAGCAATGAGTTCCAGGCACCCACCACTCTCTGTGTAAAAAGTCTGCCTCGTACATCTCTTTTAAACTTTACCCCTCGCACCTTAAACCTATTCCCCTGAGTAATTGACACTTCCACTCTGGGAAAAAGCTTCTGACTATCCACTCTGTCCATGCCTCTCATAATCTTGTAGACTTCTATCAGGTCTCCCCTCAACCTCCGTCGCTCCAGTGAGAACAAACCAAGTTTTTCCAACCTCTCCTCATAGCTAATGTCCTCCATACCAGGCAACATCCTGGTCAATCTTTTCTGTACCCTCTGCAAAGCCTCCACATCCTTCTGGAAGTGTGGCGACCAGAATTAAACACTATATTCTAAGTGCGGCCTAACTAAGGTTCTATAAATCTGCAACATGACTTGCCAATTTTTAAACTCAATACCCTGGCCGATGAAGGCAAGCATGTCGTATGTCTTCTTGATGACCTTCTCCACCTGTATTTCCACTTTCAGTGACCTGTGTACCTGTACACCCAGATCCCTTTGCCTATCAATACTCCTATGGGTTCTGCCATTTACTGCATATTTCCTATCTGTATTAGACCTTCCAAAATGCATTACCTCACATTTGTCCGGATTAAACTCCATCTGCCATCTCTCCGCCCAAGTCTCCAACTGATCTATATCCTGCTGAATCCTCTGATGGTCCTCATCGCTATCTAACAAACCCCAGACAGTGAACATTATCCCCCAGACCCAAATATAAAGCGGTGAACATTCTCCCTCCAGAACTGAATATAAAACAGTGAACATTCATCCCCAGACCCGAATATAAAACAGTGAACATTATCCCCCAGACCCAAATATAAAGCAACATTATTGCCCCAGACCCAAATATAAAACAATGAACATTATCCCCCCCAAGACCCGAATATAAAACAGTGAACATTATCCCCCCCAGACCCGAATATAAAACAGTGAACATTATCCCCCCCAGACCCGAATATAAAACAGTGAACATTAACCCCCCCCGCCACCCCCCCACCCCACTTGAATACAAAATTGTCCTGATGGATTCAGACAGCATTATCACAATATTCCAAATGTGTTTTTTTCCAGGAATAGATTCAGCGACTGCATCACTCGAGGCCAGAGATACTCTCCTCAAACTCGGCTCATGTGAGGAATCCCTCCAATGAGGCTCAGGAATGCTGCAACCAGAGTCACGTGGCCACCAAGTGTGTAACTGAACAAACTACCGCAACGTTGAAGATGTGTTTCAGTGTGAAATGATTTGCTTCACCTGTTGCTTCAGATTTGAGAGAAAATGTCCCTTTCTGGGGTAATTTGACCTTGACCCAGGCACTTTTCAGATCTGAAAGTGATGGCCTTTAGGACAATCACAAGGCTGCACAATACAGAGGGAACACTAATCTGTTTCATTCTGCAACTATGTCGTGGTTACACGAGTAATACTTTCCACTAATTAGCTGCCAGCACCAGAAAGGCATTCAGATGGGGATATGGGTTGGTGTTTGGTGGGAATCAGATTTACAGAATTTCAGAATGGATTCCTGTAATAGCAGCAATCCAATTGTGATATGTTGGTAAGACTGAGGGAAGTATTTAAAGTGGAGACCATCAGTGTGTTTAAAGGTCGTGATGGAATTTATGAACTGAGAAAATATGTGAGAGCAAAGAAATCAATCTCGAAAATTGTAGTCACTTCACGGTGTTCCAGGAGAAGTGGCCTCTGGTTGTGGAGATGTCAGGTTTTACACAGCACATGGTCATTCTGAATGGAGAATCTCTGAGTTGTACAATTCACATCATTCAGGGGCCAGATTGTCTGCTCAGAAAGAGGAAGATTTCTGTGACACCAATGAAAAGCAACACACACACTCACAGACACCCTCACACACAGAGTCTCACACCCTGCAAATTATCTCCCATCACTTTATTGTTTTTAGTCGTTTGGAAATAAATCCTGAATGAACTATAAAATCATTCATAAGTACTTGTTGAGATTCCCCTGAAAGACATCGATACTGTTCATTTCACTCCCTGTAGTTGTGATTTCCATATTCTCGCCACTCTTTGTGTAGAGAAATTTATCCTGGATTTCCTATTGGGTTTCTTAGTGACTGTTTTACATTGATTGTCTCCAGTTTCCCAGTAACTTCATTGCAGTGTTAATCTAAGCCTACTTGTGACGAATAAATAAAAACTTTACTTTTTGCTCTTCCCCACAAGAGGAAACACTATTTCTGTATCTAAACCCTTTATAATTTTGAAGACCTCTGCTCAGGTTACCCCTCAGCCTTCATTTCTCAAGAAAGAAGAACTAGCCTGTCAATCCTTTCCTGATAAAAAAAACCACACACGTTTTGAAAATCATTTATGGGATGTGGGCATTGCTGGCTTGGCCAGCATTTATGGCTAATCCCTGATTGCCCTTGAGAAGGTGGTGGTGAGCTGCCTTCTACATTAAAATCTCATCGTTAAAATCTTCTCTGCACCCTTTCCAGTGCCTGGATATATTTTTTTAATAATACGGTGACCAGAATGGTGTGCAGTAGTCAGTAAGATTCTTGATCAGAGAGTCACAGATTTTCCAAAAGTGGTTTGAGTTTATCCATGGTTTTAAATTAGATTCTTAGGAAGCAACAATTTAAAAATGATGCATAATAAACAGGGGGAAAAAAAACAAGACCCATGGCAGGTGAGTAACTGAGGCCCCAGCACTGATCCTGCGTTACCCAAATAGTCACAGCCTGCCAGTTGGAAAAAGACCCGTTTATTCCTACTTTTTGTCTCCTGTCTGCCAGTCAGTTTTCTACCCATCTCAGTACAACAGCCCCAATCCCATGTGCTTTACTTTTTGTCAAGAAGTTGCTGTGTTGGTGGACGAGGGGAATCGGGTTCACGTTATCTATCTCAGGACATAATCATCAACAACTTGTATTTACACAGAGTGTTGTGGGGCTGGAGGATGTTACTGAGATACTGAGGAACTTTTTAAAGTTCATTTTTACGGGATGTAGACGTCACTGGCTGGGCCAGCATTTCTTGCCCATCCCTAACTGCCTCCATTTCAGAGGGCATTTGAGAGTCAACCACATTGCTGATCTGGAGTCACATGTAGGCCAGACCAGGTAAGGACGGCAGGTTTCCTTTTCTAAAGGACGTTACAGAACCAAATGGGTTCTAATGACAATTGATTAATGGTTGAGGTTTGTCATTAGACTTTTAATCCAAGATTTTAATTGAATACAAATTTCACCATCGACTGTGGTGGGATTCGAACCTGGGTCCCCAGAGCCTTACCCTGAGTCCAGTGATAATTCCACTGTGCCGCTGCCTCCCCTATTGATCCAATTGTTATTGTTTATCTCAGGGCGCAGAAACAACAGAATCCAACTTTGCCGGTCACACATGACGTCGTCTATGTTTCAGCAGGCTGTAATACTGATTAAATCCCTTCCCACACATGGAGCAGTTGAACGGTTTTGCCCCAGTGTGAACTCGCTGGTGTCTCTGCAGGCGGGATGGATCAGTGAATCCCTTCCCACACAGGGAGCAGGTGAACGGTTCTGTCGCAGTGTGAGCTCGCTGGTGTTTCAGCATATAGGATGAATCAGTGAATCCCTTCCCACACACAGAGCAGGTGAACGGCTTCTCCCCGGTGTGAATGCGTTGGTGTCTCAGCAGGCCAGACGACTGAGCGAATCCCTTTCCACACACAGAGCACAGGAACGGCCTCTCCCCGGTGTGAATGCGTTTGTGTTTCAGCAGATCATCACTTCTTTTAAAGGTCTTATTGCATTCTGAGCATTGAAAAGGTCTCTGATCAGAGTGAATGTGTTGGTGTTGATTGCAGTAGGAAAACTGAGCAAATCTTTTGCCGCAAATGGAGCAGGAGAACGGCTTCTCCCCTGTGTGAATGCGGCGGTGTCTCCGGAGGCTGGATGACTCCGTGAAAGCCTTCCCACACACGGAGCAGATGAATGCCTTCTCCCCGGTGTGAATCGGCCGGTGACTCAGCAGATGCTGCAAACAAGTAAATGCTTTCCCACACATAGGGCAAACGTATGGCCTCTCCCCAGTGTGAGTGCCCTGGTGTCTCAGCAGACTAATCCTTCTTTTGAAGGTCTTCACACATTTAAAGCATTTAAAATGTCTCTTCTGAAAATGAATCTGTTGGTGAACGGTGCAGTGGGAGGACTGAGTGAATCTCTTCCCACACTGGGAGCAGCTGAATGGCCTGTCCTTGGTGTGAACTTGTTGGTGCTCAGTGAGATGCACTGAGTCGCTGAACGACTCCCCACAGTGAGAGCAGCTGAACGGTCTCTCGTGTGTGTGAAGGAGCTGGTGCTCTGCAAGGCGGGAGGACTGGCTGAACCTCTTCCCGCAGTGGGAGCAGCTGAACGGTCTCTCGTGTGTGTGAAGGAGCTGGTGCTCTGCAAGGCGGGAGGACTGGCTGAACCTCTTCCCGCAGTGGGAGCAGCTGAACGGTCTCTCGTCAGTGTGAAGGAGCTGGTGTTGGGCCTGTTCCTCAGAGGTTTCAATGCTTTGCCCAGAGTCAGAGCTTTGAAGAGGCTTCTGAATAATGTGATCGAGTTGGTGAGCCAGCAGGTTGGACGAACACATGAATTTCTTCCCACACACGGAGCAGGTGAATGAACTCTCACTATTGCGAGCTCGCTGTCGTGTCAGCATGTTTTCCAGCTGTATCAATCCCTCCCCACAGGAGGAGCAAGGAAACAGATTCTCACCAGTTTCCAACTGAGATGGTCAATTAAATCCCTTCAGATGTACAAACCTTCAAATCCCAATGAATTGATTGACTCTGTCTGACGTGAGATTCGATCATCCAGACTGCAAATCTTCCTCTTCTATTTCCTGTAAAATAAGTTTACAAAGAATTACGTGGCTGGCACGGTGGCACAGTGGTTAGTACTCCAGCCTCACAGCACCAGGGACCTGGGTTCGATTCCGGCCTTGGTTACCTGTCTGTGTGGAGTTTACACAGTTAGGAGTCTAACAACACCAGGTTAAAGTCCAACAGGTTTATTTGGTAGCAAACGCCACTAGCTTTCGGAGCGCTGCTGTGTGGACAAAGAACAAAGAACAATACAGCACAGGAACAGGCCCTTCGGCCCTCCAAGCCCGCGCCGCTCCCCGGTCCAGGATTGAATCCTGAATCCAGGATCCCCGCCCAATTTTCCAGCCTATCTACATACCAATATCCTATCCACCGAGCTGTCCCTCACAGCTACGATGCTTTGTTCATTACAACCTATTAACTCACCCCCACCCCCCCATTCCAGACCATGTGATCTCCAGGGAGAGGCGAAAACCCAGAGTGAAAACCCCAGGGCCAATATGGGGAAAACAAAATCTGGGAAATTCCTCTCCGACCCCCTGAGGCGATCGAAACGAGTCCAGGAGATCACAATGGCCCTGATCGGAAAATGCTTCCCAACCCTAGTCATTTCCACTTCCACGAACACCATATGAATTCCCTGCCCCCGAGACAGGTTCCCAACTATCCACAGTCTCACTCTGTACTGGCACCAGCAAGATGATCATAGAATGAAGCCTTGAAACGAAAAACCAGGAACAATTAGCCCGCGCCGCTCCCTGGTCCAAACTAGACCACTCTTTTGTATCCCTCCATTCCCACTCTGTTCATATAGCTGTCTAGATAAGTCTTAAACGTTCCCAGTGTGTCCGCCTCCACCACCTTGCCCGGCAACACATTCCAGGCCCCCACGACCCTCTGTGTGAAATATGTCCTTCTGATATCTGTGTTAAACCTCCCCCCCTTCACCTTGAACCTATGACCCCTCGTGAACGTCACCACCGACCCGGGGAAAAGCTTCCCACCGTTCACCCTATCTATGCCTTTCATAATTTTATACACCTCTATTAAGTCTCCCCTCATCCTCCGTCTTTCCAAGGAGAACAACCCCAGTTTCCCCAATCTCTCCTCATAACCAAGCCCCTCCATACCAGGCAACATCCTGGTAAACCTCCTCAGTACTCTCTCCAAAGCCTCCACGTCCTTCTGGTAGTGTGGCGACCAGAACTGGACGCAGTATTCCAAATGCAGCCGAACCAACGTTCTATACATCTGCAACATCAGACCCCAACTTTTATACTCTATGCCCCGTCCTATAAAGGCAAGCATGCCATATGCCTTCTTCACCACCTTCTCCACCTGTGACATCACCTTCAAAGATCTGTGGACTTGCACACCCAGGTCCCTCTGCGTCTCTACACCCTTTATGGTTCTTCCATTTATCGTGTAGCTCCTCCCTACATTATTCCCACCAAAATGCATCACTTCGCATTTATCAGGATTGAACTCCATCTGCCATTTCCTTGCCCAAATTTCCAGCCTATCTATATCCTTCTGTAGCCTCTGACAATGTTCCTCACTATCTGCAAGTTCTGCCAGTTTTGTGTCGTCCGCAAACTTACTGATCACCCCAGTTACTCCTTCTTCCAGATCATTTATATAAATCACAAACAGCAGAGGTCCCAATACAGAGCCCTGCGGTACACCACTAGTCACAGGCCTCCAGCCGGAAAAAGACCCTTCCACTACCACCCTCTGTCTTCTATGACCAAGCCAGTTCTCCACCCATCTAGCCACCTCCCCCTTTATCCCATGGGATCCAACCTTTTTCACTAGCCTACCATGAGGGACTTTGTCAAACGCTTTACTAAAGTCCATATAGACAACATCCACGGCCCTTCCTTCGTCAACCATTTTGGTCACTTCTTCAAAAAACACCACCAGGTTAGTGAGGCATGACCTCCCTCTCACAAAACCATGTTGACTATCGTTAATGAGTTTATTCCTTTCTAAATGCGCATACATCCTATCTTTAAGAATCTTCTCCAACAACTTCCCCACCACGGACGTCAAGCTCACCGGCCTATAATTACCCGGGTTATCCTTCCTACCCTTCTTAAATAACGGGACCACATTGGCTATCCTCCAATCCTCTGGGACCTCACCTGTGTCCAGTGACGAGACACAGTGGAGTTTGCACATTCTCCACTTGTCGGCGTGGATTTCCTCCGGGTGCTCCGGTTTTCTCCCACAGTCCAAAGATATTCAGGTTAGGTGGATTGGCCATGCTAAATTACCCATTTTTCCCCCAGGGTGTGTAGGTTGGGGAGATTGGTGGGGTAAATAAGTTGGGTTATGTTGTTGGGGCCTTGGTGGGATGCTCTGTCAGAGAGTTGACTTGATGGGCCAAATAGCCTCCTTCCGAACTGTGGAATTCTATGAATACATCTGTCCTGGACTGACAGTGATGACTTTTGTAAACTCCCTTTGCAGGATATTGGAAAGGAGGATTTACAGCAAGAAAACACAAACCAAACATCACGTTGAGATCTGACAGTCACTCGGATCATTCGGAGCTGATTGTCATTGTCTTTGAACAGGGAAGGAGAATTGTTTGTTCTGTCTGTGACAATACACAAACAGGCCATTCGGTTTATCGAGTCTGTCCTGGAGCTTATCCTCCACATGAGTCTCCTCTCATTCTGATCACCACATCTCAGCTTTTCAGTTGATTTTTCCAAACCTTTTTCTCGCATAGGCTCATATATTTTCCTTTTGAAAGCATCTAAAGTATTTGTGTCAACCACTTCCAGTCGCAGTGAGTTCCAAATTCTAACAACTGTCTGAAGAAAGAAACATCTCCTATTTTCCTGTTTGATTTATTTGTTGTCTGTTCATGGTTTCCAGTCATGGAAGAACCAACAAGTGGAAACATTCCATTCACATCTCCCTACTTATCCCATTCAGAAAGCCCATATCAGAAGAGACAACATTTTCTCTTGGTTTGAGGTTGTTGTGTGTAAATCCTCAATTTCTAACCCCCTGTAACAAAAAATGTCCAAAATTCATCACGATAGAAAATACAGGTACAAGTAATTCAGAAAGCCATTATTTGTTATGAGGGGAATGGAGTAAAAGCAGGGAAGTTATGTTTCAGTTGCACACGGTGAGTCTGTATCTGGAGCAATGTCTACATTATCGATTTCCTTATTTAAGGAAAAATATAAATGCATGAGAAGTTCATAGAAGGTTTAGTCGACTAACACCTGGAATAGGTGGATAGTCTGATGAGGAGCAGTGAGACAGTCTCTGCTCGAGTTTAAAAGAGTAAGAGGCAACTTAATTTAAACCTTTCAGATCCTGAAAGGTCTTGGATGTGGAGAGGAGTCATCGAGGTTTATAGCATGGAAACAGGCCTTCAGCCCAACTTGTCCATGCTGCCCCTTTTTTTAACCCCGAAACTAGTCCCAATTGCCCGCATTTGGCCCATATCCCTCTATACCCATCATACCCGTGTAACTGTCTAAACGCTTTTCAAAAGACAAAGTTGTACCCGCCTCTACTACTACCTCTGGCAGCTTGTTCAAGACACTCTCCACCCTCTGTATGAAAATATTGCCCCACTGGACCCTTTGTGTATCTCTCCCTTCTCACCTGAAATCTATGCCCTCTAGTTTTAGACTCCCCTACCTTTGCAAAAAGATATTGACTTTCTAGCTGATCTATGGCCCTCATTATTTTATAGACCGCTATAGGATCACCCCTATGCCTCCTGCGCTCCAGAAAAAAAATTCCCAGTCTATCCAGTCTCTCCTTATAACCATCAAATCCCAGTAGCATCCTCGTAAATCTTTTCTGCACTCTTTCTCGTTTAATAACAACCTTTCTATAATAGGGTGACCAGAACTGCACACAGTATTCCAAGTGTGGTCTGACACAAGTCTTGTACAACTTCAACAAGACGTCCCAACTCCTGTATTTAATGTTCTGACCAATGAAACCAAGCATGCCGAATGCCTTCTTCACCACTCTACCTATGAACCTGTACCCCGAGATCTCTTTGTTCTGTAACTCTCCCCAATGCCCTACCATTAACTGAGTAAGTCCTGTCCTGGTTCAATCTACCAAAATGCATCACCTCGCATTTATCAAAATTAAACTCCATCTGCCATTCACCAGCCCACTGGCCCAATTGATCAAGATCCCGATGCAATCCTAGGTAACCTTCTTCACTGTCCACTATGCCACCAATCCTGGTGTCATCTGCAAACTTACTAACCATGCCTACTAAATTCTCATCCACATCATGAATATAAACGACAAATAACAGTGGACCCAACACCGATCCCTGAGGCACACGGCTGGTCACAGGCCTCCAGTTTGAAAAACAACGATCTACAACCACCCTCTGTCTTCTGTCATCAAGCCAGTTTTGTACCTATTTGGCTACCTCATCCTGGATCCCGTGAGATTACCCTTATGCAACAACTTACCATTTGATACCTTGTCAAAGGCCTTGCTAAAGTCCATGTAAAGAACATTAACTGCACTGCCCTCATCTACCTTCTTGGTTACCCATTCAAAAAACTCAATCAAATTTGTGAGACATGATTTTCCACTCCAAAGCCATGCTGACTGTTTCTAATCAGTCCTTGCCTCTCTACATGCCTGTAGATCCTGTCTCTCAAAATACCTTCCAACAACTTGTTGGAAGTGTTGTTTACTCTTATGGGAGAATCTCGGGTCACTGTTTAAACAAGTGTTGCCATAGAGACAGAGATTAGATATTTTTCTCACAGTGGGTCGTGAATCTTTGGATCTCCATTCCTCAAAAGTAGATATATATCTCTTGGGGCAAAAGGGATATTATGGGGGGATGGGTGGGACAAGGGTATTGAATTTGAGGATCAGCCATGACCATAATGAATGGCAGGGAACGTTCAAAGGGCTGTATGGTCTACTTCCGCTTCTATTTTCTATGCATGTTTCTATGTAAACATGAGGAGCCTGGGGCTGAAGTGTAACCAAAAGGCCATAAGACATAGGAGCAGAATTAGGCGACTCGGCCCATCGAGGCTGCTTCACCATTCAGTCATGGGCTGATATTTTTCTCATCCCCATTCTCCTACCTTTTCCCCATAACCCCTGATCCACTTATTAATCAAGAACCTATCTATCTCAGTCTTAAAGACACTCAATGACCCGGCCTCCACAGCCTTCTGTGGCAAAGAGTTCCACAGATTCACCACTCTCTGGTGGGCCAGTGGGCTGACGAATGGCAGATGGAATTTAATTTAGACAAATGCGAAGTGATGCATTTTGGTAGATTGAACCAGGACAGGACTTACTCAGTTAATGGTAGGGCGTTGGGGAGAGTTACAGAACTAAGAGATCTAGGGGTACATGTTCATAGCTCCTTGAAAGTGGAGTCACAGGTGGACAGAGTGGTGAAGAAGGCATTCGGCATGCTTGGTTTCATCGGTCAGAACATTGAATACAGGAGTTGGGACGTCTTGTTGAAGTTGTACAAGACATTGGTAAGGCCACACTTGGAATACTGTGTGCAATTCTGGTCACCCTATTATAGAAAGGATATTATTAAACTAGAAAGAGTGCAGAAAAGATTTAGTAGGATGCTACCGGGACTTGATGGATTGAGTATAAGGAGAGGCTGAATGGACTGGAACTTTTTTCTCTGGAGCGTAGGAGGCTGAGGGGTGATCTTATAGAAGTCTATAAAATAATGAGGGGCATAGACAAGGTAGATAGTCAATATCTTTTCCCAAAGGTAGGGGAGTCTAAAACTAGAGGGCATAGGTTTAAGGTGAGAGGGGAGACATACAAAAGTGTCCAGAGGGGCAATTTGTTCACACAGAGGGTGGTGAGTGTCTGGAACAAGCTGTGGGTACAATTGTATCTTTTAAAAAGCATTTAGATAGTTACATGGGTGCGATGGGAATAGAGGAATGTGGGCCAAATGCAGGCAATTGGGATTAGCTTCAGGGGTTTTAAAAAAAAGGGCGGCATGGACAAGTTGGGCCGAAGGGCCTGTTTCCATGCTGTAAACCTCGATGACTCTGGCTGAAGAAATTCTTCCTCATCTCTGTTTGAAAGGAACATCCCTTTAGTCTGAGGTTGTACCCTCTGGTTCTAGTTTTATCTACTTGTGGAAACATCCTCTCCACGTCCACTCTGTCCAGGCCTCGCCGTATCCTGTAAGTTTCAATAAATTCCTCCTCAACCTTCTAAACTCCAACAAGTACAAAAGCCGTGTAACCGCTTCAGGTAAGTATTCCGGATGCAACCTCTCATACTGAATATGTACATGACCCATTAACTTCTCTCGGCTGCAAACGTGAGGTGCAGCCTGGGAGTGGGTGAAGCTGTTTGAAAATCTGATGCTCATATTTAGTCATGTTTCCGAGCACTAGGACCCGGTGGGAGCAGAAACACAAAGACCCGCCCCCTCACGGTTGCGTCACCAAGACACCAGCGCATGCGCTCTGCTCCCTGCTCAATCAAGATGGCGGCTGTAAACCTGAGCTTCGTCTCGGGAAAAAGACCTGAAGCTGCAAACACGGGCTCATATTCGATTTTTGAGGCCTTTAACAGGTATTTAGAAACCGTCTACGTCCATCCGCCGGTTCCATTGCTCCCTCGATGTTTCTGCATCCTTACCGGCTGCTGATGAGACAGAGGAACTTCTCTCCACTTGCTGTCACCCGCACTGCGCGTGCTGCAGACGCCTTTGCTTACTGCGCACGCGCACGTCTCCCATGGGTGGAACAGGGAACTCTTCCGATTGGTCCGGAGCTGCGCATGTTTCAGGTCCCGCCCCTCATTCACTCCGATTGGTTGGAGGACCAGCCGCTCCCGCTCGGTCCTCCAGTCCCGCCCCCTCTTCCGATTGGTTCGGAGCTGCCGTCAATCAGTCCCCTGGGCATTGTGATGTGGAGCACGCGCAGTGTCATTGCTGGCCTTGGCGCTTGTTTGTCCCGGAGAAGCGGAGTCAGCGTTAGGCGGTGGCGGCGAGGATTTGGAAACACTTTGTGGATCCGCAAACCCTTCAGAATCATTGTCAGCTCCCTGGTTTGCAGCTGCGGGGCTTCTCCCTCCCTCCCTCCCGGGAACAGGCCCAGGTTAACGGCCCCATCCTGGCTCAGCCACTGGAGGATGGTTCACATCAGAGGATGGGGGAGGGGGACAATAAATAAGAGGTTACACTTTGGCCTCAAATCAATGAGGACTCTGATCTCTGGGAAGGAAGGAAACCCTGGGAGGTGGGCGGGGAGGATTCACAAACACCCGCTGGAGGCCCCAACATCCCCAAAAAGACCCATTGGTTTTATTGTCAGTCTGCAGAAAGCAGCTGGAGAACTGAATCCACAGGAAGAGTTTTAACAACACCAGGTTAAAGTCCAACAGGTTTATTTGGCAGCAAATGCCATTAGCTTTCGGAGCGCTGCTCCTTTGTCCGATTGAGTGGATATCTGCTCTCAAACAGGGCATACAGAGACAGAAAATCAAGTTACAGAATACTGATTAGAATGCAAATCTTTACAGCTAATCAGGTCTTAAAGATACAGACAGTGTGAGTGGAGGGATTGGGCACAGGTTAATGAAATGAGTATTGTCTCCAGACAGGACAGCCAGTGAGATTCTGCAAGTCCAGGAGGCAAGCTGTGGGGGTTACCGATAGTGTGACATGAACCCAAGATCCCGGTTTAGGCCGCCCTCATGTGTGCGGAACTTGGCTCTCAGTTCTGCTCAGCGACTCTGCGCTGTCGTGTGTCGTGAAGGCCGCCTTGGAGAATGCTTACCCGAAGATCAGAGGCTGAATGCCCATGACCGCTGAAGTGTTCCCCAACAGGATGTGAACGGTCTTGCCTGGTGATTGTCGAGCGGTGTTCATTCAGCCGTTGTCGTAGCGTCTGCATGGTTTCCCCAATGTACTATGCCTCGGGGCATCCTTTCCTGCAGCGTATCAGGTAGACAATGTTGGCCGAGTTGCAAGAGTAGGTACCGTGTATCAGGTAGATGGTGTTCTCACGTGAGACGATGACATCCGTGTCGATGATCCGGCACGTCTTGCAGAGGTTGCTGTGGCAGGGTTGTGTGGTGTCGTGGTCACTGTTCTCCTGAAGGCTGGTTAGTTTGCTGCGGACAATGGTCTGTTTGAGGTTGTGCGGTTGTTTGAAGGCAAGAAGTGGGGGTGTGGGGATGGTCTTGACGAGATGTTCGTCTTCATCAATGACATGTCATTGATCAGAACTGAATCCAGACAGAGGAGAGGGAGGGAGGGAGAAAACTGGGAATGGAGGAAAAGAATGTTGGAGATGATGAGATGGGTTTGGATTTCAGCCCAGGGAGGAGGGAGAGGGTGTGGAACGGGGATTTACAGGTTTGGGGGAACAAGCGGAAAAAATGTTCCAGAGAAACTAGAATTGTCTGTTCAGAATTTCTATCCTGGACTGACAGTAGTTTTGTTATCTTCTTTTGCAGGATATTTGAAGGGAAACTCAAATCAAATTTCATACGAATATTTTACAATCATTCGATTTATCAGCACCTAAACTCAATTAGCCTTTGAATGTGGAAGGAAAAATGTTTGTTCTGCCTGTGGGAAAATATTTCAAACATCAGTGTGACTGGAGAAGCATCGAGACACATGCACACACTGGAGTGAGACTGTTCCAGTGAACTGACTGTGGAAAGAGCTTTACCCAGTTACGCAGCCTGAAAAACATCACACCATTCACTGTCAGGTGAAACCGTACACGTGTTCTGTGTGGACAAGGATTTAACAGATCATCCAACCTGGAGAGACACAAAGACACCAGCACCATGGAGAAACTGTGGAAAAGTTTGTAAAACCCCATCTCAGCTGGAAATTCATCGACGCTGTCACACTGGGGAGAGACCATTCATCTGCTGTATGTGTGGTAAAGGATTCGCTCAGTCATTTAGCCTGGTGTCACACCAGCGAGTTCACACTGAGGACAGACCTTTTAAATGCTCTGACTGTGGGAACAGTTTTAAGAGTTCTGAGGGTTTAATTCACCATCAACGGGTTCACACTGGCGAGAGACCATTCAATTGCTCTCAATGTGGGAAGAACCTCAGGCAAGTATCTCACCTCACTGAACACCTACGTGTTCACACTGGGGAGAAACCCTTCACCTGCTCCATGTGTGGGAAGGGATTCACTTGTGCTTCCCACCTCACTGAACACAAGCGTGTTCGCACTGGGGAGAGACCATTCAGCTGCTCTCAGTGTGGGAAACATTTCAGGCAGTATTCCACCCTCACTGAACACAAGCGTGTTCACACTGGGGAGAGACCGTTTGTTTGCTCCTTTTGTGGGAAAGGATTTGTTAAATCATCCCATCTTCTCAGACACCAGCGCATCCACACTGGAGAGAGACCATTCACCTGCGCTGAGTGTGGGAAGAGATTCACTACGACATCTCACCTCGGTGAACACCAGAGTCTTCACACTGGGGAGAAACCTTTCACCTGCTCCCTATGTGGCAAGGGATTCACATGTTTATCCTACCTCAGAAGACACAAAATTGTTCACTCCGATGAGAGACCCTGTAAATGTTCTGACTGTGGGAAGAGGTTTAAAAGCAGAAATGAACTGATGAAACACCAGCCTCTTCACACAGGGGAGAGGCCGTTTGCTTGCTCTGTGTGTGGGAAGGGATTCACTCAGTCATCACAGCTCAGCAACCATCAGCTTGTTCACACTGATAAGAGACCATTTAAATGCTCTGACTGTGGAAAGAGCTTTAAAAGTGCAGGGAATCTGCAGAGACACCAAACCACTCACACTGAGAGAGGCTGTTCAGCTGCTCTTCATCTGGGAACTGATTCACTACTTCATCCCAAATCACTGAACACCTGCGGGTTCACACTGGTGGGAGGACATTCCTCTGATTTGAGTGTGGGAAGGGATTCACTGTCATCCAGCCTGCTAAAACACCAGTGCACTCCCACTGAGGGAGCATGTTCACCTGCTCCGTGTGTGACAGGGGATTCAATCAGTTCAGCAGCTTTATTTCACATCAACTTGTTCAGACCGAAAAATAAATGGTTTTGATGTTCTGATTGTGACGAGATTTAAAAGTGCAATGGATCTGCTGCAACACAAGCACAACACTGAGCAGAGGCTGTTTACCTGCTCCATGTGTGGGAAGGGATTCACTCAGTCATTGTATCTCAGTAAATATCAACTTGTTCACAATGAGAAGAGACTGTTTAAATGCTTGGACTGTGAGAAGAGGTTTAAAAGCTCCCTCCCTAACAGCACCGTGTACCTGTACCACAGGGACTGCAGTGATTGAAGAAGGCAGCTCACCACCACCTTCACAAGAGTAATGAGGAAGGGGCAATAAATGCTGGCCTGAGCATTTGAAAAATGGAAAGAAGTCATCGGTGATTTTTCACTCAGTTATTAAGAAGCAACAGTTTAGATATGATACATAAAAGACATACAACCTGTAATAGGTAAGATCCCGGATGAAGGAAATACTGATCTCCGCTAATCGCTGGAGGTGATATTCTCCTCGGAAGGGTTTACTGATCCCGGATCAGGGGGATACTGATCTCCGTGTCTGGAGGTGATATTCTCCTCGGAATGGTTTACTGATCCCGGATCAGAAGGATGCCGATCTCCTGTCTCAGTCACCTTTAGCCACTTTGAAAAGCTCTTTGTTGTTTGAAGTGATTTCCCCACACAAAATTCCATTTATGTAGCTTATTTCTGTGGCGGCGGGGGAGGGGGGGGGCGCGGGGTGGTGGTGTGGTGGCTCGTGTTGGTGTTTATGTCAATCATTTATTTAATTATCATTTGCAAGGGACAGATGTTCAGTGAATTCCCTGCTATTTCCATTCGAGTCAGAGAGGTTTACAGCATGGAAACAGGCCCTTTGGCCCAACTTGTTCATGTCGCCCCTTTTTTTAACCACAAAGCCAGTCCCAATTGCCCGCATTTGGCCCACATCCCTCTATACCCATCTTACCCATGTAACCACTTTTTAAAACACAAAATTGTACCCGCCTCTACTACTAATCTGGCAGCTTGTTCCAGATGCTTACCATCCTCTGTGAAAAAATTGCCCCTCTGGACCCTCTTGTATCTCTCCTCTCTCAATTTAAACCTATGCCCTCTAGTTTTAGACTCCCCTACCTTTGGGAAAAAATATTGACTATCGAGCTGATCTGTGCCCCTCATTATTTTATAGACCTCTATAAGATCACCCCTCAGCCTTCTACGCTCCAGAGAAAAATGTCACAGTTTATCCAGCCTCTCCTTATATCTCAAACCATCAAATCTCAGTAGCATCCTAGTAAATCTTTTCTGCACTCTTCCTAGTTTAATAATATCCTTTCTATAATAGGGTGACCAGAACTGTACACAGTATTCCAAGTGTGGCCTTATCAATGTCTTGTACAACTTCAATAAGATGTCTCAACTCCTGGATTCAATGTTCTGACCGATGAAACCAAGCATGCCGAATGCCTTCTTCACCACTCTGTCCACCTGTGACTCCACTTTCAAGGAGCTATGAACCTGTACCCCTAGATCTCTTTGTTCTATAACTCTCCCCAATGCCCAACCATTAACTGAGTAAGTCCTGCCCTGTTTTGATCTATCAAAATGCATCACTTCACATTTATCTAAATTAAACTCCATCTGCCATTCGTCAGCCCATTGGAAGTCTCTTCAGTCACTTTGTGGTTCATTGCTTGCTGCGACATCCTGTTTAACCTTTATGTAGTGAGTTTACATATAGGCCATGATCACCCCACCCTACCAAGTTTGTCTTGTTTCAGGTCTGTGCTGGAGAGACGCTTTTGGTTGGGATAAACAGTCTACACTGTCCTATAAATTCAATACATTTAAGACTGATTAAGTGGCAATTGTTTCCTGATTTCCCCATCCTTATTCACTTCTCACAAATGATTTCTGATTAACCCAGTAATTCCTAAACCACGAGCTTGTTTTAATTTCTTGATTACATATCATCGATATGTAATCAAGACGCTACTCGAATGATCAGAATCAGCAATACAAACCCTTGAGCTTCCAGCAAGACTAAATGTAAAATATAGTACAAGTACATTTTTCACTCAGTAATTAGAACATTTCATTTTTCTCAGCGCAGCAGCTGGCAGCATTTTAGATTCAATACCAATTGTTCACTTCTCTTCTAGCTGGGTCATCCAGGCTGGAAACGTTGGCTCTATTCTCTCTCCACAGAAGCTATCAGACCGGCCGAGATTTTTCAGCATTGTCAGTTTTTGAATTTCTTGATATCAGCTGGTCCAGTGATTATTGGCACAGTATCGCGCTGTTTTTACACATTTTTCCTGGCTATTTTCAAGTGACACAGTGTTCCAGCTGTTGGGTTTATGTTGTACCATCAAGTAGACTTTGCTTTTTGCTTCAATGACACGTCATCTCTGCTGAATGGATCTCAAACCAGTCTTTGTTGTGTGTGGGGTCATCTGGACCCGAAACGTCAGCTCTTTTCTCTCCTTACAGATGCTGCCAGACCTGCTGACATTTTCCAGCATTTTCTCTTTTGGTTTGTTGTGTGTTCCACCTTTACCAAATGTTGCTGCTGCTGTGTCAGAAATTATTGAACTCAGCGACTTTCCAGTTGCATCAATATCAATGTTGATTGTTAAAGTTTTAATTGATGTGTCTGTAAAATATTTCACTATTTTGTTCAATTTTCCTTGATAATTTCATTTCAGAATGGGAATGTCACTGTGAAGAACGTGTAAATCAGTAATTGTCAGCAAGGATTAATCAACACTTTCTAATTGGAGATGTTAATTAATGGACCCTTTTAAACATTGACTTCTGGATTTTGTTATCAATTTAGGATTGAAGTAAAAGTTTATAATTTTATTGTAAACCAGTTCCTGAATTCTTGAATTTAGGAGAAAGATCACAGAATGTGCGTTTAAAAAGGGACATTGCAGCCCCGAAAATCAGTGACATTTCCAGAATATTGAACTCCAGCCACAGGGTTTGTTAACATCAGCAAAATCAAATCAGATATTGTCAGATTATCAATCCTGAATGTGATAAACAGCAGCACTAACAACAGCAGAATTCAATCCCTTCAGTCACTTTTGAACTCGCTGATGTCTCCGCTCTTTAGCTGCCTCCGTGAATCCCTTCCCCCACACACAGCAGATAAATGGCCTATCCCCGGTATGAATTCACTGGTGTACCATCAAGTTGGAGGACTTTGTGAATCCCTTCCCACATATAGAGCAGATAAATGGCCTCTCCCCAGTGTGAGCTCGCTGGTGTTCAATGAGGTTGGATGAAGATCTGAAATTCTTCCCACAGGCACTGCAGTTGAATGGCCTCTCCTGAGTGTGAACTTCCTGGTGGTACTGGAGGCTGGATAACTGGGCAAATTCCTCCCCACACACGGAGCAGGTGTACGGCTTCTCCCCAGTGTGAATTCACTGGTGCGCAGTGAGGTTGGCTGAGGACCTGAACCTCTTTCCACAGTGAATGCAGTCTTCTCGGGTCTCTTTCCTGTGCTGTACTGTTCTTTTTTCTTTGTTCTTTGAGTTCAGAAATCGGGAGATAATGCTGCAGCTGTATAGGATCCTGGTCAGACCCCACCTGGAGTACTGTGCCCAGTTCTGGTCGCCTCATTACAGAAAGGATGTGGAAGCCATAGAACGGGTGCAGAGGAGATTTACGAGGATGTTGCTGGGATTAAGTGGTATGCCTGATGAGGATAGGTTGAGAGAGCTAGGTCTATTCTCCTTGGAGAGGTGAAGGATGAGAGGTGACCACTTAGAGGTATATAAGATGTTGAGAGGTATTGATAGAGTGGATTCTCAGAGGCTTTTACCCAGGGCTGAAATGGTTGTCACGAGAGGCCACAGGTTTAGGGTGCTGGGGAGTCGGTACAGAGGAGATGTTAGGGGTAAGTTTTTCACTCAGAGAGTGGTGGGTGCGTGGAATCGGCTGCTGGTAGTGGTGGTGGAAGCGGATTCGATTGAGTCTTTTAAGAGACTTTTGGATAGGTTCATGGAGGTTAGTAAGATAGAGGGTTATAGATGAGCCTAGAAGGTAAGGAAATTGTTCGGCGCAACTTGTGGGCCGAAGGGCCTGTTTGTGCTGTAGCTTTTCTATGTTCTATGTTCTCCTCAGTGTGAATAAGCTGGCCCTCCAACCAATCAGAGTGAATGAGGGGGCGGGGCTTGGCTGTGAGTGAAGCATGCGCAGTCTAGTTAATGGCGACGGAGACAAGCTTTTGTTCCTTGGATCTGCCATCCGTAACGGAGAGAATGGCGAGACGAAGGGAACCACGGATCAGGTGAGTGACTGGATACGTAACGTAAACACGTTACATGAACCGCAAATACGGAAAAATATCCCACCGTTTCCCGCGAACCGTTGCCCCCTCCCTGCAGCAGGGGCCGCAGCTTTCTCACAGAGCTGGGCTCAGCGGCCGCTATCTTTATCCAGGCATTAGCAGAAGAGCGCATGCGCGGCTCCATCTTTGTTCGGGGCAGGAGCAGCAGAATGTGTCCATCGCCGCCACCTTTGTTGGGGGCAACAATTTTGATTATCTCCAAGTGAGAATCTCTATTCGCCTGCTTCACTCTGTCACTTCCAGTTTCTTACTGATGAGGCAGAACAATGATATATATCCAGGGCAGTCACCATTATTTGTATTTATATTGTGCATGAATAGAATTAAACTTTTAAAGACATTTCAGAGAAATGTTATGAAATAACAATTGACATTGAGCCACATGACGAGATATTAGGTTTTAAAGAGAATCTTAACTGAGAAAAGTGAGGTGGCGAATCAGAGAGGTTTAAGGAGGAAATTCCAGAGCTTCTGAAATAGGCAAAATCAGTAATGATGGAACGATTAAAATCAGGAATGCTCAAGTGGTCAAAATTAGATGAGTGCAAAGATCTCGGAGGGTGTGGGCCTGGAGGAGATTACAGAGATTGGGATGATTGCAACCATGGAGGAAAACAAGGATAAGAAATTTACAATCTTGGTGCATCTTAAAATGAAGCATTGTATTTCAGTGAGCATTTGTTTGTAGATCAGCATTCGTCAATATATGTGCCATGGGTGGCACAGTGGTTAGCACTGCCACCTCACAGCGTCAGGGACCCGGGTTCGATTCCCGGCTTGGGTCACTGTCTGTCTGCGTGGAGCTTGCATGTTCTCCCCCGTGCCTGCGTGGGTTTCCTCTGAGTTCTCCGGTTTCCTCCCACAGTCTGAAAGACGTGTTAGTTAACTACCCAAACAGGCGCCGGAGTGTGGCGACTCGGGGAATTTCACAGTAACTTCATTGTAGCGTTCATGAAAGCCTTACTTGTGACTAATAAATAAACTTTCGCTTAAACTTTAATCTTTAAATGGGGGACATTTCTGCTCATCCAACCTTGGATGTCAGACAAGTTCGGATGCTATGTAGCTTGGAGGGGAAGTTGCAGGTGATGGTGTCCACATACTCTTGCTGCCCTGGTCCATCCAGGTGGTGGAGGTTGAGGGATTATGAGATTGTGGTTCAGTTCTAGGTCGAGAGAATGCCTCCCATTTGCCCCTGTCTCTTGCTACTTTCTCTCTGTCTCTCTCTCTGTCTCTCTTGTAACATAGATTTCTCTGGCCCAGGGTGCTACATCATTCAATATGATGATGACATGTGGTTGAAAGGCAGAGCAGCTTCGACAGGCTGAATGGCCTCCTCCTGCTCCTATTTCTTGTGTTGTTGCAGAGGCCAGGACCTTGTGTAGACTCAGACCAGAGGCCGGCTTTTTTCCCTGAAGGACATTAGTGACCATTTCACTTCTGACAAAGGATCAAACAGGTTTCATGGTCACTTTTTCCTTGTGCCAGCCCCATAAATAACCAGATTAATTCAGCTCAATTTCACAACCTGCCTTTTGTGAGTTCTTTCTCATCCCCTTTTTTCTGTTTAAAATCAATTTCAGATTATCTGAAGCGGAGGATTTCCAATCAGAAAACTCAAACCAAACATCCCATCAGGATCAGATGGAGTCACCCAATTTATTGTCAGCTGAATATTTGTGAGTTTTGAACATGGAAGGAAAAAGCACTGTTCACAGTGGGGAGAAACAGTGGGAATGTGGGGAGGGATTCAGATCTCCATGTGAACTGGAAACTCATCGGCCCAGACACACTGGGGAGAGGTCATTCACTTGCTCCAAGTGTGGGAAGGGATTCTCTCGCTCATCCAGCCTGCTGCAACACCAGCGAGTTCACACTGGAGAGAGACCTTTCAATTGTTCCGACTGTGGGAAGGGATTCGCTCAGTCAGGCAACCTGCTGAGACACCAGCGAGTTCACACTGGGAAGAGACCATTCACTTGCTCAGAGTGTGGGAAAGGATTCGCTCGGTCCTCTGACTTGATGGCGCACCAGCGGGTTCACACTGACGAGAGACCATTTAAATGTCCAGTCTGTGGGAAGTGCTATAAAAGTTCCCGGGACCTGATACTCCACCAACGTGCTCACAGTGACGAGAGGCCATTCAGATGCTCTCAATGTGGGACTGGGTTCAAACAATCATCTCAACTCACTGAGCACCAGCGTACTCACACCGGGGAGAGGCCATTCACCTGCTCCGTGTGTGGGAATGGGTTCAGTCGGTCATCTAACCTGCGGACACACCAGCGAATTCACACTGGGGAGAGACCTTTCACCTGTTCTGAGTGTGGGAAGGGATTCACTCAATTATCCACTCTGCTGAATCACCAGAGTGTTCACAATGAGAAGAGACCATTTCAGTGCCCAGACTGCAGGAAGTGCTACAAAAGTTCCCGGCAACTGCTCCACCATCAACGAGTTCACACTGAGGAGAGACCTTTTAAATGCCCAGACTGTGAGAAGTGTTTTAAAAGTTCTGGGGAACTGATGCGCCATCAACGTGTTCACACTGACGAGAAACCATTCAGGTGCTCTCACTGTGACACTGGGTTCAAGACATCATCTGACCTCACTGTACATCAGCGAGTTCACACTGGGGAGAGGCCATTCACCTGCTCCCAGTGTGGGAAGGGATTCACTCAGTCATCCCCCCTGCTGACACACCAGCGAGTTCACACCAGGGAAAGGCCGTTCACCTGCCCCAAGTGTGGGAAGAGATTCACTCAGTCATCCAACCTGCTGAGACACCAGCGAATTCACAAATAATTTCAATAAATTAGCTTTGTGTTAACAGTGTTTAATCTTTTAACTCCTTTAACATATGTTATTTCCTTTTGAAGGGTTCTCATGCTCCCCTGTCTCTTCCATCCTCACCTCCAAGTGTGAGGAGCTCATGGAGCTTCTTTGTGAGATTGGGACAATCTGATCAGCTGCCTCTGCTGCTTCCCTCCCTTCCACAAGCCCACCGGGACAAACCGTGTCTAAAGTTCCATCTTGCCCAAGCCCAGAACTTACAGCTTTCTCCAGTTTCTCTCCTATCTCCCTTCATGCCCTCTGCATCTTGTCCATGAGACCCACCTTGTGCTCCATCAACCCTATTCTCACTAAACTGCTGATCATCCAACTTCCCCACATTAGGTGATATTGTTGACGGTTCTCTCTTTTCTCTCACACTGTCCCTCTCACTTTCAAATCCACTGTCATCACCAATCCTAAAAAAACACTCAATCCCACAGTCTTTGCCAACTGCTACCCCATCTCCAACCTCTCTTTCCTCTCCAAAGCCCCTGAACTAGGTGTCCCCCAAGTGTTTATCCTTTGCCCCTCCTGTTTCTCATCTACATGCCGCCACTGGGTGACATAATACAGATAGACTGTTGTCTATCTTCTTCCTTCTCAGCTTCTCTGAGCTGTGAACCAGGCAGCTGAAAGCTGATACTTATTAACTTTTTCTGGACACAGCCCTTTGTACATGATCAATGGTGTTCCTGAACTCTGGTTCACATGATCAGTCTCTGATTGATTTAATTCCATCTACAGGTCCAGGCAGAGGGCGATCGAAGGGGTCTTCAACCTGACTCTCTGCCCCCTCTAGTGCAGCTATATTCGTGGCCAGGTGTCCCTGGAAAGGGAGCATGCAGTGTCCAAGGGCACCACTGAAGCCTTCCATGCCCGCTGGGCACTGTAGGGACTGGGGTGTATTATTGACCCCTTTAATCAAATTTTAATTTGATGTTTTAAGTTTCCTTTCCGCTTTGTTTTTTGTTTCGGGCGGTTCCCCTCCTTTTAGGGAGCTGCCCCTTTTGAGTTGTCCCGAAGTTAAGCTGATTTTGTTTATTTGGTTGGACACAAAAAAGATGTTCCTGATTGATGTCGGTGGTGTGTAATCAGTTTCTGATTGGTTTCTTCATGGTGATGGTCATCTACCGATCATTTCCTGCAACCTCCTGACTGGCCCTCTAATGTATCAGTTACTTTCGGAGTCTGCCCCACGTTATAACCTTTCCTGTCATTTTATTAAATTTTATGGCTTCGTACTGAGCCAATGGGAGGCCTAAAGATATCTTCTTTGTCACTTATTTGAGATAAGCAAGTTTATGGTGTCAACTCCCAATGGTTAACATTTGGGTTCATTGTCTCTAATGTCTAATTGATGTGTAGAAATCCTGTAGAGTTCTCATTGGGGCAGGTGACTATCAGTATATTTTGGTTAAAGAAAGTGCTTGCTGGTTTTTGTAGTGGTTGCCAGAGCTTGGAACACAGTTAATTAAAAGGACACAAAGTGACACACAGCCTTAAACTAATACAGAAATTACAAAGTTACTTCAGATCTGAAATCCAAAGTGGCATCAAATCAGTGTGTAAAAGGTGAGATAGCAGGAAACACAAATACAGTATGATACATTCAATTGATAAATGTTCAAAACGAATGAGTCAGAATAACTACTGTGTGATGAAAACTAAACTGAAACCTTTAATTTTTCAAACCAAAGATGGTTATAGCGTGTGAAGGAAAGTGACTGCTTCTTTTAAGATATTAAAAGGTTAAACTAATTTATGACACGGTGCTGAAGGTTTGAAACTTCACAGCTGGTTTCTTCACACAATATGGCCTCTAATTCAAGTATAACTGTTGTTGTCAATGGCTGAGGAATTAACAGTTCCAGACTGTAGCTGGTGAGATAGCAGGAAACACAAATACAGTATGATACATTCAATTGATAAATGTTAAGTAATTAGTCAGAATAACCACTACGCTATGAAAACTGATTGGAGAACTAAAATCTTTAATTTTTCAAATCAAAGATAGTTATAAAGTCTGAAGGAAAGTGACTGCTTCTTTTAAGATATTACAAGTTAAAAGGATACATTAATTTACGACACAGTGCTGAAGGTTTGAAACTTCACAGCTGATTTCTTCACACAATATGGTCGCTAACTCAAGTATAACTGTTATTGTCAATGGCAGAGGAATTAACAATTCCAGACCTCAGCTCATCCAGAGTTGATGGGATCCACAGGACTCTGTAATTAAAGTATAAAAGTGAAGCTTTACACCGGTCTCGGGTCATGTGATGTATTTCACTTGTCAAATAAGGATGCAGTTACAGACAAAGCCAGTTACATGATCATAGAATCATAGAAATCATAGAAACCCTACAGTGCAGAAGGAGGCCATTCGGCCCATCAAGTCTGCACCGACCACAATCCCACCCAGGCCATATCCTCTATTCCCTTTTCTTTACCCGCTAATTTACCCGCTAATCCCTCTAACCTACGCATCCCAGGACTCTAAGGGGCAATTTTTAACCTGGCCAATCAACCTAACCCGCACATCTTTGGACTGTGGGAGGAAACCGGAGCACCCGGAGGAAACCCACGCAGACACGAGGAGAATGCGCAAACTCCACACAGACAGTGACCCAAGCCGGGAATCGAACCCGGGACCCTGGAGCTGTGAAGCAGCAGTGCTAACCACTGTGCTACCGTGCCGCCCCAATACGATACGAATGTATTACAATTCAGCAGAATATCACATCAGGTTAATTGATTAATAAGCTTCAATTACTTGATCATTACCCATAACTAAGCTACAAACTATTAAACATGACCATTCCTACAGTCAAACAGTCCAGTCAAGCAACAGGCTGACACAGTCATACTTTGAATCATATCTTACTGCCAATGTCTCACAGGAACAAGGAGCAGGATTCGGCTATTTGGCCCCTTGAGTCTGCTCCACTATTTAATCAGATCAGGGCTGATCTGATAGTAACCTTAAATCTGCATCCTGCCGACCCCCAATAATCTATCACCCACTTGCTTGCCAAGAATCTATCTACATCTGCCTTAAAAATATTCAAAGACTCTGCTTCTACTGTCTTTTCAGAAGAGTGTTCCAGAGGTTCACGACCCTCTGAAAGAAAATATTTCACCTCATCTCCGTTTTAAATGTGCGAACCCTTATTTTTAAACAGGGACCTCTAGCTCTAGATTCTCACACAAGAGGAAACATCCTTTCCACATCAACCTGTCAAGACCCTTCAGGATCTTCCATGTTTCGATCAAATTTATCTTACTCTTCTAAACTCCAGCAGACACAAACCTAGCCTGTCCAAGCTTTACCCATAATCCACACATTTCTGACATTAGTCTGGTCAATCGACTGCTTCCAATGTATTTACATCCTTGCTTAAACAAGATGACCAATACTGTACACCGTACTCCAGATGTGGTCTCACTGGTGCTCTGGGTAACTGAAGCATAATCTCCATATTTATGTAATCAATTCCCCTCACAAATGATAACTTTCCTAATTACTTGCTTTACCTGCTTACTCGCTTTTTGTGATTCATGCAAAGAACAAAGAACAGCACAGGAACAGGCCCTTCGGCCAACGCTGATCACATTGTCCTCTCCAGACCAACCGCTTATTTCTCTCTATTCCCCGTCTGTTCATGTGTTTATCAAGATAAATCTTAAATGTCGCTAAGGTATCTGCCTCAACCACCTCACTTGGCAGTGCATTCTAGGCCCCCACCACCCTCTGTGTAAAAAACCTTCCCCCAACATCTCCACTGAACCTTTCTCCCTTGTCTGAAATCTGTCCCCTTGTAATTGTCATTTCTGCCCTGGGAAAAAGCTCCCAACTGTTCACCCTATCCAAACCCCTCATAATTTTATTAACGTCTATCAGGTCGCACCTCAGCCTCCGTCTTTCCAGGGAGAACAATCCCAGTTTATTCAATCTCTAGAACACTCAGATCCCTCTGCATCTCAGAGCTCTACAATCTCTCACCATTTAGATAATCTGCTTCCCTTTTATTCTTCCTGCCAGAATGTGCTGTCCTACCAGCAGTTCAGACCTGAGTAGAGGGAGCAGCACAGAGGTGGACAGTGCAAGTGAGTCATCCTGGGAATCCTCAACTTGAAATTCTTTTTCATTGCTTCATGGGAAATGGGCATTGCTGGATGGCCAGCATTTATGGCCCAGTCCTTGTTGCCCTTGAACTGAGTGACTTGCGAGGCCATTTCAGAGGGAGTTACATGTAGGCCAGACCGGGTAAGGACAGCAGATTTCCTTTCCTAAAGGACATTAGTGAACCAGATGGGTTTTTACGATAATCAACAATGGTTTCATGGTCATCAATAAATTCTTAATTCCAGATTTTTTTCATTGAATTCAAATTCCACCAACTGATGTGGCAGGATTTGAAACCCGGTCCCCAAATCATTAGGTGAGTTTCTGGATTAATAGTTCAGCAAGAATACCATCAGTCATCACCTCCCCTAGATCAACATGGAGTGTTGGAGAACAAGTCAGGAGCAGCACTGGGCACCCTAAAACTGAGATTCCAACCTGATTACTCTGGAACATGAGACTATAAGCATGCTAAACAGCAGAAGCAGCATGTTCCAGGCAGGGCCAAGCGATCCCACAAACAACGGATCAGATCAGAACTGCAGTCCCCCCACATCCAGTCGTGAATGGTGGTGGACAAGAGAAAGCTCCACAAACATCACCATCCTGAATGACTGGGGAAAGAAGTGGATCAGTGCAAACAACTGTGATTTGTGTTTGGTGATCGCGGATGTGTTACTGATGCCTTCCATGGATTCCAAGGCCAGGAAAGACACTCTGGAAGGTGTGGGGAGCTGGGACTTGTCCAGGAGAGTAACAAGGTATGAAAACTGAAATAATCTAGAACTAGGAAGGAGAAAAGGCCACAAAAATGCAGCAATTGGTAACAAGACATTGATTAATCTTTTCTTATCCTGGAGAAATGAAGGTCCCAGCTTTGTGTCTTAAACAATATTAGTTAATTTGACATTTATCCAGGGTAATAAACCCCAGCCCAGTTATAGCGATCACTAACATCAGCAAAAACACACCCCAACTCTCAGAATGAACATTGTTCAGTCCTGGATGTGATTAACAGCAGAATCCAATTCCTCCAGACACTTGTCAATTTGTTGGTGTGTTAGAAGATGGGTTGACTGAGTGAATCCCATCTCGCACTCAGAGAAGGTGAACGGTCTCTCTCCATTGTGAGTATGTTGGTGTCTCAGCAGGTGGGATGAGTGAGAAAATCCCTTCCCACACTCAGAGCAAGTGAACGGTTTCTCCCCGGTGTGAATGTGCTGGTGTGTTTGCAGGTTGGATGAGCGAGTGAATCCCTGTCCACAGTCAGAGCAGGTGAACGGTCTCTCCCCAGAGTGAACTTGTTGGTGCCTCAGCAGAATACTTGAGGTCTTAAAGCTCTTCTCACATTCAGAACATTTGAAAGGTTTCTTATCCGAGTGAACAAGTTGGTGTGATCTGAGGCTGGTTAAATAAATGAATCCTTTTCCACACAAGGAGCAGGTGAACGACCTCTCCCCAGTGTGAACTCTCTGGTGTTTCTGGAGGCTGGATAACAGAGTGAATCCCTTCCCACACACTGTACATCTGAATGGCCTCTCCTCATTGTGAACTCGCTGGTGTATCAGCAGATCACTTATGGTTTTATAACTCTTCTCACATTCGGAACATTTGAAAGGTCTGTTATCAGTGTGAACCAGTCGGTGTGTAGTGAGGTGGGATGATCGTGTAAATCCCTTCCCACACACAGAGCAGGTGAACGGCCTTTCCCCAGTATGAGTGCGTTTGTGTTCAATTAGATTCTGTGATCGCTTAAATAACTTCCCACAGTAAGAGCAGCAGAACTGTTTCTCGGTGTGAATAGATTGGTGCGTGACCAGGTCCTCAGGGCTTTCAGAGTTGTGATCACCGTCAGCATGGTTAAAAAGCCTCTCTTCAATGTGAACTTGCTGGTGGGTCAGCAGGTGGGATGACTGAATGAATCCTTTCCCGCACATGGAGCAGGTGAATGGTCTCTCCCCAGTGTGACTGCGCCGATGCGTTTCCAGCAGCGATGGGTAACTGAATCCCTTCCCACAGTCCCCACATTTCCATGGTTTCTCCATGGTGCAGGTGTTCTTGTCTGTTCAAGCCTTGTCCACACACAACATGTGTATTGCTTCTAAGTAAGGCTATTAAGGGTTATGGGACAAGGCAGAAAATTGGATTGTCATATCAGATCAGCCGTGATCTCATTGAATGGAGGAGCAGACTCGATGAGTCCAATGGCCTAATTCTGATCCTAATTCTTATGGTGTTATGGTTCTCTGCTGTGAATGGTGTGATGTTTCTTTCAGGCTGTGTAACTGGTTAAAGCTCTTTCCAGTCAGTTCACTCTCACTCAGGTCTGTGTCTCGGTGCTTTTCCAGTCACACTGATGTTTGAAATTGTTCCCCACCGCCAGAACAGACAAACATTTCTCCTTCCACATTTAAAGGTCGATGGTATTCAGGTTCTGATGAATTGAGTGACTCTGTCAGATGATGTGATGTTTGGTTTCCATTTCCCATCTGCAATTCATCACCCGTGTGGACCTTGTAAAAGACATTGACAGAGTCGGTATCACTGTCAGCACAGGACAGAAATTCACAACAAACAATCTAGTTTCCATGGAATATTATTTCAAATCTTGTTTCCCCAAATCTTGTGGTCCAATCGAACTTCCATCTGAACTGAACCAGAACTTTGTTTCCAGTGTTTGTGAGACACTCTGTCCCCTGAGTTGTGGAAGATATCGAGTGTTCCAGTCGACACTGTCTGCTCCCTCTCCAGGACCACACGAGCACGGACAAGAAAGTTAAAGTTTATTTTTATTAGTCACAAGTAAAGCTGACAGTAACACTGTAATGAAGTTACTGTGAAACCACAGAAGAGGAGCCCACAGCCAAGTTACCCTCTGCTGAACTACAAATTACTGTTTTAACCAGCCCCAAGAACAGGTCCAGGAAAAGATCCTCTGCCCTCCCCAGTCTCCTTCACTGGAGCATGGGGCAGAACGGAAGTGTAACTAAAAGTGGAGAAGCAGTTCCTTCAGGGGTTGCAATCTCTCACACTGAATATGTACATGGCTCATGGATTTCTCAAGGCTGCAAATTAATTTAAAGAGGAGAAAAAACAGTGATAAACACAAAGGCAGGTTGTGAAATTGAGCTGAATGAATCTGGTAATTTGTGGAGCCGGCACAAGGAAGACGTGACTCCGGAAGCTGCTGGATTGTGATTAAAAACCCAAATGGTTTGTTAATGTTCTTCAATGCAGGAAACCTGTCACCCGTCCAGATCTACACAAGAATTCAGCCTCAATGGGAGGAGAAAGATAGAGATGAAACAGGGAGGGAATGAATGGTAAGGACTTTATACATCTACAACTGGACAAGAACTGACAGAACCTGCCAAACCACAACCTTCACCAACTCAAAGGATGCAGGAAAACTATCACCTCCAAATGTCGTTTTCAATCTAAAATCTTAAAACAACTTGTAATCCTGAAGTAACCTGCATCCTCCTGCATTTAAGGGGCAATTTAGCGTAGCCAATCCACCTAACCTGTACACCTTGGGGGTGTGGGAGGAAACCGGAGCACCTGAAGGAAACTCATGCAGTCACAGAGAGAATGTGCAAACTCCACACAGTCACCCAAAGCTGGAATCGAACCTGGATCCCTGGTGCTGTGAGACAGCAGTGTTGACCACTGTGCCACCCTGTGCCACTGTACTGTGTTGCTCGGAAATACGTTTTAGGATTTTGGCCGAGTGATAGTGAAGGCAGAGCAGTAAACTACCAAGTCAGAATAGTGTGTGATTCTGAAGAGTAAATGCAGGTAGTGGGGTTTCTGTGCACAAACTGCCCTTATCCATGTTGGGGAAGAGGTGTGTAGTTTTGGAAGCTGCTGTCAAAGGAGGTTTAGCCAATTGCTGATAATTCTAGTAATGTCCATGTTCCAGTTATTAATTTGAAAATTTTCCAAATGTAAATTTAATGAAAATCCCCGACAGAACTACTTTTTCCTTACTTGAAACACAGCTTTAAATGGTCCGTTTGTTTCCAGATTCAGTTCCATGAGCAACGCCTTCAACTAAACAAAATGAAAACACTGCAGCTGCTGGAAATCTGAAATGAAAAGAGAAAACGTTGGAAATACTCATCAGGTTAGACAGCATCTATGGAGACAGAAACAAAGTTTGCAGTCACTGATGCTCCTCTAATGAAACACATACCAATAGCTGCTGTTTAACGGGGCCGTGGATCCCACAATCCCCTGTGCCCCAGAAACAGCTCTATCCATCACACACATTTCCCATTATGACACTTCTATGTCAAGAGGGCAAGCTGTTTAAAAGTCATTAAGTTCCATTTTTGCGTGTTGATGTTCATTAAAGATACGGATCGACTTCCTCCTCATTATGTATCAATTTCAGATACTTTGGTCGAGAATTTCCATTCCCCTACTTTCTGGTGGATAATGGATGCCTTGAGTACTTAGATTACAGTATAATTTGATTCCTAATGTTATTGACTGCACCCCTATCCCTAATTTTTACATCGCAGCAAAAAAAGCTCACTGTTCACAAATGAGCAGTTTCGATGGCGTGCGCTTTACCCACCATTCCTCGCGGTGGGGAATGTCCCCTATCCCCAGCACAGGAGAGTTGTGCATGCGCAGTGAAACAGTGTTTGACGCATGCGCAGCGTGGATGATGGCAATGGGGAGAGACATTCGTCTGTCTCATCAGCAACCGGTAAGGATGCGGATACATGGAGGGATGATTGGAACCGGCAGATGGACGGAGAGGGTTTCTAAATATCTGGTGAAGATCTCAAACCTCTAATAGTAATCCGCAGGTCCCGTGTTTGCAGCTTCAGGCCTTTTTCCCGGGACGAGGCTCAGGTTAAGAGCCACCATCTTGATTCAGCAGGGAGCGGAGCGCATGCGCTGGGATCTTAGTGACGCAACAGTGAGTGGGAGGGGCTTCGGCGTTTTCTGCTCCCAACTGGGTCCTAGTGACCGGATAGCACAGCAAACTGAGCAACAGGTTTTAAACAGCTTCACCCACTCCCAGGCTACAGCTGATGTTTGCAGCCGAGAGAAGTCTGTGGGCAATGTACGTAGTCCAGAAGTTGTTTTTTCCTGTTTGGCGCAAGAGTGGTACGGGAATTGTGGCCAAGCCATGGCTTACAAGGGAAATTAGAGGTAGTATCAGATTCAAGGAAGAAGCATACAAATCGGCAAGAAAAAGCAATAGATCCGAGGATTGGGAACAGTTTAAAATTCAGCAAAGGAGGACCAAGGGATTGATTAAGGGAAAAATGGAGTATGAAAGTAAGGTAGCAGGGAATAGAAAAACTGACTGTAAAAGTTTCTATAGATATGTAAAAGATTGACAAAAACAAATGTTAGAAATGGGAGAATTCATAATGGGGAATAAAGAAATGGCTGAGGAATTAAATTGGTACTTTGCTTCAGTCTTCACAAAGGAAGACATGAATAATATACCAGATGGGCTGAGAGAAACATATTTTAGTCAGGGGCTGAAGGAAATCAGCATCAGTTGAGAAGTTTTTGGGGAAATTGATGGGATTGAAGGTGGATAAATCTCCAGGTCCAGATAAGCTTCATCCCAGAGTACTTAAGGAAGTGGTCCTGGAAATAGTAGATACATTGGTGGTTATTTTCCCAAATTCTTTGGAATCGGTAATAGTTCCTGCAGATTGGAGGGTAGCTAATGTAAACCCACTATTCAAAAAGGGAGGGAGAGAGAAAACAGGGAACTATAGACAAGTGAGCCTAACATTGGTACTGGGGAAGTTGCTGGTGTCTATTATCAAGGATTTCACAACTCGGCATTTGGAAGGCAGTGGTATAATCAGACAAAGACAGCATGGATTTACAAAAGGGAAATCATGCTTGACGAATCTATTGGAATTTTGTAAGGATGTAAGTAATAGAGTTGACCGAGGAGAACCAGTGGATGTGGTTTATTTAGACTTTCAGAAGGCTTTCGACAAGGTCTCACATAACAGACTGCTATGTAAAGTTAAAGGACATGGGATTGCAGGTAATGTCTTGAGATGGATAGAAAGCTGGTTAGCAGATAAGAAGCGAAGAGTTGGCATAAATGAGTCTTTTTCTGATTGGCAGTCAGTGACTAGTGGGGTTTGGCAGGGATATGTGCTTGGACCCCAACTCTTCACATTATATATTAATGATTTGGAAGAGGGAACGGAATGTATTATTTCCAAATTTGCAGATAATACAAAGTTGGGTGGGAGGGTGAGCTGTGAGGAGGCTGCAGAGATGCTTTAGCGTGATTTGGACAGGCTGAGTGTGTGGGCATCTGCATGGCAGATGCAGTATAATGTGGATAAATGTGAGATTATCCACTTTGGTAGCAATAATAGGAAGACAGATTATTACTTGAATAGGTGTAAATTGAGGGAGGGGTATACTCAACAAGCTGTTGGATTCCTCGTGCATCAGTCGCTGAAAGTAAGCATGCAGGTACAGCAGGCAGTAAAGAAGGCAAATGATCTGTAGGCCTTCATAGCAAGAGGATTTGAGTATAGGGATAGGGATGTTTTGCTGCAGTTCTATGGGGCGTTGGTGAGGCCACACCTGGAGTATTGTGTACAGTTTTGGTGTCCTTATCTGAGGAAGGATGTCCTTGTTATAGAGGGAGTACAGCGAAGGTTTACCAGGCTGATTCCTGGGATGGCAAGTCAGTCATATGAGGAGAAACTAAATCGGTTAGGATTATATTCACTGGAGTTTGGAAGAGTGGGATCTCATAGAAACTTAAAAATTCTAACAGGGTTAGACAGGGTAGATACAGGAAGAATGTTCCCAATGGTGGGGGGAGTCCAGAACTCGGGGTCATAGTTTGAGGATAAGGGGTAAACCTTTTAGAACTGAGGTGAGGAGAAATTTCTTCATCCAGAGGGTGATGAATGTGTGGAATTCACTGCCACAGAATATAGATCAAGGGATATGGAGGAACAGGAGTGGGGTGGGGGGGGGATTAGGATATTGAATTTGATGATCAACCATGACCATAATGAATGGCGAAGCAAGTTCGAAGGCTGAATGACCTACCCCCACTTCTAGATTCTATGTTTCAGTGAGAGAAGTTGCCTGAAGCGGTGGCAAAGAATTTGGTTACACTTCAGCCCCAGGCTCCTCATGTTTACATAGAAACATACTAGAAAATATAAGTCGGGAGGAGGCTATTCGGCCCTTCGAGCTTGCTCCGCTGTTCATTCTGGTCACGGCTGATCATCAAATTCAATATCGTAATCCCGCCTCCCCCCCCCCCCCCCCACCCCACCCCCCCGTATCCCTTGATCCCCAAGAAATGTATCTAATTCCTTATTGAAATCAGACTCTACTACTTTTGAGGAAGGGACTTCCGAAGATTCAAGACTCTGAATGAAATAAAACCTTCTCAGCTCTGTCTTCAATGGGCAGCACTGTTTTTTAAACAGTGACCCCCAGATTCTCCCATAAGAGTAAACATCCTCTCCACATCCAAGACCTTTCAGAATCTCGAAGGTTTAAATTAAGTTGCCTCTTACTCTTTTAAAGTCGAGCAGAAGCTAAACTTGAGCAGAGAATGTCTCTGGTGTTATTATGTGGTCATGATGTGGAGATGCCAGCGTTGGACTGGGGTAAACACAGTAAGAGTTTTAACAACACCAGGTTAAAGTCCAACAGGTTTATTTGATAGCAAATACCATTAGCTTTCGGAGCGCTGCTCCTTCGTCAGATAGAGTGGAAATCAGATTTTCCAGTCATAGAGTCATTCCAGCACAGAAGGAGTCCATTGGATAACTCGAGTCCATACCGACTCTCACTGTAACTTCATAGTTTTTCACAGTTTTTTTGTGATTTTCACAGTGACTTCATTGCAGTGTTAATGTCAGCATGCTTGTGACGCGAATTAATAAATTATCAAAAGTAAACTATAAATCCTCTGTCGTGCAATTCTGTCCGTCTGGAGTGGGTCCCATTCTGTAACCCTGCAGCACCCATCTAATCTCATTTAGAAATTATTGATCATCTCTGCTTGACTACCCCCACAGGCAGCAAGTTCAAGATCATAATTAATCACAACCCCCTGTATCTTCACCAACTGGAGCCATCCGATCCATTAAATATATTTTTAGTTCAGTCAGAGCAGAGATATTTGTATCATCGATAGTCACAGGTGAGGTGCCTGAAGACTGGAGGGTGGCAAATGTTGTGCCTTTGTTTGAAAAGGGCTGCAGGGAAAAGCCTGGGAACTGCAGGCCAGTGAGCCTCACATGGGTAAGTTGTTGGAAGGTATTTTGAGAGACAGGATCTACAGGCATTTAGAGATGCAATGACTGATTAGGGACAGTCAGCATGGCTTTGTGAGTGGTGAAGAAGGCATTCAGCGTGCTTGGTTTCATTGGTCAGAACATTGAATACAGGAGTTGGGATGTCTTGTTGAAGTTGTACAAAACATTGGTAAGGCCACACTTGGAATGCTGTGTACAGTTCTGGTCACCCTATTATAGAAAGGATATTATTAAACCAGAAAGAGTGCAGAAAATAATTATTAGGATGCTACTGGGACTTGATGGTTTGAGTTATAAGGAGAGGCTGGATAGACTGGAACTTTTTTGTCTGGAGTGTCGGAGGCTTAGGGGTGATCTTATAGAGGTCTATAAAATAATGAGGGGCACAGATCAGCTAGATAGTAAATATCTTTTCCCAAAGTAGGGGAGTCTAAAACTAGAGGGCATAGGTTTAAGGTGAGAGGGGCAATTTTTTCATACAGAGAATGGTGAGTGTCTTGAACAAGCTGCCAGAGGTAGTAGTAGAGGCGGGTACAATTTTGATTTTTAAAAAGCATTTAGACAGTTACATGGGTAAGATGGGTACAGAGGGACATGGGCCAAATGCAGGCAATTGGGACTAGCTTAGGGGTTAAAAAAAAAGGCGGCATGGACAAATTGGGGCGAAGGGCCTGTTTCCATGCTGTAAACCTCTGTGACTCTCGAGACTGTCTGGCAGCCTGCATGGAGATTTTCAGCTCTCTGTGTCCAGGACAGGAAGCAGCGAGCATGGATCTGTCAATCAGCCTCAATCAGCACTTTCAAGAGAATATGGAGGGTGAATATTAGATACAGCAGAGTGAGAATGGAGGGAGAGTGTGTGGGATGGAGATTTACAGCTTTTGGGGAATGAGAGAGGAAAGAATGTTCCACAGAAACTAGAATTGCCTGTTCTGAATTTTCATCCTGTACTGACTGTGATGACTTTTGTAAACTCCTTTTACAGGATATTAGAAGGTGAAGATTTACAGACAGAAATCTTAAACCAAACGTCACATCAACATCTGACAGAGTCACTCAATTCAACGGGACCTGAATATCATCGTCCTTTGAATCTAGAAGGAGAAATGTTTTTCTGTTCTGTCTGCTTCAGGAGATTTTAAACATCAGTGTGACTGGAAAGCACCGAGACATACACACACCAGGGAGAGAGTGCTCTAGTGCAATGCGTGTGGAAAACGCTTCAGTTGCACAGCCTGAAAAAACATCGCAGCATTCACAGCGGGGAGAGACTGTACCCGTGTTCTGTGTGTGGATGAGGTTTCAACTGATTGTCCGACCTGGAGAGTCACAAGGACACCTGCACCATGGAGAAACGGTGGAAATGTGGGGACTGTGGGAAGGGATTTAGATACCCTTCTCACCTGGAAACCCATCGACGCAGCCACACTGGGGAGAGACCGTTCACCTGTTCTCAGTGTGGGAATGGATTCAGTCGATTATCCACCCTGCAGACACACCAGCGAGTTCACAATGAGGAAAAGCCATTCATCTGCTTTCATTGTGGGAAGAGATTCACTCAGTCATCCGCCCTGCAGACACACCAGCGAGTTCACAATGAGGAGAGACCATTCATCTGCTCTCAGTGTGGGAAGGGATTCAGTCAGTCATCCAGCCTGCAGACACACCAGCGAGTTCACACTCGGGAGAGGCCGTTTACCTGCTCACAGTGTGGGAATGGGTTCACTCAGTTATCCCATCTGAAGACACACCAACGGTTTCACACTGGGGAGAGGCCGTTCACCTGCCCTCAGTGCGAGAAGGGATTTGCTCAGTTATCCACTCTTCAGACACACCAGCGAGTTCACACCAAGGAGAGACCGTTCACCTGCTCTCAGTGTGGGAAAGGATTCACTCAGTTATCCAACCTGCGGAGACACCAGCGAATTCACGAGTGATTCCAGGGGTTGGATTCTGCTGTTATTGTTTCTGCTCTCAGTTGCATCCAGGACTGCATTTTGTTCATTCTCACAGTTGGTCAATGGGGAGGGTCGGAGGGTTTCTTTCTGCTGGACTGGCCGGTCTCACCACTTTGTCTCCAGTGGCTGATAATCTTTTAACCTTGTTGCTAATATCTGGCTTTGGATTTCTCAAGGATCACAGAGTGAAAGAGCGTTAGGAAGTTAAAAGATATTTTGTTCACAATTATGTTTGGAAGCCTCGCAAAGCATGCAGAGGGAGTAGTGAGCATGAGGAACTGAAAGAGATTAGTATTCGTGAAAAAGTAGCACTGGAGAAATTAATGGGGTTGGAAGTGAATAAATCCCCAAAAGCTGCTGATCTACATCCCAGAGTTGGAAGAGGTGGCTGTGGAGATAGTGGATACATTGGTGGTCACCTTTCCAAATTCTATAGATTGTGGAATGGTTGCTGCAGATTGGAAGGTGGTAAATGTAACCCCACTGTTTAAGGAGGGAGAGAGAAAACGGGGAACCACAGACCCATCAGCCTGACATCAGCCGGAGGGAAAATGCTACAATCTATTGTACAGGATGTGATAACAGATGAATATGCACATTCAGAACAGGGGTACGTCCCTCAAGCCTGCTCCACCATTCAATACATACACAGCTGATCTGATTGTAACCTCAACTTCACATTCCCACCGACCCCCCAATGAGCTTCAGACTAAAACTCCCTCCTCGGGCAACATCTGGAAGAAATCAATGTTTCCCCCTTTCCATTTCTTTTCTCATTCTGGGGGGAATTGGGGACTTGCAGCAACTGAAGGGAAAGGAAGTGAATCCAGGGAGGCTGCAGACTCTGGAAAGGTTGGCCCAGGTCTCTCTCTCTCTCTCTTAAAGACATTGACATAATTTCCTCTCTCAGCTTGACACATGTATTTGTCAGGCTAAAAGGATGGTCTCTTTTCTAATGTTCACGGGCTGGTTTCCCCAGGAGATAGAAACCTGCTCAACCATCCATTATGATCATGGCCGATCATCCCTCCCAATATCCCTTCAGCGCCGAGAACTCTATCTAATTTCTTCTTGAAATCACACAATGTCTTGGCTTCAGCTACTTTCTGTGGGAGTGAATTCCACACATTCACCATTCTCTGGGTGAGGAAATTTCTCACTTCAGTCCTGAAAGGTTGACCCCTTATCCTCAACTCCCCCACCGTCAGGAACATCGAGAGATGGCTGACATTTAAGGGGACAGTAAATATAGGACAGACATCTGTCTAATGTTGTTACATGGTGCATAATTGGTTCTGTAACAAAATACATTTATTATTTCTAGTTTTGTAATATAGTACTTCAGCGACATTATATATTTCCATTATACATTCACAGCACAGGTGTCCATTCAGTAACTCGAGTCCATGCCGACTTTCTGTCGGACAATACAGTCAGTCCCACTACCCCTCTATAGCCCTGTTCCCCTGCAAGTTTATTTCCTTCAGATGCCCAACCCAATTTATTTTAAATTATTTTTCTCCACTTCCACCACTGGTGTGATTTTCTGATTATACCCACTCGCTGTCTAAATAATGTTCTTCCTCACACACCCCCTACTCTATCTCAAATTAAAAGATACAGTACTCTCGATCAAACATTTTCTGGACAGTTAATTGTGCATCTGAAGAGATATATGTACATTTACTGAATTAAAATGTTTGGGTGTCTGACTCCAGAACCTTGTATCGATAGATCAACATGACTCACTGATTCAGGAGAATTGGGAGGGTGAATATTAGACACATCAGAGTGAGAATGGAGGGACAGTGTGTGGGACGGAGATTTACAGCTTTTGGGATTTTTAAAAATGTATTAGTGTCACAAGTCGGCTAACATTAACACTGCAATGAAGTTACTGCGAAAATCCCCAAGTCGCCACACTGTTTGGGTACACCAAGGGAGAATTTAGCATGGCCAATCCACCTTACCCGTGGATTGTGGGAGGAAACTGGAGCACCTGAAGGAAACCCATGCAGTCACGGGGAGAATGTGCAGACTCCACACATCACATCAACATCTGACAGAGTCACTCAATTCACCGGGACCTGAATATCATCAGCCTTTGAATGTAGGAGAAATGTTTGTCTTTTTTGTCTGCAACAGAAAATTTTAAACTGGAAAAGCACCTGGACGCACAGAGATCCGAGTGAGAATGTTTCAGCTTTAACTAGTTACACAGTTTTTCAAAACATTACCCTTTGGAGTCGGGAAAGACACTCTCCGTGGTCTGTGTTTGTGGACACCTCAGTTGGTTCTTGAACGTGGAGAGTCACAAGGACACCTGCACCATGGAGAAACCTTGGGAATGTGGGAAGGGATTCGTTACCCCATCAAGACTGGAAAGTCACCGACGCGTTCACACTGGGGAAAGGCCATTTACTTGCCCTGATTGTGGGAAGGGAGTCACTCAGTTATCCCACCTGTGGACACACCAGTGAATTCACACTGGGGAGAGGCCTTTTATCTGCACTGAATGTGGGAAGGGATTCACTCAGTCATCTAACCTGCTCGGACACCAGCGAGTTCACACTGGGGAGAGGCCTTTTATCTGCACTGAATGTGGGAAGGGATTCACTCAGTCATCTAACCTGCTCGGACACCAGCGAGTTCACACTGGGGAGAGGCCTTTTATCTGCACTGAATGTGGGAAGGGATTCACTCAGTCATCTAACCTGCTCGGACACCAGCGAGTTCACACTGGAGAGAGGCCATTCACCTGCACTGAGTGTGAAAAGGGATTCAGAGATTCATCCACTCTGCAGAAACACCAGAGAGTTCACACTGGGGAAAGACCATTCACTTGCTTTGATTCTGGGAAGCAATTCCAAGATTCCTCCACCCAGGTGAGACACCATCAATTTTATACGGGGAGAGGCCGCTCACCTGCTCTGACTGTGGGAAGGGATTCACTCAGTTATCCACCCTGCAGACACACCAGCGAGTTCACAATTGCTTACATGAGGTGGATTCTTCTGTTAATCACATCCAGGACTGAACCATGTTCATTCTGACAGTTGGTGACGTGGGAGGGTCGGAGGGTTTCTTTGAGCCTGGGAGAGCACATTTCCACTGAATGATCCACAAAAACTGATGAAGGACATTTATTTACTCCAGGAGAGTAAATAGTGTTTTCCCCCGACTACATGCAGTTCTACAATAAACGCAGAAAGAACTGGAAAAATGCAGCCGGTCTGGCAGCATCTGTGGAGAAGAATTTTGTAGAACAGAAGCAAAAGGCGAGGTAATGGTTGTTGTAAAGAAGTGAGTGTTCAGGACAGAATAATGAACATCTCTGTCTGAAACAAAAAAACCATGAAAACAAGTTCAGGGTGTGAAGTTGTTGAACTCAATGTTGAGTCCAGAAGGCTGTAAAGTGCCTCATCGGAAGATGAGGGGCTGTTTGTCCAGCTTGTGTTGGGCTTCTCCGGAACATTGCAGCAGGTCGAGGACAGAAATGTGAGCGTGAGAACAAGGTGGTGAATTCTAATGGCAAGCAAGCGGAAAGTCAGGGTCATGCTTGTGGACTGAGCGGAGGTGTTCCACAAAGAGGGCAGGGAACAGGCTGCAGGTGAATTAAAGAGAAACCATTTGTGTACAGAACATTGTGAACATCCTTTTACTCTGGTTGTCTTTGATCCTCAAGTCATTTTCTGTTTATTTTAACCATGTTCTGTTTCATTGATAAACTTTTATCAGTAAAAATATTTGATTGTTCTGGACTTTTCCTGGTGAGATTGATGCACTTTAGGGAAAGTGGGTGAGAGGGGTTGGCAGGCTCTTTAACAGAAAGTGAGTCCCTCTAAGGTAATTGGCAAAGGAGCCAGAGGGGGAGATGAGATTTTATTTTTTTGACAAAGCGAGTTGTTCTGAACTGCCTGAAAGCAGATTCAATAGAATCTTTCCAAAGGGCAAAGACTTGAAAGGGAAGAATTTGCAGGACTGTGGGGACAGATCAGTGTGGTAGGATGAATCAGACAGTCCTTTCAAAGAGATAGCAGGGGCACGATGGGCTGAATGGACTCCTGCATCCTGTCAATCTCAGCCTCCTGCTTTTCTGCAGGTTAAAAGGGACAGAATTCAGTGCAGCCTCTTCCCTGTATCTGTATTTAAAGAGACAGGTTTCTCTTTAGCTCTGAGTGACTGATATAACAATTGGTTGGAGGCCCATTTCCCACTCAGTCCTCCGGCACCTTCCTGTCTCTCTATTAGTGCGATGCCCATGGCAGTTTCCCAACTGGGGCACAGGCCCCATTATTCTCAGCTAAATTCAGCCCTCAGCTCCGTCACCTGGCTGTCATTAACACAAGCAATAGAGAGACAGAAAGGTGTCCCAGGCTCAAATGGGAAATCGAAACGTGTGGCTTTTAATGAACTGTTAACATCTCTGATGATCAACAATTTTTTAAAAATGAATTCTAAACCCAGGAAACAAATTAAAGAATCACATGACAAAACTTCAAGTTTTCTGATGTTTACTCCAACAAACTGGAAACAACAATGATTAAACACTTTTTTATAGGGAACATAGCCCTTAAACTATAAAATTAAACTTTGCCCTTTTACTCTTAACACCATTAAATATCCACTCAATGGCAATAATCATGGGGGACTTCAACATGCACATTGACTGGCAGACTCAAGTCGGTAAGGGTGGAATGGAGGAAGAGTTCTTAGAATGCTGTCGGGATAGTTTCCTTGAACAGCATGTTACGGAACCGACGAGGGAACGAGCTATTTTGGATCTGGTATTGTGTAACGAGGTAGGTAGAATTAAGGATCTTATTGTGAAGGACCCTCTTGGGTCTAGTGACCACAATATGGTCGAATTTCTGATTCAGATGGAAGAGGAGAAAGTTTGGTCCCAAACCAGTGTCCTCTGTTTGAACAGAGGGAAATATGATAGGATGAGGGATGAATTGGCTAAGGTAGACTGGGAGAGCAGGCTGGCAGGTAGGATAGCTGAGGAACAGTGGAGGATTTTTAAGGAGATCCTTTTCAGTTCTCAGCAAAAATATATTCCAGCAAAAAACAAGGATTGTAAGAAAAGGGAGAACCAGCCGTGGATAACGAAGGAAATAAAGGAGAGTATTAAAATAAAAACAGCTGCGTACAGAGTGGCCAAAAATAGTGGAGAAACAAGTGATTGGGAAAAATTTAAGAAACAACAAAGAGAGACTAAGAAAGCGATAAAGAAAGGAAGGATAGACTATGAAGCTAGGCTAGCAATTAATATAAAAAATGATAGTAAAAGTTTTTATAAATATATAAAAAGGAATAGAGTGGCTAGAGTGAATGTTGGACCCTTGGAGGACGAGAGGGGGGAGTTAATAGTGGGAAATGAGGATATGGCTGAGTCTTTAAATAAGTTTTTTGTGTCGGTCTTCACGGTGGAGGACACAAATAGTTTGCCAAATATTAACGATAGAGGGTTGGCAGCAGGAGAAATACTTAATACAATTAATGTTACCAGAGAGGCAGTGCTGGGTAGACTAATGGGACTGAAGGTGGATAAGTCCCCGGGTCCGGATGGAATGCATCCCAGGGTATTGAAAGAAATGTCAGAGGTAATAGTGGATGCGTTAGTGATTATTTATCAAAACTCGTTGCATTCTGGGGTAGTGCCGGTTGATTGGAAAACGGCTAATGTTACGCCGCTGTTTAAAAAAGGAAGGAGACAAAAGGCGGGTAACTATAGGCCGGTCAGCTTAACGTCTGTAGTAGGGAAAATGCTGGAATCCATTATTAAAGAGGAGATAGCAGGGCATCTGGATAGAAATGGTTCGATCAATCAGACGCAGCATGGATTCATGAGGGGAAAGTCGTGCTTGACGAACATGTTGGATTTTTATGAAGATGTGACTAGGGCGGTTGATGGAGGAGAACCGGTGGATGCGGTGTTTTTGGATTTCCAAAAGGCGTTTGATAAGGTGCCCCATAAAAGGCTACTGAAGAAGATTAGGGCACACGGAGTTGGGGGTAGTGTGTTAAAGTGGATTGGGGACTGGCTATCCGACAGGAAGCAAAGAGTCGGAATAAATGGGTGTTTTTCCGGTTGGAGGAAGGTAACTAGTGGCGTGCCGCAGGGATCGGTACTCGGGCCGCAACTATTTACCATTTATATAGATGATCTGGAGGAGGGGACGGAGTGTAGGGTAACGAAGTTTGCAGACGACACAAAGATAAGTGGAAAAGTGAATCGTGTGGAGGACGGAGAAGATCTGCAGAGAGATTTGGACAGGCTGAGTGAGTGGGCGAGGATATGGCAAATGGAGTATAACGTTGAGAAATGCGAGGTTATACACTTTGGAGGAAATAATAACAAATGGGATTACTATCTCAATGGAAACAAATTAAAACATGCTACCGTGCAAAGGGACCTGGGGGTCCTTGTGCATGAGACGCAAAAGCCCAGTCTGCAGGTACAACAGGTGATCAAGAAGGCAAATGGGATGTTGGCCTATATTGCGAAGGGGATAGAATATAAAAGCAGGGATGTCTTGATGCACCTGTACAGGGCATTGGTGAGGCCGCAGCTGGAATACTGTGTGCAGTATTGGTCCCCTTATATGAGGAAGGATATATTGGCATTGGAGGGAGTGCAGAGAAGGTTCACCAGGTTGATACCGGAGATGAGGGGTTTGGATTATGAGGAGAGGCTGAGGAGATTGGGTTTGTACTCGTTGGAGTTTAGAAGGATGAGGGGGGATCTTATGGAGACTTATAAGATAATGCGGGGGCTGGATAGGGTGGAGGCGGAGAGATTCTTTCCACTTAGTAAGGAAGTTAAAACTAGAGGACACAGCCTCAAAATAAAGGGGGGTCGGTTTAAGACAGAGTTGAGGAGGAACTTCTTCTCCCAGAGGGTGGTGAATCTCTGGAATTCTCTGCCCACTGAGGTGGTGGAGGCTACCTCGCTGAATATGTTTAAAGCGCGGATGGATGGATTCCTGATCGGTAAGGGAATTAAGGGTTATGGGGATCAGGCGGGTAAGTGGTACTGATCCACGTCAGATCAGCCATGATCTTATTGAATGGCGGGGCAGGCTCGAGGGGCTAGATGGCCTACTCCTGCTCCTATTTCTTATGTTCTTATATTTTACCCTGCCTTGGAATGTTGACACTCTTTCTCCAAAAACCAGCCCAAAGTGATTCTTTACTCCCCAAGGGTTTATTTCCATTGTTTTCCTTTTCCAGTCGGGCAACCTTTAATCCCAGAACTGTCCTTCACAGTGATGGTTCTCCTGGACATTTTCCCACTAACACAAGCAAGGCGAATCTTCCAGCCTTGGTTCACAATTCTCAGAAATTTGTGACCAACATTCGACATCGGAGCAGAAGTCGGCCATTTGGCCCTTTGAGTCTGCTCCACCGTTTATTTACATCATGGCTGATCTTTTTGTGTTGCGTTCTCGTGCTATACCCGATACTTTAGATTCCCTTATCCAACAAGAACTGGTATAAAGGCAAAATTCTGCTGTTGTTGGAATCGCAAAACAAAAACAGAAAATGCTGGACAATCTCAGCAAGTCTGACAGCATCTGTAGAGAGAGAATAGAGACAACATTTTGAGTCAGGATTACTCTTTGTCAGAGGTGAAGACAAGGAAAATCTGACAAAATTTATCCTGTGAGGGTCAAGAATTGGGAAGCAATCTATTAAACCTCCTCTGAAGCACTCTCAATGCATTTGTATCATTTCTTAAATAAGAGACAAAGCTGCACCCAGTGTTCAAGATGCAGTCTCAGCAACGCCCTGTATAACTGAAGCAGAACATCTTTACTTCTCTGTTCAATTTCTCTCGTAAGCGAACAAAGAACAAAGAAAATTACAGCACAGGAACAGACCCTTCGGCCCTCCAAGCCTGCACCGACCATGCTGCCCGACTTAACTAAAACCCCCGACCCTTCCAGGGACCATATCCCTCTATTCCCATCCTATTCATGTACTTGTCAAGACGCTCCTTAAAAGTCACGACCGTATCCACTTCCACTACCTCCCCCGCCAACAAGTTCCAGGCACCCACTACTCTCTGTAAAAAAATCTGCCTTGTACATCTCCTTTAAACCTTGCACCTCGCACCATAAACCTATGCCCCCGAGTAAGTGACTCTTCCACCCTGGGAAAAAGCTTCTGACTATCCACTCTGTCCATGCCCTTCATAATCTTGTAGACTTCTATCAGGTCTCCCCTCAACCTCCGTCACTCCAGTGAGAACAAACCAAATTTCTCCAACCCCTCCTCAGAGCTAATGCGCTCCATACCAGACAACATCCTGGTAAATCCTTTCTGTACCCTCTCCAAAGCCTCCACATCCTTCTGGTAGTGTGGCGACCAGAATTGAACACTATATTCCAAGTGCGGCCGAACTAAGGTTCTATAAAGCTGCAACATGACTTGCCAATTTTTACACTCAATGCCCTGGCCGATGAAGGCAAGCATGCCGTATGCCTTCTTGACTACCTTCTCCACCTGCATTGCCACTTTCAGTGACCTGTGTACCTGTACACCCAGATCCCTTTGCCTATCAATACTCTGCAGGGTTCTGCCATTTACTGTATATTTCCTCTCTGTATTAGACCTTCCAAAATGCAATACCTCACATTTGTCCGGAATAATAAAGGATAACATTCCATTTGTCAGAACTTTGATTTATTTGAACTAAGATTTATGGGGGTTCTCTTGTTTACAATAACCTCCCTAATCGTAAATCACACCAGGTTCCAGTGTCTTGACCATGTCACAAGAAAGAACACTTTAAATGGTGAATTCAGAAAGTTTATTAATCATTAAAAATGTAACAAGTCAGAAAGATAAAAAACAGAGTGTCGATTAACAATTAATAGAGAAAGTTTAACTTAAACAATTGAACAGACTTCTCTCCATCCCTCTCAGACCAGGACATGAAGTGACCGCTCCAAAAACATTGATAACTTGTAAAACCAACAGCTCTCCACACCTCTCTGTAAACATATCTCCCTCCACCTCTCTCTACCAAATTACCTTCTCAAGATCACTTTTTTATACTTTAAAAATGTTAAAAAGCCCATCTTAGCCAATTCCCATAAATCTTCAATTATGAACGAAAATAGACACGAGTTTTCAGGCGATTTAAAAAGAAATGAACTGTCTGCTGAAAGGGTTAACTTTTCTACAGAACCTAAAGGGGTGGGGAGTGAGCAGAAAAAACTTGGCACACAATTACATCACTTTACACAAGTTTAAAACAAAACAAATGATTTTAAACTTCATCTATTAATTTTTTTGTTATATTCCTCAATCTATTTACTTTAATTTGATCAGTTTTTGTTAGGGATGGGTAACTTCTGTTCTTTATAAACTGGTTCACTCATTTTGTTTATTCTACATAGGCTTGGAGAATCAGAACCCAGACTTTATCATCCTTATCCTTTTTCTCCCTTTGTCACCACTCCCTCTGTTTTGTGGGAGGGTCGTGGGGATTCCAATCAGAACTAATCATTTTATCATAAAAGTAAAATACTGCGGATGCTGGAATCTGAAACAACAACAGAAAATGCTGGAAAATCTCAGCAGGTCTGGCAGCATCTGTGGGGACAGAATAGAGCCACTCGACAGTGCAGAAGGAGGCCATTCGGCCCATCAAGTCTGCACCAACCACAATCCCACCGACCCTATCCCCAGCATTTACCCTGGCTAGTCCCCCTGACACTAAGGGGCAATTTATCATGGCCAATCCACCTAACCCGCACTTCTTTGTACTGTGGGAGGAAACCGGAGCACCCGGAGGAAACCTACACAAACACGGGGAGAATGTGCAAACTCCACACAGACAGTGACCCGAGCTGGGAATCAAACCCGGGTTCCTGGACCTGTGAGGCAGCAGTGCGAACCACTGTGCCACCGTGCCGCCCTAGTTTAATTCCAACTCATTCTGAGTAAATATTCTCACCAGGTCCTCTGTTGGGGCTCTGCTAAGCAGCTTTAATGGTCCATGATTGCAGAAACTGAGCAGTCACAGGAATGTGGTCAAGATAGTCCAGTCCCATAATGGCTCTCATTCAATCAGCAGTCCTTCAATTATAACAGAATATGTGGCTGTATGTAGCTGCCTCGGCCGTGGTCAACCCCAACACTGCCTTCCTGAACTGCTGCAATGCCTGAGGTGTAAGTACAGCCACAGTGCTGTTAGGGAGGGATTTCCAGCTACACATTCCAGACTTTCACTAACTGTTGGTGGATATCAGATTGATATATTCCATTCAACCACTCCCAAGGTGAGTTATTCCAATTCCTTTATTGTCCAGGACAAGATATTTACAATATCTTTAAAACAGAAATTAAACATTCCCATTTGATTTCAGGTGTTAACATATTCTGTTAGTTTGTTCTTTATTGTGGGATGTCAGGCTGGGGTTGTTCCCCTTGGAGCAAAGGAGGTTGAGGGGAGATTTGATAGAGGTGACAAGATTCTGACAGGTTTAGATAAGGTGGACAAAGAAAAGCTGTTCCCATTAGCTGATGGGACAAGGACGAGGGGGGACACAGATTTATGGTTTTGAGTCAGAGATGCAGGGGGGGATGTGAGGAAGAATATTTTGGTGCAGCGAATGGTAATGACCTGAAACTCGCTGCCTACGAGGGTGGAGGAAGTGGAGACAATAAACAATTACAAAGGAATTTGGATGGGCATTTGAGGGGGTTTCAAACAAATATAGTGACTCTTAACTTCCTAACACCCTGTCACTCTGTGATCCTTGTGAAATTTGAAACCAGGTATTCGCAACAAGACTCAAAGAGCATCAGCCCACTGGAGGCAAAGTCGTGAGACCAGCCAGTCCAGCAGAAAGAAACCCTCCGACCCTCCCCATTGACCAACTGTGAGAATGAACAAAATGCAGTCCTGGATGTAATTGAGAGCAGAAACAATAACAGCAGAATCCAACCCCTGGAATCACTCGTGAACTCGTTGGTGTCTCAGCAGCTGGGATGAAACTCTGAATCCCTTCCCACACTGAGAGCAGGTGAATGGTCTCTCCCCAGTGTGAACTCGCTGGTGTATCTGCAGGCTGGATAATCGAGTAAATCCCTTCCAACATTGAGAGCAGGTGAACGGTCTCTCCCCAGTGTGAACTCGCTGGTGTCTCAACAGGCTGGATGACTGAGTGAATCCCTTCCCACACTGAAGGCAGGTGAATGGCCTCTCCCCAGTATGGACTCGCTGGTGTGTCCGCAGCTGGGATAATCGAGTGAATCCCTTCCCACATCGAGAGCAAGTGAACGGTCTCTCCCCAGTGTGAACTCGCTGGTGAGTCAGCAGGCTGGATGACTGAGTGAATCCCTTCCCACATTGAGAGCAGGTGAATGGCCTCTCCCCAGTGTGAACCCGCTGGTGCATCTGCAGCTGGGATGACTGAGTGAATCCATCCCCACATTGAGAGCAGGTGAATGGCCTCTCCCCAGTGTGAACTCGCTGATGTATCTGCAGTTGGGATGACTGAGTGAATCCCTTCCCACAGTGAGAGCAGGTGAATGGCTTCTCCCCAGTGTGAACTCGCTGGTGTCTCCGCAGGTGGGATGAGTGACTGAAACCCTTCCCACAGTGAGAGCAGGTGAATGGTCTCTCCCCAGTGTGAACTCGCTGGTGTGTCAGCAGGTTGAATGACCGAGTGAATCCCTTCCCACACTGAGAGCAGGTGAATGGCTTCTCCCCAGTGTGAACTCGCTGGTGTCTCCGCAGGTGGGATGAGTGAGTGAAACCCTTCCCACAGTGAGAGCAGGTGAATGGCCTCTCTCCAGTGTGAACTCGCTGGTGTATCCACAGGTGGGATGACTGAGTGAATCCCTTCCCACACTGAGAGCAGGTGAATGGCCTCTCCCCAGTGTGAACTCGCTGGTGTCTCTGAAGGTGGGATGACTGAGTGAATCCCTCCCCACATTGAGAGCAGGTGAACGGCCTCTCTCCAGTGTGAACTCGCTGGTGTCTCTGCAGGCTGGATGACCGAGTGAATCCCTTCCCACACTGAGAGCAGGTGAACGGTCTCTCCCCAGTGTGAACTCGCTGGTGTGACTGCAGGCTGAATGACTGAGTGAATCCCTCCCCACACTGAGAGCAGGTGAATGGTCTCTCCCCAGTGTGGTTGTGCCGATGAGCTTCCAGCAGAGATGGGGCTCTGTATCCCTTCCCACAGTCCCCACATTTCCATGTTTTCTCCATGGTGCAGGTGTCCTTGCCTCTCTCTTGGGTGGACAATCAGTTGAAGCCTCGTCCACACACAGAACACGGGTACCGTCTCTCCCTGCTGTGAATGGTGTGATATTTATTCAGGCTGTGTAACTGGTTAAAGCTCTTTAGTCAGTGCACTGGAAGACTGTCACTCGAGTGTGGCAGTGTGTTGGTGCTTTTCCAGTCACACTGATGTTTGAAATCTTTTCAAATCAACAGACCGGACAATCATTTCCCCTTCCAGATTCAAAGGCCGATGATATTCAGCTCCCATGGAATATGACTCTGTCAGATCGAGACGTGACGTTTGAGATTTTTGCCTGTGATTCCTCGTTCGAAGTCCTGTGAAATGAGTTTGCAAAAGTCATCACAGTCAGTATAGGATAGAAATTCAGAGCAGACAATTCTAGTTTCTATGGAACATTCTTTCCTACTTCATTCCAAAAAGTTGTAAATCTCCATCCATATCTGTGGATTCTATTTAAAAATGAAAGTGGATGGGCACTTGAAGGAAATAAACTTTCAGGAGAATGGGGATAGAGAGTGGGAATGGGACTGGAATGTTATACAGAGAGTCAGCATGGACTCGAGTTTCCGAATGGATTCCTTCTGTGCTATAATGGCTTTATGACTGGAAATGTATAACATCGCTACAGCATTATATTACAATGCAAGAAATAATAATAAAAGTATTTTATTACAGAAACATAAATAATATATCTAATCTGGGTACCATATAACAACACTAGACATATCTCTGTCCTATATAAACGTAAATGTCAGCCATCTCCTGGGGAAAGCTGCCCTTTAATTGTGAACATTAGAAAAAAGACCATCCTTTTAGACAGACAAATAAATGTGTCAAGCTGAGGGATCAAAGGATGTTTACCAGGCTGATTCAGGGAATGGCAGGACTGATGTATGAGGAGAGACTGACTCGGTTAGGATGGTTTTCGTTGGAGTTCAGATGAATGAGGGGGGAATCTCAAAGAGACTTATAAAATTCTTACAGATCTAGACAGGATAGATGCAGGGAGGATGTTTCTGATGGTGGAGGAGTCCAGAACCAAGGGTCACAGTCTGAGGATTCAGGGTAGACCATTTAGGACAGAGGTGAGGAGACATTTCTTCACCCAAAGAGTGGTGAGCCTGTGGAATTCATGACCACAGGAAGTAATTGATGCCAAAACATTGAATGTATTCAAAAGCGGCTAGATATAGCACTTGGGGCGAATGGGATCAAAGGTTATGGGGAGAAAGCAGGATTAGACTATTGAGTTGCTTGATCATCCATGATCTTAATGAATGGCAGAGCAGGCTCGAAGGGCCAAATGGCTTCCTCCTGCTCCTATCGTCTATGTTTCTCTTAAATTTCTTTAAGAGAGAGAGAGAGACCTGGGCCAACCTTTCCTGAGTCTGCACTCTCCCTGGATTCACTTCCTTTCCCTTCAGTTGTTGCAATTCTCCAATTACCCCCAGAATGAGAAAAGAAAGTGTTTTACTCACAGATGTTGGCCTCTTTTAGGTTGAGACTGAAGGAAGTTTGAGTCTGTCTGAAGCTCAATCTTCATTCACACAAAGCCCGCGCTCTGATTGGCTGGAGGACCACGGTCTTTCCGGTCCTCCAAGTCTTCCCATTGGCCAGAGCTGGTGAGCCGAAGTGAATCAGAAGTGCGCATGTGCGGATTTTGGGGGAATGCGCATGTGCGGGTGTGGGGCGGGGCCCGGGACACAGCTGGCGCTCTGACCATTGTCTGTCCGGGTCTTCCAGCCTTTCCCATTGGACAACAGCTCAGCGCGGCTGGAGGGCAAAGTCCCGCCCACCCCCACGTGGGGCTCCGCCCCTCATTGTCTGTCTGCGTGGGAGTGACCAATGGGAACTCTGGAGGATCGGCAGTACTCGGGTCCTCCAGCCAATCAGAGCTCCCCTATTGTCTGAATGCGGAAGTTGCACAATGAGCTTGTTCAGCTGCTCACTCCTGCCCAGCAAAGCTGCTGCTCTCTCTGAATGAAGATTGAGCTTCAGACAGGCTCAAACTTCCTTCTGTCTTCAACATCTGTGAGTAAAACACTTTCTTTTCTCCCCCTTTCCATTTATTTTCTCATTCTGGGGGAAATTGTTGACTTGCAGCAACTGATCATGAGAAATAGAAGCAGGAGCGGCCACCAGGCCCTTGAAGCCTGTCCCGCCATTCAATCCGATCATAGCTGACTGATGCTGGTTTCAACTCCTTTACTGTGCCATTTCCCCACAGCCCTCTATTCCCCGATCTATCAAATATGTATCCACCTCCACTTTAAATACTTCTAACGATCCAGCCTCCACCACCCTTTGGGGCGGGGAATTCCAGAGCTTCATCATCCTCTGTGAGAAGAAATTTCTGCACACCTCAGTTTTAAATGACTGACCCTTTATTTTGTTTGAGACTCTCCCACTCGTGACAATATGTCACCAGCTACCCTGTCAAGCCCCCTCAGGATCTTATATGTTTCAATAACTCCTTTGTCTTGAAAACCTCAAGGAAACCAGACCTTGACAATTTACTCCCTCTTGATAGGACAACCCTCCTATCCCAGGAATTAGCCTGGTGAATTTCCCTTGGACTATGTCCAATATTACTATATCCTTGTTTAGGTAAGGGGATCAAAACTGTATGCATTATCCCCGGTGAGGCATCACCAACACACTGTACAGTTGCAACAAAACCTCCCTGTTTTTAAACTCCAACCCCTTTGCAATAAAAGCCAAAATGCCATTTTCCTCCTTAACTCGTGTGGGACCTGCCTGCTTGCTTTTTGTGATTCATGCACAAGAATACCAAGATCCCTCTGTACTTCGCTCACCGGCAGCCTCTCTCCATTTAGATAATCTCCCTGTTGATTCCTCCTACTGAAATACATGACCTCACACTTCCCCACTTTAAACTCCATTTGCCAGGTTTAGAAGACAGAGGGGTGACTTTATTGCATCTTCCCCAACTCTCGACTTATCTTTCCCGGCCCTATCCCTGTAGCCCTACATTTTTACCCCACTAATCTACCTAATCTACATCTATTGGGACACAAAGGGGCAATTTAGCACGGCCAATCAATCTAACCCGCACATCTTTGGACTGTGGGAAGAACCTGGAGCACTCAAAAATCCACACAGACATGGCGAGAATGCGCATACTCCACACAGACTGTCACCCAAGGCCGGGATTGAACCTGGGTCCCTGGCACTGTGAAGCAGCAGTGCTAACCACTGTGCTGCCATGGCGCCATATCTAAATAAACTACAGATTTCTCGCGATCTACCCTCCTTCTTATATCCTCAAACAATTCAAGCAAATTTGTCAAACATAATTTATCTTTCTTAGAACCATGTTGACGAGGTTTGATTATATTCAGCTTTCCTCAATGATTAGCTATTTGCTCTTTGATTATTGACTCCAGCATCTTGCCAATAATAGATGTTAAATTAACTGGCCTATAGTTCTCTGCCTTCTGCCTTTCTCCCTTTTTGACCAAGGTAGTCACATTGACCGATTGCCAATCTTCTGATACTCTCCCGGAATCTAGCAAGTTACAAAAAATTTAAACAAAATTCTCCACTATCTCTTCAGCAACCTCCATTAAAAAGCTAGCGTGCAGTTCATTGGGTCCTGGTGACTTGTCCGCCCTTAGTCACTGAAGGGAAAGGAAGTGAGTCCAGTCTATATAATCCATACATTTTTGGTCCAGTCATATATACATATATCTGTCTGGCAGCCTGCATGGAGATTTCCAGCTCTATGTGTCCAGGACAGGAAGCAGTGAGCATGGATCTGCCAATCAGCGCCTTCAGGAGAATTGGGAGGGTGAATATTAGATACAGCAGAGTGAGAATGGAGGGAGAGTGTGTGGGATGGAGATTCACAGCTTTTGGGGAATGAGAGAGAAAAGAATGTTCCTTAGAAACTTGATTTGTCTGTTCGGAATTTCTATCCTGTACTGACACTGATGACTTTTGTAAATTCCTTTTACAGCATATCAGAAGGTGAGAATTTACAGACAGAAATCTCAAACCAAACGTCACATCAACATCTGACAGAATCACTCAATTCATCGGGACCTCAATATCACTGACCTTTGAATCTAGAAGGGGAAATGTTTCTCTGTTCTGTCAGCTTCTGAAGATTTTAAGCATGTGTGTGACTGGAAAAGCACCAAGACACACACACACACCTGAGTGAGAGTGTTCCAGTGCACTGAGTGTGGAAAGAGCTTTAACCAGTTACACAGCCTGAAAATACATCGCAGCATTCACAGCGGGGAGAGATTGTACCCATGGTCAGTGTGAGATTTAACTGATTGTTTAAACTACAGAGTCACAAGGACCCAAACCATGGGGAAACCGTGGAAATGTGGGGACTGTGGGAAGGGATACATGTGCCCATCTCGGCTGGAAATTCATCGACGCAGTCACACTGGGGAGAGGCCCTTCAGCTGCTGTGTGTGTGGAAAGGGATTCACTCAGTCATCTGAACTGCGGACACACCAACTCGTTCACACTGGGGAGAGGCCATTCACCTGCTGCGTGTGTGGGAAGGGATTCACTCAGTCATCCAGCCTGCAGAAACACCAGCGAGTTCACACTGGGAAGAAGCCATTCACCTGCTGCGTGTGTGGGAAGAAATTCAGTCAGTTATCCAACCAGCAGAGACACCAGCGAGTTCACACTGGGGAGAGACCATTCACCTGCCCTGTGTGTGGGAAGGGATTCCGTCAGTTATCCACCCTGCGGACACACCAGCGAGTTCACACTGGGGAGAGGCCATTCACCTGCACTGTGTGTGGGAAGGGATTCACTCAATTATCCACCCTGCAGTAACACCAGCGAGTTCATACCGGAGAGAGGCCGTTCACCTGCCCTCAGTGTGAGAAAGGATTCACCAACTCTTCCAGCCTGCAGACACACCAGCGAGTTCACACTGGGGAGAGACCATTCACCTGCTCTGTGTGTGAGAAGGGATTCACTAACTCATCCAGCCTGCGGACACACCAGCGAGTTCATACCGGAGAGAGGCCATTCACCTGCCCGAACTGTGAGAAGGGATTCACTAACTCATCCAGCCTGCGGACACACCAGCGAGTTCACACTGGGGAGAGACCATTCACCTGCTCTCAGTGTGGGAAGGGATTCAGAGTTTCGTCCCAGCTGCTGAGACACCAGCAAATTCACGAGTGATTCCAGAGGTTGGATTCTGCTGTTATTGTTTCTGCTCTCAATTACACCCAGGACTGCATTTTGTTCATTCTCACAGTTGGTCAATGGGGAGGGTCGGAGGGTTTCTTTCTGCTGGACTGGTCGGTCTCACGATTTTGCCTCCAGTGGCTGGTGCTCGGTAGTTAAGAGATATTTAGTCAGTATTTCTGTTTGAAAGCCCCCCAAATGCTCATCCAATTTCCTTTGTAATTGTTTATTGTCTCCACTTCCTCCACCCTCGTAGGCAGCGAGTTCCAGGTCATTACCATTCGCTGCATCAAAATATTCTTCCTCACATCGCCCCCCCTCCCCGCCCCTCCACCCCCCATCCCACATATCTGAACCAAAATCTGCACCCCCTTCGTCCTTGTCCCATCAGCTAATGGGAACAGCTTTTCTTTGTCCACCTTATCTAAACCTGTCAGAATCTTGTCCACCTCTATCAAATCTCCCCTCAACCTCCTTTGCTCCAAGGGGAACAACCCCAGCCTGACATTGACAATAAAGAACAAACTAACAGAATGTGTTAATACCTGAAATTAAATAGGAATGTTTAATTTCTGTTTTAAAGATATTGTGATTATACTTTCCTGGACAATAAAGAAATTGCAATAACTCACCTTGGGTGTGGTTGAATGGAATATATCAATCTGATATCCACCAACAGTGAGTGAAAGTCTGGAATGTGTAGCTGGAAATCCCTCCCTAACAGCACTGTGGGTGTACCGACACCTCCGGCATTGTAGCAGTTCAGGAAGGCAGTGTTGGCGCTGATTGTGGCCGAGGCAGCTACATACAGCCACATATTCTGTTATAATTGAAGGACTGCAGATTAAATGTGAGGCATTATGGGACTGGACTATCTTGACCACATTCCTGTGACTGCTCAGTTTCTGCAATCATGAACCATTAAAGCTGCTTAGCAGGGCCCCAACAGAGGACCTGGTGAGAATATTTACTCAGAATGAGTTAGAATTAAACTTATTCCAGGACCGGCTGGTGTTCAGCGGCTGAGATTCCCGAATCTGTAAAAAGGGGGTCTGACCAATCAACACACGATGATAGGTAGTTGGTTCAAAGCGTTCCCAGGCATTATTTGAATTATTTTATCATTTATTTATGACCTGATAGTTGGTGAAGTGACAGTATACTCCAAGTAGCACTGGATTGAAAAGCGGACGTCTGAGAGTAGATTCTAATGGTTATAATCCTACCCAAGCATGGCCCGTGAAAAACCAGAGCTCGAGTGGGGACCGGACAGGTCTCTTACCTGACATTTGGAAACTAACAGTAAGAAACTTATCAATACAATGATAAGAGAATAGAGCCAATGTTTTGAGTCTGGATTACACTTCAGAAGAGCTCTTATGGAGGGTCATCTAGACTCGAAACATTGACTCTATTCTCTCTCCACAGATGCTGTCAAACCTGCTGAGATTTTCCAGCATTTTCTGTTTTTGTTTCAGATTCCAGAATCCGCAGTATTTCACTTTTATGATAAAATGATTAGTTCTGATTGGAATCCCCACGACCCTCCCGCAAAACAGAGGGAGTGGTGGCAAAGGGAGAAAAAGGATAAGGATGATAAAGTCTGTGTTCTGATTCTCATGTAGAACTAACAAAATGAGTGAATCAGTTTATAAAGAACAGAAGTTACCCATCCCTAACAAAAACTGATCAAATTAAAATTATTCGGTTGAGGAAGAAAACAAAAAGAATAATAGGTGAAGTTTAAAATTAAGATTGTTTTGTTGTTAGAGAAGATTTTTAAAATTATGTAAAGTGATGTAATTGTGTGCCAAGTTTTTTCTGCTCACTCCCCACCCCTTTAGGTTCTGTAGAAAAGTTAACCCTTTCGGCAGACAGTTCATTTGTTTTTAAATCGCCCAGAAACTTGTCTATTTTGCTTTATAATTGAGGAATAATGGGAACCAGTTAAATGTGGAAATTTTAAGCATAGCCACCAAGACCATATTCACTTGTGGTGTGACCCCGAGTCAGGAACAGTTTCAGAGTCAGCAACCATTACTGAGAACATGGCAGAGGGTCATGCTGCTGTGGATGTTCACCAGGAAATGGTTCCAGCTTTGCCAGTTGACTCTGCTGTGGGAGTGGAAGAGGAATGTTCATTTACAGATTCTCAAACTACCTCTTCACCTCCCATTCCAGAAACACCATTACAAGATTTGCCAGTGGTATTGTACAGGTCGCAATGAAACCACAAAGCTCCTGACAGACTTCCGTATTGTTAAAGACATTACTTTGTTGTGTTTCTGTCCTAATGGGGGATTGAAATTTAAGGGGAGAAGTGTTACAGAGTGTTCTTCTCAACCTCTCTCCCTTCTGAGCACGTGTGGGCTTTGGGTGGGGTTTCAGTCTGCAAGTCCAGGCTGGTTCCAATGCTCCTGTTTCCTTTTGTTTGCCAATGATTTTTAAACTTTGTTATTTATTTATATGAAGAACATCGTGCTTTTAACAACACGTTTGACTACCTTATCTGTGACTGAAGTTCCCACAATTGTAAAGCAGGAGATTAGTTAAATGGACAGTCTGAATTGAGAGACAATTAAAGAATAAATGATTAATTAATACAGATGTTAGAAAGGCTGGAAATGTAAATTTGAACACAAAAGTTTATAACTTTCAGAATTATAAACATTAAGAACGGTAAAAATGTTGTGGGGGTTATACGATGTTCCCTTCTGAGGACAACAGACTAAAAAAAAACAGACAACAAGACTTGTTAGCGTGGCGCTGTGCCACAGGTTCGCACTGCTGCCTCACAGTGCCAGGGACCTGGGTTCGATTCCTGGCTTGGCTGACTATGCGGAGTCTGCACGTTCTCCCCGTGTCTGCGTGGGTTTCCTCCGGGTGCTCCTGTTTGTTCCCACACTCCAAAAGACGTGTGGGTTAGGTGGATTGGCCATGTTAAATTCTCAATCAGTGTATCCGATCAGACGCCAGAGTGTGGCAACTAAGGGATTTTCACAGTAACTTCATTGCAGTGTTAATGTCAGCCTACTTGTGACACTAATAAATAAACTTTAATACTTTGTTAACCTTGACTGGAGGGAATGAATCAGCTCCTGATCAAGATGTCTCAACATTGAATGACTGATGTTAACCAATTATTGGTCAACACTCAGGCAACCCCACTAAGAGATATCGTTTGAGAGAAAGAATTGTCTTAAAATTCAGACAATGTGTGCAACTCGCTAAAAACCAAACCAGTTTCATTATTGACAAGTCATAGACCAATTGGCTAATTCCCAACAATTGGCTGAGCTGGGCTTTCTACATTTTGAAAGTATAAAAAAGGGGATTCGAGAAACCAATTTGGCAAAAGTTTTTAAAAGTTCAAGGTTTTTTAAAGTTTATTTATTAGTGTCACACATTCACACTGCAATGAAGTTACTCTGAAAATCCCCCAGTCGCCACACTCTGGCGCCTGTTCGGGTAAACTGAGGGAGAATTTAGCATGCTCAATGTATAACCAGCAAGTCCTTCGGTCTGTGGGAGAAAACCCACAGAGGGGGAATGTGCAGACTCTGTACAGACAGTGACCCAAGGTGGAACTCAAACCCGGGTCTCTGGCGCTGTGAGGCAGCAGTGGGAACCACTGTGTCCTACAGAAATGTGTTGGGAGCTGTTGATTTTACAAGTTATCCGTGTTTTCAGAGCCACCACTTCATGTCCTGGTCTGAGAGGGATGGAGGGAAGTTAAAGTTAAGCTTTCTCCTTTACTGTTGATCGATACTTTGCTTTTTTATCTTTCTGACTTGTTACATTTTTAATGGTGAATAAACTTTCTGAATTCACCATTTAAAGTGTTCTTTCTTGCCATATGGTTAAGTCACTGGAACCTGGGTGAGTTATGATTAGGGAGGTTGTTGTAAACAAGTGAACCCCATAAATCTGAGTTCAAACAATTCAAAATTCTTACATATGGAATGCAATCCTTTATTCTGAGAGAAATTGAACATTGAAGTAAAGATGTTCTGCTTCAGTTATACAGGGTGTTGCTGAAACTGCATCTTGACTAGTGGCTGCAGTTTTTGTCTCCTATTAATCAAAGGATCGTAGAATCCCTACAGTACAGACAGAGGCCGTTCTGTCCATCGAGTCTGTACCAAACACCATCCCATCCAGGCCCTATTCCCATAACCACATGCATTTACTCCAGCCAGTCCGCCTGACACTAAAGGTCAATTTATCATGGCCAATCAACCTAACCCACACATCTTTGGACTGTGGGAGGAAACCGGAGCACCCGGAGGAAACCCACGCAGAGAATGTGCAAACTCCACACAGACAGTGACCCGGGCTGGAATTGAACCTGGGTCCCTGGTGTTATGATGCAGCAGTGCTAACCACTGTGCTGCCGTGCTGTCCCATTTTATAAATACCATGGAAGCAGTTCAGAGGAGGTTTACTAGATTGATTCCCAATCCAGTAGTGTGAAATATTAACACTGTTTCTCTCTCCATAAATGTTGCCAGACCTAATGCATTTTTGCAGTTCTTTCTGTATTTATTTCAGATCTACCTGTAGCGGTAGGAAAAATATTTATTATCCAGGATAAATAAATGTCCTTCATCAGCTTTTGTGGATCATTTCAGTGGAAATGTGCTCTCCCAGGCTCAAAGAAGCAAAGTCGTGAGACCGGCCAGTCCAGCAGAAAGAAACCCTCCGACCCTCCCCATTGACCAACTGTCAGAATGAACATGGTTCAGTCCTGGATGTGATTAATAGCAGCATCCAACCCCTGTCATCATTTGTGAACTCGCTGGTGTCTCCGCAGGCTGGATGACTGAGTGAATCCCTTCCCACACAAACAGCAGGTGAACGGTCTCTCCCCAGTGTGAACTCGCTGGTGCTCCCGCAGGCTGGATGATGTTCTAAATCTCTTTGTGCAGTGAGAGCAGCTGAACGGTCTCTCCTCAGTGTGAATGCGCTGGTGGATAAGCAGATCCCGAGAACTTTTGAAACCACTGCCACAGTCAGAGCATTTAAAGGGTCTCTCCTGGGTGTGAGTGAGATTGTGACTCAGCAGGCTGGATGAATGAGTGAATCCCTTCCCACACACAGAGCAGGTGAACGGTCTCTCCCTGGTGTGAATTCGCTGGTGCTCCCGCAGGTGGGATGATGTTCTAAATGTCTTTGTGCAGTGAGAGCAGCTGAACGGTCTCTCCCCAGTGTGAATCCGCTGGTGGATCATCAGTTCCCGAGAGCTTTTGAAACTACTTCCACAGTCAGAGCATTTAAAGGGTTTCTCATTGCTGTGAGTGACTTTGTGTTTCGACAGGTTGGATAACTGCATAAATCCTTTCCCACACACCAAGCAGATGAATGGTCTCTCTCCAGTGTGAACGCGCTGGTGTCTCTGCAGATCGGGTAAATGAGCGAATCCGTTCCCACACTCAAAGCAGATGAACGCTCTTTCTCCAGTGTGAACCAGCCGATGTCGCTGCAGATGATATAACCGAGTGAATCCCTTCCCACACACAGAACAGGTGTACGGCTTCTCTCCAGTGTGAATACGTCGATGAATTTGCAGCTCAGAGGGGGTTTTGCAACCCTTCCCACAGTCCCCACATTTCCACGGTTTCTCCATGTTGCAGGTGTCCTTGTGTTGCTCCAGGTTTGACCAGCAGTTGAAGTCTCACACAGAACAAGATTATAGTGCCCTGCTGTGATGGTGCAATATTTTTTCAGGCTGTGGAACTGGGAGGCTCTTTCCACAGTCACTGCATGGGAAAATCTCAGTTGATTTTGTGTGTGTGTCTGTGTGTGTGTCTGTGTCTGTGTCTGTGTCTGTGTGTGTGTGTGTGTGTGTGTATGTGTGTGTCAGTCCTGTTCCAGTCACACTGATGTTTAAAGACTGCGAAAGCCGACAGAACAGAGAAACATTTCTCCTTCTGGATTCAAAGACCGAAGATATTCAGGTCCCGATGAATTGAGTGACTCTGTCAGATGTTGATGTGATGTTTGGTTTGAGATTTCTGTCTGTAAAATCCTCAACTTCTGATATCCTGTAAAAGGAGTTTACAAAGGTTATCACTGTCAGTACAGGATAGAAATTCAGAACTGACAATTCGAGTTTCCATGGAACATTATTTCCACTCTCATTCCCCAAGAGCTGCAAATCTCCATCCCACACACTCTCCTCCATTCTCACTCTGCTGTATCTAATATTCACCCTCCCAATTCTCCTGTAGGTGCTGATTGACAGATCCATGCTCACTGCATCCTGTCCTGGACAGAGAGAGCTGGAAATCTCCATGCAGGCTGCCAGACAGATATATGTCCATCTGACTGGACTAACAATGTGTGGAACATACCGACTGGATTCACTTCCTTTCCCTTCAGTTGCTGCAAGTCCCCAATTTCCCCCAGAATGAGAAAAGAAATGGAAAGGGGGAGAAAATAAAGTGTTTTACCCACAGATGTTGGCCTCTTTTAAGGCCAAACCAAATAAACAAACTCAAGTTAAATCAGGACAAAGTAAAAGGGGCAGCTCCCCAAAAGGAGGGGGAACAGCCCGAACAAAAATCAAAGTACAAAGGAAACTTAAAAACATCAAATCAAAGTGTGATTATTAGGGTCGATAACGCACCCCAACACCTGCAGTGCCCAACGGGGGCGGAAGGCGTCAACCGCGCCCATGGACACCGCATGTTCCCTCTCCAGGGACACCTGGCCGTGAACATAACCGCAGTAGAGGGGCAGACAGTCAGGGCGGACGGCCCCCTCGATCGCCCGCTGCCTGGACCGATAAATGGCACGCTTCGCCAGGCCCAGGAGCAGGTTCACGAGGAAGTCGCCATCCTGACCCACCCCTTTCTGCGTGGGTTTCCTCCAGGTGGTCCGGTTTCCTCCCACGGTCCAAAGATGTGCAGGTTAAGTTGATTGGCCATGCTAAAACAAATTGCCACTTAGTGTCCTGGGATGCATAAATTCGAAGGATTAGCAGGTAAAATATGTAGAGATATGGGGGTAGGGCCTGGGTGGGATTGTGGTCGGTGCAGGCTCGATGGGCCGAATGGCCTTTCTGTGCTGTAGGGTTTCTATGATTCTATTGTCCCTCTGAAGACAGAGGTTCTGAACCAGCCCCTGAAACCACGCCCATTGTGACCCACCATCGACAGCAGCGCATGCGCTCTCCTTCCCCGCTGAAACAAGATGGCGGACGATAACCGGGGCCTGTTCCCGGGATAAAAGCCTGGGAGCTGTAAACCCGGGACCTGCAGGGTCTATTCGGGCCGTGCGGCCTACAGCGGGTGTTTGTGAAGCCAGAGCTCCCTCCCTACCCCGACTCCCGGCTCCATTTCTCCCGCAGCCCCACCGACTCACCCGTTGAAAAAAGCATCTCCCGCATTCATGGGGCTCTGGGCAAAGTGACACTGCGCACGCTCCAGATATAGCACCGCGCCTGCGCAATAGGCTCCTGTGGAATGAATAGGACACTTTCACACCCGCAGGGGCACCTGGGAATTAATGGCGTCATTGTCAATCAAAGACAATAATAGAAAATTATCTTGTGCAATTAAGATCAATTAATTTTTAAAAATGCATTCCTCGGAATTTGTGCGCTGCCATTCTCTATTTCTAAAATTAATTTAAACCAGTGCTCTCCTGTGGGAATACCCCGAGTTTTAAAAACTTTTCCCACTGGTTTCCTCTCCTCTCTCTGCTCTCTTGAAGGTGCTCATACTGGTTGGGTAAGTCCCACAGAGACTGGTTTCTTGCACTTTGTTTCTCCTGATGCTGACTATTCTGTTTTATGGAATGATACATCACAGATGGAAACCACTTGGCACATCCTGCCCAGTCAGGCTGTCTTTAAGATTTGTCCAATTAATCCCACAGCCCTGCTGGCAGAGTGAGAACGATATCTATATGTACTGCAGCAATGCAGGAGGTGAATGGAAAATGTTTTCCAGTTGCATACCTCTCAGACACACTCACCCCTAGAAAGATAAATTGGCCCTGTGTACTAAGAACAAAGAAAATTGCAGCACAGGAACTGGCCGTTCGGCCCTCCAAGCCTGCACCGACCATACTGCCCGACTTAACTAAAACCCACTACCCTCCCAGGGACCATATCCCTCTATTCTCATCTCATTCATGTACTTGTCAAGACGTCGCTTAAAAGTCAAGACCGTATCTGCTTCCACTACCTCCCCCGGCAATGAATACCAGGCACCCACCACTCTCTGTGTAAAACATCTGCCTCGTACATCTCTTTTAAACTTTACCCCTCGCACCTTAAACCTATTCCCCACAGTAATTGACTCTTCCACCCTGGGAAAAAGCTTCTGACAATCCACTCTTTCCATGCCTCTCATAATCTTGAAGACTTCTATCAGGTCTCCCCTCAACCTCCATCGCTCAAGTGAGAACAAACCAAGTTTCTCCAACCTCTCCTCAAAGCTAATGCCCTCCATACCAGGCAACATCCTGGTAAATCTTTTCTGGACCCTCTCCAAAGCCTTCCTTCTGGTAGTGTGGCGACCAGAATTGAACACTATATTCCAAGTGCGGCCTAACTAAGGTTCTATAAAGCTGCAACATGGCTTGCCAATTTTAAACTCAATGCCCCAGCCGATGAAGGTAAGCATGCCGTATACCTTCTTGATGACCTTCTCCATCTGCATTGCCACTTTCAGTAATCTGTGTACCTGTACACCCAGATCCCTCTGCCTATCAATATTGTTAAAGGTTCTGCCATTTACTGTATATTTCCTATCTGTATAAGACCTTCCAAACTGCATTACCTCACATTTGTCCGGATTAAACTCCATCTGTCATCTCTCCACCCAAGTCTCCAACTGGCCTATATCCTGCTGTATCCTCTGATGGTCCTCATCACTATCCGCAAATCCACCAACCTTTGTGTCGTCCGCAAACGTACCTATCAATCCAGTTACATTTTCCTCCAAATCATTTATACATATTATATATATCCTGTGTGAATTCGCTGTTGTGTCCAAAGACTGGATGGCCCAGCAAAATCCTTCCCACACAAGGAGCAGGTGAACAATCTCTCCCCAGTGTGAACTCGCTGATGTGCACTGAGGTTGGATGAACATGAGAACCCCTTTCCACAGGTGGAGCAGCTGAACGGCCTCTCCTCAGTGTGAATTTGCTGGTGTAACAGCAGGTGGGATAGTGAATCCTTTCCCAAACACAGAACAGATGGCCTCTCTCCAGTGTGACTGAGTCTATGGTTTTCCAGCAAGTACAGATAATTGAATCCTTTATCACAATCATCACATTTCCATGGTTTCTCCATTTTCCCAGCCCCATTGTGACCGTGTCGATGGGTTTCCAACCGGGATGGATAATTGAATCCTTTACCACAATCCTCACATTTCCACGGTTTGTCCATGGTGCTGGTGTCCTTCTGTCTCTCCAGGTTGGATGATTAGTTGAAGCCTCATCCACATACAGACCATGGTGTGATGTTTTTCAGGCTATGTAACTGGTTAAAGCTCTATCCACAGTCAGTTCACTGGAGCACTCTCACTTGGGTGTATGTGTGTGTCTCAGTTCTTTTTCTGTCACATTGAATTTCGAAATTTTCTTCCACTGACAAAACAGGGAACGATTTATCCCTCCACTGTCAAAAGCAATCATATTTAGGTCATGATGAATCGAATGGCTCTGTCAGACTTTGATGTGAAGTTTAGTTTGAGTTTCCTGTCTGTGAATCTTCCTCTTCTAGTTCCCTGCACAAAGAGTTTTAAAAAACTGCTTCAGAACAGACAATTTCAGTTTCCACGAAACATTTCTCTGTCTCATTTATCTTGAGCTGTAATCCCCATCCCACACACTCTCTCTTGTCCCTGAGCTGAAATCAATCTCATTGCCCCATCTCCACTCTGAGCCCAGCTCCCTCTCCCTCCAGCTGGATTCAGTCCTGCAGGCCATGTGCAGATTGAGAGTACAATCAAGGAGTCAATTATTTTCCGTCCAAGTCAGGGGCCGTGCAGCCCCACTGACTCTGTTGTTACCACAATGGGCACACGTGCTCTGCTCACCAATGAAACACCACAATGACCATTAACATCGGCCTGTTCCTTGGAAAAACTCCATTTTATTTGTGCCACAACAGCAGCGGAATTACCTCCTGCACAGGCACAAAGGTATCATCAGTCACAGAAAATAATTGCAGCTGGTGTCTCAAACCTCATTTTACCATTTGCTCCCTGACATTCTCAATTCAATTTTGAAATGCAAACTGAAATCTGGCAAAGTGGGGTAAATTAAACACATTTTAATGGTCATTTTCAGAATGACTATTTCCGAGAATTAATTCCCAAGTCAGGAAATTAAAATTCTCATCAGCAATGTCGGCGGCACAGTGGTTAGCACTGCTGCCTCACAGCTCCAGGGACCTGGGTTTGATTCCCAACTTGGGTCGCTGTCCGTGTGGAGTCTGCCCATTCTCCCCATGTCAGCGTGGGTTTTCTCCAGATGCTCCGGTTTCCTCCCATTGTCCAAAGATATGCCAGTTACGTGCATTGGCTATGCTAAATTGCCCCTTCGTGTCCCGGGATGAGTAGGTTAGAGGGATTAGCAGGTTACATATGTGGGGTTATGGGAATAGGGCCTAGGTGGGATTGTTGTCGGTGCAGACTCGATGGGCCGAACAACCTCCTTCAGCACTGTCGGGATATGAAATACATTGGGAGAATTGCTATTTTAATGGGTATTTTCACAAATGCTATAAAATGATTTTTCAACACAAATTAATATTTTCTTCAACAGATGATTAATAAATAAAAAGTATTTAATAAAACAACCACCCAGTGTGGGGTTCAGGATTCTAACTCAGGGTTTCTGAGCTCCAGGAACCACTAACTGAACCAACCGAGAATTGTCTCCACTAAACTTCCCCAACTCCCTCCCGGGAAAAAGCTGCAAACTCGGGAGCTGCAGCTTTTTACTGGGGGTGTTGGGGCCTCCAGCGGGTGTTTGTGAATCCTCCCCGCCCACCTCCCAGGGTTTCTTTCCTTCCCAGAGATCAGAGTCCTCATTGATTTGAGGCCAAAGTGTAACCTCTTATTTATTGTCCCCCTCCCCCATCCTCTGATGTGAACCATCCTCCAGTGGCTGAGCCAGGATGGGGCCGTTAACCTGGGCCTGTTCCCGGGAGGGAGGGAGAAGCCCCGCAGCTGCAAACCAGGGAGCTGACAATGATTCTGAAGGGTTTGCGGATCCACAAAGTGTTTCCAAATCCTCCCAGCCACCGCCGAACGCTGACTCCGCTTCTCCGGGACAAACAAGCGCCAAGGACAGCAATGACACTGCGCATGCTCCACATCACAATAAGAAGTTTAACAACACCAGGTTAAAGTCCAACAGGTTTATTTGGTAGCAAAAGCCACACAAGCTTTCGAGGCTCTAAGCCCCTTCTTCAGGTGAGTGGGAATTCTGTTCACAAACAGAATTTATAAAGACACAGACTCAATTTACATGAATAATGGTTGGAATGCGAATACTTACAACTAATCCAGTCTTTAAGAAACAAAACAATGGGAGTGGAGAGAGCATCAAGACAGGCTAAAAAGATGTGTATTGTCTCCAGACAAGACAGCCAGTGAAACTCTGCAGGTCCACGCAACTGTGGGAGTTACAAATATTGCGTCCACAGTTGCGTGGACCTGCAGAGTTTCACTGGCTGTCTTGTCTGGAGACAATACACATCTTTTTAGCCTGTCTTGATGCTCTCTCCACTCCCATTGTTTTGTTTCTTAAAGACTGGATTAGTTGTAAGTATTCGCATTCCAACCATTATTCATGTAAATTGAGTCTGTGTCTTTATAAATTCTGTTTGTGAACAGAATTCCCACTCACCTGAAGAAGGGGCTTAGAGCCTCGAAAGCTTGTGTGGCTTTTGCTACCAAATAAACCTGTTGGACTTTAACCTGGTGTTGTTAAACTTCTTACTGTGTTTACCCCAGTCCAACGCCGGCATCTCCACATCATGACCACATCACAATGCCCGGGGACTGATTGACGGCAGCTCCGGACCAATAGGAAGAGGGGGCGGGTCTGGAGGACCGAGCTGGAGCGGCTGGTCCTCCAACCAATCGGAGTGAAGGAGGGGCGGGACCTGAAGCATTCGCAGTGCGGGTAATGGCGACGGACGGACGGTTTTAAAGAACAAAGAACAAAGAACAGTACAGCACAGGAAACAGGCCCTTCGGCCCTCCAAGCCTGTGCCGCTCCTTGGTCCAACTAGACCAATCGTTTGTATCCCTCCATTCCCAGGCTGCTCATGTGACTATCCAGGTAAGTCTTAAACGATGTCAGCGTGCCTGCCTCCACCACCCTACTTGGCAGCGCATTCCAGGCCCCCACCACCCTCTGTGTAAAAAACGTCCCTCTGATGTCTGAGTTATACTTCGCCCCTCTCAGCTTGAGCCCGTGACCCCTCGTGATCGTCACCTCCGACCTGGGAAAAAGCTTCCCACTGTTCACCCTATCTATACCCTTCATAATCTTGTATACCTCTATTAGATCTCCCCTCATTCTCCGTCTTTCCAAGGAGAACAACCCCAGTCTACCCAATCTCTCCTCATAGCTAAGACCCTCCATACCAGGCAACATCCTGGTAAACCTTCTCTGCACTCTCTCCAATGCCTCCACGTCCTTCTGGTAGTGCGGCGACCAGAACTGGCCTAACCAGCGTTCTATACAGCTGCATCATCAGACTCCAGCTTTTATACTCTATACCCCGTCCTATAAAGGCAAGCATACCATATGTCTTCTTCACCACCTTCTCCACCTGTGTTGCCACCTTCAAGGATTTGTGGACTTGCACACCTAGGTCCCTCTGTGTTTCTATACTCCTGATGACTCTGCCATTTATTGCATAACTCCTCCCTACATTATTTCTTCCAAAATGCATCACTTCGCATTTATCCGGATTAAATTCCATCTGCCACCTCTCCGCCCAATTTTCCAGCCTATCTATATCCTGCTGTATTGCCCGACAATGCTCTTCGCTATCCGCAATTCCAGCCATCTTTGTGTCATCCGCAAACTTGCTGATTACACCAGTTACACCTTCTTCCAAATCATTTATATATATATCACAAATAGCAGAGGTCCCAGTACAGAGCCCTGCGGAACACCACTGGTCACAGACCTCCAGCCGGAAAAAGACCCTTCGACCACTACCCTCTGTCTCCTATGGCCAAGCCAGTTCTCCACCCATCGAGCCACTTCTCCTTGTATCCCATGAGCCTTAACCTTCTTAACCAACCTGCCATGTGGGACTTTGTCAAATGCCTTACTGAAATCCATATAGACGACATCCACGGCCCTTCCTTCATCAACCGTTTTTGTCACTTCCTTAAAAAACTTTTAATTTGGAAGCGAGATCAATCCGAGGTAGAGGGCGGCATGCGGGGAATGATAAATGTGGCGGGTGGGTGAAGAGACTTTGTAAGCATGTTGTTCAAACCCAATCCCCGGAAATGAACTTCCCGGTTCCCCCCCTTTGTACCAAATGGAGCGGCAGCTTGTAGTGTTAGACCCGGGCTGACTGCCGCCATTGAGGCTGCATGTGGGAGGCCGGCAGGGATTGTGATCGGAGAGTGAAGCCCTGACGTCACAATGGAATGGGTGGGAGTGTGAGGTCACAATGGAATGGGTGAGAGTGTGATGTCACAATGGAATGGGTGAGAGTGTGACGTCACAATGGAATGGGTGAGAGTGTGATGTCACAATGGAATGGGTGAGGGTTCCAGATGAGCTGAGACTGGGCTGGAGTCGGACGATGGCACTGACATGTGGCCCGGTGGCACAGTGGTTAGTGCAGCTGCCTAACAGCGCCAGGGACCCGGGTTCAATTCCAGCCTCGGGTCGCTGTCTGTGCAGAGTTTCTACATTCTCCCCGTGTCTGTGTGGGTTTCCTCCGGGTGTTCCGGTTTCCTTCCACAGTCCAAAGATGTGCCGGTTAGACGGATTGGCCATGATAAATTGCCACTTGGTATCAGGGGGATTAACAGGTAAATATGTGGATAGGGCCTGGATGGGATTGTTGTCGGTGCAGGCTCGATGGGCTGAATGGCCTCCTTCTACAATGTATTTTATGATTCATTACTGTTCATTAATTAATTACTTTGAATGAAGGTGGTCTTGATGATGATGTGGACGTGGCTGGAAGCTCATATTGGGATGAACTATTTCACCCTGGTTGTGAACAGCCTAGTTCAGCCTCAGACAGTAAGTAATCTCACAACTCCAGGTTAAAATCCAACAGGTTAATTTGGTGGCATAAGCCACAGGATTTTGGAGCGCTGCTCTTCATCAGGTGAGTGGGAGTTCTATTCACAAACAGGGCACAGAGACACAAACTCAATTTACAAAATAATGGTTGGAATGTGAGTCTTTACAGGTAATCAAGTCTTAAAGGTACAGACAATGTGAGTGGAGAGAGGGTGAAGCACAGGTTAAAGAGATGTGTATTGTCTCCAGCCAGGACAGTTCGTGAGATTTTGCAAGCCCAGGCAAGTTGTGGGGGTTACAGATAGTGTGACATGAACCCAAGATCCCGGTTGAGGCCGTCCTCATGTGTGATTGACAGATCCATGCTCACTGCTTCTTGCCCTGGATGCAGAGAGCTGAAAATTTCCATGCAGGCTGCCAGACAAATAAATAAGAACATAAGAACATAAGAAATAGGAGCAGGAGTAGGCCATCTAGCCCCTCGAGCCTGCCCGGCATTCAATAAGATCATGGCTGATCTGACGTGGATCAGTACCACTTACCCGCCTGATCCCCATAACCCTTAATTCCCTTACCGATCAGGAATCCATCCATCCGCGCTTTAAACATATTCAGCGAGGTAGCCTCCACCACCTCAGTGGGCAGAGAATTCCAGAGATTCACCACCCTCTGGGAGAAGAAGTTCCTCCTCAACTCTGTCTTAAACCGACCCCCCTTTATTTTGAGGCTGTGTCCTCTAGTTTTAACTTCCTTACTAAGTGGAAAGAATCTCTCCGCCTCCACCCTATCCAGCCCCCGCATTATCTTATAAGTCTCCATAAGATCCCCCCTCATCCTTCTAAACTCCAACGAGTACAAACCCAATCTCCTCAGCCTCTCCTCATAATCCAAACCCCTCATCTCCGGTATCAACCTGGTGAACCTCCTCTGCACTCCCTCCAATGCCAATATATCCTTCCTCATATAAGGGGACCAATACTGCACACAGTATTCCAGCTGCGGCCTCACCAATGCCCTGTACAGGTGCATCAAGACATCCCTGCTTTTATATTCTATCCCCTTCGCAATATAGGCCAACATCCCATTTGCCTTCTTGATCACCTGTTGTACCTGCAGACTGGGCTTTTGCGTCTCATGCACAAGGACCCCCAGGTCCCTTTGCACGGTAGCATGTTTTAATTTGTTTCCATTGAGATAGTAATCCCATTTGTTATTATTTCCTCAAGTGTATAAACTCGCATTTCTCAACATTATACTCCATTTGCCATATCCTCGCCCACTCACTCAGCCTGTCCAAATCTCTCTGCAGATCTTCTCCGTCCTCCACACGATTCACTTTTCCACTTATCTTTGTGTCGTCTGCAAACTTCGTTACCCTACACTCCGTCCCCTCCTCCAGATCATCTATATAAATGGTAAACAGTTGCGGCCCGAGTACCGATCCCTGCGGCACGCCACTAGTTACCTTCCTCCAACCGGAAAAACACCCATTTATTCCGACTCTTTGCTTCCTGTCGGATAGCCAGTCCCCAATCCACTTTAACACACTACCCCCAACTCCGTGTGCCCTAATCTTCTTCAGCAGCCTTTTATGGGGCACCTTATCAAACGCCTTTTGGAAATCCAAAAACACCGCATCCACCGGTTCTCCTCCATCAACCGCCCTAGTCACATCTTCATAAAAATCCAACATGTTCGTCAAGCACGACTTTCCCCTCATGAATCCATGCTGCGTCTGATTGATCGAACCATTTCTATCCAGATGCCCTGCTATCTCCTCTTTAATAATGGATTCCAGCATTTTCCCTACTACAGACGTTAAGCTGACCGGCCTATAGTTACCCGCCTTTTGTCTCCTTCCTTTTTTAAACAGCGGCGTAACATTAGCCGTTTTCCAATCAACCGGCACTACCCCAGAATGCAACGAGTTTTGATAAATAATCACTAACGCATCCACTATTACCTCTGACATTTCTTTCAATACCCTGGGATGCTTTCCATCCGGACCCGGGGACTTGTCCACCTTCAGTCCCATTAGTCTACCCAGCACTGCCTCTCTGGTAACATTAATTGTATTAAGTATTTCTCCTGCTGCCAACCCTCTATCGTTAATATTTGGCAAACTATTTGTGTCCTCCACCGTGAAGACCGACACAAAAAACTTATTTAAAGACTCAGCCATATCCTCATTTCCCACTATTAACTCCCCCCTCTCGTCCTCCAAGGGTCCAACATTCACTCTAGCCACTCTATTCCTTTTTATATATTTATAAAAACTTTTACTATCATTTTTTATATTAATTGCTAGCCTAGCTTCATAGTCTATCCTTCCTTTCTTTATCACTTTCTTAGTTTCTCTTTGTTGTTTCTTAAATTTTTCCCAATCACTTGTTTCTCCACTATTTTTGGCCACTCTGTACGCAGCTGTTTTTATTTTAATACTCTCCTTTATTTCCTTCGTTATCCACGGCTGGTTCTCCCTTTTCTTACAATCCTTGTTTTTTGCTGGAATATATTTTTGCTGAGAACTGAAAAGGATCTCCTTAAAAATCCTCCACTGTTCTCAGCTATCCTACCTGCCAGCCTGCTCTCCCAGTCTACCTTAGCCAATTCATCCCTCATCCTATCATATTTCCCTCTGTTCAAACAGAGGACACTGGTTTGGGACCAAACTTTCTCCTCTTCCATCTGAATCAGAAATTCGACCATATTGTGGTCACTAGACCCAAGAAGGTCCTTCACAATAAGATCCTTAATTCTACCTACCTCGTTACACAATACCAGATCCAAAATAGCTCGTTCCCTCGTCGGTTCCGTAACATGCTGTTCAAGGAAACTATCCCGACAGCATTCTAAGAACTCTTCCTCCATTCCACCCTTACCGACTTGAGTCTGCCAGTCAATGTGCATGTTGAAGTCCCCCATGATTATTGCCGTTCCGTTTTTACACGCATCCCTTATCTGCTTGTTTATAGCCCTCCCTACCTCAACATTATTATTTGGGGGCCAATATACCACACCTACTAGTGTCTTTCTCCCTCTACTATTCCTCATCTCTACCCATAATGATTCCACGTTTTGTTCCTCAGAGCCTATGTCATCCCTCAGTACTACCCTGATATTATCTCTTATTAATAGCGCGACCCCACCACCTTTTCCTTCCTGTCTATTCTTCCTAAACGCCTGATACCCCTGGATATTCATCTCCCAGTCCTGGTCACCTTTCAGCCACGTTTCTGTAATGGCCACTAGATCGTACCCACTTGTGCTGATTTGCACCATCAACTCATTTACCTTGTTCCGAATGCTTCGTGCATTCAGGCAAAGTGTCCTTATTCCAGCTTTTATCTGGACCCGCTTTGATGAGTCTACATTACTGGAGTAAAAATGTGTGGAATATACAGACCGAATTCACTTCATTCCCTTCAGTTGCTGCAAGTCCCCAATTTCCCCCAGAATGAGAAAAGAAATGGAAAGGGGGGAACATTGATTTCCTCCCAGATGTTGTCCAGAGGAGGAAGTTTCAATCTGGAGCTCATTGGACAACTTCCGCATTGTGACGTCACAATGGAGCCTGCCTGAATCAGCGAATAGGAATCTCTCTTCCTACATCAAGGGCTGATGTTTCTTGTCTAGATGACCCTTTGTCAAAGCTCTGAAACATCTGTTCTTTTCTCTCCATACAGATGCTGCCAGACCTGCTGAGAATGGGGAGACAGTGTGTGGGATGGAGATTTACAGCTTTTGGGGAATGAGAGAGGCAAGAATGTTCCATAGAAATTGTCTGTTCTGAATTTCTATGCTGTACTGACACTGATGACTTTTGTAAACTCGTTTTACAGGATATTGAAAGAGGAATCACAGGTCGAAATCTCAAACGTCATGTCTAGACGTGACAGAGTCATATTCCTTGGGACCTCAATATCATCGGACTTTGAATCCAGAAGGAGAAATGATTGTCCGGTCTGTCGATTTGAAATGTCAGTGTGAGTGAAAAAGCATCAACACACTGCCACACTTGAGTGAGTGTGTTCCAATGCACTGACTAAAAAGCTTTAACCAGTTACACAGTTTGAATAAATATCACACTATTCACAGCGGGGAGAGACTGTAATCTTGTTCTGAGTGTGGGCGAAGTTTCAACTAATTGTCCAGTCAAGAGAGAGGTAAGGACACCTGCACCATGGAGAAACCATGGAAATGTGTGGACTGTGGGAAGGGATACAGAACCCCATCAGAGCTGGAAGCTCATCGACGCAGCCACACTGGGGAGAGACCATTCACCTGCTCTCAATGTGGGAAGGGATTCACTCGATTATCCCTCCTGCAGAGACACCAGCAAGTTCACACTGGAGAGAGGCCATTTTCCTGCTCTCAATGTGAGAAGGGATTCAGTCAGTTATCCGACCTGCAGAGACACCAGCGAGTTCACACTGGGGAGAGGCCGTTCACCTGCTCTCAGTGTGGGAAGGGATTCACTCAATTATCCACCCTGCGGACACATGAACGAGTTCACACTGGGGAGAGGCCATTCACCTGCTCTCAGTGTGGGAAGGGATTCATTCTGTTATCCAGCCTGCGGATACACCAGCGAGTTCACACTGGGGAGAAACCATTCACCTGCTCTCAGTGTGGGAAGGGATTCATTCAGTTATCCCGCTTGCAGAAACACCAGCAAGTTCACACAGGAGAGAGGCTGTTCACCTGCTCTCAGTGTGGGAAGGGATTCACTCGGTCATCCCTCCTGCAGAGACACCAGCGAGTTCACAGTGGGGAGAGGCCATTCAACTGTTCTCAGTGTGGGAAGGGATTCACTCAGTCATCCATCCTGCGGACACACCAGCGAGTTCACACTGGGGAGAGATCGTTCACCTGCTCTCAGTGTGGGAAGGGATTCACTCAGTCAGCCGACCTGCAGAGACACCAGCGAGTTCACACAGGGGAGAGGCCGTTCACCTGCTCTCAGTGTGGGAAGGGATTCATTCTGTTATCCAGCCTGCGAATACACCAGCGAGTTCACACTGGGGAGAAACCATTCATCTGTTCTCAGTGTGGGAAGGGATTCACTAACTCATCTGATCTGCGGACACACCAGCGAGTTCACACAGGGGAGAGGCCGTTCACCTGCTCCCAGTGTGGGAAGGGATTCACTCAGTCATCCCACCTGCAGAGACACCAGCGAGTTCACACTGGGGAGAGACCATTCGACTGTTCTCAGTGTGGGAAGGGATTCACTCAGTCATCCAACTTGCAGACACACCAGCGAGTTCACACTGGGGAGAGGCCGTTCACCTACTCTCAGTGTGGGAAGGGATTCAGAGTTTCATCCCACCTGCTGAGACACCAACAAGTTCACGAGTGATGACAGGGGTTGGATTCTGCTGTTATTGTTTCTGCTCTCAATTACACCCAGGACTGCATTTTGTTCATTCTCACAGTTGGTCAATGGGGAGGGTCGGAGGGTTTCTTTCTGCTGGACTGGCCGGTCTCATGACTTTGCCTCCAGTGGGCTGATGCTCTTTGAGTCTTGTTGCGAATACCTGGTTTTTAGATTTCACAAGGATCACAGAGTGACAGGATGTTAGGAAGTTATAGAGGTTTACAACATGGAAACAGGCCCTTCGGCCCAACTTGTCCATTCCGCTCAGTTTTTACCACTAAGCAAGTCCCAATTGCCCGTATTTTGCCCATATCCCTCTATACCCATCTTACCCATGTAACTGTCTAAATGCGTTTTAAAAGACAGAATTGCACCCACCTCTACCACTGCCTCTGGCAACTTGTTCCAGACACTCACCACCATCTGAGTGAAAAATTGCCCCTCTGGACCCTTTTGTATCTCTCCCCTCTCACTTTAAACCTAAAACTAAGAACAAGAAATGTATCGATAAAATGATTAGAGAATAGAGCCAACGTTTTGAGTCTGAATGATGCTTCATGAGAGCTGTTATGAAGGGTCATCCAGGATTGAAACTTTGGCTCCATTCTTCACAGGTGCTGTCAGACCCGCTGAGATTTTCCAGCATTTTGTGTTTTTGTTTCAGATTCCAGTATCTGCAGTATTTTACTCTTCTGATGAAATGATTAGTTCTGATTGGAATCCCCATGACCCTCCTTCAAAACAGAGGGAGTGGTGGCAGAAGGAGAAAAATGATAAGGATGATAAAGTCTGGGTTCTGATTCTCCGAGCCCATGAAGAATTAACAAAATGAGTGAACCAGTTTATAAAGAACAGAAGTTACCCATCCCTAACAAAAACTGATCAAATTAAAATAATTAGGTTGAGGAAGAGAACAAAAGAATTCATAGATAAAGTTTAAAATCAACTTTGTTTTGTTGTTAGAGAAGTTTTTAAAAATTATGTAAAGTGATGTAACTGTGTGCCAAGTTTCTTCTCTCACTCCCCACCCCTTTAGGTTCTGTAGAAAAGTTAACCCTTTCAGCAGACAGTTGATTTAGTCATGGAGTTATAGAGGTTTCCAGCTTGGAAACGGGCCCTTCAGCCCAACTTGTCCATGCTGCCCCTTTTTTAACCCCTGTGCTCATCCCAATTGTCCACGTTTGGTCCATATCCCTCGACACCCATCTTACCCATGTAACTCTAAACGCTTTTTAAAAGACAAAATTGTACCTGCCTCTACTACTACCTCTGGCAGCTTTTTCCAGACACTCACCACCCTCTGTGTGAAACAAGTGCCCCTCTGGACCCTTCAGTATCTCTCCCCTCTCACCTTAAACCTATGCCCTCTAGTTTTAGACTCCCCTACCTTTGGGAAAAGATATTGACTATCTAGCTGATCTGTGCCCCTCATTATTTTATAGACCTCTATAAGATCACCCCTAAGCCTCTTACATTCCAGGGAAAAAAGTCCCAGTCTATCCAGCCTCTCTTTATAACTCAAACCATCAAGTCCCGGTAGCATCCTAATAAATCTTTTCTGCAGTCTTTCTAGTTTAATAATATCCTTTCTATAATAGGGTGACCAGAACTGTACACAGTATTCCAAGTGTGGCCTTACCAATGTCTTGTAAAACTTCAACAAGACGTCCCAACTCCTGTATTCAATGTTCTGACCAACATGCAGAATGCCTTCTTCACCACTCTGTCCACCTGCAGCTCCATTTTCAAGGAGCTATGTACCTGTACCCCTAGATCTCTGTTCTGTAACTCTCCCCAACACCCTACCATTAACTGAGTAAGTCCTGCCCTGGTTCGATCGCCCAAAATGTATTACCTCGCATTTATCTAAATTAAACTCCATCTGCCATTCGTCAGCCCACTGTTCCAATTGATCAAGATCGCACTACAATCCTAGATAGCCTTCTCCACTGTCCATGATGCCACCAACTTTGGTGTCATCTGAAAACTTACTACCCATGCCTCCTACATTCTCATCCAAATCATTAATATAAATGACAAATAACAGTGGACCCAGCACTGATCCTTGAGGCACACCGCTGGTCACAGGCTCCAGTTTGAAAAACAACCTTCTACAACCACCCTCTGTCTTCTGTCATCAAGCCAATTTTGTATCCATTTGGCTAACTCACCCTGGATTTCATTAGATTTAACCTTAAGCAACAACCTACCTTGCGGTACCTTGTCAAAGGCCTTGCTAAAGTCCACGTAGACAGCATCACCTGTACTGCCCTCATCTACCTTCTTGGTTACCCCTTCAAAAAACTCAATCAAATTTGTGAGACATGATTTTCCACTCACAAAGCCATGCTGACCGTCCCTAATCAGTCCTTGTGTCTCCAAATGCCTGTAGATCCTGTCTCTCAAATACCTTCTGACAACTTACAGATGTGAATCACACCGCCCTTTAGTTCCCAGGCTTTTCCCTGCAGCCCTTTTTAAACAAAGGCTCCACATTTGCCACCCTCCAATCTTTAGGCACCTCACCCGTGACTATCGATGATTCAAATATCTCTGCTCGGAGACCCGCAATTTCCCCCCTAGCCTCCCACAGTGTTCTGGGATACACTTCATCAGGTCCCGGGGATTTATCTACCTTGATGCGCTTTATGACTTCCAGCACCTCCTTCTCTGTTATAAGTACACTTCTCAAGACATCACTTTATTTCCCCAAGTTCCCTAACATCCATGCTTTTCTCAACAATAAATAATGATGAAAAATATTCATTTATGATCTCATCATCTCTTGTGGATCCGCACATAGATGACCTTGTTGATCCTTAAGAGGCCCTACTCTCTACCTAGTTACTCTTTGGCACTTTATGTATTTATAGAACCTCTTTGGATTCTCCTTTGCCTTATCTGCCAAAACAATCTCGTGTCCCCTTTTTGTCCTCCTGATTTCTCTCTTAATTCTACTCCTACACCCTCTATACTCTTCAAGGGATCCACTTGATCCCAGCTGCCTATGCATGTCATGTGCCTCCTTCTTCTTGACCAGGGCCTCAATATCTCGAGTCATCCAGGGTTCCCGACTTCTACCAGCCTTGCCCATCACTCTAAGAGCAATGTGCTTACCCTGAACCCTGGTTAAAACACTTTTGAAAGCCTCCCACTTACCAGACGTCCCTTTGCCTTCCCACAGACTCTCCCAGTTAACTGTCGAAAGTTCCTGCCTGATACCATCAACATTGGCCTTGCCCTAATTTAGAATTTTAACTTTTGGACCTGACCAATCATTTTCCATAGGTATCTTAAAACTAATGGAATTATGGTCACTGGTCCCAAAGTGATCCCTCATTCACACTTCTATCACCTGCCCTTCCTTATTTCCCAAGAGGAGGTGAAGTTTTGCCCCTCTCTAGTCGGGCCATCCACATACTGAATGCGAAATTCCTCCTGAATACACTCAACAAATTTCTCCCCATCCAAGCCTCTAATACTATGGCTGTCCCAGTCAATGTTGGGAAAGTTAAAATCCCCGACTATTACCACCCTATTTTTCTTGGAACTATCTGTAATCTCCTTACATATTTGCTCCTCAATTTTCCACCGACTATTTGGGGGCCTATAGTACAACCCTATCAAAGTGATTTCCCCCTTCTTATTTCTCAGTTCACCCCTTTTGACTCAGTAGGCGAACCCTCGGATATATCCCCTCTCAGTACTGCCGTGATGTTTTCCTGAATCAAAAGTGCAACTCCCCCTCCTTTCTTTCCTCCTGTTCTATCTTTCCTATGGCATCTTGTTTTTAACTTGTTTTTAAATCACCCAGAAACTCGTGTCTATTTTAGTTTATAATTGTGGATTTATTGGAGCCAGTTAAATGTGGAAATTTTAAGCGTAGCCTGGAGGAATTTGGAATAACTGAGAATTTTATATTGTTGTCACCTCAACCCCAGGTCAAGAACAAAGAGTTTGCAGCTGGTAACGTGTTTGGGATTTTAAATCAACAAAGATGTTGCCGATAAAATCAGGCCTTGGAAGTTGGCTGAAAAAGGGTTAAGTTACAATGAAGGATCTTGCATCTTATTTTAATCAAGGAGTTGTGAGCTTGTAGTGCTCTGTCGCTTTAAGAAGCTACAGCTGCGCGAGAGAATGCTGAGGATTCATTGTTTGAAATTTACGAGCTGTGAGAATCTGTGTGTTTTGTTTGTTTTATGTGGATGTTTGTAGATGTGTTTTATTATTGTTTTGGGCAACATTTGTTAAGGTTTATCTTTCTGGGGAATTAACCTTACCTTGAGTCTTTAATTAAAGGCATTTTTGGGAGTTTAAAACAGGATCACAAGAACGCTTAAGTAATTAATTTTGGTTATTGTTGTTGTAAAGCACATGCTAAGTTTCTCTGTTTGTGTATGGACGATATTTGTGGGTTGAACGCTTTAAGCTTTGAGGTTTTCTGTCTGTGATTTAAATCAAACAGATTTTTAAAAAGGAAGTGTAATTAATAAAGCTTTTTTTTCAAAAGTTATGAACTTGGAGCCATATTTACTGGACAGAGACAGGATTCCAGGATATTTCACTAAACATGCGGGAATTTTAATCCGGATACAATTCACTCATGAGAATGAGAGTTTTAATTTGTAATGGTTATTTAAAATTTGGGACATGTGAATAGATTCTGACCAATCCTGTGTTGGATTGATCTTGGATTAAACTTCCTGTCAGGTCCAAAGACACAATTAACACAATGAAAAGGAAAATTCTGGAATTGGATACTGAAGAAAAGAGTTTAAAAGGAGAGATTATTAAATAGAAATGATTCCCAGACCGTGTGGTCGTTAGGTTGGAACAAAGGAAGAGTGCTGACATCCATTTGAAAACTTTTAATCCACCCCTTTTCAAACTCAGTCTACGTACAAAGAAAACCCCAAGGATGGTAGATAAGGGGTTCTGGAAAACATCATGATGGGGGCACCTATCTGTTCACGAGATGATCACAAAGCCCCATGATGTCCAAATACTAATTTCATTGGACCTTTCTGTAATGTGTGTAATCTATAACCATTCTGATTGGATTATGTCCAGCCGGGATGGGTTGAGTAACTGGATAAGAATTGATGATATTCTTTGTTGGGTGGAGTTACACATGGTCAGTCCCTGTGGCTTCTCCCCACTGGCGTAACTCAATAAACTGTTTGTTGATTGAATCAGGTTTAAGTGTTGAATGATTCTTCTGAGTTCATTCCCCCCAACACACTGGGTACATTACCACTTCATCCTCGGGAGTGGCCTAATAGGCCGTGGTCCAGACTACATGTGGCCCTTGGGGGGCCTTTCATGAATCACGTGTTTGCTTGTTGTAGATGCGCATTCAAAATGCTTGGAAGCACAGATCATGAGTAATATTACAGGGCAATTAGGACTAGTTTAGTGGTAAAAACTGGGCGGCATGGACAAGTTGGGCCGAAGGGCCTGTTTCCATGCTGTAAACCTCTATGACTCTAACTACCTTTTTTGTGGCCTGAAGTTCCCACAATTGGAAAGCAGCCAGATTAGTTAAATAGACAGCATTAATTGTGAGACAGTTAAATAATAAATGATTCATTAATATATATGTTATAAAGGCTGGAAATGTAAATTTGAACACAAGTTTATAACTTTTAGAATTATAAACACATTAAGAATGGTTAAAATGCTGTGGGAATTATCAGATGTTCCCTTCTCATGCTGACAGAATAAAGAAAGATGAAAGGACTTGTTAACCTTGACTGGAGGGAATGAATCGGCTCCTGTTCAAGATGTCTCAACATTGAATGACTGATGTGAACCAATTATTGGTTGACACTCAGGCTACCCCAAGCTAAGAGATATCGTTTGAGAGAAAGAATTGTCTTAAAATTAAGACAATGTGCGCAATTAGCTAAAAACCAAACCAATGTCATTATTGACAAGTTATAGACCAATTGGCTCATTCCCAACAATTAGCTGAGGATGGCTTTCTACATTTTGAAAGTATAAAAAGGGGGATTCGAGAAACCAATTTGGTAGAAGTTTTTAAAAGTTAACTTTGTTTATATAGTTTGTTTATTAGTGTCACACATAGACTTACATTAACATTGCAATGAAGTTACTCTGAAAATTCCCCTGGCGCCTGTTCGGGTAAACTGAGGGAGAATTTAGCATGGCCAATGTACCCAACCAGCACGTCTTTTCGACTGTGGGAGGAAACTGGAGCACCCAGAGGAAACCTGCACTTTACTGTTCAAAAATCTATCTATCCTTGCCTTAAAAACATTCAATGAGGTAGCCTCAACTGCTTCACTGGGCAGGGAATTCCACAGATTCACAACCCTTTCTGTGAAGAAGTTCCTCCTCAACTCAGTCCTAAATCTGCTTCCCTTATTTTGAGGCTGTGTCTCCTAGTTGTAGGTTAGGGGGATGAGCAGGGTAAATACTTGGGGTTATGGGACAGGTCTGGATAGGATTGCCCTGTGTGTCAGGGGGAATATATGAGGTTACAAGGATAAGGCCTGTGTGGGATTGTTATCAGTGCAGACTTGATGGGCCAAATGGCCCCCTTCTGCACTGAAAGGATTCTATGATTTCAGAGAATTGTGAAATTGGAGATTACTGAGTTAGAGAGGGATAAGGTCATGGAGGAATTTGAAAATAAGGATGTGAATTTTAAAATTGAAACATGACTTGACTTAAAGCCGATGTAGGCTTTATGGATGAATAGGATTTGGATGAATAGGATTTGGATGAATAGGATTTGGATGAATAGGATTTGGTGTGAGAAAGCAGACGGGCGGCAGAGTTTTGGAATATCTCACATTTCTATGTGGGGAGTGGGGTGAATGTGAGAGGCTGCTCAGAAATATATTGGAATCATCAAGACTAAAGGTAACAGATGGAGTGGTGTGGAGACTGTGGACATTTTGTAGATTGAAATATTTGGTATTAGTGATGGGATGGATATGTGGTCAGAAACTCATCCTGTTGTTAAATCTGACACCAAGGCCCGAATTTTTCATCCATTGGGCACACTCACACGGGAGTGCCTGGAAACGGGTGTAATCAGCCCTGGAAATCGGCCCCGGAAAGTGATCTCATGCTGGCTGGCTGATTAACGGGCAGTCAGTGTGAAACGTGCACTGGGAAAGGCTCAGTGCTGCCGGGGAGGGAGGGAAGGGGACGGGAAGGGAGGGAAGGGGACGGGCACTGAGGAAAGCGAGGGTGCTGTTGGCATTTCCAATACGCTCCCTCAGGGGGACAGCTGCTGCGGAGCCTGTCTTACAGCTACAGCCCTGTAAAAAATAAACTGCGATGGAGCTCCTCACAGTGGGGGTGAGGATGGAGGAGATGGGGAGAGGGAGAGAACCCTTCAAAAGGAATTGACTTCTGTTAGCAGTATATAAAAGACGCAACACACTGTGTTTAACACAAAGCTGATTTATTTGACTCTTATCCAGAATATTTACACCTATAACCGGCCTGGTGTTTATTAATATCAGCAGGACTAGACTCCAGTGAATGATATTCAGTCCTGCAGGTGATTAACAGCAAACCCAATCATTGTCATTACTTGTGAACTCGCTGGTGTCTCAGCAGATGGGATGACTGAGTGAATCCCCTCCCACACACAGAGCAGGAGAACGGTTTCTCCCCGGTGTGAACACGCCAGTGTTTCAGCAGACTGGATGAATCACTGAATCCCTTCCCACACTCCGAGCAGCTGAGCGGCCTCTCCCCAGTGTGAATACTCTGGTGTACAGTGAGCTGAGATGATTTCCTGAACCCAGTCCCACAACGAGAGCATCTGAACGGTCTCTCGTCAGTGTGAATACGTTGATGGGTCACCAGCTACCGTGGGCGGCACGGTAGCACAGTGGTTAGCACTGCTGCTTCACAGCTCCAGGGTCCTGGGTTCAATTCCCGGCTCGGGTCACTGTCTGTGTGGAGTTTGCACATTCTCCTCGTGTCTGCGTGGGTTTCCTCCGGGTGCTCCGGTTTCCTCCCACAGTCCAAAGATGTGCGGGTTAGGTTGATTGGCCAGGTTAAAAAAAAAATTGCCCCTTAGAGTCCTGAGATGTGTAGGTTAGAGGGATTAGCGGGTAAATATGTGGGGCTAGGGCCTGGGTGGGACTGTGGTCGGTGCAGACTCGATGGGCCGAATGGCCTCCTTCTGCACTGTAGGGTTTCTATGATTTCTTCTAGTTCCCCAGAACTTTTAAAGCACTTCCCACAATCCAGGCATTTAAATGGTCTCTCGTCAGAATGAACCCGTTGATGGGATGTTAGTTCCATAGAACTTTTAAAGCACTTCTCACAGTTCAGGCATTTAAAGGGTCTCTCATCAGTGTGAACTTGCTGATGTTTCAGTAGGTGAGATGACTGAGTGAATCCCTTCCCACACACAGGGCAGGTAAATGGTTTCTCCCCAGTGTGGATTCGCTGGTGTTTCAGCAGATCAGATAACTGAATGAATCCATTCCCACAATCGGAGCAGGTAAATGGTCTCTCTCCAGTGTGAATTCGCTGATGTGTCATCAGGTTGGCTGACTGAGTGAATCCCTTCCCACACTGAGGGCAGGTGAATGGTCTCTCCCCAGTGTGACTGCGTCGATGAGTTTCCAGGTCAGATGGATAACTAAACGCTTTCCCACAATCCCCACATTTCCACAGCTTCTCCCCAGTGTGACTGTGCTTGTGTCTCGACAGGCCAGATGATCGACTGAAGCCTTGTCCACACACACAACACGTGTATGGTTTCTCCGCACTGTGAACAGTGCTTTTTCCTTCCATGTTTAATATTCAATGATATTCAGGTTACGATAAATGATACACCTCTGTCAGCTCCTGGTGTGATGTTTGGTTTCAGTTTCCTGACTGTAAATCCTCCTCTTCTAAAACCCTGTGAAATTGATTTAAAACAAAAAAACAGGAGTGAGAGAGAACCCACAAAAACACAAAGGCAGCTTGTGAAATTGAGCTGAATGAATCTGGTCATTTGTCTGATACTAATGAACAGTGCTGGATTATCATAAAAACCCAACTGATTCACTAATGTCCATCAGGGAAAGGAACCTACCACCCAGTCTGGGTCTGTACAGACTCAGGCCTCTACTTAAGGAGAGTACAAGACAGTGGGAGAGAATGGGGAGTAATGCAAGAGGTGAGGTTGTGGGGGGATGGGGGAGGCGCTGGTGATGGCAGGAGGAGAGGGATTTTACACATCTATAACTCAGCTGGAGCTTTGACAGAATCTCCCAAACCCTCAACTTCCACCACCTGGAAGGACCAGGATCACAAGTGTGAATGAACACCTCGAAATTCACCTTCAAGTCTCACACACTTGGGGATTTTCACAGTAACTTCATCGCAGTGTTAATATAAACCTACTTGTGACATGATAAACTTTTTAAAAAAACTTTAAACACACTGTCCTGACTTGTCTGCCATCCAGTTCTGGATGAACAGATATTTTATATATTGGGAAGACTGAAGCCACTGGTTTCAGTCTTTGCTACAAACTTCACTCCCCAGCCACCGACTCCATCTCTCTCCCTGATAATTGTCCGAGGCTGAACATGATTGTTCACAACCATGGTGACATGTTTCACCTCAGGAATTAGGAGTCGGCCATTCGGTCCATCAGGTCTTTCGCCTCTGTCAATGTTTCAAGTCTGGATGACCCTTCTCCAAACAGTCATTCAGACTCGAAACGTTGGCTCTGTTCTCTCTCCAAAGATGCTGTCAGACATGCTGAGATTTTCCAGCACTTTGTTTTTTGTTAAACATTCACTTGATTGCAGTTTGCTGTGGGTAAATCCTCCCCTTCTAACCCATGTAAAATAAGTTTCCAAAACCCATCACTCTCAGTCCAGGATAGAAATTCACAACATTGTGTCTGCCTGCTTTCCGGCTCAGGATTACTAAGCTGGGACACATTTCCATTGGAAGCAGATGAGAAAATGTTCACTAGGCTGACTCCTGTGATGAGGGGGTTTGGCTTCTGAGGAAAGGTGGAACAGGTTGGGCCTTGACCCATTGGAATTCAGAAGAATGATAGGTGATCTTGGTGAAGCATATTAGATCCTGGGGGAGCTTGACCAGGTAGATTCTGAGAGGATGTTTCCCCTCATGGGGTAATATCGAATTATGGAACAGTTAAAAAATAAGAGGTCTCTCAGTTTACACCATGAGGAGAAACGTATTCTCTATGAAGATCATTAGTCTTTGGAAATCCCTTCTCCAGTAAGTAGGAGGCTTGGTCATTGAATACATTTAAGGCTGTGTTAAGTTCATAAGATATTGGAGCAGAATTAGGGCATTTGGCCCATCGAGTCCGCTCCGCCATTCGACCATGGCTGATATGCTCCTCATTCCCATTTTCCTGCCTTCTCCCCATAACCAGTTAAAAATCTGTCTAACTCCTCCTTAAACGTACTCACTGTCCCAGCATCCACCACACTTCGGGGTAGCGAATTCCAGGTTCACAACCCTTTGGGAGAAGTAGTTTCTCCTCAACTCTGTTTTAAATTTGCTGCCCCTTATCCTAAAGACTATGAGCTCTCATCCTAGAATGCCCCACAAGAGGAAGCATCCACTCCACGTCTACTTTATCCATACCTTTTATCATCTTGTGTACCTCAATTTGATCTCCCCTCATTCTTCTAAATTCCAGAGAGTATCGGCCTATCTCTCTTCATACGACAAACCCGACATCTCTGGAATCAATCTAGTGAACCTCCTCTGAACTGCCTCCAATGCCACGACATCTTTCCTCAAATAAAGGGACCAAAACTATGCACAATACTCCAGGTGCGGCCTCACCAATGCCTTGTATAGTTCCTCACATTTATATTCTAATCCTTTAGCTATAAATGCCAACATTCCATTCACTTTCTTTACAATCTGCTGTACCTGCATGCTGGTTTCCTGTGACTGGTGAATGAGGACACCCAGATCCTTCTGCACTGGAGCACCCCAAAGTCTCTCCCCATTTAGATAATAAATCGCCTTCCCAACACTCCAGCCCAGGCAACATGCTGGTGACTCTCCTCTGCACACTTTCTAGTACAATCACATCCTTCCTATAGTGTTCCTCAGTATTACGTTCTGTCTGATTCTGTCAGTTGATGTTTCTGAGATTCACCTTGGGACACTCTCCTACATTAAAGGTCTGATATAAATGAAAGTTAGTTTTAAATCACATTGTAACAGATTGGGGAAGTCAGGATTAAAACAATATCTGGGTAAATGGAGTTTGGTCACAGATCAGCCGTGACCCCAGTCAATAAGAGAACAGGCTCGAGGGGGATAAATGATTTCCTCCTGTTCCCAATAAACTTGGGCTCAAACACCAGCTGATGAATGGAAAGTGATGGGTGAACTGGGGAGAAGACACTTCACCAGGAACCAGCGATGGAGCAGAGTTAAAGAGTAGGACAGTCCTGTGGAGAGACTACTCAGGAAATGGAATAGGTTGTTCGGCCCTTCAAGTCTGCTCTGTTATTCAATTAGACCCTGGTTGATCCATTAGTCTATCTGAACTTGAACAAGTACCTGAATTGTTAACTCAAGCTGGTTACAGCAGTTATTAACAGCAGCAGAAACACACCATAGCTATCAGAATGAACATGGGTCAGTGCAGGATGTGATTACCTGTTCAATAACTGGGGAATCTGCCTCCAGACTTGTGAACTCGCTGGTGTCTCATTAGGTTTTGTGACTGAGTGAATCTGTTCCCACATATGGAGCAGGTGAACGGCCTCTCCCCGGTGTGAACTCGCTGGTGTATCAGGAGATCAGATGAGTTAGTGAATCCCTTCCCACACACGGAGCAGGTGAAAGGCCTCTCCCCAGTGTGAGCACGCTTGTGTTTCAGCAGGCGAGATGAACTGCTGAATCCCTTCATACACACAGAGCAGGTGAATGGCCGCTCCCCAGTGTGAAGTCGCTGGTGAGTGCGAAGGTTGAACATTCGACTAAAACTCTTTCCACACATGGTGCAGATGAACAGACTCTTCCCAGTGTGGCTGCGCTGATGAGCTTCCAGCTGGGATGGAGAACTGAATTCCTTCCCACAGTCCCCACATTTCCATGGGTTCTCTATGGTGTAGATGTCCTCGTGTCTCTCCAGCTTGGATGATTTAATGTGTGTATGTTTCAAATATCCTGTCAAAGGAGTTTAGAAACATCATCACTGTTAGTACGGGATTGAAATTCAGAACAGACATTTCTACTTTCTGTGGAACATAGTTTCTCACTTGATCCTGTAAAGCAGTAAATCCTCATCCTGAACACTTTCCCTCCTCCCTGTCCTGCAACCAACTCCCACATTGACCATCTCATATTTCAATGATTGTCCCGTGTTTGAGTCCAGTGTGCCAGGCTGCATGGTGTATGGGCGCTGTTTCACCCATAAGATGGATCTGTGCAGCACCCTCTTCCAACTGTTCTGGCTGCCAACCAGCCCCTGTCCACCCACACAGTTCCAGCAGCACCGCGCACAATACTGCTCACCTGCTCCGACAGACTCATGAAGGATGTCCTTTCATTTTCTCTGAGAGAGTTGGTCAGCCTGGCAAACCCAGTGTGAAATATCTTCACAAACCTTTTCTCCCACCCTCTATTCTGGCTGGGTTCAGTTCTCTTTTGTACAGAGTGAAAATAAAATCAAACAATTATTTTCTCTCCTGGTCACTGCAGGGAGCTGCAGCTTTTTACTGGGGGTGTTGGGGCCTCCAGCGGGTGTTTGTGAATCCTCCCCGCCCACCTCCCAGGGTTTCCTTCCTTCCCAGAGATCAGAGTCCTCATTGATTTGAGGCCAAAGTGTAACCTCTTATTTATTGTCCCCCTCCCCCATCCTCTGATGTGAACCATCCTCCAGTGGCTGAGCCAGGATGGGGCCGTTAACCTGGGCCTGTTCCCGGGAGGGAGGGAGGGAGAAGCCCCGCAGCTGCAAACCAGGGAGCTGACAATGATTCTGAAGGGTTTGCGGATCCACAAAGTGTTTCCAAATCCTCCCAGCCACCGCCTAACGCTGACTCCGCTTCTCCGGGACAAACAAGCGCCAAGGACAGCAATGACACTGCGCATGCTCCACATCACAATGCCTGGGCACTGATTGACGGCAGCTCCGGGCCAATAGGAAGAGGGGGTGGGGCTGGAGGACCGACCGGGAGCGGCTGGTCCACCAACCAATCGGAGTGAATGAGGGGCGGGATCTGAAGCATGCGCAGTGCGGGTAATGGCGATAGACGGATGGTTTTAAGTCGGAACCAAGATCAATACCAGGTAGAGGGCGGCGCGCGGGGAGCGATGAACATGGCGGGTGGGTGAAGAGCTTTCTAAACATGTTCAAAGGCAAACCCCGGAAATGAACTTCCCGGTTCCCCCCCGTTTGTGCCAAATGGAGCCGCAACTTGTTGTGTTGGGTTTGGGCTGCCTGCCGCCATTGAGGCTGAGTGTGGGAGGCCGGCAGGGAGTGAAGTCCTAACGTCACAATAGAATTAATGACAGTTATGCGTCACAATGGTGGGAAGCTTTTTCCCAGGTCGGAGGTGACGATCACGAGGGGTCACGGGCTCAAGCTGAGAGGGGCGAAGTATAACTCAGATATCAGAGGGACGTTTTTTACACAAGGGTGGTGGGGGCCTGGAATGCGCTGCAAAGTCGGGTGGTGGAGGCAGGCACGCTGACATCGTTTAAGACTTACCTGGATTGTCACATGGGCAGCCTGGGAATGGAGGGATACAAACGATTGGTCTAGTTGGACCAAGGGGCGGCACAGGCTTGGAGGGCCGAAGGGCCTGTTTCCTGTGCTGTACTGTTCTTTGTTCTTTGTTCAATGGAGAGTGAGTGTGACGTCACAATAGAATGGATGAGGGTTCCAGATAAGCTGAGACTGGGGCGGAGTCATAGAACATAGAACATTACAGCGCAGTACAGGCCCTTCGTCCCTCGATGTTGCGCCGACCAGTGGTACCAATCTAAAGCCCCTCTAATCTACACTATTCCAATATTATCCATATGTTTATCCAATAACCACTTGAACGCTCTCAACGTTGACGAGTCCACCACTGCTGCAGGCAGGGCATTCCACACCCTTACTACTCTCTGAGTAAAGAACCTACCTCTAACATCTGTCCTGTATCTCTCACCCCTCAATTTAAAACTATGTCCCCTCGTGCTAGCCAACACCATCTGAGGAAAAAGGCTCTCACTATCCACCCTATCTAATCCTCTGATCATCTTGTATGCCTCTATTAAGTCACCTCTTAACCTTCTTCTCTCTAACGAAAACAACCTCAAGCCCCTCAGCCTTTCCTCATACGATTTTCCCACCATACCAGGCAACATCCTGGTAAATCTCCTCTGCACCCTTTCCAACACTTCCACATCTTTCCTATAATACGGCGACCAGAACTGTACGCAATACTCCAAATGCGGCCGCACCAGAGTTTTGTACAGTTGCAGCATGACCTCCTGGCTCCGAAACTCAATCCCTCTACCAATAAAAGCTGACAGACCGTATGCCTTCTTAACAACCCTATCAACCTGGGTGCCAACTTTCAGGGATCTATGCACATGGACACCCAGATCCCTCTGTTCATCCACACTACCAAGTATCTTACCATTAGCCCAGTACTCTGTATTCCTGTTACTCCTTCCAAAGTGAATCACCTCACACTTTTCCGCATTAAACTCCAGAGCCCAGCTCTGCAGCGTATCTATGTCCCTCTGTAACCTGCCACTGAGTCGGGCGATGTCACTGAGGTGGAAGTAGGCGGTCTTGATGATGATGTGGATATGTGGCTGGAACCTCATCTTAAAATGAACTGTTTCACCAGGATTGTGAACAGCCTGGTTCAGCCTCAGACAGTTCCCAGGAAGAGGGATAGAGTTGCTGGTGAGGGAGTGGAGTTTGTAGTGGGGACTGAAGACAATGGGTTCAGACTTCCCAGTATTGATTTGGAAAATAATTATCTTAGTCCTGGACGTCAGACAAGTCAGGATGGTGTGTGAGTTGGAGGGGAACTTGGAGGTGATGGTGTTCACGTCTACCTGCTATCTTAGTCCTTCTTAATGATGGAGGTTGAGGGTTTGGGAGATTCTGTCAAAGTTCTCATTGAGTTGTTGATGTATAAAATCCCTCTCCTTCACCCCTGACCTCTCCTACTTCTCTCTGTCTCCTCCCACAGTGCCCAGAGTCTTGTGTAGACCCAGCCTGGATGACAAGTTTCTTTTCGTGAAGGACATTAGTGAATCAGTTGGAACAAAAACAGAAAATGCTGGAGAAACTCAGCAGGTCTGACAGTGTCTGTGGAGAGAGAATAGAGCCAATGTTTTGAGTCTGGATGACACTTGTCGACAATGGGTCTTCCAGACTCAGAACGTTGGCCCCATTCTCTCTCTACAGATGCTGTCAGACCTGCTGAGTTTCTCCAGCATTTTCTGTTTTTGTTTCAGATTCCAGCATCCGCAGTATTTTGCTTTGATCTTAGTGAATCAGTTGGGTTTTTCATGACAATCCAACAGCTTTCATGGTCACTTTTCCCTAGTGCTGGCCCCAGATTCATTCAGCTCAATTTCACAACCATTGTATTTTTGTGGGTTCCCTGACTCTCTTCTTTCTGTTTTAATCAATTTCACAGGGTTTTAGAAGATGAGGATTCAAACAATATATCAGAACCTGATGGAATCGGCCAATTTATTGTAACCTGAATATCATTGTATTTTGAACATGGAAAAAATAGCACCGTTCACAGTGGAGAGAAACTATACATATATGTTCTCTGTGTGGACAAGACTTCAACCAATCATCTGGCCTTTCGGAGCACAATTGCAGTCACAACAGGGAGATGGCATGGAAATGTAGAGACTGTGGGAAGGAATTCGATTACCCATCCCTGCTGGAAACTCATCGACGCAGTCACACTGGGGAGAGGCCATTCACCTGCTCCCAGTGTGGGAAGGGTTTTGCTCACCCATCCACCCTAGTAAAACACCAGTGAATTCACACTGGGGAGAGACCATTCACCTGCTCCCAGTGCGGGAAGCGATTTGCTCACTCATCCAATCTGCTGAAACATCAGCGAATGCACACTGGAGAGAGACCGTTCACCTGCTCTGTGTGTGGGAAGGGATTCACTCAGTCATCCAACCTTGCATTGCACAAGCAAATTCACACTGAGGAGAAGCCGTTCAACTGCTCCCAATGTGGGAAGGGATTCAGTCGGTCATCAAATTTGCTGACACACCAGACTGTTCACACTGGGGAGAGGCCGTTCACCTGCTCCCAGTGTGGGAAGGGATTTGCTCACTCTCACACATTGCGGACGCACCAGCGAATTCACACTGGGGAAAGACCATACACCTGCTCTGTATGTGGGAAGGGATTCAATCAGTCATCCAACCTAGCAATACACAAGGAAGGGCACACCGGGGAGAGACCGTTCACCTGCTCCCAGTGTGGGAAGGGATTTGCTCATTCAGCCAATCTGCTGAAACACCAGAGAGTTCACACTGGGGAGAGGCCATTCATTTGCTCCGTTTGTGGGAAAGGTTTTGCTCGCTCATCCAACCTGCGGTTACACCAGCGAGTTCACACTGGGGAGAGACCTTTCATCTGCTCCACATGTGGGAAGGGATTCACTCAGTCATCCACTCTGTAGACACACCAGCGAGTTCACAAGTAACTATTGTGATGGGATTTTTCTGTTAATCATATTCGTTGAATGATTCAGCCTCTGTTGAGACATCGCAGCAGTCACTCCGATTAGACTTATTATCTGCTCCCACTCTTGGGGATAACAAATCATTTGAGATTAAGTATATACAAATTGAGGGCATTGATTGGATGATTATGAATGCAAATAAAGAGACATGTACTGACATAGTGTGAAGTTAGGAGGGAAATACCTGTGAAGTTTCACTCTAAATAAATCTGTACCAAATAAAGATTGGCTCCAACTTCTTCTTTCACCATAAGACTGTCAGGATTGTAACATGGTCAGAGGGAATGTTTTCTAATGGTGGAGATTGGAAGCTAAAGGGAAATATTTTTCAGACAGAAGTTTTGCAATCCCAGCAGCTTTTGTGAGAAATGGCTGAAAGTGAGTGGGAATTGTCAGGGTCAGATTACCCGCTGCTGCTCTCAGAGTCTGAACCATGTGAAAGTGGAGATGTGGATACTGGTTACATCCCTACCAAGGGGGAACCAAGGTCTGGCCTTGGCATTGTCACTTCCCAGCGAAAGGAAAATCAGAAGCAAAGTATTTTGTGAGCTGGATGTCCGTCAGTTGGACACTGATAAAGGTTTGGATCTTCTGTTTGGGTTCAATGATGAGATTGACAAGATAGATGATCTACTGGATGGTTATGAAACATGGTTAGACTTTGACAGGTTTTGTAGGGGGTGAAAGCAGCTATAGCAGATCTGGATATCACAACAAAAGACAGATTGGAACAGCATTAATAAACAAATGAACCCCAGGAATGACTGGGGAACAATTAACGAGTGCTTCAGGTCTGACTCAAAATATCATCATGTGATGAACTTAGGGATTTTGCAGTGAGACACAACACAGAGAATTCTGAGAAATTAGAGATAGCATTAGATCCAAGATAGAGACATACAATTTGGCCAAGGAAAACAACAGACCTGAGGATTGGGAGCAGTTTAGAATTCAGCAACAGAGGACCAAGGGATTGATTAAGAAGAGGAAAATGGAATATGAGAGTAAGCTTGCAGAGAACATAAAAACTGACTGGAAAAATTTCTACAGGTGTATGAAGAGAGAAAGATTGATGAAGACAAATGTAGGTCCCTTACAGTCAGAAACAGGGGAATTTATAATGGAAAACAAAGAAATGGCTGACCAACTGACTACTTACTTTGGTTCTGTCTTCACAAAGGAGGACACAAAAATGTTGGGGAACACAGGGTTTAGTGAGAGGAAGGAACTGATGGAGATCAGTATTAGTCGAGAATTAGTGTTGGGGAAACTGATGGGATTGAAGGCCTATAAATCCTCAGGACCTGATCATTTGCATCCCAGAGTACATGAGGAAGATGCCTGAGAAATAGTCGATTAACTGGTGGTCAACTTCTAAGATTCTATAAACTCTGGAACAGTTCCTACAGGTTGGAGGATAGCTAATGTAGCCCCACTATTTAAAAAGGGAGGGGAGGGAGAAAGTAAGGAATTATAGACCAGTAAGCCTGACACTGTTAGTGGGGAATATTCAAGAATCAATTTTAAAGGATTTTATAGCAAAACACTTGAAAAACAGTGGCAGGATCGCACAGAGTCAGCATGGATTTAAGAAAGGGAAATTGTGCTTGACAAAACGATTCAGTGTCACTATCTCACTCACCATTTCTACCCCTCTTCAACTAAAGAACAGACATTCGGACTCGAACATTAACTCTGTTTCTCTCTCCACAGAAGCTGCCAGGCCTGCTGAGTTTTTCCAATTTTCTGTTTTTATTTCAGTTGAATAATATTTAAAAGTGAAAGGAAAGAACTTTAATTTCTAACTTATCACAATTTCAGTTCCAAATAAGCAACATTCCTCTTACCAATGTAAAACCCACTTTAAATAGTTAGCAACCATTAATATACTTGCTATAATGAGTATAGACTGCCTTGAAACTTCCAGAGAGATGACAAGTCTCAGAGTAGCTTGTAGAAAACCTCTATCAACAAAGAATCCTCATTGAGCTTCCAGCTCTGACGGATAACTGAAACTCTCCTCACAGTCTCCACATTTTCACTGTTTCTCCCTAATTTGAAATCCAATCACAATAGTTGTGAATTCGCTGGTGCGTCAGAAGATTCAATGAGGTAACATATGCCTTCCCACACTGCAAGCAGGTGAATGGCCTCTCCACATTGTGAACCTGCTGATGTATTGCTAGTTTAGATGACTGATTGAATCCTTTCCCACACACAGAACAGATGAATGCCTTCTCCTCTGTGTGGATTCGCTGGTGTATTGCTAGGTTGGATGAGTGATTGAATCCTTTCCCGCACACAGAGCAGATGAATGGTTTCTCCCCAGTGTGAACTCGCTGGTGTCTCAGGAGAGTTGATGACCGACTGAATCCTTTCCCACACACAGAACAGGTGAATGGCCTTTCCCCAGTGTGAATTCGCTGGTGTGTGAACAAAGTGGCTGACTGAACAAATCCCTTTCCACACTGGGAACAGGTGAATGGCCTCTCCCCAGTGTGAACTTGCTGGTGTTTCAACAAATTGGTTAAGTCAGCAAATCCCTTCCCACACTGGGAGCAAGTGAATGGCTTCTCCTGAGTGTGAGTTCACTGGTGTATCAACAGAGTGGATGAGTGAGCGAATCCCATCCCACATTCAGAGCAGGTGAACGGTTTCTCCCCAGTGTTGAACTTGCTGGTGTGTTGCGAGGTTGGATGACTAATTGAATCCTTTCCCACATTGGGAGCAGGTGAATGGCCTCTCCTCAGCATGAGTCCTCTGGTGTATATGAAAGCTGGATAACTGAGTGAATCCCTTCCCACACTGGGAACAGGTGAATGGCCTCTCCCCAGTGTGACTACGTCGATGAATTTCCAGCAGGGATGGGTAATTGAATTCCTTCCCACAATCCTCACATGCTATTTCCCTGTTGTGACTGCAACTATGTTCCTCAAGGCCAGATGATTCTCCACACAAAGAACACGTGTACATTTTCTCTCCACTGTGAATGGTGCTTTTTTCTTCCATGTTCAAAATACAATGATATTCAGGTTACAGTAAATTGGCCGACTCCATCAGGTTCTGATGTCATGTTTGGTTTCAGTTTCTCAACTTCAAATCCCCCTCTTCTAAAACAGTGCAAAATTGATTTAAAACAGAAAACAGAGTGAAAAAGAACCCACAAAAATGCAAAGGTGGGTTGTGAATTTGAGTTGAATGAATCTGGTAATCTGGTAATTTATGGGGTCAGCGTGAGGAAAAGGTAACCATGAAAGCTGCTGAATTGTCATAAAAACCCAACTGGTTTATTGATGTCCTTCAGGGAAGGAAACGTGCCACACAGTCTGGGTCTACACAAGACCCACTGTGGCACTGTGGGAGGAGATGGAGAGAAGTAGGAGTGGCTGGGGTGAAAGAGAGGGATTTATACATCTGCATCTTGACAAGAACTTTGACAGAATCTCATAGAAATCATAGAAACCCTACAGTGCAGAAGGAGGCCATTCGGCCCATCGAGTCTGCACCGACCACAATCCCACCCAGGCCCTACCCCCACATATTTACCTGCTAATCCCTCTAACCTACGCATTTTAGGATTCTAAGGGGCAATTTTTAACCTGGCCAATCAACCTAACCTGCACATCTTTGGACTGTGGGAGGAAACCAGAGCACCCGGAGGAAACCCCACGCAGACACGAGGAGAACGTGCAAACTCCACACAGACAGTGACCCGAGCCGGGAATCGAACCCGGGACCCTGGAGCTGTGAAGCAGCAGTGCTAACCACTGTGCTACCGTGCCGCCCCTCCTAATCTCCTAAACCCTCAACCTCCAGCATCTAGAAGGACCAAGGTAGCAGGTGGATATAAACACCATCACCTCCAAGTTCCTCCAACTCACACACCATCCTGACTTATCTGACTTCCAGTACTAAAAGAACAGAAATTTCTTTTGCATAAATACTGGGAAAACTGAACCCATTGTCTTCAGTCTGACTACAAACTCCACTCCCTCGCCAGCAACTGAAAGATGTGCTGGTTAAAAAAGTGCATTGACCCGAACAGGCGTCGGAGTGGGGCGACTAGGGGAATTTCACAGTAACTTCATTGCAATGTTAATGTAAGCCTTACTTGCGACTAATAAATAATCTTTAAAAAAAAAACTCTCTCCCTCTTCCTGGCAACTGTCTGAGGCTGAACAAGGCTGTTCACAATCATGGTGAAATATTTCACCCCAAGATGAGCTTCCAGCCACATATCCACATCATCATCAAGACCGTTTTGTTCCTCCTCAGTGACATCGCACAACTCCACCCCAGTCCCAGATTATCTGGCACTCTCACCCATTCCATTGTGACGTGAAACTCAGGGGAATGGGAATATAGAGAGGGAATGGGACTGACTGAATTGCTCCACAGAGAGTTGGCATGGATCTGTATTGCCAAACTGATTCCTTCTATGTTGTAACGTCTCCATCACTGGAAATAAGTAAAGTAGCCACATTGCTATATATTTCAAGACAAGAAATAAGGGATCATAAATAACGTAGTAGATGCAATATAACTACATTATATATATCTCTGTCCCACACAAATTTTCTGTTCATTTTAATGTTAGCTTTCTCCTGGGAAAATTCCCCCTTTAATTGTGAACATTGGGTAAGAGGCCATCCTATTAGCCACATAAATAAATGTGTCAAACTGAGGGGGCTAAAGGATGTCAATATCTTTGAGAGAGAAAGAAAAAGATACCTGGGCCTAGTCCTGCTCCTAATTCCGATGTTCGTCTGTAAGCTTTTCAGAGTCTGCAGCCTTCCTGGATTCACTTCCGTTCCCTTCAGTTGCTGCAAGTCCCCAATTTCCCCCAGAATGAGAAAAGAAATGGAAAGGGGGAAACATTGATTTCCTCCCAGATGTTGTCCAGAGGAGGAAGTTTCACTCTGAAGCTCATTGGACAACTTCCGTATTCTGACGTCACAATGGAGCCCTGCCTGAATCAGCCAATAAGAATCACTCTGCTACGCGGTGACGTCTCCGGGTTCCAATGCGCAAGCCCGGGTGCGCGGACCCGGGAGCCCCGCCCCCATCCATTGTTCCCGTACCCCTGCAACACATCGAGCCAAGGTTTCCAGGCAACCGGCTGACGGCTCCGGTCAGAGCGAGAAGCCGCTCGGTGATCTGCCCCTCCCCCCCCAAGTCCGGGACTGCGCATGTCTAATGGCGAGGGGAAGCTGCGAATGTTCCGGGGGAGAGCCCACCCTCTGACGTTCATGCTGAATTGTTGACCCATGGGAAGTGTTGGAGGACCGGAAGGACTGTGGCCCTCCAGACAATCCAGGGCGCGGGCTTTGTGACAATGCAGGTTGAACTTCACACAGACTGAAACTTTCTCCTGTCGCCTTAAAAGAGGCCAAAATCTGTGAGTAAAACACTTTCTTTTCTTCCCCTTTCCATTTCTTTTCTCATTTCTGGGGGAATTGTTGACTTGCAGCAACTGAAGGGAAAGGAAGTGAATCCAGGGAGGCTGCAGACTCTGGAAAGTTTGGCCCAGGTCTGTCAATCAGCCTCTTCAGGAAAATTGGGAGGGTGAATATTAGATCCAGCAGAATGGGAATGGAGGGAGAGTTCTTTTTTCTTCATTCATGAGACATGGGCATCACTGGCTGGCCAGCATTTATTGCCCATCCCTCATTGCCCTTGAACTGATTGGCTCACTGGGCTGTTTCAGAGGACAGTTGAGAACCAACACATTTCTGTGGCTATGGTGTCACATGTAGGCCAGGACAGGTGAGGATGGCAGATTTCCTTCCCTGAAGGGCATTAGTGAACCAGATGGGGTTTTCTGACAATCAACAATGGTTTCACAATCATCAGTAGATTCTTAATTCCATATTTTTTTTATTGAATTCAAATTCTACCGACTGCCGTGGCGTCATTCGAACCTGGGTCCCCAGAACATTAGCTGAGTTTTGGATGAATAATCTCGTGATAATACCACTCGGGCATTGCCTCCCAATGTGTGCGAATGAAATTTACAGATTTTGGGGAATGAGAGAGGAAAACGTGCTCCAGAGGAACTAGAATTGTCTGTTCTGAATTTCTATCCTGTACTAACGCTGATTACTTTTGTCAACTTCTTTTACAGATGTTAGAAGTGAGGATTTAAGCCAGAAATCTTAAATCAAACGTCGCATCAGGATCTGAAAGATTTAGTTGATTCATTGCAAAGTGAACATCAGTGGCCTCTGAATCTAGATGGAGAAATAATTGTCTGCTCTATCAGCTTCAGCAGTTATTAACTATCAGTGTGACCAGAAAAGCATCAACACACACACTCTGAACTGAGTGTTCCAGTTTTAACCAGTTACACAGCTTGAAAAAACATTCCCATTTGGAGCCGGGTGTCCTGTGTGCAGAAACCTAATTTGATTGTTGAACATGGAGAGACACAAGGACACCTGCACCACGGAGAAACCATGGAAATGTGAGGACTGCGGAAAGAGATTCATAACCCCCTCAAAACTAGAAACTCACCGACGCATTCACACTGGGGAGCGGCCGTTTACCTGCTCTGATTGTGGGAAGGGATTCACAAATTCATCCCACCTGCTGACACACCAGCGAATTCACACTAAGGAAAGGCCATTCATCTGCACTGCATGTGGGAAAGGTTTCAAACATTCATCCACCCTGAAGATACATCAGCGAGTTCACTCTGGGGAGAGGCCATTTGTTTGCTCTGAGTGTGGGAAGGGATTCACTCAGTTATCCAACCTGCTGACACACCAGCGAATTCACACTGGGGAGAGGCCATTCAGCTGCTCTGAGTGTGGGAAGAGATTCAATCAGTTCTCCGATCTGCTGACACACCAGCGAGCTCACACTGGGGAGAGGCCATTTACCTGCTCTCAGTGTGGGAAGGGATTCAGTCAGTCATCCAACCTGCAGACACACCAGCGAGTTCACACTGAGCAGAAACAATTCAGCTGCTCTCACTGCGCAAGAAGGTTTAGATGGTTATCCAACCTGATACGACACCGACAGGTTCACACCGAGGAGAGGTCATTCATCTGTTCTGACTGTGGGAAGGGATTCAAAAATTCAACCCATCTGCTGACACACCACCGAATTCACACTGAGGAGAGGCCGTTCATCTGCACAGTGTGTGCGAAGAAATTCAAAGATTCATCCACTCTGCAAAAACACCAGCGAGTCCACACTGGGGAGAGACCATTTCCCTGCTCTGATTGTGGGAAGCAGTTCCGAGATTTGTCCAACCTGAGAAGACACCAGCGAGTCCACACTGGGGAGAGACCATTCGCCTGCTCTGACTGTGGGAAAGAATTCACTCAGTCATCTACCCTGCTGAGACACCAGCGAGTTCACAATTGATTACAGTGGTTGGATTCTACTGTTATTGCTGCTGTTAATCACATCCAGGACTGAACCATGTTCACTCTGACTGTTTGTGAAGTGGGAGGGTCGGAGGGTTTCTTTCTGCTGAACTGGCCGTTCTCACACCTTTGCTTCCAGTGGGCTGATGCTGTTTGAGCCTGGGAGTGTACATCTCCACTGAAACGATCCACAAAAGTTGATGAAGGACATTTATTTTATCCTGGGTAGTAAATAGTGTTTTTTCTATACTACAGGTAGATACATTTGTCTCTGTTCCATTGAGTCTACAGCACAGGGCCAGGCCAGTCGGCTCAATTGGTCTGTGTCAGTATTTATGCTCCACATGAGCCTCCACCCACCCCTCTTCATCTCCCCCATCAGCATATCCTTCTATTCCTCTCTCCCTCATGTATGTATCTAGCTTCCCCTTCAATGTATTCGCGCTGTTCACCTCAACCACTCGCTGTGGTAGTGAGTTCCACATTCTCACCACTCGCTGGTAAAGAGGTTTCTCCTGAAATACCTATTGGATTATTGAACCCCTTCATAATCTTAAAGAGTTGCATCAGGTCACCCTTCAGTCTTCTCTGTCCTAGAGAAAAACAGCCCTAGCCTTTCCTGAGGGTCAAAGGGTATGTTGCTGGTCTGGAGGATTTAAGGTACAAGAAGAGGTTGGACAAGTTCAGATTGTTTTCACTGGAAAGACGGATGCTATGAGAAACTATGAGAAACTACAAAACTATGAGAAGCAAATGTAGGGTGGATTGTCAGAGGCTTTTCCCCAGGGGAGAAGGGTCGACTACAAGAGGGCACAAGGTGAGAGGTGATGAGGTTTGGGGAAACATGTGGGGAAAGTTTTCACATACATGGTGAAAAGGGATGAGGTCCTGAAGAGTGAATTTAGAGAGTTAGGCAGCAGACTAAAGTGCAGGACCTCGAAGATGGTAATTTCTGGACTACTGCCGGTGCCACGTGTTAGTGAGAGTAGGAACAGGAAGATGAGGCAGATGAATATGTGGCTTGAGAGCTGGTGCAGGTGGGCAGGGATTTAGATTTGTGGATCATTGGGATCTCTTCTGGGGAAGGGATGACCTGTTCAAGAGGGATGGGTTACACCTGAACTGGAGGGGGACTAATATCCTGACGGAGAGATTTGTGAGAGCGAGTCGGGGGGGTTTAAACTAGTTTGGCGGGGTGGGGTGGGCGGGGAGGGGGTGGTGGGACCCAAAGCAATAGGAAGACAGAAGAGAAGATTGAGGACAGAAGTTAAAGAGAGCACATTAAATAGTAAAGACAGTGTCAATAATTCTAGTACTAGACAGGTCAGTCAAAAGCAGAGCAGAGAGAAAGGGAGGTCCAGATTAAAGTGCACTTATTTCAATGCAAGAGGCCTGGCAGGCAAGGCAGATGAACTCAGGGCATGGAGGGGTACATGGGACTGGGATATTATAGCTATTACTGAAACATGGCTGAGGGAGGGACAGGACTGGCAGCTCAATGTTTCAGGGTACAGATGCTATAGGAAAGATAGAACAGGAGGTGAGAGAGGAGGGGGAGCTGCACTTTTGATGAGGGAAAACACCACAGCAGTACTGAGAGGGGATATATCCGAGGGTTCACCCACTGAGTCTGTATGGGTAGAATTGAGTAATAAGAAGGGGAAGTCACTTTGATAGGGTTGTACTATAGGCCTCCAAATAGTCGGTGGGAAATTGAGGAGCAAATATGTAAGGAGATGACAGATAGCTCCAAAAAAATAGGGTGGTAATAGTAGGGGATTTTAACTTTCCCAACATTGACTGGGACAGCCATAGTATTAGAGGTTTGGATGGAGAGAAATTTGTTGAGTGTATTCAGGAGGAATTTCTCATTCAGTATGTGGATGGCCCGACTAGAGAGGGGCAAAACTTGACCTCCTCTTGGGAAATAAGGAAGGGCAGGTGACAGAAGTGTTAGTGAGGGATCACTTTGGGACCAGTGACCATAATTCTATTAGTTTTAAGATAGCTATGGAGAATGATAGGTCTGGCCCAAAGGTTAAAATTTTAAATTGGGGCAAGGCCAATTTTGATGGTATCAGGCAGGAACTTTCAAAAGTTAATTGGGGGAGTCTGTGGGAAGGCAAACGGGCGTCTGGTCAGTGGGAGACTTTCAAAAGTGTGTTAACCAGTGTTCAGGATAAGCACATTCCTCTTAGAGTGAAGGGCAAGGCTAGTAGAAGTAGGGAACCCTGGATGACTTGGGATATTGAGGCCCTGGTCAAGAAGAAGAAGTAGGCACATGGCATGCATAGGCAGCTGGGATCAAGCGGATCCCTTGAAGAGTATACAGGGTGTAGGAGTAGAGTTAAGAGAAATCAGGAGGGCAAAAAGGAGACATGAGATTGCTTTGGCAGATAAGGCAAAGGAGAATCCAGAGATTCTACAAATGCAGAGTATAGAGAGTAGGGCCTTTTAAGGATCAACAAAGTCATCTACGTGCAGATCCACAAGAGATGTGTGAGATCCTAAATGAATATTTCTCATCAGTAATTACTGTTAAGGCATGGATGTTGGGGAACTTGGGAAAATAAATAGTGATGTCTTGAGGAGTGTGCATATAACAGTGAAGGATGTGCTCGAAGTTTTAAAGCGCATCAAGGTAGATAAATCCCCAGGACCTGATGAAGTGTGTCCCAGGATGTTGCGGGAGGCTAGGAAGGAAATTGCGAGTCCCCTCGCAGAGATATTTGAATTGACAGCCACAGGTGAGGTGCCTGAAGATTGGAGGGTGGCAAATGTTGTGCCTTTGTTTAGAAAGGGCTGCAGAGAAAAGCCTGGGAACTACAGGCTGGTGAGCCTCACATCTGTAGTGGGTACGCTGGTCGAAGGTATTCTGAGAGACAGGATGTACAGGCATTTAGAGAGGCAAGGACTGATTAGGGACAGTCAGCATGGCTTTGTGAGTGGAAAATCATATCTCACAAATTTGATTGAGTTTTTTGAAGGGGTAACCAAGAAGGTAGATGAGGGCAGTGCAGTTGATGTTGTCTACATGGACTTTAGCAAGGCCTTTGACAAGGTACCACATGGTAGGTTGTTGCATAAGATTAAATCTCACAGGAGCCAGGGTGAGGCAGCCAAATGGATACAAAATTGCTTGATGACAGAAGACAGAGGGTGATTGTGGGTGGTTGTTTTTCAAACTGGAGGCCTGTGACCAGTGGTGTGCCTCAGGGATCGGTGCTGCGTCCACTGTTATTTGTCATTTATATTAATGATTTGGATGAGAATTTAGGAGGCATGATTAGTAAGTTTGCAGATGACACCAAGGTGGGTGACGTTGTGGATAGTGAAGAAGGTTAGCTCGGATTGCAATGGGTTCTTGATCAATTGAGCCAGTGGGCTAACGAATGGCAGATGGAGTTTAATTTAGATAAGTGCGAGGTGATGCATTTTGGTTGATTGAACCAGTTAATGGTAGGCATCGGGGAGAGTTATAGAACAAAGATTTCTAGGATGTACATGTTCATAGCTCATTATAGTACAGCACAGGAAACAGGCCCTTCAAAAAGAAGGGGCTTTGCATTTGCCGGGAATAGAACCCGGGCCTCCCGCGTGGCAGGCGAGAATTCTACCACTGAACCACCAATGCTTAAACAGACATCAATTCTGGTAGTAGTGGGATTTGAACCTATGCCTCCGGAAAGACTGAAGCTTAAATCTAGTGCTTTAGACCGCTCAGCCACGCTACCAGTATTACATTGAATACAGTCTTACAATGTATACCAGTATACATTGAAAGTGGAGTCACAGATGGACAGAGCGGTGAAGAAGGCATTCGGCATGCTTGGTTTCATTGGTCAGAACATTGAATACAGGAGTTGGGACGTCTTGTTGAAGTTGCACAAGACATTGTTAAGGCCACACTTGTAATACCGTATACAGTTCTGGTCACCCTATTATAGAAAGGATATTACTAAGCTGGAAAGAATGCAGAAAAGATTTATTAGGATGCTACCAGGACTTGATGGTTTGAGTTATAAGGAGAGGCTGGATAGACTGGGACTTTTTTCTCTGGAGCATAGGAGGCTTACGGGTGATCCTATAGAAGTCTATAAAATAATGAGGGGTATAGATCAGCTAGATAGCCAATATCTATTCCCAAAGGTAGGGAAGTCTAAAACTAGAGGCCATAGGTTTAAGGTGAGAGGGGAGAGATACAAAAGGGTCCAGAGGGGCAATTTTTTCACACAAAGGGTGGCGAGTGTCTGAAACAAGCTGCCAGAGGTAGTAGTAGAGGCGGGTACAATTTTGTCTTTTGATAAACATTTAGACAGTTCCGAGTAAGATTGCTATTGAGGGATATGGGCTAAATGCGGGCAATTCGGACTCGCTTAGTCATTTAAAAAAAGGGGTGGCATGGACAAGTTGAGCCAAAGGGCCTGTTTCCATGCTGTTAACCTCTATGACTCTGTAGAGGTGCTGGGTGCCTGGAATGCACTGCCTGTGAAGCGGGTGGAAGCAGGCACTTTAGCAATGTTCAAGGTGTATCTTGATAGACAGACAGGAGGTGAACAGAGGGATTGAAGCTCTATTGGCACAGGCTCGGTGGGCCCAAGTGCCTGTTACTGTGCTGAATTGTTCCTTGAACATTCTAAGTAACAAGGTCAAGGAAACAATCTTAAACTCTGACATGTGAATGAAGCTTTATTTTTAAAATGAATGCTGTATTCACCCAAATGCTTGTGGAAACTGCATAACCAGCAGAAATTGTTTAAACTAAGAATTTCTTCTGTCATTTTGATAAGATACAGGACATTATATTCCATCAAATCTGGCTCAAGAATAAGGTCGATTGTTCAGTCTGATCAAGGTGAATAAGAAAGAAACCTATTGTCTTCCATCGTGTGTCTTTTTGAACCAGTGAATCTTGTATTAACCAAATGAATTAAAGAATCCTGTATTAATTAGCTACCAGTCAGTAACAGATGATTGTATTAAGTTACAATTAATGAATCAGTAGTTATAGTAAAAGGCTGGGTTTTATTTACTGTAAAAATGTAAAAGTTTATTGCTGTGTATGTAAAGAATGTGCAATGAAGATAAATGTACTGGCGAGAGGGACCTTCAAACTCTTCAATATTTGAAACTGTATGAACAAGGGATTGTATGGAATCGGGTAAAGGGATAGTCTGAAACAATTATGTTGTATTCCTGACTAAGATGAAGGGAAACGGTGGTGTAAATATTGGGGATTCAATTGAATTAATCTCATCAAATTGACCAATTGGCATGTTAAACAGGCCCAACTCTGATGTAGGGGGATAAAAGTAGAGGTTCCAAAGGTCTTCCCTGTGAACCAAATACTGAAGAGTCCCGAGGCTGAGTTTTAAGGAAATTCCTGTCAAAGAAGGAGCCAGAGAGGGTTAACCTTCCAGACTGATCACCCACATCAAGTTATAAAAGCCAATGTCTTAAAGTGGTTCAGTGAACCTTTTTCATTGAATAAACTTTTTAAATTTACTATCCAGAGAATTCTGCCTTTGTCTTAATTGGTTAAAGTCTTGTCTGAACCAAAGTGAATTTAATAAATGGCAAGTTGGGGGTGGCTGAAATCAATTCAGTTCCAGATAACAAGATCAGAGAACAGAAATCTTCAATTTATAAACTTACATTTCTACAGAGCCTTTCACAACCACAGGGCATCCCAACATACCAGTGTGTTTAATTCTATCCTGATTGTTATAAAGTTAGTTTCTCTGTGGGGTCTGTTTGATTTATTATTGTCACATGTATTAGTATACAGTGAAAAATATTGTTTCTTGTGCGCTATACAGACAAAGCATACTGTACATTGGGAAGGAGAGAGTGCAGAATGTCATGATACAGTCATAGCTAGGGTGTAGAGAAAGATCAACTGAGGTAGGTCTGCAATCAATAGCCTTTTCCAGCTCAAGTGACAATTTCAGGGGAGCAACTTTGATGATGGGAAGGCCAACTACTCTCCTGATCCCATCATACACAGCACAGAGATTTCTGTTGCCACAGACAATTTGCATTTCTTGAAATAGGCTGATCCAATGATTATTTGCACAACCTCTCTCTGCTTTTTACACATCTGTCCTGGCTACATTCAAGTGACACAGTGTTCCAGCTTTTGGGTTGATGTTGTACATCAGGTAGGTTTTGCTTTTTGCTTCAATGACAGATGTCATCTCTGCTGAGTGGGTCTCAAACCATCTTTGCAACTTTTACCAAATGTTGCCGCTGCTGTGTCAGAAATGAATGAACTCAGCAACTTCCAAGTTTCATCAGTATCAGTGTTGATTGATGAAGATTTTACTGATGTGACTGTGAAATATTTTTCTGTTTTGTTCAATGTACCTTGATAATGTACTGGAGTTCCCATTGTAAAGAATATTTAAGTCAGTGAGAATCGTCAGCAAAGATTAATCAGCATTTAATAATTGGAGATGGAACATTTCAACACTGAATTGTAGATTTTGCATTAACGATCAACATGGAATTCAAGTGGAGGTTGATAATTTTATTGTGAAGTAGTACCTGTCGAGAGTTCTTGAGTTAGAGAGAAAGATCACAGATGGTGCTTTTAAATAGGGACTCAGCAGCCCCAAAAATCAAGGGATATCCACAATATCACAGTTCTGTCTGCAATAGGGCTGTTAACACCAGCAGAAACAAACCAAATAAAAAATAGACTAACAATCCTCGGTGTGCTTAACAGCAAATAACAATATAATCCAACTCCTGCAGTCACTTGTGAACGCTCTGGTGTGTCTGCAGATTGGCTGACCGAGTGAAACCCTTTCCACACACACAGCAGGTAAACAACCTCTCCCCAGTGTGAACTCGCTTTGTACGTTCAGATCAGATGAAGATCTGAAACTCTTTTCACAATGAGTTCAGCCGAATGGCTTCTCCCCAGTGCGAACTCGCTGGTGTGACCAAAGCCCAGATGATCGAGTGAAGCGCTTCCCACATACGGAGCAGTTGAATGATTTTTCCCCAATGTGAATTCGCTGGTGTGCAGTGAGCGCGGAAGACTGCCTGAATTTCTTTCTATAGTGAGTGCAGTTGAACAGACTCTCCTCAGTGTGAACTTGCTGGTTTAACATGAGGCTGGCTGACTGAGTGAATCCCTTCCCCCACACAGCGCAGGTGAATGGCCTCTCCCCAGTGTGAGTGCATTGGTGTTCAGTGAGTGTGGATAACTGCCTGAAACTCTTTCCACAGGAGGTGCAGCTGAATGGTTTCTCCTCAGTGTGAATTCTCTTGTGTATTTCCAGGTTGGCTGACTGAGTGAATTCCATCCCACACTCGGAGCAGGTGAATGATTTCTCCCCAGTGTGAACACGCTTCTGTGTACTGAGGTTGGATGAAGACCTGAAGCTCTTCCCACAGGAAGTGCAGCTGTGTGGCTTCTTCCCAGTGTGATTTCTCTGGTATGTTAGCAGGGTGAGATAACTGAGTAAATTCCTTCCCACAGACAGAGCAAGGGTATGGCCTCTCCTCAGTGTGAACTCTGTGGTGTGACCAAAGGCCAGATGACTGAGTAAATCCTTTCTCACATATGGAGCAGATGAATTGCTTCTCCCTCGTGTGAGTGGTTGGTATATTAACAGGATGGAGGACTGGGTGAATCTCTTTCCACGGAGAAGCTGAATGGTCTCATCCCAGTGTGAATTTGCTGATGTGCAGTGAGGGTAGATGACTGTTTAAACCTCCTTTCACAGTATGTGCAGCCATACGGTCTTTCCTCAGTGTGAATTTGCAGGTGTGACATGAGGCTCGCTGCCGTAATAAATCCTTTTCCACACACAAGAGGTGAATAGCTTCTCCCCAGCGTGACTGTGTCAATGGACTTCCAGCAGACATGGATAATAGAATCCTTCACCACAATCCTCACATTTCCGCGGTCTCTCTGTGATGCTGTTCCCAGTGTGACTGTGCTGATGGATTTCCAGGCGGGATGGATAATTGAATCCCTTCTCACAGTCCCCACATTTCCATGGTTTCTTCATGGTGCCGGTGCCCTTGTGTCTCTCCGGGTTGGACAATCAGTTGAAGCCTCGTTCACACACACAACACATGTACAGTTTCTCCTCGCTGTGAATGGTGTGATGTTTTTCAGGCTGAGTAACTGGTTGAAGCTCTTTCCATAGTTAGCTCACTCGAACACTCTCACTCATGTGTGTGTCTCGGTGCTTTTCCAGTCACACTGATGTTTGAAATCTTTTCCCACAGACCAAACAAACATTTCTCCTTCCTCATGCAGAGGTCGATGATATTCAGCTCCTAATGAATCTCTGTCAGATTTTGATGTTTATTTTAATTTGTGTAAATCCTCCCCTGGAAAATGGTTTGAAAAGAGTGCTCACAATGAGTACAGGATAGAAATTCAGAGCAGACAAATCTCGTTTCTCTGGAATATTCTCTCCCCCAATTTGTCAATCCCAGTCTCTGTCCCGCTCCAAGATGGCCGCGGCCGGTTGCCTGGGAAACCCGCACCTTGCAACGGGGAGAAGCTCCGCCCACTCCCTATACCCTCACCAAGATGGCCACCCTTGCAGGACAGCTGAACCAGACCCACTTCGTCTCCCAAGATAGTTGCCTAGGTAACCCAGGCCCATTACCGGGGAGGAAGCTCCGCCTCTCTGAGCGCCCTCATTCACACTCGTAAGATGGCAGCTCGCGAGCCCGCCGCCCTTGGGCTTGTCCCCGCGGGGAAGGCGGGGCCCGAGGCCGTTTCCAGCGCAGCCGTGGTTTCCATTCCTCACCCTCCCCGACACTATGACTGACACTGAGCATGCTCAGACCGCACGCTGCGTTGCCAGGCTCACAACCGCCTTACCATTGCCGCGCATGCTCCACTCCCGACCTGGCCGCCCCCCCATTCACTCTAATTGGTTGGAGGACCAGCCGCTCCCGCTCCGTCCTCCAGCCCCGCCCCCTCTTCCTATTGGCCCGCACCTGCCGTCAATCAGTCCCCGGGCGTTGTGATGTGGAGCATGCGCAGTGTCATTGCTGGCCTTGGCGCTTGTTTGTCCCGGAGAAGCGGAGTTTGTGAACTGTTTCTACAGGAGATCAGAAGCGAAGGATTTGCAGATGTGAAACGTCAGATCAAGCTCTGGTTGAGTAACTCCATCCATCAGGATCTGAATATCATCGGTCTTTGAATGTGGAAGGATAAATGATCAACTGTTCTAAAAGAACAGGTAGGGCCTGGGTGGGGTTGTGGTCGGTGCAGACTCGATGGGCCGAATGGCCTCCTTCTGCACTGTAGGGTTTCTATGATTTCAAACATCAGTGACTGGAAAAGCACCGAGACACACACACCCGAGTGAGTGTTCCAGTGAACTGACTGTGGAAAGAGCTTTAACCAGTTATTCAGCTTGAGAAAACATTGCAAAATACAAGGTGAGGAAAAACCATACATTTGTTCAATGTTTGGACAAGACTTGAACTGATTGTCCAACCTCGAGAGACACACGGATACCGGTACCATGGAGAAACGGTGGAAATGTGAAGATTGTGGGAAAGGATTCAATTATCCATCCCTGCTGGAAAACCATCAACGCAGTCACACTGGGGAGAGGCCATTCACCTGTTCTATATGTGGGAAAGGATTCACTCAGTCATCCAACCTATCATTACACCAGCGAGTTCACACGGGGAAGAGGGCATTCACCTGCTCTGTGTGTGGGAAGGCTTTCACTCAGTTATCTGGCCTTTTGTCACACCAGCGAATTCACACCGAGGAGAAGCCATTCAGCTGCACTCCCTGTGGAAAGAGGTTCAGGCATTCTTCAGCACACACGGCACACCAACGCACTCACACTGGGGAGGGACTGTTCACCTGCCCTGAGTGTGGAAAGAGATTCACTCAGTCATCCAACTTCACATTACACCAGCGAGTTCACACTGGGGAGAGGCCTTTCACCTGCTCCATGTGTGGGGAGGGATTCACTGGGTCATCCCACCTGCTGTCACACCAGCGGATTCACACTCAAAAGCCATTCAGCTGCACTTCCTGTGGAAAGAGTTTCAGACAGGCAACCTCTCTCGTTGCACACCAACGGATTCACACTGGGGAGAGACCATTTACTTGTTCCATGTGTGGGAAGGGATTCACAGTTTTACCCACCCTGCTGAGGCACCAACGAATTCACACTGAGGAGAAGCCATTCAGCTGCACTGACTGTGGAAAGAGTTTCAGGCAGTCATCCAATCTTGTTTTACACCAGCGAGTTCACACTGGAGAGAGGCCATTCATCTGCTCTGTGTGTGGGAAAGGATTCAATCGGTCATCCAACCTCACTGCTCACCAGCGAGTTCACACTGGGCAGAGGCCGTTTACTTGCTCCGTGCGTGGGGTTCACAACGTTTTTCAACCTGCTGGCTCACCAATGCACTCACACTAAGAGACCATTTAACTGCTCTGTGTGTGGGAAGGGATTCACTCAGTCACAATGGTTCCTGAGACATCAGCAAGTTCATTAGTGACTGCAGGGGTTGGATTCTGCTGTTACTGCTGCTGTTTATCTTGTTTAGTATTGATACGTAGTTTTGTTCCTGCTGATATTATGACTGGCTGGGGTTTAATATTCTGGCGATGTCACCAATTTTCAGGGCTTCAGTGTCCATTTTTGACAACACCATTTGTGATCTTTTCTCTTAATTCAAGAACTTTCAACAGGAACTCTGTTACAATAAAATTATAAACTTTTACTTTAATCCTAAATTGATCTTTGGTGGAAAATCTACAATTCTGTGCCTGAAAGGTTCTACTTCAGGCATCAAAATATATATTTTTAAATGACTGGTTTGAGATTTTCTCAAGAGCTACTCTTTGATTTTCAGAGCCTTCTGTTTCACTCTCACTAACTCTTTTATTCGTGATGTATTCACATAGTAATATTACAAAGGGTTGTGGGTTCTGAATGTAGCCCAGTCCATCACGCAAACCAGTCTCCCATCCATTGACTCTCTCTACACTTCGCACTGCCTCAGAAAGCAGCCAGCATAATCAAGAACTCCTCACACCCCGGACCTTCTCTCTTCCACCTGCTTCTGTCAAGAAAAAGATACAAAAGTCTGAAAACACCTGCCAACTGACTCAAGAACAACTTCCTTGCTGCATCAGAATTTTGAATGGACCTACCATATATGCTGATCTTTCCATTCACCATATCTGTAACCACAGCACTATATTCTGCACCGTATCCTTTCCTTTTCCCTTCTGTACTCGATGAACAGTATGCTTTGTTTGTCTAGTACATAAGAAACAATACTTTTCACTGTATCCCAGTACATGCAACAATAATAAATTAAATCAAATATTGATGATGTATTCTCTCAGTAACAATACCTTTTGTATTTTGTTGAATTTTGTCGTGTTTACTTCATTACATGGGTAAGATAGCACAGATGCCACATACAGTGGAGATATTAAATCTTTTAACTTAGAATCTATATATAAAATGTATTGTGTCAATTTATTTTAAATAAATCTCCCTTCCTCCATTTCCAAAATGTAATTTCAAACTATTTGACACATTTGGGATTGAGGCACATATGTGTAACCCCTGGATGGTGAGTAGGGAGGAGGTGAAAGTGCAGCTGTTACATCTCCTGCACTTGCAGGAGAAGCTGCCTTGGGAAGTTTATAAGTTCTTTATTTCTAAAATAAGCATATTGTAGAAAGGCTCTGACTCGTGTGTGGTCTCTCAGTGTGTGACTGCCTCACTGACATTCTGTTTTCACTGACTGTCGATAAGTCGAAGCTGCTGCCGACTGTATTCTCTCTTTGAAAAGCTGGATTGAAAATGTAATGTTTGACAGGGTTTATATCAAATCCCCTGATAGTTATATTAGCCCACCATCAAATAAAAACATGTTCTAATATTCTGTGTCAATGACGTTCTGGATAAAAACAGTCATCAAAGTAGATTAAACACACCCCACTTTGTTAAATGAAGTGAATGAGATGCTGGTGGTCTTTGGTTTCGGGTTTTACTCATTTTATTGGAAACTGCTCATTTCATAAAGCATTTTTATATTTGGTAAATAGGTGCAGACGGTTATTGGTTCAGACGGTGGAGCAGGAAAAAACGCACATGATTCTGATCTTCATTGTGTGTGAATTTACATTCAAAACCCATTGATAACCTCACTCCACAATCAGCTCTGACCAGGGCTTCCATATGTTGTCACTGAGTGTTCAGCAGCAAAAAGAGTGGAACGGCAGTTATGCCACACAGCTCCAGGGACCCGGGTTCAAATCCAGCTTGGGTGACTGTCTGTCTGTCTGTCTGTCATGCTCTCCCCACGTCAGTGTGGGTTCCCTTTGGGTGCTCTGATTTCCTACTACGGTCCAAAGATGTGTAGGTTAGATGGATTAGCCATGGTAATGTGTGGGGTTGGAGGGATAGAGCAGAGGAGAGGGTCTGGGTGAGATACTCTGTCAGAGAGTCAATGCAGACTTGATGGGCCGAATAGCCTCTTCTGAACTGTAGAGATTCCATGATTCTATGAACAGTAGTTAAAATTTGAACATGGACAAATGTATCTCAACTTCCAATGTGGCATATGTGATTTGTGAGTGAGTTCACAGTGCCTGGCTGTTAAATTCCTGAGCTGTGCACTTAGGATCTTTCCCCACACTGCCTGAAATACATACAAAAGTGTCACTCAGCAGAGTGGGGAGATTTTATGTGCCGCCAAGAGCTCCTTACAAGGCTCACATTGCTATGAAATGCTTTAGTTCAGTCCTAGGGAGACAGCTCCTCCAAATATCACCCACCCAGACAGCACATCAACAACCCTCCTTCCTCATAGAGTTTGATAGCACAGAAAGAGGCCTTTCAGCCAATCGTGTCTGCATTGGTCATCAAACACCATTCCATTCCAATCCCATCACCCAGCACTTCACTTGGTCTGTACCCTTTTATGCTATAGCATTTCAGGTGTTCATCTAAATGCGTCTTAAATGCCTGCTTGCACCACCCTGAGGTCTAAGAGGACATGAGAGAAGGTGAGAGAAACTAGAGTAAGATGTGAGTTCAGAGCTAAGATAAAGGGGAACCTTAAAGGAGATTTTGTCTAGTCAATTAGCTTGCTGCCTCAAAGTGTCAAGGACCCAGGTTCGATTCCCAGCTTGGGTCACTGTCTGTGTGGAGTTTGCATGTTCTCCCCAGGTCTGCATGCGTTTCCTTCGGATGTCCAGTTTCCTCCCACAAGCTAATGATGTGCAGGTCAGGTGGATTGGCCATGTTCAATTGCCTGTTGTCCCAAGATGTGTAGCTTAGGTGCAGTAGGCATGGAAAATGCGCCTGGGGTTATTGGGACATGATGGGAGGCGGAGGGGGGGGGGGGCGGTGTGGTAAAGGGGGCTGGGTAAGATGTTCTTTCAGAGCATTGGTGCAGACTTGCTGGGCTGAATGGCCTCTTTCTGCACCTGAAGGAATATGGAAAGGGAGGGAAGCAGCAGAGGCAGCTGATTGAATTGTCTCAAACTTAGCAACAAAGAAGATCATGAGTTTCTCCTCCATGAGCATTTGTGGGAGGTGAAGATGGAGGAAGAACAAAGGGAGGTATTTCAAAAGGAACCAAAGGAGAAATCTCAGCAGGTCTGGCAGCATCTGTAAGGAGAGAAAAGAGCTGATGTTTTGAGTCCAGATGACCCTTTGTCAAAGCTGGTGTTTTGAGCTTTGACAAAAGGGTCATCTGGACTTGAAACATCAGCTCTTTTCTCTCCTTACAGATGCTGCCTGACCTGCTGAGATTTTCCAGTATTTTCTCTTTTGGTTTCAGATTCTAGCAGCTGCAGTAATTTGCTTTTATCCATATATTTCAAAAGGAATTCATTTATGTTGATGTTATTGAAAAGATTCAATGCACAGTATTGAACACAAAGCTAATTTATTTGACTTTTATCCAGAATATTAACCCCTATAACTGGGTTGGATTCCATCAATTCCAGCAGAAACAGACCTATTGAACACATTTACGTTCTGAATGTGATTAACAGCAGAATCCGATCACTATGGTTAATTGTGGATTCGTTGGTGTTTCAGAAGGTTGGATGACTGAGAGAATCCCTTGCCACAATCAGAGCAGGTGAATGGCCTCTCCCCAGTGTGAATTCGCTGATGTACAGTGAGGTTATATGATTGTCTGAATCCAGTCCCACAGTGTATGCATCTGAATGGCCTCTCGTCAGTGAGAGCACATTGATGGCGCATCAGTACACCAGATCTTTTAAAGCACTTCCCACAGTCTGAGCATTTAAAAGGTCTCTCATCAGTGTGAACACGTTGATGTGTCAGCAGGTAAGATGAAGCAGTGAATCCTTTCCCACATTCGGAGCAGGTGAATGGTCTCTCCCCAGTGTGAACTCGCTGGTGTGACAGCAGTTTGGATGACTGAGTGAATCCCTTCCCACATTCGGTGCAGGTGAATTGTCTCTTCCCAGTGTGAATTTGCTGGTGTGTCAGCAAGTGGGAGGACCTAACGAACCCCTTCTCACACTCAGAGCAGGAGAATGGTCTCTCCCCAGTGTGACTACGACGATGGATTTCCAGTTTGGATGGGTAACGGAATCCCTTCCCACAGTCCACACATTTCCACGGTTTCTCCATGGAGTGACTGCACTAACGTTTCGACAGGCTGAAGCCTTGTCCACACGCAGAACACATGTACAGTTTCTCTCCACTGTGAATGGAGCTTTTCAGTTCTGTGTTCAAAATCTGACGATATTCAGGATGCATTCAGCGGCTGTCAGACTTTGATGCGATGATGAGGTTGTTTCCGGACTGTAAATCCTCCCCTCCCGATACTCTGTGGAAAGAATTTAAAACAGAAAAAAAGGAGTGAGAGAGAACCTACAGAAACAAAAAGGCAGGTTGTGAAATTGAGCTGAATGAACCTGGGAATGGGTGGGACCGGCACAAGGTGAAAGTGACCCTGGCAGCTGTCGCCATGTCCACACTGGATGCACATCATTGCCAACTGGAGCCACCTCCACACTGGATGCACACATTGCCAACTGGAGCTTCCTCCACACTGGATACACACATTGCCAACTGGAGCCTCCTCCACACTGGAAGCACATCATTGCCAGCTGGAGCCTCCTCCACACTGGATGCACACATTGCCAGCTGGAGCCTCCTCCACACTGGATGCACACATTGCCAGCTGGAGCCTCCTCCACACTGGATGCACACATTGCCAGCTGGAGCCTCCTCCACACTGGATGCACACATTGCCAGCTGGAGCCTCCTCCACACTGGATGCACACATTGCCAACTGGAGCCTGCAGCCTGGGACTGGGAAAAGGGATGAAGGAGAAAAGGTAACAAAGCTTCAGAGGGACTGGGCTCCCTGCGCATGCGCCCTGCTGCCCATTGCCCCGGGAAAGATGGCGGCCGTTAACCCGGGATGAACAAAAGTGTCGGCGGCGCCTCCCGCGGGACCCGGGAGTTTGGGATTCGGGCTCTGAGGCATGAGCATGTTTTACTAATGAGTTTCCCCGCTCCCCCGGCCCCACAAGACGGTTCCATTTCTTCCCCAGCCCCATTCCTCTCCAGTTGCTTCTCACCCGATGTTGATCGAACAGACCGACACCCGGACCGCGCATGCTCCAATCACAGCATTTCCCCCACGCCTGCGCAGTCTCTCCCTATAGTGAGGATAGAGCACTTTCTGACCCGCGGAGAATGATGGGTAATCACTCCACCATTAAATGACAATTTTGGTAATGATGTTTTCTGATCCGTTTGCGATTGCATCCAATGATCTAGATATACAATTATCATTTTTTCTTCAAAAACTGCACTTAATTAGTTATCTGCCATAGTGCTGTCCTAGATATGATCAACTTTAACCTGGTGTTGTTAAACTCCTTACTATGATCAACAGCAGCAGCTACATTAGAAACTAACCCTATAGTTAAATGTGAGCCCATTCAGGAATTGCTAGCTCAAGTGATTGAATTAATGAATCTTATCTAACACACATTAAAGCAGCCTCTCACCAGTCAGAATGCACTGACCATGTAACAAATAGAGTCATAGAGGTTTACAGCATGGAAACAGGCCCTTCGGCCCAACTTGTCCATGCTGGCCTTTTTTGAAACCCCTAAGCTAATCCCAATTGCATGCATTTGGCCCGTATCCCTCTATACCCATTGTACCCATGTAACTATCTAAATGCTTTTTAAAAGACAAAATTGTACCCACCTCTACTACTACCTCTGGCAGCTTGTTGCAGACACTCTGACTCTATGTGATGAAAGAGCTCATTTTATTTTCTGTATTAATCAAATTCTGAAGGGAGTAACCAGTCATGAAACAGATGATTGTACAATTGATGAACCTTGATTAAGTTATAAATAATGAATCAATAATCATATTGGAAAGACTGGATTTTCATTCAAAACTCGTTACGTTGAATTATTGCATGTCTCTCTGTGTGAGAAACAGTAATTTCAGACAAACTGTTCTAATAATGAAGGATCCTAGATAAAGGTCCCAAGGAATGGTACATTATAATGTTTAGTTTGATCCAGTGTCATAGAGTCATAGAGGTTTACTGCATGGAAACAGGCCCTTCAGCCCAACTTGTCCATGCCGCCCTTTTTTTTTAAAAACCCCTAAACGAATCCCAATTGCCCACATTTGGCCCATATCCCTCTATACCCATCGTACCCATGTAGCTTTCTAAATGCTTTTTAAAAGCTAAAATTGAACCCGTCTCTACTACTACCTCTGGCAGCTTGTTCCAGACACTCACCACCCTCTGTGTGAAAAAATTGCCCCTCTGGACACTTTTGTATTTCTCCCCTCTCACCTTAAATAGTGGATAGCGAAGTACTTGAAAGTCAAGAGATTTTAGCTCTTTTGTATTCTTGTCTGATGTACTGAGGTTGGGTGGCCACTGTGCCTAAGAACTAATTGGATTAACCCGAGCAGCAGCTTGAGGTAATTATTCACTGAGGGAAAGCTTGACTCTGACACAGGGAGCTGGCCACTCAGGGGTGAAAAGTCAGGGCTCCGTAATGATTTGTGGCTGGCTGATTACTGAAGACACTCACTCGAGGCAAGAATCACATGTACATCTCAGCAAGTGGGACTGTATCTGAGACAAGAGTCTTGAGAGGGGAACGCTGTGATGGATCAACACCTCGATAAAGTTGCAAAAATCATTGTCTGATTTGATTTGATTTATTATTGTCACATGTATTAGCATACAGTGAAAAGCATTGTTCCTTGTGTGCTATACAAAGAGTACCATACATAGAGAAGGAGAGGATGCAGAATGTAGTGTTGCAGTCATAAGAGTTAGAATAAAGTTTTAGAAGCATCGAACGAGTAGAAGATAGAATTAGAGGGTATGCTGGGCGCAGCTTGCAAGAAGTCGCCTCACTCCAGCACCATCTTGGAAGTTTTCCTGAATTGATATGCAAATCTCTTTCCTTTAAAAATAATTTTAATGTTAATTTAATGTTGTAAAATTTATTATCCAAAGAATCCTGTCCTGCCTTAATTAAGTCTTGTTTGAACAGACATTTTCTTTTCACGGGGTGTGGGTGTCACTGGCTGGACCAGTATTTTTATTGCCTATTCCTTATTGCCCTTGAGGTGGTGGTGAGCTGCCTTCCTGAACCGCTGCAGTCCCTGTGGTTTGAGGGACACTCGCAGTGCTGTTAGGGAAGGGATTTACTAAGTCATTCGCAGATTGGGGCGGCTGAGGTTAGTTGTGTTACTGATAAGAAAATCAGAATACAATCAGGTAACACAGGTGGGAAAGACAAAAAATCTACTCTGATGTTTTAATCAAGCTGATTTCACATTTATCCAGAATATTACACTACAGCCCAGTTCGAGGAGTTAACATCAGCAGAAACAAACTCCAACTGTCAGAACTGAAATATAGAAAATTCACTGAACAGCAGGAGGCCATTCAGCCCATCAGGTCTGTGCTGGCTGGGAAACTACTGTCCAGTTTCACCCTACTTTCCAGCTCTTGATCTGTCCCTCTGTGTGTTACAGAATCTCAGCTGTGTATCTGAGTTCCTGTTTAATGTGATGAGGGTTTCTGCCTCTCCCGTCCTTTCAGGCAGTGAGTTCCAGATCCCCATCACTCTCCGGGTGAAATGATTCCTCCACGAACCCTCCCAATCCTTCAATCCTTTATTCACTAGATTTGAAAATTGAACAGATTGTAATTATATTAAAAAATCGCCAACTGGCTTCAGCTTTCTGCCACACAGCTTTACTAGACATATACTTTTATAACTGATTAATCTGGTAACGAGAACAGAGCTCAGTACTCCAGCTTGCTCTAACTAGCATTTTATAAATATAAACAAACTATGCTGGGTAACCTCAGCAGGTCTGGCAGCATCTGTGGGGAGAAACAGAGTTAATCTTTTGGATCTAAATGATCCTTCTGCAGAACGTTTTATGAAGCATTTTATAAACATAGAAAATAGGTGGAGTCGGCTATTCGGCCCTTCGAGCCTTCACCACCATTCAATATGATCATGGCAGATCATGCACTTTCAGTATCACAGTCCCACTTTCTCTCCATACCCCTTGTGGTCCCTTTAGTCACAAGAGTCACATCCAGCTCCCTCTTGAACATATTTAATGAACTGGCCCCAACAGCTTTCTGTGGTAGAGACTTCCACAGGTTCACAACAAGAAGTTCTTCCTCATCTCAGTCTAAGATTGTAACCCCTAGTTCTGGACTTCCCCAACATTGGGAACATGTTGGGACAGCATCGAGCCTGTCCAGTCCCATCAGGATTTTAAATGTTTCTCTGAGATCCCCTCTCATTCTAAATTCCAGTGAGTAAAAGCCCAGTCGATCCAGTCTCTCTTCATATGTCAGTCCTGCCATTCCAGAAATCAGTCTGGTGAACCTTAGCTGGACTCCCTCAATAGCAAGAATGTCCTTCCTCAGACTAGGAGACCAAAAACGCACACAATACTCAAGGTGTGGCTTTACCAAGGCCCTGTACAACTGAGCAAAACCTCTTTACTCCTATACTCAAATCCTCTCGCTATGAAGGCCAGCATGCCATTAGCTTTCCTCACTGCCTGCTGTACCTGCATGCCAACCTTCAGCAACTGTCCCACCATGACATCCAGGTCACGATGCACTTCCCCTTTTCCTAAACTGCCACCATTCAGATAATAATCTTTCTTCCTGTTTTTGCCACCAAAGTTGATAACCTCACATTTATCCACATTATATTGCATTTGCCAAGTATCTGCCCACTCAGCCTGTCCAAGCCCCCCTGTAGCCTCTCAGGATCCTCCTCACAGCACACACTGCCACCCAGCTTAGTGTCGGCTGAAAATTGGAGAGATTGCATTCAATTCCTTCATCCAAATCATTAATGTATATCATGAACAGCTGGGGTTGCAGCACTGAACCTGCCGGACCCACTAGTCACTGCTTCCCACTCTGAAAAGGATCCATTGACTCCCACTCTCTGCTTCAGTTTGAGCATAATCTCCCTCCTCTTATACACTAGGCTTGGGCCAAATGTCTTCTTGACCACCTGATTGAGAAACGTATCAGCCTTGATTGAATGGCAGAACAGACTCAATGGGCTGAATGGCCTAATTCTGCTCCTACATCTTCCGGTCTTATGATCTACCTGTCCAGCCTCCTTCACGGATGCCTGGATGTTGGCTCCAGGTTCTCTCTGATCCTCTATAATTCTCAGCATCATCCCTTTACTGTTCATTCCCTTGTCTTGTCTAATGTCCCAAATTCATTCTCTCTCACTGCTCCAGATCGAATTCCATGTGCCATTTTTCTGCCCATCTGACCAGCCCACTGATATCTTCCTGCAGTCCACGGCTTTCTTCTGGATTGTTAAACACAAATACAATTGTTGTATCATCTGCAAACTGAATCATGACCCTTACATTTAAGTCTAAGTCATTGATATATACCACAAAACTGTGGAACCTCACTGGTAACCAGACACTATTCAGTCCTGGGTGTGATTAACAGCAGCAATAACAGCAGAATCCAACCCCTGCTGTCGCCTGTGAACTTGCTGGTGTTTCAGCAGGTTGTTTGAGCGAATCCCTTCCCACACATGGAGCAGTTGAACGGCCTTTCCCCAGTGTGAACTCGCTGGTGTTTCAGCAGATTCTGTTTACTTTTAAATCTCTTCTCACAATCAGAACATTCAAAAGGTCTCTGATCAGTGTGAACAAGTTGGTGTGTAGTCAGGTGGGATGACTGAGTGAATCTCTTGCCGCACAGGAGGCAAGTGTAAGGTCTCTCTCCAGTGTGAACTCGCCGGTGTATCAGAAGGTCGGATGTATCAATGAATTCCTGACAACACACAGGGCAGGTGAACGGCCTCTCCCCAGTGTGAACTCGATGGTGTCTCAGAAGGTGAGGTAACCGAGTGAATCCCTTCCCACAGAGAGAGCAGGTGAACGGCCTCTCCCCAGTGTGAGTGTGCTGGTGTTTCAGAAGATCCTTTTTGCTTTTAAATGTTTTCTCACATTCAGGACAATTGATAGGTCTCTGATCAGTGTGAACAAATCGATGTTTCAGGAGCTGGGATGAACAAGTGAATCCCTTCCCACACACGGAGCAGATGAACGGCCTCTCTCCACTGTGAGTGCGTTGGTGAATCAGTAAATCCTTTGTACTTTTAAAGTTCTTCTCGCAATCAGAACATTTAAATGGTCTCTGATCAGTGTGAACAGTTTGGTGTGTCAGGAGGTGGGATGACTGAGTGAATCCCTTACCACACATGTTGCAGATGAATGGCCTCTCCCCAGTGTGAGTGCGTTGGTGAATCAACAAATCTTTTCTGCTTTTAAAGCTCTTCCCACACTCACAACATTTAAACGGTCTCTGATCAGAGTGAACCTGGTGGTGAGTCCGGAGGTTTGATAAAGCATTAAATCCCTTCCCACATTGAAGACAGGTGAATGGCCTCTCACCAGTATGGACATGCTGGTGTGTGTACAGGCTGGATGACTGAGTGAATCCCTTCCCACACACACAGCAGGTGAATGGTCTCTCCCCAGTGTGAATACGTCGATGGGTTTCCAATTCAGATGGGTAATTGAATCCTGTCCCACAGTCCGCACATTTCCACGGTTTCTCCATGATTATTGACAGGCTATCGGGTGTAGGCGGGATGCAGATTTGAGTTCACTATCAGATCAGCCATGATGTTATTAAATGGCGGAACTGGCCCGTGGGGCCGAATGGCCTATTGCTGCTCCTTGTTCACATGGTGCAGGTGTCCTCCTGTCTCTCTAGGTTATATAATCAGTTGAAACCAGGTCCACACAAAGAACACGAGTACGGTGTCTACCTGATGTAAATGTGCTATTTCTTTTCACGCTGTGTGACTGGTTAAAGCTCCGTTCCAGCTGACTGTGGAAAAATAACTGAGATGTCTGTGTCTCGGGGCTTTTCCAGTCACACTGATGTTGAATAATTTCCCAAAGACAAAATAGGCAAACGTTTCTCCTTCCACATTCATGGGCCTTTGATATTCAGATCCTGAAGAACCATGTGACACTGTCAGATCCTGAGATGATTGGTTTGAATCGCCCGTCTGCAGATATTCTGGAAAAGGAGTTTACATTGAATTACTTTGAATATACAAGACACAAACAAGCCATTCAGTTTAATTCTTTATACTTGACACATCTTCTCCTGTCCCATAGACCTCATCTCAGCCTTTCAGTTGATTTTTCTATTTCTTTTTCTCTCGTGTGCTTCTCCCGTTTCCTTTTGAAACAATCTCAGCACTTTCCTCAACTCATTTCTATGGTGTTTCTAAACCTGTGAGTGAAGAAATTTGTCCTTATTGCCTTCTTGGATTTATTAGTAACAATCTTGTATTTATGACTCTTTGTTTATTGATCGTTCCTTCTTTTAGACTCTGTCACAAGTGGAACATTCTCCCCACATTTCCCCTGTCCAAGCCACGAATAATTTTAAAGACTTTTATCAGGTCACTGCTCTACAGGAAAAAACTTCAATCCATTTAATCTTTCCTGAAAGCTGTCATCTCTGTTTACAAAAAACATCACAGTCAATGCAGAATAGAAATCACAGAGAGATTGTGTGATTTGGGGTTGTGTGAAATTCGTCGACTTGTAACCGTGTGTAAAAGCAGTTTTCAAACATCTATCAGTGTCAGTCCACAATAGAAATGCTGAACTCTTTCCTCCACTCCCAGTTTTCTCCCTCCCTCTCCTCTGTGGGCGGCACGGTAGCACAGTGGTTAGCACTGCTGCTTCACAGCTCCAGGGTCCTGGGTTCGATTCCCGGCTTGGGTCACTGTCTGTGTGGAGTTTGCACATTCTCCTCGTGTCTGCGTGGGTTTCCTCCGGGTGCTCCGGTTTCCTCCCACAGTCCAAAGATGTGCGGGTTAGGTTGATTGGCCATGCTAAAATTGCCCCTCAATGTCCTGAGATGCGTAGTTTAGAGGGATTAGCGGGTAAAATATGTAGGGATAAGGGAGTAGGGCCTGGGTGGGATTGTGGTCGGTGCAGACTCGATGGGCCAAATGGCCTCTTTCTGCACTGTAGGGATTCTATTCTATGATCTGTCTGGGTTCAGTTCTCCAGCTGCTGTCTGCAGACTGACAATAAAACCAATGGGTCTTATTGGGGGTGTTGGGGCCTCCAGCGGGTGTTTGTGAATCCTCCCCGCCCACCTCCCAGGGTTTCCTTCCTTCCCAGAGATCAGAGTCCTCATTGATTTGAGGCCAAAGTGTAACCTCTTATTTATTGTCCCCCTCCCCCATCCTCTGATGTGAACCATCCTCCAGTGGCTGAGCCAGGATGGGGCCGTTAACCTGGGCCTGTTCCCGGGAGGGAGGGAGGGAGAAGCCCCGCAGCTGCAAACCAGGGAGCTGACAATGATTCTGAAGGGTTTGCGGATCCACAAAGTGTTTCCAAATCCTCCCCAATGTCCAGCCACCAGCTCAGCGCTCTCCTCGGGCCTGTCCCCACGGTAAAACCTGGGCCAGAAGTTGGTGCTGTTTCCAGTGCAGCCGTGGTTTCCATTCCCACCCTGTGCTCACAATCTCCTCCCGAACCCTGCCCAACACCATGACTGACACTGAGCATGCTCAGACCGTGCACCCACACCACCTGATGTGGAGGTGCCGGTGTTGGACTGGGTGAGTCACCTGATGAAGGGGCGGCGCTCCGAAAGCTCCTGATTCCAAATAAACCTGTTGGACTTTCACCTGGTGTTGTGACTTCTTACTGTGCTCACCACACCTGCGCAGTGCGTTCCCAGGCTCCCCGGCGCCTGATCATCTTTGCGCATGCTCCACTCCCAGCCTGGACCCGCCTCTCATTTACTCCGATTGGTTGGAGGACCAGCCGCCCCCGCTCGGTCCTCCAGTCCCGCCCCCTCTTCCTATTGGTCCGGAGCTGCCGTCAATCAGTCCCCGGGCATTGTGATGTGGTGCATGCGCAGTGTCATTGCTGTCCTTGGCGCTTGTTTGTCCCGGAGAAGCGGAGTCAGCGTTAGGCGGTGGCTGGGAGGATTTGGAAACACTTTGTGGATCCGCAGGCGGGAAGGAGCTCGAGCCGGCGGGTTTTCAATGGGAATTTTAAATGGCGCGGATCCAGAGCCCGAAAGAAAACCGGAAACATAAATGGATCCGGGCGGTGAGGCTTCATAAACACCCGGTGTCGGTCAGGTGCCGGATCTCGGGTCAGGGTGACACAGTGGTTAACACTGCTGCTTCACAGCGCCAGGGAGCCGGGTTCAATTCCCAGCCTGGGTCAGTGTCTGTGTGGAGTCTGCACATTCTCCCCGTGTCTGCGTGGGTTTCCTCCGGGTGCTCCGGTTTCCTCCCACAGTCTGAAAGACGTGCTGGTTCGGGTGCATTGGCCGTGCTAAATTTTCCCTCGGTGTACCCGAACAGCTGCCGGAGTGTGGCGACTAGGGGATTCTCACAGTAACTTCATTGCAGTGTTAATGTAAACCTACTTGTGACACTAATAATTAAACTTTAATCCCTCAATTTGCGAGGCAAAATCCTCAGACGTTAACATCGGCCATCTTTATTAAGGGCAAAACCAAATGGATAATCCTCAACAAACAAAACATCAGAGATAGAGTTTGTTGTGAAATCAGTGGGTTGTTGTAAAACAGGAGGTCAGAATTATAGCCAACAGCAACTTCTATTTATAACATCATAAATCATCCCAGTGCACTTCACACAAGTGGCACGGTGGCACAGTGGTTAACACTGCTGCCTCACAGCGCCAGGATTCAATTCCCGGCTTGGGTCACTGTGTGGAGTTTGTACATTCTCCCCTGTGTGTGTGTGGGTTTCCTTCGGGTACTATGGTTTCCTCCCACAGTCGGAAAGATGTGCTGGTTAGGTGCATTGACCCAAACAGGTGCTGGAGTGTGACGACTAGGGGAATTTCACAGTAACTTCATTGCAGTGTTAATGTAAGTCTTACTTGTGACTGATAAATAAACTTTAAGGAACATTATAAAACAAAGTGAGATTCCCAGATACATCAGGAGATATTAGGACAGATGACCAAAAACTTGGACAAAGAGGTGAGTTTTAAAGAGAGGCTTAAAGGAGGAAAGTGAGGTAGAGACTGAGAGGTGTAGGAAGGAAATTCAGATCCTGGGGCTGAAGAACTGAAGGCACAACCACCAGTCATGGAGCAATTACAGTAGGGAATGTACAAGAGCAGCACTGATATCTCGGATGTTTGTGGGAAGATTACAGAGATCAGGAGGGCTGAAGCCATGGAACGATTTGAAAACAAAGATGAGAATTTTACAATCAAGGTATTGCATGACTGGGAGCCAAGGCAAGTCACGGAGGACAGGGGTGATCAGGGACTTGCTGTTAATTAGGAAAGGAGTAGCAGACTTTTGGATGACTTCACATTTCCACGGGTAAAACGTCAAGTGCAATGGAATAGTTGAGTTTGGCGGTAACAATGGCCTGAATGAGGGTTTGAGCAGCAGATGCACTGAGGTAGAGCTGAGGTCATGTGATGTTACTGAGGTGGAAATAGGCCGTCCCAGAAACTTGGGATCAAATGGGACACCGAGGTTATGAACAAACCGGCTTAATTTCAGATATTTGCCAGGAAGAGGGATTGAGTGGATTGCAAAGGAACAAGACTTGGAAGGGGGACCAAAAGCAGTGGCTTCAGTACTCTTGATATTTAATTGAGGTTAATTAGTCAGCAGGAAGAGAACCAGAAAGCAGAATGGGCCCTGAGACTGAAACCAGGTTTAACTTAGTTAGAGAGGGCGGTTTAGAGAAACCCCCTTCACAATTTCTCATCAAATCTCGAAACAGTCAGTTCTGGACACAAAGTTAACATCTGCTATTCTGACTCATCGGGTCAGGGTGATTCAGATTAATGTTTTCTCATGTGTTATGAATGAAGTGAATCATCAAAAATACCATCTCTAGTTGTACACATTTTTTAAGAGGAAACTGAAATAATTATCTGTCAATTTATTTGGATTTCAGTTCAGGGAGGAGGGAGAGTGTGTGGGATGGGGATCTGCAACTTTGGGGGTTCGAGAGGAAAAAGTTCCAGAGAAACTAGAATTGTCTGTTCAGAATTTCTATCCTGGACTGTCAGTGATGACTTTTATTGATGGTTTTTACAGCTATTAGAAGTTGAGGATTGCAGTCGGGAATCTCAAACCAGACATCACATGAAGATCTGACAGAATCACTCGATTCATAGGACCTGGATATCATCGTACTTGGAAAGTGGAAGGAGAAATGTTTGTTTGTTTTGTCTGTGGGAAAAGATTTCAAACATCAGTGTGACTGGAAAAGCACCAAGACACACGCACACCCGAGTGAGAGTGTTCCAGTGAACTGACTGTGGAAAGAGCTTTAACCAGTTACACAGCCTGAAAAAACATCACCATTCACAGTGAGGAGAAACTATACACGTGTTGTGTGTGTGGACGAAGCTTCAACTGATCATCAACATGGAGAGACATGATGACACCGACACTACAGAGAAACCGTGGATATGTGGGGACTGTGGGAAAGCATTCACTTGCCCATCCAAACTGGAAACACATCGACGCACCCACACTGGGGAGAGACCCTTCACCTGCTCCATATGTGGGAAGGATTTCACTCAGTCATCCAACCTAGCATTACATCAGTGAGTTCACACTGGGGAGAGGCCGTTTAGCTGCCCTCTGTGTGGGAAAAGATTCATTCAGTCATACAATCTAGCGTTACACCGGCGGGTTCACACTGGGGAGAGGCCATTCACCTGCTCCGTGTGTGGGAAGGGATTCATTAATTCCTCTAACCTAGTGGCACACCAGCGAGTTCACTCGGGGGAGAAACCATTCAGCTGCACTGACTGTGGAATGAGCTTTAGGCTTTCATCTACCCTGCTGAAACACCAGCGAGTTCACACTGGGGAGAGGCCATTCAGCTGCACTGACTGTGGAAAGAGCTTCAGACACTCAGGCAGTCTCACTGTCCACCAGCGAGCTCACACTGGGGAGAGGCCATTCACCTGCTCCATGTGTGGGAAGGGATTCACTGATTCATGCCAACTGCTGAGACATGAACGAGTTCACACCGGGGAGAGGCCGTTCACCTGCTCCGAGTGTGGGAAGGGATTCATTGATTCATCTCAGCTGCTGAAACACCAGCGAGTTCACAAGTGAGGGATTGGATTCTGCCGTTATTGCTGCTGTTAATGACAACCAGGCCCTTTCATTCTGACAGCTGGAGTTTGTTTCTGCTGATGTTAATACAGCCGGTAACTGGGCTGGAGTTTAATATTCTGGATCTCGAGGTGATTGTGTTCCTGGGGCTGCAGTTACCGCGGTCCATCTGAAATTAGTTCACAACAAGATTCAGAACTTTTACTTCAATCTTAAATTATTTAAGTGAAGTTTATTTATTAGTGTCACAAGTAGGCTTACATTAACACTGCAATGAAGTTACTGTGAAAATCCCCTAGTCGCCACACTAGTCGCCTGTCCGGGTTACACTGAGGGAGAATTCAGCATGGCCAATGCACCTAACCAGCACATCTTTCGGACTGTGAGGAAACCAGAGCACCTGGAGGAAACCCATGCAGACACGGGGAGAACGTGCAGAGTCCGCACAGATAGTGACCTAAATCAGGAATCGAACCCGGGTCCTGGCGCTGTGAGGCAGCAGTGCGAACCACTCTGCCGCCCTATTGATCTTTGGCCCGAATTCTACAATTCAGTGTCTGAGAGGTTCCACTGATGAACATCTCCAATTAGAAAGTGCTGATTAATCCTTGCTGAGAATTCTTACTGACCTACACACAGTGACACCTCCAGTATCCCCCAGAAAGAAGGGGAATGGGAATTGGTGGAGAATCGAGAGTCTCCAAATGTCACCCATCCCGTCTGGAACAGAAATTCCCTCAGCTCAGGAATGGAGAAAAGTCAAATCCAAGTAACAGATTGTAAGAAATCACCATCTAATAGCCTTATAAAATCTTTGGATACTGATGGAATATTATAGAAAGAGCTTTCCCTCTGTCTTCGGAAGAAAGCTTGCTGGCTGACAAACACAGGACAAGCCTTTCTCCCTGCCAAGGACCTGTCTCTAGCACAGGCCCTGAAGCAAGACATTTTTAATCCTGATACCATTGGCTCTTATAGTAACTAACTACATGTAAAGGTTAAAACAGGCCCTCAAGAGCAAGGAGATTTCAAATTGACTGTCTTCTCCCCAACACCCACAATCAGGCTCATTGAAGTGAACCTTCCATAGGCACCAGTTATGGACATCAACATTCACTTGGCTTCATCCGTCTGCTTGTCCTCTGGGATCTGTAAACCACTCTCACCTGTCACAGGTCAGGTGCTTTTCCTATCTATTTAACTCACACATCTTGTTTTAACTGTTGCTTCTCAATAAACTGTTTTAAAATCGCTTCTGAGCTCAATTCCCTTTTTGGGTGCAGACCAGTAAGAGTTTAGAAAGTAGATTTTTAAATGTTTCTGTAGGTATGTGGATAGGAAGAAGCGAGTGAAAGTAAACATTCTCTATGAGAGGCAGATAAAAGTCAACATATAATGGGGAACAAGGAAATGGCAGAGAAATGCAACAAATACTTTGTATCTATCTGTCTTCATGGTAGAAGACAAAAGAAAAATTATAATATTGGGGAACCAAGGGGTTAGTGCAAGGGGGCGGGAACTTTAATACAAGGAAGAGCCATTTTTAAACATTAGTCACCAATACAATATCGTTTGAGTTGTAATGCTGTTCATCAAATGTCAATAATAATGAAAAACTAGACAGACATGTTCCAACCTCATTTTATGGAACTTTACAGAAAAGTTGTTAATTAAATGATCCTTTCTGACAAGTGCAATGTGAATAAAAGTTTAAAAAAATGAAACTAGCCATTTAATTCCCATCAAAATGGGTTTGATTGATCAATGGTGGGAGCTGCACAAGTCCAAAGCTGTGGTGGCTTTGGAGACCGGTTACACAGTCCCTTGTCCAATAAGAATGAGGGTCTTATAGAAATAGAGACTTGAGAAATTAATGGGACTAAATGGTGACAAATTCCCCGGACCAGACAACCTGCATCTTGGGGGTTTAAAAGAGGGAGCTTCAGAAATAGTGGATGCATTAGTTTGATCTTCCAGAATTCCTTAAACCCTCGAACCGTTCCCAAGGATCGGAAGTCAGCAAACATTAACTAGTCCAGAAAGTAGGAGAGAAAATGGGGAATATAGACCAGTTAACATCAGTTGTAGGTGAAATATTAGAAATCTTATTGTTTGGGACTTGGTAACAGGGTACTTATAAAATCAAAAACAGAAAATGCTGGAAAATCTCAGCAGGTCTGATAGCACCTGTGGAGAGAGAATAGAGCCAACGTTTCAAGTCTGGATGACCCTTCGTCAGCTCTGACAGACAGTCATCCAGACTCGACATATTGGCTCTGTTCACTCCCCACAGATGCTGTCAGATCTGCTGAGATTTTCCAGCATTTTCTATTTTTGTTTCAGATTCCAGCATCCGCAGTATTTTGCTTTTACCGATAAAATCAGATTAGGATCTAATTAATGGTGGTGAGAAAAATGAGAGGTGATCTAATCAGAGTATATGATTCTTCATGGGCCTGAGAGGTTCGATGGTGTGAAAATGTTTCCCCTGACTGCGGAACCTGGAACACTGGATCACAGTCTCAGAATAAGGGGTCAATTATTTAGATTGAATTGAGGAGAAAATTCTTCACTCAGTTGTGAATGTCTGGAATTCTCTACCCCAGGGAGCAGTGGATGCTCGGCATTGGGTGTAATTAAGACAAAGATTGATAAATATTTGGGTATAAAGAGAAGTTAAGCGATATGGGGACAGTGCGGGGAGGTGGGGTTGAGGTAGATTATCAACCTTGATCTCAGTGAATAGCTGAACAAACTCAAAGGGCTGAATGGCCTCTTCCTGCTCCTATTTCTTATTACATTAAACCTCTGTCTGGTTCCCCTCAAACTGCTGAGTGAGTGAATTAAATCTTTCTTCACAAATCACCAAGACACCAATCTACAAGTCAGAATATAAACATTGTTTATTGGTTATAAATTGCAGTTAAATCTGGGCAAATTGTCTCTTTCTAGACATGTCTAAATGCAATCAGAGTTATCCAGCAGTTCAACACTAATGGGGAGAGATATTTCACAAAACAAGTAACAAAGATCCCAGGATACTCAGTGATTCACTGTAAATTAGCACTATGTTGATGTCCATAACTGGTGCCTATGGAAGGTTCAGAGTAATTCCTTCAATATCTGCAAGTTAACAGCTATGAACAACTCATCTATCAAACAGCTCAAGCCTGCCTGTGATTCCCAACATTCAGAGCTGACACTGTCTGATCCTGGAGTTACAGAACAGACTTTCTCCTGTCAATGTAGAGCTGCAGCATTGGACTGTGATCTGTTTATTGTTCATCTTTATTTCAGCAGAGTTTCTAAATGATATAAATTTAAAACAAAGTATTGCAGGTGTGATGGTTTATTGACAGGGGATCTCATAGAAACTTATAAAAATCTAACAGGGTTAAACAGGGTAGATTCAGAAAGAATGTTCCCAATGGTGGGTGAGTCCAGAATTAGGGGTCATAGTTTGAGGATAAGGGGTAAACCTTTTAGGACTGAGTTGAGAAATTTCTTCACCCAGAGGGTGGTGCATCTGTAGAATTCACTACCACAGAAAATAATTGAGGCTAAAATATTTTGTGATTTGAAGAAGGAATTAGATATAGCTCTTGGGCCTAAAGGCATATTTGTGGGGGGGACCGGGATATTGAATGTGATGATCAGCCATGATCATAATAAATGGCGGAGCAGGCTTGAAGGGCTGAATGGTCTATTCCTGCGTCTAGTTTCTATGTATGTTTCAATGTAACAGGGCCTCTAACTCAAATATAACTGTCAGTTGTCAATGGCTGGGATGCTAATGGCTCCAGACCTTAACTCACCAAGACTTGATGGGTTTCACAGTACTTGCTCTGTAATTATCCAAGGGTATGTGATGTATTTCACTTGTCAAATAAGGATGCAGCTACAGACAAAGAGCCAGTCACAAGATTCTCATATCTTACACTGATTACAATTAAGCTGAATATCACATCAGGTTAAATGATTAATATAATTCAATTATTTGATCATTACACATCACTAAACTACAAACTGACCTTTCCTACAGTCTCACAGTCCAATCAAGCAACAGGTTGACACGGAGATAGATAGGAAAGCATGTTGTGAGGAGGATACAAAGAATCTGCAAAGGTATATAAATAGGTAAGTGAGTAGGAAAAATCTTAGCAGATGGAGTATGATATGGGAAAATATAAGGATATTGACTTTAGCAGGAAGAATAGGAAAAAACAATATAATCTAAATATAGTGTAGAATGCTGCAGGACTGAGGGATCTGGGTGAACTTCTAAAAGAATCACAGAAAAGTAACAAGCAGGAACAGCAAGTTGTTAGGAAGGTTTTCTGTAAGGGAGATGGAATATATAAGTAATAAAGTCTTGCTACAATCATACAAAGAATTGGTGAAACTGCACCGAGAGTACTGTGTACAGATTTGGTCTCCTTGCTTGAACAGTGATACGGGTGCATTGGAGACAGTTCAGGGGAGATTCACTAGACTGATTGCTTGGATGAAGGAGTTTGTCTTCTGGGGAAAGTTGAGCAAGTTGGGTCTATACTCAATGGAATTTAGAAGAATGAGAGGTGACCTGACTGAAACATGAGATTCTGAGGGATCTTGTCAGGGTGGATGCTGAGAGAATGTTTTGTTTTTGTGAGGAATCTAGAAGCAGGAGTCACACTTTAAAGATAAGGACTCTCCCATTTCAGGCAGATATCAGGGGAAATTTCTTTTCTGAGGGTCATTAGTTTGTGGAATTTTCTTCCCCAGAGAGCAATGGAGGCTGTGGTTCATTGAACATATTCAAGGCTGAGTTAGACAGAGTATTAATCAACAAGGAGTCAAGGACTCTGGAGCAGCAGGAAGTGGAGTGAAGGCCACAGTCAGATCAGTCATGATTCTTATTGAATTGTGGAGCAAGTTTGAGGGGCCAAATGGCCGACACCTGCTCCTAATTCTTGTGATCTGATACCCTCCATCATCTCGTGTGGCACGGGATAGATTCAGAATAGACATAGATCAAAACTGCACATCCATGAGGTGCTGTGGGTCATCAGCAGCTCAATATTCAACCACAATCTGTAAACTCATGGCCCGGTATATCCCTCACTCTACCATTACCATCAAGCCAAGGGATCATTCTGGTTCAACATGGAGTGTAGGAGGACGTGTCAGCAGCAGCACCAGGCACCCTAAAGCTGAGATTCCAATCTGGTGACTGGTAACACGGGACTATAAGCACACTAAGCAACAGAAGCGGCAAGTTCTAGGCAGGACCAAACAATCCACAAACAACGGATCAGATCAGAGCTGCAGTCCCCCCACATCCAGTCGTGAATGGTGAGGGACAATTAAACAAATCACAGAGAGAGAAAGCTCCACAGATATCCCCATCCTCAGTGACTGGGGAAAGAAGCGGATCAGTGCAAATATCTGTTTTGTCTTTAGTGATCACAGATATGTTATTGATATGTTCCTTGGATTCCAAGACCAGGAAAGACACTCTGGAAGGGATGAGAGCTGGAACTTGTCCATGAGAGTAACTGAAGGTATGAGAACTTGAAATAATTGAGAGTTAGAAAAGACAAAGGCCACAAAAAAGCAGCAATTGGTAACAAGACATTGATTAATCTGTTCTTATCCTGAAGAAATGAAGATCCCCGCTTTGCATCTGAAACAATATTAGTTAATCTGACATTTATCCAGAGTATTAATCTCCAGCCCAGTTATAGCGATGTTCAGAATGAACATGGTTCAGTCCTGGATGTCATTACCAGCAGCAATAACAGCAGAATCCAATCCCTGCAGACACTTGTCAACTTTCTGGTGGGTAAGATGGTGGGTTGACTGAGTGAATCCATCTCATACTCAGAGAAGGTGAACGGTCTCTCTCCATTATGAGTGTGTTGGTGTCTCAGCAGGTGGAATGAGTGAGAAAATCCCTTCCCGTATTCAGAGCAAGTGTACTATTTCTCCCCGGTGTGAATGTGCTGGTGTGTTCGCAGGTTGGATGAGCGAGTGAATCCCTTTGCACAGTTGGAGCAGGTGAACAGTCTCTCCCTGGTCTGAACTTGTTGGTGTCTCAGCAGAATACTGGAGGTCTTAAAGCTCTTCTCACATTCAGAACATTTGAAAGGTTTCTTATCCAAGTGAACGAGTTGGTGTGATCTGAGGCTGGTTAAATAAATGAATCCTTTTCCACACAAGGAACAGGTGAATGACCTCTGCCCAGTGTGAACTCACGGTGTTTCTGGAGGCTGGATAACAGAGTGAATCCCTTCCCACACACTGTACATCTGAATGGCCTCTCCTCATTGTGAACTCGCTGGTGTATCAGCAGATCACTTGTGGTTTTATAACTCTTCTCACATTCGGAACATTTGAAAGGTTTCTTATCCAAGTGAACGAGTTGGTGTGATCTGAGGCTGGTTAAATAAATGAATCCTTTTCCACACAAGGAGCAGGTGAACGACCTCTCCCCAGTGTGAACTCGCTGATGTTTCTGGAGGCTGGATAACAGAGTGAATTCCTTCCCACACACTTTACATCTGAATGGCCTCTCCTCATTGTGAACTCACTGGTGTATCAGCAGATCACTTGTGGTTTTATAACGCTTCTCACATTCCGTACATTTGAAAGGTCTGTTATAAATGCGAACCAGTCGGTGTGTAGCGAGGTGGGATGATCATGTGAATCCGTTCCCTCACACAGAGCAGGTGAACAGCCTCTCCCCAGTGTGAGTGTGTTCGTGTTCAGTGAGGTTCTGTGATTGTTTAAATAGCTTCCCACAATGCGAGCAACTGAACTGTCTCACAATGTGAATGACCTGGTGCTTCACAGGTCCTCAGAGCTTTTAGAATTGTTATCACTGTCAACACCTCTCTTCAATGTGAACTTGCTGGTGGGTCAGCAGGTGGGATGATTGAATGAATCCCTTCCTGCACACAGAGCAGGTGAATGGTCTCTCCCCAATGTGACCGCGGCGATGCATTTCCAGCAGAGATGGATAATTGAATCCCTTCCCACAGTCACCACATTTTCAAGTTTTTTTACACAGAGGGTGGTGGGTGCCTGGAACTCGATGCCGGGGGAGGTAGTGGAAGCAGATATGATAGTGAGTTTTAAGGGGCATCTGGACAAATACATGAATAGGATGGGAATAGAGGGATATGGTCCCCGGAAGGGTAGGGGGTTTTAGTTTAGTTGGGCAGCATTGTTGGTGCAGGCTTGGAGGGCCGAAGGGCCTGTTCCTGTGCTGTAGTTTTCTTTGTTCTTTGTTCCATGGTTTCTCCATGGTGCCAGTATCCTTGTGTCTCTCTTGGTTAAATGATCTGTTCAAGCCTTGTCCACACAAAGAACTTGTGTATTCTTTCTCAGTAAGGGAATCAAGGGTCATGGGGATAAGGCAGGAAAGTGGAGTTGAGGATTATATCAGATCAACCATGATCTCATTGAATGGTGGAGCAGACTCGATGGGCCCAATGGCCTAACTCTGATCCTAGGTCTTCCCATCCTTTGGCTCGCTGCTGTGAATAGTGTGATGTTTTTTCAGGCTGTGTAACTGGTTAAAGCTGTTTCCACAGTCAGGTCACTGGAACTTGGGTGTACGTTTGTTCGGTGTTTTTCCAGTCACACTGATGTTTGAAATCTTTCACATTTAAAGGTCGATGATATTCGTGTTGTGATGAATGGAGTGACTTTTTCAGATTTTGATGTGATGTTTGGTTTCAGTTTCCCGCCTGTGTACCTTGTAAAAGACATTGGCAGAGTCAGTATCACTGTCAGTACAGGATAGAAATTCAGAACAAGCATTTCTAGTTTCCACAGAACATTATTTTCTCTCTTGTTTCTCCAATCTTGTGGTCCAATCAAACTTCCATCTCAACTAAACCAGAAATTTGTTTCCAGTGTCTATGAGACACTCTGTACCCTGAGTTGTGGAAGGTATCGAGTGTTCCAGTTGACACCGCACACTCCCTCTCCAGGACCATTCGAGCATGGACAAGACCACGGAAGAGCAGCCGACAGCCAAGTTACCTCCTGCTGATCTACAAATTACTGTTTTAACTAGCCCCAAGAGCAGGTCCAGGAAAAGATCCTCTGACCTCCCTAGCCTGCTCCACACTGGGCAGCCAACGAATAGGAGTGTGGGGCAGAAAAGAAGTGTAATTAAAGAAGAATCATAGAATCATAGAAACCCTACAGTGCAGAAAGAGGCCATCTGGCCCATCGAGTCTGCACCGACCACAATCCCACCCCATATCCCTACATATTTACCCGCTAATCCCTCTAACCTACGCATCTCAGGACACTAAGGGGCAATTTTAGCACGGCCAATCAACCTAACCCGCACATCTTTGGACTGTGGGAGGAAACCGGAGCACCCGGAGGAAACCCACGCAGACACGAGGAGAATGTGCAAACTCCGCACAGACAGTGACCCAAGCCGGGAATCGAACCCAGGCCCCTGGAGCTGTGAAGCAGCAGTGCTAACCATTGTGCCACCGTGCCACCCTTAAAATTAAAAGTGGAGAGGCAGCTCCTTCAAGGTCTGCAACCTCTCACACTGAATATAAACATGGTTCATGGACTCCTCGCGGCTGCAAAACATCAGCTGCAGCTTGAGAGTGGGTGAAAATGTTGAACAAACTCATACTCTGGTGGCTGTATCGGACACTAGGACCCAGTGGGAAGAGAATAACCTTAGCCCCGCCCCCATACTGTTGCGTCAAGAATACCCTGCCGCATGCGCTCCTCGTGGAACCAAGATGGCGGCCGTCAGCCTGGGCTTGGGCCTCGGAGAGGAAAAGACCCAGAGCTGCAAACACGGGAGCGGCAGAGTCTTAATCGCGGTTTGAGGCACTCACCAATTGTTTAGAAACTTTCCCTATCCAGAGCCCGCTCCATCAGAGTTTTCTCTTTCTTTCCCGCTGCAAAGAGGCAAAAACAGCCCAACCTCATCGCCATTACTGACAGTGCGCACGCTCCAATATGGGGGGTTAATGCGCCTGTGCGGTGCCTGCCTCTGGTGTGAATAGGGGACATTCAGCACCGCGGGGAATGCTGGGTCAGGACTCTGCCATTGAAAGTCATTATTAGTAGCTCGTGATGTTTTTACTATTGTGTGTAGATTGGGGGACGGGGGCGGGTTCGATAAATTAATTAAAAGAGGAACCAAGTTATACTGAAATCTATGCATAGATCTTTCATTATCCATCAGAAAGAAAGGGAGTGGTAATTGGTGGAGAATTGTAAATGTCCCAAAGTCTTCCACAAGCAGCAGCAATTACAGCGGAATCCAAGAGCTCCAGTCAAATGTAAACTCAGAAAATGGTGTGACTGAGTGAAGTATTTCACTGAGTAATTGTCAGGATTGTATTCTTGTGGATATTCCAGGTCATTTCTCAAAATCATTCAATGGAGGTGGGTGTCATTGATTAGACCAGCACTTATTTCCCATCCCTAATTGTCCTTGAAAAGTTGTTGGTGAGCTGCCTTCTTGAATCGCTGCAATCCATGTGGTAGGTACACCTACAGTGCTGTTAGGGAGGGAATTCCAAGATTTTGATCCAATGACAGTGAAGGAAAGCGACATATTTCCAAATCAGGATGGTGAGTGGCTTGGAGGGGGAATTCCAAATGGTGGTTTCCCATCTGTCCACTGTCCTTGTAGATTGTAGTGGTCGTGGGTTTTGTTTCATTGCAAGTTTCATATAGATTTGCAAAAAAATAAAACTTCTTAGGATGTGGACATTACTCACAAGGCCCAGGTTACTGTCCTGAATTACTATCCTGCACTGACAGTGATATGTTACCAATCACCAGTTATCCTTTGTGATGGTGATAGTTGGCCTTTTTCTTAAACCTCTGCAGTCCATATAGTAAAGGTGCTCCCACAATGCAACAGTATTAGGATTTTAACCCAGTCACGTTGAAGGGACAGTGATATTTGTCCAAGTCAGGGAGTTGTGTGGTTTTCCCATGTCCCAGCTGCTCTGGTACTTCCAGGTGGGGAAGATTGTGGGCTGAGGAGATTCTGCCAAAATGCTGGTTGAGTTGCTGATGTATAAAATCTCTTTCCATCACCCTCCTCCCTGACCTCTTCCTCTTCACACAGAAAGGCTGGATTTTTGTTGTGGGCTCTGAAGGGTGAAGGGTTCCTTTCCCTCAGTGCACTGGTGAACAGTTTGAAGCTTTATGACAATCCAGCAGCTTTCATATCTTTTTTCCTATTCCCAATCCCACAATTTACCAGATTCATTCAGCTCAATTTCACATCTTGCCTTTGTGTTATAATGGCTTGTCTCTTATGTTTCCCTCTTTCTGTTTTCAATTCATTTTTCAGGGGATTAGAAGGTGAGGAATTACAGACAATTGTAAATCAAGGATCACATCAAGATCAGACAGAGTGCCTCGATTCATCAGGATCGAAATATCATAGGCCATTAAACATGGAAGAAAAAAGCACCATTCACAGTGGGGAGAAACCATACACATGTTCTGTGTGTGGACAAGGCTTCAAACGATCGTCTGGCCTGTCAAGACACAAGCGCAGTCACATCAGGGAGAGACCGTATAAATGTGGAGACTGTGGGAAAGGATTCAATTACCCAGTTGACCTGGAAAATCACCGACGCACTCACAGTGGAGAGAGACCTTTTAGCTGCCCTGTGTGTGGGAAGGGATTCACTCAGTCAGCTGGCCTGTTGATACACCAGCGCATTCACAGCAGGGACAGGCAGTTCACCTGCTCCGAATGTGGAAAAGGATTTACTCAGTCATCGGCCCTGCTGATGCATTGGCACATTCACACAGGGGAGAGGACATTCACCTGCTCCGTGTGTGGGAAGGGATTCACAGATTTCTCTGCCCTGCAGAGACACCAGCGAGTTCACACCGACAGGAGAGAGTTTAAATGCACTGAGTGTGGAAAGAGTTTTAAAACTCCACGCACACTGCGGGAGCACCAGTACATTCACACCGGTTCCACACCGTTCAGCTGCTCCCACTGCCAGAAAGGGTTCAGGACATCATTCCACCTTGTGGCACATGAGCGCATTCACACTGGAGAGAGGCCATTCACCTGCTCTGAATGTGGGAAGGGATTTAACCGATCATCCAACCTGCAGAAACACCAACGAGTTCACAGTGAAGAGAGACCGTTTAAATGTCCAGACTGCGGGAAGGGCTATAAAAGTTCTGAGGAACTGCGTCACCATCAACGTGTTCACTCTGACGACAGACCATTCATGTGCTCTCACTGCGGGACTGGCTTCAGGCGATCAGGCGACCTCACTGTACACCAGCGAATTCACACTGGGGAGAGGCCGTTCACCTGCCCTGTGTGTGGGAAGGGATTCACTTGTTTATCCTCTCTCACTTCACACCAACTTGTTCACACAAATGAGAGACCGTTCAGATGTTCTGACTGTGAGAAGAGCTTTAAAAGCAGAAAACTTCTGCTCGCACACCAGCGAAATCACTCTGAGGAGAGATCGTTCACCTGTACTGAGTGTGGGAAAGGATTCACCCGGTCATCCATTCTGCTGAGGCACCAACAAGTTCACAGTGAGGAGAAGCCGTTCACTTGTTCAAAGTGTGGAAAGAGATTCACCCAGTCATACAACCTGGTGAGACACCAGCGAGTTCACCAGTGATCACAGGGGTGTGATTCTGCTGTTATTGCTGCTGTTAATTACATCCCAACTAAATAATGTTTATACTGATAGTTGGAGTTTATCTGATGTAAATCAGCCCTGTTAGACTCGTAGAATGCCCCACAGCATCTCTCATTCATGTGTCAATAAATCTTCACGCCTGCAGACCTTGTTTTAAATTTAAATCACTCAGAAACTGTATTGAACTAAGGATGAATAATAAATAGATCACAGTCCAATCCACCCCTGTGTGAATGTGCCGATGTATCAGCAGGCCGATGACCAAAGTCTGTTTTGTAACTTCAGGATGAGGATGTGAAAGCTCTGAATGTTGGTCCTCTCATATGTCGGCTGGAGCTATTTGATAGGCAGGATGTTAATAGCTGTAAACTTGTCAGATGTCGAAAGAATTACTATTGGAGTAAACTCACCCATTTATAACCTCAGACTCTGGTCCCTATTGTAATGAATAAGTAACACAGTGGAATAGCGGGATAAATATGTGGGGCTACGGGAATAGGGCCTGGGTGAGATGCTCTGTTGGAGAGTCGGTGCAGACTCGATGGGCCCTGTACCCTTGTGCATTTACCCTGCTAACCCCCCCCCAACCTACACATCTTTGGACGCAAACAGATAATTTAACATGGCCAATCCACCTAACCTGCACATCTTTGGATTGTAGGAGGAAACTGAAGCACCCAGAGGAAACTCAGACGCAGGGAGAAGGTGCAAACTCCACACAGAAACCCAAGACTGGATTCAAACCCGGTGCTGTTAGGCAGCAGTGCTAACCACTGTTCCACCGTGCAGCCCTTCATCTGCTGCTGAATCGCACATCCACACATTACTGCCAGACTTGACAATTTCAACACATTTCTGACTGGTCTCCCATATTCTGTAATTTTGAGATAATCCAAAATGTCCTCATGTCTTGCAGACACTTCCTCCATCTTCACAACCCCCTCTTCTAATTCTGGGCCTCTGTGGAGCCCCTTTGCAATTCTTGCAGCATTGCTGGCCTGCGGACTAATGTCTGGTTCAATCCCCATTCCAGCTGAGGTCGGTGTTGGAGCCGTCTCCTCACCCTGCCCAAGAGTGGATGGTAACGGCAGCCTACTACTGACACAAACTGCCAGGGAAACAGCTCTGGATGACACATCAGCAGACAATGAGCCAAGGAGCTGCCTATGGGATAAATTCTGCATTACTAGCTATGTGGTGGGTCATTGCTTATTTAGTCACTGCTATAAACAGCGGAATTTTCACTTTGTAAACCTCAGCTTGAAGGAATGAAGTGAATAAATTGGGATATTCACTTTTATCATTATCCATCTGAAGCCAATGGACTCCTTTTTCCCCGTCCTGATGTGACACTGAATCTTCTTTGATTTGAAGAAGAAACTTAACCTTAGAGCACTGGGTGGTACAGTGGCCCAGTGGTTAGCACTGCTGCCTCACAGCACCAGGGGTTTGGATTCGATTCCCGGCTGGGTCACTGTGTGGAGTTTGCACATTTTCCACGTGTCTGTGTGGATTTGCTCCAGTTTCCTCCCACAGTTCAAAAGACAGGCTGGTTAGGTGCATTGGCCATGCTGAATTCTCCCTCAGTGTACCCGAACAGGTGCCGGAGTGTGGCAACAAAGTGATTTTCACAGTGACTTCATTACAGTGTGAATGTAAACCGAGTTGTGACACATAAATAAACTTTACTATTGGCCTCAGTACCCGAGACCTGGCAGGATGGCAAGAATGGCCCGGGGCTCCAGTGAGGTGTACTGGAGGGGCTGGAGTGGGCAAGTGGTGACACTGGGAGGAGCAGCAGCTGGGAGGCATATAGCGACCCCTGGTGGACCGGCGGCGAAACAGCAGCAGCACAGTCTGTGCAAAAGCTTCCCCAGTTCAGCTGATCAGAGAGACTGGGAACCTCCTCAAATGTAAACTTCAGCTTTTCACATTCACCCCCATTCATCCCTCTCACCCTCCATCCACCTCACACTCCCTCCCTTTCTCCATCCCTCCCTCTCACCATCCATCCCTCCTCCCATCCCTCCCTCCAATAAGAACCATTCACTGAGCACAGCAGTTTCAGCCTCATTCCCACAGTCTGTATTCCAGCCTTTATCACATCCACTCTGCTCCCAGATACTTTACACCATTAGATATTACAATTCAAACTTTATAATCTCAACAATTTACTATTTGTTCTAGAAGATGAGGGCGGCATGGTGGCACAGTGGTTAGCACTACTGCCTCACAGCGCCAGGGACCTGAGTTCAATTCCCGGCTTGGGTCACTGTCTGTGCAGAGTCTGCACATTCTCCCCGTGTCTGTGTGGGTTTCCTCCGGGTGCTCCGGTTTCCTTCCACAGTCCAAAGATGTGCTGCTTAGGTTGACTGGCCATGCAAAATTGACCTTAGTGTCAGGAGGATTAGCAGGTTAAATATGTGGAGTCACGGGGATAGGGCCTGGGTGGGATTGTGGTTGGTGCAGACTCGATGGGCTGAATGTCCTTCTTCTGCACTGTAAGATTCTACGTTTCTATGAGATCACAAAATTCAAGTTAAAAGTTAAAGTTTATTTATTAGTCACAAGTAAGGCTTACATTAACACTGCAATTAACACTGTGAAATTCCCCTTGTCACCACAGTCTGGCAACTGTTCGGGTCAATGCACCTAAACAGTGCATTTTTCAGACCATGGGAGGAAACCAGAGCACCTGGAGGGAACCCACACAGACACGGGGAGAACATGCAGTCTCTGCACAGACAGTGACCCAAGCCGGGAATTAAATCAGGTCCCTGGCACTATGAGGCAGCAGTGCAGACAGACAGTCAAGAAATCATCAATTCCACTCCCACCCGGAGCTATGGGGATGTATTTATACATTATCTCATTTCACAATAAAACACACACACTGAGTTTCAGATTGGCTTCTGTTATTATTTTGGTGCCCAGCAGTTGGATTAGACTGAGACTGACATCAACCCGTGTGTGTGGGTGCGTGCGTGCGCGCATGCGCGTGCGTCCCGAAAGCCCGTGATACCAAATAAACCTGTTGGATTTTAACCCGGTGTTGTGAGACTTCTAACTAGAATCATAGAATCCAACAGTGCAGAAGGAGGCCATTCGGCCCATTGAGTCTGCACCGACCACAATCCTATCCAGGCCCCACCCCCTTAATGCCATGCATTTACCCTAGCTAATTCCCCCTGAAACTAAGGGGCAATTTAGTATGGCCAATCCACATAACCCGCCCATCTTTGGACTGTGGGAGGAAACTGGAGCACCCAGAGGAAACACATGCAGACACGGGGAGAATGTGCAAACTCAACACAGACAGTGACCCAAAACTTGAATCGAACCCAGGTCCCTGGCGCTGTGAGGCAGCAGTGCTAACCACTATGCCACAGTGTAGTAATCGAGGAGAACTGGAGTAATTGTTGGATTACACAGTGACATGTTACAGAGCAGAAATCCAGGGGAACTGGATTAATTGTTGGATTACACAGTGATATGTTACAGAGTAGAAATCCAGGAGAACTGGATTAATTGTTGGATTACACAGTGACATGTTACAGAGTCTTAAAATCTGAAATAAAACAGTCAATGCCACAAATAGTCAACAGGCCCAGCAGCTTCTATGAAGGCAGAAACAGAGTGAAACATACAGCCAAACATCCATATGAATGAGGAGCAGCAGTGGACCATTGGGCCCCTCTGCTGCAGCATTTGACAAGATCCCGACTGATCTGATTGTGGCCAGAACTCCATTTTTCTGTCTCCGCCCCCCCCCCCCCCCCGTCCCCTCTCCCCTCCCCCCACCCCCAAATCCTCTGACTCTCTTGTCAATCAGGAATCCATTTATTCAGCCTTAAAAATATTCAATGACTCTGTCTACACTGCTCTCTGGCGAAGAGAATTCCACAGACCAAAGACCCCCTGAGAGAGAGAGAAAAATCTAGTTCTCTCTGTCCCTAACGTCTCAAGTCCAATGCGCTCCCCAGAGCCACACAAAGAAAATCAGGATAAAAGCAAATTACAGTGAATGCTGGAATCTGAAACCAAAAGAGAAAATGCTGGAAAATCTCAGCAGGTCTGGCAGCATCTGTCAGGAGAGAAAAGAGCTGACGTTTCGAGTCCAGATGACACTTTGTCAAAGACTGACCTCTGAAGAATTGAGAGAGGGAGGTGGAGAAGAACAAAATGTAAGATCCGCAAACTGACAAAATGATTCACGGCCCAAGACCAAAGCGAGTGGTAATGGGACAAGTAAAGACACAAAAGATGTTCTGGATGAGGTGTGAATAGCTGGTGAGCAATAGTCTGAATGTAAAGTAAACAAGAGGGAAATGAGGTGAAAAAAGCAACAACGAAACACAGAACACAATGGGGGCAGAGATTGTGGTGTAAAATTGTTGAGCTCAGTTTTGTTCTGAAGGCGGTAAAGTGTCTCTTTCAGTTGCGAGAAATAATAATATATTTCCCAGTTCCGATGACAGGTCACATTCAGTCTGTTTCTCTCTCCACAGAGGCTGCCTGACTTGTTGAGTATTTCCAGCCAAAAGAGAAAACGCTGGAAAATCTCAGCAGGTTTGGCAGCATCTGTAAGGAGACAAAAAGAGCTGACGTTTCGAGTCCAGGTGACCCTTTTGACGAAAGCAACAACTTGCTTTCATTCATGAGTATTTCCAGCGTTTTCCGTTTTATGTCAAGCAGAGAATGTGTAAGAATTGTCACATCTGGAACAGATGTCTCTTACACAGGACACCCCAGCTCGGGTCTTGGGGGATTAACCGGAGAAGCTTTTTAAACTGAGGAAAGTAACTGCATTTGGGCGCTGACTTTAAACAACGTTAACAAGTCCGGGCTGCTGGAGAAACATTTAGGGATTTGTGAGCAGTCAGTTCCGGCTGGTTTGAAGTGAAATCCTGTCGGTGCTGCGGCAAATCTGAACTCAAACCAGACAAACTGGAACCGCTGGGTTAGAGATTCCGGGTGTTGGGATGTGGAGGCTGGGGGAGGGGGAGATGGCGGGAAAACTCTGAGCCTGACTTCAGACAGGGTGAGCGGGGTAAAGGGGAGGAATGACAGGGTTAATGTGGGAGTCAGGGACAATAGCAGAAGGTGGGAAGCTCTGGAAAGGAGCAATGGGGGTAAAGGCCATGAAAGAATGTTTGTTCAAATGAAGATAAAAGCAAAATACTGCAGATGCTGGAATCTGAAACAGAAACAGAAAATGCTGGAAATCTCAGCGTCTGTGGAGAGAATAGAGTTAATGCTTCCAGTCTGGATGATCACAGATGCTGTCAGACCTGCTGAGGTTTTCCAGCACTTTCTGTTTTTGATTAACTGAAGGTTCAGCTCAGCAGGGAAAGAAGCACCGAACTGAACACACTGAACCCAGGGAGAGGGGGTGACCGAGGATAAGGTACAGGCGCAGCTCAGTGAGGCTCTGCAATGTCCATCAACACATGCACATTCAGACCTTAGAGCGCCAAGGGGGAGGGGAAGGAGAAACTATTTGGGACACAGCAGGAGGTCACCCCTCCCCCCACTCTGGGGTTCCACATCCCTCCCACACCTGGGCAAGGTTGGCTCAAGGTGCAGGAAGCTGCAAGCTGAGAGGCTGAGCTGTGAACTGGGCCGGGTTGGGGGTTTGAGTGACAGTCCTGGGGCTATTTCAGGACAGGAACTGCCACAGATTCCCTCTTTTTCCTGGGACGTTTCAGTGGAGCTGTGTTGGTGAGTGTTTGTAATCTCTGTCTCACTGTCTCGGTAATGGGGGTGGGTTGTAGATTGCTGTGAGTGTTAGACTAAATAACCTCTCCTCATGCTGCCAGTTCCAGTCTGCAGACTCCATTTCTCAGTCCAGTCTGCTGCTCTGTCTCTGTCTCTCTGTACTTTGCTGCAGTGCTCCACATTCTGAGCAGCATCCAGTCCATTGTTATCACCCGAAATTTGCGGCAAACTCCCTTCACTGTGACACAGCGGTTAGCACTGCTGCCTCACAGCGCCAGGGTTCGACTCCAGCCGTGGGTGTGTGACTGTCTGTGTGGAGTTTGCACAGTAAGGGTACAGAATATATTGTTGCGGTTGCAGGCAGGATGAAGAAAAAGGTCAGGATGGGGATTAGCAGAGTAAGTGCGTGGGGTTACTGGGATAGGAGGTGAGCCTGGGAAAGATGCTCTCAGAGTCAGCAGAGACTCGATGGGTAAAATGGCCTCTTTCTGCACTGGAAGGATTCTATGATTAGTGAATTACGGTGAACAACTTTTGAATGGAGGGATTTCTGAGGCGCAGAGCATTGTGGGAAATGTGACCGCCATTAGTCAATGCCTGACTCTAGATGTTTCATTATAGACTGAGGGCAAGTCAGCAAACTGAGCCCTCAATTCTGTTTGTGACTCTGACAGGTTGCCTGGCCTGTTGAATATCTCGAGGATTTGTTCTTTTTGTCCCAGATACAGTCTCTACAGAGTTTCCTGTGTTATTGTTTTATAGCTTCGAATTTGGAAACACAGTTAGGAGCCGGTTTGAATCAGGCTGCGTGTTGGATGCAGAACTCAGTTCCTGGCCTCCTGCGTGTTTTTTTTTACTGTTGCTTCGGTCTGGACTCTGTTCATCATCTGTCTCTATAGGTTCTCTCTCAATCCCCTTTTTTCTGTTTTAAATCAGTTTCACAGGGACTAGAAGGGGACGATTTGCAGTCAGGAAACTGAAAGTAAATATCATATCAGGAACTGCCATCATAACTGAATATCAGTGGATTTTGAACATGGAAGGAAAAAGCACCGTTCACAGTGGAGAGAAACCGTACACGGGTTCTGTGTGTGGACGAGGCTTCAGCCGATCCTCTGGTCTGGCAAAACATAAGTGCAGCCACTCCATGGAAAAACTGTGGAAATGTGTGGACTGTGGGAAGGAATTTAATTACCCATCCCAGCTGGAAACTCATCGGCGCAGTCACACTGGGGAGAGACCGTTCACCTGCTCTGAGTGTGGGAAGAGATTCACTCAGTCATCCAACCTACTTACTCATCAGCGAGTTCACACTGATGAGAGACCTTTTAAATGCTCAGACTGTGGGAAGTGCTTCAAAAGTTCTTGGGAACTGATGTCCCATCAACGTGTTCACACTGATGAGAGACCTTTTAAATGCTCAGACTGTGGGAAGTGCTTCAAAAGTTCTTGGGGACTGATGTCCCATCAACGTGTTCACACTGATGAGAGACCGTTCAGGTGCTCTCACTGTGGAATTGGGTTCCAGCATTCACATAACCTTACTGTACACCAGCGAATTCACACTGGGGAGAGGCCATTCACCTGCTCCGAGTGTGGAAAAGGATTCACTCGGTCATCCCAACTATTGATACACCAGCGTATTCACAATGGGGAGAGACCTTTTAAATGCTCTGACTGTGTGAAGTGCTATAAAAGTTCTGGTGAACTGATGCCCCATCAACGTGTTCACACTGATGAGAGACCGTTCAGGTGCTCTCACTGTGGGACTGGGTTCAGGCGATCATATGATCTCATTCTACACCAGCGCACCCACACTGGGGAAAGGCCATTCACCTGCTCTGAATATGGGAAGGGATTCATTCAGTCCTCCAGTCTGCTGAGACACAAGCGAGCTCATGCTGGGGAGAGACCATTCAGCTGCTCTGAGAGTGGGAAGAGATTCACTCAGTCATCCTACCTGCTTAGACACCAAAGAATTCACCAGTAACCACAGTGATTGGAATCTGCTGTTAATCCTATCCAGGACTGTAATATGTTCATTGCGTTTGTTTTTGTTGATGTTAATGAACTCCAGCCAGTTATACGGTTTAATATTCTGAATAAAAGTCAAATAAATTATCTTTGTGTTCAGTACTGTGAATATTTTTAATATCATCAGCACAACTGAATTCCTTCTGAGTTGCTCTCCCTTTGTCCCTCTCCCATCTTCACCTCCCCGCAAGTGCTCATTGGGAATAAAACTCACAATCTTCTTTGTCACTAAGTTTGAGACAATCCAATCAGCTGCCTCTACTGCTTCTCTCCTTCCCCTAACTCACTGGAACAAACCTCCTCTAACGCTGCCCTTTGTCTGAGCTCTGAACTCTCATCTTTCTGCAGTTTCTCTCCTGCCTCCCCTCATGTCCTCTTAGAGCTCATCTTGCCCATGAGACCCATCTCTTGATCCCTCAATCCTATTCCCACTGAGCTACTGACAGCACAACTTCTCCATATCAGCTGATATTGTCAATATCTTCCTCTCCTTCAAATCCGATATCATCACCCACTTCTCAATAAAATATCTTTGACACATGCCCTTGTAAACTACCATCCCATCTCCCTTTCCTCTCTAAAGTCCTTGAATGTTTTACCTTCCACATATTGTAACTTGTTTTCCCTTTCTCACTGTGTGTAGTAAAGTTTAATTTGTTTGTGCAGAATCTGTGGAATCTTTTGCCTTTATTCACTTGTTAAGTGTTTGAATCTCCACCTTTGTCAATTTTATACAAACTCACCCAAATCTAAAAACTATTTTGTGGGAATTGGGGGAATAGAACAGAAGATGGGTTTCTGCTGCTAAGTTACAATCTCAGCTGATGTTACTTCTGGGCAGGAAGGTCCCAGAATAAAACCCTGGCTCAATTGACCGTAACTTTCCCCACGATCCCCACCTTCTTGGTGCGCTTGGCCATCTTCCCGGATGGAGCAGAGAGGGCGGACATGAAAATACTGACAATAACACAAGATTCCTTCATTCCACACAATCACAGTGGCGAAGTGAGGTAAATGGCCTCTGCCTGGGAGATCACTGAATCCTCAGGCTACTGAAGGGTAATTTTCAAACATAGAAACGTTGGAGGATTGTGCTGCTGGATTTTTCTTGTTCCTATTTTTTTCATATTAACGCAGACAAATCTATTTAGAGAATTGAAACTTGCCTCAGAAATAGCAACAGGCGAACTCGAAGACAAACACATTCACAGAAATGCACTCTCAGACAGACACAGGCAAACTCGCACACACAGACATGCAGACAAAAAAACACTCTGACTTCACAAATACACACACACTCACAACACAGAGACAGGCTGAGACCAATTTCAGTCCAAATAATCTGCTGGGCACTAAAATAATGTGAGAAGTCTCACAACACCAGGTTAAAGTCCAACAGGTTTATTTGGTAGCACAAGCTACTAGCTTTCGGAGCACTGCTCCTTCATCAGGTGACTGGGAGTTCTGTTCACAAACAGGGCATATAAAGACACAAACTCAATTTACAAAATAATTTACATAATTTACATAATCCTGTTCATAAGAGCAGGATATGGTGCTCGACTCAACGATCGACAGTTCTGACGCGCCACAGCGAAAAACCGCACCCACCTCCTCAGAAGACAAACACAGGACATTGTGGAAAGAGTACCCTTCATCGTCCAGTACTTCTCTGGAGCAGAGAAGCTACGACATCGTATCCGGAGCCTTCAACATGTCATTGATGAAGACGAACATCTCGCCAAGGCCATCCGCACACCCTCATTTCTTGCCTTCAAACAACCGCACAATCTCAAACAGACCATTGTCCGCAGCAAACTACCCAGCCTTCAGGAGAACAGTGACCACGACACCACACAACCCTGCCACAGCAACCTCTGCACAACGTGCCGGATCATCGACACGGATGCCATCATCTCACGTGAGAACACCATCCACCAGGTGCACGATACATACACTTGCAACTCGGCCAACGTTGTCTACCTGATACGCTGCAGGGAAGGATGTCCCGAGGCATGGTACATTGGGGAAACCATGCAGACGCTACAACAATGGATGAATGAACACCGCTTGACAATCACCAGGCAAGAGTTTTCTGTTCCTGTTGGGGAGCACTTCAGCGGTCATGGGCATTCGGCCTCTGATCTTTGGGTAAGCGTTCTCCAAGGTGGCCTTCAAGACACACGGCAGTGCAGAGTCGCTGAGCAGAGACTGATAGCCAAGTTCCGCACACATGAGGATGGCCTCAACTGGGATCTTGGGTTCATGTCACACTATCCGTGACCCCCATGACTTGCCTGGGCTTGTAAAATCTCGCTAACTGTCCTGGCTGGAGACAATACACATCTCTTTAACCTGTGCTTAACCCTCTCTCCACTCACATTGCCTGTACCTTTAAGACTTGATTACCTGTAAAGACTCGCATTCCAACCATTATTTTGTAAATTGAGTTTGTGTCTTTATATGCCCTCTTTGTGAACAGAACTCCCACTCACCTGATGAAGGGGCAGTGCTCCGAAAGCAAATGGCTTTTGCTACCAAATAAACCTGTTGGACTTTAACCTGGTGTTGTGAGACTTCTTACTGTGTTTACCCCAGTCCAACACCGGCATCTCCACATCATCACTAAAATAATGACAGAAGCAAATTTGAAACTCAGTGCGTGGGTTTTATTGTGAAATGAGAAAATGTATAAATATATCCTCTCGCTCGGGTTGGTTTGGAATTGATGATTTCTCTGCTGTCTATAAGGTTACTGAACAAATATTAAATTGTAGAGACTGTGAAGTTTGAATTGTAATATCTATTGGTCTAAAATATCTGGGAGCAGCGTGGATGTGATGAAGGCTGGAATACAGACTGGAGGAATGAGGGTGAAACTGCTGTGCAGAGTGAATGGTTCTTGGTGTCGGGAAGGATGGATGGAGAGAGGGAGGGATGGTGAGATGGATGGAAGGAGGGGTGGATGGAGGGAGAGGGATGGATGGAGAGAGGGAGGGATGGTGAGATGGATGGAGGAAGGGATGGATAGGTGAATGTGAGAAGCTGAAGTTTACATTTGAAGAGGTTCTCAGAGTCTTTGAGCAGCTGAACTGCGGAAGCCTTCGTGCAGAGACTGTGCTGCTGCTGTTTCCCCTCCAGTCCACCAGGGTTCGCTGTAACCCTCTCGGCTGCTGCTCTCGCTGGTGTCACCTCTTGCCCGCTCCGGCCCGGCCGCTGTTCCTTGGCGGATGGGAGATCGGAGAGGAATTGGAGAAAGAGGTGGAACAGTAGGGCGCATGCGTAGCCGCCATGTTTGTGAGGGGCAATGTTTTGAAATTCTTCCCAGTGACAGAATTTGAACATCTTGTCCATCAAACTGCTTCACTCTTTCACTTCCAATTTCTTACTGATGAGCAGAACAACAAAATCAGGGCAGCGAAGATAATTTGTATTCATACTGTGTCTTTAACAAAATAAAATAGTCCCAGACATTTCACAAAATTGTTCCAGTTCTTTGAAAAAGGGTAGCACAGTGGTTAGCACTGCTGCCTCACAGCTCCAGTGACCCAGGTTCAACTCGAGCCTCGGGTGACTGTGTCTCCCCGTGTCTGTGAGGGTTTTCATCTGGGTGCTCCTGTTTCCTCTCACAGTCCAATGACGTACAGGCTTGGTGGATTGGCCATGATAAATTGCCCCTTAGTGCCCCAAGATGTGTAGGTTCGGGAAGTAACAGGATATGTGGGGCTCCGGGGATAGGACCTGGGTGCAGAGTCCAGATAAGTTGGCAGGTTTCTTTCCCTGAAGGACCATGAGTGAATCAATTGAATCCAGCAGTTTTCATGGTCACTTTTTCCTGGTGCCGGCCCCACAAATGACCAGATTCATTCAGCTCAATTTCACAACCTGTCTTTGTGCTTTTGTGGGTTCTCTCTCACTCCCTTTTTTCTGTTTTAAATCAATTTCACAGGATTTTAGAAGGGGACGATTTGCAGTTGGGAAACTGAAACCAAACATCACATCAGGGAATGATACAGTCGGCTAATTTATCGTAACCTGAATATTGCCATATTTTAAACATGGAAGAAAAAAGCACCGTTCACAGCGGAGAGAAACCCTACTCGTGTTCTGTGTGTGGTCAGGGATTCAATCGATCATCTGACCTGTCAAAACATAAATGCAGTTATGATGGGGACAAGCTGTGGAAATGTGAGGACTGTGGGAAGGGATTCAATTACCCATCCCAGCTGGAAACTCATCAGCGTGGTCACACCAGGGAGAGGCCGTTCACCTGCTCGGACTGCGGGAAAGGATTCATTAAGTCATCCACCCTGCTGACACACCAGCGCACACACACTGGGCAGAGGCCATTCACCTGCTCTATGTGTGGGATGGGATTCACTCAGTCACCCACGCTGCTAACACACCAGCAAATTCACACTGGGGAGAGGCCATTCACCTGCTCTGACTGTGGGCAGGGATTCACTCACCAATCCACCCTGCTGACACACCAGCGAGTTCACACTGGACAGAGACCATTCACTTGCTCTAGGTGTGGGAAGAGATTCACTCAATCATCAGCACTGCTCAGACACCAGCGAGTTCACACTGGGGAGAGACTGTTCATCTGCAATGATTGTGGGAAGAGATTCACTCAGTCATCCAACCTGCTGACACACCAGCGAGTTCACACTGGGAAGAAACCATTCACGTGTTCTGAGTGTGGGATGGGATTTACTCAGACATCCAACCTGCTGAGACACCAGCAAATTCACAATTAACTCCAGAGATTGGATTGTGTTGTCAATCAGATTGAGAACTGAGCTATATCCATTAGGATCTGATTCTGCTGATGTTAATAAACTTCAGGTCAGTTATAGAGGCTAATATTCTGGACAAAAATCAAATAATTTGTCTTTGATTTGATTTGATTTGTCTTTGAACCCACACAGACATGGAGGAAAGCTGCTGAATTGTCATAAAAACCTAAGTGGTATGCTGATGTCTGTCAAGAAAGGAAATCTGACACCTGGTCTAGAGTGGAGACAGCGAGAAGTAGAAGGGGCCGGGGTGAAGGAGAGGGATTTTATACATCTAGAACTCAATGAGAACTTTGACAGCATCTCCCAAATCCTCAACCTCCACCACCTAGAAGGACCAAGGTAGCAGGTAGATGTGAACGCCATCACCTCCGAGTTTCTCTCCCCCAACTCGCACACAATCCTGACTTGTCTGATATCCAGTACTAAAAGGATTGTATTTGTCGGGTTCTCCGGTTCTCTTTTTGTTTGGGACCGATGTATCTCGTTCTGTCATTCCGCCTTGGTTTCTCTATCTCCCTTTGTCCTGCTTCTGACCGTCTCTGTCTTCACACTGGCTCTATGTTCTTCTGTTTCTCCCCTTTTCCCTAAAGTTCAGGGTTGAGACAATCCGATTTCTTCCACTCTCTCATTTCAACGAGTCCACTCAATTACTCATTATATTATCGCAGCAATAATTGATAACGTTAATAACCAGAACTTAAGGGGTAACATTACGATGGAAAGATTTAAATGCAAATAACTAAAGAATATAGGAAATGAATGTGAATCCAGGGTCATGTTTGCATCTTGTGTTGTTATTTTAGACTAGGCATCTTATCGGAATCTTGGTGGCTCCTTCTTGTTTAAAATGGGCGTTTATAACCACTATTAATTGAATAAAGCGAATCGCCAGCAACAAAATAAAGTTGGGATTATCTCTCATGCATACGTTCAACTGCATCAAATTACATTGCAATAGTAAAAGTACTGCAAGAATAATCCGACATCGTGGCACAGTGGTTAGCCGTGCTGCGTTACAGCGCTGGGGACCTGGGTTCAGTCACTGTCTGTGTGGAGTCTGAAAATTCTCCCTGTGTCTGTGTGAGTTTCCTCCGGGTGCTCCGGTTTCCTCCCGCAGTCCGAAAGATGTGCTGGTAATGTGCATTGGCCATGCTAAAGTTTCCCTAAGTGTATCCGAACAGGCGCCAGAGTATGGCGACTAGGGGATTTTCACATTAACTTCATTGAAGTGTTGATGTGACTGAAAATTTCCAGCATTAAGCCGATGTTTGAATGATCAGTGTCTGTTCCATGGGCTCTCTTCGCTCTGAGATATTTGATATCTTCTGTGTTTTGTTACAGGGATAAATGTTGAAGCTTCAGTGTTTCAAGATCGATCTAAATGAAGCGTTCTGGAAGGACAGAGCATATTGTTGGACTGTAAATACTCGACAGCTGCTTTTCAAACTGTGTTCTGGTGCATCCACTATCCCGGGCAAGCTCTGAGATATTTGATGAAGATACATAGCTCGGGCAATACCGATACGTCTCCGGATTTGTCAGATAGGTTCTCGGCTGCTTTGCACAAAGGAAACAACACTGTTCCTTTAAAAATCGCCAGGGCTCTTCTGCCTGACAGCGCCGTGTATTTCTGTGCCATGGAGTTCACACTGGTGCAGAAATACAGCGAACTCCGCCCAAAAACCCCAGACTGGGGGTTCCGGTTAGAGATCAGCAGAGGGCGCTCCCGCACCGATAAACAGAAACAATTATATCGTGTCCACAGAAAGAGTCACAAGATCATAAATGAAATATCAAATCAAAACAGAACACTCAACCTGAACAGCTGTGCCGCAGTTGGGTTTTTAACTTGCAACTATACTAAAAATACAGTTATGCTTCGTTCACTCATGCTCAGTCCTTTGATGATATTTCCTTGCTCGTGTAATTACTGTGTAGCACTTTCCCCATCTTGACTGTCCGTTTCGAGGTCGCTTTGCTCAAAGGGTCTGTTTGGTCAGAGTATTTTGCTGCCTAACGGACAGTTTATAGAACATATGCATTTCGCAAGGTTGCCATTGTGCTATTTAAAACAATCCCTGGGAACAAGTTACCATCAATGTTCATTCTCATTTTGTATATCTGTGAAATGTTTTCTGACACAATTCGTAAGCCAGGGCTTCCGCCTGACAATAACAAGACCAGGGAATTCATTCCCACCCGTGCCCTTAACAATAAAGTGATTTTCCTAATGGGCACATTGATTAAATCCCAGATTGGGATATTTCTGCTCACTGAAAGGCAGGTCTCCAACATTGGGAAACATGTAAATGACGTGAGAGAATGCAATGACACTAGAACAGATTAATGAGAGTGCGGATTAGATTGAGACTCCTCTGTTTCATCTTCCCTTTTACAGAACGTACAGCAACAATGCGGGAAGGCAGAAGTTGGGTGTTCTGGGGAATTTCAGAGAAGCAATTGTGGAATAAACACATTTAATCTAATTTCCCAATCGCAATTTCAACCTAAAGTTTAAAAGTATTCCGACATGAGAGAGCACTTCAAAAAGGAATTCAGATATGTTGATGATGTGAAAAAGATTCAACACAGTATTAAACACAAAGCTGGTTTATTTTGACTTCTATTCAGAATATTAAACCACACAACTGGCTGGAGTTCATTATCAGCAAAAATCCAATTAACACATTACAGTCATGGATAGGATTAACAGCAGATTCCAATCACTGTGGTTACTTGTGAATTATTTGGTGTCTAAGCAGGTGGAATGCCTGAGTGAATCCCTTCCCACATTCAGAGCAGATGAATGGCCTCTCCCCAGTGTGAACTCGCTGGTGTGTCAGCAGATTGGAGGACTGACTGAATCCCTTCCCACACTGAGAGCAGGTGAATGGCCTTTCCCCAGTGTGGGTGCGCTGGTGTACAATGAGGTTACATGAATGCCTGAACCTAGTCCCACAGTGAGAGCACCTGAATGGTCTCTCGTCAGTGTGAATACGTTGATGGGACATGAGTGCATCAGAACTTTTGTAGCACTTCCCACAGTCTGAGCATTTAAAAGGCCTCTCATCAGTGTGAACCCGCTGATGTGTCAGCAGGTTGGATGACCGAGTGAAGCCCTTCCCACACTCTGAGCAGATGAATGGCCTTTCCCCAGTGTGAATGCGCTGGTGTGACACCAGATTTCCTGACTCAGTAAATCCTTTGCCACACTCAGAGCAGGTGAATGGCCTCTCCCCAGTGTGAATGCGCCAATGAATTTTCAGCTGGAATGGGTAATTGAATTCCTTTCCACAGTCCACACATTTCCACAGTTTTTCCATGGAGTGACTGCACTTGTGTCTCGATAGGCCAGATGATCGGCTGAAGTCTCGTCCACACACAGAACACATGTATGGTTTCTCTCCACTGTGAACGGTGCGTTTTCCTTCCATGTTCAAAATCCACTGATATTCAGTTACGATAAATGAGATGACTGTCAGATTCTGATATGATATTTATTTCTTGTTTCCTCACTGCAAATCGTCTCATCCTAGTTCCTGTGAAATTGATTTGAAACAGAGAAAAAGTGGATTGAGAGAGAGCCCACAGAGACAGGTTATAAATAGAGTTCAGACTGAAGCAACAATAACAAAAACACTCAAAGAACAATACAGCACAGGAACAGGCCCTTCGGCCCTCCAAGCCCGCGCCGCTCCCCGGTCCAGGATTGAATCCTGAATCCAGGATCCCCGCCCAATTTTCCAGCCTATCTACATCCTAATATCCTATCCACCGAGCTGTCCCTCACAGCTACGATGCTTTGTTCATCACAACCTATTAACTCACCCCCACCCCCCCATTCCAGACCATGTGATCTCCAGGGAGAGGCGAAAACCCAGAGTGAAAACCCCAGGGCCAATATGGGGAAAAAAATCTGGGAAATTCCTCTCCGACCCCCTGAGGCGATCGAAACGAGTCCAGGAGATCACACTGGCCCTGATCAGAAAATGCTTCCCAACCCTATTCATTTCCACTTCTGTTTTACAAACACCATATGAATTCCCTGCCCCCGAGACAGGTTCCCAACTATCCGCAGTCTCGCTCTGTACTGGCACCAGCAAGATGATCATAGAATGAAGCCTTGAAATGAGAAACAAAGAACAATTAGCCCGCGCCGCTCCCTGGTCCAAACTAGACCACTCTTTTGTATCCCTCCATTCCCACTCCGTTCATATAGCTGTCTAGATAAGTCTTAAACGTTCCCAGTGTGTCCGCCTCCACCACCTTGCCCGGCAACACATTCCAGGCCCCCACAACCCTCTGTGTAAAATATGTCCTTCTGATATCTGTGTTAAACCTCCCCACCTTCACCTTGAACCTATGACCCCTCGTGAACGTCACCACCGACCCGGGGAAAAGCTTCCCACCGTTCACCCTATCTATGCCTTTCATAATTTTATACACCTCTATTAAGTCTCCCCTCATCCTCCGTCTTTCCAAGGAGAACAACCCCAGTTTCCCCAATCTCTCCTCATAACCAAGCCCCTCCATACCAGGCAACATCCTGGTAAACCTCCTCTGTACTCTCTCCAAAGCCTCCACGTCCTTCTGGTAGTGTGGCGACCAGAACTGGACGCAGTCTTCCAAATGCGGCCGACTGCGTCCAGTTCTGGTCGCCATAGGAGGCCAGGGACTGAGTTCTGCATCCAACACGCAGCCTGATTCAAACTGGCTCCGAACTAGTCAGCCTGTGTTTCTAATCTCGATACAATAAAACAATAGAACATAGAAACCCTACAGTGCAGAAAGAGGCCATTTGGCCCATCAAGTCTGCACCGACCACAATCCCACCCAGGCCCTACCCCATATCCCTCCATATTTACCCACTAATCCCCCTAACCTACATGTACTGGAACAAAACTCTGTAGAGATTGTATCTGGAATAAAGAGAATAAATCTTGGAGATATTCAGCAGTGATGTGGAGATGCTGGCATTGGACTGGGGTAAACAGTGTAAGAAGTCTCACAACACCAGGTTAAAGTCCAACAGGTTTATTTGGTAAAAAAATCCATTAGCTTTCGGAGTGCTGCTCCTTCATCAGGTGAGTGGGAGTTTTTCACAAACAGGGCATATAAAGACACAAACTCAATTTACAAAATAATGATTGGAATGCGAGACTTTACAGGGGATCAAGTCTTAAAGGTACAGACAATGTGAGTGGAGAGAGGGTTAAGCACAGGTTAAAGAGATGTGTATTGTCTCCAGACAGGACAGTTCATGAGATTTTGCAAGTCCAGGCAAGTCGTGGGGATTACAGATAGTGTGACATGACCCCAAGATCCCGGTTGGGGCCGTCCTCATGTGTGCGGAACTTGGCTATCAGTCTCTTCTCAGTGACTCTGCGCTGTCGTGTGTCGTGAAGGCCGCCTTGGAGAATGCTTACCTGAAGATCATCGGCCTCTGATCTTCGGGTAAGCGTTCTCCAAGGTGGCCTTCATGACACATGACAGCGCAGAGTCGCTGAGCAGAGACTGATAGCCAAGTTCCGCACACATGAGGACGGCCTCACCCAGGATCTTGGGGTCATGTCACACTATCTGTAATCCCCACGACTTGCCTGGACTTACAAAATCTCATGAACTGTCCTGTCTGGAGACAATACACACCTCTTTAACCTGTGCTTAACCCTCTCTCCACTCACATTGTCTGTACCTTTAAGACTTGATTACCTGTAAAGACTCGCATTCCAATAATTATTTTGTAAATTGAGTTTATGAAAAGAACTCCCACTCACCTGACGAAGGAGCAGCGCTCCGAAAGCTAGTGGATTTTGCTACCAAATAAATCTGTTGGACTTTAATCTGGTGTTGTGAGACTTCTTATGATATTCAGCAGGCCAGGCAGTCTCTGAGGAGTGACAAACAGAATTGAGAGCTCAGGTTGCTGACTTGCCCTCAGACTGCAATGAAACATTTAGAGTCAGGCACTGACTAATGGCGGTCACAATTCCCACAATGCTCTGCGCCCCAGAAACCCCTCTATTCAATGGTTGTTCACCGTAATTCACTAATCACAGAATCCTTACAACACAGAAGGAGGCCATTGGACCCATTGAGTGTGGACTGAACTTACGGCTGAGCACCTTTCCCAAGCACGCCCCCTATCCCTGTAACCTCACGCATTTTCCCTGTTAATCCCCCGACTGACCTTTCTCTTCACCCTACCGGTAACTGCAACAATATGTTCTGCACCCTACGTTTTTCCTTTCCCCCATGTACTTTCTCAACGTACGTTTTGCCTGCATAGTACGGAAGAAATATTACTTCTCACTCTATTCCAGTACATGTGACAATAATAAATCAGATTAGAACCTATACATGGTGGGACACTAAGGGACAATTGTAAGCATGGTCAATCCACTTAACCTGCACATCTTTGGACGGTGGAAGGAAACCGGAGCACCCGGAGGAAACCCACGCAGACACGGGGACAATGCACAAACTCCACACAGACAGTGACCCGAGGCTGGCATTGAACCCGGGTCCCTGGCGCTGTGAGGCAAAAATGTTAACCAGTGAAGGCAGTTTGCCGCTTTTTCCAGGCGATAACAATGGGCTGGATGTTGCTCAGAACGTGGAGCACTGCAGCAAAGTACAGAGAGACAGAGACAGAGCAGCAGACTGGGCTGAGAAATGGAATCTGCAGACCGAAACTAGCTGAGGACAGGTTATCTCGTCAACACGCACAGCAATGTACAACCCACCCCCATTACCAAGACAGCGAGACAGAGGTTACACTAAAATATTTATAGGATCAAGAGAAACCAGAGTGCACCAACACTCACCAACACAGCTCCACGGAAAAAAGGGAGAATCTGTGGCAGTTCCTGTCCTGATATAGCCCCAGGGCTGTCACTCAAAGCCCCAACCCCGTCCAGTTCACAGCTCAGCCTCTCAGCTTGCAGCTTCCTGCACCTTGAGCCAACCCTGTCCAGGTGTGGGAGGGATGTGGAACCACAGAGTGGGGGGAGGGGTGACCTCCTGCTGTGTCCCAAATAGTCTCTCCTTCCCCTCCCCCTTGGCGCTCTAAGCTCTCAATGTGGATGTGTTGATGGACATTGCAGAGCCTCACTGAGCTGCGCCTGTACCTTATCCTGGGTCACCTCTTCCCCTGGGTTCAGTGTGTGTGAACTCGCTGCTTGTTTACCTGCTGAACCTTCAGTTAATCAAAAACAGAAAGTGCTGGAAAACCTCAGCAGGTCTGATCACATCTGTGATCATCCAGACTGGAAGCATTAACTCCATTCTCTCTCCACAGATGCTGTCAAACCTGCTGAGATTTTCCAGCATTTTCTGTTTATGTTTCAGATTCCAGCATCCGCAGTGTTTTGCTTTTATCTTCATTTAAACAAACATTCTGTGAAGGCCTTTACCCCCATTGCTCTTTTCCAGAGATTCCCACCTTCTGCTATTGCCCCTGAATCCCACATTAACTGTCACTCCTCCCCTTTACCCCACTCACCCTGTCTAAACTCAGGCTCAGAGTTTTACCGCCATCTCCCCCTCCCCCAGCCTCCACATCCCAACACCCGGAATCTCTAACCCAGCGGTTCCAGTTTGTCTGGTTTGAGTTCAGATTTGCCGCAGCACCGACAGGATTTCACTTCAAACCAGCCGGAACTGACTGCTCACAAATCCCTAAATGTTTCTCCAGCAGCCCGGGCTGGTTAACGTTGTTTAAAGTCAGCGCCCAAATGCAGTTACTCTCCTCAGTTTAAAAAAACTTCTCCGTTTAATCTAAGGTATTATTCGCGCCAGACACAAATATAAAACAGTGAACATTATCCCCCCACCCTGACCCGAGCTGGAGTGTCCCGAGGAAGAGACATCTGTTCCGGGTGTGACAATTCTTACACATTCTCTGTGACATAAAACAGAAAACGCTGGGAATACTCATGAATGAAAGCAAATTGTTGCTTTTGTCAAGAGAGTCATCTGGACTCGAAACGGCAGCTCTTTTCTCTATTTACCGATGCTGCCAGACCTGCTGAGATTTTCCAGCATTTTCTGTTTTGGCTGGAAACACTCAACAAGTCAGGCAGCCTCTGTGGAGAGAGAAACAGACTGAATGTGACCTGTCATCGAACTGGGAAATATATTTCCCGCAACTGAAAGAGGTATCTTACAACCTTCGGAACAAAACTGAGTTCAACAATTTTACACCACATTCTCTGCCCCCTTTGCGTTCTGTGTTTCGTTGTTGCTTTTTTCACCTCTTGTTTTCTTTACTTCGTATTCAGACTGCTGCTATTCACACCTCATCCAGAACATCTTTTGTGACTTTACTTGTCCCATTACCACTCGCTTTGGTATTGAGCCGTGAATCATTTTGTCAGTTTGCAGACCTTTCATTTTGTTCTTCTCCATCTCCCTCTCTCCCTCCTTCACAGGCCTGGCTTTCTCTGGGTGGCACTGGAGAGCGAACTAGACTTGAGATGTTTGAGACAGAGAGATTGAAATGTTTTTTTCTCTCAGAGGGTCTTTGGTTTCTCTTCCCCAGAGAGCAGTGAAGACAGAGTCATTGAATGTTTTTAAGACTGAGTAAATGGATAAAAGCAAATTACTGCGGATGCTGGAATCTGAAACCAAAAGAGAAAATGCTGGAAAATCTCAGCAGATCTGGCAGCATCTATAAAGTGAGAAAAGAGTGGACGTTTCGACTCCAGATGACCCTTTGTCAAAGCTAAAAGGCATAGAAAGTGGGAGATATTTATACTGCAGGGTGAGGGAATGAAAAATGAGTCACAGCCACAGAAACTCGGGTAAAGAGCTGCTAATTGCAGTCCATCGAGAGAATAAAGGGTGTGAATGGCCAACGGCAGAGAAGCTGAAATCAGCTGTGACAGATGAAGATGTGGGGGGAGGGGTAGAGGGAATGGGAAGAAGAGAGGTAAAATGGGAAAAGGGGGGAAGGGAAATAAAAGGGGGAGAAAAGGTAAGGAAAGGATGGAGGTAGACAGGAAAGTGGAGTTGTGGTCGCAATCAGATCAGCCAGGATCTTATCAAATGCTGGAGCAGAGGGGCCACTGCTGCTCCGGATTCATGTGGGTGTTTGACTGTATGTTTCACTCTGTTTCTGTCTCCACAGAAGCTGCCGGGCCTGTTGACTATTTGGGGCTTTGACTATTTTTATTTCAGATTTGAAGCATCTGCAGGATATTCTGTCCATGCAAACCCAACACACCTTTCATTGTTTAATGCAGAGCAGTGCATGTGCACGGTGCTCCCTGTCAACAGGAGAGAATGTTGTGAATTCCTATCCTGGATTGACTGGGATGGATTTTGTAAATTAATTTTATCTGGGTTAGAAGGGAAGGATTTACACACACAAAATTCAAAACCCTGTTTCTTATTTCAATATTGGATATATGAGTCGCTGGTAAGGTCGCTGCATTTCAAACAGAGCTTGCGAGTGTTTTGAAGTGTTTTCTTTAAAAGTCCCCTTCACTCCTGTGCTACTCAGGAGAAGATTTCACATTCACATTCTCCAGGATAGAGGGGTAAGAGAACGGGCGGCACAGTGGCACAGTGTTCAGCACCACTGCCTCACAGCACCAGGGAAATCATAGAAGCCCTACAGTACAGAAAGAGGCCATTTGGCCCATCGAGTCTGCACCAACCACAATCCCACCCCACCCCTACCCCCTTATCCCTACATATTTACCCGCTAATCCCTCTAACCTACGCATCTCAGGACACTAAGGGGCAATTTTAGCATGGCCAATCAACCTAACCCGCACATTTTTGGACTGTGGGAGGAAACCGGAACACCCGGAGGAAACCCACGCAGACACGAGGAGAATGTGCAAACTCCACACACAGGGGGCCCAGGTTCAATTCTGGCCTCGGGTCACTGTCTGTGTGGAGTTTGCACATTCTCCCCGTGTCTGCGTGGGTTTCCTCCAGGTGCCCTGGTTTCCTCCCACAGTCCAAAGATGTGTGGGCTAGGTTGATTGGCTGTGCTAAATTGCCCCTTAGTGTCAGGGGGATTAGCAGGGTAAATATGTGGCGTTACAGGAATAGGGCCTGGGTGGGATTGTGGTCGGTACACACTCGATGGGTCAAATGGCCTCCTTCTGCACTGTAGGGATTCTATGATTCAGACCAATTGCAGGTGTAGCTTTCTTCCCACCTCACTCTCACAGACTCCAGTGAAGACAGTGTGGAAAGGCTTTGGGACAAGATCAGATCTGTGATGCAGTGAACACCCACTCAGCTCATCGGGTTTGAATTGCTCAGGCCGTCACACTGGCTCAACAAGAATGACAAAGAAATGAGCAAAATCAGAAAGTGTCTCTGGATTGAATGGAGTAGTATTCCTCCTATTGAACCATTCACACTGATGTATCACTGACTGTACCTGTACCAGCTCTCTAACCTGACACATAATCATATTATATGGATAAGTGGGCATAGCCTTTAGGTGTTGGTCTGTTAACTACAAGGGAACCATTTTCTTTAATTGATTCATGGACATGGGCAGCGCTGGCTGGCCAGCATTTATCGCCCATCCCCAGCTGCCCTTGAGAAGGTGGCGGTGAGCTGCCTTCTTGAAACCCTGCAGTCCATGTGCTGTGGGTTCACCCACAATGCCGTTAGGGAGGGAATTCCAGGATTATGACCCGGTGACTGTGAAGGAACGGTGATACATTTCCAATTTAGGATGGTGAATGGCTTGGAGGGAACTTGCAGGTGGTGGTATTCCCATGTATTTTCTGCCCTTCCGATGAAGGGTCATCTGGACTCAAAGCATTGGGTCTATTCACTCCCCCCAGGTGCTGTCCGACCTGCTGAGATTTTCCACCATATTCTGTTTTTGTTTCACATTCCTGCATCGGCAGTATTTTGCTTTTATCTTCTGTCCTTGTCCTTTTAGATGGAAGTGGTTGTGGCTTTGGAAGGTGCTGCCTCAGGAGCCTTGGTGAATTGCTGCAGTGCATCTTCCTTTAGCAATATACTATATCATCTCTCTGGCTTGTTCCACCAACCAAGATCCATACATTATACATTCAGTAGATTCACTTAATACAATTTTACTTTCTTTAATAATTTGATTGATCATTTGTACGTGAGACTTTAGGGCCTGACCATATGTTGTAAATGTGTGGTTAAGTTCCGACCTTAAGAGTGGCTAAGTTAATGGTATTAACAACCCTGGTGTTAAAAGCTGTTGCAGCATCATTCATTATACTCCGTTACCTGTCTGACATTTTGGATATCATTCCCCTTCCTAATGTGGTTTTGGATAACATCCAGATGAAGATGCTGAGGGGGATTGAGCTTCCATCTTAACGTCCTCCTGATACAATAGCCATGGTACAGGTGCACTTTTCACTTCTTTTTCATCATTGTCCCAGGTCCGCAGCATATTCTTCACCGTGTACGTAACAGTCCTGATCCTTCTCAGCTTCTTCCGTTATCTGGGACTCTGAGCTTCACCGAGTTATGAGAAAACCATTTGACTTTTTAGCAAAAACGTTTATTATTTTATTTGTGCCACAAATAGGCTTATATTAACACTGCAATGAAGTTCCTGTGAAAATCCGTGCCTGTTCAGGTACACTGGGGGAGAATTTAGTATGGCCAATTCAACTAACCAGCACGTCTTTCGGACTGTGGGAGGAAACTGGAGCACCCGGAGGAAACCCACGCAGACACGCGGTGAAAGTGCAAACTCCGCATATAGTACCCAAGCCAGGAATTGAACCCGGGTCCCTGGCGCTGTGAAGCAGCAATGCTAACCACTGTGCCCCACCATGCCGCCCGTTTGCATATTCAATACAACTGACCTTATCCACTGTAGTGTATGGTCCCTTATACAGGGGTCCAAACACATCTCCCTTTGCACAATTTCTTACCCTCACTTGGTCTCCACACTCATGTGGTTCGATGGGGCTAATAGGGACCTACTCCAGATACTCATGAGAACCAGTGGAAGTTCTTCAATCCACTTTGTGCTGTTCCATCCAGTTATTTTCTGAGAACGAGCTTCATGTGCGGTTCATTCTTTCGACAATTCCCAGCAATTGGTGTGAGTTATTTGCCATCTCCCTCCTTTCAATTTTCCAATTAAACAAAAGCACGGAGGAACAAACCGTTCTCTGGAGCATTCCACATTGCAATGACTCAGCCAAAGTCAACTTCCCAACCCATCAGCAACTTCTTTTCATACAGAATAAATTGTTGTTCCCTTTGAAATTTGCTATTCTTGTATCTGTCATGTAAAGTGAAAAAGCTTCTGCAGCATGTCTCATTTTATTTGACTCAAGTTGGAAGGGGTGGGATGGAGGAAGAGTTCTTCGAATGCTGTCGGGATAGTTACCTTGAACAGTATGTTACAGAACCGACGAGGGAACGAGTTATCTTAGATCTGGTAATGTGTAACGAGGTAGGTAGAACTAAGGATGTTCTTGTGAAGGATCCTCTTGGGTCAAGTGATCACAATATGGTCGAATTTCTGATATAAATGGAAGAGGAGAAAGTAGGGTCCCACACCACTGTCCTCTGTTTGAACAGAGGGAAGTACGATAGGATGAGGGCTGAATTGGCTAAGGTGGACTGGGAGAGCAGACTGGTAGGTAGGACAGCTGAGGAACAGTGGAGGATTTTTAAGGAGATCCTTTTCAGTACTCAGCAACAATATATTCCGGTGATAAAAAAGGGCTGTAAAAAAAGGGATAACCAGCCGTGGATAACGAAGGAAATTAAGGAGAGTATTAAATTAAAGACCGATGCGTACAGAGTGGCCAAAAATAGTGGAGAATTGGAAGATTGGGAAAACTTTCAGAAACAACAAAGAACGACTAAGAAAGTGATAAAGAAAGGAAAGATAGGTTATGGAGCTAGGCTAGCTCTAAATATAAAAAATGATAGTAAAAGCTTTTACAAATATATAAAAAGGAATAGAGTGGCAAGAGTGAATGTTAGACGCTTGGAGGATGAGAGGGGGGATTTAATAGTGGGAAATGAGGAAATGGCTGAAACTTTAAATAAGTTTTTTGTGTCGGTCTTAACGGTGGAAGACACAAATAGTTTACCGAATATTAACGATAGAGGGTTGGTAGGAGGAGAGGTACTCAATAAAATTAATGTTACCAGGGAGGCAGTGCTTGGTAGACTAACAGGACTGAAGGTGGACAAGTCCCCGGGCCCGGATGGAATGCATCCCAGGGTACTGAAAGAAATGTCAGAGGTAATAGTGGATGCGTTAGGGGTTATTTATCAAATTTCGTTGGATTCTGGGGTAGTGCCGGCGGATTGGAAAACGGCTAATGTTACGCCGCTGTTTAAAAAAGGAAATAGACAAAAGGCGGGTAACTACAGGCCGGTTAGCTTAACGTCTGTAGTTGGGAAAATGCTGGAATCCATCATTAAAGAGGAAATAGCAGGCCATCTGGATAAGAATGGTTCAATTAAGCAGACGCAGCATGGATTCATGAGGGGAAAGTCGTGCTTGACGAACTTGTTGGATTTTTATGAAGATGTGACTAGTGCGGTTGACGGAGGGGAACCGGTGGATGCGGTGTTTTTGGATTTCCAAAAGGTGTTTGATAAGGTGCCTCACAAAAGGTTGCTGAAGAAGATTGGGTCACACGGAGTGGGGGGTAGGGTGTTAGCGTGGATTGGAGATTGGCTATCAGACAGGAAGCAGAGAGTCGGAATAAATGGGTGCTTTTCTGGTTGGCAGACGGTAACTAGTGGCGTGCCGCAGGGATCGGTACTGGGGCCTCAACTATTTACCATTTATATAGACGATCTGGAGGAGGGGACTGAGTGTAGGGTAACAAAGTTTGCAGACGACACAAAGTTAAGTGGAAAAGTGAATCGTGTGGAGGGCGGAGAAGGGCTGCAGAGAGATTTGGACAGGCTGAGTGAGTGGACGAGGATCTGGCAGATGTGAGGTTATTCTCTTTGGAGGAAATAATAGCAAATTGGATTATTATCTAAATGGAAAAAAATTACAACATGCTGCTGTGCAAAGGGACCTGGGGGTCCTTGTGCATGAGACGCAACAACCCAGTCTGCAGGTGCAACAGGTGATCAAGAAGGCAAATGGGATGTTGGCCTATATCGCAAGGGGGATAGGATATAAAAGCAGAGATGTCTTGCTGCATCTGTGCAGGGCATTGGTGAGGCCGCAGCTGGAATACTGTGTGCAGTATTGGTCCCCTTATTTGCGGAAGGCTATATTGGCCTTGGAGGGAGTGCAGAGAAGGTTCACCAGGTTGATACCAGAGATGAGGGGTGTTGATTATGAGGAGAGACTGAACAGATTGGGTTTGTACTCGTTGGAATTTAGAAGGCTGAGGGGGGATCTTATAGAGACCTATAAGATAATGAAGGGGCTGGATAGGGGAGAGGTGGAGAGATTCTTTCCACTTAGAAAGGAAGCTAGAACTGGAGGGCACAGCCTCAAAATAAAGGGGGGTCAGCTTAGGACAGAGTTGAGGAACATAGAACATAGAACATAGAACATTACAGCGCAGAACAGGCCCTTCGGCCCACGATGTTGCACCGACCAGTTAAAAAAAAAACTGTGACCCTCCAACCTAAACCAATTTCTTTTCGTCCATGAACCTATCTACGGATCTCTTAAACGCCCCCAAACTAGGCGCATTTACTACTGATGCTGGCAGGGCATTCCAATCCCTCACCACCCTCTGGGTAAAGAACCTACCCCTGACATCGGTTCTATAACTACCCCCCCTCAATTTAAAGCCATGCCCCCTCGTGCTGGATTTCTCCATCAGAGGAAAAAGGCTATCACTATCCACCCTATCTAAACCTCTAATCATCTTATATGTTTCAATAAGATCCCCTCTTAGCCGCCGCCTTTCCAGCGAAAACAATCCCAAATCCCTCAGCCTCTCCTCATAGGATCTCCCCTCCATACCAGGCAACATCCTGGTAAACCTCCTCTGCACCCTCTCCAAAGCCTCCACATCCTTCCTGTAATGTGGGGACCAGAACTGCACACAGTACTCCAAGTGCGGCCGCACCAGAGTTGTGTACAGTTGCAACATAACGCTACGACTCCTAAATTCAATCCCCCTACCAATAAACGCCAAGACACCATATGCCTTCTTAACAACCTTATCTACTTGATTCCCAACTTTCAGGGATCTATGCACACATACACCTAGATCCCTCTGCTCCTCCACACTATTCAAAGTCCTCCCGTTAGCCCTATACTCAACACAACTGTTATTCCTACCAAAGTGAATTACCTCACACTTCTCCGCATTAAACTCCATCCGCCACCTCTCGGCCCAACTTTGCAACCTGTCTAAGTCTTCCTGCAGACTACGACACCCTTCCTCACTGTCTACCACACCACCGACTTTGGTGTCATCAGCAAATTTGCTAATCCACCCAACTATACCCTCATCTTCTCTCAGAGGGTGGCGAATCTCTGGAATTCTCTTCCCACTGAAGTGGTGGAGGTTACCTCGTTGAATATGTTTAAATCACGGATAGATGGATTCCTGATCGGTAAGGGAATTAGGGGTTATGGGGATCAGGCGGGTAAGTGGAACTGATCCACTTCAGATCAGCCATGATCTTATTGAATGGCGGGGCAGGAGCGTGGGGCTAGATGGCCTACTCCTGCTCCTATTTCTTATGTTCTTATGAACAAACAATTCTAGTTTCTCTGGAACATTTTTTCCGCTTGTTCCCCCAAATCTGCATCTCCTCGTCCCACACACTCTCCCTCCTCCCTGGGCTGAAGTCCAAATCTATCTCACCATCTCCACCATTCTTTTCCTCCACTCCCAGTTTTCTCCCTCCCTTTCCTCTGTCTGGGTTCAGTTCTGATGTGGAAATGCCGGCATTGGACTGGGGTAAACCCAGTAAGGAGTCTAACACCACCAGGTTAAAGTACAACAGGTTTATTTGGTAGCAAATGCCACTAGCTTTTGGAGTGCTGCTCCTTCGTCAGATGGAGTGGAAATCTGCTCTCAAACAGGGCACAGAGCCCTCCGAAAGCTAATGGTATTTGCTACCAAATAAACCTGTTGGACTTTAACCTGGTTTTGTTAGACTCCTTACTGGGTTCAGGTCTCCAGCTCCTGTCTGCAGACTGACAATAATACCAATGGGTCTTATTGGAGGTGTTGGGGCCTCCAGAGGGTGTTTGTGAATCCTCCCCGCCCACCTCCCAGGGTTTCCTTCCTTCCCAGAGATCAGAGTCCTCATTGATTTGAGGCCAAAGTGTAACCTCTTATTTATTGTCCCCCTCCCCCATCCTCTGATGTGAACCATCCTCCAGTGGCTGAGCCAGGATGGGGCCGTTAACCTGGGCCTGTTCCCGGGAGGGAAAAGCCCCGCAGAAATCAAATGAAATCATAGAAACCCTACAGTGCAGAAGGAGGCCATTCGGCCCATCGAGTCTGCACCGACCACAATCCCACCCAGGCCCTACCCCCACATATTTACCCACTAATCCCTCTAACCTACACATCTCAGGACTCTAAGGGGCAATTTTTAACCTGGCCAATCAACCTAACCCGCACATCTTTGGACTGTGGGAGGAAACCGGAGCACCCGGAGGAAACCCACGCAGACACGAGGAGAATGTGCAAACTCCACACAGACAGTGACCCAATCCGGGAATCGAACCCAGGTCCCTGGAGCTGTGAAGCAGCAGTGCTAACCACTGTGAAACCAGGGAGCTGACAATGATTCTGAAGGGTTTGCGGATCCACAAAGTGTTTCCAAATCCTCCCAGCCACCGCCTAACGCTGACTCCGCTTCTCCGGGACAAACAAGCGCCAAGGACAGCAATGACACTGCGCATGCTCCACATCACATTGCCCGGGGACTGATTGACGGCAGCTCCGGACCAATAGGAAGAGTTCCCTATCCACTGCAGGGAGGAGGTGCGCATGGGCAGTAAGCAACGACGTTCGCCGTGACAGCAACTGGAGAGAAGTTCCTCTGTCTCATCAGCAGCCGGTAAGGATGCAGAAACATAGAGGGGGCAATGGAACCGGCGGATGGACGTAGAGGGTTTCTAAATATCTTTTGAAGGCCTCAAATATCGAATATGAGCCCGTAGGTCCCGGATTTGCAGCTTCAGGTCTTTTTCCCGAGACAAAGCTCAGGTTAACGGCCGCCATCTTGATTCAGCGGGGAGCAGAGCGCATGCCCTGGTGTCTTGGTGACGCAACCGTGCGTGGGCGGGTCTTTGTGTTTCTGCTCCCACCGGGTCCTAATGCACCCATCGTGGCCTTTTGCATACCAACAATGAACAATAGATTTTCAAACAGCTTCACCCACTCCCAGGCTGCACCTCACGTTTGCAGCCGAGAGAAGTTTATGGGTCATGTACATATTCAGTATGAGAGGTTGAATCCCTGTGTAGTTACCTGAAGCGGTTACACGGCTTTTGTACTCGTTGGAGTTTCGAAGGTTGAAGAGGAACTTATTGAATCTTACAGGATACGGCGAGGCCTGGACAGAGTGGACATGGAGAGGATGTTTCCACTCGTAGGAAAAACTAGAACCAGAGGCACAACCTCAGACTAAAGGGACGATCCTTTCAAACAGAGATGAGGAGGAATTTCTTCAGCCAGAGTCATTGAGGTTTACAGCATGGAAACAGGCCCTTCGGCCCAACTTGTCTATGCCGCCCTTTTTTTAAAAAACCCTTTTTTTTTAAAACCCCTAAGCTAATCGCAATTGCCCGCATTTGGCCCATATCCCTCTATTCCCATCATACCCATGTAACTATCTAAATGCTTTTTAAAAGATACAATTGTGTCCGCCTCTACTACTACCTCTGGCAGCTTGTTCCAGACAGTCACCACCTTCTGTGTGAAAAAATTGCCCCTCTGGACACTTTTGTATCTCTCCCCTCTCACCTTTAACCTATGCCCTCTAGTTTTAGACTCTCCTACCTTTGGGAAAAGATATTGACTATCTACCTTGTCTATGCCCCTCATTATTTTATAGACCTCTATAAGATCACCCCTCAGCCTCCTACGCTCCAGAGAAAAAAGTCCCAGTCTGTTCAGCCTCTCCTTATAACTCAATCCATCAAGTCCCGGTAGCAACCTAGTAAGTCTTTTCTGCACTCTTTCTAGTTTAATAATATCATTTCTATAATAGGGTGACAAGAACTGCACACAGTATTCCAAGTGTGGCCTTACCAATGTCTTGTACAACTTCAACAAGAGATCCCAACTCCTGTATTCAATGTTCTGACCGATGAAACCAAGCATGCCGAATGCCTTCTTCACCACTCTGTCCACCTGTGACTCCACTTTCAAGGAGCTATGAACCTGTACCCCTAGATCTCTTTGTTCTGTAACTCTCCCCAATGCCCTACCATTAACTGAGTAAGTCCTGCCCTGGTTCAATCTACCAAAATGCATCACCTCGCATTTGTCTAAATCAAACTCCATCTGCCATTTGTCAGCCCACTGGCCCACCAGAGAGTGGTGAATCTGTGGAACTCTTTGCTGCAGAAGGCTGTGGAGGCCAGGTCATTGAGTATCTTTAAGACAGAGATAGATAGGTTCTTGATTAATAAGTGGATCAGGAGTTATGGGGAAAAGGTAGGAGAATGGGGATGAGAAAAATATCAGCCCATGACTGAATGGTGAAGCAGACTCGATGGGCCGAGTGGCCTAATTCTGCTCCTATGTCTTATGGCCTTTTGGTTACCCTTCAGCCCCAAGCTCCTCATGTTTACATAGAAACATGCATAGAAAATAGAAGCGGAAGGAGACCATTCAGCCCTGCCATTCATTATGGTCATGGCTGATCCTCAAATTCAATACTCTTGTCCCACCCATCCCCCCATAATATCCCTTTAGCCCCAAGAGATATATATCTAATTGAAATCAATCTCTACTCCCACCTTAGAGGAATGGAGATCCAAAGATTCACGACCCACTGAGAGAAAAATATCTAATCTCTGTCTCTATGGGCAACACTTGTTTAAACAGTGACCCCGAGATTCTCCCATAAGAGTAAACAACAGTTCCAACAAGTTGTTAGAAGGTATTTTGAGAGACAGGATCTACAGGCATGTAGAGAGGCAAGGACTGATTAGGGACACTCAGCATGGCTTTGTGAGTGGAAAATAATGTTTCACAAATTCAATTGAGTTTTTTGAATGGGTAACCAAGAAGGTAGATGAGGGCAGTGCAGTTGATGTTCTTTACATGGACTTTAGCAAGGCCTTTGACAAGGTATCAAATGGTAAGTTGTTGCATAAGGTAATCTCACGGGATCCAGGGTGAGGTAGCCAAATAGGTACAAAATTGGCTTGATGACAGAAGACAGAGGGTGGTTGTAGATGGTTGTTTTTCAAACTGGAGGCCTGTGACCAGCCGTGTGCCTCAGGGATCGGTGTTGGGTCCACTGTTATTTGTCATTTATATTCATGATGTGGATGAGAATTTAGTAGGCATGGTTAGTAAGTTTGCAGTATGGTTAGTAAGTTTGCAGATGACACCAGGATTGGTGGCATAGTGGACAGTGAAGAAGGTTACCTAGGATTGCATCGGGAATCCAGTGGGCTGGTGAATGGCAGATGGAGTTTAATTTTGATAAATGCGAGGTGATGCATTTTGGTAGATTGAACCAGGACAGGACTTACTCAGTTAATGGTAGGGCAATTGGGGAGAGTTACAGAACAAAGAGATCTAGGGGTACAGGTTCATAGGTAGAGTGGTGAAGAAGGCATTCGGCATGCTTGGTTTCATTGGTCAGAACATTAAATACAGGAGTTGGGACGTCTTGTTGAAGTTGTACAAGACTTGTGTAAGGCCACACTTGGAATACTGCGTGCAGTTCTGGTCACCCTATTATAGAAAGGTTGTTATTAAACGAGAAAGAGTGCAGAAAAGATTTACGAGGATGCTACTGGGATTTGATGGTTATAAGGAGAGACTGGATAGACTGGGAATTTTTTTTCTGGAGCGCAGGAGGCATAGGGGTGATCTTATAGCGGTCTATAAAATAATGAGGGCCATAGATCAGCTAGATAGTCAATATCCTTTTGCAAAGGTAGGGGAGTCTAAAACTAGAGGGCATAGATTTCAGGTGAGAAGGGAGAGATACAAAGGGTCCAGAGGGGCAATATTTTCATACAGAGGGTGGAGAGTGTCTTGAGCAAACTGCCAGAGGTAGTAGTAGAGGCGGGTACAATTTTTTCTTTTGAAAAGCATTTAGATAGTTACACGGGTATGATGGGTATAGAGGGATATGGGCCAAATGCGGGCAATTGGGACTAGTTTCGGGGTTAAAAAAAGGGGCAGCATGGACAAGTTGGGCTGAAGGCCTGTTTCCATGCTATAAACCTCGATGACTCCTCTCCACATCCAAGACCTTTCAGGATCTGAAAGGTTTAAATTAAGTTGCCTCTTACTCTTTTAAACTCGAGCAGAGACTGTCTCACTGCTCCTCATCAGACTATCCACCTATTCCAGGTGTTAGTCGACTAAACCTTCTATGAACTTCTCATGCATTTATATTTTTCCTTAAATAAGGAAATCGATAATGTAGACATTGCTCCAGATACAGACTCACCGTGTGCAACTGAAACATAACTTCCCTGCTTTTACTCCATTCCCCTCATAACAAACAATAGCTTTCTGAATTACTTGTACCTGGATTTTCTATCGTGATGGATTTTGGATATTTTTTGTTACAGGGGGTTAGAAATTGAGGATTTACACACAAGCTCAAACCAAGAGAAAAATGTTGTCTCTTCTGATACGGACTTTCTGAATGGGATAAGTAGGGGGATGTGAATGGAATGTTTCCACTTGTTGGTTCTTCCATTACTGGGAACCATGAACAGACAACAAATAAATCAAACAGGAAAATAGGAGATGTTTCTTTCTTCAGACGTTGTTAGAATATGGAACTCACTGCGACTGGAAGTGGTTGACTCAAATACTTTAGATGCTTTCAAAAGGAAAATATATGAGCCTATGAGAGAAAAGGGATTGGAAAAATCAACTGAAAAGCTGAGATGTGGTGATCAGAATGAGAGGAGACTCATGTGGAGGATAAACTCCAGTACAGACTCGATAAACCGAATGGCCTGTTTGTGTATTGTCACAGACAGAACAAACAATTCTCCTTCCCTGTTCAAAGACAATAACAATCAGCTCCTAATGATCCGAGTGACTGTCAGATCTCAACGTGATGTTTGGTTTGTGTTTTCTTGCTGTAAATCCTCCTTTCCAATATCCTGCAAAGGGAATTTACAAAAGTCATCACTGTCAGTCCAGGATAGATATATTCATAGAATTCCACAGTTCAGAAGGAGGCTATTTGGCCCATCAAGTCAACTCTCCGACAGAGCATCCCACCAAGGCCCCAACAACATAACCCAACTTATTTACCCCACTAATCTCCCTAACCTACACACCATGGGGGGAAAATGGATAATTTAGCATGGCCAGTCCACCTAACCTGAATATCTTTGGACTGTGGGAGAAAACCGGAGCACCCGGAGGAAACCCACGCAAACAAGTGGAGAATATGCAAACTCCACACAGCAACGCTCCGAAAGCAAGTGGCGTTTGCTACCAAATAAACCTGTTGGACTTTAACCTGGTGTTGTTAAACTCCTTACTGTGTAAACTCCACACAGACAGGTAACCATGGCTGGAATCGAACCCAGGTCCCTGGCGCTGTGAGGCAGGAGGACTAACCACTGTGCCACCGTGCCAGCCACGTAATTCTTTGTAAACTTATTTTGCAGGAAATAGAAGAGGAGGATTTGCAGTCTGGACAAACAAATCTCACGTCAGACAGAGTCAATCAATTCATTGGGATTTGAAGATTTGTACATCTGAAGGGATTTAATTGACCATCTCAGTTGGAAACTGGTGAGAATCTGTTTCCTTGCTCCTCCTGTGGGGAGGGATTGATCAGCTGGAAAACATGCTGACACGACAGCGAACTCGCAATAGTGAGAGTTCATTCACCTGCTCCGTGTGTGGGAAGAAATTCATGTGTTCGTCCAACCTGCTGGCTCACCAACTCGATCACATTATTCAGAAGCCTCTTCAAAGCTCTGACTCTGGGCAAAGCATTGAAACCTCTGAGGAACAGGCCCAACACCAGCTCCTTCACACTGACGAGAGACCGTTCAGCTGCTCCCACTGCGGGAAGAGGTTCAGCCAGTCCTCCCGCCTTGCAGAGCACCAGCTCCTTCACACACACGAGAGACCGTTCAGCTGCTCTCACTGTGGGGAGTCATTTAGCGACTCAGTGCATCTCACTGAGCACCAACAAGTTCACACCAAGGACAGGCCATTCAGCTGCTCCCAGTGTGGGAAGAGATTCACTCAGTCCTCCCACTGCACCGTTCACCAACAGATTCATTTTCAGAAGAGACATTTTAAATGCTTTAAATGTGAGAAGACCTTCAAAAGAAGGATTAGTCTGCTGAGACACCAGGGCACTCACACTGGGGAGAGGCCATACGTTTGCCCTGTGTGTGGGAAAGCATTTACTTGTTTGCAGCATCTGCTGAGTCACCGGCCTATTCACACCGGGGAGAAGGCATTCAGCTGCTCCGTGTGTGGGAAGGCTTTCACGGAGTCATCCAGCCTCCGGAGACACCGCCGCACTCACACAGGGGAGAAGCCGTTCTCCTGCTCCATTTGCGGCAAAAGATTTGCTCAGTTTTCCTACTGCAATCAACACCAACACATTCACTCTGATAAGAGACCTTTTCAATGCTCAGAATGCAATAAGACCTTTAAAAGAAGTGATGATCTGCTGAAACACAATCGCATTCACACCGGGGAGAGGCCGTTCCTGTGCTCTGTGTGTGGAAAGGGATTCGCTCAGTCATCTGGCCTGCTGAGACACCAACGCATTCACACCGGGGAGAAGCCGTTCACCTGCTCTGTGTGTGGGAAGGGGTTCACTGATTCATCCTATATGCTGAAACACCAGCGAGCTCACACTGCGACAGAACCATTCACCTGCTCCCTGTGTGGGAAGGGATTCACTGATCCATCCCGCCTGCAGAGACACCAGCGAGTTCACACTGGGGCAAAACCTTTCAACTGCTCCATGTGTGGGAAGGGATTTAATCAGTATTACAGCCTGCTGAAACATAGACGACTTCATGTGTGACCGGCAAAGTTGGATTCTGTTGTTTCTGCGCCCTGAGATAAACAATAACAATTGGATGAATAGGGGAGGCAGTGGTACAGTGGAATTATCACTGGACTCAGGGTAAGGCTCTGGGGACCCAGGTTCGAATCCCACCACAGTCGATGGTGAAATTTGTATTCAATTAAAATCTTCAATTAAAAGTCTAATGACAAACCTCAACCTTTAATCAATTGTCGTAAAAACCCATTTGGTTCAGTAACGTCCTTTGGAAAAGGATACCTGCCGTCCTTACCTGGTCTGGCCTACATGTGACTCCAGACCAGCAATGTGGTTGACTCTCAAATGCCCTCTGAAATGGAGGGCAGTTAGAGATGGGCAAGAAATGCCGGCCCAGCAAGTGACGCCTACATTCCGTAAAAATGAATAAAACAAAGTTCCTCAGTATCTCAGTAACCTCCTCCAGCCCCACAACACTCTGTGTAAATACAAGTTGTTGATGATTATGCCCTGAGATAGATAACGTGAACCCGATTCCCCTCGTCCACCAACACAGCAACTTCTTCACAAAAAGTAAAGCACATGGGATTGGGGCTGTTGTACTGAGATGGGTAGAAAACTGACTGGCAGACAGGAAACAAAGAGTAGGATTAAACGGGTCTTTTTCCAACTGGCAGGCAGTGACTATTTGGGTAACGCAGGATCAGTGCTGGGGCCTCAGTTACTCACCTGCCATAGGTCTTCTTTTTTTCCCCCTGTTTATTATGCATCATTTTTAAATTGTTGCTTCCTAAGAATCTAATTTAAAACCATGGATAAACTCAAACCACTTTTGGAAAATCTGTGACTCTCTGATCAAGAATCTTACTGACCACTGCATACCATTCTGGTCACCGTATTATTAAAAAAAATATCCAGGCACTGGAAAGGAGAGGATTTATATGATGAGATTTTAATGTAGAAGGCAGCTCACCACCACCTTCTCAAGGGCAATCAGGGATTAGCCATAAATGCTGGCCAAGCCAGCAATGCCCACATCCCATAAATGATTTTCAAAACGTGTGTGTTTTTTTTATCAGGAAAGGATTGACAGGCTAGTTCTTCTTTCTTGAGAAATGAAGGCTGAGGGGTAACCTGAGCAGAGGTCCTCAAATTTATAAAATGCTTAGATACAGAAATAGTGTTTCCTCTTGTGGGGAAGAGCAAAAAGTAAAGTTTATTTATTAGTCACAAGTAGGCTTAGATTAACACTGCAATGAAGTTACTGGGAAACTGGAGACAATAAATATAAAACAGTCACTAAGAAATCCTATAGGAAATCCAGGATAAATTTCTCTACACAAAGAGTGGCGAGAATATGGAAATCACAACTACAGGGAGTGAAATGAACAGTACAGATGTCTTTCAGGGGAATCTCAACAAGTCCTTCTGAATGATTTTATAGTTCATTCAGGATTTATTTCAAAACGACTAAAAGTGACAGGAGATAATTTGCAGGGTGTGAGACTCTGTGTGTGAGGGTGTCTGTGAGTGTGTGTGTGTTGCTTTTCATTGGTGTCACAGAAACCTTCCTCTTTCTGAGCAGACAATCTGGCTCCTGAATGATGTGAATTGTACAACTCAGAGATTCTCCATTCAGAATGACCATGTGCTGTGTAAAACAGGCATTCGGCCTCTGATCTTCGGGTAAGCATTCTCCAAGGCGGCCTTCACGACACAACAACGCAGAGTCGCTGAGCAGAGACTGATAGCCAAGTTCCGCACACATGAGGACGGCCTCAACTGGGATCTTGGGTTCATGTCACACTATCTGTAACCCCCACAATTTGCCTGGACTTGCAAAATCTCACTTACTGTTCTGGCTGGAGACAATACACATCTCTTTAACCTGTGCTTAATGCTCCCTCCACTCACGTTGTCTGTACCTTTAAGACTTGATTACCTGTAAAGACTTGCATTCCAAACATTATTCTGTAAATTGAGTTTGTGTCTTTATATGCCCTGTTTGTGAACAGAACTCCCACTCATCTGACGAAGGGGCAGCGCTCCGAAAGCTTGTGGCTTGTGCTACCAAATAAACCTGTTGGACTTTAACCTGGTGTTGTGAGACTTCTTACTGGGCTTACCCCAGTCGAACGCCGGCATCTCCACATCATGGAATCTCTCTCCACAGTTGCTGTCAGACTTGCTGAGGTTTTGCAGCATTTTCTGTTTTGAAGTCAGTGCTTTGCTGTGTTGTCCCTGTGCTCCATCCCCACTCTGATTGTATTGGAGCCTGTGTGTGTCATTGTTACACTCAGAGTAAGTCAGTGCTTTGCTGTGTTGTCTCTGTGCTCCATCCCCACTCTGATTGTATTGGAGCCTGTGTGTGTCATTGTTACACTCAGAGTAAGTCAGTGCTTTGCTGTGTTGTCTCTGTGCTCCATCCCCACTCTGATTGTATTGGAGCCTGTGTGTGTCATTGTTACACTCAGAGTAAGTCAGTGCTTTGCTGTGTTGTCTCTGTGCTCCATCCCCACTCTGATTGTATTGGAGCCTGTGTGTGTCATTGTTACACTCAGAGTAAGTCAGTGCTTTGCTGTGTTGTCTCTGTGCCATGATGTGGAGATGCCGGCGTTGGACTGGGGTAAACACAGTAAGAAGTTAACAACACCAGGTTAAAGTCCAACAGGTTAATTTGGTAGCAAAAGCCACACAAGCTTTCGAAGCTCTAAGCCCCTTCTTCAGGTGAGTGGGAATTCTGTTCACAAACAGAGTTTATAAAGACACAGACTCAATTTACATGAATAATGGTTGGAATGCGAATACTTACAACTAATCAAGTCTTTAAGAAACAAAACAATGGGAGTGGAGAGAGCATCAAGACAGGCTAAAAAGATGTGTATTGTCTCCAGACAAGACAGCCAGTGAAACTCTGCAGGTCCACGCAACTGTGGGCGTTACAAATAGTGTGACATGAACCCAATATCCCGGTTGAGGCCATCCGCGTGTGTGCGGAACTTGGCTATCAGTTTCTGCTCAGCGACTCTGCGCTGTCGTGTGTCGCGAAGGCCGCCTTGGAGAACGCTTACCCGAATATCAAAGGCCGAATGCCCGTGACCGCCGAAGTGCTCCCCAACAGGAAGAGAACAGTCTTGTCTGGTGATTGTCGAGTGGTGTTCATTCATCCGTTGTCGCAGCGTCTGCATAGTTTCCCCAATGTACCATGCCTCGGGACATCCTTTCTTGCAGCGTATCAGGTAGACAACGTTGGCCGAGTTGCAAGAGTATGTACCGTGTACCTGGTGGATGGTGATCTCACGTGAGATGATGGCATCTGTGTCGATGATCCGGCACGTCTTGCAGAGGTTGCTGTGGCAGGGTTGTGTGGTGTCACGGTCACTTCTCCTGAAGGCTGGGTAGTTTGCTGCGGACAATGGTCTGTTTGAGGTTGTGCGGTTGTTTGAAGGCAAGAAGTGGGGGTGTGGGGATGGCCTTGGTGAGATGTTCGTCTTCATCAATGACATGTTGAAGGCTCCGGAGGAGATGCCGTAGCTTCTCCGCTCCGGGGAAGTACTGGACAACGAAGGGTACTCTGTCCACTGTGTCCCGTGTTTGTCTTCTGAGGAGGTCGGTGCGGTTATTATTGGACAAACAGCAAGCCACCGTCACAATGCCCGGCTGATTGATGGTAGCGCGGACCAATGGGAAGAGAAGGGGCTGGAGGACCAGCCTTTCCCGCTCGGACCTCCAACCAATCACAGTGAATGAGGGGCGGAGCCCGCTCTGACTGGAGCATGCGCATTGTGGGTAATGGCGACGGAGACGGGCTGTTTTTTCGGCTCGGAGATAGATTAGCGGTGATTGACGGTACGGAGGGGGCGAGGGATCTCGCGGGTGGACGGAAACGCTGCGTAGGCAGGTTGTGTCAGCCACGAACCTCGGTAAAGAGCTTCACGGACCCAGTTTGTACCGAGCGGTCCTGCAGCTCCTAATGTTCGGGCCGTGTTCATGGCCGCCATCTTTATTGGGGGCAATTTGCAACAAGGCGCATGCGCAGGCCGGCATCGTTTTAGAAGAACATCGAACATAGAAACCCTACAGTGCAGAAGGAGGCCATTCGGCCCATCGAGTCTGCACCGACCACAATCCCACCCAGGCCCTACCCCCACACATTTACCCTCTAATCCCTCTAACCTACACATTTTAGGATTCTAAATTTTAGGTTTTAGGGGGTAATATTGTCAATGACTGGGAGGAGCTTGTTCCCCATTGCTCAGAATGGAGACAACTTGTCCATCAAACTGCATCAACCCTCTGAGTCCCAATGTCTTATTGACGAGGCAGAGCGGTGGCAGAGGAGGAAAGAAAGGGAAATAGCTTTGACAAACGGTCATCTGGCCTCAACGTCAGCTCTTTTCTCTCCTCACAGATGCTGCCAGACCTGCTGAGATTTTCCAGCATTTTCTCTTTTGGAAAGGGAAATAAATTCTGCTTTCCAGATCCCACTATATTATGGGATGTCTTTTCCATTCATCTTCTGTTCCACCATCCTTATGGGCACGAGTTCCAGATCATGTGCTCTCCCTACCCAAGTATAAATCTTCCTCAAATACCTGCTCTATCACAATTCAAATAATGTCCTGTATATTACACTTTTATCCAGTGTTATAGACATCTGTCTGGCAGCCTGCATGGAGATTTTCAGCTCCCTGTGTCCAGGGCAGGAAGCAGTGAGCATGGATCTGTCAATCAGCCTCAATCAGCACCTTCAGGAGAATTGGGAGGGTGAATATTAGATACAGCAGAGTGAGAATTGAGGGAGAGTGTGTGGGATGGAGATTTGCAGCTTTTGGGGAATGAGAGAGGAAAGAATGTTCCATAGAACCTAGAACTGTCTGTTCTGAATTTCTATCCTGTACTGACTGTGATGACTTTTGTAAATTCCTTTTACAGGATATCAGAAGGTGAGGATTTACAGACAGAAATCTCAAACCAAATGTCACATCAACATCTGACAGAGGCCTCAATTCGTCGGGACCTGAATATTATCGACCTTTGAATCCAGAATGGAAATGTTTCTCTGTTCTGTCTGCTTCAGGAGATTTTAAATTTCAGTGTGACTGGAAAAGCACCGAGACACATACACACCCGAGTGAGAGTGTTCCAGTGCACTGAGTGTGGAAAGAGCTTTAACCAGTTACACAGCCTGAAAATACATCGCAGCATTCACAGCGGGAGAGACTGTACCCGTGTTCTGTGTGAGATTTAACTGATTGTTTAACCTGGAGAGTCACAAGGACACCCGCACCATGGAGAAACCGTGGAAATGTGGGGACTGTGGGAAAGGATTCAGTTTTCCATCTCAGCTGGAAATTCATCGACGCGGTCACACTGGGGAGAGGCCGTTCACCTGCTCTGAGTGTGGGAAGGGATACACTCAGATAATTGATTTACAGAGACACCAGCGAATTCACACTGGGGAGAGGCCATTTACTTGCTCTGAGTGTGGGAAAGGATTCACTCGGTTATCCAGTCTGCAGAGACACCATCGATTTCACACTGGGGAGAGACCTTTCATCTGCTCTGTGTGTGGGAAGGGATTCACTCAGTTAATTGATTTGCAGAGCCATCAGCGAGTTCACACTGGGGAGAGGCCGTTCACTTGCTCTGTGTGTGGGAAAGGATTCAGTGTGGCATCAGGCCTGCGGAGACACCAGTTAGTTCACACTGGGGAGAGGCCGTTCACATGCTCTGTGTGTGGGAAAGGATTCAGTCAGTTGCCCTACTTGTTGAGGCACAATGTCACTCACACCCAAGAGAGACCCTTTAAATGCTCTGACTGTGGGAGGGATTTCAAAAGCTCTCAGCTAATGATGTCCCACCAGCGCATTCACACTGAGGAGAGACCTTTCAGCTGCTCTCACTGCACAAAGAGATTCAGATCGTCATCTGCCCTGCGGACACACCAGCGAGTTCACACTGGGGAGAGGCCATTCACCTGCACCGTGTGTGGGAAGGGATTCACTCAGTCATCCCGACTGCAGAAACACCAGCGAGTTCACAAGTCAGAGTCATACAGTACAGAAGAGGCCTTTCAGCCCATCGAGTCTGCACTGACAAAACTATAGTAAATTTACACTCATCCATTTTCCAGCACTTGGCTGATGGTGTTTGAACTGTCAAAACATTCAAGTGCTCATCCATGTGCTTTTTAAAGGTTGTGAGTTTTCCCGCCTCCACTACCCTCCCAGACAGTGAATTCCAGACTCCCACCACCCTCTGGGTGAAAACATTTTTCTTCAAATCCCCCAAAACCTCCTGCCCCTCACCTTAAAATGATGCCCCCTCGTTATTGACCCTTCAACTAAGGGGAACAGCTGCTTCCTGTCCACCCTGTCCATACCCCTCACAATCTTATACACCTCAATCATGTCCCCCCTCAGCCTTCTCTGTTCTAAAAAAGACAATCCAAGCCTATCGAGTCTCTCCTTATAGCTAAGTTACTCCATCCCAGGCAACATCCTGGTGAACCTCCTCTGCACCCCTTCCAGTGCAATCACGTCCTTCCTATGGTGAGGCGATCAGTATGAGTGCAAACTGGGGTCAAGCAGGGCTGCGTCATTGCACCAACGTTCATCCCCGCCTTCCCCGCAGCAACACTCCACCCCAGCACCATGAAGCTCCCTGCTGGAGTCGAGCTAACCTACTGGACCAGTGGGAGCCTTTCAATGTCCCACCCCTCCAGGCCAGAACCAAGACCAGCCCAATCTCAGTCATCAGGCTGCAGTATGCAGACTCTGGGGGGGGGAAGTGATGGCCTAGTGGTATTATCATTAGACTATTAATCCAGAAACTCAGCTAATATTTTGGGGACCCCGGGTTTGAATCCCGCCACGGCAGACGGTGGAATTTGAATTCAATAAAAAAAATTAAGAATCTACTGATGACCATGAAACCATTGTCGATTGTCGGAAAAACCCATCTGGTTCACTAATGTCCTTTAGGGAAGGAAATCTGTTGTTCTTACCTGGTCTGGCCTACATGTAACTCCAGAGCCACAGCAATATGGTTAACTCTCAACTGCCCTCGGGTAACTAGGGATGGGCAATAAATGTTATGATGTGGAGATGCCGGCGTTGGACTGGGGTAAACACAGTAAGGAGTCGAACAACACCAGGTTAAAGTCCAACAGGTTTATTTGGTAGCAAACGCCACTACCTTTCGGAGCGCTGCTCCTTCGTCAGGTGAGTGGGAGATCTGCTCATACACATGAGGACGGCCTCAACCGGGATCTTGGTTCATGTCACACTATCTGTAACTCCCACAGCTTGCCTGGACCTGCAGAGTCTCACTGGCTGTCCTGTCTGGAGACAACACACATCTCTTTAACCTGTGCTAATGCTCCCTCCACTCAAATTGTCTGCACCTTTAAGACTTGATTAGCTGTAAAGACTTGCATTCCAATCATTATTCATTATTCTGTAAATTGAGTTTGTGTCTTTATATGCCCTCTTTGCTGTGTATGAGCAGATCTCCCACTCACCTGACGAAGGAGCAGTGCTCTGAAAGCTAGTGGTGTTTGCTACCAAATAAACCTGTTGGACTTTAACCTGGTGTTGATAGACTCCTTACAATAAATGTTAGCCAGCCAGTGATACCGTGTCCCACAAATGAATGAAAAAAAAGTGTCTGATCTACAAACTATTGTCAACACATTCACTGAGGCAGATGAGAGAATGGGCCTCTGACTAAACATCCGGGAAACAAAGGTTCTCTCGCAGCCCAATACAACTCCCCTCCTGACCATCAAGATCCACGGTGAGCCCCACACCTCGGGAGCATCCTGTTGGTATCGGCAGGCATCGACGATGAAATCCAGCATCAACTCCAATGCACCAGTGCAGGCTTCGGACGCCTGAGGAACAGAGTTCAAAGCCCGAGACCTCAAATCCAGCACCAAGCTCATGGTTTGCAGAGCAGCCGTGGTCCCTGCCCTCCTGTATCCATCAGAAACATGGACAATGTACAGAACACACCTCAAATCTCTGGAGAGATGTCACCAATGTTGCCTCCGCAAAATCCTGCAAATCTACTGGCAGGATAGGCGTATCAATGTGAGTGTCCTCTCCCAGGCCAATATCCCCAGTATCGATGGGCGGGCCACATTGTACACAAGCCCCAGACAAGACTCCTGAAACAAGTGCTGTACTCTGAGCTCCACAATGACAAGCTGTTGGAGAAAATTCCAAATAGATTCGAGAAATTTTAAACCATGAGGCATCTCAGACACTAACAGAACCACCAGCATTGAGTTAAATGACTAAATCAGACACAGAAGTGAACAAGGGAACAGTCTACACACACGAACGTAGTAAATGATTTAAACAATTAATTCTGATTTAAACATGAATTTTCTGATTTTAAAATGTATGTTAGCTGTATTTTTAAAAGCAATTGTAAACTTTAGCCAAAGGCAGGCTGCTGCAAGGCATGATGGTACAGGGACACTTACAGACAGGCTACATTCTTCGGAACAATGCAGCCACAGAATGTGACAACCTTTATCAGCGAAGTTTCTAACAGAAAGGTTCTCAAGGCAGCTTCAAGAACAGGGTTGATTCACACTGTTCAGATAAGACAGTGTCTTCTCAGACATGAGAACGTGCATTTGTCTGGTTTGGCCAGTGGCGGAGTAAGAGCCAGTGGGAACATTAACTTTGACCTTTGTAGCTAAGTGTCTGGGGTTGCTAAGCAATAGGAGGAGGAAGTGTCTGGATTCTACTGACCATTAAATCCCATTGTGTCAGAGGATAAAATGCAATTGGCTAAAGTATATGACGTGTAATTAAGGATTTATTTGTATAGAAAATGATTTGTTCACACCTGATGAAAGGCAGGAGAATTTCTGATGAAGAATGTATAATTGATCCAGCCGAAGCATTGTACGTCAGAGTTATTGGAGAAATAAGGATGCTTCTCTTCTAGAGAGGCATTACACTGTCCAATAATTTCTCCCTTCGATTGTTAGTCAGATAAAAGATGTGTCTTTAAACTGGGACACTGGCTTTCTTGAGTCTTTGTATTGTCTGAAGTTTTTGGCGATACCTGGTCTCCAGCGGTAATGTACCCAGTGTGTTTTGGGGAATGAACTCAGAAGAATCATTCAACATTCAAGCCTGATTCTATCGACAAACAGTTTATTGAGTTACGCCAGCGGGGAGAAGCCACAGGGACTGACCATGTGCAACTCCACCCAACAAAGAATATCATCAATTCTTATCCAGTTACTCAGCCCAACCCAACTGGACACAATCCAATCAGAATGGTGATAGATTACATACATTATATATCGGTCCAATGAAATTAGTATCTGGGCATCATGGGGCTTTGTGATCAGCTCATGAACAGATTGGTGCCCCCATCATGATGTTTTCCAGACCACCTTAGCTTGGGCTTTCTTTGTACATAGACTCCCTTAGTTTGAAAAGGGGTGGACTAAAAGTTCTCAAATGGACGTCAGCACCCTTCCTTTGTTTTAATCTAATGACCACACGGTCTGGGAAACATTTCTATTGAATAAGCTCTCCTTTTAAACTCTCTTCTTCAGTATCCAATTCCAGAATTTCCCTATTCATTGCGTCAGGAATAAATCTTTCGACCTTACATAAGAACTAGGAGCAGGAGTAGGCCATCTGGCCCCTCAAGTCTGCTGCGCCATTCAATAAGATCATGGCTGATCATTTCGTGGACTCAGCTTCATTTACCCGCCCGCTCACCATAACCCTTAATTCCTTTACTGTTCAAGAATTTATCTATCCTTGCCTTAAAAACATTCAACAAGCACTGGCAGGGAATGCCACAAAAGGCGCCGGAGTGTGGCAACTCGGGGAATTTCACAGTAACTTCACTGTAGTGTTAATGTAAGCCTTATTTGTGATTAATAAATAATAAATAAACAAACTTTGGATGAAGAAGTTCCTCCTCAATTCAGTCCTAAATCTGCTCCCCCTTATTTTGAGGCGATGCCCCCCAGTTTGAGTTTCACCTGCCAGTGGAAACAACCTCCCTGCTTCCAATCGATTCCCATAATTTTATATGTACTATATTTCATAATTTTATATGTTTCTACAAGAGCTCCTCTCATTCTTCTGAATTCCAGTGAGTATAGTCCCAGTCCACTCAGTCTCTCCTCATAAGCCAACCCTCTCAACTCTGACAGGAAGTTTAACCAAAGATCAATCCAGTACAGGATTGGTCAGAATCATTTCACATGTCTCAAATTGTAACTAAGCATGACAAATTAAAACTCTCATTCTTAAATGTGTGAATTGTATCCGGATTAAAATTCCCACATGTTTAGTAAAATATCCTGGAATCAGGTCTCTGGCCATTAAATATGGCTCCATGGTCATAGAGTTTGAAAAAAAATCTTTATTAATTACACTTCGTTTTTAAAATTTGTTTGATTTAAATCACAGACAGAAATCCTCAAAGCTTGAAGCTTTCAACCACAAATATCATCCACACACAAGCAGAGAAACCTTAGCATGTGCTTTACAACAACAATGACCAAATTAATTCCCAAAGCGTTCTTGTGTTCCTGTTTTTAAACTTCCAGAAATACCTTTAATTAAAGACTCAAAATAAGATTAAATCCCCAGAAAGATAAACCTTAACAAATGTAGCCCAAAACAATGATAAAACACATCTACAAACATCCACATAAAACAAACAAAACACACAGATTCTCACGGCTCGTAAATTTCAAACAATGAATCCTCAGCATTCTCTCTCGCAGCTGTAGCTTCTTAAAGCGACAGAGCACGACAAGCTCACAACTCCTCAATTAAAATAAGATACAAGGTGCTTAATTCTCCTCTATTATAACTCAAACTTGTTTTTGTTCCATCGAATGGTAGGATTAGAACCATTAGAATCTACTCTCAGAGATCCGCTTTTCAGTCCAGTGCTACTTAGAGTATACCGTCACTTCACCGACTATCAGGTCACAAGTCCCTCACAAATTTATGATAAAATAATTGATATGATGCCTGAGAACGCTTCTTAACTTCTGAACCAACTACCGACTGCTGTTTGATGATTGGTCAGATCCCCTTTTTACAGATTCGGGAATCTCAGCCGCTGACCACCAGCCAATCCTGGAATAAGTTTAATTCTAACTCATTCTGAGTAAATATTCTCACCAGGTCCTCTGTCAGGGCCCTGCTAAGCAGCTTTAATGGTCCGTGATTGCAGAAACTGAGCAGTCACAGGAATGTGGTCAAGATAGTCCAGTCCCATAATGCCTCACATTCAATCAGCAGTCCTTCAATTATAACAGAATATGTGGCTGTATGTAGCTGCCTCGGCCATGGTCAACCCCAACACTGCCTTCCTGAACTGCTACAATGCCTGAGGTGTAAGTACACCCACAGTGCTGTTAGGGAGGGATTTCCAGCTACACATTCCAGACTTTCACTAGAATGTAGGTGGTTGCCAGATCGATATATTCCATTCAACACACCTAAGGTGAGTTATCCCAATTCCGTTATTGTCCAGGACAATATATTCACAATATCTTTAAAACAGAAATTAAACATACCCATTTGATTTCAGGTATTAACATATTCTGTTAGTTTGTTCCTTATATTGTTGATGTCAGGCTGGGGTTGTTCCCCTTGGAGCAAAGGAGGTTGAGGGGAGATTTGATAGAGGTGGACAAGATTCTGGCCGTTTTAGAAAAGGTGGACAAAGAAAAGCTGTTCCCATTAGCTGATGGGACAAGGACGAGGGGGTCACAGATTTAAGGTTTTGGATCAGAGATGCAGGGGGGGGATGTGAGGAAGAATATTTTGATGCAGCGAATGGTAATGACCTGGAACTCGCTGCCTAGGAGGGGTGAGGAAGTGGAGACAATAAATAATTTCAAAGGAAATTGGATGGGCATTTGGGGTGTTTCAAACAAAAATGCTGACTAAATGTCTCTTAACTTCATATCATCATATCACCTGTCACTCTGTGATCCTTGTGAAAGTTGAAACCAGGTATTCGCAACAAGGCTCAAAGAGCATCAGCCCACTGGAGGCAAAGTTGTGAGACCGGCCAGTCCAGCAGAAAGAAACCCTCCGACCCTCCCCATTGACCAACTGAGAGAATGAACAAAATGCAGTCCTGGGTATAATTGAGAGCAGAAACAATAACAGCAGAATCCAACCCCTGGAATCACTCGTGAACTTGCTGGTGTCTGTGCAGGGTGGGTAAAACACTGAATCCCTTCCCACACTCAGAGCAGGTGAATGGCCTCTCCCCAGTATGAATGTGCTGGTGTTTCAGCAGAGTAGATGAAACACGAAATCCCTTCCCACATACTGAGCAGGTAAATGGCCTCTCCCCAGTGTGAACTCACTGGTGTCTCCGCAGAGTGCTGGAATCACTGAATCCTGTTCCACACACAGAGCAGGTGAACGGTCTCTCCCCAGTGTGAACTCGCTGGTGCCTCTGCAGACTGGATGAATGAGTGAATCCCTTCCCACACTGAGAGCAGGTGAATGGTCTTTCCTTGGTGTGAACTCGCTGGTGGGTCTGCAGGTTCGATAACTGAGTAAATCCCTTCCCACACTGAACGCAGGTGAACGGCCTCTCCCCCGTGTGGCTGCGCCGATGGGCTTCTAGCTCTGATGGTGACCTCCATCCCTTCCCACAGTCCCCACATTTCCATGGTTTTTCCATCTTTTAGGTCTCCTTGAATCTCTGCAGGTCAGTCAACCAGTTGAAGCCTTTTCAACACACAGAACACAGTCGCTCCTCACTGTGAATGCTGCAATGTATTTTCAGGCTGTGTAACTGGTTAAAGCTCTTTCCAGTCAGTGCACTGGAACACCCTCACTTGGGGGTCAGTGTGTCAGTGCTTTTCCAGTCGCACTGATGTTCAAAATCTTCTGAAGCTGATAAATATTTCTCCCCTTAGTTTCAAATGCTGACGATATTCAGGTCCCAAGGAATCAAGTGATTCTGTCAGATCTAGACGTGACCCAGCCGAGAGTTCTCTCTGAGATTCCTCCTCTTCTGATATCCTGTGAAACATTTTTGTAAAAACATCAGTCAGTACAGGATAGAAATTCAGAACAGAGAATTCTAGTTTCTATGGAACATTCTTTCCTCTCTCATTCCCCAAAAGCTGTGAATCTCCATCCCATTCATTCTCCCCTTATTCTCACTCTGCTGTATCTAATATTTACCCTCCCAATTCTCCTGAAGGTGCTGATTCAGACTGATTGACAGATCCATGCTCACTGCTTCCTGTCCTGGACAGTAATAAGTCTCACAACACCAGGTTAAAGTCCAACAGGTTTATTTGGTAGCACAAGCCACAAGCTTCCAGAGCGCTGCCCCTTCATCAGTTGAGTGCACTGGAACACTCACCTGATGAAGGGGCAGCGCTCCGAAAGCTTGTGGCTCGTGCTACCAAATAAACCCGCTGGACTTTAACCTGGTGTTGTGAGACTTCTTACTGTGTTCACCCCAGTCCAACGCCGGCATCTCCACATCCTGTCCTGGACACAGAGAGCTGAAAATTTCCATGCAGGCTCCCAGACTAAAAATGCTGAAATAAACAGACTGGATTCAATACCTTTCCCTTCAGTTGCTGCAAGTCCCCAATTTCCCCCAGAATGAGAAAAGAAATGGAAAGGGGGAAACATTGATTTCCTCCCAGAGGAGGACGTTTCACTCGGAAGCTCATTGGACAACTTCCGTGTTGTGACGTCACAACAGAGCCCTTCCTGAATCAGCCAGTAGGAATCGCTGCGCTCCGCGGTGACGTCTCCGGGTTCCAGTGCGCAGGCCCGGGCGCGCGGACCCGGGAGCCCCGCCTCCACCCATCGTTCCCCTCCCCCTGAACCTCCTCCAGCCAAGGTTTCCAGGCAACCGGCTGACGGCTCCGACCAGAGAGAGAAGCAGCTCGGTGATCTCCCCCTCCTCCCGGCCCGGGACTGCGCATGTCCAAGGACAAAGGGAAGCTGCGCATGTGCGAAGGAGAGCCCACCCCCTGAACTGCATGCTTGAAGTCATGACCAATGAAGAGATTGGAGGACCGGAAGGACTCTGGTCCTCCAGCCAATCAGAGCGCGGGCTTTGTGTGAATGAAGATTGAGCTTCAGAAAACCTAAAACTTCTTCCTGTCGGTAACATCTGTGAGTAAAACACTTTCTTTTCTCCCCCTTTCCATTCCTTATTATTTCTAGTTGTGTAATATATTACTGTTGCTACATTATATATTTCCAGTCATAAACTCATTGCCGCACAGAAGGAGTCTATTGAGTAACTCGAGTCACAGAATCCCGACAGTGCAGAAAGAGGCCTTTCGGCCCATGAAGTCTGCACTGACTCTCCAACAGAGCATTCTTCCCAGGCCCTCTCCCAGTAGTACGACGGATTTAACCTGCTCATCCCCCCCAACCCACACATCCTGGGACACGAAGTGGCAATTGAGCATGGCCAATCAACTTAACCTGTCCATCTTATAAACAGTAAGAAGTCTCACAATACCAGGTTAAAGTCCAACAGGTTTATTTGATCGCACGAGCTTTCGGAGCACTGCTCCTTCATCAGGTGAATGGCCACTCACCTGATGAACCTGGTGTTGTGTGCCCACCCCAGTCCAACGCCGACATCTCCACGTTATCTTAAAGACTGCAGATTGATTCTCTGTAGAATCCTGTTCTATCTCTCTATCAACATTCCTCTGCAAGTTTTATTTCCTTCAAGTACCCATCCAATTTCATTTTGAAATGATTGAATCTTCTGTTCCACCATCCTCATAGGCAGCGAGTTCTAGATCATGTGCTCTCCCTACCTAAATATAAATCTTCCTCAAATCCCTGCTCTACCACTACTCAAGTAATGTCCTGTATGTTACACTTTTATCCAGTATTATAGACATCTGTCTGGCAGCCTGCATGGAGATTTTCAGCTCCCTGTGTCCAGGACAGGAAGCCGTGAGCATGGATCTGTCAATCAGCCTCAATCAGCACCTTCAGGAGAATTGGGAGGGTGAATATTAGATACAGCAGAGTGAGAATGGAGGGAGGGTGTGTGGGATGGAGATTTACAGCTTTTGGGGAATGAGAGAGGAAAGAATGTTCCATAGAAACTAGAATTGTCTGTTCTGAATTTCTATCCTGTACTGACTGTGATGACTTTTGTAATCTCCTTTTGCAGGATATCAGAAGGTGGGGATTTATAGACAGAAATCTCGAATCAAACGTCACATAAACATCTGACAGACATTTGATTGATTGGGACCCGAATATCATTGGCCTTTCAATCTTGAAGGAGAAATCTTTTAATGTTCTGTCTGCGTCAGAATTTTTTTAAACATAAATGTGACTGGAAATACACCAAGACACAGACACACCCGAGTGACAGTGTTCCAGTGCACTGAGTGTGGAAAGAGCTTTAACCAGTTACACAGCCTGAAAATGCATCGCAGCATTCACAGCGGGGAGAGACTGGACCCGTGTTCTGTGTGAGATTTAATTGACTGTTTAACCAGGAGGGTCACAAGGACACCCGCACCATGGAGAAACCGTGGAAATGTGGGGACTGTGGGAAGGCATGTCAGTGCCCATCTGAGCTGGAAACCCATCGACGCAGCCACACCGGGGAGAGACCATTCACCTGCCCTGAGTGTAGGAAATGTTTCACTCAGTCAAGCAACCTGCTGAGACACAAGCGAGTTCACACCGGGGCGAAACCGTACACTTGCTGTGTGTGTGGGAAGGGATTCACACATTCGTCCACCCTGCAGGATCACCAGCGGGTTCACACCGGGGAGAAGCCTGTCACCTGCTCCAAGTGCGGGAAGGGATTCAGTCGGTTATCAAACCTGCAGGAACACCAGCGAGTTCACACTGGGGAGAAACCATTCACCTGCCATGTGTGTGGGAAGGAATTCACTCATTCATCCACACTGCAGGAACACCAGCGAGCTCACAGCGGAGAGAGGCCATTTATCTGCTCCGTGTGTGGGAAAGGATTCAGTAAAACATCCACCCTTCTCACACACCAGCGAGTTCACACTGGAGAGAGGCCATTCACCTGCTCTCAGTGTGGGAAGGGATTCACTCAGTTATCCAGCCTGCAGAGACACCAGCGAATTCACAAGTGATGATGGGGTTGGATTCTGCTGTTATTGCTGCTGTTAATTACATCCAGGACTGAACCATGTTCATTCTGACAGTTGGTGAAGTGGGAGGGTTGGAGGGTTTCTTTCTGCTGGACTGGCTGCTCTCATGGCTTTGCTTCCAGTGGGCTGATGCTCTTTGAGCCTGGGAGAGCACATTTCCATTGAAATGATCCACAAAAGCTGATGAAGGACATTTATTTAATCCTGGATAGTAAATAGTGTTTTTCCTACCACTACAGATAGATCTAAAATTGTTCCATTGAGTCTACAGCACAGGGCCGGGCCAGTCGGCCCAATTGGTCTGTGTCAGTATTTATGCTGCACCTGAGCCTCCACCCACCCCTCTTCATCTCCCCCCATCAGCATATCCTTCTATTCCTCTCTCCCTCATGTATGTATCTAGCTTCCCCTTCAATGTATTCATGCTGTTCACCTCAACCACTCGCTGTGGTAGTGAGTTCCACATTCTCACCACTCGCTGGGTAAAGAGGTTTCTCTGAAATCACTGCTGGATCATTGAGAAAAGGAAAAATAGAAGCTTGGAAAGCGGAAAATGAAAAATGAGGAAAAATGTAAACCAAAGGTGTTGTTGTAGTCCAAACCTGTGTGTTTTAACCTCTACTAGCGAATAAAGACACAAAGTCGACATTTGGTACTTAAACACAATTTCATTTATTCTGTAGCTACTTAAAAAGTCATAAATACTTGTGTTATGAAGGGGAGGCTGATCCCCTCTCTGAGAACTAATACCTAACCACTCAAAGAGGAGTACCTCGCTCTATAATCTGTTGCCTTGGTAACAGTGCTGCTTGGCCTTTCGATACAAATGTTTCAATTTGGGCTCTCTATATGTACTTGCATTTTTGTTTTAACTCTCTAAGCACAGAAAAAGCACCACCTTTTTCAGGGACCACGCATTGCTTTCTCCCCCAGCATTTTACAATTGTACTAACACCAAACTCTAACATCCTACTTTTCAATCTACAATTACTCTACTCAACTTCGCAACGCTTGCAATGCAAAAACCAAATATTCATTATCTGTTACTTTACTTAACTTGAGGTTAATTTCCGCTTGCAATTAAAACCGACGAAGGTTTTGAGGCATGGTATCAGCCTTCCTTTTCTTCCCAAGTGTTGTCATCTTCCTGTGAGCTTTGTGCCCCAGCTTCTTCACAATACCCTCTGAACAAACCCTTTGTGTTAGCATTCTTATATCCCAAAGGTTCCTTGGCAACCGGCCAGTGAATTGATGAGAAATCAAGTAGTGTATTTACCCAGCCCAGACGCTCTGGACCCTCCAGACCCCATCATGGTTAGGCCTTAAGTTTAAAGTTAAAGTTTATTTATTAGTGTCACAAGTAGGCTTACATTAACACTGCAATGAAGTTACTATGAAAATCCTCGAGTCGCCACAGTCCGATGCCTGTTTGGGGACACTGTGGAAGAATTTAGCACGGCCAATTCACTTAACCAGCAAGTCTTTTGGACTGTGGGAGGAAACCGGAGCACCCGGAGGAAACCCATGCAGACACAGGGAGAACATACAGACTCTGTACAGACAGTGACCCAAACCGGGAATTGAACCCGGGTCCCTGGTGCTGTGAGGCACCAGTGGAAACCACTGTGCTACCGTGCCGCCCTGCATGTAGGTTACATTCATATTGCCCAAGGAACACTGGTTGAAAAAGCCTGTAAACAACTTCTTGGGCGGCACAATGGTTAGCACTGGTGCCTCAGGGACCCGAGTTCAATTCCCGGCTCGAGTCACTGTCTGGAGTCTTTTGCATCTCACCCATGACACGCACAAACCACGTCCTTTTCATGTTTTGAATGGTCAATTGTGAAAAGTGGATTTAGACCGCAGTCCTGCTGTTGTGTCCTGTTGTAGTTCCAGCACTGACAGGCACACATAATTCAATGTTTGATGTTATTAACCCTTTGGGTCACTTTGAGGTCTTGCTCCTTTTGGCTGAGAATGTTAAATTCGAGACTCTGCAGACACTTTTGCTGCTTCTGTACTGTGCATCTCTGGGGTGGATAAATCAGGGCGGCACAGTGGTTAGCACTGCCGCCTCACAACACCAGGGACCCGGGTTCGATTCCTGGCTTCGGTCACTGTCTGTGCGAAGTCTGCACGTTCGCTCCCCCGTGTCTGCGTGTGTTTCTTCCAGGTGCTTTGGTTTCCTCCCACAGTCCAAATGACGTGCTGGTTAGCTGTCATTGGCCGTGCGATATTCTCCCTCAGTGTACCCAAATAGATGCCAGAATGTGGCGACTAGGGGATTTTCACAGTAACTTAATTGCAGTGTTAATGTAAACCTATCTGTGACACTAATCAATTAAAAAATAGTGTGCAGCTAGAGGTTTTGAAAAATGAAGCTATCTTTTCATTTTGTTGGTTCATTTTATAAAGGGGAAGGTGTGACAATCCTGTGCCTTGAAGAAATGTATTTATAATCACGTTTTTTGTTCGGGGTACATTTAAAATTCAGTATGTTGACATGGTGCCATGTAATATTGCTTAAATTGGAACTAATAGAGATAGATTAGCAATTAAGAATTGCATCTTGTCATTTTTAAATATTTAAATTGTTAAAGTTAACCGAATTCATTTGTTACACCTAAACTGTATTGTTAAATAAAGTTTGTTCTGATAAAACTTTCTTTGTGTGTCAGTAGAAACACCTTATCCCCACACTAATGCCAAAAAATGTTGTGTGGGCTATTTAACATTGGCCATGCTAAACATTCTCCCTCAGTGTACCCGAGCAGGCACCTGAGTGGTGACTAGGGGATTTTCACAGTAAGTTCATTTCAGTGTTAATGTAAGAATTGCTCGTCGGAACAAGCAGAGAGGAGGATTGATTTGTGGTGGGAGAGTGAAGGTAAGCGACTGGCTAATTTTTAGTTTTTTGCAGGGTTTGTTTTTTGTTAAGAAAGTTACTTTAAAAGTAAAGTGGAAGTGGGCCACGTGGTGAGCTGGGAAGGGTTTTTTTAGCACGTAAAGTTTAAAAGGCAGGCCGCACTATCCAGCGGGCAGCGTCGTTAGCGGGCAGCGTAGTGAGCAGGTAGCAGAATGAGAGCGAAAGGGCTTTGGCTCATCGGGTTTAGGAGGAAACGGGTGAGGCAGGTAGGATTATTTCTTAGTTTGTAATAACTTAAACTAGGTAATTGTGATGGAGGGTCATGTGATATGTTGTTTCTGCATGATGTGGGAGCTGGTGCATCCCACTGTGGTTCCCAATGAGCATGTCTGCAGGAAGTGTTGGTTGCTTGAGGAACTCCGGCTCAGGGTTGATGAGCTGGAGCCTGAGCTTCGGACACTGCGACATATCTGGGAGGGGGAGAGTTACCTGGACACTGTGTTTCAGGAGGCAGTCACACCCCTTAGACTAACTAATTCAGCCGGGAGTCAGGGACAAGAGGGTGTGGCTGCGAGTGAGGCAGGAAGTGGGATCCAGAAGGTAGAGTTGCAAGAGCCTCAGTCCCTGAATCTGTACAACAGGTTTGAAATTCTTACTCCCAGTGTGGACGGGAACGGGGACTGCAAGGAGGACAAGCAAACTGCCCACAGCACCGTGGTACAGGGAGCCATTCAGGGGGAGGAAGAAAAAAGAAATGTAATGGTAATTGGGGATAGTGTAGTTAGGGGTATTGATACTGTTCTCTGTGACCAGGATCGAGAATCCCGAAGGTTGTGTTGCCTGCCTGGTGCTCGGGTCCAGGATATCTCATCTGGGCTGCAGAGGAACTTGGAGTGGGAGGGTAAGAATCCAGTTGTAGTGGTCCACGTAGGTGCCAACGATATAGGCAGAACAGGAACAGAGGTTCTGCAGAGGGAGTATGAAAAGCTAGGAGCCAAATTAAAAAGCAGAACCAACAAGGTGGTAATCTCTGGATTACCACCTGAGCCACAAGCGAATTGGCACAGGGTCAATAAGATTAAGGAGGTTAATGTGTGGCTCAAAGATTGGTGTGGGAGGAATGGGTTTGAATTCATGGGACATTGGCACCAGTATTGGGGAAGAGGGGACCTGTTCCGCTGGGATGGTCTTCGTCTGAATCGTGCTGAGACCAGAGTCCTGGCGAATCGTATAACCAGGGCTGTAAATAGGGCTTTAAACTAAATAGTGGGGGGGAGGGTTCAGGGGTATGGGGAATTACAAAATCAAAGGTAAAGGAGAGGGTACAAGTGAAGGTTGATGATGAGGACATTCATCTAGTTAAAGGAGGCAAGGGCTCAGGCAGAGTAAAAAAGGTGACAAACACAAGAAGGGAGGTGGTTAACGCAGTGCAAGGAGATGGTCTGGGGAAGGATAACCAGTTTGTGACAGGTAGGGACAGAGCGTGCAATCAAAAGAATGCACTAACAAATCGGGTCCATATAAAGGCTGGCATAAAGACACTTTACCTGAATGCACGTAGCATTCAAAACAAAGTGAATGAGTTGATGGCACAAATCAGTACAAATGGGTATGATCTAGTGGCCATTACAGAACCGTGGTTGCAGGGTGACCAGGACTGGGAACTGAATATCCAGGGGTATCAGACATTTCGGAAGGATAGACAGGAAGGAAAATGAGGTGGGGTAGCTCTGTTAATTAAGGATAACATCAGGGCGGTAGTGAGAGACGATATAGGCTTTCAGGAGCAGAATGTGGAATCGTTGTGGGTGGAGATAAGGAATAGTAAGGGGAGAAAGTCACTTGTGGGCATCGTCTATAGGCCCCCAAATAATAACTTTGAGGTGGGTCGGGCTATAAACAAGCAAATACTGGATGCGAGCAAAAACAGAACAGCAATAATCATGGGGGATTTTAACCTGCATATTGATTGGTTGACTCAAGTCGGACGCAGTGGACTTGAGGAAGAGTTCTTAGAATGCTGTCGGGATAGTTTCCTCGAACAGTATGTTACAGAACCTACGAGGGAGCAAGCTATCCTGGATCTGGTCCTGTGTAATGAGACAGGTAAAATTAATGATCTTCTTGTGAGGGATCCTCTTGGAATGAGTGATCACAATATGGTTGAATTTCTAATACAAATGGAGGGAGAGAAAGTAGGGTCCCAAACCAGTGTCCTCTGCTTGAACAGAGGGGAGTACAATAGGATGAGGGCAGAATTGGCTCATGTAGACTGGGAGCGCAGACTAGTTGGTGGAACAGTTGAGGAAGAGTGGAGGATTTTTAAAGAGATTTTTCTCAGTTCTCAGCAAAATATATTCCTGTGATAAAAAAGGAATGTAAGAAAAGGGATAACCAGCTGTGGATAACTAAGGAAATAAAGGAGAGTATTAAATTAAAAACCGATGCGTACAGAGTGGCCAAAACTAGTGGGGAATTAGAAGATTGGGAAATCTTTAAAAAAACAACTAAGAACTACTAAGAAAGCGAGAAAGAAAGGAAAGATAGATTATGAAACTAAACTAGCACAAAATATAAAAACTGATAGTAAAAGTTTTTACAAATATATAAAAAGGAAAAGAGTAGCTAAAGTAAATGTTGGACCCTTAGAAGATGAGAAGGGGGATTTAATAATGGGAAACGAGGAAATGGCCGAGGCCTTAAATAAGTTTTTTGTGTCGGTCTTCATGGTAGAGGACACAAATAGCTTACCGAAAATTGATGGTCGTGGACTGTAGAGGGTGAGGTCCTTAAAACGATCACTATTACTAAAGAGGTAGTGCTTGGTAGGCTAATGGGACTAAAGGTAGACAAGTCCCTGGGCCCGGATGGAATGCATCCCAGGATACTGAAAGAAATGGCAGAAGTAATAGCAGATGCGTTGGTTGTAATTTATCAAAATTCGCTGGACTCTGAGGAAGTGCCGGCTGATTGGAAAACAGCTAATGTGACGCCACTGTTTAAAAAAGGAGGTAGCCAAAAGGCGGGTAACTACAGGCTGGTTAGCTTAACGTCCGTAGTTGGGAAATATGCTGGAATCCATCATTAAAGAAGAAATAGCAGGACACCTGGAAAAAAATGGTTCGATCAATCAGACGCAGCATGGATTCATGAAGGGAAAGTCGTGCTTGACGAATTTACTGGATTTTTATGAAGATGTAACGAGTGCAGTTGACAGAGGGGAACCGGTGGATGTGGTGTTTTTGGATTTCCAGAAGGTGTTCAATAAGGTGCCTCACAAAAGGTTGCTGCAGAAGATTAGGGTACACGGAGTTGGGGGTAAAGTGTTAGCGTGGATTGAGGATTGGCTATCTAACAGAAAGCAGAGAGTCGGAATAAATGGGTGCTTTTCTGGTTGGCAGTTAGTGACTAGTGGCGTGCTGCAGGGATCGATGCTGGATCCTCAACTGTTTACCATATACATAGACGATCTGGAGGAGGGGACCGAGTGTACATCTGAATCGCCTCCCACAGTCCCCATATTTCCACAGTTTCCCACTGATGCGGGTGTTCTTGTGACTCTCCAGGTTAAACAATGAGTTAAATTTCACACAGAACACGGGTACAGTCTCTCCCCGCTGTGAATGCTGCGGTGTATTTTCAGGCTGTGCAACTGGTTAAATCTCTTCCCACACAGTACACTGGAACACTCTCACTTGGGTGTATCTGTGTTTCAGTGATTTTTCAGTCACATTTATGTTAAAAAAGAATTCTGAAGCAGACAGAACAGGAAAAGATTTCTCCTTTTAGATTCAAAGGCCAATGATATTCAGGTCCTGATCAAATGAATAACTCTGTCAGGTCTTGATGTGTTGTTTGATTTGAGATTTCTGCCTGTAAATCCTCACCTTCTGCAAATCTACCCTGTAAAAGGAGTTTACAAAATTCACCAGTGTCAGTACAGGATAGAAATTCAGAACTGACAATTCTAGTTTCTATGGAACATTCTTTCCTCTCTTATTCCCCAAAAGCTGTAAATCTCCATCCCACACACTCTCCCTCCATTCTCACTCTGCTGTATCTAATATTCACCCTGCCAATTCTTTGAAAGGTGCTGATTCAGGCTGATTGGCAGATCCATGCTCACTGCTTCCTGTCCTGGATGTGGAGATGTCGGCGTTGGACTGGGGTAGGCACGGTAAGAAGTCTCACAACACCAGGTTAAAGTCCAACAGGTTTATTAGTAGCACGAGCTTTCGGAGCGCTGCTCCTTCATCAGATGTGTGCAGGATTTGGTTCACAAACAGGGCATATAGACACAAACTCCATTACAAGATAATGGTTGGAATGCGAGTCTTAACAGGCAATCAAGTCTTTCCAGGTACAATGGAAGTGGAGAGAGGGTTAAGCATAGGTTAAAGAGGTGTGAATTGTCTCCAGCCAGGACAGTTGGTGAGATTTTGAAAGTCTAGGCAAGTTGTGGTGGTTACAGATAGTGTGACATGAACCCAATATCCCGGTTGAGGCCGTCCTCGTGTGTGCGGAACCTGGCTACCAGTTTCTGCTCAGCGATTCTGCACTGTCGTGTGTCTTGAAGGCCACCTTGGAGGACACTTACCCAAAGATCAAGGGCATTCAGCCTCTGATCTTCGGGTAAGTGTTCGCCAAGGCGGTTTATAGTTTAGTTTTGATTGTTTATTAATTAGTGTCACAAGGAGGCTTACATTAACACTGCAATGAAGTCACTTGAAAATCATGAAAAAAGTGCGAAAAAACTATGAAGTTACTGTGAGAGTCAGCATGGACTCGAGTTGTCCAATGGACTCCTTCTGTGCTGTAATGACTCTATAACTGGAAATATATAATGTAGCTACAGTACAATATGACAAGATTGGAATGATAAATGCATTTATTGCAGGACCAGGAATAAACCTGTCTGATATAACAACACTGGACATATGTCTGTCCTATATTAATTTACTGTCCCCTTAAATGTCAGCCATCTCCTGGGGAAACCAGCCCTTTAATTACGAACATTAGGAAAGAGACCATCCTTTTAGCCAAACAAATAAATGTGTCAAACTGAGGGAGCAAAGGATGTCAATGTCTTTAAGAGAGAGAGAGACCTGGGCCAACCTTTCCTGAGTCTGCAGCCTCCTTGGATTCACTTCATTCCCTTCAGTTGCTGCAAGTCCCCAATTTCCCCCAGAATGAGAAAAGAAATGGAAAGGGGGAGAAAAGAAAGTGTTTTACTCTCAGATGTTGGAGACAGGAGGACGTTTCAGTCTGTCTGAAGCTCAATCTTCATTCATGTAAAGCCGGCGCTCTGATCAGCTGGAGGACCAGAGTCCTTCTGGTCCTCCAACTCTTCCTATTAGTCAACACCTCAGAACACCTGGGCCGGGAGGAGGGGGAGATCACCGAGCGGCTTCTCGCTCTGGCCAGAGCCGTCAGCCGGTTGCCTGGAAACCTTGGCTCGATGAGGTGCAGGGGGAGGGGAACAATGGGTGGGGGCGGGGCTCCCGCGTCCGCTCGCCCGGGCCTGCGCACTGGAACCCGGAGACGTCACCGCGGAGCACAGTGATTCCTATTGGCTGATTCAAGGATGGCTCCACTGTGACATCACAAAGGGGAAGTTGGCCAATGATGATGTAATTTAAACAATGCCTGAGATCACTTCACTTCTTGGTCAGACCCCCTTTTCAGCCCAGTGCTACTTGGAGTTTACCGTCAATTCAACAACTATTGGGTTACAAGTCCCTCACAGGTCTTATCACAAATTTATGATAAAATAATTCAAATAATGCATGAGAACGCTTCTGAACTAACTACCTACCACTGTTTGTTGATTGGTCAGACCCCCTTTTTACAGATTCGGGAATCTCAGCCACTGAACACCAGCCGGTCCTGGGATAAGTTTAATTCTAACTCATTCTGAGTAAATATTCTCACCAGGTCCTCTGTCGGGGCCCAGCTAAGCAGCTTTAATGGTTCATGATTGCAGAAACTGAGCAGTCACAGGAATGTGGTCAAGATAGTCCAGTCCCATAATGCCTCGCATTTAATCTGCAGTCCTTCAGTTATAACAGAATATGTGGCTGTCTGTAGCTGCTTCGGCCACGATCAGCGCCAACACTGCCTTCCTGAACTGCTGCAATGCCGAAGGTGTAAGTACACCCACAGTGCTGTTAGGGAGGGATTTCCAGCTACACATTCCACACTTCCTCTAGACTGTGGGTGGATGCGAGATTGATACATTTCATTCAACTGCACCCAAGCTGAGTTATTCAAATCCCTTTATTGTCCAGGACAATATATTCATGATTTCTTTAAAACAGAAATTAGACATTCCCATTTGATTTCAGGTATTAACATATTCTGTTAGTTTGTTCTTTATTGTCAATGTCAGGCTGGGGTTGTTCCCCTTGGAGCAAAGGAGGTTGAGGGGAGATTTGATAGAGGTGGACAAGATTCTGACAGGTTTAGATAAGGTGGACAAAGAAAAGCTGTTCCCATTAGCTGACGGGACAAGGATGAGGGGGTCACAGATTTAAGGTTTTGGATCAGAGATGCAGGGGGGGATGTGAGGAAGAATATTCTGATACAGCGAATGGTAATGACCTGGAACTCGCTGCCTACGAGGGTGGAGGAAGTGGAGACAATAAACAATTACAAAGGAAATTGGATGGGCATTTGGGAGGTTTCAAACAGAAATGCTGACTAAATATCTCTTAACTTCCTAACATCCTGTCACTCTGTGATCCTTGTGAAATTTGAAACCAGGTATTCACAACAAGACTCGAAGAGCACCAGCCCACTGGAGGCAAAGTCATGAGACCGGCCAGTCCAGCAGAAAGAAACCCTCCGACCCTCCCCATTGACCAACTGTGAGAATGAACAAAATGCAGTCCTGGATGTAATTGAGAGCAGAAACAATAACAGCAGAATCCAACCTCTGGAATCACTCGTGAGCGTTTTGGTGTCTCAGCAGGTGGGATGAAGCTCTGAACCCCTTCCCACACTGAGAGCAGGTGAATGGTCTCTCCCCTGTGTGAACTCGCTGGTGTGTCTGCAGGCTGGATAACTGACTGAACCCCTTCTCACACTGAGAGCAGGTGAATGGCCTCTCCCCAGTGTGAAGTCGCTGGTGCGTCTGCAGGCTGGATAACTGAGTGAATCCCTTCCCACACTGAGAGCAGGTGAATGGTCTCTCCCCAGTGTGAACTCGCTGGTGTTTCTGCAGGTTAGCTAATTGACTGAACCCCTTCTCACACTGAGAGCAGGTGAACGGTCTCTCCCCAGTGTGAACTCGCTGGTGTGTCCGCAGGGTGGATAAATCAGTGAATCCCTTCTCACACTGAGAGCAGGTGAATGGTCTCTCCCCAGTGTGGCTGCGCCGATGAACTTCCAGCTGAGATGGGTATCTGTACCTCTTCCCACAGTCCCCACATTTCCATGGTTTCTCCATGGTGCAGGTGTCCTTTCCTCTCTCTTCAGTTGAAGACTCGTCCACACACAGAACAGTCCCCCCACCCCCGCTGTGAATGGTGTGATATTTATTCAGGCTGTGTAACTGGTTCAAGCTCAGTGCACTGGAACACACTCACTCCAGTGTGGCAGTGTGTTGGCACTTTTCCAGTCACACTGATGTTTGAAATCTTTTCAAGTCACCAGACCGGACAATCATTTCTCCTTAAAGATTCAAAGGCCGATGATATTCAGGTCCCAAGGAATATGACTCTGTCAGATCTAGATGTGACGTTTGAGATTTCAGCCTGTGATTCCTCTTTCGATACCCTGTAAAAGGAGTTTACAGAAGTCATCAGTGTCAGTGCAGCATAGAAATTTAGAACACACAATTCAAGTTTCTATTGAACATTCCTTCCTCTCTGCAGACTCGAAACGTTGGCTCTATTCGCTCTCTATCTAGGGGATAGTGTGGGAAATGATGCTGAGGTAGATCGGCCAATTCTCCATGAATGTTTGAGGCAGTTCGATGGGCTGAATGGCCAACTGCAGCTCTGAATTCTTAGGATTTTTGACTGCTGGACAGGAAGCAGTGAGCATGCATCTGTCAATCAGCCTCAATCAGCACCTTCAGGAGAATTGGGAGGGTGAATATTAGATACAGCAGAGTGAGAATGGAGGGAGAGTGTGTGGGATGGAGATTCACAGCTTTTGGGGAACGAGAGAGGAAAGAATGTTCATTAAAATAATAGAATTCTTACATCTTATCAACCGTCCCTGAGCCTTCACAATGAATCTCTCTTCTCAGGGCACTCTTATCTCGGAGTTGTCTGTGCTGCCAGCAGTCTCACAAAGCAGCTGCCTTTGCGCTGATATGAGTGGCCCTGCGAGGCAAGTTTAATGCTCCATGGCTGTGTGTTTACCATTCTTTCCCTTCATCTGAGCAGGAATATACTTCTCCTGGACTCTTGATATCACACTTTTAAAAGCCTCCCATTAGCCAGTCATTCCTTTCTCTTCAAACAGACTCACATAATCAACATCTGCTAGATCCTGCCTAATGCCCACAACATTGGCCCTGCTCCAGTTTAGGGCCTTAACCTGTGGATCACTCCTATCTTTTTCCAGAGCTATTTTAAAACTAATAGTGTTCTGGTCACTGGACACAAAGTGCTCTCCGACTGACACTTCATTCACTTGCCCTACTTTATTTCTTAAGAGTCTTATAGAAAGTGAGTCTAGCAATTAACAATGAAAAATAAGGAGCTGGGAAATTAATTGAACAAGTATTTTGCCTCGGTCTTCACAATAGAGGATACAGTTAAAACTCAGAAACAGCTGGAAATCAGAAAACAGAAGTGTGGGATGAACTCTGAAAAAGCACAATTACCAGGGAAGTGGTCCTCAGCAAACTGTTGGAGCTGTGGGCTGATGAGTCCTCGGGTCCTGCTGGGCTCCATTCTCGGGTCTTAACAGAGTGAGATCGTTGATGTGTTGTTTAATTTTCTAAAATTCCCCATCGGGAATTGGATAAATGGAATCAGTGGATGTGCTGTACTTAGATTTCCAGAAGACATTTGATGAGGTGAAACATTAAAGATTATTGCAGCAAATAAAAATTCATGCTGTGGGGATAACATATTGGCGTGGATAGAAAATTGGCTAACAGCCAACAGTGGGCAGAAATGGATCATTTTCTGGTTTGAGAGAGAGAGAAACCTGGGCCAACCTTTCCAGAGTCTGCAGCCTCCCTGGATTCACTTCCTCTATCTTCAGTTGCTGCAAGTCCCCAGTTTCCCCCAGAATGAGAAAAGAAATGGAAAGGGGGAGAAAAGAAAGTGTTTTACTCACAGATGTTGCACAGAGGAAGTTTCAGTCTGTCTGAAGCTCAATCTTCATTCACACAAAGCCCGCGTTCTAATTGGCTGGAGGACCAGAGTCCTTCCGGTCCTCCAATTCTTCCCATTGGTCAACCCCTCAGCATCAAGGTCAGGGGGTGGGATCTCCGCCGCGCGGACCCGGGAGCCCCGCCCCCACCCATTGTTCCGCTCCCCCTGCACCTCCTCGAGCCAAGGTTTCCAGGCAACCGGCTGGCGGCTCCGGACAGAGCGAGAAGCCGCTCGGTGATCGCCCCCTTCCCCCGGCCTGCGCATGTCCAAGGGAGAGGGGAAGCTGCGCATGTGCGGGGGTGCTCCCGCTGACCTGCATGCTGAAGGGTTCACCAATGAACTATTCCTTTCTTAACTTTCTGGAAGCCGATTATCTTCGAACATTCAAAAACCATTGAAACTGCCTTTTTACTCAGCACTTGATAAAATACTGATTAAAAAACACAAAACTCACAGCTTGGACTCAAATACTACCCAATGCAAGGAACTCGTCTACTTTCTCAGAAGACTAAGGAAATTTGGCATGTCAGCTACGACTCTCACCAACTTTTACAGATACACCATATCACAGCTTGGTACAGCTCCTGCTCTGCCCAAGACTGCAAGGAACTACCAAAGGTCGTGAATGTAGCCCAATCCATCACGCAAACCAGCCTCCCATCCATTGACTCTGTCTACACTTCCCGCTGCCTCGGCAAAGCAGCCTGCATAATTAAGGACCCCACGCACCCCGGACATTCTCTCTTCCACTTTCTTCCGTTGGGAAAAAGATACAAAAGTCTGAGGTCACGTACCAACAGAACAGATTTTTCCCTGCTGCTGTCAGACTTTTGAATGGACTTACCTTGCATTAAGTTGATCTTCCTCTACACCCAAGCTATGACTGTAACACTACATTCTGCACTCTCTCATTTCCTTCTCTATGAATGGTATGTTTTGTCTGTTTAGTGCACAAGAAACAAAACTTTTCACTGTATGTTAATACATGTGACGATAGTAAATCAAATCAAACCAAAAAGGCAAATTGATCAGGCTCCCTGCCGATAGGCTTTTGTTCCAATATTTCTGAGTCCCTGCCTTGGGGACCTTTCTTTGTGCTTTGGTTGTTCCTGCAGGTCAACACTGGCAAATCTCCTTTATCTTCTTCTGCTCGGGGTCTCGCTGGCTGAGGTGTGCTTTCAGTCACATATTCATAGAACACGCACCGTTACACATTAATGATCTGGAAGATGGAATGAGGGCATAATTGCTAAATTTAATTTGATTTGATTTTGTTTCGATTTGATTTATTATTGTCACATGTATTAGCATACAGTGAAAAGTACTGTTTCTTGCGCGCTATACACACAAAGCATACCGTACAGAGAGAAAGAAATGAGAGAGTGCAGAATGTAGTGTTACAGTCACAACAAGGATATAGAGAAAGAGCAACTTAATGCAAGGTAAGTCCATTCAAAAGTCTGATGGCAGCAGGGAAGAAGCTGCTCTTTAGTCGGTTGGTACGTGACCTCAGGCTTTTGCATCATTTTCCCAACGGAAGAAGGTGGAAGAGAGAATGTCCGGGGTGCGTGGGGTCCTTAATTATGCTGGCTGCTTTGCCGAGGCAGCGGGAAGTGGAGACAGTCAATGGATGGCAGCTTGGTTTGCATGATGGATTGGGCTACACTACGACCTTTTGTAGTTCCTTGTGGTCTTGGGCAGAGCAGGAGCCATACCAAGTTGTGATACAACCAGAAAGAATGTTTTCTGTAAAAATTGGTCAGAGTCATAGCTGACATGCCACATTTCGAAGTCTCACAACACCAGGTTAAAGTCCAACAGGTTTATTTGGTAGCAAATACCATAAGCTTTCGGAGCACAGCTCCTTTGTCAGATGGAGTGGATATCTGTTCTCCAACAGTGCACAGACACAGAAATCAAGTTACAGAATACTAATTAGAATGCAAATCTCTACAGCCAGCCAGGTCTTAAAGGTACAGATAATGTGGGTGGATAATGTTCTCAGCCGAGGGCTCAACTTTTGCCCCACTACCAAAATAGACCCCATCAGTCTCGCAGCAGACACAGAGGAATACATCAGGTGAATGAGGCTGCGGGAGTTCTTCCACAAATCCCAAGAGGCCAACAGCGAACACAATGAGACAGCTAATGAACCAGAACAGCAGACAGAGAGACCCTCAGTGCAACCGAAGAGGAAAGAGTCGAATTGGACTCCTCCGGAAGGCCGCTGCCCTCGACTTGACATGTATGCCCAAGCCATCAGGAGGTGCGTCAACACCAAATTCATCAGCCGCACTCACAAGACAGCACCGAACATCACCCAAGCACAACGCAACGCCATCCACGCTCTCAAGACCAACCGCAACATTGTCATCAAACCAGCAGACAAAGGAGGGGCCATTGTCATACTGAACAGAACGGATTACTGCAAAGCAGTGGACCGACAACTGAACAACGAGAAACACTACAGACAGTTACCCACAGATCCGACCAAAGAACACACCCGTCAACTCAACACTCTGATCAAAACCTTTGATCCGGACCTTCAGAGCACCCTCCGTGCTCTCATCCCACGTACTCCCCGCATTGGAGATCTCTACTGCCTCCCAAAAATACACAAGGCAAACACACCCGGCCGTCCCATTGTTTCAGGAAATGGAACCCTGTGCAAGAACCTCTCCGGCTATGTCGAGGGCATCTTGAAACCCATTGTACAAAGAACCACCAGCTTTTGTCGCGACACTACGGACTTCCTACAGAAACTCAACACACATGGAGCAGTTGAACCAGGAGCACTCCTCGTCACAATGGATGTCTCGGCACTCTACACCAGCATCCCCCATGATGATGGCATTGCTGCAACGGCCTCAGTACTCAATGCCGTCAACTGCCAGTTTCCAGATGCAATTTTACAACTCATCCGCTTCATCCTGGACCACAATATCTTCACCTTCAACAACCAGTTCTTCATCCAGACACATGGAACAGCCATGGGGACAAAATGCGCACCTCAATATGCCAACATCTTCATGCACAGGTTCGAACAAGACTTCTTCACCGCACAGGACCTTCAACCGATGCTATACACTAGATACATCGATGACATTTTCTTCCTTTGGAGTCATGGTGAGCAATCACTGAAACAACTATATGATGACATCAACAAGTTCCATCCCACCATCAGACTCACCATGGACTACTCTCCGGAATCGGTTGCATTCTTGGACACACGCATTTCCATTAAGGACGATCACCTCAGCACCTCACTGTACCGCAAGCCCACGGATAACCTCACGATGCTCCACTTCTCCAGCTTCCACCCTAAACATGTTAAAGAAGCCATCCCCTACGGACAAGCCCTCCGAATACACAGGATCTGCTCGGATGAGGAGGATCGCAACAGACACCTCCAGACGCTGAAAGATGCCCTCATAAGAACAGGATATGGCGCTCGACTCATCGATCAACAGTTCCGATGCGCCACAGCGAAAAACCGCACCGACCTCCTCAGAAGACAAACACGGGACACAGTGGACAGAGTACCCTTCGTCGTCCAGTACTTCCCCGGAGCGGAGAAGCTACGGCATCTCCTCCGGAGCCTTCAACATGTCATTGGTGAAGACGAACATCTCGCCAAGGCCATCCCCACACCCCCACTTCTTGCCTTCAAACAACCACGCAACCTCAAACAGACCATTGTCCGCAGCAAACTACCCAGCCTTCAGGAGAACAGTGACCACGACACCACACAACCCTGCCACAGCAACCTCTGCAAGACGTGCCGGATCATCGACACGGATGCCATCATCTCACGTGAGAACACCATCTACCAGGTACATGGTACCTACTCTTGCAACTCGGCCAACGTTGTCGACCTGATATGCTGCAGGAAAGGATGTCCAGAGGCTTGGTACATTGGGGAAACCATGCAGACGCTACGACAACGGATGAATGAACACCGCTCGACAATCACCAGGCAAAACTGTTCTCTTCCTGTGGGGAAGCACTTCAGCAGTCACGGGCATTCAGCCTTGGATCTTCAGGTAAGCGTTCTCCAAGGCGGCCTTCACGACACACGACAGCGCAGAGTCGCTGAGCAGAAACTGATAGCCAAGTTCCGCACACATGAGGACGGCCTAAACCGGGATGTTGGATTTATGTCACATTATCAGTAACCCCCACAGCTTCCCTCCTGGGCTTGTAGAATCTCACTAGCTGTTCTGTCTGGAGACAATACACATCTCTTTAACCTGTGTTTAATGTTCCCTCCACCCACATTATCTGTACCTTTAAGACCTGGTTGGCTGTAGAGATTTGCATTCTAATTAGTATTCTGTAACTTGATTTCTGTGTCTGTGCACTGTTGGAGAACAGATATCCACTCCATTTGACAAAGGAGCAGTGCTCCGAAAGCTTATGGTATTTGCTACCAAATAAACCTGTTGGACTTTAACCTGGTGTTGTGAGACTCCTTACTGTGTTTACCCCAGTCCAACGCCGGCATCTCCACATCATGCCACATTTCCTCAGTCTTCTGAGAAAGTAGAGGCATTTGTGGGCTTTCTTAACTATAGTGTCAGCATGGGGGGACCAGGACAGATTGTTGGTGATCTGGACACCTAAAAACTTGAAAGTCTTGACCCTTTCTAAATTTGCGGATGATACAAAGATATGTAGAGGGACTGGTAGTGTTGAGGAAGTCGGGAGGCTGCAGAATGACTTGGACAGGCTAGGCAAATGGGCAAAGAAGTGCCAGAAGGAATATAACGTGGGGAAGTGTGAGGTTATGCACTTTGGTCGGAAGAATAAAGGCGTAGACTATTTTCCAAATGGTGAAAGGCTTCGGAAATCTCAAGCACAAAGGGACTTGGGAGCCCTGGTTCTGGACTCTCTTAAGGTTAACATGCAGGTTCAGTTGGCAGTTACGAAGGCAAATTCAATGCTAGCATTCATTTCTAGAGGGCTAGAAAACAAGAGCAGTGATGTACTGCTGAGGCGGTATCAGGCTCTGGTCAGACCCCATTTGGAATATTGTGAGCAGTTTTGGGCCCCATCCTAAGGAAGGATGTGCTGGCCTTAGAGGGGGTCCAGAGGAGGTTCACAGGAATGATCCCAGGAATGAAGGGTTTGTCATATGAGGAGCAGTTGAGGAGTCTGGGTCTATCGTCGATGGAGTTCAGAAGGATGAGAGGGGATCTAATTGAAACTTACAGAATACTGAGAGACCGAGATAGAATGGACATGGAGAGGATGTTTCCACTCGTGGGACAGACTAGAACTCGAGGGCACAACCTCAGAGTGAAGGGACACTCCTTTAAAACTGAGATGAGGTGGAATTTCTTGAGAGGAGGGTGGCGAAAGTGAAACTCATTGCCACAGTGGGTTGTGGAGGCCAGGTCATTAAGTGTCTTTAAGACAGAGATGGATAGGTTCTTGATCAATAAGGGGATCAAAGGTTACAGGGAGAAGGAAGGAGAATGGGGATGAGAATTTTATCAGCCATGATTGAATGGCAGAGCAGACTCGATGGGCCAAATGGCCTAATTCTGCTCTGATATCTTATGCTCATATGGATCACTGTCTTTTAGTCACAAAGGCTGGAGTCATGCCTCTCTCAGGAGGTGGCATTTCTCTCAGGAGCACAACACACAAGGGTCTATGTTCACTCAATGTCTGTTCAAGGCAGAGCGACTGCCCCCAATCAATGAGCTCCTGTGTCCATTCCTCAGTGCAGAACTCCTTCAGCCTGATCCTCCCACAGTACTCAGCCTGATACAGAGTTAGCTCTTCTAACCATCAGCCTTTGCTGCTGTCTTCATTTGCTTTATGGTTACGCATCAGGTTATACTCTCTTTAGATCAGTCAGGAATTAGGGTCGCGAATGCGGCCATCCACCCCATTAAGTCCATGCTGGTTCCCTGTGAATCAAACCATTGCCCTGTTCTATCCCCGTACCCCTGTAGGTTTATTTCCCTCAATTGCTCATCCAATTTCCTTTTGGAAAGATTCCATCATCTCTGTTTCTCTGCCCATCGTAGGAAGTGGGTTCCAGATATTTACCACTTTCATCAGATGCAAATGAATCTGAGAACAGAGAAGGAGGCCATTCCAGCCATTGTACCCATGATATCCCTTTGAACAAGATCCTCCATTAATCCCATATTTCATTTCGAATCTGTCCAATTCCCTTTTGAAAGATCCAGTTTAATTTGCTTCCTGCACCATTTTCAGACAGTGAATTCCAAATCACAACAACTCATTCTGTTTTAAACCAAATAATTTCACGATATATTGTGTTTGGATTTTCACAGGGGATTTGGAAACGGAGTGAAAGACATGGTTGTTTCTCAAAATTAAGACTCAGTCTTTATTAATGATCTCAATGAGCGGACTGAGTGTGATGTATCCAAGTTGGGGACTATTTCTAAAAAGGAAATTACATTTCTGCAGCTTCTTGCATGACCACAAGATCTTGGAAAGTGTTTTACGGTCAAGTTATTTTGAAGTGTAGTCACTGTTATGATGTGGGAAACTGTAGGGGTGCCTCAGAAATGAAAATGATCACTTTCATCTGTATTAACAGTTAAATATAACTTGGTCAAGGAAGCCATGTTAAACTCGAACATGTGATGAGAACTTTATATCATAAAGCTAAAAGCCTCTAGACACGGCTGAGAAAGCAATTAAGGAATTCTTCAATCATTTTGACAAGCTAGAGGACATTATATTCTGCTAAAGTCTGGCTCAAGAATGAGGCTGATTGTTCAACCTGATCAAGATTAGTAAGAAAGCTTTGTGTCTTTCACAAAGTATATTTTTGAACCATTGTATCTTGTATTAATCAAATGTATTAATTAAAGATTACTCTAACAATTAGCTACCAGTCAGTAACAGATGGGTGAATAAGTAGTGAGCCATAATTGAGTTAAAGTTAATGAATCAATAATAAGTCAGTAGTTGTAATGAAAGATTGAGTTTTATTTGCAGTCAAATGTAAAAGCTTAATTGCTGTGTATGTAAAGAATGTGCAGTGAAGATAAATGTACTGGCGAGAGAGACCTTCCAGCTCTGATTAGCCTCAACATTTGTACAGGGATTGTATAGAATCAGATAAAGGGATGGTGTGAAATTATTCTATTGTATTCCTGATAATGACAGAAAATGGGGCAAGTAATTGAGGATACAATTAATCGAGTGACAAAACTGCTTTCTTTCTTCACTACAACCATTACCTCTCCCTTTGCCTTTAGTTCCAGGACATTTTTGACATTTAATCTCGTCGCCCTCTAACCAATCCCTGACTTTCCCTTTTGTTCGACCTGGCCCTCCCCTCTTTCTCATCAGTATCAAACCCATCACATTTCTCCCTCTAGTTCTGAAGTAGAGTTACATTGGACATGAAACATTAACTCAGTTTCCCTCTCCACAGATGCTGCCAGACCTGTGTTTTTCCAGTCCTTTCTGTATTTATTTTAGATCTACCTGCAGTGGAGGAAAAACACTATTTACTATCCAGGATAAAGTAAATGTCTTTCATCAGTTTTTGTGGATCATTTTGTTTATTTGTTTGTTTAGCTATGAGGAGAGGTTGGAGAAACTTGGTTTGTTCTCACTGGAACAACAGAGGTTGAGGAGCGACCTGATAGAAGTCTCCAATATTATGAGGGGCATGGACAGAATGGATAGTCAAACGCTTTTTCCCAGGGTGGAAGAGTCACAGGTTTAAGGTGCGAGGGACAAGGTTTAAAGGAGATGTACGAGGCAGATTTTTTACACAGAGGGTGGTGGGTGCCTGGAACTCGCTGCCGGGGGTGGTAGTGGAAGCGGATACGGTAGTGAGTTTTAAGGGGCATCTGGACAAATACATGAATAGGATGGGAATAGAGGAATATGGTCCCCGGAAGGGTAGGGGGTTTTAGTTAAGTCAGGCAGCATGATCAATGCAGGCTCGGAGGGCCTGTTCTTGTGCTGTAATTTTCTTTGTTCTTATTTCATTGGAAATGTGCTCTCCCAGGCTCAAAGAGCATCAGCTCATTGGAAGCAGAGGGGTGAAACCAGCCAGTCCAGCAGAAAGAAAACCCTTCAACCTTCCACTTCACCAACTGTCAGAATGAACGTGGTTCAGTGCTGGATGTGATTAACAGCAGCAATAACAGCAGAAACCAACTCGATAATCATTGGTGAATCCGTTGGTGTCTCTGCAGGTTGGATGACCGAGTGAATTCCTTCCCACACACAGAGCAGGCGAACGGCCTCTCCCCAGTGTGAACTCGCTGGTGTATCCGCAGTGCAGATGACCATTTAAATCTCTTTGTGCAATGAGAGCAGCTGAACGGTCTCTCCTCAGTGTGAATGCGCTGGTGGGACACCAGATCCCGTGAGCTTTTGAATCTGCTCCCACAGTCAGAACATTTAAAGGGTCTCTCATTGGTGTGAATGAGATTGTGTCTCAACAGGATGGATAACTGAGTGAACCCGTTCCCACACACAGAGCAGGTGAATGGCCTCTCCCCAGTATGAACTCGCTGGTGTTCCCGCAGGTGAAATGACGTTCTAAACTTCTTTGTGCAGTCAGGGCAGCTGAACGGTCTCTCCACAGTGTGAGTGCGTTGGTGGGACATCAGTTCTCGAGAACTTTTAAATCCACTCCCACAGTCAGTACATTTAAACGGTCTCTCATTGGTGTGAGTGACTTTGTGACTCAGCAGGTGGGAAATGCGAGTGAATCGCTTCCCACACTGAGAGCAGGTGAACGGTCTCTCCCCGGTGTGAACTCGCTGGTGCCTCTGCAGGCTGGATGACTGAGTGAATCCCTTCCCACAATCAGAGCAGCTGAACGGTCTCTCTCCAGTGTGACTGCGTCGATGAATTTCCAGCTCTGATGGGACATTGGATCCCTTTCCACAGTCCCCACATTTCCACGGTTTTCCCCTGATGCGGGTGTCCTTGTGACTCTCCAGGTTAAACAATCAGTTAAATCTCACACAGAACACGGGTACAGTCTCTCCCGCTGTGAATGCTGCGATGTATTTTCAGGCTGTGTAACTGGTTAAAGCTCTTTCCACACTCAGTGTACTGGAACACTCTCACTCGGATGTGTGTGTGTGTCTCGGTGCTTTTCCAGTCACACTGATGTTGAGAATCTTCTGAAGCAGAAAGAACAGTGAAACATTTCACCTTCTAGAATCAAAGGTCAGTGATATTCAGGTCCCGATAAATTGAATGCTGACGTGATGTTTGTTTTGAGTTTTTGTCTGTAAATCCTCACCTTCTGATATCCTGTAAAACGAGTTTGAAAAATTAATCAGTGTCAGTACAGCATAGAAATTCAGAACAGACAATTCTCGTTTCTATGGAACATTCTTTCCTCTCTCATTCCCCAAAAGCTGTAAATCTCCATCCCACACACTCTCCCTCCATTCTCACTCTGCTGTATCTAATATTCGCCCTCCCAATTCTCCTGAAGGTGCTGATTGAGGCTGATTGATAGATCCATGCCCACTGCTTCCTGTCCTGGACACAGAGAGCTGAAAATCTCCATGCAGGCTTCCGGCCGAACAGAAATATGATGATATTCCTCGACTAAGAATGTTTTAAATGGATTGTTTCAGTTAGTGAAGATACAGGGGGTTGTGATTGATGATAGTCTTGAACTTGCTGCCTGTGAGGGTGGTCATAGAGTTTGACAGCATGGAAAGAGGCCCTTCAGCCTATCGTGTTTGCGCCGACCATCAAACACCTTTCTATTCTAATCCCATTTTCCACTCTTGGTGCGTAACCTTGTATGCTATGGCATTTCAAGAGCTCATCTAAATACTTCTTAAATGTTTCATGCAGTGAGTTCCAGATTCCCACCACCGTCTGAGTGAAAAGGTTTTTCCTCACATCTCCTATAAACCTACTGCCCCTGAACTTAAATCCATGCCTTTGGTTATTGCCCCCTCTACTAAAGAGAAAAGTTCCTTCCTGTCCCCCTCCATCTGTGCCCCTCAGAATTTTATACACCTCAATAAGGTCCCTCTCATCCTTCTCTGCTCCAAGAAAAACAACGCCAGCCTATCCAGTTTCTCTTGATAGCTGAAACACTCCAGCCCAGGCAACACCCTGGGGAATTTCCTCTGCACCTTCTACAGTGCAATTACATCCTTCCTATAGTGTGGCAACCAGAACTGCACACAGTACTCCACCATAGTGTGGCCAACCAGCATTTTGTATAGCTCCATCATAACCTCCCTGCTCTTATAGTCAATGCCTCGGTTAATGAAGGCAAGTATCCCATGTGCCTTCCGAACCACCTTATGTAACTGTCCTACTGTCTCCAGAGATCTATGAACATACACACCAAGATCCCTCTGATCCTCTGTACCTCCGAGGCTCTGACTATTCATTGTGCATTCCGAGATGCCGCTTTTAAAAACTGCTTCAATTGAAGCTAAAATGTAACAAAATGACTTCAACCAAGCACAGCATGTCAATACTACACTTGATCTTCGCCAAAAGGCCGAGAAGCGATACCTCCTGCTCTTAATAAACTGACAGAACACCTTTACATTTGCTCACAGATGTTGCCGAGAGGAGGAGGTTTGGTCTGAAGCTCATTGGCCAACTAACTTCCGCATTCAGACAATGGGGAGCTCTGATTGGCTGGAGGACCAGACTCCTTGCGGTCCTCCAACTCTTCCCATTGGTCAAAATCTCAGTATGTCTGTCGGCGGGTGGGCACCTCCCCCGCACATGTGCAGCTTCCCTCTCCCTTGAACATGCGCAGTCCGGGCCGGCGGGAGGAGATCACCGAGCGGCTTCTCGCTCTGGCCGGAGCCGTCAGCCGGTTGCCGGGAAACCTTGGCTGGAGGAGGGGGAGGGGGAAAAGTGGGTGGGGGCGGCCGGGCCTGCGCATTGGAACCGCAGTGACGTCACCGGAGAGCAGCGAGATTCCTATAGGCTGATTCAGGCAGGGCTCTGTTGTGACGCCATAATGCGGAAGCTGGCCAATGAGCTTCAGATTAAACCTTCCGCCTCTGGACAACATCTGGGAGGAAATCAATGTTTCCCCCTTTCCATTTCTTTTCTAATTCTGGGGGAAATTGGGGACTTGCAGCAACTGAAGGGTAAGGTCGTGAATCCAGTCTGTATATTCCACATTTTTAGTCCAGTCATATGGGCATATATCTGTCTGGCCGCCTGCGTGGAGATTTCCAGCTCTCTGTGTCCAGGACAGGAAGCCGTGAGCATGGATCTATCAATCAGCCTCAATCAGCACCTTGAGGAGAATTGTGAGGGTGAATATTAGATACAGCAGAGTGAGAATGGAGGGAGAGTGTGTGGGATGGAGATTTACAGCTTTTGGGGAATGAGAGAGAAAGAATGTTCCATAGAAACTGGAATTGTCTGTTCTGAATTTCGATCCTGTACTGACACTGATGACTTGTGTCAACTTGTTTTACAGGATATTGAAAGAGGAATCACAGGCTAAAATCTCGAACGTCACGTCTAGATCTGGCAGAGTGATGCGCGACAATCAAGCACGAGGAACAAGGCTTCAGCTATTGAAGGCTTTTATTAGCAAACAATGGAACTAACTAACACGAGTACACCAGTTCAGACTGGAGGGGTCCCGCCTGAGCAGAGGGTCTTATACCTCTCCCCAGGAGGCGGGGCCCGACCGGGATGTGCCATAACAACATCTACCACAGGTAAACACCCTAACCCAACAACATTCTACAACCCCCACAGTGGCAACACCCTAACCCAACAGTAACATAGGAATAACCCACAGTGGTAACCAACGATGGTTCACCACATTCACCCCTCCTTTAAAAACAAAGGCCGGCGGGGTGCGAAAACAGGTCACATATATACAAAATTCACAAGTCCAGACGGTCTGGAGGACCGCACCGTCGCTGTGATCTCCTCAACACCGGTTGCGACACCGGAGCAGGTGCTTGCGGTGGCGTTCTCTCCAAAACAGCGTCCGGCTGTCCCCTCGAGGACTCCCGGGCCGGTTGACCCTGGTGAGGCGATGGTGCAGGGGATCCTGGAACCTTCTGTGGTGGCGCCGATCTCCGAGTCTCAGGCAAGCTGTACATGGGAGTATAACTGTTGTGCACTGGTCCCGGTGCTGACCGCGCCACGTCTGGGGAAGAAATAAGTGATAGGGGATTCGTGACAGGGGGTATGTGAGCGACAGGAGTTGCTACGTCCCCTGCGGGCGCCAGGTCTCGAACCGAGACTGTGTCCTCTCGCCCATCAGGATATGCCACATAGGCATACTGAGGGTTGGCGTGGAGGAGTTGGACCGGTTCGACCAAGGGGTCGGACTTGCGGGCCCTCACATGTCGCCGCAGAAGGACGGGTCCTGGGTACGTCAACCAGGCTGGTAAGGAGATCCCCGAGGACGACTTCCGAGGGAATGAGAACATCCTCTCGTGGGGAGTAGCATTGGTTGCCGTACACAGGAGGGAGCAAATGGAATGAAGCGCATTTGGAAGGACCTCCTGCCAACGGGAAACTGGAAGGCCCCTGGATTTCAGTGCCAGTAGGACAGCCTTCCAGACTGTAGCATTCTCCCTCTCCACCTGTCCGTTACCCCTCGGGTTGTAGCTCGTGGTTCTACTAGAGGCAACCCCGTATGAGAGCAGGAATTGCCTCAAGTCGTTACTCATGAACGACGAGCCCCTGTCGCTATGTATGTAGCAGGGGTACCCGAACAGGGTAAAAAGATCACTGAATGCCTTAATCACTGTGGCAGTCGACGTGTCCGCACAGGGGACAACAAACGGGAACCGGGAGTATTCATCTATTATATTGAGAAAATAGACATTCCGGTCCGTTGAGGGAAGGGGGCGCTTAAAATCCACACTCAGCCTCTCGAAGGGGCGAGTGGCCTTGACCAATTGCGCCCGGTCCGGTCGATAAAAGTGCGGTTTGCATTCCGCGCAAATCCGACAGCTTCTTGTCACTGACCTGACATCCTCCACCGAGTAGGGCAGGTTGCGGGCTTTTACGAAGTGGTAGAGTCGGGTGACTCCAGGATGGCACAGGTCATTGTGGAGGGCCTTCAAGCGGTCCTCCTGCATGATGGCGCATGTTCCGCGCGAGAGGGCATCCGAGGGCTCATTGAGCTTCCCTGGACGATACATAATATCGTAATTATTGGTGGAGAGCTCTTATCATTCTTGATCTTGCCCCTCTGCGTGTTACTGAACATAAAAGCCACGGATCGTTGATCCGTGATCAGGGTGAACCGCTTCCCCGCCAGGTAATGGCGCCAGTGTCTGATGGCCTCCACAATGGCCTGAGCCTCCTTCTCCACCGCTGAGTGCCGAATTTCGGGGCCTTGAAGGGTGCGGGAAAAAAACGCGACGGGCCTGCCTGCCTGGTTTAGTGTGGCGGCCAGGGCGAAATCAGATGCATCACTTTCCACCTGAAAAGGGATGGATTCATCCACCGCGTGCATCGTGGCTTTCGCAATGTCGCTTTTCAAAGCCTTGAAGGCCAATTGGGCCTCCGGCGTAAGTGGGAAGGTCGTAGACTTGATGAGCGGACGGGCTTTGTCCGCGTAGTTGGCGACCCACTGCGCATAATACGACAAGAAGCCGAGGCATCTCCTCAGTGCTTTTGTGCTAGCGGGCAAGGGAAGTTCAGTAAGGGGGCGCATACGGTCTGGATCAGGGCCGATGACCCCGTTTTCCACCATGTATCCAAGGATAGCTAACCTGCACGTACGGAATACGCACTTCTCCCTGTTATAGGTCAGATTCAGGCGAGATGCAGTGCGCAGAAAGTTTTGGAGATTCGTGTCATGGTCCTGCTGGTCATGGCCGCAGATGGTGACGTTATCCAGGTACGGGAAGGTAGCCCGCAACCCGTTCTGGTCCACCATTCGGTCCATAGCACGCTGGAAGACCAAGACCCCATTGGTGACACCAAATGGAACCCTAAGAAACTGGTATAGACGACCATCCGCCTCAAAAGCCGTGTATTGTCGGTCCTCTGGGCGGATGGGGAGTTGATGGTAGGCGGACTTAAGGTCTATGGTAGAGAACACCCGGTACTGCGCAATCTGATTGACCATATCAGATATGCGCGGGAGAGGATACGCATCCAGCTGCGTATAACGGTTAATGGTCTGACTGTAGTCGATGACCATCCGAGGTTTGTTCCCGCTTTTAACCACCACGACCTGCGCTCTCCACGGACTAGCACTGGCCTGTATGATCCCTTCTTTGAGGAGCCGCTGAACCTCAGATCTGATAAAGATCCGGTCTTCAGCGCTGTAACGCCTACTCTTAGTAGCGATGGGCTTGCAGCCTGGTACCAGATTCTTAAATAAAGAAGGTGTGGTGATTTTTAGTGTGGAGAGATTGCATGCGGGGCGCTTTGGGCAATTTGGAGGCTGCGGCTGATTCCCTACTGCCAGTGAAGGGAGTGGCCCACCGTACTGTAGGATCACACTCTTCATGTGGACCATAAAGTTTAGTCCGAGGAGAATTGGCGCACAAAGGTGCGGTAACACAAGGAGCCTGTATCGCTCGTAAATTGTGCCCTGCACCTCTAGGGTTACCATACAACGTCCTTGGGTCGGTACAGACCGGGACCGTGATGCCATGGAAATTGTCTGTTTGGCAGGTAGAACCCGGAGTCCACACCTTTTTGCAATGTCAGGGTGAATAAAACTCTCGGTGCTCCCACTGTCAAACAGACAATACACAGTACGACCATTTACCTTGATGTTCATCATGGAATTGTCAAGCCCGTGATGCTTTGTCTGGTCCAGAGAGATCGACGCCACCGTTGGCCCCTGGGCGTCACTGCATGCAGCCGAGGTTGATACTGAGGACCCCTGCTGGTCGCTCCTAGTCGTCGTTGACCATGATGGCCGCCCCCATGAATCGCACGTGGGTGAGGGCGCCAAGCGTAGCGACTCCTGGTGGTCTTCCTCCTCCTCCGTCAGCCACGATGGCGCTGTCCTGGATTCGCACGTGGTCGGACCTCGTGGGTACTGCGACGCCGAAGGAGATTGTCTCCGCTCTGGAGGGTCACAGGCTGCACTGCCGTTTTTGGGCTTCGACCTGCAAACTTTAGCATAGTGCCCCTTTTTACCACACTGACTGCAGATCGCCGTTTTTGCAGGACACTGTTGCCGTGGATGCTTGGCTCTGCCGCAAAAATAGCATCGCTGGCCGCCTGGAGCTGCCGCCGTCGTCGGATCGATATGGGAACGCGAGCCCGTGGGGCGAGGAGGGATTTGTGCTTGCTCTTGCCACGTTGTCTCCACGTGGTCTTCGGGGTACAGAGCCAAGCTTTTCGACGCTGCCTCCAGCATCTCAGCCATCTCCATCGCTTGGGTCAAGTTGAGGTTCCCTTTCTCTAATAGCTTAAGCCGGATGTACGAGGACCCTACCCCTGCTACGAACGCATCTCGGGCGAGGTCGTACATATATTGCTCTGCCGACACATCTTTGCAGTCGCAACCCCTGGCAAGCTGCAAGAGCTCATTGGCGTAGTCCTCCATGGTTTCGCCCGACTGCCGACGTCGTGTAGCGAGGAGGTAACGAGCGTGGATCTCGTTGGGTGGTCTCGTGTATCGTTTCTTCAAGAGCTCGATGGCCCTCGGGTAAGTGGTGGCCGCACGAATCGCAAGATAGATCGTGTCGCTTACCCTCGCGTGGAGGACCTGGAGTTTGTCGTCGTCTGTAGTAACAGCTGCAGAGGCTGCCAGGTAGTCTTCGAAACACTTCCACCAGTGGTCGAAGGTGTTAGCGGCACCGACCGCACGTGGGTCCAGCGCCAGACGCTCTGGTTTTAGTATTTGTTCCATACTCCCTTTACTGTCGAGAGTTTTATGTTTGCTAATAAAATTGATGCGCGACAATCAAGCACGAGGAACAAGGCTTCAGCTATTGAAGGCTTTTATTAGCAAACAATGGAACTAACTAACACGAGTACACCAGTTCAGACTGGAGGGGTCCCGCCTGAGCAGAGGGTCTTATACCTCTCCCCAGGAGGCAGGGCCCGACCGGGATGTGCCATAACAACATCTACCACAGGTAAACACCCTAACCCAACAACATTCTACAACCCCCACAGTGGCAACACCCTAACCCAACAGTAACATAGGAATAACCCACAGTGGTAACCAACGATGGTTCACCACACAGAGTCATATTCCTTGGGACCTGAATATCATCAGCCATTGAATCTGGAAGATTTGAAAAGATTTCAAACATCAATCTGACTGAAAAAGCACCAACACACTTCCACATTCAAGTGAGAGTGTTCCAGTGCACTGACTGAAGAGCTTTAACCAGTTACACAGCCTGAATAAATATCACACCATTCACAGCGGGGAGAGACTGTACTCGTGTTGTGTGTGTGGATGAGGCTTCAGCTGATTGTCCACCCAAGGCAGAGGCAAGGACACCTGCATCATGGAGAAACCATGGAAATGTGGGGACTGTGGAAAGAGATACAGAGCCCCATGTCTGCTGGATGCTCATCGGCGCAACCGATAAAATGATTAGTTCTGATTGGAAACCCCACGACCCTCCCGCAAAACAGAGAGAGTGGTGGCAAAAGGGGAAAAAGGTTAAGGATGATAAAGTCTGGGTTCTGATTCTCCGAGCCCATGTAGAATCAACAAAATGAGTGAAGCAGTTTATAAAGAACAGAAGTTATCCATCCCTAAAAAAACTGATCAAATAAAAATAATTAAGTTATGGAATATAACAAAAAAATTCAGAGATGAAGTTTACAATCTAGTTTGTTTTGATTTTTTACTTGTGTTAAGTGGTATTATTGTGGGCCAATTTTTGAATATAACATCCCTGCTGTTCAATTCTATCTCTCGAGAATGGAACCCTATTTATGGGCCCCAGACCTTAGGGAAGATGTGAAGTTCTTAGAGAGGGTGCAGAGGAGATTTGCACGAATGGCATCTCACATCATTAAAAAGTACCTGGATCAGCACTTGGTAAGTCAGAACATTTAAGGCTATGGGCCAGGTGCTGGTAAATGGGATTAGGTGGGAGGTCAGGTGTTTCTTGCCCTCTTTTTAGGTCAAACCAAATAAACAAACTCAGATGAAATCAGGACAAAGTAAAAGGGGCAGCTCCCCAAAAAGGAGGGGGAACAGCCCGAACAGAAATCAAAGTACAAAGGAAACTTAAAAACATCAAATTAAAATGTGATTATTAGGGTCAATAATGCACCCCAACCCCTGCGGTGCCCAGCAGGCGCGGAAGGTGTCAACCGCGCCCGTGGACACCGCATGCTCCCTCTCCAGGGACACCTGGCCGCGAACGTAGCCGCGGTAGAGGGGAAGACAGTCAGGATGGATGGCCCCCTCGATCGCCCGCTGCCTGGACCGGTAAATGGCGCGTTTCGCCAGGCCCAGGAGCAGGTTCACGAGGAGGTCGCCATCCCGACCCTCCCCTCTCCGCACCGGGTGTCCGTAGATCAGGAGCGTGGGACTGAAGTGCAGACAAAACATCAACAAAAGGTTCTTTAGGAAAACATAAAGGGAGTGCAGCCTAAGACACACAACATAGACATGGTCCACGGACCAGGTGTTTCTTGCGTGTCAGTGCAGACTCGATGGGCTGAAGGGCCTCTTCTGCACTGTACGATTTCATGATGAGGCAATTCAGTTAGTTGGAGAGACTGGAGCAGCTGAAATTTCTCTCTTTAAATCAGTCAAGACATTAGGGTCTAGAATAGGGTCATTCGGTCCACTGATTCAATGCTGGCACTTTGCATATCAAACTCTTGTCCGTTCTATTTATTGACAGATCCATTCTCACTGCTTCCTGTCCTGGCGTGGAGATGCCGGCGTTGGACTGGGGTAAACACAGTAAGAAGTTTAACAACACCAGGTTAAAGTCCAACAGGTTTATTTGGTAGCAAAAGCCACACAAGCTTTCGGAGCCTTAAGCCCCTTCTTCAGGTGAGTGGGAATTCTGTTCACAAACAGGGCATATAAAGACACAAACTCAATTTACATGAATAATGCTTGGAATGCGAATACTTACAACTAATCAAGTCTTTGAGATACAAACAATGTCAGTGGAGAGAGCATCAAGACAGGCTAAAAAGATGTGTATTGGACACTTTCAGCTCTCTGTGTCCTGGACACAGAGCTGGAAATCTCCATGCAGGCGGCCAGACAGATATATGTCTATCTGACTGGACTAACAATGTGTGGAATGTACAGACTGGGGGAACAATGGGTGGGGGCGGGGCTCCCGGGTCCGCGCGCCTGAACCCGGAGACGTCACCGCGGAGCAGAGTGATTGCTATTGGCTGATTCAGGCAGGGCTCCATTGTGCCGTCACAATGACTCAGAGGGGCGTTCCCAGCACACAGTGTCCCATTGGCAGCAATATCACTGGTTACAGAAGCAGCACACTGCGGATTGGACACCAGCTCAGCGCGGCTGGCGGTCAAAGCCCCGCCCACCCCCACTTGGGCTCGGCTTCCGCCCCCTCATTGTCTACATGCGGCAGATTAACCAATGGCAACGCGTGGAGGATCGGATGGGCGCTGGTCCTCCAGCCAATCAGAATCCGGGCCCTGTGTCAATGGCTGCGCGGAGCTTGGTCCATTGTCTGTGAGTAAAGTGTTTGAATTCTGCGCTCCAGAGGACTGTGGAGCCTCAGTCATCAAATATTTTCAAGAGAGAGATTGGTAACTTTTGAGGCATTGAGCAACCTGGGGGATAGTTTGGGAAATATTGGCCCTATGGAAATAGTGTGAGGTAGATCAGCCAATTCTCAATCAATGGTTGAAGCAGTTCGATGGGCTAAATGGCCAACTGCAGCTCCAATTTGTTATGATTTCTGTGCTGGACAGGAAGCAGTGAGCATGGATCTGTCAATCAGCTTCAATCAGCACCTTCAGGAGAATCGGGAGGGTGAATATTAGATACAGCAGAGTGAGAATGGAGGGAGAGTGTGTGGGATGGAGATTTACAGCTTTGGGGAATGAGAGAGGAAAGAATGTTCCATAGAAACTAGAATTGTCTGTTCTGAATTTCTATTTCTATTTCTAACTCATTTTACAGGATATTGAAAGAGGAATTACAGGCTGAAATCTCAAATGTCACGTCTAGATCTGGCAGTCATATTCCTTGGGAGCAAAATATCATCGGCCTTTGAATCTGGAAGGGGAAATGTTTGTCCAGTCTGTCGATTTGAAAAAAAATTCAAACATCAGTGTGACTGGAACAGCACCAACACACTGTCACACTTGAGTGAGAGTATTCCAATGCACTGACTAAAGAGCTTTAACCAGTTACACAGCCTGAATAAATATCACCATTCACAGTGAGGACAGACCGTACTGGTGTTGTGCCTGGACGAGGTTTCAACTGATTGTCCACCGAAGAGAGCGGCAAGGACACCTGCACCATGGAGAAACCATGGAAATGTGGGGACTGTGGGAAGAGATACAGAGCCCCATTTCAGCTGGAAGCTCATCGGCGCAGTCACACTGGGGAGAGGCCGTTCATCTGCTCTCAGTGTGGGAAGGGATTCGCTCTGTTATCCACGTTGCAGAAACACCAGCGAGTTCACACTGGAGAGAGGCCGTTCACCTGCTCTCAGTGTGGGAACAAGTTCACTCGGTTATCCAATCTGCAGACACACCAGCGAGTTCACACTGGGGAGAGGCCATTCACCTGCTCTCAGTGTGGGAAGGGATTCAGTCAGTTTTCCAGCCTGCGGACACACCAGCGAGTTCACACCGGGGAGAGACCATTCACCTGCTGTCAGTGTGGGGAGGGATTCAGAGCTTCATCCAGCCTGCTGATACACCAGCGAGTTCACACTGGGGAGAGGCCCTTCACCTGCTCTCAGTGTGGGGAGGGATTCAGAGCTTCATCCAGCCTGCGGACACACCAGCAAGTTCACACTGGGGAGAGACCGTTCACCTGCTCTCAGTGTGGGAAGGGATTCACTCGGTCATCCAGCCTGCGGACACACCAGCGAATTCACACTGGGGAGAGGCCATTCACCTGCTCTCAGTGTGGGAAGGAATTCATAACTTCATCCAACCTGCGGACACACCAACGAGTTCACACTGGGGAGAGGCCGTTCACCTGCTCTCAGTGTGGGAAGGAATTCATAACTTCATCCCACCTGCGGAGGCACCAGCGAGTTCACACTGGGGAGAGACCATTCACCTGCTCTGTGTGGGAAGCGGTTCAGTGATTCATTCAGCCAGCAGAAACACCAACAAGTTCACACTGGGGAGAAACCGTTCATCTGCTCTGTGTGTGGGAAGGGATTCACTCGGTTATTCTGCCTGCAGACACACCAGGGAGTTCACACTGGGGAGAGACCGTTCAGCTGCTCTGTGTGTGAGAAGAGATTCAGTCTTTCATCCCACCTGCTGAGACACCAGCGAGTTCACGAGTGGTTCCAGTGGTCGATTTTGCTGTTCTTGTTTCTGCTTTCAATTATATTGGTCAATGGGGAGGGTCGGAGGTTTCTTTCTGCTGGACTGGCCGGTCTCACAACTTTGCCTCCATTGGGCTGATGCTCTTTGAGTTTTGTTGCGAATACCAGGTTTCAGATTTCACAAGAATCACAGAGTGACAGGGTGTTAGGAAGTTCAGAGATATTTAGTCAGCATTTCTGTTTGAAACCCCCCAAATGCCCATCCAATTTCCTTTGTAATTGTTTATTGTCTCCACTTCCTCCACCCTCGTAGGCAGCGAGTTCCAGGTCATTACCATTCGCTGCATCAAAATATTCTTCCTCACATGGGCAGCACGGTAGCACAGTGGTTAGCACTGCTGCTTCACAGCTCCAGGGACCTGGGTTCGATTCCCGGCTTGGGTCACTGTCTGTGTGGAGTTTGCACATTCTCCTCGTGTCTGCGTGGGTTTCCTCCGGATGCTCTGGTTTCCTCCCACAGTCCAAAGATGTGTGGGTTAGGCTGATTGGGCATGCTAAAAATTGCCCCTTAGAGTCCTGAGATGTGTAGGTTAGAGGGATTAGCGGGTAAATGTGTAGGGATATGGGGGTAGGGCCTGGGTGGGATTGTGGTCGGTGCAGACTCGATGGGCCAAATGGCCTCTGATTCTATGATCCCACCCAAAACTTTAAATTTGCTTGTCATCCTTGTCCCATCAGCTAATAGGAACAGCTTTTCTTTGTCCACCTTATCTAAACCTGTCAGAATCTTGTCCACCTCTATCAAATCTCCCCTCAACCTCCTTTGCTCCAAGGGGAACAACCCCAGCCTGACATTGACAATAAAGATCAATCCAACAGAATATGTTACCTTCTGAAATCAAATGGAATGTTCAATTTCTGTTTCAAAGATATTGTGAATATATTGTCCTGGATAATAACGGAATTGGAATAACTCACCTTGGGTGTGGTTGAATGGAATATATCAATCTGGAACCCACTTACAGTCTAGTGAAAGTCTGGAATGTGTCGCTGGAAATCCCTCCGGAACGGCACTTTGGGTCACCTATACCTCAGGCATTGCAGCAGTTCAAGAAGGCAGTGTTGGGGTTGACATATTCTGTTATAATTGATGGACTGTAGTTTGAATGTGAGGCATTATAGGACTGGACTATGGAGTCATAGAGGTTTACAGCATGGAAATAGGCCCATCAGCCCAACTTGTCCATGCTGCCCTTTTTTTAAAACCCCTTAGCTAATCCCAATTGCCCGCATTTGGCCCATATCCCTCTATACCCATCTTATCCATGTAACTATCTAAAAGCTTTTTAAAAGACAAAATTGTACCCGCCTCTCCTACTACCTCTGGCACTTGGTCCAGACACTCACCACCCTCTGTGTGAAAAAATTGCCCCTTTCGACACTTTTGTATCTCTCCCCTCTCACCTTAAACCTATGCCTTCTAGTTTTAGACTCCCCTACTTTTGGGAAAAGATATTGACTATCTACCTGATCTATGCCCCTCATTATTTTATAGACCTCTATAAGGTCACCCCTCAGCCTCCTGCGCTCCAGAGAAAAAAGTCCCAGTCTATCCAGCCTCTCCTTATAACTCAAACCATCCAGTCCCAGTAGCATCCTAGTAAATCTTTTCTGCACTATTTCTAGTTTAATAATACCCTTTCTATAATAGGATGACCAGAACTGCACGCAGTATTCCAAGTGTGGCCTTACCAATGTCTTGTACAACTTCAACAAGACATCCCAACTCCTGTATTCAATGTTCTGACCGATGAAACCAAGCATGCCGAATGCCTTCTTCACCATTCTGTCCACCTGTGACTCCACTTTCAAGGAGCTATGAACATGTACCCCTAGATCTCTTTGTTCTGTTACTCCCCAACACCCTACCATTAACTGAGTAAGTCCTGCCCTAGCTCAATCTACCAAAATGCATCACCTCGCGTTTGTCTCAATTAAACTCCATCTGCCATTCGTCAGCCCACTGGCACAATTGATCAAGATCCCGTTGCAATCGGAGATAACTTTCTTCACTGTCCACTATGCCACCAATCTTGGTGTCATCTGCAAACTTACTAACCGTGCCTCCTATATTCTCATCCAAATCATTAATATAAATGACAAATAACAGTGGACCCAGCACTGATCCCTGAGGCACACTGCTGGTCACAGGCCTCCAGTTTGAAAAACAACCCTCTACAACCACCCTCTGGCTTCTGTCAAGAATGATGTGGAGATGCCGGCGTTGGACTGGGGTAAACACAGTAAGAAGTTTAACAACACCAGGTTAAAGTCCAACAGGTTTATTTGGTAGCAAAAGCCACACAAGCTTTCGAGGCTCTGAGCCCCTTCTTCAGGTGAGTGGGAATTCTGTTCACAAACAGAACTTATAAGACACAGACTCAATTTACATGAATAATGGTTGGAATGCGAATACTTACAACTAATCCAGTCTTTAAGAAACAAAACAATGGGAGTGGAGAGAGCATCAAGACAGGCTAAAAAGATGTGTATTGTCTCCAGACAAGACAGCCAGTGAAACTCTGCAGGTCCACGCAACTGTGGGAGTTACAAATAGTGTGACATAAATTCTGATTCTAGGATCGCATGATAAAGACTCAGGAGGAAAAAAGCAGAAATATTTATGTGAAATAGTGTGACATAAACCCAATATCCCGGTTGAGGCCGTCCTTGTGTGTGCGGAACCTGGCTATCAGTTTCTGCTCCGCGACTCTGCGCTGTCGTGTGTCGCGAAGGCCGCCTTGGAGAACGCTTACCCGAATATCAGAGGCCGAATGCCCGTGACCGCGGTCGCGGAGCAGAAACTGATAGCCAGGTTCCGCACACACAAGGACGGCCTCAACCGGGATATTGGGTTTATGTCACACTATTTCACATAAATATTTCTGCTTTTTTCCTCCTGAGTCTTTATCATGCGATCCTAGAATCAGAATTTATGTCACACTATTTGTAACTCCCACAGTTGCGTGGACCTGCAGAGTTTCACTGGCTGTCTTGTCTGGAGACAATACACATCTTTTTAGCCTGTCTTGATGCTCTCTCCACTCCCATTGTTTCTTAAAGACTGGATTAGTTGTAAGTATTTGCATTCCAACCATTATTCATGTAAATTGAGTCTGTGTCTTATAAGTTCTGTTTGTGAACAGAATTCCCACTCACCTGAAGAAGGGGCTCAGAGCCTCGAAAGCTTGTGTGGCTTTTGCTACCAAATAAACCTGTTGGACTTTAACCTGGTGTTGTTAAACTTCTTATTCTGTCAAGAAGCCAATTTTGTATCCATTTAGATACCTCACCCTGGATTCCGTGAGATTTTAACCTTATGCAACAACCTACCATGCGGTACTTTGTCAGAGATCTTGCTAAAGTTCATGTTGACAACATCAACTGCACTGCCCTCATCTATCTTCTTAGTTACCCCTTCAAAAAACTCAATCAAATTTGACCACAGCTCAGTTTCTGCAATCATGGACCATTAAAGCTGCTTAGCAGTGCCCTGACAGAGGACCTGGTGAGAATATTTCCTCATTGAGTTAGAATTAAACTTATTCCAGGACTGGCTGGTGTTCAGTGGCTGAGATACCCAAATCTGTGAAAAGGGGGTCCGACCAATCAACAAACAGTGGTAGGTAGTTGATTAAGAAGTTAAGAAGCGTTCTCAGGCATTGTTTAAATTATTTTATCATAAATTTGTGATGAGAACTGTGAGGGACTATGACCCAATAGTTACTGAAGTGACGGTATACTCCAAGTAGCACTGGACTGAAAAGCGAGAGTAGATTCTAATGAATGGTTATAATCCTACCCTAGCATGGCCAGTGAAAAATCAGAGCTCGAGTGATCAAGAATAATAATGTGATAAGGTGCGAAGGAATAAGATCTCACCGTGTAAAAATCAAGTTGGGATGACATTTGTATCACATAGGAGTCAATGAATGGAATACATTGGGTATTGCACATTCCCTAGCCTGGCCCGATTGAACACATGAATGGGCTATTGAAACAACAAATCAAGCTTGACCACACACTCAAAGAGTGGCAAAGGCCTTACGTAATTTGAATAATAGGCCACAAAAAGGAGGGGTGGCACGGCAGCACAGTGGTTAGCACTGCAGCCTCACAGCACCAGGGACCTGGATTTGACTCCTGGCTTGTGTCACCGTCTGTGTGGAGTTTGCACATTCTCCCCGTGTCTGCGTGGGTTTCATCCAAGTGCACCGGTTTCCTTCCACACTCCAAAGATGTGGGTTAGGTTGATTGGCCATGATAAATTGCCCTTTAGTGTCAGGGTGTTATAGGGTAAATAAGTATGGTTATGGGGGTAGGGCCTGGGTGGGATTGTGGTCGGTGCAGATTGGATGGGCCGAATGGCCTCCTTCTGCACTGTAGGGATTCTATGAACCCTCTTGAGTAAGATGATAAAACAACCTGTCCCTTCAATTCTTCCTCCAGACAGGGAATATGACACACCTGTATGTAAGGGTGGCAAGGTGTGGGTACATATCTCAAACCAAACCCCACAGAAAAGGGGAAATAATTGCTGCTGGACATGCTTGGCTTGTATCTCCTAAGCTGCGTTCACTCCCGATGCATGGGGGATGGAAGGCATCCAGTAAAATATGCACTCAAAACAAATGTACTTGTGCAGAAGGACAGAAATATTATTTGTATAACATCACTGTCCAGGCATCCGTGCTCAATGTGGCGGATTGTAGCCAATGGCCTTTTGTGGTGGTATGTCCTCTCCATAACTCCTCATACATGAAGCTTGTAGCTTACAGCTGAGTCATGGCCAATGTCAATAGGAATTATCGCCAGTTAATGATACTATTATGCATGAATTTGGACAAGTTTGGTGGGGAGGCGATGGCCTTGTGATATTATCGCTAGATTACTAATTCAGAACTCAGCTAATGTTCTGGGGACCCAGGTTCAAATCCCACCACAGCAGATGGTGAAATTTAATGAAAAAGATCTGGAAATAAGAATCTACTGATGACCATGAAACCATGGTCGATTGTCAGAAAAAAACCCATCTGATTCACAATGTCCTTTCAGGAAGGAAATCTGCCATCCTTAACTGGTCTGGCCCACATGTGACTCCACGAATAATTTTTTAAAAACTATGTCTGCATTACCAGCACTCTCAATGTACATCTGAATGCCAGATAGCTTGAACCCCCTGTAAACCAATGTTGGAAAGATGCATGGGACATATTTGATGTACATACTAATAGAACATATTATTTGATATAGACACACCCACGGTATTGTGCATCTGCCTTCAATTGAACTTGATAAATTATGCAGGTTTATTGAACAAAATACTCAAGTTTCTGCACACCTAAGTCAAGACAGGCAACATCTTCTTAGGCAGAGTGTGGAAATGACCTGTGCTTAAGGCAAACTTCACCAAACATCGGATGAACTTAATTGCCTCAGTTTTCACCTTTGGTGGGGTGTTTTTAATGGATGGTCATCCAAAGCATCCGCTGTTTTTACTTTAATGTTACATCCTGTTGTCATACTGCGTCTTTGTACCCTTTTGTTCATTTTAATTGTCTTGTGGTGCAGAGTGCGTGCATTGTTCACACAGGTCATTGCTGTGAAGGAACTTATACAGGTACAGATGGGATTGCTGCGTTGACTGCTGAATCTCAGGATGGAATGTATAGAAAGTAAAGAGTTAAGATATTCACCAGTCAACTCAGCACTTATTCATGCTGTGAGAACCTAAAGAAGCAGCTGCGCTACAGTCACAAGCTGACCTTCCAGTGCTGGGTTTGTCTATTGTTTCCCAAGCCTGGGAATTGACCAAATCTCCTGTCAGGTTGTTTGTGCCGCACTGTAAAACACGGGGGGCGGGGCTTCGAACCGGGTACGTTGGTCTTCACCTTGGACCGGGATCACGAACGTTGCCAGGACCTCTCGAGCTCCAGACCAGCTGTCGTTAGAAGGGTCTCCGACAGGCAGAAGGCAGTGAGACTCATTGTTTTAATTTCTCTCGTATTATTTACTCTTTTTTGAATAAACCATTATAATAGTTGAGAGATCATAATTCTGGTCTGTCTCTTATTTAACATTCACGTGGATCATTGGTGGCACGGTGGCACAGCAGTTAGCTGCCTCACAGTGCCAGGGACCTGAGTTTGATTCCCAGCTTGGGTCACTGTCTGTGTTCTCCCCGTGTCTGTGTGGGTTTCCTCCAGGTGCTCCAGTTACCTACCACAGTCTGAAAGATGTGCTGGTTCGGTGCATTGGCAATGCCAAATTCTCCCTCAGTGTCACCGAACAGGTGCAGGAGTGTGGCGACTAGGGGATTTTCACAGTGACTTCATTGCAGTGTTAATGTAAACCTACTTGTGACACTAACCGGAGGAAGCCCATGCAGACATGGGGAGAACATGCAAACTCCATCCAGACAATCACCCAAGGCTGGAATTGAACTCGGCTCCCTGGAGCTGTGAGACAGCAGTGCGAACCACCATGTCAGCCCATGTTTGCGACCAGGTGTCCCTGGAAAGGAAGCATGTGGTGACGACCAACACAAGGTCTTCAGTGGGCACTGTGGGGGCTGGAGAGCTTCATTCCTCCCCAGAACCACATCATAGTTTTACATTTGTAACTTTTCATTCAGGGTTTAGTTTGTGGCTGTCCCTTTAAAGGATCCCCCGCCCCCCACTCCGCCTTCCCATTCATTTAATTTGATAATTTGATCCAAATTTCGATGTTAAAGAGTACAGAAGGGGAATTCATTATTGACCCCAAATCACAGAGAATATGGAACTTGGTCCATGGTGAGTGGTTGAGGTGAACAGCATGAATACATTGAAAGGAAAGTTAGATCCACACATGAGGGACACAGTAACAGAAGGATATGCTGATCGGGAGGAGATGCAGTGGGGGAGGTGGAGGCTGATGTGGAGCAAATTACTGACAGACCGATTGAGCCGGCTGGCCCGGCCCTGTGCTGGAGACTCAATGGAACAGAGACTCATGTATTTATCTGAGATCTGACTGCAGGATCGATCAAACAAACTCAGACCAGTCTTAAGGATCATGGTGTTGTGATCTCAGTGAAAACAGTGCGGAGCAGCCACAGCATCTGGGTTACAATGAATATTCATCTTCTGAAAGCCCTTGTGTGGCCGGTGACAATGTGTGTCCGTGAAAGCTGGACCATCAATAAGAGTGACGAGGCTCCAATAAAAGTGTTTGAAATGAAAGGACTCGGACGGATATTCCGTGTGTCACGGACGGCAAAGTGGATGAATGAGTGGGTGCTGGAGAAAGCTGGTGTTCACCGGAACCTGTCTGAGGCTCTGACATCCCGGAAGCTCACCTATTTTAGACGTGTTGTGAATAGAGAGGGAGTGTTTGGAAAAAGAGGTCGTGTGAGACAGAACACCTGGAAAATGTGTGCAAGGAAGGCCCGAGATGGGTGGATAATATCAGAATGTGGACCGGTCTCTCGATGGGACAGGCAGTGAAAGCAGCTGAGAAATCAGTGAAGAAAAACTGTTTAGAGTGCGGCCAACCCTCAGAACGAGGATGGATGAACGACAAGACACCTGTAGTGGTAGGAAAAAGACTATTTATTATTCAGGATAAAATTAATGTACTATAAGAAATTAAGAGCAGGCCATTTGAGTCTGCTCCACCATTCAATATGATCATGGCTGATCCTCGATCTCAATGCCATATTCTCCCCATACCGCTTGAAGCCATTAAAATCTAAAACAAAATCTATCTCTTCCTTGAATATATTCAGTGACTTGGATTCCACAGCCTTCTGTGGTAGAGAATTCCACAAGTTCACTACCCTTTGAGTTAAGAATTTTTTTCCTCATCTCAGTCTCATCTGACATCTGCTTTTGTGGATCATTTCAGTGGAAATGTGCCCTCGCTCAAAGGGAATCAGCCACTGGAATGAAAATTGAGACCGGCCAGTCCAACAGCAAGAAACCCTCCGACCCTCCCACTTCACCAACTGTCAGAATGAACATGGTTCAGTCCTGGATGTGATTAACAGCGGCAATAACAGCAGAATCCAACCCGTGTCATCACTTGTGAACTCGCTGGTGTCTCAGCAGGTGGGATGACTGAGTGAATCCCTTCCCACACACAGAGCAGGTAAATGGTCTCTCCCCAGTGTGAACTCGCTGGTGTGTGAGCAGGTTGGATGACCGATTGAATCCCTTCCCACACACAGAGCAGATAAATGGCTTCTCCCCAGTGTGAACCCGCTGGTGTGTCAGCAGGGTAGATAACTCATAGAATCCCATCTCACACTCCGAGCAGATGAAAGGCCTCTCCCTGTCCCTGCTGTGAATTTGCTGATGTCTCAGCAGGTTGGCTCACTGAGTGAATCCCTTCCCACAGTTGGAGCAGGTGAACGGCCTCTCCCCAGTGTGAACTCGCTGGTGTGTCAGCAGGTCAGGTGAATCTCTGAATCCTTTCCCACACTCTGAGCAGGTGAGTGGTCTCTCCCCAGTGTGAACTCGATGGTGCCTCTGCAGACTGGAGGACCGAGTGAATCTCTTCCCACAGTCAGAGCAGATGAATTGCCTCTCCTTGGTGTGAACCTGCTGGTGTGCCAGCAGGGTGGATGAATCTCTGGATCTTTTTCCACACACTGAGCAGCTGAATGGTCTCATCCCTGTGTGAACTCGATGATGTCTCACTAGGTTGGATGAAATGCTGAATTTCTTCCCACACACAGAGCAGGTGAATGGCCTCTCTCCGCTGTGAACTCGCTGGTGTGTAAGCAGGTCGGATGCATGAGTAAATCTCTTCCCACACTGAGAGCAGGTGAATGGTCTTTCCCCGGTGTGACTGCGTCGATGAATTTCCAACTCAGATGGGGACCTGAATCCCTTTCCACAATCCTCACATTTCCACGGTTTCCCCATGGTGTCGGTGTCTGTGTCTCGGTGCTTTTCCAGTCACAGGGATGGTAAAATGGGTGATGGTTTACCCCATCCTATAAAATTGAGTGACTCTGTCAGATCTTGGTGTGAAGTTTGGTTTGAGATTTCTTATGGCAAGTTTTTCCCTTTTAATATCCTGTAAAAGAAGTTTGCAAATGTCATCACTGTCAGTTCAGCTCAGAAATTCAGAGCAGACAACCAGTCACTGATGGGATACATTCTGCCACATGGATAATTATGGATTGTAACATTGTCATTAAAACATGTGATACCAAAGCCACAGCAATGTGGTTGAATCTTAAGTGCCCACCAAGGGCAACTAGAGATGGGCAAGAAATGCTGGCAACCATGTCCCACAAATGAATACAAAAATGATTGAGTGTAAATAATTTACATTTAAAAATGTCTTCTGTCAACGGTGTAAATGCTCATTTATATATATCTATATATATATATATATATTTACATATTTATAAATGCTCATTTTATCATTGATTTCCTGAAGCTTCTGTTTTGAGTTTCAGACAGTTCTATGCCAAGTGTTTGAGGTGATTAAAAGTCTTTCATCTTACTCTTTGCATATCGATATTCACTAAAGCTACACAGATTGATTTTCTTCTCATTATAAATATATTTTCAATACCTAAAAGGACAGTCTTTCAGCAATCCCCATTTTCCTTCTTTCTGGTTGATAATTAAGGGTCTGTACACTTGGTGTAATTTATGATTTTGTTCCTAATTTTATCGGTTTCCCCACCCGCCACAATCTCCACAACACAGCAAAAATAATCACTACTCACTCATTGGGATTGTCAATGGCGGGCTTTATACCCAGCATTCCCCGCGGTGCTGAAAGTCCCCTTTCGACACTGCAGGAGAGTAGTGCGCAGGCCCAATGCTCATCCAGTTGGAGCATGCGCAGTATGAGTGATGTCTCCTGAGACAAAGACGTTTCTTTGGTTAACAGGCAGTCGGTAAGGATGCGGAAACCTGGAGTGAGTAACGGAGGCGATTCTGGTTGGGGAGAGTTTGTAAACACCGGGTGAATGCTCTCACCCCCTATACGAACCTGAAGGTGCCGCGTTTGCAGCTCCGGGTCTTTTTACCGAAACGAGGCCCCGGTTACTGGCCGCCATCTTGGTTCATAGCCGAGGAGTGCGCATGCCTCTTCGTTCAGGTGACGTAACAGAGTGGACGGGGCCTCAGGGTCTCTGTTCCCAACTGGGTCCTAGTGCCCGGTGATACATAGCTGAGTTAACAGATTTTATGATGTGGAGATGCCGGCGTTGGACTGGGGTAAACACAGTAAGAAGTTTAACAACACCAGGTTAAAGTCCAACAGGTTTATTTGGCAGCAAAAGCCACACAAGCTTTCGGAGCTCTGAAAGCTTGTGTGGCTTTTGCTACCAAATAAACCTGTTGGACTTTAACCTGGTGTTGTTAAACTTCTTACTGTGTTAACAGGTTTTAAACAGCTTCACCCACTCCCAGGCTGCAGCTGATGTTTGCAGCCCAAAGGAGTCCATGGGCCATGTTTACATTATATTCATATTATATTATAGCCCAAAGATGTGGATTGCCCATGTTAAATTGCCTCTGAGTGTCCCAAGACGTGCAGGTTAAATGGGAAATTGTGAGGTTACCAGGATAGGGTGAGGAAGAACACCTGGATAAGATGCTCTGTCAGAGAGTCGGTGCATACTCAATGGGTGAAATGGCACATTCTGCACTGTCGGGATTCTATATTCAGTGTGAGATGTTGCAGCCCTGTATAGTTACCTGAAGGAGCTGCTCCGCAACCTTTGTTAACACTTTCGCCCCAACCTCCTAGTCTTTGGCTGTGTGGGGGGAAGTTGGGGAGAACAAAGAAAAGTACAGCACAGGAACAAACCCTTTGATCCTCCAAGTCTATGCCAATCATGATACCCTAATTTACAAAAAACCTTCTGCCTTTGCTCGGTCTGTATCCCTTTGGGCAGCACGGTGGCACAGTGGTTAGCACTGCTGCCTCAGAGCTCCAGGGTCCCAGGTTTAATTCTGGCCTTGGGTCACTTTCTGTGTGGAGTTTGCACATTCTCTCCGTGTCTGTGTGGGTTTCCTCCGGGTGCTCCAGTTTCCTCCCACAGTCCAAAGATGTGCGGGTTAGGTTGATTGGCCATGATAAATTGACCCGAGTGTCAGGAGAATTAGTAAAGTAAATGTGTGCGGTTACGGGAATTGGCCCTGGGTGGGATTTTTAAAAATTAATTTGTGGGACATGGGTGTCACTGGCTGGCCAGCATTTATTGCCCATCCTTAGTTGCCCTTGTTCAGAGGGCAGTTGAGAGTCAACCACATTGCTGTGGCTCTGGAGTCACATGTAGGCCTGACCAGAAAAGGACAGCAGATTTCCTTCCCTAAAAGACATCAGTGAACCAGATGGATTTTTCCGACAGTCGACAATGGTTTCATGGTCATCAGTAGATTCTTAATTCCAGATATTTTTTGTTGAATTCAAATTCCACCACCTGCCGTGGCAGGATTTGAACGCGGGTCCCCAGAACATTAGCTGAGTTTCTGGATTAATAGTCGAGCGATAATTTCTAATTCCTCCCTATTCAAGTACCCATCCAGATTCCTGTTAAATTTTGCTAATGTGCCTGCTTCCACCACCTATTTGGCAGCACGTTCCAGGCACCTACCGCTCTGTGAGAAAAACTTCCACTGCACATCTCCCTTAAACATTCCCCTTCTCATCTTGAACCTGTGCCCCTTGTAATTGATAATTCCACCCTAAGAAAAAAACCTCTGACTATCCACCCTGTCAATGCCTCTCATAATTTTGTAGACCTCTATCAGGTCTCCTGTCAGCCTCTGTCTTTCCAGCGAAAAATCCTATTCAACCCCTCCTCGCCAACATCCTTGAGACCAGGCAACATCGTGGTGAACCTTCTTTGCACTCTCTCCAAAGCTTCCAGGTCCTTCTGGTAGTATGGTGGCCAGGAATGCATGCAATACTCCAAATGCAGCTTAACCAAGATCAGAGTATCTTCTCCTGGACCTGCTCTTGGGCCAGATTCAAACAACAATTTGTTGAAGCTGAATGAGCAGTGTCCATAGCAATTGGGTGGATGTCGCATATCCTTGCAGTCTCTCCTGGAGAGGGAGCATGTGGTGTCCACTGATGCACTTGCTACCTTCCACAACTGATGAGCATCGCAGGGTACAAAGTAACTTCAAGACACTGGAAACAACATTCTGGTTTAGTTAGGAAGCTAACCTTTCTTCTTGTTGGTACTTTGTTGCTGATCTTTTTCTTCTTTTAGTTTGTTTGGACCACATATTTGGGGAAACAAACAAGGGAAAAGAATATTCAATAGAAAATTAAATATCTGTTCTGAATTTCTGTCATGTTACAATGATAATTTTTGTAAACTCCTTTTACAGGGTATTAGAAGAGGAAGTTTTGCAAATGTGAAACTCAAACACAACATCACACAAAAATACAACAGAATTGTTCCATTCATCAGAACATGATTATCATCGACCTTTGAATGTGGAAGCAGAAATGTTTTGCAAACATCAGTGTGACTGGAAAAGCACCGAGACACACACACACCCGAGTGAGAGTGTTCCAGTGAACTGAGTGTGGAAAGAGCTTTAACCAGTTACACAGCCTGAAAAAAACATCACAACAGTCACAGCCAAGAGAAAACATCATGTGTTCTGTGTGTGGATGAGGCTTCAACTGATCATCCAACCTGGAGATACACAAGGACACCAGCACCATGGAGAAACAGTGGAAATGTGCATATTGTGGTAAGGGGTTCAGTTACCCTTCCCAGCTTAAAAATCATCAACGCAGTCACACTGGGGAGAGACCATTCACCTGCTCCATGTGTGGGAAGGGATTCATTCAGTCATCCCACCTGCTTTCACACCAGCAAGTTCACCTTGATGAGAGGCTGTTAAACCGCTCGGACTGTGAAAGCAACTTTAAAAGCTCGGAGGACCTGGTCACGCACCAGGTTGTTCACACTGAGAGACAGTTCAGTTGCTCTCACTGTGGGAGGGGCTTCATACGATCACAGAACCTCATCGAACATGAACGCACTCACACTGGGGAGAGGCCATTCACCTGCTCTGTGTGTGGGAAGGGATTCACGCGATTATCCTACCTCACTACACATCGTCTGGTTCACACTGATAACAGACCTTTCAAATGTACTGAATGTGAGAAGAGTTATAAAACCACGAGTGAATTGCTGATACACCAGCGGGTTCACACTGGGGAGAGGCCATTCACCTGCGCTGTGTGTGAGAAGGCATTTGCACGATCATCTCACCTCGCTAAACACCAACTGGTTCACATGGATAAAAGACTTTTCAAATGCTCTGAGTGTGAGAAGACTTACAGAACCACAACTGACCTGCTGACACACCAGCGAGTTCACACTGGGGAGAGGCCATTCAGATGTACAGTGTGTGGGACAGGATTCACTCTGTCATCCAGCCTCCAGAAACACCAGCGAGTTCACACTGGGAAGAGGTCGTTCACCTGCTCCACGTGTGGAAAAGGATTCATTTATTCAGCCAATCTTCTGACACACCAGCGAGTTCACACTGGGAAGAGGTCGTTCACCTGCTCCACGTGTGGAAAAGGATTCATTTATTCAGCCAATCTTCTGACACACCAGCGAGTTCACACTGGGGAGAGGCCATTCCTTTGCTCCGACTGTGGGAAGACATTCATCCACTCATCCCACCTTTTGAGACACCAGAAAGTTCACAAATGACAGAAGGATTTGGATTCTGCTGTTATCTTTAAAAATTCATTTTACAGGACGTGAGGGTCGCTGACTGGGCCGAGCATTTATCACCCATCCCTAATTCCCCTCCATTGCAGAGGCCATCTCAGAGTCAACCACATTGCTGTGGCTCTGGAATCACATGTAGGCCAGACCAGGTAAGGGCGGCAGATTTCCTTCCCTAAAGGACATTAGTGAACCAGATGGGTTTTTCCGACAATTGTCATGGTCATCAGTTGACTTTTAATTCCAGATTAATCACATCCAAGCCTGAAACATGTTCAGCCTGAGAGCTGGGGTTTCTTCATGCTGATGTTAATAATCTCCATAACTTGCTGCAGTTTAGTATCCGATGTGTGTCAAATGAACTAATATTATTTCAGACACACCGTCGTGTCCTTTATTTCTCCAGGATAAGAGGAGATTATTCGATATCCTGTTACTGACTGCTCCATTTGTGAGTATTTTTTTTCTCCTTTCTCACTGTCTGGATCATTTCAGTTGCGGACCTTCAGCTATTCTCTTGGACCCAGACCTTCCAGAACGTCTCTCCTCACCTGGGGAATCAGTGAAGGGAGTGATAACACACTCGGCCTCAGTCAAAGCAAAACCCAGTCTTGATGTGCTGGACCCATCATTGAGAATAGGGATGTTTGTGGAGTCTCCTCTTCCTGTGGTTCCACTTTGGGCTGAAGTCAGTGAGGTCTCTGATCTGTGTTCTGTTTTTTATACCAGGAAAACAAATAAACTAATTAACAAGTGAAATCTCCTCAAAACATCATTGTAACAAAAAGACAGAACTTCAAAGAAAATGTATGAAAATTAATTAAAATGTTGTTTAATATAAACCAAAAGTGAATGGGCGGCACAGTGGTTAGCACTGCTGCCTCACAGCGCCAGGGACCTGGGTTCAGTTCTGGCCTTGGGTCACTGTCTGTGTGGAGTTTGCATGTTCTCCCCGTGTCTGTGTGGGTTTCCTCCGCATGTTCTGGTTTCCTCCCACAGTCCAAAGATGTGCAGGTTAGGTTGATCGGCTGTGCTAAATTGACCCTAGTGTCAGGGGGATTAGGAGAGTAAATATGTGGGGTTACGGGAATAGGGCTTGGGTGGGATTGTGGTCGGTGCAGACTCGATGGGCCGATGGCCTCATGCACTGTACGGATTCTATGATTCTGTGACATGAAACAGAATCAGGGTGAAAGGTAACTAATGAGACTAAAATGTCATTACTGGGGGGCCGGGATTGATGATGCAGCCCAGACCCCACAAGAACCCACCAGTCATGGAAGGCCTGGCAGTGGCAGTGGACACCACGTGCTCCCTTTCCAAGGCCACCCAGCCGTGAATTTAACCCTGGTACAGAGGCAGACATTTGGGTTGGTGGAACCCCCTCGAGCAGATCAGTGTTTGGGAAATGGATGTCTGTAGAACATGCGGGCAGGGTTACATTGTACAGGAAGAGAAACAGAAACCCAAACAGCACAAGAGGCTGGTTATTGATGATTCTTGTGAATATTATTCCCAGGGTATTAGCAGGGGATGATTTACAGGGAGGGAACTTATAGCCAAACATCACATTGAGATCTAACAGAATCACTCGATTCATCAGGACCTGAATATCATTAACCTTTCAATGTGGAAGGAGAAATGTTTGTTTGTTCTGTCTGTGGGAAAAGATTTCATAGAAACCCTACAGTGCAGAAGGAGGCCATTCGGCCCATCGACTCTGCACCGACCACAATCCCACCCAGGCCCTACCCCCACATATTTACCCGCTAATCCCTCTAACCTACACATCTCAGGACTCTAAGGAGCAATTTTTAACCTGGCCAATCAACCTAACCCGCAGTTTTTTGGACTGTGGGAGGAAACCGGAGCACCCGGAGGAAACCCACGCAGACATGAGGAGAATGTGCAAACTCCACACAGACAGTGACCCAAGCTGGGAATCGAACCCAGGTCCCTGGAGCTGTGAAGCAGCAGTGCTAACCACTGTGCTACCGTGCCGCCCTATTTCAAATATCAGTGTGACTGGAAAAGCACCGAGACACAGACACACCCGAGTGAGAGTGTTCCAGTGAACTGAGTGTGGAAAGAGCTTTAACCAGTTACACAGCCTGAAAATACATCACAGCATTCACAGCGAGGAGAGACTGTATACGTGTTGTGTGTGTGGATGAACCTTTGACTGATCATCCAACCTGGAGAGACACAAGGACACCAGCACCATGGAGAAAGCATGGACATATGGGGATTGAGGGATGTGATTCATTTACCCGTTTCAACTGGGAAATGATCAACACAGTCACACTGAGGAGAGAACTTTCACCTTCTCCATGTGTGGAGATGGATTTACTCAGTTATCCAGTCTGTCGGCACACCAGCAAGTTCATTCGGGGAGAGGCTGTTCAGATGCTCCAGGTGAGGGAAGGAATTTGCTGACTCATCTGACCTGCTGGCGTATGAGCAAGTTCACACTGAGGAGGGTGCATTCGCCTGCTCTGTGTGTGGGAAAGGGACTCGCTGCATCATCCAACCTACTGAGACACCAGTGAGTTCACAAATGGGTGCAGGAGTTGGATTTGGCTAATGCTGCAGTTAGGATTGGACGTGTGGGTGAATCCTGAGGTGTGTAAGAAATGTGACCCAGCTGCTCTCTTCCATGGATCAGAGCTCCTAGACATGGAACAAAAGCTCCTTTACAACTGTGTTTAGAGTCAAGAAGAAGAACGGTGATTGCTGGAAACATGCTGTCAAATCAGAAATTGGTGTAAAGCTGGGATCTGTTCCTGACTGAGTGAAACGGCAGGTTTAAGTTTCCAGTCTGAAAATAGTACAGATTTAAAATGTTAGTGTGAATTCCTGAATCTACCAATGTAAGGCAATGGAAACATCAAGTTACATTTCTGTCTGGAACCTTTAACCATCTCTCACCTTCCATTGACTTCAATGTGATGGAAACTCACTGTTGAAATCTCTCAGCATTTGAAACATGTTTACAAATGATTGGAGGGTTTTTAGTTGAGATCTTTCTTCTGTCCACTTGAGGTATTAAATAACAGACTTTCTCCTGTGAATATCCAGCTGGAGTTTTGGGCCCTGATGTGTTTCCTTGTTCATCTTGTTGACTCTAAATATTGAATCTTGTGGTTTCAAACACCAGATAATCAAATTCCCAACAACGGATTGTCTTTTACTGACTTTATTAACTGCACTGCAATAATACAGACAGAGTAATTCCTCACATGGTTCCAGTGCTCAACGAAGTACTGAAATGATAAAATTTATATGCATTTCAAAGCCTGTAACAGAGGAATGGTGTATTGGTCTGTAACTTTAATTCAATGTTCCTTCTTTTAATATCATGTCCACCACTTTCCTGTTACCTGATCAATTTGTTTATTGTTATTACAGGATTGTCACATATTTCCATTGTTTGTATCTTTAATTTTATGAATCTTTGACGTAAGTTACACAGCAGTTAAGTCTTTGGGCTGTGAGTGTGTTTCTTGAATAAAATACCATTACATTTTTAAAATAGGAATTCGATCTGGAGAACAGAGATAATACAGTCGATTCAGAACTCCCTTCTCCTCAGCTCTGATCTAAAAGGCTACGACTCTCATCAATTTTTACAGATGCACCATAGAAAGCATTCTTCCTGGTTATATCACAGCTTGGTATGGCTCCTACTCTGACCAAAACCACAAGGAACCACAAAGAGTTGGGAATGTAGCCCAGTCCATCACGCAAACCATTGACTCTGTCTACACTTCCCACTGCCTCAGAAAAGCAGCCAGCATAATCAAGGACCCCACGCACCCCGAACATTCTCTCTTCCAGCTTCTTCCATCAGGAAAAAGATACAAAAGTCTGAGGTCATGTACCAACCGAGTCAAGAACAGCTTTTTCCCTGCTGCCATCAAACTTTTGAATGGTCCTATCACATATTAAGCTGATCTTTCTCCACACCCTAGCTATGACTGTAATACTATATTCTACATCCTCTCCTTTCCTTCTCCCCTTTGTACTTTATGAACAGGATGTTTGTCTGTATAGTTCACAAGAATCAATACTTTTCACTGTATCCCAATACATGTGACAATAAATCAAATCATCCCTTTCCCCCTATGTACTCTATGTACGGTATGCTTTGTCTGTATAGCGTGCAAGAAACAATACTAATACATGTGACTATAATAAATCAAAACAAATTCAGTTTAAACCTGGTTTGCAGACATGAACAAAGAACAGTACAGCACAGGAAACAGGCCCTTCGGCCCTCCAAGCCTGTGCCGCTCCTTGGTCCAACTAGACCAATCGTTTGTATCCCTCCATTCCCAGGCTGCTCATGTGACTATCCAGGTAAGTCTTAAACGATGTCAGCGTGCCTGCCTCCACCACCCTACTTGGCAGCGCATTCCAGGCCCCCACCACCCTCTGTGCAAAAAACGTCCCTCTGATATCTGAGTTATACTTCGCCCCTCTCAGCTTGAGCCCGTGACCCCTCGTGATCGTCACCTCCGACCTGGGAAAAAGCTTCCCATTGTTCACCCTATCTATACCCTTCATAATCTTGTACACCTCTATTAGATCTCCCCTCATTCTCCGTCTTTCCAAGGAGAACAACCCCAGTCTACCCAATCTCTCCTCATAGCTAAGACCCTCCATACCAGGCAACATCCTGGTAAACCTTCTCTGCACTCTCTCTAACGCCTCCACGTCCTTCTGGTAGTGCGGCGACCAGAACTGGACATTCCAGTCACATATTGAAGGTGAGTGAGATCCTGTGAGACACACACTGAGCCCAGTAGCTGAAAGTGATTCACAAACTGTGTTTTGTGTTCATTGATCCCAGCAATGTTACTGAAACCTTCCCTGGATCTCGAGGCTGGGAGAGACACTCTGGTAGGTATGGGGAGCTGGGACTTGTCCATGAGAGTAACTGAAGGTATGAGACTGAAATAATCTCGAGTTAGAAAGGAGAAAAGGTTCAGTCCTGGGTGTGATTCTCAGCAGCAACAGCAGAGTCCAGCTTTGTCGGCAAGATGTGAAGTTTCTGGTGTTTCAGCAGGCGGGATGTCCGAGTAAATCTCTTCTCACACACAGAGCAGGTGAGCAGCTTCTTCCTGGTGTGAACTCGCCGGTGTTTAACCAGGTCGAACGACTGAACAAATCCCTTCCCACACACACAGCAGGTGAAGGGCTTCTCCCCAGTGTGGATGCGTTCGTGTCTCTGGAGGCTGGAGGACTCAGGGAAACGCTTCCCACACACGGAGCAGATGAAGGCCTTCTCCCCGGTGTGAACAAGCTGGTGTTTCTGCATGTGGTGTAAACAAGTAAAGGCCCTCCCGCACACATGACAAATGTACGGCCTCTCCCCGGTGTGAACCCGCTCGTGTATCACAACATGGGACAAACGAGGGAAACTCTTCCCACACACAAAGCAGGTGAACGGCCTCTCCCCGGTGTGAACTCGCTTGTGTGTGCGCAGGGCGGATGACTGAGTGAATCTCTTCCCACACACAGAGCAAGAGAATGGCCTCTCCCCAATGTGAATCCGCTTGTGCATCACAAGGTGTGTTGAACGAGTGAATCCCCTCCCACACTCGGAGCAGGTGAACAGCCTTTCTCCGGTGTGAATTCGTTGGTGTATCACAAGATGAGATGAGCGAGTGTATCCATTCCCACACTCGGAGCAGGTGAATGGTTTCTCCCCCGTGTGAACAAGTTTGTGCCTCAGAAGGTGGAATGAATGATTGAATCTCTTCCCACACACAGAGCACGGGAACGGCCTCTCCCCACTGTGAGTGCACTGGTGTCTCAGGAGACTATTGTTTGTTTGAAAGGTCTTCTCACACTCTGAGCATTTAAAACTTCTCTCATCAGAGTGAATGAGCTGGTGCTCAGTGTAGTGGGAGGACTGAGTGAATCTCTTCCCACACTGGGAGCAGCTGAATGGCCTGTCCTTGGTGTGAACTTGTTGGTGCTCAGTGAGATGCACTGAGTCGCTGAATGACTCCCCGCAGTGGGAGCAGCTGAACGGTCTCTCGTGTGTGTGAAGGAGCTGGTGCTCTGCAAGGCGGGAGGACTGGCTGAACCTCTTCCAGCAGTGGGAGCAGCTGAACGGTCTCTCGTCAGTGTGAAGGAGCTGGTGTTGGGCCAGTTCCTCAGAGTTTTTAACGCTGTCCCCAGAGTCAGAGCTTTGAAGAGGCTCCTCATCAATGTGATCGAGTTGGTGAGCCAGCAGGTTGGACGAACACATGAATTTCTTTCCACACATGGAGCAGGTGAATGAACTCTCACTATGGCGAGTTCGCTGTCGTGTCATCATGTTTTCCAGCTGTATCAATCCCTCCCCACAGGAGGAGCAGGTTTACAGACTCTCACCAGCTTCCTGCTGAGACAGTCAATTAAATCCCTTCAGATGTACAAATCTTCACATCCTGATTAATTGACTTTCCAATTGTGACACGAAGTTTGGTTTGTTTTTCCTGACTGCAAATCCTCCTCTTCCATTACCCTGCAAAATAATTTCACGAAGAATTACATAGACTATATAATACACAAACAGGCCATTCGGGCAATCTAGTCTGTACGGAGTTTCTACTCCACACGAGTCTCCTCCCATTCTGCTAACCTCGTCTCAGCCTTTCAGCTTCTCTTTTCTCTCATTCTCATCTAGTTTCCTTTTGAAAAAATCTAAGTTATCTGTCTCAACTACTTCCAGTCAGTTCCACATTTTAACAACTGTTTGTGAAAAGAAATGTCTCCTGTTTTCCTGTTGGATTTATTAGTCTGGATTGTGCACTGTGAAGATGTGGTGCAGTGGGGAGTTACCCTTCTTCTGAGTCAGAAGCTCTGGTTTCCAGTCCCACTCAGAGTACATGGCCAAGGAAGGTGTGTTCATAATGTGGCCAAACTGTAAATCATTCATAGAATCACTACAGTGCAGAACGAGGCCATTCGGCCCATCGTGTCTGCACCGACCACAATCCCGCCCTTGCCCTATCCCCAGGCATTGACCCAGGCTAGTCCCCCTGATACTAAAGGGCAATTTAGCATGGCCAATGCACCTAACTTGCACATCTTTGGACTGTGGGAGGAAACCAGAGCACCCAGAGGAAACCCATGCAGACACACTGAGAATGTGCAAACTCCACACAGACAGTGACCTGGGCCGGGAATCGAACCTGGATCCCTGCCGCTGTGAGGCAGCAGTGCTAACCACTGTGCCACCGTGCTGCCCTTCAAACATACACCAATGATAGACAATAAGAGCGGGAGAGATTCCTGGTCAGTCATATGATGGAAACAATTTGGAGCCTCTCCCATCACTATTCATGGCTCCACGGGTAGCGGATATAAAAGTTTCTGCAGCCTGGTTCCTTGTGGGGTCTAGCTGGCCGGTGTGGATGAGATTGGTGCCGACAGCACGGGGTTCAATCCCCATTCTGGCTGGGGTGGATTTGGGTTCTGCCTCTTTGCCCGACCCATGGCGGAGATCCTGACACTTTGGTCAGACCAGCCTTCAGGTAGAGAACACAACAATAAGAAGTTTGTGTGTTCATGGTTCCCAGTATTAGATAGATCAATAAACATTCTAACTGCTAATTCCATTCAGAGACGACAAATAATTCTCTTGATTTGTGTTTGCTGTGTGTAAACCATCCCCTTGTAAATAATTTCCAAAATCCATCACTCAGTCCGCCTGCTGAAGGGAGCACTGCGCACGCGCGCTGCTGCACTGCTCCTGATAAAGATGGCGCTACGCATGCGCTTTTCTGCACATTGCCCCCTACAAAGATGGCGGTCGGTATCCGGGTCTTCCAACCGTGGAACCGGCTGCTTCTCATTCCGGGATTGAGGCCTCTTTCGAGGACTATCTGAAACATCGGCACACACCCACCGGCTCCAGCTCCCTTCCGCTCTCAGACGTTACTCACCCGCTTGATATTTAACACGACCGCCTCTGTTCTGGTTTTTGTGGCCGACACCACTGATTTCTAAACCTTTCCCTCGGACGCCATCCTTCCCGCTCACCCGCCACTTACTCACTGGCTGCATACACACACTGCGCATGCTCCACATCACAATGCCCGGGGATTGATTGACGGCAGCTCCGGGCCAATAGGAAGAGGGGGCGGGGTTGGAGGACCGAGCGGGAGCGGCTGGTCCTCCAACCAATCGGAGTGAATGAAGGGCGGGACCTGAAGCATGCGCAGTGCGGGTAATGGCGACGGAGAGGCGGACGGTTTTAATTTGGAAGCGAGATCAATACGAGGTAGAGGGGGGCGTGCGGGGAATGATAAATGTGGCGGGTGGGTGGAGAGACTTTGTAAACATGTTGTTCAAATCCAAACCCCGGAAATAAACTTCCCGGTCACCCCCTTTGTACCAAATGGAGCGGCAGCTTGTAGTGTTAGACCCGGGCTGACTGCCGCCATTGAGGCTGCATGTGGGAGGCCGGCAGGGATTGTGATCGGAGAGTGAAGCCCTGACGTCACAATGGAATGAGTGAGGGTGTGATGTCACAATGGAATGGGTGAGAGTGTGATGTTACAATGGAATGGGTGAGAGTGTGACGTCACAATGGAATGGGTCGGAGTGTGAGGTCACAATGGAATGGGTGAGTGTGTGACATCACAATGGAATGGGTGAGGGTGTGAGGTCACAATGGAATGGGTGAGGGTGTGACATCGCAATGGAATGGGTGTGAGTTCCAGATGAGCTGAGACTGGGCTGGAGTCGGGCGATGGCACTGACATGTGGCTCGGTGGCACAGTGGTTAGTGCAGCTGCCTGACAGCGCCAGGGACCCGGGTTCAATTCCAGCCTCAGGTCGTTGTCTGTGCAGAGTTTCTACATTCTCCCCATGTCTGTGTGGGTTTCCTCCGGGTGCTCCAGTTTCCTCCCACAGTCCAAAGATGTGCAGGTTAGATGGATTGGCCACGATAAATTAACCCTTGGCATCAGCAGGATTAACAGCGTAAATACGTAGGATAAATGGGGATGATTGGGCCTGGGTGGGATTGTTGTCAGGCTTGATGGTCCGAATGGCCTCCTCACACTGTAGGATTTCTATGAATGAAGGTGGAAATACGCAGTCTTGATGATGATGTGGATATGTGGCTGGAAGCTCATCCGAGAGTGAAATATTTCACCAGGATTGTGAACAGCCGATTCAGCTTCAGCCAATTGCCAGGAAGAGGGATAGAGTTGCTGGTGAGGGAGTGGAGTTTGTAGTGGGGACTGAACACAATGGGTTCAGACTTCCCAGTATTTTTTGAAAGAAATTTCTGTTTTTTAGTACTGGATATCAGACAAGTCAGGATATGAGTTGGAGGGGAACTTGGAGTTGATGATGCTCACATTTACCTGCTATCTTGGTCCTTCGAGGTGGTGGAGGTTGAGGGTTTGGGAGATTCTATCAATGTTCTCATTGAGTTGTAGATGTATAAAATCCCTCTCCTTCATTCCCGATCTCTCCTATTTCTCTCTGTCTTTTCCCATAGTGCCCAGACTGGATGGCAGGTTCCCTTCCCTGAAGGACATTAGGAAATCAATTGGGTTTTTTGACAATCCAGCCGTTTTCATGGTCACTTTTTCCTCGTGCTGTCCCCACAAATTACCAGGTTCATTCAGCTCAATTTCACAACCTGCCTTTGTGTTTTTGTGGGTTCTCTCTCACTCCCTTTTTCTGTTTTAATTCAATTTCACAGGGTATTAGAAGAGGAGGATTTGCAGTTTGGAAACTGAAACCAAGCCTGGTATCAGCACCTTATGGAGTCGGCCAATTTATTGTAATCTGAATATCATTGTATTTTGAACATGGAAGAAAATAGCACCATTCACAGTGGAGAGAAACTGTACACGTGTTCTGTGTGTGGACAAGACTTCAACCAATCATCTGGCCTTTCGGAACATAATTGCAGTCACAACAGGGAGAAACTGTGGAAATGTGGGGACTGTGAGAAGGGATTCAAATCCCCATCCTTGCTGGAAATTCATCAACGTAGTCACACAGGGGAGAGGCCATTCACCTGCTCCCACTGTGGGAAAGGATTCACTCAGTCATCCAGTTTACATATACACCAGAGGACTCACACTGAGGAGAGGCCATTCACCTGCTCTCTGTGTGGGAAGGCATTCAATCGGTCATTCAGCCTAGCATTGCACAAGCGAACTCACACGGGGGAGAAACCATTCACCTGCTCTGTGTGTGGGAAGGGATTCAATCAGTCATCAAACCTAGCAAAACACAAGCGAATTCACAGTGAGGACAGACCATTCACTTGCTCTGTGTGTGGGAAGGGCTTCAAAGCATCGTCCATGCTAAAAAAACACCAGCGCGTTCACAATGGGGAGAGGCCATTCAGCTGTTCTCAATGTGGGAAGAGATTCGCGCTGTCAGCCAACCTCCTGACACACCAGCGAATTCACACTGGGGAGAGGCCGTTCATCTGCTCCCAGTGTGGGAAGGGATTCACTCAGTCATCCAGCTTACAAATACACCAGAGGACCCACACTGGGGAGAGACCATTCAGCTGTTCTGTTTGTGGGAAGGCATTCAGTCAGTCATCAAACCTCACATTACACCAGCAAGTTCACACTGGGGAAAAGCCATTCACTTGCTCCCAGTGTGGGAAGGGATTTGCTCGCTCATCCAACCTCCTGATACACCTGCGAGTTCACACTGGGGAGAGGCCGTTAACTTGCTCCCAGTGTGGGAAGCGATTCACTGACTCATCTCACCTGCTGGCACACCAGCGAACTCACACTGGGGAGAAGCCTTTCAGCTGCTCCCAGTGTGGGAAGGGATTTGCACACTCAGGCAATCTGTGGACACACCAGCGAGTTCACACTGGGGAGAGACCGTTCATCTGTTCCCAATGTGGGAAGGGATTCAGTCAATCATCCAACCTAGCAATACACAAACGGATTCACACTGGGGAGAGGATGTTCACTTGTTCCCAATGTGGGAAGGGCTTTGCTCACTCACACACGCTGCAGGTTCACCAACGAGTTCACACTGGGGAGAAGCCGTTCACTTGCTCTGTGTGTGGGAAGGGATTCAGTCAGTCATCAAATCTGCTGAAACACCAGCGAATTCACAAGGAACTATTGTGATTGAATTTTGCTGTGAATCATATTCGGACTGAACCATGTTCATTTGGGTCTGTTTCTGCTGAATTGAAAAGTGACTCCAGCCCTGGTATAGGTGTTAATATTGTTGGTCTGAGAATGGGAGGATTTGGGGTCAGGAAACTCACACAAAACATCAGATCAGGATTGGATGGAGCCACACAATTTATCGTAACATGAAAAGCAGAGAATTTTGAACCTGGAAGGAAACAGCACCGTTTACAACCACAGTCACATTAGGGAGAGACCATGGAAATGTGAGACTGTGAGGAGAGACTCAGTTACCCGTCAGAGCTGGAAACTCAGTGGCGCACTCACACTGGGGGAAGGCCATTCACCCACTCTGAGTGTGGGAAGGGATTCACTCAGTCTTCTGAGCTGATTACATACCAGTAACTTCACACTGGGGAGAAACCATTTAACTGCCCTGAGTTTTGGAAGAGATTCACTCGGTCATCCACACTGCTCAGTCACCAGCGACTTTACAACTAACCACAGTGATTGGACTTTTCTGTTGATCACATCGAGGACCGAACTGTGTTCAATGTAAGTGAACTGGCAAATGAGGTTAAGGAACAGGTCAATAGAGGTGCAGTGGCAGATTTGAAAGGGTTATTTCAGAAAACCCAGAACAGATACATTCCAATGAGAAAGAAAAATTCCAAGGGGACAACCCACCATCCGTGGTTCACGAAAAAAGCTAAAGATAGTATCAAACTTGAAGAAAAAAGTAAACAATTGCACAAAGATGGGTGGCAGGTCAGAAAACTAGACAGAATATAAACAGCAAAGAATGATAAAAAGATTAAATAAGGAGAAGAATTGGAGTACGAGAGAAAGGCAGCTGGAAAGATAAAGATGGATAGTAAATTAGAAATCTTTGTATCCTCATTGGCCACCGGGGAGGTCCCAGAAGATTGGAGAATAGCCAATGTTGTTCCTTTGTTTAAGAAGGGCAGCAAGAATAATCCAGGTAATTACAGGCTGGTGAGCCGTACATCAGTGATAGGGAAATTATTGGAGAGGATTCTTCGCGACAGGATTTATTCCCACTTGGAAATAAGTGGACCTATAAGTGAGTGGCAACATGGTTTGTGATGGGGAGGTTGTGCCTCACGAACTTGATTGAGTTTTTCGAGGAAGTGACGAAGATGATTGATGAGGGTAGGGCAGTGGATGTTGTCTACATGGACTTCAGTAAGGCCTTTGACAAGGTCCCTCATGGCAGACTGATGCAGAAGGGAAGTTGCATGATATCAGAGGTGAGCTGGCAAGGTGGATACAAAACTGGCTTGGTCAAAGAAGACAGAGGGTATCAGTGGAAGGGTGCATTTCTGAATGGAGGGCTGTGACAAGTGGCGTTCCTCAGGGATCAGTGCTGGGACCTTTGCTGTTTCTAATATATGTAAATGATTTGGAGGAAAATGTAACTGGATTGATTAGTAAGTTTGCGAACGACACAAAGGTTGGTGGATTTGCAGATAGCAATGAGGACCATCAGAGGATACAGCAGGATATAGATCAGTTGGAGACTTGGGCGGAGAGATGGCAGATGGAGTTTAATCCGGACAAATGTGAGGTAATGCATTTTGGAAGGTCTAATACAGATAGGAAATATACAGTAAATGGCAGAACCCTTAAGAGTATTGATAGGCAGAGGGATCTGGATGTACAGGTACACAGGGGGTCATTGAAAGTGGTAATGCAGGTGGAGAAGGTAGTCAAGAAGGCAAACGGCATGCTTGCCTTCATTGGCCGGGGCATTGAGTTTAAAAATTGGCAAGTCATGTTGCAGCTTTATAGAACCTTAGTTAGGCTGCACTTGGGATATAGTGTTCGATTCTGGTCGCCACACTACCAGAAGGATGTGGAGGCTTTGGAGAGGGTACAGAAAAGATTTACCAGGATGTTGCCTGGTATGGAGGGCATTAGCTATGAGGAAAGGTTGGAGAAACTTGGTTTGTTCTCACTGGAGCGACGGAGGTTGAGGGGGGCGACCTGATAGAAGTCTACAAGATTATGAGAGGCATGGACAGAGTGGATAATCAGAAGCATTTTCCCAGGGTGGAATAATCAATTACCAGGGGGCACAGGTTTAAGGTGCGAGGTGGAAGGTTTAAAGGAGATGTACGAGGCAGATTTTTTACACAGAGAGTAGTGGGTGCCTGGAACTCGTTGCCGGGGGAGGGAGTGGAAGCGGATACGATAGTGAGTTTTAAGGGGCGTCTTGACTTTTACATGAATAGGATGGGAATAGAGGGATATGGTCCCTGGAAGGGTAGGAGGTTTTAGAACATAGAACATAGAACATTACAGCGCAGAACAGGCCCTTCGGCCCACGATGTTGCACCGACCAGTTAAAAAAAAACTGTGACCCTCCAACCTAAACCAATTTCTTTTCGTCCATGAACCTATCTACGGATCTCTTAAACGCCCCCAAACTAGGCGCATTTACTACTGATGCTGGCAGGGCATTCCAATCCCTCACCACCCTCTGGGTAAAGAACCTACCCCTGACATCGGTTCTATAACTACCCCCCCTCAATTTAAAGCCATGCCCCCTCGTGCTGGATTTCTCCATCAGAGGAAAAAGGCTATCACTATCCACCCTATCTAAACCTCTAATCATCTTATATGTTTCAATAAGATCCCCTCTTAGCCGCCGCCTTTCCAGCGAAAACAATCCCAAATCCCTCAGCCTCTCCTCATAGGATCTCCCCTCCATACCAGGCAACATCCTGGTAAACCTCCTCTGCACCCTCTCCAAAGCCTCCACATCCTTCCTGTAATGTGGGGACCAGAACTGCACACAGTACTCCAAGTGCGGCCGCACCAGAGTTGTGTACAGTTGCAACATAACGCTACGACTCCTAAATTCAATCCCCCTACCAATAAACGCCAAGACACCATATGCCTTCTTAACAACCTTATCTACTTGATTCCCAACTTTCAGGGATCTATGCACACATACACCTAGATCCCTCAGTCAGGCAGCATGGTCGGTGCAGGGCCATGGAGGGCAGAAGGGCCTGTTCCTGTGCTGTAATTCTCTTTGTTCTGTAAACATTTCTCTGGATATTTAAATAAAAAAAGAGTTATCCAAGTGAATGTTGGTCCAAGAGAAAGTGACTCTGGGGAATTAATAATGGAAAGTGAGGAGGTGGCAGATGAATTCAACAGATACTTTGTATCAGTCTTCACTATAGTTTAGTACTCTACCTGATAGTATCGAGGATAGAAGTAATATCTTATCGGGGTGTGGAAGGGAGAGAGGAACTCAGGAAAACTGCTGTCACTTATGAATTTGCACTGAGCAAATAGTTGGAGCTGTCAGCTGACAAATCCCGGACCCTGATGGACTTCATTCTCGGCTCTGAAAAGAAGCAGCTCGTGAGATAAAAGCAAAGTATTGCAGATACTGAAAATCTGAAATAAAAACAGAAAATGCTGGAAAGACTCAGCAGTTCTGGCAGCACCTGTGGAGGGAGAAACAGAGTTGACATTTCGAGGCCATATGGCTGTTCTTCAGCTGAAGAGGGGTAGAAACGACTGGGGTGAGATAGTTGATGCATTGTTCTAATTTTCCAAAATTCCCCGGTTTTGGTGGAAGTTCCATTCGATTAGAAAGTTGCAAATGTAACTCCTTTATTCAAAGAAGAGAGACAAAAAGCAGGAAACTACAGGACAGTTAACTTAACATGTCATAGGAAAAATGTTAGAAGCTATTATTAAATATGTTACAGCATGGCAGTGAGAAAAATTCAGGCTATGAAGAGTCAACATGGTTTTGAGAAAGGGAAATCATATTCAACCTATTTTTTCAGTTCTTTGAAGGAGTCACATGTGCTGTGGATAAAGGGGAACGAAAGGTGCAGAAAGGTGAATGTACTGAGATTTCCAGAATGCATTTGTAAGCTACCACATCAAAGGTTATTGTGGAAAATGAAAACTTCCAGTGGGTAAGGGGAATGGTAAGATATTGGCACGGAAAGAGAATTGGCGAGTTAACAGGAAACAGGATTGGCATAAATGGGTCTTTTTCTAGTTGGCTGGATGTGATGAGTGGTGTGCCACAGGGATCAATGCTGGGACCTCAACCTTTTTACCACTTATATCAATAACTCAGATGAAGGAATTGAAGGTATGGTTGCTAAATTTGCCTGTTCAGGTACACTGAATTTGGGAGAATTTAGCATGGCCAATGCACCGAACCAGCACATCTTTCGGAATGTGGGAGGACTTCTTACTGTTCAGATAACAGCCCAGGACTGCAGTGTGTTTTGACAGAAGTCATAAGCCACCACTCAGGTTGCCAGACAGTCAAGGACACAGACATGTGTTTATTGATAATGTAGCTATGTGTACGTGCCCTGTTGATTGAATATTGTAATTAGGGAAGCGTAGGGCTGCTGTAATTGGTTAAACATTACTGCGGAAAACTAATGAAGTAATCAGAACTATTAGTTGGGATTGGATATTGAGTACCTTTGAATACGTTTACAACTTTGATTTGTGTGTTAATGACTTATAGTTGATGTTAAAGATATAATTGCTGTTGTATTCCTTTGTTCTGGGAGCCTGTATGTCACGTGTGGAAACAGGTTTCCCCTGCTATAGATTGAATAAAGGCCAATTTTAAACTTTGAGAATATTTGTCTGGACTCTCGGGGGAGTGAAGAATGGGACAGCGAGTAAAGTTCCCTAACAAAGGGTATGGAGAAAAGGCAGGAGAATAGCACTAAGCCATAATGTTCATTTGGAGGGCCAGTGCAAACACGATGGGCCAAATGGTCTCCTGCACCATGATTCTGTGAAATTCAGGTCCTGGTGAATCGAGTGACCCTGTCGGATTTTGATCTGATGTTTGGTTTTAATTTTCTATTATTAAATCCTTCCCTACTAATTTTAAAAAAAAGTTGACAGGGTCAGTGTCTCTATCAATGCAGAATAGAAATTCAAAACAGACAATTCGAGTTTCTCTGGAACATTCTTCCCCCTCGTTTCCCCAAACTTGTGGTTCAATCAAACTCGAAGGCCAAAATCAGCAACAAAGTCCCAACAGAATCTCCCTCTCCAGGGCCACCTGGGCACAGACAAGACCACAGAAGATCAACCAGAGTGACCCCCGCCACCCCCTTCAGCCCCACCCATCCTGAATCTACAGATTACTGTTCCAACCAGGATCTAGAGCAGGTCCAGGAGAAGATCCTCCCACTCACCACTGCCCCCCCTCCCCCTCCCCCACACTACAGCCTTCTGGACTCACCATTCAGTCCAACAGTTTCAGAGAGTAAACTCTCAGCCTGTTCTGTTTCTTTGCCTTTGATTGTTTCACTTTTCTTTCTTTCAGTCGGCAGCCCCCCTGCTCCAGGCACAGCTTCAGTTTCCCTCTTTCTTCTCTCGCTCCATCTCCATTCCCTTTGGCTCTGGGGGTGTTCACTTTTCTCTCATTCAATCTCCCCTGTCTTCCACCTTCTCACAGATCTTCCTTTAGTCCCTGTCCCACCCTCCCCTTTCTCCAAACCTGTTACATTCCTAACTTTCCCCAGTTCACAGGAAAGGTCACAGACCTGAAATGTTAACTCTGTTTCTCTCTCTGCACAGATGCTGCCGAACCTGCTGAGTTTTATTCCAGCATTTTAGGCTTTTAAAGATTTCAGAGTCACTGAAGAGTTTTGGTGCAGGAGGAGGCCATTTGGCCCATTGTGTCTGCACCATCTCTCCGAATGTATAACTCAACGAGTTCCATTCTGTCACCTTCTCCCTGTATCCCTGCACATTCTTTCTATTCAGATAATGTCTAATTTCCCCTTTGAATGCTTGAATTGAATCTGCCTGCACCGCACGTTCAGGCAGTGCATTCCAGACCCTAACCTGTGTGTGCGAAGGGATTCGCTCTGTCATTATCAGTCCAAAGATGTGTGGGTTAGGTTGATTGGCCAAGGTTAAAAATTGCCCCTTAGAATTCTGAGAGGGATTAGCGGGTAAATATGTGGGGGTAGGGCCTGGGTGGGATTGTGGTCGGTGCAGACACGATGGGCCGAATGGCCTCCTTCTGCACTGTAGGGTTTCTATGATTTCTATTCTGCCTCACTGAAATTTAATTTCTTAACACTAAAAATGTTCTAAATGTGTAAAAATTTTAAAAGCAGACATGAAGTGTTGAAACACCAACTCATTCTTGATTAATAAGGGAATAAAGGGTTATGGGGAAAAGGCAGGAGAATGGGGGTAAGAAAAATATCAGCCATGATTGAATGGCGGAGCAGACTCGATGGGCCGAGTGGTCTAATTCTGCTCCTATGTCTTATGATCATTCACACAAGGGTGATGTCATTCACCTGCTCCACTTGTGGGAAAGGATTTGCCCTTTCAACCTGCTGAGACACCAGTGAGCTCACACAGGGGAGTAGTTGTTTTGAGTGTGGGAAGAGCTTCATTCAGTCATTCAACCTGGTTAGACACCAGTGAGATCACAAGTGACGACAAAGATTGGCTTCTATTGTCATTGCTGCTGTTTTTTCTTAAAGTTTATTTATTAGTGTCACAAGTAGGTTTACATTAACACTTCAATGAAGTTACTCTGAAAATCCCCGAGTCGCCCCACTCCAGTGCCTGTTTGGGTACACTGAATTTGGGAGAATTTAGCATGGCCAATGCACCGAACCAGCACATCTTTTGGACTGTGGGAGGAAACCAGAGCACCCGGAGGAAACCCACGCAGACACGGGGAGAACGTGCTGACTCCACAAGACAGTGGCCCAAGCCGGGAATCACACCCGGGCCCCTGGCGCTGTGAGGCAGCAGTGCTAACCACAGTGCCACCATGCCACCCAGTTGGACTGAACAATGTTCATTCTGAGAGTCAGGTTTTGTTTCTGACAGTAATAACCATCCTAACTCAACTGGATAAATATGAAATTAATCAACTTTTTTTCAAAATTATTCTTCTGGATTTTTTCTTTTGGAGAGCTATTACACTATTTCTGCTGTGAAATGAGAACTATTGTCATTCTCCATCCATTTCAGGAAGCCTCATCCAGGATTTTAGCTATTGTGTCTGCATCATTTTTACAAACAGGGAAGGTTTCAATCCACCAGGTAAACATAGCTGTAATTAGCAGGATCTACCAGTCTCCTCCTCTTAGTGTGGAGAGTGGGCCTGTATAATCAAGCTGCAGTGTTTCCCATGGAACATCAATAATGTGGAACAAGTTAATTGGGACAATGCATTTTGCAGAATCTGATTAGTTTGAACACATGAGGCACAGCTCCAGGCGCTGATGGACATTCTGATGCCTCCTCAGCCACTGATAGTATGATCATGTTATATAATATTGAGGAGTCAAATACGCCTTGCTTTGATCCATTAAATATACTAATTCCTTTCTAAGCCATCGAGTTGTGACTGAAGTCAAAGTTAAACCATATTTGTGAAAGAAAACTTCATTGTCAGATGAGTGAGTCCTTACTTGCTGTGAATGATGAGGGGAAGTTTTCTCTACGGTGCTCACCCTTTTTACCCACAGTCGTCTTAGGTCAGTGTCCTGACAAGTTTTGAAATGACATATAACTGGAGTCTGTCGTACCGGTCCCAACGATTGTGTTTTGGGTGGATCCCATGGAATCTCCTCTCGAGCAGCTTTCCTGGTGAGTCAGTCTGCTTGGTTATTACCGTCACTCTTCACTAACTCCTGCTGCTGATCTACCTTCACCTGGCAAATAGCAATTTGTCCTGGACATCCAGTAACGTTCCCAATCATTCAGAGTTTGGAGTGGTGAGCAGTGGTTTCCTTTCTGCTGTGGTGAAGCTGTGTTTCCTCCCCCAGAGGGGTAGGTTTTCTGAGGGAATTACAACCCAAGTAGCTTTCAGAATATTTGGTGATTATATCGGTAACAGTTTGAAGGGCTGTGACCGCAATAACCTCAGAGTTCTGGGCTAACTGTTACGATTGTGGTGGATATTTATGAGGATACTACAACTGATGTGGAGAGTCAAACACACAGCTCCACTCTGATACAAACCTTGTTCATAAAACCAACACCTGATCGCATAAACCCCAGTGCAATTGCCAAGCAAAAACTGATAGCCAAATTCCGCACACATGAGGATGGCCTCAACCAGGATCTTGGGTTCACGTCACACTACCTGTAACCCCCATGACTTGCCTGGGCTTGCAAAATCTCACTAACTGTCCTGGCTGAAGATAATTCACACCTCTTTAACCTGTGCTTAACCCTCTCTCCACTCGCATTGTCTGTACCTTTAAGACTTGGTTACCTGTAAAGACTCGCATTCCAACCATTATGTTGTAAATTGAGTCTGTGTCTATGAATGCCCTGTTTGTGAACATAACTCTTCACTCACCTGAAGGAGGAACACTCCGAAAGTTTGTGCTACCAAATAAACCTGTTGGACTTTAACCTGGTGTTGTGAGACCTCTTACTGTGTTTACCCCAGTCCAACGCCAGCATCCCCACATCACGATTGAACCCAGCCAGAATCAGCACCATCAAGGAAGGAGTGAAAGGGGAAACGGTATAAAAGCTTTGATATCTCTGTGTGACCCACAGCAGAACTTCCAGAAATGGAGTACAGCAGATCACAAATTCACAATATTTTGTTAATTTATCTCAAATGTTAACAATTTTATTTTGTATTAACTCTTTGAGATTTCAATGGTGCAGTTATCACCCAGCATTCGCTGCGGGTGTGAAAGTGCTCAATTCACTCCACAGGAGACCAGTACGCAGGCGCGATGGTGTCGCTGGAACATGCGCAGTGTCACTTTGCTCGGAGCCCTGCGAGTGCGGGAGACGTTTGTTTCAGCGGGTGAGAGTCAGTGGGGCGGAGGGAGGAATGGAGCCGGGAGTCGGGGTGGGGAGGGAGGAATGGAGTCGGGAGTCGGGGTGGGGAGGGAGCGGAGGCTTCACAAACACCCGCTGTAGACCGCAAGGCCCGAATCAGAGCCTGCGGGTCCCGGGTTTGCAGCTGCCGGGATTTTATCCGGGATCAGGCCCAGTGTCGCGGCCGCCATCTTTGTTCCGCGGCAGCAGAGCGCATGCGCGGCCAGTGGGCGGAGCTAAACCAGACGATGCTGGAAAATCTCAGCAGGTCTGACAGCTTCTGTGGGGAGAAAATAGAGCCAATGTTTCCAGTCTGGATGACCCTTCGTCACAGCTAAGGGGAAAGAGAATCAGAAAAGATTTATACTCTGAGGAGGGGAAGTGGAATGGGACAAAGGGAATGGAAATGAGGATAAAGACAGCTGAGAAGTTGCTAAAAATCAGAGAATCATAGAATCCTACAGTGCAGAAGGAGGCCATTCGGCCCATCGAGTCTGCACCGATCACAATCCCACCCAGGCCCTATCCCCGTAACCCTATGCACTTACCAAGCTAGTCCCCCTAACACTAAGGGGCAATTTAGCATGGCCAATCCACCTAACCTGCACATCTTGAGACTGGGAGGAAACCTGAGCACCCGGAGGAAACCCACGCAGACATGGGGAGAACATGCAAACTCCACACAGACAGTGACCCAAGCTGGGAATTGAACCCAGGTCCCTGGCGCTGTGAGACCTTCTTGGAGATCGTGTCTTTATATGCTCTGTTTGTGAACAGAATTCCCACTCACCTGAAGAAGGGACTTAGAGCTCCGAAAGCTTGTGTGGCTTTTGCTACCAAATAAACCTGTTGGACTTTAACCTGGTGTTGTTAAACTTCTTACTGTGAGACAGCAGTGCTAACCAGTGTGTCACCGTGCCGCCCACGGTGGCACAGTGGTTAGCACTGTCCATTAAGAGATCAGAATGTTTTGAATGGCAGAACAGAGATATAGATGGTCAAGGCAGTTGGCCTGGAGGGGGGAGGCAGAAGAAGGAGAGTGGGAATGGGGAAGTGGAAAAATGGAAGAGAGAAAGAAGGATGATATAAATGGATGAATGAGATGAAAAGATGAAACAAAATTAAGTAAAACTAATGGAAATTTGGTGACGGTGGAGGGGAGAGTTCACGCTTTAAAGTTGTTCACTCAATATTCAATTTGGAAGGCTGTAAAGTGCCCATTCGGAAGATGAGGTACTGTCCTTTTGGTTTGCTTTGGGGTTCACTTGAACATTGCAAAAGGCCAAGGACAGACGTGTGGACAGCAAGTCAGGGTGGTGTGTTCAAGTGGGAAGCATCTTTGTCTTCGAGCTTTATTTTTAAATGACCTGCTGTTCTAGATTCACCGTTGAGGAGAAACATCCTTTCAGGATTTATTTTGTCAAGCACCCAGATAATCTTATATGCTTCAACAAGTTCATCTCTCATTTCTCTAAAATTCAATGATTATAGATGCACCCTGTCCAAACTTTCTTCATAAAACAAACCCATTTGTGCCCCGAATCAGCTTAGCGCACCTTGTCTGAACTACTCCCAATGTAAACTTATTGATCTCAAGTAATCTTACATCAGGAAACAGGAGGAGAAATATTCCATATTTCTATCCTGGACTGAATGATGGATTTTGGAAACTCCTTTTCCAGGGGTTTAGAAGGGGAGGATTTACACAGCAATCTCAAACAAAGAAAAATGTTTAACTCGTAATTTCAAACCATTGTTGACACATGACTCTTGTAATCTGCTTTTAGGGAGTTAGAGGATTTAGAGACTGCAATTTGTCTCTGACTCCAGTGCTTCTGACATCTTTCCAGCTGCAGGCTCCAGCAGCAAGTTTAAATTTGAAAACAGTGGAATTGTTCCAGAGGTGAGTATTATTGAACACTCATCTACAGTTCAGAATTGTTAGTGCTGTGCTCTGTTATCTGTGCGAGATTCCATGGCTCTGGGGCTGGTGTGATTCACCAGCAAGTTCACACTGAGGAAAGGCTGTTCACCTGCATTGTGTGTGGGAAGGGATTCAGTCGGTCATTCCACCTGCTGACACATCGGTGAGTTCACGCTGGTGAGGGTTTACCTGTCCTGACTATGGGAAGGGATTCACTCAGTCATCCCACCTGCTGAGACACTAGCAAGTTCAGAAGTGATGACAGGTGTTGGATTCGGCTGTTAATGCTGCTGTTAATCACACCCAGGACTGAATCATGTTCATTCATCCGAGTCATCAGTGCAGACTTGATGGGCTGAAGAGCCTCTTTCTGCTCTGCAGGGATTCTACGGATTCTTAAAATTCTGTATGAATTGAACATAATTTCACTATTTCTGATTTCTGTACATCTGGAGATAAATTCCACTCTTTTGTGAGCATTTTGATTGATTTCCTGACTCGCTATGATATTTTAAACTCATTATTCACTTTAAGCCAGTGAGGAAAGAATGTTCCACAGCAACTAGGATTGTCTGTTTTGAGTTTCTGAGCTGTACTGACTGTGATGACATTTGTAAACTCCTTTTACAGGATATTAAAAGGGGAGGATTTGCCAACAGAAATCTCAAACAAAACTTCACATCAAGCTCTGATGGAGTCACTCATCAGGAGAGGGAAACCATTGCCTGTTTAACCATCAAAGTGACAGGAAAAGCACCAAGACGCAGACACCCACACCATGGGAAAACCGTGGAAATGTGGGGATTGTGGAAAGGGATTCAGATTCCCGTCTGTGCTGGAAACACATCGACGCAGTCACACTGGGGAGAAACCGTTCACCTGCTCCGTGTGTGGGAAAGGATTCGGAGATTCCTCCACCCTGCTGACACACCAGAGAGTTCACACTGGGGAGAGACCATTCACCTGCTCCAATTGTGGGAAAGGATTCAATCAGTCTTCCAACTTGCTGAAACACCAGCGAGTTCACACTGGGGAGAGACTGTTCACCTGTTCCAATTGTGGGAAGGGATTCACTCAGTCATCCCATCTGCTGACGCACCAACGCGTTCACACTGGAGAGAAGCCGTTCACCTGCTCCGTGTGTGGGAAAGGATTCGGAGATTCCTCCAGCCTGCTGAGACACAAGAGAGTTCACACTGGGGAGAGACCGTTCATCTGCTCCAATTGTGGGAAGGGATTCTCTCGGTTATCCACCCTGCTGACACACCAGAGAGTTCACACTGGAGAGAGACCATTCACCTGCTCCAGTTGTGGGAAGGGATTCACCCAGCTAGCCACCCTGCGGGCACATCAGCGAGTTCACACTGGGGAGAAGCCATTCACCTGCTCTGTGTGTGGAAAGGGGTTCATTCGGTCATCCCACCTGCTGAGACACCAGCGAGTTCACACTGGGGAGAGGCCATTTACCTGCTCAGAGTGTGAGAAGGGATTCAGTGATTTATCTACCCTGCAGACACACCAACGAGTTCACACTGGAGAGAGACCATTTACCTGTTCTGATTGTGGGAAGGGATTCACTCGGTCATCCACGCTGCTGATACACCAGCGAGTTCACACTGGGGAGAGACCATTCACCTGCTCTAACTGTGGGAAGGGATTCACTCAGTTATGCACCCTGCTCTCACACCAGCGAGTCCACACTGGAGAGAAGCCATTTACCTGCTCTGTGTGTGGGAAGGGATTCACTCAGTTATCCAGCTTGCTGAAACACCAACGAGTTCACAAGTGATTACAGGGGTTGGATTCTGCTCTTATTGCTGCTGTAAATCACATCCAGAACTGAAGCATGTTCATTCTGACAGTTGGTGAAGTGGGAGGGTCAGAGGGTTTCTTTCTGCTGGACTGACCGGTCTCTCAATTTTCATTCCAGTGGCTGATTCCCTTTGAGCGAAGGCACATTTCCACTGAAATGATCCACAAAAGCAGATGTCAGATGAGACTGAGATGAGGAAAAAATTCTTAACTCAAAGGGTAGTGAACTTGTGGAATTCTCCACCACAGAAGGCTGTGGAATCCCAATCACTGAATATATTCAAGGAAGAGATCATTTTTGTTTTAGATTTTAATGGCTTCAGGTGGTATGGGGAGAATATGGTATTGAGATCGAGGATCAGCCATGATCATATTGAATGGTGGAGCAGACACGAATGGCCTGCTCCTAGTTTCTATCGAGTACATTAATTTTATCCTGGATAATAAATAGTCTTTTTCCTCCCACTATAGGTGTCTTGTCGCTCATCCATCCTCGTTCTGAGGGTTGGCCGCGCTCTGAACAATCTTTCTCCACTGATTTCTCAGCTGCTCTCACTGCCTGTCCCATCGAGAGACCGGTCCACATTCTGATATTATCCACCCATCTCGGGCCTTCCTTGTACACATTTTCCAGGTGTTCTGTCTCACATTACCTCTTTTTCCAAATACACCCTCCCTATTCACAACACCTGTCCAAAATAGGTGAGCTTCCTGGATGTCAGAGCCTCAAACAGGTTCCAGTGAACACCAGCTTTCTCCAGCACCCACTCATTCATCCACTTTGCCATCCGTGACACACGGAATAATCGTCTGAGTCCTTTCATTTCAAACACTTTTATTGGAGCCTCGTCACTCTTTTCGATGGTCCAGCTTTCACAGACACACATTGTCACGGCAACACAAGGGCTTTCAGAAGATGAATGTTCATCATAACCGAGATGCTGTGGCTGCTCCACTCTGTTTTCACTGAGATCACAACACCATGATCCTTAAGACTGGCCTGAATTTATCTGATAGATTCTGCATCTACCACTGCAGTCAGATCTCAAATAAATACATTTGTCTCTGTTCCAGTGAGTCTACAGCACAGGGCCAGGCCAGCCGGCTCAATCGGTCTGTGTCAGTATTTATGCTCCACATGAGCCTCCACCCACCCCTCTTCATCTCCCCACCCCCCCCCCCCCCGCCCCCTTCAGCATATCCTTCTATTTCTTTCTCCCTTATTATGTATCTAGCTTCCCCTTCAATGTATTCATGCTGTTCAACTCAACCACTTGTTGTGTACCAAGTTCCACATTGTCTTTTATTTGGGGGTGCGGTCAACCTGCTGACAGATCGGTGAGTTCACACTGGGGAGAGACCATTTACCAGATTGGTTCCAGGGATGAAGGAAAAGATGAGCTCTCATTATCGATTTGATTTGATTTGATTTATTGTCACATGTATTAACATACAGTGAAAAGTATTGTTTCTTGCACGTTATACAGACAAAACATACCGTTCATAGAGAAGGAAAGGAGAGAGTGCAGAATGTAGTGTTACAGTCATAGCTAGGGTGTAAGAAATTGCATTCAAGCATTGTTAGAGAGTTTAAAAGAGTTAGAATGAAATTTTAGCAGCATAGAACGAGAGTAAAAGATAGAATTAGAAGGTATGCTGGGCACAGCTTGCAAGAAGTCGCCTCGCTCCGGCGCTATCTTGGAATCTATCTTACAAAATAGGAAAGATATAGCAGCATTGGAGGCAGTTCAGAGGAGGTTCACCAGATTGATTGAAGACATGAGGACTTTGTTGTGTGAAGAGATATTGAACAGTTTAGGCCTATACTCTGTGGAATTTAGAAGAATAAGGGGAGATCAGATTAAGATATATAGGATGATAAAAGGTATGGATAAAGTAGACGTGGAGTGGATGCTTCCTCTTGTGGAGCAACAAAGAACAAAGAAAATTACAGCACAGGAACAGGCCCTTCGGCCCTCCAAGCCTGCTTCCTCCTAGGAAGAGAGGTCATAGTCTTAAAATAAGGGGTAGCAAATTTAAAATAGAGTTGAGGAGAAACTACTTCTCCCAAAGGGTTGTGAATCCATGGAATTCACCACTCCAAAGTGTGGTGGATGCTGGGACACTGAGTAAATTTAAGGAGAAGTTAGACAGATTTTTAATTGGCAATGGGTTGAAGAATTATGGGGAGAAGGCAGGAAAATGGGGATGAGGAGCATATCAACCATGATCGAATGACAGAGCGGACTCGATGGGCCAAATGGCCTAATTCTGCTTCTATCTCTTCCGAACTTATGAACACAGTTTTAAGATTTTGGAAAGAGACACGGGGGACAATGAGGAAGGTTTTTTTCTCACAGTAAGCGGTAATGAGCTGGAACTCAACACTTAAATTCAAAGGCTGATGATATCCAGGCCCTGATGAATGGAGTTTCCTCTGAATGTTGAGGCCTCCCCTCCCACCCACTGCCCCTAACGCTGCCTCCGCTTATCCACCTCCTTCCCGCCTGAAGATCAGACAAACAAGCGCCTGTCCCTGGATATGAGCCGCACTGCGCATGCCCAACGTCACAATGCCCAGTGACTGATTGACGGCAGCTCAGGACCAATAGGAATAGGGGGCGGGGCTGGAGGACCGAGCGGGAGCGGCTGGTCCTCCAACCAATCGGAGTGAATGAGGGGCGGGACCTGAAGCATGCGCAGTGCGGGTAATGGGGAGGGCCGGACGGTTAGAAGTCGGATCCGAGATGAAACGAGGTGAAGTGTGGTGCGCAGAGAGCGATGGATCTGGCAGGTGGGTGGAGAGGCTTTGTAAACATGTTGTTCAAACTCACACCCTGGAGAAGAACGTATCGGTGCCTCTGTTCGTCCGAAATGGGGCCGCAACTTGTAGTGTTGGGCCTGGGCTGACTGCTGCCACTCTGTCCGTGGGAATGTCAATCTGCGTCGGGCATCTTTGTTTGGGGCAATGTGCAACAGGACGCAGGCGCTGCCGCCATCTTTGTCGGGGGCAATGTTGACAATGAGTGGGAGGAGCTTGTTCCCCATTGTTCAGAATGAAGACAACTTGTCTGTCAAACTGCATCAACTCTCTGACCCGGGTAATCTGACCCTGCATTACCCTGGTATGGAGTCTAACAAAGGACTTTAACCTGGTGTTGTTAGACTCCTTACTGTGTTTACCCCAGTCCAACGCCGGCATCTCCACATCATGACTACCCTGGTTTGCCCAGAGCCAGATGTCTGATAAGGCAGAGTGGCAGCAGAGACAGTAAGAAAACACAGGATTTTAGAAAGGAAGATTTGAAACCAAACATCACATGATGGAGTCGGCCAATTTATTGTAGTCTGAATATTATTGTATTTTTAATATCGAAGGAAAGAGCACCGTTCACAGTGGTAGCCACGATGTGGAGTTGCCGGCATTGGATTGGGGTGGGCACAGTAAGTAGCCTCACAACACCAGGTGAAAGTGCAACAGGTTTATTTGGTAGCATGAGCTTTCGGAGCGTTGCTCCTTCATCAGGTGAGTGTCTAGTCATATTCAGGCACTCACCTGATGAAGGAGCAGTGCTCCAAAAGCTCGTGCTAACAAATAAACCTGTTGGACTTTAACCTGGTGTTGTGAGACTATTTACTGCGTTCACAGTGGAGAGTAACTGTGAACGTGTTGTGAGGTGTGGATAAGTTTTCAACCAATCATCTGGCCTTTTGGAACATAATTGTAGTCACAATAGGGAGATGGCATGGAAATGTGGGGACTGTGGGAAGGGACTCAAATATCAAACCAAGTTGGAAACTCATCGACGCAGTCACACTGGGAAGAGGCAGTTCACCTGCTCTGATTAAAATGAAAAGGGAGGCGTACGTTAAGTCCAGGCAACTGAAAACAGATGGAGCTCTGGAGGAATACAGAGAGAGTAGGAAAGATCTCAAACGGGGAGTTAGAAGGGCAAAAAGAGGTCACGAGATGTTCTTGGCAGGCAGGATTATGGAGAATCCTAAGGCATTCTATTCATACGTTAGGAACAAAAGAGTTGTCAGGGAGAAAATCGGACCTCTCAGGGACAAAGGAGGGGAATTATGCTTAGAACCCAAGGGAATAGGGGAGATCCTAAATGAATACTTTGCATCGGTATTCACGAAGGAGAGGGGCGTGTTAACCGGGAGTGTCTCGGAGGGAGGTGTTGACCCGTTAGAGAAAATCTCCATTACAAGAGAGGAAGTGTTAGGTTTTTTAGGGAACATTAAAACTGACAAAGCCCCAGGGCCTGATGGCATCTATCCTCGACTGCTCAGGGAGACGAGAGGTGAAATTGCTGGGCCTCTGACGGAAATCTTTGTCGCTTCTTTGGACACGGGTGAGGTCCCTGAGGATTGGAGGATAGCGAATGTGGTCCCGTTGTTTAAGAAGGGTAGCAGGGATAACCCAGGAAATTATAGGCCGGTGAGCTTGACGTCCGTGGTGGGGAAGTTGTTGGAGAGGATTCTTAGAGACAGGATGTATATGCATTTAGAACGGAACAATCTCATTAGTGACAGACAGCATGGTTTTGTGAGAGGGAGGTCGTGCCTTACAAATTTGGTGGAGTTTTTTGAGGAAGTGACAAAAACGGTTGATGAAGGAAGGGCCGTGGATGTCGTCTATATGGATTTCAGTAAGGCATTTGACAAGGTCCCACATGGCAGGCTGGTTAAGAAGGTTAAGGCTCATGGGATACAAGGAGAAGTGGCTAGATGGGTGGAGAACTGGCTTGGCCATAGGGGACAGAGGGTAATGGTCGAAGGGTCTTTTTCCGGCTGGAGGTCTGTGACCAGTGGTGTTCCGCAGGGCTCTGTACTGGGACCTCTGCTATTTGTGATATATATAAATGATTTGGAAGAAGGTGTAACTGGTGTAATCAGCAAGTTTGCGGATGACACGAAGATGGCTGGAATTGCGGATAGCGAAGAGCATTGTCGGGCAATACAGCAGGATATAGATAGGCTGGAAAATTGGGCGGAGAGGTGGCAGATGGAATTTAATCCGGATAAATGCGAAGTGATGCATTTTGGAAGAAATAATGTAGGGAGGAGTTATACAATAAATGGCAGAGTCATCAGGAGTATAGAAACACAGAGGGACCTAGGTGTGCAAGTCCACAAATCCTTGAAGGTGGCAACACAGGTGGAGAAGGTGGTGAAGAAGGCATATGGTATGCTTGCCTTTATAGGACGGGGTATAGAGTATAAAAGCTGGAGTCTGATGATGCAGCTGTATAGAACGCTGGTTAGGCCACATTTGGAGTACTGCATCCAGTTCTGGTCGCCGCACTACCAGAAGGACGTGGAGGCATTGGAGAGAGTGCAGAGAAGGTTTACCAGGATGTTGCCTGGTATGGAGGGTCTTAGCTATGAGGAGAGATTGGGTAGACTGGGGTTGTTCTCCTTGGAAAGACGGAGAATGAGGGGAGATCTAATAGAGGTATACAAGATTATGAAGGGTATAGATAGGGTGAACAGTGGGAAGCTTTTTCCCAGGTCGGAGGTGACGATCACGAGGGGTCATGGGCTCAAGCTGAGAGGGGCGAAGTATAACTCAGACATCAGAGGGACGTTTTTTACACAGAGGGTGGTGGGGGCCTGGAATGCGCTGCCAAGTAGGGTGGTGGAGGCAGGCACGCTGACATCGTTTAAGACTTACCTGGATAGTCACATGAGCAGCCTGGGAATGGAGGGATACAAACGATTGGTCTAGTTGGACCAAGGAGCGGCACAGGCTTGGAGGGCCGAAGGGCCTGTTTCCTGTGCTGTACTGTTCTTTGTTCTTTGTTCTTTGTTGTGGGAAGGGATATATTGCCTTATCCGGGCTGCTGAAACACCAACAAATTCCAAGTAACTGCAGTGATTGGATTTTGGCGTGAATCATATTCAGACTGAACCAGTTCATTTGGGTTTGTTTCTGCCTAATTGCAAGATAACTCCAGCTCTGCTATAGGTGTTAATATAATAATCTTAGTGATATGTAATCAGAACCTCAGCTTGGGGTGAAATTTAACAACCAGCTAATGAACTGTCTGGTTCAGCCTCAAAGAGTTACAACAGAGAGAGTAGGTGGGGACTGGATTTTGTTGCAAGCACTGAAGACAGTGGCTTTCCTCTTCCCAGTATTGAATTGGAGGACATTTCTGCTCAACGAGCACTGGATGTCAGACATGATAGGATGGTGTGTTACTTGGAGGGGAACCTGGAAGTGTTCATGTTCACACACACCTGATGCTCTGGACCTCCTAGGTGGGTGAGCTAATGATTCCTTCAAAGCTCGGGTCGAGTTGGAGATACATAAAAGCCTCGCCTTCAATACTTCCTGCTCCTACCTCTCTCTCTTTCTCTTCCTTGCTCCCCTCATTGATCCCAGAGTCTTGTGTTGGTTCAGACCTGGTGTAGGCCCAGACTGCATGAGCAGGTTTCCTCGCCTGAAGGACACTAGTTGGGTTTTTATGACAATCCAGCTGTTTTCATGGTCATCTTTTCCTAGTGCCAGCTCCACAAATTACCAGATTCATTCAGCTCAATTTCACAACTTGCCTTTGAGTTTTGTGGGTTCTCTCTCACTCCCTTTTTTTCTGTTTTAAATCAATTTCACAGGGTATTGGAAGTTGAGGATTTGCAGTTGGGAAATTTGAACATCACATCAGGATCTAAGAGTCGCCCAATTCATCAGAACCTCAGTATCATCAGAATTTGAACATGGAAGGTAAAAGCACTGTTAAGAGTGGGGAGAAACCGTACACGTGCTCTGAGTGTGGACAAGGCTACAGCCGATCATCTGGCCTGTTGAAACACAAGCACGTTCACTCTGGAGAAAGACCCTATAAGTGTGGGGACTGTGGGAAGGGATTCAGTTACTCATTTGAACTGAAAGCTCATGGGCGAAACCACACTGGGGAGCGACAGTTCACCTGTCCCGTGTGTGGGAAGGGATTCACTCAGTCATCCAGTCTGGTGACACATCAGCGAATTCACACCGGGGAGAGGCCGTTCATCTGCTCTGACTGTGGAAAGCGATTCACTCATTCATACAACCTGCTGAACCACCGGAGAGTTCATACCGGAGAGAGGCCTTTCCTCTGCTCTGACTGCGGGATGGGATTCACTCACTCATCAAATCTGCTGGCACATGAGCGAGTTCACACTGGGGAGAAGCCATTCACCTGCCCAGAGTGTGAGAAAGGATTCACTCGGTTAGCCAACCTGCGGAAACACCAGCGCAGTCATACTGATGAGAAACCTGGTTTTTTTTAGCAATGCAAATGTTTATTAACTCTTGTAGGCAACTGAATGTGTATTTTATTAAGTTTATCTGTCAGCAGCGATGAAGGTGCAAACATTGTTCATTAGGATAATTGAAAGGCAGAACCAAACCTTTTTGGAATGCTCTCGATGGATTGTGTTTGAGCCAACAGCTTGCGCTTTTCCTGGCCAGTTAAAACTCTGGTGGTGGGTGGTGCATCAGGTAGAGGATTTCCAGAAACAGGCATCGCCATTTCATGCGTATTTTGGATTGGATCTTCTTGATGAGGTGTTGGAGCAACTGCCTTATCCTCAGATTGGTCATCACCACCACTGGTCTTCTGCATGTAGTATAGGATTTCATCATTTTCTGCCTCCCAAGCTGAGAAGTGACCAGCACTCATCCGATGTTGTCCGGGAATCTTTGTTATTCTGTACTTGCAACTTGTCCTGGGAGTGAGTGATGGCAATATTTTTGGAGATAAACTCATTTTTCTTTTCGGAATGCTCTCGATGGATGGTGTTTCATCCAAACGCTTGCGCTTTTCCTGGCCGGTTGAAACTGTGGTGGTGGGTGGTGCATCAGGTGGAGGATTTCGAGAAATAGACAGCCACGTTTCATGCATCTTATGTCTGCTCATTTGGACTGGATCTTCTTGATGAGGTGTTGGAGCAACTGCCTTATCCTTAGATATCACCACCACTGGTCTTCTGCATGTAGTACAGGACTTCATCGTTTCCTGCCTCCCAAGCTGAGAAGTATCCAGCACTCATCCGATGTTGTACGGGAGTCATTGTTATTCTGTACTTGCAACTTGTCCTGGGAGTGAGTGCAGGCAATACTTCTGGAGATAAACTCGTCTTTCTTTTCAGAATGCTCTCGATGGATGATGTTTGAGCCAACAGCTTGGGCTTTTCCTGGCCGGTTGAAACTCTGGTGGTGGGTGGTGCATCTGATAGAGTTATTGGTGATGTCCTTTCTAAGTAGTTGAATATGCGCTTTGCTGAAGCGCTTTCACAGATGGCAAACTTTGAAGACCTCTTTGGGGGTTGCTTTACTGGATATCTGATACTCGTAATTTGTGGTGTGGACTTTTTGAAATCGTTGGCCAGGGTTCATTATTGCACTCATGTACGAATCACACCGAGGAAGTGTGTTTTCCAAATGACTGGCATCCATTTTGTCTCCTTTGAATTTACAATCAGATTACATATGTGTCTTGAAACAACATTGTATACACTGGGCTTTGCAGGGTTGTCGATGTATGTTCTCCCCCTATTAACTATAATAGGTGGAGGATTTTGAGAAACAGGCATCCCCATTTCATGCGTACTTTGGATTGGATCATTGATCACGCCCAGCAATGCATTGCGATCAGAAGAAAAATCCCCATGAATTCCAAATGAAAATATAGATCAAACCTCCTTTCTGCGAATATAGACAGGCTTTTGGTAGTAATCAAATGGAACAGGCTGTTGTTTAATTGAACAACTAAAACGTCTTATTTTTGTTTCACTGAGTCTGAAATAAAGCTGGAACTGATCACTGGTCTGAAACCTGTTTGAATGCTCAACTCCAGGAAGTGCTGTCGACAATTGGAGGAACTAATATCCCATCAATGTGTTTACACTGACAAGAGACTGCTCTGGTCCTCTCACTCTGGGACTGGGTTCAGCTCAACTCACTGTAAACCAGCACACCGATGCTGGGGAGAGGCTGTTCACCTGCTCAGTGTGTAGGAAGGGATTTATCTGTTTGCCCAACCTGTTGACATACCTGAGAGTTCACATGTAATTACTATGATTAGATTCTTCTGTTAATAACATCCAGGACTGAACTATGTTCTTGGGTCTGTTTCTGATGATGTCAATAAACTCCACTTCAGGTAGAGGTTAATATTCTGGATAAAGGATAAATAAATCAGCTTTGTGTTAAACACAGCGTGACAAGTCCTTTTACTGTCACCAACATAAGTTAGTTCCTTTTGAAATTCTCTCCCTCCCCCCTGTCTCCTCCAACAAGTGTGAGGAGCTCATGGAGCTTCTTTGTCACTAAGATTGAGACAATCTGATCAGCTGCCTCTGCCGATTCACTCCCTTCCACTGGCCCATGGAGCCAAACTGTATCTAAAAGCTCCTCCTTCCTTGAGCCTTAAACTTGCCTCTTTCTTTAGTTTTTCTCCTATCTCCTCTCATCCCTTCCAAAGCTCACCTTCTCCGTGAGACTCACCCTCTGCTCCCTTCACTCTATTCTCACTAAGTTGCTGACCATCACCTTCCCGGTGTGAGCTGATTGTTTTAATTGTTCCCTTGCCTCGGGTCCTGTCACTCTGCAAAACTGCCAACATCAGCCTCCTCCTCAATGAACCAGCTCTTGATCCCACCGTTTGTGCAAACTAGTGCCCCATCTCCAACTTCCCTACCTCTCTAAGATCATTGAATGTCTTGGAAAATGGAGTTTGAGGGGAAACTCACAGGAAAAATCTCACAGTAAAATTTCTCCAAGTTTGTGAAACAGGAAAGGGCAGCTGAAGTGAGGATTGGTCCCTCAGCAGGTAAGACTGAACAATCATGGGAATGAAGGAAATGGCCCAGACTCTGAACAAAATATTTGTCCTGTTTTCAGTGAAAGATACAAAATACAATTGTGTTGGAAGCAGTTCAGAGAAGATTCACTAGGCTGATTCCTGGGATGAAGGGGTTACTTTATGAGGAAAGGTTGGGTCTGCACACAGAGTTTAGAAGATTGAGAGCTGATCTTATTGAAACCTAAAATTCATGGGGGGGCTCGACAGGTTGGATGCTGAGAGGATGTTTCCCCTCATGGAAATCTCAAACTGGAGGCTGAGTTTAATAATAAGGGAGGTGAGGAGGAATTTCTTCTCATTCACTTTGGAATTCTCTCTCCTTGGAGAGCACTGGAGCTGGATCATTGAATATATTCAAGGCTGAGTTACACAGAGCTTTGATCAAACGGGAGTTGAGGGAACGGGAGCGAGGCAGGAATGTGGAGTTCAGGCTGCAATCAGCCATAATCTGATCAGCCACAATCTCATTGAATGGCAGAGCAATCCCGGTGGGTGGAATGTCGACTCCTGCGCCTGTTCCTTATAAACCTCTGAAAAGGAAGGAGCTGCAGCAAGCAGCATAATTAAGGACCCACACATCCTGGACATTCTCTCTTCCACTTTCATCCATTGGAAAAAAGGATATAAAAGTCTGAGGTCACGTACCAACTGATATAAGAATAGCATTTTCCATGCTGCCATCAGACTTTTGAATGGACCTATCTCACACTAAGTTGATCTTTCTCTACACCCTAGCTATGACTGTAACACTACATTCTGCAATCTCTCATTTCCTTCTCTATGAACGGTATGCTTTGTATAGCGTGCAAGAAACAATACTTTTCACTATATACTAATACATGTAACAATAATAAATCAAATCAAAATGCCACCATAAATAAAATGCATGATCTGGAATATCCATGAGAATGCAATCCTGAAATTACAAACAGGATTGATTCAGGCATCTCACCTTCCTGAGACACCAGTGAGCTCACGTTACAGTGAAGTCAATTCTGCAGTGATCACTTGTGATACTACTGTGCATTTAAGGAAGGTATTTTAATCCTGATTCTCTGGGGGTTTTTTTGTATTGTTGCCGTGATGTCTGATGAAAGCACAATGGGCCTTTTTGTTTATCTGTAATTTGGGCCCAATGGAATGTCCTGGAGTTTTACGAGTTTATGTCCCTTTTGAATTGTTGTGGGAAGATTGATTGACAGGTCAAGGTCAGGTGGTTCCTTCACAGAGGAATCCAAGGATTCACTTTCAGTTTTAGGTAGAAGCTGTTAGATCCCAGACTGAAAAGCAGTATTTCTGTGTCTCTCCCTGGTATTAGAAATTCTGCTGGCTCGATGGAAGCAGTCTTTCTTGCCTTTCTGGAGTGAAAATTTTGCTGAGAGTGGTTTGCTAGCTCGAGGCAAGCAGTGGCTCTATCTCTACCTCGACGGTGCTGGGAGCTACAGGACGGGGAAGTCAGCATTTCAATTCTCCATCCAAAGGACTAATTCACAGCAGGTGTTGCAGAGCTGCAAAATCACGTGAGCATCCGCATTTTCTGTGCTAAACCAAAAGCATGTGTGTATGTTGATAAGAATGTTGTGTTGGAACAGTACATTGAGCTGTTAATGTTTACACAATATCATGGTTTTTTTTTCTTGTTTGTAATTGGTAAAAGCTCTTGCTAAGTTTCTTTCTATGTGTTAATTGTATTTTTAAATAAACTTTGTTTGATAAAAGCTCCCCAGTGGCTCACTTGAATCATACCCGTGCCAAAGTCAAAATGCAAAGCTTATGATCTGGGATGACTTCATAAAACACCTTGGAGTTTCAGACCTGGTTTATAACACACTGCTATGTGGACACTCTCCTTCTTCACTAATTCCCATCTCCTACTGTCTGGCAGATTGGAGAGGGACTGTAAACTTGGGTTTCTGTATTTAGTTCCTAATTTTATTGATTGTCACTCTAACCCCAGTCTCTGTGTCGTCACACCAAATAAACAATTAAAACTAATTGGGACTTAAATGGTGGTGAGTATACCCAGCATTCTCTGTGATGGGGAAAGTCCCCTCTCTACATCATGGGAGACGAATGCACAATAACAGCGTTGGATTGTTTGGAGCATGCCCAAGGCGAGTGATGGTGAAGAAGAGATTTTTCTCCCATTTGCTGCCGGTAAGTGGTGGCAGAGGCAGCGAGATATGAGGGAGTGGTGGAGCTGGCAGGTGGATGGAGGGGGTCATTAACACCCAGGGTTGGTAGCAAATCTGGAATAAAACCCTGCAGGTCCTGCATTTGCAGCTCCAGGAATTCTGCTGCAGACCAGGGTCAGATTAATGGCTGCCATTTTGTTTCAACAGGGAGCAGAACACACGTGTGGTCACCTTGACACAACAGCGAGGGGGCGGGGCTTCAGAGTCCCAGTGATCAGGAGAGAAAATCATTGATTTTACTGTTAGGCTGCAGGCAGGAGCTGGAGATCTGAACACAGAGGAGAGGGAGGGAGAAAACTGGGAGTGGAGGAAAGAAATGGTGGAGATGGTGAAATAAAAACAGAAAACGCTGGAAAAGCTCTCGGTCTGGCAGCATCTGTTGAGAGAGAAACAGAGCTAATGTTTCATGTCCAACGTGACTCTTCTGAAGAAGAATGAGAAAGGACGGCTGGTCCTCCAACCAGAGAGAGAGTGTCAGAGGCGGCTCTGAGCAAGAGCTCCCTCATTGGCTGTGCCGGGTCTGTCACCGGAAACAGCCGAGAAGCTGTCGCCAGTTTATACCCGGGACCAAAAGCTGCTTATTCTCAATTAAACAGGGAATTCCTGCAAACACACTGCAGCTCCTTCTCTATCTGAAGATCCAATGTCTGTTGTATAATTGTCCCAGGGTTAACAGGCTCCTCTTAACTCCTCCAACTGATTTTTCACAGATTTATTTTAAATGGCTTTATTCTAAATTAGTAACACCAGCTTTAAAGTCACTGATTCAAGACTATCGCAAACACATTAAATCATCACACAATAAATACCAGTCATTTTTCAGACTGGAATTTTAAACCCACTGTTTCGCTCTCACTCAGGAACAGATCCCAGTTTTACACCAATCTCTGATTTGACAGCACGTTTCCAGCATTCACCGCTGTTCTTCCTGACTCTAAGCCCAGTTGTAAAGGAGCTTCTGTTCCCTGTTTAGGAGCTCAGAGCCATGTGTGAATTCACTGGGTGCTGAAGGGTCAGTATTTCCAATATTCACTCCTCCAGTTTCCAGGTCGCGTCTGTCCCTCACTCAATGCCTGTTGTATTGTTGTCCCAGCGGTTAACAGGCTCCTGTGAACTCCTTCATCTGATACTTTAATGCAGACTTTTATAAATTATTTTGAATGAGTTTATTTTAAAATAGTAACACCAGCATTAAAGTCACTGATTCAAGACAGTCACAAAAACATGTTAAATCATCAATGGCTACTGAGTACAGCCAGGCCTCAGGCAAGGGTTTCTGAGTCGATTCTGTGCAATGGAATGTCTTATCAGTGTTGCCATGGTGAGCTGTCTGCAGTGAAGAGCCTGTTTGAGCCTCGAACTCAGACTAAACTCTCTGCCAAACACACAAAACATTAGACCCCGCCGTACCTCAATGAATTGTCATAAGTTATAAAGGGTTTAGATACAGAAATCATTCAAGCTGGAGCATGTGTTTGAAAAAATTATCCTACATTTACTGGAATTTTTTGAGGATATAATGAGTGCAGTTGACAGAGGGGAACCGGTGGATGTGGTGTATTTAGATTTCCAGAAGGCATTCGATAAGGTGCCTCACAAAAGGTTGCTGCATAAGATAAAGGTACACAGAGTTGGGGGTAAAGTGTTAGCGTGGATTGAGGATTGGCTATCTAACAGAAAGCAGAGAGTCGGAATAAATGGGTGCTTTTCCGGTTGGCAATCAGTGACTCGTGGCGTGCCGCAGGGATTGGTGCTGGTGCCTCAACTATTTACCATATACATAGACGATCCGGCGGAGGGGACCCAGTGTCGGGTAACAAAGTTTGCGGATGACACAAAGATGAGTGGGAAAGCAAATTGCGTGGAGGACACAGAGTCTGCAGAGAGGTTTGGATAGGCTAAGTGAGTGGGCAAGGATCTGGCAGATGGAGTATAACGTTGGTAAGTGTGAGGTTATCCACTTTGGAAGGAATAATTGTAAAATGGACTATTATTTAAACGGTGAAAAATTACAACATGGTACTGTGCAGAGGGACCTGGGGGTCCTTGTGCATGAATCACAAAAACTCAGTTTACAGGTGCAGCAGGTGATCAAGAAGGCAAATGAAATGTTGGCCTTTATCGTGAAGGGGATGATGTATAAAAGCAGGGAGGTCATGCTGCAACTGTACAGGGTACTGGTGAGGCCACACCCAGAGTACTGTGTACAATTTTGGTCCCCTTATTTAAGAAAGGATATATTAGCTTTGGAGTGGGTACAGAGAAGGTTCACCAGGTTGATTCCAGAGATGAGGGGGTTAGCTTATGAGGAGAGATTGAGTAGACTGGGCCTGTACTCATTGGAGTTCAGAAGGTTGAGGGGAGATCTTATAGAGACATATAAGATAATGAAGGGGCTAGACAGGGTAGAAGCAGCGGTTATTTCCACTTACAATGGAAACAAGAACTAGGGGGCATAGCCTCAAAATACGGGGGAGTCAATTTAGAACAGAGTTGAGGAGGAACTTCCTCTCCCAGAGGGTGGTGAATCTTTGGAATTCTCTGCCCAATGAAGCAGTAGAGGCTACCTCGTTAAATGTGTTTAAGTCACAGATGGATAGATTTTTAACCATTAAGGGAATTAAGGGTTATGGGGAGCGGGTGTGTAAGTGGAATTGAACCCACTATCAGATCAGCCATGATCTTATTGAATGGCGGAGCAGGCTTGAAGGGCGAGATGGCCTACTCCTGCTCCTATTTCTTATGTTCTTATCTCCACATCTGGAAATATATCACCATTCCGTCACAGTCGCTGGGTCAAAATCATGGAATTCTCTCCCTACCAGCGGGGTGGATGTACCTGCACAACATGGACGGCAGTGAGTTCAGGTCCCATACATCACAAAGGTCGACACTCCTGCGCCCCCGACAAACATGGCGATCGCACCTGCACCCTGTTGCACATTGCCCCTGACAAAGATGCCGGCCGCACATGCGCACTGATAGACATTGCCACCGACACACTGGCGGCCGTCAGCCCAGCCCAACACGACAAGTTACGCCTCCAATTTGGTACCAACAGGGTGCCCGGGAAGTTATTTTCCGGGGTTTGGGTTTGAACAACATGTTTACGAAGCCTCTCCACCCACCACATTCATCGCTCTCTGCGCGCCGCTCTCTACCTTGAACTGATCTCGGATTCGAGTTAAAACCGTCCGTCCGCCGCCATTACCCGCACTGCGCATGTTTCAGACCCCTCCCCCTATTCACTCTGGTTGGAGGACCAGCCGCTCCCGCTCGGTCCGCCAGCCCCGCCCCCTTTTCCTATTGGTCCGGAGCTGCCGTCAATCAGTCCCTGGGCATTGTGACGTTGAGCATGCGCAGTGCGGCTCATGTCCAGGGACAGGCGCTTGTTTGTCTGATCTTCAGGCGGGGAGGAGGCGGATAAGCGGAGGCAGCGTTAGGGGCAGTGGGTGGGAGGGGAGGCTCCACACACCCAGTGGAGGCTTCAACACCCCCAATAAGGAACTAGCGGCACCGCCTCAACACCCAACACAACGGCAGCTGCAGCGCTTTCTCCCGGGGACAGGCCCCAGTGGACAAATGTGGCTTCAGGAAGGAAATGCAGCAATGGGTTTGATTTGATTTATTGTCACATGTATTGGGATACAGTGAAAAGTATTGTTTCTTGCGCGGTGTACAGACAAAGCATACTGTTCATAGAGTACATAGGGGAGTAGGAAAGGAGAGAGTGCAGAATATAGTGTTACAGTTACAGAAAGGGTGAAGAGAGAGATCAGCTTAATATGAGGTAGGTCCATTCAAAAGGAGGAGGCTTTTGAGAGGGTACAGGAAAGATTTACCAGGATGTTGCCTGGTATGGAGAGCATTAGCGATGAGGAGAGGTTGGAGAAACTTGGTTTGTTCTCACTGGAACGACGGAGGTTGAGGGGCGACCTGATGGAAGTCTACAAGATTATGAGGGGCATAGAATCATAGAAACCCTACAGTGCAGAAAGAGGCCATTTGGCCCATCGAGTCTGCACCGACCACAATCCCACCCAGGCCCTACCCCCACACCCCTACATATTTACCCGCTAATCCCTCTAACCTACGCATCTCAGGACACTAATGGGCAATTTTAGCACGGCCAATCAACCTAACCTGCACATCTTTGGACTGTGGGAGGAAACAGGAGCACCCGGAGGAAACCCACGCAGACATGAGAAGAATGTGCAAACTCCACACAAACAGTAACCCAAGCCGGGAATCGAACCCGGGTCCCTGGAGCTGTGAAGCAGTAGTGCTAACCACTGTGCTACCGTGCCGCATGGACAGAGTGGATAGTCAGAAACTTTTTCCCAGGATGGAAGAGTCAATTACTAGGGGGCACAGGTTTAATGTGTGAGGGGCAAGGTTTAAAGGAGATGTATGAGACAAGTTTTTTATGATGTGGAGATGCCGGCGTTGGACTGGGGTAAACACAGTAAGAAGTTTAACAACCCCAGGTTAAAGTCCAACAGTTTTATTTGGTAGCAAAAGCCACACAAGCTTTCGGAGCTCTAAGCCCCTTCTTCAGGTGAGTGGGAATTCTGTTCACAAACAGAGCTTATAAAGACACAGACTCAATTTACATGAATAATGGTTGGAATGCGAATACTTACAACTAATCCAGTCTTTAAGAAACAAAACAATGTGAGTGGAGAGAGCATCAAGACAGGCTAAAAAGATCTGTCCACAGTTGCGTGGACCTGCAGAGTTTCACTGGCTGTCTTGTCTGGAGACAATACACATCTTTTTAGCCTGTCTTGATGCTCTCTCCACTCACATTGTTTTGTTTCTTAAAGACTTGATTAGTTGTAAGTATTCGCATTCCAACCATTATTCATGTAAATTGAGTCTGTGTCTTTATAAGCTCTGTTTGTGAACAGAATTCCCACTCACCTGAAGAAGGGGCTTCGAGCTCCGAAAGCTTGTGTGGCTTTTGCTACCAAATAAACCTGTTGGACTTTAACCTGGTGTTGTTAAACTTCTTACAAGTTTTTTACACAGAGGGTGGTGGGTGCCTGGAACTTGCTGCCGGGGGAGAAAGTAGAAGCAGATATGATAGTGACTTTTAAAGGGCTTTTTGACAAATACATGAATAGGATGGGAATGGAGGGATATGGTCCCCGGAAGGGTAGGGGGTTTTAGTTCAGTTGGGCAGCATGGTCGGTGCTGGCTTGGAGGGCCGAAGGGCCTGTTTCTGTGCTGTAAGTTTCTTTGTTCTTTGTTTGTAAAAGTCTGATAGCAGCAAGGAAGAAGCTGTTCTTGAGTCGGTTGGTATGTGACCTCAGACTTTTGTATCTTTTTCCCGACGGAAGAAGATAGAAAAGAGAATTTCCAGGATAAGTGGGGTCCTTGATTGTGCTGGCTGCTTTTCTGAGGCAATAGGAAATGTAGACAGTGTCCATGGATAAGAGGCTGATTTGCGTGATGCACTGGGCCACATTCACACTCCTTGTAGTTTCTTGCACTCTTGGTCAGAGCAGCAGCAATACCAAGCTGTGGTGTCCCTGTAAAAATTGATGAGAGTCGTAGTTGACATGTTGAATTTCCTTAGCCTCCTGAGAAAGTAGAGGCGTTGGTGGGCTTTCTTAACTAAAGCAGCAGTTTCGAGGGACCAGGACAGGTTGTTGTGATCTGAACACCTAGAAACTTGAGCTCTCAACCATTTCCACTTTGTCACCGTTGATGTAGACAGGGCATGTCTTCCACTACATTTCCTGAAATTTTGTATATATTCTAGTGATAGTTGGAAGAAGTCCATGCTGACTCTCTGTACATCAATCCACTCAGTCCCATTTCCCCTCCATAACTCTGTTCCCTTTTTAATTCCTTCACACCTATCTGATTTATTTTTCAAATCATTGATCATTGCTGATTCCACCATGCACAGAAGCAGTGGGGTGAGGTCGTGACCACTCGTGAATGAAATTGGTCCTCACATCTCCTTTCTATTGCTGATCAATGATATGTTTAGTAATGTGGACATTGGGTAGCAGCCTGCATGAAGATTTTCAGGTCTCTTTGTACTGGACAGGAGCATGGGTCTGTCAATCAGCCTGAATCAGCACCTTCAGGAGAATTGGGAGGGTGTGTATTAGGTACAGCAGTATGACAATGGGGGGGAGAGTGTGTGGGATGGAGATTTACAACTTTAGGGAATGAGAAAGCAAAGAATATTTCATGGAAACTAGAATGGTCTGTTTTGAATTTCAGTCCTATACTTACACTGATAACTTCTATAAACAGGATATTAGAAGGAGAGAATTTACAGACTGAAATCTCACACCAAACGTCACAACAAGATGTTACAAAGTCACTGGATTCATCAGGACCTGAATATAATTGCCGTTTGAATGTATGACAAGAAATGTTTGTTTGTTCTGTCTGTGGGAAAAGATTTCAAACATCAGTGTGACTGGACAAGAATGGAGACCCCACACCCCCGAGTGAGAGTGTTCCAGTGAACTGACTGTGGAAAGAGCTTCAACCAGTAACACAGCCTGAAAAACATCACCCCATTCACAGCGAGGAGAAACTGTACATGTGTTCTGTACTTGGATGTGGAATCAACTCATTATCAAAAGGACACTGGCACCATGGAGAGACCATGGAAATGTGGGGACTGTGGGAAGGGATTCCAGTGCCCATCTGCACTGGACACACATCGACGAGTTCACACTGGGGAGAGGCCGTTCACCTGCTCCGTGTGTGGGAAAGGATTCACTCAGTTATCCAGCCTGCTGACCCACCAGCGAGTTCACACCGGGGAGAGGCCTTTCGCCTGCTCAGACTGTGGGAAAGGATTCAGCGATCGTTCCACCCTGTGGAGGCACCGGCGAGTTCACTCTGGGGAGAGGCCGTTCACCTGCTGTGTGTGTGGGAAGGGATTCAGTCATTCATCCACCCTGCAGACACACCGTGTCACCCACACGAATGAGAGACTGTTTAAATGCTCAGACTATGGGCGTAGCTTCAAAAGCTCTCAGACTCTGATGGGCCACCAGCGCATTCACACTGAGGACAGACCGTTCAGCTGCTCTTACTGCGTGAAGAGATTTAGAACATCATCCCAACTGCTAATACACCAGCGAGTTCACACTGGGGAGACACCCTTCATCTGCTCTGTGTGCAGGAAGGGTTTCAGTCATTCATCCACCCTGTTGGCACACCAGCGAGTTCATACTGGGGAGAGGCCATTCACTTGCTCTGACTGTGGGAAGGGATTCACTCAGATCTCCAATCTGCTCACACACCAGCGAGTTCACACTGGGGAGAGGCCGTTCAGCTGCTCTGAGTGTGGGAATAGATTTAAACGGTCATCTCACCTGCTAAGACACCAGCGAATTCACAAGTGATGACAGGGGTTGGATTCTGCTGTTATTGCTGCTGTTAATCACATCCAGGACTGAACCATGTTCATTCTGACAGTTGCTGAAGTGAGAGGGTTGGAGGGTTTCTTTCTGCTGGACTGACCGACCTCATGGCTTTGCTTCCAGTGGGTCGATGCTGTTTGAATTTGGGAGTGCACATTTTACTGAGATGACCCACAAACAGGAGGTAAATCGAAAATAAATATATTTGTCTCTGTTCCATTGAGTCTACAGCACAGGGCCGGGCCAGTCGGCTCAATTGGTCTATGTCAGTATTTATGCTCCACATGAGCATCCACCCACCCCTCTTCATCTCCCCCCATCAGCATATCCTTCTATTCCTCTCTCCCTCATGTATGTATCGAGCTTCCCCTTCAATGTATTCATGCTGTTCACCTCAACCACTCACTGGTAGCGAGTTCCACATTCGCGTCATCTTCCTCATCTCTGGAACCATTGTGGTAAATCTCCTCTCGACTCTCTCAAGGACCCTCACATCCTTCCTAAAGTGTGGTGACCAGAACTGGACTCAGTATTCTGTTGTAGCCTCACCAGAGCTTTAAAACTATCAGAATAACTTCCCTGCTTTTGTTCTCAATTCCCCGATTTCTGAAGCCCAAGATCCAAAATACTCCAAACAAGAATATCGGACCTTTTTGCTTAACATAAAAAGCATTTTAACAACATTCTTAAAATGGCGAAATAAGATTTTGACCAATGAAGGAACAAGTTGTTGACACAAAAAGAAGCCATTTTGAACTTGCTCTCTCCAAAAGAGAATCCAGAATGTTTGATTCTGGGAAATGAAATTAAAAATGAAGCTGCAGCTACAACAGAGCAAGAAGAAGACATTTCAATGTGGAATTGAGTGGAATATTCTCTCTGGATTTAAACAATGGAGGAACTACAAACATGGAAGAAAATAAATTTCAAAATGTGAACTCTGAACAGACTGTTTTCAGAATTGGAAATCCACAACTGAACAGCAATGTTCTTCTCTTGTAGAAGAAACTATAATTATTAAAAATTACTATAATTACTGAAAGAAGAAAATTTTCAGAAAACACAAACCAATAATATTTTCCATCTTCAGTGGACTGAATTCCTGGACATGGAACCCAGCAGTGTGCTGTTACCAAGCTGGACTTGTGAATGTGAAGTGGACCATGGAGGGATTATTATGTCTATTGCAGGTCATAAGATAGTTAAACAGAGGAAAACATTGGACTTAGGAACAGGAGTTGGCCATTTGGTCCTTCGAGCCTGCTGCACAATTTGATTAGATCATGGCTGTGGTTAAGATATCCAGTATGCTTTACATTGTAATATTCTAAATGGGATATTATAGTGATACATTTTCATGTCTTCCTGGGAATATGTTGTGAAGATCTAGTTTAATAATTCATGTGTTTTAGAAATATTAATTTCGGATTTAAAAAAAATGTAAAACTGGGTTGAGAATCTGATAAAAACACCCTGAGGGAATTTGCAGTCACAAGGTGTGGCCCATGTTGGTTTGAGAAGTCAAAGCTAGAAGGGTAAGAACAAGTGTAACACGGCAGCTGGGCTCTTTTAGCTGGAGACATTGGGTCTGACAATTGTTTTTCCTGTCTTTGTTAGAGAGGGGAATTCTTCACACACACCTCAAGAAAAAAGGTTTGGTTCTGAAACTAAAAGTTAATTAATTTAAACATCTTTTGGACATCCCTACTGGTCTGTTACCATGGGGATAAGTGATTCAGGGTGGTCTTGGTTGGAATTCTGGGTGTTTCTCACAGAAAGCAGGCAGTCTGCAGTTAGCTTGGGAGCTGTGAACCAGCTGTGGGACCGGGAGCTGTGAACCAGCTGTGGGACCGGGAGCTGTGAACCAGCTGTGGGACCGGGAGCTGTGAACCAGCTGTGGGACCGGGAGCTGTGAACCAGCTGTGGGAGCGGGAGCTGTGAACCAGCTGTGGGACTGGGAGCTGTGAACCAGCTGTGGGACCGGGAGCTGTGAACCAGCTGTGGGAGCGGGAGCTGTGAACCAGCTGTGGGACCAGAAGCCGAGGAGGTCATTAGGAACCATGGGTGTTCCCAATGTTTAAATCCCTCAGCAAGAAGGCAGTGAAGTCCATGCTTGGATTGAGGAGTCCATGTTTTGAGTCAATTTTGAAATCTCAAAGGAAAGTTGGAGAGTTGTTTAGCCGAAAGCTAATAGAAGGATCCTCATGAAATCTTGGAGTCTGGAGAATCGCTGGATTACTGAGGAGAATTAAAGTGAATGCTGGGAGCTTTGACATACCTTTAGGATTTGTCCCAGGAACAGAAGTGAATGCACATTCAAGATATTAAGTATAAGGGCATTCTTGTCCAGGAGTAAGGGTTTAAAAAGTACAAAAACTGAAAAATGCTGCAAAACCTCAGCAGGTCTGGCAGCATCTGTAGAGAGTGAAAACAGAGTTCATGTTTTGAGTCAGAACTGAGTTTACAGCATAAATCTTTACAAAATATAATTCATCGAGCTGGTTTTTAATATTCCTTTTATATTCAGTGAAGTTTGATTTTGTTTAAAAACCTGGAATCTTGTGATGGGTGTTTGGATTTCTCATGTTCTCGACCCGAATTATAACAACACACAATATTTCAAAACAATTTGAAAAATAAAACCATGATGGTCTTTATTTTGTACAAAGTATTACATTATAAGACACCCCTCATCGAGGATCTACAATAATTTCTTAGCTCGAGCACCAGTGAAACAATAAATGAATAAAAATTGTACTAATTGTCATCCCTTCTAAATCAGGAGGATTATCCCCAGCACAGAGGGTCATTTGGAATTTTTCCCACAGACCAATTAACAGGGATTATACTCTCAAACCATCTGAAGTGAACTCTTTACATGAATCGTCCAGGCCGGTGCAGTTATCAACTTGCAGTTTGGCTGATCAGCTGAGATTTTCTGCAGCATTTCATCGATCACCGTGTGATTCCTTTCACAGAGTCCATCACTGAAAGGACTTTCAGCTGCCGTGTTCCTGACCAGAATGTTCATGTTTTCACACACGTCTCCAAACTCATCATTCAGAAACTGAGCTGGTGCCACAGCTCCAGCCCCAAGGGCCAAGGGAAGGTTTACTATTGGGATGTGACGGCATCCTCCAATAATTTTTATAGATTGTACACTTTGCACTGGTCTCTTGTATGAGTCTCGTATACTCTTCATCAACTGCTCCTGCATCTTGAAGCAGGACTTTTAATCTTTGGCAAAAAGTGTGAACAAATTGTGTAGTTTTAAGATAATTTGCATCTTTCCCTTTGATTTTTATCAAAGCTATCATTATTCCTTCTCAAACATTCAGATTGGAAACTTCATGTATTTTTAAACATTCTCTGTCACCACATTATAATCCTGACCGTCTTATGGTGAAGGAGGAAACTGGTTCCAATCTTTACTTGGTATAGATTTATTCACAGAGTGAAACATTACTGGTATATAACTCCTAATACCATTCCATGCTCTGTCAGTAAGTGTCTATATGTGCTCATGTAAACATCTAATCAATGTCCACTGCTTGTATATATTTAACCCCAAATTATACAATTAACACCCACAGGCAGAGTATTTAAAAGGTCTCTAATCGGTGTGACTGCCATAATGTCTCAGCAGGTTGGATGACTCAGTGAATCCTTTCCTGCACTCAGAGCAGGTGAACAGCCTCTCTCCTCCGTGTGAACTTGCTTGTGTTTCCGCAGGCTGGAAGGATCAGCAAATCCCTTCCCACATTCAGAGCAGGTGAAAGGCTTCTCCCCAGTGTGAACTCGACGGTGTGCGCGCAGACTGGACGACTCAGTGAATCCTTTCCCACACACACAGCAGGTGAATGGCCTCTCCCCGGTGTGAACTCGCCGGTGTTTCCAGAGGCTGGAGGAATCAGTGAATCCCTTCCCACACTCAGTGCAACTGAATGGTCTCTCTCCAGAGTGAATTCGCTGGTGTGTCAGCGGACTAGTGGACCTGTTAAATCCCTTCCCACACACAGAGCAGGGGAATGGCCTCTCTCCAGTGTGAACTGCTTGATGTCGCAGCAAGGTTGATAACTGAGTAAATCCCTTCCCACACACAGAGCAGGGGAATGGCCTCTCTCCAGTGTGAACTGCTTGATGTCGCAGCAAGGTTGATAACTGAGTGAATCCCTTCCCACACACGGAACAGGTGAATGACCTCTCCCCAGTGTGAACTGCCTGGTGGTTCTGCAGGGTAGATGATGCACTGAATCCTTTTCCACACACGGTGCAGGTGAACGGCCTCTCCCCGGTGTGGACTCGCTGATGTATCAGCAGGTGAGATGACCGAGTGAATCCCTTCCCACAGTCAGAGCAGGTGTACGGCCTCTGCCCCGTGTGAACTCTCTGGTGCTTCTGCAGAGCAGAGGAATCACTGAATCCCTTCCCACACTCTGAGCAGCTGAACAGCTTCTCCCTGGCGTGTATTCACTGGTGTCTCCGCAGGTTGGATGAAAGAGTGAATCCCTTCCCACACACGGAGCAAGGGAATGACCTCTCCCCAGTGTGAACTCGCTTGTGTCTCCGGAGGCTGGGTGAATCTCCGAACCCCTTCCCACACTCAATGCAGGTGAAAGGCCTCTCCCCCGTGTGAATGCGTCCGTGTGTCAGGAGACGGGATGAATCAGTGAAACCCTTCCCACATTCAGAGCAGGTGAATGGCCTCTCCCCAGTGTGAATTTTATGATGTGTCACCAGGTTGGATAACTGAGAGAATCCCTTCCCACAATCAGGGCAGGTGAATGGCTTATCCCCAGTGTGACTGCGTCGATGAATCTCCAGCTCACACGGTGCTTTGAATCTTTTTCCACAGTCCCCACATTTCCACTGTTTCTCCCTGATGCGGGAGGCCTTCTGTCCCTCCAGGTTTGACAATCAGATGAAGCCTCGTCCTCACTGAGAACAGATGTACACTCCCTCTCAATGTAAATGGGGCAATGCTTTTCAGGCTGTGTAACCTGAACACTCTCACTCACGTTTGTACTTCTTGGTGCTTTTCCAGTCACACTGATGTTCAATCATTGCCCACGGACAGAAAAAAACCAAACAATTCTTCTTGATTCAAATGCCAATGATATTCACATTATGGTTATTCGAATGACTCTCAGATCTGAATGTGATGTTTTTTGATATTTCTGTCTGCAAATCCTCCCCTTCTAATATCCTGTGAAAAAGTTTGCAAAAGTCAATACCATCCATGTAGAAAAGAAATTCAGAACAGATCATTTTCAAATCAACAAAACTATTTTTTCTTCTTTTATTCCTGAAAAGTTGTAAATCTGTCCCACATGGTGGCACAGTGGTTAGCACTGCTGTCTCACAGGGCCAGGGTCCCGGGTTCAATTCCGGCCTCAGGTCACTGTCTGTGTAGAGTTTGCCCTTTCTCTCTGTATCTGCATGGGTTTTCTTCTGGGTGCTCCACTTTCCTCCCACAGTCCAACGATGTGCGGATTAGGTTGATTGGCCATTTTAAATTGACCCTGGTGTCGGGGGATTAGCGGGGTGAATGTATGGGGTTACGGGATAAGGCCTGGGTGAGATTGTCGTCGATGCAGACTCGGCGGCGCAAATGGCCTCCTTCTGCACTGTAGGGATTCTAAACATTCTGCTGTACCTAACATACATCCTCCAAATTCTCCTGAAGGTGCTGATTCAAACTGATCAAAAGATCCAAGCTCACTGCTTTTGTGAGACTTCTTGCGGTCCAGTGAACAGGCCCGAAAATCTTCAGGCAACCTGTTCGCCTATATCCTAAATAAATAATATATGTTGATCCCAAAGCGTTTTTCCACAGGCAGCCCCAGGAGTCACAGCCTCTGGATCTCTCACAATTAGATTCTCCCAATCAGCCTTTTTGTTCTGCTTTTTCCAGCTGCTCAGATTTCCTTCCTCTCCATCTCCCACTCACAGCTTCACTATTCAGTTACTGAATTCTTGCTTCCATCCTGAAAACCTCTCAGACCCTGCCTGTTCCTCTTCTCTTTCTGTTCAACACAAACAAACTGTTTTACTCACAGATGTGGGACACAGGAAGAAGGTTCAGTCTGTGTGAAGCTCAACCTCCTGTGTCACAAAGTCCACCCTCTGATTGGCTGGAGGACAAGAGTCCTTCCGGTCTGCCAGGGCTCCCGATTGGCCGGAGCCGTCAGCCTGGAAACCTTGGCTCCAAGAGGTGCATGTGGAGGGGGAGGAAAAGGGGGAGGCGGGGCTTCCGTGTCCGCTCGCCCGGGCCTGCGCACTGGAACCCCAGGATGTCACCTTGGAGCAGACTGATTCCTATTGACTGATTCAGGGGGGACTCCTCTGTGGACGTCACAAAGCTTTCAGAGGGGCGTTCCCAGCACTCAGTCACCCATTGGAGCACAAGCACAACACTGCGGATTGGACAACAGCTCCCGCGTTCGGAGGTCAAAGTGTCTCCTACCCCCACGTGGGCTCCTACCCCCGTATTGTCGTCATGGCAGAGATTGACCAATGGGAACGCCTGGAGGACCTAGAATCCTCCAGCCAATCAGGGCGCGCGTTTTGTGCCAATGGCTGCACGGATCATCCCCCCCATTGTGTGAATGAGGAGCTTGTTCAGCTGCTCATCACTGCCCAGCAAAGCGGCTGCTTCTCTCCCTCTGAATGAAGATTGAGCTTCACACACATTACAACCTCTTCCCCTGTCAAACATCTGTGAGTAAAACACTTTCTTTTCTATCCATTTATATTTCTTTTCTCATTCTGGGGGAAATTGGGAACTTGCAGCAACTGATGGGAAAGGAAGTGAATCCAGGGAGGCGGCAGACTCTGGAAAGGTTAGCCCAGGTCTCTCTCTCTCTTTTAAAGTTTATTTATTTGTCACAAGTAAGGCTTACATTAACACTGCAATGAAGTTACTGTGAAATTCCTCTAGTCGCCACACTCCAAAGCCTGTTCGAGTCAATGCATCTACCCAGCATGTCTTTTAGACTGTGGGAGGAAACCGGAGCACCCGGAGAAAACCCACGCTGACACGGGGAAAACGTGTAAACTCCACACAGACAGTGACCCAAGCCGGGAATCGAACCCAGGTCCCTGGCGCTGTGAGGCAGTAGTGCTAACCACTGAGTCACCGTGCGGCTCTCTCTCTCTCTCTCTTAAAGAGATTGACATCCTTTGCTCCCTCAGCTTGATACATTCATTTGTCTCACGGAAATGATGGCCTCTTTCCTAATGTTCACAATTAAAAGGGTGGTTTCCCCAGAAGATGCTGAGATTTAAGGACGTAAATTAATATAGGACAGAGAGTAATATGGTATGTTTTAGATACATTATTTATCGATCTGCAATAAACTTCATTTATTATTTAGTCTTGTAATATAATACTCGAGTTACGTTATATGTTTCCAGTTGTAGTTACAGCACAGAAAAAGTCAATTCAGCAACTTGAGTCCATGCTGACAATCGTTGGAGCAATCCAGTCAGTCCCATTCCCCTTCTATATCTCTGCTCCCCTGCAAGGTTATTTCTTCAAGTGCCTATCCAATTTCATTTTGGAATCATCGATTATGTCCAATTCCACCATTCTCATAAGTAGCAGGTTCCTGGTCATGCACATTCACTCAGAAATAAAGCTTGTCCTTGCGTTAGTTCTGTATCCTTAATCAGGTGATGTTGTGTATATTAAATATATACATACACAAAGCCAGCAGCCTATGTGGTGGTCTTCAAGCCGTTGTGCCCTGGACAAGAAGCAGTAAGCATGTATCTGTCAATCAGGAGAATTAGGAGGGAGTATATTAGGTACAGCAGAGTGAGAATGGAGGATGGTGTGTGGTGTGGACACTTACAGCTTTTGGGGAAGAGGCAAGACTATTCCATTGAAACTACAATTGTCTGTTCTGAATTTCTATCCTGTCCTGCCAGTGATAACTTTTGTGAACCCTTTTCACAGGACACTCGAAGAGGATTTGCATTTGAGAAACTCAAACCAAATATCACATCAAGATTTGACAGTCATTCAATTCATCAGGATCTGAATATCATTGTGCTTCGATTGTGGAAGGAGAAATGTTTGCCCGTTCTATCTGTGAGAAATGATTTCAACATCAGTGTAGCTGGAAAAGCACCGAGACACACACACACACCCGAGTGAGAGTGTTCCAGTGAACTGACTGTGGAAACAGCTTCACACAGCCGGAAAAAGCATCACACCATTCACAGCGGGGAGAAACCGTACTCAAGTTCCATGTGTGGATGAGGCTTCAATTGATCATCCAACCTGGAGGGACATAAGGATACCGGCACCATGGAGAAACCGTGGGAATGTGGGGACTGTGGGAAGGGATTCTGCACCCCATCTGCATTGGAAACTCATCATCGTGTTCACACAGGTGAGAGGCCATTCACCTGCTCTCAGTGTGGGAAGGGATTCACTCAGTCATCCACCCTGCTGAAACACCAACAAATTCACACTGGAGAGAAACCGTTCATCTGCTCTCAGTGTGGGAAGGGATTCAGTAATTCATCTCACCTGCTCACACACAAGCGAGTTCACACTGGGGAGAGACCATTCACCTGCTCTGAATGTGGGAAAGGATTCACTCAGTCATCCAACCTTCTGATGCACCAACGGGCTCACACTGGGGAGAGGCCATTTACCTGCTCAGAATGTGGGAAGGGATTCAGTGATTCATCTGCCCTCCTGACACACAAGCGAGTTCACACTGGAGAGAGGCCATTCATCTGCTCCGAGTGTGGGAAGAGATTCCCTCAGTCATCCAGCCTGCTGATGCACCAGCGGATTCACACTGGAGAGAGACCATTCATCTGCTCTGAATGTGGGAAGGGATTCATTCAGTTATCTCACTTGCAGACACACCAGCGAGTTCACAATGGGAAAAGGCCATTCACCTGCTCTAAATGTGGGAAAGGATTCATTCAGTCATGCAACCTAGTGATGCACCAGCAAGTCCACACTGGGGAGAGGCCATCCATCTGCTCTGAGTGTGGGAAGGGATTCAGAGATTCATCCACCCTTCTGAGACACCAGCGCATTCACACTGGGGAGAGGCCATTCACCTGCTGTGTGTGTGGGAAAGGATTTGGTCAGTTATGCAGCCTACAGAGGCATCGGCAAGTTCACATCGGGGAGAGTTTGTTAGCCTGCTCTGTGTGTGGGAAGGGATTCACTCAGTCATCCTGTCTGGTGACACACCAGCAAGTTCACAAGTGAAAGCAATGATTAGATTCTGTTGTTAATCAGATCCAGGACTGAACCATGTTCATCTTGACAGTCGGTAAAGTGAGAGAGTTGGAGTATTTCTTTCTGCTAGACTGGCCGGTCTCTCAGTTTGGCTTCCAGTGGGCTGGTGTTCTTTCACCGATGTTGGCAGTGCTCCCAGTGCAGTCTAATCCTGGTTCAACACAAGTTGAATATAAGCTCCCCTGCTTTCCAATCCTAACCTACTCCAATAGGAGCTGTTTATATGGGCCCAACACTGGGGGAAAGATGTGAATTTTTCGAGTGTGTGCAAAGGAGATGTGCTGGAATGTGTCACGCATGAAAGAATTTGGAGGCAGGTTCAGTCATAGTTTTCAATAGAGAATTGGATCATTTTTTTGAAGAGGAAAAATTGACAGATGTGGGGGAAATGGGCACTGTGTGAATTTTTATTGCAGAGAGCTAGCACAGACAAAATGGGCTGAATGGCCTCCTTCTGTCTTGCCATTCCACAATTCTGGATTACCAGCTAGCTGATTCTGTACAGCACGACATGACAGTTGGTGTCTCTCTTGCCTCTGAGTCAGGAGCTGGGGGGAAGGGGTTTGAATTCCCAAACCAGAGCTGGCATTCCCGGTACCAGTACCGAGGGAGAGCCGGACTGGCAGAGCGACCATGTTTCGAGTGAGACACTAACCCGAGAGCCCTGTCTCCCTCTCAGACGGACATAAATGATCAAACAGCAACAGCTGGAAGAGGACAGATGTAACTCCGTGCTGTCCTGGGGCCTGATATTTATCCCACAATTAATATCCCACAAGTAAGACCAGGTGATCTGGTCATCATCACATTGCCTTCTGTGGGAGCTTGCTGTGCGCAAATTGGCTGCCACATGCCGATCTTCAGAAAGTGTTGACTGTGAAACGCATTGTGGTTCCCCAAAAGGCGGAAGGCACTATATAAATGCAAGCTTCCTTATGAATTAACAGGCTCCTAACCTTGTGGACAGATCGTCCAGAGGACCAGGAGTCAGCACAAGCCGGCTGAGTGCGGGAGGACAGGAACTTGCAGTGTGAACCCAGGCTGCTTCCCTTCAGAGGCCACTGAATACATTGTGGGACCTGACCATTTAAAGAGGATACTTTGACTTGCTGAGCTGTGAATCCCACCCCTTTTCCCTCTGTAATGCTGGCTGAGAATGAGCATCGGGACTGGTCAATGTGCTGAAAGTCCCTCTGCCCCTGAAGATCGAGATAATGTTTCCCTCTATAATTCTGCTGTAAATAATTTATCTCACAAACTAATGGATAGATTTCACCAAACCTTGGGACACTGACCGAGTATGGCCGTTGGAAGAAATGATTCATTTTTGGTTAAGATCGGGATCTAGGAATTATATAAAGGAGCCGTTCACAACGGGGGATCAGGCAAATTCACTTTCTCTATTAGATTGTTATGGTTTGTTTTATTTTGACTGTTTATTGTTTCAGGATTTTGTGGAGTATCTCGGCTGCTGGGGTGGAATTTGTCACAGCTGTCAAATGTGAGCTGAGTTTTCAGAGCAGGTTGTTGGATCAGGATTTGCCTAAAATCTCCTCGTGAGACAGTGCTCTTAATGAATAAATGTACTATTTTTAGCTTTGTTGTCACAAAGCATGTTTTCATCCCTGTCTGTAACAATATACCTCAAAAGCTCATGGACGAGTTTAAACAAAACATGGTACATGAAATAACTCCTCAGAGACCAGTGTCCCTTTAACAGATTCCCTTTATTTACAAACTCAGTTCCACTCCTAAGATCGCTTCAGTTACAAAGTCAGAATCAGGAGTGTCAGTGCATTGACATATTATATATATATATATGCACACACACACACAGATGGTATTCCCTGATTAGGTAGGTGATCATTACCGACCTAATAGGTTGGAAGAACAATAGGTCAATAAGCATAGAGGCTGGGGATGAGGTTGGGGCCAAGACAAGGCTATCTAAGAGGAAGACCATTCTGGGGGAGGATGACCTCAGTGGGCCTGGAGGTCTGGAGTGCATCTGCTTCAATGCAAGGAGCGTCACGGGCAAGACAGACGAGTTTAGAGCCTTAATGCTTGCGCGGAATTTGAATGTGGTTGCAGTGACGGAGACTTGGTTAAAAGAAGGACAGGACTGGCAGCTGAATATTCCGGGGCATAAGTGTTTTAGGCGAGACAGAGGAGGGGCTAAGAGAGGTGGGGGAGTAGCAATGCTGGTTAGGGAGCATATTACAGCAGTACAGAGGGTGGACAATATGGAAGGGTCAGGTAACGAATCACTGTGGGTGGAGCTCAGAAACAGGAAGGGCGCAGTCACTATGCTGGGGATATACTACAGGCCTCCCAACAGCCCACGGGAAGTTGAGGAACGGATATGTAAGGAGATTCTGGATAGGTGCAGAAAAAATTGGGTTGTTGTAGTGGGAGACTTTAATTTCCCTCACATAGACTGGAAATCGCTTAGGGCTGGGGGCCTGGACGGGAAAGAACTTATAAAATGCGTACAGGAAGGTTCTTCGGAACAATATGTTGACAGTCCAATGAGAGAGGGGGCAATACTGGGCCTAGTACTGGGGAATGAGCCCGGTCAGGTCATCAAAGTTGCAGTAGGGGAACATGTGGCAAATAGTGACCACAATTCTGTAAACTTTAGGATAGTAATGGAAAAACTTGAGTGTTGTCCTATGGGTAAGGTGCTGAATTGGGGGAAGGCGAACTACAACCGGATTCGGCAGGATTTGGTGGCTGTTGATTGGGAGAGGCTGTTCGAGGGTAAATCCACATCTGGCATGTAAGGAGCAGTTGATAGGACTGCAGGACAGGCATGTGCCTGTAAAGAGGAAGGATAGGAAAGGTAGGATTCGGGAGCCATGGATAACCAGTGAAATTGTGGGTCTAATCAAAAAGAAAAAAGAGGCATACATGAGGTCCAGGCAGCAAAAAACAGATGGCGCACTGGAGGAATACAGAGAAAGTAGAAAAGAACTGAACAGGGAGTTAAAAGGGGTCACGAAATGTCTTTGGCAGACAGGATTAAGGAGAATCCTAAGGCATTTTATACATAGGTTAGGAACAAGAGAGTTGTTAGGGAAAGAATTGGACCTCTCAGGGAAAAGGAGGGGAATTATGCTTAGAACCAAAGGAAGTAGGTGAGATCCTAAACGAATACTTTGCATCAGTATTCACAAAGGAGAGGGACATGTTGACTGGTATTGTCTCAGAGAGATGTGTTGACCCGTTAGAAAAAATCTCAATTACAAGGGAGGAAGTGTTAGGTTTTTTAGGAAACATTAAGTTAGACAAATCCCCAGGGCCAGATGGCATCTATCCTAGACTCCTCAGGGAGGCGAGAGATGCAATTGCTGGGCCTCTAACAGAAATCTTTGTCTCTTCACTGGACACAGGTGAGGTCCCAGAGGATTGGAGGATAGCAAATGTGGTCCCGTTATTTAAGAAGGGTAGCAAGGATAACCCGGATAATTATAGGCCGCTGAGCTTGACGTCCATGGTGGGGAAGTTGTTGGAGAAGATTCTTAGAGATAAGATATATGCGCATTTAGAACTGAATAATCTCATTAGCGATAGACAGAATGGTTTTGTACGAGGGAGGTCATGCCTCAAAAATTTGGTTGAGTTTTTTGAGGCGGTGACAAAAATGATTGACAAGGGAAGGGCCGTGGATAGAACATAGAACATTACAGCGCAGAACAGGCCCTTCGGCCCACGATGTTGCACCGACCAGTTAAAAAAAAAAAACTGTGACCCTCCAACCTAAACCAATTTCTTTTCGTCCATGAACCTATCTACGGATCTCTTAAACGCCCCCAAACTAGGCGCATTTACTACTGATGCTGGCAGGGTATTCCAATCCCTCACCACCCTCTGGGTAAAGAACCTACCCCTGACATCGGTTCTATAACTACCCCCCCTCAATTTAAAGCCATGCCCCCTCGTGCTGGATTTCTCCATCAGAGGAAAAAGGCTATCACTATCCACCCTATCTAAACCTCTAATCATCTTATATGTTTCAATAAGATCCCCTCTTAGCCGCCGCCTTTCCAGCGAAAACAATCCCAAATCCCTCAGCCTCTCCTCATAGGATCTCCCCTCCATACCAGGCAACATCCTGGTAAACCTCCTCTGCACCCTCTCCAAAGCCTCCACATCCTTCCTGTAATGTGGGGACCAGAACTGCACACAGTACTCCAAGTGCGGCCGCACCAGAGTTGTGTACAGTTGCAACATAACGCTACGACTCCTAAATTCAATCCCCCTACCAATAAACGCCAAGACACCATATGCCTTCTTAACAACCTTATCTACTTGATTCCCAACTTTCAGGGATCTATGCACACATACACCTAGATCCCTCTGCTCCTCCACACTATTCAAAGTCCTCCCGTTAGCCCTATACTCAACACATCTGTTATTCCTACCAAAGTGAATTACCTCACACTTCTCCGCATTAAACTCCATCCGCCACCTCTCGGCCCAACTTTGCAACCTGTCTAAGTCTTCCTGCAAACTACGACACCCTTCCTCACTGTCTACCACACCACCGACTTTGGTGTCATCAGCAAATTTGCTAATCCACCCAACTATACCCTCATCCAGATCATTAATAAATATTACAAACAGCAGTGGCCCCAAAACAGATCCCTGAGGTACACCACTTGTAACCGCACTCCATGATGAATATTTACTATCAACCACCACCCTCTGTTTCCTATCCGCTAGCCAATTCCTGATCCAATTTCCTAGATCACCCCCAATCCCATACATCTGCATTTTCTGCAGAAGCCTACCATGGTGAACCTTATCAAACGCCTTACTAAAATCCATATATACCACGTCCACTGCCTTGCCCCCATCCACCTCCTTGGTCACTTTCTCAAAAAACTCAATAAGGTTAGTAAGGCACGACCTACCTGCCACAAAACCATGCTGACTATCACCTATCAATTCATTACTCTCCAAATAACTATAAATCCTATCCCTTATAATTTTTTCCAACATCTTGCCGACAACAGAAGATGTCGTCTATATGGATTTTAGTAAAGCGTTTGACAAGGTCCCTCATGGCAGGCTGGTGCAAAAGGTCAAATCTCACAGGATAAAAGGTGAGCTAGCTAGATGGGTGGAGAACTGGCTTAGCCATAGAAGACAGAGGGTAGCAGTGGAGGGGTCTTTTTCTGGTTGGAGGTCTGTGACTAGTGATGTTCCGCAGGGCTCTGTACTGGGACCTCTGCTGTTTGTGATATATATAAATGATTTGGAGGAAGATGTAGCTGGTGTGATCAGTAAGTTTGCGGACGACACAAAGATTGCTGGATTTGCGGATAGTGATGAACATTGTCAGAGAATGCAGCAGGATATAGATAGGCTGGAACATTGGGCGGAGAAATGACAGATGGAATTTAATCCAGATAAATGCAAAGTGATGCATTTCGGTAGATCTAATGTAAGGGGGAGCTGTACAATAAATGGCAGAGCCATCAGGAGTATAGACACACAAAGGGACCTGGGTGTACAAGTCCACAGATCCTTAAAGGTGGCAGCACAGTGGGAGAGGGTGGTGAAGAAGGCATATGGCATACTTGCCCTTATTGGACAGGGCATAGAATATAAAAGTTGGCATATGATGTTGCAGCTGTATAGAACGATGGTTCGGCCACATTTGGAATACTGCATCCAGTTCTGGTCGCCACACTACCAGAAGGATGTGGAGGCTTTGGAGAGAGTACAGAGAAGGTTTACCAGGATGTTGCCTGGTATAGAGGGTCTTAGCTATCGGGAGAGATTGGGTAAACTGGGGTTGTTCTCCCTGGAAAGATGGAGGATGAGGGGCAACCTAATAGAGGTGTATAAGATTATGAAGGGCATAGATAGAGTGAACAGTGGGAAGTTTTTTCCCAGGTCAGAGGTGACAAACACAAGGGGTCACGGGTTCAAGGTGAGGGGGGGCAAGGTTCAACACAGATGTCAGGGGGACGTATTTTACACAGAGGGTGGTGGGAGCCTGGAATGCACTGCCAAGCAAGGTGATTCAGGTGGACACGCTGGGATTGTTTAAGACTTATCTGGATAACCACATGAACAGTGTGGTAATAGAGGGATACAAAATAATGGTCTAGTGGGCACATGAGCAGCGCAGGCTTGGAGGGCCGAAGGGCCTGTTCCTGTGCTGTATTGTTCTTTGTTCTTCATTTGTTCTTTGACTCTGGGAGGAAACTGGAGCACCCAGAGGAAACCCATGCAGTTACGGGGAGAATGAGTGACTTCCATACAGACTCCACACATTCTCCCTGTGATCTGTTTCCTAATTTCATAGTTGGCCATTCAGTCCCAGCCTGTACCCGATAAAAGCAAAAGAATGATCATAAGCTATTTGTGAATCTGAAACCAAAAGAGAAAATGCTGGAAAATCTTCTCAGCTCTGGCAGCATCTGTAAGGACAGAAAAGAGCTGATGTTTCATAGAATCATAGAATACCTATAGTGCAGAGAGAGGCTATTAGGCCCATCGAGTCTGCACCGACAACAATCCCACCCAAGCCCTATCCCCACAACCCCACATATATTTTTTTTAAGTAATAGAATTTTATTTCAATTTACAATCTCATATTAATTATTTAAAGAAAATTTAATATGGCAATTATTGTGTAACAGACTCTGATTTGTGTATTATCCAGGAAAATTCATAATTTATCAATGCTTAGTGAAGAAATTGGTTATGAAACTCAAAAAGATTCAAGCACTATTGACCCTGCTGTTTCTAAAGAAATGTCCAAAGCAGCAGAAAAGACTGGAGCAATGTTCATGGATGCGCCTGTGTCTGGAGGTGTCGGGGCTGCTCGGGCTGACAACCTGACATTCATGGTCGGGGGATTGGAAGGAGAATTTAATGCAGCCAAAGAATTGCTGAGCTGCATGGGAACCAATGTGGTTTACTGTGGAGAGGTTGGAACTGGACAGGCAGCAAAGATCTGGAACAACATGCTTCTAGCTATTAGTATGATTGGAACTTCTGAAACAATGAATCTGGGAATCAGGCTGGGGCTTGACCCGAAGCTACTGGCGAAAATTTTGAATATGAGCTCAGGCCGATGCTGGTCAAGCGACACCTACAACCCAGTACCAGGAGTGATGGACGGTGTCCCTTCTGCTAATGATTATCAAGGTGGCTTTGCAACAATGCTGATGGCAAAGGACCTGGGGTTAGCACAGAACACTGCCACAAATACGAAAACCCCTGCTCTACTAGGAACCCTGTCTCATCAGATTTACAGGATGATGTGTGCACGAGGCTATGCTCAGAAAGACTTCTCTTCGGATGTTCGGAGGGAGGATGTATTGGCAGTTTTGAATAAACTGAAGGTCGATAAGTCCCCTGGGCCTGATGAAATGTATCCTAGGATTCTTTGGGAGGCGAGGGATGAGATTGCAGAGCCTTTGGCTTTGATCTTTGGGTCCTCGCTGTCCACGGGGATGGTGCCAGAGGACTGGAGAGTGGCAAATGTTGTTCCTCTGTTTAAGAAAGGGAATAGAAATGACCCTGGTAATTATAGACCGGTTAGTCTGACTTCGGTGGTTGGTAAATTGATGGAAAAGGTCCTTAGGGATGGGATTTACGACCATTTAGAAAGATGCGGATTAATCCGGGATAGTCAGCACGGATTTGTGAAGGGCAAATCGTGCCTCACAAATTTGATAGAATTTTTTGAGGAGGTAACTAGGTGTGTTGATGAAGGTAGGGCGGTTGATGTCATATACATGGATTTTAGTAAGGCGTTTGATAAGGTCCCCCATGGTCGGCTTATGATGAAAGTAAGGAGGTGTGGGATAGAGGGAAAGTTGGCCGATTGGATAGGTAACTGGCTGTCTGATCGAAGACAGAGGGTGGTGGTGGATGGAAAATTTTCGGACTGGAGGCAGGTTGCTAGCGGAGTGCCGCAGGGATCGGTGCTTGGTCCTCTGCTCTTTGTGATTTTTATTAATGACTTAGAGGAGGGGGCTGAAGGGTGGATCAGTAAATTTGCTGATGACACCAAGATTGGTGGAGTAGTGGATGAGGTGGAGGGGTGTTGTAGGCTGCAAAGAGACATAGATAGGATGCAAAGCTGGGCTGAAAAATGGCAAATGGAGTTTAACCCTGATAAATGTGAGGTGATTCATTTTGGTAGGACTAATTTAAATGTGGATTACAGGGTCAAAGGTAGGGTTCTGATGACTGTGGAGGAACAGAGAGATCTTGGGGTCCATATCCACAGATCTCTAAAGGTTGCCACTCAAGTGGATAGAGCTGTGAAGAAGGCATATAGTGTGTTAGCTTTTATTAACAGGGGGTTGGAGTTTAAGAGCCGTGGGGTTATGCTGCAACTGTACAGGACCTTGGTGAGACCGCATTTGGAATATTGCGTGCAGTTCTGGTCACCTCACTATAAGAAGGATGTGGAAGCGCTGGAAAGAGTGCAGAGGAGATTTACCAGGATGCTGCCTGGTTTGGAGTGTCGGTCTTATGAGGAAAGGTTGAGGGAGCTGGGGCTGTTCTCTCTGGAGCGGAGGAGATTGAGGGGAGACTTAATAGAGGTTTATAAAATGATGAAGGGGATAGATCGAGTGAACGTTCAAAGACTATTTCCTCGGGTGGATGGAGCTATTACGAGGGGGCATAACTATAGGGTTCATGGTGGGAGATATAGGAAGGATATCAGAGGTAGGTTCTTCACGCAGAGAGTGGTTGCGGTGTGGAATGGACTGCCTGCAGTGATAGTGGAGTCAGACACTTTAGGAACATTTAAGCGGTTATTGGATAGGCACATGGAGCACACCAGGATGGTAGGGAGTGGGATAGCTTGATCTTGGTTTCAGATGAAGGTCGGCACAACATCGTGGGCCGAAGGGCCTGTTCTGTGCTGTACTGTTCTATGTTCTATGTTCTATGTTCTGTGTTTCAGTTCCTGCGTGAAGAGGAGAATGTTTAAACTTGACCAACACCAAAATGTATCTTGAGAAATAGTTACGAAGGTGTCAGTGAGTGTTCAAGTAACTTCAGTTGTCCAACAAAGAAAAAGGACAGGATAATTCTATAACCATAAATCATGGTCCCAGAGAGGCTGTCTAGTTTGTTTAGCAACAAGTTGTGTAATTGTGCACCCAGAAGTCCCTGATTCAACTGTGTGGAATTAGAAGCATTTTGAAACTGAATTGCAAGCAAGATGACAAAAGAAGTTTTGAGAAATTAGACTGTTACACATTATGTAGATTTACTCTTTATTACAGGGGAAATAGGTAAGGAGGAAAGGAAGTTAACTCTGTTCAATGTTTTTTTTTGAGTTTCGTAACCACAACCCCACATATTTACCCCCCTTATCCCTCTAACCTGCACATCCCGGAACACAAACGGGAAATTCAGCATGGCCAATGCACCTAACCTGCACATCTTTTGGACTGTGGGAGGAAACCAGAGCACCCAGAGGAAACCCATGCAGACATGGAGAGAACGTGCAAATTCCACACAGACAATGACCCAAGCCAGGAATTGGACCCGGTCCCTGGTGCTGTGAGGCAACAGTGCTAACCGCTATGTCACCATGCCGTTTCGAGTCCGGATAACCCTTTGTCAAAGCTAAAAGGCAGAGAAAGTGGGAGATATTTATACTGCAGGGTGAGGGAACGAAAGATGAATCATAGCCACAGAAAACAGGGGAAAATGTTTATTTGGAATCACGAGGTTTTGGTGCGCTGCTCCTTCATCTGATGAGTCGCTCACCTGATGAAGGAGCAGCGCTCCAAAAGCTGGTGATTCCAAATAAACCTGTTGGACTTTAACCTGGTGTTGTGAGACTTCTTACTGTGCCCACCCCAGTCCAACGCCGGCATCTCCACCTCATCCCTTCACAGGCAACAGAGGAACTCCGCGCAGGCGCAGTACAGACCATGTTCTGAGCTTGCGCAGTGGCGTGCTGGCGATCGGGAGTTCCCTGTTTCTTGTCCTTGCGGCGGGTAAGGAAGTGACGTGTCCAAGGGAGAGATTGGCGCAAAGGGAGGGTGGAAAGCATTCATAAACACCCAGTGAAGGCTGCAAACCTCGATTAAGAAGGTTCCAGGCCAGTCCCGAGTTTGTCCTGAGCCGCTCCTCTTCCCGCGGATACAAACCCGGAAGAACGGCCGCCATCTTTGCCGAGGCAAGGTGCAGCAATGCGCATGTGCAGTGCTCCCTGCCAGCAGGAGGAGAGATTGTGAATGTCTGTCCTGGGACGACAGTGATGGATTTTGAAACTCCTTTTACAGCGTTTAGAGTTTGTTTATTAGTGTCACAAGTAGGCTTACATTGACACTGCATTGAAGTTATTGTGAAAATCCCCTAGTCGCCACACTCTAGCGCCTGTTCGGGTGCACTGAGGGAGTTAGAGGGGGAAGATTTGTCAACGGGAATTTCAAGCCAAGCGTCACGTCAACATTGATAGAATCTCCGGATTCATTCGGATCTGGATAGTACACAAACGAAATTTCTGTTCATCCAGTACTGGATGCCATAAGCATTAAAGAACAAAGAAAATGCAGCACAGGAATAGACCCTTCGGCCTCCAAGCCCGTGCTGATCGTGGTGCCCTAAATTATCCAAAAAGTATCTTCTGCCCTTACTTGGTCCGTATCCCTCTATTCCCTCCTTATTCATGTACCCATCCAGATGCCTCTTAAATGTTGCTAATGTGCCTGCTTCCACCACCTCCTCTGCAGCATGTTCCAGGCACCCCACTCTCTGCATGAAAAACTTCCCCCCCCCCGCACATCTCCCTTAAACTTCCCCCCTCTTACCTTGAACCTGTGCCCCCTTGTAATTGACGCTTCCACCCTGGGAAAAAGTGTCTGACTATCCACCCTGTCTATGCCTTTCAGAATTTTGTAGACCTCTATCAGATCTCCCCTCTGCCTCCATCTTTGCAGTGAAAACAATCCTAGTTTATTCAACCACTCCTCATCGCTGACCCCCTCGAGACCAGGCAACATCCTGGTCAACCTTCAGTCAGGACAGTGTGAGAGTGCCAGTGATGATGTTCAGACTCCTGTTACCCTGGTCTCTCTAAGTGATAGAGGTTGAGGGTTTGGGAGATTTTAAAGAAGTCCTGGTTGATTGTAGCTATGACTCCCCCTGCCTCTTCCATCTTCTCCTTCTCACCCCTTTCCCTGAAGGAAATTAGTGAACCAGTTGAGTTTTTACAACAATCCGGCAGCTTTCATGGTCACGTTTTCCTCATGCCGGCCCCACAAATTACCAGGTTCATTCAGCTCAATTTCACAACCTGTTTTTGTGGGTTCTCTCTCACTCCCTTTTTTCTGTTTTAAATCAATTTCACAGGGTTTCGGGAGGGCTTGGAGTCAGGAGATTCAAACCAAACATCACATCTGGAACTGACAGTCACACAACTTATCACAACGTAAATATCATCAGATTTTGAACATGGCAGGAAAAAGCACCGTTCACACTGGGGAGAAACCGTACATGTGTTCTGTGTGTGGAAGAGGCTTCAGCCGATTATCTTACCTGTCGATACACAATCGCAGTCACACCAGGAAGAAACCATGGAAATATGAGGACTGTGGGAAGAGATTCCAATCCCCATCTCACCTGGAAATGCGTTGCCGCAGTCACACTGGGGAAAAACCATTCATCTGCTCCGACTGTGGGAAGGGATTCACTCAGTTAACCAACTTGCTGAGACACCAGCAAGTTCACAGTGGGAAGAGGCCAATGACCTCCTCTGAGTGTGGGATGAAACGCCAGCGAGTTCAGACTGGGGAGAAGCCATTCATTTGCTCCGAGTGTGGGAAGAGATTCTCAAGGTCACCTAACCTGCTCGCACACCAGCGGGTTCACACTGAGGACAGACCTTTTAAATGCCCTGACTGGGAAGTGCTTTAAAAGTGCTGGGGAACTCATGTCCCATCAACGTGTTCACACTGACGAGAGACCTTTCAGATGCTCTCACTGCAGGAGTGGGTTCAAGACATCCTCTGCCCTAACTAAACACCAGCGCACTCACACTGATGAGAGACCTTTCAGATGCTCTCAGTGTGGCACTGCATTCAGGCAATTGAGTAACCTGTCTGTACACCAGCGCATTCACACTGGGGAGAGGCCATTCTCCTGCTCTCAATGTGGGAAGAGATTCACTCACTCATCTAGTCTGCAGAGACACCAGCGAGTTCACACTCACGAGAAACCTTACATCTGCTCCAAATGTGGGAAGGGATTCAGTCAGTCCACCAACTTGCTGACACACCAGCAAGTTCACACGACTGAGAGACCATTTAAATGCCCAGAATGTGGGAAGTGCTATAAAAGTTCTGCGAAGCTGCTGTGCCATCAACGTATTCACACTGATGAGACCCCGTTCAGGTGCTCTCACTGTGGGATTGGGTTCAAGACATCACCTGCCCTCACATCACATCAGCGCACGCATACTGAGGAGAGACCTTTTAAATGCCCAGAATGTGGGAAATGCTTTAAAAGTTCAGGGGAACTGGTACGCCATCAACGAGTTCACACTGAGGAGAGACCTTTTAAATGTCCAGACTGCGGGAAGGGCTTTAAAATTTCCAGCAGTCTGGTGTCCCATCAACGCGTTCACACTGGGGAGAGACCGTTCAGGTGCTCTGATTGTGGGACTGCATTCAGAGAATTATGTCACCTCACTGTACACCAGCGCACTCACACTGGGGAGAGGCCGTTCACCTGCTCAGAATGTGGAAAGGGATTCGCTCATTCATCCAATCTGCTGACACACCAGCGAGTTCACAAGTGAGTGGATTTTGCCATCAGTTACATCCAGAAATGAACCATATTCATTGGGCTCTGTTTCTGCTGATGCTAATAAACTCCATTTCAGGGCGGCACGGTAACAGTTGTTGGCACTGCTGCCTCACAGTGCTAGGGACTCAAGTTCAATTCCAGCCCTGGAATGCCGGATGACAGTCTGCGTGGATTTCCTCCCACAGTCCAAAGGTTTGTGGGTCAGGTTGATTGGCCATGCTAAGTGGCTCCTCATTGTCAGGGGGATTAGCAGGGCAAATACATGGAGTTACGGGGATAGGGCCTGGGTGGGATTGTTATCAGTGTATGCTCAATGGGCCAAATGGCCTCCTTCTGCACTTAGGTATTCCAGATTTGTGTTAAACATCAAAGAACAAAGAAAATTACAGCACAGGAGCAGGCCCTTTGGCCCTCCAAGCCTGCACCGACCATGCTGCCTGACTTAACTAAAACCCCCTACCCTTCCGGGGACCATATCTGTCTATTTCCATCCTTTTCATGTACTTGTCAAGATGCCCCTTAAAAGTCACTACCGTATCCGCTTCCACTACCACCCCCGGCAACGGGTTCCAGGCACCCACTACTCTCTGCGTAAAAAATCTGCCTCGTGCATCTCCTTTAAACCTTGCACCTCGCACCTTAAACCTATGCCCCCTAGTAATTGATTCTTCCACCCTGGGAAAAAGCTTCTGACTATCCACTCTGTCCATGCCTCTCATAATCTTGTAGGACTTCTATCAGGTCTCCCCTCAACCTCTGTCACTCCAGTGAGAACAAACCAAGTTTCTCCAACCTCTCCAAATAGCGAATGCCCTCCATACCAGGCAACATCCTGGTAAATCTTTTCTATACCCTCTCCAAAGCCTCCATATCCTTCTGGTAGTGTGGCGACCAGTATTGAACACTATATTCCAAGTGCGGTCGAACTAAGGTTCTATAAAGCTGCAACATGACTTGCCAATTTTTAAACTCAATACCCCGGCCGATGAAGGCAAGCATGCCATATGCCTTCTTGACGACCTTCTCCACCTGCATTGCCACTTTCAGTGGGCTGTGTACCCGTACACCCAGATCCCTTTGCCTATGAATACTCTTAAGGGTTCTGCCATTTACTGTATATTTCCCATCTGTATTAGACCTTCCAAAATGCATTACCTCACATTTGTCCAGATTGAACTCCATCTGCCATCTCTCCGTCCAAGTCTCCAACTGATCTATATTCTGCTGTATCCTCTGATGGTCCTCATCGCTATCCGCAAATCCACCAACCTTTGTGTCGTCCGCAAACTTACTAATCAAACCAGTTACATTTTCCTCCAAATCATTTATATATATTACAAACAGCAAAGGTCCCAGCACTGATCCCTGAGGAACACCACTTGTCACAGCCCTCCATTCAGAAACACATCCTTCCCCTTCTACCCTCTGTCTTCTTTGACTGAGCCAGTTTTGTATCCACCTTGCTCGCTCACCTCTGATCCCATGCGACTTCACTTTCTGCACCAGTCTGCCGTGAGGGACCTTGTCAAAGGCCTTACTGAAGTCCATGTAGACACCATCCACTGCCCTATCCTCATCAATCATCTTCGTCACTTCCTCGAAAAACTCGATCAAGTTCGAAAAATATTCACATCGTGAATATTTTTAATAACTCTAATACAAGTCAGTTCCTTTTGAAGGGCTCTCCCCTGTTTCCTCCATCCTCACCTCCAACAACAAGTGTGAGGAGCTCATGGAAATGCTTTGTCACTAAGATTGAGATAATCCAATCAGCTGTCTCTGCTGCTTTGCTCCATTCCATTAGCCCAACGGGCCAAACTGTCTCTAAACATCCCTCTTGTCTGAGCCCCGAACTCCCACTTTTCTCCATCCAGTCTCCACACACACCAGTGGGTTCATACTGCAGAGAGAGGATTTAAATGCTGAGACTGTGACAGGAGCTTTAAAAACCCACATTCACTGATGGTTCACCAGTGCATTCACTCCGTTCCACTCCACTCATCTGCTCTCAGTGCAGGAAGAGGTTCAGGTGATTGTCCATCCTGCAGCAACAGCAGAGAGTTCGCACCAGGGAGAGGTCATTCACCTGCTCCATGTGTGGGAAGCAATTCACTGATTCATTCATTTTGTTAACACACCAGTGAGTTCACACTGATGGAATAAGTTTTAAATGTCTGGATTGTGGGAAATGTTTTAAAATTTCTATGAATCTGATGTGCTATCAGCAGGTTCACACTGACAGCAGGCCATCCAGAGTCTCTCACTATGGGACTGGGTTCAGCTGGTCATGTGAACTCAGTGTCCACCAGTGCACTCACTCTGGGAGAGGCTATTCACCTGCTCCATGTTTAACACGAGATTTACTCAGTCATCCCACTTCACTGCACATCAACTTGTTCACACTGATAAGGAACTTTTTCAAACTTCTGACTGTGAGCAGAGATTTAAATGCAAAATGTATCTGCTGATACACAAACACATTCACAGGCTGTTCACTTGCTCCATGTGAGAAGAGATTCATTTGGTTACCTCACATTCTGACACACCAGCAAGTTCATAAGTTACTACAGGGGCTGGATTCTGCTGTTATTGCTGCTGCTGTGAATCACATTCAGGACTGGACTATGTTCATTCTGATATTTGGAGTTTGTTTCTGATTATGTTAATAATCCCTGTAACTGGACTGGAGTTTAATATTCTAAATAAATGTGAAATAAAACAGTGATATTTGAATACATTGTTGCAGATGTTCATCTTTCCCAGCTGAATGTTTAACATTGCCGGCTGGAGCGCAGAAGGGGCAATCTGGGGGTGGTTCACACAGCAGGAACAGAACTGCAGTCTGTTCCTGCCATAGGGTCACACTGAGAGGGACAAACAGCACTTTGGACTTTCTCATCTCTCTTCACTGACAGCAAAGTGGGTTAATCCTGAGGTGTGTAAGAAATGTGTCCCAACTGCTCTTTTCTATAGTCCAGAGCTCCTAAACATGGAACAGAAGGCTCTTTTATAACTATGTTTCGAGTCAGGTGAATAATTCTGAAAGAAAATCAAAATATTACAGATGCTGGAAATCGGAAATAAAAACAAAGCAAGAAAAACTCAGCAGGTTTGGTAGCATCTCTGCAGAAACAGAGCAAATGTTTTGGAACTGAAGAGTCATATTGGACTGGAAACATTGACTCTGTTTCTGTCTTTACAAATTCTGTCACAGCTGCCAAGAGTTTGCAAAAATTTTGAACAACGGTGAAGGCTGGAAATGTGCTGTCAAATCAAAGATTAGTGTGAAACTGGGACGTGTTCCTGACTGAAAGTGAAACAGCAGGTTTAAATTTCCAGACTGACAAATGATTGTGGTAATTACACTGTGCACACTATTTCAAGAAAGGTGTTAAGTAATTTAAAATAAGCCTGTTTAAATATATTTTCATAGAAAATAGGAACAGGAGTAAGCCATTCTCGGCCAGGCCAGTCATTATGATCATGGACCACAAAAGATGTATTTGTATTTGACAATATCAAGTGGCAATGGCGGTGCCATTACCCAGCGTGCACCGAGAGGGTGACGATACCCTATCTTCAATACAGGAGATCATTGCGCAGGCTCAGTGCCTCTCTGACTGGAGCATGCGCAGTGCGGTGCAGGCAGTGGTCGGATGGGGTGGTGTCGGAGCAGCAGGGAGACCAGAAACTGATTGTAGACACCGGGTGAGTGAGATTAAATGGAGCCTGAGAGTCAAAAGGGAGGACTCATAAACACCCGGTATAGGAAGCGGAGCTTTCATAAACATCGGATATTAGCTTAAAACCACAAATAAGACGCCCGAGGCCCTGCCTGACCGATTTTGCAGTCTCCATCTTTCGAGAAAAATGGGCAGCGTGACCGCCATATTTATTGGGGGCAATGGACAGCAGGGCGGTGGCCATCTTTATAGGGGGCAATGGGCAACAGGACGCATGTGCAGCCACCACCTCCATAGGAGGCAGTGGGCATTGATTCCAGAAGTTAGTTCCTGGCCTCCAGAATTGGTCTCTTTTTCATTAAGCCACAGAAACATTGAATTATTGCACTACAGAAAATGACTAACCCGTCATGCATTTGCTGGTTCTCTACAAGGGAATCAGCTCATCCCACTACCCTGTCTTTTCACTAACAAGACCAACAGAAAATATTTCCCATCCCCAAAACGGGCGGCGCGGGAGCACAGTGGTTAGCACTGCTGCTTCACAGCTCCAGGGACCTGGGTTCGATTCCCGGCTTGTGTCACTGTCTCCTCGTGTCTGCGTGGGTTTCCTCCGGGAGCTCCGGTTTCCTCCCATAGTCCAAAGATGTGCGGGTTAGGTTGATTGGCAATGCTAAAAAAAAATTGCCCCTTAGTGTCCTGGGTTAGAGGGATTAGCGGGTAAAATATGTAGGGATATGGGGATAGGGCCTGGGTGGGATTGTGGTTGGTGCAGACTCGATGGGCCGAATGGCCTCTTTTCGTGCTGTAGGGTTTCTATGAAATTACCTGTGGAGAAGATTATGTTTTATCTTCTTGAACAGCTGCAGTCCATGTGGTGAAGGTGCTCCCCTTTAGGTCAAGAGTTACAGGCTATTCACCCAGTGATGATGAAGGGACAGTGATACATCTCCAAATCAATAATTACAATGTGTATTTATACAGCATCGTTCATGTACTGGAACATTCTGAGGTGTTTCTCAGGTGTGTTATAAAGCAACATTTGACATAGAGTCATGTGAGCAGACATGAGGGTGGAAGGGTAAAGGCTTGGTTAAAGAGGTAGTTTTAATGAGTATCTTAAAGGTGGGGAAGGAAGATACAGAGGGGGAGCAGTTTAGGGGGAAATTCCAAAGATTATGGCCTTGGTAACTGGGACACGTATGATGGAGTGATTAAAACTGTGAATGCTGAGGAAGCCGGAATGAAAGGAATGCAGAGATATTGGAGGGTTGTGAGGCGAGAGGAGATTACAGACATGGGGAGGGGTGAAACCATGGAGGGACTTGAGAACAAGGATGAGAAATTTAAAATGTTGATTCATAAACAGCCTTTGTAGCGCAGGGGTGGTGGGTGAACAAGGTTTGGAATGAGTAAACACGTGGGCAGCAGAATTGTGATGACCTCAAGTTAATAGACAGGTTGAGTGAGGGAGACCGGCCAGGGGTGTGTTAGAATTATTAAGTCTGATGGTAACAAGCACTCAGAACCTGCATGGATCAGCTGGCATGGGGTATTCGCAGACATCATCAACCTCTCTTTACAACAATCTGAGGTCCTATCTGCTTCAAGAAGATGACCATCATCTCAGTACGAAAGAAAAGCCAAGCAGCGTGCCTTAATGGCTCTCGTCCGGTGGGTCTAACATCCATCATTATGAAGTGCTTCAAAAGGTTAGCCTCTCGGACTGCCTGGATCCAATACAGTTCGCCTACCGCCCAACAAATCCACAGCAGATGCCAATTCCCTGGCCCTGCACTCAACCCTGGAACATCGAGATTACAAAGACAGCTATGTCAGACTCCTATTTATTGACTACAGTTCAGCCTTCAACATCATTATTCCCACGAAACCCATCTCCAAACTCTGTGGCTTGGACCTCGGCTCCTCCCTCTGCGACTGGATGCTGAACTTCCTAACCCACAGACCACAATCAGTAAGGATAGGCAACAACACCTCCTCCACGATCATCCTCAACACCGATGCCCCACAAGGCTGTGTTCGCAGCCCTTACTATACTCCTTATACACCTATGATTGTGTGGCTAAATTTCCCTCCAACTCGATTTTCAGGTTTGCTGGTGACACCACCGTAGTGGGTCGGATCTCCAACAATGACGAGACAGAGTACAGGAATGAGATCGAGAATCTGGTGAACTGGTGCGACAACAATAATCTCTCCCTCAATGTCAACAAAATGAAGGAGATTGTCATCGACTTCAGAAAGCATAGTGGAGAAAGTGCCCTGTCTACATCAACGGGGATGAAGTAGAAATGGTCGAAAGCTTCATGTTTTTAGGTGCCCAGATCATTAACAACCTGTTCTGGTCCCCCCAAGCCAACACTGTAGTTAAGAAAGCCCACCAACGCCTCTACTTTCTCAGAAGACTAAGGAAAATCTCACGGGATCCAGGGTGAGGTAGCTAAATGGATACAAAATTATCTTGATGACAGAAGCCAGCGGGTAGTTGTAGAAGGTTGTTTTCCAAACTGGAGACCTGTGACCAGCGGAGTGCCTCAGGGTTCGGTGCTGGGTCCACTGTTTTTTGTCATTTATATTAATGATTTGGATGAGAATATAGGAGGCATGGTTTGTAAGTTTGCAGATGACACCAAGATTGGTGGCATAGTGGACAGTGAAGAAGGTTATCTCGGATTGCAACGGGATCTTGATCAATTGGGTCAGTGAGCTGACAAATGGCAGATGAAGTTTAATTTAGATAAAGGTGAGGTGATGCATTTTGGTAGATTGAACCAGGGCAGGACTTACTCAGTTAATGGTAGGCCACTGGGGAGAGTTACAGAACAAAGAGATCTCAGGGTACAGGTTCATAGCTCATTGACAGTGGAGTCACAGGTGGACAGAGTGGTGAAGAAGGCATTCGGCATGCTTGGTTTCATTGGTCAGAACATTGAATACAGGAGTTGTTGAAGTTGTACAAGACATTGGTTAGGCCACACTTGGAATACTGTGTTCAGTTCTGGTCACCCTATTATAGAAAGGATATTATTAAACTCGAAAGAGTGCAGAAGAGATTTACTAGGATGCTACCGGGACTTGATGGTTTGAGTTATAAGGAGAGCTGAATAGACTGGGACTTTTTTTCTCTGGAGCGTAGAAGGCTGAGGGGTGATCTTATAGAGGTCTATAAAATAATGAGAGGCATAGATGAGCTAGATAGTCAATATCTTTTCCCAAAGGTAGGGGAGTCTAAAACTAGAGGGCATAGGTTTAAGTTGAGAGGGGAGAAATACAAAAGTGTCCAGAGGGGCAATTTTTTCACGCAGAGGGTGGCGAGTGTCTGGAACAAACTGCCAGAGGTAGGAGTAGAGGCGGGTACAATGTTGTCTTTTAAAAAACGTTTAGACAGTTACATGGGTAAGATGGGTATAGAGGGATGAGGGCCAATTGCGGGCAATTGGGACTAGCTTAGCGGTTTTTAAAAAAGCGCAGCATGGCAAGTTGGGCCTCAGGGCCTGTTTCCATGCGGTAAACCTGTATGACTATGAAATTTGGCATGTTAGCTGTGACTTTCACCAACTTTTACAGATGCACCATAGAAAGAATTAGCATCAGCTTGGTATGGCTCCTGCTCTGCCCAAGACCGCAAGGAACTACAGAAGGTCATGAATGTAGCCCAATCCATCACTCAAACCAGCCTCCCATCCACTGACTCTGTCTACACTTTCTGCTGCCTTGCTAAAGCAGCCAGCTTAATTAAGGACTCCACGCACCCCCGACATTCTCTCTTCCACCTTCTTCCGTCGGGAAAGAGATACAAAAGTCTGAGGTCACGTACCAACCGACTCGAGGACAGCTTCTTCCCTGCTGCCATCAGACTTTTGAATGGACCTACGTTGCATTAAGTTGATCTTTCTTTCCACCCTAGCTATAACTGTAGCACTACAGTCTCGTTTCCTTCTCTATGAACGGTATGCTTTGTCTGTATAGCACACAGGAAACAATACTTTTCACTGTATGTTAATACATGTGACAATAATAAATTAAAACAAAACAAAGGAATGGGTGACGGTTTCAGCAGCAGATGAACTGAGAGGAGACTGGAGTTGGGTGATGTTACTGAGGTGGAACTGGTCTTGGTAATGATGTGGATTTGTGGTCAGATTCTCAGGTTGGGTGAAATATTTTGCTATGTGAACAGACTGGCTCAGTCTCAGACAGTTTCCGAGGAGAGGGATGGAGTCAGTGGGTGGAATTTGTAGCAGAGAGCGTTGACAATAACTGCAGTTTTCCCAGGATTAAAATGGAGGAAAATTCTAGCCCAGAGCTGGAGAGATCTTTCAGGGAATCAAAGGATTTGGGGAGGGGGTGGGAAATTGGCACTAAAACCAGCTCAATTTCACAACCTGCCTTTCTGTTTTTGAGAGTTCTCTCTCACTCCCTTTTTTCTGTCTTAAATCAGTTTCACAGGGCGTTAGAAGGGGAAGATTTGCAGTCAGGGAAACTGAAACCAAACATCACATCAGGATCTGAATATCATCGGGTTTTTAACATGCAAGAAAACAGCAACGTTCACAGTGTAGATAAACCGTGGAAATCTGGGGACTGTGAGCAGGGATTCAGATCCCCGTCTGAGCTGGAAACTCATCAGCCCTGTCACACTGGGGAGAGGCCATTCACCTGCCCTGAGTGTGGGAAGGGATTCACTTGGTCATCCAACCTGTTGAGGCACCAGCGTGTTCATAATGCGCAGAAGCCATTCACCTGTCCCGAGTGTGGGAAGGGATTCACTCGATCATCTGGGCTGCAACAACACCACCGAATTCACACTGGGGAGAGGCCATTCACCTGCTCCAAGTGTGGGAAGGGATTTATTGATTCATCCACTCTGCTGAAACATCAGCAAGTTCACACTGACGAGAGACCATTTAAATGCCTGGACTGTGGGAAGTGCTATAAAAGTTCTCAGAATCTAATGCGACATCAGCATGTTCACACTGACGAGAGACCCTTCAGATGCTCTCACTGTGAGACTGGGTTCAGACAATCATCTGAACTCACTGCACATCAGCGAATTCACACTGGGGAGAAGCCGTTCATCTGTTTCAAATGTGGGAAGAGATTCACTCGATCATCAGGGCTTCTACAACACCACCGAGTTCACACAGGGGAGAGAACATTCACCTGCTCCAAATGTGGGAAGGGATTCAGCGATTCGTCCACTCTGCTGAAACACCAGCAAGTTCACACTGATGAGAGACCTTTTAAATGTGCTGACTGTGAGAAATGCTATAAAGGTTCTGTGGACCTGATGCGCCATCAGCTTGTTCACACTGACGAGAGACCGTTCAGGTGCTCTCACTGCGGGACTGGGTTTAGACAATTATGTCAACTGACTGCACACCAGCGGGTTCACACTGGGGAGAAGCCATTCATCTGTTTGCAGTGTGAGAAAGGATTCACTCAGTCAGCCACCCTGCAGAGACACCAGCGAATTCACACTGGGGAGAGACCATTCACCTGCTTCGAGTGTGGGAAGAGATTCACTCGCTCATCCACCCTGATGAGTCACCAGCGAGTTCACAAATAATCAGTGACTGAATTTTACTGTAAATCACATCCAGGAATGAATTATGTTCATTGACGTCCATTTCTACTGATATGTCAAGAAAATCTGAGAAATTAAAATATTTTTTGTGGGTAATTTCTGATTTTTTTTTTAAACGGGTGAAGTGAGTGGTAATTACAAAAGGAGACAGAATGTCTGTGTGAATTTAAACTGTGAGGATTTTTTATGCATTTGTGGGACATGGGCGTCACTGCATGGCCGGCATTTATTGCCCATCCCTCGTTACCATCGAACTGAGTGGCTCACTGGGCCATTTCAGAGGGCAGTTGACAGTCAACTACATTGCTATGGCTCTGGAGTCACATGTAGGCCAGACAGGTAAGGACAGCAGGTTTCCTTCCCCAAACGGACATTCATGGGGTGGTACAGTGGTTAACACTGTTGCCTCACAGCGCCAGGGACTGGAGTTCGATTCCCAGCTTGGGTCACTGTCTGTGTGGAGTTTGCACGTTCTCTGTGTGTCTGCGTGGGTTTCCTCCGGGTGCTCCGGTTTCCTCCCACAGTCTGAAAGACATGCTGGTCCGGTGCATTGACTCGAACAAATGCCGGAGTGTGGCAACCAGGGGAATTTCACAGTAACCTCACTGCACTGTTAATGTAAGCCTACTTGTGACTAATAAATAAACTTTACTTTTTGCTTTACTGAACCAAATGGTTTTTTTCTGACAATTGACAATGGTTTCATGGTCAGCAGTAGATTCTTAATCCTGATTTTTTTTTATTGAATTCAATTATTTTTATTGAATTAAATGTACGAGGCAAGTTTTTTTTTACAAAGAGTGGCAGGTGCCTGGAACTCGCTGCCGGGGGAGGTAGTGGAAGCAGATATGATAGTGACTTTTAAGGGACACCTGGACAAATGCATGAATAAAATGGGAATAGAGGGATATGGTCCCCGGAGGCCTTTTTAGTTCAGACGGGCAGCATAATCAGTGCAGGCTTGGAGGGCCAAAGAGCCTGTTCCTGTGCTATAATTTTCTTTTTTCTTGTTCTTTGTTCAAATTACACCACTTGCTGTGGTGGGATTTGAACCCGGTCCCCAGAACATTAGCTAAGTTTATGGATTAAGTCTCGGGATAATACCATTGGGCCATCACCTCTCATCTGGAACAAAACTGTTTTCACTACTAAGGCTCTGCTGTGATGTAATAGTCTCTATGACATCATCGCAGCAGGACTGGATGACATCATCAGAGTCCATTGTTTCTGAATGATCCACATCAATAACAACAGGAAATACTCATCAAGCTGAGCACATTATCTAGGCTGACACTGCAGTCTGACATTGAGGGACTGCTGCACTCTGACACACACTGTCCTTCACATGGAGCTTGTGGAGGCTCTGGCCACAACCTTCCAATCCTTATAGAGTCGTAGTGACAAAGGACAGAGAATGTAAATGTTACATCCCTGTTCAAAAACACAGCAATTACAGAACAATCAGCTTAACATCAGCAGTGGGGAAAAGCCAATAATCTGGGACACAATCAACTGACACTTGGAAAAGTATGGATTATAATTTCCAGTATTTTCTGTTTTTAAATACTGAAAACTTCCCTAGATCTCAAGGCTGGGAGAGACATTCTAGAAAGTATAGGGAGCTGGGACTTGTCCATGATAAGAAACAATACTTTTCATTTTATGCTAATACTTTTCATTTTATGCTAATACAATAATAAGTCAAATTTTAAAAAAATGAGTGTAACTGAAGGTCTGAGACTGAAATAATCTGGAGTTAAAAGGAGAAAAGAACCAAAAAACAGAAGTCAGTAACAAGACATCAATTAATCTCTTATCCTGGAGAAATCAAGGATTTAACACACCGTGTGTTTGGAACAAAGCTGATTTATTTAACAGATTTCAGAATATTAAATTCCAGGTCAGTTAGAGATTAACATCAGAAGAAATAAATGTTAATTGTCTGATTGAAGATGGTCGAGAGGAGATTGATACAGGTATTCAAGATCCTGAGGAATTGGGCAGGTGAAATAGTGAGAAAATGTTCCCACCAAGAGAACATCAAGAACTAGAGGGCACAGACCTACGTTAATGGGGAAAACAGAGTCAAAGTGATGCAAGGAAAATTATTTTCACCTCGTGAGTGGTTGGAGTCTGGAATAAACTTCCTGTGAGAGCAGTGGAGGCAGGTTTGATCAAGGTACTCAAAAGAGAATTGGATTGTTATCTGAAAAGAAAGAGTGTGCAAGGTTACAGAAGTATGGCAGGGGAATGGGATAAGGCTCTTTCAGTGAGCCAGTGCAGACTTGGTGGGCTGAATGGCCTCTTTTTGTACTGTGAAGAATCGGTGACGAGAGTTCCTGAATGATGGGGAAAGATCACAGACAGTGGTTCTTAAAGGGAAATGGCAACCCCAAAAACACAATCAGCTCTCGATCGAGAATATTAAACTCCAGCCCAGCTACAGGGATTATTATCAGCAGAAACAAACCTCAAATGTCAGAATGAATGTGGCTCACTCCTGGATGTGATTAACAGCAGCAGGTACAGCAGAATCCACTCCCTGCATTCACTCGTGAAGTCGCTGGTGTGTCACCAGGTGGGAGGAGGTAGTGAATCCCTTCCCACACTCTGAGCAGGTGAATGGTCTCTCCCCAGTGTGAAGTCGCTGATGTGCTTTGAGGCTGGATGAATGTCTGAAGCTCTTTCCACAGTCAGTGCAGCTGAATGGCCTCTCCTCAGTGTGAACTCGCTGGTGTGTCACAAGGTTGGATGAATTAATGAATCGCTTCCCACACACGGAGCAGGTGAACGGCCTCTCTCCAGTGTGAACTCTCCTGTGTAATTGTAGGTTATACATCTGGACGAATCCCTTCCCACACACAGAGCAAGTGTATGGTCTCTCTCCAGTGTGAACTCGCTGGTGTAATGTTAGGCAGGATGATTGAGTAAATTCCTTCCAACACACGGGACACGTGAAGGGTCTCTCCCCTGTGTGGGTGCGTCGATGAGTTTCCAGTTTGGATGGGCAAGTGAATGCTTTCCCACAGTCTCCACATATCCACGGTTTCTCTATGATGTCAGTATCATCATGTCTCTCCATATTGAGTGATTAGTTGAAGCCTCGTCCACACACAGAACACATGCACAGATTCACATTGCTATGAATGGTGTGATGTTTTCTCAGGCTGTGTAACTGGTTAAAGCTCTTTCCACAGTCAGTTCACTGGAAAACTCTCACTCGGGTGTGTGTCTGTCTCAGTGCTTTTCCAGTCACACTGATGTTTGAAATCTTTTCCCGCATTCCACATTCAAAGGCTGATCGTGTTCAGGTGCTGGTGAATTGAGCGACTGTTAAATCTTGATTCAATTTTTCTGACTGTAAATCTTCCCCATCAAATATCCTGCAAAAGAAGAAGTTTACAAAACTACTGTCAGTCCAGGATAGAAATTCTGATCAGACAAGTCTAATTTCTAAGGAACAACTTTTCTGCTCTTGTTCCCCAAAACAGTAAATCTGTCCCATACACTCTCCCTCTTCCCTGAGCAGAGGGCGGCATGGTGGCGCAGTGGTTAGCCCTGTGCCTCACAGCCCCAGTGACCCGATTTGATTCCCAGCTTGGGTCACTGTCTGTGTGGAGTTTGCATGTTCTCCCGTGTCTGCATGGGTTTCCTGCAGGTGCTCTGGTTTCCTCCCACAGTCCAAACATGTGCGGGTTAGATAGATTGGCTATGCTAAATTACCCCTGAGTATCAGGGGGGCTAGCTAGGATAAATGCATGTGGTAATGGGGATAGGGCCTGGGTCGGATTGTGGTCAGTGCAGACTCAATGGGCCAAATGGCCTCCCTCTGCACTGTAGAATTCTATGAGATCCAAATGAAATGCGTATTTTTCATGCATCCTTACAACTAATTTGTACAAATCACTCCAAGGCCTGTTCCTATCTCTGGAATCACCTCTAACACTGTGCTGATTCTGGTTTCCTGCACATTCCCTATTTTAATCACTCCACCATTAGTGACTAGACCTTCAGTGCACAAGGATGACTTCTCAAAGAATTCCTACAGTGCAGAAGGAAACCATTTAGCCCATCAAGTCTACACTGACTCTGAATATTTTACCCCTGATCTGTACCCCACTAATCCCCCTTACCCGCACATCTTTGGACACGAAGGGGCAATATAGCATGGCCAATTCCCCTAAACGTCACATCTTTGGGCGGTGGGAGGAAACCGGAGCACCCAGAGGAAACCCACAGTCACAGGGATAACGTGCAAACTCCGCACAGACAGTGACCCAAGGCTGGGATCGAACCTGGGTCCCTGGAGCTGTGAGGCAGCAGTGCTAACCACCCTGATATTAATGGTGTTATATAAATAGAAGTTGTTGTTGGCTGTAACCCTAACTTCCGGTTTTACAACAACACATCGATTTTGTTATGAAATCAAACTCTGATTTTTTTTGTTCCCGTGGGTTATTCATTTGGTTTCACCCTCAACAAATACGGTGGCTGCGCATGCGTTGTTCCAATTTACCTCAATAAAGATGGCGGATGCGCATGCGCTTTGCAGTACACGGACCTTTATAAAGATGGCGGATTTGAACTCCGGCCTGAAACCATCAGAAGGTCTGAGGAATTTGCTTCGCAAATTGAGGGACTGTGGCCGACACCGGGTGTTTATAAAGCCTCACCATCCACCCGCAAACTCCATTTATGTTTCCGGTTTTATTTCAGGCTCTGGATCTGCACTCGGTCTTTGTAAAAATCTCCATTTAAAACCCGCTCGCTCGAGCTCCTTACCGTCTGCCGCAGGCACTGCGCATGCTCCAGCTCCAACCAGGATGGGGCCGTTAACCTGGGCCTGTTCCCGGGAGGGAGGGAGAAGCCCCGCAGCTGCAAACCAGGGAGCTGACAATGATTCTGAAGGGTTTGCGGATCCTCCCCAATCTCCAACCGCCGGCTCCAGCGCTTCACCCGGTGCTGAAATATTTGCTCCAGCCCCGCCCTTCATTCACTCCGATTGGTTGGAGGACCAGCCCCTCCCGCTCGGTCCTCCAGCCCCGCCCCCTCTTCCTATTGGTCCGGAGCTGCCGTCAATCAGTCCCCGGGCATTGTGATGTGGAGCATGCGCAGTGTCATTGCTGTCCTTGGCGCTTGTTTGTCCCGGAGAAGCGGAGTCAGCGTTAGGCGGTGGCTGGGAGGATTTGGAAACACTTTGTGGATCCGCAAACCCTTCAGAATCATTGTCAGCTCCCTGGTTTGCAGCTGCGGGGCTTCTCCCTCCCTCCCTCCCGGGAACAGGCCCAGGTTAACGGCCCCATCCTGGCTCAGCCACTGGAGGATGGTTCACATCAGAGGATGGGGGAGGGGGACAATAAATAAGAGGTTACACTTTGGCCTCAAATCAATGAGGACTCTGATCTCTGGGAAGGAAGGAAACCCTGGGAGGTGGGCGGGGAGGATTCACAAACACCCGCTGGAGGCCCCAACACCCCCAATAAGACCCATTGGTTTTATTGTCAGTCTGCAGACAGGAGCTGGAGAACTGAACCCAGACAGAGGAGAGGGAGGGAGCAAACTGGGAGTGGAGAAAAGAAATGGTGAGATGGGTTTGGATTTAAGCCAAGGGAGGAGGGAGAATTTGTGGGACAGGAATTTATTGATTTGGGGAGCAAGAGAGGAAGAAATGTTCCAGAGAATTAGAATTGTCTGTTCAAAATTTCTATCCTGGACTGACAGTGATTAATTTTGTAAACTCCTTTTACAGGTGAGGTGAAGAAACATCACATCAAAATCAGACAGAGTCTCGATTCACTTGGACTTAAATATCCTCAGACTTTGAATGTGGAAGGAGAAATGTTTGTCTTCTGTCTGGAGGAGAAGATTTCAAACATCAGTGTGACTGAAAAAGCACCAAGATACACGCACACCCGAGTGAGAGTGTTTCAGTGAGTTGACTGTGGAAAGAGCTTTATCCAGTTACGCAGCCTTAAAAAACATCACACCATTCACAGCAAGGAAAAACTGTACACGTGTTCTGTCTGTGGATGAGGCTTCAACTGATCGTTTAACCTGGAGAAACATAAGGACACCAGCACCATGGAGAAACCGTGGAAATGTGGGGACTGTGGGAAAGGATTCAGTTACCCTTCCCTGCTGGAAAATCATCGGCGCAGTCACACTGGTGAGAGACCGTTCACCTGTTCTGTCTGTGGGGAGGGATTCATTCAGTCATCTGGCCTTTGGTCTCACCAGAGAATTCACACTGAGGAAAAGCCATTCACCTGCACCTCCTGTGGGAAGAGGTTCAGGCATTCTTCAGCACTCACTGTGCACCAACGCACTCACACCGGGGAGAGACCATTCATCTGCTCCGTGTGTGGGAAGGGATTCACTCAGTCATTCCACCTGCTGTCACACCAGCGAGTTCATACTGGGGAGAGGCCGTTCACCTGCTCCGACTGTGGGAAGGGATTCACTGGGTCATCCCACTTACTGTCACACCAGCGAGTTCACATTGAGGAGAAGCCATTCAGCTGCACTGACTGTGGACGGAGTTTCAGACAGGCATCCTCCCTCATTGCACACCAGCGAATTCACACTGGGGAGAGACCGTTTACTTGCTTTTTGTGTGGAAAGGGATTCACAGTTTTACCCAGTCTGCTGAGACACCAGAAAATTCACACTGAAGAGAAGCCATTCCGCTGCACTGACTGTGGAAAGAATTTCAGGCAGTCATCCAACCTCAGTGCTCACCGACGCACTCACACTGCAGAAAGACCATTCACATGCTCCGTGTGTGGGAAGGGATTCAATCGGTCATCCAACCTCTCTGCTCACCAGCGAGTTCACACAGGGGAGAGGCCATTCACTTGCTCCATGTGTGGGAAGGGATTCGCAAAGTCTTTCAACCTGCTGGCTCACCAACGCACTCACACTAAGAGGCCATTCAACTGCTCTGTGTGTGGGAAGGGATTCACTCAGTCACAATGGCTCCTGAGACATCAACAAGTTCACAAGTGACTGCAGGGGTTGGATTTTGCTGTTTTTGCTGCTGTTCAGTATTGACAGTCTGACAATATTTTATTTCTGCTGATGTTAACAAACCCTATAACTAGCTGGAATTTAATATTCTGGAAGTGTCACTGATTTTCAGGGCTGCAATGTCACTTTTTAAAAGCACCACCAGTGATCTTCCCCCTTAATTGAAGAACTCTCAACAGGAACCTGTTTAGAATAAAGTTAAGAACTTTTGCTTCAATTCTAATTTGATCTTTGGGCAAAATCTACAATTCATTCTCTGAAAGATCCATCTGCAGGGCACAAAGTATTTATTTTCAATGCTTGTATTGAGATTTTCTGGAAAGCTACTCTTTGATTTTTAAGGGCTATTTTTTGGTTTCCAGGGCATCGTTTTCCATTCTCAGTAACTCCTTTATTAGTGATGTAGTCACGTAGTAACATTACCTTTTGTGTTTCTGTTAGTTTACTTCTTTGAATAAGATAGCACAAATACTGAAGACTGTGTATATATTAAATCTTTTAAATTGGAATCTATGAATGATATGTTTTGTTAATTTACTTTAAAAATACTCCCATACTCTCTTTCCAAAATGAGAATTCTAACTATTTGACACAAGGGAACTGAATCAGATGTTTATTGGTTCAGACAGTGGAGCAGGAAAAATCTCTCCCGATTCTGATCTTCATTGTGTGTGGATTTACATCAATAACCCATCAATAACCTCACTACACCAGCTGAGATCAGCTCTGACCGGGGATTTTGTATGTTGTCTGTGAATGTTAAACTGCAAATAAAAGCAGTTTAGAATATGAACCTGGATGAATGTATCTCAATTTCTAATGTGACGACCCAAGTGATTGTAAGTACGTTCACAATATCTGGTTACTCAAATTCCTGAGCTGTAAACCCCACCTTCTGAGATATATAAAAATAATCGAGACTTGTTCAGCAGAATGGGGAAAGGTCTGCCGATGGTTGGATCATTCCTTTTGAGGCTCACACTGCTATGAAACTAGTTCTGTAGCAGGAAGACACAACTCCTCCACACATCACAGATCGGCTGCTGAGTCTTTTCTCAAAATAGGTGGCAAAGCTGTTCCTCCAGTTTGAGACTCTGTCTCTGCAGATGTAGCAACATCGGGAGAGACAGAATCTGTGATTGGAGGAGATGGTCCTCACAGTTTCTGTCTCTCCCATGTACAGGATGATTTATTTCTTCCAGTAGTTCCTCCCAAGACAGAATTTCTGCGGGCCTTTTGGCAAGTCATGTTGCAGTTTTATAGAACCTTAGTTCGGCCACACTTGGAATATAGTGTTCAGTTCTGGTCGCCGCACTACCAGAAGGATGTGGAGGCTTTGGAGAGGGTGGAGAGGGTACAGAAAAGATCTACCAGAATGTTGCCTGGCATGGAGGGCATTAGCTATGAGGAGAGGTTGGAGAAACTTGGTTTGTTCTCACTGGAACGACACAGGTTGAGGGCGATCTGATAGAAGTCTACAAGATTGTGAGGGGCTGGGCAGAGTGGATAGTCAGAAGCTTTTTCCCAGGGCAGAAGAGTCAATTACTAGGGGGCATAGGTTTAAGGTGCAAGGGGCAAGGTTTAAAGGAGGCAGGTTTTTTACCCAGAGGGTGGTGGGTGCCTGGAACTCGCTGCCGGGGGAAGTAGTGGAAGCAGATATGATAGTGACTTTTAAGGGGCATCTTGACAAATACATGAATAGGATGGGAATGGAGGGATATGGTCCCCAGAAGGGTAGGGGGTTTCAGTTCAGTCGGGCAGCGTGGTTGGTGCAGGCTTGGAGGGCCGAAGGGGGTGTTCCTGTGCTGTAATTTTCTTTGTTTTCTTTTGAGAGTGAATTCACCATCCACAGCCGTTCATTTTGAACCCTGGTTTGAAATATTCTCACTCTGGGTTTAAGGCTTCACGGCGTAATACACACATTTAGATCTTACCACCAAACACCAATTCATATCCTCATCCGAGTCCCAGATTTAAATGTGGTTGTCCAAACTAGAAAACATATATAATTTGACTCTTTTTAAACCTGATTCACCACACCCTGCCACACTAACTACAAGAGATCGTGTTTGGGACAAGTTGTTCCGTTAAAGTCTGTGTTGTTCTCAATGATGACAGTTTTAACCTTCTCCATAACCTGTCCTAACCCTTCTGCCCTCAAGGGGGCTCTGTTTTTCTGATGGTGACATTCCCTGTTTACCCAGTCAGCCCTTGAATTGTTTGTGAATCCAGTCACATGTCGGTTAGACTGGATCAGGGCGGCAGATTTCCTTCCTTAAAGGGCATTAGAGAACCAGGTGTGTTTTTACAACAATTAATTCATGCTCATCAATATTTTTATTGAAACGTGGTGGGATTCAAACCCAGGTCCCAAAAGCATTATAATAAATAGAGAAAATGCTGGATAAACTCAGCAGGTCGGTTCTTTTCAGAACTCCAGCATCTGCTGGATTTTGCTTTACCTCCAAATCATTCTCCTGGATTACTCCTGCTCTGGCTCTAATTCCAGTCAGCTCAGACAACAAAAACAGGTTTCACAAAATCACAAACATTTAAAAAAGGAGGTAGACAAAAGGCAGGTAACTATAGGCTGGTTAGCTTAACTTCTGTCGGAGGGAAAACGCTTGGATCTATCATCAGGGAAAAAATAGCGAGACATCTGGATATAAATTGTCCCATTGGTAAGACGCAGCATGGGTTCATGAAGGGCAGGTCATGTTTGACTAATTTGGTGGAATTCTTTGAGAACATTACATGTGCAGTGGACAATGGGGAACCTGTGGATGTGGTGTATCTGGATTTCCAGAAGGCATTTGACAAGGTGCCGCACCAAAGACTGCTACATAAGATAAAGGTGCACAGTGTTACGGGTAATGTATTAGCATGGATAGAGGATTGGTTAACTAACAGAAAGCAAAGAGTGGGGGTAAATGGGTGTTTTTCTGGTTGGCGATCAGTGACTAGTGGTGTGCCTCAGGGATCAGTGTTGGGACCGCAATTGTTTACGATTTACATCGATGATTTGGAGGTGGGGACCAAGTGTAGTGTGTCAAAATTCGCAGATGACACTAAGAGCTAAGTGTGCAGAGGACGCTGAAAGTCTGCAAAGGGATATAGATAATCTAAGTGAGTGGGCGAGGGTCTGGCAGATGGAGCACAATGTTGGTAAATGTGAGGTCATCCATTTTGGTAGGAATAACAGCAAAATGGACTATTATTTAAATGGGAAAAAATTGCAGCATGCTGCTGTGCAGAGGGACTTGGGTGTCCTTGTGCAGGAATCTCAAAGAGTTGGTTTGCAGGTGCAACAGGTAATTAAGAAGGCAAATGGAATTTTGTCCTTCATTGCTAGAGGGATGGAGTTTAAAAACAGCAAGATTATTGCAGCTGTATAAGGTGCTGGTGAGGCCACACCTGGAGTACTGTGTACAGTTTTGGTCTCCTTACTTGAGAAATGATATACTGGCACTGGAGGGGGTGCAGAGGAGATTCACGAGGTTGATTCCGGAGTTGAGAGGGTTGGCTTATGAGGAGAAACTGAATAGACTGGGCCTATACTCATTGGATTTCAGAAGAATGAGGGGAGATCTTATAGAAACATATAAGATTATGAAGGGAATAGATAAGATAGAAGCAGGGAAGTTGTTTCCACTGGCGGGTGAAACTAGAACTAGGGGGCATAGCCTCAAAATAAGGGGAAGCAGATTTAGGACTGAGTTGAGGAGGAACTTCTTCACACAATGGGTTGCAAATCTGTGGAATTCCCTGCCCAATGAAGCAGTTGAGGCTACCTCATTGAATGTTTTTAAGGCAAGGATAGATAAATTATTAAAGAGTAAAGGAATTAAGGGTGATGGTGAGCGGGTGTGTAAGTGGAGCTGAGTCCACAAAAAGATCAGCCATGAGGGCTCGAGGGGCCAGATGGCCTACTCCTGCTCCTAGTTCTTATGTTCTTCCCACAATCCCCACATTTCCATGGCATCTCCCTGTGACTGCAATTATGTTCCAAAAGGCCAGATGATTGGTTGAAGCTTTCACCACACCTGACTAAACCTCTGACTAACCTGACTAAAACAGAGGATAAAGTATTGGTGTCTGTAAGGGCTAAAAGAATACACTTGGCTTCCTTGTAGATCTGTGGCACCAAGTTCAAGACTCCTTCATGAATCATCCTCTTGGCCTCTCGCCTGTCAACTGTCCATGAGAATCTTATATGTTTCAGAATGTTCACTGCTCATTCTTCCAAACCCAATGAGTATCGGTGCAACCCTTCCCCAAAAGACGAGTTGGATTCTGCGGCATCACTTGCCCCGAGGTCAAAGGACCTTTGTGTGGTCCACCCCCTGGCCTGCTACGATTCCTGTGGTGGGTGGGATGGGAGAATTCTCCCCTACACCTTCACAACCTTTCCTCAAAAGGCAACACCTTCATCTTAGGAATGGGCCTGGTGAACTTTCTCTGAACTCATTCCAATGAAAGCATGTCATTCCATAAGTCGGGAGACCAGAACCGTACACAGTATTCCAGCTGCTATCTCAGCAATGTCCTGTGTAGGTGCAGCAAGTTCCCTTTTTCAAACTCCACCCCCTTGCAGTAAAGTCCAACACTCCATTTGCCTTCTTCTTTACTTGCTGTACCTTCACCCTATTTTTTCACGATTCATGAACAAGGACACCCAGATTCCTCTCTACGGCAGTATTCTTCAGTTTCTGTATATTTAAACAATTTTTTGCTTCTCTATTCTTCCTGCCAAAGTGGAAAAGTTCCCACTTTCCCGCACTATACTCCATCTGCCATTTTTCTGTCCATTCAGGTAACTTATCTGCGTCCCTTACAGATTTTTTGTAATAACCTCACAACTTGCTTTTCTACCTATCTTTGTATCATCAATTCTGGCTTCATCCAAGTCATTGATCAAGGTGGCTGTTTTTCTCTCTCTCAGTTGTGGGTGATATTTGTCTCTATTCTCCTGGAAACTGAATGAATCTTGTTCCAAACTGGGTTCAATATCAGACATTTCAGGGAGTCTGGAATCATTCGCCCCTGAACCTACACTGGTAAAACCCCAGGCAGTTCCTCAGTAAGGATTTTTCTGGTTCCTCACCATATATTAGTCAGGATACTGAAACCCAGCTTTTTTACAGTCCACTCCTGGAGGCCCCACTCCCTGAGCCTACAACATTCAGCAGTGTCAGTGCTGAAGTTTCACAGTGGGAGTGATTCCCAGAGTAACTGTCAATCAGATCACCATTGATGTCCAGGTTTGTGTATTTTTAGTTATCCTGATGTCTAACACACACACATCAATAAAACAGGGAATTCCTGCAAACAAACTGCAGCTTCTTCTCTGTCTGGACAGACAATGTTTGTTGAATAATTGTCCCAGCGGTTAACAGGCTCCTGTGAACTCATCCAACTCGTATTTTAATACTGACTTTAACAAATATATTTTAAACAGGTTTATTTTAAATGAGTTAAAACCAGCCTTAAAATGGTATATATAGTATAACAACCATAGTACTTTTCAGACTGGAAACTTTAACCTGCTGTTTCACTTTGATTTAGGAGCAGATCCCAGTTTTACACCAGTCTCTGATTCATGTATCCAGCATTCACCGTCATTCTAAAAGCAGAAGTTGCTGCAAAATCTCAGTAAGTCTGACAGAATCTGTAAAGTCAGGAACAATTAATGTTTCCAGTTGAATGTGACTCTTCTTCAGTGTCAAAACATTAGCTCTGTTTCTCTCTCCAGAGATGCTGTCAGACCTGCTGAGTTTTTACAGCACTTCTTGTTTTTATTTACGAGTTCAGGACTCAGACTAGACAATCCACAATACAAATCTTACAACTGGGCCAGGGTTTATTAACATCAGCAGAAACAGACACCAATGAAAATGGTTGGGACCTCGATGAGATTAACAGCAAAATTCAGTCCTTGCAGTCACTCATGAACATGATGGTGTTTCAGCAGGTGAGGTGACTGAGTGAATCCCTTCCCACACACGGAGCAGGTGAATGGCCTGTCCCCAGTGTGAATTCGCTGGTGCTTTACCAGGTTGGATGATTGACTGAATCCCTTGCCACAATCAGAGCAAGTGAATGGTCTCTCCCCAGTGTGAACTCGCTGGTGTCTCCGCAAGGTGGATGAATCAATAAATCCCTTCCCACACTCAGAGCAGATAAATGGCCTCTCCCTATTATGAATTCTCTGGTGTTTCAGCAGGTCGGATGAATCAGTGAATCCCTTCCCACAATCAGAGCATCCTCCCCATTGACCAACTGTGAGAATGAACAAAATGCAGTCCTGGATGTAATTGAGAACAGAAACAATAACAGCAGAATCCAACCCCTGGAATCACTCGTGAACTCGTTGGTGTCTCAGCAGGTGGGATGACCGAGTGAATCTCTTCTCACACTGAGAGCAGGTGAACGGCCTCTCTCCAGTGTGAACTCGCTGGTGTATCCGCAGGCTGGATAATCGAGTGAATCTCTTCTCACATTGAGAGCAGGTGAACGGCCTCTCCCCAGTGTGAACTCGCTGGTGGCTCAGCAGGCTCGATGACTGAGTGAATCCCTTCCCACACTGAGAGCAGGTGAACGGCCTCTCCCCAGTGTGAACTCGCTGGTGTGTCTGCAGGCTGGATGAATCACAGAATCCCTTCCCACACTGAGAGCACATGAACAGCCTCTCCCCAGTGTGAACTCGGTGGTGTGACTGCAGATGGGATGACCGAGTGAATCCCTTCCCACACTGAGAACACGTGAACGGTCTCTCTCCAGTGTGAACTCGCTGGTGTGACCGCAGGTGGGATAACTGAGTGAATCCCTCCCCACACTGAGAGCAGGTGAACGGCCTCTCCCCAGTGTGGCTGCGCCGATGAGCTTCCAGCTGTGATGGGGCTCTGTATCTCTTCCCACAGTCCCCACATTTCCATGGTTTCTCCATGGTGCAGGTGTCCTTGCCTCTCTCTTGGGTGGACAATCAGTTGAAGCCTTGTCCACACACACAACACGGGTACCGTCTCACCCTGCTGTGAATGATGTGATAGTTATTCAGGCTGTGTAACTGGTTAAAGCTCTTTAGTCAGTGCACTGGAACACTCTCACTCGAGTGTGGCCGTGTGTCGGTGCTTTTCCAGTCACACTGACACTTGAAATCTTTTCAAATCAACAGACTGGACAACCTTTTCTCCTTCTAGATTCAAAGGCCGATGATATTCAGCTCCCATGGAATATGACTGTCAGATCTGACGTGACGTTTGAGATTTCGGCCTGTGATTCCTCTTTCAATATCCTGTAAAACAAGTTTACAAAAGTCATCAGTGTCAGTACAGGATAGAAATTCAGAACAGACAATTCTAGTTTCTATGGAACATTCTTTCCTATTTCAGTCCAAAAAAGCTGTGAATCTCCATTCCACACACTCTCCCTCCATTCTCACTCTGCTGTATCTAATATTCACCCTCCCAATTCTCCTGAAGGTGCTGATTGAGGCTGATTGACAGATCCATGCTCACTGCTTCCTGTCCTGGACACAGAGACCATAACAAATAGGAGCTGCAGTCGGCCATTTGGCCCATCGAGCCTTTTAAACTATTCAATGAGATAATTCATTCATCTACCTCAGCATCATTCTCCCCACACTAAACCCATATCCCTTGATATCTTCAATATCTAGCAACCAATCAATCGCTCTCTTGAAAATAGTTGATGACTGAGGCTTCACTGTCCTCAGGGGTTGAGAATTCCAAAGCTTTACCACATCCTTGAGTGAAGAAATCCCCCCACATCTTAGCTTTTGCTCCATCTTCTTGTCTGTTCCCCATAACCCTTGACACCCTTGTCAGTCAAAGATCTGTCTAACTGGAATATATTCAATGATCCTCAGCCTCCACTGGTCCCTGTGGAAGAGAAATCCAAAAGACTAACAACCCTCTGAGGGAAGAGATGTCTGGAAATATATAACGTAGCTACAGTTCCATATTGCAAGATATTCAGATCCCAAGGAATATGACTCTGTCCAGATGTGACGATTGAGATTTTTGCCTGTGATTCCTTGTTCAAAATCCTGTGAAATGAGTTTGCAAAAGTCATCACAGTCAGTATAGGATAGAAATTCAGAGCAGACAATTCTAGTTTCTATGGAACATTCTTTCCTATTTCATTCCCAAAAAGTTGTAAATCTCCATCCATATCTATGGATTCTATTTAAAAATGAAAGTGGATGGGCACTTGAAGGAAATAAACTTTCAGGAGAATGGGATATAGAGTGGGAATGGGACTGGAATGTTATACAGAGAGTCAGCATGGACTCGAGTTACCGAATGGATTCCTTCTGTGCTGTAATGACTTTATGACTGGAAATGTATAACATCGCTGCAGCATTATATTACAATGCAAGAAATAATAATAAATATATATTACAGAAACATAAATAATATATCTCATCTGGGTACCATATAATAACACTAGACATATCTCTGTTCTATATTAATTTACTGTCCCCTTAAATGTCAGCCATCTCCTGCCCTTTAATTGTGAACATTTGGAAAGAGACCATCCTTTTAGACAGAAAGAAGATTAACGTTTCAGGGTGGGCAGAATGAATTACAGGGAATAAAAATGTATCAGATTTTGTTGGTCAATATAAGCTCAGAAGTGGAAGGGAAATGATCTCCAGTGGAAGAGAAACAATTCCTGAACATTGTAAGACTAAGCTGGTAAATCAGCAGTGAATAGAGTTGTGAAGTGGGAAAAACCTCATCAAGACAAAGCTTGCGGAAATAATAGTTAAAATACACCCATTATTAGAGGTAGAGGAAGGTAGACAATGGCAGAGAGCTGATCAGGGAGGGCAGAGGTGAAACAGAGAAATGGATGGCTGTTTAAAAATTCATAAAAAGCATGGTTAGCAAGTTTGCAGACGATACTAAATTAGGAGGTATCACTGATAGTGAAAAAGGTTATCAAAAATTACAGGGGGATCTTCATCAGTTGATCGGTTAAGGAAGTGGGCCGATGATTGGCAAATGGATTTCAGTACAGATAATACAGAGTACAGAGGCACAACCTCAGGCTAAAGGTACGATCCTTTAAAACTGAGATAAGGATGAATTTCTTCAGCCAGAGAGTGGTGAATTTGTGGAACTCTTTGCCGCAGGAGGCTGTGAAGACCAGGTCATTGACTGTCTGTAAGACAGAGATAGATAGGTTCTTGATTAATAAGGAGATCAGGGGTGATGGGAAAAAGGCAGGAGAATGGGGATGAGAAAAATATCAGCCATGATTGAATGGCGGAGCAGACTCGATGGGCCGAGTGGCCTAATTCTGCTCCTATGTCTTATGGTCTTAAGTGTGAGTGTTGCATTTTGGAAAGTCAAACCAGGGTAGGACTTATACAGTGAATGGTAAGGCCCTGGGGAGTGTTGAGGAACAGAGGAACCCAGGAGTACAAGTATATCGTTCGTTGAAAGTGATGTCACAGGTAGACAGAGTGGTGAAGAAGGCATTTAGCACACTGGCCTTCATCAGTCAGGGCACTGAGTATAGGAGTTGGGACATTATGTTATAGTTGTATGAGTCGTTGGTGAGGCTGCACTTGGAGTATTGTGTACAGTTTTTGTAACCCTGTTATAGGAAAGACATTGATAAACTGGAAAGAGTGCAAAGAAGATTTATGAGGATGTTGCCGGGACTAATGGGTCTGAGTGATCATGAGAGGCTGGACAGGCTAGGGTTTATTCCTTCGAACGTAGGAATATTCAAGTTAATATCTGCTTAGTTTGCGGAAGACACAAAGGTTGGTGAATTTGCGGATAGCGATGAGGACCATCAAAGGATACAGCAGGATATAGATCAGTTGGAGACTTGGGCGGAGAGATGGCAGATGGAGTTTAATCCGGACAAATGTGAGGTAATACATTTTGGAAGGTCTAATACAGATAGGAAATATACAGTAAATGGCAGAACCCATAGGAGTATTGATAGGCAAAGGGATCTGGGTGTACAGGTACACAGGTCACTGAAAGTGGCAATGCAGGTGGAGAAGGTCGTCAAGAAGACATACGACATGCTTGACATCATCGGCCGGGGTATTGATTTTAAAAATTGGCAAGTCATGTTGCAGCGTTATAGAACCTTAGTTGGGCCGCACTTGGAATATAGTGTTCAATTCTGGTCGCCACACTTCCAGAAGGATGTGGAGGCTTTGCAGAGGGTACAGAAAAGATTGACCAGGATGTTGCCTGGTATGGAGGGCATTAGCTATGAGGAGAGGTTGGAAAAACTTGGTTTGTTCTCACTGGAGTGACGGAGGTTGAGGGGAGACCTGATAGAAGTCTACAAGATTATGAGAGGCATGGACAGAGTGGATAGTCAGAAAAATTTTCCCAGAGTGGAAGAGTCAATTACTAGGGGGAATAGGTTTAAGGTGCGAGGGGTAAAGTTTATAAGAGATGCACGAGGCAGATTTTTTACACAGAGAGTGGTGGGTGCCTGGAACTCATTGTCGGGGGAGGTAGTGGAAGCAGATACGGTAGTGACTTTTCAGGGGCGTCTTGACAAGTACATGAATGAGATGGGAATAGAGGGATATGGTCCCCAGAAGGATAGAGGGTTTTTGTTAAATCGGGCAGCATGGTCGGTGCAGGCTTGAAGGGCCTGTTCCTGTGCTGTAATTTTCTTTGTTCTTAGTACACAAGCCAATTTATCTTTCTCGGGGTGAGTGTGTCTGAGAGGTATGCAACTGGAAAACATTTTCCATTCACCTCCTGCATTGCTGCAGTATATAGATATTGTTCTCACTCTGCCAGCAGGGCTGTGGGATTATTTGGATAGATCTTAAAGACAGCCCGACTGGGCAGGATGAGCCAAATGGTTTCCATCTGTGATGTATCATTCTATAAAACAGAATATTCAGCATCAGGAGAAAGAAAGTGAAAGAAACCAGTCTCTGTGGGATTTACCCAACCAGTGTAAGTACCTTCAGGGGAGCAGAGAGGGAAACCAGTGGGAAAACCTTTAAAAACTCGGGGTATTCCCACAGGAGAGCACTGGTATAAATCAATTTTAGAAGTAGAGAATGTCAGCGCACAAATTCCGAGGAATGCATTTTTAAAAATTAATTGATCTTAATTGCACAAGATAATTTTCTATTATCGTCTTTGACAATGACGCCGTTAATTCCCAGGTGCCCCTGCGGGTGTGAAAGTGTCCTATTCATTCCACAGGAGCCTATTGCGCAGGCGCAGTGTTATATTTGGAGCGTGCGCGGAGTTGAGCTCGGAGTCTTGCGAGTGCGGGATATGGCACATTATTTAGCGGGTGAGTCGGTCGGGCTGCAGGAGAAATGGAGCCGGAAGTTGGGGTGGGGAGGGAGCTATGGCTTCCAAACACCCGCTGTAGATTTACAACTTTTCAGATCTGAAAGTGATGGCCTTTAGCACAATCACAAGGCTGCACAATACAGAGGGAACACTAATCTGTTTCATTCTGCGGCTATGTCGTGGTTACACGAGTGATACTTTCCACTAATTTGCTGCCAGCACCAAAAAGGCATTCAGCCTCCCACACAAATGAGCAAGGTTGGGTATGAATATCTTTGATGTGGAGATGCCGGCGTTGGACTGGGGTAAACACAGTAAGAAATCCAACAACACCAGGTTAAAGTCCAACAGGTTAATTTGGTAGCAAAAGCCACTAGCTTTCGGAACGCTGTTCCTTCGTCAGGTGGGTGGGAGCCTGATGAAGGAACAGCATTCCGAAAGCTCGTGGCTTTTGCTACCAAATAAACCTGTTGGATTTTAACCTGGTGTTGTTCAACTTCTTACTATGAATATCTTTGCCAGTGCAGTGCCAGGAACTAGGCTGTACATCCCAGTGAGTGGCTGATAGAATAAAACAGCATGTTGTTTGATTTGTCAGAATAGGTAGTGATTTTTTTCAGCAGCCCACACTCACAAAACCAAAAATACAATGTTTGCTGTGATTACAGATTGGGCAGCACTTGCTGAACAATCCTGAGTGTGCCAATAGCTACACTCATAATCAATTGAAGATAATCAGTCGAGTTCATAATACGGCTCAGTTGTAGTTGCGAGAAGCAACTTACATTTATACGCAGTGATCCTTTCCCTGCAAACAAAAGGAGAATTTTCAAGCCTTGCACCTTTTTTGAATTTCCCAGAAGCTTGAGAAACCTACAGTCTTCTATTGATTTCTCCATGGTGATGCTTCATGTCAATGAGAGTCCACTAATTGTGATCATTTGAAATTTGGCATTCTTCTGTTTGTCCTGATGAGTGCATGATGAAGAGATTCAGCAACAGGTCTCTCTTTTCAGCAATATTCAAGTTCAGGTATCTGAACAAGTATCTGTGCATTGTTTTATGTCCCTTGATAATTAAATGTGATTGGGGAAGTGTCACTGTGAATAATGTGCAAGTCAGTAAGAATTGTCAGCATTTTCTAATTGGAAATCTTAATCAGTGGAACCTTCCAGACACTGAATTGTACAGCTTGCACCAAACATCAATTTAAGATTGCAGGAAAAGTTCATAAACTTATTATAAACAACTTCCTGTTGAGAGTTCCTGAATTAAAAAAAATCACAGATGTTGCTTTTAAAAAGGGACACAGCAGCCCTGAAAATCAGTGACATCTCAGAATATTAAACTTCAGCCAGTTGTAGGGATTGTTAATGTCAGCAGAAACAAACCAAATATTGTCAGACTATCAATCCTGGATGTGATTAACAGCTGCAGTAATAGCAAAATCCAACTCCTGCTGACAATTGTGAACTTGCAGATGTGTCAGCAAGTGGGATGACCGAGTGTATCCCTTCCCACACACAAAGCAGGTGAATGGCCTCTCCCCAGTGTGGGTGAGCTCATGTAAATGCAGGCTGCCAGACTGAGTGAATCCCTTCCCACACATGGAGCAAGTGAATGGTCTCTCCCCAGTGTGAGTGCGTTGATGTGCAGTGAGGATTGATAACTGCCTGAAACTCTTTCCACAGTATGTGCAAATAAATGGCTTCTCCTCAGTGTGAATTCGCTGATGTGACAGGAGGCCGGATGAATTGGTGAATTCCCTCCCACATGTGGAAGAGGTGAACGGCCTTTCCCCAGTGTGAACTCGCTTGTGTGCACTGAGGTTGGATGAAGACCTGAACCTCTTTCCACAGGAAGTGCAGCTGAACGGTCTCTCCTCTGTGTGAACTCGCTGGTGTGACAGCAGGTTAGATGACAGAGTGAATCTCTTACCACACACAGAACAGGTGAATAGCTTCTCTCCTGTGTGAATTCGCTGGTGTGACCAAAGACCGGATGGCCCAGCAAAATCCTTCCCACACAAGGAGCAGGTGAACGATCTCTCCCCAGTGTGAACTCGCTGATGTGCACTGAGGTTGGGTGAACATGAGAACCCCTTTCCACAGGTGGAGCAGCTGAACGGCCTCTCCTCAGTGTGAGTTCGCTGGTGTAACAGCAGGTGGGATGAGGTAGTGAATCCTTTCCCACACACAGAACAGATGAATGGCCTCTCTCCAGTGTGACTGTGTCTATGGTTTTCTAGCAAGTATGGATAATTGAATCCTTTACCACAATCCTCACATTTCCACGGTTTGTCCACGGTGCTGTTGCCCTTCTGTCTCTCCAGGTTGGATGATTAGTTGAAGCCTCACCCACATACAGACCATGTGTATGGTTTCTCCCCACTGTGAATGGTGTGATGTTTTTCAGGCTGTGTAACTGGTTAAAGCTCCATCCACAGTCAGTTCACTGGAGCACTCTCACTTGGGTGCGTGTGTGTCTCCGTTCTTTTGCTGTCACATTGAATTTTGAAATTTTCTCCCACTGACAAAACAGGGAATGATTTCTCCCTCCACTGTCAAAAGCAATCATATTCAGGCCAGAATGGCTCTGTCAGACTTTGATCTGAAGTTTAGTTTGAGTTTCCTGTCTGTGAATCCTCCTCATCAAGTTCCCTGCAAAAAGAGTTTTAAAAAACTAATTCAGAACAGACAATTTCAGTTTCCACGAAACATTTCTCTATCTCATTTATCTTGAGCTGTAATCCCCATCCCACACTCTCTCTCTTGTCCCTGAGCTGAAATCAAACTCATTGCCCCATCTCCACTCTGAGCCCAGCTCCCTCTCCCTCCAGCTGGATTCAGTCCTCCAGACCATGTACAGACTGAGAGTACAATCAAGGAGTCAATTATTTTCCTTCCAAGTCAGGGGACGTGCAGCCCCACTGACTCTGTTGTTACCACAATAGTCACATGTGCTCTGCTCACCAATGAAACACCACGGTGACCATTAACATGGGCCTGTTCCTAGGAAAGGCTCCATTTTATTTGTGCCACAACAGCAGGGGAATGACCTCCTGCACAGGCACAAAGGTATCATCAGTCACAGAAAATAATTGCAGCTGGTGTCTCAAACCTCATTTTGCCATTTGCTCCCAGACATTCTCAATTCAATTTTGAAATGCAAACTGAAATCTGGCATTGTGGGGTAAATTAAAACACATTTTAATGGTCATTTTCAGAATGACTATTCCTGAGAATTAATTCCCAAGTCAGTAAATTAAAATTCTCATCAGCAATGGAGGTGGCACAGTGGTTAGCACTGCTACCTCACAGCTCCAGGGACCTGGGTTCGATTCCCAACTGGGGTTACTGTCCTTGTGTAGTCTGCCCGTTCTCCCCATGTCTGCGTGGGTTTTCTCCAGATGCTCCGGTTTCCTCCCATTGTCCAAAGAGATGCCAGTTAGGTGCATTGGCTATGCTAAATTGCCCCTTAGGGTCCTGGGATGAGTAGGTTAGAGGGATTAGCAGGTTACATATGTGGGGTTACGGGAACAGGGCCTAGGTGGGATTGTTGCCAGTGCAGACTCGATGGGCCGAATCACCTCCTTCAGCACTGTCGGGATTCTATGAAATACATTGGGAGAATTGCTATTTTAATGGGTATTTTCACAAGTGTTATAAAATGATTTTTCAAAACAAATTCATATTTTCTTCAACAGATGATTAATAAATAAAAAGTATTTAATAAAACTACCACCCAATATGGGGTTCTGGATGCTAACTCAGGGTTTCTGAGCTCCAGGAACCACTAACTGAACCAACCGGGAATTGTCTCCACAAAACTTCCCCAACTCCCTCCCGGGAAAAAGCTGCAAACCCGGGAGCTGCAGCTTTTTACTGGGGGTGTTGGGGCCTCCAGCGGGTGTTTGTGAATCCTCCCCACCCACCTGGGCCTGTTCCCGGGAGGGAGGGAGGGAGAAGCCCCGCAGCTGCAAACCAGGGAGCTGACAATGATTCTGAAGGGTTTGCGGATCCACAAAGTGTTTCCAAATCCTCCCAGCCACCGCCTAACGCTGACTCCGCTTCTCCGGGACAAACAAGCGCCAAGGCCAGCAATGACACTGCGCATGCTCCACATCACAATGACCGAGGGACTGATTGACGGCAGCTCCGGACCAATAGGAAGAGGGGGCGGAGCTGGAGGACCGAGCGGGAGCGGCTGGTCCTCCAACCAATCGGAGTGAATGTGAGGCGGGAACTGAAGCATGCGCAGTGCGGGAAATGGCGACGGACGGACGGTTTTAATTTGGAAGCGAGATCAATACGAGGTAAGAGGGCGGCGCGCGGGGAATGATAAATGTGGCGGGTGGGTGGAGAGACTTTGTAAACATGTTGTTCAAACCCAAACACCGGAAATGAACTTCCCGGTCCCCCCCTTTGTATCAAATGGAGCGGCAGCTTGTAGTGTTAGACCCGGGCTGACTGCCGCCATTGAGGCCGGCAGGGATTGTGATTGGAGAGGGAAGCCCTGACATCACAATGGAATGGGTGAGAGTGTGACGTCACAATGGAATGGGTGAGGGTGTGTCGTCACAATGGAATGGGTGAGAGTGTGACGTCACAATGGAATGGGTGAGTGTGACGTCACAATGGAATGGGTGAGAGTTCCAGATGAGCTGAGACTGGGCTGGAGTCGGGCGATGACACTGACATGTGGCCCGGTGGCACAGTGGTTAGTGCAGCTGCCTAACAGCGCCAGGGACCCGGGTTCAATTCCAACCTCGGGTCGCTGTCTGTGCAGAGTTTCTACATTCTCCCCGTGTCTGTGTGGGTTTCCTCCGAGTGTTCCGGTTTCCTCCCACAGTCCAAAGATGTGCCGGTTAGACGGATTGGCCACGATAAATTGCCACTTGGTATCAGGGGGATTAACAGGTAAATATGTGGATAGGGCCTGGATGGGATTGTTGTCGGTGCAGGCTCGATGGGCTGAATGGCCTCCTTCTACACTGTATTTTATTATTCATTATTATTAATTAATTACTATCAATGCTTCTATGAATGAAGGTGGTCTTGATGATGATGTGGACATGTGGCTGGAAGCTCATCTTGGGATGAACTATTTCACCCTGGTTGTGAACAGGCTGGTTCAGCCTCAGCCAGTTGCCAGGAGGAGAGATAAAGTTGGCAAGGGAGTGGAGTTTGTAGTGGGGACTGAACACAATGGGTTCAGTCTTCCCAGTATTTATTTGAAATAAATTTCTGTTCTTTCAGTACTGGATGTCAGACAAGTCAGGATGGTGTGTGGGTTGGAGAGGAACTTGGAGCTGATGGTGTTCACAGGGTTTGGAAATTCTGTCAAAGTTCCTGTTGAGTTGTAGATGTATAAAATCTCTCTCCTCCCCTCCGGCCTCTCCTACTTGTCTCTGTTTCCACTCAGAGTGTGGAGATGCCTGCGTTGGACTGGGGTAAGCACAGTAAGAAGTCTCACAACACCAGGTTAAAATCCAACAGGTTAATTTGGTAGCATAAGCCACAGGCTTTCGGAGCGCTGCTCCTTCATCAGGTGAGTGGGAGTTCTGTTCACAAACAGGGCACAAAGACACAAACTCAATTTTCAAGATAATGGTTGGAACGCGAGTCTTTACAGGTAATCAAGTCTTAAAGGTACAGGCAATGTGAGTGGAGAGAGGGTTAAGCACAGGTTAAAGAGATGTGTATTGTCTCCAACCAGGACAGTTAGTGAGATTTTGCAAGTCCAGGCAAGTCGTGGGGGTTACAGATAGTGAGACATGTCCCAAGATCCCGGTTGAGGCCGTCCTCATGTGTGATTGACAGATCCATGCTCACTGCTTTCTGCCCTGGAGGCAGAGAGCTGAAAATTTCCATGCCGGCTGCCAGACAGATAAATGTCCACATTACTGGAGTAAAAATGTGTGGAATATACAGACTGGATTCACTTCGTTCCCTTCAGTTGCTGCAAGTCCCCAATTTCCCCCAGAATGAGAAAAGAAATGGAAAGGGGGAAACATTGATTTCCTCCCAGATGTTGTCCAGAGGAGGAAGTTTCAATCTGAAGCTCATTGGACAACTTCTGCATTGTGACGTCACAATGGAGCCCTGCCTGAATCAGCCAATAGGAATCACTGTGCTCCGCGGTGACGCCCTGGGTTCCAGTGAGCAGGCCCGGGCGCGCGGACCCGGGAGCCCCGCCCCCACCCATTGTTCCCCTCCCCCCACACCACATCGAGCCAAGGTTTCCAGGCAACCGGCTGACAGCTCCGGCCAGAGCGAGCAGCCGCTCGGTGAGCTCCCCCCGGCCCGGGACTGCAAATGTGCGAGGGAGAGGGGAAGCTGCGCATGTGCGGGGGAGAACCCACCCTCTGATCTTCATGCTGAGGTGTTGACCAATGGGAAGAGTTGGAGGACCGGGAGGACTCTGGTCTTCCAGCCAATCAGAGCGCGGGCTTTGTGTGAATGAAGATTGAGCTTCAGACAGACTGAATCTTCCTCCTGTCTCCAACATCTGTGAGTGGGAAAGATTGGATTGTCCAGCCAGTCCACCATATTGGCCGTTCGCTTTGCGTGTTGGCCAGTATGGTGTGCTCCAGGCAGGGGGCGGGCAGAGGATAAGGAGTTCAAGGCGGGCTTAATGCGCGCCTTGCGGTGAGCTTTTGGAAATGTGGCCGCTGGGAGGAACGCCTTGGTCGGCGCGAAGTTTCTGTTTCAAGTGCTTGGGTTCGTGACTTGTGCAAGAACTTTTTGTTTCGGCTGGGGCTTGTTGAATGCTGCTCTCGCTGGGATTCCTGTGCCTTGAAAGGCGTGGCCCGGGTGGATGCAGTCTCGGAGGGCCCAAGCCAGGGAGGAGCCATTTGGGAACTATGGTTTCGGAAGGTTCAGCCGCGGAAGGTGTGACCCCAGACGGTGCAGCCCCAGTGCGTGTGATTTTGGAAGATCTGGCCCGGAGTGGTGGACTTTGGAGGACTGTAGTTGAGCGTTGTCGACTTCGGACGGTGGAATGTTGATGGGCGAAGCTCTGGAAGGCGATGCCTCCGAAATGTTTCACAATTGTATGGTTGTTCATGGATTGTTTGTTATTGTAATATGTGGTTTTCCTGTTATGATAGTTGGTGGTTTGTTCCGGCCCCCGTCTATTTTCTTGCGTTATTTGTGGCCTGGGGGGCATACCCCCTGGATAATGTCACCCCCGGGGGGTGTGACATCCACTTGGGGAAAGTTCTGGGTGGTGAAGCCCCGGATATAGTAACACCAGAGGGATTTTATTCTCTGGGAGAAAAATTGGGAAGGCAGGCCCGAACTGAGTACCCTGGAGAGACTCTCCCACCGCCCCGGCTGAAATTCCGGAAGGGATTCCGGATTGAGTAGGCGGGGTGGTTTCCCCCATTTCCCCCCTCCGGCTGAACATCCGTAAGGTGTAACCCCCGGATATGAGTACCACTGGAGGGTTGCATCCCCCGGCAGGTGGACAAACCCAGGGGACGGTGCCCTTATGCTTCAGTGTTTATTTTTTGTTGTGTACAGTTGTAGTGTTGTGTTAATGTTTGTAGATTTGTAGATTATGATTTGTAAATGGAGGTGTATTTTGAGGGCAATGCCCTGGAAAACTGTAATTGACGATGAACCCTTCCGAAATGGAAGGTAGTAATTGATAAATGGATGGTGTTAGCCATCGGTAATGTATTTTTCAGATTTGTTCTTTGTTCATTTGTAATTGTTTTGTAATATCGTGTTTGTACTAACCAACGGAAAATCTTTGCATTGTTTGTGGCCTGGGGGGTATCACCCCCCCCCCCCCCCTGGATAGAGTGACCCCCGGGGGGTGTGACATCCAGTTGGGGAAAGTGTCCGGGGCACCCAGAGGGGTAACACCGGGGGGGTTTTGTTCTCCAGGAGAAAAATTGGGAAGGCAGGCCGAATTGAGTATCCCGGAGAGCTTTTCCCACCGCCCCAGCCGAAAATCCGGAAGGCAGTCCGGATTGAGTAGGTTCGGGGTGGTTTTCCTGTCCCCCCGCCTCCAGTCGAACATCCGTCAGGTGGAACCCCCGGACCTGAGTACCTCTGGAGGGTTGCATCCCCCAGCAGGGGAAAAACCCGGGAGGCGGTGCCCTGGAGGGCGGCGGATATGCTGCAATGTTTATTCTTGTTGTGTTGTACTAATGTTTGTCACTTTGTAGATTATGATTTGTAATTGGAGGTGTATTGAGAGGGCAATGCCCTGGAAAACTATGACCGTTAGTGAACCCTTCCGAAATAGAAGATAGTAACTGATAAATGGATGGCGTTAGCCATTGGTAATGTATTTTTTGTGTATTTGTAATTGCTTTGTATTAACGTATTTGTGATAAATAAAAAGAAACCAACCTCTGTGAGTGGGAAAGATTGGATTGTCCAGCCAGTCCACCATATTGGCCGTTCGCTTTGCGTGTTGGCCAGTATAGTGTGCTCCAGGCAGGGGGCGGGCAGAGGATAAGGAGTTCAAGGCGGGCTTAATGCGCGCCTTGCGGTGAGCTTTTGGAAATGTGGCCGCTGGGAGGAACGCCTTGGTCGGCGTGAAGTTTCTGTTTCAAGTGCTTGGGTTCGTGACTTGTGTAAGAACTTTTTGTTTCGGCTGGGGCTTGTTGAATGTTGCTCTCGCTGGGATTCCTGTGCCTTGAATGGCGTGGCCCAGGTAGATGCAATCTCGGAAGACCCTAGCCAGGGAGGAGCAATTTGGGAACGAGGGTTTCGGAAGGTTCAGCCGCGGAAGGTGTGACCCCAGACGGTGCAGCCCCAGTGGGTGTGATTTTGGAAGATCTGGCCCGGAGTGGTGGACTTTGGAAGACTGTAGTTGAGCTTTGTCGACTTCGGACGGTGTAATGTTGATGGGCGAAGCTCTGGAAGGCGATGCCTCTGGAATGTTTCACAATTGTATGGTTGTTAATGGATTGTTTATCGTAATATGTGGTTCTCCTGTTATATTAGTTGGTGGTTTATTCCGCCCCCCCCCCACCCCCGTCTATTTCCTTGCATTATTTGTGGCCTGGGGGGCATCTCCCCCCGCCCCCCTGGATAGAGTAACCCCCGGGGGGTGTAGCATCCGGTTGGGAACGTTCTGGGTGGTGAAGCCCCGGACATAGTAACACCAGAGGGACCCCATTCTCCAGGAGAAAGTCCGGGGGAAAGTCGGGGAGTGCCCCCCCCCCGCAAAATGAGTACCCCGGAGAGCCTTTCCCACCGCCCCAGCTGAAACTCCGGAAGGGATGCCGGACGGAGTAGGTCCGGAGTGGTATCCCCTTTTCCCCCGTCCGGTCGAACATCCGTAATGTGTAACCCCGGACATTAGTACCTCTGGAGGGTTGCATCCCCCGGTAGGGGACAAACCCAGGGGGCGGTGCCCTGGAGGATAGTGGTTATGCTTCAGTGTTTATTTTTTGTTGTGTACAGTTGTGGTGTTGTGTTAATGTTTGTAGATTTGTAGATTATGATTTGTAAATGGAGGTGTATTTAGGGGCAATGCCCTGGAAAACTGTAATCGACGATGAACCCTTCTGAAATGGAAGGTAGTAATTGATAAATGGATGGCGTTCGCCGTCGGTAATGTATTTTTCATATTTGTTCTTTGCGCATTTGTAATTGTTTTGTAATATCGTATTTGTACTAACCAACAGAAATTCTTTGCCGGATTTGTGGCCTGGGGGGCATCCCCCCCTGGATAGAGTAACCCCCGGGGGGGGTGTGACATCCGGTTGGGGAAAGTTCTGGGTGGTGAAGCCCCGGACACAGTAACACCGGAGGGATCTTATTCTGTGGGAGAAAATCGGGACGGCAGGCCGAATTGAGTATCCCGGAGAACCTTTCCCACCGCCCCGGCTGAAACTCCGGAAGGGATTCCGGATTGAGTAGGTCCGGGGTGGGTTCCCATTTCCCCCCTCCAGCCAAACATCCATTAGGTGGAACCCCCGGACCTGAGTACCTCTGGAAGGTTGCATCCCCCAGCAGGGGAAAAACCCAGGAGGCGGTGCCCTGGAGGGTGGCGGATATGCTGCAATGTTTATTTTTGTTGTGTTGGACTAATGTTTGTCACTTTGTAGATTATGGTTTGTAATTGGAGGTGTATTGAGAGGGCAATGCCCTGGAAAACTATGACCGTTAGTGAACCCTTCCGAAATAGAAGGTAGTGACTGATAAATGGATGGCGTTAGCTATTGGTAATGTATTTTTCACATTTGTGCTTTGTGTATTTTAATTGTTTTGTATTAACGTATTTGTAATAAATGAAAAGATACCAACATCTGTGAGTGAAACATTTTCTTTTCTCCCCCTTTCCATTTCTTTTCTCATTCTGGGGGAAATTGGGGACTTGCAGCAACTGAAGGGAAAGGAAGTGAATCCAGGGAGGCTGCAGATCCTGGAAAGGTTGGCCCAGGTTTCTCTCTCTCTTAAAGACATTGACATCCTTTGCTTCCTCAGCTTGACACATTTATTTGTTTGTCTAAAAGGATGGTCTCTTTTCTAATGTTCACAATTAAAGGGCTGATTTCCCCAGGCGATGGCTGACATTTAAGGAGACAGTAAATTAATATAGGACAGAGATATGTCTACTGTTATTAAATGGTCCATATCAGATCATAGAAATCATAGAAACCCTACAGTACAGAAAGAGGCCATTTGGCCCATCGAGTCTGCACCAACCATAATCCCACCCAGGCCCTACCCCCATATCCCGACACATTTACCCACTAATCCCTCTAACCTATGCATGTCAGGACACTAAGGGGCAATTTTAGCATGGCCAATCAACCTCACCCACACATCTTTGGACTGTGGGAGGAAACCGGAGCACCCGGAGGAAACCCACGCAGACACGAGGAGAATGTGCAAACTCCACACAGACAGTGACCCAAGCCGGGAATCGAACCCAGGTCCCTGGAGCTGTGAAGCAGCAGTGCTAACCACTGTGCTACCGTGCCGCCCATATATTATTTATTGTCTTGTAATAAAATATAGTTAATGTCTTTTCTTGCTGTGTAATGTAGTACCTTAGCTATATTTCCAGTCATCTCTTCCGTCAGAGTGTTGTACTATCTGGGTTTCTCTTCCTTGGGGACCAGTGAAGGCTGAAGATCATTGAATATATCATTGAGGGGACAAGAGAGTCAAGAGTTATGGGGAAAACGGAGAGAAAGTTAAGATGAGGAGGGATTTCTTCACTTGAGGATGTGGTGAAGTTTTGGCATTCTCTACCCCAGAAACCTAGTCATAAAGTATGCTCAAGCAGGGGATTGATATATTTCTAGACATTGAAGATATCAAGAGATATGGGGGAATAATCTGGCAGAGGTAAATCGGTCAGTGAGCTCATTGAATGGTTCAGCAGGCTCGATGGGCCGAATGGTCAACAGCAGCAACTATTTCTTCAGATCTGTGTCCAGGGCAGGAAGCAGTGAGCATGGGTCTGTCAATCAGCCTGAATTTACAGCTCTTGGTGAATGAGAGAGGAAAGCACATTCCATAGAAACTTGAATTGTCTGTTTTGAATTTCTATCCTGTACTGACAGTGAAATGTTTTCTAACTTGTTTTTACAGGATATTGGAAGAGGAGAAATCACTGACAGAAATCTCAGACGTGATGTGCATTTTGGACAAAATCACTCGATTCCTTGGGACATGAATATCAGAGAAATGTTTGACCGGTCTGACAACTTCAAAAGATTCTAAACATTAGTGTGGATGGACAAGCAGCGAGACACACACACACCCGAGTGAGAGTGTTCCAGTGCACTGACTGTGGAAAGAGCTTTCACCAGTTACACAGCCTGACATCCATTCACACTGGGGAGAAAGCGCACACCTGTTTTCACGGCTTCAACAGGTTGTCTGAACTGCAGGGATACAAGGAGACTCAAAACATGGAAAAATCGTGGATATGTGTGGACTGCGGGAAGGGATACAGAGCCCCATCAGAGCTGCAAGCTCATCGACGCATTCATACGGGAGAAAGGCCATTCACCTGCTCTTGGTGTGGGAAAGGATTCACTCGGTTATCCATCCTCCAGTCACACCAGCGAGTTCACTCTGGGGAGAGACCCTTCATCTGCTCTGAGTGCGGGAAGGGATTCAGTCATTCATCCAGTCTGCAGACACACCAGCGAGGTCACACTGGGGAGAGACCATTCACCTGCTCTCACTGTGGGAAGGGATTCAGAGATTTATCCAACCTGCAGACACACCAGCGAGTTCACACTGGGGAGAGACCGTTCACCTGCTCTCAGTGTGGGAAGGGATTCACTCAGTCATCCACCCTGCAGTCACACCAGCGAGTTCACACTGGGGAGAGGCCATTCACCTGCTCTGTGTGTGAGAAGAGATTCAGTCTTTCATTCCACCTGCGGAGACACCAGCGAGTTCACACTGGGGAGAGACCGTTCGCCTGCCCTCAGTGTGGGAAGGGATTCACTCAGTTATCTAACCTGGAGACACACCAGCGAGTTCACAAGTGATCACACGGGTTGGATTCTGCTGTTGTTGTTTCTGCTCTCAATTACATCCAGGACTGCATTTTGTTCATTCTCACAGTTGGTCAATGGGGAGGGTCGGGGGGTTTCTTTCTGCTGGGCTGGCCGGTCTTATGACTTTGCCTCCAGTGGGCTGATGCTCTTTGAGTCTTGTTGCAAATACCTGGTTTCAGATTTCACACGGATCACAGTGTGATGGTGTGAGGAAGTTCAGAGCTATTTAGTCAGCATTTCTGTTTGAAACCTCCCAAATGCCCATCCAATTTCCTTTGTAATTGTTTATTGTCTCCACTTCCTCCACCCTCGTAGGCAGCGAGTTCCAGGTCATCCCATTCGCTGCATCAAAATATTCTTCCTCACATCCCCCACCCCCCCGCATCTCTGACCCAAAACTTAAATCTCTGTCCCCCTCATCCTTGTCCCATCAGCTAATGAGAACAGCTTTTCTTTGTCCACCTTATTTAACCTGTCAGAATTTTGTCCACCTCTATCAAATCTCCCCTCAACCTCCGTTGCTTCAATGGGAACAACCCCAACCTGACATCGACAATAAAGAACAAACAGAATATGTTAATCCCTGAAATCAAATGGAAATGTTGAATTTCTGTGTTAAAGATATTGTGAATATATTGTCCTGGACAATAAGGGAATTGGAATAACTCACCTTGGGTGTGGTTGAATGGAATATATCAATCTGGTATCCACCTACATTCTTGAGAAAGTCTGGAATGTGTAAATGGGATGAATAAGTTGATCACTTTCTCTTGGAAATACTTACATCCTTGTCCATGAACTTTGTTTTAAAGAAATCCACATTTAAAAGTCCGGCCACTACATGAAATATCAGCACCAGAACAGCAGGAGATAAGAAAGACAGACACTCACTTTGATCTTTTCATCAGCACATCTGAGAGTTAAGAATGTGTGACATGATTTTGGGATACGGGTGTGAGTGTGCAGATATGAATAGTTACATGTGAAAAATAGCAAGCCTAAATTCATGATGCATTGGAGCGAAGAGCGGGTCCCAGTGGTCCCCAACATCTCAGATGCCAGTCTCCAGCCAAGTCGATCCACTCCACATGATATCAAGAAACAGTTGGAGGCACTGGATACTGCTAAGGCAATGGGCCCTGATAACATTCCAGACTTGTGCTCCAGAACTTGCCCGTTCCATAGCCAAGCTCTTCCAGTACAATTGCAACACTGGCATCTACCCGGCAATGTGGAAAATTGCCCTGAACGCAAAAAGCAGGACAAATCCAACCCGGCCAAATACCGCCCAATCAGTCTACTCTTGATCATCAGGAAAGTGATGGAAGGGGTCATCAACAGTGCTATCAAGCAGCACCTGCTCAGCAATAACCTGCTCAGTGACGCCCAGTTTGGGTTTCACTAGGGTCAGCTCCCAACCTCATTACAGCCTTGGTTCAAACATGGACCAAAGAGCTGAATCCCAGAGGTGAGGTGAGAGTGAAAGTCCTTGACATCAAGGCCACATTTGACCGAGTGCGGCATCAAGGAGCCCTCGCGAAACTGGAATCAATGGGTATCAGGAGGCAAACTCTCCGCTGGTTGGAATCATACCTGGTACATAGGAAGATGGTTGTGGTTTTGGAGTGTCAGTCATCTCAGCTCCAGGACATCTCTGCATGAGTCCCTCGGGGTAGTGTCCTTGGCCCAACCATTTCAGCTGCATCATCAATGACCTTTCATCCATCATAAGGTTAGAATTGGGGATGTTCGCCGATGGTTGCACAATGTTCACTATTCATGACCCCTCAGACACCGAAGCTGTCCATGTTCAAATTCAACATGATCTGGACAATATTCAGGCTTGGGCTGACAAGTGGCAGTAACATTTAATGGCAGGCAATGACCATCACCAATAAGAGACAATCTAACCATCGCTCCTTGACATTCAATGGTGTAACCATCACTGAATCCCCCACTGTCAACATCCTTGGGGTTACCATTGACCAGAAACTCAACTGGACTCACCACATTAACACAGTGGCTGCAAGAGCAGGTCAGAGGCGAGGAATACTGTGGAGAGTAACTCACCTCCTGACTCCGCAGAGCCTATCCACCATCTACAAGGCACAAGTCAGGAGTGTGATGGAATATTCCCCACTTTTAAAGTTTTAAAGTTTATTTATTCGTCACAAGTAAGGCTTACATTAACACTGCAACGAAGTTACTGTGAAATTCCCCTAATTGCCACAGTCCGGCGCCTGTTTGGGTCAATGCACCTAACCAGCACGTCTTTCAGAATGTGGGAGGAAACTGGAGCACCCGGAGGAAACCCACGCAGACACGGGGAGAATGTGCAAACTCCATACAGACAGTGACCCAAGCCGGGAATCGAACCCAGGCCCTGGCGCTGTGAGGCAGCGGTGTGAACCACTGCACCATCGTGCAGCCCATAGATTGACACCACATCTACAAACATCCACTCCCTCCACCACCGCACTCAGTAGCAGCAGTGTGTACTATCTGCACTGCAGCAATTCACCAAAGATCCTCAGACAGCACCTTCCAAACCCATGACCACTTCCATCTAGAAGGACAAGGCAGCAGATACATGGGAACACCACCACCTGCAAGTTCCCCTCCAAGCCATTCACCATCCTGACTTGGAAATATATCGCTGTTCCTTCGCCGTCACTGGGTCAAAATCCTGGTATTCCCTCCCTAGCGGCATTGTGGGTCAACCCACAGCACATGGACTGCAGCGATTCAAGAGGCAGCTCACCACCACCTTCTCAAGGGCAACTAGGGATGGGCAATAAATGCCGGCCAGCCAGTGACGCTCATGTCCCACGAATGAATAAAAAAAAGATGAGTAGTTAGTCCTGGGAATGGTTCAGTGAAGGGTTCCCTGCTATTCGAAACCCCAGGAAGGTGCCGTCCGTGCTTCTCAGAGGCAGTGACTGTTTCTCTGTCAGCCCCAGGATTTCACATTGTCGTCCACTTCTCTTGGATCGATCACTGACTTGAAAGTGTGGAGTTGGTAGAGTTTCATTGATGAGTAAACTTGACCCGATCAGTTTCTAAAAGTTGCATGTAATCAATAAACTTTGATACAATTGACTGATTTGGTGTCTGAGTCTTTGCTTGATGGTTATATCTCTGCCAAATTCAAACCCTTTAAAAGGACAATTTGGGTTCCAGAATTGGGCAGTGTACAGCCAAATTGGAACAATGTAACAGATCAAAAATAAACATTTTTTAAACTGATAATGTCTTTGTAACAATCAGCAGCCCCAGCCTTTCCTGAGGGTTAAATGCTCTCAGTTCTGGGATTATTCTTGTGACTTTTTTTGCCCCTTCTCCAGTGCTTTTATTTCTACAGTGGTTAGCACTGCTGCCTCACAAATCCAGGGAGACGTGTTTGATTCTGGCCTTGGGTGACTGTTTGTGTGAAGTTTGCACATTTTTCCTGCAGGTGCTCCGGTTTCCACCCACAGTCCAACGATGTGCAGGTTAGATAGATTAGCTATGGCAAATATGCGGGGTTCGAGGCTCGGGTGGAATAGACCTGGCTGGGATGAACTTTTGGAGAGTCAGTACAGACTCAATTGGGCTGAATGGCCTCCTTCCGCACTGGAGGGATTCTATGATTCTAAATGGAGATCACAACTGTTGACAGTATTCCCAGTGTCGTATAATCACGCTTCTAATCAAGTCGAACATAACCTCCCTGCTGTTCGATTCTATCCCTCGAGAATGGAACTCTGTATGTGGGCCTCAGACTTGAGGGAAGATGTGAAGTTCTTAGAGAGGATGCAGAGGAGATTTGCGAGAATGGCACCTCACATCCTTAAAAAGTACCTGGACCAGCACTTGGCAAGTCAGAACATTTAAGATGATGGGCCAGGTGCTGGTAAATAGGATTAGGTGGGAAGTCAGGCGTTTCTTGCATGTCGGTGCAGACTCGATGGGCTGAAGGGCCTTTTCTGCACTGTACGATTCTATGATGAGGCAATTCAGTTAGTTGGAGAGACTGGAGCAGCTGAAATTTCTCTCTTTAGATCAGTCAGACATCAGGGCTTGGAATGGGGCCATTCGGGCCACTGATTCAATGCTGGCTCTCTGCAGAGCAAACCCTTACCCGTTCTATGGACATATCCATGCTCATGCTTCCTGTCCTGGATGAGCAGAAACTGATAGCCAAGTTCCGCACACATGAGGACGGCCTCAACCGGGATCTTGGATTCCTGTCACACTATCTGTAACCCCCACAGCTTGTCTGGACTTGCAGAATCTCACTGGCTGTCCTGTCTTTAACCTGTGCTTAATGCTCCCTCCATTCACATTGTTTGTACCTTTAAGACTTGATTATCTGTAAAGACTGCATTCCAATCATTATTCTGTAAATTGAGTTTGTGTCTCTGTATGCCCTGTTTGTGAGCATTTCTCCACTCCACCTGACGAAGTGGCAGCGCTCTGAAAGCTAGTGGTATTTGCTACCAAATAAACTTGTTGGACTTCAACCTGGTGTTGTTAAACTTCTTACTGTGTTTATCCTGTCCTGGAAACAGAGAGCTGGAAATCTCCATGCAGGCTGCCAGACAGATATATGTCTATCTGACTGGACTAACAATGTGTGGAATGTACAGACTGGGGAACAATGGGTGGGGGCGGGGCTCCCGGGTCCGCGCGCCTGAACCCGGAGACGTCACCGCGGAGCAGAGTGATTGCTATTGGCTGATTCAGGCAGGGCTCCATTGTGCCGTCACAATGACTCAGAGGGGCGTTCCCAGCACACAGTGTCCCATTGGCAGCAATGTCACTGGTTACAGAAGCAGCACACTGCGGATTGGACACCAGCTCAGCGCAGCAGGCGGTCAAAGCCCCGCCCACCCCCACGTGGGCCCCGGTTCCGCCCCCTTATTGTCTACATGCGGCAGATTGACCAATGGGAACGTGTGGAGGACCGGATGGGCGCTGGTCCTCCAGCCAATCAGAGTCCGGGACTTGTGTGCATGGCCGTATGGAGCTTCCTCCATTGTTGCTCCTCTCTCTCTGGATGAAGATTGAGCTTAAAACAGACTAATATTGTACTGTCGCTACATTATATATTTCCAGTCATTCATCTCTTGCCTATTCGAGTCTTTGGATTTCTTCTCCACAGGGATCAGTGGAGGCTGAGGGTCATTGAATATATTCCAGGGTGAGTTAGACTGATTTTTGATTGATAAAGGAGTCAAGCGCTTTGGGGAACAGGTGGAAAATGGAGAGAAAGTTAAGATGAGGAGGGATTTCCTCACTCAAGGATGTGGTGACGTTTTGGAATTCTGCACCCCAGAGGACTGTGGAGCCTCAGTCATCAAGAATTTTCAAGCTGGAGATTGATAAATTTTGAGATATTGAGGACATTGGGTGATCTGGGAGATAATGTGGGAAATGGCGCTGAGGTAGATCAGCCAATTCCCAATGAATGGTTGAGGCAATGGTTGGCCATTGGGCTGAATGGCCAACTGTTGCTTCTATTTCTTATGATTTCTATGTGCTGGAGTGGAAGCAGTGAGCATGGATCTGTCAATCAGCTTCAATCAGCACCTTGAGGAGAATTGGAAGGGGTGAATATTAGATACAGCAGAGTGAGAATGGAGGGAGAGTGTGTGGGATGGAGATTCACAGCTTTTAGAACATAGAAACATGGAAAAACTACAGCACAAAATAGGCCCTTCGGCCCCACAAGTTGTGCCGAACATATCCCTACCTTTTAGGCCTACCTGTAACCCTCCATCCTATTAAGTCCCATGTACTCATCCAGGAGTCTCTTAAAAATCCCTATTGATTTTGCCTCCACCACCACTGACAGCAGCCGATTCCACTCGCCCACCACCCTCTGTGTGAAAAACTTCCCCCTAACATTTCCCCTGTACCGACCCCCCAGCAGGTATGGGGAATGAGAGAGGAAAGAATGTTCCATAGAAACTAGAATTTTCTGTTCTGAATTTCTATTCTGTTCTGACACTGATTACTCTTTAAAACTTGTTTTACAGGATATTGAAAGAGGAATCACGGGCAGAAATCTCAAAAGTCACATCGAGACATGACAGTCATATTCCTTGGGAGCTAAATATCATCGGCCTTTGAATCTAGAAGGAGAAATGATTGTACAGTCTGTCGATTTGAAAAGATTTCAAACATCACTGTGACTGGAAAAGCACCAACACACCAACAGTGTTCCAGTGCACTGACTAAAGAGCTTTAACCAGTTACACAGCCTGAATAAATATCACACCATTCGCAGCTGGGAGAGACTGTACTTGTGTTCTGTGTGTGGACAAGGCTGCAACTGAGGCAAGGACACCTGCACCATGGAGAAACCATGGAAATGTGTGGACTGTGGGAAGGGATATGGAGCACCATCTAAGCTGGAAATTCATCGGCGCAGCCATACTGGGGAGAAGCCATTCATCTGCTCTCAGTGTAAGAAGGGATTTAATCATTTATCCAGCCTACAGATGCACCAGCGAGTTCACACTGGGGAGAGGCCATTCACCTGCTCTCAGTGTGGGAAGGGATTCACTCAGTTATCCAACCTGCGGACACACCAGCGAGTTCACAGTGGGGAGAAACCATTCACCTGCTCTCAGTGTGGGGAGGGATTTACTCAGTCATCCCACCTGCAGACACACCAGCGAGTTCACACTGGGGAGAGGCCATTCACCTGCTCCCAGTGTGGGCAGGAATTCACTCAGTCATCCAACCTGCAGTCACACCAGCGAGTTCACACTGGAGAGAGGCCATTCACCTGCTCTCAGTGTGGGGAGGGATTCACTCAGTCGTCGCATCTGCGGACACACCAGCGAGTTCACACTGGGGAGAGACCATTCACCTGCTCCCAGTGTGGGCAGGAATTCACTCGGTCAGCCGACCTGCAGAGACACCAGCGAGTTCACACTGGGGAGAGGCCGTTCACCTGCTCTCAGTGTGGGAAGGGATTCACTCAGTCAGCCGACCTGCAGAGACACCAGCGAGTTCACACTGGAGAGAGGCCGTTCACCTGCTCTCAGTGTGGAAACGGATTCACTCAGTCAGCCGACCTGCGGACACACCAGCGAGTTCACACTGGGGAGAAACCATTCACCTGCTCTCAGTGTGGGAAGGGATTCACAGTTTCATCCCGGCTGCTGAGACACCAGCAAGTTCACGAGTGATTCCAGGGTTTGGATTCTGCTGTTATTGTTTCTGCTCTCAGTTGCATCCAGGATTGCATTTTGTTCATTCTCACAGTTGATCCATGGATTGGGTCAGAGGGTTTCTTTCTGCTGGACTGGCTGGTCACATGACTTTGCCTCCAGTGGGCTGATGCTCTTTGAGTCAAATGTCACAAGGATCTCAGAGTGACAGGGTGACAGAGTGACAGGGTGTTAAGAAGTTCAGAAATATTTAGTCAGCAGAAGACAGAGGGTAGCAGTGAAACAATGCGTTTCTGAATGGAGGGCTGTGACTAGTGGCATCCCGCAGGGATCAGTGCTGGGACCTTTGCTGTTTGTAATATATATAAATGATTTGGAGGAAAATGTGGACGACACAAAGGTTGTTGGATTTGCGGATAGCGATGAGGACCATCAGAGGATACAGCAGGATATACATCAGTTGGGCGGAGAGATGGCAGATGGAGTTTAATCCGGATAAATGTGAGGTAATGCATGTTGGAAGGTCTAATACAGATAGGAAATATACAGTAAATGGCAGAACCCTGCAGGGTATTGATAGGCAGAGGGAACTGGGTGTACAGGTACACAGGTTACTGAAAGTGGCAACACAGTTGGAGAAGGTAGTGAAGAAGGCATATGGCATGCTTGCCTTCATCGGCTGGGGCATTGAATGTAAAAATTGGCAAATCATGTTGCAGCTTTATAAAACCTTAATTAGGCCACACTTGGAATATAGTGCGGCATAATTATATAGTGCAGCATGAACTCTGTCCATGCCTCTCATAATCTTGTAAACTTCTATCAGGTCACCCCTCAACTCTGCTGTTCCAGTGAGAACAACCCACGTTTCTCCAACCTCTCCTCATAGCTAATGCCCTCCATACCAGGCAACATCCTGGTAAATCTTTTCTGTACCCTCTCCAAAGCCTCCATATCCTTCTGGTAGTGTGGTGACCAGAATTGAACACTATATTCCAAGTGCAGCCTAACTAAGCTTCTATAAAGCTGCAACATGACTTGCCAATTTTTAAACTCAATGCCCCGGCCGATGAAGGCAAGCATGCCGTATGCCTTCTTGACTACCTTCTCCACCTGCATTGCCACTTTCAGTGACCTGTGTACCTGTACACCCAGGTCCCTTGACCTATTTTAAGGGTTCTGCCATTTACTGTACATTTCCTTTTTGGATTAGACCTTCCAAAATGCATTATCTCACATTTGTCCGGATTAAACTCCATCTGCCACCTCTCCGCCCAAGTCTCCAACTGATCTATATCCTGCTGTATCCTCTGATGGTCCTCATCGCTATCTGGAAATCCACTAACCTTTGTGTCATCTGCAAACTTACTAATCAATCCAGTTACATTTTCCTCCAAATCATTTATATATATATATATAACAAACAGCAAAGGTCCCAGCACTGATCCCTGAGGGACGCCACTTGTCACAGTCCTCCATTCAGAAATGCACCCTTCCACTGCTACCCTCTGTCTTTGACCGAGCAGTTTTGTATCCACGTAGCCAGCTCACCTCTGATCCCATGCAACTTTACCTTCTGCACCAGTCTGCCATGAGGGACCTTGTCAAAGGCTTTACTGAAGTCCATGCAGACAACATCCACTGCCCTATCCTCATCAATCATCTTCGTCACTTCCTCGAAAAACTCGATCAAGTTAGTGAGACACGACCTCCCCTTCACAAAACCATGTTGACTCTCACTAATACGTCCACTTATTTCCAAGTGGGAATAAATGCTGTCTTGAAGAATCCTCTCCAGTAATTTCCCGACCACTGATGTAAGGCTCACCGGCCTGTAATTACCTGGATTATTCTTGCCACCCTTCTTAAACAAAGGAACAAAATTGGCTACTCTCCAATCCTCTGGGACCTCCCCTGAGACTGATCGCCAAGTTCCGCACACATGAGGACGGCCTCAACTGGGATCTTGGGTTCATGTCACACTATCTGTAACCCCTACGACTTGCCTGGGCTTGCAAAATCTCACTAACTGTCCTGTCTGGAGACAATACACATCTCTTTAACCTGTGCTTAGCCCTCTCTCCACTCACAGTGTCTGTATCTTTAAGACTTGATTAGATCCTCTCAAAATACCTTCCAACAACTTACCCACTACAGATGTGAGGCTCACTGGCCTGTAGTTCCCAGGCTTTTCTCTGCAGCCCTTTTTAAACAAAGGCACAACATTTTCCACCCTCCAACCTCCAGGCACCTCACCTGTGATTATCGATGATTGAAATATCTCTGCTCGGGGACCCACAATTTTCTCCCTCGTCTCCCAAAGTGACCTGGGATACACTTCATCAGATCCCAGGGATTTATCTACCTTGATGCACTTTAAAATTTCCAGCACCTCCTTCTCTGTGATATGTACACTCCTCAGGACATCACTATTTATTTCCCCGAGTTCCCGAAACATCCATGCTTTTCTCAACAGTAAACACTGATGAGAAATATTCATTTAGGATCTCACCCATCTCTTGTTTTATGTGGATGTTTGTAAATGTGTTTTATCATTGTTTTGGGCTACATTTGCTAAGGTTTATCTTTCTGGGGAATTAACCTTACCTTGAGTATTTAATTAAAGGCATTCCTGAAAGTTTAAAAACAGAACCACAAGAACGCTTAAGGAATTAATTTTGGTTATTGTTGTTGTAAAGCACATGCTAAGACTCTCTGCTTGTGTATGTATGATATTTGTGTGTTGAACGCTTCAAGCTTTGAGGTTTTGTGTCTGTGATTTAAATCAAATGGACTTTAAAATGGAAGTGTGATTAATAAAACTTTTTTTTCAAAAGTTATGAACCTGGACCCATATTTACTGGCCAGGGATATGTTTCCAGGACATTTTACTGAACATGTGGGAATGTTAATCCGGATAAATTCACACCTGTGAGAATGAGAGTTTTAATTTGTAATAGTTATTTAAAATTTGGGACATGTGAAATGATTCTGACCAATCCTGTGTTGGATTGATCTTGGGTTAAACCTCCTGTCAGGTCCAAAGATCTATTCCTGATGCAATTAACACAATGAAAAGGAAATTGGATACTGAAGGAAAGAGTTTAAAAGGAGAGATTATAAATAGAAATGATTCCCAGACCGTGTGGTTGTTCGATTAAAACAAAGGAAGGGCACTGATATCCATTTGAGAACTTTTAATCCACGCTTTTCAAACTAAGAGAGTCGATGTACAAAGAAAGCCCAGGGATGGTAGATAAGGGGGTCTGGAAAACATCATGATGGGGGCACCGATCTGTTCATGAGATCATCGCAAAGCCCCATGATGCCCAGATACTAATTTAATTGGACCTATATATAATGTATGTAATCTATAACCATTCTGATTGGATTGTGTCCAGCTGGGATGGGCTGAGTAACTGTATAAGAATTGATGATTTTCCTTGTGGGGTGGAGTTGTACATGGTCAGCCCCTGTGGCTTCTCCCCACTGTAAGAGTTTTAACAACACCAGGTTAAAGTCCAACAGGTTTATTTGGTCGCAAATGCCATTAGCTTTCAGAGCGCTGCTCCTTCGTCAGATGGAGTGGAAATCTGCTCTCAAACAGGGCACATAGACACAAAATCAAGTTACAGAATACTGATTAGAATGTGAATCTCTACAGCCAACCAGATCTTAAAGATACAGACAATGTGAGTGGACGGAGCATGAAGCACAGGTTAAAGAGATGTGTATTGTCTCCAGACAGGCAAACTTCTCCCCACTGGCATAACTCAATAAACTGTTTGTCAATTGAATCAGGCTTGAGTGCTGAATGATTCTTCTGAGTTCATTCCCAAAACACACTGGGTACATTACCGTTGGAGACCAGGTATTGCCAAAACCTTCAGACAATACAAAGACTCATGAAAGCCAGTATCCCAGTTTAAAGACTTATCTTTTATTTGACCAACGATTGAAGGGAGAAATTATTGGACAGTGTTAATCCTGCTCTGGAAGAGAAGCATCCTGATCTAATAACTCTGACAGACAATCATTAGGATAGATCAATAATACATTCTTCATATCAATTCTCCTGCCTTTCATCAGGTGTAAACCAATCATTTTCAATACAAATCAATCATTAATTACACGTCATATACTTTAACCAATTGCATTTTACCCTCTGACATAATGGGATTTCATTGGTCCGTAGAATCCGGACACTTCCTCCCCCTATTGCTGACTCTGCTTCCCCTTGTTGCTGAGCAACCCCAGAAGCTTAGCTACAAAGGTCAAAGTTAATGTTCCAATCAGCTCTTATTCCGTCACTGGCCAAACCAGACAAATGCACGTTTTCACGTCTGAGAAGACACTGTCTTGTCTGGCCAGTGTGAATCAATCATATTCATGAAGCTGCCTTTAGAAACTTTGTTGGAAACTTCCTGAATAAAGGTTGTCACATTCTGTGACTGCATTGTTCCGAAGAATGTAGCCTGTCTGTCAGTGTTCTGTACCATCATGCCTTGCAGCAGCCTGCCTTTGGCTAAAGTTTACAATTGCTTTTAAAAATACAGCTCACATACATTTTAAATTCAGAAAATTCATGTTTAAATCAGAATTACTTGTTTAAATCTCTTACTGTGTTCACATGTGTGTAGACTGTTCCCTTGTTAGCTTCTCAGTCTGATTTAGTCATTTAACTCAATGCTGGTAGTTCTGTTCGTGTCTGAGATGCCTCATGGTTTAACATTTCTCCAAACTATTAGGAATTTTCTCCAACAGCTTGCCATTGCGGAGCTCGGAGTACAGCACTTGTTTCAGGAGTCTTGTCTGGGGCTTGCGGACAATGTGGCCCGCCCATCACAGCTGGTCGAGTGTGACCAGTGCCTCGATACTGGGGATATTGGCCTGGGAGAGGACACTCACGGTGGTAAGCCTATCCTGCCAGTGGATTTGCAGGATTTTGTGGAGGCAACGTTGGTGACATCTCTCCAGGGATTTGAGGTGTCTGCTGTACATTGTCCATGTTTCTGATGGATACAGGAGGGCAGGGACCACGGCTGCTCTGCAGACCATGAGCTTGGTGCTGGATTTGAGGTCTCGGGCTTTGAACTCTGTTCCTCAGGCGTCCGAAGCCTGCACTGGCCCATTGGAGTCGATGCTGGATTTCATCGTCGATGTCTGCCCGTGCCGACAGGAGGCTCCTGAGGTGTGGGGAATGATCCACGTTACCCAGGGGCTCACTGTGGATCTTGATGGGTCGGGGAGGGGGAGCAGGAGTGGGCTGGTAGAGAACCTTAGTTTCCCAGATGTTTAGTCTGAGGCCCATTCTCTCATATGTCTCAGTGAATATGTTGATGAGTTTAAGCTTTTTGATTAGTGTCACAAGTGGGCTTACATTAACACTGCAATGAAGTTACTGTAAAAATGCCCTTGATCAACCTCTGAGTGTGCGCACAGACTCACTCAGGTCGTGAACGAAGATCAGTCCATCGTTCAAACCAGCCTCCCATCCATTGACACTGTCGACACTTCCCACTGCTTCGGAAAAGCAGCCAGCATAATTAAGGACCCCACGCACCCGGACATTCTCTCTTCCACCTTCTTCCATCAGGGAAAAAGAAACAAAAGTCTGAGGACACGAACCAACCGAGTCAAGAACAGCTTCTTCCCTGCTGCCATCAAACTTTTGAATGGACCTACCTCGCATTAAGTTGATGTTTCTCTGCACTCCAGCTATGATTGTAACATTCTGCACTCTCTCATTTCCTTCCTTATGTACTTTATGGTTTTTCTGTATCGCGTGCAAGAAATAATCCTCTTCACTGTGTACTAATACGTGTCAATAATAAATCAAATCAAATAGGCATTTTCTTCATTCATTTATGGGACATTTATTGCCATCCGAGTTGCCCTTGTAGGGCATTCGAGAGACAACCACATTGCTGTGGCTCTGGAGTCACATGTAGGCCAGGCCAGGTAAGGGCAGCAGATTTCCTTCCCTAAAGGGCACTGGTGAACCAGATGGGTTTTTCCGACAATCGACAATGGTTTCATGATAATCAGTAGGTTCTTAACTTTTTAAAAAATTGAATTCAAATTCCACCATCTGCTGTGGCGGGATTCGAACCCAGACCCCCAGAACATTCGCTGAATTTCTGGATTAATAGTCTAGCAATAATACCCACTGGGCCATCACCTCCCCTCCACCCCCCTTAGAGTCTGCGTACTGCAGCCCGATGACTGAGGCTGGGCTGGTTCTTGGTTCTGGCCTGGAGGGGTCGGAGATTGAAAGTTTCCCACTGGTCCAGTCAGTTAGCTCGACTGCAGTGGGAAGCTTCATGGTGCTGGGGTGGAGAGTTGCTGCGGGGAAGGTGGGGATGAATGTTGGTGCGATGACGCAGCCCTGCTTGACCCCAGTTTGTACTCATTCTGATCGCCTCACCATAGGAAGGATGTGATTGCACTGGAGGGGGTGCAGAGGAGGTTCACCAGGATGTTGCCTGGGATGGAGCAGCTGAGCTATAAGGAGAGACAACCACATTGTCAACCACATTGTTCTAAGAGAGACTCGATAGGCTTGGATTGTCTTCTTTCGAGCAGAGAAGGCTGAGGGGGGACATGATTGAGGTGTATAAGATTGTGAGGGGTATGGACAGGGTGGATAGGAAGCAGCTGTTCCTCTTAGTTGAAGGGTCCATAACGAGGGGGCATCATTTTAAGGTGAGGGGCAGGAGGTTTTGGGGGATTTGAAGAAAAATGTTTTCACCCAGAGGGTGGTGGGAGTCTGGAATTTACTGTCTGGGAGGGGAGTGGAGGCAGGAAACCTCACAACCTTTAAAAAGCGCACGGATGAGCACTTGAATGTTTTGACAGTTCAAACACCATCAGCCAAGTGCTGGAAAATGGATGAGTGTAAATTTAGTATAGTTTTGTCAGTGCAGACTCGATGGGCTGAAAGGCCTCTTCTGTACTGTATGACTCTATGACTTGTGAACTCGCTGGTGTGTCTGCAGTCGGGATGACTGAGTGAATCCCTTCCCACACACGGTGCAGGGGAATGGCCTCTCCCCAGTGTGAACTCGCTGGTGTTTCTGCAGTCGGGATGACTGAGTGAATCCCTTCCCACACACGGTGCAGGGGAATGGCCTCTCCCCAGTGTGAACTCGCTGGTGTGTCCGCAGGGCAGATGATGATCTGAATCTCTTTGTGCAGTGAGAGCAGCTGAACGGTCTCTCCTCAGTGTGAATTCGCTGGTGGGACATCATTAGCTGAGAGCTTTTGAAATCCCTCCCACAGTCAGAGCATTTAAAGGGTCTCTCTTGGGTGTGAGTGACATTGTGCCTCAACAAGTAGGGCAACTGACTGAATCCTTTCCCACACACAGAGCATGTGAACGGCCTCTCCCCAGTGTGAACTAACTGGTGTCTCCGCAGGCCTGATGCCACACTGAATCCTTTCCCACACACAGAGCAAGTGAACGGCCTCTCCCCAGTGTGAACTCGCTGATGGCTCTGCAAATCAATTAACTGAGTGAATCCCTTCCCACACACAGAGCAGATGAAAGGTCTCTCCCCAGTGTGAAATTGATGGTCTCTCTGCAGACTGGATAACCGAGTGAATCCTTTCCCACACTCAGAGCAAGTAAATGGCCTCTCCCCAGTGTGAACTCGCTGGTGTCTCTGTAAATCAATTATCTGAGTGTATCCCTTCCCACACACAGAGCAGGTGAACGGTCTCTCCCCAGTGTGACTGCGTCGATGAATTTCCAGCTGAGATGGAAAACTGAATCCTTTCCCACATTCCCCACATTTCCACAGTTTCTCCATGGTGCGGGTGTCCTTGTGACTCTCCAGGTTAAACAATCAGTTAAATCTCACACAGAACCCGGTACAGTCTCTCCCCGCTGTGAATGCTGCGATGTATTTTCAGGCTGTGTAACTGGTTAAAGCTCTTTCCACACTCAGTGCACTGGAACACTCTCACTCGGGTGTGTGCCTTGGTGCTTTTCCAGTCACACTGAAATTTAAAATCTCCTGAAGCAGACAGAACAGAGAAACATTTCCATTCTGGATTCAAAGGTCGATAATATTCAGATCCCGACGAATTGAGGACTCTGTCAGATATTGATGTGACGTTTGGTTTGAGATTTCTGTCTGTAAATCCTCACCTTCTAATATCCTGTAAAAGGAATTTACAAAAGTCATCAATGTCAGTACAAGATAGAAATTCAGAACAGACAGTTCAAGTTTCTATGGAACATTCTTTCCTCTCTCATTCCCCAAAAGCTGTGAATCTCCATCCCACACACTCTCTCTCCATTCTCACTCTGCTGTGTCTAATATTCACCCTCCCAATTCTCCTGAAGGTGCTGATTGAGGCTGATTGACAGATCCATGCTCACTGCTTCCTGTCCTGGACACAGGGAGCTGAAAATCTCCATGCAGACTGCCAGACAGATATCTATAATACTGGATAAAAGTGTAATATACAGGACATTATTTGCAGAGTGATAGAGCAGGGATTTGAGGAAGATTTATACTTGGGTAGGGAGAGCACATGATCTGGAACTCGCTACCTATGAGGATGGTGGAACAGAAGATGAATGGGAAAAACATCCCATGATATAGTGGGATCTGGAAAGCAGAATTTATTTCCCTTTCCAAAAGAGAAAATGCTGGAAAATCTCAGCCGGTCTGGCAGCGTCTGTGAGGAGAGAAAAGAGCTGACGTTGAGGCCAGATGACCCTTTGTCAAAGCTCTTTCCCTTTCTTTCCTTCTCTGCCACCGCTCTGCCTCATCAATAAGACATTGGGACTCAGAGGGTTGATGCAGTTTGATGGACAAGTTGTCTCCATTCTGAACACTGGGGAACAAGCTCCTCCCAGTCAATGACAATATTACCCCCGAAAACGATGCCGGCTGCGCATGCGCCTTGTTGCATATATGCCCTCTTTTTAGGTCAAACCAAACCAAGTAAACAAACTCAGATTAAATCAGGACAAAGTAAAAGGGGCAGCTCCCCAAAAAGGAGGGGGAACAGCCCTAACAGAAATCAAAGTACAAAGGAAACTTAAAAACATCAAATTAAAATGTGATTATTGGGGTCAATAATGCACCCCAACCCCTGCGGTGCCCAGCGGGCGCGGAAAGCGTCAACCTCGCCCGTGGACACCGCATGCTCCCTCTCCAGGGACACCTGGCCGCGAACGTAGCCGCGGTAGAGGGGAAGACAGTCAGGATGGACGGCCCCCTCGATCGCCCGCAGCCTGGACCGGTAAATGGCGCGTTTCGCCAGGCCCAGGAGCAGGTTCACGAGGAGGTCGCCATCCCGACCCTCCCCTCTCCGCACCGGGTGTCCGTAGATCAGGAGCGTGGGACTGAAGTGCAGACAAAACATCAACAAAAGGTTCTTCGGGAAAACATAAAGGGAGTGCAGCCTAAGACACACAACAAAGACATGGTCCACGGACTCCACAAGGCCGCAGAAAGGGCAGTCTTCGGAGCCCGTGAACCAGTGAACCCTACGGTTGTGCGGAACTGCTGCATGCATCACCCTCCACCCCAGGTCCCCGACGTAATTGGGGGAGATCCCTCCGTAGAGGGACCTCCAGCGGGGACCTCCGCCGCCCGGCGGCAACAAGGCCCGCCAAGGTGTATCCGGGCGACAGGCGAGGAGGCGGTAGTGGAAGGTGTGCAGCAGCAGCCCGCACAGGAAACGCCTCCGCGCGGTAGAAAAAGGCACGGAGGGCATTTCCGCGAGGCGGCTCAGGCTGTGGGGCACCTCACCCAGGGGAGGGGGCTGAGGCTTTGGGCCAATGTGGAATTCCGCCCGAACAGGGGAACGCTCGGGCGGGATCCCACCGCACGCCTGCGCCGTCTCAAGTTTGCGTGCAGTTTCGGGGCCGAGCACGACCGTCCTAAGGTCTAGGATGGCTTTGGCCGCGCGCCAGACGGACGTCCCCGCGCGCTCAGCCAGCACGTGGGGACTCATCCAGCCCGCTCCTCCGCCATCGAGCACGTCCCCGATTCTGGTCACCCCGGCGTCCACAGCCCTCCTCTCCGCCAGCCACCTGAAGTCATACGGCTGGAGGAGCAGATTCCTGACGGGGGAGAGCTGCGTCGCGAGGCGACCTTGTTCCAGACAGTGAGGAGGTCCTGGTAAAAGACGGGCAACTCCTGCAGGGTGGTCGGAAGGAGAATGTGCAAACTCCACACAGACAGTGACCCGAGCCGGGAATCGAACCCGGGACCCTGGAGCTGTGAAGCAGCAGTGCTAACCACTGTGCTACCGTGCCGCCCCAATATGCCCTGTTTGTGAACAGAACTCCCACTCACCTGATGAAGGGGCAGCGCTCCGAAAGCCCGTGGCTTCTGCGACCAAATAAACCTGTTGGACTTTAACCTGGTGTTGTGAACGCGGCCCGAACATGAGGAGCTGCGGTACCGCTCGGTGCAAACTGGGTCCGTGAAGCTCTTTACCGAGGTTCACCGCTTACACAACCTGCTTCCGCAGCGTTTCCGTCCACCCTCGAGATCCCTCGCCCCCTCCGTACCGTCAATCACCGCTAATCTATCTCCGAGCCGAAAAAACAGCCCGTCTCCGTCGCCATTATCCACACTGCGCATGCTCCAGTCAGAACGGGCCCCGCCCCTCATTCACTGTGATTGGTTGGAGGACCAGCCTCTCCGCTCGGACCTCCAACCGCGCCCCTTCTCTTCCCATTGGTCCGCGCTGCCGTCAATCAGCCGGGCATTGTGACGGTGACTTGCTGTTTGTCCAATAATCACAGTGACAGAGTCTCAGTGTAACAATGACACACACAGGCTCCAATACAATCAGAGTGGGGATGGAGCACAGAGACAACACAGCAAAGCACTGACTTACTCTGAGTGTAACAATGACACACACAGGCTCCAATACAATCAGAGTGGGGATGGAGCACAGAGACAACACAGCAAAGCACTGACTTACTCTGAGTGTAACAATGACCCACACAGACTCCAATACAATCAGAGTGGGGATGGAGCACAGAGACAACACAGCAAAGCACTGACTTACTCTGAGTGTAACAATGACACACACAGGCTCCAATACAATCAGAATGGGGATGGAGCACAGAGACAACACAGCAAAGCACTGACTTACTCTGAGTGTAACAATGACACACACAGGCTCCAATACAATCAGAGTGGGGATGGAGCACAGAGACAACACAGCAAAGCACTGACTTACTCTGAGTGTAACAATGACCCACACAGGCTCCAATACAATCAGAGTGGGGATGGAGCACAGAGACAACACAGCAAAGCACTGACTTACTCGGAGTGTAACAATGACACACACAGGCTCCAATACAATCAGAATGGGGATGGGGCACAGAGACAACACAGCAAAGCACTGACTTCAAAACAGAAAATGCTGCAAAACCTCAGCAGGTCTGACAGCAACTGTGGAGAGAGATTCCAGCCAACGTTTCGAGTCTGGATGACCCTTCGTCATGGATTGCCTTGATTTACTTTAGATTACTTACTCTGAGTGTAACAAACACAGTGTTTATTCCAATAATAAGTCAGGCTGCAGTGTGTTAGTGAACACAGTATTGGATCCAATGTAATGATAGTACAGAGGGTATAGAATCCCTACAGTGCAGAAGGAGGTCATTGAGCCTATACCAACAATGATCCCACCCCCAGCCCTATCCCCGTAACCCATGTAGTTATCCTGCTTATCCCTGACACTAAGGGCCAATTTAGCATGGCCAATCAATCTCATCTGCACATTTTTGGAGTGTGGGAGGAAACAAGAGCACCCGGAGGAAACCCACGCATACACAGGGAGAATGTGCAGACTCCACACAGTCAGCTGAGGCATGAATTGAACCCGGGTTCCTGGCGCTGTGAGGCAGCAATGCTAACCACTGTGCTGCCAGGCTGCCTGTGTTTTAAGAAATCTCATTAAAATCTGGAACTCGGATGGGGATATGGGTTGGTGTTTGGTGGGAATCAGATTTACAGAATTGGTTCCTGTCATAGCAACAATCCAATTGCTATATGTTGGTAAGACTGAGAGAAGTATTTAAAGTGGAGACCATAGGTGTGTTCAAGGATAATGATGGAATTTATGAACTTATGAACTGAGAAAATATTGAGAGCAAAGAAATCAATCTAAAAAATTGTAGTCACTTCACGTTGTTCCAGGAGAAGTGGCGTCTGGTTGTGGAGATGTCAGGTTTTACACAGCACATGGTCATTCTGAATGGAGAATCTCTGAGTTGTACAATTCACATCATTTCAGGGGCCAGATTGTCTGCTCAGAAAGAGGAAGGTTTCTGTGACACCAATGAAAAGCAACACACTCACTCACAGACACCCTCACACACAGAGTCTCACACCCTGCAAATTATCTCCTGTCACTTTATTGTTTTTAGTCTTTTTGAAATAAATCCTGAATGAACTATAAAATCATTCAGAAGTACTTGTTGAGATTCCCCTGAAAGACATCTATACTGTTCATTTCACTCCCTGTAGTTGTGATTTCCATATTCTCGCCACTCTTTGTAGAGAAATTTATCCTGGATTTCCTATTGGATTTCTTAGTGACTGTTTTATATTGATTGTCTCCAGTTTCTCAGTAACTTCATTGCAGTGTTAATCTAAGCCTACTTGTGACTAATAAATAAAAACTTTACTTTTTGCTCTTCCCCACAAGAGGAAACACTATTTCTGGATCTAAACCTTTTATAATTTTGAAGACCTCTGCTCAGGTTACCCCTCAGCCTTCATTTCTCAAGAAAGAAGAACTAGCCTGTCAATCCTTTCCTGATAAAAAAAACACACACGTTTTGAAAATCATTTATGGGATGTGGGCATTGCTGGCTTGGCCAGTATTTATGGCTAATCCCTGATTGCCCTTGAGAAGGTGGTGGTGAGCTGCCTTCTACATTAAAATCTCATCATTAAAATCTTCTCTGCACCCTTTCCAGTGCCCGGATATTTTTTTAATAATACGGTGACCAGAATGGTGTGCAGTAGTCAGTAAGATTCTTGATCAGAGAGTCACAGATTTTCCTAAAGTGGTTTGAGCTTATCCATGGTTTTAAATTAGATTCTTAGGAAGCAACAATTTAAAAATGATGCGTAATAAACAGGGGGAAAAAAACAAGACCCATGGCAGGTGAGTAACCGAGGCCCCAGCACTGATCCTGCGTTACCCAAATAGGCACTGCCTGCCAGTTGGAAAAAGATCCGTTTAATCCTACTCTTTGTTTCCTGTCTGCCAATCAGTTTTCTACCCATCTCAGTACAACAGCCCCAATCCCATGTGCTTTACTTTTTGTGAAGAAGTTGCCAAGTTGGCGGACGAGGGGAATCGGGTTCACGTTATCGATCTCAGGGCATAATCATCAACAACTTGTATTTACACAGAGTGTTGTGGGGCTGGAGGAGGTTACTGAGATACTGAGGAACTTTTTTCAGTTCATTTTTACAGAATGTAGACGTCACTTGCTGGGCCAGCATTTCGTTCCCATCCCTAACTGCCCTCCATTTCAGAGGGCATTTGAGAGTCAACCACATTGCTGGTCTGGAGACACATGTAGGCCTGACCAAGTAAGGACGGCAGGTTTCCTTTTCTAAAGGGCGTTACTGAATCAAATGGGTTTTTACGACAATTGATTAAAGGTTGAGGTTTGTCATTAGACTTTTAATTGAAGATTTTAATTGAATACCAATTTCACCATCGACTGTGGTGGGATTCGAACCTGGGTCCCCAGAGCCTTACCCTGAGTCCAGTGATAATTCCACTGTGCCGCTGCCTCCCCTATTCATCCAATTGTTATTGTTTATCTCAGGGCGCAGAAACAACAGAATCCAACGTTGCCGGTCACACATGAAGTCGTCTATGTTTCAGCAGGCTGTAATACTGATTAAATCCCTTCCCACACATGGAGCAGTTGAAAGGTTTTGCCCCAGTGTGAACTCGCTGGTGTCTCTGCAGGCGGGATGGATCAGTGAATCCCTTCCCACACAGGGAGCAGGTGAACGGTTCTGTCGCAGTGTGAACTCGCTGGTGTTTCAGCATATAGGATGAATCAGTGAATCCCTTCCCACACACAGAGCAGGTGAACGGCTTCTCCCCGGTGTGAATGCGTTGGTGTCTCAGCAGGCCAGACGACTGAGCGAATCCCTTTCCACACACAGAGCACAGGAACGGCCTCTCCCCGGTGTGAATGCGTTTGTGTTTCAGCAGATCATCACTTCTTTTAAAGGTCTTATTGCATTCTGAGCATTGAAAAGGTCTCTTATCAGAGTGAATGTGTTGGTGTTGATTGCAGGAGGAAATCTGAGCAAATCTTTTGCCACAAATGGAGCAGGAGAACGGCTTCTCCCCTGTGTGAATGCGGCGGTGTCTCCAGAGGCTGGATGACTCCGTGAAAGCCTTCCCACACACGGAGCAGATGAATGCCTTCTCCCCGGTGTGAATAGGCCGGTGACTCAGCAGATGCTGCAAACAAGTAAATGTTTTCCCACACACAGGGCAAACGTATGGCCTCTCCCCAGTGTGAGTGCCCTGGTGTCTCAGCAGACTAATCCTTTTTTTGAAGGTCTTCTCACATTTAAAGCATTTAAAATGTCTCTTCTGAAAATGAATCTGTTGGTGAACGGTGCAGTGGGAGGACTGAGTGAATCTCTTCCCACACTGGGAGCAGCTGAATGGCCTGTACTTGGTGTGAACTTGTTGGTGCTCAGTGAGATGCACTGAGTCGCTGAACGACTCCCCACAGTGGGAGCAGCTGAACGGTCTCTCGTGTGTGTGAAGGAGCTGGTGCTCTGCAAGGCGGGAGGACTGGCTGAACCTCTTCCCGCAGTGGGAGCAGCTGAACGGTCTCTCGTCAGTGTGAAGGAGCTGGTGTTGGGCCTGTTCCTCAGAGGTTTCAATGCTTTCCCCAGAGTCAGAGCTTTGAAGAGGCTTCTGAATAATGTGATTGAGTTGGTGAGCCAGCAGGTTGGAAGAACACATGAATTTCTTCCCACACACGGAGCAGGTGAATGAACTCTCACTATTGCGAGTTCGCTGTCGTGTCAGCATGTTTTCCAGCTGTATCAATCCCTCCCCACAGGAGGAGCAAGGAAACAGATTCTCACCAGTTTCCAACTGAGATGGTCAATTAAATCCCTTCAGATGTACAAATCTTCACATCCCAATGAATTGATTGACTCTGTCTGACGTGAGATTTGTTTGTCCAGACTGCAAATCCTCCTCTTCTATTTCCTGCAAAATAAGTTTACAAAGAATTACGTGGCTGGCACGGTGGCACAGTGGTTAGTCCTCCTGCCTCACAGCGCCAGGGACCTGGGTTCGATTCCGGCCGTGGTTACCTGTCTGTGTGGAGTTTGCACATTCTCCACTTGTCTGCGTGGGTTTCCTCCGGGTGCTCCGGTTTTCTCCCACAGTCCAAAGATATTCAGGTTAGTGGATTGGCCATGCTAAATTATCAATTTTTCCCCCAGGATGTGTACGTGAGGGAGATTAGTGGGGTAAATAAGTTGGGTTATGTTGTTGGGGCCTTGGTGGGATGCTCTGTCGGAGAGTCGATTTGATGGGCCAAATAGCCTCCTTCCGAGCTGTGGAATTCTATGAATATATCTATCCTGGACTGACAGTGATGACTTTTGTAAACTCCCGTTACAGGATATTGGAAAGGAGGATTTACAGCAAGAAAACACAAACCAAACATCACGTCGAGATCTGACAGTCACTCGGATCATTAGGAGCTGATTGTTATTGTCTTTGAACATGGAAGGAGAATACACAAACAGGCCATTCGGTTTATCGAGTCTGTACTGGAGTTTATACTCCACATGGGTATCCTCTCATTCTGATCACCACATCTCAGCTTTTCAGTTGATTTTTCCAATCCCTTTTCTCTCATAGGCTCATATATTTTCCTTTTGAAAGCATCTAAAGTATTTGTGTCAACCACTTCCAGTCGCAGTGAGTTCCAAATTCTAACAACTGTCTGAAGAAAGAAACATCTCCTATTTTCCTGTTTGATTTATTTGTTGTCTGTTCATGGTTCCCAGTAAAGGAAAAACCAACAAGTGGAAACATTCCATTCACATCTACCTACTTATCCCATTCAGAAAGCCCGTATCAGAAGAGACAACATTTTCTCTTGGTTTGAGCTTGTGGTGTGTAAATCCTCAATTTCTAACCCCCTGTAAAAAAAAAGTGTTCAAAATCCATCACGATAGAAAATCCAGGTACAAGTAATTCAGAAAGCTATTATTTGTTATGAGGGGAATGGAGTAAAAGCAGGGAAGTTATGTTTCAGTTGCACACGGTGAGTCTGTATCTGGAGCAATGTCTACATTATCGATTTCCTTATTTAAGGAAAAATATAAGTGCATTAGAAGAAGTTCATAGTAGGTTTAGTAGACTAATACCTGGAATAGGTGGATTGTCTGATGAGGAGCAGTGAGACAGTCTCTGCTCGAGTTTAGCTTCTGCTCGAGTTTAAAAGAGTAAGAGGCAACTTAATTGAAACCTTTCACATCCTGAAAGGTCTTGGATGCAGAGATTCATAGAGTCATAGAGGTTTATAGCATTGAAACAGGCCCTTCAGTCCAACTTGTCCATGCCGCCCCTTTTTTTAACCCCGAAGCTAGTCCCAATTGCCCGCATTTGCCCCATATCCCTCTATACCCATCGTACCCGTGTAACTGTCGAAACGCTTTTCAAAAGACAAAATTGTACCCGCCTCTACTACTACCTCTGGCAGTTTGTTCAAGACACTCACCACCCTCTGTATGAAAATATTGCCCCTCTGGACTCTTTTTATCTCTCCCCTTAAACCTATGACCTCTAGTTTTAGACTCTCCTACCTTTGGTAAAAGATATTGACTATCTCGCTGATCTATGCCCCTCATTGTTTTATAGACCGCTATAAGATCACCCCTCAGCCTCCTGCACTCCAGAAAAAAAAGTCCCAGTCTATCCAGTCTCGCCTTATAACCATCAAGTCCCGGTAACATCATAGTAAATCTTTTCTGCACTCTTTCTCGTTTAATACCATCCTTTCTATAATAGGATGACCAGAACTGTTCACAGTATTCCAAGTGTGGCCTTACTAATGTTTTGTACAACTTCAACAAGACGTACCAACTCCTGTATTCAATGTTCTGACCAATGAAACCAAGCATGCCGAATGCCTTCTTCACCACTCTGTCCACCTGTGACTCCACTTTCAAGGAGCTATGAATCTGTTCCCCCAGATCTCTTTGTTCTATAACTCTCCCCAATGCCCTACTATTAACTGAGTAAGTCCTGCCCTGGTTCAATCTACCAAAATGCATCACTTCGCATTTATCTAAATTAAACTCCATCTGGCATTCGTCAGCCCACTGGCCCAATTGATCAAGATTCCGTTGCAATCAGAGATAATCTTCTTCACTGTCCACTATGCCACAATCCTGGTGTCTGCAAACTTACTAACCATGCCTCCTAAATTCTCATCCACATCATTAATATAAATGACAAATAACAGTGGACGCAACACCAATCCCTGAGGCACACCGCTGGTCACAGGCCTCCAGTTTGAAAAACAATCCTCTACAACCATCCTCTGTCTTCTTTCATGAAGGGGCAGTGTTCTGAAAGCTTGTGGCTTGTGCTACCAAATAAACCTGTTGGACTTTAACCTGGTGTTGTGAGACTTTTTCTGTCATCAGGCCAATTTTGTACCGAATTGGCCACCTCACCCTGGATCCCGTGAGATTTAACCTTATGCAACAACTTACCATGTGGTATCTTGTCAAAGGCCTTGCGAAAGGTCATGTAGAGAACATCAACTGCACTGCCCTCATCTACCTTCTTGGTTACTCCTTCAAAAAACTCAATCAAATTTGTGAGATATGATTTTCCACTCCAAAGCCATGCTGTCTCTAAATGCCACTCACATGACTGTCTCTAATCAGTCCTTGTGTCTCTAAATGCCTGTAGATTCTGTCTCTCAAAATACCTTCTAAAAACTTGTTAGAACTGTTGTTTACTCTTATGGGAGAATCTTGCGGTCACTATTTAAAAAACAGTGCTGCCCATAGAGACAGAGATGAGATGTTTTTCTCTCAGTGGGTTGTGACTCTTTGGATCTCCGTTCCTCAAAAGTGGAAGTAGAGCCTGATTTCAATTAGATATATCTCTTGGGGCTAAAGGGATATTATGGGGTGGGGGGTGGGATTAGGGTATTGAATTTGAGGATCAGCCATGACTATAATGAATGGCAGGGAATGCTGAAAGAGCTGAATGATCTACTTCCGCTTCTATGTAAACATGAGGAGCCTGGGGCTGAAGTGTAACGAAAAGGCTATAAGGCATAGGAGCAGAATTGGGCCACTCGGCCCATTGAATCTGCTCCACCATTCAATCATGACTGATATTTTTCTCATCCCCATTCTCCTACCTTTTCCCCATAACCCCTGATCTGCTTATTCATCAACAACCTATCTATCTCTATCTTAAAGACACTCAATGACCTGGCCTCCACAGCCTTCTGTGGCAAAGAGTTCCACAGATTGACCACTCTCTGGCTGAAGAAATTCCTCCTCATCTGTTTTAAAGGATCATCCCTTTAGTCTGAGGTTGTGCCCTCTAGTTCTAGTTTTTCCAACATTGTGATGTGGAAACATCCTCTCCACGTCCACTCTGTCCAGGCCTCGAAGTATCCTGTAAGTTTTAATAAATTCCTCCTCAACCTTCTAAACTCCAATGAGTACAAAAGCCGTGTAACCGCTTCAGCTAAGTACACAGGGATGCAACCTCTCACACTGAATATGTACATGACCCATCAACTTCTCTCGGCTGCAAACGTCAGGTGCAGCCTGGGAGTGGGTGAAGCTGTTTGAAAATCTATTGCTCATTGTTGGAATGCATTAATCCCGATGGGTGCATTAGGACCCGGTGGGAGCAGAAACACAAAGACCCGCCCACTCACGGTTGCGTCACCAAGACACCAACGCGTGCGCTCTGTTCCCCGCTGAATCAAGATGGCGGCCGTTAACCTGAGCTTCGTCTCGGGAAAAAGACCTGAAGCTGCAAACACGGGACCTACGGGCTCATATTCGAGGTTTGAGGCCTTCACCAGATATTTAGAAACCCTCTACGTCCATCCGCCGCTTCCATTGCTCCCTCTATGTTTCTGCATCCTTACCGGCTGCTGATGAGACACAGGAACTTCTCTCCAGTCGCTGTCACCCGCACTGCGAACGCCGTTGCTTACTGCGCATGTGCATCTCTCCCATGCAAAGAATAGGGAACTCTTCCTATTGGTCCGGGCCCTCATTCAGTGCGATTGGTTGGAGGACCAGCAGCTCCCGCTCGGTCCTCCAGTCCCGCCCCTCATTGACTCCGATTGGTTGGAGGACCAGCCGCTCCCGCTCGTTCCTCCAGTCCCGCCCCTCATTCACTCCGATTGGTTGGGGGACCAGCCTCGCCCCCTCTTCCTATTGGTCCGGAGCTGCCGTCAATCAGTCCCCAGGCATTGTGATGTGGAGCATGCGCAGTGTCATTGCTGTCCTTGGCGCTTGTTTGTCCCGGAGAAGCGGAGTCAGCGTTAGGCGGTGGCTGGGAGGATTTGGAAACACTTTGTGGATCCGCAAACCCTTCAGAATCATTGTCAGCTCCCTGGTTTGCAGCTGCGGGGCTTCTCCCTCACTCCCTCCCGGGAACAGGCCCAGGTTAACGGCCCCATCCTGGCTCAGCCACTGGAGGATGGTTCACATCAGAGGATGGGGGAGGGGGACAATAAATAAGGTTACACTTTGGCCTCAAATCAATGAGGACTCTGATCTCTGGGAAGGAAGGAAACCCTGGGAGGTGGGCGGGGAGGATTCACAAACACCCGCTGGAGGCCCCAACACCCCCAATAAGACCCATTGGTTTTATTGTCAGTCTGCAGACAGCAGCTGGAGAACTGAACCCAGACAGAGGAGAGGGAGAGAGAAAACTGGGAGTGGAGGAAAGAAATGGTGAGATGGGTTTGGATTTCAGTCCAGGGAGGAGGGAGAGTGTGTGGGACGGGGATTTACTGATTTAGGGGAACAAGAGAGGAAAAAATATTCCAGAGAAACGAGAATTGCCTGTTTCGATTTTTTTTCCTACACTGACAGTGATTTTGTAAACTTCTTTTGCAGAATATTTGAAGTGGAAGTTTTACAGACAGGAAACTCAAATCAAAATTCTTACTAATATTTCACAGTTGCTCAATTTATCAGCACACGAACACTGTCAACCTTAGAATGTGGATGGAGAAATGTTTCTCTGTTCTGTCTGTGGGAAAAGATTTCAAACATCAGTGTGACTGGAAAAGCACCGAGACACATGCACACACCGGAGTGAGAGCGTTCCATTGAACTGACTGTGGAAAGAACTTTCACCAGTTACACAGCTTGAAAAAATATCACACCATTCAAAGTGAGGTGAAACTGTACATGTTCTGTGTGCAGATGAATCTTGAACTGATTGTCCAACCCGGAGAGACACAAGGATACTGGCACCATGGAGAAAAGATGGAAATGTGGGGACTGTGGGAAGGGATTCCGTTGCCCGTCTGACCTGGAAACTCATCAACGGGTTCATACTGGGGAGAGACCATTCACCTGTTCCACGTGTGGGCAGGGATTTAGCAAGTCATCCACACTGGGGAGAGGCCGTTCACCTGCTCTGTGTGCGGGAAGGGATTCACTCAGCTATCCAGCCGGCAGGCACATCAGCAAGTTCACGAGTGATTACAGGGGTTGAATTCTGCTGTTATTGTTTCTGCTCTCAGTTACATCAGGACTGCATTTTGTTCATTCTTACTGTTCGTCAATGGGCAGGGTCGGAGGGTTTCTTTCTGCTGGACTGGCCGCTCTCACGACTTTGCTTCCAATGGGCTGATGCTTTTTGAGCCTGGGAGAGCACATTTCCACTGAAATGATCCACAAAAGCTGGTGAAGGACATTTATTTTATCCTGGGTCGTAAATAGTATTTTTCCACCCATTACAGGGAGATCTAAAATAAATACAGAAAGTGTGGAAAAACACGGCAGGTCTGGCAGCATCTGTGGAGAGAGAAACAGAGTTAATATTTCACGTCCAATGTAACTCTACTTCAGAAATAAAGAGAGGGAGAAATGTGATGGGTTTGATGCTGGTGAGAAAGGGGGGAGGGTCAGATAGAACAAAAGGGAAAGTCAGGGATTGGTTAGAGGGCGGGTGAAGATTAAATGACAAAAATGTTCTGGAATAAAAGGCAAAGGGAGAGGTAATGGTTGTGGTAAAGAAACAAAGCATTGGTCCAGAGTAAGTGTGAATGGCAGAATAAAGGACAGCTCTGTCTGGAAGGAAAAAAACATGAAAACAAGATGCAGGCTGACTCAGCAAATAAAAACAAATCAAAATGGAGGAGAGAGTTCAGGGTGTGAAGTTGTTGAACTCAATGTTGAGTCCAGACGGCTGTAAAGTGCCTCATCGGAAGATGAGGGGCTGTTTGTCCAGCTTGTGTTGGGCTTCTCCGGAACATTGCAGCAGGCCGAGGACAGAAATGTGAGTGTGAGAGCAAGGTGGTGAATTCTAATGGCAAGCGGAAGGTCAGGGTCATGCTTGTGGACTGAGCAGAGGTGTTCCACAAAGAGGACAGGGAACAGGCTACAGATGAATTAAAGAGAAACCATTTGTGTCCAGAACATTGTGAACATCCTTTTACTCTGGTTGTCTTTGATCCTCAAGTCATTTTCTGTTTGTTTTAATCATGTTCTGTTTCATTAATACATTTTATCAGTAAAAATATTTGATTTTTCTGGTCTTTTCCTGATTGATGCACTTTAGGGAAAGTGGGTGAGAGGGGTTGGCAGGCTCTTTAACAGAAAGTGAGTCCCTCTAAGGTAATTGGCAAAGGAGCCAGAGGGGGAGATGAGATTTTATTTTATTTTTTGACACAGCGAGTTGTTCTGATCTGCCTGAAAGCAGATTCAATAGAATCTTTCCAAAGGGTAAAGACTTGAAGGGAAGAATTTGCAGGACTGTGGGAACAGGGCAGAGTGGTAGCATGAATCCTTTCAAAGAGATAGCAGGGGCATGATGGGCTAAATGGACTCCTGCAGCCTGTCAATCTCAGCCTCCTGCTTCTGTGCAGGTTAAAAGGGACAGATTTCAGTGCAGCCTCTTCCCTGTATCTGTATTTAAAGAGACGGGTTTCTCTTTAGCTCTGAGTGACTGATATAACAATTGGTTGGAGGCCCATTTCCCACTCAGTCCTCCAGCACCTTCCTGTCTCTCTATCAGTGCGACGCCCAGGGCAGTTTCCCAACTGGGGCGCAGGCCCCATTATTCTCAGCTAAATTCAGCCCTCAGCTCCGTTGCCTGGCTGTCATTGACACGAGCAATAGAGAGACAGAAAGGTGCCCCAGGCTCAAATGGGAAGTCGAAACACAGGAATTTAAATGAACTGTTAGCATCTCTCTAACGATCGATAATTTTTAAAAATGAATTCTAAACCCAGTGAGTAAATTAAAGAATCACAAGACAAAACTTCAGGTTCTATGATGTTTACTCCAACAAACTGGAAGCAACAATGACTAAACACTGTTCTTCGTAGGGAACATTGCCCTTAAACTAAAAAATTGAACTTTGCCCTTTTACTCTTAACACAATGAAATATCCCAGTCAACGGTTATATTTTACTCTGCCTTGGAATGTTGACACTCAATTCTCCAAGAATGAGTCCAAAGTGATTCTTTACTCCTCAAGGGTTTATTTCCATTGTTTTCCTTTTCCAGTCTGGCAACCTTTAATCCCAGAACTGTCCTTCACAGTGATGGTTCTCCTGGACATTTTCCCACTAACACAAGCAAGGCGAATCTTCCAGCCTTGTTTTGCAATTTTCAGGAATTTGTTACCAAATTCGATATAGGAGCAGAAGTCGGCCATTTGGCCCTTTGAATCTGCTCCACCGTTTATTTAGATCATGGCTGATCTGTTTGTGTGGAGTTCCACATTCTCATTCTACAGCCGATACTTTTGATTCCCTGATCCAATAAGAATTGGGATAACGGCAATATTCTGCTGTTGCTGGAATCTGAAACAGAGACAGAAGATGCTGGAGAATCTCAGCAAGTCTGACAGCATCTGTAGAGAGAGAATAGAGACAACATTTTGAGTCAGGATGAATCTTTGTCAGCTGAAGACAAGGAAAATTGGACAAAAGTTATACTGTAAGGGTCAACAATTGGGAAGCAATCTATTAAACCTCCTCTGAACCACTTTCAATGCATTTGTATCATTTCTTAAATGGGAGACAAAAACTACATCCAGTTTTCAAGATGTGGCCTCAGCAATGCCCTGTATAACTGAAGTATAACATCTTTACTTCTATGTTCAATTTTTCTCGGAATAACGGATTGTATTCCATTTGTAAGAACTTTGATTTATTTGAACTAAGATTTATGGGGGTTCTCTTATTTACAATAACCTCCCTCATCGTAAATCACACCAGGTTCCAGTGACTTAACCATATGGCAAGAAAGAACACTTTAAATGGTGAATTCAGAAAGTTTATTCACCATTAAAAATGCACCAAGTCAGAAAGATAAAAAACAAAGTATCGATTAAGAGTTAATAAAGAAAGCTTTACTTTAACAATTGAACAGACTTCTCTCCCTCTCAGACCAGGACATGAAGTGACGGCTCTGAAAATGGGGATAACTTGTAAAACCAACAGCTCTCAACACCTCTATGTAAACACCTCTCCCTCCACCTCTCTCTACCAAAGTGGCTTCTCAAGACCATTTTTCAATCCTTTAAAAATGTCAAACAGCTACCTCAGCAAATTCCCATAAATCTTCAATTATAAACTAAAATATACATGAGTTTTCAGGCAATTTAAAAACAAATGAGCTGTGTGCTGAAAGGGTGAACTTTTCTACAGAATCTAAAGGGGTGGGGGGTGAGCAGCAAAAACTTGGCACACAATTACATCACTTTACACAAGTTTAAAAAACTTCTCTAACAAAAAACAAACTTGATTTTAAACTTCATCTATTAATTTTTTTGTTATATTCCTCACCTTAATTATTTTAATATGATCAGTTTTTGTTAGGGATGGGTAACTTCTGTTCTTTATAAACTGGTTCACTCATTTTTAAAAATTCTATATGGGCTCGGAGAATCAGAACCCAGAATTTATCATCCTTACCCTGTTTATCTTTTTGCCACCACTCCCTCTATTTTGATTAAACATTTTATCGTAAAAGTTAAATACTGCGGATGCTGGAATCTGAAACAAAAACAGAAAATGCCGGAACATCTCAACAAGTCTGACAGCATCCGTGGAGAGAGAACAGAACCAATGTTTCGAGTCTGGATGATCCTTCATAAGCGCTCTTACGAAGTGTCATCCAGACTCGAAACGTTGGTTCTATTCTCGAATCATTTAATCGATAAGTTTCTTGTTCTTAGTTTCCAAATAGCAGGTAAGAGACCTGTCCGGTTCCCACTTGAGCTCTGATTTTTCACTGGCCATGCTTGGGTAGGATTATAACCATTAGAATCTACTCTCAGAGGTCCACTTTTCAGTGCAGTGCTACTTGGAGTATACCGTCACCACCGACTATTGGGTCACAAGTCCCTCACAGTTCTTATCACAAATTTAGGATAAATTGATTTAAACAATGCATGAGAATGCTTCTTAATTTTTTAGTCAACTGTTGATTGTTGATTGGTCAGACCCCCTGTTCACAGATTTGGTATCTCAGCCGCTGAACAAATTTACCTCTAACTCTTCTGAGTAAATATTCTCACCAGGTCCTCTATCGGGGCCCTGCAAAGCAGCTTAATGGTCCGTGATTGCAGAAACTGAGCAGTCACAGGAATGTGGTCAAGATAGTCCAGTCCCATAATGCCTCACATTCAATCTGCTGTCCTTCAATTATAACAGAATATGTGGCTGTATGTAGCTGCCTCGGCCATGGTCAACCCCAACACTGCCTTCCTGAACTGCTACAATGCCTGAGGTGTCAGTACACCCACAGTGCTGTTAGGGAGGGATTTCCAGCTACACATTCCAGACTTTCACTAGACTGTAGGTGGATATCAGATTGATATATTCCATTCAACCACACCCAAGGTGAGTTATTCCAATTCCTTTATTGTCCAGGACAATATATTTACAATATCTTTAAAACAGAAATTAAACATTCCCATTTGATTTCAGGTATTAACATATTCTGTTAGTTTGTTCTTTATTGTCAATGTCAGGCTGGGGTTGTTCCCCTTGGAGCAAAGGAGGTTGAGGGGAGATTTGATAGAGGTGGACAAGATTCTGACAGGTTTAGATAAGGTGGACAAAGAAAAGCTGTTCCCATTTGCTGAAGGGACAAGGATGAGGGGGTCACAGATTTAAGGTTTTGGGTCAGAGATGCAGGGGGGGGGGGGGAGGATGTGAGGAAGAATATTTTGATGCAGCGAATGGTAATGACCTGGAACTCGCTGCCTACGAGGGTGGAGGAAGTGGAGACAATAAACAATTACAAAGGAAATTGGATGGGCATTTGGGAGGTTTCAAACAGAAATGCTGACTAAATATCTCTGAACTTCCTAACATCCTGTCACTCTGTGATCCTTGTGAAATTTGAAACCAGGTATTCGCAACAAGACTCAAAGAGCATCAGCTCACTGGAGGCAAAATCATGAGACCGACCAGTCCAACAGAAAGAAACCCTCCGACCCTCCCCATTGACCAACTGTGAGAATGAATAAAATGCAGTCCTGGATGTAACTGAGAGCAGGAACAACAACAGCAGAATCCAACCCCTGGAATCACTCGTGAACTTGTTGGTGTCTCAATAGGGCAGATGAAACACTGAATGCCTTCCCACATTGAGAGCAGACGAATGGCCTCTCCCCCGTGTGAACTCGCTGGTGTTTCTGCAGGCTGGATGAGTCAGTGAATCTCTTTCCACAATGAGGGCAGGTGAATGGCCTCTCCCCAGTGTGAATTCGCAGGTGTTTCTGCAAGTTGGATAAGTCAGTGAATCCCTTCCCACACTGAGAGCAGGTGAACGGTTTCTCCCCAGTGTGAACTCGCTGGTGTATCTGCAGGATGGATAATTGAGTGAATCGTTCCCCACATTGAGAGCAGGTGAACGGTTTCTCCCCAGTGTGAACTCGCTGGTGTGTCCGCAGGTGGGATGACTGAGTGAATCCCTCCCCACACTGAGGGCAGGTGAATGGCCTCTCCCCAGTGTGAACTCGGTGGTGTGTCTGCAAGCTGGATAACTGACTGAATCCCTCCCCACACTGAGAGCAGGTGAATGGTCTCTCCCCAGTGTGAACTCGCTGGTGTGTCCGTAGGTTGGATAACTGACTGAATCCCTTCGCACACTGAGAACAGGTGAATGGTCTCTCCCCAGTGTGAACTCGCTGGTGTGTCCGCAGGCTGGATGACAGAGTGAATCCCTTCCCACACTGAGAGCAGCTGAATGGCCTCTCCCCAGTGTGAACTCGCTGGTGTGTCCGCAGGTTGGAAAACTGACTGAATCCCTTCCCACACTGAGGGCAGGCGAACGGTCTCTCCCCAGTGTGAACTTGCTGGTGTCTCTGCAGTCTGGATGATAAAGTGAATCCCTTCCCACACACAGAGCAGGTGAACGGCCTCTCCCCAGTGTGGCTGCGCCGATGAATTTCCAGATCAGATGGAGCTTTGAATCCTTTCCCACAGTCCCCACATTTCCACGGTTTCTCCATGGTGCGGGTGTCCTTGTGACTCTCCAGGTTAAACAATCAGTTAAAACTCACACAGAACACAAGTACAGTCTCTCCCCACTGAATGCTGCGATGTATTTTCGGGCTGTGTATCTGGTTAAAGCTTTTTCCTCAGTGCACTGGAACACTCTCAATTGACTGTGTCTGTGTCTAGGTGCTTTTCCAGTGATGCTGATGTTTAAAATCTTCTCTCGCAGACAGAACAGAGAAACATTTCTCCTTCTAGATTCAAAGGCTGATGATATTCAGGTCCAGATGAATTGAGTGACTCTGTCAGTTATTTGGTTTGAGATTTCTGTCTGTAAATCTTCACCTTCTGATATCCTGTAAAAGGAGTTTATAAAAGCCATCAGTGTCAGTGCAGGATAGAAATTCAGAACAGACAGTTCTAGTTTCTATGGAACATTCTTTCCTCTCTCATTCCCCAAAAGCTGTAAATCTCCATCCCACACACTCTCCCTCCATTCTCACTCTGCTGTATCTAATATTCACCCTCCCAATTCTCCTGAAGGTACTGATTGAGGCTGATTGACAGATCCATGCTCACTGCTTCCTGCCCAGCACACACAAATCATAACTAAAACGAGCTGCAATCAGCAATTCGGCCCATCGAGTCCGCTCAACCATTCATAGAATCATGGAATCTACAGTCCGGAAGGAAGGCATTAGGCCCATCGAGCCTGCACCAACAACAATCCCAACCAGATCCAATCCCCGTAACCCCCCATATTTACCCTTCGAATCCCCTAACACGAAGGGTCAATTTATCATGGCCAATCAATCCAATCCACACATCTTTGGATTGTGGGAGGAAACCGGAGCACTGGAGGAAACCCACGCAGAGATCATGCAAACTCCACACAGAGAGTGACCCAAGCCAGGAATGGAAGCCAGGTCCGTGACGCTGTGAGACAGCCATGAAAACCACTGAGCCACCGTGCCGCCCAGATGTACCTGAGCACCATTTTCCCCACAGTATCCCCTGGATCCCTTGATATCTTGAATAAACCTATCAAACCCTCACTTGAAAATTCTTGATGACTGAGCTTTACAGTCCTCTGAGGTAAAGAATTCCAAAACTTCACCACATCCTTGAGTGAAGAAATCCCACCTCATCTTCGCTTTCTTTCCAAATAAATGTACTTTATTGCAGGACCATAAATAAAATCTAATCTGTACAATAGAACAAAACTAGACATATCTCTGTCCTATATTAGTTTATTGTTCCCTTAAATGTCAGCCATCTCCGGTGGAAACCAGCCTTTAAATGTGAACATCAGGAAAGAGACCATCCTTTTAGCCAGATAAATAAATGTGTCAAGCCGAGGAAGCAAAGGATGTCAATGTCTTTAAGAGAGAGACCTGGGCCAACCTTTCCAGAGTCTGCAGCCTCCCTGGATTCACTTCCTTTCCCTTCAGTTGCTGCAAGTCCCCAATTTCCCCCAGAATGAGAAAAGAAATGGAAAGGGGTGGGCGGGGGGGGGGGGGGGGGGGGGGGCGGAGAAAGTGTGTTACTCACAGATGTTGGCCTCTTTTAAGGTCAAACCAAATAAACAAACTCAAATTAAATCGGGACAAAGTAAAAGGGGCAGCTCCCCAAAAGGAGGGGGAGCAGCCAGAACAGAAATCAAAGTACAAAGGAAAAAGCGAGATGTTGGCCTCTTTTAAGGAAATAAGTGATAAATAAGTTATCCGCCAGAGTTCGATGTCATCTGACCGCTTGTTTGGAGAATAAAACATACTTAGGTACCTCGCTTCATCTGGGATATGAAGCATAATCCTCAGAAGTGTGATTCATGTCATCTAAAATAACTCACTTCAGACAGGAGGAAGTTTCAGTCTGTGTGCAGCTCAATCTGAGCGTCACAAAGACCTGATTGGCTGGAGGACCAGTGTCCTTCCGGTCCTCCAGGTCTTCCCATTGGTCAACACCTCAGTATGCAGGTCAGGATGCGGGCTACCCCGCTCATGCGCAGTGTCCCCTTTCCCCGGACATGCGCAGTCCCGGGCCGGGGGAAATCTCCAAGCGGCTTCTCGCTCCCGCCAGCCGGCTGTCTGCAAACCTTGGCTCGAGGATGTGCAAGGGGAGGGGCAGGGGGAGGGAGGGGGGGGGGGCGGAGCTCCTGCGCACTGGAACCCCATGACGTAATTGCGGAAGAGACTGATTCTTATTGGGTCATTCAGGCAGGCTCCATTGTGGACGTCACAATGCGGAAACTCGATTGGTTCAGATTCAGACTCAAAACTTCCTCTGGACAACATCTGGGAGGAAATCAATGTTTCCCCCTTTCCATTTATTTTCTCATTCTGGGGGAAATTGGGGACTTGCAGCAACTGAAGGGAAAGGAAGTGAATCCAGGGAGGTTGCAGACTCTGGAAAGGTTGGCCCAGGTTTCTCTCTCTCTTAAAGACATTGGCATTCTTTGCAGTGTTCCACATGAATTAGAATTGTCTGATCTGAATTTCTATCTCGTTCTGACAGTGATGACTTTTGTAAATTTGTTTTACAGGATATTAGAAGGAGAGGATTTGCTGATAGAAATGTCAAGATCTAACAGTCACTCAATTCATGGGAGCTAGATGTCATCGGTTTTGAATCTGGAGGAAGAAACGTTTATCTGCTTGAATTCGGTGAACCATTGGTGTGAACAGAAAAGCATCGAGGCCCGTGCAACCCGAGTGACAGTGTCCCAGTCCCGAGTGACAGTGTCCCAGTCCCAAGTGACAGTGTTCCAGTCCCGAGTGACAGTGTCCCAGTGCACGTATTGTGAAAGCTGCAGGAGAGACAAAAAGACACTCAGATCATGGAAAAGTCATGGAAATGTGGGGACTGTGAAAAGTCATTCCGTTCCCCATCGGTGCTGGAAATTCATCGACGCAGTCACACCGGGGAGAGGCCGTTCACCTGCTCCAATTGTGGGAAAGCGTTCTCTCGGTTATCGATCTTGCTAACACACCAGCGAGTTCACACTGGGGAGAAGCCATTCACCTGCTCTGATTGTGGGAAGGGATTCACTCAGTTATCGCACTTGCTGATACACCAGCAAGTTCACAATGGAGAGAGGCCATTCACTTGCCCCGTGTGTGAGAAGGGATTCAGCGTTTCATCCACACTGCAGACACACCAGAGAGTTCACACTGGGGAGAGGCCGTTTATCTGCTCCATGTGTGGTAAAGGGTTTGCTCAGTCATCCAACCTGTATTCACACCAGCGAGTTCACACCGGAGAGAGGCCGTTTCCCTGCTCTGTGTGTGGGAAGGGATTCACTAACTCCGCCAACTTGCTGAGACACCAGCAACTTCATACTGGGGAGGCTTCCTTCACCTGCTTTGAGTGTGGTAAAGGATTCAGTGATTCATCCAACCTGTTTTCACACCAGCGAACTCACACTGGGGAGAGGTCATTCACCTGCTTTCTGTGTGGGAAGGGATTTAGTCAGGCATCCAGCCTGCAGACACACCAGCGAGTCCACACCGGGGAGAGGCCATTCACCTGCTCAGTATGTGGCAAGGGATTCAGTGATTCATCCAACCTGATTTCACACCAGCGAGTTCACACTGGGGAGAGGCCATTTAACTGCTTTGTGTGTCAGAAGGGATTCAGTCGATTGTCTAACCTGCTGACACACCAGCGACTTCACACTGGGGAGTGACCGTTTAGCTGCATTGAATGTGGAAAGGGATTCACACGATCATCCCACCTGCTGAGACACCAGCGAGTTCACAAGCGATTACAAGCATTGGATTCTGCTGTTAATCACACCCAGGACTGAACCATGTTCATTCTGATAGTTGGTGAAGTGGGAGGGTCGGAGGGTTTCTTTCTGCTGGACTGGCCAGTCTCACGACTTTGTTTCCAGTGGGTTGATGCTCTTTGAGCCTGGGAGAGCACATTTCCACTGAAATGATCCACACAAACTGATGAAGGATGTTTATTTAATCCTGGATCATAAATATTGTTTTTCCTACCACTAAAGCTAGATCTTAAATAAATACATTGGTCTCTGTTCCATTGAGTCCACAGCACAGGGCCAGATCAGTCGGCACAATTGGTCTGTGTCAGTATTTATGCTCCACATGAGCCTCCACCCACCCCTCTTCATCTCACCCCATCAGCATATCCTTCTATTCCTTTCCCCCTCATGTATGTATCCAGCTTCCCCTTCAATGTATTCATGCTGTTCACCTCAACCACTTGCTGTGGTAGTGAGTTCCACATTCTCACCACTCGCTGGTAAAGAGGTTTCTCATTAAATCCCATTAAGATTATTGAATCTCTGAAAATGCACGCAGCATTTGTAACAAAAGGAATGAATTGTCAGCGTGGATAGAGGTCATAGAGGTTTATAGCATGGAAACAGGCCCTTTGGCCCAACTTGTCCGTACTCTTTTTTTTAAAACCCCAAAGCTGATCCCAATTGCCCGCATTTGACCCATATCCCTCTATACCCATCGTACCCATGTAACTGTCTAAATGCTTTTTAAAAGACAAAATTGTACCCGCCTCTACTACTACCTCTGGCAGCTTGTTCCACTCACCACCCTGTGTGAAAAAATTGCCACTCTGGACACTTTTGTATCTCTCCCCTCTCAACTTAAACCTATGCCCTCTAGTTTTAGACTCCCCTACCTTTGGGAAAAGATATTGACTATCGAGCTGATCTGTGCCTCTCATTATTTTATAGACCTCTATAAGATCACCCCTCAGCCTCCTATGCTCCAGATAAAAAAGTCCCAGTCTATCCAGTCTCTCCTTATATCTCAAACCACCAAGTCCTGGTAGCATCCTAGTAAATCTTTTCTTCACTCTTTCTAGTTTAATAATATCCTTCCTATAATAGGGTGACCAGAACTGTACACAGTATTCCAAATGTGGCCTCACCAATGTTTTGTACAACTTCAACAAGACGTCCCAACTCCTGTATTCAATATTCTGACCAATGAAACCAAGCATGCTGAATGCCTTCTTCACCACTCTGTCCACCTGTGACTCCACTTTCAAGGAGCTATGAACCTGTACCCCAAGATCTCTTTGTTCTGTAACTCTCCCCAACGCCCTGCCGTTAACTGAGTGGGTCCTACCCTGGTTCAATCTACCAAAATGCATTACCTCGCATTTACCTAAATTAAACTCCATCTGCCATTCGTCAGCCCACTGGCCCAGTTGATCAAGATCCCATTGCAATCGGAGATAACTTTCTTCGCTGTCCACTATGCCACCAATCGTGGTGTCATCTGCAAACTTACAAACCATACCTCCTATATTCTCATCCAAATCATTAATATAAATGACAAATAACAGTGGACCCAGCACTGATCCCTGAGGCACACCGCTGGTCACAGTCCTCCAGTTTGAAAAACAACTCTCTACAACCACCCTCTGGCTTTTGTCAAGAAGCCAATTTTGTATCCATTTAGATACCTCACCCTGGATCCCGTGAGATTTAACCTTATGCAACAACCTACCATGTGGTACCTTATCAAAGGCCTTGCTGAAGTCCATGTAGACAATATCAACTGCACTGCCCTCATCTACCTTCTTGGTTACCCCTTCAAAAAACTTTGAGAGACATGATTTTCCACTCACAAAGCCATGCTGACTGTTCCTAATTGGACCTTGTGTCTCTAAATGCCTGTAGTTCCTGCCTCTCAAAATACCTTTCAACAACGTACCCACCACAGATGTGAGGCTCACTAAAGTTAAATATGTGTGTCCTGATTGACATTACAGAGGCTTGAAAGGTGACCAAGTCTGGGATCTAAATATGAAAGGGTATTTGACATTACGGAATGGCAGGAAGCTAGGAAAAGATGACAGGATCTCTCACATTAATTAACGATGACATTAGTCCAGTACAGAGCGACAACCTTAGCCTGAAAGATCAGGATATAGAATCAGTTTGGGTCGAGATAAGAAATAGTAAAGGTATGAGATCTTGTGTGGGAGTGGTTAATGGGCCCCTTACCTAAGTTACACTGAACTTATTTATTTATTTTGAACATGACACTAATGATGATTAGAAATGATTGTCGTAAAATCACATCTGGTTTACTGATGTCCTTAAGGTCGGCAGATTTGCTTCCCTAATCTGGTCTGGCCAACACGTAACTCCAGATCCATAGCAATGTGGTTGCCTTTAATTGCCCTCTCAGTTCAAGGACAATTAGGAATGGGCAATAAATGCTGTACCAGCCAGCGACACCCACATCCCATGAATAAATAAATGTTGACATTGTCTGTGGGGAGAGAATAGAGCCAATATTTCATGTCTAGATGACCCTTCATCAGAGGGGTCTGACCCCTCTTCTATTTTTGTAAATATTGACATTGTTTATTTTATTAGTCTGAGGATTTACTTTACCAAATAATAGAAACTTCATTCTACTCAGAGTCAGTGACAACTTATTTTTGACAAACCAGCACTAACAATTTCAATAAGCTCTTGAAGGTCCCACCCACAGCAAAAATATTGGCATCATCTGCAAATAAAACAAATTGTAATAATGTTGATATATTTCAAATGTCCTTAATATATAAAATAAACAATTTAGGGCCCAAAACAGATCCCTGTGAGACTCCACACACAATATTCACACAATCTGATTCACAATCATCTATTGTTACAAATTGTTGAGATTTTCCAAATAACTTCTGAGACAATTATTCACCACTCCCTGAATCGCATATGTTTCCAGTGTTTCAAGTAATATTCCATGGTCAATTGTATTAAATGCTGTGTAAGATCAGTAAAAACCTCTATTGTAAATGTCTTTTTATCCACAGGATTCATCATTTCCTCCACAAATTCCATCAGTGATAATGAGATCGACTGACTTGATCTGACTATTACACAGTGAGTTACATTGAGCAATGGAATTATCAGATCATTTAGCAAATGACTTCTCTTTTCTCTGAAAAACAAGGAAAGTGAAGACACGCTCCTGGAATTAGTAAAATCACATTTGTCATCAGTTTTAAACCAGGGAATAACTTTGTCTATTTTCATTTTACAGGGAAATAGTCCAGTTTGAAAAGACCGGTTGCAAATATAAGTCAATGATTTTACTCCACAATCAATAACCTGCTTAATGATTGACATCTCAGTATTGTTTGAATTTGTAGATTTTTTATTCTTATGATATTTAACAATATCAATGACCTCCTTTCCATCAACACTCCTAAAACGTGAGATGGGATGAAGAGGTGGATCACTTTTTCTTGGAATTTTTAATATCCTTGTCCATGAACTTTGTTTTAAGGAAAGCCACATTTGTAATCCCTGCTGAAATATCTGAAATATCAGAACCATAACAGGGCAAGGTAAGACAGACACTCACTTTGATCTTTACATCAACACATCTGAGAGTTAAGAATGTGTGACATGATTTTGGGACACCGGAGTGAGTGTGCAGATGTGATTTGTTACATGTGAAAAATAGCAAGCCTAAATTCATGGTGAGATGGAGTGAAGAGCGGGTCCCAAACACACACAGCTACTTGAGACACAGCAGGAGATGAAATGGTTAATGTGGCCAGGGGATTGAGACAACATTGTGACATCATCAAGGCATTGACACACACTCCAGAGAGAAACTGAGTTCAAAACAATCAGGGTCCAATTAAACACAATACACAGGGACAGAAAGTGAGTGAAATTAAAGCAAAATGGATAAAATAATGGATTGGGACAATTAAGGTCTTGAGAGAAACAATGCTGAATAAGAACTGTCCACAAGTTGGATAGAGGTAAAGAGAGAGCTGGAGAATCTTTTACATCCATGCTTGATCTGTTGCTTGAAGCATCTGTCCTCATGTACTAGGAACCTAGAACTCACGGTGCTCCTTCAGGAGAAGGAAAGATTGAGTAGATGTTACACCATTCAGGCCCAGAACAGAACTGCAAAACAACAGAGTGAAATTGAGTGAGGGGTCAGAGAGAGAGAGAGATCTCCTTCTCCTCAAGAGAAACTTCTGAAGGAGAGCATCTATCTTCACTTGGAGAGGCAAAGCTTGATCAGGGATAGTCAGCATGGCTTTGTCAGAGGGAGGTCATGCCAAACAAATTTGATTGAATTTTTTAAGGAGGTGACTAGGTGTGTGGATGAGGGTAGTGCAGTCAATGTAGTTTATGTGGATTTCACCAAAGCTTTTGACAAGGTCTCACATGGGAGATGTGTAAAGAAGATAAATTCACATGGGATACAGGGTAATTTGATAAAGTGGATTCAAAATTGACTCAGTTGTAGGAGGCAGAGAGTGAAGCTACTTTAATGATTGGAAGCTAGTATCCAGTGGTGTACCACAGGGAGCTGTGTTGGGCCCCCTATTATTCGTCATTATTACAAATGACATTGATAACCAAGTGGGGGGTAGGATTAGTAAGTTTGCGGATGACACAAAGAACCAACGGGTGGTTAACAGTGAGGCAGAATGTGTTGGTCTACGAGAAGATACGAGACAGAATGGTCAAATGGACAGATAAGTGGCAGATGAAATTTAACTCTGAAAAGTGTGAGGTGATACACTTTGGAAGTAATTTGACAAGAAAGTACTCAATGAATGATGGAACACTCGGAAGTTCTGTGGAACAAAGGGATCTTGACGTGTTTGTCCATAGATCTCTAGAGACGCAAGGACATGTTAGTAGGGTGGTGAAAAAGGCATATGGAACACTTTTTCTGAATTCTAAACGACACCTGGGTGTCAAGATAACCTTGTTTTCACTGCTTGGCATGGCAATGCTGACTCCCTTTACCGGGGATGGAGTGTGGGATGGCAATTGTTTGAGAGTTTGACGTGGCTTGAATGGATACAGATGGTTCAAAGACATATTTTATAATTGGTCTGTTCAAATGTTAGCTCGGCAATGACTGAGTTAAATCAATCTCCATAGTCTTTGTGATGTGAAAAAGTATAAGAGGGGATTCCCCGAGCACAGAGATTAGTCGAGGTTTTACATATTGCATTGACTGGTGCCATGGCATCTGGGGCAGAGCAGTGTGTCATTGACACAAGAAGCAAGACAGGCAGAAAGGTTCCTGAAGCTCAGGTGCAAACTTGAAACTTGTGGCTCCAAACAAACACTTCAACATTTGTCAGTCAGATACATGTTATTTAGACTGGGGTTTTATTATTAAACTTTGTGACTGCAGATAAAGGGAGGGGGCTTTAAATGGGTAAACGCTGAGAAAATTGCAGAGCGATGGGATTAATCGGATAGCTGGCATAAGCACGATGGATACAATGACCTCCTGCTTTTGGCACAGTGGTTAGCACTGCTGACTCACACTGCCAGTTCAATTCTGGCCTTTGGTGACTGTGTGGAGTTTGTATGTTATGCTCCTGCCTGCATTGGTTTCCTCTGGGACCAGTTAGACCCCAACTCATGAGTCCATTTCTGATCACCACACTTTAGGAAGTGAGGGCCCTTGAGAAGGTGCAGAGGAGATTTACCAGAATAATACCAGGGATGAGGGGTTTTAACAACAATGATAGGCTGGAGAAACTGGGGTTGTTCTCCTTGGAGCAAAGTAGATTGAGGGGAGATTTGATGAAGGTGTACACATTTATAACAGATTTTAGAAGATAGATAAAGAAAAGCTGTTCTGATCAGCTGATTTACAAAGGATCTTCGGACACAGTTTTAAGATTTTGAGCAAGATCTACAGAGGAGGTTGGAGGAAAAAACATTTACACAGTGAGTGGTAATGACCTGGAACTCAATATCCAGGTCCTGTTGAACAGTGACTCAGTCAGATTTTGATGTGAGATCTAGTTTGAGTTACTGCCTGCAACTTCTTTTCCAATACACTACAAAATAAATTTACAAAATCCATCACAGTCATGTCCAGGTGTGAAATTTGGAAGAGACAAACATTTCTCTTGGTTTGATAGATTCGATAGAGGTGTAGAAATTTATGACAGGTTTAGATCAGACAGAGAAAGAAAAGCTGTTGCCATTGGCTGGTTGTTCAAGGATGAGGTGGCACAGATTTAAGGTTTGGCGAAGAGATGCAGAGGGGATGTAAGGAAGAACATTTTATCACAGACCCTGATAATGAACTGAAACTCGCTGAATATGAGGGGGTGGAAGCAGAGACTGAACGATATCAAAAGGAAATTGGATGGATGCTTGAGGGGAATAAATCTGCAGATTATGGCACGAGAACAGGGCAATGGGACTGAATGTTTTTTCTACAGAGTTGGTCTGGACTCAATGGGCCAAATGGCCTGTCCCTATTACTGTGTGATCTAAAGAGAATAATTTCAGCTACTCCAGCCGCTCCAACTAACTGAAGTCCCTCTTTCCTGGTTTCCTTCCCGTAAATCCCCTCTGCACCCTCTCTAAGAACTTCACATCTTTCCTAAAGTGTGGGGCCCATACATAGGGCTCCATTCCAGAGGGATAGAATTAAAAAGCGGGAAGATTATGTTCAGCTTGTTTAAAACCAGGGTTACACAACACTGGGAGCTCTGCCAAATTAGTGATCTCCATTTAGGACATGGAGGCACTGGAGAGACACTCAATGGAACTGAGACAAAAGTATTATTTTGGATCTAGCTGTAGTGGTAGGAGAAACACTATTTACTATCCAGGATTAAATGAATTTGTCAGCTTTTGTGAATCATTTCAGTGGAAATGTGCTCTCCCAGGCTCAAAGACCATCAGCCCATTGGAAGCAAAGTCGTGAGACCGGCCAGTCCAGCAGAAAGAAACCCCCCGACTCTCCCACTTCACCAACTGTCAGAATGAACATGGTTCAGTCCTGGGTGTGATTAACAGTAGTAATAACAACAGAATCCAACTTATGAACTCGCTGGTGTGTTAGCAGGGTGGATGAATGTGTGAATCGCTTCCCACACACAGAGCAGGTGAATGGTCTCTCCCCGGTGTGAACTCGCTGGTGTGTTATTAGCTGGGATAACTGAATGAATCCCTTCCCACACTCAGTGCATGTGAACGGCCTTTCTCCAGAGTGAACTCGTTGGTGTGTCAGCAAGTTGGATGACTGAGTGAATCCCTTCCCACACACAGAGCAGGGGAATGGCCTCTCCCCAGTGTGAACTCGCTGGTGTATCAGCAAGTTGTAGGAATTAATGAATCCCTTCCCACAAGCAGGGCAGGTTAATGGCCTCTCGCCAGTATGAATCCGCTGGTGTCTCAGCAGGTTATAGGAATTAGTGAATCCTTTCCCACAGTCAGAACAGGTGAACGGCCTCTCCCCCGTGTGAATTCGCTGGTGCGTAAGCAGGTTGGATGAATCACTGAATCCTTTCCCACAGTCAGAGCAGGTGAACGGTCTCTCCCCAGAGTGAATTCGCTGGTGTGTTTGCAGGTTGGACAACCGAGTGAATCCCTTCCCACACTCAGAGCAGGTGAATGGCCTCTCCCCAGTGTGAACTCGCTGGTGTGTCTGCAGGTTGGCTGATTGACTGAATCCCTTCCCACACTCAGAGCAGGTGAATGGCCTCTCCCCAGTGTGAACATGCTGGTGTGCCAATAAGACTGATGAATCACAGAATCGCTTTCCACACACAAAGCAGATGAACGGCTTTTCCCCAGTGTGAACTCGCTGATGTGTCAGGAGGGCCGATGAGTGAGTGAATCCCTTCCCACATTTGGAGCAGGTGAATGGCCGCTCCCCAGTGTGACTGCGTCGATGTTTCTCGAGTGCAGACGGGGATTGGAATCTCTTCCCACAGTCCCCACATTTCCATGGTTTTTCCATGGCGCTGGTGTCCTTGTGTCTCTCCAGGTTGGATGGTCAGTTGAAGCCTCGTCCACACACAGAACACCTGTACAGTCTCTGCACGCTGTGAACGGTCTAATGTGTTTGTGGAGCTGTATAGCGAGTTAAAGCTTTCTCCAGTCAGTGCACCGGAACACTCTCACTTGGGTGTGTGTACATCTCGGTGCTTTTCCAATCACATTGAAGTTTGAAGCAGACAGAACAACCAATATTTCTGCTTTTAGATTCAATGTCCGATGATATTCAGGTCAAGTGAATTGCAGATTCTGTCAGATCTTGAGTTGAGGCAAATCCTCGCCTTCTAATATTCTGGAGAAGGAGTTTACAAAGATCATTAGTATCAGTAAAGGATAGACATTCAGAACAGACAATTCGAGTTTCCATGGAACATTCTTTCCTCTCTCATTCCCCAAAATCTGTAAATCTCCATTCCACACACACTCCCTCCATTCTCACTTTGCTGTACCTAATATACACGCTCCCAGATCCATGCTCATTGTTTGCTGTCCTGGAGTCAGAGATCATAAGAAATGGGAGTAAAAAGGAGGCCATTTACTCCATCAAGCTTGCTCTGCAATTCAGTGAGACCATGGCTGACCTGATCTGGCTTTAACTGCACTTTCCTGCCAGTTACCCATTCCTCTTGACTTCCCTGTTGGTCAAAAATCTGTCCAACTCAGCCTTGAATACATTCAATGACCCAGCCTTCGCTGCTCTCTGTGGAACAGAATTCCAAAGATTAACAACCCTCTGAGAGAAGAAACTCCTCCTCATCTCCATCTATTCAAACTGTTCTCGATTTCCTCATGAGAGAAAACATCCACCTCGCAGCTCCTACCAAACCCCCTCAAAATCCTATTTGTTTCAATAATGTCACTACTTTTTCTTTTAAACTCCACTGAGTTAAGGTTCAACATGCTCTGCATTTCCTCATAAGACAACCCTTCATCCCAGGAATCAGCCTCGTGAACTTTCTATGAACTGCTTCCAATGCTTGTATATCATTCTGAAGGAAGAAGCCCAAAACTGTACAGAATACGCAAGGTGTGGTCTTAACAATCCCTTGTACAGCTGTAGCAAGACTTCCTGGAAAGTTGCTTTTGCCTGGAGTGAACCAGACCCCGAGTCGGGATATATGGATCTTCTAGTCAGCATAAGTGAGCCACATTGTGAGTCTAATTAATAATCTTAAATTGGGCCTGGTCCACAACACCTCTTGACTGATCAGTGATGACACTGTTTGATCTCATTCAATAAGATCATGGCTGATCTGATATAATCCCCAACTCCACTTTTCCACCTTGCCCCATAAACCTTGATTCCCTCACTGAGAAACAATACACAAGTTCTTTGTGTCGACAAGGCTTGAACAGATTGTTTAACCGAGAGAGACACAAGGACACCAGCACCATGGAAAAGACTCATTTATGTCAGCTCTTGTTTCCTATCTGCTCACCAGTTTTCTATCCATCTCAAGACATTATCAGCATCCCATGTGCTTTAACTTTACAAAATAGTCTGTTATGTGAGACCTTGTCGAAAGCCTTCTGAAAGTCTAAATAAACCACATCCACTGGTTCTTCTCGGCCAACTCTACTACTTACATCCTTACAAAATTCCAATAGATTCATCAAACATGATTTCCCTTTTGTAAATCCATGCTGTCTTTGTCTGATTATACCACTACCTTCCAAATGCCGAGTTGTGAAATCCTTGATAATAGACACCTGCAACTTCCCCAGTACCGATGTTAGGCTCACTGGTCTCTCGTTCCCTGTTTTCTCTCTCCCTCCCTTTTTGAATAGTGGGCTTACATTAGCTACCCTCCAATCTGCAGGAACTATTCCAGTGTCCAAAGAATTTTGGAAAATAACCACCAATGGATTTACTATTTCCAGGGTCACTTCCTTAAGTACTCTGGGATGAAGATTATCTGGACCTGGAGATTTATCCACCTTCAATCCCATCAATTTCCCCAAAACCATTTCTCGACTGATGCTGATTTCCTTCAGCCCCTGACTAAAACATGTTTCTCTCAGCACATCTGGTCCATTATTCACGTCTTCCTTTGTGAAGACTGAAGCAAAGTACAAATTTAATTCGTCGGCCATTTCTTTATTCCCCGTTATGAATTCTCCCATTTCTAACATTTGTTTTTGTCAATCTTTTTCTCTTTATCGACAGAAACTTTTACAGTCAGTTTTTATGTTCCCTGCTAGCTTACTTTCATACTCCATTTTTCCCTTTTTAATCAATCCCTTGGTCCTCCTTTGCTGAATTTTAAACTGCTCCCAATCCTCGGGCCTATTGCTTTTTCTTGCCGATTTGTATGCTTCTTCCTTGAATCTGATACTATCTCTAATTTCCCTTGTAAGCCATGGCTTGGCCACAATTCCCTTACCACTCTTGCGCCAAACAGGAATAAACAACTTCTGGAGTATGTACATGGCCCATGGATTCCTCAAGGCTGCAAACATTGGCTGCAGCCTGGGAGTGGGTGTTTAAAACCTGTTGCTCAGTTTGCTGTTAAATCCGGTCACTAGGACCCAGTTGGGAGCAGAAAACGCTGAAGCCCCACCCACTCACTGTTGCGTCACCAAGACACCGGCGCATGCGCTCCGCTCCCTGCTGAATCAAGATGGCGGCTGTTAACCTGAGCCTCGTCCCGGGAAAAAGACCTGAAGCTGCAAACACGGGACCTGCGGATTACTATTAGAGGTTTGAGACCTTCAGCAGATATTTAGAAACCCTCTCCGTCCATCTGCCGGTTCCAATCCTTCCTCCATGTATCCGCATCCTTACCGGTTGCTGATGAGACAGAGGAATGTCGCTCCCCATTGCCGTCATCCACGCTACGCATGCGCCACACACTGCCTGACTGCGCATACACAACGCTCCCGTGCTGTGGATAGGGGACATTCTCCACCGCGAGGAATGGTGGGTAAAGCGCACGCCATCGAAACTCCTCATTTGTGAACAGTGAGCTTTTTTTGCTGCGATGTGAAAATTAGGGATAGAGGTGCAGTCAATAAAATTAGGAATCAAATTATACTGTAATCTAAGTACTCAAGGCATTCATTATCCACCAGAAAGTAGGGGAATGGAAATTCTCAACCGAAGTATCTGAAATTGATACATAATGAGGGGGAAATCGATCCTTATCTTTAATGAACATCAACACACAAAAATGGAACTTAATGACTTTTAAACAGCTCGCCCTCTTGACATAGAAGTGTCATAATGGGAAATGTGTGTGATGGATAGAGCTGTTTCTGGGGCACAGGGGATTGTGGGATCCACGGCCCCATTAAACAGCAGCTATTGGTATGTGTTTTATTAGAGAAGCGTCGGTGACTGCAAACATTAACTCTGTTTCTGTCTCCATAGATGCTGTCTAACCTGATGAGTATTTCCAACATTTTCTCTTTTCATTTCAGATTTCCAGCAGCTGCAGAGTTTGGTTTTGTTTATTTGAAGGCATTGCTCATGGAACTGAATCTAGAACCAAACGGACCATTTAAAGCTGTGTTTCAAGTAAGGAAAAAGTAGTTCTGTTGGGGATTTTCATTAAATTTACATTTAGAAAATTTTCAAATTAATAATTGGAACATGGACATTACTAGAATTACCAGCAATTGGCTAAACCTCCTTTGACAGCAGCTTCCAAAACTACAAACCTCTTCTCCAACATGGATAAGGGCATTTTGTCCGTGGAAACCCCACTACCTGCATTTACTCTTCAAAATCACACACTATTCTGACTTGGTAGTATACTGCTTTCACAATCACTCGGCCAAAATCCTAAAACTTATTTCTGAGCAACAATAGTACAGTGGCACAGGGTGGCACAGTGGTCAACACTGCTGTTTCACAGCACCAGGGACCCGGGTTCAATTCCAGCTTTGGGTGACTGTGTGGAGTTTGCAAGTTCTCCTTGTGACTGCATGAGTTTCCTTTAGGTGCTCCGGTTTCCTCCCACACCCCAAAGGTGTGCAGGTTAGGCGGATTGGCCAGGCTAAATTGCCCCTTAAATGCAGGAGGTTACAGGTTACCTCAGGATTACAAGTTGTTTTGAGATTGAAAGCGACATTTGGAGGTGATAGTTTTCCTGCATCCTTTGAGTTGGTGAAGGTTGTGGTTTGGCAGGTTCTGTCAAAGTTCTTGTCCAGTTGTAGATGTATAAAGTCCTTACCGTTCATTCCCTCCCTGTTTCATCTCTAACTTTCTCCTCCCATTAAGGTTGAATTCTTGTGTAGATCTGGACTGGGTGGCAGGTTTCCTGAATTGAAGGACATTTGCAAACCATTTGAGTTTTTAATCACAATCCAGCAGCTTTCGTGGTCACTTTTTCCTTGTGCCGGCTCCACAAATTACCGGATTCATTCAGCTCAATTTCACAACCTACCTTTGTGTTTATCACTGTTTTTTTCTCCTTTTTGAATTAATTTTACAGCATATTAGAAGAGGATGATTTGTAGGTGGGAAACTCAGATCAAACATCACATCAGGATCTGACAGACACCCAATTCATCAGGGCCTGAACATCATCGACTTCTGAACATGGAATCAAAAAGCACCGTTCACAATGGGGAGAAGGTGTTTACATGTTCTGTGTGTGGACGAGGTTTCAGTCGCTCATCAAACCTGTCAAAACACAAGTGTTGTCCCACTGGGGAGAAACCGTGGAAATGTGGAGACTGTGGGAAGGGATTTGATTACCCATCTGAGTTACATATTCACCACCGCAGTCACACTGGGGAGAGGCCATTCACTTGCTCTGTGTGTCAGAAAGGATTCACTAAATCATCCCACCTTCTAAGACACCGGCGTGTTCACACTGGGGAGAGACCATTCACCTGCTCCGTCTGTGGGAAAGACTTCACAAACCCATCCCACCTCCTGTCACACCATCGAATCCACAGTGAGGAGAGACCTTTCCAATGTTCTGACTGAGAGAAAAACTATAAAAGGAAAAATGATCTGTTGAATCATAAACGCACTCACACTGGGGAGAGACTGTTCCCCTGCTCCGTGTGTGGGAAGGGATTTACCTGTTCATTCGACCTACTGACACACCAACTTGTTCATACTGATAAGAGACTGTTTAAATGTCCTGACTGTGAGAAGTACTTTAAAAGCCAGATGGATCTGCTGATGCACCAACTCACTCACACCAGGGAGAGGCCCTTCACCTGCTTTTTCTGTAGGAAAGGCTTCACTTGGATGTCCAACCTACTTAATCACCAAAGGAGTCACACTGGGGAGAGGCCGTTCACCTGCTCAGTGTGTGGGAAGGGATTCACTCAGTCGTCCACCCTGCTGACACACCAGCGGGTTCACACCGGGGAGAGGCCATTTCCTTGCTCAGTGTGTGGAAAGAGATTCAGTCGTTCATCCACACAGCTGAGGCACCAGCGAGTTCACAAGTAACGGAAGGGATTGGATTTAGAATCTGCTGTTAATCACATCCAGGACTGAACCATGTTCATTCTGACAGTTGGAGTTTGTTGCTGCTGATATTAATAAGCATGAAAGCTGGTGTGTGCAGTGATGTTGTTTGTAAATGTTGATTAAATCAGCTTTGATTCAAACACAGTGTTTTGGATTTCTCCAATAATAAGAGGAGAATGATTGATCTCCTGTTTTTGACAGTGCCATTATTTGGGCCTTTTCTTGCTCAAGATTATTTCTGTTCTCTGATTCATCTTCTCCCAGATTAAACTCTGAACTTTCATCAATCCTATCAATCTATTGAAGACATTGGGTGCTTGGTGAACCCACCTGATGTTGGTATCAATTGCCTTTTGGAAGATTTCCCAGTTTTCTGAAATTCCATCGTGGTTCTGGTGTTGATGTAATGATGGGAGTTTCAGTTCCAATGCTGATGATGTGGGGTCTGTGCTGACAGAAACACAGAATCCTCACAGCGCAGAAGGACATCATTCAGCCCATTGAGTCTGTCCTGGGTCTCTGAAAGGGCATTATACCCAGTGCTACTTCCCTGCCTTATTCCCGTAACATTGCACATTCTTTCTTTTCGGATAGCAATCTAATTTTCTTTTCAATACCTCGATAGAACCTGCCTCCACAACCTTCTCAGTGAATTTGTTCCAGACTCCAACCAACCTCTGAGTGAAACATTTTTACTCACATCACTCTTACTCCTTGGCTAAATCCTTTGAATCTGTGCCCTAGTTCTTGGTGCTCTCTTGAGTGGGAGCAGTTTCTGACTATTTACTCTGTCCATACTCATTGCTCAAACCTAATTGCCCTTGAACTGAATGGCTTGCTGGACCATTTAAAGACCCACATCGCTGTGGATCTGGAGTCACACATGGAACATACCGGGTAAGGGTGGCAGATTTCCTTCCCTAAAGGACAAGAGTTTTTTATGACAATCGGCATTGGTTTCATTAAAAGTTTATTTCTGGATTTTTTTGTTATTGAATTCAAATTCCACCATCTGCTATGGTGGGATTTGAACCCAGGTCCCCAGAACATGACTTTGGGTTTCTGGATTACTTGTTCAATATTACTTCGCCACTGGGTGCCCCTAAACTCATAAGAAATCTTATACCAGAAGCTTTGACCTGGATATCGAGCTCAGAGATTAATATTTAACACGGTTTTTGCTTCTTCTCTCAGACAGGAGAAGAAGAAAAGAAACCACAAGCTTGTTCTGTTTGCGTGTTCTACTTTTGGGTGTGACAAATTGAACTGTAATAGAAAACATAGAAAACTACAGCACAAAACAGGCCCTTCGGCCCACAAGTTGTGCCGAACATATCCCTACCTTTTAGGCCTACCCATAGCCCTCCATCCTATTAAGTCCCATCTACTCATCCAGGAGTCTCTTAAAAGACCCTATTGAGTTTGCCTCCACCACCACTGACGGTAGCCGATTACACTCACCCACCACCCTCTGTATGAAAAACTTCCCCCTAACATTTCCCCTGTGCCTACACCCCAGCACCTTAAACCTGTGTCCTGTCGTAGCAGCCATTTCCACCCTGGGAAAAAGCCTCTGAGAGTCCACCCGATCTATGCCTCTCAACATCTTATATACCTCTATTAGGTCTCCTCTCATCCTACGTCTCTCCAAGGAGAAAAGACCGAGCTCCCTCAGGCTATCCTCATAAGGCATGCCACTCAATCCAGGCAACATCCTTGTAAATCTCCTCTGCACCCTTTCAATCTTTTCCACATCCTTCCTGTAATGAGGCGACCAGAACTGAGCACAGTACTCCAAGTGGGGTCTGATGAGGGTCTTATATAGCTGCATCATTATCCCCGGACTGCTAAACTCAATCCCTCGATTGATAAAGGCCAGCACACCATACGCCTTCTTAACCACCTCCTCCACATGCGGGGCCGATTTTAGAGTCCCATGGACCCGGACCCCAAGATCCTTCTGATCCTCTACAGTACTAAGAGTCTTTCCCTTTATATTGTACTCCTTCATCCCATTTGACCTGCCAAAATGGACCACTACGCATTTATCTGGGTTGAAGCCCATCTGCCACTTCTCCGCCCAGTCTTGCATCCTATCTATGTCCCTCTGTAACGTCTGACATCCCTCCAGACTATCCACAACCCCACCAACCTTCGTGTCGTCAGCAAACTTACCAACCCATCCCTCCACTTCCTCATCCAAGTCATTTATGAAAATGACAAACAGCAAGGGTCCCAGAACTGATCCCTGCGGCACACCACTGGTGACCGACCTCCATTTAGAAAAAAACCCATCTATACCCACTCTCTGCCTCCTTTGGGCAAGCCATTTCTGGATCCACAGGGCAGCAGCCCCTTGGATCCCGTGCCCTCTCACTTTTTCTAGAAGCCTTGCATGGGGGACCTTATCGAACGCCTTGCTGAAATCCATATAAACTGCATCTACCGCTTTCCTTTCATCAATGTGTTTCACTTTACACACATCTGGAGTTCCTGTGAACGACCCATTGTAGAACGATATTGCAGAAGAAATCTGTTATTTTCTGGCTCAATTAACCCTTTTGGAATCTCCACCACACGTACTGCATGTGAGAGCCTTTGAAATGTTCTGATCTTTGCAATTGTCATCGTTGATTTTGATGGCTTCCCTGGCATGCAAAAGCTCCACACCACCCGCTCCCCCATGGACACAAATCTCCCAATTGCTAAAGAAATTGACAGAGTTTGGGAAGATTGCAGTGCCAAACTCGTCAGACTCTTTTGACAAATAGAACTTTTGTTGGGGAAGATTGCACCCTTTATGTTTTCAAGAAAGTGACGCTCGTGTGCCTTTAAGAAATGTATTTTTTTAGAACATGTTCTCCGCAGTTTGTAAGCAGCTTTATTTTATTGTGACATTGGCTGCTTGCTTAGATGTCCTTTTATTGCTACTTAAATTTGGTGTCTCGTTGTAAGTGGTCCTTGAGTTTGATGTCATGGTGTAAGTGGTCTCTGGATTTGGTGTCTGGGTTTAAGTGGTTGGATTTACTACTATTTACTGTGTATCACAGTGGAAACATTCTGTCCATATCTACCTGTCCATCCCATTTGAAGACCTGTATCCGAAGAATCATAGAATTCCCTACAGTGTAGAAGGAGGCCATTCAGCCCAACGAGTCTGCACTGACTCTGCAAAAGAACATCTTTCCTAGGCCCAGCGCCAGCAACTGCACGCGTTTACCCCGCTAATCCTCTAACCTGCACATCTTTTGACTGTGGGACGAAAACAGAGCACCTGGAGAAAACCCCTAAAGTCACAGGTGGAATGTGCAAACTCCACACTGACAGTGAGGCAGCAGTGCTAACCACTGTGCCACCCTGTAGAGATGAGCCTTTCTTTAGTTTGAGATTGCCGTGTGTAAATCCTCCCCTTCTAACTCCCCGTCAAAGGAGTTTTCGAAATCCATCCAGGATAGAAATTCACAACATTCTCTCCTCCTGCTCCAGCTTTGTCACCAGGATAATTCCCCTTGTGTCAACTCAGTCGCTTCTCATTTGGGATTTGCAGTTTACACAACAGGTATCTGGAGAATCTCTATCCACCACCAAATCCATTGCTCCCACCATCCCACCTTTTACCCATCGTGGATCCGAGAGAGAAATGTCTGTTCATAGTCATGGCTGACACTGTGGATGCTCCAAACACAGGGCAGAACCAGGCCTGCCCACTGCTCTCCTGTGCTGTGGAAAGGGGATACTCTCAACCATGGGGAATGCTGGGTTAAAAACACCACCACTGATGGTCCCAATTAAATGGTGACAGAACCCAGAGGAAGATACAGGTTCAGAGCTCAGACAATGAGGAACTTTAGAAGCAGTATTTTTCTGGTGGGCTGTTGGAGGTAGTAGAGGTAATTCATTGGATGTTCTCAATCTTAAAGAAGCTCTATGAGCTGCTTACACTTGTTATTAGAAGTGAGGATGGAGGAAAGAGGGAATGGGCAGAGCATCTCAAAAGCTCCTAACATATTGGAGATATCAAAAAGATTGACACTCAGCTTAACATACAGCTGATTTATTTAACTTTTAACCAGAAGATTAAAAACATACAACTGGCCTGGAGTTTATCATCAGCAGTAGAAACAGACCCAAAGAATGCGATTCAGTACTGGTTGTGATTAAAAGTAAAATACAATCAATGTAGTTATTTCTGAAATCACTGGATCTCAGCGGATGGGACGAATGAGTGACTCTCTTCCCACATTCAGAGGGAGTGAACATTCTCTCCTCAGTGTCAATGCACTGGTGTACAGTGGGAAGAGGTTACCTGAACTCAGACCAAAATGACAACACTTGGATTGTCTCTAGTCAGTGTGGACTCGTTGATGGGACAGCAGTTCCCTGGAACTTTTGTTGCACTTTCCGCAGTTCAGTCTCATCAGTGTGGATCTGCTGGTGCGTTAGCAGGTGGGATGAATTAATGAATCCCTTTCCAGACTCAGAGCAGGTGAATGGTCTCTTCCCAGTGTGAATCCACTGGTGTGTCGGCAGAGTGGACATCTGAGCAAATCCCTTCCCACACTCTCTGCAGGTGAACGGCCTCTCCCCAGTGTGAATCCACTGGTGTACAGTGAGGTCGGATGATTGTGTGAACCCAGTCCCACAATGAGAGCACCTGAATGGTCTCATGTCAGTGTGAAACATGCTGATGGCGCTTCAGTTCCCAGAACTTTTGTAGCCTTTCCCACAGTCCATGCATTTAAAAGGTCTCTCCGCAGTGTGAACTCGTTGGTGTCTCAACAGATGTGATGAATGAGTGAATTCCTTCCCACATTCAGTGCAAGTGAATGGCCTCTCCCCAGTGTGAACGAGCTGGTGTCTCAGCAGGTTGGTTGAATTTGCGATGCTCTTCCCACACTCGGTGCAGCTAAATGGCCTCTCCCCAGTGTGAACGCACTGATGAGTTTGCAGTATAACTGAGTAACTGAATCCCTTCCCAGAGTCCTCACATTTCCACAGTTTCTCCATGCTGTGGGTGTCCTGTGTCTCTCCAGGTTCCACAGTCAGCTGAAGCCTCATCTACACAGAACACACGTACGGTTTCTCCCCACAGTGAATGGTACTTTCTCCTTCCATGTTTACAACACAATGATTTCAGGTTTGGATAAATTGGGCGACTCCATCAGATTCTGATGTGATGTTTAGTTTGAGTTTTCCAACAGCAAATCCTTCCTTCCAATTGCCATGTGAAATTATTTCAAAACCGAGAAAAGGGAATGAGAGACAAGCCGCAAAAGCAGGCTGTGAAATCGAGCTGAACAAATTTGGTCATTTGTGGGGCAGACACTAGAAAAATGTGACCATGAAAACTGACATTGTTGTGAAAAACTCAACTGGTTCACTGGTCGGGGAACCTACCACCTTTTCTGGACTGACACCAGGCTCTTCTCTATGGGAGGGGAGGGAGAGGGTGAGAAGTGGAGCAGCATGGGGTGACGGGAGGGAATTTTATTTACTTACAAATAAACGAACCTCCACCACCGAGGAGGACCAGGGTAGTAGGTGTATGTGAACATCATCCCTCCAAAATTCCCTTCAAGTCACACATCACCCTGACTTATCTGGCATCTTATTCTGGATGCACAGAAATTCCCTCCATTTAGCATCATAGAGTTTTACAGCATAGAAAGAGGCCCTTTGGCCCATCATGTCTGTGCCGGCCAGCAAGCACCTATCTATTCTAATCCCATTTCCAGTAATTGGTTCATAGCCTTGAATACTACGGTGTTTCACCTGCTCATCTAAATGCTTCTTAAATATTGTGAGGATTCTTGCCTCTACCACCCTTTCAGACAGAGAGTTCCAGATTCCCACCACCCTCTGAGTGAAAGGTTATTCCTCCACTCCACTCTAAACCTCCTGCCCCTTAACTTAAATCTATCTCCCTGGTTATTGACCCCTCTACAAAGGGGAAAAGTTCCTTTCAATTTACCTGATTTATATTCCTCATAATCTTGTACACCTCAGTCAGGTCACCCCTCAGCCTTCTCTGCTCTAAGGAAAACAACCTCAGCCTAACCAGCCACTCTTCATAGTTGAAATGGTCCAGCCCAGGCAACATCCTGGTGAATCTCCTGTGCACCCTTTCTGATGCAATCACATCCTTCCTATAGTGTTCCAAACAGAACAGCACACAGGACTCGAGTTATGAGTAACAAGCTCCAACATCATGTAGAGGATCAGAAGGACCTTGGGGTCCGGGTCCATAGGACTCCAGCAATAACAGCGGAATCCAACCCTTGCTGTTGCCTGTGAACTTGCTGGTGTTTCAGCAGGTTGTTTGACTGAGTGAATCCCTTCCCACACATGGAGCAGTTGAACGGCCTTTCCCCAGTGTGAACTCGCTGGTGTATCAGCAGATTCTGTTTACTTTTAAATCTCTTTTCACAGTCAGAACATTCAAATGGTCTCTGATCAGTGTGAACACTTTGGTGTGTCAGGAGGTGGGATGACTGAGTGAATCTCTTCCCACACACGGAGCAGATGAATGGCCTCTCCCCAGTGAGAGTGCGTTGGTGAATCAATAAATCCTTTCTGCTTTTAAAGCTCTTCCCACACTCACAACATTTAAACGGTCTCTGATCAGAGTGAACCTGGTGGTGAGTCCGGAGGTTTGATAAAGCATTAAATCCCTTCCCACATTGAAGACAAGTAAATGGCCTCTCACCAGTATGGACATGCTGGTGTGTGTACAGGCTGAATGACCGAGTGAAGCCTTTCCCACACACAGGACAGGTGAACGGTCTCTCCCCAGTGTGAATACGTCGATGAGTTTCCAATTCAGACGGGTAATTAAATCCCGTCCCACAGTCTCCACATTTCCATGGTTTCTCCATGGTTAACGACAGGTTATTGGGTGTAGGTGGGGTGAGATTTGAAGTCACTATCAGATCAGCCATGATGTTATTAAATGGCAGAGCAGGCTCGTGGGGCCGAATGGCCTGTTGCTGTTCCTTGTCCTCTTTTTAGGTCAAACCAAACCAAGTAAACAAACTCAGATTAAATCAGGACAAAGTAAAAGGGGCAGCTCCCCACATATGGTAATCAGTTGAAGCCTGATCCACAAACACAACACGAGTAAGGTGTCTCCTGATGTAAATGTGCAGTTTCTTTTCATGCTGTGTGACTGGTTAAAGCTCTGTTCCAGAAAACTGCGGAAAATCGCTTAGATGCGGTGCTTTTCCAGTCACACTGATATTTGAATCATTTCCCAAAGACAAAACAGACAACATTTCTCCTTCCACATTCATAGGCTGATGATGATCAGCTCCTGATGAATCAAGTGACTCTGACCAATCTTGACATGATATTCAGTTTGAATTTCCAATCTGCAAATATTCTGCGAAAGGAGTTTAAATTGAATTACTTCAAACTTATCAGACACAAACAGTCCATTTGGTCCAACTAACCTGCTGTTGTTTATACTCGACACACGTCTCCTCCTGTCCCATCATGGGCGGCACAATGGTTAGCACTGCTGCCTCACATACCAGGGACCTGGGATTGATTCCAGCCTTAGGTGACTGTCTGTGTGGAGTTTGCACATTCTCCCCGTGTCTGTGTGGATTTCCTTTGGGTGCTCCGGTTTGCCCCCTCAGTCCAAGTATGTGCAGGTTAGGATGATTGTCCATGCTAAATTGTCCCTTACTGTCAGGGGGACTACCAGGGTAAATAAGTGGGGTTATGAGTATAGGGTCAGGGTGGGATTATGGTTGGTGCAGACTCAATGGGCCAAATGGCCTCCTTCTACATTGTAGGAATGCTATAAATTCTATCTACCACATCTCAGTCTTTCAGCTGATCTTTCTATTCCTTTTTCTCTGATGCGTTTGTCATGAATTTCTTCAGCCAGAGGGTGGTGAATCTGTGGAATTCAGTGCCATAGAAGACTGTGATGGCAAGGTCATTGAGTACATTTAAAAGAGATAGAAATCATAGAATCATAGAAACCCTACAGTGCAGAAGGAGGCCATTCGGCCCATTGAGTCTGCACCGACCACAATCCCACCCAGGCCCTACCCCCACATATTTACCCACTAATCCCACTAACCTACGCATCTCAGGACTCTAAGGGGCAATTTTTTTTTTAACCTGGCCAATCAACCTAACCCGCACATCTTTGGACTGTGGGAGGAAACCGGAGCACCTGGAGGAAACCCACGCAGACACGAGGAGAATGTGCAAACTCCACACAGACAGTGACCCGAGCCGGGAATCGAACCCAGGACCCTGGAGCTGTGAAGCAGCAGTGCTAACCACTGTGCTACCGTGCCGCCCCAAAGGTTCTTGATTGGTAAAGGGATCAAAGGTTACAAAGGGCAGGAGAATGGATAAACTTATCAGTCATGATTGAATAGCAGAGCAAACACAATGGGCCAAATAGCTTAATTGTGCTCCTATATTTTATGGTCTCATGTTTTCCTTCTGACAACAGCTCAATAATTTCCTGAACTGCTTCCTGTATTAATGAATTTCACATTCTCAACCTGTGAGTAAAAAAATTTGTCCTCATCTTCATCTTGGATTGATTAGTAACGATCATGTATTAATCACTCTTTGCTTATTGATGGTCGCTAGTTTTGAACTCTCTCAAATGGAAGTATTTTCTCCACATCTCCCCTGTCCAAGCACCTGATAATTTTAAAAGACTATCGGGTCACTGCGTAATCCCTTATTTTCTAAAGAAAAATGGTCCAACCCCTTCAATCTCTGCTTACAAAACCCATTGCTGTCAATGCACGATAGAAATCGCAGTGACATTTGTCTTGGTTTGAGTTTCCTGTGTGTAAATCCTCATCTGTAAAAGCAGTTTCAAAAATCCATCACTGTCAGTCCAGGATAAAAATTCTGAACAGACAATTCTCGTTTCTCTGGAACATTTTTTTTTCTTGTTCCCTCAAATCTGTAAATCCCCGTCCCACACACTCTCCCTCCTCCCTGAGCTGAAATCCAAACGCATCTCACCATCTGCACCATTTCTTTCCTCCACTCCCAGTTTTCTCCCTCCCTCTCCTCTGTCTGGGTTCAGTTCTCCAGCTCCTGTCTGCAGACTGACAATAAAACCAATGGGTCTTATTGGGGGTGTTGGGTCTCCAGCGGGTGTTTGTGAATCCTCCCCGCCCACCTCCCAGGGTTTCCTTCCTTCCCAGAGATCAGAGTCCTCATTGATTTGAGGCCAAAGTGTAACCTCTTATTTATTGTCCCCCTCCCCCATCCTCTGATGTGAACCATCCTCCAGTGGCTGAGCCAGGATGGGGCCGTTAACCTGGGCCTGTTCCCGGGAGGGAGGGAGGGAGAAGCCCCGCAGCTGCAAACCAGGGAGCTGACAATGATTCTGAAGGGTTTGCTCCAGCTCACAAAGCCCGGGGACTGATTGACGGCAGCTCGGACCAATAGGAAGAGGGGGCGGGGCTGGAGGACGGAGCGGGAGCGGCTGGTCCTCCAATCAGTTATTGAGAGGCGGGGCTGGGGTGTAAATGAAGCATGCGCAGTGTGATTAATGGCGGTGGAAACGAATCTTGCTCAGCTCCACAATTAGTAAAGGTGGGAATGGCGAGGCAGAGGGAGCGATGGATCAGGCGGGCGGTTTGCGAGATTTCGTAAAGACGTTACATAAACCGCGAATCTTTGAAAAAGAACCTACCGGTAATTGGGGATGGTCCCCGGCCCTTTGCACAGAGCAGGGCCGTAACTTTCTCTCAGTTACAGACCCGGGTTAACCGCCGCCATCTTTTTCGGGCGGTCCCAGCAAGACGCATGCGCAGCTGTCATCTTTCGCGAGGGCACTCGCAATAGGGCGCATGCGCAGATGCCATTTTTATTGGGGTCAATAATTTCGAAATTCTCCAGTGACAGAACGTGGACAACTTGTCCATCAAACTGCTTCACTCTTTCACTTCCAATTTCTCACTGATGCAGCACAACGCACAACAACTGTGCCACCCCCTCAACCATGGTTATATAACATCATGGTTCTGAACAACCTGGCTATTTATTAGTGTCACAAGTAGGCTTACATTAACACTGCAATGAAGTTAATGTGAGAATCCCCTAGTTGCCACATTTCGGCGCCTGTACGGATACGCTGAGGGAGAATTCAGCATGGCCAATGCACCTAACCAACACGTCTTTCAGATTGTGGGAGGAAACTGGAGCACCCGGGGGAAACCCACACAGACACGGGGAGAATGTGCAAACTCTGCAAAGACAGTCACCCAAGCCAGGAATCGAACCCAGGTCTCTGGCACTGTGAGGCAGCAGTGCTAACCACTGTGCCACCGTGCCGTTCACACAGTTGGCAGAGAGAGTGACGGTGTCAGTAGTTTGGGAATGAAGTTTGGAGTGGGAACTGGAAAGTATGGCTTCAGTCTTCTCAATATTTAAATGAGAGAAAATTTCTGATGTTCCAGTTCTGATGTCAGACAAGTCAGGACGATGTGTGAGTTGGAGGGGAACTTAGAGGTAATGGTCTTAACATATGCTGAATACTCTGGCCGTTGTCGGTGGTGGAGGTTGAGGGTTTAGGTGATTCTGTCAGAGTTCTGATCAAGCTGCAAATACAGAAAAATCTCTCTTCTTCATCCTCTGCTTCTTCTCTCTCCCTCTCATTCCCTTCCATAGATACTGGATCGTGTATCGGTCCAGACTGGGTGGCAGGTTCCCTTTCCTGAAGGATATAATGAACCAATTGTTAAATTTATGACAATCCAGCAGTTTTCATGGTCACTCTTTCCTGGTGCCGGCCCCATAAATTAACAGATTCATTCAGCTCCATTTCACCACCCACTTTTCTGTTTTTGTGGCTTCACTCTCACTTTTTCTGTTTCAGAAGGGGTGAATTTGCAATCAGAAAGCTCAAACCAAACATCACGTCAGGATCTGATGGATCACCCAATTTATCGTAACCGGAACATCATTGGATTTTGAACATGGAAGGAAAAAGCACCATTCACAGTGGGGAGAAACCGTACACATGTTCTGTGTGTGCGCGAGACTTCAGCCAATCATCCGGCCTGTCAAGACACAAATGCAGTCACAACAGGGAGAAGCCGTGGAAATGTGGTGACTGTGGAAAGAGATTCAATTACCCATCACAGCTGGAAATTCATCAGCGTGGTCACACAGGGCAGAGGCCATTCACCTGCTGTGTGTGTGGGAAGGGATTCATTAATTCATCTAATCTGATGACACACCAAAGTGTTCACAGTGAGGACAGACCTTTTAAATGTCTGGACTGTGGGAAGTGTTATAAAAATTGTCAGGAACTAATGTACCATCAACGTGTTCACACTGATGAGAGACCATTCAGGTGCTCTCAATGTGGGACTCGGTTCAAACAATCATCTCATCTCACTGTACACCAGCGCACTCACACTGGGGAGAGGCCATTCACCTGCTCTGAGTGTGGGAAGAGATTCACTCAGTCATCCCACCTGCTGAAACACCAGCGAGCATACGAACATAAAAATTAGGAACAAAGAACAGTACAGCACAGGAAACAGGCCCTTCGGCCCTCCAAGCCTGTGCCGCTCCTTGGTCCAACTCGACCAATCGTTTGTATCCCTCCATTCCCAGGCTGCTCATGTGACTATCCAGGTAAGTCTTAAACGATGTCAGCGTGCCTGCCTCCACCACCCTACTTGGCAGCGCATTCCAGGCCCCCACCACCCTCTGTGTAAAAAACGTCCCTCTGATATCTGAGTTATACTTCGCCCCTCTCAGCTTGAGCCCGTGACCCCTCGTGATCGTCACCTCCGACCTGGGAAAAAGCTTCCCACTGTTCACCCTATCTATACCCTTCATAATCTTGTACACCTCTATTCGATCTCCCCTCATTCTCCGTCTTTCCAAGGAGAACAACCCCAGTCTACCCAATCTCTCCTCATAGCTAAGACCCTCCATACCAGGCAACATCCTGGTAAACCTTCTCTGCACTCTCTCTAACGCCTCCACGTCCTTCTGGTAGTGCGGCGACCAGAACTGGACGCAGTACTCCAAATGTGGCCTAACCAGCGTTCTATACAGCTGCATCATCAGACTCCAGCTTTTATACTCTATACCCCGTCCTATAAAGGCAAGCATACCATATGCCTTCTTCACCACCTTCTCCACCTGTGTTGCTACCTTCAAGGATTTGTGGACTTGCACACCTAGGTCCCTCTGTGTTTCTATACTCCTGATGACTCTGCCATTTATTGTATAACTCCTCCCTACATTATTTCTTCCAAAATGCATCACTTCGCATTTATCCGGATTAAACTCCATCTGCAGAAGTAGGTCATTCGGCCCCTCGAGCCTGCTCCACCATTCAGTAAGCTCATGGCTGATCTGATTGTAACCTCAGCTCTACATTCCAGCCTACATCCCATAACCTTTCACCCTCTTGTTAATCAGGAATCTATCTAGCTTTGTCTTAAAAATATTCAAAGACTCTGCTTCCACTGAAGAGGAAGAGAATGGCTTTTAACATTTTCCCTGTGACAAATGTTCGGCTAACTGGCCTGAACTTTCCCACTTTCTCTCTTCCTTTTTGAATCATAAAACATTTGCCATTTTTCCCTGAATCGATGAAATTTTGTAAAATTAAAATGACTGCACCAACAATCTCAGTAGCCTCTTCTTTCAAGACCTTAGGGAGAAGTCCATTCAGACCAGAGAATCTGTCAGCGCACACGCCCAACAATGTGCTCAATACCACTGTTCGTAATTTTCCTGATTTGCGCCATCTCTTCCATTTCCTGATTTACAACTATCTCTGGGAGGTTACTTGTGCTGTCTATAGCAAAGACAGGTGCAAAATATCTGTTTAGTTCATCCACCATAGCCCTACTTTCCACAACTAATTCTCCAGATCACTTTCTATGGGACCAATGCTCACTTTGTTAACTCTTTTCTTATTAAATGTCTATACAAATTCCCTGACAGCCAAGGGCTCGGATGGAGAACAATTTGTTAGATTGTCCTAGAGGGCTTTTTGATACAGTATGTTGACAATCCAACCCGGAGGGGGCCATACTAGACTTGGTATTGGGGAATGAGCTGGGCCAGGTGATCAATGTTTCAGTGGGGGAGCATTTTGGGTTTAGCAACCATAATTCCATAAGATTTCAGATAGTCGTGGATAAGAACAAGAGTGGCCCTCGGGTCAGGCTGCTTAATTAGGCACGGGCCAATTACATCCAAATTAGACAGGAACTGGGGAATGTGGATTGGGAGCAGCTATTTGAAGGTAAATCCATGTCTGGCAGGTGGGAGGCCTTTAAAGGCCAGTTGATTGAAGTGCAGGACAGGCATGTTCTCGCAAAAAATGAAGGACAGAAATGGCAGGATTCAGGAACCATGGATGACAAGGAAAATTGTAAGTTCAGTCAAAAGGAAAAAGGAAGCATATGATCGGCCTAGTCTAAAAATGAATGAAGCGCTTGAGGAGCACATTGAAAGTAGGAAGGAACTTGAACATGGGATTCGGAGGGCTAAAAGGGGCCATGAAATGTCTTTAGTAAACAGGGTCAAGGAGAACCCCAAGGCTTTTTATGCGCATATTAGGAGCAAGAGGGTAGCAAGAGAAAGAGTAGGCCCACTCAAGGACAATGGAGGGAAGTTTTCCGTGGAGCCATAGAAAGTGGGTGAGAACCTTACTGAGTACTTTGTATCGGTATTGATCAAGGAGAAGGACATAACGGATGTTGAGGTCAGGGATAGGTGTGTGAACACTCTAGAGAATGTAAATATATTGAAGGAAGAATTGTTAGGTATCCTAAATTGCGTTAAGGTAGACAAGTCCCCAGGGCCAGGTGGGATCTATCCCAGGTTGCTGCAGGAGACAAGGGAAGAAATAGCTGGGGTTTTAACAGATATCTTCACGTCCTCTTTGACCACAGGTGAGGTTCCAGAGGACTGGAGAATAGCCAATGTTGTTCCCTTGTTTGAGAAAGGAAGCAGGGATAATCCAGGACTTATAGGCCGGTGATCTTGATGTCAGTGGTGGGGAAGCTTTTGGAGAAGATACTGAGAGACAGGATATATGCACATTTGGAAGAAAATGGACGAGTTAGTCTCAGGCAGCAAGGTTTTGTCTCACTAACTTGATTAAGTTTTTTGAAGATGTGACAAAGATAATTGATGAGGGAAGGGCTATGGACGTAGTTTACTAAGGTGTTTGACAAGGTCCCACATGGCAGACTGGTACATAAACTAAAAATCACATGTGATTCAGGGTGGGCTGGCTAGATGGATACAGAACTGACTTTGCTTTAAGAGACAGAAAGTAGCAGTGCAAGGGTGTTTTTCATCCATAGTTAGTGGTGTTCCGCAGGGATCAGTACTGGGACCTCTGTTAGTAGTATATATAAATGATCTGGAGGAAAATGTGGGGGATTAGTAAATTTGCGGATGACACAAAGACTGTTGGAGTTGCTGATAGTACCAGGGATTGTCAGAGGATACAACAGAATTTAGATAAATTGGAGACTTGGGCACAGAAATGGCAGATGGAGTTTCATCCATACGAATACGAGGTGACGCATTTTGGAGGATCAAATGTAGATGTGAATTATATTGTAAATAGTAGAACCCTTAGGAACATTAAGATACAAAGGGATCTAGGCATGCAAGTTTACAGTTCCCTAAAATTGGCAACACAGATGGCCAAAGTGATTAAAAAAGCAGAAGTCATGCTTGCCTTCATCAGCCGGGGCATTGAGTACAAAAGTTGGGAAATCATGTTGCAGCGATATAAAACCTTGGTTAGGCTGCATTTGGACTATCAGGTCTCCCCTCATCCTACATCTTTCCAGTGAAAACAAGACTAGTTTATTCAATCTCTCCTCATGGTCCACACCTCGAGACCAGGCAACATCCGGGTGAACCTTCTCTGCACTCTCTCCAAAGCTTCCATGTCTTTCTGGTGGTGTGGTGACACAACTGCATGCAATACCTAAAATGCGCCTAACCAAGGTTTTACTCACACATGTTGGCCAGAGAAGGACGTTTGAGTCTGAAACAAAAGCTGTGCTGTTTCAAATCAAACTGCGGGACTTGGAAGAAAATGCTGGGAAGAGATTTTACAAAGACCCCTCCCCCAGTCCCTCAGCTGGCAGCCCAGCACGCAGGCGCAGAGAGCGCTGCTGAGCCGAGCTGTTCGGAGCAGGCGCAGAGAGCGCTGCTGAGCCGAGCTGTCCGGAGCAGGCGCAGTGCGGCTGCCGCCAGCGGTCGCTCTCGATCTCTTTTTGGAGCAGCAGCCGCCGTAGAGAGAGGGGGGAGGGGGAGATCACCGAGCGGCTTCTCGCTCTGGCCGGAGCCGCCAGCCGGTTGCCTGGAAACCTTGGCTCGAGGAGGTGCAGGGGGGAAGGGACCAATGGGCGGGAAACGCGGGCCGGGCCTGCGCACTGGAAAACCATGACGGCACCGCGAAGCGGACTGATTCCTATTGGCTGATTCAGGCGGGGCTCCTTTGTGACGTCACAGTGCTGAAGTTATCCAATGAGCTTCGGAGTGAAACTCCCTCCTCTGCAACATCTGGGAGGAAATCAATGTTTCCCCCTTTCCATTTCTTTTCTCATTCTGGGGGAAATTGGGGACTTGCAGCAACTGAAGGGAAAGGAAGTGAATCCAGGGAGGCTGCAGACTCTGGAAAGGAAGCAGACGAACATCGGAATTAGGAGCAGGACAAGGTCCAGGTATCTTTTCCTTTTTCTCTCAAAGACATCCTTTAGCTCTCTCAGTTTGACACATTTATTTGTCTGGTTAATAGGATGGCCTCCTACCTAATGCTCACAATTAAAACGTTTTCCCAAGAGATGGATGACGTTTAAAGGAAGAGTAAATCAACTGAGGACAGAGATAGCGTGGTCATATGGCACATACAAAATCATTTATGATTCTCTGAAGTTCGTTATAATTATTTCTTGTCTTGAAATATATAGCAGCGTTGCTATGTTTTATATTTCAAGCCACAGAGTCACTGTGGCACAAAATGAATCTATTTGGCAACTCAAGTCCATACCAACTGTCTGTGCAGAAAGTCAGTCAATTCCATACCCCTCAATATCCCCATTTCCCTGAAAGTTTATTTCCTTAAGTGTCCATCAAATTTCATTTTGAAATCACTGATCATCTCCAGTTACACCACTCTCATCAGCAGCAAGTTCCAGGGCCTAAAAAAAGTTCTTCCTCACTGATCCCTATCTCGCCAATCACATAACAGAGTGCTGTATATTACACATATTTATTATCCATTAAATATGCAAATATATAAAATATATATGGGCCATTTAGAACATCATATCTGTACCCGACTCTCCAAATGAGCATTATAACTGAGTGCCATTCTCCTGTGTTTTTTTCTCTCTGGGAAATACAGAGAGTTGTGGTAAATTGAATGAATGCCATGAATTCTAAGGGAGAAATTGCTGGTGATTTTGTGGAGACTGGTTTTATTGAAAGTAAAAAGTATCCCATCTATTCAAATACTATTTGTCTGTCAATGCCTGATTCATTTATGTTGCTTTTATTTTGATTTTTACAAGGAAACATTTTAAAAAGTGAAACCTCACTCATTTTATCCTTGGAATTGTCTGGGAATGTGTTTATTATAGAGTTATCAGTTGGCTTGGGACGTAACAACAGAGATATATCCAGTGTTGTTTTATAGTATGTATTAGGTCTAATATTTATATTTCAGTAAAATAATGTATTTATTATTTCCATTCTTGTAACCTAGTACTGCAGTGATGTTATACATTTCCAGTCATAGACTCGACACTTCAGAAGGAACTTGAGTCCATGTCAACTTTCTGCAGGGCGATCCACTCAGCCCCATTCCCCTCTATATCTCCATTAGTGCAGCATGTTCATTTCCTTTGTGTGCCGATCCAATCTCATTTTGAAACCATTTGTCTCCTGCTCCACCATCCTCATAGACATTGAGTTCCATAGAAGCACAGTAAAAAAGGTTTAGGAGTAGCCAATTTGGCCCTTTAAGTCTGGGCTTCCATTCATTATGATAATAGCCCAAACCCCCATATCCTTTGATCCCTTTTGCCTTTTAACTTTGTGTCTCTCTCCATAGATAAACTAATGTTTGCCAGTTGCATGAGGAGAAAATGAGTTTTTTTCTGTTTTAAATCAATTTCACAGCATTTTAGGAGAGGAGGATTTGCAGTTGGTAAACAGAAATCAAACGTGATCTCAGTCCTGATCGAGTCGACCAATTTATTGTAACCTGAATATCATTGTATTTTGAATATAGAAGGAAAAAGCACCATTCACAGTGGAGAGAAACTGTACACGTGTTCTGTGTGTGGGGACAAGACTTCACCCAATCATCTGGCCTTTCAGAACATAATTGCAGTCACAACAGGGAGATGGCTTGGAAATGTGAGGATTGTTGGAAGGGATTTGATTACCCATCCCACCTGGAAACTCATCGACGCATTCACACCGGGGAGAGACCTTTCACCTGCTCTCAATGTGGGAAGGGATTCACTACCTCATCCCATCTGCTGAAACACCAGCGAATTCACACAGGGGAGAGACCGTTCACATGTTCTGTGTGTAGGAAGGAATTCAATCAGTCATCCAACCTAGCGATACACGAGCGAATTCATACTGAGGAAAGGCCATTCACCTGCTCTCAGTGTGGGAAGGGATTTACTCAGTCATCCACGCTGCTAAATCACCAGCGAGTTCACACTGGGGAGAGGCCATTCACCTGCTCCCAGTGTGGGAAGGGATTCACTACCCCAGCCATCCTGCTGAAACACCAGCGAATTCACACTGGGGAGAGGCCGTTCACCTGCTCTGTGTGTGGAAAGGGATTCATTACCTCATGCACACTGCTAAATCACCAGCGAACTCACACTGGGGAGAGGCCATTCACTTGCTCCCAGTGTGGGAAGGGATACATTACTTCATCCAGGCTGCTAAAACACCAGCAAATTCACAAGTAACTATTGTGATTGGATTTTGCTGTTAATCATATTCAGACTGAACCATGTTCATTTGGGTCTGTTTCTGCTGAATTGAAAAATAACTCCAGCCCTGTTATAGGTGTTAACATAATTGGCTTAGAAGGGGAGGATTTGGCGTCAGGATACTCGCTCAGAAGATCAGATCAGGATTGGATGGAGCCGCACAATTTAACCTTAACAGCAGAGAATTTTGAACATGGAAGGAAACAGCACCATTCACATCCACAGTCACATTAGGGAGAAACCGTGTAAATGTGGAGACTGTGAGGAGAAATTCAGTTACCCGTCAGAGGATTCTGAGTGTCCTGGTTCATGAGTCACAAAAGGCTAGTAGAAGGGTACTGCAAATAATTGGGAAAGTTAACATAATGTTATTGTTTATTGTGAGGGGAATTGAATACAAAAGAGAGGTTATGCTTCTGCTTTACAGAACACTGGTGATTTGGAATATTATTAAAATATTTTGTCTCCTTATTTAAAGAAGAATATAAATGTGTTAGAAGCAGTTCAGAGAAGGTCTACTAGACTATACCAGAAATGTGAGGTTGTCTTATGAGGAAAGACTGAGTAGCCTGAGCTTGTATCTACTGGAGCTTAAAAGAATAAGAGACAATTTGATTGAAATCTTTTTCAGTTCCTGAGGTATTTTGACAGGATCGATTTAAAGAGGATGATTTCTCATGTGAGCGAATCTAATTCTTATTATTGAATACATTATTGAAAAATAAAATGTTGCTCAGTTGACACAAAGATGAGAAATAAATGTTTTCTCTTAGAGGGCAGCGAGTCTCTGGAACTCTCTTCCTCAAAAAGCATTGGAAGCAGTGTCTTTGAATATTTTGAAGGCAGAGCTGGATAGATTCTTGATTGCTTCCACCCTAAACACGTTAAAGAAGCCATCCCCTACGGACAAGCCCTCCGTATACACAGGATCTGCTCGGATGAGGAGGATCGCAACAGACACCTCCAGACACTGAAAGATGCCCTCATAAGAACAGGATATGGCGCTCGACTCATTGATCAACAGTTCCGACGCGCCACAGCGAAAAGCCGCACCGACCTCCTCAGAAGACAAACACGGGACACAGTGGACAGAGTACCCTTCGTCATCCAGTACTTCCCCGGAGCGGAGAAGCTACGGCATCTCCTCCGGAGCCTTCAACATGTCATTGATGAAGACGAACATCTCGCCAAGGCCATCCCCACACCCCCACTTCTTGCCTTCAAACAACCACGCAACCTCAAACAGACCATTGTCCGCAGCAAACTACCCAGCCTTCAGGAGAACAGTGACCACGACACCACACAACCCTGCCACAGCAACCTCTGGAAGACGTGCCGGATCATCGACACGGATGCCATCGTCTCACGTGAGAACACCATCTACCAGGTACACAGTACCTACTCTTGCAACTCGGCCAACATTGTCTACCTGATACGCTGCAGGAAAGGATGTCCCGAGGCATGGTACATTGGGGAAACCATGCAGACGCTATGACAATGGATGAATGAACACCGCTCAACAATCACCAGGCAAGACTGTTCTCTTCCTGTGGGGGAGCACTTCAGCAGTCATGGGCATTCAGCCTTGGATCTTCAGGTAAGCGTTCTCCAAGGCGGCCTTCACAACACACGACAGTGCAGAGTCGCTGAGCAGAAACTGATAGCCAAGTTCCGCACACATGAGGACGGCCTAAACCGGGATGTTGGATTTATGTCACATTATCAGTAACCCCCACAGCTTGCCTCCTGGGCTTGCAGAATCTCACCAGCTGTTCTGTCTGGAGACAATACACATCTCTTTAACCTGTGTTTAATGTCCCCTCCACCCACATTGTCTGTACCTTTAAGACCTGGCTGGCTGTAGGGATTCGCATTCTAATTAGTATTCTGTAACTTGATTTTGTGCCTGTTTGCACTGTTTGAGAGCAGATTTCCACTCCATCTGACGAAGGAGCAGCACTCCGAAAGCTTATGGTATTTGCTACCAAATAAACCTGTTGGACTTTAACCTGGTGTTGTGAGACTTCTTACTAGATTCTTGATTAACAGGGGGTAAAAGGAATGTGGATTTGAGGTTACAATCAGATCAACCAGGGTCTTATTGAGTGGCGGAGCAGGCTAGAGGGGCCGAGTGGCCTACTCCTGCTCCTAATTTGTATGTTGATATTTGTGTGGAAAGTTATCACAGTATTGCTGTTTATAAACAAAGCATAGTTATAAATGTTAAGTTATACATTGTTAAGTAAAATACATTCAGTTTGTGTTCGACATGAAAAGCGTTGAGCTTTTTTAATATCTCAAACACAATTTGGAACCTTTGAAGGTATCTTTCCCCTATCTCCTCCATCTTCACCTCCAGTGTGAGGAGCTCAAGGAGCTTCTTTGTCATTAAGATTTAGACAATGTAATCAGCTGCCTCGACTGCTTCCCTCCCTTCCCCGAGCCCAGCGAGCCAAACTCTCTCTCATGACCCCCCTTGCTGTAGCCCTAAATTTGATCCTTTGTTTCAATTCTCTCCTATCTCTCCTTGTATCCTCTCAGAGTATATCTTTCCAGCAATCCCACCTCCTCCCTCGACCTTATTCCCACTAAACTGCTCCTCACCCAACTTCCCTATTTTCACTGATATCGTTCATGGTTCTCTCCCTTCAGGTATTCCTATGTCCTTCAGTTCTGCCATCATCACCAGCACCCTCCCCCAATGAAACCAACCCTTAACTCCCAATATCCTTGTAAACTCCCGCCCCAATCTCTAACCGTCTTTTCCCCTGTAACGTCCTTGTCACCTCCCAAATCCATACCCTTTTTCCCTGTACCTCCATGTTTCAACCCTCCAATCGGATTTCTGTCTCTGCTACAGTGCAGACACAGCTCTCTCTCACTGTCCTGCTCATTCTGTCTGCAATCAGCCCAATTCACCAGTGCCTGTAAACAACTCCCTCAGTTATTTTACTTTAAGCAAGACTTTTAACCACTGGATAAGACGTTCTCCCCATGTCTGTGTGGGTTTCCTCCAGGTGCTCTGGTTTCCTCACACTCCAAAGATGTGTGGGTTAGGTTGATTGGCTATTCTAAATTGACCTTGAGTGTCAGGGGGATTAGCAGGGTAAATGGGTTATGGGATTAGGCCTGGGTGGGATTGTTGTTGGTGCAGGTTCCCTGGGCCGAATGGCCTCCTTCAGCACTGTAGGGATTCTATGACAGGAATCTTGGATAATCAGTTGAAGGAAGCTTATTTAAAAGAAAAATACTTATCAATATAGAATGGAAAAATATACTTAACAGGACAGACTTTTATAATTTATGTTGGTTGATCAGGCTGAAGATGTGTAATTCCTCATTTCCCTCTTTAACAACAGTCCTGATGAGATTCTTGTTTTGTTGATTTCCAGAAACATAGAAAATAGAAGCAGGAATAGGTCATTTGGCACTTCGAGCCTGCTCTGCTATTCAATATGATCATGACTGACCCCCTATCTCAACACCATTCTCCACTGATCTCCCCAAACTCCTTGATGCTTTTAGAGTCTGAATATATCTCAGAAGGTAAACTGATATATTTCTAATGTTTTGGCCTCCACAGCCTTCTGTGCTGGTGAATTCCACAAGTTCACCACTCTCTGCATGAAGAAATTTCTCTTCATCTCACTCCTAAACTTCCCCATATCATATTTCATATATTATAATCATATTTGATTTCAGGCATTATCAAGATCTTTGTTTTAGATGGTCTTTTATTTCCTAAAAATAACACAAATTTTCTCTGACTTTTTTTCCGAAATTAACCCAAATTCAAGTAGAAATATTTATTGTGAAAAACAAATTGTTTTTGACACTGAGGAACCACCTGGCTGTTAGTTGTTAGTTTCTTTTTGTTCTGACAATATGATTATTCCCCTAAACGTTCCCTTTGGATGTTCAAATCAGCCATTCATATCAATTTATTTTGTCAATTTCAATTTGAGGAATAATCTCTTAAAATAAAGCAAATTACTGCGGCTGCTGGAATCTGAAACAAAAACAGAAAATGCTGAGAAATCTCAGCAGGTCTGACAGCATCTGTGGAGAGAGAATAGAGCCAACATTTTGAGTCTAGATGACCCTTCATTAGAGCTCAACAATTGTACCCAGCCTTGTTGACTTTAAATGGTGATTTACATCAGAGACGTAAATGTTTGCAATCAGTTTTGAGGTAACTTCCAACAGCTGAACAATGCAGTCACGTGGGACCAGGATATTGAAGTCGATGATCAGCCTATTGAATTTGATGATTATAATGAATGGTGGAGCAGGTTTGAAGGGCCAAATGGCCTACTCCTGCTTCTCGTTTCTATGTTTCTATGACAGCGCATTCCACATCCGGAATTCGGCAGCATTCCGACTTCTGGGCTGCCAGCACTTCGTGCCTGATAATACATTCATTGTCATCAATTAGCAGCAAGGGCGGGTTGTAGACCTTCATTTTGCTCAATGAGTGTTGGAGAGTGGGATGTTTAGTGTCGGAGGTTGCAGGCAGTGACCCAGAACAAGGTCACGGCCAGCACTTCAAAAGGCTCCCTGTATGGGACAGTGTCAGCTGACTCATCAGATGATCATTTGAGTGGATTAACGAGACAGAGAAAAGATGTGGGCATTTTCCAGTCTGTTCAGTTAAGTGCATTAAATTGTTAATCTCTGCAAACCATGCCAGTTTTCAGAGGCAGTATTTTTAAAAATCAGCAATACCTTTTGGCATTGAGGAGCTGGACATTCGTTACATATTTCCAAATGTCTGTGCCATTGGAGCAGGGGGAGAGGGGAACCAGAAGGGCCAAACCAGCCTTGAGGCTGCCTTGGTGTCCTCCTGCATGAGGCTGCCTTGGTGTCCTCCTGCATGAGGCTGCCCTTGGTGCCCTCCTGCATGAGGCTGCCTTGGTGCCCTCCTGCATGACGTTCATCATTGACATGGCCAGCTCATGTCAACTGCTGGCAAGACGGGGAAGCTCAGCCACTCGCACAGATACAGAGAGAATGTACAAACTCCCCACAGGCAGTCACCCAAGGCCGGAATTGAACCTGGGTCCCTGGCGCTGTGAGGCAGCGGTGCTAACCACTGTGCCATCGTCCAAATCTTTACAGCTGTATTTAACAAACGCTTTTGCGAAAGGGGCGTCACAATCAAATCCAGTGACAACCCACAGGTACTTTGTGTGGTCACCCCACCTCAACCCAAACCCAAACCCACGAATTTTCACCCCAGTCCCAGGAGTTTGGAGACCGGCTGAATAATGGCAGCCGCATACCCACAATCCACGGCGCTGGGGAAACCGCTCTATTCGCCACGCAGGCAGGCGGCCCGGAATGCGCATGTCCAGGGGAGAGGGAAGGTGCGCATGTACGGAGGAGGTCCCACCCGCCATTATGTCGCGTGAGATGTTCACCAATGGGAAGAGTTGGAGGACCGGAAGCCCTCTGGTCCTCCAGCCAATCAGAATGCTGTCTTTGTGACAATGCAGATTGAGCTTCATGCAGACAGAAACGTTCTTCTGTCTCTCCAACATCTGTGAGTGAAACACTTTCTTTTCTCCCCCTTTCCATTTCTTTTCTCATTTTGGGGACTTGCAGCAACTGAAGGGAAAGGAAATGAATCCAGGGAGGCTGCAGACTCTGGAAAGGTTGTCCAGGTCTCTCTCTCTTAAAGACATTAACATTCTTTAGCTCCCTCAGCTTAATACATTTATTTGTCTGGCTAAAAGGATGGTCTATTTTCCTAATGTTCACAATTAAAGGGGTGGATCCCCAGGAGATAGCTGATATTAAGGAGACAGTAAGTTAATATAGGACAGGGATATGTCAAGTGTTGTTCTATGATGTGGATTAGATGCAAGGTAAGAATGGCGGGAGAAAGTAAAGAATTTTCTATAAAAACTAGAATTGTCTTTTCTGAATTTGAGTTGCACTGACAGTGATGAACTTTGGAACTCATTTTACAGAATATCAGAATTGGACTTCTCAAAACAAATACTCGTGGTGATCTGCCAGATTAACTTGATAAATCGGGACCTGAACAACATTGGCCTTTGGAATCTATAAAGAGAAATATTTGTCTGTTCTGTCTGCTTCAAGAGATTTCAACCATAAGTGTGATTGGAAAACATGGAGACACAGACATGAGTGGGTGTTCCTGTGCAGTGACTGAATAAAGCTTCAACCAGTGACACAGCTTGAAAAGACATCACTAGTCACTATTCAGGTTTTTTATGTATGGACAAGGCTTCAACTGACTGTCAAACTGGTAGAGACACATGGACACCTACACCATGGAGAAACCATGGAAATGTGGAGACTGGCAAAGGATTCAATTTCCCATATCAGCTGGAAACTCATCGACGCAGTCACACTGGGGAGAGGCCGTTCACTTGCTTGGAGTGTGGGAAGGGATTCGCTCATTCATCCTCCCTGCAGACACACAAACGAGTTCACACAGGGGAGAGGCTATTCACCTGTCCCGAGTGTGGGAAAGGATTCACAAGTTCATCCCACCTGCAGACACACAAGCGAGTTCACAGCGGGGAGAGGCCATTTACCTGCTCCAATTGTGGAAAGGGATTCAGTGATTCATCCAACCTGTTGATGCACCAGCGAGTTCACACCAGGGAGAGGCGGTTCACCTGCTCGGAGTGCGGGAAGGAATTCACACAGTTATCCCACCTACAGTCACACGAGCGCATTCACACCGGTGAGAGACCATTCAGCTGCTCAGAGTGTGGGAAGGCATTCAGTGATTCATCCAACCTGCTGAGGCACCAGCGAGTTCACACTGGGGAGAGGCCATTCGCCTGCTCCAAGTGTGGGAAGGGATTTACTGATTCATCCAACCTGCTGATGCACCAGAGGGTTCATACCAGAGAGAGACCATTCCCCTGCTCAATGTGTGGAATGAGATTCAGTGATTCATTCAGTCTGCTGATGCACCAACAGGTTCACACAGGGGAGAAACCGTTCACCTGCTCTACCTGTGGGAAGGGATTTAGTCGCTCATCCCATCTGTTGATGCACCAGCGATTTCGCACTGGGGAGAGGCCATTCACCTGCCCCGATTGTGGGAAGGGATTCCCAGATGCATCTAATCTGCAGAAACACCGACGAGTTCACACTGGGGAGAGACCATTCACCTGCTCTGACTGTGGGAAAGGATTCACTAATTCATCGCAGCTGCTGAGACACCAGCAAGTTCACAAGTGATGACAGGGGTTGGATTCTGCTGTTATTGCTGCTGTTAATCACATCCAGGACTGAAGCATGTTCATTCTGACAGGTGATGAAGTGGAGGGTCAGGGGGTTTCTTTCTGCTGGACTGGCCGGCCGGTCTCACAACTTTGCTTCCAGTGGGCTGATGCTCTTTGAGCCTGGGAGAGCACATTTCCACTGAAATGATCCACAAAAACTGAAGACAATATTTATTCTATCTGACACAATAAATAATGTTTTTCCTACCACTACAGGGAGATCCATTTGTCTCTGTTCCATTGAGTCTACAGCACAGGGCCGGGCCAGTCAGCTCAATTGGTCTGTGTCAGTATTTATGCTCCACATGAGCCTCCACCCACCCCTCTTCATCTCCCCCCATCAGCATATCCTTCTATTCCTCTCTCCCTCATGTATGTATCCAGCTTCCCCTTCAATGTATTCATGCTGTTCACCTCAACCACTCGCTGTGGTCGTGAGTTCCACATTCTCACCATTCGCTGGGTAAAGAGATTTCTCATGAAATCCCGATTGGATTATTGAACCCCTTCATAATCTTAAAGACTTCCAGCAGGTCACCTCTCAGCCTTCTCTTTTGTAAAAAACAGCCCACCATTCGCAATGTGTCAAATTTAGACTAAACCTTTAACAATGACTTTGATGCGGGGACATTGTGAGGAACAAGGAAAAAAAGCATTTCTATAGCACCTCTCACAACCACAGGGTGTCAGGTGAACATGTGAAACAGGAGCCTGTTCTGCCATTCAACACGATCAATACTAAGGAAATTTGGCATTCTTTCTGGTTGTGTCACAGCTTGGTCTGGGGCTCCTGCTCTGCCCAAGACCGCAAGGAACTACCAAAGGTCGTGAATGTAGCCCAATGCATCACGCAAATCAGCCTCCCATCCATTGACTCTGTCTACACTTCCCGCTGCCTCGGCAAAGCAGCCAGCATAATTAAGGACCCCCCGACACACCCCAGACATTCCCTCTTCCACCTTCTTCTGTTGGGAAAAAGATACAAAAGTCTGAGGTCACATACCAACTGACTCAAGAACAGCTTCTTCCCTGCTGCTGTCAGACTTCTGAATGGACTTGCCTTGCATTAAGTTGATCTTTCTCTACTGTGACTGTAACACTACATTCTGCACTTTCTCGTTTCTTTATGAATGGTATGCTTTGTATAGTGCACAAGAAACAATACTTTTCACTGTATGTTAATACATGTGACAATAATAAATCAAATCAAATCATGGCTGATCTGATTGAAACCTCAACTCACATTCCCACCTCCCCTGATAACCTTTCACCACCTTGTTTCTCTGGAATCTGTCTAACTCTGCCTTTGTCCTGAAGCATTTTGCAGTGAATGAAGTTCTGTGAATTGTAGTGACTGTGCTAATGGAGGAAACTGCAGGCCTGGGAAATCAAATTTAGTTTTAAAATCAATCACTTTCATACCATATTCATTGCTATAAGTAACAAGGTCAAGGAAACCATTTTAAACTCGAACATGTGGCTTCTAACAGTCTCTTCACCTTCTGTCAGTTGTCTTTATTCGCTACAAATTGATTTTACATTAAAAGCCAGTCATGAAGCATATGATTATTCAGTAACGAACCTTGATTAAGATGTAATCAGTGACTCAATATAATAGACAACTATACCATACAGGCTAGATCTTTATTTTAAAATTTTAACACTGAACAACCTGAAATGTGTCCAGAAACTGCAGAGCCAACAGAAATTGTTTAAAGAAAGAAATTATTTTATAATTTTGATAAGCTACAGGATATCATATTCTTCCAAAGTCCAGCTGAAGAATAAGGTTCACTGTTCAGTCTGGTCAGGATTAGTAAGGAAGAAAGCTGTTGACTTTCCACAAACTGTTGGTTTGCACCGGTCTATCTTGTAGTAACCAAGTTTATTAAATAAAGATTACTGTATTAATTAGCTAGCATTCAGTAACAAATAACTGGAGAAGTAGTGAGATTTAATTGAGTTACGGTTAATAAATCAATAAAGAATGTCATTTTTTTGTTTATCTATTAGTGTCACAAGTAGTCTTATAGTAAAAGGCTGAGTTTTATTTGCTGTAAAAACATATCATTTGAATTGCTGTGTAAGTAAAGAATGTGCAATGATGATAAATGTACTGGTAAGAGAGACCTTCAAGCTCTGATTTGTCTCAGAATTTGAAATTGTCTGAATACCTGATTGTATAGAATCAGATAAAGGGTTAGTATGAAACTGTGCAATTGTATTCCTGTCTAAGATAATGAGAGAAGGTGGTGTCAGTAATTGGGGATCCGGTTAAATTAATCTGGTAACCAAATTGACCAAGTGTCATGTCACAATCAGCCCAACTCTGATGTCAGGTAATGGTCACTTTGGGGATAAAAGTAGAGATTCCCAACATCTTCCCTGCCAGCCAAGTACTGAATATTCACGGGGTCGAGTTCCAGGTAAATTATTGTCAAAGAAGGAACCAGACTTCTGAGGTTGAAATCCACAAGAATTCCTGTCAAAGAAGGAGCCAGAGAGGGTTAACCTTCGACAGACTGATCACCCACATCAAGCTGTAAAAGCCAATGTTTGAAGTAAACGTTTCTTTTCAAATAAACTTATTTAAAAAATTTACTCACCGGAGATTCCTGCTGTTGCCTTAATTGGTTAAAATATTCTTTGATCCAAAGTGAATTTATTAAATGGCAAGTTGGGGGTGGTTGAAGCCAATTAAAATTCAGATATCAAGATCAGGGAACACAAATCTGAAATTTAAAAACTTGCATTTAGCATCGTTCAGGACCACAGGGTGTCCCAATGCATTTTCAAACCAATGAAGTAGTTTTGAAGTGTGGTCATTGTTGTAATGCAGGAAATGTGGCAGCTAATGTGTACACAGCAAGATCCCAAAAGCAGCAACATGATAATGAGCAGATGATCTGTTTTTAGTAACGTTGATTGATAAATATTGGTCAGGACTCCAGGGCCAGCCCCCCCTACTCTTCTTCAAAATCATATCCATGGCAACGTCTATGTCCACCTGAAGGGGCAGATGGGATGCTTGGGTTCGCATCTCATACTGAAGACAACAGCTCCAATAGTACAGCACTCCCTCAGTGCTGGCATTTTGAATGTTGGCTTCAGGTAAATGGACTGGGATTGGAAAGAACAATCATCAGATTCAGAGTGAAGATTTGATTTATTATCGTCATATGTATGAGTATACAGTGAAAAATATTGTTTCTTGCATGCTATACAAAGCATACCGTACATAGGGAAGGAAAGGAGAGAGTGCAGAATGTAGTGCTACAGTCACTGCTAGGGTGCAGAGAAAGATCAACTTAGTGCGAGGTAGGTCCATTTGAAGATCTGATGGCAGCAAAGAAGAAGCTGTTCTTGAGTCAGTTGGTACGTGACCTCAGACTTTTGTATCTTTTTCCTGACGGAAGAAGGTGGAAGGGAGAATGTCTGGGCTGTGTGGGGTGCTTGATTATGCTGGCTGCTTTTCCGAGGCAATGGGAAGTGTATAGAAGCAATGGATGGGAGGCTGGTTTGCATGATGGACTGGGCTTCATTCTCGACCTTTTGTAGTTTCTTGTGGAAGAGTGTGATCCACTGCGCCATAGCTGATACAATAGACAATACAAAGTTAGAAAGGGAAAGTTATTCTTCACCTCCGGTGCCTCAATGTAAAAATAACAACCTGAAACAAAAACAAATATTGAACGCACAAACGTTGAAGAGTTTGTTTGGAGTTTTGAGTTCCCATTTGAACCTGCGGCAGCCTTCTCTCTCTGTTGCTCATGTTAGTGACAGCCAGGTGACGGAGTTGAGAGCTAAATTTAGCTGAGAATAACAAGGCCTGAGCCTCAGTTGGGAAGCTGACCTGGGCATCGCACTGATAGAGAGACAGGAAGGTGCTGGAGGACTGACTGGGAAATGGGACCAGACAATTGGGTCAGGAGACGGGGTGATTGGGACACATGGTGACGGGACCCCTGGGGTTCAGTCCATGTTCCCAAAGTGTGGAGTCACAGTAACAGGGTGCACAGGAGCTGCAGAGAACCCATTTGGGCCCAGAACATTGCGAACATCCATGTAATCTATAGAATTGGGATTCAGGGTGTCCATTAGCCCTTTATTCTCTTTCCCCAAACTCTGAAATGATTCCCAGTGATAACCCTTATTGGTGACAGTGGTTAGATTTTATTCAGTATCAATAAGAGCCGACACAGGCTAATGTCTGAGCAGTCGTATCAAAGTGCAGCAGCATTACCATTACACTCTGGGTAGAAGCACCATCTCCATGTTGTGGGTGACTGAGTAAATCCTCTCCCTCAGTTGTGGGTGATATTTGTCCCTATTCTCCTGGAAACTGAATGAATCTTGTTCCAAACTGGGTTCAATATCAGACATTTCAGGGAGTCAGGAATCATTCGCCCCTGAACCTACACTGGTAAAACCCCAGACAGTTCCTCAGTAAGGATTTTTCTGGTTCCTCACCATATATTAGTCAGGATACTGAAACCCAGCTTTTTTACAGTCCACTCCTGGAGGTCCCACTCCCTGAGCCGACAACATTCAGCAGTGTCAGTGCTGAAGTTTCACAGTGGGAGTGATTCCCAGAGTAACTGTCAATCATCTCACCATTGATGTCCAGGTTTGTGTATTTTTAGTTATCCTGATGTCTAACACACACACATCAATAAAACAGGGAATTCCTGCAAACAAACTGCAGCTTCTTCTCTATCTGGAGATCCAATGTTTGTTGAATAATTGTCCCAGCGGTTAACAGGCTCCTGTGAACTCATCCAACTCGTATTTTAATACTGACTTTAACAAATATATTTTAAATAGGTTTATTTTAAATGAGTTAAAACCAGCCTTAAAATGGTAGATATAGTATAATAACCATAGTACTTTTCAGACTGGAAACTTTAACCTGCTGTTTCACTTTGATTTAGGAGCAGATCCCAGTTTTACACCAATCTCTGATTCATGTATCCAGCATTCACCGTCATTCTAAAAGCAGAAGTTGCTGCAAAATCTCAGTAAGTCTGACAGAATCTGTAAACCGGCATCTCCACATCAGAATCTGTAAAGACAGGAACAGTTAATGTTTCCAGTTGAATGTGACTCTTCTTCAGTGTCAAAACATTAGCTCTGTTTCTCTCTCCAGAGATGCTGTCAGACCTGCTGAGTTTTTACAGCACTTCTTGTTTTTATTTACGAGTTCAGGACTCAGACAAGACAATCCACAATACAAATCTTACAACTGGGCGTGGGTTTATTAACATCAGCAGAAACTGACACCAATGAAAATGGTTGGGACCTCGATGTGATTAACAGCAAAATTCAGTCCTTGCAGTCACTCATGAACATGATGGTGTTTCAGCAGGTGAGGTGACTGAGTGAATCCCTTCCCACACACGGAGCAGGTGAATGGCCTGTCCCCAGTGTGAATTCGCTGGTGCTTTACCAGGTTGGATGATTGACTGAATCCCTTGCCACAATCAGAGCAGGTGAATGGTCTCTCCCCAGTGTGAACTCGCTGGTGTCTCAGCAAGGTGGATGAATCAATAAATCCCTTCCCACACTCGGAGCAGATAAATGGCCTCTCCCTATTATGAATTCTCTGGTGTTTCAGCAGGTCGGATGAATCAGTGAATCCCTTCCCACAATCAGAGCATCCTCCCCATTGACCAACTGTGAGAATGAACAAAATGCAGTCCTGGATGTAATTGAGAACAGAAACAATAACAGCAGAATCCAACCCCTGGAATCACTCGTGAACTCGTTGGTGTCTCAGCAGCTGGGATGAAAGACTGAATCTCTTCTCACACTGAGAGCAGGTGAACGGCCTCTCCCCAGTGTGAACTCGCTGGTGTATCCGCAGGCTCGATGACTGAGTGAATCCCTTCCCACACTGAGAGCAGGTGAACGGCCTCTCCCCAGTGTGAACTCGCTGGTGTCTCAGCAGGCTGGATGAATCACAGAATCCCTTCCCACACTGAGAGCACATGAACAGCCTCTCCCCAGTGTGAACTCGCTGGTGTCTCTGCAGGCTGGATGACCGAGTGAATCCCTTCCCACACTGAGAACACGTGAACGGTCTCTCTCCAGTGTGAACTCGCTGGTGTGACCGCAGGTGGGATGACTGAGTGAATCCCTCCCCACACTGAGAGCAGGTGAACGGCCTCTCCCCAGTGTGGCTGCGCCGATGAGCTTCCAGCTCTGATGGGACTCTGTACCTCTTCCCACAGTCCCCACATTTCCATGGTTTCTCCATGGTGCAGGTGTCCTTGCCGTTCTCTTGGGTGGACAATCAGTTGAAGCCTCGTCCACACACAGAACACGGGTACAGTCTCTCCCCGCTGTGAATGGTGTGATAGTTATTCAGGCTGTGTGACTGGTTAAAGCTCTTTAGTCAGTGCACTGGAACACTCTCACTCGAGTGTGGCAGTGTGTTAGTGTTTTTCCAGTCACACTGATGTTTGAAATCTTTTCAAATCAACAGACTGGACAACCTTTTCTCTTTCTAGATTCAAAGGCCGATGATATTCAGCTCCCATGGAATATGACTCTGTCAGATCTGACGTGACGTTTGAGATTTCGGTCTGTGATTCCTCTTTCAATATCCTGTAAAACAAGTTTACAAAAGTCATCAGTGTCAGTACAGGATAGAAATTCAGAACAGACAATTCTAGTTTCTGTGGAACATTCTTTCCTATTTCAGTCCAAAAAAGCTGTGAACTCCATCCCACACACTCTCCCTCGATTCTCACTCTGCTGTATCTAATATTCACCCTCCCAATTCTCCTGAAGGTGCTGATTGAGGCTGATTGACAGATCCATGCTCACTGCTTCCTGTCCTGGACACAGAGACCATAACAAATAGGAGCTGCAGTCGGCCATTTGGCCCATCGAGCCTTTTAAACTATTCAATGAGATAATTCGTTCATCTACCTCAGCATCATTCTCCCCACACTAAACCCATATCCCTTGATATCTTCAATATCTAGAAACCAATCAATCTCTCTCTTGAAAATAGTTGATGACTGAGGTTTCACTGTCCTCAGGGGTTGAGAATTCCAAAGCTTTACCACATCCTTGAGTGGAGAAATCCCCCCACATCTTAGCTTTTGCTCCATCTTCTTGTCTGTTCCCCATAACCCTTGACACCCTTGTCAGTCAAAGATCTGTCTAACTGGAATATATTCAATGATCCTCAGCCTCCACTGGTCCCCGTGGAAGAGAAATCCAAAAGACTAACAACCCTCTGAGGGAAGAGATGTCTGGAAATATAGAACGTAGCTACAGTTCCACATTACAAGATATTCAGATCCCAAGGAATATGACTCTGTCCAGATGTGACGGTTGAGATTTTTGCCTGTGATTCCTTGTTCAAAATCCTGTGAAATGAGTTTGCAAAAGTCATCACAGTCAGTATAGGATAGAAATTCAGAGCAGACAATTCTAGTTTCTATGGAACATTCTTTCCTATTTCATTCCCAAAAAGTTGTAAATCTCCATCCATATCTATGGATTCTATTTAAAAATGAAAGTGGATGGGCACTTGAAGGAAATAAACTTTCAGGAGAATGGGATATAGAGTGGGAATGGGACTGGAATGTTATACAGAGAGTCAGCATGGACTCGAGTTACCAAATGGATTCCTTCTGTGCTGTAATGACTTTATGACTGGAAATGTATAACATCGCTGCAGCATTATATTACAATGCAAGAAATAATAATAAATATATATTACAGAAACATAAATAACATATCTCATCTGGGTACCATATAATAACACTAGACATATCTCTGTTCTATATTAATTTACTGTCCCCTTAAATGTCAGCCATCTCCTGCCCTTTAATTGTGAACATTTGGAAAGAGACCATCCTTTTAGATAGAAAGAAGATTAACGTTTCAGGGTGGGCAGAATGAATGACAGGGAATAAAAATGTATCAGATTTTGTTGGTCAATATAAGCTCAGAAGTGGAAGGGAAATGATCTCCAGTGGAAGAGAAACAATTCCTGAACATTGTAAGACTAAGCTGGTAAATCAGCAGTGAATAGAGTTGTGAAGTGGGAAAAACCTCATCAAGACAAAGCTTGCGGAAATAATAGTTAAAATACACCCATTATTAGAGGCAGAGGAAGGTAGACAATGGCAGAGAGCTGATCAGGGAAAGCAGAGGTGAAACAGAGAAATGGATGGCTGTTTAAAAATTCATAAAAAGCATGGTTAGCAAGTTTGCAGACGATACTAAATTAGGAGGTATCACTGATAGTGAAAAAGGTTATCAAAAATTACAGGGGGATCTTCATCAGTTGATCGGTTAAGGAAGTGGGCCGATGATTGGCAAATGGATTTCAGTACAGATAATACAGAGTACAGAGGCACAACCTCAGGCTAAAGGGACGATCCTTTAAAACTGAGATAAGGAGGAATTTCTTCAGCCAGAGAGTGGTGAATTTGTGGAACTCTTTGCCGCAGGAGGCTGTGAAGACCAGGTCATTGACTGTCTGTAAGACAGAGATAGATAGGTTCTTGATTAATAAGGAGATCAGGGGTGATGGGAAAAAGGCAGGAGAATGGGGATGAGAAAAATATCAGCCATGATTGAATGGCGGAGCAGACTCGATGGGCCGAGTGGCCTAATTCTGCTCCTATGTCTTATGGTCTTAAGTGTGAGTGTTGCATTTTGGAAAGTCAAACCAGGGTAGGACTTATACAGTGAATGGTAAGGCCCTGGGGAGTGTTGAGGAACAGAGGAACCCAGGAGTACAAGTATATCGTTCGTTGAAAGTGATGTCACAGGTAGACAGAGTGGTGAAGAAGGCATTTAGCACACTGGCCTTCATCAGTCAGGGCACTGAGTATAGGAGTTGGGACATTATGTTATAGTTGTATGAGTCGTTGGTGAGGCTGCACTTGGAGTATTGTGTACAGTTTTTGTAACCCTGTTATAGGAAAGACATTGATAAACTGGAAAGAGTGCAAAGAAGATTTATGAGGATGTTGCCGGGACTAATGGGTCTGAGTGATCATGAGAGGTTGGACAGGCTAGGGTTTATTCCTTCGAACGTAGGAGAATGTGGGGTAACTATATTGAGATGTATTAAATCATGGGGGGCATAGATCGGATGAACCCACATTGTCTTTTTGCCAGGGTCGGGGAATTGAAAACTAGAGGGCATAGATTTAAGATGAGAGGGGAAAGATTAAAAGGGACCCGAGGGGCAACTTCTTCATGCAGAGGGTGATGTGTACATGGAATGAGCTGCCAGAGAAAGTGGTTGAGGCAGGTTTAAACATTTAAAAAGCATAAGTACATGAATTGGAAAGGATTAGAGGGATATGAGCCAAACATGGGCAATTGGGACTAGCTGGGAGGGCACCATGGTTGGCATGGATCAGTTGGGCCCAAGGGCCTGTTTCCATGCTGTATTGCTCTATGACTCTATGTGCTGGCTGCGTCAGCATCTACTGCCCATAACTCATTGCCCTTGAACTGAGTGGCTTGCATTGCTGGGGGATGTGGTAGATTTCCTTCTTTAAAGGACATTATTAAATTGGTTGGATTTTTACAACAATTGTATTCAATGGACTTCTAATTCTAGATTTTTACTGAATTCAAATTTCAACATCTGCCACTGTGGGATTCGAACTCAGGGTTCACAGTGCATTGCCCTGGATCCCTGTATTACTAATCCAATGACACTGTCACTGCACCATTGCCTGCCCATCCATGGCAAAGGAGTCACAGTAGCCCGAGATCCATGGAATCAGAGCATGCTCTAAATTTAACTTAATGCTCAGTAGCACTCACCCCAAAACCATTTCACTGTTTTCAACATTTTAAATCCGCTGGAGTCTACATCTGCAAAGATCTCAGCGAGATTGGTGTCCGGGAAAAATATTGCAATCTTCAAATCTTGTCCCTGTAAATGAGGAAAGTTATAGGTATAATTCAAGGTTAGAAATTTCAAGACAGACAAACATTTCTTTTGTTCAGAGTTTGCTGTGAGTAAATCTTTCCCTTCTAACCCCCTGTAAAAGGAGTTTCCAAAATCCATCAGCATCTGTCCAGAACAGAAATTCAAAACATTCACTCCTCCTTTAACCTGGCACAGAATTACTTCAGCTGGGAAAAAATTGCAGTGGAGGCAGTTCAGAGAAGATCCAGTTGGTTGATTCCTGAAATGAGGAGTTTTATCTTTCAGGTTGAGCAGCTTGGGCCTGTACTCTTTGGAGTTTAGAAGACTGAGAAGTAATCTTAATGAAACATCTGGGAATTTAAGGGCGGCACGGTGGCTAGCACTGCTGCCTCACAGTGCCAGGGTCCCAGGTTCAATTCCAGTCTTTGGTCTGTATGGAGTTTGCACATTCTCCCCATGTCTGCATGGGTTTCCTCCGGATGCTCTGGTTTCCTCCCACAGTCCAAAGATGTGCGGGTTCGGTGGATTGGTCATGCTAAATTGACCCGTGTCAGGGGGATTAGCAGGGTAAATGCATGGGGTTGTGGGGATGGGGCCTGGGTGGAATTGTGGTCTGTACAGACTCGATGGGCCAAATGGCCTCCTTCTGCACTGTAGGGATTCTATGATTCATATGATATAAGGTGCTTGACAAGGTCGATGCTGAGAGGATGTTCCTCTGGTGTGGAAATCAAGTAAAAATAAAGGATCCCAAATTTAAGATGAAGAGAGATCTTTTCTCTCAGCGGGTTGTTGATCTTTGGAACTCTGTCTTCACCAGCGAGGATTGGAGGCAGGTCATTGAATATATTCAAAGCTGAGGTTTTGATCCACAAGAGAGTCAAGGGTATGGACGGGGTGGGGTAGCAAAGTAGACATGATCTTATTGAATGATGCAGCAGGCTCGATGGGCCGAATGACTGCCTCCTTTGGCGGATAGGGTTAAAGAGAATCCTAAGGCGTTCTATAGGTATGTCAAGAACAGAAGGTTGGTTAGGGCAAGTTTAGGGCCAGTTATAGATGGCAGAGGGAAGTTATGTGTGGAACCGGAGGAGATTGGTGAAGCATTGAACCAATATTTCTCTTCGGTGTTCACGCAAGGGGACATGAATATAGCTGAGGAGGACACTGGGTTGCAAGGGAGTAGAATAGACAGTATTACAGTTGATAAGGAGGATGTGCAGGATATTCTGGAGGGTCTGAAAATAGATAAATCCCCTGGTCCGGATGGGATTTATCCAAGGATTCTCTGGGAGGCAAGAGAAGTGATTGCAGAGCCTCTGGCTCTGATCTTCAGGTCGTCGTTGGCCTCTGGTATCATAGAAATCATAGAAATCATAGAAATCATAGAAATCATAGAAACCCTACAGTGCAGAAGGAGGCCATTCGGCCCATCGAGTCTGCACCGACCACAATCCCACCCAGGCCCTACCCCCACATATTTACCCGCTAATCCCTCTAACTACACATCTCAGGGACAATTTTTAACCTGGCCAATCAACCTAACCCGCACAACCCCATAGTACCAGAAGATTGGAGGTTAGCGAATGTTGTCCCATTGTTTAAGAAGGGGAACAGAGACTTCCCCGGGAATTATAGACCGGTGAGTCTCACTTCTGTTGTCGGCAAGATGTTGGAAAAAATTATAAGGGATAGGATTTATAGTTATTTGGAGAGTAATGAATTGATAGGTGATAGTCAGCATGGTTTTGTGGCAGGTAGGTCGTGCCTTACTAACCTTATTGAGTTTTTTGAGAAAGTGACCAAGGAGGTGGATGGGGGCAAGGCAGTGGACGTGGTATATATGGATTTTAGTAAGGCGTTTGATAAGGTTCACCATGGTAGGCTTCTGCAGAAAATGCAGATGTATGGGATTGGGGGTGATCTAGGAAATTGGATCAGGAATTGGCTAGCGGATAGGAAACAGAGGGTGGTGGTTGATAGTAAATATTCATCATGGAGTGCGGTTACAAGTGGTGTACCTCAGGGATCTGTTTTGGGGCCACTGCTGTTTGTAATATTTATTAATGATCTGGATGAGGGTATAGTTGGGTGGATTAGCAAATTTGCTGATGACACCAAAGTCGGTGGTGTGGTAGACAGTGAGGAAGGGTGTCGTAGTTTGCAGGAAGACTTAGACAGGTTGCAAAGTTGGGCCGAGAGGTGGCGGATGGAGTTTAATGCGGAGAAGTGTGAGGTAATTCACTTTGGTAGGAATAACAGATGTGTTGAGTATAGGGCTAACGGGAGGACTTTGAATAGTGTGGAGGAGCAGAGGGATCTAGGTGTATGTGTGCATAGATCCCTGAAAGTTGGGAATCAAGTAGATAAGGTTGTTAAGAAGGCATATGGTGTCTTGGCGTTTATTGGTAGGGGGATTGAATTTAGGAGTCGTAGCGTTATGTTGCAACTGTACACAACTCTGGTGCGGCCGCACTTGGAGTACTGTGTGCAGTTCTGGTCCCCACATTACAGGAAGGATGTGGAGGCTTTGGAGAGGGTGCAGAGGAGGTTTACCAGGATGTTGCCTGGTATGGAGGGGAGATCCTATGAGGAGAGGCTGAGGGATTTGGGATTGTTTTCGCTGGAAAGGCGGCGGCTAAGAGGGGATCTTATTGAAACATATAAGATGATTAGAGGTTTAGATAGGGTGGATAGTGATAGCCTTTTTCCTCTGATGGAGAAATCCAGCACGAGGGGGCATGGCTTTAAATTGAGGGGGGGTAGTTATAGAACCGATGTCAGGGGTAGGTTCTTTACCCAGAGGGTGGTGAGGGATTGGAATGCCCTGCCAGCATCAGTAGTAAATGCGCCTAGTTTGGGGGCGTTTAAGAGATCCGTAGATAGGTTCATGGACGAAAAGAAATTGGTTTAGGTTGGAGGGTCACAGTTTTTTTTTTTAACTGGTCGGTGCAACATCGTGGGCCGAAGGGCCTGTTCTGCGCTGTAATGTTCTATGTTCTATGTTCCTGTTCCTAATTCGTATTCCGATGTACTTGGATAGCTGCGCATGCGCCCTGCTACCTATTGTCCCTCTGAAGAGAGGTTCTGAACCAGCCCCCGAAACCACGCCCATTGTGACCCGCCACCGACAGCAGCGCATGCGCTCTCCTTCCCCGCTGAAACAAGATGGCGGCCGATAACCGGGGCCTGTTCCCAGGATAAAAGCCTGGGAGCTGTAAACCCGGGACTTGCAGGGTCTTATTCGGGCCTTGCAGCCTACAGCGGGTGTTTGGAAGCCATAGCTCCCTCCCCACCCCAACTTCCGGCTCCATTTCTCCTGCAGCCCGACCGACTCACCCGCTAAAAAATGTGCCATATCCCGCACTCGCAAGACTCCGAGCTCAACTCCGCGCACGCTCCAAATATAACACTGCGCCTGCGCAATAGGCTCCTGTGGAATGAATAGGACACTTTCACACCCGCAGGGGCACCTGGGAATTAACGGCGTCATTGTCAAAGACGATAATAGAAAATTATCTTGTGCAATTAAGATCAATTAATTTTTAAAAATGCATTCCTCGGAATTTGTGCGCTGACATTCTCTACTTCTAAAATTGATTTATACCAGTGCTCTCCTGTGGGAATACCCCGAGTTTTTAAAGGTTTTCCCACTGGTTTCCCTCTCTGCTCCCCTGAAGGTACTTACACTGGTTGGGTAAATCCCACAGAGACTGGTTTCTTTCACTTTCTTTCTCCTGATGCTGAATATTCTGTTTTATAGAATGATACATCACAGATGGAAACCATTTGGCTCATCCTGCCCAGTCGGGCTGTCTTTAAGATCTATCCAAATAATCCCACAGCCCTGCTGGCAGAGTGAGAACAATATCTATATACTGCAGCAATGCAGCAGGTGAATGGAAAATGTTTTCCAGTTGCATACCTCTCAGACACACTCACCCCGAGAAAGATAAATTGGCTTGTGTACTAAGAACAAAGAAAATTACAGCACAGGAACAGGCCCTTCAAGCCTGCACCGACCATGCTGCCCGATTTAACAAAAACCCTCTATCCTTCTGGGGACCATATCCCTCTATTCCCATCTCATTCATGTACTTGTCAAGACGCCCCTGAAAAGTCACTACCGTATCTGCTTCCACTACCTCCCCCGACAATGAGTTCCAGGCACCCACCACTCTCTGTGTAAAAAATCTGCCTCGTGCATCTCTTATAAACTTTACCCCTCGCACCTTAAACCTATTCCCCCTAGTAATTGACTCTTCCACTCTGGGAAAAATTTTCTGACTATCCACTCTGTCCATGCCTCTCATAATCTTGTAGACTTCTATCAGGTCTCCCCTCAACCTCCGTCACTCCAGTGAGAACAAACCAAGTTTTTCCAACCTCTCCTCATAGCTAATGCCCTCCATACCAGGCAACATCCTGGTCAATCTTTTCTGTACCCTCTGCAAAGCCTCCACATCCTTCTGGAAGTGTGGCGACCAGAATTGAACACTATATTCCAAGTGCGGCCCAACTAAGGTTCTATAACGCTGCAATATGACTTGCCAATTTTTAAAATCAATACCCCGGCCGATGATGTCAAGCATGTCGTATGTCTTCTTGACGACCTTCTCCACCTGCATTGCCACTTTCAGTGACCTGTGTACCTGTACACCCAGATCCCTTTGCCTATCAATACTCCTATGGGTTCTGCCATTTACTGTATATTTCCTATCTGTATTAGACCTTCCAAAATGTATTACCTCACATTTGTCCGGATTAAACTCCATCTGCCATCTCTCCGCCCAAGTCTCCAACTGATCTATATCCTGCTGAATCCTCTGATGGTCCTCATCGCTATCCGCAAATTCACCAACCTTTGTGTCTTCCGCAAACTAAGCAGATATTAAGGTTCCACTTAAAATTAAAACAGAAGGTGCTGGAAAAATGCAGCAGTCACCGGGGCCGAGTTTATGGTCAAACTGATGGTGCTGAGCTGCTGTTAGAAAATAACCAGCAATCCAACAAGCCACTCAAAATATTGAATAAAACAAAATTGATCAAAGATTGAGCCGAAGTATTCTGTTTTCCAACATGGTGCTATGATTTTTTGTGATTGTTTTAATGTTCTCACAATTACCTGGTGTAGTCCAGGTTTATTTTACACTCACTCCCACCCATCGCTGTCCATGAAGCACATTACCCCCACTCTGATTCTCCATCCCATCAGAGACAACTCAGTCACTGACTGCAAATTAGGGCTTTTAATGAGAGCTCTGACAACCGAGAATGCACCGTAGGCAGAATCAACCCGAGCTAACAAACCCCAGACAGTGAACATTATCTCCCAGACCCGCATATAAAACAGTGAACATTATCCCCCCCCAGACCCGAATATAAAACAGTGAACATTATCCCCCAGACCTGAATATAAAACAGTGAACATTATCCCCCCCAGACCCGAATATAAAAGTGAACATTATCCCCCAGACCCGAATATAAAACAGTGAACATTATCCCCCAGACCCGAATATAAAACAGTGAACATTATCCCCCCCAGACCCGAATATAAAACAATGAACATTACCCACCCACACTTGAATATAAAATTGTCCTGATGGATTCAGACAGCAGTAACATAATATTCCAAATGTGTTTATTCCAGGAATAGATTCAGCGGCTGCATCACTGGAGACCAGAGATACTCTCCTCAAACTCGGCTCATGTGAGGAATCCCTCCAATGAGGCTCAGGAATGCTACAACCAGAGTCACGTGACCACCAAGTGTGTAACTGAACAAACTACCGCAACGTTGAAGATGTGTTTCAGTGTGAAATGATTTGTTTAACCTGTTGCTTCAGATTTGAGAGAAAATGTCCCTTTCTGGGGTAATTTGACCTTGACCCAGGCACTTTTCAGATCTGAAAGTGATGGCCTTTAGCACAATCACAAGGCTGCACAATACAGAGGGAACACTAATCTGTTTCATTCTGCGGCTATGTCGTGGTTACACGAGTGATACTTTCCACTAATTAGCTGCCAGCACCAAAAAGGCATTCAGCCTCCCACACAAATGAGCAAGGTTGGGTATGAATATCTTTGATGTGGAGATGCCGGCGTTGGACTGGGGTAAACACAGTAAGAAGTCCAACAACACCAGGTTAAAGTCCAACAGGTTAATTTGGTAGCAAAAGCCACTAGCTTTCGGAACGCTGTTCCTTCGTCAGGTGGGTGGGAGCCTGATGAAGGAACAGCATTCCGAAAGCTCGTGGCTTTTGCTACCAAATAAACCTGTTGGATTTTAACCTGGTGTTGTTCAACTTCTTACTATGAATATCTTTGCCAGTGCAGTGCCAGGAACTAGGCTGTACATCCCAGTGAGTGGCTGATAGAATAAAACAGCATGTTCTTTGATTTGTCAGAATAGGTAGTGATTTTTTTCAGCAGCCCACACTCACAAAACCAAAAATACAATGTTTGCTGTGATTACAGATTGGGCAGCACTTGCTGAACAATCCTGAGTGTGCCAATAGCTACACTCATAATCAATTGAAGATAATCAGTCGAGTTCATAATACGGCTCAGTTATAGTTGCGAGAAGCAACTTACATTTATACGCAGCGATCCTTTCCCTGCAAACAAAAGGAGAATTTTCAAGCCTTGCACCTTTTTTGAATTTCCCAGAAGCTTGAGAAACCTACAGTCTTCTATTGATTTCTCCATGGTGATGCTTCATGTCAATGAGAGTCCACCAATTGTGATCATTTGAAATTTGGCATTCTTCTCTTTGTCCTGATGAGTGCATGATGAAGAGATTCAGCAACAGGTCTCTCTTTTCAGCAATATTCAAGTTCAGGTATCTGAACAAGTATCTGTGCATTGTTTTATGTCCCTTGATAATTAAATGTGATTGGGGAAGTGTCACTGTGAATAATGTGCAAGTCAGTAAGAATTGTCAGCATTTTCTAATTGGAAATATTAATCAGTGGAACCTTCCAGACACTGAATTGTACAGCTTGCACCAAACATCAATTTAAGATTGCAGGAAAAGTTCATAAACTTATTATAAACAACTTCCTGTTGAGAGTTCCTGAATTAAAAAAAATCACAGATGTTGCTTTTAAAAAGGGACACAGCAGCCCTGAAAATCAGTGACATCTCAGAATATTAAACTTCAGCCAGTTGTAGCGGTTGTTAATGTCAGCAGAAACAAACCAAATATTGTCAGACTATCAATCCTGAATGTGATTAACAGCTGCAGTAATAGCAAAATCCAACTCCTGCTGACAATTGTGAACTTGCAGATGTGTCAGCAAGTGGGATGACCGAGTGTATCCCTTCCCACACACAGAGCAGGTGAATGGCCTCTCCCCAGTGTGGGTGAGCTCATGTAAATGCAGGCTGCCAGACTGAGTGAATCCCTTCCCACACATGGAGCAAGTGAATGGTCTCTCCCCAGTGTGAGTGCGTTGATGTGCAGTGAGGATTGATAACTGCCTGAAACTCTTTCCACAGTATGTGCAAATAAATGGCTTCTCCTCAGTGTGAATTCGCTGATGTGACAGGAGGCCGGATGAATTGGTGAATTCCCTCCCACACATGGAACAGGTGAACGGCCTTTCCCCAGTGTGAACTCGCTTGTGTGCACTGAGGTTGGATGAAGACCTGAACCTCTTTCCACAGGAAGTGCAGCTGAACGGTCTCTCCTCTGTGTGAACTCTCTGGTGTGACAGCAGGTTAGATGACAGAGTGAATCTCTTACCACACACAGAACAGGTGAATGGCTTCTCTCCTGTGTGAATTTGCTGGTGTGACCAAAGACCAGATGGCCCAGCAAAATCCTTCCCACACAAGGAGCAGGTGAACGATCTCTCCCCAGTGTGAACTCGCTGATGTGCACTGAGGTTGGATGAACATGAGAACCCCTTTCCACAGGTGGAGCAGCTGAACGGCCTCTCCTCAGTGTGAGTTCGCTGGTGTAACAGCAGGTGGGATGAGGTAGTGAATCCTTTCCCACACACAGAACAGATGAATGGCCTCTCTCCAGTGTGACTGTGTCTATGGTTTTCCAGCAAGTACGGATAATTGAATCCTTTACCACAATCATCACATTTCCATGGTTTCTCCATTTTCCCAGCCCCAATGTGACCGTGTCAATGGGTTTCCAACCGGGATGGATAATTGAATCCTTTACCACAATCCTCACATTTCCACGGTTTGTCCATGGTGCTGTTGTCCTTCTGTCTCTCCAGGTTGGATGATTAGTTGAAGCCTCATCCACATACACACCATGTGTATGGTTTCTCCCCACTGTGAATGGTGTGATGTTTTTCAGGCTGTGTAACTGGTTAAAGCTCTATCCACAGTCAGTTCACTGGAGCACTCTCACTCGGGTGTGTGTGTGTCTCAGTTCTTTTTCTGTCACATTGAATTTTGAAATTTTCTCCCACTGACAAAACAGGGAATGATTTCTCCCTCCACTGTCAAAAGCAATCATATTCAGGTCACGATGAATCGAATGGCTCTGTCAGACTTTGATCTGAAGTTTAGTTTGAGTTTCCTGTCTGTGAATCCTCCTCTTCTAGTTCCCTGCAAAAAGAGTTTTAAAAAATTACTTAAGAACTGACAATTTCAGTTTCCACGAAACATTTCTCCATCTTATTTATCTTGAGCTGTAATCCCCATCCCACACACTCTCTCTTGTCCCTGAGCTGAAATCAAACTCATCTCCACTCTGAGCCCAGCTCCCTCTCCCTCCAGCTGGATTCAGTCCTCCAGACCATGTACAGATTGAGAGTACAATCAAGGAGTCAATTATTTTCCTTCCAAGTCAGGGGACGTGCAGCCCCACTGACTCTGTTGTTACCACAATGGGCACATGTGCTCTGCTCACCAATGAAACACCACAGTGACCATTAACATGGGCCTGTTCAGAGGAAAGGCTCCATTTTATTTGTGCCACAACAGCAGGGGAATTACCTCCTGCACAGGCACAAAGGTATCATCAGTCACAGAAAATAATTGCAGCTGGTGTTTCAAACCTCATTTTACCATTTGCTCCCAGACATTCTCAATTCAATTTTGAAATGCAAACTGAAATCTGGCATTATGTGGTAAATTAAAACACATTTTAATGGTCATTTTCAGAATGACTATTCCCAAGAATTAATTCCCAAGTCAGTATATTAAAATTCTCATCAGCAATGTAGGTGGCACAGTGGTTAGCACTGCTGGCTCACAGCTCCAGGGACCTGGGTTCGATTCCCAACTGGGGTTACTGTCCTTGTGTAGTCTGCCCGTTCTCCCCATGTCTGTGTGGGTTTTCTCCAGATGCTCCGGTTTCCTCCCATCGTCCAAAGATATGCTACTTAGGTGCATTGGCCATGCTAAATTGCCCCTTAGTGTCCTGGGATGAGCTGGTTAGAGGGATTAGCAGGTTACATATGTGGGGTTAACGGAATAGGGCCTAGGTGGGATTGTTGCCAGTGCAGACTCGATGGGCCGAATAACCTCCTTCAGCAGTCGGGATTCTATGAAATACATTGGGAGAATTGCTATTTTAATGGGTATTTTCACAAATGCTATAAAATGATTTTTCAAAACAAATTAATATTTTCTTCAACAGATCATTAATAAATAAAAAGTATTTAATAAAACAACCACCCAGTGTGGGGTTCAGGATTCCAACTCAGGGTTTCTGAGCTCCAGGAACCACTAACTGAACCAACCGGGAATTGTCTCCACAAAACTTCCCCAACTCCCTCCCGGGAAAAAGCTGCAAACCCGGGAGCTGCAGCTTTTTACTGGGGGTGTTGGGGCCTCCAGCGGGTGTTTGTGAATCCTCCCCGCCCACCTCCCAGGGTTTCCTTCCTTCCCAGAGATCAGAGTCCTCATTGATTTGAGGCCAAAGTGTAACCTCTTATTTATTGTCCCCCTCCCCCATCCTCTGATGTGAACCATCCTCCAGTGGCTGAGCCAGGATGGGGCCGTTAACCTGGGCCTGTTCCCGGGAGGGAGGGAGGGAGGGAGAAGCCCCGCAGCTGCAAACCAGGGAGCTGACAATGATTCTGAAGGGTTTGCGGATCCACAAAGTGTTTCCAAATCCTCCCAGCCACCGCCTAACGCTGACTCCGCTTCTCCGGGACAAACAAGCGCCAAGGCCAGCAATGACACTGCGCATGCTCCACATCACAATGCCCGGGGACTGATTGACGGCAGCTCCGGACCAATAGGAGGAGGGGGCGCGGCTGGAGGACCGAGCGGCTGGTCCTCCAACCAATCGGTGTGAATGAGGGGCGGGACCTGAAGCATGCGCAGTGCGGGTAATGGCGACGGACAGACGGATGGTTTTAACTTGGAAGCGAGATCAATCCGAGGTCGAGGGCGGCGTGCGGGGAATGATAAATGTGGCGGGTGGGTGGAGAGACTTTGTAAACATGTTGTTCAAACCCAAACCCCGGAAATGAACTTCCCGGTCCCCCCCTTTGTACCAAATGGAGCGGCAGCTTGTAGTGTTAGACCCAGGCTGACTGCCGCCATTGAGGCTGCATGTGATAGAAATATGATAGGATGAGGGATGAATTGGCTAAGGTAGACTGGGAGAGCAGGCTGGCAGGTAGGATAGCTGAGGAACAGTGGAGGATTTTTAAGGAGATCCTTTTCAGTTCTCAGCAAAAATATATTCCAGCAAAAAACAAGGATTGTAAGAAAAGGGAGAACCAGCCGTGGATAACGAAGGAAATAAAGGAGAGTATTAAAATAAAAACAGCTGCGTACAGAGTGGCCAAAAATAGTGGAGAAACAAGTGATTGGGAAAAATTTAAGAAACAACAAAGAGAGACTAAGAAAGCGATAAAGAAAGGAAGGATAGACTATGAAGCTAGGCTAGCAATTAATATAAAAAATGATAGTAAAAGTTTTTATAAATATATAAAAAGGAATAGAGTGGCTAGAGTGAATGTTGGACCCTTGGAGGACGAGAGGGGGGAGTTAATAGTGGGAAATGAGGATATGGCTGAGTCTTTAAATAAGTTTTTTGTGTCGGTCTTCACGGTGGAGGACACAAATAGTTTGCCAAATATTAACGATAGAGGGTTGGCAGCAGGAGAAACACTTAATACAATTAATGTTACCAGAGAGGCAGTGCTGGGTAGACTAATGGGACTGAAGGTGGATAAGTCCCCGGGTCCGGATGGAATGCATCCCAGGGTATTGAAAGAAATGTCAGAGGTAATAGTGGATGCGTTAGTGATTATTTATCAAAACTCGTTGCATTCTGGGGTAGTGCCGGTTGATTGGAAAACGGCTAATGTTACGCCGCTGTTTAAAAAAGGAAGGAGACAAAAGGCGGGTAACTATAGGCCGGTCAGCTTAACGTCTGTAGTAGGGAAAATGCTGGAATCCATTATTAAAGAGGAGATAGCAGGGCATCTGGATAGAAATGGTTCGATCAATCAGACGCAGCATGGATTCATGAGGGGAAAGTCGTGCTTGACGAACATGTTGGATTTTTATGAAGATGTGACTAGGGCGGTTGATGGAGGAGAACCGGTGGATGCGGTGTTTTTGGATTTCCAAAAGGCGTTTGATAAGGTGCCCCATAAAAGGCTACTGAAGAAGATTAGGGCACACGGAGTTGGGGGTAGTGTGTTAAAGTGGATTGGGGACTGGCTATCCGACAGGAAGCAAAGAGTCGGAATAAATGGGTGTTTTTCCGGTTGGAGGAAGGTAACTAGTGGCGTGCCGCAGGGATCGGTACTCGGGCCGCAACTATTTACCATTTATATAGATGATCTGGAGGAGGGGACGGAGTGTAGGGTAACGAAGTTTGCAGACGACACAAAGATAAGTGGAAAAGTGAATCGTGTGGAGGACGGAGAAGATCTGCAGAGAGATTTGGACAGGCTGAGAGAGTGGGCGAGGATATGGCAAATGGAGTATAACGTTGAGAAATGCGAGGTTCTACACTTTGGAGGAAATAATAACAAATGGGATTACTATCTCAATGGAAACAAATTAAAACATGCTACCGTGCAAAGGGACCTGGGGGTCCTTGTGCATGAGACGCAAAAGCCCAGTCTGCAGGTACAACAGGTGATCAAGAAGGCAAATGGGATGTTGGCCTATATTGCGAAGGGGATAGAATATAAAAGCAGGGATGTCTTGATGCACCTGTACAGGGCATTGGTGAGGCCGCAGCTGGAATACTGTGTGCAGTATTGGTCCCCTTATATGAGGAAGGATATATTGGCATTGGAGGGAGTGCAGAGAAGGTTCACCAGGTTGATACCGGAGATGAGGGGTTTGGATTATGAGGAGAGGCTGAGGAGATTGGGTTTGTACTCGTTGGAGTTTAGAAGGATGAGGGGGGATCTTATGGAGACTTATAAGATAATGCGGGGGCTGGATAGGGTGGAGGCGGAGAGATTCTTTCCACTTAGTAAGGAAGTTAAAACTAGAGGACACAGCCTCAAAATAAAGGGGGGTCGGTTTAAGACAGAGTTGAGGAGGAACTTCTTCTCCCAGAGGGTGGTGAATCTCTGGAATTCTCTGCCCACTGAGGTGGTGGAGGCTACCTCGCTGAATATGTTTAAAGCGCGGATGGATGGATTCCTGATCGGTAAGGGAATTAAGGGTTATGGGGATCAGGCGGGTAAGTGGTACTGATCCACGTCAGATCAGCCATGATCTTATTGAATGGCGGGGCAGGCTCGAGGGGCTAGATGGCCTACTCCTGCTCCTATTTCTTATGTTCTTATGTTCTTATGTGGGAGGCCGGCAAGGATTGTGATCGGAGAGTGAAGCCCTGACGTCACAATGGAATGGGTGGGAGTGTGATGTCACAATGGAATGGGTGAGGGTGTGATGTCACAATGGAATGGGTGAGAGTGTGACGTCACAATGGAATGGGTGAGGGCTCCAGATGAGCTGAGACTGGGCTGGAGTCGGGCGATGGCACTGACATGTGGCCCGGTGGCACAGTGGTTAGTGCAGCTGCCTAACAGTGCCAGGGACCTGGGTTCAATTCCAGCCTCGGGTCGCTGTCTGTGCAGAGTTTCTACATTCCCCCCGTGTCTGTGTGGGTTTCCTCCGGGTGTTCCGGTTTCCTTCCACAGTCCAAAGATGTGCCGGTTAGACGGATTGGCCATGATAAATTGTCACTTGGTATCAGGGGGATTAACAGGTAAATATGTGGATAGGGCCTGGATGGGATTTTTGTCGGTGCAGGCTCGATGGGCTGAATGGCCTCCTTCTACACTGTATTTTATTATTCATTATTATTAATTACTATTAATGCTTCTATGAATGAAGGTGGTCTTGATGATGATGTGGACACGTGGCTGGAAGCTCATCTTGGGATGAACTATTTCACCCTGGTTGTGAACAGCCTGGTTCAGCCTCAGACAGTTGCCAGGAGGAGAGATAAAGTTGTTGGCGAGGGAGTGGAGTTTGTAGTGGGGACTGAACACAATGGGTTCAGTCTTCCCAGTATTTATATGAAATAAATTTCTATTCTTTCAGTACTGGATGTCAGACAAGTCAGGATGGTGTGTGAGTTGGAGAGGAACTTGGAGCTGATGGTGTTCACAGGGTTTGGAAATTCTGTCAAAGTTCCTGTTGAGTTGGAGATGTATAAAATCTCTCTCCTCCCCTCCGCCTCTCCTACTTCTCTCTGTTTCCACTCAGAGTGTGGAGATGCCGGCGTTGGACTGGGGTAAGCACAGTAAGAAGTCTCACAACACCAGGTTAAAATCCAACAGGTTTATTTAGTTGCATAAGCCACTAGTTTTTGGAGTGCTGCTCCTTCATCAGGTGAGTGGGAATTCTGTTCACAAACAGGGCATATAAAGACACAAACTCAATTTACAAGATAATGGTTGGAATGCGAGTCTTTACAGGTAATCAAGTCTTAAAGGTACAGACAAGGTGAGTGGAGAGACGGTTAAGCACAGGTTAAAGAGATGTGTATTGTCTCCAGCCAGGACAGTTAGTGAGATTTTGCAAGCCCAGGCAAGTCGTGGGGATTACAGGGAGTGTGACATGAACCCAAGATCCCGGTTAAGGCCGTCCTCATGTGTGATTGACAGATCCATGCTCACTGCTTCCTGCCCTGGACGCAGAGAGCTGAAAATTTCCATGCAGGCTGCCAGACAGATAAATGGAACACAGAACATCGAACAAAGAACAGTACACCACAGAACAGGCCCTTCGGCCCACGATGTTGTGCCGAGCTTTGTCGACATTACTGGAGTAAAAATGTGTGAATACACAGACCGAATTCACTTCATTCCCTTCAGTTGCTGCAAGTCCCCAATTTCCCCCAGAATGAGAAGAGAAATGGAAAGGGGGAAACATTGATTTCCTCCCAGATGTTGCCCAGAGGAGGAAGTTTCACTCTGAAGCTCATTGGACAACTTCCGCATTGTGACGTCACGATAGAGCCCTGCCTGAATCAGCCAACAGGAATCACTCCGCTCCGCGGTGACGTCTCCAGGTTCCAGTGAGCAGGCCCGGGCGCGCGGACCCGGGAGCCCCGCCCCCACCCATTGTTCCCCTCCCCCCACACCACATCGAGCCAAGGTTTCCAGGCAACCGGCTGACGGCTCCGGCCAGAGCGAGAAGCCGCTCGGTGAGCTCCCCCTGGCCCGGGACTGCGCATGTGCGAGGGAGAGGGGAAGCTGCGCATGTGCAGGGGAGAACCCACCCTCTGATCTTCATGATCAGGTGTTGACCAATGGGAAGAGTTGGAGGACCGGAAGGACTCTGGTCTTCCAGCCAATCAGAGCGCAGGCTTTGTGTGAATGAAGATTGAGCTTCAGACAGACTCAAACTTCCTCCTGTCTCAAACATCTGTGAGTAAAACACTTTCTTTTCAACCCCCTTTCCATTTCTTTTCTCATTCTGGGGGAAATTGGGGACTTGCAGCAACTGAAGGGAAAGGAAGTGAATCCAGGGAGGGTGCAGACTCTGGAAAGGTTGGCCCAGGTTTCTCTCTCTCTCTTAAACCAGAAAATGATCCATTTCTCCCACTGTTTGCTGTTAGCCAATCTCTATCCACGCCAATATGTTATCCCCGCAGCATGAATTTTTATTTGCTGCAATAACCTTTCATGTGGCACCTCATCAAATGTCTTCTGGAAATCTAAGTACAACGCATCCACCGGTTTCCCTTTATCCAATTCCCGATGGGGAATTTTATAAAATTGAACAACACATCAACTATCTCACTCTGTTAAGACCCGGGAATGAAGCCCAGCAGGACCCGAGGACAAGTCAGGGAATTCCCTGGGAATTGTGCTTTTTCAGAGATCATTCCCACACTTCTGTTTTCTGATTTCCAGCTGTTTCTGAGTTTTAACTGTATCCTCTATTGTGAACACCGAGGCAAAATACTTGTTCAATTAATCTCCCAGCTCCTCATTTTTCATCATCAATTCCTGGACTCACTTTCTATTAGACAGTTAAGAAATGAGGTGGAGCAAGTGACTGAAGTGTCAGTCAGGGAGCACTATTGGGAGCACCAATAGTTTCAAAATAGTTCAGGAAAAAGATAGGACAAGTCCACAGGTCAAGGCCCTAAACTGGAGCAGGGCCACTTTTGTGGGCATTAGGCAGGATCGAGCAGAAGTTGATTAGGTGAGTTTGTTTGAAGGGAAAGGAATGACTGGCAAATGGGAGGTTTTAAAAGTGTGATATCAAGAATCCAGGGGCAGTATATTCCTGTTAAGATGCAGTGAAAGAATGGTAAATTTAGGGATCTCTGGCAGACAAGGGACCTTGAGGCTCTGGTCAGGTAAAAGAAGGAAGCATACATTGGGTTTAGGCAATCGGGGACAATTGAATCACTCTGACTATAAAAAGTGGAAGAAAATACTGAAGAGGGAAATCAGGAGGACAAAAAAGGTTATGAAATGGATCTGGCAGGTAAGATTAAAGAAAATTCCAAGAGGTTCTATAGCTATATTAAGAGTAAAAGGGTGGCTAGAGAGAGAATAGGTCCCCTTAAAAATCAGTATGGCCATCTGTGTGTGGAGCCACAGGAGATGGGTGAGATTTTTAATGAATACTTCTCCTCTGTGTTTACTGCGGAGAGCACCATGGGTGCTAAAGAAATAAGGGAAACAAGTGGTGATGTCTTGGGCACACGCATGTTACTTGGGAGGAGGTATCTGCAGCCTTATAAAAGCAAATTAGTGCGGATGCTGGAATCTGAAACCAAGAGAGAAAATTCTGGAAAATCTCAGCAGGTCTGGCAGCATCTGTAAGGAGAGAAAAGAGCTGATGTTTCTTGTCCAGATGACCCTTTGTCAAAGCTCTGAAACATCAGTTATTTTCTCTCCATACAGATGCTGCCAGACCTGCTGAGAATGGGGAGAGAGTGTGTGGGATGGAGATTTACAGCTTTTGGGGAATGAGAGAGGAAAGAATGTTCCATAGAAATTGTCTGTTCTGAATTTCTATCCTGTACTGACACTGATGACTTTTGGAAACTCATTTTACAGGATATTGAAAGAGGAATCACAGGCAGAAATCTCAAACGTCACGTCTAGACGTGACAGAGTCATATTCCTTGGGACCTCAATATCATCGGACTTTGAATCCAGAAGGAGAAATGATTGTCCAGTCTGTCGATTTGAAAAGATTTGAAATGTCAGTGTGAGTGAACAAGCATCAACACTCTGCCACACTTGAATGAGAGTGTTCCAATGCACTGACTAAAGAGCTTTAACCAGTTACACAGTCTGAATAAATATCACACCATTCACAGTGGGGAGAGACTGTAATCTTGTTCTGTGTGTGGACGAAGTTTCAACTAATTGTCCACCCAAGAGAGAGGCAAGGACACCTGCATCATGGAGAAACCATGGAAATGTGTGGACTGTGGGAAGGGATACAGAACCCCATCTCAGCTGGAAGCTCATTGGCGCAGCCACACTGGGGAGAGGCCATTCACCTGCTCTCAGTGTGAGAAGGGATTCACTCAGTTATCCCACCTGCAGAGACACCAGCGAGGTCACAATGGAGAGAGGCCGTTCACCTGCTCTCAATGTGGGGAGGGATTCACTCGGTCATCCAGCCTGCAGAGACACCAGCGAGTTCACACTGGTGAGAGGCCATTCACCTGCTCTCAGTGTGGGGAGGGGTTCACACAGTCATCCCACCTGCAGACGCACCAGCGAGTTCACACTGGAGAGAGGCCATTCACCTGCTCTCAGTGTGGGAAGGGATTCACTCGGTCATCCAGCCTGCAGAGACACCAGCGAGTTCACACTGGAGAGAGGCCGTTCACCTGCTCTCAGTGTGGGAAGGGATTCACTCAGTTATCCAGCCTGCAGACACACCAGCGAGTTCACACTGGGAAGAGACCGTTCACCTGCTCTCAATGTGGGAAGGGTTTCAGAGTTTCATCCCAGCTGCTGAGACACCAGCAAGTTCACGAGTGATGACAGTGGTTGGATTCTGCTGTTATTGTTTCTGCTCTCAGTTGCATCCAGGACTGCATTTTGTTCATTCTCACAGTTGGTCAATGGGAAGGGTCAGAGGGTTTCTTTCTGCTGGACTGGCCGGTCTCAGCCTCCAGTGGGCTGATGCTCTTTGAGTCTTTTTGCGAATACCTGGTTTCAAATGTCACAAGGATCACAGAGTGACAGGGTGTTAGGAAGTTGAGAGATATTTAGTCAGAAGAAAACAGAGGTTGGCAGTGCAAAGGTACATTTCTGAATGGAGGGCTGTGACAAGTGACATTCCTCAGGGATCAGTGCTGGGACTTTTGCTGTTTGTAATATATATAAATTATTTGGAGGAAAATGTAACTGGTTTGATTGGTAAGTTTGTGGACGGCACAAAGGTTGGTGGAATTGCGGATAGCGATGGGGACCGGCAGAGGATACAGCAGGATATAGATCAGTTGGAGACTTGGGCGGGGAGATGGCAGATGAAGTTTAATCCGGACAAATGTGAGGTAATGCATTTTGGATGGTCTAATACAGATGGGAAATATACAGTAAATGGCAGAACCCTTAAGAGTATTCATAGGCAGAGGGATCTGGGTGTACAGGTACACAGGTCATTGAAAGTGGCAATGCAGGTGGGGAAGATAGTCAAGAAGGCATACGGCATGCTTGCCTTCATCGGCCGGGGCATTGAGTTTAAAAATTGGTAAGTCATGTTGCAGCTTTATAGAACCTTAGTTAGACCGCACTTGGAATCTAGTGTTCAATTCTGGTCACCACACTACCAGAAGGATGTGGAGGCGTTGGCGAGGGTACGGAAAATATTTATCAGGATGTTGCCTGGTGTGGAGGGCATTAGCTATGAGGAGAGGTTGGAACAACGGAGGTTGAGGGGGGGCGACCTGAATGAAATCTCCAAGATTATGAGGGGCACGGACAGAGTGGATAGAAGCTTTTTCCCAGGGTGGAAGAGTCAATTACTGGGGGCACAGGTTTAAGGTGCGAGGGGCAAGGTTTAAAGGAGATGTACCAGGCAGGTTTTTTACACAGAGGGTGGTGGGTGCCTGGAACTCGTTGCCGAGGAAGGTAGTGGAAGCAGATACAATAGTGACTTTTAAGATGTGTCTTGACAAATATATGAATAGCATAGGAATAGAGGGATGTGGTCCCCGAAAGGGTAGGGGGTTTTAGTTCAGACGGGCAGCATGGTTGCTGCAGGCTTGGAGGGCCAAAGGACTTGTTTCTGTGCTGTAATTCTCTTTGTTCTTCGTTCTGTTTGGAACATCCCAAATGCCCATCCAATTTCCTTTTTAATTGTTTATTGTCTCCACTTCCTCCACCCTCGTAGGCAGCGAGTTTCAGGTCATTACGATTCGCTGCATCAGAATATTCTTCCTCACATCTCCCAACCCCTCCCTCCACTGCCCCCTTGCATCTCTAACCCAAAACAGCAAATCTGCACCCCCCTCATCCTTGTCCCTTCAGCTAATGGGAACAGCTTTTCTTTGTCCACCTTATCTAAACCTGTCAGAATCTTGTCCACCTCTATCAAATCTCCCCTCAACCTCCTTTGCTCCAAGGAGAACAACCCAGCCTGATATTGACAGTAAAGAACAAACTAACAAAATATGTTACTGTCTGAAATCAAATGGGAATTTTAATTTCTGTTTTAAAGATATTGTGAATATACTTTCCTGGACAATAAAGGAATTGGAATAACTCATCTTGGGTGTGGTTGAATGGAATATATAAATCTGATATCCACCTACAGTGGATATTTTAGACTGTATATTCTAGAATATACAGTCTAGTGAACGCCTGGAATATGTAGCTGGAAGTCCCTTCCTAACAGCAATGTGGGTGTACGTACACCTCAGGCATTGCAGCAGTTCAAGAAGGCACCATTGGGGTTGGGGTTGACCATGGCCAAGGCAGCTACATACAGCCACATATTCTGTTATAATTGAAGGACTGCAGATTGAATGTGAGGCATTCTGGGACTGGACTATCTTGACCATATTCCTGCGACTGCCTGGAAACTCGCGTCTATTTTAAAGCACAAAGAACAGTACAGCACAGGAACAGGCCCTTCGGCCCTCCAAGCCTGCACCGATCATGTGTTCCTAACTAGACCATCCGTTTGTATCCCTCTATTCCCAGTCTGTTCATGTGGTTATCTAGATAAGTTTTAAATGATCCTCGCGTGTCTGCCTCAACCACCTTGCTTGGTAGTGCATTCCAGGCCCCCACCACCCTCTGTGTAAAATACGTCCCCCGCATATCTGTATTGAACCTTGCCCCCCTTACCTTGAACTTGTGACCCCTTGTGTTTGTCATTTCTGACCTGGGAAAAAGCTTCCAACTGTTCACCCTATCTATGCCCTTCATAATTTTATAAACTTCTATTAGGTCACCCCTCAACCTCTGTCTTTCCAGGGAGAACAACCCTCGTTTACTCAATCTCTCCTCATAGCTAATACCCTCCATACCAGGCAACATCCTGGTAAACCTTTTCTGCACTCTCTCCAAAGCCTCCACGTCCTTCTGGTAGTGTGGCGACCAGAACTGGACGCAGTATTCCAAATGTGGCCTAACCAACGTTCTAGATAACTGCAACATCATGTGCCAACTTTTATACTCTATGCCCCATCCAATAAAAGCAAGCATGCCATATGCCTTCTTCACCCCCCTTTCCACCTGTGCTGCCACCTTTAAGGATCGTGGACTTGCACATCCAGATCCCTCTGCGTGTCTATACTCCTGATGGTTCTGCAATTTATTGTATAGCTCCCCCCTGCATTAGATCTACCAAAATGCATCACTTCACATTTATCTGGATTAAATTCCATCTGCCATTTCTCCGCCCAATTTTCCAGCCTATCTATATCCTGCTGTATTCTCTGACAATGTTCATCACTATCCGCAACTCCAGCAATCTTTGTGTCATCCGCAAACTTACTAATCAGACCAACTCCATCTTCTTCCAAATCATTTATATATATCACAAACAGCAGAGGTCCCAGTACAGAGTCCTGCGGAACACCACTAGTCACAGACCTCCAATCAGAAAAAGACCCCTCCACTGCTACCCTCTGTCTTCTATGGCCAAGCCAGTTCTGTACCCATCTAGCTAGTTCACCTTTGATTCCGTGAGATTTAACCTTTTGCACCAGACTGCCATGAGGGACCTTGTCAAATGCTTTACTAAAATCCATGTAGACGACATCCACGGCCCTTCCCTCGTCAGTCATTTTTGTCACCTCCTCAAAAAATGGGAGTGGTTTCAAAAGCTCTCGGGAACTGATTATCCACCAGCGCATTCACACTGAGGAGAGACCGTTCACCTGCTGTGTGTGTGGGAAGGGATTCACTCAGTCATCCAGCCTGCGGACACACCAGCAAGTTCACAAGTGCTGACGGGTTGGATTCTGCTGTTATTCCTGCCATTAATCACATCCAGGACTGAACCATGTTTATTCTTATAGTTGGTGAAGTGGAAGGGTAGGAGAGATTCTTTCTGCTGGACTGGCCGATCGCACGACTTTGCTTCCAGTGGGCTAATGCTCTTTGAGCCTGGGAGAGCACATTGCCACTGAAATGATCCACAAAAGCTGATGAAGGACATTTATTTTATCCTGGATAGTAAATAGTGTTTTTCCCCCCACTACAGGTAGATCTGAAATAAATACAGAAAGGACTGGAAAAATGCAGCAGGTCTGGCAGCATCTCTGGAGAGAGAAACAGAGTTAACATTTCACACTACTGGATTGGGAATCAATCTAGTAAAGCTCCTCTGAACTGCTTCCATGGTATTTATAAAATGGGGCAGCACGGCAGCACAGTGGTTAGCACTGCTGCATCATAACACCAGGGACCCAGGTTCAATCCAGCCTGGGTCACTGTCTGTGTGGAGTTTGCATGTTCTCCCCATGTCTGTGTGGGTTTCATCCGGGTGCTCCGGTTTCCTCCCACAGTCCAAAGATGTGCGGGTTAGGTGGATTGGCCATGCTAAATTGACCCTTGTGTCAGGGGGATTAGCAGGGTAAATGTGTGGGGTTTACATGCGGAAGTTGCACAATGAGCTTGTTCAGCTGCTCATTCCTGCCCAGCAAAGCTGCTGCTGCTCTCTCTCTGAATGAAGATTGAGCTTCAGACAGACTCAAACTTCCTCCTGTCTCTCCAACATCTGTGAGACTGTGGGCCAGTGGCGCAATGGATAACGCGTCTGACTACGGATCAGAAGATTCCAGGTTCGACTCCTGGCTGGCTCGATGTCAATTTGAAAAATAGTTTGTGAACTCCTTTTGACCTAAAAGAGACCAACATCTGTGAGTAAAACACTTTCTTTGCTCCCCTTTTGCGTTTCTTTTGCATTCTGGGGGAAATTGGGGACTTGTTGAATTTTTAACTTCCAGGTCACCACTCGCTGCCGAAATAAAAATCCTCCTCACATTCTTCATGTATCTGTAACCAGGTAATACAGTGCATTACACACAGCATCAGTCTGCTCATTTATGGCCAAATGTAAAACTTTAACGTGGCTGTCAGCTTGAAGATTAATCATGGATCATTTGCACTTCCACAACCCCCTGAGGCAGCGGCTTCCAGGTAATGACCTTTCTGCACCAAAGTAAAATTCTTCCCCACATCCTTCTCTTTCTCCCAATCCAGTTATCCGGTCCCGCATATTGCACAGATTTTAATTTCTAGCCTGTAGGCCAGTCGTTACACGTAGATTTTCAGATCTCTGTGTCCAATGCAGAAAGTAGTCAGCATGGATCTGTTAATCAGCCTGAATCAGCACCTTCAATAGACTTGGGAGGTTGTATACTCAGGAGAGCAGAGTGAGAATTGAGGGAGAGTGTGTGGGATGGAGATTGACAGCTTTTGGGGAATGAGAGAGGAAAGAATGTTCCATAGAAACTAGAATTGTCTGTTCTGAATTTCTATCCTGTACTGACAGTAATGTCTGTTGTAAATTCCTTTCACAGATATCAGGAGATGAGGATTTATAGACAGAAATTTCAAACTAAACATCACATGAAGATTTGACAGAGTCATTCGATTTATTGGGACCTGAATATCATCGACCTTTGAATCTAGAAAAGCAATGTTTGTCTGATCTGTTTGCTTCAGGAGATTTTAAACATCAGTGTGACTGGAACACACCCGAGTGAGAGTGTTCCAGTCCACTGATAGTGGAAAGAGCTTTAACCAGTTACACAGGCTGAAACAACATTGCACCATTTACAGTGAAGAGAGATCGTACACGTGTTCTGTGTGGACAAGGATTCAACTGATCATCAAACCTGGAGAGTCACAAGGACACCCGCATCATGGAGAAACTGTGGAAATGTGACGATTGTGGACAAGGATTCATGTTGCCCTGTGATTTGGAAATCCATCAACGCAGTCACACTCGGGAGAGACCCTTCACTTGCTCAGTGTGTGGGAAGGGATACATTAAGTTCTCCCACCTGCAGAGTCACAATCTCACTCACACCAATGAGAGACCCTTTAAATGCTCTGACTGTGGGAGCGGATTCAAAAGCTCTGGAGAACTGGTGTCCCACCAGCGCATTCACAGTGAGGAGAGACCGTTCAGCTGCTCTCACTGCTCAATGAAATTTAAATGGTCGTCCACACTGCGGAGACATCAGCGAGTTCACACCGGGGAGAGACCGTTCAGCTGCTCCATGTGTGGGAAGGGATTCTCTCGGTCCTCCGAACTGCGGGCACACCAGCGAATTCACACTGGGGAGAGACCGTTCACCTGCAATGTGTGTGGGAAGGGATTCTTTCGGTCATCCGCCCTGCTGACGCACAAAGTCACTCACACCAATGAGAGACCCTTTAAATGCTCTGACTGTGAGAGTTGCTTCAAAAGTTCTCGGGATCTGATGTCCCACCAGCGCATTCACACTGAGGACAGACCGTTCAGCTGCTCTCACTGCACAATGAGATTTAGATCATCATCAAACCTGCGGAACCACCAGCGAGTTCACTCCGGGGAGAGACCATTCACTTGCTCTGACTGTGGGAAGGGATTCACACAGTTATCCGCCCTGCTGACACACCAGCGAGTTCACACCGGAGAGAGGCCATTCACCTGCTCTGTGTGTGGGAAGGGATTCACTAATTTATCCAACCTGCTGAGTCATAAAGTCACTCACACCAGTGAGAGGCCCTTTAAATGCTCAGACTGTGGGAGCGAATTCAAAATTTCTGGGGAACTGGTGTCCCACCAGCGCATTCACACTGCGGACAGACCGTTCAGCTGCTCTCTCTGCACAAAGAGGTTTAAGAGGTCATCCACACTGCAGAGACACCAGCGAGTTCACACCAGGGAGAGACCGTTCATCTGCTCTGTGTGTGGGAAGGGATTCAGTCAGTCATTCACCCTGCTGACACACCAGCGTCTTCACACCAAGGAGAGACCGTTCACCTGCACCGAGTGTGGGAAGGGATTCACTCGGTTATCCAGCCTGCACAGACACAAAGTCACTCACTCCCAGGAAAGACCCTTTAAATGCTCTGACTGTGGGAGTGGCTTCAAAATTGCTGAGCATCTAATAGATCACCAGCGCATTCACACTGGGGAGAGACCGTTCAGCTGCTCTCACTGCACAAAGAGGTTTGGAAGGACATGCACACTGAGGAGACACCAGCGAGTTCACACTGGGAGAGACCATTCACCTGCTCTGTGTGTGCGGAAGGATTCACTCGATACCCCAGCTGCTGAGGCACAATGTCCCTCACACCCAGGAGAGACCCTTTAAATGCTCTGACTGTGGGAATGGTTTCAAAAGCTCTCAGGAACTGATGATCCACCAGTCCATTCACAGCTGCTGTGTGTGGGAAGAAATTCACCAGTTCATCCCTCCTGCTGAGACAGCAGCGAGTTCACAAGTGATGACAGGGGTTGGATTCTGTTGTTATTGCTGCTGTTAATCACATCCAGGACTGAACCATGTTCATTCTGACAGTTGGTGAAGTGGGAGGGTCAGAGGGTTTCTTTCTGCTGGACTGGCCGGTCTCACAACTTTGCTTCCAGTGGGCTGATGCTCTTTGAGCCTGGGAGAGCACATTTCACTGAAATGACCCACACAAACTGACGAAGAACATTTATTTTATCCTGGATAGTAAATAATGTTTTTCCTACCACTACAGATCGATGTACAATAAATACAATTAGTCTCTGTTCCAGTGAGTCTACAGCACAGGGCCAGGCCAGTCGGCCCAATTGGTCTGTGTCAGTATTTATGCTCCACATGAGCCTCCACCCACCCATCTTCATCTCCCCCCATCAGCATATCCTTCTATTCCTTTCTCCCTCATGTATGTATCTAGCTTCCCCTTCAATGTATTCATGCTGTTCACCTCAACCACTCGCTGTGGTGGTGAGTTCCACATTCTCACCACTCGCTGGTAAAGAAGTTTCTCACTGAAATCCCTATTGGATTATTGAACCCCTTCATAATCTTAAAGACTTCCATCAGGTCACCCTTCAGTCTTCTCTTTTCTAGAGAAAAGCAGCCCCAGCCTTTCCTGAGGGTTAAATGCTCTCAGTTCTGGGATTATTCTTGTGAATCCTTGTTGCCGCTTCTCCAGTGCCTCTATTTCCTTTTTCTAAATGGAGATCACAAATGTTGACAGTGCTCTCAGTGTAGCCGAACCCTGGTTCTAAACAAGTTGAACAGAACCTGTTCAATTCTATTCCTCGAGAATGGAACCCTGTATATGGGCCCTACACTTTAGGAAAGATGTGAAGTTCGTAGAGAGGGTGCAGAGGAGATTTACGAGAATGACTCCAGGGATGAGGGACTTCAGTGAGTTCGAGAGACTGGAACAGCTGAAATTTCTCTCTTTAGATCAGACAGGCATTAGGATTGGGAATGGGGCCATTCAGCCCATTGAGTCCATGCTGGCTCTCTTTAGATCAAACTGTTGCCCTGTTCTCTCTCCGTGTCCCTGCGGATTTATTTCCCTGAAGTTCCCATCCAATTTCCTTTTGGAAACATTCCATTATCTCTGCTTCAGCCGCTCGTAGGAAGTGAGTCCCAGATATTTACCACTGCAAATGCAAACGAGGAGCAGAGAGCACAAAAGGAGGCCGTGTGACCCATTGTGCCCCTGCTGCCTCTTCAAACATTCTCAGCAACAAGGTCAAGGAAGACATGTTAAATTCTAACATGTGACTGGAGCCTTATTTTAAAAATTAATGTTGGATTCACCTACATGCTTGTGGAAGCTGCATAGCCAGCAGGAATTGTCTGAACTAAGAATTTCTTCTATGAATTTGATCAGTTGGAGGACATTATATTCTGTCAAATCTGGCTCAAGAATAAGGTTGATTGCTCAGTTCAAGTAAGAAGGAAAGCTATTGGCTTGCAGCAAGTGTCTTTTCGAACCAGTATATCTTGTATTAACCTTATTCAGTTGTGGGACATGGGCGTCGCTGGCTGGCCAACATTTATTGCCCATCCCGAGATGCCCTTGTTCAGAGGGCAGTTGAGAGTCAACCACATTCTATGAACCAAATGTGTTCATTAAATATTACTGTATTTAGAACAAAGAACAAAGAATATTACAGCACAGGAACAGGCCCTTCGGCCCTCCAAGCCTGCACCGACCATGCTGCCTGACTTAACGAATACCCCATACCCTTCCGGGGACCATATACCTCTATTCCCATCTTATTCATGTATTTGTCAAGATGCCCCTTAAAAGTCACTACCATATCCACTTCTACTACCTCCCTCGGCAACGAGTTCCAGGCACCCACTGCTCTCTGTGTAAAAAAAAAATGCCTCGTACATCTCCTTTAAACCTTGCCCCTCGCACCTTAAACCTATGCCCCCCAAGTAAATGAATCTTCCACCCTGGGAAAAAGCTTCTGACTATCCACTCTGTCCATGCCCCTCATAATCTTGTCGACTTCTATCAGGTCATCCCTCAACCTCCGTCGTTCCAGTGAGAACAAACCAAGTTTCTCCAACCTCTCCTCATAGCTAATGCCCTCCATGCCAGGCAACATCCTGGTAAATCTTTTCTGTACCCTCTCCAAAGCCTCCACATCCTTCTGGTAGTGTGGCGACCAGAATTGAACACTAGATTCCAAGTGCGGCCTAACTAAGGTTCTATAAAGCTGCAACATGACTTGCCAATTTTTAAACTCAATGCCCCGGCCGATGAAGGCAAGTATGCCGTATGCCTTCTTGACTACCTTCTCCACCTGCATTGCCACTTTGAGGGACATATGTACCTGTACACCCAGATCCCTTTGCCCATCAATACTCTTAAGGGTTCTGCCATTTACTGTATATTTCCTATCTGTATTAGACCTTCCAAAATGCATTACCTCACATTTGTCCGGATTAAACTTCTTCTGCATCTCTCCGCCCAAATCTCCAACTTATCTATATCCTGCTGTATCCTCTGATGGTCCTCATCGTTATCCGCAAATCCACCAACCTTTGTGTCGTCCGCAAACTTACTAATCAAACCAGTTACATTTTCCTCCAAACCATTTATATATATATATTACAAACAGCAAAGGTCCCAGCACTGATCCCTGAGGAACGCCACTTGTCACAGCCTTCCATTCAGAAACGCACCACCCTCTGTCTTCTTTGACCGAGCCAGCTTTGTATCCACCTTGCCAGCTCAACTCTGATCCCATGCAACTTCTTCTGCATCAGTCTGCCATGAGGGACCTTGTCAAAGACCTTACTGAAGTCCATGTAGACAACATCCACTGCCCTACCCTCATCAATCATCTTCGTCACTTCCTCGAAAAACCCGATCAAGTTCGTGAGACACGACCTCCCCTTCGCAAAACCATGTTGCCTCTCACTAATACGTCCACTTATTTCCAAGTGGGAATAAATCCTGTCTCGAAGAATCTTCTCCAATAATTTCCCTATCACTGATGTAAGGCTCACCGGCCTGTAATTACCTGGATTATTCTTGCCACCCTTCTTAAACAAAGGAACAACATTGGCTGTTCTCCAATCCTCTGGGACCTCCCCGTAGCCAGTGAGGATACAAAGATTTCTCTCAAGGCCCCAGCAATTTCTTCCCTTGCCTCCCTCAGTATTCTGGGATATATCCCATCAGGCCCTGGGGATTTGTCTACCTTAATGTTTCTCAAGAACCCCAATAACTCCTCCTTTTTGATCTCAACATGACTCAAACTATCTATACACCCTTTCCCAGATTCATTATCCACCAAGTCCTTCTCTTTGGTGAATACTGACGCAAAGTACTCATTTAATACCTCACCCATTTCCTCTGGCTCCACGCATAGATTCCCTCCCTTGTCCTTGAGTGGGCCGACCCTCTCCCTGGCTACCCTCTTGCTCTTTATATATGTATAAAAAGCCTTGGGATTTTCCTTAATCCTGCTGGCCAAGGCTTTTTCGTGACCCCTTTTAGCCCTCCTTACTCCTTGCTTAAGTTTCTTTCTACTTTCCTTGTATTCCACACTTGCTTCGTGTGTTCCCAGCTTTCTCGCTTTGACAAATGCTTCCTTTTTCTCTTTGACGAGGCTCACAATATCTCTCGTTATCCAAGGTTCCAAAAACTTGCCATACTTATCCTTCATCCTTACAGGAATGTGCCGGTCCTGAATCCCTATCAACTTACACTTGAAAGCCTCCCACATGCCAGATGTTGATTTGCCCTCAAACATCTGCCCCATCTGGTAGCTATTTATTAGCTACCAGTCATTAACAGATGAGAAATTAATGAGCCTTAATTGAGTTATAGTTAATCAATGAAGCAGTAGTCATAGTAAAAGATTGAGTTTTATTTGCTGTAAGAGTTTAATTGCTGTGTATGTAAAGAATGTGCAATGAGGATAAATGTACTGGCGAGAGAGACCTTCAAGCTCTGATGAGCCTCAACATTTGAAACTGTGTGAATAAGGGATTGTACAGAATCAGATAAAGGGATAGTATGAACCAGTTCTATTGTTTTCCTGTCTAAGATAATGAGAGGTGGTGGTGTCAGTAATTGAGGATCCAGTTAAATTAATCTCGTGATCAAATTGACCAATTGTCATGATACAACAGGCCCAACTCTGACGTGAGGTAATGGTCACTTTGTGGATAAAAGTAGAGGTTCCGAAGGTCTTCCTTGCGAGCCAAATACTAAAGACTCCCGAGGCTGAGTTCCAAGGAAATTACTGTCAGAGAAGGAGCCAGAGAGGGTTACGCTTCTACGGACCGATCACCCGCATGAAGTTGTAAAAGTCAATGTCCTAAAGTTGTTCAGTAAAACTTTTTCATTCAGTAAACTTCTTTTTAAATTTGCTATCCAGAGAATTCTGCCTTTACCACAAAGAGGGCAGGGAACAGGCTGCAGATGAATTAAAGAGAAACCATTTGTGTCCAGAACGTTGTGAACATCCTTTTACTCTGGTTGTCTTTGATCCTCAAGTCATTTTCTGATTGTTTTAACCATGTTCTGTTTCATTAATAAACTTTTATCAGTAAAATATTTGACTTTTCTGGATTTTTTCTGATTATATTGATGCACTTTAGGGAAAGTGGGTGAGAGGGGTTGGCAGGCTCTTCAACAGAAAGTGAGTCCCTCTAAGGTAATTGGCAAAGGAGCCAGAGGGGGAGATGAGATTTTATTTTATTTTTTGACACAGCAAGACATTCTGATCTGCCTGAAAGCAGATTCAATAGTATCTTTCCAAAGGGTAAAAACTTGAAAGGGAAGAATTTGCAGGACTGTGGGGACAGATCAGTGTGGTAGGATGAACCAGAGAGTCCTTTCAAAGAGATAGCAGGGGCACAATGGGCTGAATGGACTCCTGCAGCCTCTCAATCTCAGCCTGCTGCTTGTGCAGGGTAAAAGGGACAGATTTCAGTGCAGCCTCTTCCCTGGATATGTATTTAAAGAGACAGGTTTCTCTTTAGCTCTGAGTGACTGATATAACAATTGGTTGGAGGCCCATTTCCCACTCAGTCCTCCAGCACCTCCTTGTCCCTCTATTATTGCGACGCCCAGGGCAGTTTCCCAACTGGGGCGCAGGCCTCGTTATTCTCAGCTAAATTCAGCCCTCAGCTCCGTCGCCTGGCTGTCATTGACACGAGCAATAGAGAGACAGAAAGGTGCCACAGGCTCAAATGGGACGTCGAAACGTGTGGCTTTAAATGAACTGTTAGGATCTCTGTAATGATCAACAATTTTTAAAAAATGAATTCTAAACCCAGTAAACAAATTAAAGAATCACATGATAAAACTTCAAGTTTTCTGATGTTTCCTCCAACAAACTGGAAGCAACAATGATTAAACACTTTTTTATAGGGAACTGTAAAATTAAACTTTGCCCTTTTACTCTTAACACCATTAAATATCCACTCAATGGATATATTTTACCCTGCCTTGGAATGTTGACACTCTTTCTCCAAAAACCAGTTCAAAGTGATTCTTCACTCCCCAAGGGTTTATTTCCATTGTTTTCCTTTTCCAGTCTGGCAACCTTTAATCCCAGAACTGTCCTTCACAGTGATGGTTCTCCTGGACATTTTCCCACTAACACAAGCAAGGCGAATCTTCCAGTCTTGTTTCACAATCTTTCAGGAATTTGTGACCAACATTCGACATTGGAGCAGAAGTCGGCCATTTGTCCCTTTGAGTCTGCTCCCCCATTTATTTAGATCATGGCTGATCTGTTTGTGTTGCGTTCAATACTTTTGATGCCCTTATCCAACAAGAATTAGTATAAAGGCAAAATTCTGCTGTTGTTGGAATCTGAAACAAAAACAGAAAATGCTGGACAATCTCAGCAAGTCTGACAGCATTTGTAAAGAGAGAATAGACACAGCATTTTGAGTCAGGATTACTCTTTGTCAAAGGTGAAGACAAGGAAATTCGGACAAAATTTATCCTGTGAAGGTCAAGAATTGGGAAGCAATCTATTAAACCTCCTCTGAACCACTTTCAATGCATTTGTATCATTTCTTAAACAGGAGACAAAGCTGCACCCGGTGTTCAAGATGCAGTCTCAGCAACGCCCTGTATAACTGAAACAGAACATCTTTACTTCTCTGTTCAATTTCTCTCGTAATAGAACAAAGAACAAAGAAAATTACAGCACAGGAACAGGCCCTTCAGCCCTCCAAGCCTGCACCAACCGTGCTGCCTGACTTAACTAAAAACCCCTACCCTTCCGGAGACCATATCCCTCTATTCCCATCCTATTCATGTCCTTGTCAAGACGCCCCTTAAAAGTCACTACCGTATCTGCTTCCACTCCCTCCCCCGACAACGCGTTCCAGGCACCCACTACTCTCTCTGTAAAAAATCTGCCTTGTACATCTCCTTTAAATCTTCCACCTCGCACTTTAAACCTATGCCCCCTAGTAACTGACTCTTCCACCCTGGGAAAAAACTTCTGACTATCCACTCTGTCCATGCCCTCATAATCTTGTAGACTTCTATCAGGTCTCCCCTCAACCTCCGTCGCTCCAGTGAGAACAAACCAAGTTGCTCCAACCTCTCCTCATAGCTAATGCCCTCCATACCAGGCAACATCCTGGTAAATCCTTTCTGTACCCTCTCCAAAGCCTCCATATCCTTCTGGTGGTATGGCGACCAGAATTGAACACTATATTCCAAGTGCGGCCTAACTAAGGTTCTATAAAGCTGCAACATGACTTGCCAATTTTTAAACTCAATACCCTGGCCGATGAAGGCAAGCATGCCGTATGCCTTCTTGACTACCTTCTCCACCTGCATTGCCACTTTCAGTGACCTGTGTACCTGTACACCCAGATCCCTTTGCCTATCAATACTCTGAAGGGTTCTGCCATTTACTGTATATTTCCTATCTGTATTAGACCTTCCAAAATGCATTACCTCACATTTGTCCGGAATAATAAAGGATAACATTCCATTTGTCAGAACTTTGATTTATTTGAACTAAGATTTATGGGGTTCTCTTGTTTACAATAACTTCCCTCATCGTAAATCACACCAGGTTCCAGTGTCTTAACCATGTGGCAAGAAAGAACACTTTAAATGGTGAATTCAGAAACTTTATTAATCATTAAAAATGTAACAAGTCAGAAAGATAAAAAAACAGATTGTCGATTAACAGTGAATAGAGAAAGTTTAACTTTTAACAATTGAACAGACTTCTCTCCATCCCTCTCAGATCAGGACATGAAGTGACCGCTCCAAAAACGTGGATAACTTGTAAAACCAACAGCTCTCGACACTTCTCTGTAAACATATCTCCCTCCACCTTTCTCGACCAAATTGCCTTCTCAAGACCACTTTTTTATACTTTAAAAATGTCGAAAGCTGAGAGGGAGTGATTGGAGGCAGCAGTGCTGGTGAGAGATTAATTGAATTGTTTATTTATTTAATTAGTCAGCTAGTGTGTGTTTTTTTTGGCCTTTACTTTTGCAGTAGTATTTTAAGTTTAAAGTGAAAACTGGAAGTGGGCTGCTAAGGAGTCTGGGAAGGGTTTGTTAAGCGCGCAAAGTATAAAAGGTAGGCTGCAGTATACAGCGGGCAGCGTCGGGAGCGGGCAGTGGAGTGAGTGGGAAGCAGAGTGCGAGCTATAAGGCTTTGGCTCTCAGGGCTTGTGTGGGAAGCAGAGTGTGAGCTATAAGGCTTTGGCTCACAGGGCTTAGGCAGAAAGGGCGAGCAGGGGTGAGTTTAATTCATTTTTGCTGTTTGTACCTGGTACTGGCAAGGTATCTAGAGGGGATGGGTGTGCAGGCAGTGCTATGTTCCTCTTGCACTATGTTTGAGGTGAGGGATGACGACAGTGTCCCTGCTGATTACACCTGTGGGAAGTGCACCCATCTGCAGCTCCTCCAAAACCGTGCTAGGGAACTGGAGCTGGAGTTGGATGAACTTAAGATCATTAGGGACACAGAGGTGGCCATAGACAGAAGCTTTAGGAATACAGTTACTCCGAGGAATGAAAACAGATGGGTGACGGTGAGAGGGGCTGTGACGAAGCAGTCTGTGCAGGGATCCCCGGTGCTCGTTCCCCTTAGCAACAAGTATTCCGCTTTGGATACGGTTGAGGGGGATGACATACCAGTGGTGAGCCGCAGTGAGAGGATCTCCAGCACTGTGTCCGTCTCTGTGGCTCGGGAGGGTAAGGGGCAGAGCGGGAGGGCAATAGTTATTGGGGACTCGTTAGTTAGAGGGATAGATAGGAGGTTCTGTGGCAGCAAAAGAGACTCACCGATGGTATGTTGCCTACCGGATGCCAAGGTCCGTGACGTCTCAGACCGTGTTTTCCGGATTCTGAAGGGGGAGGGGAAACAGTCACAAGTCGTGGTACACATTGGTACCAATGACATAGGTAAGAGAAGGGACGGGGATTTAAAGCAGGAATTTCTGGAGCTGGGCTGGAAGCTGAGAGCCAAGACAAAACATGTGGTCATCTCTGGTACGTTGCCGGTGCCACGTGATAGCGAGTTGAGGAACAGGGAGAGAGTGCACTTAAACATGTGGTTGCAGGGATGGTGTAGGAGGGAGGGTTTCAGATACGTGGATAATTGGAACACATTCTGGGGAAGGTGGGACCTGTACAAACAGGACGGGGTGCACCTGAACCAGAGGGGCACCAATATCCTAGGAGGGAAATTTGTTACGGCTCTTCAGGGGGGTTTAAAGTAATTAGTCAGGGGAGTGGGAAAAGGAGTTGTAGTCCAGAAGTCAGTGAGGGTGATGAGGTATTGGGGAAGGTATCAGGGTCAAGGGTGGGTACCGGTAGACAGGAAGGTGGGTTGAAGTGTGTCTACTTCAATGCAAGGAGCATCCGGAACAAGGTAGATGAACTTGGGGCGTGGATTGGTACTTGGGACTACGATGTTGTGGCCATTACGGAGACGTGGGTAGAACAAGGACAGGAATGGTTGTTGGATGTTCTGGGGTATAGATGTTTCACTAAGTGTAGGGAAGCTGGTAAAAGAGGTGGAGGAGTCGCATTGTTAATCAAGGATAGTTTAACGGCTGCAGAAAGGCACTTCGAGGGGGATCTGCACACTGAGGTTATATGGGCTGAGGTTAGAAATAGGAAAGGAGCGGTCACGTTGTTAGGAGTTTACTATAGGCCCCCAAATAGTAATAGAGATGTGGAGGAAGAAATTGCTAAGCAGATTATGGATATGTGTGGGGGTCACAGGGTAGTTGTCATGGGGGACTTTAACTTTCCAAATATTGATTGGAACCTTTGTAGGTCAAATAGTTCGGATGGGGCAGTTTTTGTGCAGTGTGTGCAGGAGGGTTTCCTGACACAATATGTGGATAGGCCGACAAGAGGTGAGGCCACATTGGATTTGGTACTGGGAAATGAACCGGGCCAAGTGTTAGATTTGGTTGTGGGAGAGCACTTTGGAGATAGTGACCACAATTCGGTGTCTTTTGTTATTGCAATGGAGAGGGATAGGGCCGTACGGCAGGGCAAGGTTTACAATTGGGGGAGAGGTAATTATGATGCGATTCGGCAAGAATTAGGGGGCATAAGTTGGGAACAGAAACTGTCAGAGAAAGGAACTAATGAAAAGTGGAACTTTTGCAAGGAACAAATACTGCATGTCCTTGATAGGTATGTCCCTGTCAGGCAGGGAGGAAATGGCCGAGTGAGGGAACCATGGTTCACGAAAGAGGTGGAATGTCTTGTGAAAAGGAAGAGGGAAGCTTATGTAGGGATGAGGAAACAAGGTTCAGATGGCTCGATTGAAGGTTACAAGTTAGCAAGGAATGAGCTGAAAAAGGGGCTGAGGAGAGCTAGGAGGGGACACGAGAAGTCCTTGGCGAGTCGGATCAAGGAAAACCCCAAGGCTTTTTACTCTTATGTGAGGAATAAAAGAATGACCAGGGTGAGGTTAGGGCCGGTCAAGGACAGTGGTGGGAACTTGTGTATGGAATCAGTAGAGATAGGCGAGGTGATGAATGAATACTTTTCTTCAGTGTTCACCAAGGAGAGGGGCCATGTTTTTCAGGAAGAGAAGGTGTTACAGGCTAATAGGCTGGAGGAAATAGATGTTCGGAGGGAGGATGTCCTGGCAGTTTTGAATAAACTGAAGGTCGATAAGTCCCCTGGGCCTGATGAAATGTATCCTAGGATTCTTTGGGAGGCAAGGGATGAGATTGCAGAGCCTTTGGCTTTGATCTTTGGGTCCTCGCTGTCCACGGGGATGGTGCCAGAGGACTGGAGAATGGCGAATGTTGTTCCTCTGTTTAAGAAAGGGAATAGAAATGACCCTGGTAATTATAGACCGGTTAGTCTTACTTCGGTGGTTGGTAAATTGATGGAAAAGGTCCTTAGAGATGGGATTTACGACCATTTAGAAAGATGCGGATTAATCCGGGATAGTCAGCACGGATTCGTGAAGGGCAAGTCGTGCCTCACAAATTTGATTGAATTTTTTGAGGAGGTAACTCAGTGTGTTGATGAAGGTAGGGCAGTTGATGTCATATACATGGATTTTAGTAAGGCGTTTGATAAGGTCCCCCATGGTCGGCTTATGATGAAAGTGAGGAGGTGTGGGATAGAGGGAAAGTTGGCCGATTGGATAGGTAACTGGCTGTCTGATCGAAGACAGAGGGTGGTGGTGGATGGAAAATTTTCGGATTGGAGGCAGGTTGCTAGCGGAGTGCCGCAGGGATCAGTGCTTGGTCCTCTGCTCTTTGTGATTTTTATTAATGACTTAGAGGAGGGGGCTGAAGGGTGGATCAGTAAATTTGCTGATGACACCAAGATTGGTGGAGTAGTGGATGAGGTGGAGGGCTGTTGTAGGCTGCAAAGAGACATAGATAGGATGCAAAGCTGGGCTGAAAAATGGCAAATGGAGGTTAACCCTGATAAATGTGAGGTGATTCATTTTGGTAGGACTAATTTAAATGTGGATTACAGGGTCAAAGGTAGGGTTCTGAAGACTGTGGAGGAACAGAGAGATCTTGGGGTCCATATCCACAGATCTCTAAAGGTTGCCACTCAAGTGGATAGAGCTGTGAAGAAGGCCGATAGTGTGTTAGCTTTTATTAACAGGGGGTTGGAGTTTAAGAGCCGTGGGGTTATGCTGCAACTGTACAGGACCTTGGGGAGACCACATTTGGAATATTGTGTGCAGTTCTGGTCACCTCACTACAAGAAGGATGTGGAAGCACTGGAAAGAGTGCAGAGGAGATTTGGGCTCGGAGAATCAGAACCCAGACTTTATCATCCTTATCCTGTTTCTTCCTTTGCCACCACTCCCTCTGTTTTGCGGGAGGGTCGTGGGGATTCCAATCAGAACTAATCATTTTATCATAAAAGTTAAATACTGCGGATGCTGGAATCTGAAACAACAACAGAAAATGCTGGAAAATCTCAGCAGGTCTGACAGTATCTGTGGAGAGAGAATAGAGCCAATGTTTCGATTCTGGATGACCCTTTATAAGAGCGCTTCTGAAGTGTCATCCTGACTCGAAAGATTGGCTCTATTCTCGAATCATTTTATCGATAAGTTTCTTGTTCTTAGTTTCCAAATGGCAGGCAAGAGACCTGTCCAGTCCCCACTTGAGCTCTGATTTGTCACTGGCCATGCTTGGGTCGGATTATAACCATTAGAATCTACTCTCAGAGGCCTGCTTTTCAGTCCAGTGCTACTTGGAGTATACCGTCACTTCACCGACTATCAGGTCACAAGTCCCTCACAGTTCTTATCACAAATTTATGATAAAATAATTTAAGCATGCCTGAGAACGCTTCTTAACTTCTTAACCTCCCCCCGTTTGTTGATCAGTCAGAGCCCATTTTTACAGATTCCAGGTATCTCAGCTGCTGAACACCAGCCAGTCCTGCAATAATCTCATAGAATCTCTACAGTGCAGAAGGAGGCCATTCAGCCCATCAAGTCTGCACCAAACACAATCCCACTGACCCTATCCCCATAACCCCATGAATTTACCCTGGCTAGTCCCCCTGACACTAAGGGGCAATTTAGCATGGCCAATCCACCTCACCCGCACTTCTTTGGACTGTGGGAGGAAACTGGAGCACCCGGAGGAAACCTACACAGACAAGGGGAGAATGTGCAAACTCCACACAGACAGTGACCCAAGCTGGGAATCGAACCCGGGTCCCTGGAGCTGTGAGGCAGCAGTGCTAACCACTGTACCACAATCCTGCCCCAGTTTAATTCTAACTCATTCTGAGTAAATATTCTCACCAGGTCCTCTGTTGGGGCTCTGCTAAGCAGCTTTAATGGTTCGTGATTGCAGAAACTGAGCAGTCACAGGAATGTGGTCAAGATAGTCCAGTCCCACAATGCCTCACATTCAATCTGCAGTCCTTCAATTATAACAGAATATGTGGCTGTATGTAGCTGCCTCGGCCATGGTCAACCCCAACACTGCCTTCCTGAACTGTTATAATGCCTGAGGTGTACGTACACCCGCAGTGCTGTTAGGGAGGGATTTGCAGCTACACCTTCCAGACTTTCACTAACTGTTGGTGGATATCAGATTGATATATTCCATTCAAGGTGAGTTGTTCCAATTCCTTTATTGTCCAGGACAAGATATTTACAATATCTTTAAAACAGAAATTAAACATTCCCATTTGATTTCAGGTATTAACATATTCTGTTAGTTTGTTCTTTATTGTCAATGTCAGGCTGGGGTTGTTCCTCTTGGAGCAAAGGAGGTTGAGGGGAGATTTGATAGAGGTGACAAGATTCTGACAGGTTTAGATAAGGTGGACAAAGAAAAGCTGTTCCCATTAGCTGATGGGACAAGGACGAGGGGGGGTCACAGATTTATGGTTTTGAGTCAGAGATGCAGGGGGGGATGTGAGGAAGAATATTTTGATGCAGGGAATGGTAATGACCTGAAACTCACTGCCTACGAGGGTGGAGGAAGTGGAGACAATAAACAATTACAAAGGAATTTGGATGGGCATTTGAGGGGGTTTCAAACAAATATAGTGACTCTTAACTTCCTAACACCCTGTCACTCTGTGATCCTTGTGAAATTTGAAACCAGGTATTCGCAACAAGACTCAAAGAGCATCAGCCCACTGGAGGCAAAGTCGTGAGACCAGCCAGTCCAGCAGAAAGAAACCCTCCGACCCTCCCCATTGACCAACTGTGAGAATGAACAAAATGCAGTCCTGGATGTAACTGAGAGCAGAAACAATAACAGCAGAATCCTACCCCTGGAATCACTCGTGAACTCGTTGGTGTCTCAGCAGCTGGGATGAAACTCTGAATCCCTTCCCACACTGAGAGCAGGTGAATGGTCTCTCCCCAGTGTGAACTCGCTGGTGTCTCTGCAGGCTGGATAATCGAGTAAATCCCTTCCAACATTGAGAGCAGGTGAACGGTCTCTCCCCAGTGTGAACTCGCTGGTGTCTCAACAGGATGGATGACTGAGTGAATCCCTTCCCACACTGAAGGCAGGTGAATGGCCTCTCCCCAGTATGGACTCGCTGGTGTGTCCGCAGCTGGGATAATCGAGTGAATCCCTTCCCACATCGAGAGCAAGTGAACGGTCTCTCCCCAGTGTGAACTCGCTGGTGAGTCAGCAGGCTGGATGACTGAGTGAATCCCTTCCCACATTGAGAGCAGGTGAATGGCCTCTCCCCAGTGTGAACTCGCTGGTGTATCTGCAGCTGGGATGACTGAGTGAATCCATCCCCACATTGAGAGCAGGTGAATGGCCTCTCCCCAGTGTGAACTCGCTGATGTATCTGCAGTTGGGATGACTGAGTGAATCCCTTCCCACAGTGAGAGCAGGTGAATGGCTTCTCCCCAGTGTGAACTCGCTGGTGTCTCCGCAGGTGGGATGAGTGAGTGAAACCCTTCCCACAGTGAGAGCAGGTGAATGGTCTCTCCCCAGTGTGAACTCGCTGGTGTGTCAGCAGGTTGAATGACCGAGTGAATCCCTTCCCACACTGAGAGCAGGTGAATGGCTTCTCCCCAGTGTGAACTCGCTGGTGTCTCCGCAGGTGGGATGAGTGAGTGAAACCCTTCCCACAGTGAGAGCAGGTGAATGGCCTCTCTCCAGTGTGAACTCGCTGGTGTATCCACAGGTGGGATGACTGAGTGAATCCCTTCCCACACTGAGAGCAGGTGAATGGCCTCTCCCCAGTGTGAACTCGCTGGTGTCTCTGAAGGTGGGATGACTGAGTGAATCCCTCCCCACATTGAGAGCAGGTGAATGGCCTCTCTCCAGTGTGAACTCGCTGGTGTCTCTGCAGGCTGGATGACCGAGTGAATCCCTTCCCACACTGAGAGCAGGTGAACGGTCTCTCCCCAGTGTGAACTCGCTGGTGTGACTGCAGGCTGAATGACAGAGTGAATCCCTCCCCACACTGAGAGCAGGTGAATGGTCTCTCCCCAGTGTGGTTGCGCCGATGAGCTTCCAGCAGAGATGGGGCTCTGTATCCCTTCCCACAGTCCCCACATTTCCATGTTTTCTCCATGGTGCAGGTGTCCTTGCCTCTCTCTTGGGTGGACAATCAGTTGAAGCCTTGTCCACACACAGAACACGGGTACCGTCTCTCCCTGCTGTGAATGGTGTGATATTTATTCAGGCTGTGTAACTGGTTAAAGCTCTTTAGTCAGTGCACTGGAAGACTCTCACTCGAGTGTGGAAGTGTGTTGGTGCTTTTCCAGTCACACTGATGTTTGAAATCTTTTCAAATCAACAGACCGGACAATCATTTCCCCTTCCAGATTCAAAGGCCGATGATATTCAGCTCCCATGGAATATGACTCTGTCAGATCGAGACGTGACGTTTGAGATTTTTGCCTGTGATTCCTCGTTCAAAGTCCTGTGAAATGAGTTTGCAAAAGTCATCACAGTCAGTATAGGATAGAAATTCAGAGCAGACAATTCTAGTTTCTATGGAACATTCTTTCCTATTTCATTCCCAAAAAGTTGTAAATCTCCATCCATATCTGTGGATTCTATTTAAAAATGAAAGTGGATGGGCACTTGAAGGAAATAAACTTTCAGGAGAATGGGGATATAGAGTGGGAATGGGACTGGAATGGTATACAGAGAGTCAGCATGGACTCGAGTTTCCGAATGGATTCCTTCTGTGCTATAATGGCTTTATGACTGGAAATGTATAACATCGCTACAGCATTATATTACAATGCAAGAAATAATAATAAAAGTATTTTATTACAGAAACATAAATAATATATCTAATCTGGGTACCATATAACAACACTAGACATATCTCTGTCCTATATTAACGTAAATGTCAGCCATCTCCTGGGGAAAGCTGCCCTTTAATTGTGAACATTAGAAAAAAGATCATCCTTTTAGACAGACAAATAAATGTGTCAAGCTGAGGGATCAAAGGATGTTTACCAGGCTGATTCAGGGAATGGCAGGACTGATGTATGAGGAGAGACTGACTCGGTTAGGATGGTTTTCGTTGGAGTTCAGATGAATGAGGGGGGAATCTCAAAGAGACTTATAAAATTCTTACAGATCTAGACAGGATAGATGCAGGGAGGATGTTTCTGATGGTGGAGGAGTCCAGAACCAAGGGTCACAGTCTGAGGATTCAGGGTAGACCATTTAGGACAGAGGTGAGGAGACATTTCTTCACCCAAAGAGTGGTGAGCCTGTGGAATTCATGACCACAGGAAGTAATTGATGCCAAAACATTGAATGTATTCAAAAGCAGCTCGATATAGCACTTGGGGCGAATGAGATCAAAGGTTATGGGGAGAAAGCAGGATTAGACTATTGACTTGCTTGATCATCCATGATCTTAATGAATGGCAGAGCTGGCTCGAAGGGCCAAATGGCTTCCTCCTGCTCCTATCTTCTATGTTTCTCTTAAATTTCTTTAAGAGAGAGAGAGAGACCTGGGGGCCAACCTTTCCTGAGTCTGCACTCTCCCTGGATTCACTTCCTTTCCCTTCAGTTGTTGCAATTCTCCAATTACCCCCAGAATGAGAAAAGAAAGTGTTTTACTCACAGATGTTGGCCTCTTTTAGGTTGAGACTGAAGGAAGTTTGAGTCTGTCTGAAGCTCAATCTTCATTTACACAAAGCCCGCGCTCTGATTGGCTGGAGGACCACGGTCTTTCCGGTCCTCCAAGTCTTCCCATTGGCCAGAGCTGGTGAGCCGCAGTGAATCAGAAGTGCGCATGTGCGGGTTTTGGGGGACTGCCCATGTGCCCATGGGGCGGGGCCCGGGACAAAGCCGGCGCACTGACCATTGTCTGTCCGGGTCTTCCAGCCTTTCCCATTGGACAACAGCTCAGCGCGGCTGGAGGGCAAAGTCCCGCCCACCCCCACGTGGGGCTCCGCCCCTCATTGTCTGTCTGCGTGGGATTGACCAATGGAAACTCTGGAGGACCGGCAGTACTCGGGTCCTCCAGCCAATCAGAGCTCCCCTATTGTCTGAATGCGGAAGTTGCACAATGAGCTTGTTCAGCTGCTCATTCCTGCCCAGCAAAGCTGCTGCTGCTGCTTCTCTCTGAATGAAGATTGAGCTTCAGACAGGCTCAAACTTCCTTCTGTCTTCAACATCTGTGAGTAAAACACTTTCTTTTCTCCCCCTTTCCATTTATTTTCTCATTCTGGGGGAAATTGTTGACTTGCAGCAACTGATCACGAGAAATAGAAGCAGGAGCGGCCACCAGGCCCTTGAAGCCTGTCCCGCCATTCAATCCGATCATGGCTGACTGATGCTGGTTTCAACTCCTTTACTGTGCCATTTCCCCATAGCCCTCTATTCCCCGATCTATCAAATATGTATCCACCTCCACTTTAAATACTTCTAACGATCCAGCCTCCACCACCCTTTGGGGCGGGGAATTCCAGAGCTTCATCATCCTCTGTGAGAAGAAATTCCTGCACACCTCAGTTTTAAATGACTGACCCTTTATTTTGTTTGAAAATATCTCACCATCTACCCTGTCAAGCCCCCTCAGGATCTGAAATGTTTCAATAACTCCTTTGTCTTCAAAACTTCAAGGAACACAGACCTTGACAATTTACTCCCTCGTGATAGGACAACCCTCCTATCCCAGGAATTAGCCTGGTGAATTTCCTTTGGACTATGTCCAATATTACTATATCCTTGTTTAGATAAGGGGATCAAAACTGTATGCATTATCCCGGGTGAGGCATCACCAACACACTATACAGTTGCAACAAAACCTCCCTGTTTTTAAACTCCAACCCCTTTGCAATAAAAGCCAAAATGCCATTTTCCTTCTTAACTCGTGTGGGACCTGCCTGCTAGCTTTTTGTGATTCATGCACAAGAACACCAAGATCCCTCTGTACTTCACTCACCGGCAGCCTCTCTCCATTTAGATAATCTCCCTGTTGATTCCTCCAACTGAAATACATGACCTCACACTTCCCCACTTTAAACTCCATTTGCCAGGTTTTGAAGAGAGGGGTGACTTTATTGCATCTTCCCCAATGCCCGACTCACCTTTCCCAGGCCCTATCCCTGTAGCCCTACATTTTTACCCCACTAATCCACCTAATCTACATCTATTGGGACACAAAGGGGCAATTTAGCATGGCCAATCAATCTAACCCGCACATCTTTGGACTGTGGGAAGAACCTGGAGAACTCAGAAATCCACACAGACATGGAGAGAATGCGCATACTCCACACAGATTGTCACCGGGATTGAACCTGGGTCCCTGGCACTGTGAGGCAGCAGTGCTAACCACTGTGCTGCCATGGCGCCATATCTAAATAAACTACAGATTTCTCTCGATCTACCCTCCTCCTTATATCCTCAAACTATTCAAGCAAATTTGTCAAACATAATTTATCTTTCTGAGAACCATGTTGACGAGGTTTGATTATATTCAGCTTTCCTAAATGATTAGCTATTTGCTCTTTGATTATTGACTCCAGCGTCTTGCCAATAATAGATGTTAAATTAACTGACCTATAGTTCTCTGCCTTCTGCCTTTCTCCCTTTTTGACCAAGGTAGTCACATTGACCGATTGCCAATCTTCTGATACTCTCCCGGAATCTAGCAAGTTACAAAAAATTTAAACAAAATTCTCCACAATCTCTTCAGCAACCTCCATTAAAAAGCTAGCGTGCAGTTCATTGGGTCCTGGTGACTTGTCCGCCCTTAGCTACTGAAGGGAAAGGAAGTGAGCCCAGTCTATATACTCCATACATTTTTGGTCCAGTCATATAGACATATATCTGTCTGGCAGCCTGCATGGAGATTTCCAGCTCTCTGTGTCCAGGACAGGAAGCAGTGAGCATGGATCTGTCAATCAGCACCTACAGGAGAATTGGGAGGGTGAATATTAGATACAGCAGAGTGAGAATGGAGGGACAGTGTGTGGGATGGAGATTTACAGCTTTTGGGGAATGAGAGAGGAAAGAATGTTTCATAGAAACTAGAATTGTCTGTTCTGAATTTCTATCCTGTACTGACACTGATGACTTTTGTAAATTCCTTTTACAGGATATCAGAAGGTGAGAATTTACAGACAGAAATCTCAAACCAAACATCACATCAACATCTGACAGAATCACTCAATTTATCGGGACCTCAATATCACTGACCTTTGAATCTAGAAGGGGAAATGTTTCTCTGTTCTGTCAGCTTCTGAAGATTTTAAGTATCTGTGTGACTGGAAAAGCACCAAGACACACACACACCTGAGTAAGAGTGTTCCAGTGCACTGAGTGTGGAAAGAGCTTTAACCAGTTACACAGCTGAAAATACATCGCAGCATTCACAGCGGGGAGAGATTGTACCCATGGTCTGTGTGAGATTTAACTGATTGTTTAAACTACAGAGTCACAAGGACTCGCACCATGGGGAAACCGTGGAAATGTGGGGACTGTGGGAAGGGATACATGTGCCCATCTCGGCTGGAAATTCATCGACGCAGTCACACTGGGGAGAGGCCCTTCAGCTGCTGTGTGCGTGGAAAGGGATTCACTCAGTCATCCGAACTGCGGACACACCAACTAGTTCACACTGGGGAGAGGCCATTCACCTGCTCTGTGTGTGGGAAGGGATTCACTCAGTCATCCAGCCTGCAGAAACACCAGCGAGTTCACACTGGGAAGAAGCCATTCACCTGCTGCGTGTGTGGGAAGAGATTCAGTCAGTTATCCAACCAGCAGACACACCAGCGAGTTCACACTGGGGAGAGGCCGTTCACCTGCTCTCAGTGTGGGAAGGAATTCAGAGTTTCATCCCAGCTGCTGAGACACCAGCGAGTTCGAGTGATTCCAGGGGTTGGATTCTGCTGTTATTGTTTCTGCTCTCAATTACATCCAGGACTGCATTTTGTTCATTCTCACAGTTGGTCAATGCGGAGGGACGAGGGTTTCTTTCTGCTGGACTGGCCGGTCTCATGACTTTGCCTCCAGTGGCTGGTGCTCGGTAGTTAAGAGATATTTAGTCAGCATTTCTGTTTGAAAACCCCTCAAATGCTCATCCAATTTCCTTTGTAATTGTTTATTGTCTCCACTTCTTTCACCCTCGTAGGCAGCAAGTTCCAGGTCATTACCATTCGCTGCATCAAAATATTCTTTCTGACGTCGCCCCCCCCCCCCGGCATCCCACATATCCGAACCAAAATCTGCACCCCCCTCATCCTTGTCCCATCAGCTAATGGGAACAGCTCTTCTTTGTCCACCTTATCTAAACCTGTCAGAATCTTGTCCACCTCTATCAAATCTCCCTTCAACCTCCTTTGCTCCAAGGGAAACAACCCCAGCCTGACATCGACAATAAAGAACAAACTAACAGAATATGTTAATACCTGAAATTAAATAGGAATGTTTAATTTCTGTTTTAAAGATATTGTGAATATATTGTCCTGGACAATAAAGAAATTGGAATAACTCACCTTGGGTGTGGTTGAATGGAATATATCAATCTGGTATCCACCTGCAGTCCAGTGAATGTCTGGAATGTGTAGCTAGAAATCCCTCCCTAACAGCACTGTGGGTGTACTTACACCCCAGGCATTGTAGCAGTTCAGGAAGGCAGTGTTGGGGTTGACCACGGCCGAGGCAGCTACAGACAGCCACATATTCTGTTATAATTGAAGGACTGCAGATTGAATGTGAGGCATTCTGGGACTGGACTATCTTGACTACATTCCTGTGACTGCTCAGTTTCTGCAATCATGAACCATTAAAGCTGCTCAGCAGGGCCCCGACAGAGGACCAGGTGAGAATATTTACTCAGAATGAGTTAGAATTAAACTTATTCTAGGACCGGCTGGTGTTCAGCGGCTGAGATACTTGAATCTGTAAAAAGGGGGTCTGACCAATCAACAAACGATGATAGGTAGTTGGTTCAAAGCGTTCTCAGGCATTATTTAAATTATTTTATCATATATTTGTGACGTGATAGTCGAAGTGACGGTATACTCCAAGTAGCACTGGACTGAAAAGCGGATCTCTGAGAGTAGATTCTAATAGTTATAATCCTACCCAAGCACAGCCAGTGAAAAATCAGAGCTCGAGTGGGGACCGGACAGGTCTCTTACCTGCCATTTGGAAACTAAAAGTAAGAAACTTATCAATACAATGATAAGAGAATAGAGCCAATCTTTCGAGTCTGGATGACACTTCAGAAGAGCTCTTATGGAGGGTCATCCAGACTGGAAACATTGACTCTATTCTCTCTCCACAGATACTGTCAGACCTGCTGAGACTTTCCAGCATTTTCTGTTTTTGTTTCAGATTCCAGAATCCGCAGTATTTTACTTTTATGATAAAATGATTAGTTCTGATTGGAATCCCCACGACCCTCCCGCAAAACAGAGGGAGTGGTGGCAAAGGGAGAAAAAGGATAAGGATGATAAAGTCTGGGTTCTGATTCTCATGTAGAACTAACAAAACGAGTGAATCAGTTTGTAAAGAACAGAAGTTACCCATCCCTAACAAAAACTGATCAAATTAAAATTATTCGGTTAAGAAAACAAAAAGAATAAGAGATGAAGTTTAAAATTAAGATTGTTTTGTTAGAGAAAATTTTTTAAATTATGTAAAGTGACGTAATTGTGGGCCAAGTTTTTTCTGCTCACTCCCCACCCCTTTAGGTTCTGTAGAAAAGTTAACCCTTTCAGCAGACAGTTCATTTGTTTTTAAATCGCCCGGAAACTTATGTCTATTTTGCTTTATAATTGAGGATTTATGGGAACCAGTTAAATGTGGAAATTTTAAGCTTAGCCACTAAGACTATATTCGCTTGCGGTGTGACCCTGAGTCAGGAACAGTTTCAGAGTCAGCAACCATTACTGAGAACATGGCAGAGGGTCATGCTGCTGTGGATGTTCACCAGGAAATGGTTCCAGTTTTGCCAGTTGACTCTGCTGTGGGAGTGGAAGAGGAATGTTCATGTACAGATTCTCAAACTACCTCTTCACCTCCCATTCCAGAAACACCATTACAAGATTTACCAGTGGTATTGTACAGGTCGCACTGCAACCACAAAGCTCCTGACAGACTTCCGTATTGTTAAAGACATTACTTTGTTGTATTTCTGTCCTGATGGGGGATTGAAATTTAAGGGGAGGAGAAGTGTTACAGAGTGTTCTTCTCAGCCTCTCTCCCTTCTGAGCACGTGCGGGCTTTGGGCAGGGTTTCAGTCTGCAAGTCCAGGCTGGTTCCAATGCTCCTGTTTCCTTTTGTTTGCCAATGATTTTTAAACTTTGTTATTTATTTATATAAAGAACATCCTGCTTTTAACAATGCATTTGACTACCTTATCTGTGGACTGAAGTTCCCACAATTGTAAAGCAGGAGATTAGTTAAATGGACAACCTGAATTGAGAGACAATTAAAGAATAAATGATTCATTAATACAGATGTTCGGCTGGAAATGTAAATTTGAACACAAAATTTTATAACTTTTAGAATTATAAACATATTAAGAATGGTTGAAATGTTGTGGGGATTATGAGATGTTCCCTTCTGAAGCCAACAGAATAGAAAAAAACAGGTAACAAGACTTGTTAGGGGGCAAGGTGCCACAGTGGTTAGCACTGCTGCCTCGCAGCGCCAGGGACCTGGGTTCGATTCCCGGCTGGGGTGACTGTGCAGAGTCTGCAAGTTCTCCCCATGTCTGCGTGGGTTTCCTCCAGGTGCTCCAGTTTGTTCCCATCGTCCAAAGGACACACGGGTTAGGTGGATTGGCCATGCTAAATTCTCCCTCAGTGTACCCGAACAGATGCTGGAGTGTTGTGACTAGGGGGATTTTCCCAGTAACTTCATTGCAGTGTTAATATCAGCCTACTTGTGACACTGATAAATCAACTTTAAAACATTGTTAACATTGACTGGCGGGAATGAATCGGCTCCTGTTCAAGATGTCTCAACATTGAATGACTGATGTTAACTAATTATTGGTCGACGCTCAGGCTACCCCAAGCTAAGAGATATCGTTTGAGAGAAAGAATTGTCTTAAAATTCAGACAATGTGTGCAACTAGCTAAAAACCAAACCAATTTCATTATTGACAAGTTATAGACCAATTGGCTAATTCCCAACAATTGGCTAAGCTGGGCTTTCTACATTTTGAAAGTATAAAAAAGGGGATTCAAGAAACTAATTTGGTAGACGTTTTTAAAAGTTCAAGGTGTTTTTAAGCTTATTTATTAGTGTCACACATTCACACTGCAATGAAGTTACGCTGAAAATCCCTTAGTCGCCACACTGGTGCCTGTTCGGGGAAACTGAGGGAGAATTTAGCATGCTCAATGTACCTAACCAGCAAGTCCTTTGGACTTTGGGGAAAAAACCCCCACAGACAGGGGAGAATATGCAGACTCTGCACAGACAGTGACCCAAGGTGGAACTCAAACCCGGGTCTCTGGTGCTGTGAGGCAGCAGTGCGAACCACTGTGTCCTACAGAGAGGTGTTGGGAGCTGTTGATTTTACAAGTTATCCGTGTTTTCAGAGCCACCACTCCATGTCCTGGTCTGAGAGGGATGGAGAGAAGTTAAAGTTAAGCTTTCTCCTTTACTGTTGATCGATACTTTGCTTTTTTATCTCTCTGACTTGTTACATTTTTAATGGTGAATAAACTTTCTGAATTCACCATTTAAAGTGTTCTTTCTTGCCATATGGTTGAGTCACTGGAACCTGGGTAATTTATGATTAGGGAGGTTGTTGTAAACAAGTGAACCCCATAAATCTTAGTTCAAACAAATCAAAATTCTTACATATGGAATGCAATCCTTTATTACGAGAGAAATTAAACAGAGAAGTAAAGATGTTATGCTTCAGTTATACAGGGCGTTGCTGGAACTGCATCTTGAATAGGGGCTGCAGTTTTTGTCTCCTATTAAACAAAGGATTGTAGAATCCCTACAGTACAGACAGAGGCCGTTCTGTCCATCGAGTCTGTACCAAACACCATCCCACCCAGGCCCTATTCCCATAACCACATGCATTTACTCCAGCCAGTCCGCCTGACACTAAGGGTCAATTTAACACAGCCAAATCAACCTAACCCACACATCTTTGGACTGTGGGAGGAAACCGGAGCACCCGGAGGAAACCCACACAGACACGGGGAGAATGTCCAAACTCCACACAGACAGTGACCCAGGCTGGAATTGAACCTGGGTCCCTGGCGTTGTGAGGCAGCAGTGCTAACCACTGTGCTGCCGTGCTGTCCCATTTTATAAATACCATGGAAGCAGTTCAGAGGAGATTTACTAGATTGATTCCCAATCCAGTAGTGTGAAATATTAACACTGTTTCTCTCTCCATAAATGTTGCCAGACCTAATGCATTTTTCCAGTCATAGAACATAGAACATAGAACATTACAGCGCAGAACAGGCCCTTCGGCCCACGATGTTGCACCGACCAGTTAAAAAAAAACTGTGACCCTCCAACCTAAACCAATTTCTTTTCGTCCATGAACCTATCTACGGATCTCTTAAACGCCCCCAAACTAGGCGCATTTACTACTGATGCTGGCAGGGCATTCCAATCCCTCACCACCCTCTGGGTAAAGAACCTACCCCTGACATCGGTTCTATAACTACCCCCCCTCAATTTAAAGCCATGCCCCCTCGTGCTGGATTTCTCCATCAGAGGAAAAAGGCTATCACTATCCACCCTATCTAAACCTCTAATCATCTTATATGTTTCAATAAGATCCCCTCTTAGCCGCCGCCTTTCCAGCGAAAACAATCCCAAATCCCTCAGCCTCTCCTCATAGGATCTCCCCTCCATACCAGGCAACATCCTGGTAAACCTCCTCTGCACCCTCTCCAAAGCCTCCACATCCTTCCTGTAATGTGGGGACCAGAACTGCACACAGTACTCCAAGTGCGGCCGCACCAGAGTTGTGTACAGTTGCAACATAACGCTACGACTCCTAAATTCAATCCCCCTACCAATAAACGCCAAGACACCATATGCCTTCTTAACAACCTTATCTACTTGATTCCCAACTTTCAGGGATCTATGCACACATACACCTAGATCCCTCTGCTCCTCCACACTATTCAAAGTCCTCCCGTTAGCCCTATACTCAACACATCTGTTATTCCTACCAAAGTGAATTACCTCACACTTCTCCGCATTAAACTCCATCCGCCACCTCTCGGCCCAACTTTGCAACCTGTCTAAGTCTTCCTGCAAACTACGACACCCTTCCTCACTGTCTACCACACCACCGACTTTGGTGTCATCAGCAAATTTGCTAATCCACCCAACTATACCCTCATCCAGATCATTAATAAATATTACAAACAGCAGTGGCCCCAAAACAGATCCCTGAGGTACACCACTTGTAACCGCACTCCATGATGAATATTTACTATCAACCACCACCCTCTGTTTCCTATCCGCTAGCCAATTCCTGATCCAATTTCCTAGATCACCCCCAATCCCATACATCTGCATTTTCTGCAGAAGCCTACCATGGTGAACCTTATCAAACGCCTTACTAAAATCCATATATACCACGTCCACTGCCTTGCCCCCATCCACCTCCTTGGTCACTTTCTCAAAAAACTCAATAAGGTTAGTAAGGCACGACCTACCTGCCACAAAACCATGCTGACTATCACCTATCAATTCATTACTCTCCAAATAACTATAAATCCTATCCCTTATAATTTTTTCCAACATCTTGCCGACAACAGAAGTGAGACTCACCGGTCTATAATTCCCGGGGAAGTCTCTGTTCCCCTTCTTAAACAATGGGACAACATTTGCTAACCTCCAATCTTCTGGTACTATACCAGAGGCCAACGACGACCTGAAGATCAGAGCCAGAGGCTCTGCAATCACTTCTCTTGCCTCCCAGAGAATCCTTGGATAAATCCCATCCGGACCAGGGGATTTATCTATTTTCAGACCCTCCAGAATATCCTGCACATCCTCCTTATCAACTGTAATACTGTCTATTCTACTCCCTTGCAACCCAGTGTCCTCCTCAGCTATATTCATGTCCCCTTGCGTGAACACCGAAGAGAAATATTGGTTCAATGCTTCACCAATCTCCTCCGGTTCCACACATAACTTCCCTCTGCCATCTATAACTGGCCCTAAACTTGCCCTAACCAACCTTCTGTTCTTGACATACCTATAGAACGCCTTAGGATTCTCTTTAACCCTATCCGCCAAAGTCTTCTCATGTCCTTTGTCCTTTGTGTTTATTTCAGATCTACCTGTAGTGGTAGGAAAAACACTATTTACTATCCAGGATAAATAAATGTCCTTCATCAGCTTTTGTGGATCATTTCAGTGGAAATGTGCTCTCCCAGGTTCAAAGAGCATCAGCCCACTGGAAGCAAAGTCGTGAGACCGGCCAGTCTAGCAGAAAGAAACCCTCCGACTCTCCCACTTCACCAACTGTCAGAATGAACATGGTTCAGTCCTGGATGTGATTAACAGCAGCATCCAACCCCTGTCATCATTCGTGAACTCGTTGGTGTCTCCGCAGGCTGGATGACTGAGTGAATCCCTTCCCACACAAACAGCAGGTGAATGGTCTCTCCCCAGTGTGAACTCGCTGGTGCTCCCGCAGGCTGGATGACGTTCTAAATCTCTTTGTGCAGTGAGAGCAGCTGAATGGTCTCTCCTCGGTGTGAATGCGCTGGTGGATAACCAGATCCCGAGAGCTTTTGAAACCACTGCCACAGCCGGAGCATTTAAAGGGTCTCTCCTGGGTGTGAGTGAGATTGTGACTCAGCAGGCTGGATGAATGAGTGAATCCCTTCCCACACACAGAGCAGGTGAACGGTCTTTCCCCGGTGTGAATTCGCTGGTGCTCCCGCAGGTGGGATGATGTTCTAAATGTCTTTGTGCAGTGAGAGCAGCTGAACGGTCTCTCCCCAGTGTGAATGCGCTGGTGGATCGTCAGTTCCCGAGAGCTTTTGAAACCACTTCCACAGTCAGAGCATTTAAAGGGTTTCTCATTGCTGTGAGTGACTTTGTGTTTTGACAGATTGGATAACTGCATAAATCCTTTCCCACACACCAAGCAGATGAATGGTCTCTCTCCAATGTGAACGCGCTGGTGTCTCTGCAGATCGGGTAAATGAGCGAATCCGTTCCCACACTCAAAGCAGATGAATGCTCTTTCTCCAGTGTGAACCAGCCGATGTCGCTGCAGATGATATAACCGAGTGAATCTCTTCCCACACACAGAACAGGTGTACGGCTTCTCTCCAGTGTGAATACGTTGATGAATTTGCAGCTCAGAGGGGGTTTTGCAACCCTTCCCACAGTCCCCACATTTCCACAGTTTCTCCATGTTGCAGGTGTCCTTGTGTTGCTCCAGGTTTGACCATCAGTTGAAGTCTCACACAGAACAAGATTATAGTGCCCTGCTGTGATGGTGCAATATTGTTTCAGGCTGTGGAACTGGGAAGCTCTTTCCACAGTCACTGCACGGGAAAATCTCAGTTGATTGTGTGTGTGTGTGTGTGTGTGTCAGTCCTGTTCCAGTCACAATGATGTTTAAAGACTGCTGAAGCCGATAGAACAGAGAAACATTTCTCCTTCTGGATTCAAAGACCGAAGATATTCAGGTCCCGATGAATTGAGTGACTCTGTCAGATGTTGATGTGATGTTTGGTTTGAGATTTCTGTCTGTAAAATCCTCAACTTCTGATATCCTGTAAAAGGAGTTTACAAAGGTTATCACTGTCAGTACAGGATAGAAATTCAGAACAGACAGTTCTAGTTTCCATGGAACATTATTTCCTCTCTCATTCCCTAAGAGCTGTAAATCACCATCCGACACACTCTCCCTCCATTCTCACTCTGCTGTATCTAATATTCACCCTCTGATTGTGGCTGATTGATAGATCCATGCTCACTGCTTCCTGTCCTGGACACAGAGAGCTGGAAATCTCCATGCAGGCTGCCAGACAGATATATGTCTATCTGACTGGACTAACAATGTGTGGAACATACAGACTGGATTCACTTCCTTTCCCTTCAGTTGCTGCAAGTCCCCAATTTCCCCCAGAATGAGAAAAGAAATGGAAAGGGGGAGAAAAGAAAAAGTGTTTTAATCACAGATGTTGGCCTTTTTTAAGGTCAAACCAAATAAACAAACTCAAGTTAAATCAGGACAAAGTAAAAGGGGCAGCTCCCCAAAAGGAGGGGGAGCAGCCCAAACAAAAATCAAACTACAAAGGAAACTTAAAAACATCAAATCATAATGTGATTATTAGGGTCGATAACACATCCCAACCCCTGCAGTGCCCAATGGGGGCAGAAGGCGTCAACCGCACCCATGGACATCGCATGTTCCCTCTCCAGGGACACATGGCCGCGAACGTAGCCACAGTAGAGGGGCAGACAGTCAGGATGGACGGCCCCCTCGATTGCCTGCTGCCTGGACCTATAAATGGCGCGATTCGCCAGGCCCAGGAGCAGGTTCACGAGGAGGTCGCCATCCTGACCCGCCCCTCTCTGTGTGGGTTTCATCCGGGTGCTCCGGTTTCCTCCCACAGTCCAATGATGTGCGGGTTAGGTCGATTGGCCATGCTAACAAAATTGCCCCTTAGTGTCCTGGGATGCCTGGGTGGGATTGTGGTCGGTGCAGACTCGATGGGCCGAATGGCCTCTTTCTGTGCTGTAGGGTTTCTATGATTCTATTGTCCCTCTGAAGACAGAGGTTCTGAACCAGCCTCTGAAACCACGCCCATTGTGACCCGCCACCGTCAGCAGCGCATGCGCTCCGTCTCCGCTGAAACAAGATGGCGGCCGATAACCGGGGCCTGTTCCCGGGATAAAAGCCTGGGAGCTGTAAACCCGGGACCTGCAGGGTCTGATTCGGGCCGTGCGGCCCACAGCGGATGTTTGTGAAGCCAGAGCTCCCTCCCTACCCCGACTCCCGGCTCCATTTCTCCCGCAGCCCCACCGACTCACCTGCTGAAAAAAGCATCTCCCGCATTCATGGGGCTCTGGGCAAAGTGACACTGCGCACGCTCCAGACATAGCACCGCGCCTGCGCAATAGGCTCCTGTGGAATGAATAGGACACGTTCACACCCGCAGGGGCACCTGGGAATTAACGGCGTCATTGTCAAAGACAATAATAGAAAATTATCTTGTGCAATTAAGATCAATTAATTTTTAAAAATGCATTCCTCGGAATTTGTGCGCTGCGATTCTCTATTTCTAAAATTGATTTAAACCAGTGCTCTCCTGTGGGAATACCCTGAGTTTTTAAAACTTTTCCCACTGGTTTCCTCTCGTCTCTCTGCTCTCCTGAAGGTGCTCACACTGGCTGGGTAAATCCCACAGAGACAGGTTTCTTTCACTTTCTTTCTCCTGATGCTGAATATTCTGTTTTATGGAACGATACATCACAGATGGAAACCATTTGGCTCATCCTGCCCAGTCGGGCTGTCTTTAAGATCTGTCCAGTTAATCCCACAGCCCTGCTGGCAGAGTGAGAACAATATCTATATATACTGCAGCAATGCGGGAGGTGAATGGAAAATGTTTTCCAGTTGCATACCTCTCAGACACACTCATCCCTAGAAAGATAAATTGGCCTGGTGTACTAAGAACAAAGAAAACTACAGCACAGGAACAGGCCCTTCGGCCCTCCAAGCCTGCACCGACCAGACTGCCCGACTTAACTAAAACCCACTACCCTTCCAGAGACCATATCCCTCTATTCCCATCTCATTCATGTACTTGTCAAGACGCCGCTTAAAAGTCAATACCGTATCTGCTTCCACTACCTCCCCCGGTAATGAATTCTAGGCACCCACCACTCTCTGTGTAAAATATCTGCCTCGTACATCTCTTTTAAACTTTACCCCTCGCACCTTAAACCTATTCCCCCTAGTAATTGACTCTTCCACCTTGGGAAAAAGCTTCTGACTATCCACTCTGTCCATGCCTCTCATAATCTTGTAGACTTCTATCAGGTCTCCCCTCAACCTCCATCGCTCAAGTGAGAACAAACCAAGTTTCTCCAACCTCTCCTCATAGCTAATGCCCTCCATACCAGGCAACGTCCTGGTAAATCTTTTCTGGACCCTCTCCAAAGCCTCCACATCCTTCTGGTAGTGTGGCGACCAGAATTGAACACTATATTCCAAGTGCAGCCTAACTGAGGTTCTATAAAGCTGCAACATGACTTGCCAATATTTAAACTCAATGCCCCAGCCTATGAAGGCAAGCATGCCGTATGCCTTCTTGACGACCTTCTCCACCTGCATTGTCACTTTCAGTAATCTGTGTACCTGTACACCCAGATCCCTTTGCCTATCAATATTGTTAAAGATTCTGCCATTTACTGTATATTTCCTATCTGTATTAGACCTTCCAAAATGCATTACCTCACATGTGTCCGGATTGAACTCCATCTGCCATCTCTCCACCCAAGTCTCCAACTGGTCTATATCCTGCTGTATCCTCTGATGGTCCTCATCGCTATCCGCAAATCCACCAACCTTTGTGTCGTCTGCAAACTTACTAATCAATCCAGTTACATTTTCCTCCTAATCATTTATATATATTATATATATCCTGTGTGAATTCGCTGTTGTGTCCAAAGACCGGATGGCCCAGCAAAATCCTTCCCACACAAGGAGCAGGTGAACGATCTCTCCCCAGTGAACTCGCTGATGTAACAGCAGGTGGGATGAGATGGTGAATCCTTTCCCACACACAGAACAGATGGATGGCCTCTCTCCAGTGTGACTGTGTCTATGGTTTTCCAGCAAGTACGGATAATTGAATCCTTTATCATAATCATCACATTTCCATGGTTTCTCCATTTTCCCAGCCCCAATGTGACCGTGTCGATGGGTTTCCAACCGGGATGGATAATTGAATCCTTTACCACAATCCTCACATTTCCACGGTTTGTCCATGGTGCTGGTGTCCTTCTGTCTCTCCAGGTTGGATGATTAGTTGAAGCCTCATCCACATACAGACCATGGTGTGATGTTTTTCAGGCTATGTAACTGGTTAAAGCTCTATCCACAGTCAGTTCACTGGAGCACTCTTACTTGGGTGTGTGTGTGTGTGTGTCTCAGTTCTTTTTCTGTCACATTGAATTTTGAAATTTTCTTCCACTGACAAAACAGGGAACGATTTATCCCTCGACTGTCAAAAGCAATCATATTTAGGTCATGATGAATCGAATGACTCTGTTAGACTTTGATGTGAAGTTTAGTTTGAGTTTCCTGTCTGTGAATCTTCCTCTTCTAGTTCCCTGCACAAAGAGTTTTAAAAAACTGCTTCAGAACTGACAATTTCAGTTTCCACGAAACATTTCTCTGTCTCATTTATCTTGAGCTGTAATCCCCATCCCACACACTCTCTCTTGTCCCTGAGCTAAAATCAAACTCATTCCCCATCTCCACTCTGAGCTCAGCTCTCTCTCCCTTCAGCTGGATTCAGTCCTCCAGACCATGTGCAGATTGAGAGGACAATCAAGAAGTCAATTATTTTCCTTCCAAGTCAGGGGATGTGCAGCCCCACTGACTCTGTTGTTACCACAATAGTCACATGTGCTCTGCTCACCAATGAAACACCACAGTGACCATTAACATGGGCCTGTTCCTTGGAAAAGCTCCATTTTATTTGTGCCACAACAGCAGCGGAATTACCTCCTGCACAGGGACAAAGGTATCATCAGTCACAGAAAATAATTGCAGCTGGTGTCTCAAATCTCATTTTACCATTTGCTCTCAGACATTCTCAATTCAATTTTGAAATGCAAACTGAAATCTGGCATTATGGGGTAAATTAAAACACATTTTAATGGTCATTTTCAGAATGACTATTCTCAAGAATTAATTCCCAAGTCAGGAAATTAAAATTCTCATCAGCAATGTAGGCGGCACAGTGGTTAGCACTGCTGTCTCACAGCTCCAGGGACCTGGGTTCGATTCCCAACTTGGGTTACTGTCCGTGCGGAGTCTGCCCGTTCTCCCCATGTCTGCGTGGGTTTTCTCCAGATGCTCTGGTTACCTCCCATCGTCCAAAGATATGCCAGTTAGGTGCATTGGCTGTGCTAAATTGCCCCTTAGTGTCCTGGGATGAGTAAATTAGAGGGATTAGCAGGTGACATATGTGGGGTAATGGGAATAGGGCATCGGTGGATTGTTGTCGGTGCAGACTCGATGGGCCGAATAACCTCCTTCAGCACTGTAGGGATTCTATGAAATACTTTGGGAGAATTGCTATTTTAATGGGTATTTTCACAAATGCTATAAAATGATTTTTCAAAACAAATTAATATTTTAATGATTAATAAATAAAAAGTATTTAATAAAACAACCACCCAGTGTGGGGTTCAGGATTCTAACTCAGGGTTTCTGAACTCCAGGAATCACTAACTGAACCAGCCGGGAATTGTCTCCACAAAACTTCCCCAACTCCCTCCTGGGAAAAAGCTGCAAACCCGGGAGCTGCAGCTTTTTACTGGGGGTGTTGGAGCCTCCAGCGGGTGTTTGTGAATCCTCCCCGCCTACCTCCCAGGGTTTCCTTCCCAGAGATCAGAGTCCTCACTGATTTGAAGCCAAAGTGTTACCTCTTATTTATTGTCCCCCTCCCCATCCTCTGATGTGAACCATCCTCCAGTGGCTGAGCCAGGATGGGGCCGTTAACCTGGGCCTGTTCCCGGGAGGGAGAAGCCCCGCAGCTGCAAACCAGGGAGCTGACAATGATTCTGAAGGGTTTGCGGATCCACAAAGTGTTTCCAAATCCTCCCAGCCACCGCCTAACGCTGACTCCGCTTCTCCGGGACAAACAAGCGCCAAGGACAGCAATGACACTGCGCATGCTCCACATCACAATGCCCGGGGACTGATTGACGGCAGCTCCGGACCAATAGGAAGAGGGGGCGGTGCTGGAGGACCGAGCGGGAGCGGCTGGTCCTCCAGCCAATCGGAGTGAATGAGGGGCGGGACCTGAAGCATGCGCAGTGCGAGTAATGGCGGCGGACGGACGGTTTCAACTTGGAAACGAGATCAATACGAGGTAGAGGGCGGCGCGCGGGGAATGATAAATGTGGCGGGTGGGTGGAGAGACTTTGTAAACATGTTGTTGAAACCCAAACCCCGGAAATGAACTTCCCGGTTCCCCCCTTTGTACCAAATGGAGCGGCAGCTTGTAGTGTTAGACCCGGGCTGACTGCCGCCATTGAGGCTGCATGTGGGAGGCCGGCAGGGATTGCGATCGGAGAGTGAAGCCCTGACGTCACAATGGAATGGGTGAGAGTGTGACGTCACAATGGAATGGGTGAGAGCGTGACATCACAATGGAATGGGTGAGGGTGTGATGTCACAATGGAATGGGTGAGGGTGTGATGTCACAATGGAATGGGTGAGGGTTTTCCCAGGTCGGTGGTGACGTTCACGAGGGGTCATAGGTTCAAGGTGAGGGGGGGAGGTTTAACACGGATACCAGAAGGACATATTTTACACAGAGGGTGGTGGGGGCCTGGAATGCGCTGCCAGGCAAGGTGGTGGAGCGGACACACTGGGAACGTTTAAGACTTATCTAGATAGCCACATGAATGGAGTGGGAATGGAGGGATACAAAAGAATGGTCTAGTTTGGACCAGGGAGTGGCGTGGGCTTGGAGGGCCGAAGGGTCTGTTCCTGTGCTGTATTGTTCTTTGGGGACAAGTGAATCACTCTGACTATAAAAAGTGTAAGAAAATACTGAAGAGGGAAATCAGGAGGACAAAAAGAGGGTCTGATATGGATCTGGCAGGTAAGATTAAAGAAAATTCCAAGAGGTTCTATAGCTATATTAAGAGTAAAAGGGTGGCTAGAGAGAGAATAGATCCCCTTAAAAATCAGTATGGCCATCTGTGTGTGGAGCCACAGGAGATGGGTGAGATTTTTAATGACTACTTCTCCTCTGTTTACTGCGGAGAGAAAGAAATAAGGGAAACAAGTGGTGATGTCTTGGGCACACGCATGTTACCTGGGAGGAGGTATCTGCAGCCTTATAAAAGCAAATTACTGCGGATGCTGGAATCTGAAACCAAGAGAGAAAATGCTGGAAAATCTCAGCAGGTCTGGCAGCATCTGTAAGGAGAGAAAAGAGCTGATGTTTCTTGTCTAGATGACCCTTTGTCAAAGCTCTGAAACATCAGTTCTTTTCTCTCCATGCAGATGCTGCCAGACCTGCTGAGAATGGGGAGAGAGTGTGTGGGATGGAGATTTACAGCTTTTGGGGAATGAGAGAGGAAAGAATGTTCCATAGAAATTGTCTGTTCTGAATTTCTATCCTGTACTGACACTGATGACTTTTGGAAACTCATTTTCCAGGATATTGAAAGAGGAATCACAGGCTGAAATCTCAAACGTCACGTCTAGATCTGACAGAGTCTTATTCCTTGGGACCTCAATATCATCGGACTTTGAATCCAGAAGGAGAAATGATTGTCCAGTCTGTCAATTTGAAAGGATTTGAAATGTCAGTGTGAGTGAAAAAGCATCAACACACTGCCACACTTGAGTGAGAGTGTTCCAGTGCACTGACTAAAGAGCTTTAACCAGTTACACAGTCTGAATAAATATCACACCATTCACAGCGGGTAGAGACTGTAATCTTGTTCTGTGTGTGGACGAAGTTTCAACTAATTGTCCACTCAAGAGACAGGTAAGGACACCTGCACCATGGAGAAACCATGGAAATGTGCAGACTGTGGGAAGGGATACAGATACCCATCAGAGCTGGAAACTCATCGGCGCAGCCACACTGGGGAGAGACCATTCATCTGCTCTCACTGTCGGGAGGTATTTAATCAGTTATCCCACCTGCAGTCACACCAGCGCGTTCACACTGAGGAGAGGCCATTCACCTGCTCGCAGTGTGGGAAGGGATTCATTCAGTTATCCAACCTGCAGACACACCAGCAAGTTCACACTGGAGAGAGGCCATTTACCTGCTCTCAGTGTGGGAAGGGATTCACTCGGTCATTCCACCTGCAGAGACACCAGCGAGTTCACACTGGGGAGAGGCCATTCACCTGCTCTCAGTGTGGGAAGAGATTCACTCGGTCATCCCACCTGCAGAGACACCAGCGAGTTCACACTGGGGAGAGGCCATTCACCTGTTTTCAGTGTGGGAAGGGATTCACTCAGTCATCCAACCTGCGGACACACGAACGAGTTCACACTGGGGAGAGACCGTTCACCTGCTCTCAGTGTGGGCAAGAATTCACTCAGTTAGCCGACCTGCAGAGACACCAGCTACGTCACACAGGGGAGCGGCCATTCACCTGCTCTCAGTGTGGGAAGGGATTCACTCAGTCATCCCACCTGCGGATACACCAGCGAGTTCACACTGGGGAGAAACCATTCACCTGCTCTCAGTGTGGGAAGGGATTCACTCAGTCATCTGACCTGCGGACACACCAGCGAGTTCACACAGGAGAGAGGCCGTTCACCTGCTCTCAGTGTGGGGAGGGATTCACTCGGTCAACCCACCTGCAGACACACCAGCGAGTTCACACTGCGGAGAAACCATTCATCTGCTCTCAGTGTGGGAAGGGATTCACAAACTCATCTGACCTGCTGACACACCAGCGAGTTCACACAGGGGAGAGGCCGTTCACCTGCTCTCAGTGTGGGAAGGGATTCACTCGGTCAACCCACCTGCGGACACATCAGCGAGTTCACACTGGGGAGAGGCCATTCACCTGCCCTCAGTGTGGGAAGGGATTCACTCAGTCATCTGACCTGCGGATACACCAGCGAGTTCACACTGGCGAGAGACCATTCACCTGCTCTGTATGTGGGAAGGGATTCAGAGTTTCATCCCACCTGCTGAGACACCAACAAGTTCACGAGTGATTCCAGGGGTTGGATTCTGCTGTTATTGTTTCTGCTCTCAGTTACATCCAGGACTGCATTTTGTTCATTCTCACAGTTGGTCAATGGGGAGGGTCAGAGGGTTTCTTTGTGCTGGACTGGCTGGTCTCAGCCTCCAGTGGGCTGATGCTCTTTGAGTCTTGTTGCGAATACCTGGTTTCAAATGTCACAAGGATCACAGAGTGACAGGGTGTTAGGAGGTTTCGAGATATTTAGTCAGAAGAAAACAGAGGTTGGCAGTGCAAAGGTACATTTCTGAATGGAGGGCTGTGACAAGTGACATTCCTCAGGGATCAGTGCTGGGACATTTGCTGTTTGTAATATATATAAATGATTTGGAGGAAAATGTAAGTGGTTTGATTGGTAAGTTTGTGGACAACACAAAGGTTGGTGGAATTGCGGATAGCGATGGGGTCTGACAGAGGATACAGCAGGATATAGATCAGTTGGAGACTTGGGCGGAGAGATGGCAGATGAAGTTGAATCCAGACAATTGTGAGATAATGATGGGAAATATACAGTAAATGGCAGAACCCTTAAGAGTATTCATAGGCAGAGGGATGTGGGTGTACAGGTACACAGGTCATTGAAAGTGGCAACGCAGGTGGAGAAGGTAGTCAAGAAGGCACACGGCATGCTTGCCTTCATCAGCCGGGACATTGAGTTTAAAAATTGGCAAGTCATGTTGCAACTTTATAGAACCTTAGTTAAACCGCACTTGGAATCTCGTGTTCAATTCTGGTCACCACTGTACCAGAAGGATGTGGAGGCTTTGGAGAGGGTACGGAAAATATGTATCAGGATGTAGCCTGGTATGGAGGGCATTAGCTATGAGGAGAGGTTGAAGAAACTTGGTTGGTTCTCAGTGGAACGAAGGAGGTTGAGGGGGGCGACCTGATAGAAGTCTACAAGATTATGAGGGTCATGGACAGAGTGGATAGTCAGAAGCTTTTTCCCAGGGTGGAAGAGTCAGTTACTAGGGGCATAGGTTTAAGGTGCGAGGGGCAAGGTTTAAAGGAGATGTACAAGGCAGGTTTTTTACACAGAGGGTGGTGGGTGCCTGGAACTCGTTGCCGGGGACGGTAGTTGAAGAAGATACGACAGTGACTTTTAAGATGTGTCTTGACAAATATATGAATAGCATAGGAACAGAGGGATATGTTCCCGGAAAGGTCGGGGATTTTAGTTCAGACGGGCAGCATGGTTGCTGCAGGCTTGGAGGGCCAAAGGGCTTGTTTCTGTGCTGTAATTTTCTTTGTTCTTCATTCTGTTTGGAACACCCCAAATATCCATCCAATTTCCTTTTTAATTGTTTATTGTCATATACTTCCTCCACCCTCGTAGGCAGCGAGTTTCAGGTCATTACCATTCGCTGCATCAGAATATTCTTCCTCACATCTCCCCCACTCCCCCCCCGCCCCCGGCCCGGTCCCCTTGCATCTTTGACCCAAAACAAGAAATCTGTGACCCCCCTCGTCCTTGTCCCTTCAGCTAATGGGAACAGCTTTTCTTTGTCCACCTTATCTAAACCTGTCAGAATCTTGTCCACTTCTATCAAATCTCCCCTCAACCTCCTTTGCTCCAAGGAGAACAACCCCAGCCTGACATTGACAATAAAGAACAAACTAACAGAATATGTTACTGTCTGAATACTATAGTTGTTGGAGAAGATTCTTAAAGATAGGATGTATGCGCATTTAGAAAGTAATAAACTCATTAACGATAGTCAACATGGTTTTGTGAGAGGGAGGTCATGCCTCACTAACCTGGTGGTGTTTTTTGAAGAAGTGACCAAAATGGTTGACGAAGGAAGGGCTGTGGATGTTGTCTATATGGACTTTAGTAAAGCATTTGACAAAGTCCCTCATGGTAGGCTAGTGAAAAAGGTTGGATCCCATGGGATAAAGGGGGAGGTGGCTAGATGGGTGGAGAACTGGCTTGGTCATAGAAGACAGAGGGTGGTAGTGGAAGGGTCTTTTTCCGGCTGGAGGCCTGTGACTAGTGGTGTACCGCAGGGCTCTGTATTGGGACCTCTGCTGTTTGTGATTTATATAAATGATCTGGAAGAAGGAGTAACTGGGGTGATCAGTAAGTTTGCGGACGACACAAAACTGGCAGGACTTGCAGATAGTGAGGAACATTGTCAGAGGCTACAGAAGGATATAGATAGGCTGGAAATTTGGGCAAGGAAATGGCAGATGGAGGTCAATCCTGATAAATGCGAAGTGATGCATTTTGGTGGGAATAATGTAGGGAGGAGCTACACGATAAATGGAAGAACCATAAAGGGTGTAGAGACGCAGAGGGACCTGGGTGTGCAAGTCCACAGATCTTTGAAGGTGACGTCACAGGTGGAGAAGGTGGTGAAGAAGGCATATGGCATGCTTGCCTTTATAGGACGGGGCATAGAGTATAAAAGTTGGGGTCTGATGTTGCAGATGTATAGAACGTTGGTTCGGCCGCATTTGGAATACTGCGTCCAGTTCTGGTCGCCACACTACCAGAAGGACGTGGAGGCTTTGGAGAGAGTACAGAGGAGGTTTACCAGGATGTTGCCTGGTATGGAGGGGCTTGGTTATGAGGAGAGATTGGGGAAACTGGGGTTGTTCTCCTTGGAAAGACGGAGGATGAGGGGAGACTTAATAGAGGTGTATAAAATTATGAAAGGCATAGATAGGGTGAACGGTGGGAAGCTTTTCCCCGGGTCGGTGGTGACGTTCACGAGGGGTCAGAGGTTCAAGGTGAAGGGGGGGAGGTTTAACACAGATATCAGAAGGACATATTTCACACAGAGGGTCGTGGGGGCCTGGAATGTGTTGCCGGGCAAGGTGGTGGAGGCGGACACACTGGGAACGTTTAAGACTTATCTAGACAGCTATATGAACGGAGTGGGAATGGAGGGATACAAAAGAGTGGTCTAGTTTGGACCAGGGAGCGGCGCGGGCTAATTGTTCCTGGTTTCTCGTTTCAAGGCTTCATTCTATGATCATCTTGCTGGTGCCAGTACAGAGTGAGACTGCGGATAGTTGGGAACCTGTCTCGGGGGCAGGGAATTCATATGGTGTTCGTGGAAGTGGAAATGACTAGGGTTGGGAAGCATTTTGTGATCAGGGCCATTGTGATCTCCTGGACTCGTTTCGATCGCCTCAGGGGGTCGGAGAGGAATTTCCCAGATTTTTTTTCCCCATATTGGCCATGGGGTTTTTCACTCTGGGTTTTCGCCTCTCCCTGGAGATCACATGGTCTGGAATGGGGGGGTGGGGGTAAGTTAATAGGTTGTAATGAACAAAGCATCGTAGCTGTGAGGGACAGCTCGGTGGATAGGATATTGGTATGTAGATAGGCTGGAAAATTGGGCGGGGATCCTGGATTCAGGATTCAATCCTGGACCGGGGAGCGGCGCGGGCTTGGAGGGCCGAAGGGCCTGTTCCTGTGCTGTATTGTTCTTTGTTCTTTGTTCTTTGAAATCAAATGGGAATGTTTAATTTCTGTTTTAAAGATATTGTGGATATATTGTCCTGGACAATAAAGGAATTGGAATAACTCACCTTGGGTGTGGTTGAATGGAATATATCAATCTGATATCCACCTACAGTCTAGTGAAAGTCTGGAATATGTACAAAGAACAATACAGCACAGGAACAGGCCCTTCAGCCCTCCAAGCCTGCACTGATCACGTCTTCCTAACTGGACCATCCGTTTGTATCCCTCTATTCCCAGTCTGTTCATGTGGCTATCTCAATAAGTCTTAAATGATCCTCGCGTGTCTGCCTCAACCACCTTGCTTGGTAGTGCATTCCAGGCCCCCACCACCCTCTGTGTAAAATACGTCCCCCGCATATCTGTATTGAACCTTGCCCCCCCTTACTTTGAACTTGTGACCCCTTGTGTTTGTCATTTCTATAAGGTCGCCCCCTCAACTTCCGTCTTTCCAGGGAGAACAACCCTAGTTTACTCAATCTCTCCTCATAGCTAATACCCTCCATATTTGGCAACATCCTGGTAAACCTTTTCTGCACTCTCTCCAAAGCCTCCACATCCTTCTGGTAGTGCGGCGACCAGAACTGGACACAGTATTCCAAATGTGGCCTAACCAACGTTCTATGTAACTGCAACATCATATGCCAACTTTTATACTCTATGCCCCATCCAATAAAAGCAAGCATGCCATATGCCTTCTTCGCCCCCCCCTTTCCACCTGTGTTGCCACCTTTATGGTTCTGTGGACTTGCGCACCCAGATCCCTCTGCGTGTCTCTGCTCCTGATGGTTCTGCCATTTATTGTATAGCTCCCCCCTGCATTAGATCTACCAAAATGCATCACTTCGCATTCATCTGGAACTCCCACCTACCTGATGAAGGGGCAGCCTGTCCCGAAAGCGAGTGGCTTTTGCTACCAATTAAACCTGTTGGACTTTAACCTGGTGTTGTTAGACTTCTTACAGTGTTTCCCCCAGTCCAACACCGGCATCTCCACATCTTAAATTCCATCTGCCATTTCTCTGCCCAATTTTCCAGCCTATCTATATCCTGCTGTATTCTCTGACAGTGTTCATCACTGTCCGCAACTCCAGCAATCTTTGTGTCGTCCGCAAACTTGCTAATCAGCCCAGCGACATCTTCTTCCAAATCATTTATATATATATCACAACAGCAGAGGTCCCAGTACAGAGCCCTGCTGAACACCTGAGTCATGATGTGGAGATGCCGGTGTTGGACTGGGGTAAACACAGTAAGAGTTTTAACAACACCAGGTTAAAGTCCAACAGGTTTATTTGGTAGCAAATGCCATTAGCTTTCAGAGCGCTGCTCCTTTCGACCACCTGCTCCATCTGACGAAGGAGCAGCGAACAAATAAAGAACAATACAGCACAGGAACAGGCCCTGGTCCAAACTAGACCATTCTTTTGTATCCCTCCATTCCCACTCCGTTCATGTGGCTATCTAGATAAGTCTAAACGTTCCCCGTGTGTCCGCCTCCACCACCTTGCCCGGCAGCGCATTCCAGGCCCTCACCACCCTCTGTGTAAAATATGTCCCTCTGATATCCGTGTTAAACCTCCCCCTCCTCACCTTGAACCTATGACCCCTCGTGAACGTCACCACCGATCTGGGAAAAAGCTTCCCACCGTTCACCCTATCTATGCCTTTCATAATTTTATACACCTCTATTAGGTCACCCCTCATCCTCCGTCTTTCCAAGGAGAACAACCCCAGTTTACCCAATCTCTCCTCATAACTAAGCCCTTCCATACCAGGCAACATCCTGGTAAACCTCCTCTGCACTCTCTCTAAAGCCTCCACGTCCTTCTGGTAGTGTGGCGACCAGAACTGGGCGCAGTATTCCAAATGCAGCCGAACCAACTTTCTATACAACCGCAACATCAGACCCCAACTTTTATACTCTATGCCCCGTCCTATAAAGGCAAGCATGCCATATGCCTTCTTCACCACCTTCTCCACCTGTGACGTCACCTTCAAGGATCTGTGGACTTGCACACCCAGGTCCCTCTGCGTATCTACACCGTTTATGGTTCTGCCATTTATCGTATTGCTCCCCCCTACGTTAGTTCTACCAAAATGCATCACTTCGCATTTATCAGGATTGAACTCCATCTGCCATTTCTTTGCCCAAATTTCCAGCCTATCTATATCCTTCTGTAGCCTCTGACAATGTTCCTCACTGTCTGCGCTCCGAAAGCGAATGGCATTTGCTACCAAATCAACCTGTTGGACTTTAACCTGGTGTTGTTAAAACTCTTACTGTGAACACCCTAGGCACAGACCTCCAATCAGAAAAAGACCCCTCCACTGCTAACCTTTGTCTTCTGTGGCGAAGCCAGTTCTGTACCCATCTAGCTAGTTCACCTTTGATCCCGTGAGATTTAACCTTTTGCACCAGCCTGCCATGAGGGACCTTGTCAAATGCTTTACTAAAATCCATGTAGACGACATCCACGGCCCTTCCCTCGTCAATCATTTTTGTCACCTCCTCAAAAAACTCAACCAAATTTCCCTCGTACAAAACCATGTTGTCTATCGCTAATGAGATTATTCAGTTCTAAATGTGTATAGATCCTATCTCTAAGAATCTTCTCCAACAATTTCCCCACCACGGACGTCAAGCTCACTGGCCTATAATTGCCCGGGTTATCCTTGCTACCCTTCTTAAATAACGGGATCACATTTGCAATCCTCCAATCCTCTGGGACCTCACCTGTATCCAATGAAGAAACAAAGATTTCTGTCAGAGGCCCAGCAATTTCATCTCTTGTCTTTCTCAGTAACTGGAAGTCCCCTCCTCACAGCACTGTGGGTGTACGTACACCTCAGGCATTGCAGCAGTTCAAGAAGGCACCCTTGGGGTTGACCATGTCCAAGGCAGCGACATACAGCCACATATTCTGTTATAATTGAAGGACTGCAGATTGAATGTGAGGCATTGTGGGACTGGAGTATCTTGACCATATTCCTGTGACTGCCCGGAAACTCATGTGTCTATTTTAGTTTATAATTGAGGATTTCTGGGAATAAGTTAAATGCGGAAATATTAAGTATAGCCTGGAGGAATTTGGAATAACTGAGAATTTTATCCCCAGATAAAGAACAAAGATTTTGCTGGTGTTTGGGTGTAACGTGTTTGGGATTTTAAATCAACAAAGATGTTGCCTCTAAAATCAGTCCTTGGAAGTTGTCTTAAAAAAGGTTAAGTTATAATGAAGAATCTTGTATCTTATTTTAATCAGGGAGTTGTGAGCTTGTAGTGCTCTGTCGCTTTAAGAAGCTATAGCTGTGAGAGAGAATGCTGAGGATTCATTGTTTGAAATTTACGAGCTGTGAGAATCTGTGTGTTTTGTCTGTTTTATGTGGATGTTTGTAGATGTGTTTTATCATTGTTTTGGGCTACATTTGTTAAGGTTTATCTTTCTGGAGAATTAACCTTACCTTGAGTCTTTAATTGAAGGCATTTTTGGGAGTTTAAAAACAGGATCACAAGAACGCTTAAGTAATTAATTTTGGTTATTGTTGTTGTAAAGCACATGCTAAGTTTCTCTGTTTGTGCGTGGATGATATTTGTGGGTTGAACGCTTCAAGCTTTGAGGTTTTCTGTCTGTGATTTAAATCAAACGGATTTTTAAAAAAGGAAGTGTGATGAATAAAACTTTTGTTGTTCAGAAGTTATGAACCTGGAGCCATATTTACTGGCCAGAGACAGGATTCCAGGATATTTTACTAAACATGTGGGAATTTTAATCCGGATACAATTCACCCATGTGAGAATGAGAGTTTTAATTTGTAATGGTTATTTAAAATTTAACACATGTGAAATGATTCTGACCAATCCTGTGTTGGATTGATCTTGGGTTAAACTTCCTGTCAGGTCCAAAGATTTATTCCTGACGCAAGTAACACAAAGAAAAGGAAAATTCTGGAATTGGATACTGAAGAAAAGAGTTTACAAAGAGAGATTATGAAATAGAAATGTTCCCAGATCATGTGGTAATTCGATTAAAACAAAGGAAGAGTGCTGACGTCCATTTGAGAACTTTTAATCCACCCCATTTCTAACTAAGGGAGTCTAAGTACAAAGAAAGCCCAAGAAAGACCCCCCCAAGGGGGGTCTGGAAAGCATCATGATGGGGGCACCTGTCCATGAGATGCTCACAAAGCCCCATAATGCCCGGATACTAATTTTATTGAACCTATAATGTATGTAATCTATCACCATTCTGATTGGATTGTGTCCAGCCGGGATGGGCTGAGTAACTGGATAAGAATTGATGATATTCTTTGTTGGGTGGAGTTGTACATGATCAGCCCCTGTGGCTTCTCCCCACTGGCCTAACTCAATAAACTGTTTGTCGATTGAATCAGGCACAACACACTGGGAAGAGATACAAAGTGCCCTCTCCACTGGAAGCTCATCGGCACAGCCACACTGGGGAGAGGCCGTTCACCTGCTGGGTCTGTGGGAAGGGATTCACTGATTCATCCACTCTGCAGAGACACCAGCAAGTTCACACTGGTGAGAGTGCATTCACCTGCTGTCAGTGTGGGAAGGGATTTACTCGGATATCAAACCTGCAGACACACCAGTGAGATCACACAGGGGAGAGACCATACAGCTGCTTTCAGTGTGGGAAGGGATTTACTCGGATATGAAGCCTGCAGACACACCAGTGAGATCACACTGGGGAGAGACCATACAGCTGCTTTCAGTGTGGGAAGGGATTCAGTAAGTCATCCAACCGACAGAAACACCAGCGAGTTCACACTGGGGAGAGGCCATTCACCTGTTCTCAGTGTGGGAAGGGACTTTGTAATTCATCCACCCTGCTGAGACACCAGCGAGTTCACAAGTGAATATGGGCATTAGAGTCTGCTGTTATTGTTTCTGCTCTCAATTACATCCGGGACTGCATTCTGTTCATTCTCACAGTTGGTCACTGGGGAGGGTCGGAGGGTTTCTTTTTGCTGGACTGGCCGGTCTCATGACTTTGCCTCCAGTGAGCTGATGCTCTTTGAGTCTTGTTGCAAATACCTGATTTCAAATTTCACAAGAATGACAGAGTGACAGGGTGTGAGGAAGTTCAGAGATATTTAGTCAGCATTTATTTTTGAAATGCCCCAAATGCCCATCCAATTTCCTTTGTAATTGTTTATTGACTCCACTTCCTCCACCCTCGCAGGCAGCGAGTTCCAGGTCATTACCATTCGCTGCATCAAAATAATCCCATCATAATCACACCTCCCCCAATTATCAACCTTGCCCTGCCGTATGGCCCTATCCCTCTCCATTGCAATAACGAAAGACACCGAATTGTGGTCACTATCTCCAAAGTGCTCTCCCACAAACAAACCGAACACTTGGTACTGGGTAATGAAACGGGCCAAGTCCAATGTGGCCCCACCTCTTGTCGGCCTGTCCACATATTGTGTCAGGAAACCCTCCTGCACACACTGTACAAAAACTGCCCCATCTGAACTATTTGACCTATAAAAGGTTCCAATCAATATTTGGAAAGTTAAAGTCACCCATGACAACTACCTTGTGACTTCCACACCTATCCATAATCTGCTTTGCAATTTCTTCCTCCACATCTCTATTACTATTTGGGGGCCGATAGAAAACTCCGAACAACGTGACCGCTCCTTTCCTATTTCTAACTTCAGCCCATATTACCTCAGTAGGCAGGTTCCCCTCGAACTGCCTTTCTGCAGATGTTAAACTATCCTTGATTAACAATGCTACTCCTCCACCTCTTTTACCACCTTCCCTACTCTTACTGAAACATCTATCCCCCGGAACTTCCAACAACCATTCCTGTCCCTGTTCTAACCATGTCTCCGTAATGGCCACAACATCGTAGTCCCAAGTACCAATCCACACTCCAAGTTCACCTGCCTTATTCCAGATGCTCCTTGCATTGAAGTAGACACACTTCAACCCACCTTCCTGTCTGCCGGTACACTCCTGCGACCTTGATACCCTCCTCAGTACCTCACAACACTCAACACTGGCTTCTGGACTACAGCTCGTTTTCCCATTCCCATTTCAAAGTTTATTTTTAGAAAGGTAAAATTATGAATCACACTGATGACTTTCACTAACTCCATTGGGTGACCACCCCAAGTAGAAATGTGAATCTTCCTCAGGGTCCTGAACCAAAGGCGATTTCCCAAAATCCTGCCTCAGGGGCACTCAGTACCTCCACAACTAGAGTCCAACCTGAAAAGCCCAAGATCACTCACAAATCCCACTGAGCATTCTGACACAGCTCTCAGCTACAATACAGGTATAAATGTTATACAGTTAGTCAGAGCACACAACATTGTTCAAAAATTCCTATCTTGCCTATGTAGGTTTATTATTAAAACTTCACCCAAAGACTTGTCTGTAATCCAGAAACTGTTTGTTCCTCAAACAAGTAAACAACCTTGCTGATATTAGAACCTTGATGTGGGGCGTTTGATGAACATGTGATTTTACTCTAATGCAGGAGTGTTACATCTATCACCCCTTTTACTCAATCTATTCATTCACTCTGGCATTTCCCCCCTTTTCCTCATTGGCTTAGCCCAAGGGAGCCAACTTCCATTCCCTTTACAATTTCCTTCCCACAACTAGTTTTTAGATATAATTGAAGCGGTAGAATTGGATATAAAAGCAGTGATAACATATAATTGCTGTATAAATTGCATAGATTCAAAAAGATTCTCAAGCTGTCCCTTAACCTGCTCCATCTTGTAATAATTCTTATTCAGTATTATTTCTCCCCCGCCTTTATTTGTCCCAGTCCAAAATTCCATTTACTTTAATTTGTTCTTCCAGTCAGTTTCTCTGGAGTCTGTGTCAGTGCCTTGATCATTTCAAAATGATTTCTTACTCTTCAGGTCATATTAACCATTTCAAGTCACGCTGTTAGTCAAGCAGCTGAGAAAGTCCCATTTGAATCATAGAATCATTACAGTGCAGAAGGAGGCCATTTGGCCCATCGTGTCTACACCGACCACAATCCCATCCAGGCCCTATCCCCAAAACCCCATTTATTTACCCTGCTAGTCCGCCTGACACTAAGAAGCAATTTACTGTGGCCAATCAACCTAACCTGCATATCTTTGGAGTGTGGGAGGAAACCGGAGCACCTGGAGGAAACCCACGCAGATACGGAGAGATTGTGCAAACTCCACACAGACAGTCACCCGAGGCCAGAATTGAACCCGGGTCCTTGGTGCTGTGACGAAGCACTGCTAACCATTGTGCCACCGTGCCACACTTCATTCTTCAATACAGCTGCACTGTGCACTCTCGGATGTTAGTTCATTCACAACTTACAAACCAATTCTGCAATCTCACATCAGTCTTCCAATTCCTCCTTTAATTCTCTGTTGGAGTCTCACATTCATAAGCCATCTTCACACATTTCCCTACATGTTAAATGTTGTCTCTCATGTTGTTGTTATTAACCAGACATGTACTTTGTCTTGCTTGTTGTTATCTCTCTGTCCTCTCCCACAAATCCTTGTTGTGTATTTGTGAAAGGTTTATCAGGTCTAAAGCGATGGTGCTGGGTATTTTCCCAATCATCATCCTGAATTCCACTCTCTTTCAAAGGATGCACCATCCAATAATTCTGCTGGAAACTTCAAAAGAAAGTCAAAAGCCGGGGTCAAAGGGGTTTTCCATCTCAACGTATTTGCTTATTTCCCCCTGTACAATCCCAACGTCTCAGATGGCGGCCAGATTATAAAATTCAGTTCTCTCAAATAGTTCATGGACAAAGAAACAAACAAGGGGTGGCACGGTGGCTCGCACTGCTGCCTCACAGCACCAGGGACCTGGGTTTGATTCCCGACTTGGGTCACTGTCTGTGCGGAGTTTGCACATTCTCCCCGTCTCTGCGTCAGTTTCCTCCGGGTGCTCCGGTTTCCTCCCACAGACTGAAAGACGTGCTGATTAGGAGCATTGTCCCAAACAGGCGCCGGAATGTGGTGACTGGGGGAATTTCACAGTAACGTCATTGCAGTAAGTCTTACTTGTGACACTGATAAATAAACTTTAAATATCTCCAAGAAAAAGCTGTCACCTCATTTACCTCGTCTATACTTCCCCTTTACCAGAAGGTTCCATACCCGAATGTATGCATTCCTTTAAACTACACTTTCCGGAGTTCTGGAGAATCTTTTAAAACATGAAATATATTCATAATAACTTTAAAAAGAAACCAAACATTTCACAGTAACTTCACTGCAGTGTTAATGTAAGTCTAGTTGTGACACTAATAAATAAACTTTAAAAACTTTAACAATATTTGAAGTAAAAGTTTATTCATTCGTCACAGGTAGGCTTACATTCACACTGCAATGAAGTTACTGCGAAAATCACTTAGTCGCCATTCTCCGGCGCCTACTCTGGCACACTGCGGGAGAATTTAGCATGGCCAATGCACCTAACCAGCACGTCTTTTCGACTCTGGGAGGAAACTGGAGCACCCGGAGGAAATCCACACAGACACAGGGAGAACGTGCAGACTCCGCCCAGACAGTGACCCAAGTCAGAATTCGAACCGGGTCCCTGGCACTGTGAGGCAGCAGTGCGAACCATTGTGCCACCGTGCCGCCCCAAATTTGTGTTTGATTCCAGGCATTATCAACTTTGTTCTTTCCCTTAAACAACAGGTGATTTCCATTTTCAATGCTTGAAATAGCAACTCACGTCAGATGTTTATCAATTCCAATATCCGAAGCAGGCTTGTTGGCTTTCTGAAAAGTAAAGTCTTTTATTCTCTGCTTTAATTCTCAAAACTGCTGACTTCACTCAGAGCTGGAAAACATCATCACCTGTTTAAAAAACACAAACAATCCATCTGGCTCTGGCCAAGATCCCAGTGAGTTAATGTGTCCAATCACAGGTTACATTAGAAAACAAAGGCTGTGTGGAGATTTATAAAAATCAGCTGTCTGCTGAAAGGGTTAACTTCTCTGTGGAACCGAGAGAGGCGGGGAGTGGGCAGAGGAAACTTGGCAATTGTGTCAACTTACATAGTTTAAAAAACTTCCCTCATGTTATTTTCTTCAATTTTGTTCAAATTTCATCTCTTTTCTCTGTCCTTTTTTGAACACCAATTTCAATTTCCAATATTTGCTATTTAATCAAAGTTGAAAGAAATACTTTGTGAAATGTGTTGTTAACCAAATCTCAACAATTTTAACTCAAATGTTTTGGAAAGTTGGAACTGGTTTGCTGCCAAACTGCAGCCTTATCTTTGTGTTTTGGGAGCAAATTGGCCTTCACAATTCTAACCTTGAACAACTTAATTTCAAACCCAAATACATTCCTTTCACATTTTAGTACAGTCTGAATTTATTTCAAACAGAAACACACGGCAGTTCAAATTAAATTAATTTTTATTCCCTTTCCAAACTAATTCTTCGAATCTGTGATGCTTTCAAACAACGCCCTGCCTCAACAATTATGACTCAAATGTACAGTATTCCTTCAACTGAGAAACCAACTTGGAGTAAGCGTTGTGGATCATGATGGTGCAGAAGTCATGGCTAACCTCACACACCTGCATTCCCTTATCACACAGGAGAGGCAGAGGAGAGGGGGGAGTGCTTTCAGTGATTCTTTTTTTTTGGAGAAAACAACAACATCTGCTCGCTGGTGACTGATTTGTGTCTCAGGTTGTTTGATGTTAGCTAAACACAGGGATTGGTCTGTCTCAGGGAGGTGTCACTTTGTGGCTGAATTAACTTCCTCAAAGTCCCCATGGCATTTTCTAACTCTTCACTTGATCTGATATTTTCTGACTGTAAATCAATATCTTGTTCCAGAGTTTGGCCGAACAGCAGTAGATTTTTCTGAGCTCCACTCACCCTATCATCTGCCCCCTGTCCCCAATGTAACTGATTGTCCAGGTCAGACGTGCTCTCCTGCCAGCAATCAGCTCCATTCTGCAGCTTATCCACCAGTTCCCTCAACTCTTTATATTTTGTACTCAGCTGTGAGGCAACAGGTTTCCAATGTAACTGGAAATTAATTTATTCTGGACATTTTCCAACTCACTATTTCCTTTCTGAATCTCTTTAGAAAACCGATCAAGGACCCGCTCGTAATCTCCGTCACATTCTTCTCCACCTCCCAGGGTATCTTTTGCTCCTGATGCCCTTGACTCCGTTGTCAAACTGTCAGTCACATTGTAGCAGATGCCAAAGCCATTGTTGTATTTGCTTTTTTGAGGCAGCAGTGCTAACCACTGTGCCACTGGATGGAATGCTGGCACAGTGGAGAGAAACATAGAGACTAGAAGCAGGAGTAGGCCATTCGGCCCTTTGAGCCTGCTCCACCATTCATCTTCATCATGGCTGATCATCGAATTCAATATCCTGATTCCCCCCTTCCTTCCATATCCCTTGATCCCTTTAGCCCCAAGAGCTATATTTCATATCTTCTTGAAATCAGACAATGTTTTGGCCTCAAGTACAGGGTGACATGGTGGCACAGTGGTTAGCACTGCTGCCTCACAGCGCCAGGGACCCATTTAATTCCACCCTTGGGTGAGTGTGTGTGGAGTTTGCATGTTCTCCCTATTTCTGCGTGGGCTTCCTCCAGGTGTTCCAGTTTCCACCCACAGACCAAGGATGTCCAGGTTCAGTGGATTTGCAATGTTGAATTCTCTCTTCGTTTCCCAAGCTGTGTGGGTTAGATAGGTTAGCCATGGTAAATGTGTGAGATCACAAGGATAGGGCAGGGGAGAGGGCCTGGGTAAGGTGCTCTGTTGGAGAGATGGTGCAGACTCGATGGTCCGAATGGTCCCTTCTGCACTGGAGGGATTCTATGATTCAATTAACACAGGAATGGTCAGAATTATTTCACATGTCCCAAATTTTAAATAACCATTACAATTAAAACTCTCTCATACTCACATGTGTGAGTTTGAATCCGGATTAAAATTCCCACAAGTTTAGCAAAGTATCCTGGAATCATGTCTCTGGCCAGTAAATGTGGCTCCAGGTTCACAACTTTTGTGAAAAAAAGCTTTATTAATTACACGTCCTTTATTTAAATCTGTTTGATTTAAATCACAGACAGAAAACCTGAAAGCTTGAAGCATTCAACCCACAAATATCATCCATACACAAGCAGAGAAACTTAGCATGTGCTTTACAACAATAACTGAAATTAATTCCTGAAGCGTTCTTGTGGTTCTGTTTCTAAACTTCGAGAAATGCCTTTAATTAAAGACTCAAGATAAGGTTAATTCCCCAGAAAGATAAACCTTAACAAATGTAGCCCAAAACAATGATAAAACATATCTACAAACATCCACATAAAACAAATGAAACATGCAGGTTCTCACAGCTCGTAAATTTCAAACAATGAATCCTCAGCATTCTCTCTCGCAGCTATAGCTTCTTAAAGCGACAGAGCACCACAAACGTTTCACAATATACATTAATGATTTGGAAGATGGAACTGAAGACACTGTTGCTAAGTTTGCAGGTGATACAAAGATATGTAGAGGGACAGGTAGTATTGAGGGAGCAGGGGGGCTGCAGAAGGACTTTGATGGGCTAGGAGAGTGGGCAAAGAAGTGGCAGATGGAATACAATGTGGAAAAGTGTGAGGTTATGCACTTGGGTAGGAGGAATGGAAGCATCGACTATTTTCTAAATGGGGAAATGCTTCGGAAATCAGAAGCACAAAGGGACTTGGGAGTCATTGTTCAAGATTCTCTTAAGGCTAACGTGCAGGTTTAGTTGGCAGTTAGGAAGGCAAATGCAATGTTAGCATTCATGTCAAGAGGGCTAGAATACAACAGCAGCGATGTACTTCTGAGACTGTATAAGGCTCTGGTCAGACCCCATTTGGAGTATTGTGAGCAGTTTTGAGCCCCACATCTAAGGAACGATATGCTGGTCTTGGAAAGGGTCTGGAGGAGCTTCACAAGAATGATCTCTGGAATGAAGAGCTTGTCGTATGAAGAATGGTTGAGGACTCTGGGTCTGTACTCATTGGAGTTTAGAAGGATGAGTGGGGATCTTATTGAAACTTAGTCGGAAAAACTAGAACTAGAGGGCACAACCTGAGGCTAAAGGGATGATCCTTTCAAACAGAGATGAGGAGGAATTTCTTTAGCCAGAGAGTGGTGAATCTGTGGAACTCTTTGCCGCAGAAGGCTGTGAAGGTCAGTTCATTGAGTGTCTGTAAGACAGAGATAGATAGGTTCTTGATTAATAAGGGGATCAGGGGTTATGGGGAAAAGGCAGGAGAATGGGGATGAGAGAAATATCAGCCATGATTGAATCGCGGAGAAGACTCGATGGGCCGAGTGGCCTAATTTTGCTCCTATGTCTTATGGTCTAAGCTCACAACTCCTTGATTAAAATAAGATACAAGAGCCTTAATTCCCCTTCATTATAACTTAAACTTTTTTTAGCCAACTTCCAAAGCCTGATTTTATAGGAAACATCTAGTCTTTGTTGATTTAAAATCCCAAACATGTTGCCAGCTGCAAAATCTTTGTTCTTTGTCTGGGATTGAGGTGACAACACGATAAAATTCTCACAGTTCTTCCAAATTCCTCCAGGCTCTGCTTAAAATTTACACATTTAACTGGTTCCCATAAATCCTCAATCAAAAACTAAAATAGACACATGAGTTTCCAGGTGATTGACAAAGAAATGAACTGTCTGCTGAAAGGGTTAACTTTTCTACAGAACCTAGAGAGGTGGGGAGTGAGCAGAAAAAACTTGGCACACAATTATTTCACTTTACATATGATGGGGGTTTTTCTCGGAGGCTAAGTATTGAGCTGAACCCGGCTAATACAAAGATTTGCAAAAGACAGTATACTGGTTAAAGACATTCTTTATTGACCAACACGCGCTGGGAGAAAGGCAGCTGGGCAGTCCAACTACTTTCTAAAGTTACAATACATTGGCCGTGTAGTTATACTATTTTGAAAGTTCATTTCACCCGCCCACTCTGTCACCCTAACTGGATGCTCCAATCGTGTTCGTGCACAATATTTACCTTGGCCAATAACATCCTATCTTCTGGCAGAATGGGAATTCATTGGTCTGTAGAATCTGAAAGTTCCTGCCCACTGTTACTTTGCAACTTTCACTTACATCGGTCCACAGGGTTCAAAGGTTGCTTTCTAACTGACTCTCAGCAACTTCTATTACATAGGTTATATGGTTCAAAATTTCCTTTCCACTGTCTGCTGAGCCATCCCTTATCAGTAAAAAATGAATAAGTCTATACATTCTAGTGTCTGGGAAGCGTTTACTTTTATAACTCATACTGATAAAAACTGTGCTCTGTGGCTTTACTGTTCTGACAGAGTGTGGCCTGTCTCACACAGCTTTTATCCCATTATGCTTTCGGGCAGTCTGCAGTTTGGCCAAGGTGTACATTTTAGTCCAAAAAGTACATGTTTAAATTCTCTAAAAGTGGATATATGTATCTCTATGCAGACAGTACCTTTGTATAATATAAATAAGGCACGTTGTGGTCCTTATTCTATGTTAGTCTAAGTCAGTCCACCCTGTTTCAATAGCTTTTATTAGTTTTTAATCTCAAGGTATTCTGAACCCCTCAAACAAAATAACTTTAAAAAACTTAAAGTTTATAATTAGTCTCAAGTAAGCTTACATTAACACTGCAATGAAGTTACTGTAAAAAATCCCCTCTCTAACAACAAAAGAAACTTGATTTTAAACTTCATCTATTAATTTTTTTGTTATATTCCTCAACCTATTTTCATTTGATCAGTTTTTGTTAGGGATGGGTAATTTCTGTTCTTTATAAACTGGTTCACTCATTTTGTTAATTCTACATGGGCTCGGAGAATCAGAACCCAGACTTTATCATCCTTATCCTTTTTCTCCTTTTGTCACCACTTTCTCTCTGTTTTGCGGGAGGGTCGTGGGGATTCCAATCAGACCGAATCATTTATTATAAAAGCAAAAAACAGAAAATGCTGGAAAATCCCAGCAGATCTGACAGCATCTGTAGGGAGAGAATAGAGCCAACGTTTCAAGTCTGGATGACCCTTCATCAGAGCTCCTATGAAGTGTCATCTCGACTCAAAATGTTGGCTCTATTCTCAAATCATTTTATCGATAAGTTTCTTGCTCTTAGTTTCCAAAAGACAGGTAAGAAATCTGTCTGGTGCCCACTCGAGCTCTGAATTTTTCACTGGCCATGCTTGGGTAAGATTATAACCATTAGAATCCACTCTTAGAGATCCACTTTTCAGTCCAGTGCTACTTGGAGTGTACCGTCACTTCACCGATTACCAGGTCACAAGACCTTCACAGTTCTTATCACAAATTTATGATAAAATAATTTAATGCCTGAGAACGCTTCTTAATCTACTACCTACCACCGTTTGTTGATTGGTCAGACCCTCTTTTTACAGATTTGGATATCTCAGCCACTGAATATCAGCTGGTTATTCATAGATTCATAGAATCCTACAGTGCAGAGGAGGCCATTTGGCCCATCGAGTCTGCACCGACCACAATCACGCCCAGGCCCTATCCCCGATGTATTTACCCTCGCTAGTCCCCCTGACACTAAGGGGCAATTTAGCATGGCCAATCCACCTAACCCGCACATCTTTGGACTTTGGGAGGAAACCGGGGCACCCGGAGGAAATGGGGACAGGGGGAGAATGTGCAGACTCCACACAGACGGTGACCCAAGCCAGCCAGGAATCGAACCCGGGTCCCTGGCACTGTGAGGCAGCAGTGCTAACCACTGTGCCATCATGGCACCCAAACTTATGGAATAAGTTTAATTCTAACTCATTCTGTGTAAGTATTCTCATAAGGTCCTCTGTTGGGGCCCTGCTAAGTAGCTTTAATGGTCCGTGATTGCAGAAACTGAGCAGTCACAGGAATGTGGTCAAGATAGTCCAGTCCCATAATGTCTCACATTCAATCTGCTGTCCTTCAATTATAACAGAATATGTGGCTGTATGTAGCTGCCTCGGCCATGGTCAACCCCAACACTGCCTTCCTGAACTGCTACAATGCCTGAGGTGTAGGTACACCCACAGTGCTTTTAGGGAGGGATTTCCAGCTACACATTCCTGACAAGATTCTGACAGGTTTAGATAAGGTGGACAAAGAAAAGCTGTTCCCATTAGCTGATGGGACAAGGACGAGGAGGTCACAGATTTATGATTTTGGGTCAGAGAGGAAGGGGGGATGTGAGGGAGAACAATTTGATGCAGCGAATGGTGATGACCTGGAACTCGCTGCCTACGAGGGTGGAGGAAATGGAGACAATAAACAATTACAAAGGAAATTGGATGGGAATTTGGGGGAGTTTCAAACAGAAATGCTGACTAAATATCTCTGAACTTCCTCACACCCTGTCACTCTGTGATCCTTGTGAAATTTGAAACCAGGTATTTGCAACAAGACTCAAAGAGCATCAGCCCACTGGAGGCAATGTCGTGAGACCGGCCAGTCCAGCAGAAAGAAACCCTCCGACCCTCTCCATTGACTAACTGTGAGAATGAATAAAATGCAGTCCTGGATGTAATTGAGAGCAGAAACAATAACAGCAGAATCCAACCCCTGGAATCACTCGTGAACTTGTTGGTGTCTCAGCAGCTGGGCTGAAACTCTGAAACCCTTTCCACACTGAGAGCAGGTGAACGGCCTCTCCCCAGTGTGAACTCGCTGGTGTGTGCACAGGTTGGATAAGTCAGTGAATCCCTTCCCACACTGAGAGCAGGTGAACGGTTTCTCCCCAGTGTGAATACGCTCGTGTGTCTGCAGATTGGATAACTGACTGAATCCCTTCCCACACTGAGAGCAGGTGAACGGCCTCTCCCCAGTGTGAACTCGCTCATGGGTCCGCAGACTGGATAACTGAGTGAATTCCTTCCCACACTGAGAGCAGGTGAACAGCCTCTCCCCAGTGTGAACTCGCTCATGTCTCCGCAGACTGGATGAATCACTGAATCCCTCCCCACACTGAGAGCAGGTGAATGGTCTCTCCCCAGTGTGAACTCGCAGGTGTGTCCGCAGACTCGATAACTGAGTGACTCCCTTCCCACACTGAGAGCAAGTGAATGGTTTCTCCCCAGTGTGATCTCGCTGGTGTGTCTGCAGGTTGGATGATTGAGTGAATCCCTCCCCATACTGAGGGCAGGTGAACGGCCTCTCCCCAGTGTGAACTCGCTGGTGTGTCTGCAGGCTGGATAAATGAGTGAATTCCTTCTCACACTGAGAGCAGGCGAATGGCCTTTCCCCAGTGCAAACTCGCTGGTGTTTGCGCAGGTTGGATAACTGACTGAATCCCTTCCCACACTGAGAGCAAGTGAACGGTCTCTCCCCAGTGTGAACTCGTTGGTGTGTCTGCAAGTTGGATAATTGACTGAATCCTTTCCCACACTGAGAGCAAGTGAACGGCCTCTCCCCAGTGTGAACTCGCTGGTGTGTCTGCAGGCTGGATAACTGACTGAATCCCTTCCCACACTGAGAGCAGGTGAACGGTCTCTCCCCAGTGTGAACTCGCTGGTGTGTCCGCAGGTGGGATATTTCACTGAATCCCTTCCCACACTGAGAACCGGCGAATGGCCTCGCTCCAGTGTGACTGCGCCGATGAACTTCCAGCTCTGATGGGGATCTGTATCTCTTCCCACAGTTCCCGCATTTCCATGGTTTCTCCATGGTGCATGTGTCCTTGCCTCTCTCTTTGGTGGACAATCAGTTGAAGCCTCGTTAACACACACACAACACGAGTGCAGTCTCTCCCCGCTGTTAATGGTGTGATCTTTATTCAGGCTGTGTAACTGGTTAAAGCTCTTTAACACCCTCACCCGAGCGTGGCAGCGTGTTGGTCCTTTTCCAGTCACACTGACATTTGAAATCCTTTCAAATCGACAGACCGGACAATCATTTGTCCTTCTGGATTCAAAGGCCGATGATATTCAGCTCCCAAGGAATATGACTCTGTCAGATCTGATGTGACGTTTGAGATTTCGGTCTGTGATTCCTCTTTCAATATCCTGTAAAATGAGTTTACAAAAGTCATCAGTGTCAGTACAGGACAGAAATTCAGAACAGACAATTCTCGTTTCTATGGAACATTCTTTCTCTCTCATTCCCCAAAAGCTGTGAATCTCCATCCCACACACTCTCCCTCCATTTTCACTCTGCTGTATCTAATATTCACCCTCCCAATTCTCCTGAAGGTGCTGATTGAGGCTGATTGACAGATCCATGCTCACTGCAGTCTCCTGATTCTTTTGTCCTCTCCAGATTCTCTCTCCTCCTGTCCTTAAACTGGTGACTCAGGCTGTGGATCAATCCCACTCCGTCACTCTCATTCTCACAAATAATGCAGCTCACAGCAACAAATCATATTTAATGATTTTATGACTGATTTTAAACATGCGGAAATATTCACCTTTTCCCAGTTGGGTTGAAGTTGCTGCTGGGGTGAAGGCGGAAGCGGCGGAGTGAGATTCCGGAACAATGTGAGGGGGCGGGGCTGGAGGACCGAGCGGGAGCGGCTGGTCCTCCAACCAATCGGAGTGAATGAGAGGCGGGGCTGGAGGACCGAGCTGGAGCGGCTGGTCCTCCAACCAATCGGAGTGAATGAGGGGCGGGGCTGGAGGACCGAGCTGGAGCGGCTGGTCTTCCAACCAATAGGAGTGAATGAGGGGCGGGGCCCTAACCTCTGCCGGAGCCCGCTGCGCAGGCTCTGTGCGGGGCGTGACTGGAGCATGCGCAGTGCGGATGCAGACAGTGGTGTGGAATCCGCAGGGAGACATGAGGCCCGGACAGGAGAGGAACAGAGCCGGTGAGTGGACTGGGAGGTTCCATTAACACCTTCTGGAGGATTCACGATCCGAATAAGAAGCTATCGGTTCCGTGTTTTCAGGAAGAGAAGCTGCGAGTTTTTTGATGACAGACCTGGGGTCAAGGCTGCCTCTTGATCGCATGAGGTTGCAACAGTGCGCATGCGCAGTGCTCCCTGCCAGCAGAGGAAAGGAATGAATTTCTATCTGCAAAACTCAAACCAAGAGAAATGTCTCTCATCTGAATTCTATCCTGAACAGATCGTGATGATTTTTCATATTGAGTCTCTGTCTGCTCTCTTCCTGATCTCAATTGGAATGCTAAAACATTAATGATCTATCTGAAATTCACTCTGTCAATGCTGCATTAGTTACCCAGAGCACCCCATAAAGTCCCTATGCATGATTCTAGGTACCCAGTGCACAGGTATGGAATCGGCCTGTGCTCTGAGCATGCATAGTGTGGTGCTGTTGCTGACAAATTGAGCATTGTGTGGGGCCTGCTAACTGTGGGTAAGCCGGCGTGGGGAGCTGGAAACTGTGGGTGAACACAGGTTCAGAAGGGGGCCTAAACACTGGGTGAATGTGGGTGGGGTGGGGTGGCAGGAAACTGTAAGTGAGCACATGCCTGGGGAGCCTGGAAACTGCAGGTGAACAATCTGGGGTGGGGGAGATATCTGGAAAACATGATGAAACGCAGAGTCTGGAAAAATGCAGGTGAACACAAGGGGAGAGTGGCTGAAACTGTGGATGAAGAGTGGAGAGTCTGGAGACTGTTGATTTTTTATTTATTCTTGTCACGTGTGTTACTATAAAGTGAAAAGTATTGTTTCTTGCGCACTATACAGGCAAAGCATACCATACGTAGGAAAGGAGTGCAGAATGTAATGTTACAGTCATAGCTAGGGTGCGGAGAATGACCTTAATGCAAGGTAAGTCCATTCAAGAGTCAGATGGCAGTAGGGAAGAAGCTGTTTTTGAGTCAGTTGGTGCATGACCTTAGGTCCAGGGTGTGTGGGGTCCTTGATTATGCTGGCTGCTTTGCATTTAAACAACCTGCGGATGCACCAGCGAGTTCACAGTGGAGAGAAGCTGTTCACCTGCTTTGTGTGTGGGAAGGGATTCACTCACTCATGGAATCTGTTGACACACCAGCGACTTCACACTGGAGAGAGGCCATTCGCCTGCTTTGAGTGTGGGAAGGGATTCAGTCGCTTATGCAGCCTGCAGACACATCAGCGTGTTAACGCTGGGGAGAGACCATTCAACTGCTCTGAGTGTGGCAGGAGATTCATTCCGTTGTCCCATCTGCTGGCAGACCAGCGAGTTCACAGTGGAGAGAGGCCATTCACCTGCTCTGAATGTGGGAAGGGATTCATTGAATCGTTCACCCTGCAGATGCACCAGCGAGTTCACACTGGGGAGAGGCCGTTCACCTGCACTGAGTGTGGGAAGGGATTCACTCAATCATCTAACTTGCTGACACATCAACGGGTTCACACTGGGAAGAGGCCATTCATCTGCTCCTTGTGTGGAAAGGGATTCATTCAGTTATCCCATCTGCAGACACACCAGCGAGTTCACAAGTGATTACAGAGAATGGATTCTGCCATTGTTCCTGCTATTAATCACTTCTGGGACTCAGCCATGTTCATTCTGACAGGTGGCAAAGTGGGAGTGTCAGAATGTTTCTTTCTGGTGGACTGGCTGGTCTCGGAACTTTGCTTCCAATGGTTTGATACTCTTAGAGCCTTGTTGCAAAATTCTAGTTTGATATTTCATCTGAATCATAGAATGAAAGGATGTTTGGGAGGTCAAAGATATTTACTTTGCATTTCTATTTGGAACACCCCAAAGCATGCCATGTTGCCATGGAGATGGGCTGTGGTGTTTAATAGGTTCTTTTGTTTAATTCAGCTGAGTGTTCCTCATAGAAGGAAAGTTCAAAGATTTGAGGGGAAAGTTAGCTTAGGTAGATGGGAAGCTACATTAAAAGATATGATAGAAGATAGGCAATACCTAACATTTCAGGAATTAATACATGATTTATAACAAGTGTGCATTCCTTTAAAGACAAAAGTCCTGCAGGAATAGTGATTGCAACTGTGGTTATCGAGAGAAGTAAATATTTGCATTAATCAAAGGAAGAGGCTCACAAAGTGATCAGAAAAGTATTAAGCCAGAGGATTTGGATCTTTTTAGAATTTGGCACAAAGGAACTGATAAAGAAAAAGAAAACAATGAGAAAGAACTGGTAAAAAGCATAAAAACTGACTGTAAAAACATGATGCATGAAAAAGAAAGAAAAAATGTGTGTTTGTTACCACAGAATTGATAATGGCGAATGAGGAAATGGCTGAGAAAAGAAACAGTTCTGTAGAAGTTCGTATGGCCTCAAAATATTAACCGTACTCCTCTCTCCACACATGCTGCCAGACCTGCTGAATTTCTCCAGCATTTCCTGTTCTTATTTATTATTAAACAAATGTGTGTCGGTCTTCATCAAGGATGACATAGAAAGTGTGTGTGCGTGCGCGCGTGTGTTCTCTCCAGTCACACTGATGTTTAAACTATTTGAAGAAGTTTCAAATGCAGACGAAATTGAGGCACCAATAATTGAGTGACTATCAGATCTTGGATGTGATGTTTGTTGGGATTTCACTCTGTAAATCCTCCCTTTTCTGATATACTTTAAAAGGCTTGACAAAAAGCATCACTATCAGTGCAGGATAGAAGTTCAAAACAGACAGTTCTAGTTTCTATGGAATATTCTTTCCTCGCTCCTTCTCCCAAAGTTGTAAATCTCCATCCCACACACTCTCTCCTTTCTCATTCTGCTATTTCTAATATATATCCTCCCAATTCTCCTGAAGGTGCTAATTCATGTTGATCAACAGATCCCTGCTCACTGCTTCCTGTCCAGGACACACACACCGTCTTCATGCCAGCTGCTCACATGTATATATATTTATTGGACTAAATGTCAGTGTAATTTCCAGATACAGGGTTATGAGGAAGACCACTCCTCAGGCAGTGAGCGATCTCGACCTGGCACTGGCTGCCAATGAGGGTGGTGGAAGCAGAGATAATTAATTATTTCAAAACAAGATTGGATGGAACTTGAAGGAAATAAATTTGCAGGGCTACGGAGATACATAGTGGGAATGGGATTAACTGGATTGTCCTATAATGAGTTAGCATGGATTCCAGTTGACTAATTGACTCATCTGCCATCATGGATCTAATGCTGGAAATATAGAATATAGCTATAGTTCCAAAGTACCAGACCAGAAATAAGAACAAATGACAGAAATATTATACTAATGTACCAAAGGATAACACTAGATGTATCCCTGTTGGTATGATCTTTGTGGAGACCAATTACCTTAAAGCAAATAAATTCCCAGAGAAACTCAATGGAATAAACCGAAGGACAACATTTCACATTTTAAAAACTTTTTCTGTAACAATCTAATTAAAATTATCAAACGGGCAACATAGTGGCACAGTGTTTAGCACTGCTGCCTCACAGCACCAGGGACCCGGGTACAAATTTGGCCTTGTGTAGAGTTTGCACATTCTCCCTGTGTCTGTGTGGGTTTCCTCAGGGTGTTCTGGTTTCCTCCCACACTCCAAAGATCTGAGGGTTAGGTGGATTGGCCATGCTAAATTGCCCTTAGTATCAGGAGGATTAGCAGGGTAGTACGTGGAGTTGAAGGATTAGGGCCTGGGTGGGATTGATGTCAGTGCAGGCTCGATGGGCCAAATGACCTCCTGTACTTTAGGGATTCTTTGAACATTGCTGAATCATGCAATGACATTCAAATTGTATTTGAATGCGCATGATAACTTTGTCATTAAATAGCTCAAACAATAAAAACAGATTCCACAAAATCACAAACATTTCCCCCTCAGTATATTTGGCTCTAATTCCAGTTACAGAGTCCCACAACTCTCTGTATTTCCCAGGGGGAGAAAGAAAGTGTTTTACTCACAGATGTTGGCCAGAGGGGGAAGTTTTCCTTTTTCTCTCAAAGACATCCTTTAGCTCTCAGTTTGACACATTTATTTGTCTGGTTAATAGGATGGCCTCCTATCTAATGTTCACAATTATAACGTTTTCCCAAGAGATGGATGACGTTTAAAGGAATAGTAAATCAACTGAGGACAGAGATAGTGTGGTCATATGGCACACACAAAATCATTTATGATTCTCTGAAGTTCATTATAATTATTTCTTGTCTTGAAATATATAGCAGCGTTGCTGTTTTATATTTCCAGCCACAGAGTCATTGTGGCACAAAATGAATCTATTTGGCAACTCAAGTCAATACCAACCCTCTGTACAGAAAGTCAGTCAATTCCATACCCCCTCGATATCCCCATTTCCCTGAAAGTTTATTTCCTTCAAGTGTTCATCAAATTTCATTTTGAAATCACTGATCATCTCTTGTTGCACCACTCTCATCAGCAGCAAGTTCCAGGGCCTAAACAAAGTTCTTCCTCACTGATCCCTATCTCGCCAATCACATAACAGAGAGCTGTATATTACACACATTTATTATCCATTAAATATGCAAATGTATAAATATATACGGGCCATTTAGAACATTATATCTGTACCCGACTCTTCAAATGAGCATTTTGACTGAGTGCCATTCTCCTGTGTTTTTTCTCTCTGGGAAATACAGAGAGTTGTAGTAAATTAAATTAGTGCCATGAATTCTAAGGGAGGAATTGCTGGTGATTTTGTGGAGACTGGTTTTATTGAAGTAAAAAGTATCCCATCTATTCAAATGCTATTTGTCTGTCAATGCCTGATTCATTTATGTTGCTTTTATTTTGACTTTTACAATGAAACATTTTAAAAAGTGAAACCTCACTCATTTTATCCTTGGAATTGTCTGGAAATGTGTTTATTTTAGAGTTATCAGTTGGCTTGGGACGCCACAAGAAGAGATATATCCAGTGTTGTTTTATAGTACGTATTAGGTCTAATATTTATATTTCAGTAAAATAATGTATTTATTATTTCCATTCTTGTAATCTGGTACTGCAGCGATGTTATACATTTCCAGTCATAGACTCCACACTTCAGAAGGAACTTGAGTCCATGTCAACTTTCTGCAGAGTGATCCACTCAGCCCCATTCCCCTCTATATCTCCATTAGTGCAGCATGTTCATTTCCTTTGTGTGCCGATCCAATCTCATTTTGAAACCATTTGTCTCCTGTTCCACCATCCTCATAGACATTGAGTTCCATCGAAACATAGAAAATAGGATCAGGAGTAGGCCATTTGGCCCTTCAAGCCTGCTCTTCTATTCATTATGATAATAGCCCAAACCCCCATATCCTTCGATCGCTTTTGCCTTTTAACTTTATGTCTCTTTCCATAGATAAAATAATGTTTGCCAGTTGCATGAGAAGAAAATGAGTTTTTTTCTGTTCTAAATCAATTTCACAGCATTTTAGGAGAGGGGGATTTGCAGTTGGTAAACAGAAATCAAATGTGATCTCAGACCTGATTGAGTCGACCAATTTATTGTAACCTGAATATCATTGTATTTTGAATATAGAAGGAAAAAGCACCATTCACAGTGGAGAGAAACTGTACACGTGTTCTGTGTGTGTGGACAAGACTTCACCCAATCATCTGGCCTTTCGGAACATAATTGCAATCGCAACAGGGAGATGGCTTGGAAATGTGAGGATTGTGGGAAGGGATTTGATTACCCATCCCACCTGGAAACTCATCGACGCATTCACACAGGGGAGAGACCGTTCACCTGCTCTCAATGTGGGAAGGGATTCACTACCTCATCCCATCTGCTGAAACACCAGCGAATTCACACAGGGGAGAGACCGTTCACATGTTCTGTGTGTAGGAAGGAATTCAATCAGTCATCCAACCTAGCGATACACGAGCGAATTCATACTGAGGAAAGGCCATTCATCTGCTCTCAGTGTGGGAAGGGATTCACTCAGTCATCCACGCTGCTAAATCATCAACGAGTTCACACTGGGGAGAGGCCATTCACCTGCTCTGTGTGTGGAAAGGGATTTATTACCTCATGCACACTGCTAAATCACCAGCGAACTCACACTGGGGAGAGGCCATTCACTTGCTCCCAGTGTGGGAAGGGATACATTACTTCATCCAGGCCGCGAAAACACCAGCAAATTCACAAGTAACTATTGTGATTGGATTTTGCAGTTAATCATATTCAGGACTGAACCATGTTCATTTGGGTCCGTTTCTGCTGAATTGAAAAATAACTCCAGCTCTGTTATAGGTGTTAATATAATTGGCTTAGAAGGAGGATTTGGGGTCAGGATACTCACACAGAATATCAGATCAGGATTGGATGGAGCTGCACAATTTATCGTAACCTTAACAGCAGAGAATTTTGAACATGGAAGGAGACAGCACCATTCACATCCACAGTCACATTAGGGAGAAACCGTGTAAATGTGGAGACTGTGAGGAGAAATTCAGTTCCCCGTCAGAGGATTCTGAGTGTCCTGGTTCATGAGTCACAAAAAGCTAGTAGAAGGGTACTGCAAATAATTGGGAAAGTTAACATAATGTTATTGTTCATTGTGAGGGGAATTGAATACAAAACAGAGCTTATGCTTCTGCTTTACAGAACACTGGCGATTTGGAATATGATTAAAGTATTTGTCTCCTTATTTAAAGAAGAATGTAAATGTGTTAGAAGCAGTTCAGAGAAGGTCTACTAGACTATACCAGAAATGGGAGGTTGTCTTATGAGGAAAGACTGAGTAGCCTGAGCTTGTATCTACTGGAGCTTAAAAGAGTAAGAGGCAATTTGATTGAAATCTTTTTCAGTTCCTGAGGTATTTTGACAGGATCGATTTAAAGAGGATGATTTCTCATGTGAGCGAATCTAATACTTATTATTGAATACATTATTGAAAAATAAAATGTTGCTCAGTTGACACAAAGATGAGAAATAAATGTTTTCTCTTAGAGGGCAGCGAGTCTCTGGGTCTTCCTCAAAAAGCATTGGAAGCAGTGTCTTTGAATATTTTGAAGGCAGAGCTGGATAGATTCTTGATTAACAGGGGGTAAAAGGAATGTGGATTTGAGGTTACAATCAGATCAACCAGGGTCTTATTGAGTGGTGGAGCAGGCTAGAGGGGCCGAGTGGCCTTCTCCTGCTCCTAATTTGTATGTTCATATTTGTGTGGAAAGTTATCACAGTATTGCTGTTAATAAACAAAGCATAGTTATAAATGTTAAGTTATACATTGTTATGTAAAATAAATTCAGTTTGTGTTCGACATGAAGAGTGTTGAGCTTTTTTAATATCTCAAACACAATTTGGATCCTTTGAAGGTCTCTTTCCTCTGTCTCCTCCATCTTCACCTCCAGTGTGAGGAGCTCATGGAGCTTCTTTGTCATTAAGATTTAGACAATGTAATCAGCTGCCTCTACTGCTTCCCTCCCTTCCCCTAGCCCACCGAGCCAAACTCTTTCTAATGACCCCCCTTTGCTGTAGCCCTGAATTTGATCCTTTGTTTCAATTCTCTCCTATCTCTCCTTGTATCCTCTCAGAGTATATCTTTCCAGCAATCCCACCTCCTCCCTCGACCTTATTCCCACTAAACTGCTCCTCACCCAACTTCCCTATTTTCACTGATATCGTTCATGGTTCTCTCCCTTCAGGTATTCCTATGTCCTTCAGTTCTGCCATCATCACCAGCACCCTCCCCCAATGAAACCAACCCTTAACTCCCAATATCCTTGTAAACTCCCGCCCCAATCTCTAATCGTCTTTTCCCCTGGAACGTCCTTGTCACCTCCCAAATCCTGTAACTCCATGTTTCAACCCTCCAATCGGATTTCTGTCTCTGCGCCAGTGTAGACACAGCTCTCTCTCACTGTCCTGCTCATTCTGTCTGCAATCAGCCCAATTCACCGATGCCTGTAAACAACTCCCTCAGTTATTTTACTTTAAACAAGACTTTTAACCACTGGATAAGACGTTCTCCCCATGTCTGTGTGGGTTTCCTCCAGGTGCTCTGGTTTCCTCACACTCCAAAGATGTGTGGGTTAGGTTGATTGGCTATTCTACATTGACCTTTAGTGTCAGGGGGATTAGCAGAGTAAATGGGTTATGGGGTTAGGCCTGGGTGGGATTGTTGTTGGTGCAGGTTCCATGGGCCAAATGGCCTCCTTCAGCACTGTAGGGATTCTATCTCAGGAATCTTATATAATCAATTGAAGGAAGCTTATTTAAAAGAAAAATACTTGTCAATATAGAATGGAAAAATATACTTAACAGAACAGACTTTTATAATTTATGTTGGTTGATCAGGCTGAAGATGTGTAATTCCTCGTTTCCATTTTTAACAACAGTCCTGATGAGAATCTTGTTTTGTTGACTTCCAGAAACATAGAAAATAGGAGCAGGAATAGATCATTTGGCCCTTCGATCCTGTTCTGCAATTCAAGATGATCATGACTGATCCCCTATCTCAACATTATTCTCCACTGATCTCCCCAAACTCCTTGAGGCTTTTAGAGTCTGAATATATCTCAGAAGGTAAACAGATATATTTCTAATGTTTTGGCCTCCACAGCCTTCTGTGCTGGCGAATTCCACAAGTTCACCACTCTCTGCATGAAGAAATTTCTCCTCCTCTCACTCCTAAACTTCCCCATATCATATTTCATATATTATAATCATATTTGATTTCAGGCATTATCAAGATCTTTGTTTTAGATGGTCTTTTATTTCCTAAAAATAACACAAATTTTCTCTGACTTTTTTTCCGAAATTAACCCAAATTCAAGTAGAAATATTATTGTGAAAAAGAAATCGTTTTTGACACTGGGGAACCACCTGGCTGTTAGTTGTTAGTTTCTTTTTGTTCTGACAATGTGATTATTCCCTTAAACTTTCCCTTTGGATGTTCAAATCAGCCATTCATATCAATTTATTTTGTCAATTTCAATTTGAGGAATAATCTCTTAAGATAAAAGCAAATTACTGTGGCTGCTGGAATCTGAAACAAAAACAGAAAATGCTGGGATCTCAGCAGGTCTGACAGCCTCTGTGGAGAGAGAATAGAGCCAACATTTTGAGTCTAGATGACCCCCCATCAGAGCTCAATAATTACACTCAGCCTTATTGACTTTAAATGGTGATTTACATCAGAGACATAAACGTTTGCAATCAGTTTTGAGGTAACTTCCAACAGCTGAACAATGCAGTTATGTGGGATCAGGATATTGAATTCGATGATCAGCCCATTGAATTTGATGATTAGCCATGATTATAATGAATGGTGGAGCAGGTTTGAAAGGCCAAATGGCCTACTCCTGCTTCTCATTTCTATGACAGCACATTCCACATCCGGAATTCAGCAGCATTCCGACTTCTGTGCCGCCATCACTTCGTGCCTGATAATACATTCATTGTCACCAATTAGCAGCAAGGGCGGGTTGTAGACCTTCATTTTGCTCAATGAGTGTTGGAGAGTGGGATGTCTAGTGTTGTAGACTGCAGGCAGTGACCCAGAACAAGGTCACGGCCAGCACTTTAAAAGGCTCCCTGCATGGGACAGTGTCAGCTGACTCATCAGATGATCATTCGAGTGGATTAACTAGACAGAGAAAAGATGTGGGCATTTTCCAGTCTGTCCAGTTAAGTGCATTAAATTGTTAATCTCTGCAAACCATGCCAGTTTTCAGAGGCAGTAATTTTAAAAATCAGCAATATCTTTTGGCACTGAGGAGTTGGACATTGGTTACATATTTCCAAATGTCTGTGCCATTGGAGCAGGGGGAGAGGGGAACCAGAAGGGCCAAACCAGCCTTGAGGCTGCCCTTGGTGTCCTCCTGCATGAGGCTGCCTTGGTGTCCTCCTGCATGAGGTTCATCATTGACATGGCCAGCTCATGTCAACCGCTGGCAAGACGGGTAAGCCCAGCCACTCACACAGATACAGAGAGAATGTACAAACTCCCCACAGACAGTCACCCAAGGCCGGAATTGAACCTGGGTCCCTGGCGCTGTGAGGCAGCGGTGCTAACCACTGTGCCACTGTCCAAATCTTTACAGCTGTATTTAACAAACTCTTTTGCGAAAGGGGCGTCACAATCAAATCCAGTTATAACCCACAGGTACCAAACCCAAACCCACGAATTTTCACCCCAGTCCCAGGAGTTTGGAGACCGGCTGAATAATGGCAGCCGCATACCCACAATCCACGGCGCTGGGGAAACCGCTCTATTCGCCACGCAAGCAGGCGACCCCGAATGCGCATGTCCAGGGGAGAGGGAAGGTGCGCATGTACGGAGGAGGTCCCACCCACCATTATGTCGCGTGAGACATTCACCAATGAGAATAGTTGGAGGACCGGAAGCCCTCTGGTCCTCCAGCCAATCAGAATGCTGTCTTTGTGACAATGCAGATTGAGCTTCATGTGGACAGAAACGTTCTACTGTCTCTCCAACCTCTGTGAGTGAAACACTTTCTTTTCTCCCCCTTTCCATTTCTTTTCTCATTCTGGGGGATTTTGGGGACTTGCAGCAACTGAAGGGAAAGGAAGTGAATCCAGGGAGGCTGCAGACTCTGGTAAGGTTGCCCCAAGTCTTTCTCTTTTAAAGACATTAACATTCTTTAGCTCCCTCAGCTTAATACATTTATTTGTCTGGCTAAAAGGATGGTCTATATTCGTAATGGTCACAATTAAAGGGGTGGATCCCCAGGAGATAGCTGATATTAAGGAGACAGTAAATTAATATAGGACAGGGATATGTCGAGTGTTGTTCTATGATGTGTATTAGATGCAGGGTAAGAATGGCGGGAGAAAGTAAAGAATTTTCTATAAAAACTAGAATTGTCTTTTCTGAATTTCTAAGTTGCACTGACAGTGATGAATTTTGGAACTCATTTTACAGAATATCAGAATTGGACTTCTCAAAACAAATACTTGTGGTGATCTGCCAGATTAACTTGATAAATCGGGACCTGAACAACATCAGCCTTTGGAATCTATAAAGAGAAATATTTCTCTGTTCTGTCTGCTTCAAGAGATTTCAACCATAAGTGTGATTGGAAAACGTGGAGACACAGACATGAGTGGGTGTTCCTGTGCACTGACTGTGGAATAAAGCTTCAACCAGTTACACAGCTTGAAAAGACATCACTAGTCACTATTCAGGTTTTTTATGTATGGACAAGGCTTCAACTGACTGTCAAACTGGGAGAGACACATGGACACCTACACCATGGAGAAACCATGGAAATGTGGAGACTGTGGTAAAGGATTCAATTTCCCATATCAGCTAGAAACTCATCAACGCAGTCACACTGGGGAGAGGCCGTTCACTTGCTTGGAGTGTGGGAAGGGATTCGCTCATTCATCCTCCCTGCAGACACACAAACGAGTTCACACAGGGGAGAGGCCATTCACCTGCCCTGAGTGTGGGAAAGGATTCACAAGTTCATCCCACCTGCAGACACACAAGCGAGTTCACACTGGGGAGAGGCCATTCACCTGCTCCGATTGTGGAAAGGGATTCAGTGATTCATCCAACCTGTTGATGCACCAGCGAGTTCACACCAGGGAGAGGCGGTTCACCTGCTCGGAGTGCGGGAAGGAATTCACTCAGTTATCCCACCTCCAGTCACACGAGCGCATTCACACTGGGGAGAGACCATTCAGCTGCTCTGAGTGTGGGAAGGCATTCAGTGATTCATCCAACCTGCTGAGGCACCAGCGAGTTCACACTGGGGAGAGGCCGTTCGCCTGCTCCGAGTGTGGGAAGGGATTTACTGATTCATCCAACCTGCTGATGCACCAGAGGGTTCATACCAGAGAGAGACCATTCCCCTGCTCAATGTGTGGGATGAGATTCAGTGATTCATTCAGTCTGCTGATGCACCAACGGGTTCACACTGGAGAGAAACCATTCACCTGCTCTATCTGTGGGAAGGGATTTAGTCGCTCATCCCATCTGTTGATGCACCAGCGAATTCACACTGGGGAGAGGCCATTCACCTGCCCCGAATGTGGGAGGCGATTCACTGATTCATCGCATCTGTTGATACACCAGCGAGTTCACACTGGGGAGAGACCGTTCACCTGCCCCGATTGTGGGAAGGGATTCCCAGATGCATCCAATCTGCAGAAACACCGACGAGTGCACACTGGGGAGAGACCATTCACTTGCTCTGATTGTTGGAAAGCATTTACTCAGTCATCCCACCTGCAGACACACCAGCGAGTTCACACCGGAGAGAGACCATTCACCTGCTCTCAGTGTGGGAAGGGATTCAGTAATTCATCCAACCTGTGGGCACACCAACGAGTTCACACTGGGAAGAAACCATTTACCTGCTCTGTGTGCGGGAAGGGATTCACTCGGTCATCACAGCTGCTGAGACACCAGCAAGTTCACAAATGATGACAGGGGTTGGATTCTGCTGTTATTGCTGCTGTTCGTCATGTCCAGGACTGAACCATTTTGGTGAAGTTTCTTTCTGCTGGACTGGCTGGTCTCTCAATGTTGATTCCAGTGGGTTGATGCACTTTGAGCCTGGGAGAGCACATTTCTACTGAAATGATCCACAAAAGCTGATGAAGGACATTTATTTTATCTTGGATAGTAAATAGTGCTTTTAATAGCACTCCAGGTAGATCTAAAATACATTTGTCTCTGTTCCATTGAGTCTACAGCACAGGGCCAGGCCAGTCGGCTCAATCAGTCTACATCACTATTTATGCTCCACATAAGTTTCCACCCACCCCTCTTCATCTCCCCCCACCAGCATATCCTTCTATTCCTTTCTCCCTCATGTATGTATCGAGCTTCCCCTTCAATGTATTCATGCTGTTCACCTCAACCACTCACTGTGGTAGTGAGTTCCGCATTCTCACCACTCGCTGTGATAGTGAGTTCCACATTCTCACCACTCGCTGTGATGGTGAGTTCCACAGTCTCACCACTCGCTGTGATAGTGAGTTCCACATTCTCACCACTCGCTGTGATAGTGAGTTCCACAGTCTCACCACTCGCTGTGATAGTGAGTTCCACAGTCTCACCACTCGCTGTGATAGTGAGTTCCACAGTCTCACCACTCGCTGTGATAGTGAGTTCCACATTCTCGCCACTCACTGTGATAGTGAGTTCCACAGTCTCACCACTCGCTGTGATAGTGAGTTCCACAGTCTCACCACTCGCTGTGGTAGTGAGTTCCACAGTCTCACCACTCGCTGGTAAAGAGGTTTCTCATTAAATCCCCGTTGGATTATTGAACCCCTTCATAATCTTAAAGACTTCCATCAGATCACTTCTTCGTCTTCTCTTTGGAGAAAACCACCCCAGCATTCAAAATGTGTCAAATTTAGACTCAACCTTTAACAATGATTTTGATGCGGGGGCTGAGTGTAATTATCCAACATTGTGGGGAAACAAAAAAAAATTGCATTTCTCGAGCACCTCTCACAACCACCGGGTGTCAGATGAACATGTGAATCAGGAGCCTGTTCTGCCATTCAACACGATCATGGCTGATCTAATTGAAACCTCAACTCCACATTCCCACCTCCCCCTGATAACCTTTCACCACCTTGTTTCTCTATCTATCTTTGCCTTTGTCCTGAAGCATTATACAGTGAATGAAGTTCTGTGAATTGTAGTGACTGTTGTAATGGAGGAAACTGCAGGCCTGAGTCATCAAATTTAGTTTTAAAATTCAATCACTTTCATATCACATTCACTGCTATAAGTAACAAGGTCAAGGAAACCATTTTATACTCAAAACATGTGGCTTCTAACAGTCTGTTCACCTTCTGTCACTGGCTTTATTAGCTACAAATTGATTTTATATGTAACATATGATTATTCAGTAATGAACCTTGAATAAGCTATCATCAGTGACTCAGTGTAATAGACAATTATATAAAGGCTAGATCTTTATTTTAAAATATTAACACTGAATAACCTGAAATGTTTCCAGAAACCGCAGAGCCGGCAGAAGTTGTTTAAAGAAAGAAATTATTTTATAATTTTGATAAGCTGCAGGATATCATATTCTGCCAAAGTCCAACTAAAGAATAAGGTTCATTGTTCAGTCTGGTCAGGATTAGTAAGGAAGAAAGCTGTTATCTTTCGACAAACTGTCTTTTTGAACCAGTCTATCTTGTAGTAACCAAGTTTATTAATTAAAGATTACTGTATTAATTAGCTCGCATTCAGTAACAAATAACTGGAGAAGTAGTGAGATTTAATTGAGTTACGGTTAATAAATCAATAAAGAATGTCATTTTTGTTTATCTATTAGTGTCACAAGTAGTCTTATAGTAAAAGGCTGAGTTTTATTTGCTGTAAAAACATATCATTTGAATTGCTGTGTATGTGAAGAATGTGCAATGATGATAAATGTACTGGTAAGAGAGACCTTCAAGCTCTGATTTGTCTCAGAATTTGAAATTGTCTGAACACCTGATTGTATAGAATCAGATAAAGGGTTAGTATGAAACTGTGCAATTGTATTCCTGTCTGAGATAATGAGAGAAGGTGGTGTCAGTAATTGGGGATCCGGTTAAATTAATCTGGTCACCAAATTGACCAAGTGTCATGTCACAATCAGCCCAACCCTGATGTCAGGTAATGGTCACTTTGGGGATAAAAGTAGAGATTCCCAACATCTTCCCTGCCAGCCAAGTACTGAATATTCACAGGGTCGAGTTCCAGGTAAATTATTTTCAAAGAAGGAACCAGACTTCTGAGGTTGACATCCACAAGAATTCCTGTCAAAGAAGGAGCCAGAGAGGGTTAACCTTCGACAGACTGATCACCCACATCAAGCTGTAAAAGCCAATGTTTGAAGTAAACACTTCTTGTCGAATAAACTTATTTTTAAAATTTACCCACCGTAGATTCCTGCTGTTGCCTTAATTGGTTAAAATATTCTTCGATCCAAGGTGAATTTGTTAAATGGCAAGTTGGGGGTGGCTGAAGTCAATTAGAATTCAGATATCAAGATCAGGGAACACAAATCTGAAATTTAAAAACTTGCATTTAGCATCGTTCAGGACCACAGGATGTCCCAATGCACTTTCCAACCAATGAAGCAGCTTTGAAGTGTGGTCATTGTTGTAATGCAGGAAATGTGGCAGCTAATGTGTACACAGCAAGATCCCAAAAGCAGCAACATGATAATGAGCAGATGATCTGTTTGTAGCGATGTTGATTGATAAATATTGGTCAGGACTCTGGGGATAGCCCCCCTGCTCTTCTTCGAAATCATACCCATGGTAACATCTATGTCCTTGAAGGGGCAGATGGGGTATTTGGATTCGCATCTCATCCTAAAGGCAGCAGCTCTAATAATGCAGCACTCCCTCAGTGCTGGCACTTTGAATGTTGGCCTCAGGTCAATGGACTGGGATTTGAAAGAACAATCTTCTGATTCAGAGTGAAGATTTGATTTATTATCATCACATGTATTAGTATACAGTAAAAAGTATTGTTTCTTGCATGCGATACAAAGCATACCATACATAGAGAAGGAAAGGAGAGAGTGCAGAATGTAGTGTTACAGTCACAGCTAGAATGTAGAGAAAGATCAACTTAATATGAGGTAGGTCCATTCAAAAGTCTGACGGCAGCAGGGAAGTCAGTTGGTATGTGTCCTCAGACTTTTGTATCTTTTTCCCAATGGAAGAAGGTGGAGGAGAGAATGTCTGGGCTGTATAGGGTCCTTGATTATGCTGGCTGTTTTTTCAAAGCAGCAGGAAGTGTGGACAGAGTCAATGGATGGGAGGCTGGTTTGTGAGATGGACTGGGCTTTGTTCATGACCCTTGGTAGTTTCTTGTGGAAGCGTGTGGATCCACTGCGCCGTGGCTGATACAATAGACAATACAAAGTTAGAAAGGGAAAGTTATTCTTCGCCTCCAGTGCCTCAATGTCAAAATAACAACCTCATACAAAAACAGGTATTGAATGCACAAATGTTGAAGAGTTTGTTTGGAGCCACAAGTTTCAAGTTCCCATTTCAGCCTGGGGCAGCTTTCTCTCTCTGTTGCTCATGTTAGAGACAGCCAGGTGACGGAGTTGAGAGCTGAATTTAGCTGAGAATAACAGGGCCTGAGCCTCAATTGGGAAACTGCCCTGGGCGTTGCACTGATAGAGGGACAGGAAGGTGCTGGAGGACTGACTGGGAAATGGGCCTCCAGCCAATCGGGGCAGGAGACGGGGCAATTGGGGCAGATGGTGACGGAACCCCTGGGGTTCAGTCCATGTTCCCAAAGTGAGGAGTCACAGTAACAGGGTGCAGAGGAGCTGGAGAGAAACCATTTGGGCCCAGAGCATTGTGAACATCCTTTTATTCTATAGAATTGGGATTCAGGGTGTCCATTAGCCCTTTATTCTCTTTCCCCAAACTCTGAAATGATTCCCAGTGATACCCCTTATTGGTGACAGTGGTTAGATTTTATTCAGTATCAATAAGAGCTGACACAGGCTAATGTCTGAGCAGTCGTATCAAAGTGCAGCAGCATTACCATTACACTCTGGGTAGAAGCAGCATCTCCATGTAAATGCTCCCTGGTTGCCTCCCACAGTGCAAAGATGTACAGGTTAGGCAGATTGACCAATGCTAAATTGCCCCATAAATGTCCCAAGATGTTAAGGTTGGGAGGAGAAGTGGGGTAAATGCGTGGGGTTATGGGGCTAGGGCGGGGAGGGGTGTGTCTGGGGAAGATGCTCTGACAGAGAGTCGGTGCAAACTCGATGGGCCAAATGACCTCCTTCTGCATTGTAGGGATTCTATGATTACCATAATTACCACAATCAGTTCCAGACAGGAAACTTAAACCTGCTGTTTCACTCTCAGTCAGGAACAGATCCCAGTTTTACACCAATCTCTGATCTGACAGCACGTTTCCAGCATTCACTGTTGTTCTTCCTGACTCTAAACACAGTTGTAAAGGAGCCTCTGTTCCATGCCTAGGAGCTCTGAACCATGGAAGAGCAGCTGGGACACATTTGTTACACACCTCAGGTTTAATCCACATCTTTAGTCCTCAATGTGATCAACAGCAGCAATAACAGAGAACTCCAACCTCTGCACTCACTTGTGAATTTGCTGGTGTGCCAGCAGGTTAGAAGACTGAGTGAATCCCTTCCCACACATGGAGCAGGTGAATGGTCTCTCCACAGTGTGAGTGCGCTGGTGTTTCAATAGATGAGATGAACAAGTAAATCTTTTCCCACACTCGGAGCAGGTGAATGGCCTCTCTCCGCTGTGAACTCGCCGGTGTGTCAGCAGTGCGGCTGATCAAGTGAATCCCTTCCCACACTCAGAGCAGGTGAATGGCCTCTCTCCAGTGTGAGTGCGTCGATGTCTCAGCAGATTATCACTGTTTTTAAAGCTCTCCTCACAGTCAGGACATTTAACAGTTCTTGCATCAGAGTGAGTGCGCTGGTGTCTCAGCAGGTTGGATGAATTAATGAACCCCTTCCCACACATGGAGCAGGTGAACGGCCTCTCCCCAGTGTGAGTGCGCTGGTGTACAGTGAATTCAGATGATTTCCTGAACCCAGTCCCACAGTGAGAGCACTTGAATGGCCTCTGGTCAGTGTGAACACGTTGATGGGACATCAGGTCCCCAGAACTTTTATAGCACTTCCCGCAGTCTGGACATTTAAAAGGTCTCAGGTCAGTGTGAACTCGCTGGTGTTGCAGCAGGTTGGATGACTCTCTGAATCCCTTGCCACACATGGAGCAGGTGAATGGCCTCTCCCCAGTGTGAGTGCGCTGATGGATTTCCAGCTGGGATGGCCATTTGAATCCCTTCCCACAATCCTCACATTTCCATGGTTTCTCCATGGTGCCGATGTGCCTCTCCAGGTTGATGATCAGTTGAAAGCTCATCCACACACACACGTGTACAGTTTCTCCCCAATGTGAATGGTGTGATGTTTTTTCAGGGTGTGTAACTGGTTAAAGCTCTTTCCAGTCAGTTCACTGGAACACCTTCACTCGGGTGTGTGTGTGTCTCGGTGCTTTTCCAATCACACTAATGTCTGAAATCTTTTCCCACAGACAGAACAAATAAACATTTCTCCTTCCACATTGATATTCAGGTCCTGATGAATCGAATGACTGTCAGATCTCAATGTGATGTTTGATTTAAGTTTCCCACCTGTCAATCCTCCCATCCTAATTCCCTGCAAAAGGAGTTTACAGAAGTTATCAGTGTAAATACAGGATAGAAATTCAAAACAGACAATTCTAGTTCGGATGGAACATCCTTTCCTTTCTTATTCCCTCCAATCATATGGTCCAAACGAACTGAAAGACAAAAATCAACAACCAAGCATCAACAAAACCAAAGGGAACCTTCCGAACTGAACCAGAAAGTTCGGACCAGTGTCTCTGAACCTTTTATGAGGCCTCGGGCACTAGGACCCAGTTAAAAACAGAAATCCTGAATCCCGTCCACTCTCTGTTGTATCACAAGTGCGTCACCAAGACGCCAGCGCATGCGCTCTGCCCTCCGCTGAACTAAGATGGCGGCTGTTAACCGGCGTCTTCGCCCCGGGAGAACAAACCGGAGCTGCAAACGCGGAACCTGCAGGTCCGTATTCGCGGTTTGAGGCTTTCAGCAGGTATTTAGAAACCCTCCCCGTTCACCCGCCGACTCCATCGGCCCTTCGCCATCACTAACATCGCGCATGCTCCATACCATGTTCGGTACTGCGCCTGCGCACTGTTCCCCGATGGTGTGGATAGGGGATAAAGAACAAAGAACAGTACAGCACAGGAACAGGCCCTTCGGCCCACAAGCCTGCGCCCATCACGTTGTCCTATCTAAACCAACCGCTTATATCCCTCTATACCCTGTCTGTTGATGTGCCAATCCAGCTAAGTTTTAAATGTTGCTAATGTATCTGCCTTGACCACCTCGCTTGGCAGTGCATTCCAGGCCCCCACCACCCACTGTGTAAAAAACTTCCCCCTCATGTCTCAACTGAACATTTCCCCTCTTACGTTGAATTGTGCTCTCTTTATGATTGTCATTTTTGCCCAGGGAAAAAGCTTCCAACTGTTACCTTATCTATGCACCTCATAATTTTATAAACTTGTGTGGCGACTATGGGGTTTTCACAGTAACTTTAATGCAGTGTGAAAGTAAGCCTACTTGTGATGCTAATAAATAAATAGACTGTGTCCTTTCACTAACAAGACCAGCCCAAACATTCCCCATCCCCAGGTACCTGTGGGCAAGATGGTGTTTGACCTTCTTGAACCGTTGCAGTCCATGTGGTGAAGATGCTCCCACAATTCGTTAGGTAAGAGTTACAGGTTATTCACCCAGTGATGATGAAGGAACGATGATACATGTCAATAATAACAATCTGTATTTATATGTCTTCCATGTCATAGACTTTCCCAGGGCATTTCAAAGAAGTGTTATACACTAAGTGCCTTTGCAGGCAGTGAGCTCGGGGGTGATGAGTGAACAAGACTTGGTGTGAGTAAGCACATGGCCAGCAGAGATTTGGATGACTTTAAGACTTCAGGGCGATTGAATGTAGGAGGCTGGGAATGCATTCGGATAGTTAAGTCTGGAGTTAGCGAAGAAATTGATGAGAGTTCCAGCTGCAGATGAGCAGAATCAAGGACAGAGTCAGATAATGTTACTGAGATGGAAATTGGCAGTCTTGGTGATGATGCAGATATGAGGTCAGGAGCTCAGTTTAGAGTGAAAGCTGTTATTGAGGCTGGGAACAGTCCGGTTCAGTCTCAGACAGTTGTCAGGGAGAAGAATGGAGTCAGTAGTTTGGGAGTGGAGTTTGTAGCGGGGACTGAAGAGAAACAATGGTTTTCTTCTTCCCAATAGTTAAATGGAGCACATTGCTGTTCATTCCGTACTGGATATCCGACAGGGCAGGACAGTGTGTGAGTTGGAGGGGAATTTGGAGATTATGCTGTTCGCATACACCTGGTCCTCCTTGGTGCGGAAGTTGAAGGTTTGGAGAATTTTGTCAGAGTTCTAGAATTCAAAGTAGAAAATCACCTCCTTTGTTCCTGCGTCTTTCACCTCTCTCCCCTCGCATAGAGGCCAGAGTCTTGTGTAGGCCCAGACTGGGTGGTAAGTCCCCTTCCCTAAAGGACATTAGTGAACCAGTTGGGTTTTTATGACAATCCAGGAGCTTCCATGGTCACTTTTTCCTCGTGTCGGCCCCACAGATTACCAGATTCATTCAGCTCAATTTCATAACCTGCCTTTGTGTTTTTGTGGGCACTCTCTCACTCCCTTTTCTCTGTTTTAAATTAATTTCATGGGATATTGAAAGAGGAGGATATGTAGTCAGGAAACTCAAACCAAACATTCACATCAGATGGAGTTGTCCAAATTATGGGATTTTGAACATTGAAGGAAAAAGCACTGTTCACAGTGGGGAAAAACCGTACATATGTTCTATGTGTGGATGAGGCTTCAACCAATCATCTAACCTGTCGAGACACTATCACACCGGGGAAAACTGTGGAAACATGAGGACTGTGAGAAGGGCTTCAGTTACCGTCTAAACTGGAGACTCAGCGACGCAGTCACACAAGGGAGAGGCTGTGAACCGGCTCTGAGTGTGGGTTGGGATTCAATGAGTCAAACAATCTGTTGAAACACCAGCAGGTTCACTCCGGGGAGAGGTCATTCACCTGCTCTGTATATGGGAAACGATTCACTCAGTCATCATTATCCGTGACACAACAGCGAGTTCACACTGACAAGAGACCTTTTAAATGCCCAGACTGTGGGAAGTGCTATAAAAGTTCCCAAGAACTGACATCCCATCAATATGTTCACACTGAAGAGAGGCTGGAATTAGGGGAGAGCATCGATGATGGAGAATTGTGTGACTGAAGGATATTACAGAGAGAGCAGTGGTCGCAGTCATGGAGAAATTTGGAAACAAGAACGGGAGTTTTAAAATGTTAGTGGTTCTTAAACAGGAACCTTTATAGGTCAGTGAGCACAGGGGTGATGGGTGAACAAGTCTTGAATAATTACACAGACAGCAGAGTTTTGGATGACCTCAGGATTGCAGGGAGGCTGAATGTGGGACGCCAGCAAAGAGTGCTCTGGGATAGTTAAGTCCAGAGGTAACAAAGGAATGGATGAGAGTTTCTGAACAAGATGATTTGAGACTCGGGCGATGTTACTGAGGTGGAAATAGACATTCTGGGTGATGATGAGGATATGTGGCTGGAAGCTCAGTTTGGGATGAGCCAGGACACTGAGGTTGTGAGAAGTCTGGTTCAGCCTCAGACAGTTGCCAGGGAGAGAGAGTGGAGTCTGTTGTGAGGACTGAAGACAACGGCTTGGTTCTTAATATTCAATTGGAGGAAGTTTCTGTTCATCCAGTACTGGATGTCAGACACGTCAGGATGGTGTGTGAGTTGAAAAGGAACTTGGAGATGATGGTGTTCCCATACGCCTGCTTCATTGCTCCATCGAGGTGGTGGAGGTTGTGGGAGTTTGAAATATTTGAAATTCCTTTTTTCCTGTGCTGCCCAATTCTGTCTCGCCCTCTCCTACTTCTGTCTCTCTGCCTCTTCCCCCTCGATCTCTTCTCCCAGATTGTCCAGAGTCTTGTGTCACCCCTGACCAGGGAGCAGGTTTCCTTCCCTGAAGGACATTGGTGAATCAGTTGGTTTTTTTTTAAAGTTAAAAGTTTATTTATTAGTCACAAGTAGGCTTACATTAACACTGCAATGAAGTTGCTGTGAAATTCCCCTAGTCGCCACATTCCAGCACCTGTTCGGGTCAATGCAACTAAGCAGCATGTCTTTCGGACTGTGGGAGGAAACCGGAGCACCCGGAGGAAACCCACGCAGACACGGAGAGCATGCAAACTCCCCACAGACAGTGACCCAAGCTGGGAATCAAACACGGGTCCCTGGCACTGTGAGGTAGCAGTGCTGATCACTGTGCCCCCGTGCCGCCCAATGACAATCCGGCAGTTTCCATGGTAACTTTTTTCCAGTGCCGGCCCCACAAATGACCAGATTCATTCAGCTCAATTTCACAACCTGCCTTTGAGTTTCTGTGGGTTCTCTCTCACTGCCTTTTTTCCATTTAAATCAGTTTCACAGGGTTTTAGAAGAGGAGGATTTTCAGTCAGGAAACACAAAGCGAACATCACATCAGGATCTGATGGAGTCGCCCAATTTATTGTAACCATTGTATCATGATTGGATTTTGAACATGGAAGAAAAAAGCATCGATTGCAGTGGGGAGAATCTGTACGCGTGTTCTGTGTATGAATCATCTGACCCCACGAACCACAAGTGCAGTCACACTGAAGAGAAGCCGTTGAAATGTGGGGACTGCGAGGAAGGATTCCATTCCCCATCTGAACTGGAAATTCACCAGCGAGTTCATGCTGGGGAGAGGCCGTTCACCTGCTCTGTGTGTGGGAAAGGATTCACTCAGTCGTTCAACCTGCTGAGACACCGGCAAGTTCACACTGGAGAGAGACCATTCACCTGCTCCAAATGTGGGAAGGGATTCACTCAGTCATCCAATCTGCTGGTACACCAGAGAGTTCACACCGGGGAGAGGCCATTCACCTGCTCCCAGTGTGGGAAGGGATTCATTCACACAAGCAACCTGCTATCACACCAGCGAGTTCACACTGACAAGAGACCTTTTAAATGTCCAGCATGTGGGAAGTGCTTTAAAAGTTCCCGGGAACTGACACGCCATCAGCAAGTTCACACGGAGGAAAGACCTTTTTACTGTGCAGAATGTGGAAAGGGCTATAAAAGTTCCTGGGAACTGACGTACCACCAACGTGTTCACACTGAGGAGAGACCGTTCAGGTGCTCTCACTGCGGGACTGGGTTCAGGCAATCATCTCAACTCACTGTACACCAGCGAATTCACACTGGGAAAAGGCCATTCACCTGCACGGAGTGTGGGAAGGGATTTAGTCGGTCATCCCAACTCATGGTGCACCAGCGGGTTCACTCTGGAGAGAGACCTTTCAAGTGCCTCGACTGTGGGAATTACTATAAAAGTTCTGGAGAACTGAAATCCCATCAGCATGTTCACACTGACAAGAGACCGTTCAGATGCTCTCACTGTGCAATTGGATTCAGGCAATCATCCCATCTCACTGAACACCAGCGAATTCACACTGGGGAGAGACCGTTCACCTGCTCCAATTGTGGGAAGGGATTTACTCAGTCCTCCCAACTCATGGCTCACCAGCGGGTTCACACTGAGGAGAGACCTTTCAAATGCCCAGACTGTGGGAAGTGCTACAAACGATCTGGAGATCTGAGGTCCCACCAACGTGTTCACACTGACGAGAGGCCATTCATGTGCTCTCAATGTGGGACTGGGTTCAGTCGATCGTCGATACTAATTGAACACCAGCGAGTTCACACTGGGGAGAAGCCATTCACCTGCTCCAAGTGTGGGAAGGGATTCACTCGGAAATCCAACCTGCTGACGCATCAGCGAATTCATAAGTGAAGGCAGGAGTTAGAGTTTGCTGTTAATCACACCCAGGACTGAACAACATTCATTAGGGTCCTATTCTGCTGGTGTTCATAAACTGCAGCTCGGTAATAGGTGTTAATGTTCTGGATAAAATTAAACTGAATCAGTTTTGTGTCAAACAATATGTGGCAAATGTTTTTAATATTAACACAAGTTAGTTGCTTTTGAAGTGAGCTTCCTCTGGACCAAGATTTACTCTGGCTACTTGTTTCCTGTTGTTTCCTTTTTTTTACACTGCTTGGATAGGTATGATCCCATTCAATAAGAACAATATGCAACGAGAGAGTTCGGGGAGTCCATTCAGCCCTCATCATTTGACTGTCAAGTTGACTTGGACGAAATGCATCATCTGTAAGGCTGTATTTATATCACATTCATAGCCCATCCACCAAGTCACAGCTCATACTGAGCCAGAGGATCTACCATTTTACAGCCATAGGGGTGTCACACCATGCCAAATATATGAACATTTCCATTAGTGGATGGAAATGATGGCAGTCTGGGGGCCCAATTGGAGACACAAGCACAGAAATATGGGGGAATTGACCATGTTAATGTGGGGATTTGTCACAAACCTTCGTCTTCATCAATGACATGTTGAAGGCTCCAGAGGAGATGCCGTAGCTTCTCCGCTCCGGGGAAGTACTGGACGACAAAGGGTATTCTGTCCACCATGTCCCGTGTTTGTCTTCTGAGAAGGTCGGTGCGGTTTATCGCTGTGGCACGTCGGAACTGTCGATCGATGAGTTGAGCGCCATATCCTGTTCTTTATGAGGGCATCTTTCAGCGCCTGGAGGTGTCTGTTGCGATCCTCCTCATCCGAGCAGATCCTGTGTATACGGAGGGCTTGTCCATAGGGGGTGACTTCTTTAACGTGTTTAGGGTGGAAGCTGGAGAAGTGGAGCATCGTGAGGTTATCCATGGGCTTGCGGTATAGTGAGGTGCTGAGGTGACCGTCCTTAATGGAGATGTGTGTGTCCAAGAATGCAACCGATTCCGGAGAGTAGTCCATGGTGAGTCTGATGGTGGGGTGGAACTTGTTGATGTCATCATATAGTTGTCCCAGTGATTGTTCACCATGAGTCCAAAGGAAGAAAATGTCATCAATGTATCTAGTGTATAGCATCGGTTGAAGGTCCTGTGCGGTGAAGATGTCTTGTTTGAACCTGTGCATGAAGATGTTGGCATATTGAGGTGCAAATTTGGTCCCCATGGCTGTTCCGTGTGTCTGGATGAAGAACTGGTTGTTGAAGGTGAAGACATTGTGGTCCAGGATGAAGCGGATGAGTTGTAAAATTGCATCTGGAAACTGGCAGTTGTCGGTGCTGAGCACTGAAACGGCCTGAGTGGCCTGCTCATAGTTCATTTGTTCATATATTCTTATGTCTCTTTTCCTGGAAATCTCTCTCTCTCTCTTGGGAATGTGCATCACACAACTTTTCCATTCGCACTGATGATTGAAATCTTTTTGAACAGGGCATCAGTGTTCCTCTGACATTTGATCACTGATGATAGTCATGTCCAAATGAATCAAGATGTTTCTGACTGAAAATCCTTCCATTCTAATCCCTTGTAAATAAAAACATCTATCAAAGCAATGAATGTAAGCACAGGATAGAAATTTGAAACTGATATTCTGGTTGTCACGTAACATTCTCCTCCCTTTCTGGAAAGCATTCTTTCTGGTTGTATCACAACTTGATATTTCTCCTGCTCTGTCCAAGACCACAAGAAACTACAAAGGGTCATGAATGACCTAATCCATCATGTAAACCAGCCTCGTATCCATTGACTCTGTCTACATTTCCCACTGTCTTAGAAAAGCAGCCAGCATAATCAAAGACCTGGACATTCTTTCTTCCACCTTCTTCCATCGGGAAAAAGATATAAAGGTCTGAGGACATGTACAACCAAATCAAGAATAGCTTCTGCCCTGTGGCCATCAAACTTTTGAGTGGAACTATCTCACATTAATTTGATCTTTCTCTATATCCTAGCTATGACTGTCATACTCCATTCTGCACCCTCCTCTTTCCTTCTCTTTGTCAGTAAAACGTACAAGAAACAATACTTCGCACTGTCTACTAATACATGTGACAATAATAAATCAAATCGAATCAAATTTCAAACTTTAAACATCTGCCTCCTCCCTATCAATTGTAAGCCTAATTCTTTTGACCATCCTCCTTATTTTTCCCCAGTTCTCCCCCAAGGACGCTGCTGACTCTGGGGTTCAGTTTCACATTGAGCTATTCCACTCCCCAATATGTCACCCAGGTGTCTAAATTTTTACACCTGAATTTTGCGAAGGCGGCTTCGCTATCAATTCCAGTGACTACCCAGATGTGCATTATATCCGGATGGGGTCACTTCGCCTCCTCCCCATCCCATCCATCGCAGTCCCAGGTGTTTGGAGACTCGGCTCCGGCCGAGTAATGGCGGCCGCGGCTCCCACAATCCCCCGCGCTGAGGAAATCGCTCTATTCGCCGGGTGGGACTGCGCATGATGAACCCAGAGAAGTTCTGCGCATGTGCGGAGGATAGCGTTTCCCATTGGCCAACAACTTCGAGCGATCCAGGGTCAAAGTGTCTCCCACTCACTTCCGCTGCACCACTGTCTTCATGAGGGGCATTGACCAATGGGAGGAATTGGAGGACCGGAAGGACACTGGTCCTCCAGCCAATCAGAGTGCGGGCTTTGTGACAATGCAGATTGGATTTCAGACAGACGGAAACCTCTTCCTGTCGTCAACATCTGTCAGTAAAACACTTTGTTTTCTTCTCTCCTTTTTCTTCTCATTCTGGGGTTAAATTGGGGACTTGCAGCAACTGAAGGGAAAGGAAGTGAATTCAGGGAGCTGCAGACTCTGGAAAGGTTGGCCCAGGTATCTCTCTCCCTCTTAAAGACATTGCCATCCTTTGCTTCCTCAACTGGGATTTAATGGGATTGAGGGCTATAGATAGGCCTAGAGGTGGGGATGTGATCGGCGCAACTTGTGGGCCGAAGGGCCTGTTTGTGCTGTGGCTTTCTATGTTCTATGTTCTATGTTTTAACTTGTCACATTTATTTGTCTGGTTAAGAGGATGGTCTCTTTCCTAATGTTCACAATTTAAAGGGGTGATTTCCCGAGGAAATAGCTGAAATTTAAGGGGCAGTAAATTAATATAGGACAGAGATGTGTGCAGTCTTGTAAGATGATACAAATTAGATATATTATGCATGGTCCAGTAATAAAGTTCATTTTTTATTATTTTTAGTTTTCTTAATACTGTAACTAAGTCGTTTATTTTCAGTAATCGGGTTATTGTATCACACAAGGAGTCCATTCAGCAACTCAAGTCCATGCTAACTCTCTGTAGAGCAATCCAGTCAGTCCCATTCCCCCTTAAGTTCATAAGATATAGGAGCATAATTAGGCTATTTGGCCCATCGAGTCCACTCCGCCATTCAATCATGGCTGATATGCTCCTCATCCCGTCTGTATCCCTGTTCCCCTGCCAGTCTATTTTGACTGCCCATCTAATTTCATTTTGAAATATTGAATGTATCAAAATGCACCGCCCTCATAGCCAAACAATTGATATTCAAGAACGTTCACTGTTGAAATAGTGTTCTATCTCATAGCCTTGCTGTACTTCTATTTATTAAACTGGTCCCCTATGTTACATACATTTTACTTCACTAAGTATATTTAGGCATTTAGACTAGCAGCCTGCATGAAGATATCTCAGTACTGGAGAAGAAGCAGTGAGCATGGATTTGTTGATCAGCATGAATCAACACCTTCAGGAGAATTGGAAGGGTGTGTTATATATACAGCAGAGTGAGGATACAGGGATAGTGTGTGGGATGGAGATGTACAGATCCAGAGGAATGAGAAAGGAAGAAATGTTCCACAGAAACTAGAATTGTCTATTCTGAATTTCTGTTTGATACTGACAGTGATGACTTTTGTAAACTCATTTTACAGGAAGTTATAAGGGGAAGATTTGCTGCCAGCAATCTCAAAACATGTTAAGGCTTAATAGAGTCACTCAAATGATCAGAACCTGAATATCATCAGTCCTTGAATCTCGAAGAAGAAATATTTATCTGTTTTTTCTGTCACATCAGTGTGACTGGAAAGGCACCAAGAAACACAGAACTGAGTGAGAGTGTCCAGTACCCTGATTGTCAAAAGACCAGTTACACAGACTGCAAAAATATCACATCATTTACAGCGGGGACAGACGTACACATGCTCTATGTGTGGATGAGGATTTAACTGATTGTTAAACCTGGAAAGACACAAGGACATCCACACCATGGAGAAACCGGGGAAAGATGAGGATTGTGGTAAGGAATTCCGTATCCCGTCTGCACTGCAAACTCATCAACATATTCGCACTGGGGAGAGACTGTTTCCCTGCTCCAAGTGTGGGGAAGGAGACTGCTCCCCATCTGCCCTGAAGATTCATCAATGCAGCCACACTGGGGCGAGGCCCTTCATCTGCTCTGAGTGTGGGAAGGGTTTTCTCCAGGCAGCCGACCTGTGGAATCACCAAGCAGTTCACAGTAGGGAGAGGCTGTACACCTGCTCTGAGTGTGGGAAGGGATTCACTCAGTTATCCCACCTGCTGACACACCAGCAAGTTCACACTGGGGAAAAGCCGTTCAACTGCTCTGAGTGTGGGAAGCAATTCAATCATTCATCTGAACTTTTGAATCACCAACAAATCCACACCGGAGAGCGACCATTCACCTGCTCCGACTGTGGAAAGGGTTTCACTCAGTCATCTCACCTGCAGATACACCAGCGAGCCCACACTAAGGAGAGGCCTTTCAACTGCTCTGAGTGCGGGAAGTGTTTTATTCAATTATCACACCTAGTGACTCACCAGGGAGTCCACAGGAGGGAGAGGCTGTTCCCCTGCTCCGAGTGTGGGAAGCGTTTTATTCAGTTATCACACCTAGTGACACACAAAGGAACACACACAAGGGAGAGGCCATTCAGCTGCCCCGAATGTGGGAAACGTTTTATCCAATCGTCACACCTAATGTCACACCAGGGAGTTCACAGCAGGGAGAGGCCATTCGTCTGCTCCGAGTGTGGGAGGCGTTTTATTCAATCATCCCACCTAGTGTCACATCAGGAGGTTCACACCAGGGAGAGGCCATTTACCTGTTCCGAGTGTGGCAGGGGATTCATTCAGTTATCCGACCTGCAGAATCACCAGCAAATTCACACCGGGGAGAGGCCGTTCACCTGCTCTGAGTGTGGGAAGGGATTCACTCGTTCAGCTAACCTGCAGGCACACCAACGTGTTCACACCAGGGAGAGACCATTCACCTGCTCTGAGTGTGGGAAAGGATTCGCTCTTTCATCTTATCTGCAGAGTCACCAGCAAGTTCACACTGGAGAGAGGCCGTTTATCTGCTCTGAGTGTGGAAAGGGATTCATTCAGTCATCCCACCTGCAGACACACCAACGAGTTCACAAGGATTCACAAAGGGATTCACTCAGTCATCCCACCTGCTGAGACACCAGTAAGTTCACAAGTGATGACAGGGGTTGGATTCTGTTGTTATTGCTGCTGTTAATCACATCCAGGACTGAACCATGTTCATTCTGACAGTTGGTGAAGTGGGAGGGTTGGAGAGTTTCTTTCTGTTGGACTGGCCGGTCTCACAACTTTGTTTCCAGTGGGTTGATCTCTTTGAGTTTGGGAGAGCACATTTCCACTGAAATGATTCGCAAAAAAAAAAGCTGATGAATGTGCCAACTCGACACAGCCACCCAAGGCTGGAATCGAACCCGGGTCCCTGGGGCTGTGAGCCAACTGGTCTAACCACTGTGCCACCCATATCATGGACCCCCAGCAAAACTGGAATCAATGGATATCAAGGGGCAAACTCTCTGCTGGTTGGACTTATACCTGGCAATTAGGAAGATGGTTGTGGTTGTGGAGGGTCAGTCATCTGAGCTCCAGGACATCAATGCAGGGATCTCTCAGGGTAGTGTCCGAGGCCCAACCATCTTCAGCTGCTTCATCAATGACCTTCCCTCCATCATAAGATCAGAAGTGGGGATGTCCACCAATGAATACACAATGTTCAGCACCATTTGTGACTCCTCAGATACTGAAGCAGTCCATGTCCAAATACAGCAATATCCAGGCTTGGACTGACAAATGGCAAGTAACATTCATGCCACATAAGTCCGAGGCAATGACCATCTCCAACAGGAGAAGATCTAACCATCACCCCTTGAGATTCAAGGGCATTACCATCACTGAATCCCCCTTCCATTATCAACATCCTGGGGGGTTACATTGACCAGAAACCCATAGATACTGTGGCTACCAGAGCAGGTCAGAGACTGGCAGCCCTGAGGAGAGTAACTCACTTTCTGACTCCCCCAGCCAAAGCCCGTCCACCATCTACAAGACACAAGTCAGGAATGTGATGGAATACTCTCCACTTGCCTGAATGAGTGCAGCTCCCAACAACACTCAAGAAGCTCAAAACCATCCAGGACAAAGCAGCCCCACTTGATCAACACACTAACCACAAACATTCACTCCCTCTACCACCGACGGACAGTAGCAACAGTGTGTACCATCTACAAAATGCACTGCAGGAACTCACCAAGACTCCTTAGGCAGCATCTTACAGACCCAGGAACATTACCATCTAGAAGGACAAGAGCAGCAGATACATGAGAATGTCACCACCTGGAAGTTCCTCTCTAAGTCACTCATGTCAGGAAAACAGAGGTAGTTTTAAGTGATCTATGTTTGTGTTGTTAAATATTAGAAATAAAGTATAGATTTAAGTAAGTTTGATTTAGTGTTTCTGTGTAGGAAGAGTAGAACTTTGGTTGGATTCATGTTGAACAAAGGTGTTTGCATGTGTGGGGGATAGGTTTCAATTGAAATTGTATTCCTGTTGTGCTGAGAGAGTTTATGGCATGAAAAATAAATGTGCAGTTGGAGAAATAATGCATTGTTGCATAGTAACCAGGGGCACCTTTAGGGTAGAAGGTTTTTTGAGTGTAGTATTAGTTGAATTTATAGTCTTTGGTCGTGACTTTTAAGGGGCGTCTTGACAAATACATGAATAGGATGGGAATAGAGGGATATGGTCCCCGGAAGGGGAGGGGGTTTTAGTTCAGTCGGGCAGCTTTTACTCTTAATATAGCTGTAGAACATCTTGGAATTTTCTTTAATCTTATGTGCCAGATCCATATCATACCCTCTTTTTGTCCTCCTGATTTCCCTCTTCAGTATTTTCTTACACTTTTTATAGTCAGAGTGATTCACTTGTCCCCGATTGCCTAAACCCAATGTATGCTTCCTTCTTTTACCTGACCAGAGCCTCAATCTCCCTTGTCTGCCATAGAACCCTAAATTTACCATTCTTTCCCTTCATCTTAACAGGAATATACTGCCCTGGACTCTTGATATCACACTTTTAAAACCTCCCATTTGCCAGTCATTCCTTTCCCTTCAAACAAACTCACCTAATCGACATCTGCGAGGTCCTGCCTAATGCCCACAAAAGTGGCCCTGCTCCAGTTTAGGGCCTTGACCTGTGGACCTGTCCTATCTTTCTCCAGAACTATTTTGAAACTATTGGTGCTCCCAATAGTGCTCCCTGACTGACACTTCAGTCACTTGCTCGACCTCATTTCTTAACTGTCTAATAGAAAGTGAGTCCAGGAATTGATAATGAAAAATAAGGAGCTGGGAGATGAATTGAACAAGTATTTTGCCTCGGTGTTCACAATAGAGGATACAGTTAAAACTCAGAAACAGCTGGAAATAAGAATAGTAATTTATTAATAATAATGAATAATAAAATACAGTGCAGGAGGAGGCCATTCAGCCCATCGAGCCTGCACCGACAACAATCCCATCCAGGCCCTATCCACATATTTCCCTGTTAATCCCCCTGATACCAAGTGACAATTTATCATGGCCAATCCGTCTAACCGGCACATCTTTGGACTGTGGAAGGAAACCGGAACACCCGGAGGAAACCCACACAGACACGGGGAGAATGTAGAAACTCTGCACAGACAGCGACCCGAGGCTGGAATTGAACCCGGGTCCCTGGCGCTGTGAGGCAGCTGCACTAACCACTGTGCCACCGGGCCACATGTCAGTGCCATCGCCCGACTCCAGCCCAGTCTCAGCTCATCTGGAACCCTCATCCATTTCATTGTGATGTCACACACTCACACCCATTCCATTGTGACATCACACTCTCACCCATTCCGTTGTGACGTCAGGGCTTCACTCTCCGATCACAATCCCTGCCGGCCTCCCACATGCAGCCTCAATGGCGGCAGTCAGCCCGGGTCTAACACTACAAGCTGCAGCTCCATTTGGTACAAAGGGGGGGACCGGCAATTTCACTTCCGGGGTCTGGGTTTGAACAACATGTTTACAAAGTCTCTCCACCCACCCGCCACATTTATCATTCCCCGCACGCCGCCCTCTACCTCGTATTGATCTGACTTCCAAGTTAAAACCATCCGCCTTTCCGTCGCCATTACCCGCACTGCGCATGCTTCAGATCCCGCCCCTTATTCACTCCGATTGGTTGGAGGACCAGCCGCTCCCGCTCGGTCCTCCAGCCCCGCCCCCTCTTTCTATTGGTCCGGAGCTGCCGTCAATCAGTGCCCGGGTATTGTGATGTGGAGCATGCGCAGTGTCATTGCTGTCCTTGGCGCTTGTTTGTCCCGGAGAAGCGGAGTCAGCGTTAGGCGGTGGCTGGGAGGATTTGGAAACACTTTGTGGATCCGCAAACCCTTCAGAATCATTGTCAGCTCCCTGGTTTGCAGCTGCAGGGCTTCTCCCTCCCTCCCTCCCTCCCGGGAACAGGCCCAGGTTAACGGCCCCATCCTGGCTCAGCCACTGGAGGATGGTTCACATCAGAGGATGGGGGAGGGGGACAATAAATAAGAGGTTACACTTTGGCCTCAAATCAATGAGGACTCTGATCTCTGGGAAGGAAGGAAACCCTGGGAGGTGGGCGGGGAGGGTTCACAAACACCCGCTGGAGGCCCCAACACCCCCAGTAAAAAGCTGCAGCTCCCGAGTTTGCAGCTTTTTCCCGGGAGGGAGTTGGGGAAGTTTTGTGGAGACAATTCCTGGCTGGTTCAGTTAGTGGTTCCTGGAGCTCAGAAACCCCGAGTTAGAATCCTGAACCCCACACTGGGTGGTTGTTTTATTAAATACGTTTTATTTATTCATCATCTGTTGAAGAAAATATTAATTTGTTTTGAAAAATCATTTTATAGCATTTGTGAAAATACCCATTAAAATAGCAATTCTCCCAAAGTATTTCATAGAATCCCTACAGTGCTGAAGGAGGTTATTCGGCCCATCGAGTCTGCACCAACAACAATCCCACCTCGGCCCTGTTCCCGTAACCCCACATATGTAACCTGCTAATCCCTCTAACCTACTCATCCCAGGACACGAAGAGGCAATTTAGCATGGCCAATGCACCTAAGTAGCATATCTTTGGACGATGGGAGGAAACCGGAGCATCTGGAGAAAACCCACGCCGACATGGGGAGAACGGGCAGACTCCACACGGACAGTGACCCAAGTTGGGAATCGAACCCAGGTCCCTGGAGCTGTGAGGCAGCAGTGCTAACCACTGTGCTGCCTACATTGCTGATGAGAATTTTAATTTACTGACTTGGGAATTAATTCTCAGGAATAGTCATTCTGAAAATGACCATGAGAATGTGTTTTTAATTTACCCCACAATGCCAGATTTCAGTTTGCATTTCAAAATTGAATTGAGAATGTCTGGGAGCAAATGGTAAAATGAGGTTTGAGACACCAGCTGCAATTATTTTCTGTGACTGATGATACCTTTGTGCCTGTGCAGGAGGTAATTCCCCTGCTGTTGTGGCACAAATAAAATGGAGCCTTTCCTCGGAACAGGTCCATGTTAATGGTCACCGTGGTGTTTCATTGGTGAGCAGAGCACATGTGCCCATTGTGGTAACAACAGAGTCAGTGGGGCTGCACATCCCCTGACTTGGAAGGAAAATAATTGACTCCTTGATTGTACTCTCAATCTGCACATGGTCTGGAGGACTGAATCCAGCTGGAGGGAGAGGGAGCTGAGCTCAGAGTGGAGATGGGACAATGAGTTTGATTTCAGCTCAGGGACAAGAGAGAGTGTGGGATGGGGATTACAGCTCAAGATAAATAAGATGGAGAAATGTTTCGTGGAAACTGAAATTGTCTGTTCTGAATTAGTTTTTTAAAACTCTTTTTGCAGGGAACTAGAAGAGGAGGATTCACAGACATTCGATTCATCATGACCTGCTTTTGACAGTGATTGCTTATGATTGCTTTTGACAGTGGAGGGAGAAATAGTTCCCTGTTTTGTCAGTGGAAGAAATTTTCGAAATTCAATGTGACAGAAAAAGAACTGAGACACACACACACACACCCAAGTGAGAGCGCTCCAGTGAACTGACTGTGGATAGAGCTTTAACCAGTTTCACAGCCTGAAAAACACCACACCATTCACAGTGGGGAGAAACCATACATGTGGTCTGTATGTGGATGAGGCTTCAACTAATCAACCAACCTGGAGAGACAGAAGGACACCAGCACCATGGACAAACCGTGGAAATGTTAGGATTGTGGTAAAGGGTTCAATTATCCATCCCGGTTGGAAATCCATCGATACGGTCACATTGGGGCTGGGAAAATGGAGAAACCATGGAAATGTGATGATTGTGGGAAAGGATTCAATTATCCGTACTTGCTGGAAAACCATAGACACAGTCACACTGGAGAGAGGCCATTCATCTGTTCTGTGTGTGGGAAAGGATTCACTACCTCATCCCACCTGCTGTTACACCAGCGAATTCACACTGAGGAGAGGCCGTTCAGCTGCTCCACCTGTGGAAAGGGGTTCTCATGTTCATCCAACCTCAGTGCACATCAGCGAGTTCACACTGGGGAGAGATCGTTCACCGGCTCCTTGTGTGGGAAGGATTTTGCTGGGCCATCCGGTCTTTGGTCACACCAGCGAATTCACACAGGAGAGAAGCCATTCACCTGTTCTGTGTGTGGTAAGAGATTCACTCTGTCATCTAACCTGCTGTCACACCAGCGAGTTCACACAGAGGAGAGACCGTTCAGCTGCACTTCCTGCGGAAAGAGGTTCAGGTCTTCATCCAACCTCAGTGCACACAAGCGAGTTCACACTGGGGAAAGGCCGTTCACCTGTTCCACGTGTGGGAGGGAATTCACCAATTCATCCGGCCTCCTGTCACATCAGCGAATTCACACTGAGGAGAAGCCATTTATTTGCACAGACTGTGGAAAGAGTTTCAGGCAGTTATCAATCCTCACTGCTCATCAACGGACTCACACTGGGGAGAGACCATTCACTTGCTCCATGTGTGGGAAGGGATTCACTCAGTCTGGCAGCCTGCATTTACATGAGCTCAGCCACACTGGGGAGAGGCCATTCACCTGCTCTGTGTGTGGGAAGGGATACACTCGGTCATCCCACTTGCTGACACATCTGCAAGTTCACAATTGTCAGCAGGAGTTGGATTTTGCTATTACTGCAGCTGTTAATCACATCCAAGATTGATAGTCTGACGATATTTGGTTTGTTTTTGCTGACATTAACAATCGCTACAACTGGCTGAAGTTTAATATTCTGAAATGTCACTGATTTTCAGGGCTGCTGTGTCCTTTTTTGACAGCACCATATGTGATTTTTTTAATTCAGGAACTCTCAACAGGACCCGGCACTGCACTGGCAAAGATATTCATAGTAAGAGATTGAACAACACCAGGTTAAAGTCCAACAGGTTTATTTGGTAGCAAATACCATTAGCTTTCGGAGCGCTGCTCCTTCGTCAGATGGAGTGGAAATCTGCTCTCAAGCAGGGCACAAAGACACGGAAATCAAGTTACAGAATACTGAGTAGAATGCGAATCTCTACAGCCAACCAGGTCTTAAAGATACAGACAATGTGAGTGGAGGGAGCATTAAGCACAGGTTAAAGAGATGGAGGGAGCATTAAGCACAGGTTAAAGAGATGTGTATTGTCTCCAGACAGGACAGCCAGTGAGATTTTGCAAGTCCAGGCAAGCTGTGGGGGTTACTGATAGTGTGAGATAAACCCAAGTTCCTGGTTTAGGCCGTCCTCATGTGCGGAACTTGGCTATCAGTTTCTGCTCAGCGACTCTGCGTTGTCGTGTGTCGTGAAGGCCGCCTTGGAGAACGCTTACCCGAAGATCAGAGGCTGAATGCCCGTGACCGCTGAAGTGCTCCCCCACAGGAAGAGAACAGTCTTGCCTGGTGATTGTCGAGCGGTGTTCATTCATCCGTTGTCATTGCGTCTGCATGGTGCTGGCAGCTAATTAGTGGAAAGTATCACTCGTGTAACCACGACATAGTCGCAGAATGAAACAGATTAGTGTTCCCTCTGTATTGTGCAGCCTTGTGATTGTGCTAAAGGACATCACTTTCAGATCTGAAAAGTGCCTGGGTCAAGGTCAAATTACCCCAGAAAGGGACATTTTCTCTCTAATCTGAAGCAACAGGTGAAGCAAATCATTTCACACTGAAACACATCTTCAATGTTGCGGTAGTTTGTTCCGTTACACACTTGGTGGTCACGTGACTCTGGTTGCAGCATTCCTGAGCCTCATTGGAGGGATTCCTCACATGAGCCGAGTTTGAGGAGAGTATCTCTGGCCTCCAGTGATGCAGCCGCTGAATCTATTCCTGGAAAAAACACATTTGGAATATTGTGATAATGCTGTCTGAATCCATCAGGACAATTTTGTATTCAAGTGTGAGGGGGATAATGTTCACTGTTTTATATTCGGGTCTGGGGGGGATAATGTTCACTGTTTTATATTCGGGTCTGCGGGGGATAATGTTCACTGTTTTATATTCGGGTCTGGGGGATAATATTCACTGATTTATATTCGGATCTGGGCGATAATGTTCACAGTTTTATATTCGGGTCTGGGGGGGATAATGTTCATTGTTTTATATTCGGGTCTGGGGGGGATAATGTTCTCAGTTTTACATTCAGGTCTGGGGATAATGTTCACTGTTTTACATTCAGGTCTGGGGGATAATGTTCACTGTTTTATATTCGGGTCTGGGGGATAATGTTCATTGTTATATATTGGGGTCTGGGGGGGATAATGTTCACTGTTTTATATTCGGGTCTGGGGGATAATGTTCACTGTTATATATTGGGGTCTGGGGGGGGATAATGTTCACTGTTTTATATTCGGGTCTGGGGGATAATGTTCACTGTTTTATATTCGGGTCTGGGGGGGATAATGTTCATTGTTGTATATTTGGGTCTGGGGGGATAATGTTCACTGTTTTATATTCGAGTCTGGGGGATAATGTTCACTGTTTTATATTCGGGTCTGGGGGGGATAATGTTCACTGTTTTATATTCGGGTCTGGGGGGGAAAATGTTCACTGTTTTATATTCGGGTCTGGGGGATAATGTTCACTGTTTTATATTCGGGTCTGGGGGGGGATATTGTTCACTGTTTTATATTCGGGTCTGGGGGAGATAATGTTCACTGTTTTATATTCGGGTCTGGGGGGATAATGTTCACTGTTTTATATTCGGGTCTGGGGGGGATAATGTTCACTGTTTTATATTCGGGTCTGGGGGAGATAATGTTCACTGTTTTATATTCGGGTCTGGGGGATAATGTTCACTGTTTTATATTCGGGTCTGGGGGGATAATGTTCACTGTTTTATATTCAGGTCTGGGGGGGATAATGTTCACTGTTTTATATTCAGGTCTGGGGGGGATAATGTTCACTGTTTTATATTCGGGTCTGGGGGGGATAATGTTCACTGTTTTATATTCGGGTCTGGGGGGGATAATGTTCACTGTTTTATATTCGGGTCTGGGGGATAATGTTCACTGTTTTATATTCGGGTCTGGGGGGGATAATGTTCACTGTTTTATATTCGGGTCTGGGGGGGATAATGTTCACTGTTTTATATTCGGGTCGGGGGGGGGTAATGTTCACTGTTTTACATTCGGGACTGGGGGGATAATGTTCATTGTTTTATATTTGGGTCTGGGGGGGATAATGTTCACTGTTTTATATTCGGGTCTGGGGGGGATAATGTTCACTGTTTTATATTCGGGTCTGGGGGATAATGTTCACTGTTTTATATTTGGGTCTGGGGGATAATGTTCACTGTTTTACATTCGGGTCTGGGGGATAATGTTCACTGTTTTATATTCTGGTCTGGGGGAGATAATGTTCACTGTTTTATATTCGGGTCTGGGGGGGATAATGTTCACTGTTTTATATTCGGGTCGAGGGGATAATGTTCATTGTTTTATATTCGGGTCTGGGGGCGGGGGAGATAATGTTCACTGTTTTATATTTGGGTCTGGGGGGGGATAATGTTCACTGTTTTATATTCAGGTCTGGGGGAGATAATGTTCACTGTTTTATATTTGGGTCTGGGGGGGGATAATGTTCACTGTTTTATATTCAGGTCCGGGGGGGATAATGTTCACTGTTTTATATTCGGGTCTGGGGGAGATAATGTTCACTGTTTTATATTTGGGTCTGGGGGATAATGTTCACTGTTTTATATTTTGGTCTGGGGGATAATGTTCACTGTTTTATATTCGGGTTTGGGGGGGATAATGTTCACTGTTTTATATTCGGGTCTGGGGGGATAATGTTCACTGTTTTATATTCGGGTCTGGGAGATAATGTTCACTGTTTTATATTCGGGTCTGGGGGATAATGTTCACTGTTTTATATTCGGGTCTGGGGGATAATGTTCACTGTTTTATATTCGGGTCTGGGGGGATAATGTTCACTGTTTTATATTCGGGTCTGGGGGGGATAATGTTCATTGTTTTATATTCGGGTCTGGGGGGGATAATGTTCACTGTTTTATATTCGGGTCTGGGGGGGATAATGTTCACTGTTTTATATTTGGGTCTGGGAGATAATGTTCACTGTTTTATATTCGGGTCTGGGGGGGATAATGTTCACTGTTTTATATTCGGGTCTGGGGGGGATAATGTTCACTGTTTTATATTTGGGTCTGGGGGGGATAATGTTCACTGTTTTATATTCGGGTCTGGGGGGGATAATGTTCACTGTTTTATATTCGGGTCTGGGGGGGATAATGTTCACTGTTTTATATTCGGGTCTGGGGGATAATGTTCATTGTCTGGGGTTTGTTCGCTCGGGTTGATTCTGCCGACGGTGCATTCTCAGTTGTCAGAGCTCTCATTAAAAGCCCTAATTTCCAGTCAGTGACTGAGTTGTCTCTGATGGGATGGAGAATCAGAGTGGGGGTAATGTGCTTCATGGACAGCGATGGGTTGGAATGAGTATAAAATAAACCCGCACTACACCAGGTAATTGTGAGAACATTAAAACCATCACAAAAATCATAGCATCATGTTGGAAAACAGAATACTTCGGCTCAATGTTTGATCAATTTTGTTTGATTCAATATTTTGAGTGGCTTGTTGAATTGCTGGTTATTTGTAACGGCAACTCAGCACCATCATTTTGACCATAAACTCGGCCCCGGTGACTGCTGCATTTTTCCAGCACCTTCTGTTTTAATTTTAAGTGGAACCTTAATATCTGCTTAGTACACAGGCCAATTTATCTTTCCAGGGGTGAGTGTGTCTGAGAGGTATGCAATTGGAAAACATTTTCTATTCATCTCCTATATTGCTGCAGTATATATACACTGTTCTCGCTCTGCCAGCAGGGCTGTGGGATTAATTGGATAGATCTTAAGACAGCCCGACTGGGCAGGATGAGCCAAATGGTTTCCATCTGTGATGTATCATTCCATAAAACAGAATATTCAGCATCAGGAGAAAGAAAGTGAAAGAAACCAGTCTCTGTGGGATTTACCCAACCAGTGTGAGCACCTTCAGGAGAGCAAAGAGAGAGGAGGAAACCAGTGGGAAAAGGTTTTTAAAACTCGGGGTATTCCCACAGGAGAACACTGGTTTAAATCAATTTTAGAAATAGAGAATGGCAGCGCACAACTTCCGAGGAATGCATTTTTAAAAATTATTTGATCTTAATTGCACAAGATAATTTTCTATTATTGTCTTTGACAATGACGCCGTTAATTCCCAGGTGCCCCTGCGGGTATGAAAGTGTCCTATTCATTCCACAGGAGCCCATTGCGCAGGCGCAGTGCTATATCTGGAGCGTGCGCAGTGTCACTTTGCTCGGAGACCTGTGAGTGCGGGAGACGCTCTTTTCAGTGGGTGAGTCGGTGGGGCTGCGGGAGAAATGGAGTCGGGGTCGGGGTAGGGGGGGAGCTATGGCTTCACAAACATCCGCTGTAGGCCGCACGGCCCGAATAAGACACTGCAGGCCCGTGGTTTACAGCTCCCAGGCTTTTATCCCGGGAACAGGCCCCGGTGAACGGCCACCATCTTGTTTTAGCGGAGACGGAGCGCATGCGCTGCTGTCGGTGACGGGTCACAATGGGCGTGGTTTCAGGGGCTGGTTCAGAACCTCTGTCTTCAGAGGGACAATAGGGAGCAGGGCGCATGCGCAGCTATCCAAGTACATCGGAATAAGAATTCGGAACAGGAGCCAGTCATTCGGCCCATCGAGCCTGCTGCATCATTCAATAAGATCATGTCTACTTTGCTCCTCCACCCCGTCCATGCCCTTGACTTTCTTGTGGATCAAAACCTCAGCTTTGAATATATTCAATGACATGCCTCCAATCCTCACTGGTGAAGACAGAGTTCCAAAGATCAACAACCCGCTGAGAGAAAAGATCTCTCTTCATCTTAAATTTGAGATCCTTTATTTTTACTTGATTTCCACACCAGAGGAAACATCCTCTCAGCATCTACCTTGTCAAGCACCTTATATCATATGAATCATAGAATCCCTACAGTGCAGAAGGAGGCCATTCGGCCCATCGAGTCTGTACCGATCACAATCCCACCCAGGCCCCATCCCCACAACCCCATGCATTTGACACTAGGGTCAATTTAGCACAGCCAATCCAGTCTTTGGACTGTGGGAGGAAACCGGAACACCTGGAGGAAACCCACGCAGACATGGGGAGAATGTGCAAACTCCATCCAGACAGTGACGCAAGGCCGGAATTGAACCGGGGACCCTGGTGCTGTGAGGCAGTAGTGCTAGCCACCGTGCCGCCCTTAAATTCCCAGATGTTTCATTAAGATTACTTCTCAGTCTTCTAAACTCCAAAGAGTACAGGCCCAAACTGCTCAACCTGAAAGGTAAAATTCCTCATTTCAGGAATCAACCAACTGGATCTTCTCTGAACTGCCTCCACTGCAATTTTGTCCCAGCTGAAGTAATTCTGTGCCGGGCAAGAGGAGGAGAGAATGTTTTGAATTTCTGTTCTGGACAGATGCTGATGGATTTGGAAACTCCTTTTACAGGGGGTTAGAAGGGAAAGATTTACACACAGCAAACTCAGACCAAAAGAAATGTTTGTCTGTCTTGAATTTCTAACCTTGAATTACACCGATAACTTTCCTCATTTACAGGGAGAAGATTTGAAGATTGCAACATTTTTCCTGGACACCAATCTCTCTCTGAGATCTTTTCAGCTGCAGCAGATTTAAAATGTGAAAACAGTGAAATTGTTTTGGGGTGAGTGTGAGTGAGCATTAATCTAAATTCAGAGCATGCTCTGATTCCATGGATCTCGGGCTATTATGACTCCTTTACCATGGATGGGGAGGCAATGGTGTAGCGATAGTGTCATTGGATTAGTAATACAGGGATCCAGGGCAATGCACTGTGAACCCTGGGTTCGAATCTCACAATGGCAAATGAAGAAATTTGAATTCAGTAAAAATCGAGAATTAGAAGTCCGTTGATGACAATTGTTGTAAAAATCCATCTGATTTAATAATGTCTTTTAAAGAAGGAAATTACCACATCCCCCAGCAATGCAAGCCACTCAGTTCAAGGGCAATGAGTTATGGGCAGTAGATGCTGACGCAGCCAACACATAGAGTCATAGAGCAATACAGCACGGGAACAGGCCCTTGGGCCCAACTGATCCATGCCAACCATGGTGCCCTCCCAGCTAGTCCCAATTGCCCATGTTTGGCTCATATCCCTCTAATCCTTTCCAATTCATGTACTTATCCAAATGAGTTTTAAATGTTTAAACCTCCTGTTTGAACCTGCCTCAACCACTTTCTCTGGCAGCTCAGTCCATGTACACACCACCCTCTGCATGAAGAAGTTGCCCCTCAGGTCCCTTTTAATCTTTCCCCTCTCACCTTAAACCCATGCCCTCGAGTTTTCAATTCCCCTCACCTGGGAAAAAGACAATGTGGGTTCATCCTATCTATGCCCCTCATTATTTAATACACCTCAATATGGTCACCCCCATATTCTCCTACGTTCGAAGGAATAAAGCCCTCGCCTGTCCAACCTCTCATGATCCCTCAGGCCCATTAGTCCCGGCAGCATCCTCATAAATCTTCTTTGCACTCTTTCCAGTTTATCAATGTCTTTCCTATCACAGGGTTACAAAAACTGTCCACAATACTCCAAGTGCAGCCTCACCAATGACTCATACAACTATAACATAATGTCCCAACTCCTATACTCAGTGCCCTGACTGATGAAGGCCAGTGTGCTAAATGCCTTCTTCACCATTCTGTCTACCTGTGACGCCACTTTCAATGAACTATGTACTTGTACTCCTGGGTTCCTCTGTTCCTCAACACTCCCCAGGGCCTTACCATTCACTGTACAAGTCCTACCCTGGTTTGACTTTCCAAAATGCAACACTCCCACTCAAGACCATAAGACATAGGAGCAGAATTAGGCCACTCGGCCCATCGAGTCTGCTCCGCCATTCAATCATGGCTGATAATTTTCTCACCCCCGTTTCCTGCCTTTTTCCCATAATCCCTGATCCCCTTATTAATCAAGAACCTATCTATCTCTGTCTTAAAGACAGTCAGTGACTCGGCCTCCACAGCCTTCTGTGGCAAAGAGTTCCACAAATTCACCACTCTCTGGCTGAAGAAATTCCTCCTTATCTCTGTTTTAAAGGATTGTCCCTTTAGCCTGAGGTTGTGCCCCTGTACTCTGTATTATCTGTACTGAAATCCATTTGCCAATCATCAGCCCACTTCTCTAACTGATCAACTGATCAAGATCCCCCTGTAATTTTTGATAACCTTCTTCACTATCAGCGATACCTCCTAATTTAGTATCGTCTGCAAACTTGCTAACCATGCTTTGTATGAATTTTTAAACGGCCATCCATTTCTCTGTTTCACCTCTGCCCTCCCTGATCAGCTCTCTGCCATTGTCTACCTTCCCCTGCCTCTAATAATGGGTGTATTTTAACTATTATTTCCGCAAGCTATGTCTTGATGAGGTTTTTCCCACTTCACAACTCTATTCACTGCTGATTTACCAGCTTAGTCTTACAATGTTCAGGAATTGTTTCTCTTCCACTGGAGATCATTTCCCTTCCACTTCTGGGCTTATATTGACCAACAAAATCTGATACATTTTTATTCCCTGTAATTCATTCTGCCCACCCTGAAACGTTAATCTTCTTTCTGTCGAAAAGGATGGTCTCTTTCCAAATGTTCACAACTAAAGGGCAGGAGATGGCTGACATTTAAGGGCAGTAAGAAGTCTCACAACACCAGGTTAAAGTCCAACGGGTTTATTTGGTAGCAAAAGCCACTAGCTTTCGGAGCGCTGCCCCTTCATCAGGTGAGTGGGAATTCTGTTCACAAACAGGGCATATAAAGACACAAACTCAATTTACAAAATAATGATTGGAATGTGAGTCTTTACAGGTAATCAAGTCTTAAAGGTACAGACAATGTGAGTGCAGGGAGCATGAAGCACAGGTTAAAGAGATGTGTACTGTCTCCAGCCAGGACAGTTAGTGAGATTTTGCAAGTCCAGGCAAGTCGTGGGGGTTACAAATAGTGTGACATGAACCCAAGATCCCGGTTGAGGCCATTCACATGTGTGCAGAACTTGGCTATTAGTCTCTGCTCAGCAACTCTGCGCTGTCGTGTGTCGTGAAGGCCACCAGCTTCCACCCTAAACACGTTAAAGAAGCCATCCCCTATTGACAAGCCCTCCGTATACACAGGATCTGCTCAGATGAGAAGGATCGCAACAGACACCTCCAGATGCTGAAAGATGCCCTCATAAGAACAGGATATGGCGCTCAACTCATCGATCGACAGTTCTGACCCGCCACAGCGAAAAACCGCACCGACCTCCTCAGAGGATGGACACGGTGGACAGAGTACCCTTCGTCGTCCAGTACTTCATCGGAGCGGAGAAGCTACGACATCTCCTCCGGAGCCTTCAACATGTCACAGATGAAGACGAACATCTCGCCAAGGCCATCCCTACACCCCCACTTCTTGCCTTCAAACAACCGCACAACCTCAAACAGACCGCAGCAAACTACCCAGCCTTAAGGAGAACAGTGACCACGACACCACACAACCCTGCCACAGCAACCGCTGCAAGACATGCCGGATCATCGACACAGATGCCATCATCTCACGTGAGAACACCATCCATCAGGTACACGGTACATACTCTTGCAACTCGGCCAAAATTGTCGACCTGATACGCTGCAGGAAAGGATGTCCCGAGGCATGGTACATTGGGGAGGCCATGCAGACCAGGCAGGGTTGTATGGTGTCGTGGTATATGTCCTGTCTGGAGACAATACACATCTCTTTAACCTGCGCTTAACGCTCTCTCCACTCACATTGTCTGCAACTTTTAAGACATGATCACCTGTAAAGACTCGCATTCCAATCATTATTTTGTAAATTGAGTTTGTGTCTTTATATGCCCTGTTTGTGAACAGAATTCCCACTCACCTGACAAAGGAGCAGCGCTCCGAAAGAGAGTGGCGTTTGCTACCAAATAAACCTGTTGGACTTTAACCTGGTGTTGTTAAACTTCTTACTGTGTTTACCCCAGTCCAATGCTGGCATCTCCACATCATGACATTTAAGGGGACAGTAAATTAATATAGGACAGAGATATGTCTAGTGTTATTATATGATACCCAGATTAGATATATTATTTATGTTGCTGTAATAAAATACATTTATTATTATTTCTTGCATTGTAATATAATGCTGCAGCGATGTTATACATTTCCAGTCACAAAGTCATTACAGCACAGAAGGAATCCATTTGGTAACTTGAGTCCATGCTGACTCTCTGTATAACATTCCAGTCCCATTCCCACTCGATATCCCCATTCTCCTGAAAGTATTTCCTTCAAGTGCCCATCCACTTTCATTTTTAAATAGAATCCATAGATACGGATGGAGATTTACAACTTTTTGGGAATGAAATAGGAACGAATGTTCCAGAGAAACTAGAATTGTCTGCTCTGAATTTCTATCCTATTCTGACTGTGATGACTTTTGCAAACTCATTTCACAGGATTTTGAACAAGGAATCACAGGCAAAAATCTCAACCGTCACATCTAGACAGAGTCATATTCCTTGGGATTTGAATATCTTGTAATATGGAACTGTAGCTACGTTATATATTTCCAGACATCTCTTCCCTCAGAGGGTTGTTAGTCTTTTGGATTTCTCTTCCACAGGGACCAGTGGAGGCTGAGGATCATTGAATATATTCCAGTTAGACAGATCTTTGACTGACAAGGGTGTCGAGGGTTATGGGGAACAGACAAGAAGATGGAGCAAAAGCTAATATGTGGGGGGATTTCTTCAGTCAAGGATGTGGTAAAGATTTGGAATTCTCAACCCCTGAGGACAGTGAAGCCTCAGTCATCAACTATTTTCAAGAGAGAGATTGATTGGTTTCTGGATATCAAGGGATATGGGTTTAGTGTGGGGAGAATGATGCTGAGGTAGATGAACAAATTATCTCACTGAATAGTTTAAAAGGCTCGATGGGCCAAATGGCCGACTGCAGCTCCTATTTGTTATGGTCTCTGTGTCCAGGACAGGAAGCAGTGAGCCTGGATCTGTCAATCAGCCTCAATCAGCACCTTCAGGAGAATTGGGAGGGTGAATATTAGATACAGCAGAGTGAGAATGGAGGGAGAGTGTGTGGGATGGAGATTTACAGCTTTTTGGGACTGAAATAGGAAAGAATGTTCCATAGAAACTAGAATTGTCTGTTCTGAATTTCTATCCTGTACTGACACTGATGACTTTTGTAAACTCGGATTTTACAGGATATTGAAAGAGGAATCACAGGCCGAAATCCCAAACGTCACGTCTAGATCTGACAGAGTCATATTCCATGGGAGTTGAATGTCATCGGCCTTTGAATCGAGAAGGAGAAATGATTGTCCAGTCTGTTGATTTAAAAAGATTTCAAACATCAGTGTGACTGGAAAAGCAGCAACACACTGCCACACTCGAGTGAGAGTGTTCCAGTGCACTGACTAAAGAGCTTTAACCAGTTACGCAGCCTGAATAAATATCACACCATTCACAGCGGGGAGAGACTGGATTGGGTTCTGTGTGTGGACAAGCCTTGAACTGATTGTCCACCCAAGAGAGAGGCAAGGACACCTGCACCATGGAGAAACCATGGAAATGTGCGGACTGTGAGAAGAGATACAGATACCCATCTCAGCTAGAAGCTCATCGGCGCAACCACACTGGGGAGAGACCATTCACCTGCTCTCAGTGTGAGAAGGGATTCATTCAATTATCCAACCTGCAGAGACACCAGCGAGTTCACACTGGGGAGAGGCCGTTCACCTGCTCTCAGTGTGGGAAGAGATTCACTCTGTCATCTGACCTGCGGACACATCAGCGAGTTCACACTGGGGAGAGGCCATTCACCTGCTCTCAGTGTGGGAAGGGATTCACTCACTTATCCAGCCTGCGGACACACGAGCGAGTTCACACTGGGGAGAGGCCATTTACTTGTTCTCAGTGTGGGAAGGGATTCACTCACTTATCCAGCCTACGGAGACATGAGCGAATTCACACTGGGAAGAGGCCATTCACCTGCTCTCAGTGTGGGAAGGGATTCACTCAGTCATCCCACCTGCGGACACATGAGCGAATTCACACTGGGGAGAAACCGTTCACCTGCTCTCAGTGTGGGAAGGGATTCAGAATTTTATCTACCCTGCGAACACACCAGCAAGTTCACGAGTGATTACAGGGGCTGGATTCTCCTGTTACTGTTTCTGCTCTCAATTACATCCAGGACTGCATTCTGTTCATTCTCACAGTTGGTCAATGGGGAGGGTCAGAGGGTTTCTTTCTGCTGGACTGGCCGGTCTCATGACTTTGCCTCCAGTGGGCTGATGCTCTTTGAGTCTTGTTGCGAATACCTGGTTTCAGATTTCACAAGGATCACAGAGTGACCGGGTGTGAGGAAGTTCAGAGATATTTAGTCAGCATTTTTGTTTGAAACCTCCCAAATGCCCATCCAATTTCCTTTGTAATTGTTTGTTGTCTCCACTTCCTCCACCCTCGTAGGCAGCGAGTTCCAGGTCATTACCATTCACTGCATCAAAATATTCTTCCTCACATCCCCCCTGTATCTCTGACCCAAAACCATAAATCTGCGCCCCCTCGTCCTTGTCCCATCAGCTAATGGGAACAGCTTTTCTTTGTCCACCTTATCGAAATCTGTCAGAATCTTGTCCACCTCTATCAAATCTCCCCTCAACCTCCTTTGCTCCAAGGGGAACAACCCCAGCCTGACATTGACAATAAAGAACAAAGTAACAGAATATGTTAATGCCTGAAATCAAATGAGAATGTTTAATTTCTGTTTTAAAGAATGTATTGTGAATGTATTGTCCTGGACAATAAAGGAATTGGAATAACTCACCTTGGGTGTGGTTGAATGGAATATATCAATCTGGTGTCCACCTACATTCTCCCTCCCTAATGGCACTATGGGAGTACAGAATCAGGAAGGCAGTGTTGGCGCTGATCGTGGCCGAGGCAGCTACAGACAGCCACATATTCTGTTATAATTGAAGGACTGCAGATTGAATGTGATGCATTATGGGACTGGACTATCTTGACCACATTCCTGTGACTACTCAGTTTCTGCAATCACGGACCATTAAAGCTGCTTAGCAGGGCCCCAACAGAGGACCTGGTGAGAATATTTACTCAGAATAAGTTAGAATTAAACTTATTCCACGATCGGCTGGTGTTCAGCGGCTAAGATACCCGAATCTGCAAAAAGGGGGTCTGACCAATCAACAAATGGTGTTCGGTAGTTGGTTAAGAAGTTAAGAAGCATTCTGAGGCATTGCTTAACTTATCACCAATTTGTGATGAGAACTGTGAGGGACTTGTGACCCGTGAGTCAACGACGTGACGGTATAATCCAAGTAGCACTGGACTGAAAAGCAGACCTCTGAGAGTAGATTCTAATGGTTATAATCTTACCCAAGCATGGCCAGTGAAAAATCAGAGCTCGAGTGGATACCAGAAGGTTTCTTACCTGCCATTTGGAAACTAAGAACAAGAAGCTTAGCGATAAAATGATTAGAGAATAGAGCCAACGTTTTGATTCTGAATGACACTTCACAAGAGCTCTTATAAAGGGTCATCCAGACTCGAAACGTTGGCTCTATTCTCTCTCCACAGATACTGTCAGACCTGCTGAGATCTTGCAGCATTTTCTGTTTTTCTTTCAGATTCCAGCATCCGCAGTATTTTACTTTTATGATAAAATGATTTGGTCTGATTGGAATCCCCACGACCCTCCTGCAAAACAGAGGGAGTGGTGGCAAAAGGAGAAAAAAGATAAGGATGATAAAGTCTGGGTTCTGATTCTCCGAGCCCAGGTAGAATTGACAAAACGAGTGAACCAGTTTATAAAGAACAGAAATTCCCATCCCAAACAAGAACTGATCAAATTAAAATAATAAGGTTGAGGAATATAAAAAAAAACAAGAGATGAAGTTTAAAATGAAGTTTGTTTCGTTGTTGCGTAAGTTTTTTAAAATTATGTGAATGACGTAATTGTGTGCCAAGTTTTTTCTGCTCACTCCCCACCACTTTAGACTGTAGAGAAGTTAACCCTTTCAGCAGAGTTAATTTGTTTTTAAATCACCTGGGTGTGTCTATTTTATTTTATATTTGAGGATTTATGGGAACCAGTTAAATGAGGAAATTTTAAGCCTGGAGGAATTTGGAATAATTGTGAGAATTTTGTGTTGTCACCTCAACCCCAGATAAAGAACAAAGATTTTGCAGGTGGTAATGTGTTTGGAATGTGTTTGAAAAGACTCGATGTTGCTTATAAAATCAGGCCTTGGAAATTGGCTTAAAAAGGTTAAGTTATAATGAAGGATCTTGTATCTTATTTTAATCAAGGAGTTGTGAGCTTGTAGTGCTCTGTTGCTTTAAGAAGCTATAGCTGCGAGAGAGAATGCTGAGGATTCATTGTTTGAAATGAAATTGAGAACTTGTGTGTTTTGTTTGTTTTATGTGGATTTTGTAGATGTGTTTTATCATTGTTTTGGGCTACATTTGTTAAGGTTTATCTTTCTAGGGAACTAACCTTATCTTGAGTCTTTAATTAAAGGCATTTCTGGAAGTTTAAAAACAGAACCACAAGAACACTTAAGGAATTCATTCTGGTTATTGTTGTTGTAAAGCACATGCTAAGTTTCTCTGTTTGTGTGTGGATGATATTTGTGGGTTGAATGCTTCAAGTTTTGAGGTTTTCCATCTGTGATTTAAATCAAACAGATTTAAATAAAGGACGTGTAATTACTAAAGCTTTTTTTTCACAAAAGTTGTGAACCTGGAGCCAGATTTACTGACTGGAGATATGATTCCAGGAGACTTTGCTAAACCTGTAAGAGTTTTAATCTGGATTCAAACTCACACATGTGAAAATGAGAGAGTTTTAATTGTGATGGCTATTTAAAATTTGGGACATGTGAAGTGATTCTGACCACTTCTGTGTTCATAGAATCCCTCCAGTGCAGAAGGGGCCATCGGACCATCCAGTCTGCACCGACTCTCAACAATGCATCTTACCCAGGCCCTCTCCCCTGCCTATCCTGTAATCTCAGTCAGTTTTAACAACACCAGGTTAAAGTCCAACAGGTTTATTTGGTAGCAAATCCTGTAATCTCACACATTTACCATGGCTAACCTATCTATCCTATACATCTTGGGACATTAAGAGGGAATTTAGCATTGCAAATCCACCTAACCTGCACATCTTTGGTTTGTGGGTGGAAACTGGAGCACCCGGAGGAAGCTCACACAGACACGGGGAGAATGTGAAAACTCCACACAGACACTCACCCAAGGCTGGAATTAAATCCAGGTCCCTAGCGCTGTGAGGCAGCAGTGATAACCACTGTGCCAACGTGCTACCTGATGCCACGTTAGCAGCACTGCTGCCTCACAAAAACAAAGATAACAATGGCTTTGGAATATGCCAGAATGAGACTGACAGAGAGTTTGACAGTGGAGACAGGAATCCCAGGACCAAATGATGTCCTGGGAGCTGTCGAAGAATGTGACGGAGATTACGAGCAGATCCTTGAAAGGTTTTCTAATGGTTCAGAAAGGAAACAGAGAGTTGGAAAAGTCCAGAATAAGTTGAACTGCAGTGCATATCTGTGTGCCTGATAGTTGAGAAAAAATACAAAGAGTTCAGGTAGATAAGCTGCAGAATGGAACTGATTGTCCAGGACAGACGTGCTCTCCTGCCAGCAATTAGTTACATTGGGAACAGGGGGCAGATGATAGGGTGAGTGGAGCTCAGAACAATCTACTGCTGTTCGGCCAAACTCTGGAACAAGATATTGATTTACAGTCAGAAAATATCAGATCAAGTGAAGAGTTCGAAGATGCCGTGGGGACTTTGAGGAAGTTAATTCAGCCACAAAGAGACACCTCCCTGAAGCAGACCTCTCCGTGTTCAGCTAAAATCAAACAACCTGAGACACAAATCAGTCACCAACGAGCAGATGTTGTTGTTTTCTCCAAAACCAGGACCACTGAAAGCACTCCTCCCTCTCCTCTGCCTCTCCTGTGTGATAAGGGAATGCCGGTGTGTGAGGGTAGCCATGACTTTTGCACCACTTACTCCAAGTTTGTTTGCCCAGTTGAAGGAATACTGTACATTTGAGTCATAATTGTTGAAGCAGGGCGTTGTTTGAAAGCATCATCGATTCGAAGAATTAGTTTGGAAAGGAAATAAAAATTGATTTAATTTGAACTGCCGTGTGTTTCTGTTTGAAATAAATTCAGACTGTACCACAATGTGAAAGGAATGTATTTGGGTTTGAAATTAAGTTGTTCAAGGTTAGAATTGTGAAGGCCAATTTGCTCCCAAAACACAAAGATCAGGCTGCAGTTTGGCAGCAAACCAGTTCCAACTTTCCAAAACATCTGAGTTAAAATTGTTGAGATTCGGTTAACAACATATTTCACAAAGTATTTCTTTCAACTTTGATTAAGTAGCAAATATTGAAAATTGAAATTGGTGTTCAAAAAACGATAGAGAAAAGAGATGAAATTTGAGCAAAATAGAAGAAAATAACCCGAGAGAAGATTTTTAAAATTATGTAAATTGACACAATTGCCAAGTTTCCTCTCCCCACTCCCCGCCTCTCCAGGTTCGACAGAAACGTAGACAGTTGATTTTTATAAATCTCCACACAGCCTTTGTTTTTTAATGTAACCTATGATTGGACACATTAACTCACTGGGATCCTGCCAGAGCCAGATGGATTGTTTGTGTTTTTTTAAACAGGTGATGATGGTTTCCAGCTCTGAGTGAAGTCAGCAGTTTTGAGAATGAAAGCAGAGAATAAAAGACTTTACAGGAAACCACCAAGCCTGCTTTTGATTATTGCAGTTGATAAATATTTGACATGAGTTGCTATTTCAAGCATTTGAACTGAAATTTACCTGATGTTTAAGGGAAAGAACAAAATTTATAATGCCTGGAATCAAACAGAAATGTTTGGTTTCAGTTTAAAGACATTATGAGAATATTTCATGATTTATTTGACTCTAAACATTCTCCAGAACTCCTGAAAGTGTAGTTTAAAGGAATCCATACATTTGGGTGTTTATGAACATTTGAGTGAAAGGGAATTCCAGATGAGATGAATGAGGTGACAGTTTTCTCTTAGAGATATTTGTTTCTTTGTCCATGAACTATTTGAGAGAACTGAATTTGATAATCTAGTCACCATCTGAGGCATTATGATTGTACAGGAGGAAATAAGACACTGAGATGAAGAAGCCCTTCAACGCTGACTTTAGACTTTCTTCTGAAGATTCTGATAGATTTATTGAACGGTGCATCCTTTGTAAGACAGTGAAATCCAGGATGACGAAACTGAACAAAGAACAAAGAAAAGTACAGCACAGGAACAGGCCCTTCGGCCCCTCCAAGACTGCACCGACCATGCTACCCGACTTAACTAAAACCCTGTACCCTTCCCGGAACCATATCCCTCTATTCCCATCCTGTGCATGTATTTGTCAAGACGCCCCTTAAAAGTCACTATCGTATCTGCTTCCACTACCTCCCCCGGCAACGAGTTCCAGGCACCCACCATCCTCTGTAAAAAATCTGCCTCATACATCTCCTTTAAACCTTGCCCCTCGCACCTTAAACCTGTGCCCCCTAGTAATTGACTCTTCCACCCTGGGAAAAAGCTTCTGACGATCCACTCTGTCCATGCCCCTCATAATCTTGTAGACTTCTATCAGGTCGCCCCTCAACCTCCGTCGTTCCACTAAGAACAAACCAAGTTTCTCCAACCTCTCCTCATATCTGATGCCCTCCATACCAGGCAACATCCTGGTAAATCTTTTATTTACCCTCTCCAAAGCCTCCACATCCTTCTGGTAGTGTGGCGACCAGAATTGAACACTATATTCCAAGTGTGGCCGAACTAAGGTTCTATAAAGCTGCAATATGACTTGCCAATTTTTAAACTCAATGCCCCAGCCGATGAAGGCAAGCATGCCGTATGCCTTCTTGACTACCTTCTCCACCTGCATTGCCACTTTCAGTGACCTGTGAACGTGTACACCCAGATCCCTCTGCCTATCAATACTCTGAAGGGTTCTGCCATTTACTGTATATTTCCTATCTGTATTAGACCTTCCAAAAGGCATTACCCCACATTTGTCCGGATTAAACTCCATCTGCCACCTCTCCACCCAAGTCTCCAACCGATCTATATCCTGCTGTATCCTCTGAAACTGATTGGTAAAATACACAGCACATTCCAAAAAGACCTGATAAATGTTCCACAAATGCAATACAACGATTTGTGGGAGAGGGCAGAGAGATGCCAACAAGCAGGACAAAAGAACACTCTCTCGTTTAAAATAAAATGAGAGACAAGATTTAACAGGTGGGAAAATATGTGAAGATGGCTTATGAAGGTGAGACTCCAACAGAGGATTAAATAAGAAATTGGAACACCGATGTGAGATTGCAGAAGTGGTTTGTAAATTGTGAATGAATTAACATTTGAGAGTACATGGTGCAGCTGCACTGAAGAATGAAGGGCGGCACGGTGGCACAGTGGTTAGCACTGCTGCCTCACAGTGCCAAGAACCCGGGTTCAATTCCGGCCTCGGGTGACTGTCTGTGTGGAGTTTGCACATTCTCCCCATGTCTGCCTTAGTTTCCTCCGAGTGCTCCGGTTTCCTCCCTCAGTCCAAAGATGTGTGTGTTTGGTTGATTGGCCAGAGTAAATTGCCCCATAGTGTCAGGGGGACGAGCAGGTTAAATAAGTGGGTGTATGGGGATAGGGCCTGGATGGGATTGTGGTCGGTGCAGACACGATGGGCCAAATGGCCTCCTTCTGCACTGTAATGATTCTATGATTCAAATGGGACTTTCTCAGCTGCTTGACTAACAGCGTGACATGAAATGGTTAATATGGCCTGAAGAGTAAGAAATCATTTTGAAATGATCAAGGCACTGACACAGACTCCAGAGAAACTGGTTGTAAGACCAAATTAAGTGGAATTTTGGATTGGGACAAATGAAGGCGAGGGAGAAATAATAAATAAGAATAAATTACAAGATGGATACAGGTGAAGGGAGAGCTTGAGAATTTTTAAGTCGATACAATTTATACAGCAATTATATGTTATCACTGCTTTTATATCCAATTATACCGCTTCAATTATATCTAAAAATTAGTTGTGAGAAGGAGATTATAAAGGGAAAGGAAGTTGGCTAACTTGGACTCGGCCAATGACCAAAGAGAGAATGAATAGATTGAGTAAAAGGGGTGATCGATGTAACACTCCTGCATTAGAGTAAAATCACATGTTAGTCAAATGCTCCACATCAAGGTTCTAATATCAGCAAGGTTGTTTACTTGTTTGAGGAACAAACAGTTTCTATATTACAGACAAGTCTTTGGGTGAAGTTTTAATAATAAACCTACATCGGCAAGATAGGAATTTTAGTTTCTATCTGTCTTGCCTCGGTTAATGAAGAATGTTCTCTCCAAGGGGAGAGGGGTAGGAGTGTGTATGGGTGGAAAGGGATGGGGAAGGTGGGGGTGGAAGGTGAGAGGAGGGTGGGGATGGAATGGGGAGGAGGGGGGAAGGCTGGTGGGGGAGGAGGGAGGAGGGGGGAAGGCTGGTGGGGGAGGGGTGGTCTGGGGAAGGGGTGATCGTGGGGAAGGGGGACAGGGTAAAGAGAGGAGGGAGATGGTGGGAGGGATGGACGGAGAAGGGACGGGGACATCGGGAAGTGAGATGGGGTGAGGGGGACATCAGGAAGTGAGACGGGGTGAAGGGGACAGGGAGGTGGGAAGGTGGAGAGGGGGAAAGGGATATGGGGTGGGGGGAAGTGATATGGGGTGAGGTGAACAGGGAGGTGGGAAGGTGGAGAGGGGGGGGTGAGGAAAGGGCATGTTGGGAGGGGCATATGTCCATTTCAGGAATAAGTCCCAGGAGTTTGGAGACTAAATCTTTCCACCTGAAGGGAGCAAACTGTTTTGGTAAGAGGACCTCTCAATCCAATCCAGTGATTCCCCACATGTACTTTGTGTCAGGGTGGGGTCACGGCGCCCCCTCCCTCCCTCCCGTCACCCTACTCTCCTCCTCCCTCCCTCCCCCTCCCCTCCTCCCCCTCTCCCCCCTCCTCCTCCCCCCCTCCCTCCCCCCCTCCCCTCCCCCACCTCCCCTTCCCCCCACCCCTCCAATCCCCACCCTCCTCCCCTCCCCACCCCGCTCCCCACCCCCCTCTCCCAGTTTCCTCCCCTCCCCACCTCCCCTCCCCCCTCCCCTTCCCTCCCTTCCCCTCCTCCCCTCTCCCTCCCTCCTCCCCTCTCGCCCCATCTCTACTACTACCTCTGGCAGCTTGTTCCAGAGACTCACCACCCTCTGTGTGAAACAATTGCCCCTCTGGACCCTTTTGTATCTCTCCCCCCTCTCCTTAAACCTATGCCCTCTAGTTTTAGACTCCCCTACCTTTGGAAAACATGTTGACTATCTAGCTGATCCATGCCCCTCATTATTTTTATAGACCTCTAAGTTCACCCTTCAGTCTCCTACGCTCCAGGGAAAAAAAGTCCAGTCTATCCAGCCTCTCCTTATAACTCAAACCATCAAGTTCTGGTAGCATCCTAAGTAAATCTTTTCTGCACTTTTGCTAGTTTAATAATATCCTTTCTATAATAGGGTGACCAGAACTGTACACAGTATTCCAAGCGTGGCCTTACCAATGTTTTTTACAACTTCAGCAAGACGTCCCAACTCCGGTATTCAATATTCTGACCAATGAAACCAAGCATGCCGAATGCCTTCTTCACCACTCTGTCCACCTGTGACTCCACTTTCAAGGAGCTATGAACATGTACCCCTAGATTTCTTTGTTCTGTAACTCTCCCCAATGCCCTACCATTAACTGAGCAAATCCTGCCCTGGTTCAATCTGTGACTCGGGGTCACACCGCAAGCGAATATGGTCTTGGTGTCTGCGAACAACGCTTCCATTTCACAATCTCACGACCCAAGATACTGGACCACTTTGGTTTAAAATTATTCCCGGTAACCACCTTTGGTTCCTCCCAAAGTTTCTGATGTAAACCTGATCACCCGGTTTGAACTGCCTCTCTTTGGCGCGGTAGTCGTGTCCCTCCTTCTGCTTCTCTTGTCTCCTGCTCACTTTTGCTCTGAGATCTGGATGAAGCAGATCCAGATGAGAATTCAACCTTCTACCTAAAAATTCCACAGGAGAGAGTCTGGTTGTGGATTGTGGTGTGATGCGAAACTGGAACAAAAATCTTGAGAGCTTGTTCTTAAAGTATCGCCTGCCATTCTCTTCAATCCCTCCTTCAGAGTTTGAACAGCTCTTTCTGTGAGACCATTTGTCGCCAGATGAAACGGTGCAGTACGCACATGGCGTTGACCATTCCTTTACAGGAATTCCTGAAACACCTCACTTGTTAACAGAGTGTCGTTATCTGAAACAAGCCAATCTGGTAACCCAGGGCTTGTGAAAATTTGACAGAGGTTCTCTATTGTCACAGGAGCTGGAATATTACTCATGATCTGTGCTTCCAACCATTTTGAATGCACATTTACAACGACCAAACACATGTGATTCATGAAAGGCCCCCCAAAGGCCACATTTAGTCTGGACCACGGCCTATCAGGCCACTCCCAAGGATGAAGTGGTAATGTACCCAGTGTGTTGTGCCTGATTCAATCGACAAACAGTTTATTGAGTTACGCCAGCGGGGAGAAGCCACAGGGGCTGACCATGTGTAACTCCACCCAACACAGAATATCATCAATTCTTATCCAGTTACTCAGCCCATCCCGGCTGGACACAATCCAATCAGAATGGTGATAGATTACATACATTATAGGTTCAATAAAATTAGTATCTGGGCATTATGGGGCTTTGTGATCATCTCATGGACAGGTGCCCCCATCATGATGCTTTCCAGACCCCCCTTGGGGGGGTCTTTCTTGGGCTTTCTTTGTACATGGACTCCCTTAGTTAGAAATGGGGTGGATTAAAAGTTCTCAAATGGATGTCAGCACTCTTCCTTTGTTTTAATCTAATGACCACACGGTCTGGGAACATTTCTATTTAATACTCTCTCTTTTTAAACTCTTTTCTTCAGTATCCAATTACAGAATTTTCCTTTTCTTTGTGTTACTTGCGTTAGGAATAAATCTTTGGACCTGACAGGAAGTTTAACCCAAGATCAATCCAACACAGGATTGGTCAGAATCATTTCACATGTGTCAAATTTTAAATAACCATTACAAATTAAAATTCTCATTCTCACATGGGTGAATTGTATCCGGATTAAAATTCCCACATGTTTAGTAAAATATCCTGGAATCCTGTCTCTGGCCAGTAAATATGGCTCCAGGTTCATAACTTCTGAACAAAAAAAGTTTTATTGATCACACTTCCTTTTTTAAAAATCTGTTTGATTTAAATCACAGACAGAAAACCTCAAAGCTTGAAGCGTTCAACCCACAAATATCATCCATACACAAACAGAGAAACTTAGCATGTGCTTTACAACAACAATAACCAAAATTAATTACTTAAGCATTCTTGTGATCCTGTTTTTAAACTTCCAAAAATGCCTTTAATTAAAGACTCAAGGTAAGGTTAATTCTCCAGAAAGATAAACCTTAACAAATGTAGCCCAAAACAATGATAAAACATATCTACAAACATCCACATAAAACAAACAAAACACACAGATTCTCACAGCTCATAAATTTCAAACAATGAATCCTCAGCATTCTCTCTCACAGCTATATCTTCTTAAAGGGACAGAGCACTACAAGCTCACAACTCCTTGATTAAAATAAGATACAAGATCCTTCATTATAACTTAACCTTTTTTAAGCCAACCTACAAGGATTGATTTAGAGGCAACATCTTTGTTGATTTAAAATCCCAAACACGTTACACCCAAACACCGGCAAAATCTTTGTTCTTTATCTGGGGATAAAATTCTCAGTTATTCCAAATTCCTCCAGGCTATGCTTAATATTTCCACATTTAACTTATTCCCAGAAATCCTCAATTACAAACTAAAATAGGCACAAGTTTCCGGGCAGTCACAGGAATATGGTCAAGATAGTCCAGTCCCACAATGCCTCACATTCAATCTGCAGTCCTTCAATTATAACAGAATATGTGGCTGTATGTAGCTGCCTTGGCCATGGTCAACCCCAACCCCAAGGGTGCCTTCTTGAACTGCTGCAATGCCTGAGGTGCACGTACATCCACAGTTCTGTTAGGAAGGGATTTCCAGCTACATATTCCAGACTTTCACTAGACTGCAGGTGGATATCAGATTGATATATTCCATTCAACCACACCCAAGGTGAGTTATTCCAATTCCTTTATTGTCCAGGACAATATATTCACAATATCTTTAAAATAGAAATTAAACATTCCCATTTGATTTGAGACAGTAACATATTCTGTTGGATTGATCTTTATTGTCAATGTCAGGCTGGGGTTGTTCTCCTTGGAGCAAAGGAGGTTGAGGGGAGATTTGATAGAGGTGGACAAGATTCTGACAGGTTTAGATAAGGTAGACAAAAAAAAGCTGTTCCCATTAGCTGAAGGGACAAGGACGAGGGGGACACAGATTTCTTGTTTTGGGTCAGAGATACAAGAGGCGGTGGGGGGTGGGAAGAGATGTGAGGAAGAATATTCTGATGCAGCGAATGGTAATGACATGAAACTCGCTGCCTACGAGGGTGGAGGAAGTGGAGACAATAAACAATTACAAAGGAAATTGGATGGGCATCTGGGATGTTCCAAACAGAATGATGAACAAAGAAAATTACAGCACAGAAACAAGCCCTTTGGCCCTCCAAGCCTGCAGCAACCATGCTGCCCGTCTGAACTAAAACCCCTACCTTTCCAGGGACCATATCCCTCTATTCCTATGCTATTCATATATTTGTCAAGACACATCTTAAAAGTCACTATTGTATCTGCTTCCACTACCTTCCCCGGCAACGAGTTCCAGGCACCCCCCACCCTCTGTGTAAAAAACCTGCCTTGTACATCTCCTTTAAACCTTGCCCCTCGCACCTTAAAACTATGCCCCGAGTAATTGACTCTTCCACCCTGGGAAAAAGCTTCTGACTATCCACTCTGTCCATGCCCCTCATAATCTTGTAGACTTCTATCAGGTCGCCCCCCCCCGTCAACCTCCGTCGCTCCGGTGAGAACAAACCAAGTTTCTCCAACCTCTCCTCATAGCTAATGCCCTCCACACCAGGCAACATCCTGATAAATATTTTCCGTACCCTCTCCGAAGCTTCCACATCCTTCTGGTAGTGTGGTGACCAGAATTGAACACGAGATTCCAAGTGCGGTCGAACTAAGGTTCTATAAAGCTGCAACATGACTTGCCAATTTTTAAACTCAATGCCCCGGCCGATGAAGGCAAGCATGCCGTATGCCTTCTTGATTATCTTCTCCACCTGCATTGCCACTTTCAATGACCTGTGTACCTGTACACCCAGATCCCTCTGCCTATGAATACTCTTAAGGGTTCTGCCATTTACAGTATATTTCCCATCTGTATTAGACCTTCCAAAATGCATTACCTCACATTTGTCCGGATTAAACGTCATCTGCCATCTCTCCGCCCAAGTCTCCAACTGATCTATATCCTGCTGTATCCTCTGCCGGTCCCCATCGCTATCCGCAATTCCACCAACCTTTGTGCCGTCCACAAACTTACCAATCAAACCAGTTACATTTTCCTCCAAATCATTTATATATATTACAAGCAGCAAAAGTCCCAGCACTGATCGCTGAGGAATGTCACTTGTCACAGCCCTCCATTCAGAAATGTACCTTTGCACTGCCAACCTCTGTTTTCTTCTGACTAAATATCTCTAAACTTCCTAACACCCTGTCACTCTGTGATCCTTGTGACATTTGAAACCAGGTATTCGCAAAAAGACTCAAACAGCATCAGCCCACTGGAGGCTGAGACCAGCCAGTCCAGCACAAAGAAACCCTCTGACCCTTCCCATTGACCAACTGTGAGAATGAACAAAATGCAATCCTGGATGCAACTGAGGGCAGAAAAATAACATCAGAATCCAACCACTGTCATCACTCGTGAACTCGCTGGTGCCTCAGCAGCCGGGATGAAACGCTGAAACCCTTCCCACACACAGAGCAGGTGAATGGCCTCTCCCCAGTGTGAACTCGCTGGTGCGTCTGCAGGTTGGATAACTGAGTGAATTCTTGCCCGCACTGAGAGCAGGTGAACGGCCTCTCTCCTGTGTGAACTCGCTGGTGTGTTTGCAGGTTGGAAAGCTGAGTGAATCCCTTCCCACACTGAGAGCAGGTGAACGGCCTCTCCCCTGTGTGAACTCGCTGGTGTGTCCGCAGGCTGGATGACTGAGTGAATCCCTGCCCACACTGAGAGCAGGTGAATGGTTTCTCCCCAGTGTGAACTCGCTGGTGTGTCCGCAGGTCGGATAACTGAGTGAATCCCTTCCCACACTGAGAGCAGGTGAATGGTCTCTCCCCAGTGTGAACTCGCTGGTGTGTCTGCAGGCTGGATAACCGAGTGAATCCCTTCCCACACTGAGAGCAGGTGAACGGCCTCTCCCCCGTGTGAACTCGCTGGTGTGTCCGCAGATGGGTTGACCGAGTGAATCCCTTCCCACACTGAGAGCAGGTGAATGGTCTCTCCCCAGTGTGAAGTCGCTGGTGTGTCCGCAGGCTGGATAACTGAGTGAATCCCTTCCCACACTGAGAGCAGGTGAACGGCCTCTCTCCAGTGTGAACTCGCTGGTGTCTCTGCAGGCTGGATAACTGAATGAATCCCTTGCCACACTGAGAGCAGGTGAATGGCCTCTCCCCAGTGTGAACTCGCTGATGCGTCTGCAGGTGGGATGACAGAGTGAATCCCTTCTCACATTGAGAGCAGGTGAACGGCCTCTCCCCAGTGTGAACTCGCTGATGTCTCTGCAGGTGGGATGACCGAGTGAATCCCTTCCCACACTGAGAGCAGATGAATGGGGGTTTCTCCCCAGTGTGAACTCGCTGGTGTGCCCGCAGGTCGGATGACCGAGTGAATCCCTTCCCACACTGAGAGCAGGTGAATGGCCTCTCCCCAGTGTGAACTCGCTGGTGTGTCTGCAGGTTGGATAACTGAGTGAATCCCTCCCCACACTGAGAGCAGGTGAACGGCCTCTCCCCAGTGTGAATTCGCTGGTGTGTCAGCAGGCTGGATGACCGAGTGAATCCCTCCCCACACTGAGAGCAGGTGAATGGCCTCTCCCCAGTGTGAACTCGCTGGTGTGTCCGCAGCTCGGATAACTGAATGAATCCCTTCCCACATTGAGAGCAAATGAATGGCCTCTCCCCAGTGTGAACTCGCTGGTGTCTCTGCAGGCTGGATAACTGAGTGAACCTCTTCCCACACTGAGAGCAGGTGAAAGGCCTCTCCCCAGTGTGAATTCGCTGGTGTGTCAGCAGGCTGGATGACCGAGTGAATCCCTCCCCACACTGAGAGCAGGTGAACGGCCTCTCCCCACTGTGAACTCGCTGGTGTATCTGCAGGCTGGATAAATGAGTGAATTCCTTCTCACACTGAGAGCAGGTGAACGGCCTCTCCCCACTGTGAACTCGTTGGTGTCTCTGCATATGGGATGACTGAGTGAATCCCTCCCCACATTGAGAACAGGTGAATGGCCTCTCTCCAGTGTGAACTCGCTGGTGTGTCCGCAGGCTGGATAAATAAGTGAATTCCTTCTCACACTGAGAGCAAGTGAATGGCCTCTCTCCAGTGTGAACTCGTTGGTGTATCTGCAGGCTGGATAACCGAGTGAATCCCTTCCCACACTGAGAGCAGGTGAAGGGCCTCTCCCCAGTGTGAACTTGCTGGTGTCTCTGCAGGTGGGATGACTGAGTGAATCCCTCCCCACACTGAGAGCAGGTGAACGGCCTCTCTCCAGTGTGAACTCGCTGGTGTCTCTGCAGGTTGGATAACTGACTGAATCCCTTCCCACATTGAGAGCAGATGAACGGCCTCTCCCCAGTGTGGCTGCGCCGATGAGCTTCCAGCTCTGATGGGGTTTCGTATCCCTTCCCACAGTCCGCACATTTCCATGGTTTCGCCATGGTGCAGGTGTCCTTACCTCTCTCTTGAGTGGACAATTAGTTGAAACTTCGTCCACACACAGAACAAGATTACAGTCTCCACCCGCTGTGAATGGTGTGATATTTATTCAGACTGTGTAACTGGTTAAAGCTCTTTAGTCAGTGCATTGGAACACTCTCACTCAAGTGTGGCAGTGTGTTGACGCTTTTTCACTCACACTGACATTTCAAATCTTTTCAAATCGACAGACTGGACAATCATTTCTCCTTCTGCATTCAAAGTCCGATGATATTGAGGTCCCAAGGAATATAACTCTGTCAGATCGAGACGTGACGTTTGAGATTTCAGCCTGTGATTCCTCTTTCAATATCCTGTAAAATGAGTTTACAAAAGTCATCAGTGTCAGTACAGGATAGAAATTCAGAACAGACAATTTCTATGGAACATTCTTTCCTCTCTCATTCAGAGGGTGGGTTCTCCCCCGCACATGCACAGCTTCCCCTCTCCCTCGCACATTTTGCCGTCCCGGGGAGGGGGAGATCACCAAGCGGCTTCTCGCTCTGGCCGGAGCCGTCAGCCGGTTGCCTGGAAACCTTGGCTCGATGTGGTGCAGGGGGAGGGGAACAGTGGGTGGGGGCGGGGCTCCCGGGTCCGCGCGCCGAGCCTGCGCACTGGAACCCGGAGACATCACTGCGGAGCAGAGTGATTTCTATTGGCTGATTCAGGCAGGGCTCTATCGTGTCGTCACAATGCGGAAGTTGTCCAATGAGCTTCAGAGTGAAACTTCGCTCTCCGATCACATTCCATTGTGACGTCACACCCTCACCCAGTCCATTGTGACGTCACACCCTCACCCATTCCATTGTGACGTCACACTATCACCCATTGCATTGTGACATCACACCCTCACCCATCCCATTGTGATGTCACACCCTCACCCAGTCCATTGTGAAGTCACACTATCACCCATTGCATTGTGACGTCACACCCTCACTCATTCCGTTGTGACGTCAGGGCTTCACTCTCCGATCACAATCCCTGCCGGCCTCCCACATGCAGCCTCAATGGCGGCAGTCAGCCCGGGTCTAACACTACAAGCTGCCGCTCCATTTGGTACAAAGGGGGGGGGGACCGGGAAGTTCATTTCCGGGGTTTGGGTTTGAACAACATGTTTACAAAGTCTCTCCACCCACCCGCCACATTTATCATTCCCCGCACGCCGCCCTCTACCTCGTATTGATCTGACTTCCAAGTTAAACCCGGCCGTCCGTCGCCATTACCCGCACTGCGCATGCTTCAGGTCCCGCCCCTCATTCACTCCGATTGGCTGGAGGACCAGCCGCTCCTGCTCAGTCCTCCAGCCCCGCCCCCTCTTCCTATTGGTCCGGAGCTGCCGTCAATCAGTCCCCGGGCATTGTGATGTGGAGCATGCGCAGTGTCATTGCTGTCCTTGGCGCTTGTTTGTCCCGGAGAAGCGGAGTCAGCGTTAGGCGGTGGCTGGGAGGATTTGGAAACACTTTGTGGATCCGCAAACCCTTCAGAATCATTGTCAGCTCCCTGGTTTGCAGCTGCGGGGCTTCTCCCTCCCTCCCTCCCGGGAACAGGCCCAGGTTAACGGCCCCATCCTGGCTCAGCCACTGGAGGATGGTTCACATCAGAGGATGGGGGAGGGGGACAATAAATAAGAGGTTACACTTTGGCCTCAAATCAATGAGGACTCTAATCTCTGGGAAGGAAGGAAACCCTGGGAGGTGGGCGGGGAGGATTCACAAACACCCGCTGGAGGTCCCAACACCCCCAGTAAGACCCATTGGTTTTATTGTCAGTCTGCAGACAGCAGCTGGAGAACTGAACCCAGACAGAGGAGAGGGAGGGAGAAAACTGGGAGTGGAGGAAAGAAATGGTGAGATGGGTTTGGATTTCAGCCCAGGGAGGAGGGAGAGTGTGTGGGACGGAGATTTACAGATTTGGGGGAACAAGAGAGGAAAAATTTTTCCAGACAAACTAGAATTGTCTGTTCAGAGTTTGTATCGTGTTCTGACAGTGATGACTTTTCTAAACTGTTTTTACAGGATATTGGAAGTGAAAGATTGGCAGACAGAAAACTCAAACCGGACATCACATCTGACAAAGTCATTCAGTTCCTTCGGAGCTGAATATCATTGGTCTTTGAATATAGAAAGAGAAATATTTGTCTGTTCTGCCTGTGGGCAAAGAAATTAAACATCAGTGTGACCGGAAAAGCATCGAGACAAACACACACCCGAGTGAGAGTGTTCCAGTGAACTGAATGTGGAAAGAGCTTTAACCAGTTACACAGCCTGAAAAAACATCACAGTTCACAGCAGGGTGAAACTACGTGTATGTTGTGTGTGTGGATGAGGCTTGAACTGATCATCCAACCTGGAGAAACAAGGGCACCAGCACCATGGAGAAACCGTGGAAATGTGTGGATTGTGGGAAGGGATTCGGTTTCCCATCACAACTGGAAGTTCATCGGCGCAGTCACACTGGGGAGAGACTGTTCACCTGCTCTGTTTGTGGGAAGGGATTCACCCATTCATACAACCTTCTGACTCACCAACGGGTTCACACTGGGGAGAGGCCGTTCACCTGCCCTGTGTGTGGGAAGGGATTCACTCGCTCATCCCACATTGTGACACACCAACTTGTTCACACTGATGAGAGACTGTTTACATGTTCTGACTGTGAGAAGAGTTTTAAATGCAAAAAGGATCTGCTGATGCACCAACGTATTCACACTGGGGAGAGACCGTTCACCTGCTCTGTGTGTGGGAAAGGATTCATTCAGTCATCCCACCTGCAGACACATCAACTTGTTCACTCTGATAACAAACTTTTTCATTGTTCTAACTGTGAGAAGAGCTTTAAAAACAAAAAGGATCTGCTAACGCACCAATATGCTCACACTGGGGAGAGGCCATTCACCTGCTGTGTGTGTGGGAAGGGATTCAGCCGTCCATCTGCCCTACTGAATCACCAGAGAATTCACACTGGGGAGAGGCCCTTCACCTGCTCCGACTGTGGGAAGGGATTTATTAATTCATCCAACCTTCTGATACACCAGCAACTCCACACAGGGGATCGACCGTTCACCTGCTCTGAATGTGGGAAGGGATTCACCCGTTCATACAACCTTCTGACACACCAGCAGGTTCACAGTGAGGAGAGGCCATTCACTTGCTCCGTGTGTGGGAAGGGATTCACTCGTTCATCCAACCTATTGAATCACCAGCGAGTTCACACTGGGGAGAGGCCGTTCCCCTGCTCTGTCTGTGGGAAGGGATTTTCTCATTTATCTTATCTTCTGAAACACCAGCGAGTTCACACTGGGGAGAGGCCGTTCACCTGTAATGTCTGTGGAAAGGGATTTGTTCAGTCATCCCACCTGCTAACACACCGGCGAGTTCACAAGGGACTGCAAGGTTTGGATTCTACACTTATTGATGCTGTTAATCATATCCAGGTCTGAATCATGTTCACTCTGACTTTTTTCTTCTGTTGAGGTTTGATATTCTGAATAAATGTGAAATAGACATTTGATTGAATCATTGTTGTAGATTTTTGTCTTTTCCATTTGAGTGTTTAACGTCACCAGGCTGGAGCTCAGAAAGGGCAATCTGAGGGAGGATCATACAGTAGGAACAGAACTTCATTCTTGACCCAGTCCTTCAGGGTCACGCTGAGAGGGACAAACAGCACTTTGGTCTTTTTCATCACTTTTCACTGACAGCAAAGTCCCCGTGTGGGTGAATCCTGAGGTGTGTAAGAAATGTGTCCCAGTCGTTCTTTTCCATGGTTCAGAGCTCCTAGACACGGAAAAGAAGCTCCTTTACAACTGTGTTTAGAGTCAGGAAGAACAATGGTGAATGCTGGAAACGTGCTGTCAAAGATTGGTGTAAAACTGGGATCTATTCCTGACTGAGAGTGAAACGGCAGGTTTAGGTTTCCAGACTTAGAATGAAAAAAAGTCTAAAACATTTTAATGTGTGTGTGTCAGTCCTGGTTTATTGAACAGAAACTGGCTTCAAATAAATTGGTTGAAGTCTGCATCAAAGTAGCAGCTGGAGACGTTCAAAGGAGCCTGTTAACTGCTGGGTCAATGAGACAACAATTTGATTCCCAGATAGAGAAGGAGCTGCAGTGTGTGTCCAAGAATTCTCAGTTTTGTTGTGTGCTTCCCATCCACTATCCTTCTAAATAAACCTCACTCCTATCAGCCTTTAACCATTATAAACAGAACAGAGAGAAGCTGAGCAGCAACAGAGCCCTGACTGACCATTTAAGAATGAGTGATGTGTTTAGCTGAAGTTTCCTGTTGGTAGTTTTCTGGGTGATCTCCTTATTTTGATCATTCTCAGTGATCCCTGGGTGTGTGAACCTCCTCTCCTCTCTTTCAGACATTCACTCACTTAACATCTCCTCTCTCTCAGAAACTCAATCATTCAACATCTCTCATCTCTCTTAACACTCACTGAACGTTTCTCTCTCTCTCCAGGCATTCACTCACACTTACCTTCCACCTCCCTTACACTCTAACCTCGCTCCTGTCTCACATTCACTTAACCTCTCTCCTCTCGGATACCGTGTTCGTCACTTAATGTCTCTCTATCTTTCTTTCAAACACTCACTCATTTAACCTTCCTATTTCAGATAATGCTTAAACTTATTCATTGTTTTCTCTCTCTCATTACCTCTCTCTGAAAAAGCACAAACACACTTCATCTCTCTTCGCTGTCTGAGAAAACATCTAATTGATGGAGATTCAATCCTCTCTGTTTCTCTCTCCCACTTCCTCTGACAGGCCCTGACTCACTTTAAATCTCCTCTTTTCTAATAACCCTCTTTGGGAAAACTCATTTGTTCTCTAATTCCTCCTCACTTCTCCCAGTGATGACCCTCAGTCCATCTCCCAATTCAGTGAATGTGTTAAAAATCCATAATAATCTCCTTTCTTTATTGTTTAAAATGGGAATGGAGCTGAATGTAATGCTGAGACCGGCAGCAATCTGTGTGGTTGTTCTTGATGCTGTCAGAGTGAGTTCACCCTCACAGACAGGAAGACTGTTCATGGTGATAACATCAAACTGACACCGGCTGTTTCATTCTCAGGTAACACAACTTCCTGTTTCTCTGCTGCCGGTTCCAAACCTCACATCTCACTTCTGAGCAGAAAATAAATCCAGGGACAACAATCTGGTGAGAACATCTGTCAGTGCGGCCTATATCTGTCCACAGAGTCGCGGCAGAGTCACACAGATCACATTGTGGTGACATTTACAAATGAGCCTGTTATTTCTGTTCAGAGTTTCCATTTGCAGATATAGCCAGCTGTGTCTGTGGATCAGTTACTGAATCATAGAAACCCTACAGTGCAGAAAGAGGCCATTTGGCCCATCGAGTCTGTACCGACCACAATCCCACCCAGGCCCTACCCCCATATCCCTCCATATTTTTACCCGCTAATCCCTCTAACCTACACATCTCAGAAAACTAAGGGGCAAATTTAGCATGGCCAATCAGCCTAACCCACACATCTTTGGACAGTGGGAGGAAACTGGAGCACCCGGAGGAAACCCACGCAGACACGAGGAGAATGTGCAAACTCCACACACACAGTGACCCGAGCCGGAATCGAACCCAGGTCCCTGGAGCTGTGAAGCAGCAGTGCTAACCACTGTGCTACTGTGCCGCCCACTGAGTTCCCTCTGCTCTGACGTGGAGATGCCGACTCTGCTCCCCATAGCTGGGAACTGATAGCCTGCTCCCTTATATTCTATATCATTCTCTCTCTATTGCTTGTTTCCTCTGTTTCTCAGCTTTTATCTTTGACCGCCTCATCTTCCTGCTTTTTAAAATTTTTCTCAATTTTTCTCTCAGTCTTTCTGTCTCTCCCTCTGTACCTCTCTCAGGCTCTGTGTGTTCCTATTTGATCAAGATGTTCAAAATCATGAAGAGTTTCTGATTGATTATAGAAGGAAAAACAGGGAGAAAAGCAGAAAAACCCGGCAGGTCCGGCGGCATCTGTTCAGAGAGAAACAGTTAACATTTTGAGTCCATATAATTCTTCAGGGCAGGAAAAACATGGGTTATCCATCTTAGATCAGGGAATGTGATGGGGAGATTTAATAGAGGTGTTTAAAATGACAAATGATTAATGATAGTATCAATGGAGAGAAATTATCTCCCAGGAGCAGGAGGGTCTGTCGATGGAGAGAATTGATTTCCTTGGTGCAGGAGGGTCTGTAAGCAGAGGATACAGAGATTTAATTTAATTGACAACAGAATTGGAGGGGGTGATAAGGAGAATGTTTTACACAATAACTTCATATGATCTGGAATGCACAAACTGACAGGTGCTGGAAGCAGGTTTACTAGTAACTTTCAAAGGGAATTGGATAAATACTTGCAGAAGGTAAATTGGCAGAGTTATGGTCAATGGGATTAATTGGACAGTTCACTCATCTTTGTGACATTCTGAATGTTTCTCTCCTCAGGTTTTAATATTTGATCTTTTCGATTATAATGTGTCTCAAACAGAAGATTAAAATATTGGGTTTGATGAGCTGTCAGATCTCTTTCCTGTGTGTCTGTGTAACTTGAGAACTGGAGATAACCATGAGAAGGAACTGATTATTTTCAGTTCCTCGAACAGATACACCTCAGATATCAGAAATCCCTGGAGTTTCCCATGTCCTCATTATTCTCCCCTTGAGTATAACAGCTCTCAGTCAGGCCGAGTCAGTCACATGTGTCTCTGTCATGATGTTTCCACTTGTATTTTATCACTCACCTCCCAGTGACACTCACCATAACACAGACACCTTAAAATATCATTGTTCCCTTACACTTTGTCCTCCTTTTATAATCAAATGTTTGTTGGGCCTCTTGTCTCCCTTAATGTCAGATTACCTGCAGTTAAAATGACCTCAGAGACACTGAAACCGACCTTTGTGATTGTTATACCAGACTCCAATCAGCCCCAGGGGCTGCAGTTGTAAAATACAGTAAGAGTTTTAACAACACCAGGTTAAAGTCCAACAGGTTTATTTGGTAGCAAATACCATTATCTTTCGGAGTGCTGCTCCTTCGTCAGCGCTCCGAAAGCTAATGGTATTTGCTACCAAATAAACCTGTTGGACTTTAACCTGGTGTTGTTAAAACTCTTATTGTGTTCACCCCAGTCCAACGCCGGCATCTCCACATCATGACAACCATCGACGTTGTAAAATACAGCAGAATTGGAATAACAGACAGGTTATTGTCTGATACTGACAGTGGCAGAGTAACACACACCGGAATCTAAACACATTATATCAATGGGCCATGACTCACTCACACTATCAAATGAAACCTAAACTTTGGTTATGGTGCACTAGATACTGACTGTATTACCATTACATTGGATCTAATGCTGTGTTCGCTAACATACTGCAACGTGACTCTTATTATTTGAACAAACATTGTATTTGTTGCACTCAGAGTAAGTCAGTGCTTTGCTGTGTTGTCTCTGTGTTCCATCTCCACTCTGATTGTATTGGAGCCTGTGTGTGTCACTGTTACACTCAGAGTAAGTCAGTGCTTTGCTGTGTTGTCTCTGTGCTCCATCCCCACTCTGATTGTATTGGAGCCTGTGTGTGTCATTGTTACACTCAGAGTAAGTCAGTGCTTTGCTGTGTTGTCTCTGTGCTCCATCCCCACTCTGATTGTATTGGAGTCTGTGTGTGTCATTGTTACACTCAGAGTAAGTCTGTGCTTTGCTGTGTTGTCTCTGTGCTCCATCCCCACTCTGATTGTATTGGAGTCTGTGTGTGTCATTGTTACACTGAGACTCTGTCACTGTGATTATTGGACAAACAGCAAGTCACCGTCACAATGCCCGGCTGATTGACGGCAACGCGGGCCAATGGGAAGAGGGGGCAGTGCAACCAATAGGAGCGAACGAGGGGCGGGGCCAACTTTAACTCGAGCATGCGCAGTGTGAGTAATGGCGATGGAAAACGGCTTTTGTTTTGGGCTCGGAAATCTGTTAGAGGTGATTGGCGGTACGGAGAGAGCAATGGATCGCCCAGTTGGGTGGAAACGCTACGTAAGCATGTTGTGTAAGGCGCAAACCGCGGAAGAGAGCTTCCCGGACCCAGTTTGTACCGAGCGGGGCTGCAGCTCCTCGTGTTCGTCCCGGGTTAACGTTCGCCATCTTTATTGGGGGCAATATGGAGCAGTGCGCACGTGCGGCCGCCATGTTTGTAGAGGGCAATGTTGTCAATCAGTGGGAGGCGCTTGTTCCCCAGTGTTCAGAATGGAGACAACTTGTCCATCAAACTGCATCAACCCTTTGAGTCCCAATGTCTTATTGATGAGACAGAGCGGTGACAGAGAAGGAAAAAGAAAGGGAAATAAAAACAGAAAATGCTGGAAAATCTCTGCAGATCTGACAGCATACAACATAGAACATTACAGCGCAGTACAGGCCCTTCGGCCCTCAATGTTGCGCCGACCAGTGAAACCAATCCAAAGCCCCTCTAATCTACACTATTCCAATATCATCCATATGTTTATCCAATGACCATTTAAATGCCCTTAATGTTGACGAGTCCACTACTGCTGTAGGCAGGGCATTCCACGCCCTTACTACTCTCTGAGTGAAGAACCTACCTCTAACATCTGTCCTATATCTATCAAAACTCAATTTAAAGCTATGTCCCCTCGTGCTAGCCATCACCATCCGAGGAAAAAGGCTCTCACTGTCCACCCTATCTAATCCTCTGATCATCTTGTACGCCTCTATTAAGTCACCTCTTAACCTGCTTCTCTCTAACGAAAAATTACACTGTAGATAAGTAAGCCCCACCAACTTTCCCAGAAGACTAAGGAAATTTGGCATGTCCGCTACGACTCTCACCAACCTTTACGGCTCCCGGGTCAAGGTCAGGGTAGGAGGATAAACATTCTCTCCACCTCCGTGTCTTTTTCTACCGCGCGGAGGCGTCTCCTGTGCGGGCTGCTGCTGCACACCTTCCACTGCCGCCTCCTCGCCTGTCGCCCAGATACACCTTGGCGGGCCTTGTTTCCGTAGAGGTCCCTCTATGGAGGGATTGCCCCAATTACATCGGGGACCTGGGGTGAAGGGTGATGCATGCAGCAGTTCCGCACAACCGTAGGATTCACTGGTTCACGGGCTATGAAGCTTGCCCCTTCTGTGGCCTTGTGGAGTCCGTGGACCATGTCTATGTTTTGTGTCTTAGGTTGCACTCTCTTTTTGTTGGGGTCGGGATGGCGACCTCCTCGTGAACCTGCTCCTGGGATTGGCGAAACGCGCCATTTACCGGTCCAGGCAGCGGGCGATCGAGGGGGCCGTCCATCCTGACTGTCTTCCCCTCTACCGCGGCTACGTTCGCGGCTGGGTGTCCCTGGAGAGGGAGCATGCGGTGTCCACGGGCGCGGTTGACGCCTTCCGTGCCCGTTGGGCACTGCATGGGTTGGGGTGCGTTATTGACCCTAATAATCACATTTTAATTTGATGTTTTTAAGTTTCCTTTGTACTTTGATTTTTGTTCGGGCTGTTCCCCCTCCTTTTGGGGAGCTGCCCCTTTTACTTTGTCCTGATTTAACTTGAGTTTGTTTATTTGTTTTGACCTAAAAGAGGGCAACATCTGTGAGTAAAACACTTTCTTTTCTCCCCCTTTCCATTTCTTTTCTCATTCTGGGGGAAATTGGGGACTTGCAGCAACTGAAGGGAAAGGAAGTGAATCCAGGGAGGCTGCAGACTCTGGAAAGGTTGGCCCAGGTCTCTCTCTCTCTCTTGAAGACATTGATATAGAAACATAGAAGGTAGAAGCAGGAGGAGGCCATTTGGCCCTTCGAGCCTGCTCCGCCATTCATTACAACCATGGCTGATCATCCAACTCAATAGCCTAATCCTGCTTTTTCCCCATAACCTGTGATCCCATTTGCCCCAAGTGCTATATCCAGCCGCCTCTTGAATACATTCAATGTTTTGGCATCAACTACTTCCTGTGGTAATAAATTCCACAGGGTGACCTCTCTTTGGGTGAAGAAATGTCTCCTCACCTCCGTCCTAAATAGTCTCCCCTGAATCCTCAGACTGTGACCCCCGGTTCTGGACTCCATCGGGAACATCCTCCCTGCATCTATCCTGTCTAGACCTGTTAGAATTTTATAAGTCTCTATGAGATACCCCCTCATTCATATGAACTCCAACAAAAACAATCCGAACCTAGTCAATCACTCCTCCTACATCAGTCCTGTGATTCCCTGAATCAGCCTGGTGAACATCCTTTGCTCCCTCAGCTTGACACATTTATTTGTCTGGCGAAAAGGATGGTCTTTTTCATCATGTTCATAATTAAAGGGCAGCTTTCCCCAGGAGATGGATGACATTTAAGGGGACAGTAAATTAATATAGGACAGAGATATGTCTACCCAGATTAGATATATTATTTATGTTTCTGTAAAAAAATACATTCATTATTATTTCTTGCGTTGTAATATAAGGCTGTAGCGATGTTATACATTTCCAGTCATAAAATGATTACAGCACAGAAGGAATCCATTCGGTAACTCGAGTCCATGCTGACTCTCTGTATAACATTCCAGTCCCATTCCCACTCTATATCCCCGTTCTCCTGAAAGTTTATTTCCTTCAAGTGCCCATCCACTTTCATTTGTAAATAGAATCCATAGATATGGATGGAGATTTACAACTTTTTGGGAATGAAATATGAAAGAATGTTCCAGAGAAACTAGAAATGTCTGCTCTGAATTTCTATCCTATACTGACTGTGATGACTTTTGCAAACTCATTTCACAGGATATTGAACGAGGAATCGCAGGCAAAAATCTCAACCGTCACATCTAGACAGAGTCATATTCCTTGGGATCTGAATATCTTGTAATATGGAACTGTAGCTACGTTATATATTTCCAGACATCCCTTCCCTCAGAGGGTTGTGAGGTTTTGGATTTCTCTTCCACAGGGACCAGTGGAGGCTGAGGATCATTGAATATATTCCAGTTAGACAGATCTTTGACTGACAAGGGTGTCAAGAGTTATGGGGAACAGACAAGAAGATGGAGCAAAAGCTAAGATGTGAGGGGATTTCTTCACTCAAGGATGTGGTGAAGATTTGGAATTCTCAACCCCTGAGGACAGTGAAGCCTCAGTCATCAACTACTTTCAAGAGAGAGATTGATTGGTTTCTGGATATTGAGGAGATCAAGGGATATGGGTTTAGTGTGGGGAGAATGATGCTGAGGTAGATGAACGAATTATCTCATTGAATAGTTTAAAAGGCTCGATGAGCCAAATGGCCGACTGCAGCTCCTATTTGTTATGGTCTCAGTGTCCAGGACAGGAAGCAGTGAGCATGGATCTGTCAATCAGCCTCAATCAGCACCTTCAGGAGAATTGGGAGGGTGAATATTAGATACAGCAGAGTGAGAATGGAGGGAGAGTGTGTGGGATGGAGATTTACAGCTTTTTGGGACTGAAATAGGAAAGAATGTTCCATAGAAACTAGAATTGTCTGTTCTGAATTTCTATCCTGTACTGACACTGATGACTTTTATAAACTTGTTTTACAGGATATTGAAAGAGGAATCACAGGCCGAAATCTCAAACGTCACGTCTAGACGTGACAGAGTCATATTCCATGGGAGCTGAATATCATCGGACTTTGAATCTCGAAGGAGAAATGATTGTCCGGTCTGTTGAATTGAAAAGATTTCAAACATCAGTGTGACTGGAAAAGCACCAACACACTGCCACACTCGAGTGAGTGTGTTCCAGTGCACTGACTAAAGAGCTTTAACCAGTCACACAGCCTGAATAAATATCACACCATTCACAGCAGGGAGAGTCTGTACACGTGTTCTGTGTGTGGACGAGGCTTCAACTGATTGTCCACCCAAGGGAGAGGCAAGGACACCTGTACCATGGAGAAACCATGGAAATGTGGGGACTGTGGGAAGAGATACAGAGCCCCCTCTCTGCTGGAAGCTCATCGGCGCAGCCACACTGGGGAGAGGCCATTCACCTGCTCTCAGTGTGGGGAGGGATTCACTCACTCATCCAACATGAAGAGACACCAGCGAGTTCACACTGGGGAGAGACCATTCACCTGCTCTCAGTGTGGGAAGGGATTCGCTTGTTCATCCACCCTGCGGAAACACCAACGAGTTCACACTGGGGAGAGGCCCTTTACCTGCTCTCGATGTGGGGAGGGATTCACTCAGTCATCCCACCTGCAGAGACACCAGCGATTTCATACTGGGGAGAGGCCATTCACCTGCTCTCAGTGTGGGAAGGGATTCTGTGATTCATCCAGCCTGCTGACACACCAGCGAATTCACATTGGGGAGAGGCCGTTCACGTGCTCTGTGTGTGAGAAGAGATTCAGTCTTTTATCCCAGTTGCTGAGACACCAACGGGTTCGCGAGTGATTCCAGGGGTTGGATTCTGCTGTTATTGTTTCTGCTCTCAGTTACATCCAGGACTGCATTTTGTTCATTCTCACAGTTGGTCAATGGGGAGGGTCAGAGGGTTTCTTTCTGCTGGACTGGCCGGTCTCATGACTTTGCCTCCTGTGGGCTGATGCTCTTTGAGTCTTGTTGCGAATACATGGTTTCAAATTTCACACGGATCACAGAGTGACAGGGTGTTAGGAAGTTAAGAGTCACTATTTCTGTTTGAAACCCCCCAAATGCCCATCCAATTCCCTTTGTAATTGTTTATTGACTCCACTTCCTCCACCCTCGTAGGCAGCGAGTTCCAGGTCATCACCATTCGCTGCATCAAAATATTCTTCCTCACATCCCCCCTTCCTCTCTGACCCAAAACCATCAATCTGTGTCCCCCTCGTCCTTGTCCCATCAGCTAATGGGAACAGCTTTTCTTTGTCCACCTTATGTAAACCAGTCAGAATCTTGTCCACCTCTATCAAATCTCCCTTCAACATGCTTTGCTCCAAGGGGAACAACCCCAGCCTGACATCGACAATGAAGGACAAACTAACATAATATGTTAATACCTGAAATCAAATGGGAATGTTTAATTTCTGTTTTAAGTTATTGTGAATATATTGTCCTGGACAATAAAGGAATTGGAATAACTCAACTTGGGTGTGGTAGAATGGAATATATCAATCTGGTATCCACCAACAGTTAGTGAAAGTCTGGAATGTGTAGCTGGAAATCCCTCCCTAACAGCACTGTGGGTGTACCTACACCTCAGGCATTGTAGCAGTTCAGGAAGGCAGTGTTGGGGTTGACCACGGCCGAGGCAGCTACATACAGCCACATATTCTGTTATAATTGAAGGACTGTAGATTGAATGTAAGGCATTATGGGACTGGATTATCTTGACCACATTCCTGTGACTGCTCAGTTTCTGCAATCACGGACCATTAAAGCTGCTTAGCAGGGCCCCAACAGAGGACCTGGTGAGAATAGTTACTCAGAATGAGTTAGAATTAACTGGGGCAGCACGGTGGCACAGTGGTTACCAGTGCTGCATCACAGCGCCAGGGGCCCGGGTTCGATTTCCAGCTTAGATCACTGTGTGGAGTTTGCACGTTCTCCCCATGTCTGTGTAGGTTTCCTCCGGGTGCTCCGGTTTCCTCCCACAGTCCAAAGAAGTGCAGGTTAAGTGCATTGGGCATGCTAAGTTGCCTCTTAGTGTCAGGGGGACTAGCTGGGGCAAATGCATGGGGTTATGGAGATAGGGTCGGTGGGATTGTGGTTGGTGCAGACTTGATGGGCCGAATGGCCTACTTCTGCACTATAGAGATTCAATAAGATTATTGCAGGACCGGCTGGTGTTCAGTGGCTGAGAAACCTGGAATCTGTGAAAAAGGGGTCTGACGAATCAACAAACGGGGGGAGGTTAAGACGTTAAGAAGCGTTTTCAGGTGTGTTTAAATTATTTTATCATAAATGTGTGATAAGAACTGTGAGGGACTTGTGACCTGATAGTCGGTGAAGTGACGGTATACTCCAAGTAGCACTGGACTGAAAAGCAGATCTCAGAGAGTAGATTCCAATGATTATAATCTTACCCAAGCATGGCCAGTGAAAAATCAGAGCTCAAGTGGGGACTGGACAGGTCTCTTACCTGTCATTTGGAAACTAAGAACAAGAAACTTATCGATTAAAATGATTAGAGAATAGAGCCAATCTTTCGAGTCTGGATGACACTTCATAAGAGCTCTTATAAAGGGTCATCCAGATTCGAAACATTGGCTCTATTCTCGCTCCACAGATACTGTCAGACCTGCTGAGATTTTCCAGCATTTTCTGTTATTTTTAAGATTCCAGTATCTGCAGTATTTTATGATAAAATGATTAGTTCTGATTGGAATCCCCAAGACCCTCCCGCAAAACAGAGGGAGTGGTGGCAGAAGGAGAAAAAGGATGAGGATGATAAAGTCAGGGTTCTGATTCCCGAGCCCATGTCGAATAAACAAAATAGGTGGATCAGTTTATAAAGAACAGAAGTTACCATCCCTGACAAAAACTGATCAAATTAAAGTAAATAGGTTGAGGAATATAACAAAAAAAATTAATAGATGAAGTTTAAAATCATTTGTTTTGTTTTAAACTTGTGTAAAGTGATGTAATTGTGTGCCACGTTTTTGCTGCTCACTTCCCACCCCTTTAGGTTCTGTAGAAAAGTTCACCCTTTCAGCAGACAGTTCATTTGTTTTTAAATCGGAATCATAGAATCTGAATAATATAATCATAATAATATAATATATCATATAATCAAGACCGGAATATTATCGACCTTTGACTCTAGAAGGAGAAATGTTTCCATGTTCTTTCTGCTTCAAAAGATTTTAAACATCAGTGTGGCTGGAAAAACCCCGAGACACAAACACACCCTCGAGTGAGAGTGTTCCAGTGCACTGAGTGTGGAAAGAGCTTTCACCAGTTACACAGCCTGAAAAAATATAACAGCATTCACAGCGGGAGAGACTGTTCTGTGTGAGATTTAACTGATTGTTTAACTTGTAGAGTCACAAGGACACCATGGAGAAACTGTGGGGACTATGGGAAGGGATTCAAAGTCCCATCTGATCTGGAAACTCATCGACGCAGTCACACTGGGGAGAGACTGTTCACCTGCTATGCGTGTGCGAAGGGATTCAGTCACTCATCCATCCTGCAGAGACACCAGCGAGTTCACACCGGGGAGAAACCAGGTTAGGTGGATTGGCCACGCTAAATTGCACCTGAGTGTCAGGGGGACCAGCTAAGGTAAATGCATGGGGTTATGGGGATAGGGCCTGGGTGGGATTGTGGTCTGTGCAGAGTCAATGGGCCGAATGGCCTCCTTCTGCACCGTCGGGATTCTATGATTCCTAACACCCGGTCACTCTGTGATCCTTGTGAAATTTAAAACCAGGTATTCGCAACCTGCTCGCAGTGTGGGAAGGGATTCACTCAGTTATCCAACCTGCGGACACACCAGCGAGTTCACACTGGGGAGAGGCCCTTTCCCTGCTCTCAGTGTGGGAAGGGATTCAGAGCTTCATTTGCCCTGCTGAGACACCAACGCGTTCATGAGTGATATTCGGGGTTGGATTCTGCTGTTATTGTTTCTGCTCTCAATTACATCCAGGACTGCGTTTTGTTCATTCTCACAGTTGGTCAATGGGGAGGGTCGGAGGGTTTCTTTTTGCTGGACTGGCCGGTCTCATGACTTTGCCTCCAGTGGACTGATACCCTCTGAGTCTTGTTGCGAATACCTGGTTTTAAATTTCACACGGGTCACAGAGTGACAGGGTGTTAGGAATCATAGAATCCCGACGGTGCAGAAGGAGGCCATTTGGCCCATTGACTGCACAGACCACAATCCCACCCAGGCCCTATCCCCATAACCCCATGCATTTACCTTAGCTGGTCCCCCTAACACTAAGGGGCAATTTATCATGGCCAATCCACCTAACCTGCACATCTTTGGACTGTGGGAGGAAACCAGAGCACCCGGAGGAAACACATGCAGACACGATGAGAATGTGCAAACTCCACACACAAGTGACCCAAGCCGGGAATCGAGCCCAGGCTGGAAGTTAAGAGATATTTAGTCAGCATTTCTGTTTGAAAGCCCCCCAAATGCTCATCCAATTTCCTTTGTAATTGTTTATTGTCTCCACTTCCTCCACCCTCGTAGGCAGCGAGTTCCAGGTCATTACCATTCGCTGCATCAAAATATTCTTCCTCACATCCCCCCCTGCATCTCTGAACCAAAATCTGCACCCCCCTCATCCTTGTCCCATCAGCTAATGGGAACAGCTTTTCTTTGTCCACCTTATCTAAACCTGTCAGAAACTTGTCCACCTCTATCAAATCTCCCCTCAACCTCCTTTGCTCCAAGAGGAACAACCCCAGCCTGACATTGACAATAAAGAACAAACTAACAGAATATGTTAGTACCTGAAACCAAATGAGAATGTTTAATTTCTGTTTTAAAGATATTGTGAATATATTGTCTTGGACAATAAAGAAATTTGAATAACTCACCTTGGGTGTGGTTGAATGGAATATATCAATCTGGTATCCACCGACAGTCCAGTGAATGTCTGGAATGTGTAGCGAGAAATCCCTCCCTAACAGCACTGTGGATGTACTTACACCTCAGGCATTATAACAGTTCAAGAAGGCAGTGTTGGGGTTGACCATGTCCGAGGCAGCTACATACAGCCACATATTCTGTTAGAATTGAAGGACAGCAGATTGAATGTGAGGCATTGTGGGACTGGACTATCTTGACCACATTCCTGTGACTGCTCAGTTTCTGCAATCACGGACCATTAAAGCTGCTTAGCAGGGCCCCGCCAGAGGACCTGGTGAGAATATTTACTCAGAATGAGTTAGAATTAAACTTATTCCAGGATCGGCTGGTGTTCAGCGGCTGAGATTCCCGAATCTGTAAAAAGTGGGTCTGACCAATCAACACACGGTGATAGGTAGTTGGTGAAGAAGCATTCTCAGGCATTATTTAAATTATTTTATCATAAATTTGTGACCCGATAATCGGTGAAGTGACGGTATAGTCCAAGTAGCACTGGATTGAAAAGTGGACCTCTGAGCATAGCTTCTAATAGTTATAATCCTACCCGAGCATGGCCAGTGAAAAACCAGAGCTTACCTGCCATTTGGAAACTAAGAACAAGAAACGTATCGATACAATGAGAAGAGAATAGAGCCAACATTGAGTCTGGATTACACTTCAGAAGATCTCTTATGAAGGGTCATCCAGTCTTGAAACATTGGCTCTATTCTCTCTCTACAGATGCTGTCAGACCTGTTGAGACTTTCCATCATTTTCTGTTTTTATTCAGATTCCAGTATCCGCAGTATTTTACTTTTATGATAAAATGATTCAGTCTGATTGGAATCCCCACGACCCTCTCGCAAAACAGAGGGAGTGGTGGCAGAAGGAGAAAAAGGATAAGGATGATAAAGTCTGGGTTCTGATTCTCCGAGCCCATGTAGAATTAACAAAATGAGTGAATCAGTTTATAAAGAACAGAAGTTACCCATCCCCAACAAAAACTGATCAAATTAAAATAATTAGGTTGAGGAATATAATTTAAAAAAGATGAAGTTTAAAAAAGTTTGTTGTTACTGAGCTGTATTGTTGTCATTTTGTTGTTACCACACTGTATTCACCTCAATGCTTGTGGAATCTGTGTAGCGAGCAGGAATTGTTTAAACTAAGAATTTCTTCTTTCATTTTGATCAGCGAGAGGACATTATATTCTGTGAAATCTGCCTCAAGAATAAGGCTGATTGTTCAGTCTGAGTGTGAAAGAAAGATACAGGGGGCGATCTTACCGGCTTGACTCGCCGCTCGATTAGACCGGTGAGCCAGGAGGATAGCGTGCGAGACTAAAGGATTGCTATCTTCCCGGCCCGTGTTTTGCCGGCTTCATTCCCGGAAAGTGAGTGAAGGTTATTTGCACAGAGTTGCCTACATTACAATGCAATTGGTGGGTTCAGCATGGCTGCTTCCCCCCCTCGCTGGCGAGACGTCACATCGGCGAGAATCACTACTGGTCTTCACCAGCGGGGACCAGGTGCTTGAGCCACACTGGGGGTGGGGGGGGGGGGGGGGGGGGGAGGTGGGATCGGAGGCCATTGAAGCCACCATGGTGGTCAGGGGCAGTGCCCATGGGGCAGTGCCACATTCAGTACCCTCCTGGCACCCTGGCAGTGCCCAGTTGAGTACCATAAATGTACCATGGGCAGTGCCAAGGGGATGGGTGGGGGTGGGGCTTAGTGGAGGGGTATTTATAATGACTGGGGGCTTATGCAAGGAGGGTGGACGCCAAGGGGGGAGCTTTGTATGGGGGGGGAGGGTGATCGGGGGGGACGGCGGGGGGTGAATCTCTGCCAAGGAGGGTGGATGTGCACGGGGGGGCGTTCAGGAATTGGCCACGGAGGGGGCATCATGGTGATTGAATAAGCAGTGACCCTGAATTGAGTTACAATTAATGAATCAGTCGTTATAGTAAAAGACTGAGTTTTTATTTGCTTTTAAAATGTAAAATCTTAATTGTTGTGTATGTAACGAATGTGCAATGAAGATACATTTTTAAAGTTTATTTATTTGTGTCACAAGTAGGCTCACATTAACATTGCAATGAAGTGACTGTGAAAATCCCCTAGTCACCACACTCTGGTGCCTGTTCGGGTTACTCTGAGGGAGAATGTAGCATGGCCAATGCACTGAACCAGCCCGTCTTTCAGACTGGGGAAGGAAACAGGAGCAGCTGGAGGAAACCCAGGCAGACACGGGGAGAACATGCAGACACCACATGGACAGTGACCCAAGCCGAGAATCGATCCCTGGCGCTGTGAGGCAGCAATGCTAACCACTGTGCCGCAGCTGGCATAGTGTACTGGCGAGAGAGATCTTCAAGCTCTGATTAGCCTCAACATTTGAAACTGTGTGAATAAGGGTATTGTATAGAATCAGATAAAGGGATAGTATGAACCAGTTCTCTTGTATTCCTGTCTAAGATAATAAGAGAAAGTGGTGTCAGTAATTGCGGATCCAATTCAATTAATCTGGAGACCAAATTGACCAATTGTCATGTTACAACAGGCCCAACTCTGACGTGTGGTAATCATAGAAACCCGACAGTGCAGAAGGAGGCCATTCGGCCCATCGAGTCTGCACCGACCACAATCCCACCCCACATATTTTACCCACTAATCCCTCTAACCTACGCATCCCAGGACTCTAAGGGGCAATTTTTAACCTGGCCAATCAACCTAACCCGCACATCTTTGGACTGTGGGAGGAAACCGGAGCACCCGGAGGAAACCCACGCAGACATGAGGAGAATGTGCAAACTCCACACAGACAGTGACCCGAGCCGGGAATCGAACCCGGGACCCTGGAGCTGTGAAGCAGCAGTGCTAACCACTGTGCTACCGTGCCACCAGTAATGGTCACTTTGGTAATAAAAGTAGAGGTTCTGAAGGTTTTCCTTGTGAACCAAATTCTGAAGCCTCCCAAGGCTGAGTTCCAAGGAAATTACTGTGAAAGAAGGAGGCAGAGAGGGTTACTCTTCTACAGACTGATCACCCGCATGAAGCTGTAAAAGTCAATGTCTTAAAGTTTATTTATTAGTCACAAGTCAGCTTACATTCACGCTGCAATGAAGCTACTGTGAAATTCCCCGAGTTGCCACACTCTGGCGCCTGTTCAGGTACACTGAATGAGAATTTAGCATGGCCAATCCACCTAACCTTCACATCATTGGGCTGTGGGAGGAAACCGGAGGACGGGGAGGAAACCCATGCAGACATGGGGAGAATGTGCAGACTCCGCACAGACAGTGACCCAAGCCGGGAATTGAACCCGGGTCCCTGGCACTGTGAGGCAGCAGTAACCACTGTACCACCGTATTCAGTAAACCTTTTTCATTCAATAAACTTCTTTTTAAATTTACTATCCAGAGAATTCTGCCTTTACCACAAAGAGGGCAGGGAACAGGCTACATATGAATTAAAGATAAACCATTTGGGTCCAGAACGTTGTGAACATCCTTTTACTCTGGTTGTCTTTGATCCTCAAGTCATTTTCTGTTTGTTTTAACCATGTTCTGTTTCATTAATAAACTTTTATCAGTAAAAATATTTGATTTTGCTGGACTTTTCCTGATGAGATTGATGCACTTTAGGGAAAGTGGGTGAGAGGGGTTGGCAGGCTCTTTAACAGAAAGTGAGTCCCTCTAAGGTAATTGGCAAAGGAGCCAGAGGGGGAGATGGGATTTTATTTTTTGACACAGCGAGTTGTTCAGATCTGCTTGAAAGATTCAATAGTATATTCCCAAAGGGTAAAGACTTGAAAGGGAAGAATTTGCAGGGCTGTGGGGAAAGAACAGAGCAGTTGGATGAATCAGAGAGTTCTTGCAAAGAGATAGCAGGGACATGACGGGCTGAATGGACTCCTGCAGCCCGTCAATCTCAGCCTCCTGCTTTTGTGCAGGTTAAAAGGAACAGATTTCAGTGCAGCCTCTTCCCTGTATATGTATTTAAAGAGACGGGTCTCTCTTTAGTTCTGAATGACTGATATAACAATTGGTTGGAGGCCCATTTCCCACTCAGTCCTCCAGCAGCTTCCTGTCTCTCTATTAGTGCGACGCCCATGGCAGTTTCCCAACTGGGGCGCAGGCCCCATTATTCTCAGCTAAATTCAGCCCTCAGCTCCGTCGCCTGGCTGTCATTGACACGAGCAATAGAGAGACAGAAAGATGCCCCAGGCTCAAATGGGAAGTCGAAACGTGTGGCTTTAAATGAACTGTTCGGTAAACAAATTAAAGAATCACATGACAAAACTTCAAGTTTTCTGATGTTTACTCCAACAAACTGGAGGCAACAATGACTAAACACTTTTTTATAGGGAACATCGCCCTTAAACTGTACAATTAAACTTTGCCCTTTTACTCTTAACACCATTAAATATCCAACTCAATGGATATATTTTACTCTGCCTTGGAATGTTGACATATTTTCTCCAAAAACCAGCCCAAAGTGATTCTTTACTCCTCCTTTTCCAGTCTGGCAACCTTTAATCCCAGAACTGTCCTTCACAGAGACGGTTCTCCTGGACATTTTCCCACTAACACAAGCAAGGCGAATCTTCCAGTCTTGTTTCACAATTCTCAGGAATTTGTGACCAACATTCGACATCGGAGCAGAAGTCGGCCATTTGGCCCTTTGAGTCGGCTCCACCGTTTATTTAGATCATGGCTGATCTGTTTGTGTTGCGTTCTCGTGTTATACCCGATACTTTTGATGTCCTTATCCAACAAGAATTAGTATAAAGGCAAAATTCTGCCCTTCAGCCCTCCAAGTCTGCACCGACCATGCTGCCCAACTTAACTAAAACCTCCTACCCTTCCGGGGACCATATATATTCCCATCCTATTCATGTATTTGTCAAGACGCTCCTTAAAAGTCACTACTGTATCCGCTTCCATTACCTCCCCTGCCAACGAGTTCCAAACACCCGCTATTCTGTAAAAAATCTGCCTCGAACATCTCCTTTAAACCTTCCACCCTGGGAAAAAGCTTCTGACTATCCACTCCGTCCATGCCTCTCAATCTTGTAGACTTCTATCAGGTCCCCCCTCAACCTCTGTCACTCCAGTGAGAACAAACCAAGCTTCTCCAACCTCTCCTCATAGCTAATGCGCTCCATACCAGACAACATCCTGGTAAAACTTTTCTGCACCGTCTGCAAAGCCTCCACATCCTTCTGGTAGTGTGGCGACCAGCATTGAACACTATATTCTAAGTGCGGCCTAACTAAGCTTCTATAAAGCTGCAACCTGACTTGCCAATTTTTAAACTCAATACCCCGGCCGATGAAGGCAAGCATGCCATATGCCTTCTTGACTACCTTCTCCACCTGCATTGCCACTTTCAGTGACCTGTGTACCTGTACACCCAGATCCCTTTGCCTATCAATACCCTTAAGGGTTCTGTCATTTACTGTATATTTCCTGTCTGTATTAGACCTTCCAAAATGCATTACCTCACATTTGTCCGGAATAATAAAGGATAACATTCCATTTGTCAGAACTTTGATTTATTTGAACTAAGATTTATGGGGGTTCTCTTGTTTACAATAACCTCCCTAATCGTAAATCACACCAGGTTCCAGTGTCTTAACCATATGGCAAGAAAGAACACTTTAAATGGTGAATTCAGAAAGTTTATTAATCATTAAAAATGTAACAAGTCAGAAAGATAAAAAACAGAGTGTTGATTAACAGTTAATAGAGAAAGTTTAACTTTAACAATTGAACAGACTTCTCTCCATCCCTCTCAGACCAGGACATGAAGTGACTGCTCCAAAAACATGGATAACTTGTAAAACCAACAGCTCTCCACACCTCTCTGTAAACATCTCTCCCTCCACCTCTCTCTACCAAATTGCCTTCTCAAGACCACTTTTTTATACTTAAAACATGTAAAAAGCCCATCTTAGCCAATTCCCATAAATCTTCAATTATGAACTAAAATAGACACGAGTTTTCAAGTGATTTAAAAACAAATGAACTGTCTGCTGAAAGGGTTAACTTTTCTACAGAACCTAAAGGGATGGGGAGTGAGCAGCAAAAACTTGGCACACAATTACATCACTTTACACAAGATTAAAACAAAACAAATGGTTTTAAACTTCATCTATTAATTTTTTTGTTATATTCCTCAACCTATTTAATTTGATCAGTTTTTGTGAGGGATGGGTAACTTCTGTTCTTTATAAACTGATTCACATATTTTGTTAATTCTACATGGGCTCGGAGAATCAGAACCCAGACTTTATCATCCTTATCCTTTTTCTCCCTTTGCCACCACTCCCTCTGTTTTGCGGGAGGGTCGTGGGGATTCCAATCAGAACTAATCATTTTATCATAAAATACTGCAGATGCTGGAATCTTAAAAATAAACAGAAAATGCTGGAAAATCTCAGCAGTTCCAACAGCATCTGTGGAGAGAGAATAGAGCCAATGTTTCGAGTCTGGATGACCCTTTATAAGAGCTCATATGAAGTGTCATCCAGACTCGAAAGATTGGCTCTATTCTCTCATAATTTTAATCGATAAGTTTCTTGTTCTTAGTTTCCAAATGGCAGGTAAGAGACCTGTCCGGTCCCCACTCTGATTTTTTCACTGGCCATGCTTGGGTAGGATTATAACCATTAGAATCTACTCTCAGAGGTCTGCTTTTCAGTCCAGTGCTACTTGGAGTATACCGTCACTTCACCAACTATCAGGTCACAAGTCCCTCACAGTTCTTATCACAAATTTATGATAAAATAATTTAAACATGCCTGAGAACACTTCTTAACTTCTTAGTCAGCGACCTACCCCCGTTTGTTGATTAGTCAGACCCCTTTTTTACAGATTCCAGGTTCCTCAGCCGCTGAACACCAGCCGGTCCTGCAATAATCTCATAGAATCTCTCCAGTGCAGAAGGAGGCCATTCGGCCCATCAAGTCTGCACCAACCACAATCCCACCGACACTGTCCCCATAACCCCATTCATTTACGCTAGCTAGTCCCCCTGACACAAAGGGGCAATTTAGCATGGCCAATCCACCTAACCCACACATCTTTGTACTGTGCGAGGAAACCGGAGCACCCGGAGGAAACCTACACAGACACTGGAGAATGTGCAAACTCTACACAGACAGTGATCCAAGCTGGGAATCAAACCCGGGTCCCTGGCGCTTTGAGGCAGCAGTGCTAACCACTGTACCACCGTGCCGCCCCAGTTTAATTCGAGCTCATTCTGAGTAAATATTCTCACCAGGTCCTCTGTCAGGGCCCTGCTGAGCAGCTTTAATGGTCCGTGATTGCAGAAACTGAGCAGTCACAGGAATGTGGTCAAGATAGTCCAGTCACATAATGCCTCACATTGAATCTGCAGTCCTTCAATTATAACAGAATATGTGGCTGTCTGTAGCTGCCTCGGCCGTGGTCAACCCCAACACTGCCTTCCTGAACTGTTACAATGCCTGAGGTGTAGGTACACCCACAGTGCTGTTAGGGAGGGATTTCCAGCTACACATTCCAGACTTTCACTAACTGTTGGTGGGTTCCAGATTGATATATTCCATTCAACCACACCCAAGGTGAGTTATTCCAATTCCTTTATTGTCCAGGACAATATATTTACAATATCTTTAAAACAGAAATTAAACATTCCCATTTGATTTCAGGTATTAACATATTCTGTTAGTTTGTTCTTTATTGTCAATGTCAGGCTGGGGTTGTTCCTCTTGGAGCAAAGGAGGTTGAAGGGAGATTTGATAGAGGTGGACAAGATTCTGACAGGTTTAGACAAGGTGGACAAAGAAAAGCTGTTCCCATTCGCTGATGGGACAAGGATGAGGAGGTCACAGATTTAAGGTTTTGGGTCAGAGATGCAGGGGGGATGTGAGGAAGAATATTTTGATGCAGCGAATGGTAATGACCTGGAACTCGCTGCCTACGAGGGTGGAGGAAGTGGAGACAATAAACAATTACAAAGGAAATGGGATGGGCGTTTGAGGGGGTTTCAAACAAATATAGTGACTCTTAACTTCCTCACACCCTGTCACTCTGTGATCCGTGTGAAATTTAAAACCGGGTATTCGCAACAAGACTCAAAGAGCATCAGCTCACTGGAGGCAGTTGTGAGACCGGCCAGTCCAGCAGAAAGAAACCCCCCGACCCTCCCCATTGACCAACTGTGAGAATGAACAAAATGCAGTCCTGGATGTAATTGAGAGCAGAAACAATAACAGCAGAATCCAACCCCTGGAATCACTCGTGAACTCGCTGGTGTCTCAACAGGTGGGATGTCCGAGTGAATCCCTCCCCACACTCAGAGCAGGTGAATGGCCTCTCCCCAGTGTGAACTCGCTGGTGTCTCCGCAGGGCAGATGACTGAGTGAATCTCTCCCCACACTGAGAACAGGTGAACGGCCTCTCTCCAGTGTGAACTCGCTGGTGTGTCTGCAGGTGGGATGTCCGAGTGAATCCCTTCCCACATTGAGAGCAGGTGAATGGCCTCTCTCCAGTGTGAACTCGCTGGTGTGTCTGCAGGTGGGATGACCGAGTGAATCCCTTCCCACATTGAGAGCAGGTGAATGGCCTCTCTCCAGTGTGAACTCGCTGGTGTGTCTGCAGGTGGGATGACCGAGTGAATCCCTTCTCACACTGAGAGCAGGTGAACGGTCTCTCCCCAGTGTGAACTCGCTGGTGTTTGCGCAGGCTGGATAAATGAGTGAATCCCTCCCCACACTGAGAACACGTGAATGGTCTCTCCCCAGTGTGGCTGCGCCGATGAGCTTCCAGCTCTGATGGAACTCTGTATCTCTTCCCACAGTCCGCACATTTCCATGGTTTCTCCATGGTGCAGGTGTCCTTGCCTCTGTCTTGGGTGGACAATCAGTTGAAGCCTCATCCACACACAGAACAAGGGTACAGTCACTCCCTGCTGTGAATGGTGTGATATTTATTCAGGCTGTGTAACTGGTTAAAGCTCTTTAGTTCGTGCGCTGGAACACACTCACTCGAGTGTGGCAGTGTGTTGGTGCTTTTCCAGTCACACTGATGTTTGAAATCTTTTCAAATCAACAGACTGGACAATCATTTCTCCTTCTCGATTCAAAGTCCGATGATATTCAGCTCCCAAGGGATATGACTCTGTCAGATCTGATGTGACATTTGAGATTTCGGCCTGTGATTCCTCTTTCAATATCCTGTAAAATGAGTTTACACATATCATCAGTGTCAGTACAGGATAGAAATTCAGAACAGGATTCTATTTAAAAATGAAAGTAGATGGGCACTTCAAGGAAATAAACTTTCAGGAGAATGGGGATATAGAGTGGGAATGGGACTGGAATGTTATACAGAGAGTCAGCATGGACTCGAGTTACCAAATGGATTCCTTCTGTGCTGTAATGACGTTATGGCTCGAAATGTATAACATCGCTGCAGCATTATATTACAATGCAAGAAATAATAATAAATGTATTTTATTACAGAAACATAAATAATATATCTAATCTGGGTACCATATAATAACACGAGACATATCTCTGTCCTATATTAATTTACTGTCCCCTTAAATATCAGCCATCTGCTGCCCTTTAATTGTGAACATTTGGAAAGAGACCATCCTTTTAGACAGAAAGAAGATTAACGTTTCAGGGTGGGCAGAATGAATTAGAGGGAATAAAAATGTCTCAGATTTTGTTGGTCAATATAAGCTCAGAAGTGGAAGGGAAATGATCTCCAGTGGAAGAGAAACAATTCCTGAACATTGTAAGACTAAGCTGGTAAATCAGCAGTGAATAGAGTTGTGAAGTGGTAAAAACATCAAGACATAGCTTGCCAAAATAATAGTTAAAATACACCCTTTGTTAGAGGCAGAGGAAGGTAGACAATGGCAGAGAGCTGATCAGGGAGGGCAGAGGTGAAACAGAGAAATGGATGGCCGTTAAAATATTCATTCATGGATGTACAAGGCATGGTTAGCAAGTTTGCAGATGATACTAAATTAGGAGGTATCGCTGATAGCGAAGAAGGTTATCAAAAATTATAGGGGGATCTTGATCAGTTGATCGGTTAGGGAAGTGGGTCGATGATTGGCAAATGGATTTTAGTACAGATAATACAGAGTACAGAGGCACAACCTCAGGCTAAAGGGACAATCCTTTAAAACAGAGATAAGGAGGAATTTCTTCGGCCAGAGAGTGGTGAATTTGTGGAACTTTTTGCCGCAGAAGGCTGTGGAGGCCAGGTCATTGAGTGTCTTTAAAACAGAGATATATAGGTTCTTGATTAATAAGAGGATCAGGGGTGATGGGAAAAAGGCAGAAGAATGGTGATGAGAAAAATATCAGCCATGATTGAATGGTGGAGCAGACTCGATGGGCCAAGTGGCCTAATTCTGCTCCTATGTCTTATGGTCTTGAGTGTGAGTGTTGCATTTTGGAAAGTCAAACCAGGGTAGGACTTATACAGTAAATGGTAAGGCCCTGGGGAGTGTTGAGGAACAGAGGAACCCAGGAGTACAGAGGGACCCAGGAGCACAAGTACATAGTTCGTTGAAAGTGATGTCACAGGTAGACAGAGTGGTGAAGAAGGCATTTAGCACACTGGCCTTCATCAGTCAGGGCACTGAGTATAGGAGTTGGGACATTATGTTATAGTTGTATTATTCGTTGGTGAGGCTGCACTTGGAGTATTGTGTACAGTTTTTGTAACCCTGTTATAGGAAAGACATTGATAAACTGGAAAAAGTGCAAAGAAGATTTATGAGGATGTTGCTGGGACTAATGGGCCTGAGTGATCACGAGAGGTGGACAGGCAAGGGCTTTATTCCTTCGAATGTAGGAGAATGTGGGGTGACTATATTGAGGTGTATTAAATCATGGGGGGCATTGGTAGGATGAACCCACATAGTCTTTTTGCCAGGGTAGGGGAATTGAAAACTGGAGGGCATAGGTTTAAGATGAGAGGGGAAAGATTAAAAGAGACCTGAGGGGCAACTTCTTCATGCAGAGGGTGGTGTGTCCATGGAATGAGCTGCCAGAGAAAGTGGTTGAGGCAGGTTTAAACAGCAGGTTTAAACATTTAAAAAGCATTTGGATAAGTACATGAATTGGAAAGGATTAGAGGGATATGAGCCAAACATGGGCAATTGGGACTAGCTGGGAGGGCACCATGGTTGGCATGGATCAGTTGGGCCGAAGGGCCTGTTTCCGTGCTGTATTGCTCTATGACTCTATGTGTTGGCTGCATCAGCATCTATTGCCTACAACTCATTGCCCTTGAACTGAGTGGCTTGCATTGCTGGGGGAAGTGGTAATTTCCTTCTTTAAAAGGACATTATTAAATCGAATGGATTTTTACGACAATTGTCATCAATGGACTTCTAATTCTAGATTTGTACTGAATTCAAATTTCAACATCTGCCGTTGTGGGATTCGAACCCAGGGTTCACAGTGTGTTGCCTGGATCCCTGTGTTACTAATCCAATAACACTATCACTGCACCATTGCCTCCCCATCCATGGTAAAGGAGTCATAATAGCCCGAATCCATGGAATCAGAGCATGCTCTAAATTTGAATTAATGCTCACTAACACTCACCTCAAGACAATTTCACTGTTTTCAATTTTAAAATCTGCTGCAGCTGAAAAGATCTCAGAGAGATTGGTGTCCGGGAAAAATGTTGCAATCTTCAAATCGTGTCCCTGTAAATGAGGAAAGTTATCGGTGTAATTCAAGGTTAGAAATTCAAGACAGTCAAACATTTCTTTTGGTCTGAGTTTGCTGTGAGTAAATCCTCCCCTTCTAACCCCCTGTAAAAGGAGTTTCCAAAATCCATCAGCATCTGTCCAGAACAGAAATTCAAAACATTCTCTCCTCCTTTAACCTGGCACAGAATTACTTTAGCTGGGACAAAATTGCAGTGGAGGCAGTTCAGGGAAGGTCCAGTTGGTTGATTCCTGAAATGAGGAGTTTTATCTTTCAGGTTGAGCAGCTGGGGCCTGTACTCATTGGAGTTTAAAAGACTGAGAAGTTATTGAAACATCTGGGAATTTAAGGGCGGCATGGTGGTTAGTACTGCTGCCTCACAGTGCCAGGGTCCCAGGTTCAATTCCAGCCTTGGGTCACTGTCTGTGTGGAGTTTGCACATTTTCTGTCCATGTCTGTGTGGGTTTCGTCCAGGTGCTCCGGTTTCATCCCACAGTTCAAAGATGTGTGGGTCAAGTGGATTGGCCATGCTAAATTGACCCTAGTGTCAAATGCATGGGGCTGTGGGGATGGGGTCTGGGTGGGATTGTGATCGGTACAGACTCGATGGGCCGAATGGCCTGCTTCTGCACTGTAGGGATTCTATGATTCATATGATATAAGGTGCTTGACAAGGTAGATGCTGAGAGGATGTTTCCTCTGGTGTGGAAATCAAGTAAAAATAAAGGATCTCAAATTTAAGATGAAGATGAAGAGAGATCTTTTCTCTCAGCGGGTTGTTGATCTTTGGAACTCTGTCTTCACCAGTGAGGATTGGAGGCAGGTCATTGAATATATTCAAAGCTGAGGTTTTGATCCACAAGAAAGTCAAGGGTATGGACGGGCTGGGGGTAGCAAAGTAGACATGATCTTATTGAATGATGCAGCAGGCTCGATGGGCCGAATGACTGGCTCCTGTTCTTGGATAGCTGCGCATGCGCCCTGCTACCTATTGTCCCTCTGAAGATCGAGGTTCTGAACCAGCCCCTGAAACCACGCCCATTGTGACCCACAACCGACAGCAGCGCATGCGCTCTCCTTCCCCGCTGAAACAAGATGGCGGCCGATAACCGGGGCCTGTTCCCGGGATAAACGCCTGGGAGCTGTAAACCCGAGACCTGCAGGATCTTATTCGGGCCGTGCGGCCTACAGCGGATGTTTGTAAAGCCATAGCTCACTCCCTCCCCCGACTCCCGGTTCCATTTCTCCCGCAGCCCCACCGACTCACTTGGGGATAAAAGCGTCTCCTGCACTCGCAGGACTCCGGGCAAAGTGACACTGCGCACGCGCGAGACATAGCACCGCGCCTGCGCAATAGGCTCCTGTGGAATGAAGAGGACACTTTCGCACCCGCAAGGGCACCTGGGAATTAACGGCGTCATTGTCAAAGACGATAGTACGAAATTATCTTGTTCAATGAAGATCAATTAATTTTTAAAAATGCATTCCTCGGAATTTGTGCGCTGCCATTCTCTACTTCTAAAATTGATTTAAACCAGTGCTCTCCTGTGGGAATACCCCGAGTTTTAAAAACTTTTCCCACTGGTTTCCCTCTCTCTCTGCTCCCCTGAAGGTGCTCACACAGGTTGGGTAAATCCCACAGAGATTGGTTTCTTTCATTTTCTTTCTCCTGATGCTGAATGTTTTATGGAATGATACATCACAGATGGAAACCATTTGGCTCATCCTGCCCAGTCGGGCTGTCTTTAAGATCTATCCAATTAATCCCACAGCCCTGCTGGCAGAGTGAGAACAATATCTATATACTGCAGCAAGATAGGAGATGAATGGAAAATGTTTTCCAGTTGCATACCTCTCAGACACACTCACCCCTGGAAAGATAAACTGGCCTGTGTACTAAGCAGATATTAAGGTTCCACTTAAAATTAAAACAGAAGGTGCTGGAAAAATGCAGCAGTCACCAGGGCCGAGTTATGGTCAAAATGATGGTGTTGAGCTGCCGTTAGAAAATAACCAGCAATCCAACAAGCCACTCAAAATATTGAATCAAACAAAATTGATCAAAGATTGAGCCAAAGTATTCTGTTTTCCAACATGGTGCTATGATTTTTTGTGATGGTTTTAATGTTCTCACAATTACCTGGTGTAGTCCGGGTTTATTTTATACTCATTCCAACCCATCGCTGTTCATGAGCACATTACCCCCACTCTGATTCCCCATCCCATCAGAGACAACTGAGTCACTGACTGGAAATTAGGGCTTTTAATGAGAGCTCTGACAACCGAGAATGCACCGTCAGCAGAATCAACCCGAGCGAACAAACCCCAGACAGTGAACATTATCCCCCCCAGACCCAAATATAAAACAGTGAACATTATCCCCCAGACCTGAATATAAAACAGTGAACATTATCCCCCAGACCCAAATATAAAACAGTGAACATTATGCCCCCCAGACCCGAATATAAAACAGTGAACATTATCCCCCAGACCCGAATATAAAACAGTGAACATTATCTCCCAGACCCGAATATAAAACAGTGAACATTATCCCCCAGACCCGAATATAAAACAGTGAACATTATCCCCCAGACCCGAATATAAAACAATGAACATTATCCCCCCCAGACCCGAATATAAAACAGTGAACATTATCCCCCAGACCCGAATATAAAACAGTGAACATTATCTCCCAGACCCGAATATAAAACAGCGAACATTATCCCCCAGACCCGAATATAAAACAGTGAACATTATCCCCCCCAGACCCGAATATAAAAGTGAACATTATCCCCCCCAGACCCGAATATAAAACAGTGAACATTAACCCCCCCAGACCCGAATATAAAGCAGTGAACATTATCTCCCAGACCCGAATATAAAACAGTGAACATTCTCCCCCCAGACCTGAATATAAAACAGTGAACATTATCCCCCAAACCGAATATAAAACAGTGAACATTATCCCCCAGACCCAAATATAAAACAATGAACATTACCCCCCCCCCCGCCAAGACCCGAATATAAAACAGTGAACATTATCCCCCAGATCCGAATATAAAGCAGTGAACATTATCCCCCAGAACCAAATAAAGAACAGTGAACATTATCCACCCCCCCCACTTGAATACAAAATTGTCCTGATGGATTCAGACAGCATTATCACAATATTCCAAATGTGTTTTTTCCAGGAATAGATTCAGCGGCTGTATCACTGGAGGCCAGAGATACTCTCCTCAAACTCGGCTCATGTGAGGAATCCCTCCAATGAGGCTCAGGAATGCTACAACCAGAGTCACGTGACCACCAAGTGTGTAACTGAACAAACTACCGCAACGTTGAAGATGTGTTTCAGTGTGAAATGATTTGCTTCACCTGTTGCTTCAGATTTGAGAGAGGGTAATTTGACCTTGACCCAGGCACTTTTCAGATCTGAAAGTGATGGCCTTTAGCACAATCACAAGGCTGCACAATACAGAGGGAACACTAATCTGTTTCGTTCTGCGACTATGTCGTGGTTACACGAGTGATACTTTCCACTAATTAGCTGCCAGCACCAAAAAGGCATTCAGCCTCCCACACAAATGAGCAAGGCTGGGTATGAATATCTTTGCCAGTGCAGTGCCGGGTACCAGGCTGTACATCCCAGTGAGTGGCTGATAAATCAAGGAACATGCTGTTTGATTCTGTCAGAATAGGTAGTGATTTTTTCAGCAGGAAACACTCACCAAACCAAAAATACAATGTTTACTGTGAATACAGATTGGGCAGCACTTGCTGAACAATCCTGAGTGTGTCAATAGCTACACTCATAATCAACTGAAGATAATCAGTCGAGTTCATAATACGGCTCAGTTGTAGTTGTGAGAAGCAACTTACATTTATACGCAGCGATCCTTTCCCTGCAAACAAAACGAGAATTTTCAAGTCTTGCACCTTTTTTGAATTTCCCAGAAGCTTGAGAAACCTACAGTCTTCTATTTATTTCTCCATGGTGATGCTTCAAGTCAATGAGAGTCCACCAATTGTGATCATTTGAAATTTGGCATTCTTCTGTTTGTCCTGATGAGTGCATGATGAAGAGATTCAGCAACAGGTCTCTCTTTTCAGCAATATTCAAGTTCAGTTCTAACAAGTATCTTGCATTGTTTTATGTTCCTTGATAATTAAATGTGATCGGGGAAGTGTCACTGTGAATAATGTGCAAGTCAGTAAGAATTGTCAGCATTTTCTAATTGGAAATCTTAAGCAGTGGAACCTTTCAGACACTGAATTGTACAGTTTGCACCAAACATCAATTTAAGATTGCAGGAAAAGTTCATAAACTTATGAGAAACAAGTTCCTGTTGAGAGTTCCTGAATTTAAAAAAAATCACAGATGGTGCTTTTAAAAAGGGACACAGCAGCCCTGAAAATCAGTGACATTTCAGAATATTAAACTTCAGCCAGTTGTAGGGATCGTTAATGTCAGCAGAAACAAACCAAATATTGTCAGACTATCAATCCTGGATGTGATTAACAGCTGCAGTAACTGCAAAATCCAACTCCTGCAGGCAATTGTGAACTTGCAGATGTGTCAGCAAGTGGGATGACCGAGTTTATCCCTTCCCACACACAGAGCAGGTGAATGGCCTCTCCCCAGTGTGGGTGAGCTCATGTAAATGCAGGCTGCCAGACTGAGTGAATCCCTTCCCACACATGGAGCAAGTGAATGGTCTCTCCCCAGTGTGAGTGCGTTGATGAGCAGTGAGGATTGATAACTGCCTGAAACTCTTTCCACAGTATGTGCAAATAAATGGCTTCTCCTCCGTGTGAATTCGCTGATGTGACAGGAGGCCGGATGAATTGGTGAATTCCCTCCCACACATGGAACAGGTGAACGGCCTTTCCCCAGTGTGAACTCGCCTGTGTGCACTGAGGTTGGATGAAGACCTGAACCTCTTTCCACAGGAAGTGCAGCTGAACGGTCTCTCCTCTGTGTGAACTCGCTGGTGTGACAGCAGGTTAGATGACAGAGTGAATCTCTTACCACACACAGAACAGGTGAATGGCTTCTCTCCTGTGTGAATTCGCTGGTGTGACCAAAGACCAGATGGCCCAGCAAAATCCTTCCCACACAAGGAGCAGGTGAACGATCTCTCCCCAGTGTGAACTCGCTGATGTGCACTGAGGTTGGATGAACATGAGAACCGCTTTCCACAGGTGGAGCAGCTGAATGGCCTCTCCTCAGTGTGAGTTCGCTGGTGTAACAGCAGGTGGGATGAGGTAGTGAATCCTTTCCCACACACAGAACAGATGAATGGCCACTCTCCAGTGTGACTGTGTCTATGGTTTTCCAGCAAGTATGGATAATTGAATCCTTTACCACAATCATCACATTTCCATGGTTTCTTCATTTTCCCAGCCCCAATGTGACTGTGTCGATGGGTTTCCAACCGGGATGGATAATTGAATCCTTTACCACAATCCTCACATTTCCACGGTTTGTCCACGGTGCTGTTGTCCTTCTGTCTCTCCAGGTTGGATGATTAGTTGAAGCCTCATCCACATACACACCATGTCTATGGTTTCTCCCCACTGTGAATGGTGTGATGTTTTTCAGGCTGTGTAACTGGTTAAAGCTCTATCCACAGTCAGTTCACTGGAGTGTGTGTGTGTGTGTGTGTCTCAGTTCTTTATCTGTCACATTGAATTTTGAAATTTTCTTCCACTGACAAAACAGGGAATGATTTTTCCCTCCACTGTCAAAAGCAATCATATTCAGGTCATGATGAATCGAATGGCTCTGTCAGAACTTGACCTGAAATTTAGTTTGAGTTTCCTGTCTGTGAATCCTCCTCATCAAGTTTCCTGCAAAAAGAGTTTTAAAAAACTGCTTCAGAACTGACAATTTCAGTTTCCACGAAACATTTCTCCATCTCATTTATCTTGAGCTGTAATCCCCATCCCACACACTCTCTCTTGTCCCTGAGCTGAAATCAAACTCATTGCCTCATCTCCACTCTGAGCCCAGCTCCCTCTCCCTCCAGCTGGATTCAGTCCTCCAGACCATGTGCAGATTGAGAGTACAATCAAGGAGTCAATTATTTTCCTTCCAAGTCAGGGGACGTGCAGCCCCACTGACTCTGTTGTTACCACAATGGGCACATGTGCTCTGCTCACCAATGAAACACCACAGTGACCATTAACACGGACCTGTTCCGAGGAAAGGCTCCATTTTATTTGTGCCACAACAGCAGGGGAATTACCTCCTGCACAGGCACAAAGGTATCATCAGTCACAGAAAATAATTGCAGCTGGTGTCTCAAACCTCATTTTACCATTTGCTCCCCGGCATTCTCAATTCAATTTTGAAATGCAAACTGAATTCTGGCATTATGGGGTAAATTAAAACACATTTTAATGGCCATTTTCAGAATGACTATTCCCAAGAATTAATTCCCAAGTCAGTAAATTAAAATTCTCATCAGCAATGTAGGCAGCACAGTGGTTAGCACTGCTGCCTCACAGCTCCAGGGACCTGGGTTCAATTCCCAACTTGGGTCACTGTCCGTGTGGAGTCTGCCCGTTCTCCCCATGTCTGCGTGGGTTTTCTCCAGATGCTCCGGTTTCCTCCCATCGTCCAAAGATATGCCAGTTAGGTGCATTGGCTATGCTAAATTGCCCCTTAGTGTCCTGGGATGAGTAGGTTCGAGGGATTAGCAGGTTACATATGTGGGGTTATGGGAAGACGGCTTAGGTGGGATTGTTGTTGGTGCAGACTCGATGGGCCGAATAATCTCCTTCAGCACTGTAGGGATTCTATGAAATACTTTGGGAGAATTGCTATTTCAATGGGCATTTTCACATGCTATAAAATGATTTTTCAAAACAAATTAATACTTTAATGATTAATAAATAAAAAGTATTTCATAAAACAACCACCCAGTGTGGGGTTCAGGATTCTAACTCAGGGTTTCTGAGCTCCAGGAACCACTAACTGAACCAGCCGGGAATTGTCTCCACAAAACTTTCCCAACTCCCTCCCGGGAAAAAGCTGCAAACCCGGGAGCTGCAGCTTTTTACTGGGGGTGTTGGGGCCTCCAGCGGGTGTTTGTGAATCCTCCCCGCCCACCTCCCAGGGTTTCCTTCCTTCCCAGAGATCAGAGTCCTCATTGATTTGAGGCCAAAGTGTAACCTCTTATTTATTGTCCCCCTCCCCCATCCTCTGATGTGAACCATCCTCCAGTGGCTGAGCCAGGATGGGGCCGTTAACCTGGGCCTGTTCCCGGGAGGGAGGGAGGGAGAAGCCCCGCAGCTGCAAACCAGGGAGCTGACAATGATTCTGAAGGGTTTGCGGATCCACAAAGTGTTTCCAAATCCTCCCAGCCACCGCCTAACGCTGACTCCGCTTCTCCGGGACAAACAAGCGCCAAGGACAGCAATGACACTGCGCATGCTCCACATCACAATGCCCGGGCACTGATTGACGGCAACTCCGGACCAATAGAAAGAGGGGGCGGGGCTGGAGGACCGAGCCGGAGCGGCTGGTCCTCCAACCAATCGGAGTGAATGAGGGGCGGGACCTGAAGCATGCGCAGTGCGGGTAATGGCGACGGACGGTTTAGAAAATTGAACAACATCAACTATCTCCCTCTGTTAAGACCCGAGAATGAAGCCCAGCAGGACCCGAGAATGAAGCCCAGCAGGACCCGAGAATGAAGCCCAGCAGGACCCGAGGACCCTTCAGCCCACAGCTCCAACAGTTTGCTGAGCACCACTTCCCTGGGAATTGTGCTTTTTCAGAGTTCATCCCACACTTCTGTTTTCTGATTTCCAGCTGTTTCTGAGTTTTAACTGTATCCTCTATTGTGAACACCGAGGCAAAATACTTGTTCAATTCATCTCCCAGCTCCTTATTTTTCATCATCAATTCCTGGACTCACTTTCTATTAGACAGTTAAGAAATGAGGTCGAGCAAGTGACTGAAGTGGCAGTCAGGGAGCACTATTGGGAGCACCAATAGTTTCAAAATAGTTCTGGAAAAAGATAGGACAGGTCCACAGGTCAAGGCCCTAAACTGGAGCAGGGCCACTTTTGTGGGCATTCGGCAGGATCTAGCAGATGTCGATTAGGTGAGTTTGTTTGAAGGGAAAGGAATGACTGGCAAATGGGAGGTTTTAAAAGTGTGATATCAAGAGTCCAGGGGCAGTATATTCCTGTTAAGATGAAGGGAAAGAATGGTAAATTTAGGGTTCTCTGGCAGACAAGGGACATTGAGGCTCTGGTCAGGTAAAAGAAGGAAGCATACATTGGGTTTAGGCAATCGGGGACAATTGAATCACTCTGACTATAAAAAAGTGTAAGAAAATACTGAAGAGGGAAATCAGGAGGACAAAAAAGGTTATAATATGGATCTGGCAGGTAAGATTAAAGAAAATTCCAAGAGGTTCTATCGCTATATTAAGAGTAAAAGGGTGGCTAGAGAGAGAATAGATCCCCTTAAAAATCAGTATGGCCATCTGTGTGTGGAGCCACAGGAGATGGGTGAGATTTTTAATGAATACTTCTCCTCTGTGTTTACTGCGGAGAGCACCATGGGTGCGAAAGAAATAAGGGAAACAAGTGGTGATGTCTTGGGCATACGCATGTTACTTGGGAGGAGGTATCTGCAGCCTTATAAAAGCAAATTACTGCGGATGCTGGAATCTGAAACCAAGAGAGAAAATGCTGGAAAATCTCAGCCGGTCTGGTAGCATCTGTAAGGAGAGAAAAGAGCTGATGTTTCTTGTCTCGATGACCCTTTGTCAAAGCTCTGAAACATCAGTTCTTTTCTCTCCATACAGATGCTGCCAGACCTGCTGAGAATGGGGAGAGAGTGTGTGGGATGGAGATTTACAGCTTTTGGGGAATGAGAGAGGAAAGAATGTTCCGTAGAAATTGTCTGTTCTGAATTTCTATCCTGTACTGACACTGCTGACTTTTGGAAACTTATTTTCCAGGATATTGAAAGAGGAATCACAGGCTGAAATCTCAAACGTCACGTCGAGATCTGACAGAGTGATATTCCTTGGGACCTCAATATCATTGGACTTTGAATCCAGAAGGAGAAATGATTGTCCAGTCTGTCGATTTGAAAAGATTTGAAATGTCAGTGTGAGTGAAAAAGAAGGGATTCACTCGAATGAAAGTGTTCCAATGCACTGACTAAAGAGCTTTAACCAGTTACACAGCCTGAATAAATATCACACCATTCACAGCGGGTGGAGACTGTAATCTTGTTCTGTGTGTGGACGAAGTTTCAACTAATTGTCCACCCAAGAGAGAGGCAAGGACACCTGCACCATGGAGAAACCATGGAAATGTGTGGACTGTGGGAAAAGATACAGAGCCCCATCTCTGCTGGCAGCTCATCGGCGCAGCCACACTGGGGAGAGGCCATTCACCTGCTCTCAGTGTGAGAAGGGATTCACTTCTTTATCCAGCCTGCAGACACACGAGCGAGTTCACACTGGGGAGAGGCCATTCACCTGCTCTCAATGTGGGAAGGGATTCACACAGTCATCCCACCTGCAGACACACCAGCGAGTTCACACTGGGGAGAGATCATTCACCTGCTCTCAGTATGGGAAGGGATTCACTCAGTTATCCAGCCTGCAGACACGCCAGCGAGTTCACACTGGGGAGAGGCCATTCACCTGCTCTCAGTGTGGGAAGGGATTCACTTGTTCATCTAACCTGCGGACACACCAGCGAGTTCACACTGGGGAGAAACCATTCACCTGCTCTCAGTGTGGGAAGGGATTCACTCAGTTATCCGCCCTGCGGAGACACCAGCAAGTTCACACTGGGGAGAGACCATTCACCTGCTCTCAGTGTGAGAAGGGATTCACTCAGTTATCCAGCCTGCAGAGACACCAGCGAGTTCACACTGGGGAGAGGCCGTTCACCTGCTCTCAGTGTGGGAAGGGATTCATTCAGTTATCCAGCCTGCAGACACACCAGCGAGTTCACACTGGGGAGAGACCATTCACCTGCTCTCAGTGTGAGAAGGGTTTCAGAGTTTCATCCCAGCTGCTGAGACACCAACAAGTTCACGAGTGATTCCAGGGGTTGGATTCTGCTGTTATTGTTTCTGCTCTCAATTACATCCAGGACTGCATTTTGTTCATTCTCACAGTTGGTCAATGGGAAGGGTCAGAGGGTTTCTTTGTGCTGGACTGGCCGGTCTCAGCCTCCAGTGGGCTGATGCTCTTTGAGTCTTTTTGTGAATACCTGGTTTCAAATGTCACAAGGATCACAGAGTGACAGGGTGTTAGGAAGTTTAGAGATATTTAGTCAGAAGAAAACAGAGGTTGGCAGTGCAAAGGTACATTTCTGAATGGAGGGCTGTGACAAGTGACATTCCTCAGGGATCAGTGCTGGGACCTTTGCTGTTTGTGATATATATAAATGATTTGGAGGAAAATGTAACTGGTTTGATTGGTAAGTTTGTGGACGACACAAAGGTTGGTGGAATTGCGGATAGCGATGGGGACCGGCAGAGGATACAGCAGGATATAGATCAGTTGGAGACTTGGGTGGAGAGATGGCAGATGAAGTTTAATCCGGAAAAATGTGAGGTAATGCATTTTGGAAGGTCTAATACAAAGAACAATACAGCCCAGGAACAAGCCCTTCGGCCCTCCAAGCCTGCGCCACTCATGTGCCCAACTAGACCAACTAATACAGATGGGAAATATACAGTAAATGGCAGAACCCTTCGGAGTATTCCTAGGCAGAAGGATCTGGGTGTACAGGTACACAGGTCATTGAAAGTGGCAATGCAGGTGGAGAAGATAATCAAGAAGGCATACGGCATGCTTGCCTTCATTGGCTGGGGCATTGAGTTTAAAAATTGGCAAGTCATGTTGCAGCTTTATAGAATCTTAGTTAGACCGCACTTGGAATCTAGTGTTCAATTCTGGTCACCACACTACCAGAAGGATGTGGAGGCTTTGGAGAGGGTACAGAAAATATTAATCAGGATGTTGCCTGGTGTGGAGGGCATTAGCTATGAGGAGAGGTTGGAGAAACTTAGAACATAGAACATAGAACATTACAGCGCAGAACAGGCCCTTCGGCCCACGATGTTGCACCGACCAGTTAAGAAAAAAAAAAAACTGTGACCCTCCAACCTAAACCAATTTCTTTTCGTCCATGAACCTATCTACGGATCTCTTAAACGCCCCCAAACTAGGCGCATTTACAACTGATGCTGGCAGGGCATTCCAATCCCTCACCACCCTCTGGGTAAAGAACCTACCCCTGACATCGGTTCTATAACTACCCCCCCTCAATTTAAAGCCATGCCCCCTCGTGCTGGATTTCTCCATCAGAGGAAAAAGGCTATCACTATCCACCCTATCTAAACCTCTAATCATCTTATATGTTTCAATAAGATCCCCTCTTAGCCGCCGCCTTTCCAGCGAAAACAATCCCAAATCCCTCAGCCTCTCCTCATAGGATCTCCCCTCCATACCAGGCAACATCCTGGTAAACCTCCTCTGCACCCTCTCCAAAGCCTCCACATCCTTCCTGTAATGTGGGGACCAGAACTGCACACAGTACTCCAAGTGCGGCCGCACCAGAGTTGTGTACAGTTGCAACATAACGCTACGACTCCTAAATTCAATCCCCCTACCAATAAACGCCAAGACACCATATGCCTTCTTAACAACCTTATCTACTTGATTCCCAACTTTCAGGGATCTATGCACACATACACCTAGATCCCTCTGCTCCTCCACACTATTCAAAGTCCTCCCGTTAGCCCTATACTCAACACATCTGTTATTCCTACCAAAGTGAATTACCTCACACTTCTCCGCATTAAACTCCATCCGCCACCTCTCGGCCCAACTTTGCAACCTGTCTAAGTCTTCCTGCAAACTACGACACCCTTCCTCACTGTCTACCACACCACCGACTTTGGTGTCATCAGCAAATTTGCTAATCCACCCAACTATACCCTCATCCAGATCATTAATAAATATTACAAACAGCAGTGGCCCCAAAACAGATCCCTGAGGTACACCACTTGTAACCGCACTCCATGATGAATATTTACTATCAACCACCACCCTCTGTTTCCTATCCGCTAGCCAATTCCTGATCCAATTTCCTAGATCACCCCCAATCCCATACATCTGCATTTTCTGCAGAAGCCTACCATGGTGAACCTTATCAAACGCCTTACTAAAATCCATATATACCACGTCCACTGCCTTGCCCCCATCCACCTCCTTGGTCACTTTCTCAAAAAACTCAATAAGGTTAGTAAGGCACGACCTACCTGCCACAAAACCATGCTGACTATCACCTATCAATTCATTACTCTCCAAATAACTATAAATCCTATCCCTTATAATTTTTTCCAACATCTTGCCGACAACAGAAGTGAGACTCACCGGTCTATAATTCCCGGGGAAGTCTCTGTTCCCCTTCTTAAACAATGGGACAACATTCGCTAACCTCCAATCTTCTGGTACTATACCAGAGGCCAACGACGACCTGAAGATCAGAGCCAGAGGCTCTGCAATCACTTCTCTTGCCTCCCAGAGAATCCTTGGATAAATCCCATCCGGACCAGGGGATTTATCTATTTTCAGACCCTCCAGAATATCCTGCACATCCTCCTTATCAACTGTAATACTGTCTATTCTACTCCCCTGCAACCCAGTGTCCTCCTCAGCTATATTCATGTCCCCTTGCGTGAACACCGAAGAGAAATATTGGTTCAATGCTTCACCAATCTCCTCCGGTTCCACACATAACTTCCCTCTGCCATCTATAACTGGCCCTAAACTTGCCCTAACCAACCTTCTGTTCTTGACATACCTATAGAACGCCTTAGGATTCTCTTTAACCCTATCCGCCAAAGTCTTCTCATGTCCCCTTTTAGCCCTTCTAAGCTCGCTCTTCAACTCCCTCTTAGCCAATCTAAAGCTTTCTAGTGCACTACCCGAGTGCTCACGTCTCATCCGAACATAAGCCTCCTTTTTCTTTTTAACCAACAAAGAAACTTTTTTGGTGCACCACGGTTCCCTAGCCCTACCAATTCCTCCTTGCCTGACAGGGACATACCTATCACAGACTCGCAGTAGCTGCTCCTTGAAAAAACTCCACATGTCGGACGTTCCCAGTCCCTGTAATCTCCTAGTCCAACCTATGTTTCCTAATTCTCTCCTAATAGCCTCATAATTACCCTTCCCCCAGCTAAAACCACTGGCCCGAGGTTCATGCCTATCCCTTTCCATCACTAAGGTGAACGTAACCGAATTGTGGTCACTATCACCAAAATGCACACCAACTTCCAAGTCTAGCACCTGGTCTGGCTCATTTCCCAGCACCAGATCCAATATAGCCTCACCTCTAGTTGGCCTGTCTACATACTGAGTCAAAAAACCTTCCTGCACGCTTTGAACAAAAACTGACCCCTCTAACGAGCTAGAGCTATAACAATTCCAGTCAATATTAGTCAAGTTAAAATCCCCCATAACAATTGCCCTATTACTTTCACTCCTAAGCAGGATTGACTCCGCAATCCTTTCCTCAACCTCTCTAGAACTTTTAGGAGGTCTATAAAAGACTCCCAACAGGGTGACCTCTCCTCTCCTATTTCTAATCTCCGCCCATACTACCTCAACAGATAAGTCCTCATCAAACCTCCTCTCTGACACTGATACAATCTCTGACCAATAATGCTACCCCTCCCCCTCTTCTACCTCCTTCCCTACTTCGACTAAAACATTTGAACCCCGGGACCTGCAGCATCCATTCCTGCCCCTGCTCTATCCATGTCTCTGAAATAGCCACAACATCGAAGTCCCAGGTACTGATCCACGCTGCAAGTTCACCCACTTTATTGCGAATACTCCTGGCATTGAAGTATACACATTTCAAACCCTGCTCCACCCCACCTCTGCAATGCCGTGCATTGCAGTCCCCATCCATGCATCCCTCACTTTCAGCCCCACTACTCAGGATCCCTCCCCCCCCCCCGAATCAGTTTAAACCTCCCTGCATGGCCTTAGCAAATTTACCCCCCAGGATATTGGTCCCCTTCTGATTAAGGTGTAGACCATCCTTCTCATAGAGGTCACACCTTCCCCAGTACGAGCCCCAATTGCTTAAGTACCTGAACCCCTCCCTCCTGCACCATCCCCTCAGCCATGAATTCAAACCTTCCCTCTCCCTATTCCTCTCTAAACTATCCCGTGGTACAGGCAAGAGTCCAGAGATAACCACTCTGTCAGTCTTGGCCTTTAGTTTCCACCCCAACTCCATAAATCCCTGCCTAATATCCCCTTCCCCTATCCTCCCTATGTCGTGTGTCCCCACATGTACAATAACTTGTGGTTTATCTCCCTCCCCCCTAAGAGTCCTGAATACCCTGTCAGACACATCCCGGACCCCAGCCCCTGGTAGGCAACACACCAACCCTGAGTCCCTACTAGGGACACATTTGTTCTCACTGGAACGACGGAGGTTAAGGGGCGACCTGATAGAAGTCTACAATATTATGAGGGGCATGGACAGAGTGGATAATCAGAAGCTTTTTCCCAGGGTGGAAGAGTCAATTACGAGGGTCATAGGTTTAAGGTGCGAGGGGCGAGGTTTAAAGGAGATGTACAAGGCACGTTTTTTACACGGAGAGTGGTGGGTGCCTGGAACTCGTTGCCGGGGAAGGTAGTGGAAGCAGATACGATAGTGACTTTTAAGATGTGTCTTGACAAATATATGAATAGCATAGGAATAGAGGGATATGGTCCCCGGAAAGGTAGGGGGTTTTAGTTCAGACAGGCAGCATGGGTGCCACAGGCTTGGAGGGCCAAAGAGCTTGTTTCTGTGCTGTAATTTTCTTTGTTCTTCATTCTGTTTGGAACATCCCAAATGCCCATCCAATTTCCTTTTTAATTGTTTATTGTCTCCACTTCCTCCACCCTCGTAGGCAGCGAGTTTCAGGTCATTACCATTCGCTGCATCAGAATATTCTTCCTCACATCTCCGCCCCCACTCCCACTCCATCCCCCCCCACCCCCCACTCCCCCCTCCCACTCCCCCCCCTTGCATCTCTGACCCAAAACAAGCAATCTTTGTGTCATCCGCAAACTTACTAATCAGACCAGCTACATCTTCTTCCAAATCATTTATATATATCACAAACAGCAGAGATCCCAGTACAGAGCCCTGCGGAACACCACTAGTCACAGAGCTCCAATCAGAAAAAGACCCCTCCACTGCTACCCTCTGTCTTCTATGGCCAAGCCAGTTCTGTACCCATCTAGCTAGTTCCCGTGAGATTTAACCTTTTGCACCAGCCTGCCATGAGGGACCTTGTCAAATGCTTTACTAAAATCCACGTGGACGACATCCACGGCCCTTCCCTCGTCAGTCATTTTTGTCACCTCCTCAAAAAACTCAACCAAATTTGTGAGGCATGACCTCCCTCGCACAAAACAATGTTGTCGATCGCTAATGAGATTATTCAGTTCTAAATGTGTACAGATCCTATCTCTAAGAATCTTCTCCAACAATTTCCCTACCACGTCAAGCTCACTGGCCTATAATTACCAGAGTTATCCTTGCTACCCTTCTTAAATAACGGGACCACATTTGCTATTCTCCAATCCTCTGGGACCTCACCTGTGTCCAATGAAGAAACAAAGATTTCTGTTAGAGGCCCAGCAATTTCATCTCTTGTCTCTCTCAGTAACTGGAAGTCCCTTCCTAACAGCATTGTGGGTGTACGTACACCTCACGCATTGCAACAGTTCAAGAAGGCACCCTTGGGGGGGTTGGGTTGACCATGGCCATGGCAGCTATATACAGCCACATATTCTGTTATAATTGAAGGACTGCAGATTGAATGTGAGGCATTGTGGGACTGGACTATCTTGACCATATTCCTGTGACTGCCCGGAAACACGTGTCTATTTTAGTTTATAATTGAGGATTTCTGGGAATAAGTTAAATGCGGAAATATTAAGCATCGCCTGGAGGAATTTGGAATAACTGAGAATTTTATCCCCAGATAAAGAACAAAGATTTTGCCGGTGTTTGGCTATAACGTGTTTGGGATTTTAAATCAACAAAGATGTTGCCTCTAAAATCAGTCCTTGTCGGTTGGCTTTAAAAAGGTTCAGTTATAATGAAGGATCTTGTATCTTATTTTAATCAAGGAGTTGTGAGCTTGTAGTGCTCTGTCGCTTTAAGAAGCTACAGCTGCGAGAGAGAATGCTGAAGATTCATTGTTTGAAATTTACGAGCTGTGAGAATCTGTGTGTTTTGTTTGTTTTCTGTGGATGTTTGTAGATATGTTTTATCATTGTTTTGGGCTACATTTGTTAAGGTTTATCTTTCTGGGGAATTAACCTCACCTTGAGTCTTTAATTAAAGGCATTTTTGGAAGTTTAAAAACAGAATCACAAGAACACTTCAGTAATTAATTTTGGTTATTGTTGTTGTAAAGCACATGCTAAGTTTCTCTGTTTGTGTGTGGATGATATTTGTGGGATGAATGCTTCAAGCTTTGAGGTTTTCTGTCTGTGATTTAAATCAAACAGATTTTTAAAAAAGGAAGTGTGATCAATAAAACTTTTTTTGTTCAGAAGTTATGAACCTGGAGCCATATTTACTGAGCAGAGACAGGATTCCAGGATATTTTACTAAACATGTGGGAATTTTAATCCGGATACAATTCACCCATGTGAGAATGAGAGTTTTAATTTGTAATGGTTATTTAAAATTTGACACATGTGAAATGATTCTGACCAATCCTGTGTTGGATTGATCTTGGGTTAAACTTCCTGTCAGGTCCAAAGATTTATTCCTGACGCAAGTAACACAAAGAAAAGGAAAATTCTGGAATTGGATACTGAAGAAAAGAGTTTAAAAAGAGAGAGCATTAAATAGAAATGATTCCCAGATCATGTGGTCATTCGATTAAAACAAAGGAAGGGTGCTGACGTCCATTTGAGAACTTTTAATCCACCCCATTTCTAACTAAGGGAGTCTATGTACAAAGAAAACCCAAGAAAGACCCCCCCCGAAGGGGGGGTCTGGAAAGCATCATGATGAGGGCACCTGTCCATGAGATGATCACAAAGCCCCATAATGCCCAGATACTAATTTTATTGAACCTATAATGTATGTAATCTATCACCATTCTGATTGGATTGTGTCCAGCCGGGATGGGCTGAGTAACTGGATAAGAATTGATGATATTCTGTGTTGGGTGGAGTTGCACATGGTCAGCCCCTGTGGCTTCTCCCCGCTGGCGTAACTCAATAAACTGTTTGTCGATTGAATCAGGCACAACACACTGGGTACATTACCACTTCATCCTTGGGAGTGGCCTGATAGGCCGTGGTCCAGACTAAATGTGGCCTTTGGGGGGCCTTTCATGAATCACATGTGTTTGGTCATTGTAAATGTGCATTCAAAATGGTTGGAAGCACAGATCATGAGTAATATTCCAGCTCCTGTGACAACAGAGAAGCTCTGTCAAATTTTCACTTGCCCTGGGATACCAGATTGGCTTGTTTCAGATAACAACACTCTGTTTACAAGTGAGGTGTTTCAGGAATTCCTGTAAAGGAATGGTCTACGTCATGTGCGTACTGCACCGTTTCATCTGGCTACAAATGGTCTTCATGATGTGGAGATGCTGGCGTTGGGACTGGGGTAAACACAGTCAGAAGTTTAACAACAACAGGTTAAAGTCCAATAGGTTTATTTGTTAGCAAATGCATTTGTTAGCTCGTGGCATTTGCTAACAAATGAACCTGTTGGACTTTAACCTGGTGTTGTTAAACTTCTTACTGTACAAATGGTCTCGCAGAAAGAGCTGTTCAAAGTCTGAAGGAGGGATTGAAAAGAATGGCAGGCGATACTTTAGGAACAAGCTCTCAAGATTTTTGTTCCAGTTTCGCATCACACCACAATCCACAACCGGACTCTCCTCTGGAATTTTTTGGTCGAAGGTTGAAGTCTCATCTGGATCTGCTTCATCCAGATCTCAGAGCAAAAGTGAGCAGGAGACAAGAGAAGCAGAAGGAGGGACACGACTGCCACGCCAAAGAGAGGCAGTTCAAACCGGGTGATCAGGTTTACATCAGAAACTTTGGGAGTAACCACAGGTGGTTACCGGGAATAATTTTAAACCAAAGTGGTCCAGTATCTTGGGTGGTGAGACTGTAAAACAGAAGAGTTGTTCGCAGACACCAAGACCATATTCGCTTGCGGTGTGACCCCGAGTCAGGAACAGTTTCAGAGTCAGCAACCATTACTGAGAACATGGCAGAGGGTCATGCTGCTGTGGATGTTCACCAGGAAATGGTTCCAGCTTTTCCAGTTGACTCTGCTGTGGGAGTGGAAGAGGAATGTTCATGTACAGATTCTCAAACTACCTCTTCATCTCCCATTCCAGAAACACCATTACAAGATTTACCAGTGGTATTGTACAGGTCGCAATGCAACCACAAAGCTCCTGACAGACTTCCGTATTGTTAAAGACATTACTTTGTTGTATTTCTGTCCTGATGGGGGATTGAAATTTAAGGGGAGGAGAAGTGTTACAGAGTGTTCTTCACAACCTCTCTCCCTTCTGAGCACGTGCAGGCTTTGGGCGGGGTTTCAGTCTGCAAGTCCAGGCTGGTTCCAATGCTCCTGTTTCCTTTTGTTTGCCAATGATTTTTAAACTTTGTTATTTATTTATATAAAGAACATCCTGCTTTTAACAATGCATTTGACTACCTTATTTGTGACTGAAGTTCCCACAATTGTAAAGCAGGAGATTAGTTAAATGGACAGCCTGAATTGAGAGACAATTAAAGAATAAATGATTCATTAATACAGATGTTAGGCTGGAAATGTAAATTTGAATACAAAAGTTTATAACGTTTAGAATTATAAAGATATAAAGAATGGTTAAAATGCTGTGAGAATTATAAAATGTTCCCTTCTGAAGCCAACAGAATAGAAAAAACAGATAACAAGACTTGTTAGGATGGCCTGGTGGCACACTGGTTAGCTCTGCTGCCTCAGCGCCAGGGACCTGGGTTTGATTCCCGGCTTGGGTGACTCTGTGGAGTTTGCACGTTGTTCCCGTGTCTGCCTGGTTTTCTTCCGGGAGCTCTGGTTTCCTCCCACAGTCCGAAAGATGTGCTGGTTAGGTGCATTGACCATGCTAAATTCTCCCTCAGTGTACCCGAACAGATGCCAGAGTGCGGTGACTGGGGGATTTTCCCAGGAACTTCATTTATTAGTGTCACAAGTCGGCTTACATTAACACTGCATTGAAGTTACTCTGAAAACCAGCATGTCTTTCGGACTGTGGGAGGAAACCGGAGCACCCGAAGGAAACCCACGCAGACACGGGGAGAATGTGCATACTGTGACCCAAGCCGGGAGTCGAACCCAGGTCCCTGGCGCTGTGAGGCAGCAGTGCAAACCACTGTACCCTACAGAGAGGTGTTGGGAGCTGTTGATTTTACAAGTTATCCATGTTTTCGGAGCCATCACTTCATGTCCTGGTCTGAAAAGGATAGAGAGAAATCTGTTCATAAGATCTTGGAGCAGAATTAGGCCATTCGGCCCATCGAATCATTCGATCATGGCTGATATGCTCCTCATCCCTAGTTCCTGCTCAGTTATACAGGGCGTTGCTGAGACTGCATCTTGAACACTGGGTGCAGTTTTGTCTCCAATTAAACAAAGGATCGTAGGATCCCTGCAGTACAGACAGAGGCCGTTCTGCCCATCGAGTCTGTACCAAACAGCATCCCACCCAGGCCCTATTCCCATAACCCCACACATTTACCCTGCTAATCCCCCTCACACAAGGGTCAATTTAGCATAGCCAATCAACCTAACCCGCACATCTTTGGACTGTGGGAGGAAACCGGAGCACCCGGATGAAACCCACACAGACATGGGGAGAACGTGCAAACTCCACACAGACAGTGACCCAGGCTGGAATTGAACCTGGGTCCCTGGTGTTATGATGCAGCAGTGCTAACCACTGTGCTGCCGTGCTGCCCCATTTTATAAATACCATGGAAGCAGTTCAGAGGAGATTTACTAGATTGATTCCCAATCCAGTAGTGTGAAATGTTAACTCTGTTTCTCTCTCCAGAGATGCTGCCAGACCTGCTGCGTTTTTCCAGTCCTTTCTGTATTTATTTCAGATCTACCTGTCGTGGGGGGAAAAACACTATTTACTATCCAGGATAAAATAAATGTCCTTCATCAGCTTTTGTGGATCATTTCAGTGGCAATGTGCTCTCCCAGGCTCAAAGAGCATTAGCCCACTGGAAGCAAAGTCGTGCGATCGGCCAGTCCAGCAGAAAGAATCTCTCCTACCCTTCCACTTCACCAACTATAAGAATAAACATGGTTCAGTCCTGGATGTGATTAATGGCAGGAATAACAGCAGAATCCAACCTGTCATCACTTGTGAACTTGCTGGTGTGCCCGCAGGCTGGATGACTGAGTGAATCCCTTCCCACACACACAGCAAGTGAATGGTCTCTCCCCGGTGTGAACTCGCTGGTGTATCCGCAGGTGGGATGATGTTCTAAATCTCTTTGAGCAGTGAGAGCAGCTGAACGGTCTCTCCCCAGTGTGAGTGCGCTGGTGAATCATCAGTTCCCGAGAGCTTTTGAAATCACGCCCACAGTCAGAGCATTTAAACGGTCTCTCATTGGTGTGAGTGAGATTGTGGTTCTGCAGGCTGGATGACTGAGTGAATCCCTTCCCACACACAGAGCAGGTGAACGGTCTCTCCCCAGTGTGAACTCGCTGGTGTATCCGCAGGTGGGATGATGCTCTAAATTTCTTTGCGCAGTGAGAGCAGCTGAACGGTCTCTCCCCAGTGTGAATGCGCTGGTGGATAATCAGTTCCCGAGAGCTTTTGAAACCACTCCCACAGTCAGAGCATTTAAAGGGTCTCTCCTGGCTGTGAGTGACTTTGTGTTTTGACAGGTTAGATAACTGCGTAAATCCTTTCCCACACACAGAGCAGATGAATGGCCTCTCCCCGGTGTGACTGCGTCGATGAATTTCCAGTTTACAGGGGGCTCTGTATCTCTTCCCACAGTCCCCACATTTCCACGGTTTCTCCATGGTGCGGGTGTCCTTGTGACTCTCCAGGTTAAACAATCAGTTAAATCTCACACAGAACGTGGGTACAGTCTCTCCCCGCTGTGAATGCTGCGATGTATTTTCAGGCTGTGTAACTGGTTAAAGCTCTTTCCACACTCAGTGCACTGGAACACTCTCACTCGGGTGTATCTGTGCCTTGGTGCTTTTCCAGTCACATTGATATTAAAGGCCTGTTGACGCAGACAGAACAGAGAAACATTTCTCCTTCCAGATTCAAAGGCCGATAATATTCAGGTCCGATGAATTGAGTGAGGGTGTCAGATGCTGATGTGACGTTTGTTTTAATCCTCTGTCTGTCAATCCTCACCTTCTGATATCCTGTAAACGAGTTTGGAAAATTCATCAATGTCAGTGCAGGATAGAAATTCAGAACAGACAATTCTAGTTTCTCTGGAACATTCTTTCCTCTCTCATTCCCGAAAAGCTGTAAATCTCCATTCCACACACTCTCCCTCCATTCTCACTCTGCTGTATCTAATATTCACCCTCCCAATTCTCCTGAAGGTGCTGATTGAGGCTGATTGACAGATCCATGCTCACTGCTTCCTCTCCTGGACACAGGGAGCTGAAAATCTCCCTGCAGGCTGCCAGACAGATATTTGTCTAAATTACTGGGCTAACAATGTGTGGAACATACCGACTGGATTCACTTCCTTTCCCTTCAGTTGCTGCAAGTTCCCAATTTCCCCCAGAATGAGAAAAGAAATGGAAAGGGGAGGAAAAGAAAGTGTTTCACTCACAGATGTTGGCCTCTTTTAAGGCTTTGCATTGGCCAGGAATACGAACCCAGGCCTCCCGCGGGGCAGGCGAGAATTCTACCACTGAACCACCAATACTCAAGGGAGAGAAAACTGCTCAGTTCTTTCAACCAGTGCTTTCACATGCAAAGAAATGTTGATGATTTGCAGCAGCAAATTCAATGCTGCTACACACACACAACACTGTTGGAGACAGGAGGAAGATTGAATCTGTCCACTCCCCCATGCCCCGGGGCTGCGCATGTCCAAGGGAGAGAGGAAGCTGCGCATGTGCGGTGGAGTGCCCACCCCTGAGATGTTGACCAATGGGAACTCTGGAGGACCGGAAGGACTCTGGTCCTCCAGCCAATCAGAGCTCCCCCATATGGGCGGCACGGTAGCACAGTGGTTAGCACTGCTGCTTCACAGCTCCAGGGTCCTGGGTTCGATTCCCGGCTCGGGTCACTGTCTGTGTGGAGTTTGCACATTCTCCTCGTGTCTGCGTGGGTTTCCTCCGGGTGCTCCGGTTTCCTCCCACAGTCCAAAGATGTGCGGGTTAGGTTGATTGGCCAGGTTAAAAATTGCCCCTTAGAGTCCTGAGATGTGTAGGTTTGAGGGATTAGTGGGTAAAATGTGTGGGGGTAGGGCCTGGGTGGGATTGTGGTCGGTGCAGACTCGATGGGCCAAATGGCCTCCTTCTGCACTGTAGGGTTTCTATGATTCTATGATTGTCTGAATGCGGAAGTGGACAATGAGCTTGTTCAGCTGCTCATTCCTGCCCAGCAAAGCTGCTGCTGCTCTCTCTCTGAATGAAGATTGAGCTTCAGACACAGACTCAAACTTCCTCCTGGCTCTCCAACATCTGTGAGAGTGTGGGCCAGTGGCGCAATGGATAACGCGTCTGACTACGGATCAGAAGATTCCAGGTTCAACTCCTGGCTGGCTCGATGTCAATTTGAAAAATAGTTTGTGAGCTCCTTTTGACCTAAAAGAGGCCAACATCTGTGAGTAAAACACTTGCTTTGCTCCGCTTTTGCGTTTCTTTTGCATTCTGGGGGAAATTGGGGACTTGTTGAATTTTTAACTTCCAGGTCACCACTCGCTGCCTAAATAAAAATCCTCCTCACATTCTTCATGTATCTGTAACCAGGTAATACAGTGCATTATACACATCATTTATGGCCAAATGTAAAACTTTAACGTGGCTGTCAGCTTGATGATTAATCATGGATCATTTGCACTTCCACAACCCTCTGAGGCAGCGGGTTCCAGGTAATGACCTTTCTGCACCAAAATAAAATTCTTCCCCACATCCTTCCCTTTCTCCCAATCCAGTTATCCGGTCCCGCATATGGCACAGATTTTAATTTCTAGCGTGTAGGCCGGTCGTTACACGTAGATTTTCAGATCTCTGTGTCCAATATAGAAAGTGGTCAGCATGGATCCGTTAATCAGCCTGAATCAGCACCTTCAATAGACTTGGGAGGTTGTATACTCAGGAGAGCGCAGTGAGAATTGAGGGAGAGTGTGTGGGATGGAGATTGACAGCTTTTGGGGAATGAGAGAGGAAAGAATGTTCCATAGAAACTAGAATTGTCTGTTCTGAATTTCTATCCTGTACTGACAGTGATGTCTGTTGTAAATTCCTTTTATAGATATCAGGAGATGAGGATTTATAGACAGAAATTTCAAACTAAACACCACATGAAGATTTGACAGAGTCATTCGATTTATTGGGACCTGAATATCATCGACCTTTGAATCTAGAAAAGCAATGTTTGTCTGATCTGTTTGCTTAAGGAGATTTTAAACATCAGTGTGACTGGAACACACCCGAGTGAGAGTGTTCCAGTCCACTGATAGTGGAAAGAGCTTTAACCGGTTACACAGGCTGAAACAACATTGCACCGTTTACAGTGAAGAGAGATCGTACACGTGTTCTGTGTGGACAAGGATTCAACTGATCATCAAACCTGGAGAGTCACAAGGACACCCGCATCATGGAGAAACTGTGGAAATGTGACGATTGTGGACAAGGATTCATGTTGCCCTGTGATTTGGAAATTCATCAACGCAGTCACACTCGGGAGAGACCCTTCACTTGCTCAGTGTGTGGGAAGGGATACATTAAGTTCTCCCACCTGCTGAGTCACAATCTCACTCACACCAATGAGAGACCCTTTAAATGCTCTGACTGTGGGAGCGGATTCAAAAGCTCTGGAGAACTGGTGTCCCACCAGCGCATTCACAGTGAGGAGAGACCGTTCAGCTGCTCTCACTGCACAATGAAATTTAAATGGTCATCCACACTGCGGGAGACATCAGCGAGTTCACACCGGGGAGAGACCGTTCAGCTGCTCCATGTGTGGGAAGGGATTCTCTCGGTCCTCCGAACTGCGGGCACACCAACGAATTCACACTGGGGAGAGACCATTCACCTGCAATGTGTGTGGGAAGGGATTCTTTCGGTCATCCGCCCTGCTGACGCACAAAGTCACTCACACCAATGAGAGACCCTTTAAATGCTCTGACTGTGAGAGTTGCTTCAAAAGTTCTCGGGATCTGATGTCCCACCAGCGCATTCACACTGAGGACAGACCGTTCAGCTGCTCTCACTGCACAAAGAGATTAAGATCATCATCAAACCTGCGGAACCACCAGCGAGTTCACTCCGGGGAGAGACCATTCACTTGCTCTGACTGTGGGAAGGGATTCACGCAGTTATCCGCCCTGCTGACACACCAGCGAGTTCACACCGGAGAGAGGCCATTCACCTGCTCTGTGTGTGGGAAGGGATTCACTAATTTACCCAACCTGCTGAGTCACAAAGTCACTCACACCAGTGAGAGGCCCTTTAAATGCTCGGACTGTGGGAGTGAATTCAAAATTTCTGGGGAACTGGTGTCCCACCAGCGCATTCACACTGAGGACAGACCGTTCAGCTGCTCTCTCTGCACAAAGAGGTTTAAGAGGTCATCCACACTGCAGAGACACCAGCGAGTTCACACCAGGGAGAGACCGTTCATCTGCTCTGTGTGTGGGAAGGGATTCAGTCAGTCATTCACCCTGCTGACACACCAGCGTCTTCACACCGAGGAGAGACCATTTACCTGCACCGAGTGTGGGAAGGGATTCACTCAGTCATCCACCCTGCTGACTCACCAGCAAGTTCACAGCGGGGAGAGACCGTTCACCTGCTCCGAGTGTGGGGACAGATTCACTCGCTTATCCACCCTGCAGAGACACAAAGTCACTCACTCCCAGGAAAGACCCTTTAAATGCTCTGACTGTGGGAGTGGCTTCAAAATTGCTCAGCATCTGATAGACCACCAGCACATTCACACTGGGGAGAGACCGTTCAGCTGCTCTCACTGCACAAAGAGGTTTGGAAGGACATGCACACTGAGGAGACACCAGCGAGTTCACACTGGGAGAGACCATTCACCTGCTCTGTGTGTGCGAAAGGATTCACTCGATACCCCAGCTGCTGATGCACAATGTCCCTCACACCCAGGAGAGACCCTTTAAATGCTCTGACTGTGGGAATGGTTTCAAAAGCTCTCAGGAACTGATGATCCACCAGTCCATTCACAACTGCTGTGTGTGGGAAGAAATTCACCAGTTCATCCCTCCTGCTGAGACACCAGCGAGTTCACAAGTGATGACAGCGGTTGGATTCTGCTGTTATTGCTGCTGTTAATCACATCCAGGACTGAACCATGTTCATTCTGACAGTTGGTGAAGCGGGAGGGTCGGAGGGTTTCTTTCTGCTGGACTGGCCGGTCTCACAATTTTGCTTCCAGTGGGTTGATGCTCTTTGAGCCTGGGAGAGCACATTTCCACTGAAATGACCCACACAAACTGACGAAGAACATTTATTTTATCCTGGAGAGTAAATAATGTTTTTCCTACCACTACAGGTAGATCGACAGTAAGTACATTAGTCTCTGTTCCATTGAGTCTACAGCACAGGGCCGGGCCAGTCGGCCCAATTGGTCTGTGTCAGTATTTATACTCCACATGAGCCTCCACCCACCCCTCTTCATCTCCCCCCATCAGCATATCCTTCTATTCCTCTCTCCCTCATGTATGTATCCAGCTTCCCCTTCAATGTATTCATGCTGTTCACCTCAACCACTCGCTGTGGTAGTGAGTTCCACATTCTCACCACTCGCTGGTAAAGAGGTTTCTCACTGAAATCCCTATTGGATTATTGAACCCCTTCATAATCTTAAAGACTTCCATCAGGTCACCCTTCAGTCTTCTCTTTTCTAGAGAAAAGCAGCCCCAGCCTTTCCTGAAGGTTAAATGCTCTCAGTTCTGGGTTTATTCTTGTGAATCTTTGTTGCTCCTTCTCCAGTGCCTCTATTTCCTTTTTCTAAATGGAGATCACAAGTGTTGACAGTGCTCCCAGTGTAGCCGAACCCTGATTCTAAACAAGTTGAACAGAACCTCCCTGCTGTTCAATTCTATTCCTCGAGAATGGAACCCTATACATGGGCCCCACACTTTAGGAAAGATGTGAAGTTCTTAGAGAGGGTGCAGAGGAGATTTACAAGAATGACTCCAGGGATGAGGGACTTCAGTGAGTTGGAGGGACTGGAGCAGCTGAAATTTCTCTCTTTAGATCAGACAGGCATTAGGATTGGGAATGGGGCCATTCAGCCCATTGAGTCCATGCTGGCTCTCTTTAGATCAAACTGTTGCCCTGTTCTCTCTCCGTGTCCCTGCGGATTTATTTCCCTGAAGTTCCCATCCAATCTCCTTTTGGAAACATTCCACTATCTCTGCTTCAGCCGCTCGTAGGAAGTGAGTCCCAGATATTTACCACTTCAAATGCAAACGAGGAGCAGAGAGCACAAAAGGAGGCCGTGTGACCCATTGTGCCCCTGCTGCCTCTTCAAACATTCTCAGCAACAAGGTCAAGGAAGCCATGTTAAATTCGAACATGTGACTGGAGCTTTATTTTTAAAATTAATGTTGGATTCACCTACATGCTTGTGGAAGCTGCATTGCCAGCAGGAATTGTATAAACTAAAAATTTCTTCTATGAATTTGATCAGTTGGAGGACATTATATTCTGTCAAATCTGGCTCAAGAATAAGGTTGATTGCTCAGTTCAAGTAAGAAGGAAAGTTATTGGCTTGTAGCAAGTGTCTTTTCGAACCAGTATATCTTGTATTAACCTTATTCAGTTGTGGGACATGGGCGTCGCTGGCTGGCCAACATTTATTGCCCATCCCTAGATGCCCTTGTTCAGAGGGCAGTTGAGAGTCAACCACATTGTACGAACCAAATGTGTTCATTAAATATTACTGTATTTAGAACAAAGAATGTTACAGCACAGGGACAGGCCCTTTGGCCCTCCAAGCCTGCACCGACTGCACTGCCGGATGAAATTAAAACCCCCTACCCTTCCAGGGACTATATGCCTCTATTCCCCTCCTATTCATGTATTTGTCAAGACGCCCCTTAAAAGTCACTACTGTATCCGCTTCCACTACCTCTCCCGGCAACGAGTCCCAGGCACCCACTACTCTCTGTAAAAAATCTGCCTCATACTTCTCCTTTAAACGTTGCCCTTCGCACCTTAAACCTGTTCCCCCAAGTAATTGACTCTTCCACCCTGGGAAAAGGCTTCTGACTATCCACTCTGTCCATGCCCCTCATAATATTGTAGACTTCTATCAGGTCGCCGCTCAACCTCCGTTGTTCCAGTGAGAACAAACAAAGTTTCTCCAACCTCTCCTCATAGCTAATGCCCTCCATACCAGGCAACATCCTGGTAAATCTTTTCTGTACCCTCTCCAAAGCCTCCACATCCTTCTGATAGTGTGGCGACCAGAATTGAACACTAGATTCCAAGTGTGGCCTAACTAAGCTTCTATAAAGCTGCAACATGACTTGCCAATTATTAAACTCAATGCCCCGGCCGATGAAGGCAAGCATGCCATATGCCTTCTTGACTACCTTCTCCACCTGCATTGCCACTTTCAGTGACCTGTGTACCTGTACACCCAGATCCCTTTGCCTATCAATCCTCGTAAGGGTTCTGCCATTTACTGTATATTTCCTATCTGTATTAGACCTTACAAAATGCATTACCTCACATTTGTCTGGATTAAACTCCATGTGCCATCTCTCCGCCCAAGTCTCCAACCGATCTATATGCTGCTGTATCCTCTGATGGTCCTCATCGCTATCCACAAATCCTCCAACCTATGTGTTGTCCGCAAACTTACTAATCAAACCAGTTATATTTTCCTCCAAATCATTTGTATATATTACAAACAGCAAAGGTCCCAGCACTGATCCCTGAGGAACACCACTTGTCACAGCCCTCCATTCAGAAACGCACCCTTCCACAGCTACCCTCTGTCTTCTTTGACCGAGCCAGTTTTGTATCCACCTTGCTCGCTCACCTCTGATCCCATGCGACTTCACCTTCTGCATCAATCTGCCATGAGGGACCTTGTCAAAGGCCTTACTGAAGTCCATGTAGACAACATCCACTGCCCTACCTTCATCAATCATCTTCGTCACTTCCTTGAAAAACCTGATCAAGTTCGTGAGACACGACCTCCCCTTCACAAAACCATGTTGCCTCTCACTAATACGTTCACTTATTTCCAAGTGGGAATAAATCCTGTCTCGAAGCATCCTCTCCAATAATTTCCCTACCATTGACGTAAGGCTCACCGGCCTGTAATTACCTGGATTATTCTTGCTACCCTTCTGAAAGAAAGAAACAACATGGGCTATTCTCCAATCCTCTGGGACCTCCCCTGCAGCCAGTGAGGATACAAAGATTTCTCTCAAGGTCCCAGCAATTTCCCCCTTGCCTCTCTCAGTATTCTGGGGTATATCCCATCAGGCCCTGGGGACTTGTCTACCTTAATGTTTCTCAAGAACCCCATTACCTCCTCCTTTTTGATCTCAACATGACTCAAACTATCTACACAGCCTTTCCCAGACTCATCATCCACCAAGTTCTCTTTGGTGAATACTGATGCAAAGTACTCATTTAATACCTCGCCCATTTCCTCTGGCTCCACACATAGATTCCCTCCCTTGTCCTTGAGTGGGCCGACCCTCTCCCTGGCTACTCTCTTGCTCTTTATATATGTATAAAAAGCCGTGGGATTTTCCTTAATCCTGCTGGCCAATGCTTTTTTGTGACCCCTTTTAGCCCTCCTTACTCCTTGCTTAAGTTTCTTTCTACTTTCCTTGTATTCCACACTTGCTTCGTGTGTTCCCAGCCTCCTCGCTTTGACAAATGCTTCCTTTTTCTCTTTGACGAGGCTCACAATATCTCTCGTTATCCAAGGTTCCCAAAACTTGCCATACTTATCCTTCATCCTTACAGGAATGTGCCGGTTCTGAATCCCTATCAACTTGCACTTGGAGCCTCCCACACGCCAGATGTTGATTTGCCCTCAAATATCTGCCCCATCTGGGAGCTATTTATTAGCGACCAGTCATTAACAGATGAGAAAGTCATGAGCCTTAATTGAGTTATAGTTAATCAATGAATAATGAATCAGTAGTTCTAGTAAAAGATTGAGTTTTATTTGCTGTAAAAGTTTAATTGCTGTGTATGTAAAGAATGTGCAATGAGGATAAATGTACTGGCGAGAGAGACCTTCAAGCTCTGATTAACCTCAACATTTGAAACTGTGAGAATAAGGGATTGTATAGAATCAACTAAAGGGGTAGTATGAACCAATTCTCTTGTATTCCTGTCTAAGATAATGAGAGGTGGTGGTGTCAGTAATTGAGGATCCAGTTAAATTAATCTGGAGATCAAATTGACCAATTGTCATGATACAACAGGCCCAACTCTGACGTGAGGTAATCGTCACTTTGTGGATAAAAGTAGAGGTTCTGAAGGTCTTCCTTGTGAGCCAAATACTGAAAACTCCCGAGGCTGAGTTCCAAGGAAATTACTGTGAGAGAAGGAGCCAGACTCCCAAGGCTGAATTCCACAAGAATTCCTGTGAAAGAAGGAGCCAGAGAGGGTTCCGCTTCTACGGACCGATCACCCGCATGAAGTTGCAAAAGTCAATGTCCTAAAGTTGTTCAGTAAAACTTTTTCATTCAATAAACTTCTTTTTAAATTTACTATCCAGAGAATTCTGCTTTTACCACAAAGAGGGCAGGGAACAGGCTACAGATGAATTAAAGAGAAACCATTTGTGTCCAGAACGTTGTGAACATCCTTTTACTCTGGTTGTCTTTGATCCTCAAGTCATTTTCTGTTTGTTTTAATCATGTTCTGTTTCATTAATAAACTTTTATCAGTAAAATATTTGACTTTTCTGGACTTTTCCTGATGAGATTGATGCACTTTAGGGAACGTGGGTGAGAGGGGTTGGCAGGCTCTTTAACAGAAAGTCATCCCTCAAAGGTAATTGGCAAAGGAGCCAGAGGGGGAGATGAGATTTTATTTTATATTTTTGACACAGCAAGTTGTTCTGATCTGCCTGAAAGCAGATTCAATAGAATCTTTCCAAAGGTTAAAGACTTGAAAGGGAAGAATTTGCAGGACTGTGGGGACAGATCAGAGTGGTAGGATGAATCAGAGAGTCCTTTCAAAGAGATAGCAGGGACATGATGGGCTGAATGGACTCCTGCAGCCTGTCAATCTCAGCCTCCTGCTTTTGTGCAGGTTAGAAGGGCAGATTTCAGTGCAGCCTCTTCCCTGTATGTGTATTTAAAGAGACAGGTTTCTCTTTAGCTCTGAGTGACTGATATAACAATTGGTTGGAGGCCCATTTCCCACTCAGTCCTCCAGCACCTTCCTGTCCCTCAATTAGTGCAATCCCCATGGCAGTTTCCCAACTGGGGCGCAGGCCCCATTATTCTCAGCTAAATTCAGCCCTCAGCTCCGTCGCCTGGCTCTCATTGACACGAACAATAGAGAGACAGAAAGATGCCCCAGGCTCAAATGGGAAATCAAAACATGTGGCTTTAAATGAACTGTTAGGATCTCTGTAACGATCAACAATTTTTTAAAAAATGAATTCTAAACCCAGTAAGTAAAGAATCACACGACAAAGCTTCAAGTTGATGGCGTTGACTCTAACAAACTGGAGGCAACAATGACTAAACACCTTTTTGAAGGGAACATAGCCCTTGAACTGTAAAATTAACCTTGCCGTTTTACTCTTAACACAATCAAATATCCACTCAATGGATATATTTTACCCTGCCTTGGAATGTTGACACTCTTTCTCCAAAAACTCGCCCAAAGTGATTCTTCACTCCCCGAGTGTTTATTTCCTTTTCCAGTCTGGCAACCTTTAATCCCAGAACTGTCTTTCACAGTGATGGTTCTCCTGGACATTTTCCCACTAACACAAGCAAGGCGAATCTTCCAGCCTTGTTTCACAATTCTCAGGAATTTGTGACCAACATTCAACATCGGAGCAGAAGTCGGCCATTTGGCCGTTTGAGTCGGCTCCAGCATTTATTTAAATCATGGCTGATCTTTTTGTGTGGAGTTCCACATTCCCGTTCTACACCCGATATTTTTGATTCCCTCATCCAACAAGAATTGGTATAAAGGCAAAATTCTGCTGTTGTTGAATCTGAAACAAAAACAGAAAATGCTGGACAATCTCAGCAAGTCTGACAGCATCTGTAAAGAGAGAATAGAGACAACATTTTGAGTCAGGATAACCCTTTGTCAGAGGTGAAGACAAGAAAAATCGGACAAAATTTATCCTGTGAGGGTCAAGAATTGGGAAGCAATCTATTAAACCTCCTCTGAAGCACTCTCAATGCATTTGTATCATTTCTTAAATAGGAGACAAAACTGCACCGAGTGTTCAAGATGCAGTCTCAGCAACGCTCTGTATAACTGAAGCAGAACATCTTTACTTCTATGTTCACTTTCTCTCATAATAAAGGATTGCATTCCATTTGTAGGAACTTTGATTTGTTTGAACTAAGATTTATGAGGGTTCTCTTGTTTACAATAACCTCCCCAATAGTAAATCACACCAGGTTCCAGTGACTTAACCATATGGCAAGAAAGAATACTTTAAATTGTGAATTCAGAAAGTTTATTAATTATTAAAAACGTAACAAGTCAGAAAGATAAAAAACAGAGTGTTGATTAACAGTTAATAGAGAAAGTTTAACATTAACAATTGAACAGACTTCTCTCCATCCCTCTCAGACCAGGACATGAAGTGACCGCTCCAAAAACATGGATAACTTGTAAAACCAACAGGTCTCAACACCTCTCTGTAAACATCTCTCCCTCCACCTCTCTCTGCCAAATTGCCTTCTCAAGACCACTTTTTTATACTTTAAAAATGTCAAAAGCCCATCTTAGCCAATTCCCATAAATCTTCACTTATAAACTAAAATAGACACGAGTTTTCAGGCGATTTAAAAACAAATGAACTGTCTGCTGAAAGGGTTAACTTTTCTACAGAACCTAAAGGGGTGGGGAGTGAGCAGCAAAAACATGGCACACAATTACATCACTTTACACAAGTTTAAAAAAATTCTCTAACAACAAAACAAACTTGATTTTAAACTTCATCTATTAAGTGTTTTTGTTATATTTCTCAACATAATTATTTTAATTTGATCAGTTTTTGTTGGGGATGGGTAACTTCGGTTCTTTATAAACTGATTCACTCATTTTGTTTATTCTACATGGGCTCGGAGAATCAGAACCCAGACTTTATCATCCTTATCCTTTTTCCCCTTTTGCCACCACTCCCTCTGTTTTGATTAAACATTTTATCGTAAAAGTGAAATACTGCGGATGCTGGAATCTGAAACAAAAACAGAAAATGCCGGAACATGGTCTGACAGTATCTGCGGAGAGAGAATAGAGCCAATGATTCGAGTCTGGATGTCCCTTCATAAGAGCTCCTATGAAGTGTTATCCAGACTCAAAACGTCGGCTCTATTCTCTAATCATTTTAATCGATAAGTTTCTTGTTCTTAGTTTCCAAATGGCAGGTAAGAGACCTGTCCAGTCCCCACTTGAGCTCTGATTTTTCACTGGCCATGCTTGGGTAAGATTATAACCATTAGAATCTACTCTCAGAGGCCCACTTTTCAGTCCAGTGTTACTTGGAGTATACCGTCACTTCACCGACTATTGGGTCACAAATCCCTCATAGTTCTTATCACAAATTTAGGATAAATTAATTTAAAGAATGCCTGAGAACGCTTTTTAATTTCTTAACCAACTACCTACCACTGTTTGTTGATTGGTCAGACCTCCTTTTCACAGATTCGGGAATCTCAGCCACTGAACACCAGCCGGTCCTGGAATAAATTTCACTCTAACTCATTCTGAGTAAATATTCTCACCAGGTCCTCTGTTGGGGCCCTGCTAAGCAGCTTTAATGGTCCGTGATTGCAGAAACTGAGCAGTCACAGGAATGTGGTCAAAATAGTCCAGTCCCATAATGCCTCACATTCAATCTGCAGTCCTTCAATTATAACAGAATATGTGGCTGTCTGTAGCTGCCTCGGCCATGGTCAACCCCAACACTGCCTTCTTGAACTGCTCCAATGCCTGAGGTGTAAGTACACCCACAGTGCTGTTAGGGAGGGATTTCCAGCTACACATTCCAGACTTTCACTGGACTGCAGGTGGATACCAGATTGATGTATTCCATTCAACCACACCCAAGGTGAGTTATTCCAATTCCTTTATTGTCCAGGACAATATATTGACAATATCTTTAAAACAGAAATTAAACATTCCCATTTAATTTCAGGTATTAACATATTCTGTTAGTTTGTTCTTTATTGTCGATGTCAGGCTGGGGTTGTTCCTCTTGGAGCAAAGGAGGTTGAGGGGAGATTTGATAGAGGTGGACAAGATTCTGACAGGTTTAGATAAGGTGGACAAAGAAAAGCTGTTCCCATTAGCTGAAGGGACAAGGACGAGGGGGAATCAGATTTAAAGTTTCGGGTCAGAGATTCAGGGGGGGAACGCGAGGAAGAATATTTTGATGCAGCGAATGGTAATGAGCTGGAACTCGCTGCCTACAAGGGTGGAGGAAGTGGAGACAATAAACAATTACAAAGGAAATTGGATGGGCATTTGGAGGGTTTCAAACAGAAATGTTGACTAAATATCTCTGAACTTCCTAACACCCTGTCACTCTGTGATCCTTGTGAAATTTGAAACCAGGTATTCGCAACAAGACTCAAAGAGCATCAGCCCACTGGAGGCAAAGTCATGAGACCAGCCAGTCCAGCAGAAAGAAACCCTCCGACCCTCCTCAATGACTAACTGTGAGAATGAACAAAATGCAGTTCTGGGTGTAATTGAGAGCAGAAACAACAACAGCAGAATCCAACCCCTGGAATCACTCGTGAACTTGTTGGTGTCTCAACAGGTGGGATGAAACTCTGAATCCCTTCCCAAAGGTGAATGGCCTGTCTTCAGTGTGAACTCGCTGGTGTCTCTGCAAGTCAGATGATTGAGTGAATCCCTTCCCACACTGAGAGCAGGTGAATGGCCTCTCCCCAGTGTGAACTCGCTGGTGTGACTGCAGGTGAGATGACCGAGTGAATCCCTTCCCACACTGAGAGCAGGTGAATGGCCTCTCCCCAGTGTGAACTCGCTGGTGTACCCGCAGGTCAGATGACCAAGTGAATCCTTTCCCACACTGAGAGCAGGTGAATGGCCTCTCCCCTGTGTGAACTCGCTCGTGTGTCCGCAGGTCAGATGGCCAAGGGAATCCCTTCCCACACTGAGAGCAGATGTACGGCCTCTCCCCAGTGTGAACTCGCTCGTGTGTCCGCAGGCCGGATAACTGAGTGAATCCCTTCTCACACTGAGAGCAGGTGAACGGCCTCTCCCCAGTGTGGCTGCGCCGATGAGCTTCCAGCAGGGATGGGGCTCTGTATCCCTTCCCACAGTCTGCACATTTCCATGGTTTCTCCATGATGCAAGTGTCCTTGCCTCTCGCTTGGGTGGACAATCAGTTGAAGCCTCGTCCTCACACAGAACATGTATACAGTCTCTCTCCGCTGTGAATGGTGTGATATTTATTCAGGCTGTGTAACTGGTTAAAGCTCTTTAGACAGTGCACTGGAACACTCTCACTCGACTGTGGCAGTGTGTTTGTGCTTTTCGAATCACACTGATATTTGAAATCTTTTCAAATCAACAGACCAGTTTCTCCTTCTGGATCCAACAGCCGATGATATTCATGTCCCAGGGAATATGACTCTGTTAGATCTGGACATGATGTATGAGATTTCAGCCTGTGATTCCTCTTTCAATATCCTGTAAAACGAGTTTACAAAAGGTATCATTGTCAGTACAGGATAGAAATTTAGAGGCCAATTCTAATTTCTGTGGAACATTCTTTCCTCTCTCATTCCCCAAAAGCTGTGAATCTCCATCCCACACACTCTCCCTCCATTCTCACACTGCTGTATCTAATATGCACCCTCCCAATTCTCCTGAAGGTGCTGATTGAGGCTGATTGACAGATCCATGCTCACTGCTTCCTGTCCTGGACACAGGGAGCTGAAAATCATCAAGCTGACAACCACGTTAAAGTTTTACATTTGGACATAAGTGAGCAGATTGATGATGTATGTATTACCTGGTTACAGATATGAAGAATGTGAGGAGGATTATTATTTTGGCAGCGAGTGGTGACTTGGAAGTTAAAAATTGAAGCCCAGAGTTTCGCACTCCTCACAGCACCAGGGACCCGGTTCAATTCCCGGCTTGGATCACTGTCTGTGTGGAGTTTGCACGTTCTCCCCATGTCTGCGTGGGTTTCCTCCGGGTGCTCCGGTTTCCTCCCACAAGTCCAAAGATGTGCGGGTTCGGTGGATTGGCCATGATAAATTGCCCCTTAGTGTCAGGAGGATTAGCAAAGTAAATATGTGGGGTTACAGGAATAAGGCCTGGATGTGATTGTGGTCGGTGCAGACCTGATGGGCCGAATGGCCTCCTTCTGCACTGTAGGGATTTTATTTTATGAATGAGAAAAGAAATGGAAAGGGGGAGAAAAGAACGTGTTTTACTCACAGATGTTGCCTCTTTTAAGGTCAAACCAAATAAACAAACTGAAGTTAAATCAGTAAACAGACGAGACAGTGCAAATGTTACTGCCGTGACTCGGATTCGAACCGAGGTTGCTGGAGGAAGTTTGAGTCTGTCTGAAGCTTAATCTTCACTCAGAGGGAGAGCAACAGAACCAACAACAATGAAGGAAGCTTCACGCAGCCATTAACACTGGGCCCGGTCTCCGATTGGCTGGAGGACCAGCGCCCATCCGGTCCTCCAGGCGTTACCATTGGTCAATCTGCCGCATGTAACAATGAGGGGGCGGAGCGCGGGCCCACGTGGGGGTGGGCGGGGCTTTGACCGCCAGCTGCGCTGAGCTGGTGTCCAATCCGCAGTGTGCTGCTTCTGTAACCAGTGATATTGCTGCCAATGGGACACTGTGTGCTGGGCACGCCCCTCTGAGTCATTGTGACGGCACAATGGAGCCCTGCCTGAATCAGCCAATAGCAATCACTCTGCTCCGCGGTGACGTCTCCGGGTTCAGGCGCGCGGACCCGGGAGCCCCGCCCCCACCCATTGTTCCCCCAGTCTGGACATTCCACACATTGTTAGTCCAGTCAGATAGACATATATCTGTCTGGCCGCCTGCAAGGGGATTTCCAGCTCTCTGTGTCCAGGGCAGGAAGCCGTGAGCACGGATCTGTCAATCAGCCTCAATCAGCACCTTCAGGAGAATTGGGAGGGTGAATATTAGATACAGCAGAGTGAGAATGGAGGGAGAGTGTGTGGGATGGAGATTCACAGCTTTTGGGGAATGAGAGAGGAGAGAATGTTCCATAGAAACTAGAATTGTCTGTTCTGAATTTCTGTCCTGCTCTGACAGTGGTGAATTTGTAAACTTCTTTCACAGGATATCAGAAGATGAGGGTTTACAGACGGAAATCTTAAACCAAACTTCACATCAATATCTGACAGAGTCACTCAATTCATCCGGACCTGAATACCTTTGAATCTAGAAGGAGAAATGTTTCTCTGTTCTGTCTGCTTCAGAAGATTTTAAACATCAGTGTGGCTGGAAAAGCACCGACACACATACACACACCCGAGTGAGAGTGTTCCAGTGCACTGAGTGTGGAACCAACAGTTACACAGCCTGAAAAAAACATTGCAGCATTCAGAGCAGGGAGATTGTACCCGTGTTGTATTGATGCATGACGAAAGATACAAGGATACCCACACCATGGAGAAACCGTGGAAATGTGGGGATTGTGGAAAAGGATTCATGTCCCCATCTGAGCTGGAAATTCATCGACGCAGTCACACTGGGGAGAAGCCATTCACCTGCTCTGTGTGTGGGAAGGGATTCATTCATTCATCCCTCCTGCTGAGGCATAAAGTCACTCACACCCTGGAGAGACCCTTTAAATGCTCTGACTGTGGGAGTGAATTCAAAAGCTCTGGAAAACTGGTGTCCCACCAGCGCATTCACACTGAGGAGAGACCGTCCAGCTGCTCTCACTGCTCAAAGAGGTTTAAAACATCATCCAACCTGCGAATACACCAGCAAGTTCACTCCAGGGAGAGACCGTTTACCTGCTCTGAGTGTGGGATGGGATTCACTGCTTCATCCCACCTGCTAAGACACAAAGTCACTCATACCCGGGACAGTCCCTTTAAATGCTCTGACTGTGGGAGCGGCTTCAAAAGGTCTCGGGAACTGATGGCCCACCAGCGCATTCACACTGAGGAGAGACCGTTCACCTGCGCTCAGTGTGGAAAGGGATTCACTCAGTTATCCAGCCTGCAGCTACACCAGCGAGCTCACACTGGGGAGAGACCATTCACCTGCTCTGTGTGTGGGAAGGGATTCACTCGGTCACACAGCCTGATGAAACACAATCTCACTCACACCAATGAGAAACCCTTTAAATGCCCTGACTGTGGGAGTGGCTTCAAACGTGCTGAGAATCTGATGTCCCACCAGCGAGTTCACACTGAGGAGAGACCGTTCAGCTGCTCTCACTGCACAAAGAGGTTTAAATGGCCAAACAACCTGCGGGAACACCAGCGAGTTCACACCGGGGCGAGACCATTCACCTGCTCTGTGTGTGGGAAGGGATTCACTCAGTCATCCGCCCTGCTGAAACACAAAGTCACCCACACCCAGGAGAGACCCTTTAAATGTTCTGACTGTGGGAGTGGTTTCAAAAGTTCACGGGCACTGATGTCCCACCAACATACGCACACTGAGGAGAGACCGTTCAGCTGCTCTCACTGCACAAAGAGGTTTAGAAGGTTATCCCACCTTCAGAAACATGAGCGAGTTCACACTGGGGAGAGACCATTCACCTGCTCTGTGTGTGGGAAGGGATTCACTCAGTCATCTCACCTGCTGAAACACCAGCGAGTTCACAAGTGATGACAGGGGTTGGGTTCTGTTGTTATTGCTGCTGTTAATCACATCCAGGACTGAACCATGTTCATTCTGACAGTTGGTGAAGTGGGAGGGTCGGAGGGTTTCTTTCTGCTGGACTGGACAGTCTCATGACTTTGCTTTCAGTGGGCTGATGCTCTTTGAGCCTGGGAGAACACATTTCCACTGAAATGATCCACAAAAGCTGATGAAGGATATTTATTTTATCTGGATAATAAATAGTGTTTTTCCTACCGCTACAGATAGCTCTGAAATAAACACAGAAAGAACTGGAAAATCGCAGCAGGTCTGGCAGCATCTGTGGAGAGAGAAACAGAGTTAATGTTTCACGTCCAATGTAACTCTACTTCAGAACTAAAGAGAGGGAGAAATGTGATGGGTTTGATGCTGCTGAGAAAGGGGGGAGGGTCAGGGAGAAGAAAAGGGAAAGTCAGGGATTGGTTAGAAGGGGGGTGAGATTAAATTGCAAAAATGTCCTGGAACAAAAGGCAAAGGGAGAGGTAATGGTTGTGGTAAAGAAACAAAGCATTGGTCCAGAGTAAGTGTTAATGGCAGAATAAAGGACAGCTCTGTCTGGAAGCAAAAGAACAAAAACAAGACACAGACTGGCACTCGGCAAAAAACAACAAATCAAAATGGAGGAGAGAGTTCAGGGTGTGAAGTTGTTGAACTCAATGTTGAGTCCAGAAGGCTGTAAAGTGCCTCATTGGAAGATGAGGGGCTGTTCGTCCAGCTTGTGTTGGGCTTCTCCGGAACATTGCAGCAGGCCGAGGACAGAAATGTGAGTGTGAGAGCAAGGTGGTGAATTCTAATGGCAAGCGGAAGGTCAGGGTCATGCTTGTGGACTGAGCAGAGGTGTTCCACAACTCTATCGTGACTGGAGCTTTATTTCAAAATGGATACTGTATTCACCTAAATGCTTGTGGAATCTGTGTAGCGAGCAGCAACTGTTTAAACTAAGAATTTCTTCTTTCCTTTTGATCAGCGAGAAGACGTTATATTCTGTCAAATCTGCCTCAAGAATAAGGCTGATTGTTCAGTCTGAGTGTGAAAGAAAGATACAGGGGGCGATCTTACCGGCTCGACTCGCCGCTCGATCAGCGTGGTGAGCCGGGAAGATAGCGTGCGAGACGAAAGTATTGCTATCTTCCTGGCCCTGTTTTGTCGGCGTGAATGGTTTTGTGACCAGAAAGAGGGTGAAGGCTAATTGCATAGATTTGCTTACATTGCAATATGATTGTTGGGTTCGGTCTGGTACGGTTGCCCCTCCCGCCCCCGGTCAGCCGGTGAGGCATTACACCAACGAGAATCACTACTGGTCTTCACCAGCGGGGACCAGGCGCTTGGACCACGCTGGGGGGGAGGGGGGAGGGGGGGATCAGAGGCCAATGAAACCACCAGGTGATGGGGGGGCATGTCTGGGCAGTGCAAATTGGGCAATGCCACACTGGCATGCCCACCTGGCATCATAGCAGTGCCTGGTTGCGTGCCCTAAGTGCACCATGGACAGTGCCAAGGGGGTGGGGCATGTGTGGTGGTGGGACCTGGAGAGGTATTTAACATGATGGGGGGGCTTTTGCAAGGGGGTGCTTGTCAAGAGGGGAGCTCTGTATGGGGGGTGGGGTGATTGGTTTGGGGGGGGAATCTCTGCCAAGGAGGTGGGGGGGAGGTTTGTTCAGGGGCAGGGCATGTCGGTGTTCTGACAGAGGATGCATCGGGAGGGTCCCGATGCTCCGATGCCGGCGACCCATCTCGGGCTAAAAAAATAAAATTGTAAATATTAAATTAGTGCCTTTGTAACTGCAGAATAAAACCAATCGGGATAATGCAGAGCTAATGAGACACACCTCTTGAGAATGGTATAAATCCCTCATCATTTCATATGTGTTTTGATGTTGCATATATTATAAAATTACAGAGCAAACTTTATTAAATAAAATATGAATTAAGAAAAAGAAACAAGATCAAGATATACAAATCAGCATATACAATGTCAAAACATACAAAAAGAAAAAAGGAATTAAAAGTGGTTAATAAGGCAACATCATTTGTCTGTAAAAATCTGTAACATTTTTACCGTCTGTAACAATGCCAGTCAGCAGATTTGTTCCACAAACAATTTAAATTTCTGGATATTGAGGAATTTCAACATCAGGTCATTTTGTGTATATCATTTTCCCTGGCACCTATAATAAACCCAAAAAACTTCACAGGAGAGCCACTTGTCAGTTGTTTCATCTCTTTAGTTGGATGTTGATACTTCTTAACCTTTTCATCCCATGCTTTTTCCAGAGAATTAATGTTATCTTCAATTCTTGTTGTGATATCAACAGCCGCAACTTCTTTCCCATTGCTGATCAGCATGTCAGGTTTATACAGTTGTTTTATCGGCCATTCTTATTGGGGGTCCTGAAATAACTTTAAAATGATGTGTGTGTGCATACGCCTCCAATTGATGCAAAATCTTATTGTGTCTGAGGATTCTGGCATTTTTGACAAAAGGACAAGAGCCTCAAATATGTCCAATCATTTCATTCACGGAGTTGCAACTTCAGCATAATTCACGACCTCCGGATTTTCCAAATGCTAAAAAAATTCTTGTAGAGTATGCATTACTTCTAATCAGAGTATTAATAAAATTTGACTCCTTAAGACCATAAGACATAGGAGCAGAATTAGGCCACTCGGCCCATCGCGTCTGCTCCGCCATTCAATCATGGCTGATTTTTTCTCATCCCCATTCTCCTGCCTTTTCCCCATAACCCCAGATCCCCTTATTAATCAAGAACCTATCTATCTCTGTCTTAAAGACACTCAATGTCCCGGCCTCCACAGCCTTCTGCAGCAAAGAGTTTCTCAGATTCACCACTCTCTGGCTGAAGAAATTCCTCCTCATCTCTGTTTTAAAGGATTGTCCCTTAATTCTGAGGTTGTGCTTTTACAAAAGTTAAAGTTCAGCCAGTGATTAGAAACCAGGTCGAGGAAGTGGGAAATGCCAATTCCTTGGTAATTTAAGGTGGACCATTTGTGAGCTTAAAATTGATGCCAACCCAAAATTGGACTTTCTTCATGACCTGCTTTTTGATGGAAAGCATTTGGCGGGTCCAAATCACTTCAATTTTGTCATTGTATAGTGCACAAATACAACGGAAAGAGAGCTTGCAGGCTCCAAGATACAAAGAAAAAAGCAAATGCAGTCGTCATTATAAAATAATGCCAATAGTCAAAGAAATAATCAAAGAAATTTGATGGGTATAGATAGAGTGAATGCAAGCGGGCTTTTTCCGCTGAGGCTAGGGGAGAAAAAAACCAGAGGGCATGGGTTAAGGGTGAAAGGAGAAAAGTTTAAAGGGAATATTAGGGGGGGCTTCTTCACGCAGAGAGTGGTGGGAGTGTGGAATGAGCTGCCGGATAAAGTGGTAAATGCGGGGTCAGTTTTAACATTTAAGAAAAACTTGGATGGGTTCATGGATGAGAGGGGTGTGGAGGGATATGGTCCAAGTGCAGGTCAGTGGGACTAGGCATAAAATGGTTCGGCACAGACAAGAAGGGCCAAGAGGCCTGTTTCTGAGCTGTAATTTTCTATGGTTCTAAAAGAAAATTACAGCACAGGAACAGGCCCTTCAAGCCTGCACCAACCATGCTGCCTGTCTGATCTAAAACCCCCTACCCTTCCGTGGACCATATCCCTCTATTCCCATCCTATTCATGTATTTGTCACGACGCCCCTTAAAAGTCACTACCATATCTGCTTCCACTACCTGCCTCGACGACAAGTTCCAGGCAGCCACCACCCTCTGTGTAAAAAATCTGCCTCCTACATCTCCTTTAAACCTTGCCCCTCACACCTTAAACCTGTGCCCCCTAGTAATTGACTCTTCCACCCTGGGAAAAAGCTTCTGACTATCCACTCTGTCCATGCCTCTCATAATCTTGTAGACTTCAATCAGGTCGGCCCTCAACTTCCGTCGTTCCAGTGAGAACAAACCAAGTTTCTCCAACCTCCCCTCATAGCTAATGCCCTCCATACCAGGCAACATCCTGGTAAATCTTTTCTGTACTCTCTCGAAAGCCTCCATATTCTTTTGATAGTGTGGCAACCAGAATTGAACACAATATTCCAAGTGTGGCCTAACTAAGGTTCTATAAAGCTGCAACATGACTTGCCAATTTTTAAACCTAGTGCCCCGGCTGATGAAGGTAAGCATGCTGTATGCCTTCTTGACTACCTTCTCCACCTGCATTGCCACTTTCAGTGACTTGTGTACCTGTACACCCAGATCCCTTTGCCTATCAATACTCTTAAGGGTTCTGCCATTTACTGTACATTTCCTATCTGTATAAGACCTTCCAAAATGCATGACCTCATGTTTGTCCAAATTAAACTCCATCTGCCATCTCTCTGCCCAAGTCTCCAACTGATCTATATCCTGCTGTATCCTCTGATGGTCCTCATCGCTATCCACAAATCCATCTTTGTGTCGTCCGCAAACTTACGAATCAAACCAGTCACATTTTCCTCCAAATCATTTATATATATTACAAACAGCAAAGGTCCCAGCACTGATCCCTGAGGAACGCCACTTGTCACAGCCCTCCATTCAGAAATGCACCCTTCCACTGCTACCCTCTGTCTTCTTTGACCGATGATGTGGAGATGCCGGTGTTGGACTGGGGGAAGCACGTAAGAAGTCTCACAACACCAGGTTAAAGTCCAACAGATTTATTTGGCAGCACTGGCTTTCGGAGCCCCAAGCTCCTTCCTCAGGTGACTCACTCACCTGAGGAAGGAGCTTGGGGCTCCGAAAGCTAGTGCTGCCAAGTAAACCTGTTGGACTTTAACCTGGTGTTGTGAGACTTCTTACTGTTCTTTGACCGAGCCAGTTTTGTATCCACCTTGCCAGCTCACCTCTGATCCCATGTGACTTCACCTTCTGCACCAATCTGCCATGAGGGACCTTGTCAAAGGCTTTACTGAAGTCCATGTAGACAACGTCCACTGCCCTGCCCTCAATCATCTTCGTCACTTCCTTGAAAAACTCGATCAAGTTCGTGGGACAAGACCTCCCCTTCACAAAACCATGTTGCCTCTCACTATTACGTCCACCTATTTCCAAGTGGGAATAAATCCTGTCTCGAAGAATCCTCTCCAATAATTTCCCTATCACTGATGTTTGGCTCACCGGCCTGTAATTATCTGGATTATCCTTGCTACCCTTCTTAAACAAAGGAACAACATTGGCTATTCTCCAACCCTCTGGGACCTCCCCTGTAGCCAGTGAAGATACAAAGATTTCTCTCAAGGCTCCAGCAATTTCCTCCCTTGCCTCTCTCAGTATTCTGGAGTATATCCCATCAGGCCCTGGGGACTTGTCTCCCTTAATGTTTCTCAAGAACCCCAATACCACCTCCTTTTTGACCTCAACATGACTCAAACTATCTACACATCCTTTCCCAGACTCAACATCCACCAAGTCCTTCTCTTTGGTGAATACTGACACAAAGTACTCAATTAATACCTCGCCCATTTCCTCTGGTTCCATGCATAGATTCCCTCCCTTGTCCTTGAGTGGGCCAACCCTCTCCCTGGCTACCCTCTTGCTCTTTATATATGTATAAAAAGCCTTGGGATTTTCCTTAATCCTGCTGGCCAATGCTTTTTTGTGACCCCTTTTAGCCCTCCTTACTTCTTGCTTAAGTTTCTTTCTACTTTCCTTGTATTCCACACTTGCTTCGTGTGTTCCCAGCCTCCTAGCTTTGACAAATGCTTCCTTTTTCTCTTTGACTAGACTCACAATTTGTCTCATTATCCAAGGTTCCAAAACTTGCCATACTTATCCTTCATCCTTACAGGAATGTGCCGGTCCTGAATCCCTATCAACTTACACTTGAAAGCCTCCCACACGCCAGATGTTGATTTGCCCTCAAACATTAAGTGTATTAAGTGATTAAGTGTATACATGTGTATTGCACAATACCCATCGGCTGAGGATATGTTAAAGGATGGAGTTCAGCTGGGTAACAGCGCTGGGGAAGAAGCTGTTCCTGTAGCTGGTCATACAGGCTCGAATGCATCTGTAACGCCTCCCAGATGGCAGGGGAACAAACAGTCTATGGGTGGGATCTCTAGTAATGCGGAGAGATCTCCACAGACAGCGTTTGTGATAAATATCCTGGATGGCAGGTCGCTGGGTGCCGATGATGTATTGGGCAGTTTTGACTACCCGCTGCAGAGCTTTCTGGTCAGAAATGGAACAACTGCCGTACCACACCATAATGCTGTTTGACAAGATGCTCTCTATCCTCGCCTTCCCTGATGACCCGGAGACTTCTCAACTGGTTACACTTGGTATCTAAATCTGTACCGCTAAATTGGAATGATTTCCACCGAATCATTTCTAGTTTTAAAAGTAAATCATTTCTTAAAAACTGCAATTGGCACCACCCTCTCCAATTTCGGTAAGGCTGGACCTCCATCTCTAGTCTTGGCACATCAAATGTCATCGGCAATATGGTTAGGCAGATGTAAAATCTCTTTTGCCGCCTTCCTAATAACATTCTGCAATGAAATACGTCTATTTTGTGAGGTTTCATTTAAAATGAGATGATAATAAAACCAGGGAATAAAATAAGTCTTTAAAATATGAAATTTCTCTGAGGGTTACGCTTCTGATTACTATCCATGTTTTTAATAGGTCTTCCCAAACTGTATCCTTTCAACCTAACCAAGGGGCGAATCGAGCACCTAAATATTTTTCCATTTGACTGGGTTCCATTAAATTCCAATTAGAGTCATTAATCCTCCCTGGTTTGATATTATTGAAGAGAAAGATTTGATTTCTAGATAAAAACTAGCTCTTTTCTTCATATTGAGGATTTGATGGAGTATAGTGAAACTGAGTAGATGTTTTATATAAATGTTGGATAATATACAGTATGTTGGGAAAGTTCAAACAGCATGATTTCAGCTTCATCTCAAATATAGATTTAGTGCATTGGAATATGTTCCAAACTGTGGTGCACTGAATCGGCTTTCAGTGACAGAGATAGGAAATGGATTTTTAAAAATTGTACTCCCTTATTTTACTATCTGTTGGCGACATGGCGGTACAGTGGTTAGCACTGCTGCCTCACAGCGCCAGGGACCCGGGTTGGGTCACAGTCTGTCTGGAGTTTGCACATTCTCCCCGTGTCTGCGTGGGTTTCCTCCGGGTGCTCCGGTTTCCTCCCACAGTCCAAAGATGTGCAGGTTAGGTTGATTGGCCACGCTAAAATTGCCCCTTAGTGTCAGGGGGACTAGCAAGGATAAATGCATGGGGTTATGGGGATAGCCTGAGTTGGATTGTGGTCGGTGCAGACTTTATAGGCCAAATGGCCTCCTTCTGCACTGTAGGATTCTGTGATTCTATCCAGCTTCCCTTTCAATGTATTCACGCTCTTCACTTCAACCATTCAGAGTGATTGATTCATTATTGTCACATTCGAGTCATCGAGGTTTACAGCATGGAAACATACCCTTCGACCCAACTTGTCCAAACCACCCAGTTTTTACCACTAAGCGAGTCCCAATTGCCTGCGTTTGGCCCCTGTCCCTCTTACCAATGGGTACAATGGGTACATTGGGATACAGTGAAAAATATTGTTTCTTGCAAGCCGTTGCAGACAAAACACACCGTTCAGAGTACATAGGGGAGAAGGAAAGTAGAGGGTGCAGAATAGTGTTACAGTTACCGATAGGGTGAAGGGAAAGATCAGCTTAATGTGTAATAGGAAGAAGCTGTTCTGGAGTCTGTTGGTACGTGATCTCAGACTTTTGTATCCTTTTCCCAATGGAAGAGAGGAGGTCCGGGGTGCGTGGGGTCCTTAATTACGCTGGCTGCTTTTCCGAGGCAGCAGGAAGTGTAGACGGAGTCAATAGACGGGAAGCTGGTTTACGTGATGACTGAACTACGTTCACAACCCTTTGTTTCTTGCGGTCTTGGTCAGAGCTGGAGCCACACCAAGCTGTGATGCATCCAGAAAGAATGCTTTCTATGGTGCACCTGGAGAAGTTGGAGAGAGTCATAGCTAACATGCCAAATTTCCTTAGTCTTCTGAGAAAGGAGAGGCATTGGTGGGCTTTCTTAACTATAGCGTCGGCATGGAGGGACCAGAACAGGTTGTTGATGATCTGAACACCTCAAAATTGAAGATCTCGAACCATCTCCACTTCATCACCTTTGATGTAGACAAGGGCATGTCCTCCATTACATTTCGGTCGCCCTTCAGTCTTCTCTTTTCCAGGGAAAAGCAGCCTCAGACTTTTCTGAGGGTTAAAAGCTCTCAGCTCTGGGATTATTCTTGTCAATTTACGTTGCTCCATCTCCAGTGCCTCTCTTTCCTTCTTCTAAATGCAGATCACTAATTTTGACAGGGCTCCCAGTTTATTCTAACCCTGGTTCTAAACAAGTTGGCCATAACCTCGCTGGTTTTCAATTATATCCCTCTGGAATGGAACCCTATATATGGGCCCCACACTTTAGGAAAGATGTGAACTCGCTGGGGTGTCAGCAGAGTGGATAACTGAGTGAATCCTTTCCCACACAAAGCAGGTGAATGGTCTCTCCCCAGTGTGAACTCACTGGTGAATTCACAGGTTTGATGAGCTTTAAAACCTCTGTGCAGTGAGAACACCTGAATGCTCTCTCCTCCGTGAGACTGCACTGGTGGGACACCAGTTCTGCAGACCTTGTGAAGTCATAGAGCTTTCCAGCATGGAAACAGGTCCTTTGGCCCAACTTGTCCATGCCCCCCCTTTTTTTTAAAAGCCCTAAGCTAGTCCCAATTGCCCGCATTGGGCCCATAACCCTTTCTACCCATCTTACCCATGTAACTGTCGAAATTGTACCTGCCTCTACTACTACCTCTGGCATCTTGTTCCAGACACTCACTACCCTCTGTGTGAAAAGGTTGCCCCTCTGGACCCTTTTGTATCTCTCCCCTCTCACCTTAAACCTATGCCCTCTAGTTTTAGACTCCCCTACCTTTGGGAAAAGATATTGACTATCTACCTTATCAATGTCCCTTATTATTTTCCTTATTATAAGGTCACCCCTCAGCCCCCTACGCTCCAGAGAAACAAGTCCCAGTCTATCCAGCCTCTCCTTATAACGCAAACCATCAAGTCCCGGTAGCATCCTAGTAAATCTTTTCTGCACTCTTTCTCGTTTAATAATATCTTTTCTATAATCGGGTGACCAGAACTGTACACAGTCACTCCCCCATTCAGAGCATTGAAAGGGTCTCTACTTGGTGTGAGTGACTTTGGGTTTCAGCAAGCTGGATAACCAAGTTAATACTTTCTACACAGAGCAGCTTAACGGTCTGTCCCCAGTGTGAACTCGCTGGTGTTTCCGCAGGTCGGATGACCGAGTGAATCTCTTCCCACATTGAGAGCAGGTGAATGGTTTCTCCCCAGTGTGAACTCGCTGGTGTCTCTGCAGCGTGGATGACCTTTTAAACCTCACTGAACATTGTGAGCAGCTGAACGGTCTCTCCTCAGTGTGAATGCGCTCATGCTCTCGAAGAACTGCAGCACTTTTGAAGCCGCTCCCACAGTCAGCACATTTAAAAGGTCTCTCATTGCTGTGAGTACCTTTGTGTTTCATGAGGCTGGATGAAGCAGTGAATCCCTTGCCACACATGGCGCAGGTGAATGGTTTCTCTCCAGTGTGAACTCGCTGATGTACCCGCAGGTTGGATGACCTTTTAAATCTCTTTGTGCAGTGAGAGCAGCTGAACGGCCTCTCCTCAGTGTGAACACGTTGATGGGACACCAGTTCCCAAGAACTTTTGAATCCGCTCCCACAGTCAGAGCAGTTGAAGGGTTTCTCACTGGTGTGAGAGAGATTGTGACTCAGCAGCTGGGATGAGCGAATGAATCCCTTCCCACACATGCTGCAGGTGAACGGCATCTCCCTGATATGAACTTGCTGGTGTGTCAGCAAGTCGGATGACTGAATGAATCCCTTCCCACACATGCAACAGGTGAATGGTCTGTCCCCAGTATGAATGTGTCGATGAACTTCAAGCCGAGATGGGAATCTGAATCCCTTCCCACAGTCCCCACATTTCCACGGTTTCTCCATGGTGCGGGTGCCCTTGTGACTCTCCAGGTTTGGCTATCAGTTGAAGCCTCGTCCACATACAGAACATGGGTACAGTCTCTCCCCACTGTGAATGCTGAGATGTTTTTTTCAGGTTGTGTAACTGGTTAAAGTTCTTTCCACACTCAGCGCACTGGAACACTGTCTGTAAATCCTCACCCTCTGATATCCTGTAAAAGGAATTTACAAAAGTCATCAGTGTCAGTACAGGAGAGAAATTCAGAACAGACAATTTCTATGGAACATTCTTTCCTTTCTCATTCCCCAAAAATCATAAATCTCCATCCCACACACTCTCCCTCCATTCTCACTCTGCTGTATCTAATATTCACCCTCCCAATTCTCCTGAAGGTGCTGATTGAGGCTGATTGACAGATCCATGCTCACTGCTTCCTGTTCTGGACAAAAAAAGCTGCAAATCTTCAAGCTGACAGCCACGTTAAAGCTTTACAATTGGACATAAATGAGCATGTAATACACTGTATCACCTGGTTAGAGAAACATGAAGAATGTGAGGAGGATCTTTATTGAAGCAGCGAATGGTGACCTGGAAGTTAAAAATTCAACTCCAGAATGAGAAAAGAAATGGAAGCGGGGAGAGAAGAAAGTGTTTTACTCACAGATGTCGGAGAGACAGGAGGAAGTTTGAGCCTGTCTGAAGCTCAATGTTCAAGAGAGGGAGCAGCAGCAGCTTTGCTGGGCAGGAATGAGCAACTGAACAAGCTCATTGTCCACTTCCGCATTCAGACAATGGGGAGCTCTGATTGGCTGGAGGACCAGAGTCCTTCCGGTCCTCCAACTCCCCCATTGGTCAACACCTCAGCATAAGGACCAGGGGGTGGGCACTCTACCGCACGTGCGCAGCTTCCCCTCTCCCTTGGACATGCGCAGCCCTGGGCCTTGGGGGAGTGGACAGAGTAAAACTTCCTCCTGAGTAAAACACTTTCTTTTCTCCCCCTTTCCATTTCTTTTCTCATTCTGGGGGAAATTGGGGACTTGCAGCAACTGAAGGGAAAGGAAGTGAATCCAGTCTGTACATTCCACACATTGTTAGTCCAGTCAGATAGACATATATCTGTTTGGCCGCCTGCATGGAGATTTCCAGCTCTCTGTGTCCAGGACAGGACAGTAAGAAGTTTAACAACACCAGGTTAAAGTCCAACAGGTTTATTTGGTAGCACAAGCCACTAGCTTTCGGAGCTCCAAGCCCCTTCATCAGGTGAGTGGGAGTTCTGTTCACAAACAGGGCATATAAAGACACAGACTCAATTTACAAGATAATGGTTGGAATGCGAGTCTTTACAGGTCATCAAGTCTTAAAGGTACAGACAATGTGAGTGGAGAGAGGGTTAAGCACAGGTTAAAGAGATGTGTATTGTCTCCAGACAGGACAGTTAGTGAGATTTTGCAAGTCCAGACAAGCTGTGGGGGTTACAGATAGTGTGACATGAACCCAAGATCCCGGTTGAGGCCAACCTTGTGTGCGGAACTTGGCTCTCAGTCTCTGCTTAGCGATTCTGTGTTGGACAGGAAGCAGTGAGCATGGACCTGTCAATCAGCCTCAATCAGCACCTTCAGGAGAATTGGGAGGGTGAATATTAGATACAGCAGAGTGAGAATGGAGGGAGAGTGTGTGGGATGGAGATTCACAGCTTTTGAGGAATGAGAGAGAAAAGAATGTTCCATAGAAACTGGAACTGTCTGTTCTGAATTTCTGTCCTGCACTGACATTGATGAATTTTTACAATAATTTTTACAATAATTACTTTTGTAAATTCCTTTTACAGAATATCAGAAGATGAGGAATTAAAGACAAAAACTCAAAACTAACATCACATCAACATCTGACGGAGTCATTCAATTTATCGGGACCTGAATATTAGCCACATTTGATTCTAGAAGGAGAAATGTTTCCATGTTCTTTCTGCTTCAGAAGATTTTAAACATCAGTTTGACTGGAAAAGCACTGAGGCACACACACACACACACACACCGAGTGAGAGTGTTCCAGTGCACTGAGTGTGGAAAGAGCTTCAACCAGTTACACAGCCTGAAAATACATCGCAGCATTCAGAGCGGGGAGAGACTGTACCCGTGTTCTGTGTGAGATTTAACTGATTGTTTAACCTGGAGAGTTACAAGGACACCCGTAGCATGGAGAAACCATGGAAATGTGGGGACTGTGGGAAGAGATTCAGGTTCCCATCTCTGCTGGAAACTCATCGACGCAGTCACACTGGGGAGAGGCCGTTCACCTGCTCTGTGTGTGGGAAGGGATTCAGGTTCCCATGTGAGCTGGAAACACACCATTACAATCACACTGGGGAGAGACCGTTCACCTGCTCTGTGTGTGAGAAGGGATTTACTCGGTTATCCCACTTGCTGACACACAATCTCACTCACACCAATGAGAGACCGTTTCAATGCTCTGACTGTGGGAGTGGCTTCAAAAGCTCTTGGGAACTGGTGAAACACCAGCGCATTCACACTGGGGAGAGACCGTTCACCTGTCCTGTGTGTGGGAAGGGATTCACTACTTCAGCCGGTCTGCACAATCACAATCTCACTCACACCCAGGACAGACCCTTTAAATGCTCTGAATGTGGGAGTGGTTTCAAAAGCTCTCAGTATCTGATGAGACACCAGCGCATTCACACTGAGGAGAGACTGTTCAGCTGCTCTCATTGCTCAAAGAGATTTAAAACGTCGTACTCCCTGCTGACACACCAGCGCATTCACACTGAGGAGAGACCATTCAGCTGCTCTCACTGCACAAAGAGATTTAGAAGGTCATCCAACCTGTGGGAACACCAGCGGGTTCACACCGGGGAGAGACCATTCACCTGCTCTGTGTGTGGGAAGGGATTCACTTATTCATCCAACCTGCTGACACACAAAGCCACTCACGCCAATTAGAGACCCTTTAAACATTCTGACTGTGGGAGTGGCTTCAAAAGCTCTCGGAAACTGATGATCCACCAGCGCATTCACACTGAGGAGGGGCCGCTCAGCTGCTCTGTGTGTGGGAAAGGGTTCAGTGATTCATCCCAGTCTGCGGGCACACCATCGAGTTCACACTCGGGATGGACCATTCACCTGCTCTGTGTGTGGGATGGGTTTCACTCAGTCATCCCACCTGTGGATGCACCAGCGAGTTCACACCAGGGAGAGACCATTCACCTTCACTCCGACATCCAGCTGCTGAAACACAAAGCCACTCACACCAAGGACAGACTCTTTAAATGCTCTGACTGAGAGGCTGGACTCAAAAGCTCTCAGGAACTGATGATCCACCAGCGCATTCACAGGGGAGAGGCCGTTCAGCTGCTCTGACTGTGGGCATGGCTCCAAAAGCTCTGACTAACTGGTGTCCCGCCAGTGCATTCACACTGAGGAGAGACTGTTCCCCTGCTCTCACTGCACAAAGAGGTTTAGAATATCTTCAGCTGAAACACCAGTGAGTTCACACTGGGGAGAGACTATTCACCTGCTCTGTGTGTTGGGAAAGGATTTCCTTGGTTATCCAGCCTGCGCAGACACAAAGTCACTCACACCCAGGAGAGACCCTTTAAGTGTTTTGACTGTGGGAGTGGCTTCAAAAGCTCTCGGGAACTGATGTCCCACCTGTGAGTTCACACTGGGAAGAGACCATTCACCTGCTCTGACTGTAGGAAGGGATTCACTCGGTCAACAAACTTAGTGAAACACCAGCAAGTTCACAAGTGATTCGAGTTCTGGGATTATTCTTGTGAACCTTACTTGCCCCTCCTCCAGTGCCTTCACTTCCTTTTTCTAAATGGAGATCACAAATAGAACGTAGAACAGTACAGCACAGGAACAGACCCTTCAGCCCACCATGTTGTGTCGAACATGAAGCCAAATTAAACTATTCCTTTCTGCCTGCCCTTGGTCCATATCCCTCTATTCCTTGCATATTCATGTGCTTATCTAAAAGCCCATTAAAGATAATGGGCCTCATCCACCCCTGGCAGCGCGTTCCAGCCACCTACCACTCTCTGTGTTATAAAAGTTGCCCCTCACATCTCCTTTGAACTTTCCCCGTCTCTCCTGAAGTGCATGCCCCCTAGTAATAGACATTTCAACTCTGGGAAAAAGATTCTGACTGTCAACCCTATCTATGTGTGCAGTATTGGTCCCCTTATATGAGGAAGGATATATTGGCATTGGAGGGAGTGCAGAGAAGGTTCACCAGGTTGATACCGGAGATGAGGGGTTTGGATTATGAGGAGAGGCTGAGGAGATTGGGTTTGTACTCGTTGGAGTTTAGAAGGATGAGGGGGGATCTTATGGAGACTTATAAGATAATGCGGGGGCTGGATAGGGTGGAGGCGGAGAGATTCTTTCCACTTAGTAAGGAAGTTAAAACTAGAGGACACAGCCTCAAAATAATGGGGGGTCGGTTTAAGACAGAGTTGAGGAGGAACTTCTTCTCCCAGAGGGTGGTGAATCTCTGGAATTCTCTGCCCACTGAGGTGGTGGAGGCTACCTCGCTGAATATGTTTAAAGCGCGGATGAATGGATTCCTGATCGGTAAGGGAATTAAGGGTTATGGGGATCAGGCGGGTAAGTGGTACTGATCCACGTCAGATCAGCCATGATCTTATTGAATGGCGGGGCAGGCTCGAGGGGCTAGATGGCCTACTCCTGCTCCTATTTCTTATGTTCTTATGTTCTTATGTCTCTTATCATTTCATAGACTTCTATCAGGTCTCCCCTCAGCCTCCGCTGCTTCAGAGAAAGCAACCCTAGTTTGTCCAGCCTCTCCTTATAGCTCGTACCCTCTAATCCAGGCAGCATCCTGGGAAACCTCTTCTGCACCCTCTCCAAATCCTCTACATCTTCCTGTAACGTGGCAACCAGAATTAAATACAATATTCTGAGTGCGGCCTAACCAAAGTTTTATAAAGCTGCAACATGACATCCTTACTCTTGTACTCAATAAAGGCAAGCATGCCATATGCCTTCTTTACCACTTATTTATTTTTGTGGCCAATTTCAGGGAACTGTGGATTGGAACCCCAAGATCCCTCTGTGCATCAATGTTGTTCAGGGACCTGCCATTAACTGTATACTTATCCTTAATATTTGATCTCCCAAAGTGCAGTATCTCACACTTGCCCAGATTAAACTCTATCTGCCATTTCTCCAACCATATCTCCAGCTGATTTATATCCCACTGTATCGTTTGACAACCTTCTACATTATTTACAACTCTATCTAGCTTTGTGTTGTCTGCAAACTTACTAACCCACACATCCACATTTTCATCCAAGTCATTTATATTTATCACAAACAGCAGAGGTCCCAGTACGGATCCCTGTGGAACACCACTAGTCACTGACTTCCAGCCAGAAAAACACCCTCCACCACTACTCTCTGACTTCTATGGGCAAGTCAATTCTGAATCCAAGCGGCCAAGTCACCGTGAATCCCATGCATCTTAATCTTCTGGATGAGCCGACCATGAGGGACCTTGTCGAAAGCCTTACTAAAATCCATGTTCACAACATCCACTGCTCTACCCTCATCGATCACCTTCGTCACCTCCTCGATAAAATCAATCAAGTTAGTAAGATGTTGACGGTGCTCCCACTGCAGTCCTGTGATGAAAATATAGACTGGTTGGTGATAACAGGTAGAATTGATATCTAATGAGGACTTTATACTTTAGAATTGAATACAGGGCTCATTGTTACTAACGGGGAAAGAAGGGTTAAAACCCTGACCCAGAACCCTTTTCACACACACGTGGACGTCTCTGAATCTGACGCACACCAAATGGAACGTTACACAAGGGACTGGAATTCACTGGAATTTCTTAACAACCTTTCAATAGAAATGTCCTGGTACCGACTGTGACAAAGGACACAACAGACAGCAAGAACCGGGAGGAACCTTTAACACAGAGAATGTTAATAACCTTGTTCAGGACACCGGTGCCAGGCACAGGAGGATCCCAGGAAAAACGAAACATTTAATTTCTGTCTGTTTCACAATTCTAAATGACTGATTCTTTAACAAAGGAATGTTTAAAAACAGCATTGTGATATTCCAAGGTCAGTGTGTCTGGGAAAGGGCACACTGATGTGTTTTTATTTTAAACGGGAGGATCCATTGAAAAGCAGCTCTGGACGATACGAGCACCTCCTGACCTCCTTTCAATTCATTTCAAATCACCCATCACTTTCCGTGGAATATTCTTTATTCTTTCCTGGGATGTGGACACTGCTGGCAAAGCCCCAGCACACGTTGCTCAGCTCCTAATTGCCCTTGAATGGAGTGACTTGCTCAGCCATTTCAGAGGGGCAGTTAAGAGTCACCCACATCGCTGTGTGGGTCTGGATTCACACGTAGGCCAGACCGGGTAAGGATGGCAGATTTCCCTCCCTAATAGGGAGCATTAATAGGGTGAACTGGATGGGTTTTTACAACAATCGATGATAGTTTCATGGTCAATGTTACTGAGACTACCTTTGTATAATTCCAGATTGATTCACTGAATTCAAATCCCACCAGCTGCCTGTCCCCAGATCCTTTGCTGCGTCTCTGCATTACTCGGCCAGAGACATTCCCACCACCTCCCCCTGAATGGAATATTCCACACAACCCCTTCGTTAAACAGGAAGGAGAAAAGAGAAAGGCTTTGACCTTTGGATGACCTCATCACCAACTACAGAAACCTTACAGCTGACCATTCTGTAAAAGTTTATAAACTTTATTTTTATAAAACACAGAGTAAGAAACAGGTGAAAAGTAACGATGGACGTTCCGACTGACATCAGAAACATTGATTGACCGGATAAACACTCACTACATCACAGAGCGATCCTCAACCATGAAAGAATTGACCCACAATAAGGAATGAGAGAGCCTTATAAAAAGGGGCAGGAGTTTACACAGAGAGGTGACACCCACAGCTGCTAAGGATGATGGAATTCAGTTCAGGAAGGGGATAAAGTGAGAAGCTTTTGCGATTCAAGACAGAAGTATTGAACAATCTGGAATCAGTGCTTCTCGAGCTTGCTGACCAGCCGAACAGTTCAATTAATCTCATCATAAAAACCCCCCAGTGTAAATAACATGGATTTGGCTGATAAATGTTGAAGTGTTGATTCAGAGACACAAGTTTTGACTTCCCATTTGAGCCTGGGGCACCTTTCTGTCTCTCTTGCTCGTGTCAGTGACAGCCAGGCGATGGAGCTGAGAATAATGGGGCCTGCACCCCAGTTGGGCATTGCCCCCCATGGGCGTCGCACTAACAGAGAGACAAGGAGGAGGACTGACTGGGAAATGAGCCTCCAACCAATCAGGGCACCGGAGGAGGTGACCGGGGCTGATGGTGACGTGACCCCCGGGGTTCAGTGTCCCTGTGTCCAAAGCAGGGAGTCAGTCAGTCTTCAGAGTAGAAGACATGAGTAATATCCCAACAATTCAGGAAAGTCAGGGGGCAGAGTTGAATATGGTTGCCATCACAAAGGAGAAAGTGCTAGAGAAACTGAAAGGTCTGAAAATTGATAAATCTCCGGGCCCAGATGGGCTACATCCTAGAGTTCTAAAGGAGATAGCTGAAGAAATAGTGGAGGCGTTAGTTATGATCTTTCAAAAGTCACTGGAGTCAGGGAAAGTCCCAGAGGATTGGAAAATCGCTGTTGTAACCCCACTGTTCAAGAAGGGAACAAGAAAAAAGATGGAAAATTATAGGCCAATTAGCCTAACCTCAGTTGTTGGCAAAATTCTAGAATCCATTGTTAAGGATGAGATTTCTAAATTCTTGGAAGTGCAGGGTCGGATTAGGACAAGTCAGCATGGATTTAGTAAGGGGAGGTCGTGCCTGACAAACCTGTTAGAGTTCTTTGAAGAGATAACAAATAGGTTAGACCAAGGAGAGCCAATGGATGTTATCTATCTTGACTTCCAAAAGGCCTTTGACAAGGTGCCTCACGGGAGACTGCTGAGTAAAATAAGGGCCCATGGTATTCGAGGCAAGGTACTAACATGGATTGACGATTGGCTGTCAGACAGAAGGCAGAGAGTTGGGATAAAAGGTTCTTTCTCAGAATGGCAACCGGTGACAAGTGGTGTCCCGCAGGGTTCAGTGTTGGGGCCACAGCTGTTCTCTTTATATATTAACGATCTAGATGACGGGACTGGGGGCATTCTGGCCAAGTTTGCCGATGATACAAAGATAGGTGGAGGGGCAGGTAGTATTGAGGAGGTGGGGAGGCTGCAGAAAGATTTAGACAGTTTAGGAGAGTGGTCCAAGAAGTGGCTGATGAAATTCAACGTGGGCAAGTGCGAGGTCGTACACTTTGGAAAAAAGAATAGAGGCATGGACTATTTTCTAAACGGTGACAAAATTCATAATGCTAAAGTGCAAAGGGACTTGGGAGTCCTAGTCCAGGATTCTCTAAAGGTAAACTTGCAGGTTGAGTCCGTAATTAAGAAAGCAAATGTAATGTTGTCATTTGTCTCAAGAGGCTTGGAATACAAAAGCAGGGATGTACTTCTGAGGCTTTATAAAGCACTGGTTAGGCCCCATTTGGAGTACTGTGAGCAATTTTGGGCCCCACACCTCAGGAAGGACATACTGGCACTGGAGCGGGTCCAGGGGAGATTCACACGAATGATCCCAGGAATGGTAGGCCTGACATACGATGAACTTCTGAGGATCGTGGGATTATATTCATTGGAGTTTAGGAGGTTGAGGGGAGATCTGATAGAAACTTACAAGATAATGAACGGCTTAGATAGGATGGACGTAGGGAAGTTGTTTCCATTAAAGGGGAGACTAGGACGCGGGGGCACAGCCTTAGAATAAAAGGGAGTCACTTTAGAACAGAGATGAGGAGAAATTTCTTCAGCCAGAGAGTGGTGGGTCTGTGGAATTCATTGCCACAGAGGGCTGTGGAGGCCGAGACGTTGAGCGTCTTCAAGACAGAAATTGATAAATTCTTGATTTCTCGAGGAATTAAGGGCTATGGGGAGAGAGCGGGTAAATGGAGTTGAAATCAACCATGATTGAATGGTGGAGTGGACTCGATGGGCCGAATGGCCTTACTTCCGCTCCTATGTCTTATGGTCTTAGGGGACAGAGGAGCTGAAGAGAATCCAGTTGTGTCCAGAACATTGTGAACATCCCTTTACTCTGGTTGTCTTTGATCCTCAAGTCATTTTCTGTTTGTTTTAACCATGTTCTGTTTCATCAATAAACTTTTATCAGTAAAAATATTTGATTGTTCTGGACTTTTCCTGATGAGATTGATGCACTTTAGGGAAAGTGGGTGAGAGGGGTTGGCAGGCTCTTTAACAGAAAGTGAGTCTCTCGAAGGTAATTGGCAAAGGAGCCAGAGGGGGAGATGGGATTTTATTTTTGACACAGCGATGTTAGAAAATGGGGTTCAGGGAGTCAATTAACCCTTTCTCCCCTTTTCCCAAACTCTGAAATGATTGCCAGTGATAACCCTTATTGGTGACAGTGGTTAGATTTTATTCAGTATCAATAAGAGCTGACACAGGCTAATGTCTGAGCAGTCGTATCAAAGTGCAGCAGCATTACCATTACACTCTGGGAAGAAGCAGCATCTCCACGGAAATGCTCCCTGCTCTGCCCCAGATGCCATGGCGCCAGTCAATGCAATATGTAAAACCTCGACTAATCTCTGTGCTCGGGGAATCCCTTCTTATACTTTGTTACAGCACAAAGTCTATGAAGACTGATTTAACCCAATCATTGCCCAGCTAACATTTGAACGGACCAATTACAAAACCTGTCATTGAACCATCTGTACCTACCCAAGCCACATCAAACTCTCAAACAATTGTCTTCCCACGCTCCGTCCCTGGTACAGGGAGTCAGCATTCCCATGCCAAACAGTGAAAACATGGTGGCCTTGACACCCAGGTGTCATCCAGGATTCAAGGCACTCTTGTTTTCTCTGTCCTCTGGGAGCTGTTTATCCCCCTGCTCCCACACAGCAAGTCATCTGTTCTCAGCTCTGCTGGATTTCTGCTGAAGTTTGGCCCCTTTTACACCTTTCAGATCAATAAAACATTTGGTCAATGACCCAAACCACAATTTCCCATCCTGTCACCTGTCAACCATCCTTACCCAGAGCGTAATCACAACAGGAATAAAAACAGGAGAAGTGTAACAATCAAATTCAATATAAATGCACAGCCAGTCATAGATTCACTAATTAGCAAGAAAATCCCAAGTAGGGGATCTCCCAGGATTCTTAAAGTCCACACCTTGAAGGGGAGGAAAATTATGTCGCTGACTCCTCACTCAATTTCACTCCGTTATTTTCCAGTTCTGTTCTGGCCCCGCCTGGGGTAACATCTGATCGATCTTTTTTCTTCTGAAGGAGCACTGAGAGTTCTAGGTTACTTGTACATAAGGACAGATGCTTCAAGCAACAGATCAAGCATGGATGTAAAAGATTCTCCAGCTCTCTCTTTACCCCTATCCGAGTTGTGGACAGTTCTTACTCAGTATTATTTCTTCCAAGCCCTTAATTGTCCCAATCTATAATATTATCATTTTACCTTTCCTCACTTTGTGAGCATGTGCAGTGTGTTTAATTGGATCCTGATTGTTTTGAACTCAGTTTCTCTCTGGAGTGTGTGTCAGTGCCTTGATGATGTCACAATGTTGTCTCAATCCCCTGGCCACATTAACCATTTCATCTCCTGCTGTGTCTCAAGTAGCTGTGTGTGTTTGGGACCCGCTCCTCACTCCATCTCACCATGAATTTAGGCTTGCTATTTTTCACATGTAACAAATCACATCTGCACACTCACTCCGGTATCCCAAAATCATGTCACACATTCTTAACTCTCAGATGTGCTGACGAAAGGATCAAAGTGAGTGTCTGTCTTTCTTATCTCCCCTTGTTATGGTCTGATATTTCATGCAGTGACCGGGCTTTCAAATGTGGATTTCTTTAAAACAAAGTTCATGGATGTCGGAGTGTTTCACAGACCAAGTATTATGCTGGCCTTCACTGATTTACAACTCAGCTAATACAAAGAACAACATGGCAGTGCGGTGGCACAGTGGTCAGCACTGCTGCCTCACAGCACCAGGGATCCAGGTTTGATTCCTGGCTTGGGTCACTGTCTGTGTGGAGTTTGCACATTCTCCCTGTGCCTGCGTGAGTTTTCTCCGGGTGCTCCGGTTTCCTCCCACAGTCCAAAGATGTGCGGGTTGGGTTGATTGGCCATGCGAAATTGACCCTAGTTTCTGGGGGATTAGCAGGGTGAACAGGTGGGGTTACGGAGAAAGGCTGGGATTATTGTCAGTGCAGGCTCGATAGGCTGAATGGCCTCTTTCTGTACTGTTGGGATTCTATTCTATGAATATAATGAAGCAATGTAATGGGCATCTTGTTGATTTTCAGCCTGGGCGAATACAGTGACCTGGAGTTTTATGATCCTTTTGGAATTGTTGGGTGGAGCCTGATTGAAAGTCAGGTGCTGTCTTTGGACAGTTTTTTTTTTAACAGGAGAAAGTTTTAGTTTCATTTTGTCACAAGCTGTCTGGACTGCAAACTGAAAGCAGTGTTTGTCGTCTCTCTCTCTAGAATGAAGATTCCGCTGCCTGAGAGTTGCCAGCTGGAACATAGAAGCAAGCAGTCTCTCTCTCTCTCTCGGTTTTGGAAGTTCCAGGACAGGGAAGGCAGAGTTTGAATTCAACATTTTAAGCGCTAATTCACAGCAGGTGTTAAAAAGCTGCCAAATCCAGCATCACGTGAGCATACCTGCTTTCTGTGCAAAACCTAGAATGGGGTGTATATTTGTAGGGATTATTTGATTTGGAACACTAAGCTGCACTGGTTGATATAAGAAAGATCATGGTTGCTTTTTATTGCAATTGGTAAAAGTTATGCTATTTTTTCTAATTATATTTTAACTGTGTTCTTAAATTAACTTTGTTTGATAAAAGCTTCCTAGTGGGTCACTTGAATCGTACCTGGAGTGAAACACCTTACACTCACTCGAGTGCAAATCTTATGGCTCGGCTGACTTTGTAAAACACCTTGGATTTCTGACCTGGATCATAACACATTTCACCCACACCCAAGGTGAGTTATTCCAATTCCTTTATTGTCCAGGACAATATGTTTGCAATATTTTCAAAACAGAAATTCGACCTGCACATTTGATTTCAGGTATTAACATATTCTGTTAGTTTGTTCGTTATTGTCGATGTCAGGCTGGGGTTGTTCCCCCTGGAGCAAAGGAGGTTGAGGGGAGATTTGATAGAGGTGGACAAGATTCTGACAGGTTTAGATAAGGTGGACAAAGAAAAGCTGTTCCCATTAGCTGATGGGACAAGGATGAGGGGGACATAGATTGAAGGTTTTGGGTCAGAGATGCAGGTGGGGGGGGGGGGGGGGGGGGGGGCGGTGGGGGGAGATGTGATGAAGAATATTTTGATGCAGCGAGTGGTAATGACCTGGAACTCGCTGCCTACGAGGGTGGAGGAAGTGGAGACAATAAACAATTACAAAGGAAATTGGATGGACATTTGGGGGGTTTCAAACAGAAATTCTGACTAAATATCTCTGAACTTCCTAACACCCGGTCACTCTGTGATCTTTGTGAAATTTAAAACCAGGTATTTGCAACAAGACTGAAAGAGCATCGGTCCACTGGAGGCAAAGTCGTGAGACCGGCCAGTCCAGCAGAAAGAAACCCTCCGACCCTCCCCATTGACCAACTGTGAGAATGAACAAAATGCAGTCCTGGATGTAATTGAGAGCAGAAACAATAACAGCAGAATCTAATCCCCATATTCACTAGTGAACTTGTTGGTGTGTCAGCAGGGTGGATGAATCACAGAATCCCTTCCCACATTGAGAGCAGATGAACAGTCTCTCCCGGTGTGAACTTGCTGGTGTGTTTGCAGGATGAATAACCGAGTGAATCCCTTCCCACACACAGGGCAGGTGAATGGCCTCTCTCCAGAGTGAACTCGCTGGTGTCTCCGCAGATTAGATAACTGAGTGAATCCCTTTCCACACTGAGAGCAGGTGAATGGCCTCTCCCCGGTGTGAACTCGCTGGTGTGTCTGCAGGTTTGATAAATCAGTGAATCCCTTCCCACACTGAGAGCAGGTGAACGGTCTCTCCCCAGTGTGAACTCGCTGGTGTGTCTGCAGGGTGTACAACTGAGTGAATCCTTTCCCACACTGAGAGCAAGTGAATAGTCTCTCCCCAGTGTGAACTCGCTGGTGTGTCTGCAGATGAGATAACTGAGTGAATCTTTTCCCACATGCAGAGCAGCTGAATGGCCTCTCGCCTGTGTGAACACGCTGGTGTTTCTGTAGGTTGGATGACTTACTGAATCCCTTCCCACACTGAGAGCAGGTGAATGGCCTCTCCCCAGTGTGAACTCGCTGGTGTGTCTGCAGGCTTGATATCTGAGTAAATCCCTTCCCACACTGACAGCAGGTGAATGCACTCTCACTAGTGTGAACTTGCTGGTGTCTCTGCAGAGTGGATGAATCAGTGAATCCCTTCCCACACACCCAGCAGGCGAACGGCCTCTCCCCAGTGTGGCTGCGCCGATGAACTTCCAGTAGAGAGGGCGCTTTGTATCTCTTCCCACAGTCTTCACATTTCCATGGTTTTTCCATATTGTCGGTCTCCTTGTATCATTGGAGGTCAATCATTTGAAGCCTTGTCCACACAGAACACGGGTACAGTCTCTCCCCACTGTGAATGCAGCGATGTTTTTTTCAGGCTGTGTAACTGGTTAAAGCTCTTTCCACACTCAGTGCACTGGAACACTCTCACTCGGGTGTGTGTTTGTGTCCTGGTGTTTTTCCAGTCACACTGCTGCTTAAAATCTTGCAGTAGACAGACCGGTCAAACATTTCTCCTTCCCATTCAGAGGCTGAGGATATTTAGTTTCCAAGGAATCGAGTGACTCTGTCAGATCGAGATGTGATCGTTAAGATTTATCGGTGTGATTCCTCTTCTAATATCCTGTGAAAACAATTTACAAAATTCATCAGTGTCAGTACAGGATAGAAATTCAGAACAGACAATTCTAGTTTCTATGGAACATTCTTTCCTCTCTCATTCCCCAAAAGCTGTAAATCTCCATCCCACACACTCTCCCTCCATTCTCACTCTGCTGTATCTAATATTCACCCTCCCAATTCTCCTGAAGGTGCTGATTGAGGCTGATTGACAGATCCACGCTCACTGCTTCCTGTCCTGGACATAGAGAGCTGAAAGTCTCCATGCAGGCTGCCAGTCCAAAAGAAATATGGCTACATTCTCGATAAAAATGTTTTAACTGGATTGTTTCAGTGAGTGAAGATACAGGGGGGTTGTGATTGATGATGATATTGAACTTGCTGCCAACGTGGGTGATCATAGAGTTTTACAGCATGGAAAGAGGCCCTTCGGCCCATCGTGTTTGTGCCGGCCATCAAGCACCGTTCTATTCTAATCCCATTTTCCACACGTGATGTGTAACCTTACATACTGTGGCATTGCAAGAGCTTATCTAACTTCTTCTTCAATGTTATGATGATTCCCACCTCTACCACCCTTTCAGGCAGTGAGTTCCAGATTCCCACCACCATCTGAGTGAAAAAGCTTTCCCTCACATCTTCTATAATCCTCCTGCCCCTGAACTTAAATCCAGGCTCCTGGTTATTGACCTCTCTACTAAAGAGAAAAGTTCCTTCCTGTCCCCCCTATCTGTGCCCCTCAGAATTTTATACACCTCAATGTTAGGCTGGATAACTTGGGGTTGTTCTCCTTGGAGCGAAGTAGATTGATAGAGGTGTACAAGGGTACATGGAGGTGTCAAAGTTTTCATGCTCTGTTTACACGTGTACAAGCTCTGACTATGGGTCATCCAGTCTCGAAACGTTGGTTCTATTCTCTCTCCACAGATGATGTCAGATCTGCTGAGATTTTCCAGCATTTACTGTTTTACTTTCCCTTCCTTTTTCCTTCTCTGTCACCGCTCTGCCTCATCAATAAGACATTGGGACTCAGAGGGTTGATGCAGTTTGATGGACAAGTTGTCTCCATTCTGAACACTGGGGAACAAGCTCCTCCCACTGATTGACAACATTGCCCTCTACAGACATGGCGGCCGCACGTGCGCACTGCTGCCTATTGCCCCCAATAAAAATGGCGAACGTTAACCCGGGACGAACATGAGGAACTGCAGGCCTGCTCGGTGCAAACTGGGTCCGGGAAGCTCTCTTCCGCATTTTGCGACTCTCACAACATGCTTACGCAGCGTTTCCACCCACCTGGACGATCCATTGCTCTCTCCGTAACGCCAATCACCTCGAACAGATTTCCGAGCCCAAAATAAAAACCGTTTTCCATCGCCATTACTCACACTGCGCATGCTCGAGTCAAAGGTGGCCCCGCCCCTCGTTCGCTCCTATTGGTTGGAGAACCAACCGCTCCAGATCGGTCCTCCAGCTCTGCCCCCTCTTCCCATTGGTCCACGCTGCCGTCAATCAGCTGGGCATTGTGACGGTGACTTGCTGCTTGTCCAATAATCAGTGACAGAGTCTCAGTGTAACAATGACACACACAGACTCCAATACAATCAGAGTGGGGATGGAGCACAGAGACAACACAGCAAAGCACTGACTTACTCTGAGTGTAACAATGACACACACAGGCTCCAATACAATCAGAGTGGGGATGGAGCACAGAGACAACACAGCAAAGCACTGACTTACTCTGAGTGTAACAATGACACACACAGACTCCAATACAATCAGAGTGGGGATGGAGCACAGAGACAACACAGCAAAGCACTGACTTACTCTGAGTGTAACAATGACACACACAGGCTCCAATACAATCAGAGTGGGGATGGAGCACAGAGACAACACAGCAAAGCACTGACTTACTCTCAGTGTAACAAATACAATGTTTGATCAAATAATAAGAGTCACGTTGCAGTATGTTAGAGAACACATCATTTGATCCAATGTAATGGTAATACAGTCAGTATCTAGTGCACCCTCACCAAAGTTTAAGTTTCATTTGATACTGTGAGTGAGTCATGGTCTATTGATATAATGTATTTAAATTTCGATGTGTGTTACTCTGCCACTGTCAGTATCAAACAATAATCTGTCTGTTATTCCAATTCTGCTGTATTTTACAACTGCAGCTCCTGGGGCTGATTGGAGTCTGGTATAATAATCACAAAGGTCGGTTTCAGTGTCTCTGAGGTCATTTTAACTGCAGGTAATCTGACATTAAGGGAGACAAGAGGCCCAACAAACATTTGATTATAATAGGAGGACAAAGTGTAAGGGAACAATGATATTTTAAGGTGTCTGTGTTATGGTGAGTGTCACTGGGAGGTGAGTGATAAAATACAAGTGGAAACATCATGACAGAGACACATGTGACTGACTCGGCCTGACTGAGAGCTGTTATACTCGAGGCGAGAATAATGAGGACATGTGGATCTCCTGAGATTTCTGATATCTGAGGTGTATCTGTTAGAGGAACTGAAAATAATCAGTTCCTCCTCATGGTTATCTCCAGTTCGCAAGTTACACAGACACACAGGAAAGAGATCTGACAGCTCATCAAACCCAATATTTTAATCTTCTGTTTAAGACACATTATGACCGAAAAGATCAAACATTAAAACCTTAGGAGAGAAACATTCAGAATGTCACAAAGATGAGTGAACTGTCCAATTAATCCCATTCACCATAACTCTGCCAATTTACCTTCTGCAAGTATTTATCCAATTCCCTTTGAAAGCTACTATTAAACCTGCTTCTAGCACCTGTCAGTTTGTGCATTCCAGATCATATCAAGTTATTGTGCAAAAAATTCTCCTTATCACCCCTTCCAATTCTGTTGTCAATTATATTAAATCTCTGTGTCCTCTGCTTACAGACCCTCCTGCACCGAGGAAATCGATTCTCTCCATCGACAGACTTCCTGCTCCTGGGAGATAATTTCTCTCCATTGACACTATCATAAATCATTTGTCATTTTAAACACCTCTATTAAATCTCCCCATCACATTCCCTAATCTAAGGTGGATAACCCATGTTTTTCCTGCCCTGAAGAATTACATGGACTCAAAATGTTAACTCTCTGAACAGATGCCGCCGGACCTGCCGGGTTTTTCTGCTTTTCTCCCTGTTTATCCTTCTATAATCAATCAGAAACTCTTCATGATTTTGAACATCTTGATCAAATAGGAACACACAAAGCCTGAGAAAGATACAGAGGAAGGGAGAGACAGAAAGACAGAGAAAAATTGAGAAAGATTTTAAAAAGCAGAAAGATGAGGCGGTCAAAGATAAAAGCTGAGAAACAGAGGAAACAAGCAATACAGAGAGAATGATCTAGAATTTAAGGGAGCAGGCTATCAGTTCCCAGCTATGGGGAGCAGAGTCGGCATCTCCACGGCAGAGCAGAGGGAACTCAGTGGGCGGCACGATAGCACAGTGGTTAGCACTGCTTCTTCACAGCTCCAGGGACCTGGGCTCGATTCCCGGCTCGGGTCACTGTCTGTGTGGAGTTTGCACATTCTCCTCATGTCTGCGTGGGTTTCCTCCGGGTGCTCCGGTTTCCTCCCACAGTCCAAAGATGTGTGGGTTAGGCTGATTGGCCATGCTAAAATTGCCGCTTAGTGTTCTGAGATGTGTAGGTTAGAGGGATTAGCGGGTAAATATATGTAGGGATATGGGGGTAGGGCCTGGGTGAGATTGTGGTCGGTGCAGACTCGATGGGCCGAATGGCCTCCTCCTGCACTGTAGGGTTTCTGTGATTCTATGATTCAGAAACTGATCCACAGACACAGCTGGTTTTATCTGCAAATGGAAACTCTGAACAGAAATAACTGACTCATTTGTAAATGTCACCACAATGTGACCTTTGTGACTCTGCCCTGACTCTCTGGACAGATAAAGGCCGCATTGACAGATGTTCTCACCAGATTGTGGTCCCTGGATTTATTTTCTGCTCAGAAGTGAGATGTGAGGTTTGGAACCGGCAGCAGAGAAACAGGAAGTTGTGATACCTGAGAGTGAAACAGCCGGCGTCAGTTTGATGTTATCACCATGAACAGTCTTCCTGTCTGTGAGAGTGAACTCACTCTGACAGCATCAAGAACAACACACAGATTGCTGCCAGTCTCAGCATTACATTCACCTCCATTCCCATTTTAAACAATAAAGGAGATTATTTGGACTTTTAACACATTCACTGAATTGGGAGATGGACTGAGGGTCATCAGTGGGAGAAATGAGGAGGAATTAGAGAACAAATGAGTTTTCCCAAAGAGGGTTATTAGAAAAGAGGAGATTTAAAGTGAGTCAAGGCCTGTCAGAGGAAGTGGGAGAGAGAAACAGAGAGGATTGAATCTCCATCAATTAAATGTTTTCTCAGACAGCGAAGAGAGATGAAGTGTGTTTGTGCTTTTTCAGAGAGAGGTAATGAGAGAGAGAAAACAATGAATAAGTTTAAGCATTATCTGAAATAGGAAGGTTAAATGAGTGAGTGTTTGAAAGAACGATAGAGAGACATTAAGTGACGAAGACAGTTTCTGAGAGGAGAGAGATTAAGTGAATGTGAGAGAGGAGCGAGGTTAGAGTGTAAGAGAGGTGGAAGGTGAGGTAAGTGTGAGTGAATGCCTGGAGAGAGAGACGTTCAGTGAGTGTTAGAGAGATGAGAGATGTTGAGCGATTGAGTTTCTGAGAGAGAGGAGATGTTAAGTGAGTGAATGTCTGAAAGAGAGGAGAGCAGGTTCACACCCAGGGGTCACTGAGAATGATCAAAATAAGGAGATCACCCAGAAAACTACCAACAGGAAACTTCAGCTGAACACATCACTCATTCTTAAATGGTCAGTCAGGGCTCTGATGCTGCTCAGCTTCTCTCTGTTCTGTTTATAATGGTTAAAGGCTGATAGGAGTGAGGTTTATTTAAAAGGATAGTGTATGGGAAGCACACATCAACAAAACTGAGAATTCTTGGACACACACTGCAGCTCCTTCTCTATCTGGGAATCAAATTGTTGTCTCATTGTCCCAGCAGTTAACAGGGTCCTTTGAACGTCTCCAGCTGCTACTTTAATGCAGACTTCAACCAATTTATTTGAAGCCAGTTTCTGGTCAATAAACCAGGACTGACACACACACATTAAAACGTTTTAGACTTTTTTTCATTTTTAGCTTGGAAACATAAACCTGCCGTTTCACTCTCAGTCAGGAATAGATCCCAGTTTTACACCAATCTTTGACAGCACGTTTCCCGCATTCACCGTTGTTCTTCCTGACTCTAAACACAGTTGTAAAGGAGCTTCTGTTCCGTGTCCAGGAGCTCTGAACCATGGAAAAGAACGACTGGGACACATTTCTTACACACCTCAGGATTCACCCACACGGGGACTTTGCTGTCAGTGAAAAGTGACGAAAAAGACCAAAGTGCTGTTTGTCCCTCTCAGCGTGACCCTGAAGGACTGGGTCAAGAATGAAGTTCTGTTCCTACTGTATGATCCTCCCTCAGATTGCCCTTTCTGAGCTCCAGCCTGGTGACGTTAAACACTCAAATGGAAAAGACAAAAATCTACAACAATGATTCAATCAAATGTCTATTTCACATTTATTCAGAATATCAAATCTCAACAGAAGAAAAAAGTCAGAATGAAGATGATTCAGTCCTGGATATGATTAACAGCATCAATAAGTGTAGAATCCAAACCTTGCAGTCCCTTGTGAACTCGCCGGTGTGTTAGCAGGTGGGATGACTGAATAAATCCCTTTCCACAGACATTACAGGTGAACGGCCTCTCCCCACTGTGAACTCGCTGGTGGTTCAGAAGATAAGATAAATGAGAAAATCCCTTCCCACAGACAGAGCAGGTAAATGGCCTCTCCCCACTGTGAACTCTCTGATGTGTCAGCAGGTTGGATGACTGACTGAATCCCTTCCCACACGTGGAGCAGGTGAACGGCCTCTCCTCACTGTGAACCTGCTGGTGTGTCAGAAGGTTGTATGAACGGGTGAATCCCTTCCCACATTCAGAGCAGGTGAACGGTCGATCCCCTGTATGGAACTGCTGGTGTATCAGAAGGTTGGATGAATTAATGAATCCCTTCCCACAGTTGGAGCAGGTGGAGGGCCTCTCCCCAGTGTGAATTCTCTGGTGGTTCAATAGGGCAGATGGACGGCTGAATCCCTTCCCACACACACAGCAGGTGAATGGCCTCTCCCCAGTGTGAGTATATTGGTGCGTTAGCAGATCCTTTTTTGTTTTTAAAGCTCTTCTCACAGTGGGAACAATTAAAAAGTTTGTCATCAGAGTGAACAAGTTGATGTGTCTGCAGGTGGGATGACTGAATGAATTCTTTCCCACACACAGAGCAGGTGAACGGTCTCTCCCCAGTGTGAATACGTTGGTGTGTCAGCAGATCTTTTTTACATTTAAAACTCTTCTCACAGTCAGAACATGTAAACAGTTTCTCATCAGTGTGAACAAGTTGGTGTGTCACAATGTGGGATGAGCGAGTGAATCCCTTCCCACACACAGGGCAGGTGAACGGCCTCTCCCCAGTGTGAACCCGTTGGTGAGTCAGAAGATTGTATGAATGGGTGAATCCCTTCCCACAGACGGAGCAGGTGAACGATCTCTCCCCAGTGTGACTGCGCCGATGAACTTCCAGTTGTGATGGGAAACCGAATCCCTTCCCACACTCCACACATTCCCACGGTTTCTCCATGGTGCTGGTGTCCTTGTGCTTCTCCAGGTTGGATGATCAGTTAAAGCCTGGTCCACACACACAACATGCATATCATTTCACCCTGCTGTGAAAAGTGTGATGTTTTTTCAGGCTGTGTAACTGGTTAAAGATCTTTCCACAGTCAGTTCGCTGGAACACTCTCACTCGGGTGTGTGTTTGTCCCGATGCTTTTCCAGTCACACTGATGTTAAATTTCTTTGCCCACAGGCAGAACAGACAAATATTTCTCCTTTCACATTCAAAGACCGATGATATTCAGCTCCTAAGAAACTGAATGACTTTGTCAGATGTGATGTCCGGTTTGAGTTTTCTGTCTGCCGTTCCTTCACTTCGAATATCCTGTAAAAAACGTTTAGAAAAGTCATCACACTCAGAACAGAATAGAAATTCTGAACAATTCCAGTTTCTCTGGAACGTTTTTCCTCTCTTGTTCCCCCAAATCTGTAAATCCCCGTCCCACACTCTCTCCCTCCTCCCTGGGCTGAAATCCAAACGCATCTCCACCATTTCTTTCCTCCACTCCCAGTTTTCTCCCCCCCTCTCCTCTGTCTGGGTTCAGTTCATGATGTGGTTTTAAGGCTTGATTAACTGTAAGTATTCGCATTCCAACCATTATTCTGTAAATTGAGTTTGTGTCTTTATATACCCTGTTTGTGAACAGAATTCCCACTCACCTGAAGGAGCTTAAGGCTCCGAAAGCTTGTGGCTTTTGCGACCAAATAAACCTGTTGGACTTTAACCTGGTGTTGTTAAACTTCTGACTGGGTTCAGTTCTCCAGCTCCTGACAATAAAACCAATGGGTCTTATTGGGGGTGTTGGGACCTCCAGCGGGTGTTTGTGAATCCTCCCCGCCCACCTCCCAGGGTTTCCTTCCTTCCCAGAGATCAGAGTCCTCATTGATTTGAGGCCAAAGTGTAACCTCTTATTTATTGTCCCCCTCCCCCATCCTCTGATGTGAACCATCCTCCAGTGGCTGAGCCAGGATGGGGCCGTTAACCTGGTCCTGTTCCCGGGAGGGAGGGAGGGAGAAGCCCCGCAGCTGCAAACCAGGGAGCTGACAATGATTCTGAAGGGTTTGCGGATCCACAAAGTGTTTCCAAATCCTCCCAGCCACCGCCTAACGCTGACTCCGCTTCTCCGAGACAAACAAGCGCCAAGGACAGCAATGACACTGCGCATGCTCCACATCACAATGCCCGGGGACTGATTGACGGCAGCTCCGGACCAATAGGGAGAGGGGGCGGGGCTGGAGGTCCGAACGGGAGCGGCTGGTCCTCCAACCAATCGGAGTGAATGAGGGGCGGGACCTGAAGCATGCGCAGTGCGGGTAATGGCGACGGACGGAAGGTTTTAAAGCGAAAATAAATACGAGGTAGAGGGCGGCGTTCGGGGAATGATAAATGTGGCGGGTGGGTGGAGAGACTTTGTAAACATGTTGTTCAAACCCAAACCCCGGAAATGAACTTCCCGGTCCCCCCCCCCCCTTTGTACCAAATGGAGCGGCAGCTTGTAGTGTTAGACCCGGGCTGACTGCCGCCATTGAGGCTGCATGTGGGAGGCCGGCAGGGATTGTGATCGGAGAGTGAAGCCCTGACGTCACAATGGAATGGGTGAGAGTGTGACGTCACAATGGAATGGGTGAGGGTGTGACGTCACAATGGAATGGGTGAGAGTGTGAGGTCACAATGGAATGGGTCGGAGTGTGACGTCACAATGGAATGGGTGATAGTGTGACGTCATAATGGAATGGGTCGGAGTGTGAGGTCACAATGGAATGGGCCGGAGTGTGAGGTCACAATGGAATGGGTCGGAGTGTGAGGTCACAATGGAATGGGAAAAGATATTGACTATCTCGCTGATCTATGCCCCTCATTATTTTATAGACCTCTATAAGATCACTACAAAGCCTCCTACGCTCCAGAGAAAAAAGTCGCAGTCGATCCAGCCTTATAACTCAAACCATCAAGTCCCGGTAGCATCCTAGTAAATCTTTTCTGCACGTTTTCTTGTTTAATAATATCTTTTCTATAATAGGGTGACCAGAACTGTACACAGTATTCCAAGTGTGGCCTTACCAATGTCTTTTACAACTCCAACAAGACGTCCCAACTCCTGTATTCAATGTTCTGACCAATGAAACCAAGCATGCTGAATGCCTTCTTCACCATCTGTCCACCTGTGACTCCATTTTCAAGGAGCTATGAACCTGTACTCCTAGATCTCTTTATTCTATAACTCTCTTCAATGTCCCACCATTAACTGAGTAAGTCCTGCCCTGGTTCGATCCACCAAAATGCATCACCTTGCATTTATCTAAATTTAACTCATCTACCATTCAGCAGCCCACTGGCCCAATTGATCAGGATCCTGTTGCAATCCGAGATAACCTTCACTGTCCATTATGCCACCAATCTTGGTGTCATCTGCAAAATTAATAACAATGCCTCCTTTATTCCCATCCAAATCATTAATATAAATGGCAAATAACAGAGGACCCAGCACCAATCCGTGAGGCACACTGCTGGTCACAAGCCTCCAGTTTGAAAAACAACCCTCCACAACCACCCTCTATCTTCTGTCATCAAGCCCATTTTGTATCCATTTGGCTCCCGTACCCTGGCTCCTGTGAGATTTAACCTTATGCTACAACATACCATGTGGTACCTTGTCAAAGGCCTTGCTAAAGTCCATGTAGACAACATCAACTGCACTGCCCTCATCTACCTTCTTGGTTACCCCTTCAAAAATATAATATCAAGTGTAACACTCTCAGCAGTGTAGAGGATCAGAAGGACCTTGGGGTCCGGGTCCATAGGACTCTTAAATCGGCCTCGCAGGTAGAGGAGGTGGTTAAGAAGGCGTATGGTGTGCTGGCCTTCATCAATCGAGAGATTGAGTTTAGGAGTTGGGAGATAATGATGCAGCTTTATAAGACCCTCGTCAGACCCCACTTGGAGGACTGTGCTCAGTTCTGGTCGCCTCATTACAGGAGGGATGTGGAAATGATTGAAAGGGTGCAGAGAAGATTTACAAGGATGTTGCCTGGATTGGTTGGCATGCCTTATGAGGATAGGTTGAGGGAGCGCGGTCTTTTCTCCTTGGAGAGTCGAAGGATGAGAGGTGACCTGATGGAGGTGTACAAGATGTTGAGAGGTATAGATCAGGTGGATTCTCGGAGGCTTTTTCCCAGGGCTGAAATGGCTGCTATGAGAGGATACAGGTTTCAGGTTCTGGGGAGTAGGTACAGAGGAGATGTCAGGGGTAAGTTTTTCACTCAGAGGGTGGTGGGTGAGTGAACATAGAACATAGAACATAACAGCGCAGAACAGGCCCTTCGGCCCACGATGTTGCACCGACCAGTTAAAAAAAAAAAACTGTGACCCTCCAACCTAAACCAATTTCTTTTCATCCATGAACCTATCTACGGATCTCTTAAACGAGTGGAATCGGCTGCCGTCAGTGGTGGTGGAGGCAAACTCGATAGGGTCTTGTAAGAGACTTCTGGATGAGTACATGGGACTTAATAGGATTGAGGGTGATAGGTAAGCTTATAAGCCTAGGTAGGTAGGGACATGACCGGCGCAACTTGTGGGCCGAAGGGCCTGTTTGTGCTGTATTTATTTCTATGTTCGATGTTCTAAAAAACTCAATCAAATTTGTGAGACATGAGTTTCCACTCACAAAGCCATGCTGTCCCTAATCAGTCCTTGCATCTCTAAATGCCTGTAGATTCTGTCTCTCAAAATATCTTTGAGCAACTTAGCCACTGCAGATGTGAGGCTCACCCACCGGCCTGCAGTTCCCAGGCTTTTCCCTGCAGCCCTTCTCAAACAAAGGCACAACATTTGCCACCCTCCAATCTTCAGGCACCTCACCTGTGACGATTGATGATTCAAATATCTCTGCTAGGGGACCCACAATTTCCACCCTAGCCTCCCACAATGTCCTGGGATACACTTCATCAGGTCCCGGGGATTTATCTACCTTGATGCACTTTAAGACTTCCAGCACCTCCTTCTCTGTTACATGTGCACTCCTGAAGACATCACTATTTATTTCCTCAAGTTCCCTAACATCCATGCTTTTCGCAACAAAGGATTTCTCAAATGATTGTGAATGAAGCCCAGTCCATCACCCAAACCTGCCTCCCATCCATTGACTCTGTGTACACATCTGGCTGCCTCGGAAAAGCAGCCAGCATAATCAACCCTCGCACCCCGGACATTCACTCTTCCACCTATTTCCTTTGGGAAATGAAACAAAAGTCTGAGCTCACGTACCAACCAACTCAAGAACAGCTTCTTCCCTGTTGCCGTCAGACTTTTGATTGGACCTATCTTGCACTAAGTTGATCTTTCTGTCCACCTTAGCTATGACTGTAACACTAAGAACATAAGAAATAGGAGCAGGAGTAGGCCATCTGGCCCTTCGAGCCTGCCCCGCCATTCAACAAGATCATGGCTGATCTGAAGCGAATCAGTTCCACTTACCCGCCTGCTCCCCATAACCCCTAATTCCCTTATCGATCAGAAAACTATCTACCCGTGATTTAAACATATTCAACGAGGAAGCCTCCACCACTTCAATGGGCAGAGAATTCCAGAGATTCACTGCATCCTGCACTCTCTCCTTTCCTTCTCTATGAACTGTATGCCTTGTCTTGATAGTGTGCAAGAAACAATTCTTTTCACTGTATACTAGTACATGTGACAATAATAAATCTAATCAAGTGCATCCTCTGATCTTGTGGAAGGGTGGGGAAGAAATTGCAGAGGCTCTTGCAGAGATATTTGCTTCATCCCTTTCCACTGGTGAAGTTCTGGAAGACTAGAGTGTGGCTAATGTTGTTCCATTGTTTAAGAAGGGTTGCAAAGAGAAGCCTGGTAATTACAGGCCGGTGAACCTGACAACAGTGGCGGGTAAGTTACTGGAGAAGATTCTGGCCAACCTTTGGATAGTCAAGGTCCGGTTAGGGAGAGTTGTCAGAGATCCTGGGTACCAGCAACTTTAGGCATTCTTAGTCGACTTGAGTACAAACAGCAGTGGACACCGCGCACAATCCAATGTGGGGCCTTTAATGACTTGTGCACAAGGAGAAACCCTGTGCAGCTGTCCCGCAAGTGGTTCTGATGTTACAGAAAAATAACTTGGCAATAATAGTCAATTACAGCAGATCAGAAACCAGGAATGTTTCTAATCCTTCATTGACGGACCTATTCGCCAATTAAATCCGAGCTTTTCACCCTTTTGCATTCAAAATTGACTTCTGCTAATCTTTTATTTGCATAGCATATCCCCATATCTCGCCTTTGGTATTTGTTATGGAGAAATCTGGTCTTGCTCACCGTCTGGTGAAGGCCGAAAAGCAGAATGTTCTGGGGCCTACGTCGGTGAAGATCAGCCTGTTCATGCTGAAATAGCAGACACTGACTCCTTTGAAGGTCTGCAAGCCGATAAACATTTTCACTCGCTGTTAAAGAGAAGGCAGGAAACTTTAATCTGAGCATTTCCACATAGTCAGCCCTGCTTCGTGCATGTGTTAGAGTGGGCCAAGGCTGAGGCAGCTGTCCTATATATATTTATAGAGAGAGAATAGACTAACATTTCGAGTCTGGATGACCCTTTGTCAGAGCTCTGATGAAGGGTCATCCAGACTTGAAATGTTGGCTCTATTCTCTCTCCACAGATGCTGTCAGACCTGCTGACATTTTCCAGCATTTTCTGTTTTTGTTTCAGATTCCAGCATCCGCAATATTTTGCTTTTATATGTATTTATATATCCAAATGTGCTGTGTTAACAAAATGGACAGTTACTAACCGTAATATAAAGCATCATGTGATTTAGCTGACTTGACCATATTCCTATAGTTATTCAGTCATTAAAGACACAGTCATGGAGCATTAAACTTGCCTCGCAGGGCCCCTTGTATCAGCACACAGGCAGTTGCTTTGTGAGACTGCGAGCAGAACAGACAAGTCAGAGATAAGAGTGTCTTGAGAAGAGAGATTCATTGTGAAGGCTCAGGGACGGTTGATAAGATGTAGGAATTCTATGATTCTAATGAACATTCTTTCCTCTCTCATTCCCCAAAAGGTGTAAATCTCCATCCCACACACTCTCCCTCCATTCTCACTCTGCTGTATCTAATATTCACCCTCCCAATTCTCCTGAAGGTGCTGATTGAGGCTGATTGACAGATCCATGCTCACTGCTTCCTGTCCACCACACACAAATTATAAGAAACAGGAGCTGCAGTTGGCCATTCAGCCCATCGAACTGCCTCAACCATTCATTGAGAATTGGCTGATCTACCACAGCATCATTTCCCACGCTATCCCCCAGATAGAGAGAGAATAGAGCCAATGTTTGGAGTCTGGAGAGAGGAAAGAATGTTCCATAGAAACTAGAATTGTGTGTTCTGAATTTCCATCCTGCACTGACACTGATGACTTCTGTAAACTTGCTTTACAGGATACTGAAAGAGGAATCACAGGCTGAAATCTCAAACGTCACATCTAGATCTGACAGAGTCACATTCTTTGGGACCTGAATATCATCGGCCTTTGAATCGAGGAGAAATGGTTGTCCGATCTGATGACTTGAAAAGATTTCAAACATTAGTGTGACTGGAAAAGTGCCAACACATTGCCACACTGGAGTGAGTGTGTTCCAGTGCACTGAGCTTGAACCAGTTACACAGCCTGAATAAATATCACACCATTCACAGCGGTGTGGGAGGGGCGGGGGACTGTTCTGTGTGTGGACGAGTCTTCAACTGAAGAGAGAGGAAAGGACACCTGCACCATGGAGAAACCATGGAAATGTGGGGACTGTGGGAAAAGATACAAAGTCCCATCCCTGCTGGAAACTCATCGGCGCAGCCACACTGGGGAGAGACCATTTACTTGCTCTCAGTGTGGGGAGGGATTCACTCGGGTATCCCATCTGCAGAGACACCAGCGAGTTCACACTGGGGAGAAACCGTTCACCTGCTCTCAGTGTGAGAAGGGATTCACTGATTTATCCACCCTGCGGACGCACCAGCGAGTTCACACTGGGGAGAGGCCGTTCACCTGCTCTCAGTGTGAGAAGGGATTCACTGATTTATCCACCCTGCGGACGCACCAGCGAGTTCACACTGGGGAGAGGCCGTTCACCTGCTCTCAGTGTGAGAAGGGGTTCAGTCAATTATCTAACCTGCAGAGACACCAACGAGTTCACACTGGGGAGACACCATTCACCTGCTCTCAGTGTGGGAAGGGATTCACTCGGTCATCCAGCCTACAGGCACACCAGCGAGTTCACACTGGGGAGAAGCCGTTCACCTGTTCTCAGTGTGAGAAGGGATTCACTGATATTTCCACCCTGCGGAAACACCAGCGAGTTCACACTGGGGAGAGGCCGTTCACCTGCTCTCAGTGTGAGAAAGGGTTCAGTCAATTAGCTAACCTGCAGAGACACCAGCGAGTTCACACTGGGGAGAGACCTTTCACCTGCTCTCAGTGTGGGAAGGGATTCACTGATTTATCCACTCTGCGGAGACACCAGCGAGTTCACACTGGGGAGTGGCCATTCACCTGCTCTATGTGTGGGAAGGGGTTCAGTCAGTTAGCTAAGCTGGAGGCGCACCAGCGAGTTCACACTGGGGAGAGACCATTCACCTGCTCTCAGTGTGGGAAGGGATTCACTGATTTATTCACCCTGCGGTGTCACCAGCGAGTTCACACTGGGGACTGGCCGTTCACCTGCTCTCAGTGTGAGAAGGGATTCAGTCAGTTATCCAACCTGCGGATACACCAGCGAGTTCACACTGGGGAGAGGCCGTTCACCTGCTCTCAGTGTGGGAAGGGATTCATAGTTTCATCCCAGCTGCTGAAACACCAGCGAGTTCACGAGTGATTCCAGGGGTTGGATTCTGCTGTTATTCTTTCTGCTCTCAATTACATCCAGGACTGCATTTTGTTCATTCTCACAGTTGGTCAATGGGGAGGGTCGGAGGGTTTCTTTCTGCTGGACTGGCCGGTCTCACAACTTTGCCTCCAGTGGGCTGATGCTCTTTGAGTCTTGTTGCGAATACCTGGTTTCAAATTTCACAAGGATCACAGAGTGACAGGGTGTTAGGAAGTTAAGAGTCACTATTTCTGTTTGAAACTCCCCCAGATGCCCATCCAATTTCCTTTGTAATTGTTTATTGTCTCCACTTCCTCCACCCTCCTAGGCAGCGAGTTCCAGGTCATTATCATTCACTGCATCAAAATATTCTTCCTCACATCCCGCCTTCCTCTCTGACCCAAAACCATAAACCTGTGTCCCTCTCATCCTTGTCCCGTCAGCTAATGGGAACAGCTTTTCTTTGTCCACCTTATCTAAACCTGTCAGAATCTTGTCCACCTCTATCAAATCCCCCCTCAACCTCGTTTGCTCCAAGGAGAACAACCCCAGCCTGTCATTGACAATAAAGAACAAACAAACAGAATATGTTAATACCTGAAATCAAATGGGAATGTTTAATTTCTGATTTAAAGAAATCATGAATATATTGTCACGTACAATAAAGGGATTTGAATAACTCAGCTTGAGTGCAGTTGAATGAAATATCAATCGCGTATCCACCCACAGTCTAGAGGAAGTGTGGAATGTGTTGCTGGAAATCCCTCCCTAACAGCACTGTGGGTGTACTTTCACCTCAGGCATTGTAACAGTTCAAGAAGGCAGTGTTGGGGTTGACCACGGCCGAAGCAGCTACATACAGCCACATATTCTGTTATAACTGAAGGACTGCAGGTTGAATGTGAGGCATTATGGGACTGGACTATCTTGACCACATTCCTGTTACTGCTCAGTTTCTGCAATCATGAACCATTAAAGCTGCTTAGCAGGGCCCCGACAGAGGAGCTGGTGAGAATATTTACTCAGAATGAGTTAGAATTAAACTTATTCCAGGACCGGCTGGTGTTCAGTGGCTGAGATTCCTGAATCTGTAAAAAGGGGGTCTGACCAATCAACAAACAGTGGTAGGTAGTTAGTTAAGAAGCGTTCTCATGCATTGTTTAAATTATTTTATCATAAATTTGTGATCAGAACTGTGAGGGACTTGTAACCCAATAGTTGTTGAATTGACGGTAAACTCCAAGTAGCACTGGACTGAAAAGGGGGTCTGACCAAGAAGTGAAGTGATCTCAGGCATTGTTTAAATTACATCATCATTGGACAACTTCCCCTTTGTGATGTCACAGTGAAGCCATCCTTGAATCAGCCAATAGGAATCACTCTGCTCCGCGGTGACGTCGCTGGGTTCCAGTGCGCAGGCCCGGGCGCGCGGACCCGGGAGCTCCGCCCCCACCCATTGCTCCCCTCCCCCTGCACCACATCGAGCCAAGGTTTCCAGGCAACCGGCTGGCGGCTCCGGCCAGAGCGAGAAGCTGCTCGGTGATCGCCCCCTCCCCCCAGCCCAGGACTGCGCATGTCCAAGGGAGGGGGAAGCTGTGAATTGCAGGGCAGGTCCCACCCCCTGACCTGAGGTGTTGACCAATGGGAAGAGTTGGAGGACCGGAAGGACTCTGGTTCTCCAGCTCATCAGAGTGCCGGCTTTGTGTGAATGAAGATTGAGCTTCAGACAGACTGAAACTTCCTCCTGTCGCCAACATCTGTGAGTGGGAAAGATTGGATTGTCCAGCCAGTCCACCATATTGGCCGTTCGCTTTGCGTGTTGGCCAGTATAGTGTGCTCCAGGCAGGGGGCGGGCAGAGGATAAGGAGTTCAAGGCGGGCTTAATGCGCGCCTTGCGGTGAGCTTTTGGAAATGTGGCCGCTGGGAGGAACGCCTTGGTCGGCGTGAAGTTTCTGTTTCAAGTGCTTGGGTTCGTGACTTGTGCAAGAACTTTTTGTTTCGGCTGGGGCTTGTTGAATGCTGCTCTCGCTGGGATTCCTGTGCCTTGAAAGGCGTGGCCCAGGTAGATGCAATCTCGGAAGACCCAAGCCAGGGAGGAGCCATTTTGGAAATATGGTTTCGGAAGGTTCAGCCGCGGAAGGTGTGACCCCAGACGGTGCAGCCCCAGTGGGTGTGATTTTGGAAGACCTGGCCCGGAGTGGTGGACTTTGGAGGACTGTATTTGAGCTTTGTCGACTTCGGACGGTGGAATGTTGATGGGCGAAGCTCTGGAAGGCGATGCCTCCGAAATGTTTCACAATTGTATGGTTGTTCATGGATTGTTTGTTATTGTAATATGTGGTTTTCATGTTATGATTGTTGGTGGTTCCGGCCCCCGTCTATTTTCTTGCGTTATTGTGGCCTGGGGGGCATCCCCCCCTGGATAAAGTCACCCCCGGGGGGTGTGACATCCACTTGGGAAAATGCTCTGGGTGGTGAAGCCCCGGACATAGTAACACCAGAGGGATTTTATTCTCCGGGAGAAAAATTGGGAAGGCAGGCCCGAACTGAGTACCCTGGAGAGACTCTCCCACCGCCCCGGCTGAAATTCCGGAAGGGATTCCGGATTGAGTAGGCGGGGTGATTTCCCCATTTCCCCCCTCCGGCTGAACATCCGTACGGTGTAACCCCCGGATATGAGTACCACTGGAGGGTTGCATCCCCCGGCAGGTGGACAAACCCAGGGGACGGTGCCCTTATGCTCCAGTGTTTATTTTTTGTTGTGTACAGTTGTAGTGTTGTGTTAATGTTTGTAGATTTGTAGATTATGATTTGTAAATGGAGGTGTATTTTGAGGGCAATGCCCTGGAAAACTGTAATTGACGATGAACCCTTCCGAAATGGAAGGTAGTAATTGATAAATGGATGGTGTTAGCCATCGGTAATGTATTTTTCATGGATTGTTTGTTATTGTAATATGTGGTTTTCCTGTTATGGTAGTTGGTGCTTTGTTCCGGCCCCCGTCTATTTTCTTGCGTTATTTGTGGCCTGGGGGGCATCCCCCCCTGGATAAAGTCACCCCCGGGGGGTGTGACATCCACTTGGGGAAAGTTCTGGGTGGTGAAGCCCCGGACATAGTAACACCAGAGGGATTTTTATTCTCCGGGAGAAAAATTGGGAAGGCAGGCCCGAACTGAGTACCCTGGAGAGACTCTCCCACCGCCCCGGCTGAAATTCCGGAAGGGATTCCGGATTGAGTAGGCGGGGTGGTTTCCCCCATTTCCCCCCTCCGGCTGAACATCCGTAAGGTGTAACCCCCGGATATGAGTACCACTGGAGGGTTGCATCCCCCGGCAGGTGGACAAACCCAGGGGACGGTGCCCTTATGCTTCAGTGTTTATTTTTTGTTGTGTATAGTTGTAGTGTTGTGTTAATGTTTGTAGATTTGTAGATTATGATTTGTAAATGGAGGTGTATTTTGAGGGCAATGCCCTGGAAAACTGTAATTGACGATGAACCCTTCCGAAATGGAAGGTAGTAACTGATAAATGGATGGCGTTAGCCATTGGTAATGTATTTTTTTCACATTTGTTCTTTGTGTATTTGTAATTGTTTTGTATTAACGTATTTGTAATAAACAAAAAGAAACCAACATCTGTGAGTGGGAAAGATTGGATTGTCCAGCCAATCCACCATATTGGCCATTCGCATTGCGTGTTGGCCAGTATAGTGTGCTCCAGGCAGGGGGCGGGCAGGCAGAGGATAAGGAGTTCAAGGCGGGCTTAATGCGCGCCTTGCGGTGAGCTTTTGGAAATGTGGCCGCTGGGAGGAACGCCTTGGTCGGCATGAAGTTTGTGTTTCAAGTGCTTGGGTTCGTGACTTGTGCAAGAACTTTTTGTTTCGGCTGGGGCTTGTTGAATGCTGCTCTCGCTGGGATTCCTGTGCCTTGAAAGGCGTGGCCCAGGTAGATGCAATCTCGGAAGACCCAAGCCAGGGAGGAGCCATTTGGGAACTATGGTTTCGGAAGGTTCAGCCGCGGAAGGTGTGACCCCAGACGGTGCAGCCCCAGTGGGTGTGATTTTGGAAGTTCTGGCCCGGAGTGGTGGACTTTGGAGGACTGTAGTTGAGCGTTGTCGACTTCGGACGGTGGAATGTTGATGGGCGAAGCTCTGGAAGGCGATGCCTCCGAACTGTTTCACAATTGTATGGTTGTTCATGGATTGTTTGTTATTGTAATATGTGGTTTTCCTGTTATGATAGTTGGTGGTTTGTTCCGGCCCCTGTCTATTTTCTTGCGTTATTTGTGGCCTGGGGGGCATCCCCCCCTGGATAAAGTCACCCTCGGGGGGTGTGACATCCACTTGGGGAAAGTTCTGGGTGGTGAAGCCCCGGATATAGTAACACCAGAGGGATTTTATTCTCCGGGAGAAAAATTGGGAAGGCAGGCCCGAACTGAGTACCCTGGAGAGACTCTCCCACCGCCCCGGCTGAAATTCCGGAAGGGATTCCGGATTGAGTCGGCGGGGTGGTTTCCCCCATTTCCCCCCTCCGACTGAACATCCGTAAGGTGTAACCCCCGGATATGAGTACCACTGGAGGGTTGCATCCCCCGGCAGGTGGACAAACCCAGGGGACGGTGCCCTTATGCTTCAGTGTTTATTTTTTGTTGTGTACAGTTGTAGTGTTGTGTTAATGTTTGTAGATTTGTAGATTATGATTTGTAAATGGAGGTGTATTTTGAGGGCAATGCCCTGGAAAACTGTAATTGACGATGAACCCTTCCGAAATGGAAGGTAGTAATTGATAAATGGATGGTGTTAGCCATCGGTAATGTATTTTTCAGATTTGTTCTTTGTTCATTTGTAATTGTTTTGTAATATCGTGTTTGTACTAACCAACGGAAAATCTTTGCATTGTTTGTGGCCTGGGGGGTATCCCCCCCCCCCCCCCCCGGATAGAGTGACCCCCGGGGGGTGTGACATCCAGTTGGGGAAAGTGTCCGGGGCACCCAGAGGGGTAACACCGGGGGGGTTTTGTTCTCCGGGAGAAAAATTGGGAAGGCAGGCCGAATTGAGTATCCCGGAGAGCTTTTCTCACCGCCCCAGCCGAAAATCCGGAAGGCAGTCCGGATTGAGTAGGTTCGGGGTGGTTTTCCTGTCCCCCCGCCTCCAGTCGAACATCCGTCAGGTGGAACCCCCGGACCTGAGTACCTCTGGAGGGTTGCATCCCCCGGCAGGGGAAAAACCCAGGGGACGGTGCCCTTATGCTTCAGTGTTTATTTTTTTGTTGTGTACAGTTGTAGTGTTGTGTTCATGTTTGTAGATTTGTAGATTATGATTTGTAAATGGAGGTGTATTTTGAGGGCAATGCCCTGGAAAATTGTAATTGACGATGAACCCTTCCGAAATGGAAGGTAGTAACTGATAAATGGATGGCGTTAGCCATTGGTAATGTATTTTTTTCACATTTGTTCTTTGTGTATTTGTAACTGTTTTGCATTAACGTATTTGTAATAAACAAAAAGAAACCAACATCTGTGAGTGGGAAAGACTGGATTGTCCAGCCAGCCCACCATATTGGCCGTTCGCTTTGCGTGTTGGCCAGTATAGTGTGCTCCAGGCAGGGGGCGGGCAGAGGATAAGGAGTTCAAGGCGGGCTTAATGCGCGCCTTGCGGTGAGCTTTTGGAAATGTGGCCGCTGGGAGGAGCGTCTTGGTCGGCGTGAAGTTTCTGTTTCAAGTGCTTGGGTTCGTGACTTGTGCAAGAACTTTTTTGTTTCGGCTGGGGCTTGTTGAATGCTGCTCTCGCTGGGATTCCTGTGCCTTGAAAGGCATGGCCCAGGTAGATGCAATCTCGGAAGACCCAAGCCAGGGAGGAGCCATTTGGGAACTATGGTTTCGGAAGGTTCAGCCGCGGAAGGTGTGACCCCAGACGGTGCAGCCCCAGTGGGTGTGATTTTGGAAGTTCTGGCCCGGAGTGGTGGACTTTGGAGGACTGTAGTTGAGCGTTGTCGACTTCGGACGGTGGAATGTTGATGGGCGAAGCTCTGGAAGGCGATGCCTCCGAAATGTTTCACAATTGTATGGTTGTTCATGGATTGTTTGTTATTGTAATATGTGGTTTTCCTGTTATGATAGTTGGTGGTTTGTTCCGGCCCCCGTCTATTTTCTTGCGTTATTTGTGGCCTGGGGGGCATCCCCCCCTGGATAAAGTCACCCCCGGGGGGTGTGACATCCACTTGGGGAAAGTTCTGGGTGGTGAAGCCCCGGACATAGTAACACCAGAGGGATTTTTATTCTCCGGGAGAAAAATTGGGAAGGCAGGCCCGAACTGAGTACCCTGGAGAGACTCTCCCACCACCCCGGCTGAAATTCCGGAAGGCAGTCCGGATTGAGTAGGCGGGGTGGTTTCCCCATTTCCCCCCTCCGGCTGAACATCCGTAAGGTGTAACCCCCGGATATGAGTACCACTGGAGGGTTGCATCCCCCGGCAGGTGGACAAATCCAGGGGACTGTGCCCTTATGCTTCAGTGTTTATTTTTTTGTTGTGTACAGTTGTAGTGTTGTTAATGTTTGTAGATTTGTAGCTTATGATTTGTAAATGGAGGTGTATTTTGAGGGCAATGCCCTGGAAAACTGTAATTGACGATGAACCCTTCCGAAATGGAAGGTAGTAATTGATAAATGGATGGTGTTAGCCATCGGTAATGTATTTTTCATGGATTGTTTGTTATTGTAATATGTGGTTATCCTGTTATGGTAGTTGGTGGTTTGTTCTGGCCCCCGTCTATTTTCTTGCGTTATTTGTGGCCTGGGGGGCATCTCCCCCTGGATAGAGTCACCCCCGGGGGGTGTGACATCCACTTGGGGAAAGTTCTGGGTGGTGAAGCCCCGGACATAGTAACACCAGAGGGATTTTTATTCTCCGGGAGAAAAATTGGGAAGGCAGGCCCGAACTGAGTACCCTGGAGAGACTCTCCCACCGCCCCGGCTGAAATTCCGGAAGGGATTCCGGATTGAGTAGGCGGGGTGGTTTCCCCATTTCCCCCCTCCGGCTGAACATCCGTAAGGTGTAACCCCCGGATATGAGTACCACTGGAGGGTTGCATCCCCCGGCAGGTGGACAAACCCAGGGGACGGTGCCCTTATGCTTCAGTGTTTATTTTTTGTTGTGTACAGTTGTAGTGTTGTGTTAATGTTTGTAGATTTGTAGATTATGATTTGTAAATGGAGGTGTATTTTGAGGGCAATGCCCTGGAAAACTGTAATTGACGATGAACCCTTCCGAAATGGAAGGTAGTAACTGATAAATGGATGGCGTTAGCCATTGGTAATGTATTTTTTTCACATTTGTTCTTTGTGTATTTGTAATTCTTTTGTATTAACGTATTTGTAATAAACAAAAAGAAACCAACATCAGAGAGGTTGTTTCTGTAGTGAAGTGGTTGTCACGTTTGCCTGACACGCGAAAGGTCCCCGGGTCAGAACCGGGCAGGAATGTTAATTTGTTAATTCCAGCATCTGAAAGTGGGAAGGGGGAGGAAGGTGAGCTGTTGCCTGCCTGCCTGCTGTCCGGCCTGCCTGCCTGCCTGTCGTCTGGCCTGCCTGCCTGTCGTCTGGCCTGCCTGCCGGTCTGGCCTGCCTGTCTTCCGTCCGTCCGCCCACTGGAGGGTGCTCTCTCCCTGGAGGGAGAGAGGACACGGAGTGACTTTCTTTCTTTTTTCTTTCCATCTCTGGGAGGGAGGACTGCACGTTTCAACATCGAGGGACTGAGTGGTTGGGCTGGTGCCCTCATCATCAGAAGGTCGGTGCCTGAAAGGGATGGGGGGGTGAAGTAAATTCAGACTGTTTTTTCCATCTGCGCGGGGGGGGGGGGGGGGGGGGGTGAAGACACCCCGGACTTGAACTGTTTGCGCCCAAAAGGGCTGGAGGAGTAAAGTCCCCCACCCACTGCTGCTGCCCCCAACACCGGCACCCCCTCCCCTCTTTCCCCCTGACTGGGGCACCGGCCCCCCTCCGTGCCTTGTCCCTCGTCCTCCCTCCTGCTCCTCCTCTCTCCTCTCTCGCTCCGGGGAGAGAGCACCTAGATCCCCATCCACCTACCCTACCCTCCCTTATTTTTCCCTCCTCTTATACGTCCTGCCGTGGCAGAGCCTTCTCGGCCCACCTATGCGGGCGTGGCGGCTGCCAGAGCCCCCGCCGCTCCCAAGGCCCTGCCACCTTTTTCGTTGCTCACGCGGCAGCTCGGGGTTAAGTGCTACGCCCACCCCGACATGTCCATCGAGGCCTGTGTCAAGGCAATGGCTGGGGTTGTCGGCCCCTCAGCCATTGTCGCGGCCTCTAAGATGTCCGGCCGGGCCGTATTCTTTTTGAAGGCCACCCACCCGCCACATTTATCATTCCCCGCGCGCCGCCCTCTACCTTGTATTGTTCTCGCTTCCAAGTTGAAACCGTCCGTCCGCCGCCGCCATTACCCGCACTGCGCATGCTTCAGGTCCCGCCCCTCATTCACTCCGATTGGTTGGAGGACCAGCCGCTCCCGCTCGGTCCTCCAGTCCCGCCCCCTCTTCCTATTGGTCCGGAGCTGGCGTCAATCAGCTCCCGGGCATTGTGATGTGGAGCATGCGCAGTGTCATTGCTGTCCTTGGCGCTTGTTTGTCCCGGAGAAGCGGAGTCAGCGTTAGGCGGTGGCTGGGAGGATTTGGAAACACTTTGTGGATCCGCAAACCCTTCAGAATCATTGTCAGCTCCCTGGTTTGCAGCTGCGGGGCTTCTCCCTCCCTCCCTCCCTCCCGGGAACAGGCCCAGGTTAACGGCCCCATCCTGGCTCAGCCACTGGAGGATGGTTCACATCAGAGGATGGGGGAGGGGGACAATAAATAAGAGGTTACACTTTGGCCTCAAATCAATGAGGACTCTGATCTCTGGGAAGGAAGGAAACCCTGGGATGTGGGCGGGAAGGAGTCACAAACACCCGCTGGAGGCCCCAACATCCCCAATAAGACCCATTGGTTTTATTGTCAGTCTGCAGACAGGAGCTGGAGAACTGAACCCAGACAGAGGAGAGGGAGGGAGAAAACTGGGAGTGGAGGAAAGAAATGGTGAGTTGGGTTTGGATTTCAGCCCAGGGAGGAGGGAGAGTGTGTGGGACGGAGATTTACAGATTTGGGGGAACAAGAGAGGAAAAAATGTTCCAGACGAACTACAATTGTCTGTTCAGAGTTTGTATCGTGTTCTGACAGTGATGACTTTGCTAAACTGTTTTTACAGGATATTGGAAGTGAAAGATTGGCAGACAGAAAATTCAAACCGGACATCACATCTGACAAAGTCATTCAGTTCCTTCGGAGCTGAATATCATTGGTCTTTGAATATGGAAAGAGAAATATTTGTCTGTTCTGCCTGTGGGCAAAGAAATTAAACATCAGTGTGACCGGAAAAGCATCGAGACAAACACACACCCGAGTGAGAGTGTTCCAGTGAACTGAATGTGGAAAGAGCTTTAACCAGTTACACAGCCTGAAAAAACATCACAGTTCACAGCAGGGTGAAACTACGTGTATGTTGTGTGTGTGGATGAGGCTTGAACTGATCATCCAACCTGGAGAAACACAAGGACACCCGCACCATGGAGAAACCGTGGAAATGTGTGGATTGTGGGAAGGGATTCGGTTTCCCATCACAACTGGAAGTTCATCGGCGCAGTCACACTGGGGAGAGACCGTTCACCTGCTCCGTCTGTGGGAAGGGATTCACCCATTCATACAACCTTCTGACTCACCAACGGGTTCACACTGGGGAGAGGCCGTTCACCTGCCCTGTGTGTGGGAAGGGATTCACTCGCTCATCCCACATTGTGACACACCAACTTGTTCACACTGATGAGAGAATGTTTACATGTTCTGACTGTGAGAAGAGTTTTAAATGCAAAAAGGATCTGCTGACACACCAACGAATTCACACTGGGGAGAGACCGTTCACCTGCTCTGTGTGTGGGAAAGGATTCATTCAGTCATCCCACTTGCAGACACATCAACTTGTTCACTCTGATAACAAACTTTTTAATTGTTCCCACTGTGAGAAGAGCTTTAAAAATAAAAAGGATCGGCTAACGCACCAATATGCTCACACTGGGGAGAGGCCATTCACCTGCTGTGTGTGTGGGAAGGGATTCAGCCGTCCATCTGCCCTATTGAACCACCAGAGAATTCACACTGGGGAGAGGCCCTTCACCTGCTCAGACTGTGGGAAGGGATTCACTCGTTCATCCAACTTATTGAATCACCAGCGAGTTCACACTGGGGAGAGGCCGTTCACCTGCTCTGTGTGTGGGAAGGGATTCAGTCAGTCATCCAACCTGCTGACACACCAGAAAGTTCACAGTGCGGAGAGGCCATTTACCTGCTCTGTCTGTGGGAAGGGATTTTCTCATTTATCTTATCTTCTGAAACACCAGCGAGTTCACACTGGGGAGAGGCCGTTCACCTGTAATGTCTGTGGAAAGGGATTTATTCAGTCATCCCACCTGCTAACACACCAGCGAGTTCACAAACGACTGCAAGGTTTGGATTCTACTCTTAATGATGCTGTTAATCATATCCAGGACTGAATCGTGTTCACTCTGACAGTCTTCATCCGTTGAGGTTTAATATTCTGAATAAATATGAAATAGACCAGCTTTGTTTTTTAAAATTGTTGTCGATTTTTGTCTTTCCCACCTGACCCCACATCACCAGGCTGGAGCTCAGAAAGGACAATCGGGGGAGGATCATATGGCAAACAGGACGCAGTCCTTCAGGGTCACAGAGAGGGACAAACAGCACTTTGCTCTTCCTCATCTCTCTTCACGACAGCAAAGTACCCGTGTGGTTTAATCCTGAGATGTGCAAGAACCTCAGTCGCTCCCTTCTATGTTTCAGCGCTCCTAGACCAGGAACAGAAGTTCCTTTACAACTGTGTTTAGAGTCAGGAAGAACAACAGTGAATGCTGGTAGGATGCTGCTAAATCAGAGATTGGTGCAAAACTCGGATCTGTTCCTGACTGAGAGTGAAACGGCAGGATTAGATTTCCAGACTGAAAATGCAGAAAAGTCTAAAATATTTTAATGTGTTTGTGTCAGTGCCAGTTTATTGAACAGAAACCAGTTTAAAATAAATTGGTTAAAGTCTGCATTAAAGTAGCAGCTGGAGAGTTCAAAGGAACCTGTTATCTGCTGGGACAATTAGACAACAATTTGATTCCCAGATAAAAAGGAGCTACAGCGTGTCCAAGAATTCCCAGTTTTATTGATGAGGCTTCCCACACACTGTCCTTTTACATAAACCTCACTGCTATCAACTTTTAACCATTATAAACAGAATAGAGAGAAGAGTGAAGCTGTGCCTGTCCCTTTAACTGGAAACTGAACAGCATCAAGCCCCAACTGTCCCTTTAAGAATGAATGATGTGTTCAGCTGAAGATTCCTATTGGTAGTTTTCTGGGTGATCTCCTTATTTTGGATTATTCTCAGTGATTCTCAGTTGTGTGAACCTCTTCTCACTCACTTAATATCTCTCCTCTCTGTCAGATACTCACTTAATATCTCCCCTCTGTCAGGTACTCACTTAATATCTCTCCTCTCTGTCAGATACTCAATATCTCTCCTCTCTGTCAGGTACTCACTTAATATCTCTCCTCTCTGTCAGATACTCAATATCTCTCCTCTCTGTCAGATACTCAATATCTCTCCTCTCTGTCAGATACTCACTTAATATCTCTCCTCTCTGTCAGATACTCAATATCTCTCCTCTCTGTCAGGTACTCAGTTAATATCTCTCCTCTCTGTCAGATACTGACTCACTTAACATCGCTCTCCTCTCAGACACTCATTTCACTTACCTTCCACCTCTACACTCAATTAAACACGCTCCTTTCACTCCCTTACCTCTCTCTCAAATACTGTCTCAGTCACGTAACCTCTATCTTTCTCTCAGACACTCATTCATTTAACTTTTTTATGTCAGATAGTGCTGAAACTCACTTAATTTTTTTATTCTCTGGTTATCTCTCTCTAAAAAAGCACCAAACACCTTCAATCTCTCTTCTCTGTCTGAGACAACATCGAATTTACAGAGACTCAATCTTCTCTCTCTGTTTTTTTTATTCATATGTGGGACACAGGTGCCGCTGACTGGCCAGCATTTATTACCCATCCCTAGTTGCCCTTGTTCAGAGGGCAGCTGAGAGTCAACCACATTGCTGTGGCCCTGGAGTCACATGTAGACCAGACCGGGTAAAGACAGCAGATTTCCTTCCCTAAAGGACATTAGCGAACCAGATGGGTTTTTCTGACAATGGTTTCATGGTCATCACTCGATTCTTAATTCCAGATGTTTTGAATTGAATTCAAATTCCACCATCTGCCATGGCGGTATTCGAATCTGGGTCCCCAGAAAATTTGCTGAGTTTCTGCATTAACATCTAGCGATAATACCACGAGGCCATTGTCTCCCCACTTCTCTCTCCCACTTCCTCTGACAGGCCCTGACTCACTCTCATTTTCTGATCACCCTCTTTGGGGGAAACTCATTCCTTTCTATAATTTCCCCTCATCTCTCCCAGTGATGACCCTCAGTCCATCTCCCAATTCATTGACTGTTAAAAACCCAAATAATCTTTGTTTATTGTTTAACATGGGAATGGAGATGAATGTAATGCTGAGAGCGGCAGCAATCTGTGTGGTTGTTCTTGATGCTGTCAGAGTGAGTTCACCCTCACAGACAGGAAGAATATTCACGGTGATAACATCTCAAACTGATGTCGCCTGTTTCACTCTCAGGAAATACAACTTCCTGTTTCTCTGCTGCCGGTTGCAAACCGCACATCTCACTTCTGGGCAAAAAATAAATCCAGGGGCCACAATCTGGTGAGAACATGTATCAGTGCGGCCTATATCCATCCACAGAGACAGGGCAGAGTCACACAGGATCACATTGCAGTGACATTTACAAATGAGTCTGTTATTTCTGTTCAGAGTCTCCATTCCCGGATATAACGAGCTGTATTTGTGGATCAGTCACTGAGTTCCCTCTGCTCCCCATAGCTGGGGACTGATAGCCTGCTCCCTTATATTGTATATCATTCTCTCTGTATTGCTTGTTTCCTCTGTTTCTCAGCTTTTATCTCTGACCACCTCATCTTTCTGTTTTTTAAAATCTCTCTCAATGTTTCTGTCTTTCTGTCTCTCCTCTGGATCTCTCTCAGTCTCTGTGTGTTCCTATTTAACCGAGATGTTCAGCATCATGAAGGGTTTCTGATTGATTATAGAAGGAAAAACAGGGAAAAAAGCAGAAAAACTCAGCAAGTCAGAGAGAAACAGTTAACATTTTGAGTCCATATGATTCTTCAGGGCAGGAAAAACATGGGCTTTTCTGTCTTAGATCAGGGTACGTGATGGGGAGGTTTAATAGAGATGTTTAAAATGACAAACGATTTATGATAGTGTCAATGGAGAGGAACTGTTTCCCAGAAGCAGGAGGGTCTGTCGATGGGGAGAAACTTTCCCAGGTGCAGAAGGGTCTGTCGATGGGGAGAAACTTTCCCAGGTGCAGAAGGGTCTGTCGATGGGGAGAAACTTTCCCAGGTGCAGAAGGGTCTTTCGATGGAGAGAATCTATTTCCCAGGTATTGGAGGGTCTGTCGATCGGAAGAAACTGTTTCCCAGGTGCAGGAGAGTCTGTACACAGAGGGGATACAGAGATTTAACATTATTGACAACTTAACTGGAGAGGGTGATGAGGATGATTTTTTACACAATAATTTGATGCAATCTGGAATGTACAAACTGACAGGTGCGAGAAGCAGATTTCAAGTAAAGTTTATTGGTCACAAGTAAGGCTTACATTAACACTGCAATGAAGTTCTGTGAAATTCCCCGTGTCACCACAGTCCGGCACCTGTTTGGGTCAATGCATCTAACTAGCACGTCTTTCAGAATGTGGGAGGAAACCGGAGCACCCGGAAGAAACACACGCAGACACGGGGAGAACGTGCAAACTCCACACAGTGACTCAAGCCGGGAATTGAACCCGGCGCTGTGAAGCAGCAGTGCTAACCACTGTGCCGCCGTGCTGCCCAGCCACCGTGCTGCCCAATTTAATAGTAAATTTCAAAGAGAATTGGATAAATACTTGCAGAGGGAATTTGGCAGAACGATGGTAAATGGGATTAATTGACAGTTCACTCGTCTTTGTGACATTCTGAATGTTTCTCTCCTGAGGTTTTAACATTTGATCTTTTCACAATGTGTCTCAAACAGAAGATCAAAACATTGGGTTTGATGAGCTGTCAGATCTGTTTCCCATGTGACTGTAACTCAAGAATTGCAGATAAGCATGAGAAGGAACTGATTATTTTCAGTTCCTCTCACAGGTACACCTCAATATCAGAAATCTCTGGAGTTCCCCATGTCCTCATTATTCTCCCCTTGAGCATAACAGCTCTCAGTCAAGTAGAGTCAGTAACACATGTCTCTGCCATGATGTTTGCATTCCTATTTTACCACTCACCTCCCAGTGACACTCAGCATAACACACAAACCTCAAACTATCATTGCCCCCTTACATCTTGTCCTCCTCTTACAAGCAAATATTTGTTGGGCCTCTTGTCTCCCTTAATGTCAGGTTACCTGCAGGCAAAATGACCTCAGCGACACTGGAACCGATCTTTGTGATTATTATTGTTACACCAGATTCCAATCAGCCCCAGGACCTGCAGTTGTAAAATGCAGTAACATTTTAATATCAGGCATGTTATTGTCAAATAGTAAGTGGCAGAGTGACAAATAACAGAATTGGAATATATTATATCAATAGACCATGACTCACTCGCTATCAAATGAGACCCAAACTTTGGTTATGGTGCACTCGATACTGACTGTATTATCATTACATTGGATCCCCGGGCCTAGAATACCCGACGCTAAAATGCCACCCTGACTACCTTCCATGGGAGTTCACCTCTGTTAGCCTGACAGCAGTTTACATCCCACCCCACGCAGACGTGAAGACGGCATTGGATGAAATATACACCACCACAAATAGCCTTGAGACGAGGCCTTGTCCTGAGGCCTTGTTCATCGTAGCCGAAACTTCAATCAGGCCAAGCTCAAGGGTGTTCTACCAAGGTACCTGCAACACATCTCCTGTTCCATCAGAGGCCCAAACATCCTAGACCACTGCTATACAAATATCAAAAATGCCTACTGCTCTATCACCAGCCCACACCTTGGAAAATCAAGTCTGTGCTCCTGCTCCCAGCTTAAAAGCAAAAACTGAAATGGGAGAATCTGCCAAAGAAAGTCGTGCAGTATTGGTCTGAGGAATCGGATGATCTCCTACTAGACTGCTTAGAGTCAGTAGATTGGTCAGTATTTAAAAACTCTGTGACCAGCCTGAACGAGTCCTCCACTACAGTAACTGACTCATTAGTAAGCGTGTAGAAGACTGCGTGCCAAAGAAGCAAACCCATGTGTTTCCCAACCAGAAACCATGGATGAACAGGGATATCCACTGTCTGCTGAAGTTTAGATCTGAGACGTTCATGTCAGGCGACACTGACCTATACAAGACAGCCAGATATGATCTATGAAGATCCATCAAAGATGCCAAAAGACAGTACCGGACCAAGCTAGAGTCCCAGGCTATCCACATGGATTCCCGTCGACTATGGCAAGGTCTGCAAGACATAAAAGGCTACGAGATTAAGGCAGGTAAAATCACCGGCTCCAATGCACCCCTCCCCACTGAGCTCAACACATTCTATGCCCGTTGTGAGCAAGAGGTCAGCGAGAGCACACCCTCCATCCCAGAAGCCTCGAATGATTCTGTATGTTAGGTCACCAGTGCAGACATCAGAGTAGCCTTCTCAAAAGTCAACCCATGGAAAGCAACTGGCCCAGACGGGGTACCCCAATGAGCACTGAGATCCTGCGTGGATCAGCTGGCAAGGGTATTCACAGACATGTTCAACCTCTCATTACAACAATCTAAGGTCCCTACCTGCTTCAAGAAGAGGACCATCATCCCGATACCAAAGAAAAGCCAGGGCAGCGTGCCTTAATCACTATCATCCGGTGGCTCTGACAAACCGTTCTTTTTGTGATTCATGCACAAGGACACCCAGGTCCCTTTGCGCAGCAGCATGCTGCAATTTATTACCATTTAAATGCATGGTTGGGGACCCCGCGCACCCCCGACATTCTCTCTTCCACCTTCTTCCATCGGGAGGGGGATGCTGAGGTCTTGGGGTCGCGTGCCGACCGACTCGAGAGCAGCTTCTTCCCGTGCTGCTGTCGGACTTTTGGGTGGGCCTATCTTGCATTGGGTTGGTCTTTCTCTGCACCCTAGCTGTGGCTGTGGCACTGCATTCTGCGCTCTCTCATTTCCTTCTCTATGAACGGTATGTTTTGTCTTTCTAGCGCAGAAGAAACAATACTTTTCATTGTATGCTAAAACATGTGACAATAAAAAAAAATAGTCCATTTTGCTGTTATTCCTACCAAAATGGATGACCTCACATTTACCAACATTGTACTCGATTTCTGTTGGCAAAATAGGTTGCATGCTTACTTTTTAATTATACAATGTTCAGAGCACTAAATTTGACACACACAATCATAGAATCCCTATAGTGCAGAAGAAGGCCATTCGGCCCATCAAGCCTGCACCGACAACGATCCCATCCAGGCCCTATTCCTGTAATCTCATGCCCCAACATGAAAGGGGCAATTTATCATGGCTAATCCACCTAACCTGCACATCTTTGGACTGTGGGAGGAAACCCACGCAGACACAGGGAGAATGTGCAAACTCCACACAGTAAACTGAGGCTGGAATTGAACCCAGGTCCCTGGCGCTGTGAGGCAGCAGTGCTGACCACATGTGACCAATAACCAAGGACATGGCAGACATGACCAGTGTGTGAATTGCTGATGAATGGTCTTGTCCCTGTTGTTCGAATCTGTGTCCACAAAGGTACAATCCAATGGCAGAGCCATTGCCCAGCACTCACTGCGGGAGCTGCTGCGCAGGCGCACTGTTAGGTTGTGACTGGAGCATGCGCGGTGCGGGTGCTGCAGCTTGATGGAAGGGCGAGGCGGTCGTGTGGCTTTTGCAACGGGTGAAATAAAACACCGAGTGTGGATGGGGAACGGAGCCGGTGGGTGGAGAGATTTCATTACCACCAGACTCGGCTCGCAAAGTTCGAGTAAAAATCTAACGGTCCCCCATTTGGACCGAGACGGTTGTTCTCTCGGTGTCGGGCCGGGCTCGCCGGCCGCCACCTTTATAAGGGGCAATGTTCCGGCAAGGGCGCTGCCATCTTTATAAGGGGCAATGTTCCGGCAAGGACGCTGCCATCTTTATAGGGGGCAATACCAGCAGCAGGACAGAGCTTTATGCATTTCTATGTTAAAAGCAAAATTCTGTGAGTTCTAGAAATCTGAAATAAAAACCGAAAATGGTGAATTGCTAACCTGGACTGACAATAATGTATTTACAGGATACTCGGAGGAGAGAATTCACAATTCAAAACATTGTATCTAGATTCAGTCGATTCATCAAGATCGTTGACCTTTGAATGTGTAAAGAAGCTGTTCTGTCTGTGGGAAATGATTTCAGCTATCAATGTGTCTGGTATTTGGATATAAGACTGATAATTTCAAAACCAGGACTCTGCTTGACTGGAAATCATGACAAAGTACTGCAGATGCTGAAATCTGATGAAGGGTCATCCTGACTCGAAAAGTTGGCTCTATTCTCTGTCCACAGATGCTGTCAGACCTGCTGAGAGTTTCCAGCAGTTTCTGCTTTTGTTGTGACTGGGAATCAATGTGGGTGAGCAGGCACTGAGGTCTTGGGGCTAACTGGACTTGCTGTCATAGAGTCACACAGCACAGAAAGAGGTCCTTCAGCCCATAAGTGAACAAGCAAGGAAAAGATGTTCCACAGCATCAGAATTGTCTATTTAGAATTTCTGTCCTGTACTTACGAGGATTCATTTTATAAACTCCTTTTACAGGCTATGAGAAAGGGAGGAATTCCAAACAAGAACATCAAACCAAACATGACATCCAACATCTACTCACTTGATTCATCAGCGCTTGAATATTGTGAACCTTTGAATGTGGAATGAGAAATGTTTCTCTGTTTCTGTCTGAGGATTTCAAACTGAAAGTTTTGAAACAATTGACTGGAAAAGCACCGAGTGAGAGTGTTCCAGTGAATTGACTGTGGAAAGAGCTTTAACCAGTTATACAGCCTGATAAAACATCACATCATTCACAGCAAGGAGAAACCATACAGTTTGGACAAGGTTTCAACTGATTGTCCAATCTGGAGAGTCACAAGGACACTGGCATCATGGAGAAACTGTGGAAATGTGGGGACTGTGGGAAGAGCTTCAATTACCCAAAGCTGAGAAAACGTTATCATTGTCACACTGGGGAGACACCATTCACCTGCTCTGTATGTGGGAAGCGATTCACTCAGTCATCCCATCTCACTGACCATCAACTTGTACACAGTGATCAGAGACCTTTTAAATGCTCTGATTGTGAGAAGAGGTTTAAAAGCAAGAAGCATCTGGTAGCACATCAGCTTGTTCACACTGGGGAGAGGCCGTTCCTCTGCTCTGTGTGTGGGAAGAGATTCAATCGGTCATCCCACCTTCTGACACATCAGCAAGTTCACACTGGGGAGAGACCATTCCTCTGCTCTGTGTGTGGTAAGGATTCATTCAGTCATCCCAACTTCTGAGACATCAGCGAGTTCACACTGGGGAGAGGCCATTTACCTGCTGAGTGTGGGAAGGGATTCAGTCAGTTGTCCGACCTTCTGGTACACCAGCGAGTTCACACTGGGGAGAGGCCATTCACCTGTTCTGTATGTCGGAACAGCTTTGCTCAGTCATCTACTCTTCAGAGACACCAACGAGTTCATACTGGAGAGAGGCCATTCACCTGCTCTGAGTGTGAGAAGGGATTCATTCAGTTATCCGACCTTCTGAGACACCAGCGAGTTCACAAATGATTGTAGAATTTGGAGTTTGTCATTGCTGCTTTTAGTGACATCCCGGACTGAACATGTGGCTGTGTAAGCTGAGGTGTGTAAGGAATGTGTCCCAGCCACGCTCTTCCATGGTTCAGTGGTCCTGGAGGCAGAACAGAAACTCCTTTACAACTGGGTTTAGAGTCAGGAAGAACAACGGTGAATTTTGGAAATGTAATGTCAAGTCAGAGATTGGTGTTAAATTGGGATCTGTTCCTAACTGAGACTTTGAGAAGAAATAGAAATGTGGAATGAACATTTAAAATGTTTGTGATATTCCTGATCTATCATTGTCAGACAATAACAACACTCTACATTTATATTGTCTCTTTAACAGAGTAAATGTGAAAACTGACACTGTTTTCAGATGATGTCACTGATGGGAATATGTTGATAAGAAATAAGAGGCTAAGGCTGGAGCCTCTGGAGACACCAGAGGTCAGTGTGGGAATGGGAAGGGAAGATATTATAAGTGATTCTCTGACTCTGATTAAAGAGAGAAGAATAGGTTTAAAGTTTAATGTTTATTTATTAGTTTCACAAGTAGGCTTAACAATTAACATTGCGATGAAGTTAATATGAAAATCCCTGAGTCGCCACATTCCTGTGCCTGTTTGGGTACACTGAGGGAGAATTTGGCATGGTCAATGCTAACCAGTACATCTTTTGGACTGTGGAGGAAACCAGAACATCCGGAGGAAACCCACACAGGCAAGAATGCACAGACAGTGACAGAATCGAACCCGAGTCCCTGGTGCTTGAGACGGCAGTGCTAACCTCTGTGCCACCATGCCGCCCATATAGAACCAGGAGAGAGTAGCCCCACCCAGCTGGACGACAGTGGAGAGGGATGGAGCAGAATGATGTGGGCGACCTTGCCAAAGGCTGCAAATAGGTCGAGGATCAAAAGGGAAAGTTCATTTTTGTTGCAGTCACATAGGATGTCAGTGCGGACTTTGATAAGAGCTGTTTCAGTAATGTGACAAGGCAGAAACCTGACTGGAGAATTCAAATGTGGAGTTCTGGGAAAGATGGCCTTGGGTTTTGGGAGAAGACAAAACATTCAGAGTGAATGAGGGGGCGGGGCTGGAGGACCGAGCGACAGCGGCTGGTCCTCCAACCAATCGGAGTGAAGAGGGGCGGGGCTGGAGGACCGAGCGAGAGCGGCTGGTCCTCCAACCAATCGCAGTGAATGAGGGGCGGGGCTGAGGGCCAGTTGCACTGTGGTGATCTGGAGCATGCGCAGTGCCGATCACTGAGGATTGAGGCGGTTGAGGAAATATTCAGTCCGGGCGATAACACCGGGTAAATCAGGAATGAGTGATGGAGCCGGTGGGTGGGCGGGCTTGGAGGCTTCATAAAAGTCCCGTGTAGGCCGCAAGCCCCCAATAGAAAGCTCGGATTCGATATTTGAACCGTTGAAAGGTTGTTCGGGCTTTTCCCCCGATTCAGGCCCGGGTGAACGACCGCCATCTTGACAGTGTGCGGCCGAGCGCACGCGCAGACAGAGGGAGTTCCATGCTCAGCCCCCTCCGCCCCTATTCAGTCTGATTGGTTGGAGGACCAGCCGCTTGTGCTCGGTCCTCCAGCCCCGCCCCCTCCTCCTATTGGCCCGGAGCTGCCGTCAATCAGCTCCCGGGTATTGTGATGTGGAGCATGCGCAGTGTCATTGCTGTCCTTGTCCCGGAGAAGCGGAGTCAGCGTTAGGCGGTGGCTGGGAGGATTTGGAAACACTTTGTGGATCCGCAAACCCTTCAGAATCATTGTCAGCTCCCTGGTTTGCAGCTGCGGGGCTTCTCCCTCCCTCCCTCCCGGGAACAGGCCCAGGTTAACGGCCCCATCCTGGCTCAGCCACTGGAGGATGGTTCACATCAGAGGATGGGGGAGGGGGCAATAAATAAGAGGTTACACTTTGGCCTCAAATCAATGAGGACTCTGATCTCTGGGAAGGAAGGAAACCCTGGGAGGTGGGCGGGGAGGATTCACAAACACCCGCTGGAGGCCCCAACACCCCCAGTAAAAAGCTGCAGCTCCCGGGTTTGCAGCTTTTTCCCGGGAGAGAGTTGGGGAAGTTTTGTGGAGACAATTCCCGGCTGGTTCAGTTAGTGGTCAATGAAGCTCAGAAATCCTGAGTCAGGATCCTCATTGGGTGGTTGTTTTATTAAAATATTATTATTCATCTGTTGAAGAAAATATTAATTTGTTTTGAAGAATCATTTTTATAGCGTTTGTGAAAATGTCCATTAAAATAGCCATTTTTCCAATGTATTTCTGATGAGAATTTTAATATTACTGATTTGGGAATTGATTCTCGGGAATGGTCATTCTGAAAATGATTATGTTTTAATTTACTCCATAATGCCAGAAGTCAGTTTGTATTTCAAATGTAATTTAGAATATCTGGGAGCAAATGTTAAAATGAGGTTTGAGACACCAGCTGCCATTACTTCCTGTGACTGATGATACCTTTGTGCCTGTGCAGGAGGTAATTCCCCTGGTGCTGTGGCACAAATAAAATGGAGCCTTTCCTCGGAACAGGTCCGTGTTAACGGTCACCGTGTTGTTTCAGTGGTGAGCAGGGGACGTGTGGCCATTGTGGTAACAACAGAGTCGGTGGGACTTCATGTCCCCTGACCTTAAAAGAAAATAATTGACTCCTTGGTTGTACAGTCAATCTGCACATGGTCTGGAGAACTGAATCCAGCCAGAGTGACAAGGCAGAGGGAGCTGGTCTCAGAGTGGAGACATGAAATGGTGGAGATGGGGCAAGGAGTTTGATTTAGACCAGGGACAAGAGAGAGTGTGTGGGATGGAGATTATAGCTCAAGATAAATGAGATGAAGAAGTGTTCCATGGAAACTCGAATTGTCTGTTATGAATTCGTTTTTTAAGCTCTTTTTGCAGGGAACTAGAAGAGGAGGATTCACAGACAGGAAACTCAAACTAAACTTTAGGTCAAGGTCTGCAGAACCATTTGATTCATCATGACCTCAGTATGATTGCTTTTTACAGTGGAGGGAGAAATCATTGCCTGTTTTGTCAGTGGAAGAAAATTTTAAAAATTCAATGTGGCAGAAAAAGACCCGAGACACACACCCCCGAGTGAGAGTGTTCCAGTGAACTGACTGAAAAGAGCTTTAACCGGTTACACAGCCTGAAAAAAATCACACCATTCACAGTGAGAAGAAACTATAAACGTGGTCCGTGTGTGGATAAGGCTTCAACTGATCATCCAACCTGGAGAGACACAAAGTCACCTGCACCGTGGAAATGTGAGGATTGTGGTAAAGAATTCAATTATCCATACTTGCTGGAAAACCATAGACACAGTCACACTGGAGAGAGGCCATTCACCTGCTCCGTGTGTGGGAAAAGATTCACTACCTCATCCCACCTGCTGTTACACCAACAAATTCACACTGAGGAGAGGCTGTACAGCTGCTCCACCTGTGGAAAGGGGTTCTCATATTCATCCAACCTCGGTGCACATCAGCGAGTTCACACTGGGGAGAGATCGTTCACCTGCTCCTTGTGTGGGAAGGAATTGCTGGACCATCCGGTCTTTGATCACACCAGCGAATTCACACAGGGGAGAAGCCATTCACCTATTGTGTGTGTGGTAGAAATTCACTCTGTCATCTAACCTGCTGTCACACCAGCGAGTTCACACAGAGGAGAGACCGTTCAGCTTTCCTGTGGAAAGAGGTTCAGGTCTTCATCCAACCTCAGTGCACACAAGCGAGTTCACACTGGGGAAAGGCCGTTCACCTGTTCCACGTGTGGGAGGGAATTCACCAATTCATCCGGCCTCCTGTCACATCAGTGAATTCACACTGAGGAGAAGCCATTTATTTGCACATACTGTGGAAAGAGTTTCAGGCAGTTATCAATCCTCACTGCAAATCAACGCACTCACACTGGGGAGAGACCATTCACTTGCTCCATGTGTGGGAAGGGATTCACTCAGTCTGGCAGCCTGCATTTACATGAGCTCACCCACACTGGGGAGAGGCCATTCGCCTGCTCTGTGTGTGGGAAGGGATACACTCGGTCATCCCACTTGCTGACACCTCTGCAAGTTCACAATTGTCAGCAGGAGTTAGATTTTGCAGTTACTGCTGCTGTTAATCACATTCAGGATTGATATTCTGACAATATTGGTTTGTTTCTGCTGACATTAACAATCCCTACAACTGGAATTCTGCTTTAATATTTAGTTTAATATTTCACAATCCACAGAATAGATATATTCAAACAAGAATGAACAATGTTGTGGGTTTAATCTCAGTTGTTTGGATTTAATCTCAGTTGTTTGGATTTAATCTCAGTTGTTTGGGTTTAAACCCAGTTGTTGTGGGTTTAATCTCAGTTGTTTGGATTTAATCTCAGTTGTTTGGGTTTACTCTCCGTTATTTGGGTTTAATCTCAGTGGTTTGGGTTTAATATCAGTTGTTTGGATTTAATCTCAGTTGTTGTGGGTTTAATCTCAGTTGTTTGGATTTACTCTCCGTTATTTGGGTTTAATCTCAGTGGTTTGGGTTTAATATCAGTTGTTTGGATTTAATCTCAGTTGTTTGGATTTAATCTCAGTTGTTTGGATTTAATCTCAGTTGTTTGGGTTTAATCTCAGTTGTTTGGGTTTAATCTCAGTTGTTTGGGTTTAATCTCAGTTGTTTGGGTTTAATCTCAGTTGTTTGGGTTTAATCTCAGTTGTTTGGGTTTAATCTCAGTTGTTTGGATTTAATATCAGTTGTTTGGGTTTAATCTCAGTTGTTTGGGTTTAATCTCAGTTGTTTGGGTTTAATCTCAGTTGTTTGGGTTTAATAGAACATAGAACATAGAACATTACAGCGCAGAACAGGCCCTTCGGCCCACGATGTTGCACCGACCAGTTAAAAAAAAAAACTGTGACCCTCCAACCTAAACCAATTTCTTTTCGTCCATGAACCTATCTACGGATCTCTTAAACGCCCCCAAACTAGGCGCATTTACAACTGATGCTGGCAGGGCATTCCAATCCCTCACCACCCTCTGGGTAAAGAACCTACCCCTGACATCGGTTCTATAACTACCCCCCCTCAATTTAAAGCCATGCCCCCTCGTGCTGGATTTCTCCATCAGAGGAAAAAGGCTATCACTATCCACCCTATCTAAACCTCTAATCATCTTATATGTTTCAATAAGATCCCCTCTTAGCCGCCGCCTTTCCAGCGAAAACAATCCCAAATCCCTCAGCCTCTCCTCATAGGATCTCCCCTCCATACCAGGCAACATCCTGGTAAACCTCCTCTGCACCCTCTCCAAAGCCTCCACATCCTTCCTGTAATGTGGGGACCAGAACTGCACACAGTACTCCAAGTGCGGCCGCACCAGAGTTGTGTACAGTTGCAACATAACGCTACGACTCCTAAATTCAATCCCCCTACCAATAAACGCCAAGACACCATATGCCTTCTTAACAACCTTATCTACTTGATTCCCAACTTTCAGGGATCTATGCACACATACACCTAGATCCCTCTGCTCCTCCACACTATTCAAAGTCCTCCCGTTAGCCCTATACTCAACACATCTGTTATTCCTACCAAAGTGAATTACCTCACACTTCTCCGCATTAAACTCCATCCGCCACCTCTCGGCCCAACTTTGCAACCTGTCTAAGTCTTCCTGCAAACTACGACACCCTTCCTCACTGTCTACCACACCACCGACTTTGGTGTCATCAGCAAATTTGCTAATCCACCCAACTATACCCTCATCCAGATCATTAATAAATATTACAAACAGCAGTGGCCCCAAAACAGATCCCTGAGGTACACCACTTGTAACCGCACTCCATGATGAATATTTACTATCAACCACCACCCTCTGTTTCCTATCCGCTAGCCAATTCCTGATCCAATTTCCTAGATCACCCCCAATCCCATACATCTGCATTTTCTGCAGAAGCCTACCATGGTGAACCTTATCAAACGCCTTACTAAAATCCATATATACCACGTCCACTGCCTTGCCCCCATCCACCTCCTTGGTCACTTTCTCAAAAAACTCAATAAGGTTAGTAAGGCACGACCTACCTGCCACAAAACCATGCTGACTATCACCTATCAATTCATTACTCTCCAAATAACTATAAATCCTATCCCTTATAATTTTTTCCAACATCTTGCCGACAACAGAAGTGAGACTCACCGGTCTATAATTCCCGGGGAAGTCTCTGTTCCCCTTCTTAAACAATGGGACAACATTCGCTAACCTCCAATCTTCTGGTACTATACCAGAGGCCAACGACGACCTGAAGATCAGAGCCAGAGGCTCTGCAATCACTTCTCTTGCCTCCCAGATAATCCTTGGATAAATCCCATCCGGACCAGGGGATTTATCTATTTTCAGACCCTCCAGAATATCCTGCACATCCTCCTTATCAACTGTAATACTGTCTATTCTACTCCCCTGCAACCCAGTGTCCTCCTCAGCTATATTCATGTCCCCTTGCGTGAACACCGAAGAGAAATATTGGTTCAATGCTTCACCAATCTCCTCCGGTTCCACACATAACTTCCCTCTGCCATCTATAACTGGCCCTAAACTTGCCCTAACCAACCTAATCTCAGTTGTTTGGGTTTAATATCAGTTGTTTGGGTTTAATATCAGTTGTTTGGGTTTAATATCAGTTGTTTGGATTTAATCTCAGTTGTTTGGGTTTAATATCAGTTGTTTGGGTTTAATATCAGTTGTTCTGGGTTTAATCTCAGTTGTTTGGGTTTAATATCAGTTGTTTAGGTTTAATCTCAGTTGTTTTGGGTTTAATCTCAGTTGTTTGGGTTTAATATCAGTTGTTCTGGGTTTAATCTCAGTTGTTCTGGGTTTAATATCAGTTGTTTGGGTTTAATCTCAGTTGTTTGGGTTTAATCTCAGTTGTTTGGGTTTAATATCAGTTGTTAATATCAGGGATTTGTTCCCAGGAGCAGGCTGAGGGTAAGAGAGTGGGTTTTCTGACTTTAATTAATTATTTATTTTTTCAGTTAATTTTGGGTTTAAAATCGGAGGTTTTTTTCAAAACCGGAAGTCGGGCCAGGAGAGGCCTGGGGAAGTTTTTGGAGGGTTTAAAAGCGCACCAAAGTATACAGCGGGCAGCATCGTAGCGGGCAGCAGAGTGAGTGGGAAGTTGAGTGAGCTGTCAGGGCTTTGGCTCACAGGGCTTGGACGAGCAGGGGTGAGTCTTTGTTTCCTTACACTCTTATTAACTTTTCACTGTCTTACTTGACATAAAGTGTCCAGTATGAGTGTGAAACCAGTGTGTTGTTCCCAGTGTAGGATGTGGGAGGTCCTGGAGGCATCTGGCCTCCCGGACATCCACATCTGTGAGGGGTGTGTCGAGCTGCGGTTCCTGAGGGACTGTGTTAGGGAGCTGGAACTGCAGCTCGAGGATCTTAGGCTGATGAGGGAGAATGAGGAGGTGATAGACAAGAGCTATCATCAGGTGGACACACCAGGGCAACGGGAGGAGGCCAAGTGGGTGATGGCCAGGAAGGGTAAGGCTAGGGTGGTTGAGAGCACCCCAGTGGATTTGCCTCTGCACAACAAGTACTCCTGCTTGAGTACTGCTGGGGGGAACAGCCCGCCTGGGGGAAGCAGCAGTGGCCGTGTCTCCGCAGTGGAGTCCAGCCCTGTAACTCAGAGGGCTAAGGAAAAGAGGAGGAAGGCGGTATTAATCGGGGACTCGATGGTGAAGGGGACAGACAGGCGTTTCTGCGGAGGTAGGCGGGATTCTCGCATGGTGGTCTGCCTCCCTGGGGCCGGGATCCAGGATGTCGCTAGTCGCGTCCCGGAAATCCTGAGGTGGGAGGGAGAGGAGCCTGAGGTAGCGGTACATATTGGTACCGCTGATGTGGGTAGGAAGGGAGAAGGGGTCATGAAAAGGGAGTACAGGGAATTAGGGAGACAGCTGAGAAAGAGGAAAGCAAAGGTAGTAATCTCAGGATTACTACCTGTGCCACGGGAAGGTGAGGGCAGGAATGGAGTGAGGTGGAAGATGAATGTGTGGCTGAGGGACTGGTGCAGGGGGCAGGGATTCAGGTTCCTGGACCATTGGGACCTCTTTAGGGGCAGGGGTGATCTGTATACAAAAAACGGGTGGAACTTGAATCACACGGGGACCAATATCCTGGCCGGTAGGTTGGCTAAGGTTACTGGGGAGAATTTAAACTAGATAGGTTGGGGGGAGGGGAGCTAGAAGAGTTGACTAGGATCAAGGAACTAATTGATGGGGTGGAGGATGCAGGGGTAAGGGGAATTACAAAATTAATGGTAGAGGAGAGGGTGCAAGTGAATGAAGGCGGTAATTTAGATAAGGGAGCAGAGGGAGAGGGTGTTCGTGACTCATCAAAGCGGGTCCAGATAAAAGCTGGAATAAGGACACTTTGCCTGAATGCACGAAGCATTCGGAACAAGGTAAATGAGTTGATGGTGCAAATCAGCACGAGTGGGTACGATCTAGTGGCCATTACAGAAACGTGGCTGAAAGGTGACCAGGACTGGGAGATGAATATCCAGGGGTATCAGGCGTTTAGGAAGAATAGACAGGAAGGAAAAGGTGGTGGGGTCGCGCTATTAATAAGAGATAATATCAGGGTAGTACTGAGGGATGACATAGGCTCTGAGGAACAAAACGTGGAATCATTATGGGTAGAGATGAGGAATAGTAGAGGGAGAAAGACACTAGTAGGTGTGGTATATAGGCCCCCAAATAATAATGTTGAGGTAGGGAGGGCTATAAACAAGCAGATAAGGGATGCGTGTAAAAACGGAACGGCAATAATCATGGGGGACTTCAACATGCACATTGACTGGCAGACTCAAGTCGGTAAGGGTGGAATGGAGGAAGAGTTCTTAGAATGCTGTCGGGATAGTTTCCTTGAACAGCATGTTACGGAACCGACGAGGGAACGAGCTATTTTGGATCTGGTATTGTGTAACGAGGTAGGTAGAATTAAGGATCTTATTGTGAAGGACCCTCTTGGGTCTAGTGACCACAATATGGTCGAATTTCTGATTCAGATGGAAGAGGAGAAAGTTTGGTCCCAAACCAGTGTCCTCTGTTTGAACAGAGGGAAATATGATAGGATGAGGGATGAATTGGCTAAGGTAGACTGGGAGAGCAGGCTGGCAGGTAGGATAGCTGAGGAACAGTGGAGGATTTTTAAGGAGATCCTTTTCAGTTCTCAGCAAAAATATATTCCAGCAAAAAACAAGGATTGCAAGAAAAGGGAGAACCAGCCGTGGATAACGAAGGAAATAAAGGAGAGTATTAAAATAAAAACAGCTGCGTACAGAGTGGCCAAAAATAGTGGAGAAACAAGTGATTGGGAAAAATTTAAGAAACAACAAAGAGAGACTAAGAAAGCGATAAAGAAAGGAAGGATAGACTATGAAGCTAGGCTAGCAATTAATATAAAAAATGATAGTAAAAGTTTTTATAAATATATAAAAAGGAATAGAGTGGCTAGAGTGAATGTTGGACCCTTGGAGGACGAGAGGGGGGAGTTAATAGTGGGAAATGAGGATATGGCTGAGTCTTTAAATAAGTTTTTTGTGTCGGTCTTCACGGTGGAGGACACAAATAGTTTGCCAAATATTAATGATAGAGGGTTGGCAGCAGGAGAAATACTTAATACAATTAATGTTACCAGAGAGGCAGTGCTGGGTAGACTAATGGGACTGAAGGTGGATAAGTCCCCGGGTCCGGATGGAATGCATCCCAGGGTATTGAAAGAAATGTCAGAGGTAATAGTGGATGCGTTAGTGATTATTTATCAAAACTCGTTGCATTCTGGGGTAGTGCCGGTTGATTGGAAAACGGCTAATGTTACGCCGCTGTTTAAAAAAGGAAGGAGACAAAAGGCGGGTAACTATAGGCCGGTCAGCTTAACGTCTGTAGTAGGGAAAATGCTGGAATCCATTATTAAAGAGGAGATAGCAGGGCATCTGGATAGAAATGGTTCGATCAATCAGACGCAGCATGGATTCATGAGGGGAAAGTCGTGCTTGACGAACATGTTGGATTTTTATGAAGATGTGACTAGGGCGGTTGATGGAGGAGAACCGGTGGATGCGGTGTTTTTGGATTTCCAAAAGGCGTTTGATAAGGTGCCCCATAAAAGGCTACTGAAGAAGATTAGGGCACACGGAGTTGGGGGTAGTGTGTTAAAGTGGATTGGGGACTGGCTATCCGACAGGAAGCAAAGAGTCGGAATAAATGGGTGTTTTTCCGGTTGGAGGAAGGTAACTAGTGGCGTGCCGCAGGGATCGGTACTCGGGCCGCAACTATTTACCATTTATATAGATGATCTGGAGGAGGGGACGGAGTGTAGGGTAACGAAGTTTGCAGACGACACAAAGATAAGTGGAAAAGTGAATCGTGTGGAGGACGGAGAAGATCTGCAGAGAGATTTGGACAGGCTGAGTGAGTGGGCGAGGATATGGCAAATGGAGTATAACGTTGAGAAATGCGAGGTTATACACTTTGGAGGAAATAATAACAAATGGGATTACTATCTCAATGGAAACAAATTAAAACATGCTACCGTGCAAAGGGACCTGGGGGTCCTTGTGCATGAGACGCAAAAGCCCAGTCTGCAGGTACAACAGGTGATCAAGAAGGCAAATGGGATGTTGGCCTATATTGCGAAGGGGATAGAATATAAAAGCAGGGATGTCTTGATGCACCTGTACAGGGCATTGGTGAGGCCGCAGCTGGAATACTGTGTGCAGTATTGGTCCCCTTATATGAGGAAGGATATATTGGCATTGGAGGGAGTGCAGAGAAGGTTCACCAGGTTGATACCTGAGATGAGGGGTTTGGATTATGAGGAGAGGCTGAGGAGATTGGGTTTGTACTCGTTGGAGTTTAGAAGGATGAGGGGGGATCTTATGGAGACTTATAAGATAATGCGGGGGCTGGATAGGGTGGAGGCGGAGAGATTCTTTCCACTTAGTAAGGAAGTTAAAACTAGAGGACACAGCCTCAAAATAAAGGGGGGTCGGTTTAAGACAGAGTTGAGGAGGAACTTCTTCTCCCAGAGGGTGGTGAATCTCTGGAATTCTCTGCCCGCTGAGGTGGTGGAGGCTACCTCGCTGAATATGTTTAAAGCGCGGATGGATGGATTCCTGATCGGTAAGGGAATTAAGGGTTATGGGGATCAGGTGGGTAAGTGGTACTGATCCACGTCAGATCAGCCATGATCTTATTGAATGGCGGGGCAGGCTCGAGGGGCTAGATGGCCTACTCCTGCTCCTATTTCTTATGTTCTTATGTTCTTTAATATTCTGAGATGTCACTGATTTTCAGGGCTGTTGTGTCCCCTTTTAAACGTACTATCTGTGATTTTTTTTTTTGTTTTATTCAGGAACTTGTTTATAATACATTTTCCTTCAATCTGAAATTGACATTTGGTACAAACTACAATTCAGTGTCTGAAAGATTCCACTGATTAAGATTTCCAATGAGAAAATGCTGACAATTCTTACTGACTTACACATTCTTCACAGTGACACTTCCACGATCACATTTAATTATCAAGGAACATAAAACAATGCACAGATACTTGTTGGTACTGAACTTGAATATTGCTGACAAGAGAGACATGTTGCTGAATCTTTTCAGCATGCACTCATCAGGACAAACGGAAGAATGCCAAATTTTAAATGATTGCAATTTATACTACAGGAGAAACGGGTGCTAATTGGTGGACTCTCATTGACTTGAAGCTTTGCCATGGAGAAACCAACAGGAGACTGTAGGTTTCTCAAGCTTCTGGGAAATTCAAAAAAGGTGCAAGGCTTTTGTTTGCAGGGAAAGGATCGCTGCGTATGTATGTATGTCAGTCACTTCTCGCAAATATAACTGAGCCGTATTATGAACTCGACTGATTATCTTCAATTGATTGAGTGTAGCTATTAGCACACTCAGGATTGTTCAGCAAGTGCTGCCCAATCTGTAATCACAGTAAACATTGTATTTTTGGTTTTGTGAGTGTGGGCTGCTGAAAAGGAAATCACGACCCATTATGAACAAATCAAGGAATATGCTGTTTTATTCTGTCAGCCATTTACTGGGCGAGACGGCACTGTAATGTTCACCATTTTATATTCAAATCTGGGGGGGATAATGTTCACTGTTTCATATTCGGGTCTGAGGGGGATAATGTTCACTGTTTTATATTCGGGTCTGGGGGGGATAATGTTCACTGTTTTATATTCGGGTCTGGGGGATAATGTTCACTGTTTTATATTCGGGTCTGGGGGGGATAATGTTCACTGTTTTCTATTCGGGTCTGGGGGATAATGTTCACTGTTTTATATTCGGGTCTGGGGGATAATGTTCACTGTTTTATATTCGGGTCTGGGAGATAATGTTCATTGTTTTATATTTGGGTCTGGGGGGGATAATGTTCACTGTTTTATATTCGGGTCTGGGGGATAATGTTCACTGTTTCATATTCGGGTCTGGGGGTGATAATGTTCACTGTTTTATATTCGGGTCTGGGGGGGATAATGTTCACTGTTTTATATTCGGGTCTGGGGGGGATAATGTTCACTGTTTTATATTCGGGTCTGGGGGATAATGTTCACTGTTTTATATTCGGGTCTGGGGGGGATAATGTTCACTGTTTTATATTCGGGTCTGGGGGGGATAATGTTCACTGTTTTATATTCGGGTCTGGGGGGGATAATGTTCACTGTTTTATATTCGGGTCTGGGGGTGATAATGTTCACTGTTTTATATTTGGGTCTGGGGGATAATGTTCACTGTTTTATATTCGGGTCTGGGGGATAATGTTCACTGTTTTATATTCGGGTCTGGGGGGGATAATGTTCACTGTTTTATATTCGGGTCTGGGGGGGGATAATGTTCACTGTTTTATATTCGGGTCTGGGGGGGATAATGTTCACTGTTTTATATTTGAGTCTGGGGGGGATAATGTTCACTGTTTTATATTCGGGTCTGGGGGAGAATGTTCACTGTTTTATATTTGGGTCTGGGGGATAATGTTCACTTTTATATTCGGGTCTGGGGGTGATAATGTTCACTGTTTCATATTTGGGTCTGGGGGTGATAATGTTCACTGTTTCATATTCGGGTCTGGGGGGGATAATGTTCACTGTTTTATATTCGGGTCTGGGGGGGATAATGTTCACTGTTTTATATTCGGGTCTGGGGGGGATAATGTTCACTGTTTTATATTCGGGTCTGGGGGGGATAATGTTCACTGTTTTATATTCGGGTCTGGGGGATAATGTTCACTGTTTTATATTCGGGTCTGGGGGATAATGTTCACTGTTTTATATTCGGGTCTGGGGGGGATAATGTTCACTGTTTTATATTTGGGTCTGGGGGGGATAATGTTCACTGTTTTATATTCGGGTCTGGGGGATAATGTTCACTGTTTCATATTCGGGTCTGGGGGTGATAATGTTCACTGTTTTATATTCGGGTCTGGGGGGGGATAATGTTCACTGTTTTATATTCGGGTCTGGGGGGGATAATGTTCACTGTTTTATATTCGGGTCTGGGGGATAATGTTCACTGTTTTATATTCGGGTCTGGGGGGGATAATGTTCACTGTTTTATATTCGGGTCTGGGGGGGATAATGTTCACTGTTTTATATTCGGGTCTGGGGGGGATAATGTTCACTGTTTTATATTCGGGTCTGGGGGTGATAATGTTCACTGTTTTATATTCGGGTCTGGGGGATAATGTTCACTGTTTTATATTCGGGTCTGGGGGATAATGTTCACTGTTTTATATTCGGGTCTGGGGGGGATAATGTTCACTGTTTTATATTCGGGTCTGGGGGGGGATAATGTTCACTGTTTTATATTCGGGTCTGGGGGGGATAATGTTCACTGTTTTATATTTGAGTCTGGGGGGGATAATGTTCACTGTTTTATATTCGGGTCTGGGGGAGAATGTTCACTGTTTTATATTTGGGTCTGGGGGATAATGTTCACTTTTATATTCGGGTCTGGGGGTGATAATGTTCACTGTTTCATATTTGGGTCTGGGGGTGATAATGTTCACTGTTTCATATTCGGGTCTGGGGGGGATAATGTTCACTGTTTTATATTCGGGTCTGGGGGGGATAATATTCACTGTTTTATATTCGGGTCTGGGGGGGATAATGTTCACTGTTTTATATTCGGGTCTGGGGGGGATAATGTTCACTGTTTTATATTCGGGTCTGGGGGATAATGTTCACTGTTTTATATTCGGGTCTGGGGGATAATGTTCACTGTTTTATATTCGGGTATGGGGGGGATAATGTTCACTGTTTCATATTCGGGTCTGGGGGTGATAATGTTCACTGTTTTATATTTGGGTCTGGGGGATAATGTTCCCTGTTTTATATTCGGGTCTGGGGGGGATAATGTTCACTGTTTTATATTCGGGTCTGGGGGATAATGTTCACTGTTTTATATTCGGGTCTGGGGGGGGGATAATGTTCACTGTTTTATATTCGGATCTGGGGGATAATGTTCACTGTTTTATATTCGGGTCTGGGGGGGACAATGTTCACTGTTTTATATTCGGGTCTCGGGGGGATAATGTTCACTGTTTTATATTCGGGTCTGGGGGATAATGTTCACTGTTTTATATTCGGGTCTGGGGGATAATGTTCACTGTTTTATATTTGGGTCTGGGAGATAATGTTCACTGTTTTATATTCGGGTCTGGGGAGGATAATGTTCACTGTTTTATATTCGGGTCTGGGGGATAATGTTCACTGTTTTAGATTCGGGTCTGGGGGGGATAATGTTCACTGTTTTATATTCGGGTCTGGGGAGGATAATGTTCATTGTTTTATTTTCGGGTCTGGGAGATAATGTTCACTGTTTTATATTCGGGTCTGGGGGGGATAATGTTCACTGTTTTATATTCAGGTCTGGGGGATAATGTTCACTGTTTTATATTCGGGTCTGGGGGATAATGTTCACTGTTTTATATTCGGGTCTGGGGGGGATAATGTTCACTGTTTTATATTCGGGTCTGGGGGATAATGTTCACTGTTCTTTATTTGGGTCTGGGGGGGATAATGTTCACTGTTTTATATTCGGTCTGGGGGGGGATAATGTTCACTGTTTTATATTCGGGTCTGGGGGGGATAATGTTCACTGTTTTATATTCAGGTCTGGGGGATAATGTTCACTGTTTTATATTCGGGTCTGGGGGATAATGTTCACTGTTTTATATTCGGGTCTGGGGGGGATAATGTTCACTGTTTTATATTCGGGTCTGGGGGATAATGTTCACTGTTCTTTATTTGGGTCTGGGGGGGATAATGTTCACTGTTTTATATTCGGTCTGGGGGATAATGTTCACTGTTTTATATTCGGGTCTGGGGGAGATAATGTTCACTGTTTTATATTCGGGTCTGGGGGATAATGTTCACTGTTTTATATTCGGGTCTGGGGGGGGATAATGTTCACTGTTTTATATTCGGGTCTGGGGGGGATAATGTTCACTGTTTTATATTTGGGTCTGGGGGGGATAATGTTCACTGTTTTATATTCGGGTCTGGGAGATAATGTTCACTGTCTGGGGTTTGTTAGCTCGGGTTGATTTTGCCTACGGTGCATTCTCGGTTATCAGAGCTCTCATTAAAAGCCCTAATTTCCAGTCAGTGACTGAGTTGTCTCTGATGGGATGGAGAATCAGAGTGGGGGTAATGTGCTTCATGGACAGCGATGGGTGGGAGTGAGTATTAAATAAACCAGGACTACACCAAGTAATTTTGAGAACATTGAAACCATCACAAAATATCACAGCATCATGTTGGAAAACAGAATACTTTATCTGAATCTTTGATCAATTTTGTTTGATTCAATATTGTGAGTGACTTGTTGGATTGCTGGTTATTTTCTAAAGGCAACTCAGCACCATCATTTTGACCATCAACTCGGCCCTGGTAACTGCTGTTTTTTCTCTGTACCTTCTGTTTTAATTTTAAGTGGAACCTTAATATTTGCTTGGTACACCGGCCGATTGATCTTTCCAGGGGTGTGTGTCTGAGAAATATACAACGAAAAACATTCTCTATTTACCTCCTGCATTGCTGCAGTAAATATACATTGTTCTGACTCTGCCAGCAAGGCTGTGGAATTAATTGGATCGATCTTAAAGAGAGCCCGGCTGGGCAGGATAGAGTCACAGAGGTTTACAGCATGGAAACGTGAGCCAAATGGTTTCCATCTGTGATGTATCATTGCATAAAACAGAATATTCAGTCTCAGGAGAAAGAAAGTGAAATAAACCAGTTTCTGGGGGATTTACCCAATCAGTATGAGCACCTTCAGGAGAGCAGAGAGGGGGGGGGAGGGGGGAAACCAGTGAGAAATGTTTTAAAAACTCGGGGTATTCCCACAGGAGAGCACTGGTTTAAATCAATTTTAGAAATAGAGAATGGCAGTGCACAAATTCAGAGGAATGTATTTTTAAAAATTAATTGATCTCAATTGCACAAGATAATTTTCTATTATGTCTTTGATTGACAATGGCGCTGTTAATTCCCAGGTGCCCCTGCGGTTGTGAACGTGCCCTATTCTTCCGGTGAAGCGGGCAGAGAGGGGAGTGATTTTTGGAGGGCAGAACTGGAAGATAAGCTGAATTTATTTTTACTTACTTTTTTCGGAGTTGTTTTTTTCCTGAGAAACAGGAAACCGGAAGTCAGCCGTAGGGAGACCTGGGACGGTTTTTTTTTTGCCCACTAAATTTGAACGGGGAGGTAACCCGAGACTCTACACGTGTAGAGTCTCCCACCCTCCCTCCTCCTCTAACCTAAAAAAAAAGACTCTGCGTGAGAGCAGGTGAGCTTTCTTTTTCTTTTTCTTTTCTCTTTCATTTATTAGTTCGGGAAGTTAGCAGGGATGTCAGTGCAGGCAGTGCAATGTTCCTCCTGTGGGATGTGTGAGGTGAGGGACACCATTAGTGTCCCAGCTGAGTACACCTGCAGGAAGTGCACCCAATTCCAGCTCCTTGAAGACTGTGTTAGGGATCTGGAGTTGGAACTGGATGAACTCAGGATCATTTGGGAGGCAGAGACAGTTATAGATAAAAGCTACAGGGAGGTTCATACTCCTAGGAATGAGGATACTTGGGTGACTGTTAGAAAGGGTAAGAAGCAGACAGTGCAGCGATCCCCTGTGGCCGTTCCTCTGTATAACAAGTATACCGTTTTGGATCCTGTTGGGGTGGGCGACTTACCAGGGGTAAGCCATGGGGTACAGGTCTCTGGCACAGAGTCTGTCCCTGTTGCTCAGAAGGGAAAGGGGGGGAGGAGTAGAGCATTAGTCATTGGGAACTGCATAGTTAGGGGGACAGATCGGAGATTCTGTGAGAGCGAGAGGGACTCGCGGCTGGTGTGTTGCCTCCCAGGTGCCAGGGTCTTTGATGTCTCGGATCGTGTTTTCAAGATCCTTAAGGGGGAAGGGGACCAGCCCCAAATTGTGGTCCACACAGGCACCAATGACATAGGTAGGAAAAGAGATGGGGATGTAAGGCAGAAATTCAGGGAGTTAGGGTGGAAGCTTAGAGCGAGAACAAATAGAGTTGTTATCTCTGGTTTGTTACCCGTGCCACGTGCTAGTGAGGAGAGGAATAGGGAGAGAGAGCAGTTGAACACGTGGCTACAGGAATGGTGCAGGAGGGAAGGATTTAGATACCTGGATAATTGGCGCTCATTCTGGGGTAGGTGGGACCTCTACAAACGGGATGGTCTTCACCTGGACCAGAGGGGTACTAATATCCTGGGGGGGAAATTTGCTAATGCTCTTCGGGAGGGTTTAAACTAATTCGGCAGGGGGGTGGGAACCTGGATTTCTGCTCCAGTGTACAGGAGGAGTGAGTGGTGAGGTGATGAATAAGATTTCAAGGTCGCAGGAGTGTACCGGCAGGCAGGAAGGTGCTTTGAAGTGTGTCTACTTCAATGCCAGGAGCATCCGGAATAACGTGGGTGAACTTGCAGCATGGGCTGGTACCTGGGACTTCGATGTTGTGGCCATTTCGGGGACATGGATAGAGCAGGGACAGGAATGGTTGTTGCAGGTTCCGGGGTTTAGATGTTTCAGTAAGATCAGGGAAGGTGGTAAAAGAGGAGGAGGTGCGGCATTGTTAGTCAAGGACAGTATTACGGTGGCAGAAAGGATGTTTGATGAGGACTCGTCTACTGAGGTAGTATGGGCTGAGGTTAGAAACAGGAAAGGAGAGGTCACCCTGATGGGAGTTTTCTATAGGTCTCCGAAATGTTCCAGAGATGTAGAGGAAAAGATTGCAAAGATGATTCTGGATAGGAGCGAAAGTAACAGGGCAGTTGTTATGGGGGACTTTAACTTTACAAATATTGACTGGAAATGCTATAGTTCGAGTACTTTAGATGGGTCAGTTTTTGTCCAATGTGTGCAGGAGGGTTTGCTGACACAGTATGTAGATAGACCAACAAGAGGCGAGGCCACATTGGATTTGGTACTGGGTAATGAACCAGGCCAGGTGTTAGATTTGGAGGTAGGTGAACACTTTGGTGATAGTGACCACAATTCGGTTACGTTTACTTTAGCAATGGAAAGGGATAGGTATACACCGCAGGGCAAGTATTATAGCTGGGGGAAAGGAAATTATGATGCGATTAGGCGAGATTTAGGATGCACAGGATGGGGAAGAAATCTGTAGGGGATGGGCACAATTGAAATGTGGAGCTTGTTCAATGAACAGCTACTGCGTGTCCTTGATAAGTATGTACCTGTCAGGCAAGGAGGTAGTGGTCGAGCGGGGGAACCGTGGTTTACTAAAGAAGTTGAATCTCTTGTGAAGAGGAAGAAGGAGACTTATGTAAAGATGAGACGTGAAGGCTCAGTAAGGGCGCTTGAGAGTTACAAGTTTGCCAGGAAGGAGCTGAAGAGAGAGCTAAGAAGAGCCAGGAGGGGACATGAGAAGTCTTTGGCAGGTAGGATCAAGGAAAATCCTAACGCTTTCTACAGGTATGTCAGGAATAAAAGAATGACTAGGGTAAGATTAGGGCCAGTCAAGGACAGTAGTGGGAAGTTGTGCGTGGAGTCTGAAGAGATAGGCGAGGCGCTAAATGAATATTTTTCGTCAGTATTCACACAGGAAAAAGACAATGTTGTCGAAGAGAATACTGAGATACAGGCTATTGGACTAGACGGGATTGAGGTTCATAAGGAGGAGATGTTAGCAATTCTGGAAAGTGTGAAAATAGATAAGTCCCCTGGGCCGGATGGGATTTATCCTAGCATTCGCTGGGAAGCTAGGGAGGAGATTGCAGAGCCTTTGGCTTTGATTTTTATGTCATTGTCTACAGGAATAGTGCCAGAAGACTGGAGAATAGCAAATGTTGTCCCCTTGTTCAAGAAGGGGAGTAGAGACAACCCTGGTAATTATAGACCAGTGAGCCTTACTTCTGTTGTGGGCAAAGTTTTGGAAAGGATTATAAGAGATAGGATTTATAATCATCTCGAAATTAATAATTTGATTAGGGATAGTCAGCACGGTTTTGTGAAGGGAAGTTCGTGCTTCACAAACCTTATTGAGTTCTTTGAGAAGGTGACCAAAGAGGTGGATGAGGGTAAAGCAGTTGATGTGGTGTTTATGGATTTAAGTAAAGCATTTGATAAAGTTCCCCACGGTAGGCTATTGCAGAAAATACGGAGGCATGGGATTGAGGGTGATTTTGAGATTTGGATCAGAAATTGGCGAGCTGTAAGAAGACAGAGGGTGGTGGTTGATGGGAAATGTTCATCCTGGAGTTCAGTTACTAGTGTACCGCAAGGATCTGTTTTGGGGCCACTTTTGTTTGTCATTTTTATAAATGGTCTGGATGAGGGCGTAGAAGGATGGGTTAGTAAATTTGCGGATGACACTAAAGTCGGTGGAGTTGAGGACAGTGTGGAAGGATGTTGCAGGTTACAGAGGGACATAGATAAGCTGCAGTGCTGGGCTGAGAGGTGGCAAATGGAGTTTAATGTGGAAAAGTGTGAGGTGATTCACTTTGGAAGGAGTAACAGGAATACAGAGTACTGGGCTAATGGTAAGATACTTGGTAGTGTGGATGAGCAGAGAGATCTCGATGTCCATGTGCATAGATCCCTGAAAGTTGGCACCCAGATTGATAGGGTTGCTAAGAAGGCGTACAGTGTGTTAGCTTTTATTAGAAGAGGGATTGAGTTTCGGAGCCATGCTGTCATGTTGCAGCTGTACAAAACTCTGGTGCGGCCGCACTTGGACTATTGCGTACAGTTCTGGTCGCCGCATTATAGGAAGGATGTGGAAGCATTGGAAAGGGTGCAGAGGAGATTTACCAGGATGTTGCCTGGTATGGTGGGAAGGTCTTATGAGGAAAGGCTGAGTGACTTGAGGCTTTTTTCGTTGGAGAGAAGAAGTTTAAGAGGTGACTTAATAGAGGCATTCAAGATGATCAGAGGATTAGATAAGTTGGACAGTGTAAGCCTTTTTCCTCGGATGATGATGGCTAGCACGAGGGGGCATAGCTTTAAATTGAGGGGTGATAGATATAGATCAGATGTCAGAGGTAGGTTCTTTACTCAGAGAGTAGTAAGGGTGTGGAATGCCCTGCCTGCAACAGTAGTGGACTCGTCAACATGAAGGGCATTTAAAGGGTCATTGGATAAACATATGGATGAGATTGGAATAGTGTAGGTTGGATGGGTTTAGATTCGTTTCACAGGTCGGTGCAACATTGAGGGCCGAAGGGCCTGTACTGCGCTGTAATGTTCTATGTTCTATAGTCATTCCACAGGAGCCTATTGCGCAGGCGCAGTGCTGTATCTGGGGCATGCGCAGTGTCACTGCTCAGAGTCCTGAATGCGGGAGACGCTTTTTTCAGTGGGTGAGTCGGTTGGGCTGCGGGAGAAGTGGAGCCGGGAGTTGGGGTAGGGAGGGAGCGAGCGGAGGCTTCACAAACATCCGCTGTAGGCTGCACGGCCCGAATCAGACCCTGCAGGTCCCGGGTTTACAGCTCCCAGGCTTTTATCTCGGGAACAGGCCCCGGTTATCGGCCGCCATCTTGTTTCAGCGGGGAAGGAGGGCACATGCGCTGCTGTCTGTGACGGGTCACAATGGGCGTGGTTTCGGGGGCTGGTTCAGAACCTCTATCTTCAGAGGGACAATAGGGAGCAGGGCGCATGCGCAGCTATCCAAGAACATCGGAATAAGAATTCGAAACAGGAGCCCGTCATTTGGCCCATCGAGCCTGCTGCATCATTCAATAAGATCATGTCTACTTTGCTACCCCCAGCCCGTCCATACCCTTAACTCTCTTGTGGATCAAAACCTCAGCTTTGAATATATTCAATGACCTGCCCCCAATCCTCACTGGTGAAGACAGAGTTCCAAAGATCAACAACCCGCTGAGAGAAAAGATCTCTCTTCATCTTAATCTTAAATTTGAGATCCTTTATTTTTACTTGATTCCCACACCTGAGGAAACATCCTCTCAGCATCTACCTTGTCAAGCACCTTATATCATATGAATCACAGAATCCCTACAGTGCAGAAGGAGGCCATTTGGCCCATCGAGTCTGTGCCGACCACAATCCCACCCAAGCCCCATTCCCACAACCCCATGCATTTGACACGAGGGTCAATTTAGCATAGCCAATCCACCGAACCACAGTCTTTGGACTGTGGGAGGAAACCAGAGCACCTGGAGGAAACCCACACAGACAGTGCACAGAAAATGTGCAAACTCCACACAGACAGTGACCCAAGGCCGGAATTGAACCTGGGACCCTGGCGCTGTGAGGCAGCAGTGCTAACCACCGTGCCGCCCTTAAATTCCCAGATATTTCAATAGGATTACTTCTCAGTCTTCTAAACTCCAAAGAGTACAGGCCCAAACTGCTCAACCTGAAAGATAAAACTCCTCATTTCAGGAATCAACCAACTGAATCTTCTCTGAACTGTTTCCACTGCAATTTTGTCCCAGCTGAAGTAATTCTGTGCCAGGTTAAAGGAGGAGAGAATGTTTTGAATTTCTGTTCTGGACAGATGCTGATGGATCTTGGAAACTCCTTTTACAGGAGGTTAGAAGGGGAGGATTTACACACAAGAAACTCAGACCAAAAGAAATGTTTGTCTGTCCTGAATTTCTCACCTTGAATTACATCTATAACTTCTGTCATTTACAGGGAGAAGATTTGAAGATTTCAACATTTTTCCCCGGACACCAATTCTCTGAGATCTTTGCAGCTGCAGACTCCAGCAGGAGATTTAAAATGTGAAAACAGTGAAATTATTTTGGGGTGAGTGTTACTGGACATTAATTAAATTTAGTGCATTCTCTGATTCTATGGATCTCAGGCTGACTCCTTTACCATGGATGGGGAGGCAATGGCGCAGAGATAGTTTCATTGGATTAGTAATACAGGGATCCAGGGCAATGCACTGTGAACCCTGGGTTCGAATCCCACAACTGCAGATGTTGCAATTTGAATTCAGTAAAAATCTAGAATTAGAAGTCCATTGATGACAATTGTCATGAAAATCCATCTGATTTAATAATGTCCTTTAAAGAAGGAAATTACCACATCCCCCAGCAATGCAAGCCACTCAGTTCAAGGGCAATGAGTTATGGGCAATAGATGCTGACGCAGCCAGCACATAGAGTCATAGAACAATACGCATGGAAACAGGCCCTTCAGCCCAACTGATCCATGCCAACCATGGTGCCCTCCCAGCTAGTTTCAATTGCCCGTGTTTGACCCATTTCCCTCTAATCCTTTCCAATCCATGTACTTCTCCAAATGCTTTTTAAATGTTGCTATTAAACCTGCCTCAACCACTTTCTCTGGCAGCTCATTCCATACACACACCATCCTCTGCGTGAAGAAGTTGTCCCTTGGGTCCCTTTTAAATCTTTCCCCTCTCACCTTAAACCTTTGCCCTCTAGTTTTCAATTGCCCTACCCTGGCAAAAAGACTATGTGGGTTCATCCTATCTATGCCCCCCATGATTTAATACACCTCAATATAGTCACCCCACATTCTCCTACGTTCGAAGGAATAAAGCCCTTACCTGTCCAACGCCTCGCGATCACTCGGGCCCATTAGTCCTGGCAAGATTCTCATAAATCTTCTTTGCACTCTTTCCAGTTTATCAATGTCTTTCCTATAAAAGTGTTACAAAAACTGTACACAATACTCCAAGTGCGGCCTCACCAGTGACTTATACAACTGTAACATAATGTCCCAACTCCAATATTCAGTGCCCTGACTGATGAAGGCCGGTGTGCTAAATGCCTTCCTCACCACTCTGTCTACCTGTGATGCCACATTCAACGAACTATGTACTTGTACTCCTGGGTTCCTCTGTACTCCTGGGTCCCTCTGTTCCTCAACACTCCCCAGGGCCTTACCATTCACTGTATAAGTCCTACCCTGGTTTGACTTTCCAAAATGCAACACTCACACTTGTCTGTACTGAAATCCATCTGCCAATTCTCGGCCCACTTCCCTAACTGATCAAGATCCCCCTGTAATTTTTGATAACTTTCTTCGCTATCAGCTCCTAATTTAGTATCGTCTGCAAATTTACTAACCATGCTTTGTACATCCATGAATGAATTTTTAACCAGCTATCCATTTCGCTGTTTCACCTCTAATCTACCTGATCAGTTCCCTGCCATTGTCTAATTCCCTCTGCCTCTAATTATTGGGTGTATTTTAACTGTTATTTCCACAAGTTATGTCTTGTTTCTACTGCTTCACAACTCTATTCACTGCTGATTTACCAGCTAAGTCTTAAAATGTTATAGTGTCATAGAGGTTTACAGCATGGAAACAGGCCCTTCGGCCCAACATGCCACCCTTTTTTTTAAACCCCTAAGCTAGTCCCAATTGCCCGCGTTTGGCCCATATCCCTCTGTACCCTCTTACCCATGTAACTGTCTGAACGCTTTTTCAAAGACAAAATTGTACCCGCCTCTACTACCACCTCTGGCAGCTTGTTTCAGATACTTACCACCCTCTGTGTGTGAAAAAATTGCCCCTCTGGACCCTTTTGTATCTCTCCCCCCTCACCTTAAACCTATGCCCTCTAGTTTTAGACCCCCCTACCTTTGGGAAAAGCAATAGACTATCTAGCTGATCTGTGCCCCTCTATTTTATAGACGTCTGTAAGATCACCCCTCAGCCTTCTACACTCCAGAGAAAAAAGTCCCAGTCTATCCAGCCTCTCCTTATAACTCAAACTATCAAGTCCTGGTAGCATCCTAGTAAATCTTTTCTGTACTCTTTCTAGTTTAATAATATCCTTTCTATAACAGGTTGACCAGAACTGTACATAGTATTCCAAGTGTGGCCTTACCAATGTCTTGTACAACTTCAACAAGACTCCTGTATTCAATGTTCTGACCAATGAAACCAAGCATGCTGAATGCCTTCTTCACCACTCTGTCCACCTGTGACTCCACTTTCAAGGAGCTATGAACATGTACCCCCAGATCTCTTTCTCTGTCACTCTCCCCAACACCCTGCCATTAACTGAGTAAGTCCTGCCCTGGTTCAACCTATCAAAATGCATCGCTTCACATTTATCTAAATTAAACTCCATCTACCATTCGTCAGCCCACTGGCCCAATCGATCAAGATCCCGTTGCAATCCGAGATAACCTTCACTGTCCACTATGCCACCAAACTTGGTGTCATCTGCAAACTTACTAACCATGCCTCCTATATTCTCATCCAAATCATTAATATAAATGACAAATAACAGTGGGCCCAGCACTGATCCCTGAGGCTGGTCACAGGTCTCCAGTTTGAAAAACAACCCTCTACAACCACCTCTGTCTTCTGTCATCAAGCCAATTTTGTATCCAATGAGCTACCTCACCCTGGATCCCGTGAGACGTAACCTTATGCAACAACCTACCATGCGGTACCTTGTCAAAGGCCTTGCTAAAGTCCATGTAGACAACATAAACACCTTCAAACAACTCAATCAACTTTGTGAGACATGATTTTCCACTCACAAAGCCATGCTGACTGTCCCTAATCAGTCCTTGAGTCTCTGAATGCCTGTAGATCCTGTCTCTCAAAATACCTTCCAACAACTTACCCACCACAGATGTGAGGCTCACTGGCCTGTAGTTCCCAGGCTTTTCCCTGCAGCCCTTTTTAAACAAAGGCACAACATTTGTCACCCTCCAATCTTCAGGTACCTCACCTGTGACTATCGATGATTTAAATATCTCTGCTCGGGGACCCTCAATTTCCTCCCTAGCCTCCCACAAAGTCCTGGGATACACTTCATCAGGTCCCGGGGATTTATCTACCTTGATGCACTTTAAGACTTCCAGCACCTCCTTCTCTGTAATATGTACACTGCTCAAAAATATCACTATTTATTTCCCCAATTCCCTAACGTCCCATGCTTGTCTCAACAGTAAATACTGAGGACAAATATTCATTTAGGTTCTCACCCATCTCTTTTGGACCCACACATAGATGGCCTTGTTGATCCTTAAGAGACCCTACTCTCTCCCTAGTTATTCTTTTGGCCTTTATTTATTTGTAGAAGCTCTTTGGATTTTCCTTTGCCTTCTCTGCCTAAACAATCTCGTGTCCCTTTTTTGCCCTCCTGATTTCTCTCTTAACTTTACTCCTTCACCCCCAATACCCTTCAAGGGATTTACTGCGTATGCATGTCATGTGCCTCCTCCTTCTTCTTGACCAGGGCCTCAATATCCCGAGTCATCCAGGATTCCCTACTTCTACCAACCTTGCCCTTCAGTCTAAGAGGAATGTGCTTACCCTGAACCATGGTCAACACACTTTTGAAAGCCTCCCAATTACCAGACGTCACTTTGCCTCCCCACAGACTCCCCCAATTAACTTTTGAAAGTTCCTGTCGAATACCATCAAAATTGGCTTTGCCCCAATTTAGAATTTTAACTTTTGGGCCAGACCTATCATTCTCCATAGCTATCTTAAAACTAATGGAATTATGGTCACTGGTCCAAAGTGATCCCTCACTAACACTTCTGTCACCTGCCCTTCCTTATTTCCCAAGAGGAGGTCAGGTTTTGCTCCCTCTGTAGTCAGGCCATCCACATACTGAATGAGAAATTCCTCCTGAATACACTCAACAAATCTCTCTCCATCCAACCCTCTAATACAATGGCTGTCCCAGTCAACGTTGGGAAAGTTAAAATCGTCTACTATTATCGCCCTATTGTTCTTGGAGCTATCTGTAATCTCCTTACATATTTGCTCCTCAATTTCCCGCTGACTGTTTGGGGGCCTATAGTACAACCCTATCAAAGTGATTTCCCCCTTCTTATTTCTCAGTTCTACCCATATAGACTCAGTGGCTGAACCTTCGGATATATCCCCTCTCAGTACTGCCGTGATGTTTTCCCTAATCAAAAGTGCAACTCCCCCTCCTGTTGAGGAATTGTTTCTCTTCCACTGGAGATTATTTCCCTTCCACTTCTGAGCTTATATTGACCAACAAAATCTGATGCATTTTTATTCCCTGTAATTCATCCTGCCCAACCTGAACCATTAATCTTCTTTCTCTTTCTGCAGATACTGCTGAGTATTTCCTGCATTTGCTCTTGTTATTGCTGATTTCCAGCAACCACAATATTTTCTTTTATTGCAAATGTTTTTCACAACCAAATCTCAAAACAGAAATGAACCAATGAAGACTAAAAGCAGAAAAGGCTGGAAAAGCCCAAGGTGTGGCAGCATCTCTGAAGAGAGAGAGTTGATGTTTGAAATCCGTGACACCCTGCTCCACTCCTGAATTATCCCCATTTCCTCATCCCTTTCCCATGGCACCTTCCTTTGTAATCTCAGACAGTTTAACGCCGACCCCTTTACTCTCCTTTCTCCTCATTGCACCAAACACTCCCTTCAGGTGAAGCAACATTTCACTGGCACCTCCTTCAATTTGATTTGCTGTATTTGTTGCTCCGAATACAGCCTCCTAAACTCATAGAATTATCATAGAATCCTACAGTGCAGGAGGCCATTCAGCCCATCGAGCTGCACCGACCACAATCCCAACCAGGCCCTATTCCCGTAACCCCACATATTTACTGTGCTAATCCCCCTGATACTAGGGGCAATTTATCATGGCCAATCAACCTGACCCACACATCTTTGGACTGTGGCAGGAAACCGGAACACCCGGAGGAAACCCACACAGACATGAGGAGAATGTAGAAACTCTGCACAGACAGCGACCCGAGGCTGGAATTGAACCCGGGTCCCTGGCGCTGTGAAGCAGCAGTGCTAACCACTGCGTCACCTTAGACTGTGAACTGCCTCCTCCGTTTTGATCTGTTTTATTTTATCCAAGAAAAAATTGACCCAATACCACTGGGCCATCGGTCATTTCTTCTTAAGTTTTGCTTTCACTGAGGACTGACCTTTTTTCTCCTGTTAACATTCTGCTATTTTATCTTTATGACACTATTAGCACCTTCCATAGTCCTTCACACTGCCCTGAATGCTTCCTCTGTCTTGTGTCCCACACATCCTTGTTACAATCTCTCCTAGCTCCCATCTATCACTGACCTTCTACTCTGCTTCACCTCTATTTTATACAATCCATCACATTTCTCCCTCTCTTTAGCTCTAAAGAGTCTCACAGATGTGAAATGTTAACTCTGTTTCTCTCTTTGCAGATGCCACCACACCTGCTCTGTGTTTCCCAGGATTTTTTGTTTTCATTTCCGATTTCCAGCATCTGCAGTATTTTGCTTTTATGAACTAATTTTGAGCTGATTTGTGTCGGGGTGGGTGTTAGTTGCAGAGTTTGGTTCCTGACCTCCTGCGTAGGTCATTTTTCATGCAGCCATGGAATGATTACACTACAGAAGGAGGCCATTGAGCCCATCATGCCCATGCTGGTATTCTGCAAGAACAAATCAGTTTGTCCCACTCCCCTGCCCTTACATCACATTCCAGCATTCCCTTTCCCTTCAGTGGCTTGACTAATTCCCTTTTCTTTTGCTTCGTTCTGAGCTGGAGTGGGGAGGAGATAAAAGTCATTGAGGTTTACAGCATGGAAACAGGCCTTTCAGCCCAACTTGTCCATTCACACTTTTTTTGCCACTAAGCTAGTCTCAACTGCCCGTGATTGGCCCATATCCCTCTGCATCCATCTGACCCATGTAACTGTCTAAATGCTTTTTAAAAGATAAAATTGTACCCAACTCCAATACTGCCTCTGGCAGCTTGTTCCAGACACTCACCACCCTCTGTGTGAAAACAATGGCCCTCTGGACCCTTTTGTAAGTCTCCACTCTCACCTTAAACCTGCGCCCTCTACTTTTAGACTACCCTACCTTTGGGAAAAGATGTTGACTATCTAGCTGATCTATGCCCCTCATTATTTTATAGACCTCTATAAGATCACTCCTCAGCCTCCTACGCTCTAGGGAAAAAAGTCCCAGTCTAACCAGCATCAAGTCTCAGTAACACCCTAGTAAATCTTTTCTGCACTCTTTCTCGTTTAATAATATCCTTTCTATAATAGGGTGACCAGATTTGTACACAATATTCCAAGTGTGGCCTTACCAATGTCTTGTACAACTTCAACATGACGTCCCAACTCCTGTATTCAATGTTCTGACCAATGAAACCAAGCATGCTGAATGCCTTCTTCACCACTCTGTCCACCTGTGACTCCACTTTCAAAGAGCTATGAACATGTACCCCCCGATCTCTTTGTTCTATAACTTTCCCCAACACCCTACTGTTAACTGAGTAAGTCCTGCCCTCGTTCGATTTACTAAAATGCATCACCTCACATTAATCTAAATTAAATTCCACCTGCCATTCATCAGCCCACTGGTTCAATTGATCAAGATCCTGCTGCAAACCTAGATGACCTTCTTCACTGTCAACTATGCCACCAATCTTGGTGTCATCTGGATGGAGGAGAAGCTGCTGGGTTTAACCCCGAGGATTTTGGTATCCAGTAGCTAACAGCAATTTCCAGTGTGAAATTGTCAGGGGAGGTAAATCCGAGGGGAGATCGGGTTGCTAAGCGGACACTGTCCATACACAGGAAAAGAGCATTCTTTCAGGAACTAGCATTTCCATAAATGCTTTTAATCTATTTTACATATTTTAAAATTTATTTTTGTGATTTGGGTGTCATTAACTAGATCAGCAGCAAATATTCCCCATCCCCAGTTACCTTTGGAGAAGGTGGTGTTTGATCATCTTGAACCGCTGCTTGGTGAGGGGGAGGGTTACAGGATTTTCAGACAGTGATGATGAAGGAATGGCGACATATTTCCAAATCAATAACAAGATTTATTTATATCGCACTTTTAACATTTCAAACCAACACTTCACACTGAGCCACGGAAGGAGATATTCGGGCAGGTGATCTGAAGTTGCTTAAAGAGTTTGGTCCTTCACCGCATTAACTCCCTCTCTCTCCCTCGACCAGTGACTTGTGTCTTCCCTGAGGGAGACAATCCAACAGCTTTCATGGTCACTTTTTCCTAGTGCCGGCCCTACAAATTACCAGATTTATTCAGTTCAATGTCACAACCTGCCTTTGTATTTTTGTGGGTTCTCTCACACTCCCTTTATTCAATTTCAGGAAACTGAAACCAAACATCACATCAGGTCCAGCAGAGTCACCCAATTTATCGCTATCTGAATATCATCATCACATTGTGACCATGGAAGAAAAAAGCACCGTTCACAGCGGAGAGGAACTGTACATATGCTCTGGGTGTGGACAAGCTTTCAACTTTACCTCCAACCTGGAGAGACACAAGGACACGAGCAGCATGGAGAAACCCTGGAACTGTGAGCACTGTGAGAAGGGACTCAATTATTCTGTAAAGCTGGAAACTCAGCAGCACATTCACACTGGAGACAGGCCGTTTATCTGCTCTGAGTGTGGGAAGGGATTTACTCAATCATCCCAAATGCTGAGACACCAGGGTGTTCACACTGGGGAGAGGCCATTCGCCTGCTCCATCTGTGGGAAGAGATTCACTCGGTCAGATCACCTCATGGACCATCAACGAGTTCACACTGAGGAGAGACCATTTCAGTGCCCACACTGTGGGAAGTGCTATAAAAGTTCTGGGGAATTGATGCGCCATCAAGTTGTTCACACTGACGAGAGACCGTTCAGGTGCTCTCACTGTGGGACTGGGTTCAAGCGATCATCTGAACTCTCTGAACACCAGCGAATTCACACTGGGGAGAGACCGTTCGTCTGCATGGAGTGTGGGAAAGGATTCACTAAATCATCCAGATTAGTGAGACACCAGCGAGTTCACACTGACGAGAGACCATTCGGATGCTCTCACTGTGGGACTGGGTTCAAGCAATCATCTGACCTCACTGAACACCAGCGAATTCACACTGGGGAGAGACCATTCATCTGCATGGAGTGTGGGCAAGGATTCGTTAAGTCATCCAGCTTGCTGACACACCAGCGAGTTCACACTGGGGAGAGGCCATTCATCTGCTCAGTGTGTGGAAAGGGATTCACCCAGTCATTCAGCTTGCTGAGACACCAGCGAGTTCACACCAGGGTGAAGCTGTTCACCTGCCCTGTGGGGAAATGAATTCACTTGTTCATTCCAACAGTCTGTTCACCCTGAGGAAAGAACCTGTGTTCCATCAACAGATGCATGCTGACCAGGTACTGTTCAGGTGCTGTCATTGTGGGACAAGTTCAGGGAATCATCCGAACTCGCTGTACAACAGGGATTTCCCACTGGGAAGAAGGCATTAACCTGCACACGGTGTGAAAGGATTTGTTAATTGAACGAAGTTGTTCAGATACCTGCAAGTTCATGAGTAAACATAGCGACATCCTGTGCAGAGAGGGGTGAGAAAGAAGGAAGACCTCCTTTTAAACCTTTTTTAGTAATTTGTCAGCTGTGGGCCATCCCTAATTGCCCTGAAATGGATTGCTCGGCCTGCTTTGGGCCTCGCCAAATGTGCCATCAACAGGATGGGCAGTGGGGTGACCGCAGGAGTTGTCCAACTCGACTGTCCACCCCTCTACCACCTCTACATTCACAGCCTAGTATCCTGAGAGAGGGAGCATGTGGTGTCTACTGGCACTGTCGAGGCTTTCCGTGCTCATTGGGCACCATGGGGCCTGGGGTGCCTTATCAACCCTTTTAATCACGTTTTATTTAGACCATAAGACATAAGAGCAGAAGGCCACTCAGCCCATCAAGTCTGCTCTGCCATTCAATCATGGCTGATATTTTTCTCATCCCTATTCTGCCTTTTCCCCATAACCCCTGATCCCCTCATTAATCAAGAACCTATCTGTCTCTGTCTTAAAGGTACCCAATGACCTGGCCTCCACAGCCTCCTGCGGCAAAGAGTTCCACAGATTCAACACTCTCTGGCTGAAGAAATTCCTCCTCATCTCTGTTTTAAAGCATCGTCCCTTTAGTCTGAGGTTGTGCCCTCTGGTTCTAGTTTTTCCTACTAGTGGAAACATCCTCTCCACGTCCACTCAATCCAGGCCTCGCAGTATCCTGTAGATTTCAATAAGATCCCCCCTCATCCTTCTAAACTCCAACGAGTACAGACCCAGAATCCTCAACCATTCCTCATATGACAAGCTCTTCATTCCAGGGATCATTCTTGTGAACTTTCTCTGGATCCTTTCCAAGGCCAGCACATCCTTCCTTAGATACGGGGCCCAAAACTGCTCACAGTATTTCAAATGCAGTCTGCCAGAGCTTCATACAGCCTCAGAAATACATCCCTGCGTAGAGATTTGCATTCTAATTAGTATTCTGTAACTTGATTTCTGTGTCTGTGCACTGTTGAAGAACAGAGACCCCTCCTTCTGACGAAGGAGCAGCAAGATCCGAAAGCTTATGGTATTTGCTACCAAATAAACCTGTTGGACTTTAACCTGGTGTTGTGAGACTTCTTACTTGTATTCTAGCCCTCTCGACATGAATGCCAACATTGCATTTGCCTTCCTAACTGCCGACTGAACCTGCACGTTAACCTTAAGAGAATCCTGAACAAGGACTCCCAAGTCCCTTTGTGTTTCTGATTTCCGAAGCATTTCCCCATTTAGAAATTAGTCTAGCCTCCATTCCTCCTTCCAAAGTGCATAACCTCACACTTTCCCACATTGTATTCCATCTGCCACTTCTTTGCCCACTCTCCTAGCCTGTCCAAGTCCTTCTGCAGCCCCCCTGCTTCCTCAATACTATCTGCCACTCTACATACTTTGTGATGTTTTAAGTTTCATTCATGATTTGTTTTTTGTTTAAGGCGGTATCCCTTTAAGGGGCTGCTCCCTTCATTTTTTCCTCAATTTATTTGATTTAGTTTAATTATGTTTTTTCTCCTGAAATAGGAAGAAACACAGTGATTCGTACATCACATCCAGGATAGAAACATATGCTTTGGGGTTTCTTTCTGTGATGTTCATAGAATTCCTACAGAGCAGGTTAATCAACTCCAGCCCAGTTATAGTGATTGATATTCTGGATATAAGTCAAATAAATAAGGTTTGTGTTAAACACACAAGTGTGCTGAGCATTTTTATTATCTCTGACACCAGTCAGGGGATTGAAAGGGAAGGATTTACACGTCAGTCAGTTCCTTATTGAAAAGCTCTCCCTTTCCCCTATTCTCTCCATCCTCACCTCCAACAAGTCTGAGAAGCTCATGGAGTTTCTTTGTCACTAAGATTGAGACAATCCGCTCAACAATCACCAGGCAAGACTGTTCTCTTCCTGTGGGGGAGCACTTCAGCAGTGACGGACATTCAGCCTTGGATCTTCAGGTAAGCGTTCTCCAAGGCGGCCTTCACGACACACGACAGCGCAGAGTCGCTGAGCAGAAACTGATAGCCAAGTTCCGCACACATGAGGACGGCCTAAACCGGGATGTTGGATTTATGTCACATTATCAGTAACCCCCACAGCTTGCCTCCTGATCTTGCAGAATCTTACTAGCTGTTCTGTCTGGAGACAATACACATCTCTTTAACCTGTGTTTAATGTTCCCTCCACCCACATTATCTGTACCTTTAAGACCTGGCTGGCTGTAGAGATTTGCATTCTAATCAGTATTCTGTAACTTGATGTTGTGTCTCTGTGCACTGTTGGAGAACAGATTTTCACTCCATCTGACGAAGGGGCAGCGCTCCGAAAGCTTATGGTATTTGCTACCAAATAAACCTGTTGGACTTTACCCTGGTGTTGTGAGACTTCTTACTGTAATTCTCGACCCCAGAGCGCAGTGGAGACTGAAATCAGTTTATTGAATGGTGGAGCAGGAACGAGGGGTTGAATTGCATCTGAATGAAGCATTGCCCCCTACAAAGATGGCGGACAGGCATGCCTTCTGCTGCATGTTGCCCCGAATAAAGATGGCGTACGCTAACTCGGGCCGAATCTGAAGAACTGCGGACACGTTCATTGTAAATGATTGCGGTCCGTTTGTTTTGGGGGCTTGCTGTTTACAGAACACGTTTCAGAAAACTCCCGGTTCTTCACACCCTCCACATCGACAATCTCACCTCATCAATTGTGGAAGAGCGACAGAAGCTTCTCTGCGTTGCCATCCCTCACACTGCGCATGCTTCAGTCGCAGCCCGGCCCCGCCCCTCATTCACTCCGATTGGTTGGAGGACCAGCCACTCCCGCTCGGTCCTCCAGCCCCGCCCCCTCTTCCTATTGGTCCGGTGCTGCCGTCAATCAGTGCCCGGGCATTGTGATGTGGAGCATGCGCAGTGTCATTGCTGTCCTTGGTGCTTGTTTGTCCCGGAGAAGCGGAGTCAGCGTTAGGCGGTGGCTGGGAGGATTTGGAAACACTTTGGAAACCCTTCAGAATCATTGTCAGCTCCCTGGTTTGCAGCTGCGGGGCTTCTCCCTCCCTCCCTCCCGGGAACAGGCCCAGGTTAACGGCCCCATCCTGGCTCAGCCACTGGAGGATGGTTCACATCAGAGGATGGGGGAGGGGGACAATAAATAAGAGGTTACACTTTGGCCTCAAATCAATGAGGACTCTGATCTCTGGGAAGGATGAAATTCAACGTGGGCAAGTGCGAGGTCGTACACTTTGGAAAAAAGAATAGAGGCATGGACTATTTTCTAAACGGTGACAAAATTCATAATGCTAAAGTGCAAAGGGACTTGGGAGTCCTAGTCCAGGATTCTCTAAAGGTAAACTTGCAGGTTGAGTCCGTAATTAGGAAAGCAAATGTAATGTTGTCATTTATCTCAAGAGGCTTGGAATACAAAAGCAGGGATGTACTTCTGAGGCTTTATAAAGCACTGGTTAGGCCCCATTTGGAGTACTGTGAGCAATTTTGGGCCCCACACCTCAGGAAGGACATACTGGCACTGGAGCGGGTCCAGCGGAGATTCACACGGATGATCCCAGGAATGGTAGGCCTGACATACGATGAACGTCTGAGGATCGTGGGATTATATTCATTGGAGTTTAGGAGGTTGAGGGGAGATCTGATAGAAACTTACAAGATAATGAACGGCTTAGATAGGATGGACGTAGGGAAGTTGTTTCCATTAACAGGGGAGACTAGGACGCGGGGGCACAGCCTTAGAATAAAAGGGAGTCACTTTAGAACAGAGATGAGGAGAAATTTCTTCAGCCAGAGAGTGGTGGGTCTGTGGAATTCATTGCCACAGAGGGCTGTGGAGGCCGAGACGTTGAGCGTCTTCAAGACAGAAATTGATAAATTCTTGATTTCTCGAGGAATTAAGGGCTATGGGGAGAGAGCGGGTAAATGGAGTTGAAATCAACCATGATTGAATGGTGGAGTGGACTCGATGGGCCGAATGGCCTTACTTCCGCTCCTATGTCTTATGGTCTTATGGTCTTAAGGAAGGAAACCCTGGGAGGTGGGCGGGGAGGATTCACAAACACCCGCTGGAGGTCCCAACACCCCCAATAAGACCCATTGGTTTTATTGTCAGTCTGCAGACAGCAGCTGGAGAACTGAACCCAGACAGAGGAGAGGGAGAGAGAAAACAGGGAGTGGGGGAAGAGATCGTGCAGATGGGTTTGGATTTCAGCCCAGGGAGCATGGGATTTAGGGGGCGACAAGAGGAAAAAAATGTTCCGGAGAAATTAGAATTGTTCAGAGTTTCTATCCTGGACTGAAAGTGATGACTTTTGTAAACTGTTTTTACAGGGTATTCTGTAGCTGGATTTACAAACTTCAAATCAAGCTCTGTTTCAGTGATTTAATTCATCGGAAACTGAATATCATCAGACTTTGTCTACAGAAGAAGAAATGTTTGTTCTGTTTGTGGGTGAAGATTTCAAACATCAGTGTGACTGAAAAAGCGCCAAGACACACACCTGAGAGTTTCCATTGTGCTGAATGTGGAAAGAGCTTTAAACAGGCTGGAAAAACCCACACAATTCTCAGTGATTAGTGACCCGACACACATTCTGTGTAAACAAGGCATCAACTCATCATCCAATCTGGAGTCACATGAGGATACCCGCTCCACAGAGAAACCATTGAAATGTGGGGACTGTGGGAGGGGATTCAATTACCCGTCCGAATTGGATATTCATCGTCGCATTCACACTGGAGAGAGGCCGTTCACCTGCTCTGAGTGTGGGAAAGGATTTGCTTACTCATCCAGCCTCTATACACACCGGCGTGTTCACACTGGTGAGAGGCCATTCACCTGCCTCGAATGTGGGAGGAGATGTCATGCTTTATCAAGCCTCCTGATTCACCGGCAGGTTCACTCCGATCAGAGACTGTTTCAGTGTTCTGATTGTGAGAAAAGCTTTAAAAGCACAAAGGACCTCCTGAGACACCAGCGCACTCACATGGCGGTGAGACCGTTCACCTGCTCAGTGTGTGGGAAGGGATTCACTCAGTCATCCCACCTTCTGACACACCAACTTGTTCACACTGATCAGAGACCATTTCAATGTTCTGACTGTGAGAAGAGATTTAAAAGTAAAAATGATTTACAAGTCCATCAGCGCACTCACACTGGGGAGAAGCCATTCACCTGCTCCGTGTGTGAGAGGAGATTCGGACGTTTATCCCAGCTGCAAACACACCAGCGAGTTCACTCTGATAAGAGACCATTTCAGTGTTCTGACTGTGAGAAGAGCTTTAAAAGTAAACAGGATTTGGTGACACACCAGCGAGTTCACACTGGGGAGAAACCGTTCACCTGCTCGGTGTGTGGGATGGGATTCACCCATTCATCCCACCGTCTGAGACACCAGCGAGTTCACACCGGGGAGAAGCCATTCATTTGCTGTGTGTGTGGGAAGGGATTCACTGATTCAGCCCAGCTCCTGATACACGAGCGAATTCACACTGGGGAGAAACCCTTCGCTTGCTCCACATGTGGGAAACGATTCACTCAGCCACCCCAGCTCATTGCACATCAACTAGTCCACACTGATCAGAGACCTTTTAAGTGTTCTGACTGTGAGAAAAGCTTTAAAAGCTCTAAGGACCTGCTGAGACACCAGCAAATTCACACTGGAGAGAGATCATTCACCTGCTCCATGTGTGGGAAAAGGTTCACTCAGTCATCCCACCTGCTGAGACACCAGCAGGTTCACACAGGAGAGAGATCGTTCACCTGCTCCGTATGTGGGAAGAGATTTGCTCGGTCAGCCAATCTACTGAGACACCTGCAAGTTCACAAGTCACTGCAGGGATTGGATTCTGCTGTTGCTGCTCACCCCATGCAGGACTGAATCATGTTCATTTATTTATTTATCTATCTGTTATTGAAGTAATTAATAAGTAATCCCATGCAGGACTGAATCATGTTCATTTATTTATCTATCTATTATTTAAGTAATTAGTAAATAAGTAATCCCATGCAGGACTGAATCATGTTCATTCTGTTATTAAGGAGACTGGGGTGGGACACAGATAATCTCTGTGCAATCAGGCAGAGTCAACATGGTTTTGTGCAAGGGAAATCATGTTAATTGATTTATTGGATTTCTTTGAGGAAGTAACAAGCAATGTGGATAAAGTGGAACCTGTGGATGTGGTGTATTTAGATTTCCAGAAGGCATTTGACAAGGTGCCACATCAAAGTTCACCACACTAAATAAGAATTTGTAGCATAAGGCATAACATATTAGCATCCCATCCACTTTGATTCTTTATATTAGCATGGATAGAGGATTGATGAGCTAATAGGAAACAGGAGGGAGAAATGAGTCATTTTTGGGATGGCAAAATGTAGCCTGTGGAGTGCCACAGGGACCAGTGCTGGGCCCTCAACTATTGACAAACTATTTTCATGATGTGGATGACAGGATCAAAATTTGTTGATAACACAAAGGTAGGTAGGAAAGTGAGATGTGAATGACCATAACAAGCCTGTAAAGTAATATAGATAGGGTCAGTGAGTGGGTAAAAGGTTGGCAGCTGGAACAAGATTTTTGGATAATGTGAACTTGTCCATTTGGACAGGAAGGATGGAAAAGCAGTTGATTATTTAAAGCGAGCGATTGCAGAACTTTGAGGTACAGAGGGATCTGGGTGTCCTGGTACTGTAATCAGGAAACGTTAGTGTGTGGACACAGCAAATGATTAGAAAGGTAAATGAATTGTTGTTTATTGCAGGGATGTTTTGCTATATTTGTTCAGGGTATTGGTGAGACCACATCTAGAGCACGGTGTACAGTTTTGGTCTCCTTACTTAAGAGAGGACTTGTGTGAGAAGTAGTTCAGAGAAGGTTTACTTGACTGATTCCTGGGATGAGGGAGTTATCATACGAGGAAAAGTTGGACATGTTTGGCCTGTATCTATTGGGGTTTAGAAGAATGAGAGAGGATCTGATTGAAACATAAAATTCAGAGGGGACTTGACAGAGTGGATGTTGATTGTCGAGAGAGGAGAACTAGAGGCACAGTTTAAAAATAAGGGGTCTCCCATTTAAGACTGGGATGAGGAGAAACCTTTTCTCTCAGAGGGTTGTTACAGTGTGGAATTCTCTTCCACAGAGAGTGGTGGAGGCTGGCTCACTGAATATTCTGAAGTCTGAATTTAATAGATTCTTGATTGACAAGAGAGTCAAAGGGTGTGAGGGGTAAGAAGGAAAGTGGAGTTGAAGCTACAATCACATCAGCCGGGATCCTATTGAATGGTGGAGCAGGCTCGAGGGGCCGAGTGGCCTTCTCCTGCTCCTAATTCACATGTTCCCATTGTGATAGTTGGAGTTTGTTTCTGCTGATGTTAATTTCCCAAAAAACTGAGCTGCAGCTTAATCTACAGAATAGAATCAAATAAATCTTGATGATAAACTAATTGACCAGCCAGGGTCTAACTGAATGACAGAGCAGACTGGAAGGGCTGAACAACCTGCTCCAGTTCCTGTGTAGTTTCTCCCCAGGATTCTCCCACTCTCTAACTCTGCTCCAGTGCTGGTTTCTGATGAAGTCTCTTCTCCCCAGGTCTCCCATCACTTTCCATTCATCAGCTGGTGTCTGAGTCCAAGTTTACCAGGAACAGGAGGAGGTCATTTATCCCTCAAGCCTGTTCTCTCATTCACTGAGGTCATGGCTGATCTGTGACCTAACTCCATTTACCCAGATATTGTTTTAATCCTGACTTCCTCAGTCTGTTACAATGAGATTTTTAAAATAACTTTTGTTTACATCAGACCTTCAATGTAGGAGAGTGTCCCAAGGTGAATCTCAGAAACATCAATTGATAAATCAGACAACTGGCACTGAGGGGATGTTAGGAGGCTGACTGAAGACTTGGTGCAGTGTAAAGGGTTAATGTTAAATTTGTAAATATTCTACCCAGTGATGTAAGATCAGATGATAAGAGTTTGCTGAGAGATGGTTCTATGCTGAGCCTTGTGCTGTACATATTTAGAAGAAGGTGCAATAAAAAGTTATATTAACCAATAGCCTTGCCTCCAGCAGTCTCTGTCAATCGTGGCCAATTTCTGTATCCACTTGATCTAAACCTGTCATAATAGTGTTCACCTCTATCAGATCTTCCCTTAGCCTCCTTCATTCCAGGGAGAATAACTCCAACTTCTCGAACCTGACCTTGGAGTTAAAATCCTTCATTGCTGGAACCATTCTGGTGAACCTCCGCACCTTCTCAAGGACCATCCCATCATTCCTAAAGCGTGCTGTCTGGATATGAACACAATATTCCCATTGTGGTTTAAACAGTGCTTCATAAAGCTTCAGCATAACTTCATTGGCTTTTATTACAATGGCTCTGTTGGAAACCAATGTATTATGGACCTTTTTAATGTGCAGTCAGTTTGTAACTTTATTTATTTTATATTAATCAGTGTTCACGGGTTGTGGTGTAATGCTCTGTGTCGAGTCTCTCATGGTGGTAACAGGGAATATCGAGGGTGATAGAAGAACCCAGACTGAGCATATCTGAAGAACTGCATTGTGGGTTCAATGTGCAAAGCATGCTGGTCAATGTAGTCAAGTCGCAGCCTTGCTGGAATTAGCAATGTCTGCAAAATGAATTAAATTGTGCAGGAAACTGGCCTCACACTGTGAGAAAAATGCGTTTGTTTGAGCTAATGAACTAGTCTGTAGCAGCTTAGGGAATGATAACAGTGTCAGAGATAACACAGTGGAGTCAGGCTGGCTCTATTCCTTCAAGTATAACCGTGTAATAGGCCCAGGACATAAGAACAAGGGAGAAGACAATGCTGTCATTGAAATCCAATTCAATCGGCTAAAAACAGGTATTACCTTATTTTTTATTCGTTTACAGAGGTCAAAGCCCACAGTCTGCCCTGAATAATAAAAGGTGGGCCTCACTGGCTAGGTCAGCATTTATTGCCCATTTCTAAATGGCCTTGAGAAGGTGGTGTTGAGCTGCCTTCTAGAACCACAGCAATCCCTGTGGTGTAGGTACACCCACACTGTTGTTTGGGAGGAAGCTCCAGGATTCTGGTCCAGTGACAGCAAAGGAACAGCGATATATTTTGAAGTCAAGATGTGAGTGTTACGATCCCAGTTGATGTTATAATTGGACAGGACGATTCCAGGATGGAACACTGGCTCAAAAGACCGCAACTTTTACTTTTTGTAGAAAACATAAAGGAACAGAATCTCAGGACTGCCAATTAGCTTTTAATAAAATATTTATTAAACACGAAGAGTTTGACGATAACAAAATACTCCTTGACTCACACTTACCTTCACAAATGTATCCAGATTTCAAGGATAACATAGATTTAAAATTCCTTATGCTATAATGTTCTCAGTAAACACATGGTTCCTTTAAACCCACAGGTTAGCTGTGATCAGACAACCCCCACTCTGAAACCAAGTGGCAGATGCAACTCAATCGATCCTCTGTGGATTTCTCCTCAAATTTCCCCCCCAGATGATTGTCTCGAGTGTTTTCAAACTCCGCTCTCAGAAAGACACGTGTTAATATCTCCTTCCAAACCAAGTTTCTCTCCATTGCTTTCAACAAAGATCCACTTCCAGGTCTTCCAATTATCCTTTCAAACAAGCCTTTCTCTCCACTCTTTTAGCAAGAAGCTGCCTCTAGGTTTTTAACTCTCAGAATTCCTTTGCCTTGAATTGCAACATGCTTCCAAAATTCTGCATAAACTCAGATCATCAGTCCGTAACAGAATACAATTGCTTCAAAATCTGGATTTAAGGACATCAAACCTTCCCACTATTCAGATATGCGGTTTGTCTGTCACCAACCTCATCAGTTCTTTTCTTCCCAGGTCTGAGTTTAACTTCCATGAATAGTATCCTGTTCAAAAGACAATGCTGTTCCTTTTTTTCTTCAATATTCCTGGAGCTTCTTTTCCATTCCCGGGTTTCTCAAACTAACTGTCCTTTAGTTCCTCTGGAGCTTGCTTTCGCACACATTACTCCATTGTATGGCTTTCCTGCTTCTAGTAGAGCTGAGAGCTGCTCACTCTCTCGTTTCCTCACCCCAACTGCTATAGAACAAAGAACAAAGAAAATTACATAGAACATAGAACATAGAACATAGAACATTACAGCGCAGAACAGGCCCTTCGGCCCACGATGTTGCACCGACCAGTTAAAAAAAAAAACTGTGACCCTCCAACCTAAACCAATTTCTTTTCGTCCATGAACCTATCTACGGATCTCTTAAACGCCCCCAAACTAGGCGCATTTACTACTGATGCTGGCAGGGCATTCCAATCCCTCACCACCCTCTGGGTAAAGAACCTACCCCTGACATCGGTTCTATAACTACCCCCCCTCAATTTAAAGCCATGCCCCCTCGTGCTGGATTTCTCCATCAGAGGAAAAAGGCTATCACTATCCACCCTATCTAAACCTCTAATCATCTTATATGTTTCAATAAGATCCCCTCTTAGCCGCCGCCTTTCCAGCGAAAACAATCCCAAATCCCTCAGCCTCTCCTCATAGGATCTCCCCTCCATACCAGGCAACATCCTGGTAAACCTCCTCTGCACCCTCTCCAAAGCCTCCACATCCTTCCTGTAATGTGGGGACCAGAACTGCACACAGTACTCCAAGTGCGGCCGCACCAGAGCACAGGAACAGGCCCTTCAGCCCTCCAAGCCTGCACCGGCCATGCTGCCCGACTGAACTAAAACCCCCTCCCCTTCCGGGGACCATATCCCTCTATTCCCATCCTATTCATGTATTTGTCAAGACGCCCCTTAAAAGTCACGACCAAAGACTATAAATTCAACTAATACTACACTCAAAAACCTTCTCACCCTAAAGGTGCCCCTGGTTGCTATGCAACAATGCATTACTTCTCCAACTTCACGTTTATTTTTCACGCCATAAACTCTCTCAGCACAACAGGAATACAATTTCAATTGAAACCTATCCCCCACACATGCAAACACCTTTGTTCAACATTAATCCAACCAAAGTTCTCCTCTTCCTACACAGAAACACTAAATCAAACTTACTTAAATCTATACTTTATTTCTAATATTTAACAATAGAAACATAGATCACTTAAAACTATCTGTGTTTTCCTGACATGAGTGACTTAGAGAGGAACTTCCAGGTGGTGATATTCTCATGTATCTGCTGCTCTTGTCCTTCTAGATGGTAATGTTTCTGGGTCTGTAAGATGCTGCCTAAGGAGTCTTGGTGAGTTCCTGCAGTGCATTTTGTAGATGGTACACACTGTTGCTACTGTCCGTCGGTGGTAGAGGGAGTGAATGTTTGTGGTTAGTGTGTTGATCAAGTGGGGCTGCTTTGTCCTGGATGGTTTTGAGCTTCTTGAGTGTTGTTGGGAGCTGCACTCATTCAGGCAAGTGGAGAGTATTCCATCACATTCCTGACTTGTGTCATGTAGATGGTGGACGGGCTTTGGGTGGGGGAGTCAGAAGGTGAGTTACTCTCCTCAGGGCTGCCAGTCTCTGACCTGCTCTGGTAGCCACAGTATCTATGGGTTTCTGGTCAATGTAACCCCCCAGGATGTTGATAGTGGAAGGGGGATTCAGTGATGGTAATGCCCTTGAATCTCAAGGGGTGATGGTTAGATCTTCTCCTGTTAGAGATGGTCATTGCCTCGGACTTATGTGGCATGAATGTTACTTGCCACTTGTCAGCCCAAGCCTGGATATTGTTGTATTTGGACATGGACTGCTTCAGTATCTGAGGAATCACAAATGGTGCTGAACATTGTGTATTCATTGGCGGACATCCCCACTTCTGACCTTATGACGGAGGGAAGGTTATTGATGAAGCAGCTGAAGATGGTTGGGCCTCGGACACTACCCTGAGAGATCCCTGCATTGATGTCCTGGAGCTGAGATGACTGACCCTCCACAACCACAACCATCTTCCTAATTGCCAGGTATAAGTCCAACCAGCAGAGAGTTTGCCCCTTGATATCCATTGATTCCAGTTTTGCTCGGGGTCCATGATATGGTGGCACAGTGGTTAGACCAGTTGGCTCACAGCCCCAGGGACCCAGGTTTGATTCGGGCCTTGGGTGGCTGTGTCGAGTTGGCACATTCATCAGCTTTTTTTTTGTGGATCATTTCAGTGGAAATGTGCTCTCCCAAACTCAAAGAGCATCAGTCCACTGAAAACAAAGTTGTGAGACCGGCCAGTCCAGCAGAAAGAAACCCTCCAACCCTCCCACTTCACCAATTGTCAAAATGAACATAGTTCAGTCCTGGATGTGATTAACAGCAGCAATAACAGCAGAATCCAACCACTGTCATCACTTGTGAACTTACTGGTGTCTCAGCAGGTGGGATGACTGAGTGAATCCCTTTGTGAATCCTTGTGAACTCGCTGGTGTGTCAGCAGGTGGGATGACTGCATGAATCCCTTTCCACACTCAGAGCAGATAAACGGCCTCTCTCCAGTGTGAACTTGCTGGTGACTCTGCAGATAAGATGAAAGAGCGAATCCTTTCCCACACTCAGAGCAGGTGAATGGTCTCTCCCTGGTGTGAACACGTCGGTGTGCCTGCAGGTTAGCTGAACGAGTGAATCCCTTCCCACACTCAGAGCAGGTGAACGGCCTCTCCCCGGTGTGAACTTGCTGGTGATTCTGCAGGTCGGATAACTGAATGAATCCCCTGCCACACTCGGAACAGGTGAATGGCCTCTCCCTGGTGTGAACCTCCTGGTGTGACACTAGGTGGGATGATTGAATAAAACGCCTCCCACACTCGGAGCAGACGAATGGCCTCTCCCTGCTGTGAACTCCCTGGTGTGACATTAGGTGTGACGATTGGATAAAACGTTTCCCACATTCGGGGCAGCTGAATGGCCTCTCCCTTGTGTGGGTTCCTTGGTGTGTCACTAGGTGTGATAACTGAATAAAACGCTTCCCACACTCGGAGCAGGGGAACGGCCTCTCCCTCCTGTGGACTCCCTGGTGAGTCACTAGGTGTGATAACTGAATAAAACACTTCCTGCACTCAGAGCAGTTGAAAGGCCTCTCCTTAGTGTGGGCTCGCTGGTGTATCTGCAGGTGAGATGACTGAGTGAAACCCTTTCCACAGTCGGAGCAGGTGAATGGTCGCTCTCCGGTGTGGATTTGTTGGTGATTCAAAAGTTCAGATGAATGATTGAATTGCTTCCCACACTCAGAGCAGTTGAACGGTTTTTCCCCAGTGTGAACTTGCTGGTGTGTCAGCAGGTGGGATAACTGAGTGAATCCCTTCCCACAATCAGAGCAGGTGTACAGCCTCTCCCTACTGTGAACTGCTTGGTGATTCCACAGGTCGGCTGCCTGGAGAAAACCCTTCCCACACTCGGAGCAGATGAAGGGCCTCTCCCCAGTGTGGCTGCATTGATGAATCTTCAGGGCAGATGGGGAGCAGTCTCCTTCCCCACACTTGGAGCAGGGGAACAGTCTCTCCCCAGTGTGAATATGTTGATGAGTTTGCAGTGCAGACGGGATACGGAATTCCTTACCACAATCCTCATCTTTCCCCGATTTCTCCATGGTGTGGATGTCCTTGTGTCTTTCCAGGTTTAACAATCAGTTAAATCCTCATCCACACATAGAGCATGTGCACTGTCTGTCCCCGCTGTAAATGATGTGATATTTTTGCAATCTGTGTAACTGGTCTTTTGACAGTCAGTGTACTGGACACTCTCACTCAGCTCTGTGTTCCTTGGTGCCTTTCCAGTCACACTGATGTGACAGAAAAAACAGATAAATATTTCTTCTTCTCGATTCAAAGTCTGATGATATTCAGGTTCTGATAATTTGAGTGACTCTATTAAGCCTTAACATGTTTTGAGATTGCTGGTAGCAAATCTTCCCCTTATAACTTCCTGTAAAATGAGTTTACAAAAGTCATCACTGTCAGTATCAAACAGAAATTCAGAATAGACAATTCTAGTTTCTGTGGAACATTTCTTCCTTTCTCGTTCCTCTGGATCTGTACATCTCCATCCCACACCCTATCCCTGTCTCCTCACTCTGCTGTATGTATAATACACCCTTCCAATTCTCCTGAAGGTGTTGATTCATGCTGATCAACAAATCCATGCTCAGTCCTTCTTCTCCAGCACTGAGATATCTTCATGCAGGTTGCTCGTCTAAATACCTAAATATACTTAGCGAAGTAAAATGTATGTAACATAGGGGACCAGTTTAATAATTAGAAGTACAGCAAGGCTATGAGATAGAACATTTCAACAGTGAACGTTCTTGAATATAAATTTTTTGGCTATGAGGGTGGTGCATTTTGATACATTCAATATTTCAAAATGAAATTAGATGGGCAGTCAAAATAGACTGGCAGGGGAACAGGGATACAGACGGGATGAGGAGCATATCAGCCATGAGTGAATGGCGGAGTGGACTCGATGGGCCAAATAGCCTAATTATACTCCTATATCTTATGAACTTAAGGGGGAATGGGACTGACTGGATTGCTCTACAGAGAGTTAGCATGGACTTGAGTTGCTGAATCGACTCCTTGTGTGATACAATAACCCGATTACTGAAAATAAACTACTTAGTTACAGTATTAACAAAACTAAAAATAATAAAAAATGAACTTTATTACTGGACCATGCATAATATATCTAATTTGTACCATATTACAAGACTGCACACATCTCTGTCCTATATTAATTTACTGCCCCTTAAATTTCAGCTATTTCCTCGGGAAATCATCCCTTTAAATTGTGAACATTAGGAAAGAGACCATCCTCTTAACCAGACAAATAAATGTGACAAGTTGGGGAAGCAAAGGATGTCAATGTCTTTAAGAGGGAGAGAGATACCTGGGCCAACCTTTCCAGAGTCTGCAGCCTCCCTGAATTCACTTCCTTTCCCTTCAGTTGCTGCAAGTCCCCAATTTAACCCCAGAATGAGAAGAAAAAGGAGAGAAGAAAACAAAGTGTTTTACTGACAGATGTTGACGACAGGAGGAGGTTTCAGTCTGTCTGAAATCCAATCTGCATTGTCACAAAGCCCGCACTCTGATTGGCTGGAGGACCAGTATTCTTCCGGTCCTCCAATTCCTCCCATTGGTCAATGCCCTCATGAAGACAGTGGTGCAGCGGAAGTGAGTGGGAGACACTTTGACCCCGGATCGCTCGAAGTTGTTGGCCAATGGGAAACGCTATCCTCCGCACATGCGCAGAACTTCTCTGGGTTAATCATGCGCAGTCCCACCCGGCGAAGAGAGCGATTTTCTCAGCGCGGGGGATTGTGGGAGCTGCGGCTGCCATTACTTGGCCGGAGCCCAGTCTCCAAACACCTGGGATTGTGATGGATGGGATGGGGAGGAGGCGAAGTGACTCCATCCGGATATAATGTACATCTGGGTAGTCACTGGAATTGATAGCGAAGCCGCCTTCGCAAAATTCAGGTGTAAAAATTTCGACACCTGGGTGACATATTGGGGAGTGGAATAGCTCAATGTGAAACTGAACCCCAGAGTCAGCAGCGTCCTTGGGGGAGAACTGGGGAAAAATAAGGAGGATGGTCAAAAGAATTAGGCTTACAATTGATAGGGAGGAGGCAGATGTTTAAAGTTTGAAATTTGATTAGATTTGATTTATTATTGTCACATGTATTAGTAGACAGTGAGAAGTTTTGTTTCTTGTACGTTTTACTGACAAAGAGAAGGAAAGAAGAGGGTGCAGAATGTAGTATTACAGTCATAGCTAGGATATAGAGAAAGATCAAATTAATGTGAGGTAGTTCCATTCAAAAGTTTGATGGCCTCAGGGAAGAAGCTGTTCTCGATTTGGTTATACATGTTCTCAGACCTTTATATCTTTTTCCCGATGGAAGAAGGTGGAAGAAAGAATGTCCAGGGTGCGTGGGGTCCTTGATTACGCTGGCTGCTTTTCTAAGACAGTGGGAAATGTAGACAGAGTCAATGGATAGGAGGCTGGTTTGCATGATGGATTAGGTCATTCATGACCCTTTGTAGTTTCTTGTGGTCTTGGACAGAGCAGGAGCAATATCAAGTTGTGATACAACCAGAAAGAATGCTTTCCAGAAAGGGAGGAGAATGTTACGTGACAACCAGAATATCAGTTTCAAATTTCTATCCTGTGCTTACATTCATTGCTTTGATAGATGTTTTTATTTACAAGGGATTAGAATGGAAGGATTTTCAGTCAGAAACATCTTGATTCATTTGGACACGACTATCATCAGCGATCAAATGTCAGAGGAACACTGATGCCCTGTTCAAAAAGATTTCAATCATCAGTGCGAATGGAAAAGTTGTGTGATGCACATTCCCAAGAGAGAGAGAGAGATTTCCAGGAAAAGAGACATAAGAATATATGAACAAACGAACTATGAGCAGGCCACTCAGGCCGTTTCAGTGCTCAGCGCCGACAACTGCCAGTTTCCAGATGCAATTTTACAACTCATCCGCTTCATCCTGGACCACAATGTCTTCACCTTCAACAACCAGTTCTTCATCCAGACACACGGAACAGCCATAGGGACCAAATTCGCACCTCAATATGCCAACATCTTCATGCACAGGTTCAAACAAGACATCTTCACCGCACAGGACCTTCAACCGATGCTATACACTAGATACATTGATGACATTTTCTTCCTTTGGACTCATGGGGAACAATCACTGAGACAACTATATGATGACATCAACAAGTTCCACCCCACCATCAGACTCACCATGGACTACTCTCCGGAATCGGTTGCATTCTTGGACACACACATCTCCATTAAGGATGGTCACCTCAGCACCTCACTATACTGCAAGCCCATGGATAACCTCACGATGCTCCACTTCTCCAGCTTCCACCCTAAACACGTTAAAGAAGCCACCCCCTATGGACAAGCCCTCCGTATACACAGGATCTGCTCGGATGATCGCAACAGACACCTCCAGGCGCTGAAAGATGCCCTCATAAAGAACAGGATATGGCGCTCAACTCATCGATCAACAGTTCCGACGTGCCACAGCGATAAACCGCACCGACCTCCTCAGAAGACAAACACGGGACATGGTGGACAGAATACCCTTTGTCGTCCAGTACTTCCCCGGAGCGGAGAAGCTACGGCATCTCCTCTGGAGCCTTCAACATGTCATTGATGAAGACGAAGGTTTGTGACAAATCCCCACATTAACATGGTCAATTCCCCCATATTTCTGTGCTTGTGTCTCCAATTGGGCCCCCAGACTGCCATCATTTCCATCCACTAATGGAAATGTTCATATATTTGGCATGGTGTGACACCCCTATGGCTGTAAAATGGTAGATCCTCTGGCTCAGTATGAGCTGTGACTTGGTGGACGGGCTATGAATGTGATATAAATACAGCCTTACAGATGATGCATTTCGTCCAAGTCAACTTGACAGTCAAATGATGAGGGCTGAATGGACTCCCCGAACTCTCTCGTTGCATATTGTTCTTATTGAATGGGATCATACCTATCCAAGCAGTGTAAAAAAAAGGAAACAACAGGAAACAAGTAGCCAGAGTAAATCTTGGTCCAGAGAAAGCTCACTTCAAAAGCAACTAACTTGTGTTAATATTAAAAACATTTGCCACATATTGTTTGACACAAAACTGATTCAGTTTAATTTTATCCAGAACATTAACACCTATTACCGAGCTGCAGTTTATGAACACCAGCAGAATAGGACCCTAATGAATGTTGTTCAGTCCTGGGTGTGATTAACAGCAAACTCTAACTCCTGCCTTCACTTATGAATTTGCTGATGCGTCAGCAGGTTGGATTTCCGAGTAAATCCCTTCCCACACTTGGAGCAGGTGAATGGTTTCTCCCCAGTGTGAACTCGCTGGTGTTCAATTAGTATCGACGATCGACTGAACCCAGTCCCACATTGAGAGCACATGAATGGCCTCTCGTCAGTGTGAACACGTTGGTGGGACCTCAGATCTCCAGATCGTTTGTAGCACTTCCCACAGTCTGGGCATTTGAAAGGTCTCTCCTCAGTGTGAACCCGCTGGTGAGCCATGAGTTGGGAGGACTGAGTGAATCCCTTCCCACAATTGGAGCAGGTGAACGGTCTCTCCCCAGTGTGAATTCGCTGGTGTTCAGTGAGATGGGATGATTGCCTGAATCCAATTGCACAGTGAGAGCATCTGAACGGTCTCTTGTCAGTGTGAACATGCTGATGGGATTTCAGTTCTCCAGAACTTTTATAGTAATTCCCACAGTCGAGGCACTTGAAAGGTCTCTCTCCAGAGTGAACCCGCTGGTGCACCATGAGTTGGGATGACCGACTTAATCCCTTCCCACACTCCGTGCAGGTGAATGGCCTTTTCCCAGTGTGAATTCGCTGGTGTACAGTGAGTTGAGATGATTGCCTGAACCCAGTCCCGCAGTGAGAGCACCTGAACGGTCTCTCCTCAGTGTGAACACGTTGGTGGTACGTCAGTTCCCAGGAACTTTTATAGCCCTTTCCACATTCTGAACAGTAAAAAGGTCTTTCCTCAGTGTGAACTTGCTGATGGTGTGTCAGTTCCCGGGAACTTTTAAAGCACTTCCCACATGCTGGACATTTAAAAGGTCTCTTGTCAGTGTGAACTCGCTGGTGTGATAGCAGGTTGCTTGTGTGAATGAATCCCTTCCCACACTGGGAGCAGGTGAATGGCCTCTCCCCGGTGTGAACTCTCTGGTGTACCAGCAGATTGGAGGACTGAGTGAATCCCTTCCCACATTTGGAGCAGGTGAATGGTCTCTCTCCAGTGTGAACTTGCCGGTGTCTCAGCAGGTTGAACGACTGAGTGAATCCTTTCCCACACACAGAGCAGGTGAACGGCCTCTCCCCAGCATGAACTCGCTGGTGAATTTCCAGTTCAGATGGGGAATGGAATCCTTCCTCGCAGTCCCCACATTTCAACGGCTTCTCTTCAGTGTGACGGCACTTGTGGTTCGTGGGGTCAGATGATTCATACACAGAACACGTGTACAGATTCTCCCCACTGCAATCGATGCTTTTTTCTTCCATGTTCAAAATCCAATAATGATACAATGGTTACAATAAATTGGGCGACTCCATCAGATCCTGATGTGATGTTCGCTTTGTGTTTCCTGACTGAAAATCCTCCTCTTCTAAAACCCTGTGAAATTGATTTAAATGGAAAAAAGGCAGTGAGAGAGAACCCACAGAAACTCAAAGACAGGTTGTGAAATTGAGCTGAATTAATCTGGTCATTTGTGGGGCCGGCACCAGGAAAAAGTGACCATGGAAACTGCCGGATTGTCATTAGGCGCCACGGTGGCACAGTGATCAGCACTGCTACCTCACAGTGCCAGGGACCCAGGTTCAATTCCCGGCTTGGGTCATAGTCTGTGTGGAGTTTGCACGTTCTCCCGGAGTTTGTGTGGGTTTCCTCCGGGTGCTCCGGTTTCCTCCCACAGTCTGAAAGACGTGCTGGTTAGGTGCATTGACCCGAACAGGCGCCGGACTGTGGAGACTCGGGTAATTTCACAGTAACTTCATTGCAGTGTTAATGTAAGCCTACTTGTGACTAATGAATAAACTTTTAACTTTAAAAAAACGCAACTGATTCACTAATGTCCTTCAGGGAAGGAAACCTGCTCCCTGGTCAGGGGTGACACAAGACTCTGGACAATCTGGGAGAAGAGATCGAGGGGGAAGAGGCAGAGAGACAGAAGTAGGAGAGGGCGAGACAGAATTGGGCAGCACAGGAAAAAAGGAATTTCAAATATTTCAAACTCCCACAACCTCCACCACCTCGATGGAGCAATGAAGCAGGCGTATGGGAACACCATCATCTCCAAGTTCCTTTTCAACTCACACACCATCCTGACGTGTCTGACATCCAGTACTGGATGAACAGAAACTTCCCCCAATTGAATATTAAGAACAAAGCCGTTGTCTTCAGTCCTCACAACAGACTCCACTCTCTCTCCCTGGCAACTGTCTGAGGCTGAACCAGACTTCTCACAACCTCAGTGTCCTGGCTCATCCCAAACTGAGCTTCCAGCCACATATCCTCACCATCACCCAGAATGTCTATTTCCACCTCAGTAACATCGCCCGAGTCTCAAATCATCTTGTTCAGAAACTCTCATCCATTCCTTTGTTACTTCTGGACTTAACTCTCCCAGAGCACTCTTTGCTGGCCTCCCGCATTCAGCCTCCCTGCAATCCTGAGGTCATCCAAAACTCTGCTGTCTGTGTAATTATTCAAGACTTGTTCACCCATCACCCCTGTGCTCACTGACCTATAAAGGTTCCTGTTTAAGAACCACTAACATTTTAAAATTCCTGTTCTTGTTTCCAAATTTCTCCATGACTGCGACCACTCCTCCCTCTGTAATATCCTTCAGTCACACAATTCTCCATCATCGATGCTCTCCCCTAATTCCAGCCTCTCTTCAGTGTGAACATATTGATGGGATGTCAGTTCCTGGGAACTTTTATAGCACTTCCCACAGTCTGGGCATTTAAAAGGTCTCTTGTCAGTGTGAACTCGCTGTTGTGTCACGGGCAATGATGACTGAGTGAATCGTTTCCCACATACAGAGCAGGTGAATGGCCTCTCCCCCGAGTGAACCTGCTGGTGTTTCAACAGGTTGTTTGACTTATTGAATCCCAACCCACACTCAGAGCCAGTTCACAGCCTCTCCCTTGTGTGACTGCATCGCTGAGTCTCCAGTTTAGACGGTAACTGAAGGCCTTCTCACAGTCCTCATGTTTCCACAGTTTTCCCCGGTGTGATAGTGTCTCGACAGGTTAGACGATTGGTTGAAGCCTCATCCACACATAGAACATGTGTACGGTTTTTCCCCACTGTGAACAGTGCTTTTTCCTTCAATGGTCAAAATCCCATAATTTGGACACTCCATCAGATCCTGATGTGAATGTTTGGTTTGAGTTTCCTGACTACATATCCTCCTCTTTCAATACCTCATGAAATTAATTTAAAACAGAGAAAAGGGAGTGAGAGAGTGCCCACAAAAACACAAAGGCAGGTTATGAAATTGAGCTGAATGAATCTGGTAATCTGTGGGGTCGACACTAGGAAAAAGTGATCATGGAAGCTCCTGGATTGTCATAAAAACCCAACTGGTTCACTAATGTCCTTTAGGGAAGGGGACTTACCACCCAGTCTGGGCCTACACAAGACTCTGGCCTCTACGGGAGGGGAGAGAGGTGAAAGACGCAGGGGCAAAGGAGGTGATTTTCTATTTTGAATTCTAGAACTTTGACAAAATTCTCCAAACCTTCAACTTCCGCACCAAGGAGGACCAGTTGCATTCGAACACCATAATCTCCAAATTCCCCTCCAACTCGCACACTGTCCTGCCCTGTCGGATATCCAGTACTGAATGAACAGCAATGTGCTCCATTTAACTACTGGAAAGAAGAAAACCATTGTTTCTCTTCAGTCCCCGCTACAAACTCCACTCCCAAACTACTGACTCCATCCTTCTCCCTGACAACTGTCTGAGACTGAACCGGACTGTTCCCAGCCTCAACAACAGCTTTCACTCTAAACTGAGCTCCTGACCTCATATCTGAATAATCACCAAGACTGCCAATTTCCATCTCAGTAACATCATCTGACTCTGTCCTTGATTCTGCTCATCTGCAGCTGGAACTCTCATCCATCCCTTCGAGAACTCCAGACTTAACTATCTGAATGCATTCCCGGCCTCCTACATTCAATCTCCCTGAAGTCTTTAAGACTTCTCATCCAAATCTCTGCTGGCCGTGTGCTTACTCACACCAAGTCTTGTTCATCATCACCCCTGAGCTCACTGACCTGCAAAGGCACTTAATGTACAACACTTCTTTGAAATGCCCTGGGAAAGTCTATGAAATGGAAGACATATAAATAGAGATAGTTATTATTGACATGTATCATCGTTCCTTCATCATCACTGGGTGAATAACCTGTAACTCTTACCTAACGCATTGTGGGAGCATCTTCACCACATGGGCTGCAAAGTTCAAGAAAGCCAAAGATCATCTTGCCCACAGATACCTGGGGATGGGGAATGTTTGCTGCTGGTCTTGTTAGTGAAAGGACACAGTCTATTTATTTATTAGCATCATAAGTAGGCTTACATTCACATTGCAATGAAGTTACTGTGAAAACCCCATAGTCGCCACACTCCGGCGCCTGCTCGGGTTCACTGAGGGAGAATTCAGCATGGCCAATGTACCGAACCAGCACGTCTTTCGGACTGTGGGAGGAAACCAGAGCACCCAGAGGGAACTCACGCAGACACGAAGAGAACGTGCAAACTCCACACAGACTCCACAAGGCTGGGAATCGAATCCGGGTCCCTGGCACTGTGAGGCAGCAGGGCTAACCACCGTGTCACCTTAATGTTCACATCAAAGCAAAAACAGTGACTTAACTATTTGGGACTTTCAAAGGAGGTGATTTTAACCAACATTCCCCATGGTGGTGAATGTTGAGTTTAAAAGTTGGCAAATTATGTTACAGTTATATAAAATATTGGTTAGGTCACGTTTGGAATACTGTGTCCAATTGTGGTCTGCACTCTATCAGAAGGACGTGGTGGCTTTGGAGGGAGTACAGAAAATGTTTACCTGGATGTTGCACGGCATGGAGGGCATTAGCTATGAGGAAAGGCTGAATAACTGGAAAGACGGAGGCCATGGGGTGACCTGATAGAAGTTTATAAAATTATGAGGTGCATAGATAAGGTAACAGTTGGAAGCTTTTTCCCTGGGCAAAAATGACAATCATAAAGAGAGCACAATTCAAAGTAAGGGGGGGGAAAGGTTCAGTGGAGACATGAGGGGGAAGTTTTTTACACAGAGGGTGGTGGGGGCCTGGAATGCACTGCCAAGGAAGGTGGTTCGGGGCAGATACATTAGCAACATTTAAAACTTATCTGGATTGACACATGAACAGACGGGGTAGAGAGATACAGGCGGTTGGTCTAGATAGGACAACGTGATGGGCACAGGCTTGTGGGCCGAAGGGCCTGTTCCTGTGCTGTACTGTTCTTTATTCTTTATCCACTATCCACACCATAGGGGAACAGTGCGCAGGCGCCGTACCGAACATGGTATGGAGCATGCGCGATGTTAGTGATGGCGAAGGGAGGATCCTTTTGTCTGATCCGCAGCCGGTAAAGATGTGGAAACGCGCAGGGCCGATGGAGTCGGCGGGTGAACGGGGAGGGTTTCTAAATACCTGCTGAAAGCCTCAAACCGCGAATACGGACCTGCAGGTTCCGCGTTTGCAGCTCCGGTTTGTCCTCCCGGGGCGAAGACCCCGGTTACCAGCCGCCATCTGAGTTCAGCGGAGGGCAGAGCGCATGCGCTGGCGTCTTGGTGACGCCCATTGTGACACAACAGAGAGTGGACGGGATTCAGGATTTCTGTTTTTACTGGGTCCTAGTGCCCGAGGCCACATAAAAGGTTCAGAGACACTGGTCCGAACTTTCTGGTTCAGTGAGGAAGGTTCCCTTTGGTTTTGTTGATGCTTGGTTGTTGATTTTTGTCTTTCAGTTCGTTTGGACCATATGATTGGAGGGAATAAGAAAGGAAAGGATGTTCCATCCGAACTAGAATTGTCTGTTTTGAATTTCTATCCTGTATTTACACTGATAACTTCTGTAAACTCCTTTTACAGGGGATTAGGATGGGAGGATTGACAGGTGGGAAACTTAAATCAAACATCACATTGAGATCTGACAGTCACTCGATTCATCAGGACCTGAATATCAATGTGGAAGGAGAAATGTTTGTTTGTTCTGTCTGTGGGAAAAGATTTCAGACATCAGTGTGATTGGAAAAGCACCGAGACACACACACAAACACACCCGAGTGAAGGTGTTCCAGTGAACTGACTGGAAAGAGCTTTAACCAGTTACACACCCTGAAAAAACATCACACCATTCACATTGGGGAGAAACTGTACACGTGTGTGTGTGATGAGCTTTCAACTGATCATCAACCTGGAGAGACACATCGGCACCATGGAGAAACCGTGGAAATGTGAGGATTGTGGGAAGGGATTCAAATGGCCGTCCCAGCTGGAAATCCATCAGCGCACTCACACTGGGGAGAGGCCATTCACCTGCTCCATGTGTGGGAAGGGCTTCAGAGAGTCATCCAACCTGCTGCAACACCAGCGAGTTCACACTGACCTGAGACCTTTCAAATGTCCAGACTGCGGGAAGGGCTATAAAAGTTCTGGGGACCTGATGTCCCATCAATGTGTTCACACTGACCAGAGGCCATTCAGGTGCTCACACTGCGGGACTGGGTTCAGGAAATCATCTGAATTCACTGTACACCAGCGCACTCACACTGGGGAGAGGCCATTCACCTGCTCCATGTGTGGGAAGGGGTTCATTAATTCATCCAACCTGTTGAGACACCAGCGTACTCACTCTGATGCAAGAACTTTTAAATGTCCTGACTGTGAGGAGAGCTTTAAAAACAGTGATAATCTGCTGAGACATCGACACACGCATCCTTACCGACTGCCTGTTAACCAAAGAAACGTCTTTGTCTCAGGAGACATCACTCATACTGCGCATGCTCCAACTGGATGAGCATTGGGCCTGCGCACTACACTCCTGCAGTGGAGAAAGGGGACTTTCAGCATCGCGGGGAATGCTGGGTATAAAGCCCGCCATTGACAATCCCAATGAGTGAATAGTGATTATTTTTGCTGTGTTGTGGAGATTGTGGCGGGTGGGGAAACCGATAAAATTAGGAACAAAGTCATAAATAAAGCCAAGTGTACAGACCCTTAATTATCAACCAGAAAGAAGGAAAATGGGGATTGCTGAAAGACTGTCCTTTTAGGTATTGAAAATATATTTATAATGAGAAGAAAATCAATCTGTGTAGCTTTAGTGAATATCGATATGCAAAGAGTAAGATGAAAGACTTTTAATCACCTCAAACACTTGGCATAGAACTGTCTGAAACTCAAAACAGGAGCTTCAGGAAATCAATGACAAAATGAGCATTTATAAATATGTAAATATATACATATATAAATTTATAAATGAGCATTTACACCGTTGACAGAAGACATTTTTAAATGTAAATTATTTACACTCAATCACTTTTGTATTCATTTGTGGGACACGGGCGTCGCTGGTTGCCAGCATTGGTTGCCCATCTCTAGTTGCCCTTGGTGGGCACTTAAGATTCAACCACATTGCTGTGGCTTTGGTATCACATGTTTTAATGACAATGTTACAATCCATAATTATCCATGTGGCAGAATGTATCCCATCAGTGACTGGTTGTCTGTTCTGAATTTCTGAGCTGAACTGACAGTGATGACATTTGCAAACTTCTTTTACAGGATATTAAAAGGGAATATCCTTTAAGAAATCTCAAACCAAACTTCACACCAGAGTCACTCGATTTAATAGGATGAGGCAAACCATCGCCCATTTTACCATTCCTGTGACTGGAAAAGCACCGAGACACAGACACCAACACCATGGGGAAACCGTGGAAATGTGAGGATTGTGGAAAGGGATTCAAGTCCCCATCTGAGTTGGAAATTCATCGACGCAGTCACACCGGGGAAAGACCATTCACCTGCTCTCAGTGTGGGAAGAGATTTACTAATGCATCCGACCTGCTTACACACCAGCGAGTTCACAGCAGGGAGAGGCCATTCACCTGCTGTGTGTGTGGGAAGAAATTCAGTATTTCATCCAACCTAGTGAGACACCATCGAGTTCACACAGGGATGAGACCATTCAGCTGCTCAGTGTGTGGGAAAAGATGCAGAGATTCATCCACCCTACTGGTACACCAACAAGTTCACACCAAGGAGAGGCAATTCATCTGCTCTGACTGTGGGAAGAGATTCACTCGGTCATCCAGTCTGCAGAGGCACCATCGAGTTCACACTGGGGAGAGACCATTCACCTGCTCAGAGTGTGGGAAAGGATTCAGAGATTCATCTGACCTGCTGACACGTCAGCGAGTTCACACTGGAGAGAGGCCGTTCATCTGCTCCGTGTGTGGGAAAGGATTCGGAGATTCCTCCACCCTGCTGACACACCAGCGAGTTCACACTGGGGAGAGGCCGTTCACCTGCTCCAACTGTGGGAAGGGATTCACTCAGTTAGCCAACCTGCTGAGACATCAGCAAATTCACAGCAGGGACAGGGAGAGGCCTTTCACCTGCTCAGAGTGTGAGATGGGATTCTGTGAGTTATCTACCCTGCTGACACACCAGCGGGTTCACACTGGGGAGAAGCCATTTATCTGCTCTGTGTGTGGGAAGGGATTCAATCGGTCATCGAACCTGCTGACACACCAGCGAGTTCACACTGGGGAGAGACCATTCACCTGCTCTGTGTGTGGGAAGGGATTCACTCAGTCATCCCACCTGCAGAGACACCAGCGAGTTCACAAGTGATGACTGGGGTTGGATTCTGCTGTTATTGCTGCTGTTAATCACATCCAGGACTGAAGCATGTTCATTCTGACAGTTGGTGAAGTGGGGGGGGGGGGGGGGGGGGGTCAGAGGGTTTCTTGCTGTTGGACTGGCCGGTCTCTCAAATTTTCATTCCAGTGGCTGATTCTCTTTGAGCGAGGGCACATTTCCACTGAAATGATCCACAAAAGCAGATGTCAGATGAGACCGAGATGAGGAAAAAATTCTTAACTCAAAGGGTAGTGAACTTGTGGAATTCTCCACCACCGAAGGCTGTGGAATCCCAATCACTGAATATGTTCAAGGAAGAGATAGATTTTGTTTTAGATTTTAATGGCTTCAAGCGGTGTGGGGAGAATATGGCATTGAGATCGAGGATCAGCCATGATCATATTGAATGGTGGAGCAGACTCGAATGGCCTGCTCTTAGTTTCTATAGAGTACATTAATTTTATCCTGAATAATAAAGTCTTTTTCCTACCACTACAGGTGTCTTGTCGTTTATCCGTCCTCGTTCTGAGGGTTGGCCGCACTCTAAACAGTTTTTCTCCACTGATTTCTCAGCTGCTCTCACTGCCTGTCCCATCGAGAGGCCGGTCCACATTCTGATATTATCCACCCATCTCGGGCCTTCCTTGCACACATTTTCCAGGTGTTCTGTCTCACATTACCTCTTTTTCCAAACACACCCTCCCTATTCACAACACATCTTATAGAGACATATAAGATAATGAAGGGGCTCGACAGGGTAGAGGCAGAGAGACTCTTTCCACTTAGAAAGGAAGCTTGAACTAGAGGACACAGCCTCAAAATAAAGGGGAGTCAGTTTAGTACAGAGTTGAGGAGGATCTTCTTCTCTCAGAGGGTAGTGAATCTCTGGAATTCTCTGCCCACTGAAGCAGTGGAGGCTACCTCGTTAAATATGTTTAAGTCACAGGTAGATGGATTCCTGATCGGTAAGAGAATTAAGGGTTATGGGGAGCAGGCGGGTAAGTGGAACTGATACACTTCAGATCAGCCATGATCTTATTGAATGGCGGGGCAGGCTCGAGGGGCTAGATGGCCGACTCCTGCTCCTATTTCTTATGTTCTTATGTCCAAAGTAGGTGAGCTTCCGGGATGTGAGAGCCTCAAACAGGTTCCGGTGAACACCAGCTTTCTCCAGCACCCACTCATTCATCCACTTTGCCGTCCGTGACACACGGAATATCCGTCCGACTCCTTCCATTTCAAACACTTTTATTGGAGCCTCGTCACTCTTCTCGATAGTCCAGCTTTCACAGACACACATTGTCACGGCAACACAAGGGCTTTCAGAAGGTGAATATTCATTGTAACCGAGATGCTGTGTCTGCTCCACACTGTTTTCACTGAGATCACAACACCATGATCCTTAAGACTGGTCTGAGTTTGTTTGATCGATCCTGCAGTCAGATCTCAGATAAATACATGAGTCTCTGTTCCATTGACTCTCCAGCACAGGGCCGGGCCAGCCGGCTCAATCGGTCTGTCAGTAATTTGCTCCACATCAGCCTCCACCTACCCCACTGCATCTCCTCCCTATCAGCATATCCTTCTGTTACTGTGTCCCTCATGTGTGGATCTAACTTTCATTTCAATGTATTCATGCTGTTCACCTCAACCACTCACCATGGACCAAGTTCCATATTCTCTGTGATTTGGGGTCAATAATGAATTCCCCTTCTGTACTCTTTAACATCGAAATTTGGATCAAATTATCAAATTAAATGAATGGGAAGGCGGGGGGGGGGGGGGGGGGGGCGGAGAATCCTTTAAAGGGACAGCCACAAACTAAACCCTGAATGAAAAGTTACAAATGTAAAACTATGATGTGGTTCTGGGGAGGAATGAAGCTCTCCAGCCCCCACAGTGCCCACTGAAGACCTTGTGTTGGTCGGCACCACATGCTTCCTTTCCAGGGACACCTGGTCGCAAACATGGGCTGACATGGTGGTTCGCACTGCTGTCTCACAGCTCCAGGGAGCCGAGTTCAATTCCAGCCTTGGGTGATTGTCTGGATGGAGTTTGCATGTTCTCCCCATGTCTGCATGGGCTTCCTCCGGTTAGTGTCACAAGTAGGTTTACATTAACACTGCAATGAAGTCACTGTGAAAATCCCCTAGTCGCCACACTCCTGCACCTGTTCGGTGACACTGAGGGAGAATTTGGCATTGCCAATGCACCGAACCAGCACGTCTTTCAGACTGTGGTAGGTAACTGGAGCACCTGGAGGAAACCCACACAGACACGGGGAGAACACAGACAGTGACCCAAGCTGGGAATCAAACTCAGGTCCCTGGCACTGTGAGGCAGCTAACTGCTGTGCCACCGTGCCACCAATGATCCACGTGAATGTTAAATAAGAGACAGACCAGAATTATGATCTCTCAACTATTATAATGGTTTATTCAAAAAAGAGTAAATAATACGAGAGAAATTAAAACAATGAGTCTCACTGCCTTCTGCCTGTCAGGGACCCTTCTGACGACAGCTGGTCTGGAGCTCGAGAGGTCCTGGCAACATTCGTGATCCCGGTCCAAGGTGACTACCAACGTACCCGGGTCGAAGCCCCGCCCCCCGTGTTTTACAGTGCGGCACAAACAACCTGACAGGAGATTTGGTCAATTCCCAGGCTTGGGAAACAATATACAAACACAGCACTGGAAGGTCAGCTTGTTTCTGTAGCACAGCTGCTTCTTTAGGTTCTCACAGCATGAATAAATGCTGAGTTGACTGGTGAATATCTTAACTCTTTACTTTCTATACATTACATCCTGAGATTCAGCAGTCAACGCAGCAATCCCATCTGTACCTGTATAAGTTCCTTCACAGCAATGACCTGTGTGAACAATGCACGCACTCTGCACCACAAGACAATTAAAATGAACAAAAGGGTACAAAGACGCAGTATGACAACAGGATGTAACATTAAAGTAAAAACAGCGGATGCTTTGGATGACCATCCATTAAAAACACCCCACCAAAGGTGAAAACTGAGGCAATTAAGTTCATCCGATGTTTGGTGAAGTTTGCCTTAAGCACAGGTCATTTCCACACTCTGCCTAAGAAGATGTTGCCTGTCTTGACTTAGGTGTGCAGAAACTTGAGTATTTTGTTCAATAAACCTGCATAATTTATCAAGTTCAATTGAAGGCAGATGCACAATACCGTGGGTGTGTCTATATCAAATAATATGTTCTATTAGTATGTACATCAAATATGTCCCATGCATCTTTCCAACATTGGTTTACAGGGGGTTCAAGCTATCTGGCATTCAGATGTACATTGAGAGTGCTGGTAATGCAGACATAGTTTTTAAAAAATTATTCGTGGAGTCACATGTGGGCCAGACCAGTTAAGGATGGCAGATTTCCTTCCTGAAAGGACATTGTGAATCAGATGGGTTTTTTTCTGACAATCGACCATGGTTTCATGGTCATCAGTAGATTCTTATTTCCAGATCTTTTTCATTAAATTTCACCATCTGCTGTGGTGGGATTTGAACCTGGGTCCCCAGAACATTAGCTGAGTTCTGAATTAGTAATCTAGCGATAATATCACGAGGCCATCGCCTCCCCACCAAACTTGTCCAAATTCATGCATAATAGTATCATTAACTGGCGATAATTCCTATTGACATTGGCCATGACTCAGCTGTAAGGTACAAGCTTCATGTATGAGGAGTTATGGAGAGGACATACCACCACAAAAGGCCATTGGCTACAATCCGCCACATTGAGCACGGATGCCTGGACAGTGATGTTATACAAATAATATTTCTGTCCTTCTGCACAAGTACATTTGTTTTGAGTGCATATTTTACTGGATGCCTTCCATCCCCCATGCATCGGGAGTGAACGCAGCTTAGGAGATACAAGCCAAGCATGTCCAGCAGAAATTATTTCCCCTTTTCTGTGGGGTTTGGTTTGAGATATGTACCCACACCTTGCCACCCTTACATACAGGTGTGTCATATTCCCTGTCTGGAGGAAGAATTGAAGGGACAGGTTGTTTTATCATCTTACTCAAGAGGGTTCATAGAATCCCTACAGTGCAGAAGGAGGCCATTCGGCCCATCCAATCTGCACCGACCACAATCCCACCCAGGCCCTACCCCCATAACCATACTTATTTACCCTATAACACCCTGACACTAAAGGGCAATTTATCATGGCCAATCAACCTAACCCACATCTTTGGAGTGTGGAAGGAAACCGGTGCACTTGGATGAAACCCACGCAGACACGGGGAGAATGTGCAAACTCCACACAGACGGTGACACAAGCCAGGAGTCAAATCCAGGTCCCTGGTGCTGTGAGGCTGCAGTGCTAACCACTGTGCTGCCGTGCCACCCCTCCTTTTTGTGGCCTATTATTCAAATTATGTAAGGCCTTTGCCACTCTTTGAGTGTGTGGTCAAGCTTGATTTGTTGTTTCAATAGCCCATTCATGTGTTCAATCGGGCCAGGCTAGGGAATGTGCAATACCCAATGTATTCCATTCATTGACTCCTATGTGATACAAATGTCATCCCAACTTGATTTTTACACGGTGAGATCTTATTCCTTCGCACCTTATCACATTATTATTCTTGATCACTCGAGCTCTGATTTTTCACTGGCCATGCTAGGGTAGGATTATAACCATTCATTAGAATCTACTCTCGCTTTTCAGTCCAGTGCTACTTGGAGTATACCGTCACTTCAGTGACTATTGGGTCATAGCCCCTCACAGTTCTCATCACAAATTTATGATAAAATAATTTAAACAATGCCTGAGAACGCTTCTTAACTTCTTAATCAACTACCTACCACTGTTTGTTGATTGGTCGGACCCCCTTTTCACAGATTTGGGTATCTCAGCCACTGAACACCAGCCAGTCCTGGAATAAGTTTAATTCTAACTCAATGAGGAAATATTCTCACCAGGTCCTCTGTCAGGGCACTGCTAAGCAGCTTTAATGGTCCATGATTGCAGAAACTGAGCTGTGGTCAAATTTGATTGAGTTTTTTGAAGGGGTAACTAAGAAGATAGATGAGGGCAGTGCAGTTGATGTTGTCAACATGAACTTTAGCAAGATCTCTGACAAAGTACCGCATGGTAGGTTGTTGCATAAGGTTAAAATCTCACGGGATCCAGGGTGAGGTATCTAAATGGATACAAAATTGGCTTCTTGACAGAAGCCAGAGGGTGGTTGTAGAGGGTTGTTTTTCAAACTGGAGGCCTGTGACCAGCAGTGTGCCTCGGGGATCAGTGCTGGGTCCACTGTTATTTGTCATTTATATTAATGATTTGGATGAGAATATAGGAGGCACGGTTAGTAAGTTTGCAGATGACACCAAGATTGGTGGCATAGTGGACAGTGAAGAAAGTTATCTCTGATTGCAACGGGATCTTGATCAATTGTGCCAGTGGGCTGACGAATGGCAGATGGAGTTTAATTCAGATAAATGCGAGGTGATACATTTTGGGCGATCGAACCAGGGCAGGACTTACTCAGTTAATGGTAGGGTGTTGGGGAGAGTTACAGAACAGAGATCTAGGGGTACAGGTTCATAGCTCCTTGAAAGTGGAGTCACAGGTGGACAGAATGGTGAAGAAGGCATTCGGCATGCTTGGTTTCATCGGTCAGAACATTGAATACAGGAGTTGGGATGTCTTGTTGAAGTTGTACAAGACATTGGTAAGGCCACACGTGGAATACTGCGTGCAGTTCTGGTCATCCTATTATAGAAAGGGTATTATTAAACTAGAAATAGTGCAGAAAAGATTTACTAGGATGCTACTGGGACTGGATGGTTTGAGTTATAAGGAGAGGCTGGATAGACTGGGACTTTTTTCTCTGGAGCGCAGGAGGCTGAGGGGTGACCTTATAGAGGGCTATAAAATAATGAGGGGCATAGATCAGGTAGATAGTCAATATCTTTTCCCAAAAGTAGGGGAGTCTAAAACTAGAAGGCATAGGTTTAAGGTGAGAGGGGAGAGATACAAAAGTGTCGAAAGGGGCAATTTTTTCACACAGAGGGTGGTGAGTGTCTGGACCAAGTGCCAGAGGTAGTAGGAGAGGCGGGTACAATTTTGTCTTTTAAAAAGCTTTTAGATAGTTACATGGATAAGATGGGTATAGAGGGATATGGGCCAAATGCGGGCAATTGGGATTAGCTAAGGGGTTTTAAAAAAAGGGCAGCATGGACAAGTTGGGCTGATGGGCCTATTTCCATGCTGTAAACCTCTATGACTCCATAGTCCAGTCCTATAATGCCTCACATTCAAACTACAGTCCATCAATTATAACAGAATATGTCAACCCCAACACTGCCTTCTTGAACTACTGCAATGCCTGAGGTATAGGTGACCCAAAGTGCTGTTCCGGAGGGATTTCCAGCGACACATTCCAGACTTTCACTAGTCTGTAAGTGGGTTCCAGATTGATATATTCCATTCAACCACACCCAAGGTTAGTTATTCCAATTCCGTTATTATCCAGGACAATATATTCACAGTACCTTTAAAACAGAAATTGAACATTCCATTTGATTTCAGAAGGTAACATATTCTGTTGGATTGATCTTTATTGTCAATGTCAGGCTGGGGTTGTTCCCCTTGGAGCAAAGGAGGTTGAGGGGAGATTTGATAGAGGTGGACAAGATTCTGACAGGTTTAGATAAGGTGGACAAAGAAAAGCTGTTCCTATTAGCTGATGGGACAAGGATGACAAGCAAATTTAAAGTTTTGGGTGGGATCATAGGATCAGAGGCCATTTGGCCCATCGAGTCTGCACCGACCACAATCCCACCCAGGCCCTACCCCTACACATTTACCCGCTAATCCCTCTAACCTCCGCATCTCAGGACTCTAAGGGGCAATTTTTAGCATGCCCAATCAGCCTAACCCACACATCTTTGGACTGTGGGAGGAAACCAGAGCATCCGGAGGAAACCCACACAGACACGAGGAGAATGTGCAAACTCCACACAGACAGTGACCCAAGCCGGGAATCGAACCCAGGTCCCTGGAGCTGTGAAGCAGCAGTGCTAACCACTGTGCTACCGTGCTGCCCATGTGAGGAAGAATATTTTGATGCAGCGAATGGTAATGACCTGGAACTCGCTGCCTACGAGGGAGGAGGAAGTGGAGACAATAAACAATTACAAAGGAAATTGGATGGGCATTTGGGGGGTTTCAAACAGAAATGCTGACTAAATATCTCTGAACTTCCTAACACCGTCACTCTGTGATCCTTGTGAAATCTGAAACCAGGTATTCGCAACAAAACTCAAAGAGCATCAGCCCAATGGAGGCAAAGTTGTGAGACCGGCCAGTCCAGCAGAAAGAAACCCTCCAACTCTCCCCATTGACCGATATAATTGAAAGCAGAAACAAGAACAGCAAAATCGAACACTGGAACCACTCGTGAACTCGCTGGTGTACCAACAGCTGAGATGAAAGACTGAATCTCTTCTCACACACAGAGCAGCTGAACGGTCTCTCCCCAGTGTGAACTCCCTGGTGTGTCTGCAGGCAGAATAACCGAGAGAATCCCTTCCCACACACAGAGCAGATGAACGGTTTCTCCCCAGTGTGAACTTGTTGGTGTTTCTGCTGGATGGATGAATCACTGAACCGCTTCCCACACAGAGCAGGTGAATGGTCTCTCCCCAGTGTGAACTCGCTGGTGCCTCCACAGGTGGGATGAAGTTATGAATTCCTTCCCACACTGAGAGCAGGTGAACGGCCTCTCCCCAGTGTGAACTCGTTGGTGTGTCCGCAGGTTGGATGAAGTTATGAATTCCTTCCCACACTGAGAGCAGGTGAACGGCCTCTCCCCAGTGTGAATTCGCTGGTGTGTCCGCAGGCTGGATGACCGAGTGAATCCCTTCCCACACTGAGAGCAGGTGAACGGTCTCTCCCCAGTGTGAACTTGCTGGTGTGTCCGCAGGCTGGATGAAGCTCTGAATCCCTCCCCACACTGAGAGCAGGTGAAGGGCCTCTCCCCAGTGTGAACTCGCTGGTGTATCAGCAGGCTGGATGAAGCTCTGAATCCCTCCCCACACTGACAGCAGGTGAATGGTCTCTCCCCGGTGTGAACTCACTGGTGTGTCCGCAGGCTGGAAAACTGACTGAATCCCTTCCCACACTGAGAGCAGGTAAATGGCCTCTCCCCAGTGTGAACTCGCTGGTGTGACTGCAGATTGGATAACCGAGTGAACTTGTTCCCACACTGAGAGCAGGTGAACGGTCTTTCTCCAGTGTGAACTCGCTGGTGTTTCTGCAACGTGGATAACAGAGCGAATCCTTCCCCACACTGAGAGCAGGTGAATGGTCTCTCCCCGGTGTGAACTCGCTGGTGTGTCCGCAGGCTGGAAAACTGACTGAATCCCTTCCCACACTGAGAGCAGGTGAATGGCCTCTCCCCAGTGTGAACTCGCTGGTGTGTCTGCAGATTGGATAACCGAGTGAACTTGTTACCACACTGAGAGCAGGTGAACGGTCTCTCTCCAGTGTGAACTCGCTGGTGTTTCTGCAACGTGGATAACAGAGCGAATCCCTCCCCACACTGAGAGCAGATGAATGGCCTCTCCCCAGTGTGACTGCGCCGATGAGCTTCCAGCTGAGATGGGGCTCTGTATCTCTTCCCACAGTCCGCACATTTCCATGGTTTCTCCATGGTGCAGGTGTCCTTGCCGCTCTCTTGGGTGGACAATCAGTTGAAACCTCGTCCAGGCACAACACCAGTACGGTCTCTCCTCACTGTGAATGGTGTGATATTTATTCAGGCTGTGTAACTGGTTAAAGCTCTTCAGTCAGTGCATTGGAACACTCTCACTCGAGTGTGGCAGTGTGTTGGTGCTGTTCCAGTCACACTGATGTTTGAATTTTTTTTCAAATCGACAGACTGGACAAACATTTCCCCTTCAAGATTCAAAGGCCGATGATATTTCACTCCCAAGGAATATGACTGCCAGATCTAGACGTGACATTTGAGATTTCAGCCTGTAATTCCTCTTTCAATATCCTGTAAAATGAGAATATCATGATGTGTTTCGAGGGAGGTTTCTGTTCTGTTTATTTGTAAACTGTGAATGTTTCTATTTAATAGGGACTTCGGAATCAGAGGAACAAAGAACAAAGAAAATTACAGCACAGGAACAGGCCCTTTGGCCCTCCAAACGTGCACCGACCATGCTGCCCGACTGAACTTAAACCCCCGACCCTTCCGGGATTCCCATCCTATTCATAAAAAAGTGTTTTAGGCTCGGCCAGGATACGAACCCAAGTTCTATCGCATCTAAATGCAATTGTCCCAAGCGAGAATCATACCCCAGACCAACGAGCCACAAACATGGTAAGCTGTACGCCTGCTGTCTGTGTGACGCTTCACGGCGAGGTTTGACGGATATTTGGTGTTAGCAATCTATTTCTCGGCTTGATTTTAAAATCCAGATTTGATTATAGAGGAATACAGAACTGATTAGTAGCAGAAGGGACGATTTAATTGATGCATTGACTATGTGATGGACCTGTCGCCCTAATTGATTCTGCAGTTTGTTTTCTCAGCCTCTCCTGGAACCAGTTGGGTGACAGTTGATCCGAGGTGAATGTGGTTTCCTGTCAGCGCATGTTTGAGCGGCTGACAGCGCCGCTGCTCATTGTGGCTGCATCTGCCAGAAGTTCTATACAGCAGCGAGGAGCTCTAACTTATCTTGCTGAGACAGTTTTTGTACAGGAGTCAGGCTGCTTTCCATCACTGTGAGGCTGAAAGCGCAGTAATACACGGCCGCGTCAGACAACTGCAGATCCGAGATAGTCAAACTGATGGATTTCTTCGAGGTCTGGAGATCAGTCGAGAAACGGATTTTAGCAAAATCTGCTTTATATTCATTACCCTCCGAATATTTCCTCAGAATGTACTCGGGCTGGGAGTCTGGATGCTGTCGATACCAGTATAAATAATAGTAGGTTTCTGCAGTATCATAGTTGCAGTTTAATGTCACCGCGTCTCCTTCTGTCTTAACATCTGAGGACAGCGACTGAGTGACAGAATCTCCATGGGTCAGATCTGGAAAATATGTTCAAATAGATAAAGAATAGAGTGACGTGACTCAACAGTAAGATTCAACCCAAATTTTGGAAATGAGAAAACATACGTGATGTACAGAAATACCTGTTAGAAATGCCCCCCACACAATCCAGATGCCGAGTACCCGCATTGTCTCTGTCCGCTCTGTAAAGGGGGAATCCGATATTTGAAGAAACCCATTCTAATCCCCACCCTTTATAATCTGATGACGTGTCTCAGAATGCTCATGCGTCAATTCCGTGTCTCACCAGTGCCACCGTGAGATTGGTAGTTGATAAGAGGACTGTCAGTGAATGGAAGCTCTCCAACTTGTAATCTATGCGGTGTCCCTGTTGGGCGATTTGTTCCGCTTTGGAAACGGGATATCAAGAAAAAGACCTTCATTTTGTTATTGGAACGGAAGGGCAAGGAGTGTTGATTGATTTGGTGGATTTCCAATCAATGTTCTGTGCACATTCTCTTAGCTTTAGCATCCGAGCATTCGTGCCTGTGACTCCAGTGAGAGTCCAGAGAACGGTGGAGGCTTTGGGTCACAGAATAAGTTTAAAGCTGAGTGAAACCAACATTTTAACTAAAATTTATGTCACGGTTCATGAGGATCAATGCAGTAAAGTGGATTTAAAAGGAAGATCAGATGAACTGTAATCTGACTGAAGGGTCGAGCGGATTCGCAGGCAGCCTAAGTTTTATGTTCCAATGTTCAGATATCGGTGGATGGGCTTTGTAATCGTCCTTGTTTTACTAAAGGAACAGGGAAATCGATCAGTGAGCTCTAGTTGCCTGTTTATTGTTCCTGAGATAATGTAAAACGCGTACTGTGGATGCTGTACTGAAACCTGACCATGCCTGAAATCAGTAGGGTTAGGATAGCAAATTGTCATGGTGCAGCTAATTATGACACTTCCTTTTCAAAGGTCCACTCAGGGACGACAAGATGCACTTTGTAGTTGTGGCCCCATTCTCATATAATATACTGGGACGAGTCAACTTCAAGAACTTCCGCTTTTTCTTCTTAATCATTATCAACATGGGGTCACGGACAAGTAGTTCAGGGACCCAGAATTATGCTTTGGGAAAAGTAGTTCAATCCCATCATATCAACTGGTTACATTTAACTTCGATTTTGGATAAAAGCAGTCAAAATTCTACCCCAGCAGCTGGTTCAATGTAAATGTGATTAATTGATATTGAAAGCTACTCGCATTGATGGTTGCGAACGCTGTCACTGCAAATCCGCTTGGTTCACTAATGCACTTTGTGGAAGGAAATCTGCCTTCCTAGCCTGGCCTTGTCTGTGTGTAACTGCAGATCAACAACCATATGACTAACTCTCAAATTGCCCAGGCCGTTTCGAGGACAATTAGTGATCGACAAAGTCTTGGTCTTGTGACTGACGCCCAATTAATAATTTTTAAAAGAAGAGTAGTCATCATTTGACGAATAGCAATACCTAAATTACAACAGTCACGATAACAGCATGTTCTTTACTTTTAATTGGGAAGGAAACGCTAATTGAAAAAGTGAAAAATATTGACTGCTGTCCTTCTGCTTCCTTCTCCCGAATCAGTAACGCTGCAGTTCAGGAAATATTCTCCTGGAGTGGAACTGCAGACTCACGCCCGCACAACGCCCATAGCTCCGCCCGCATTTCTGATACAACCAGTGCCAAACAAGTAATTCGACAGAAGTCTCTTCATAGAATCACTACAGTGCCGACGGAGGCCATTCGGCCCATTAAGCTTGCACCGACAACAGTCACACCAAGACCCTATCCCCGTAAGCCCACGTATTTACTCACCTTATTCCCCCTAATTTAGCATGACTAATCCACCTAACTTGCACATTTTTGGACTGTGGGAGGAAACGCACGCAGACACGGGAAGAACGTCAAAACTTCACACAGTTGCCCAAGGCCGGAATTGAAACTGGGCCCCCTTTGCAATGAGGCAGGACTATTAACCACTGTGCCAGCGTGCCGGCCATTTCGTAATGGGGGGCACGTGAGGTGGACCAGAGAGAGAGGGAGCAGAAAAATGGGACTGCGGATGTTACTGCCAACAGCAACGGTATGCGAATGGTACTATAGGTTTTGTCGCCATCATTTAAAGTTGGGAGAAACACGTGACGACAACGCCCTCTGATGGTGACTCAGGGTACGTGACACTGTCCGCAAGTGCAAGGTTGTCGATGGACCGTCGCTGGCGGTCTTTTATTGAGAGACGTGTTTTCAAATAATTCAACTACATAAATAGACGCTAGGGAAATATGAGTAATTTGAAAGAACAATGCATTCTGGGTCGTTTCTGAATCTCTTCCTTTCTGTCCTTCTCGCATCATTTGGTTGTGTATTTCGCACTCGTAATGTCTCACTTTCTTTCAATTCTCCTTCCATACTTTTTTAAATTTGTTGTCCTCTGCCCGTACTCATAAACAGAAAATGAATTCCAGAATTTTGACGCAAGGGAGCGGCGATATGGTTCAAAATGAGGATGGTGTGCGGCTTGAAGGGGTGCCCGCAAAATATGGTGTTCTCATGCAGCTGTTCCTCTTATCCTTCTCGATGGAAGAGATTCCGGGTTCGCAAGGTGCTGTCGAAACAGGCTTGACGGATTAATATATTCAGTTTCAAGTGCATACATTAAATTCTGATGGAAGATTGTTGTTTTGTTGGTTAACAAATAAGGAATTGTGGCTGCCATTATTTTTAATCAGATTTTTTTATTGATGAAAAACGTTATGCAACCATTGTTATCCAGACTGCCCAGTCACATCGGAATACACTAGAACAATGAACAAAGAAACTTACAGCACAGGAACAGGCCCTTCGCCCTCCAAGCCTGCACCGACCATGCTGCCCGACTTAACTAAAATCCCCTACCCTTCTGGAGACCATATCCCTCTATGCCCATCTCATTCATGTACTTGTCAAGACGCCCTTAAAAGTCACTATCGTATCCGCTTCCACTACCTCCCGCGGCAACGAGCTCCAGGCACCCACCACTCTCTGTGTAAAAATTCTGCCTCGTACATCTCTTTAAAACCTTGCCCCTCACACCATAAACCTATGCCTCCGAGTAATTGACTGTTCCACCCTGGGAAAAAGCTTCTGACTATCCACTCTGTCCATGCCTCTCATAATCTTGTAGACTTCTATCAGGTCCTCCTCAACGTCCGTCGCTCCAGTGAGAATAAACCAAGTTTCTCCAACCTCTCCTCATAGCTAATGCCCTCCATACCAGGCAACATCCTGGTAAATCTTTTCTGTAACCTCTCCAAAGCCTCCACGTCCTTCTGGTAGTGTGGCGACCAGAATTGAACACTATATTCCAAGTGCGGCCTAACTAAGCTTATATAAAGCTGCAGCATGATTTGCCAATTTTTAGTGTCCACTTTCTAAGCCTCTTGTGACATCCACCTCCTCCTCTTCCAGTTACCATGCCCTAAGAGGGAATTGGTGAACATGGACGTCCATTAGATCATTCTGTGATTGTTCATTTCAAAGTACTCCAGCGGTTTGCCATTGACCTCTGCAGTTTTGTTGACCAGGAATCTGCTCCGCCCCTATCACCAGTCTTCAGCAATACTGAAAGGATTTACAGGCTGATAATCAACATGTTCGACCACGGTAAGAACGTGACCATAAAGTTTGGAAGTTTGTGTTCTGTGGAACAAAGGAACCTTGGCGGCTTTGGCCACAGATCTCTGAAATCGGAAGGGCATGTTAGTAGGATGATGAAAAAGGCATAAGGTCTTTATCAATCGACGTAAGACGCCTCACAACACCAGGTTAAAGTCCAACATATTTATTTGGTAGCACAAGCCACAAGCTTTCGGAGCACTGCCCCTTCATCAGGTGAGTGGGTGTTGTGTTCACAAACAGGGCATATAAAGACACAAACTCAATTTACAAAATGCTGAGAGGATGTTTCCCCTCGTGGAAGCGTCTGGGAACAGGGGACATCGTCTCAGAGTAAGCGAGCGCTAATTGAAAACTGAGAAGAGGAGCAATATCTTTTTTCAGAGAGTTGTGAGTGTTTGGAACTCACTTCTACAGCGAGCTGCGCGGGTAGAGTCATTGTGTATATGTAAGACAGATTTCGATAGATTTTTGATCAGTAAGCGAATCGAAGGTTACGGGGAACGGGCAGTAAAGTGTACGTGAGGAATGTTGGAACAGCCATGATTCCATTGAATGACAGGGCAGGCTCGAGAGGTCGAGAGGCCTAACCCTGGCCTTTGTCATTTGGTCTTATGGTTAAAGCCTGGTTATTTTAAGCTCAAAACACTGGGCTGCCAATTCTGTCAGAAAACATTCAATCGAAAGGAAAATAAACATTGATTTAACTAAAGAGTGTAATCGGTACATTGTGAAACGCATTAATTTTCTATAAACTGTCTAAACCAACAGCACGGTCTAATCATATAGACACTATGCACCGGCTCTGATAAATGGGATACAGAGAGTAGAGATTGAGAATGTTTTGCTCATTAAATCAGATAGACAGGAAAAGATCATGAAAATACAAAACGTGAGTGAGGGCATAATAAATTGATTTGCAAAATAATTTTGCAGTATAAATGTTAGTTACAACACACCTAATACAATCCCTCTGTTGCTGCTCATCTGTTCATGTTGAATGTTGTGTTGTGTTATTTTAGTTACGACCTTGAACTCTCACAGGCTAAATAATTGCTTCTGTTTATCAGTGCGGGCGCGCCCTCTGCTGACCACTAACTGGAATTCCCAGTCTGGGGTTCGCTATATCTCTGCACCAGTGTGGGCTCCATGGCACAGAAATACAGTGCGCTGTCAGAGAGAAGCGTTCCGGCGATACTTAAAAGGACCGCTTTGTTTCTTTTGTACAAACAGCAGAAAATCTATTCGGAGAATCTTCAGCGATGTCTCCTGTGTTAAAAATCGTCAATAAATAAATCGGAGCTTCCCCATGAGACTGGATGTACCAGAGCAGTAACTGCAGTGCAGTGTTATGGTCTGTCCTTCCTGAACCGTTAATTTAGGGGGATCTTGGGACACTTCATCTTTGCCTGCAACAAATTACAGAATCTCTTAAATATCTGGTGGAGAACGCTGGGAACAGGCAGTGACTATTTAAACACAGACTCACCGGGCAGGAAAACCAACCAATATTAGTAAAGAAAATTGGGAGAACATGCTTCCTGCTTAAGAATTCCACAAAATCAGCAGAATTGTAAAATTATGTCAACTCTTGTACTCTGATGTAAAAAAGTAATTTTATATCATGGGCAGTCTTCACTCATTGGGAAACTAAGGGGCGTTGCCCAATGAAAGGATTGGCTTGTTGCTCAGTGTTGTCAAGAATTGGCCATCGAACAACATTGATTGTAGCCCAATGACTTTATCTAACTGTTTCTATGTCTACTCCTGCCTGTCTATCTCTGTGCCTCGTTCTCTGTTCACCTCGGTGTCCATGCTGCACTCTCAATATTTTGGCCGCTAGCATCTGTCTCGTCTCTGTGTCTCAAAGCCCCTCTCTCCCTCAACCGTTTTCCAGGAGCGTGCAGAATTTAGAACATACAATTTCTCCCAGTCTCCCATTTCAATAAATTCCCCAAGCCCCATTAGAGGACAGCTGATATGGTAGCCAAAACATCATAATGACAACTCTGAGGAAAGTTTAAAATTGAAGCAGGTGCACTGAAATCCGACAATCTGTCAGATAAATGTGAGGTTGGAGTCAAATTTATATCCTTTCAATGTGTGGAGAGAACTTTATTAAGAGTTCGAATCTTATCAGCATTGCGTGGTTTCAAATTTTGTAACACGAATATAGTTTAACAGAAATGCCTGGAACATTCAAAACAGCTAAAGCAATGAATTGATGAGGATTCAGACTGAAGTTTGTGTTAGTTCCGTGCATGGTTACACCTGAATGTAAGTATGTTATAATAAGAATCATGAGAACAAGAAAAAAATACAGCAGCAAAATCCTGCAACAAGATCCTTCAGTAATCTGAGAATTTACTGATCTCCCCAGAAGAGGCCATTTACCTCACATCACCACCAGAGGGCGATCCCTCGCCGTGTTTTTGTGTACACTGTTTCAGGAGCGGGTTGCAAAACAAATTGATATGTTAGGGAGCCATAATCCAAGAGAACAGGATGAATTATTCAATTACACAGTGAAATGATAGAGAGCAATAATGTAGGAGAACTGCTTTAATTGTTGGAATACACAATGATATGTTACAGAGCAGAAATCTAGGAGAACTGAATTAAACATGATGTGTCACAGAGCAGTTGCCCAGGAGAACTGGATTAATTGTTAGATTACAGACCGATATGTTGCAGAGCAGTAATCAAGGAGAACTGGATTAATTGTAAGAATACACTGTAATATTTACTGAGCAGATATGGATGATAAATTTGCAGACAACACAAAGATAGAAACATAGAAACATAGAAAAACTACAGCACAAACAGGCCGTTCGGCCCACAAGTTGTGCCGAACACATCCCTATCTTCTAGACTTACCTATAACCCTCCATCCTATTACGCTCCATGTACTCATCCAGGAGTTTCTTAAAAGACCCATTGAGTTCGCCTCCACCACCACTGACGGCAGCCGATTCCACTCGCCCACCACCGTCTGTGTGAAAAACTTACCCCTAACATCTCCCCTGTACCTACCCCCCAGCACCTTAAACCTGTGTCCTCTCGTAGCAGACATTTCCACCCTGGGAAAAAGCCTCTGAGAGTCCACCCGATCTATGCCTCTCAACATCTTATACACCTCTCATCCTTCGTCTCTCCAAGGAGAAAAGACGGAGCTCCCTCACCCTATCCTCAGAAGGCATGCCACTCAATCAACACCCTTGTAAATCTCCTCTGCACCCTTTCAATCTTTTCCACATCCTTCCTATAGTGAGGCGACCAGAACTGAGCACAGTACTCCAAGTGGGGTCTGACGAGGGTCTTATATAGCTGCATCATTATCCCCGGACTCCTAAACTCAATCCCTCGATTGATAAAGGCCAGCACACCATACGCCTTCTTAACCACTTCCTCCACCTGCGGGGCCGATTTTAGAGTCCTATGGACCCGGACTCCAAGGTCCTTCTAATCCTCTACCGCACTAAGAGTCTTTCCCTTTATATTGTACTCCTTCATCCCATTTGACCTACCATAATGGACCACGACGCATTTATCTGGGTTGAAGTCCATCTGCCACTTGTCCGCCCAGTCTTGCATCCTATCTATGTCCCTCTGTAACTTCTGACATCCCTCCAGACTATCTACAACCCCACCAACCTTCGTGTCGTCGGCAAACTTACCAACCCATCCCTCCGCTTCCTCATCCAGGTCATTTATGAAAATGACAAACAGCAAGGGTCCCAGAACAGATCCCTGGGGCACACCACTGGTGACCGACCTCCATTTAGAAAAAGAAAAAGATAGGTCTTAAATAAATGGTGAAGTGCGTGTAAGAAGAAGATAAAGGGACATAAATCGGGTAAATTAATTGGCAAAGCCCCGCCAAGTTGAGTATAATGTGGTAAATTGTGAAAACGTCCAATTTGGCAGGATGAATATAAAATACGTTTAATATTTAAACGGTGAAAGATTACAAATTCTGAGGTACAGAGAGAAGGCCAGCTTCTGACAACTATATGCATCCGTGTAATACTGCACACAGGTCCGAAACTCTAGACACACTGAGCTAAATGTCAGAATGTCAAAATGCTAACTGTGATCAGCTAAAAGTCTTCTTTTTAGTGGAATCAACATCGCTTCTCATCCAAATGGTAATGTGTTCAACTCCCATAACAGATGCCTGAATTTATGATTCAACCTTTGGTCCTGTGCTCAAGGAGAGTGGTAGTTTCAGTTGTTCCACTTTAGATGTGATGATATTCCTCGAGGTAGTATAGCATATAGTATAGTATATAATTACTAAATTCGTAATCCACAATCTTGAAACAATGCTCTGGAGATAGGAGTTCAAATTCTACCCGAGTTGCTGGGGAATTTCAATTCAATTCATTGAAGAAGCTGAAACAAAAATCCTTATGCAATTAATATGAATGACAAAGGTGCCAACATTTCGTCAAATCTTTTCACTAATGTCCTTCAGGAGCGGGAACTTTCCATTTTACTTAGAAAATATATAAAATTGCAAAATAATTAGCAAGTCTGAGGCTTGGAAGCCTTTTAGATTTCAACAAAAGAGGATGGGAAAAATGACTGCGAGAAGGTCGAGCAAACTGTCGGCAGTACGAGGGTGCAGGGTACTGCTGCAATGGAGAAATCAAAGAGAAACGTAGTAGTAATTGGGGATAGTGTAGTTAAGGGCATAGACACTGTTCTCTGTGACCAGGATAAGGAATACCGGAGGTTGTGTTGCCTGCCTGGTGCTCGGGTCCAGGATGTATCATCTGGGCTGCAGAGAAATTTGGAGTGGGAGAGTCAAAATCCAGTTGTCGTGGTCCATGTAGGTGCCAATGACATAGACAAAACAGGAACTAAGGATCTGCAGAGGGAGTACGAAGAGCTTGGGAACAAATTAAAAGCAGAACCAACAAGGTGGTAATCTCTGGATTACTACCTGAGCCACGCGCGAATTGGCGCAGGGTTAATAGGATTAAGAAGACGAATGCATTGCTCAAGGATTGGAGTGGAAGGAATGGTTTCGAATTCATGTGGCATTGGCACCAGTATTTGGGCAGATGGGACCTGTATAGATGGGAGGGTCTCCGTTTGAACCGTGCTGGGACCAGAGTCCTAGCGCATCGTATCACGAGGGCTGTAGATAGGGCTTTAAATTAATTTATGGGGGGAGGGTGCAGAGGTCAGAGGAATTACGAAATCAATGGTAGAGGAGAGGGAGCGAGTGCAAGTGAATGAGGGCATTCAAGTAGTTAAAGGAGGAGAGGGCGAGGGAGAGGTTGATAGCATTTCATCAAATCGGGTCCAGATAAAAGCTGGAATAAAGACACTTTGCCTGAATGCACGAAGCATTCGGAACAAAGTTAATGAGTTGATGGTGCAAATCAGCACAAATGAGTATGATCTAGTGGCCATTACAGAAACGTGGCTGCATGGAGACCAGGACTGGGAGATGAATATCCAGGGGTATCAGGCATTTAGGAAGAATAGACAGGAAGGAAAAGGTGGTGGGGTAGCTCTGTTAATAAAATATAATATCAGGGTAGAAGTGAGGGATGACATAGGCTCGAAGGAACAAAACGTGGAATCGTTATGGGTAGAGATAAGGAATAGTAGGGGGAGAAAGACACTAGTAGGCGTGGTCTATAGGCCCCCAAATAACAATGTTGAGGTGGGAAGGCTATAAACAAGCAAATAATGGATGCGAAAACGGAACGGCAATAATCATGGGGGACTTCAACCTGCATATCAAGTTGGAAGGGGTGGGATGGAGGAAGAGTTCTTAGAATGCTGTCGGGATAGTTACCTTGAACAGTATGTTACAGAACCGACGAGGGAACGAGTTATCTTAGATCTGGTAATGTGTAACGAGGTAGGTAGAATTAAGGATGTTTTTGTGAAGGACCCTCTTGGGTCAAGTGATCACAATATGGTCGAATTGCTGATACAAATGGAAGAGGAGAAAGTAGACTCCCATACCAGTGTCCTCTGTTTGAACAGAGGGAAGTACGATAGGATGAGGGCTGAATTGGCTAAGGTGGACTGGGAGAGCAGCTGGTAGGTAGGACAGCTGAGGAACAGTGGAGGATTTTTAAGGAGATCCTTTTCAGTACTCAGCAACAATATACTCCGGTGATAAAGAAGGACTGTCAGGAAAGGGACAACCAGCCGTGGATAACGAAGGAAATTAAGGAAAGTATTAAATTAAAGACCGATGCGTACAGAGTGACCAAAAATAGTGAAGAATCGGAAGATTGGGAAAACTTTAAGAAACAACAAAGAACGACTAAGAAAGCGATAAAGAAAGGAAAGATAGGTTATGAAGCCAGGCTAGCTCTAAATATAAAAAATGATAGTAAAAGCTTTACAAATATATAAAAAGGAATAGAGTGGCAAGAGTGAATGTTGGACCGTTGGAAGACGAGAGGGGGGATTGAATAGTGGGAAATGAGGAAATGGCTGAAACTTTAAATAAGTTTTTTGTGTCGGTCTTCATGGTGGAAGACACAAATAGTTTACCGAATATTAACGATAGAGGGTTGGTAGGAGGAGAGGTACTCAATACAATTAATGTTACCAGGGAGGCAGTGCTTGGTAGACTAACGGGACTGAAGGTGCACAAGTCACCGGGCCCGGATGGAATGCATCCCAGGGTACTGAAAGAAATGTCAGAGGTAATAACGGATGCGTTAGTGGTTATTTGTCAAAATTCGTTGGATTTTGGGGCAGTGCCGGCGGATTGGAAAACGGCTAATGTTACGCCACTGTTTAAGAAAGGAAATAGACAAAAGGCGGGTAACTGCAGGCTGGTTAGCTTAACGTCTGTAGTTGGGAAAATGCTGGAATCCATCATTAAAGAAGAAATAGCAGACCATCTGGATAACAATGGTCCGATTAAGCAGACGCAGCATGAATTCATGAGGGGAAAGTCGTGCTTGATGAACTTGTTGGATTTTTATGAAGATGTGACTAGTGCGGTTGATGGAGGGGAACCGGTGGATGCGGTGTTTTTGGATTTCCAAAAGGCGTTTGATAAGGTGCCTCACAAAAGGTTGCTGATGAAGATTGGTTCACACGGAGTTGGGGGGAGGGTGTTAGCATGGATTGGGGATTGGTTATCCGACAGGAAGCAGAGAGTCGGAATAAATGGGTGCTTTTCTGGTTGGCAGATGGTAACTAGTGGCGTGACGCAGGGATCAGTACTGGGGCGTCAACTATTTACCATTTATATAGACGATCTGGAGGAGGAGACTGAGTGTAGGGTAACAAAGTTTGCAGACGACACAAAGATAAGTGGGAAAGTGAATTGTGTAGAGGGCGTAGAAGGTCTGCAGAGAGATTTGGAGAGGCTGAGTGAGTGGGCGAGGATCTGGCAGATGGAGTATAACGTTGACAAATGCGAGGTTATTCACTTTGGAGGAAATAATAGCAAATTGGATTGTTATCTAAATGGAAAAAAATTACAACATGCTACTGTGCAAAGGGACCTGGGGGTCCTTGTGCATGAGACGCAAAAACCCAGTCTGCAGGTGCAACAGGTGATCAAGAAGGCAAATGGGATATTGGCCTATATCGCAAGGGGGATAGAATATAAAAGCAGAGATGTCTTGCTGCATCTGTACAGGCATTGGTGAGGCCGCAGCTGGAATACTGTGTTCAGTACTGGTCCCCTTATTTGCGGAAGGATATATTGGCCTTGGAGGGAGTGCAGAGAAGGTTCACCAGTTTGATACCAGAGATGAAGGGTGCTGATTATGAGGAGAGACTGAGCAGATTGGGTTTGTACTCGTTGGAATTTAGAAGGCTGAGGGGGGATCTTATAGAGACCTATAAGATAATGAAGGGGCTGGATAGGGTAGAGATGGAGAGATTCTTTCCACTTAGAAAGGAAACTAGAACTAGAGGGAACAGCCTCAAAATAAAGGGGGGTCAGTTTTGGACAGAGTTCAGGAGGAACTTCTTCTCTCAGAGGGTGGTGAATCTCTGGAATTCTCTGCCCACTGAAGTGGTGGAGGCTACCTCGTTGAATATGTTTAAATCAGGGATAGATGGATTTCTGATCGGTAAGGGAATTAGGGGTTATAGGGATCAGGCGGGTACGTGGAACTGATCCACTTCAGATCAGCCATGATCTTATTGAATGGCGGGGCAGGCTCGAGGGGCTAGATGGCCTACTCCGGCTCCTGTTTCGTATGTTCTTATGTTCTTATGACACAACATAATTAAGGGGAGTAATAGTGTATGAGAGTAAAATTGCAGGAAACATAGAAACTGACTAAATATCTGAGGAGAAAATGATTAGTAAAGACTAATGTTGGTACCTGGCAGAAACAAGGGCAATTATAATCACAAAGAAGCGGCGGAAGAATAGAACACAGACTTTGGTTCGGTGTTCACAAATGAGGACAAAGATAACCTCCCAGAATTGATAAAGAACGAAGGGTCTAATGGGACTTCGGAACTCTCGGAAATCAGTATTAAAAAGAAATTCGTGGCTGGGGGAATGAGTGGAGTTAAAGGCTGACGAATCACCAGAGCCTCATAACCTACATCCCACAGTATTAAAGGAAGGGACCCTGGAAATGTTGGTTGCATTGGTGGTCATCTTCCAAAATTCTATCGACTCAGGAATAGTTCGTACAGATTGGAGGGTGGAAAATGTAACCCCACTATTTAAAAAGGGACGGATAGAAAACATGGGAATTATAGACCAGTTAGCTTGACATTACTCACCGGAAAGGTGTTTGAGTGTATTACAAAGAAAAACGTGGTAACTAACTAATTATTAAGCGTCAATGGGATTTGACAATGCCAGCATGGACCTACGAAAGGCATATCATGTTGTACTAAATCTACGGGCGTTTTTTGAGGATATAAGTAGTAGAATAGATAAAGGAGGACCAGTGGTTAAGGCAATTAACTCATCTGGGGAATGCATTTGTAAAACTAATAAACCGAACTAAAATACCTCGGACGTTTTGAACTGTTTATACTGTCATGAGTTCCAATGGTGAAGATCAAAGTTCACTGCAAATTGTTACAGAAAACCACAGATTATTTATCACCAGGCTTCAGGAGAAACTGGACATTTAAAAAAAAAATTCTACAAAAGAGAAGGTTGACTTTCGACTTATTAGAAGTGACAGACATTGCCGCTGTTTAGGCAGGGATTTGCGATGATATTTTCAGTCAGTTTCACGGTTGCATTTGCTTACTCTGCATCAAAAAATATTCCCTTACAGATGGATAAAGAGGTAATGCGCATCAAGGAGTAATTCCTCAGATCGTTGTTTTGTATTTTCTGAACCAGATCATTTGTAAACAAAATCTCCTAAAGATGACAACAACGATTATTGTTCAGAGATACTGCATCTGTTTAATGCGTTCAGCTGTGTCCTGGTGTCTGGATCAGGCACTGTTCAAATCTGAGTAATATTTTTATATTCGTGTTGCCTGCCAATATAAATTACAAATTGTATGGACTTGTGAAGTTAATCTGTTCCTTCCAAGTTCAAACACCGCTGATTATTTTTTCTGTGCATCGACCTTGGACTCTCACTCTTTCAGTGGCTCTTATTCTGCCTCTATCTCAATACATTTTTGTTGTCTATGTGTTCTATCCGCTCTCCTTCTTGGTGATGCAGCTGACTCTCTGGGGCACGTACTCGATGTGGACTTCCAGTGGCAGGAGTAATACAGCTTGGAGTTGTTGAATGGACAAACGCTTTAGATACCTGTGGGTGCACATCAATTCTATGAAGACATCACACAGAAAATTGACGTTGTTGAGGAGTTCTTCTTCCAATTGTGGATGCAGTCTTAATGAACAGTAATGCAACTCTGAAGTCAGGTAACGAGAGGGCAGTTAACTTGACAACAATATCGTGAAAGTGACAGGGCACCTTACTGAGGAAGTATCAACTTTGCACTTTGCAATCAGAAAACAAAAAGTCAACCTGGCATTCCAAAGGGTTTTATTCTACTTCTTAATTACCGCCCCCCCCCACCCCGCCCCCCCCCCAACCCGCCACCACCACCATCCCCGACCCACCCCCTCCTCCCGCATCTTCAGATGATACTATCTATTAGTTAAAGGGAAACCAGTAGATGACATAAGCTGAATTTCCAAACTTACTTGATAAGATGCATGATAAAGGTTCATTGAGTCGGACCAATACATCAGCATGGAAAGAGGACAAGTTATTTAGAACAAGCACAAATAGGTACATGTTACATCTTCAAGTTGAAAGCTATGAACAATGACGTGCCTCGCGGATCAGCCCCTCATCCTCAGTTATTTGCAGCTTATTTTAACGACTTACACAAAGAGGCAGAATAAATGTTTGCATTCCTCTGATGATGTCAGGCGAGGTGAACTGTGGACTGTAAACCGTAAGAAAGGACCGAGAGTCTGCAAGGAAACATAGACAGGATAACTGAATGATAAACAAGGTGGCACCTGAAGTATTATAGGCGTAAATATGAGCTTATTCTGTTCCGCCCTACTAATCTGAAATCAAATATTTTTAAAGGCCATGAAGCATCAAAATATTGATACTTGGAGAGAATTGCATGCGATTTTAAATGTAACACGAAAAAAGACTTGCAGTACTGCTTACGGATTATGGTTGGTCGGATACCCACCTGAACGCTGTGGGGCGAATGGAGCTAAGGTTTATTTATTAGCCACAAGTAGTCTTACATTAATACTGCAATGAAGTTGTTGTGAAAATGCCCTAGTCGTCACACGCCAGCACCTGCTCATATACACAGGGAGAACTTCACATGGCCAACTCACCTAACCTGCACATCTTTGGACTGTGGGAGGAAACTGGAGCCCCGGCGGAAACTCAGGCAGACACAAGGAGAATGTGCAAACTCCACACAGACAGTGACCCAAGCCATGATTCGAACATGGGTCCCTGCGCTCTGAAGCAGCACGGTGCCAATGTACTGCCCCAACTGTTGGTGATGGGGGGAACCGTGTTCCTTTATCATCGCTTATACCATATATCTCGACAAAACTATCGCCATTCATGAGAAACATGATGTTGAAATTAATGCACTCATCACAAGGCTATGTTCTAATTGAGTAGGAGGTGAGTGAAGAGTGAAGAAATTGAGTATTCTTCCTGAACAACCAACTTAACACGTAGCTTGGTCAAATATACGAATTTTATTTGGGTTTACAGCACATTCCAAATAGTCTAACAAAATAAACATGTTCTATATACTGTCTGTTCAAATTCACGTTAAATAAAACTTCATACCTCACTTATTTTTTCTCCTTGACATTTTTCTCAACACTATTTTTCAATTGGACTCGCTCCTTCACGCGTGGACACCGATGTCTTATTGGGCAGTACAGATCCGTGGAACTACTCGGATGGATTGAACCAGCAAATGGTCTCCTTGCCGTGTTGGTGCTTCAGTGAGCATGAAGACCAGACGAATTCCATCCTGAAAAGAAACAGATGAGAGCCAGCACCCCGGTTTGTATCTGCCAGTTTCAAGTTGAGTTTGTGAACATACAAAATAATGTTTGTAAATATATAAAAGAGTTGTAAAAAATGCTAGAGGGAAGAAAACAGTCCTTTAAATGCTGTTTTTGAGTTCTGTGCTAAAATGTAGAGTACACACAGACTTCAGGTTGCAACATTTGTTTGCAAGGGACCAAACATCAGGGTTGACTTAATAACAGCCTCCACAGGTTTTTCCTTTCTGTTAGGATTTGAATTAAAGAAGACACTCAGCTAACAACGTATGAGTTTAAAGTAAACTCTCAGCTCAAGGGAACCTATCAGCTTTGATTTTTTTATTGTTGTCAGCATCAAACCAATCGTGGTGTAAGAAAACTGAGAGGTCATGGCAGATAAAACAGGCCAGAGGAGCAGCCATCTCTAGATAATATCTTGGGTGAACATCTCCAGAGGCCAGGGCAGCCAGTCAAAAAAACATTTGTCTCTACAGCAGTTCTCGACCCCTGCTAGTTTAAAAATCGCTTTAGAAAACTATCTAACATAAGGATATGGAGTTAGAAAGACATTACAGACTGCGCACAACTACTGAAGGACTCCAAAATCTTCTGAATCCCATCAAAGCTGGTTGTGTAATTTCTTTGAGAGTGACTAAAATTCTGTGAGTACAGTTTTGGTAATGAATGTTCCTAGTATTATTTGAACAGCATTTCAGTCGAACCGTACCTTAATTAACATGTTACTTGTTTACTTAAAGTTCTTGGTTATTTAAACAAATAGCTTGTTAATTATTCACTCAAAGTGAGTAACAGGCATTTTTAAAATTAATAAGCCTCTGAACGTTAATTAAGAACAGTTAGCAGCTTCACAAATAGTTTTTCCAGATTATGATGTGAGATAAAAGGGATTAACCTCTGTGTCATAACAGTATGGTAATTTAATGAATAACAGCAAGACTGGCCAAGTTTGGACAATGTTTCACTGTTACAGAAGGGCACAAAGTAAATATATGTCGGGAATATAAGCAGAAACAGGAATAGCGCGAGTCCATTTGGCTCGGGGTGCTCTCAAACCTCCACACTTTCAATTGGCAAGCACGTTTCCTGAACAAGTCTACTGCAGAAATAATACAGGAGTTTAAATTCAGGGCTTTCACTGCCTGGATTCAATTCAATTCCCTGTTTCGATATTGTGCTCAATGCTGTAACTCACACTCAGTTGCTGGTTTAATAAGAGTCATATTAGACTCGGAACCTTGACTCTGTCTGCTTCACATTTGTCGCAACAGCTTCTGAGAACGTTTTATTATAACATGAATTACTAGTTTGATCATCCACATGAACACAATAAATCGGAGCAGGAGTAGACACTTGGTCCATCGAGTCTGTTCCGCCATTCAATACCGTTATGGCTGATCTTGGGCTACAACTCAGTTTTTCCACCAGTTCCCCATATGCCTGAATTCCCCGAGAGGCCAGAAACCTGTCTATCCCAACCTTAAATATACTCGATGATGGAGCTTCCATAACTGTCTGGCATAGAGCATTCCAAAGGTTCACAACCATTTCAGTGAAGTAATTTATCCTTACCTTAGCCCGAAATGATCAGCCCATTTTCCTGAGACTCTGCTGCCGTGTGTTAGAGTTCCCGACCAGCAGAAAAACTCTCTCAGCCTCCAACCTATCAAACCCAATCAGACTTGTGTAGGTCGAATGAAATCGCCTCTCATTCTTCCAAACTCCAGAGAATTTCAGCCCAATTTATTCAGCCTCTCATCATACGACAACTCCCTCATCCCAGGGATCATCTGCTGAACCTTATCTGCACCGTTTCCAATGCAAACATATCCTTTATTAAATGTGAATATCATATCTGCACAGAATATTCAACATGTGGTATCAACAAAACCCTGTGCAACTGTAGCGCAGTGGTTAGCACTGCTGCTTCACAGCTCCAGTGGTCCCGGGTTCGATTCCCAGCTCGGGTCACTGTCTGTGTGGAGTTTGCACATTCTCCTCCTGTCTGTGTGGGTTTCCTCCGGGTGCTCCGGTTTCATAGGAACATAGAAACCCTACAGTGCAGAAGGAGGCCATTCGGCCCATCGAGTCTGCACCGACCACAATCCCACCCAGGCCCTACCCCCACATATTTACCCGCTAATCCCTCTAACCTACGCATCTCAAGACTCTAAGGGGCAATTTTTAACCTGGCCAATCAACCTAACCTGCACATCTTTGGACATCTTTCCTCCCATAGTCCAAAGATGTGCGGGCTAGGTTGATTGGCCAGGTTAAAAATTGCCCCTTAGAGTCCTAAGATGCGTAGGTTAGAGGGATTAGCGGGTCAATATGTGGGGGGTAGGGCCTGGGTGGGATTGTGGTCGGTGCAGACTCGATGGGCCGAATGGCCTCCTCCTGCACTGTAGGGTTTCTATGATTTCTATGAACTGCAGCAACACCTCGTTATTCTTGGACCCCAGTCTGCCGACAATAAAGACCAAAATGTAACTTCCCTTTTAATCATTGCTTGCACCTACATGCTCGCTTTATGCATTCCTTGTACAAAACGCAACTATCCTATTCTTAATATCGACATTTATTTTTTTCCATCTCTTCACAGATGTCGTGCTCTTTCTATTTTTTTTTACCAAGGAGGGAATATCAATTCGCTTACCAAAGTTAAACCCGATCTGAGCCTCCACTCATCAAAGCTCTCTATTTCGTTTCCCAGTCCCTCACCTACAGCTTCTAACAGCTAAATTTTGCTACTGGCTCCAGCGAGAATTGAACTCGCGACGCCTGCTTTACAAGACCAGTGGTCTAACCACTGAGCTCTGGAGCCAAATGCTGCTCACGTGCCCCATAAGTGTAGCATTATCAGTGGATAGAGGACCAGGATGGAGTTTGAGGTCGGAGGTTTTTGATGAATGTGGAAATGTCTGAGGTGGAGAGCAGGAAGTTAAAAGACACAACTTGAAAGTGACATGATTTGGCATGTGTATTGTGTATGTACTTGACATGTATCTTGTGTGTGTCATGTGGTTCTTCTTCAGAGTTTATCGTTAATGTTACATCTCTGACTTTTCCAGCTCTGATACAAGTTCATCCAGCTGAAAGATTTAGATGTTGCTCCCTTCACAGACGCTGTGAGCCTTGTTTTTATTAAATGAAGAAATGAACAAAAAGTTATTCACTCCGTGACTGGAAATCGAAACCACGTCACGGCGCCGACGCTGATTACTGGACCCTCAGTGACGCTGATGTGAGAGATTTGCAATGAGTTGATCATCTCTGCACCCATTGCTTCATTTCCAATAACCTTCAATAAAAGAAAAATCACAATGAGGAATGACGGGAAGCGCACATGGCAGGATTTGAACCTCAGTTTGAAAATCCCAATCCATCCCCTGGGCCGGGACTGCAGTCTCAATGTTTGCAATCCTGTTGTTTATTTCGACAGAGAGCCATTCAACCGGTGTTCCCGTTTGTATTCTCTATCGAAGCAACTCCACTCCTCCCAGATTTGACAAAGGGCCATCTGGACTCGAGATGTCAACTTTCTTCACTCCTTACAGATGCTGCCAGACCTGGTGAGATTTTCCAGCATTTTCTCTCTTTGTTTCTGATTCCAGAATCCACGATAATTTGCTCCAGTCCTTCCACACTCGTTCCTTTACCTCAACAACTGTTTACATTGCTCTGTCGTTCCTCTTTCTTCATGCCAAAAGTGACACGGCACAAACTCCTGCATTCAAACTGAAATGCTGGACTTCAGCTGCTTGGACCAAAATCCAAATCCATTCTAGCAGTGGCTGCAATCGAACCAACGACTCCGTAGGGACTGGACCTTAATCCACCGGTTTACATGACTCGGCTCAGCTACCACGTAAGCAATTGTGCCCTTTACTGATATTGTTACTGAAATCCATTAGCAGCAAAGGAGCTGCGAAAGTCCATCAGTTGGCTTGAGCCTGCTCCTTCACTGAATAAATTCACCCTGAACTGTGTAACAAGCTGGAATCCCATCCAGTTAGAAACAGAATGAGCTGCAGTGAAGGACCAGCACCATTTAAACTGCCCGTAACCTTGTCTGGTTCCCAATATCCTGCCAGAAATGACAAAAAAAACCTCCTGTTGAATTTAGTCATTCTTCACTTCAGGACACGAGGCGAGATTGGGTTTCATATGTTCCACCAGGCAATAACTGACATTTGTTTTTACGGTTTGGATCAGAGCAACAAATCTCCATCTCCTGACTTGCAATCTAAACAGCAGTGAAAGTGTCAAACTCTAACCACCAGAGCAGCAGCTTGCAGCCTGTTTTACAACTTGCTTTATGCACACTGCATTTGTTGTTTTATTTTACTGAAACTAGCTTTCACTTCATTTTGAGTTCTGGACTGTGGTGGGATCCGGACGTTTGAGCCTGGGCCACAGGATTCATACTCCACTGATTTTACCACGATGTCACCAGCTTCCCGGAAGTATGTAAGTGTAAATCCTCCACATGGAATCAAACCGCTTAATTTCACATTAAGAACAGTGCATTGTGTTAATCAGTGTCAGACACTCAGGATACCGGGGAATTCACGAGACATCTACTGCTTTCAGTCAAAGGCAGAGCAATGTGGTGAATCCTCAGCGAGAGCGACGAAAGCTCGTGATTCCAAATAAACCTGCTGGACTTTAATCTGGTGTCGTGAGAATTCTTACCGGTTTGCTGAAGGGCATTTTATTAAAATTCGCAAAAAGTCGATGTTTTAAAAAAATAGGAACTTTCAGCAAATCGCAATGCGATCACATTGCAGATGATGTAGGGAGTGACTCTCCTGGCACCACTGCTGCAGCCCCAGAGGATGATTGCTCAACAACACAAAAAGTTCAGAGATGAAGTGGTTGACGGCTTCACCTATTCATCTGTCCCAGTTTAAACAAGAGGAGGGTCGATGAGAATAGTGGTTCCACCAAGATGCAAACTCGGATGGCTGGATTCAAAATCCAAAGTGCTAACCATTACACCATGAAACAGGCATGGATTGTTCTGGGGCATGAGGCCTTTTTCCACCCCCCTTCCCCGCACCTCCCCCCCTTCCCCGCCCCACACACCATGCACGCACACACACACACACACACACAGACGCACACACACACACACACACATGGCCAGTAATGTGCTGATCACATTAATGTCCCTGTTGGTCTCGTGGTTAGGATTCGGCGATTTCACCGTCGCAGCCAGTTTTCGATTCCCAGTCAGGGAATGATGATTCATTGCTCTCATGCAGCACATGAATTAGGAGGAGCTGGAATTGTTTCCTGATCGAAAACGGGTGTGATACTTCTACCAGGTTGAGCAGCAGGGAGGAAGAAATCAGCCTTATTCCACAATGCTGTCACTTATCGACAACAATTCGTATTTACATTGAGAAGTCTCAGAACAGCAGGCTAAAGTCCAACAGGTTTATTTGGAATCACGAGCTTTCGGAGTGCTGATAAAATAAAGCAATTTTCTTTTATTACCGGAGCAAATAAACTTGTTGAACTTTAACCTGGTGTTATGAGACTTCATGTTGTGCCCATCCCAGTCCAACGCCGGTATCTTCACATCATTGCAATTGCTGGTACATCGTCTCAGAAAAAGTGAGATACCTTCTACTGCATTAAACTTCATTGTAGCTCACCACATATAAAGAGCAATGTCAGCATCATTCTGTGATAAAACTTATTGTGGTAAACCTGTTGAAAAACTTGAGCTGATCACAGCTCGTTTTTTAGCACGCTGGAAGCTAATGTGAAAAGATGAACAATTTCAAAGCTAAGCAACGTGCGAAAGACTAGAAAGAGAATGCGACTGTGCTTGATTGGCACAGTGCATATTCCTGTACTCAAGATCTGGGAGAATGAGGAAGATAAGACCCTGGTGGTCGAGTAGTTAGGATTCGACACTTTCAGGGTCATAGATCGGCTTCGATATACTCAAGTTTAAAGTTTTTGATAATCCGTTTAACAAACCTGAATTGCTTCCTGATCGAAACAGCTCAGTGAGAATCATTAGATTGAGATTTGTCATGTTGTGTCCGAGTTGGAAATGTCACATGAGCAACAGGGCAAAAGCAAACACAGATAGTGAAGGACAGTAATAGGCTGCAAAGCGCTGGCGATAGAGATGGGGATACAAGGAAAAATCTGGGTGGCAATGGGGTTGACTTTATCGTTTTAACTCGGCCAGGGGTCTCCAAACTACGGCCCGCGGGCCACATCCGGCCCGCAGCGGGCCACATCCGGCCCGCAGCGGGCTACATCTGGCCCGCAGCCAGTGGGGCGGGACGGGATTCCCGCTGCCGAAAACATTCCCGCGTCCGGAACCCCGCCGCTGACTCAGGATCCGGACGCGGGGACGGAAGCCACAGGCCGGACATTTGCTGCCGCTCCGCACGGTGTCTGATGGACCCATAGGAATCCCCGCCCTCTTTACCGGCCTATTCTCCAATCAGAGCTGCCGTCCTGTGACTGACAGTTCATTATACGAATCAGCAATTGAGACATCTGTTATCCAATTGCCGCTCTGCAGTGACTGAGTGGCAGCTGCTTTATCCAATCCGTAAGCTCCGGCTGTCTGAAATGAGCGAGAACAATGACAATGATGGCGGTAATTCAGACCAATTCGGCTATGGAAGGAAAAAAAAAGAAAAGTGGACAGTGAATGCCGCCTGTTTAATGAAGAATGGGGTGTAAAGTACTTCCTTGTACAAGCAGGTGATAAAGCCTTGTGTGCCATATGCAACGACACTGTTGCAGTTTTGAAGGAGTACAATGTACTTCGGCACTTTGAGACCAAACATGAACCAAGTTATTCCCAATTCACAGGAACACAGCGTTCGGAAAAATTTGAATCAATGCAAAGCAGGTTCCTTTCCCGACAAACTTTTTTTACGCAGAAGATAACTGAAAATGAAGCTTTAACCAGGGCCATTTACAAACTAGCTTATGTGTTGGCTAAAAGAGGAAAGCCATTCACCGATGGAGATCTCATCAAAGAGTGTATAATGGAAGCAGTGGAAGAGTTATGCCCAGTAAAAGCAAATCTGTTCAAAATCATCGCTCTTGCACCAAATACTGTTGCTCGTAGAATTGAGGATATAGGAAGCAATATAATTCATCAAATTGCAGACAAAGCAAGACATTTTCAGTTGTATTCTCTCGCACTGGATGAATCGACTGATGTGTGTGACACATCACAACTCCAAGTATTCATCCGTGGCGTCGACCGTGAATTTAATGTGACACAAGAATTAGCATCAGTGCATAGCATGCACAGCACAGTAACTGGAGAAGACATCTTCAAAGAATTGCAAAAAAACTGTGTTATCATGTAACCTGGAGTGGAATAAACTGCAATGCGTGACAATTGATGGAGGAAAGAACATATCTGGGGTGAAGAAAGGTTTGGTTGGACAAATCACAAAAGCTTGTGAGGTTGGTGAATTCTCAAAGCCTATTTTTCTGCATTGCATTATCCATCAACAAGCATTGTGTGGAAAATATGTGGATCTGTCTTGCGTTCTGAAACCTGTTGTTCCAACAGTGAATTTCATTCTATCTCATGGGCTTAATCATCGCCAGTTTCCTGATTTTCTGAAAGAAACTGATTCTGAGTTCGGTGACTTGCCTTATTATACAGCAGTTCGATGGCTTAGTTGTGAAAAGGTTCTATCATGGTCCTTTCTCACACAGAAGAATCGACCCGGACCACTTTTATCAAACACTGACTGGCTTTGGAAATTGACATTTTTTGCAGACGTGACAGGCCATGTGAATCAATTGAATCTGAAGTTGCAAGGTGAAACAAATTGATTTGTGATCTATTCGCGGATGTCAAGGCATTCAGGGCAAAACTGGTGCTATTTCAAGGACAGCTGAAAGTTCATAACTTGGTTCATTTTCCATGTTGTGAAAAATTTCATGAAGAATTTGAAGCAGAATTTCCTTCTTCATTTGCAACATAAATCATTAAGGACTTGCAAAACCAATTTCAGGAACGATGTTCTGATCTTGATGGAAACACAGATGAAATAAAGCTGTTTCAAAATCCATTTGGCTGCAATGTTGAAACACTCCCAAGTCAGTTTCAAATGGAAATTATTGATCTCCAATCAGATGACATGCTGAAACACAAGTATAAAGAAGGAAATCTGATCCAAATTTATAAATCTTTGCAGCCTGACCGGTTTCCAAATTTGAAGCGATTTGCTTGTGGGTTTGTATCAGTTTTTGGTACAACGTACCTGTGTCATCGAACATTTTCAAAAATTTCAAGCTTGAAACCTCAGTTCAGCAATATTTTGAAATTTAAAAAGCAGTTCCATCATTCCCATTAATCTTGTGCAAAACTTCATGATTTGTTGGTTACGAATGAAAACTCCAATTGCCAGAATTGTGTAGAAAGGTGCAGACTCAATTTATTTTTGTTCGACCTTCATGAATGGTTCAAGTTTATTTTGAATTTCTTTGCCTTGTTTTACTGAAGTTCTTTCTTGGGCTGTGTTTATTTTTCTCATTGTGTGCCACAAAATTGGGCAAATTCTCATTTCAAGTAAACATTTGTAAAATTTCAGTAAATAAAATAAATCAAAAAATGAATAGCCTGCATTTCTCATCTGCAGTTAAGTAATTGATTATTTCGTCAGAGCATTTGCTAATGTTTGATATTTTTACTCATTATATATCTTCTCTCAGTGTAAGCATGGCATTGTTTCTTTGTAATTGTCACATTTCTCTTTTGTTCTGAACCATATCATCCTGATTACAAAGATGATCCAAATAAAACTTATTCATTCATTTAAATTTTATTCATTCATTTATAAAACTATTTTTTTTCTTTGGCCCCCGAAAATGTGTAAAATATACGACGTGGCCCTCGTCCTGAAAAGTTTGGAGGCCCCTGTCTTCGGAGAAGGAGTAGCAAACTTAAAACAGAGTTGAGGAGAAACTACTTCTCCCAAAGGGTTTTGAATTTGTGGAATTCGCTACTCCAAAGTGCGGTCGATGCTGAGACACAGAGTAAACTTAAGGCGGAGTTAGACAGATTTTTAATTGGTAATGGGTTGAAGGGTTATGGGGAGACGGCAGGAAAATAGGGATGAGGAGCATATCAACCATGATTGAATGGCGGAGCGGACTTGATGGGCCATATCGCCTAATCCTGCTCCTATATCTTACGAATTTATGGTCCTTCCTATTTTATAATACATTCCCTCGGAATAAATGATAACATTTTATGACGTTTCTAATTAATTGCTGTACCTGTATATTGGCCCCTTTTTATTCACACCCTAGGACAGCCCAGTCTCACTGTACCTCAGAATTTTGTGATCTCTCACCATTTAGATATTAACCGTATTTTACTTTTTTCCTGCGAAAATGGACAGTTTCACATTTGCCAACTTGGCGGAGCTTTGCCCACTCACTTCAGCTTTTTATATACCTTTATCGTCTCCTTACATCCTCTTCACCATTTATTTTCCTATCTATCTTTGTGTCATCAGCAAATTCAGCATCCATATCTGCTCTGTAAAATATTACTGTGTAGTCCAACAATTAATCAAGTTCTCCGTGTTTTCTGCTCTGTAACATATCACTGTGTATTCTAACAATTAATCCAGTTCCCCTGGATTCCTGCTCTGTAACATATCACTGTGTTATCCAACAATTAATCCAGTTCCCCTGGATTACTGCTCTGTAACATATTATTGGAATCCAACAATTAATTCAGTTCCCCTGGATTAATGATCTGTCAAATATTACTGTGTATTCTCAGAATTAATCCAGTTCTCCTGTATTACTGCTCTGTAACATATCACTGTTAATCCAACAATTAATCCAGTTCTTCTGGATTTCTGCTCTGTAACATGTCATTGTGTAATCCCACAATTAAAGCAGTACTCCTACATTACACTGTGTAATCCAATAATTAATCCAATTCTCCTGATTTATGTCTCCCTATGTCACTGCGTAATGGAACCCGCTCCTGATACAGTGAACACAAAACATGTGAGAGAGCTCCCTCTGGTGGTGACGTGAGGTAAATGGCCTCTGCTTGGGAGATCAGTAAATTCTCAGATCACTGAAGGATCTTGTTGCAGGATTATGCTGCTGTATTTTTTCTTGTTCCTATTAATCTTATTATAATATACTTAAATTTACATGGACGTATGCACGGAAATAATCCGAACTTTAGTTTGAATCCTCATCAATTGCTTTGTCTGTTTTGAATGTCCTAAACTTTTGTGTTAAACGACATTCGTGTTACACAATTTGAAACCACAGCAATACTGGTAATCAAGCCTCTATTTAAGTCAGCCTTTAAAGAATATTCAATAACTCTGCTTTCACTGCTCTCCAGGGAAGAGAATTCCACAGACTAATGACCGTCTCAGGGGAAATATTTCTCCTCCTCTCTTTCTTACATCTTGGGCCCAGTATTTTTAATCTAACTCCTCAAGTGCTCGTCTCTCATACAAGGGAAGACACTCTCTCAGCATCTATACTGCTAAGTCCCCTCAAGATCTTAAACATTTCAATAAGATTGCTTCATTCTTCTGAACTTCAATGGATACAAGCCCAATCTGTCCAATATTTCCTCCTGAGACACTTCCTCATCCCAGAAATCAGTCAAGTGAACCATCTCCGAACTGCTTCTGATATAATTATATCCTATCATAAGTGAGGAGACCAAAACTGTACATTATTCCAGATATGGCCTTGCCAACACCCTGTACAACTGCAATAAAACATCCCTGCTTTCACATCCTGTTCCCTTTGCAATAAGGAACACTTGCTAATCAAAGAACAAAAAGAACAAAGAACAATACAGCACAGGAACAGGCCTTTCGGCCCTCCAAGCCCGCGCCGCTCCCTGGTCCCAACTAGACCATTCTTTTGTATCCCTCCATTCCCACTCCGTTCATGTGGCTATCTAGATAAGCCTTAAACGTTCCCAGTGTGTCCGCCTCCACCACCTTGCCTGGCAGCGCATTCCAGGCCCCCACCCCCTCTGTGTAAAATACGTCCTTCTGATATCCGTTTTAAACCTCCCCCACCTCATCTTGAACCTATGACCGCTCGTGAACGTCACCACCGACCTGGGAAAAAGCTTCCCACCGTTCACCCTATCTATGCCATTCGTAATTTTATACACCACTAATAAGTCTCCCCTCATCCTCCGTCTTTCCAACCCCAGTTTACCCAATATCTCCTCATAACCAAGCCCTTCCATACCAGGCAACATCATGGTAAACCTCCTCTGCTCTCTCTCTAAAGCTTCCACGTCCTTCTGGTAGTGTGGCGACCAGAACTGGGCGCAGTATTCCAAATGCGGCCGAACCAACGGTCTGTACAACTGCAACATCAGACCCCAACTTTTAGACTCTATGACCCATCCTATAAAGGCAAGCATGCCATATGCCTTATTCACTACCTTCTCCACCTGTGACATCACCTTCAAGGATTTGTGGACTTGCACACCCAGGTCCCTCTGCGTATCTACACCCTTTATGGTTCCGCCATTTATCGTATAATTCTACCAAAATGCATCACTTTGCATTGATCAGGATTGAGCTCCATCTGCCATTTCTTTCCCAAATTTCCAGCCGATCTATATCCTTCTGTAGCCTCTGACAATGTTCCTCACTATCTGCAAGTCCAGCCATTTTCGCGTCGTCCGCAAACTTACTGATCACCCCAGTTACACCTTCTTCTAGATCGTTTATATAAATCACAAACAGCAGAGGTCCCAATACAGAGCCCTGCGGAACACCCTACTCACAGGCATCTAGCCAGAAAAAGACCCTTCCACTACCACCCTCTGTCTTCTGTGACCAAGCCAGTTCTGCACCCATCTAGCCACTTTCCCCTTTATCCCATGAGATCCAACCTTTTGCACCAACCTACCATGAGGGACTTAGTCAAATGCTTTACTAAAGTCCATATAGACGACATCCACGGCCCTTCCCTCGTCAACCATTCTAGTCACTTCTTCAAAAAACTCCACCAGGTTAGTGAGGCATGACTTCCCTCTCACAAAACCATGCTGACTATCGTTAATGAGTTTATTCCTTTCTAAATGCGCATATATCCTATCTCTAAGAATCCTCTCCAACAACTTCCCTACCACGGACGTCAAGCTCACCGGCCTATAATTTCCTGGGTTATCCTTCCTACCCTTCTTAAATAACGGGACCACGTTAGATATCCTCCAATCCTCTGGGACCTCACCTGTGTCCAATGACGAGACAAAGATTTGCGTCAGAGGCACAGCGATTTCATCTCTCGTCTCCCTGAGCAGCCTGGGATAGATTCCATCAGACCCTGGGGATTTGTCAGTCTTTATATTCCCTAAAAAAACCTAACACTTCCTCCCTTGTAATGGAGATTTTCTCGAACGGGTCAACACTCCCCTCCGAGACACTCCCAGTCAACACATCCCTCTCCTTTGTGAATACCGACGCAAAGTATTCATTTAGGATCTCCCCGACTTCTTTGGGCTCTCAGCATAATTCCCCACTTTTGTGCCTGAGAGGTCCGACTTTTTCCCTGACAACCCTTTTGTTCCTAACGTATGAATAAAATGCCTTGGGATTCTCCTTAATCCTGTCTGCCAAGGACACTTCTTGACCCCTTTTTGCCCTTCTAATTCCTCGTTTGAGTTCTTTCCTACTTTCTTTGTATTCCTCCAGAGCTCCCTCCGTTTTTAGGTGCCTGGACCTAACGTACGCCTCTCTTTTCTTTTTGACCAATCCCTCAATTTCTCTGGTTATCCACGGTTCTCGAATTCTACCTTTCCTATCCTTCATTTTTTCAGGCACATCCTATTCTGTCTACTCATGTCTACTCACTTTTTTGTGATGTATGTGCCAGGACTCCTAGATCGCTCTGTACAGCAGAGTTTGGCAATCTCTCGCCATTTAAAAAATACCCTGTTTTTCTGTTTATTCTGCCAAAGTGGAAAAGGTCACATTTTCCTCCATTATTCTCCATCTGTTCTGGATTTCTTCAAGATTACCGGGGAGGCAGGTGAGAGTGTGATAAGATAGTTAAGTCTGGCGGTAACTAAGGAAAGGGGTGATGCCTTCAGCACAAGATCAGCTGAGAATAGGGCGGAATTGGCTGATGTGACTGAGGTGGAAATAGTTGGCCTCGGTGATGATGTGGCTTGAGGTTAAATATGATACTGTGGTTGTGAACGTTATGGTTTAACCTCAGCCAGTTTTCAGGGAGCGGGATGAAGTTTATAGCAGGGACTAATTAAAGTATAATCCCGGTCATTAGTGGTGTTCCGCAGGGCTCTGTATTGGGACCTCTGCTGTTTGTGATTTATATAAATGATCTGGAAGTAGGAGTAACTGGGGTGATCAGTAAGTTTGCGGACGACACAAAACTGGCCGGACTTGCAGATAGTGAGGAACATTGTCAGAGGCTACAGAAGGATATAGATAGGCTGGAAATTTGGGCAAGGAAATGGCAGATGGAGTTCACTCCTGATCAATGCGAAGTGATGCATTTTGGTGGGAATAATGTAGGGAGGAGCTACACGATAAATGGAAGAACCATAAAGGGTGTAGAGACGCAGAGGGACCTGGGTGTGCAAGTCCACAGATCTTTGAAGGTGACGTCACAGGTGGAGAAGGTGGTGAAGAAGGCATATGGCATGCTTGCCTTTATAGGACGGGGCATAGAGTATAAGAGTTGGGGTCTGATGTTGCAGATGTATAGAACGTTGGTTCGGCCGCATTTGGAATACTGCGTCCAGTTCTGGTCGCCACACTACCAGAAGGACGTGGAGGCTTTGGAGAGAGTACAGAGGAGGTTTACCAGAATGTTGCCTGGTATGGAGGGGCTTGGTTATGAGGAGAGATTGGGGAAACTGGGGTTGTTCTCCTTGGAAAGACGGAGGATGAGGGGAGACTTAATAGAGGTGTATAAAATTATGAAAGGCATAGATAGGGTGAACGGTGGGAAGCTTTTCCCCGGGTCGGTGGTGACGTTCACGAGGGGTCATAGGTTCAAGGTGAAGGGGGGGAGGTTTAACACAGATATCAGAAGGACATATTTCACACAGAGGGTCGTGGGGGCCTGGAATGTGTTGCCGGGCAAGGTGGTGGAGGCGGACACACTGGGAACGTTTAAGACTTATCTAGACAGCTATATGAACGGAGTGGGAATGGAGGGATACAAAAGAGTGGTCTAGTTTGGACCAGGGAGCGGCGCGGGCTAATTGTTCCTTGTTTCTCGTTTCAAGGCTTCATTCTATGATCATCTTGCTGGTGCCAGTACAGAGCGAGACTGCGAATAGTTGGGAACCTGTCTCGGGGGCAGGGAATTCATATGGTGTTCGTGGAAGTGGAAATGACTAGGGTTGGGAAGCATTTTCCGATCAGGGCCATTGTGATCTCCTGGACTCGTTTCGATCGCCTCAGGGGGTCGGAGAGGAATTTCCCAGGTTTTTTTTCCCCATATTGGCCCTGGGGTTTTTCACTCTGGGTTTTCGCCTCTCCCTGGAGATCACATGGTCTGGAATGGGGGGGTGGGGGTGAGTTAATAGGTTGTAATGAACAAAGCATCGTAGCTGTGAGGGACAGCTCGGTGGATAGGATATTGGTATGTAGGTAGGCTGGAAAATTGGGCGGGATCCTGGATTCAGGATTCAATCCTGGACCGGGGAGCGGCGCGGGCTTGGAGGGCCGAAAGGCCTGTTCCTGTGCTGTATTGTTCTTTGTTCTTTGTATTGGTCACTGTCTGTGTGGTTTGCACATTCTCCCAGTGTCTTCATGGGTTTCCTCCGAGTGCTCCGGTTTCCTCCCACAATCCAAAAATGTACAGGTTAGGTTGATCCGCCATGGAAAATTACGCCTTAGTGTTTGCGGGATTAGGGGAAATATGTGGGGTTACAGGAATAGGGACTGGGTGGGATTGTGATCGGCGCATATTCGATGGGACGAATGGTCTTCTTCTGCACTGAAGAGAGTCTATGATAAGTTGAATGCTTGAACCCAATTTGCCTCAATGTTTTAGAGATGGTAAAGGAGTCAATAATCATCACAAAAACATCGGCATGTGGAAGGATTGGAGCCTGATATTAGTCAGAGGGCAGAGCGAGTGAGAGAAGGTGTTTCTGATATGGGAACACATGTGAACATGTGAATGAAAACCCCCTTTGAGAGCTGCCTTCTGAATTATTGCACTGTAACCATCTCAGCACTCTGTTCATTTCTTTTATGGGTGGAAGTGACAATGAAAGGGTTTCCTAGCCGGCTGGTATTTAATTGTAGTTAATGAGAACTAGCTTTGCATATCTCCTGGGGACCGTCAACCTGCTGTCTGAACTTTGCTCCCGTGCTTTGAACACCTGAGTGTCGAGTTACTGGAAGCGCTGACATTATTCCCTCTTTTAAAAATTCCAATCTCCGAAGGTCATGGCTCTTTGTAAAAACAATAACTAACCCGATTGTAGATATTAATTTTAAACAGAGGTGCCATTGAGATGAATCCTGCGTTCATTAGTGGAAGTGTTCATACTTTAAGATTGTACAACTGAATGTACAGTGACAGCTGGTATCTTTGCTGTTAAGCGGCAGGAATACTTTTGAAGCATCTTGCCACAAACACATGTTCTTTCCTTTGAACTATAGTGGGAAGGAGTCCATAATTGATATCAGACGTGGAACAGCGGCATAACGACTCCTTCCTTCACCAACAGGTCCTCACTTTGTTCTTGAATTGGGAGTTTCTCTTCGAAAGGCAGGGAGGTCGTGCCTTACAAATTTGGTGGAGTTTTTTGAGGAAGTGACAAAAACGGTTGATGAAGGAAGGGCCGTGGATGTCGTCGATATGGATTTCAGTAAGGCATTTGACAAAGTCCCACATGGCAGGTTGGTTAAGAAGGTTAAGGCTCATGGGATACAAGGAGAAGTGGCTAGATGGGTGGAGAACTGGCTTGGCCATAGGAGACAGAGGGTAGTGGTCGAAGGGTATTTTTCCGGCTGGAGATCTGTGACCAGTGGTGTTCCGCAGGGCTCTGTACTGGGACCTCTGCTATTTGTGATATATTTAAATGATTTGGAAGAAGGTGTAACTGGTGTAATCAGCAAGTTTGCGGATGACACGAAGATGGCTGGAATTGCGGATAGCGAAGAGCATTGTCGGGCAATACAGCAGAATATAGATAGGCTGGAAAGTTGGGCGGAGAGGTGGCAGATGGAGTTTAATCAGGATAAATGCGAAGTGATGCATTTTGGAAGAAATAATGTAGGGAGGAGTTATACAATAAATGGCAGAGTCATCAGGAGTATAGAAACACAGAGGGACCTAGGTGTGCAAGTCCACAAATCCTTGAAGGTGGCAACACAGGTGGAGAAGGTGGTGAAGGCATATGGTATGCTTGCCTTTATAGGACGGGGTATAGAGTATAAAAGCTGGAGTCTGATGATGCAGCTGTATAGAACGCTGGTTAGGCCACATTTGGAGTACTGCGTCCAGTTCTGGTCGCCGCACTACCAGAAGGACGTGGAGGCGTTAGAGAGAGTGCAGAGAAGTTTACCAGGATGTTGCCTGGTATGGAGGGTCTTAGCTATGAGGAGAGATTGGGTAAACTGGGGTTGTTCTCCCTGGAATGACGAAGAATGAGGGGAGATCTAATAGAGGTGTACAAGATTATGAAGGGGGAAACTTTTTCCAGGTCAGAGGTGACGATCACGAGGGGTCACGGGCTCAAGGTGAGAGGGGCGAAGTATAACTCAGATATCAGAGGGATGTTTTTTACACAGAGGGTGGTGGGGGCCTGGAATGCGCTGCCAAGTAGGGTGGTGGAGGCAGGCACGCTGACATCGTTTAAGACTTACCTGGATAGTCACATGGGCAGCCTGGGAATGGAGGGATACAAACGATTTGTCTAGTTGGACCAAGCAGCGGCACAGGCTTGGAGGGCCGAAGGGCCTGTTTCCTGTGCTGTACTGTTCTTTGTTCTTTGACGCTGCCAATGTGTCACAAGACAGCCTGGTGAGTCAATCAGCCACGCGGACATACAATACAATAATTGTTCAACAATTGCCTCGGAGTTTCATGAGGGAAAACTCGCATTCACGGCTGAGCCACTCCCCTGATGGTAAGACTTCAATAAACGGATTGATCCTGAATGAACCAAATCCTGGAGCAAACCTGAGTTTGACGGTCACGATAATCAGAATCGGATTTAACTGTCACCATTTGCTGTGTAAAACGGGAATATTCCCCCCATAAATCACTGACTGTTACCCAGCTCTGACAGCCAGCTCACCGGCCTGCCTGTTCACACTGTCACTGGGAACACCAGGAAGTGAAGTGAGAACTTCCTGAGGCATCAGCAGATTATTGAGGGCGGGGTTTAGAACGGGTGTCTTCAAAATCCCCAACTCCCTTTTTACAGAGCGGCCAGAGACAATGCCGCTGCTCAGCATCTGGGTTGTGTGGGCAATATTTCTGACAGGTAAATGTGGACCAAACACATTTCTACTTGTCTTTCAATTTTCATACATGACGTAAACCTTAATTTTCAACAGTTATCGGTCAGATCTTTTGATATTTGAATGTTGTTTTTCAGATATGATTCATGGAGATTCTGTCACTCAGTCGCTGTCTTCAGATGTCAGGACAGAAGGAGAAGCGGTGACTTTAAACTGTAACTATGATCCTGCATTTAGCTACTACTATCTATACTGGTACCGGCAGCACCCAGACTCACAGCCCGAGTTTATTTTGTGGAAATACTCGGGCGGCAGTGAAGAAAAAGCCAATTTTGCCAAAAGCCGTTTCTCTGCTGAGCTTCAGACAGAGAATACATTCACCAGTTTATCCATCTTGGGTCTAAAGCTGACTGACGCCGCCGTGTATTATTGCGCGCTTTCAGACGCACAGTGATATAAAGCAAGCTCAGCCCTGTACAAAAACTGTATTTCACTGCAGAGTGCAGCTGCTGTCTGTTGGGGTCTGTGAAGGATTGTAGTAGATGCAGCCGCAATGTGCAGCGAAAGGAAACCAAACTCACCTCGAATGAAACTGTTCCCAGGAGAGACTGAGAAAACAAACTTCAGAATTCAATCAGACAAACAGATCATCGCAGAATCACATTAGAAGACACCCGTTCGAAATCCCGCCCTTAATAACTTGTTCTCTTCCCCCGGGATGCTCTTGCCTCACTTGCGTGTCTGTCTCTGGTTCTCTGTGGCCAGTTGGTGGTGATCTGGGGTTGATATTGAAAGAGAAGTGTCCGAGCCTGGTTACAGTCAGTGCCCTGACAGGGGAATCGCCGGACTTTCAGAGACTGGGGAGGAGGAAGTGGTGGCCGGGGAATGTAACTCTGGTCTGTAAATTATCATCAGAAAATTCCGGATTGTTCGTGTTGACAAGAACCACACCAGCTTCCAGGAAACATTCTGAAGCTCAGTGCTCACTGAGGAAAATCTCCTTGGGGTTGTTTTAAAGATGATAGTCACCCCTTTGCGAAATCTATTCAGTGTTTATAAGTTTTCTTTGATCCAGCAACGCACTCTGATTAAATAAATCGTGTTAACAGGCCGTGGTCGAAGGTTCCACGAAACTGGGAGAGGGATGGAGAGGGTTGTTCAATGTCACAGACAGTCCCGGAAAACACATCGAAGGAAAAAGAAGTAAATTCAAGTAAGGAAGTAAATTTCTGAATGCTGATTTCAGCATAACTGCACTGGATTTAACCAGTACAATTCCGTACGTTTTCCTGAATTTTGTTGTTATTGTAAAGTTCCAGGTGACTCTGCATTTGGAAGCGGAATTTTTACTTCTGTTCAGCAGTGAGAGCGCTGTCTGGATACTGGGAGTATGTTTTTTTTTGTGTTCTGGATCTGTTACTTCTCTGTAGCAGTGTTGGCTCCATAGCACAACCATGCACGGCGATGTCAGAGAGAACTTCTCCTGTGATATTTCAAGGGACAACTTTGTTTCCTTGTGAAAATCAGCAGCGAGTGTAACTCCGAGAGCTGTTTGCCTTCAGTAAATGTGTCAGAGCTCCCGCAGATACTGGAGGAACAGGTCAGAGTTGGGACACTGTGGTTGTCGTATGTCGGCAGTCCAGTGTTAATGAGGCGCTGTTCTTCTAGAACTTTGCGCTAACAATTCAGAATTTCCTGACGATAAACTACAGACCAGGGTTACATCCACCCCGGACCTCCCAGTCCGACCAAAAGGACTTAGAAGCTTTGGAGAGAGTTCAAAGAATGTTCCCCAGGATGCTGCACGATCCCGAGGGCGTTGGCTATGAGGAGTATGAATAGACTAGGACTGTTTTTACTGAAATACAGAGGCTGAGGGAAGACCTGGATTGGATCTACAACATTATTGGAGGCATAGACAGGGTGGACGTGTCAATTACAAGGGGAGCACTGGTTCAAGGGGAAGTTTGAGGGAGATTTGTTCCCAGGAGCAGGCTGAGGGTAAGAGAGTGGGTTTTCTGACTGTAATTAATTATTTATTTTTTCAGTTAATTTTGGGTTTAAAATCGGAGGTTTTTTTCAAAACCGGAAGTCGGGCCAGGAGTGGCCTGGGGAAGTTTTTGGAGGGTTTAAAAGCGCACCAAGGTATACAGCGGGCAGCATCGTAGCGGGCAGCAGAGTGAGTGGGAAGTTCAGTGAGCTGTCAGGGCTTTGGCTCACAGGGCTTGGACGAGCAGGGGTGAGTTTTTGTTTCCTTACACTCTTATTAACTTTTCACTGTCTTACTTGACATAAAGTGTCCAGTATGAGTGTGAAACCAGTGTGTTGTTCCCAGTGTAGGATGTGGGAGGTCCTGGAGGCATCTGGCCTCCCGGACATCCACATCTGTGAGGGGTGTGTCGAGCTGCGGTTCCTGAGGGACCGTGTTAGGGAGCTGGAACTGCAGCTCGAGGATCTTAGGCTGATGAGGGAGAATGAGGAGGTGATAGACAAGAGCTATCATCAGGTGGTCACACCAGGGCCACGGGAGGAGGCCAAGTGGGTGACGGCCAGGAAGGGTAAGGCTAGGGTGGTTGAGAGCACCCCGGTGGATTTGCCCCTGCACAACAAGTACTCCTGCTTGAGTACTGCTGGGGGGGACAGCCCGCCTGGGGGAAGCAGCAGTGGCCGTGTCTCCGCAGTGGAGTCCAGCCCTGTAACTCAGAGGGCTAAGGAAAAGAGGAGGAAGGCGGTATTAATCGTGGACTCGATGGTGAAGGGGACAGACAGGCGTTTCTGCGGAGGTAGGCGAGATTCTCGCATGGTGGTCTGCCTCCCTGGGGCCGGGATCCAGGATGTCGCTAGTCGCGTCCCGGAAATCCTGAGGTGGGAGAGAGAGAAGCCTGAGGTAGCGGTACATATTGGTACCGCTGATGTGGGTAGGAAGGGAGAAGGGGTCATGAAAAGGGAGTACAGGGAATTAGGGAGACAGCTGAGAAAGAGGAAAGCAAAGGTAGTAATCTCAGGATTACTGCCTGTGCCACGGGAAGGTGAGGGCAGGAATGGAGTGAGGTGGAGGATGTATGTGTGGCTGAGGGACTGGTGCAGGGGGCAGGGATTCAGGTTCCTGGATCATTGGGACCTCTTTAGGGGCAGGGGTGATCTGTATACAAAAAACGGGTGGAACTTGAATCACACGGGGACCAATATCCTGGCCAGTAGGATGGCTAAGGCTACTGGGGAGAATTTAAACTAGATAGGTTGGGGGGAGGGGAGCTAGAAGAGTTGACTAGGATCAAGGAACTAATTGATGGGGTGGAGGATGCAGGGGTAAGGGGAAGTACAAAATTAATGGTAGAGGAGAGGGTGCAAGTGAATGAAGGCGGTAATTTAGGTAAGGGAGTAGAGGGAGAGGGTGTTCGCGACTCATCAAAGCGGGTCCAGATAAAAGCTGGAGTAAGGACACTTTGCCTGAATGCACGAAGCATTCGGAACAAGGTAAATGAGTTGATGGTGCAAATCAGCACAAGTGGGTACGATCTGGTGGCCATTACAGAAACGTGGCTGAAAGGTGACCAGGACTGGGAGATGAATATCCAGGGGTATCAGGCGTTTAGGAAGGATAGACAGGAAGGAAAAGGTGGTGGGGTCGCGCTATTAATAAGAGATAATATCAGGGTAGTACTGAGGGATGACATAGGCTCTGAGGAACAAAACGTGGAATCATTATGGGTAGAGATGAGGAATAGTAGGGGGAGAAAGACACTAGTAGGTGTGGTATATAGACCCCCAAATAATAATGTTGAGGTAGGGAGGGCTATAAACAAGCAGATAAGGGATGCGTGTAAAAACGGAACGGCAATAATCATGGGGGACTTCAACATGCACATTGACTGGCAGACTCAAGTCGGTAAGGGTGGAATGGAGGAAGAGTTCTTAGAATGCTGTCGGGATAGTTTCCTTGAACAGCATGTTACGGAACCGACGAGGGAACGAGCTATTTTGGATCTGGTATTGTGTAACGAGGTAGGTAGAATTAAGGATCTTATTGTGAAGGACCCTCTTGGGTCTAGTGACCACAATATGGTCGAATTTCTGATTCAGATGGAAGAGGAGAAAGTTTGGTCCCAAACCAGTGTCCTCTGTTTGAACAGAGGGAAATATGATAGGATGAGGGATGAATTGGCTAAGGTAGACTGGGAGAGCAGGCTGGCAGGTAGGATAGCTGAGGAACAGTGGAGGATTTTTAAGGAGATCCTTCTCAGTTCTCAGCAAAAACATATTCCAGCAAAAAACAAGGATTGTAAGAAAAGGGAGAACCAGCCGTGGATAACGAAGGAAATAAAGGAGAGTATTAAAATAAAAACAGCTGCGTACAGAGTGGCCAAAAATAGTGGAGAAACAAGTGATTGGGAAAAATTTAAGAAACAACAAAGAGAGACTAAGAAAGCGATAAAGAAAGGAAGGATAGACTATGAAGCTAGGCTAGCAATTAATATAAAAAATGATAGTAAAAGTTTTTATAAATATATAAAAAGGAATAGAGTGGCTAGAGTGAATGTTGGACCCTTGGAGGACGAGAGGGGGGAGTTAATAGTGGGAAATGAGGATATGGCTGAGTCTTTAAATAAGTTTTTTGTGTCGGTCTTCACGGTGGAGGACACAAATAGTTTGCCAAACATTAACGATAGAGGGTTGGCAGCAGGAGAAATACTTAATACAATTAATGTTACCAGAGAGGCAGTGCTGGGTAGACTAATGGGACTGAAGGTGGACAAGTCCCCGGGTCCGGATGGAATGCATCCCAGGGTATTGAAAGAAATGTCAGAGGTAATAGTGGATGCGTTAGTGATTATTTATCAAAACTCGTTGCATTCTGGGGTAGTGCCGGTTGATTGGAAAACGGCTAATGTTACGCCGCTGTTTAAAAAAGGAAGGAGACAAAAGGCGGGTAACTATAGGCCGGTCAGCTTAACATCTGCAGTAGGGAAAATGCTGGAATCCATTATTAAAGAGGAGATAGCAGGGCATCTGGATAGAAATGGTTCGATCAATCAGACGCAGCATGGATTCATGAGGGGAAAGGTGTGCTTGACGCACATGTTGGATTTTTATGAAGATGTGACTAGGGCGGTTGATGGAGGAGAACCGGTGGATGCGGTGTTTTTGGATTTCCAAAAGGCGTTTGATAAGGTGCCCCATAAAAGGCTGCTGAAGAAGATTAGGGCACACGGAGTTGGGGGTAGTGTGTTAAAGTGGATTGGGGACTGGCTATCCGACAGGAAGCAAATAGTCGGAATAAATGGGTGTTTTTCCGGTTGGAGGAAGGTAACTAGTGGCGTGCCGCAGGGATCGGTACTCGGGCCGCAACTGTTTACCATTTATATAGATGATCTGGAGGAGGGGACGGAGTGTAGGGTAACGAAGTTTGCAGACGACACAAAGATAAGTGGAAAAGTGAATCGTGTGGAGGACGGAGAAGATCTGCAGAGAGATTTGGACAGGCTGAGTGAGTGGGCGAGGATATGGCAAATGGAGTATAACGTTGAGAAATGCGAGGTTATACACTTTGGAGGAAATAATAACAAATGGGATTATTATCTCAATGGAAACAAATTAAAACATGCTACCGTGCAAAGGGACCTGGGGGTCCTTGTGCATGAGACGCAAAAGCCCAGTCTGCAGGTACAACAGGTGATCAAGAAGGCAAATGGGATGTTGGCCTATATTGCGAAGGGGATAGAATATAAAAGCAGGGATGTCTTGATGCACCTGTACAGGGCATTGGTGAGGCCGCAGCTGGAATACTGTGTGCAGCATTGGTCCCCTTATATGAGGAAGGATATATTGGCATTGGAGGGAGTGCAGAGAAGGTTCACCAGGTTGATACCGGAGATGAGGGGTTTGGATTATGAGGAGAGGCTGAGGAGATTGGGTTTGTACTCGTTGGAGTTTAGAAGGATGAGGGGGGATCTTATGGAGACTTATAAGATAATGCGTGGGCTGGATAGAGTGGAGATGGAGAGATTCTTTCCACTTAGTAAGGAAGATAAAACTAGAGGACACAGCCTCAAAATAAAGGGGGGTCGGTTTAAGACAGAGTTGAGGAGGAACTTCTTCTCCCAGAGGGTGGTGAATCTCTGGAATTCTCTGCCCACTGAGGTGGTGGAGGCTACCTCGCTGAATATGTTTAAAGCGCGGATGGATGGATTCCTGATTGGTAAGGGAATTAAGGGTTATGGGGATCAGGCGGGTAAGTGGTACTGATCCACGTCAGATCAGCCATGATCTTATTGAATGGCGGGGCAGGCTCGAGGGGCTAGATGGCCTACTCCTGCTCCTGTTTCTTATGTTCTTATTTGCGGGGGAGGTGGTGGGTGCCTGGAACACGCCGCTGTTTTGGAAGCATGCACATTAGCAACATTTAAGAGGCGTCTGGATGGGTACCTGCAGGGAGTTTGTCTGCAACCCAGCCGGGAAAGTTTCCATTCATTAAGATGCAGCTCACCCCCGACAGGCTTCAGAGGACCGAGGTTTGTTGACGGTGGGAATGAGAAGGTCTGGTTGGAACTATGGTTCTGTGCTTTGTCTCTGTTCTATTTACATTAGAACATAACATAGAAACATAGAAACATCGAAAAGCTGCAGCACAAACAGGCCCTTCGGCCCACAAGTTGTGCCGAACACGTACCTACCTTCTCGACCTACCTATAACCCTCCATCCTATTAAGCTCCATGTACTCATCCAGGAGTCTCATAAAAGACCCTATTGAGTTCTCCTCCACCACCACTGACGGCAGCCGATTCCACTCGCCCACCTCCCTCTGTGTGAAAAACTTATCCCTAACATCTCCCCTGTACATGCCCCCCAGCACCTTAAACCTGTGTCCTCGCGTAGCAGACATTTCCAACCTGGGAAAAAGCCTCCGAGAGTCCATCCGATCTATGCCTCTCAACATCTTATATACCTCTATTAGGTCTCCTCGCATCCTTCGTCTCTCCAAGGAGAAAAGACCGAGCTCCCTCAGACTATCCTCATAAGGCATGCCACTCAATCCAGGCAACATCCTTGTAAATTTCCTCTGCACCCTTTCAATCTTTTCCACATCTTTCCTATAGTGAGGCGAACGGAACTGAGCACAGTACTCCAAGTGGGGTCTGACGAGGGTCTTATATAGCTGCATCATTATCCCCGGACTCCGAATTCAATCCCTCGATTGATAAAGGCCAGCACACCATACGCCTTCTGAACCATCTCTTCCACCTGCGGGGCCGATTTTAGAGTCCTATGGACCCGGACCCCAAGGTCCTTCTGATCCTCTACAGTACTAAGAGTCTTTCCCTTTATATTGTACTCCTTCATCCCATTTGACCTCCCAAAATGGACCACGATGCATTTATCTGGGTTGAAGTCCATCTGCCACTTGTCCTCCCAGTCTTGCATCCTATCTATGTCCCTCTGTAACTTCTGACATCCCTCCAGACTATCCACAACCCCACCAACCTTCGTGTCGTCGGCAATCTTACCAACCCATCCCTCCGCTTCCTCATCCAGGTCATTTATGAAAATGACAAACAGCAAGGGTCCCAGAACAGATCCCTGAGGCACACCACTGGTGACTGACCTCCATTTAGAAAAAGACCCATATATACCCACTCTCTGCCTCCTTTGGGCAAGCCAGTTCTGGATCCACCGGGCAGCAGTTCCTAGGATCCCATGCCCTCTTTCTTTTTCTAGAACCCTTGCATGGGGCACCTTGTCGAATGCCTTGCTAAAATCCATATAAACCGCATCTACCGCCTTCCCTTCGTCAATGTGTTTAGTCACATTTTCGAAGAACTCCACTCGGCTCGTAAGGCACGATCTGCCCTTGACAAAGCCATGCTGAGTTTTCTTGAGCAAACTAAACCTCTCTAAATGCTCATCTATCCTGTCCCTCAGGATCTTCTCCATCAGTTTACCAACCACTGAGGTTAGACTCACCGGTCGGTAATTACCTGGGCTATCCCTATTCCCCTTCTTGAAAATAGGAACCACATCCGCAATCCTCCAATCCTCCGGCACCTCTCCCGTCTCCATCGACGATGCAAAGATCATCGCCATGATCTTTACGAACATAGGAACTAGGAGCAGGGGTGGTCCACCTGGCCCCTTGAGCCTGCTCCGCCATTCAATAAGATCATGGCTGATCTTTTTGTGGACTCAGCTCTACTTAATAGCCCGCTCGCCATCACCCTTAATTCCTTTACTGTTCAAAAAATTATCTATCCTTGCTTAAAAACCTTCAATGAGGTAACGTCAACTGCTTCACTGGGCAGGGAATTCCACAGATTGACCAGCCTTTGTGTGAAGAAGTTCGTCCTCAACTCAGTCCTATATCTGTTTCCCCTTATTTTGAGGCTATGCCCCCTAGTTCTAGTTTCACCCGCCAGTGGAAACAACTTCCCTGCTTCTATCCTATCTGTCCCCTTCTTAATCTTATATGTTTCTATAAGATCTCCCCTCATTCTTCTGAATTCCAATGAGTATAGCCCCAGTCTACTCAGTCTCTCCTCATAAGCCAACCCTCTCAACTCCGGAATCAGCCTTGTGAATCTCCTCTGCAACCCATCTAGTGCCAGTATATCTTTTCTCAAGTAAGGCGACCAAAAGTGTACACAGTACTCCAGGTGTGGCCTCACCAGCACCTTATACAGCTGCAACATAATTTTTAACTCCATCCCTCTCGCAATGAAGGACAAAATTCCATTTGCCTTCTTTATTACCTGCTGCACCTGCAGACCAACTCCTTGAGATACCTGCACAAAGGCACCTAGGTCCCTCTGTACAGCAGAGTTTGTGTAGTTTGTGTTCTCAGCCACTCGTGGAACTGTTGAGTGACAGTTTGATCCGAGGTTAATCTGGTTTTTTCTCACTGTGTTTTAACGGCTGACGGCGGAGCTGTTCTCTGTTGCTGAAACATCCCGCGATTCCGAAGAACCCGCAGCAGATGGAGCTCTTATCTAGAGCTTCTGTAGCGCGGTGAGACTGTATTTTATCACTGTGAGTCTGAAAGCGCAGTAATACACAGCAATGTCACTCAGCTGCAGACCCAAGATGGTTAAACTGGTGACTTTATTCTCGGTCAGGAGATTAGCAGAGAAACGGATCTTAGTAACTCTGCTTTATATTCAAAGCCTCCGGAGCTTTTCCACACTATAAACTCAGGCTGATTATCTGTGCACTGTCGGTACCAGTATAATCTATAGCTTCTTTCTGTTGTATCATAAGTACAGGTCAATGCCACCGCTTCTCCTTCTGTTTTAATATGTGCGGGGCGCCGCTAGGTGACAGAATCCGCATTAGTCAGATCTGAAAAAGGTGATCACATAGTAATAGGCCAGGCCAGAGCGTGGAAAGATTTCAACCCTGCTTGACAAATGAGAGAAAAAACGAAATGCACTTAATCCCAAATTACCTGCCAGAAATGCTACCCACACAACCCAGATGCTGAGCAGCCGCATTGTCTCTGTCAGCTCTACAAAAGGGAGCTGGCAATTTGGTAGAATCTGTTCTAAATCCCGTCCCCACTTATCCGCCGAGTATCGGGATGTCAACATTTCACTTCCTGTATCGCTGGGGGCGCTGTGAGACTGGCGGTCGTGAGTCAGTTATGAATAATTTGAAACCCGTGTTGCATGACGGTCGTCACCCGTTCTGTGTTTGTGACTCCGGAATGAAAGAACAGCGTGACTCTGTTTCGGTATATTCATTTGTGGGACATGGGCGTCGCTGACTGGCCAGCATTTACTGCATATCCCTAGTTGCCCGATGGAAGTTGAGAGTCAATCACTTTGCTCTGATTCTGGAGTCCCATGTTGGCCAGACCAGGTAAGGATGGCAGATTTCCTTCCCTAAAGAACACTAGTGAACCAGATGGGGTTATCAGACAATCGGAAATGGTTTAATAGTCATCAGTAGGTTCTTAATTCCCGATATTCTTTTATAAAGTTTAATTTAATCCAGATTTTTTTCATTGAATTCTAATTCCATCACCTGCCTTGGCGGGATTAGCTGAATTTCTGGATCAAGAGTCCAGCGGTAACACCACTCGGCCATCGCCTCCACGATGTTAAACACTGTCTGGTTACATTGAGCCCATAGCTCGAGTTTTGGTTTTATTCTGGGCCAACTTGTACTCTTGAGTTCCCTTAGCTCCCTTGCAGAGACTGGTGAATCCCCTTCAAAGTTAAAGCTTTTTGTTCACACTTTCAAGGGACTTCAACGTCGCAACCGATGCTGGAATATGTTGCCCTACTTGATCTCGGGCAGGAATAAGCGAGCTTCCATTTTACACAGTTGCAATCTTGTTAGGGATCTTGAAGATGGTGTGATTCCCATGCCCCTATTGTGCTTCTCTTCGGGCGGTAGGGGTCGCGGGTTTGGAAGCTGCTGTCGAAGTGCGCCTAGCAGGTTGCTGCATTCTATCTTGTATAATGTGCACACTGCTAGCATTGTACGTGGAAGGAGTGAATGTGGTGTACCAAGCCTCTGGAGTATTGCTTGAGATCCACTTATCCAAGTAAGTGGAGAGCAGGTCAACACACTCTGTGTTTGGCAGTTAGCGGACAGACATTGGGGAGTCAAGAAAAATTCCAGTGTCTGACCTGCTCTCGTAGCCAGAGTTTTATGGGTAGGCACGGTTAGTTTTACTGTTACCGGTCAGCGATGCGAAGGCACTTGATCCGGAAATGCTCAATTCCTGCCACATTTGGGGCATGAATGATATTTGCCACAACTTCGTCAACGATATTGCTACATACCGGAATTGACTGCTTAAGTTTCTCAGAAGTCCCGAATGATTCAGAACATTGTGGAATCGTCGGCAACGATCCCAAACTCCAATATTATGATGGAGGGTACGTTATCGATGAAGCAGATGAATATATTTGAACAAGGGGCGCTTCTTTGACGATATAAGGCTCCTCAGCTGGCGTCCATCTTTCCACAATGAATCAGCTGAACAAAGCGAACTAGTTTTGGGAAAACAACTAGAGTTTATTTTTTTATTAATGCGGATGGTGAAGAGCGAATTCTGCCCTCCCACAATGCATGCAATCATTGGGCAGAGTCAGGATTCAATGTGAATTGATTTAAATGGCTTTTACGTAGATTGCATTCGATGTCTGCGCTCACGGGAATGTATTCATGTGTCATTGTGTGACCCGCTCTTGTAAACAACTCCCAACGACAGCAGCTTTGACCCAGAAATCTGCGGAAGTTTTTATATGAGAATTTCACTCGTTCCCATCACTGTGAGTTTCAGTGCACAGTGCACAACAGACCGCGGTGTCAGACAGCCACAGCTCCGAAATGGTCAATAAATTGTCTGAGTGCTGAACCGGTTCCAAGCGAAATTCGGCTTCAATTCAGAACGGCCGCTGGTGTATCTCTGGACTGCAAACTCGGGCTGTCTGGCTGTGTACTGACGGTACCAGAATAAGTGCAAATAATTGCCAGTATAGGTGCAGGCTAAAGTGACATCTTCTCCCTTTGTCTGTATGACTGAGAATTCCCGCTGAGTAATAGAATTTCCATCGTTCCAAACTGTAACGGGTGAAACATGGAGGTCAGTTTTCTATTACATTCGATAGAGTGAGAGCCGAGAATGAACCTTCATTCGACACAACTGATGTCTGGTTAACACTTCAAGGAGCCTCCTGCAAGCGTAGTCATCTCACCCTCGGAAAATTTCCATCTTCTGCTTTCTCCATAATCTTCTCATTAATTTTCTCCTTCATTTAAGTTATAATAACGACCCGCAACCTCCCGGTGATAATGATTTCCACATTGGAGACACTCTCGGCGTTGGGATCTTTTTCCTGGAATCTTTGTCAGACTCATTGATAGCTTTTATATACCGCGTTTTAAAATCGTCTACTTTGGGGGTGGGGGGGGGGGGGGGGGTGCGTGGGGGCGGGGGTGGCGGGGGGGGGGGGGGGGGGGGAGGGGGGCGACTCCTTTTCAGGATTCTGAAACATCATCAACATTTTTAAAGACTTCTCCCAAGTTAACGCATTGCTCCCTTTGCTCGAGATAACAATCCTAGCATGTACAATGATTTCGGATAATTCCTTTTAACCTGAGATTTGACTGTATCCTTATAAACCGCATTTTCTGGTTTCACCTCCGTATTTGTATTATTTTACAAACACTTTTAATGAAGTCTAACCAGATTTAGGCTGGAGATTAAAATGTGCTCCTTGCCTTTTAAATGTCTTCCTTTTTATGTGATTCTCCTGTTTTTCACATTTTAACCTTCTTACCCAGAATGAGTGTTATCCAGAACAAAGCGAGAACCAGGAGCCGCATTCCTGCCTCTCCGGAATTCGAAGGATTTCTGTAGCTGAGCAAGTTGTAGAATATTGAATAAATAAGAGCAGCTGTCACCACATGAAGGACAATACATCCTCAGAGCTTGGACTGGTTTGATATTACTTCCTGCAGAAGTTCAATGCAGAAAGAGCTGATCTGATGTCACTTAGAACATAGAACAGTACAGCACAGAACAGGCCCTTCGACCCACGATGTTGTGTAGAGCTTTATCTGAAGCCAAGATCAAGCTATCCCATTCCCTATCATCCTGGTGTGCTCCATGTGCCTATCCAATAACCGCTCAAATGTTCCTAAAGTGTCTGACTCCACTATCACTGCAGGCAGTCCATTCCACACCCCAACCACTCTCTGCGTAAAGAACCTACTTCGGATATCCTTCCTATAACTCCCACCACGAACCCTATAATTATGCCCCCTTGTAAGCTCCATCCACCCGAGGAAATAGTCTTTGAACGTTCACTCTATCTATCCCCTTCATCATTTTATAAACCTCTATTAAGTCTCCCCTCAGCCTCCTCCGTTCCAGAGAGAACAGCCCTAGCTCCCTCAACCTTTCCTCATAAGACCTACCCTCCAAACCAGGCAGCATCCTGGTAAATCTCCTCTGCACTCTTTTCAGAGCTTCCACATCCTTCTTATAGTGAGGTGACCAGAACTGCACACAATATTCCAAATGTGGTCTCACCAAGGTCCTGTACAGTTGCAGCATAACCCCACGGTTCTTAAACTCCAACCCCCTGTTAATAAAAGCTAACACACTATAGGCCTTCTTCACAGCTCTATCCACTTGAGTGGCAACCTTTAGAGATCTGTGGATATGGACCCCAAGATCTCTCTGTTCCTCCACAGTCTTCAGAACCCTACCTTTGACCCTGTAATCCACATTTAAATTAGTCCCACCAGAATGAATCACCTCACATTTATCAGGGTTAAACTCCATTTGCCATTTTTCAGCCCAGCTTTGCACCCTATCTATGTCTCTTTGCAGCCTACAACAGTCCTCCACCTCATCCACTACTCCACCAATCTTGGTGTCATCAGCAAATTTACTGATCCACCCTTCAGCCCCCTCCTCTAAGTCATTAATAAAAATCACAAAGAGCAGAGGACCAAGCACTGATCCCTGTGGCACTCCGCTAGCAACCTGCCTCCAATCCGAAAATTTTCCATCCACCACCACCCTCTGTCTTCGATCAGACAGCCAGTTACCTATCCAATCGGCCAACTTTCCCTCTATTCCACACCTCCTCACTTTCATCACTTCTGGGCAGTTGAATTCAAATTAACCTGAGACGCAGTTTACCGTCTATTTGACGTATCGTATTTTCAAAGAAGTTGGACAGGGTAGATGTTGAGAGATTGTTTTCCCTTGTGGGAGAGTCTAGGACCAGAGGCCATGATCTCAGAATGAAGGGTAGCCAATTTAAAACAGAGACGATGAGGAAATTCTACTCTGATAGGGCAGTGCATTTGTGGAATTACTTATCGCAGGGGATTGTAAAAGGTATGTTCAAGGCTGAAAAAGGTAGATTTCAATCAGCAAGGCAATCAAATGTCATGGGGATAAGGCAGGAAAGTAAAGTTGAGCACCATCACATCAGATCAGTCATGATCTTATTGAATGGTCGTGCAGACTCGATGGGCCAATTGGATGGACGGAGGGAGGGAGGGAGGGAGGAAGGAAGGGATAGATGGAGGGATGGATGGATGGAGGGAGGATAAAGGAGGGAGGGAGTGAGGGAGGGAGGGGGAAATAGGGATATTTTTGATAGGTTGACGGGATGCGAGAGATACCTAAAGACATAGATACTTTGGGATCAACAATAGAGAGAAGTAGTGCAACAATTGATTGGTAAATAGAAGTGCTGTATATATAGTGGAATGGATAGACAGTCACGACTGTAAAAATAAATAAATCCACCAAATATGAATGCCAGAAGATTCCATTAAACAAAAACATGGCACTTGAATTCAGTCAAAATATTTCTACGCTGGTCACAAGCTTTTCATCTTGTGCCTCCTCTCCGTTGAAACATTTGGACTGAACGAGCAGAATTTAATGCATTTAATTCAACACATGGAATCCCCCTTATTTTTCTCAGTATAACAACGCTGCACGCTCAATGATTTGCCTGTGAACATTCACGCTGACTCGGTCATTTATCCCTCCTCGGCACCCAAGGAAGCAAACATATTGTCGCTGACAAATGTGGATCTCAATGCGTGGAGATCTTTACACGTGTGCATCTGCTTCCAACGGTCATTCTGTCCACAGGAGGGTGCTCTCCGATCAGTTATGAGCGATCACGATCCCCTCCTCGGGAAAGCCACTGTTTGAAGACATGAAGATATGTGGAGGAAATAAATCGCATTCGACTCATTAACTCCACACCTCCTCCCCCTCCCCCCCCCACACCACCCCCACCCCCCCCCCCACCCCCCCACCCCACCGGGCTGATGAAAATCTCCAATTACAGGTCTAGTACAGAAACTGTCTTTGTTTACGGATTTCAGACTGGAATCATGGGGGTGGAATTCTGTCTGCCTCTGTTTATTGTCCTAATCACAGGTCGGTCAATTTGAACCTCTGCTCTAAATTAGCCAATCCTCATATTTATTCTCATTTCAATGTTCTGCGGACTCGGGTTCGAATCCCGCCACGGCATATCATGGAATTTGAATTCAATTTAAAAAAATCTGGAATTAAGAATCTACTGATGACCAGGAAACCATTGTCGATAATCGAAAAAAAAAGCAATCTAGTTCACTAATGCCCCTTATGGAAGGAAATCTGCCATCATTACCTGGTCAGACCTATATGTGACTCCAGAACCACAGCAAAACGCCATTGCACTCTGAAATGGCCCAGCAAATCGTTCAGTTCAAGGGCAACTAGGGTGGGCAATACATGCTGGCCGATCAGCGACGCCCAGGTCCCACGAATGAATTTTTAAAAATCCATCTCTGGGTGCTCATCCGCCTCATGTCCCTCCTTCTAACCCGTTCTTTGCCTGCTGCTCATTTTCCCAAATGAGTAACGGAGACGTCACCCAGTCAAGGAGTTGAAGCAGCAGAGGGTGGAGATTCATCAATACCCTGCAGCTACTCTGTACCGAGCTCAGCGAGAGAATATGGTCTATTCTGCTGTCGCCAGTGTCCACAACGACCTCCTCAGTATCTGCTGAGGGCCAATAGTTATTGATTTCAGAAGGCGGCTCCCGGCTTTCGACAGCACAGCGGGAATCTCACTTGTCCGTGAGAAACTTGAAGATGACAGACAGCGCCATGTATTACTGTGCACTGAGACCCACAGTGAATGAGGTTCCCGCAGGCCTCACACAAAATTCAGGTGCTGATTGATAATCAAGAGTTTCGGATCAGGGCAACACATGGGGCTGAATTTCAAATAATATGTACAGATAATGAAGGCACCAATGCAGCCCCATCTGAGAGGCTTTCTTTCGCTGAACCCAATGATTGTCACTGTTGGGAAAGATGACATATTACTCCAGGGTGGGATTCAATCATTTCCCGATCCCATTCGCACAGACCCGCAGATATCCTGGATCAATCAATCTGTACATGTAAAATTATTTCTGGATCACCTGACAATCTATCAGGAGACACAGTTTATCAGCGGTCTAATTTCAGCGTTGTCACATTTTCGTGGGTAGAAATAATGATTAACTGTAATCAATATTTTGGCAGTACCAGAACAGCGCCAGTGGAACTGCGTCTCGATGTGGAGTTGGGTGACTAAATATCCCCAGTACTTTTGAAAAGGTTTAAACTGTTGATTAAGTTCAAGCACTAAATATCCCTGGGAATTGAGTCATATAGTTGTAGTATTTTAGAGGTATATTGCGCAGAAAAGGCCTCCGGCGCATCGAGACTTACTTTAATATATTTATTTGAACTTCTACCTTCATTTCGGAGAAAGGGATGGCCATTAAGTTCAGAGGAAAAGGATTTGAACCGAGTCAATAACAAAATGGCTGACAATGGGAGACAGGGCAAGGGATGGAATTTGATTGGAGAGTGTAAGCCATTATACCACCAACTAACCGTGATTGGCCCTTAGCTGACTTCAGAGCGAAGAGACCAGCCAATCGCAGCACAAAGATTCGCCATTCAGTGTCCCGATTAGAGAAGCTGCCTCTGATCTGAGTTCACTCTGTGATACAATAGAAGGAGCAACATATTTTAAACAGTGTCGCTGTTTATTGTCCAATCTGGAACCATGTGTCCCCTGTGTGCTTTACTGATAATAATAGTCATGCTGCCCGATGAGCCTGAGCTCAAATCCTCAGTGTGTGTTTCATGGGTTATATTTACTCACAGATTTCTCGCACATTCTATATGTTGTTACAGGAACCAATGGCCAAGATTCAGTTTCCCAGAAGCCGCCTGAATTAACGTTTCAGTAAGGGCAGACGGTAATATTGAACTCCCACTTACGAAACAATACTTTTTTTTGATGCATCCAGTGTCCCGGGGAAGCTCCGAGATATTTACTGAGGAGTTACGGCAAGGGGAAGGGGAATAAGTCTCCCGGTTGTCCTGACCGGTTTTCTGCTGATTTGTACATAGACAAGGAAACAAGTCCTTTAAATGTCACCGAGGTCTTTGACTCTGACTCTGCCGTGTATCACTGTGCGCTGAACACCACACTGTTACAGAGACCATAAGACCATAAGACACTGGAGCAGAATTAGTCCAGTCGGCCCATCGAGTCTGCTCCGCCATTCAATCATGGCTGATTTTTTTTCTCACCCCCATTCTCCTGCCTTTTCCCCAGAACCCCTGATCCCCTTAGTAATCAAGAAGATATCTATCTCTGTATTAAAGACACTCAATGACCTGGCCTCCAAAGCCATCTGTGGCATAGAGTTCCACAGATTCACCACTTTCTGGCTGAAGAAATTGCTCGTCATTTCTGTTTTAAAGGATCGTCCCTTCAGCCTGAGGTTGTGCCCTTTTGTTCTAGTTTTTCCTACGAGTGGAAGCATACTCTCCATATCCACTCTATCCAGGCCTCGCAGTATTCTGTAAGTTTCAATAAGTTCGTCCCAACCCCCTCATCCTTCTAAGCTCCAACGAGTACAGACCCAGAGTCCTCAACCGTGCCTCATACGACAAGCTCTTCATTCCAGGGTTCATTCCTGTGAACCTCCTCTGGGCCCTTTCCAATGCCAGTACATCCTTCCTTAGATACGGGGCCCAAAACTGCTCACAATATTCCAGATGGGTTCTGACCAGAGCCTTATACAGCCTCTTGTATTCTAGCCCTCTCGACATGAATGCAAAACATTGCATTTGTCTTCTTAACTGCCGATTGAATCTGCACGTTAACCTTAAGGGAACCTTGAACAATGACGCCCAGGTCCCTTTGTGTTTCAAATTTCCTCAGCGTTTTCCCATTTAGAAAATAGTCCATGCCTCCATTCCTCCTTCCAACGTGCATAACCTCAAAATTTTCCACATTGTATTCCATCTTCCACTTCTTTGCCCACTCTCCTAACCTGTTCCATTCCTTCTGCAACTCCCCTGCTTCCTCAATACTACCTCTCCCTCTAGAGGTACAGTCAGTCTACAACAAACAGCAAAGGCACTCTCACCTCTTCTTATTGAATCAGATCTGTGATCTGGACTGTGATCTGTTAATATAACAGAAACACATTTAAAAAAGCCAACTTGCCCGAATGTTTTATTTCTGCGGCGCTGAATCTGTGTCGTTCTCTGTAAAACCCGTCTTTATAGTAGTTTTCCAGATCACCGAGCAGCTCATTGACAGGTAAACTTTGGTACTGTTATCGGAACAACTTGAACTATTACCTGTGAGTGACCCATCGCAAAGATAAAGAAACACAATTATTTTTAATGCTCATCATTACTATTCTCGATCACAGAGAGACATAGTTATTCAACAAGGGTGACGATAGGCAAATAAGGAATATGCGGATATTGCAGGAAGATGGATGTGAGGAAAAGCAGCCATGATCTTACTGAAGCTAGCGGACCCTAATAAAGGAGCAAATGGTCCACTCCAACTCCTGTTCCTATTCTCTGATGTTCTTCTGTCCAGTTAATTGTTCTAAGAACAGATTCAAATTGTTACATACTCCTCGCTCTGACGTCATGTTTGTAGAATGAAGACAGTCTTAGCTGATTAGATGAAATGTACGACAAAGGAGCTGTGAGCTGATTGGGTGTCTCCTGTTGGCTCTATCAGGAATGAACCAACTGCTAGTGAGGCCGATATGACTCAACATTTTGTGAACTCTGTCCTGGAAAAATTGAGCTTCAACTCACTGAGTTCAGATCCCGCATCAGCTCTGTGAACATGTTAACTGTTACCTTTGCAGAAATTCTCTCAGCTTCAGCGCTCTTAACTGTCAAGTTCCTAGGTTGAATAATTTTCACTTTGCTCGTGATCCGGACTTGGAAATCACCTATTATCTGTTTCTCCACTGTTTGCAAACAATTCCGTTAACTTGATATCATTGCCAATTTTTTTTAAAAATCTGTATTTTTAATTTGTTGCTAGGTGTTATCGACTCAGATTCTGTCTCACAGGAGCCGTTTTACGACAACGTTTGAAGGAGATTCGCTCATGAATGATTTCAGAATGATGTGGGGGAAAAGCCCCCCATTCTTGATCTACATCCCTATATATGGCGATGTTTTCAGACCAGACCAGAGGGAGTGGGGACTCAATTTTCTGCATCTATGAACACTTCAAAAAGTGAAGGGAGTTTCGCCATACGTGAGCTGTGACTGTCTAACAGCGCAGTGTATTACTGCGGACTGAGAGACACAGTGACTGAAACCAGAGGAAATATTGAACAGATATACAGTGTGACAAAGGGAATAGAGGGTCAAAGGAACGGGTCTCCGGGGGCCGGGGGGTCGGGGGGGGGGGGGGCGGGTGGCGGGGGGACGTGTGGTGGGGGTGGGGACTGAGCAACTGGAATTTCTAAATCCATCAGCGAATTGTTCTCATTTAAAAGAGATACAAAATATTAACAAGCCTTGACTAACAGATTCAGCACTGGCGAATATTTCCTCTGTTCCATTTACAACGAATACATTAATGCAAAGACGTGAATGGAGAATTGATACTCATTGGCAAATTGGAGATTTTGTGACATAATTGCTGTGTTAAATATTTGTTATTGTGTTCCAGATGTTAACGGAGGTACGGGCAACAGGTAAATGTAACAGTAGGTAAATAACACTGAGGGAAGTGCAGGAAAACGAATCCATATTTTGTGGGCATAAATTATTCTCTGGCTTGTTCCGATTTCCCAAAGCGCTTCTGGAGATTTTAGAAAACTTTCTGAAGCTCTTGTCAATCCAGCTTCTGTACTTAGTCGGTTTTCATACCATCCGTTCCAGTGCTTAAGCCACGCCAATTATTTCGTTTTAAATCATTTACTCCACTAATCGCTCCTCATCATGACTGGAAGTAATCCTTTTGCAAATCTTATGTTAACCATTCTCACTTCATAAGTGAATTTAAGTGAGAGGTGTTTAGTCACGATTAGTTATTGGGATTTGCCTCAGCTGGCGGGCTTCAGTTTACACTATTGACTGATGCTTCGCTTTGAATTCTCAATGTTAGTGCCGAGTTCCCAGTGAACCCCAAACAAACTGCAGCCAATTCTGCCCTCGCACAGTGAATGTAATAATCAGAAGGAATCTGTCTTCGATGTGAACGATTTTAAATGGTGTTTATGTGGATTGTTCTCGGGGTTTGCGTTCACGGGGATATATTTACGTGTCAGTGTCAGACCCGCTGTTGTAAACGGTACTCAGCAGACTGCAACCGTGACTCAGAAACCTGCGGCAGTTTTTGCACGACGATTGCACTAATTCTCATCACTGTGAGATCCTGTGCACAGTAATAGGCCGCGGTGTCAGACAGCAGCAGCTCCGAGATGGTCAAGCGGTGCAACTTTTCTGAGTGCTGAATTGTATCAGGAAACCGGGTCTGAGCGAAATCCGCCTTAAATTCATAACTGCCGCTCGTGTCCTTCCGGACCGCCAACTCGGGCTGTTTGCCTGGGTATTGACGGTGCCAGAATAAATAATAAGCATTGTCCGTATTGGTGCAGCTTAAAGTGACATCTTCTCCCTCTGACCGTGTGAGTGAGGATTCCGGCTGACGAACTGAATCTCCATTGCTCATATCTGGAAATCACGTTTAAACAAAGAAAAACATTAAACTGCACTGGGGGTGGAAATTCGCAGACGGTGTAACATAAAAATAAACATTAAATGATAATACATTCGTTCCAACTGATTTTTCGTCCCCGTTTACAATCCCCAGTAGAATCCTCCCTCTCGCCTCATGTCAAATGCCTCTGTCCCTTTCTCTCTCAGCTGTTTTATCTAGTTCACGCAACTGTGTTTTTACTCCTCTCCTCAAGTGTTCATTGTGTTAATGTGAGTCACTTTCTACAGAACTCTTTCTAAAGAAGATTCTCTGTAATTCTTCTTAATCTTTTTGTTTCACTTAGATTTATGGGACATGGGTATGGAATCCTGCCCAAGTGGAATCATTCTCTCCCCGTTCACCACGTCAAACCTCTTCATCACTGTAAATACACCAGTCAGGTTATGCTTTAGTCTTCTCGACAGGAAGCAGAGAGTCGGAATAAATGGGTGTTTTTCTGGTTGGCAGATGGTAACTAGTGGCGTGCCGCAGGGATCGGTACTGGGGCCTCAACTATTTACCATTTGTATAGACGATCTGGAGGAGGGGACTGAGTGTAGGGTAACAAAGTTTGCAGACGACACAAAGATAAGTGGAAAAGTGAATCGTGTGGAGGGCGTAGAAGGTCTGCAGAGAGATTTGGACAGGCTGAGTGAGTGCGCGAGGATCTGGCAGATGGAGAAAACGTTGACAAATGCGAGGTTATTCACTTGGAAGAAATAATAGCAAATTGGATTATTATCTAAATGGAAAGAAATTACAACATGCTGCCGTGCAGAGGGACCTGGGGGTCCTTGTGCATGAGACGCAAAAACCCAGTCTGCAGGTGCAACAGGTGATCAAGAAGGCAAATGGGATGTTGGCCTATATCGCAAGAGGGATAGAATATAAAAGCAGAGATTCTTGCTGCATCTGTACAGGGCACTGGTGAGGCCGCAGCTGGAATACTGTGTGCAGTATTGGTCCCCTTATTTGCGGAAGGATATATTGGCCTTGGAGGGAGTGCAGAGAAGGTTCACCAGGTTGATACCAGAGATGAGGGGTGTTGATTATGAGGAGAGACTGGGCAGATTGGGTTTGTATTCGTTGGAATTTAGAAGGCTGAGGGGCGATCTTATAGAGACCTACAAGATAATGAAGGGGCTGGATAGGGTAGAGATGGAGAGATTCTTTCCACTTAGAAAGGAACCTAGAACTAGAGGGCACAGCCTCAAAATAAAGGGGGGTCCGTTTAGGACAGAGTTGAGGAGGAACGTCTTCTCTGAGAGAGTGGTGAATCTCTGGAATTCTCTGCCCACTGAAGTGGTGGAAGCTACCTCGTTGAATATGTTTAAAGAACGGATAGATGGATTTCTGATCGGTAAGGGAATTAGGGGTTATAGGGATCAGGCGGGTAAGTGGAACTGATCCACTTCAGATCAGCCATGATCTTATTGAAAGGCGGGGCAGGCTCGAGGGGCTAGATGGCCTCCTCCTGCTCCTATTTCTTATGTTCTTATGTAAAAATTAACCTCAACGTTTACATTGCTTTCTGATAGGTGTCATCTCCCAATTTTGGTATCGGTTTGCTGTGCGTTTCGCCAAACTATACTCCTGAAAGTAAAAGCCAAGAGCAAAGACGTATGACAGGCCCGATATTGGCTTTTTTTCTCCAGAACTTAAACTCAGTTTACGCTTTTTTCAAGTTTTAAACTTCTTACCGACAATGACTGTCACCCAGTTCACAGTGAGAACCGGCATCCGCATTCCTAGTGCTGCTCCTGAATTCCAGGGACTTCTTGTGTCTCCGAAAGCTGCAAAATATCGAACAAGATAATGCTGAGAGCATTGGCTGAGGCTGATCCGTCGTCACATCCTACAGAACCTATGGGAGGAAGAGCAGAGATCGCTGGATCTGATTGGTCTGACGTCACTAACTTAAACGCTGATTACAGAGAACTGAGACATTGACGATAAACTCGAGGCGAGTAAAGACAGCCAGCTTGATCCTAATTGAGCTAAGAGACAGGTTTACCTTCAATTGAACTGAAAGAAATCGCCTTGAAGAATGAAATGCAAGTGTTGAATGTGGATGAAGCTGTTCCTAGAATTTGAGTCACTGTTACTAATCAGACTGAGTTTGAGACGGGGGTCGATGAGGAAGATGTTCTCAGGTGTTCTCTGTGATAGTGCCATACCAGACAGAGTGTGGAAATACAATGACAGTGAATAGGTGAAAATGAATATGTTAAAAAGGTTGGTTTATCAAATACACGTTTAAGGGTTGCACGCAATTGCTCAGTTTGAAGTGAGCCTGACATCTAACTCCTCTGTTCGGAGCTGATGGGATCTGTCTTGTGGATGCATTCTCCAGACTCTCTCCTTTGCTGAGGGCTGAAAACAGGTCTCCAAACGTGCAAGGCAAGATCTCTGCTGATTTTCACAAAGGAAACCAAACCGTCCCTTGAAAAATCACGGGAGACGTTTTCTCTGACGCCGCATTTCTGTGCTACGCAGCCAGCAGAGAAGTCGCAGGTTCGGGACAAAAACCCCACAGGGAGTTCCAGACAGCGCTCTCATTGCTAAACAAAATCAAAAACTCCGCCTACAAAGTCAGAGTAACCGGCAGTCTCAAAACAAAAACGTCAGGAACACTTGCGGAATTGTGTTAGTTAACTCCAGTTATACTGAGAGCAACCTTTAGTAATCTACTTCATTACTCCAATTACTTTTTTCCTTTCGATGTATTTTCCGTGACTGTAACATTGAACAATCCTCTCTCCATATCCCCTCCCAGTTTTCTGGAGCTCTCGCAGTTTATTTAAACAGAGAAAACTTATAGACATTGAACAGATTTCGCAAAGTGGTGACTGTGATCTTTAAACCAACCCCAAGTAGATTTTCCCTCGTGCCCAGTGAGCTTCAGAATGTTTCCTGGAGGCTGGTGTGGTTTCTGTCAGCACTAACAATCCAATTTTTTCTAATGATAATATACAGACCAGGATTACATTCCCCGACCACCTCTTCCACCTCCCCCAGTCTCTGAAATTTCGGCCGTTCCCGATCAAGACATGACTGTAGCCAGGCTCGGACGCTTTTATTTCCATGTCAGCACCAGATCGCCACCAAGTGCTCTCACAGAACAAGAGTCACACATGGAAGTGAGACATGAACATCCCGAGGGTTGAGAACAAATTATTAAAGGCGGGGATTAGAACGGGTATCTTCAAATATGACTCTGTGCTGATCTGTTTGTCGGATTGAAATCAGCAGTTTGTTTGTGCAGTTGCTTCTGGGAACAGTTTCATTCGAGGTTGGCTTGGTTTCCTTTCGCTGTACATTGTGGCTACATCTACCGCGATTTTCATTCTGTAGTGATAGGCAGTTTTTGTACAGGACTGAGCTTGTTTTCTGTCACTGTGCGTCTGATAGCGCAGTAATATACGGCGGTGTCAGCCAGCTTCAGACCCCAGATGGTTAAACTGGTGAATTTATTCTCGGTCTGGAGCTTAGCAGAGAAACGTCTTTTGGCAAAACCGGCTTTACCTTCACCGCCATCTGAGTATTTCCGCAATATAAACTCAGGCTGTGAGTCTGGGTGCAGCCGGTACCAGTATAGATCGTAGTACCTCGCTTCAGTATCATATTTACAATTTAAAGTCACCGCTTCTTCTTCTGTCCTAACATCTGAGGACGGCGACTGAGTGACAGAATCTCCACGAATCAGATCTGAAATAACAAATATAAAAAGATCTGACCGGCGACTGTTGAAAATTTTGTTTGACACCATGTTTCAAAAATGTAACAAAAAAGTTGAAATGTGTTTGGTCCACATTTACCTGTCAGAAATATTGCCCACACAACCCAGATGCTGAGCAGCCGCATTGTCGCTGTCCGCTCTGTAGAAGAGGAGTTGGGGATTTTGAAGACACCCGTTCTAAACCCTGCCCTCAGTAATCTGCTGTGAGTCTCAGGATGTTTTCACTTCACTTTCTGACGTTCCCAGTGACATTGAGAATAGGCAGGCTGGTGAGCTGGCTGCCATTGGCTGACTGCCAATGATTGGAAACGCTCAGAGCTGCGTAACAGTCAGTGCTTTATTGGGGGGGGGGGGGGGGGGATATTACGGTTTTACACAGCAGATGGTGACATGTAACCCGATTCTGATTATTGTGGCCGTCAAACTCAAGCTTGGTCCAGGATTTGGTTCATTCAGGATCAGTCCGTTTAAGCCTTACCATCGGGGGAATGGCTCAGCCATGACTGCGAGATTTCGTAGAAAAAACATAGAAAAACTACAGCACGAACAGGCCCTTCGGCCCACAAGTTGTGCCGAACACATCCCTACCTTCTAGACCTACCTATAACCCTTCATCCTATTAAGCTCCATGTACTCATCCAGGAGTTTCTTAAAAGACCCTATTGAGTTCGCCTCCACCACCACTGACGGCAGCCGATTCCACTCGCCCACCACCCTCTGTGTGAAAAACTTACCCCTAACATCTCCCCTGTACCTACCCCCCAGAACCTTAAACCTGTGTCCTCTCGTAGCAGACATTTCCACCCTGGGAAAAAGCCCCTGAGAGTCCACCCGATCTATGCATCTCAACATCTTATGCACTTCTATTAGGTCTCCTCTCATCCTTCGTCTCTCCAAGGAGAAAAGACCGAGCTCCCTCAGCCTATCCTCATAAGGCATGCCACTCAATCCAGGCAACATCCTTGTAAATCTCCTCTGTACCCTTTCAATTATTTCCACATCCTTCCTATAGTGAGGCGACCAGAACTGAGCACATTACTCCAAGTGGGGTCTGACGAGGGTCTTATATAGCTGCATCATTATCCCCGGACTCCTAAACTCAATCCCTCGATTGATAAAGGCCAGCACACCATACGCGTTCTTAATCACCTCCTCCACCTGCGGGGCCGATTTTAGAGTCCTATGGACCCGGACCCCAAGGTCCTTCTGATCCTCTACAGTACCAAGAGTCTTTCCCTTTATATTGCACTCCTTCATCCCATTTGACCTCCCAAAATGGACCACGACGCATTTATCTGGGTTGAAGTCCATCTGCCACTTGTCCTCCCAGTCTTGCATCCTATCTATGTCCCTCTGTAACTTCTGACATCCCTCCAGGCTATCCACAACCCCACCAACCTTCGTGTCGTCGGCAAACTTACCAACCCATCCCTCCGCTTCCTCATCCAGGTCATTTATGAAAATGACAAACAGCAAGGGTCCCAGAACAGATCCCTGGGGCACACCACTGGTGACCGACCTCCATTTAGAAAAAGACCCATCTATACCCACTCTCTGCCTCCTTTGGGCAAGCCAGTTCTGGATCCACCGGGCAGCAGCCCCTAGGATCCCATGCCCTCTCACTTTTTCTGGAAGCCTTGCATGGGGGACCTTATCGAACGCTTTGCTAAAATCCATATAAACCACATCTACGGCCTTCCCTTCGTCAATGTGTTTAGTCACATTTTAGAACTCATAGAACTCATAGAAACCCTACAGTGCAGAAGGAGGCCATTTGGCCCATCGAGTCTGCACCGACCACAATCCCACCCAGGCCCTACCCCCACATATTTACCCGCTAATCCCACTAACCTACGCATCACAGGACTCTAAGGGGCAATTTTTAACCTTGCCAATCAACCTAACCCGCAGATCTTTGGATCTTTTCGAAGAACTCCACCAGGCGCGTAAGGCACGATCTACCCTTGACAAAGCCATGCTGAGTATTCTTGAGCATACTAAACCTCTCTAAATGCTCATATATCCTGTCCCTCAGGATCTTCTCTATCAGTTTACCAACCACTCAATTTCCCTCTTGAAGCACTGAGGCAATTATTGAACAATTATTGCATTTTGTGTCGGAGTGGCTGATTGACTCACCACATTGCCAGCGTCCCTGTCGTTTGAAGAGAAACTCCCAATTCAAGGCTAAAGCGAGGATCTTTTGGAGAAGGAAGGAGCGGTTATGCCGCCGTTCAGCGGTCGGATAATCAGTTATGGAATCCTTCCCACCATAGTTCAAAGGAAGACACATGTCTTTGTGACGATATCCTTAAAAAGTATACCTGCCGCTTTGGAGCAAAGGTACTGGCTGTCACTGTCCATTCCGTGCAACAATCTTGAAGTATAAACATTTCCACTATTGTACGCAGGATTTCTCTCAATGGAACCTCTGTTTAAAATTATTAACTTCAATCGGGTTAGTTATCGTATATTCAATAAGCCACGACTATCGGAGTTTGGAATTTGTTTAATTGATAATAATGTCAGCGCCAATCATGTGTTCAAAACACGAGAGCAAAGTTCAGACAGCAAGTTTACAGTCCCCAGAGGATATGTAAAGCTTGTCCTCATTACCTACAATTCATTACCAGCCGGCTAGGTAAACCTTTCAGTGCCACTTCCATTCATAAAAGAAATGAACATAGTTGAAATGATTACAGTGTAATAATTCAGAAAGCCGTTCTCAATGTGGGTTTTTCATTCATATTTTGACAGCCTTTTCCACATCAGACACACCTTCTCTCACTCGCTCTGGCCTCTGACCAATATCAGGCTCCAATCCTTCTACATGTGGATGTTTTTGTAATGATTATTGACCACTTTATCTTCTTCAAAACATTGAGGCAAATTGAGTTCAAGCATTTAAATTATCATTGCATACATTGCAGAAGGAGGCTATTTGGTCCATCAAGTCTGCACCCTCCGCCATCCCATCGAGGCCCTACCCCATAACCCCACCTACTTATCCTACCAGTCCCCCGAACACTAAGGGGCAATTTAGTATGGCCAATCAACTCAACATGTCCTAGAATGTCAACATCCCTCCTTTCTACACTCTCCATCCAGCACATCCTTCTCCTTTGTGAATACTGATGCAAAGTAGTCACTAAAGACCTCACCCACCTCATCTGGCTCCACACACAAATTCTCTCCACTGTGCTTGTGTGGACCCACCCTCTCTTTAGCTACCCTCTTCCTCCGGAAACCGGACGAGAACGTGCAAACTCCACACAGGCAGTGACCAGAGGCTCTGGCGCTGTGAGGCAGCAGTGCCAGCGTGCCGCCCACTGGTGCCTATTCGGAGAAGTGTTCCGATGGCGGTGGACAGAAGAGGAGAGAATCTTTGGTTATTCATTGGCCCCGCCTGATAGTTTCCTTTTGTGGCTCAGTGGAGTTTTGCCAGACTGATTTAAGATGCCGAGCGGAAAATTAGGTTCTGAACCGTTAAACTAAATCTTGGAAGAAAGTAAAGCAATTACAGGTGAAAAGTTGAAACTGGAGGTGGCAAGGAACAGAGTGGGAAAATAAATTGAAAGGAACGAGGTCAATTAACATGTAAACAATTAAGGCTCCACAGATGTACTTATGGAGTCTATTTTTAATATGTTGCGAATTGAAATCATAAAATAATATAGTTCTACGAGTGGACCTCAAGATCTATTGTTGTGCTTTGTATTATTTGCAGGTTGAGAAAGATCCCTCTGGCACTCACGCCGCTGAGTGAATTATTGCTGCTCTTCACCAGTGTGAGAGCGCCCTCTGCTGCGTAGTCACTTGAATTGTCGCTGTGGGATTTTGACTGGGACCCGATGCATCTCTGGAGCAGTGTGGGGATATCAAGATATCATTGACACAGATGCCATCATCACACGTGAGAACACCCTCCACCAGGTACACGGTACATACTCTTGCAACTTGGCCAACGTTGTCTACCTGATACGCTGCAGGAAAGGATGTCCCGAGGCATGGTACATTGGGGAAACTATGCAGACGCTGCGACAACGGATGAATGAACACCGCTCGACAATCACCAGGCAAGACTGTTCTCTTCTTGTTGGGGAGCACTTCAGGGATCACGGGCATTCGGCCTCTGATATTCGGGTAAGCGTTCTCCAAGGCGGCCTTCGCGACACACGACAGCGCAGAGTCGCTGAGCAGAAACTGATAGCCAAGTTCCGCACACACAAGGACGGCCTTAACCGGGATATTGGGTTCATGTCCCACTATCTGTAACCCCCACAGTTGCCTGGACCTGCAGAGTTTCACTGGCTGTTTTGTCTGGAGACAATACACATATGTTTAGCCTGTCTTGATGCTCTCTCCACTCACGTTGTTTTGTTTCTGAAAGACTTGATTAGCTGTAAGGATTCGCACTCCAACCATTATTCTGTAAATTGAGTCTGTGTCTTTATATGCCTTTTTTAGGAATAGAATTCCCACTCACCTGAAGAAGGGGCTTGGAGCTCCGAAAGCTTGTGTGGCTTTTGCTACCAAATAAACCTGTTGGACTTTAACCTGGTGTTGTTAAACTTCTTACTGTGTTTACCCCAGTCCAACGCCGGCATCTCCACAGCAGTGTGGGGACTCATGGCACTGAAATACACAGCTGTTTCGGAGATCAGGACTTTGCTAATCGTTAACTCGGTGATCTTGGTAGTTGTACTAAACTTTGATCTCAACATTTGGGCTTGCAGTTGTTATCCCGCCAAAGTGATAAAGCAGGAGCGAGATGGATACTCAGCGAGAGCCTGGTGTCCTCGTGCGTCAGTCGCTGAAAGTAAACGTGCAGTTACAGCAGGCAGTGAAGAAGAAAAATGATATGCTAGCCTTCATAGCAAGAGCATTTGAGCACAGGAATAGGGATGTTTTGCTGCAATTCTATCGGGCATTGTTGGGGCCACACCTGGAGTATTGCGTGTAGATTTGGCGTCCTCATCCGAGAAAGGATGTCCTTGCTACAGAGGGAGTGCAGAGAAGGTTTACCAGGCTGTTTCTTGTGATGTTAGGTTTGGCATTTCAGTAGAGAATAAATCAGTTAGAATTGTATTGATTGGAGTTCAAAAGAGTGAGAGGAGTTCTCATAGAAACCTCATAAGAGGATTACAAAGACACACAGAAGTTAGAAGCCGAATAAGCCATTCGGCCCATCGAGCCTTCTCCGCTATTCATTTTGATCATGGTTGATCATCAAATTTAACATCCTGATTCGCCCTTCCTCTCATACCCTTTGATCCCTTTAGTCCCAAGAGCTATATTTAATTTATTCTTGAAATCAGAAAACGTTTTGGCCTCCAGTACATTCTGTGGTAGTGAATTCCATACATTCACCACCCTCTGGGTGAAGAGATTTCTTCCTACCTCAGTTCTAACACGTTTACCCCTTTTCCTCAGACTATGACCCCTAGTTCTGGACTCCCCCATCACTAGGAACATTCTTTCTGAATCTACCCTGCCTAAACCTGTTAGAATTTTCTAAGTTTCTATGAGACCCCCTCCCACTCATCTAACTCCAGTGAATATAATCCTGACCGATTTAGTCTCTCTTCATATGACAAACCCGCCATCCCAGGAATCAGCCTGTTAAACCTTCGCCCTGCTCCCTTTCCAGGATGAGACAGAATAGATTCAGAAAGACTTTTCCCGATGATGGGGGTGTCCAGAACTAAGAGTCGCAGTTGGAGGGTAAGGCTTAAACCTTTTCGGACTGAGGTGAGCAGAGATTTCTTCACCCAGAGAGTGGAGAATGCATGGAATTCACTACCACAGGAAGCAGTTGAGGTCAAAACTTTGTGTGATTTCAAGAAGAAACTAGATATCGCTCTTGGGTTTAAAGGGATCAAGGGATATCGGTGGAGGGCAGGATCAGGATTTTGAATTTGATAATCAGCTATGATCAAAATGAATGGCGGAGCAGGTTAAAAGGACCGAATGGCCGACGCTTGCTTCTCGTTTCTAAGTGTCTATGCGCTATGGAGGATCCATGATGTGGAGATGCCGGCGTTGAATTTGTGTTGACACGTTAAGAAGTCTCATAACACCAGGTTAAAGTCCAACAGGTGACTCGCCTGATGAGGGAACAGCGCTCTGAAAGCTCGTGATTCCAAATAAACCTGTTGGTCTTTAACCTGGTGTAGTGAGACTTCTTACTATGGAGGATGTCAGGGTGTTTAATCTAATAGAATAAATAATCTCACTCATAAATTAGCACTCGTTTATTCTGAAACTATGCCCTCTGTCCCTGGACTCTCCCACGAGAGGAAACATCTTCTCAGCATTTAGACTCTCAAGGCCGTCAATAATCCTATGTTTCAATGAGGGCACATGTCATTTTTGTAAATTCCAATGAGTAGTGTCCCAACCTGTTTAATCTTTCCTCATAAGACAATGCCTCCATACTCGGGATCAGCTTTGTAAACCTTCCCTGAACTACCTGCAATGAAATAAGATATGTCGTTAAATAAGGGGACCAAAGCTGCTGACGGAACTCCAGATGTGGTCTCACCAATACCTTGTACAGCTGCAGCAAAACTTCGCTACTCTTATACTCCAACACCCTTGAAATGAAAGTCAACATCCCATTATCCTTCTTGATTACTTGCTGCACATGTCTGCTAACTTTCTGTGTTTCATGCACAAGTACCCCTAAGTCCCTTTGTGTGGCAGTGTTATCCAGTTTCCCTATTTGCATAGCACTCTGTTCGTTTGTTCTCCCATCCAAATTGAACACTTTCAGGTTTCCCCGCATTAAATTTCATTTTCCAACTTTTCGACTACTTAGATAACCTATCAAAATCTCGATATCAACTGTTTGTATCCCTGTCGCAAGTTGCCTTCCCACCTATTTTTGTGTCTGAAAAACTTTCTACGATATATTTGCTTCCTCCCTCCAAGTCATTAACATTTATTGTAAACAGTTGTGATCCCAGTATTAATCCCTCTGGAACCCTACGGTTACACGTCGCCAAACTGAAAACCCTTTATCCTAAAATGCTGCTTCCTGCCATCAGCCAATTCTCTACCGACAAATATACTACCCCCAACATCATGGGCTCTTATGTTACGAGTTAACATTTTGCGAGGTACCTTGTCGAACACCTTCTGGAAGTCCAAAAACAATACATCCCCTGGTCCCTTTCTATCCACTCTGGGATGGACTTCTCCAAGAAATCTAATAAATTAGTCAGACATGATTTCCTTTTTCTTTTCATGAATTCATGCCTTTGGAATCCATTCCTACCTTGTGTGTGCATCAATATGATTGTGTTCCCCGAGAGGGTAAGCACATTTTTGCCATCACCAAATGCATTCACTTATTCGTATAGCTCAATGGCAATTGGTAGAGAATAACAACATGTTTGAAAGTTGCGAGAAAGATTGACTGATTCTGGCTTTGTTGAGTGAATTGACTTATTGACTCACTACCGTCGTGACACAGAAGAGAATGATTGAAATTTTCACTGCTCAACATTTGAACAGACAGTGGAATCACTCGTTGTGATGGTGGGTTCCAGTTCTATATCTGCAACGGCAGCATCAATTTCTATCAGCTACTGTAAACCGATATTTCTAATCAGTTGGAAAAATACAGCAGCATGATCCAATGTATCTCGTTTTATTTTAAATGAATATTCATAGATCGATTTGTATGACAATTTACTGAATAACATCAAGACTGGCAAAGTTTGGACACTATTTCCCTGTTGCAGAAGAACACAAAGTGTTTCTACGTCGGGAATATAAGGAGAAACAGAAATAGTGTTTTTGTCAAGGATAACCCGCGCGTATTTATAGGTCGCTGAGCTTGACGTCCGTGGTAGGGAAATTGTTGGAGAAGATTCTTAGAGATAGGATATATGCGCATTTAGAACTGAATAATCTCATTCGCGATAGACAGCATGGTTTTGTACGAGGGAGGTCATGCCTCTCAAATTTGGTTGAGTGTTTTGAGGAGGTGACAAAAACGATTGACGAGGGAAGGGCCGTGGATGTCGTCGATATGGATTTTAGTAAAGCGTCCCTCATCGCAGGCTGGTGCAAAAGTTTAAACTTTACGGGATAAATGGTGAGCTAGCTAGATGGGTGGAGAACTGGCTTAGCCATAGATGACAGAGGGTAACAGTGGAGGGGTCTTTTTCCGGTTGGAGGTCTGTGACGAGTGGTGTTCCGGAGAGCTCTGTACTGGGACCTCTGCTGTTTGTGATATATATATATATATATATATAAATGATTTGGAGGAAGGTGTAGCTGGTGTGATCAGTAAGTTTGTGGACGACACAAAGATTGCAGGAGTTGCGGATAGTGATGAACATTGTCAGATATTACAGCAGGATGTAGATAGGCTGGAACACTGGGCTGAGAAATGGCAAATGGAATTTAATCCAGATGAATGCGAAGTGATGCATTTCGGTAGATCTAATGTAAGGGGGAGCTGTACAATAAATGGCAGAACCTGGGTGTACAAGTCCACAGATCCTTAAAGGTGGCAGCACAGGTGGAGAGGCTGGTCAAGAAGGCATATGGCATGCTTGCCTTTATTGGACGGGGCACAGAATATAACAGTTGGCATATGATGTTGCAGCTGTATAGAACGTTGGTTCGGTCACATTTGGCATACTGCGTCCAGTTCTGGTCGTCACACTACCAAAGGGACGTGGAGGCTATGGAGAGAGTACAGAAAAGGTTTACCAGGATGTTGCCTGGTATGGAGGGTCTTAGCTATGAGGAGAGATTGGGTAAACTAGAGTTGTTCTCCCTGGAAAGGCGGAGGATGAGGGGCGACCTAATAGAGGTGTATAAAATTATGAAGGGCATAGATAGGGTGAACAGTGGGAAGCTTTTTCCCAGGTCGGAGGTGACGAACACAAGGGGTCACGGGTTCAAGGTGAGGGGGGCAAGGTTCAACACAGATGTCAGGGGGACGTATTTTACACAGAGGGTGGTGGGGGCCTGGAATGCACTGCCAAGCAAGGTGATTGAAGCGGACACGCTGGGATCGTTTAAGAGTTATCTAGATAGCCACATGAACAGACTGGGAATACAGGGATATAAACGAATGGTCTAGTTGGGCACATAAGTGGCGCAGGCTTGGAGGGCCGAAGGGCCTGTTCCTGTGCTGTATTGTTCTTTGTTCTTTGTTCATTCCAGTTCATGTGATCACTGGGATTGAGGGAGGTCATGCAACCACTTACGAAAATGTAGTAACTCCCTCCACGAATATATCTGCAAACATCTCCTTAAATATCTAGGGTTCCAGCCACCTTCCATTGAAACCAGAAATTTATTTCGCACATTTACCACTTTCTGTGAATGAGAAGCATTTTTCGATATTATCCCAGAAATGCACTTTTCACTTCGAACCCGTGTTCCCGAGTCCGTCTCTACAATTAAAATTGGAGTAAAATTGCAGGAAATGTTTTTACTACATGATGTATCCAATATTGTTGTAGGTATCAGTCAGACACTTGGGTGGGGAGCTGATTGAGAGAAACACATGACCCTCTGTAGCGAGTCACACCGGCCAGAATCTGTCTTTTGGGTTGATTTGTTTCACAGATAGAAATACTTCAACACAAGATAGAAAGTGAGAACAGCGCGATCATTTCTTAAGCACAGACCCCAGGAGGATAACAGCGCCAGTTGTCGGACCTCTCACAGTTTCCATTTGACCTGCCTGCCCTTGTCTCTGAAGTGGTGAGATTGATGCACCTATCCCCTGGCTGCCATCGGTTGGCTGAGCAGTTCTGTGGTTGGGGACCAGCACTTGCTTTGACAGAGGGGTTCATTGTCTGCAGAGTTACAGACAACGGGAGCGACATTCGGAACTATCTCTTTCCTTCCTGCTAACTCTGTAACATCTCAGTAAGTATTTCCTCCCGACTAATACTCCACTCTCCCCCTAACCGCACTAAACAATGTATTCTTATTTGTAAAATGGTGGAAATTACGACATGAGCGGATCCAAAACATTTTACTTGTCCTTTTACTTCCAACATGTTGCGAATCTGATTTTTAAATTCTCGCATGTTTGACCTATCACCATTGGAACATCTTTTTTTCCAGATCTGAGTCATGGAAACGCTATCAGCAGCTGCTATTCTCAGGAGTTAAGACAGAAGGAGAAGCGGTGACTTTAACCTCCATCTATAATCCTACACCGAGCGACTGCAATGATTTATACTGCTACCGGCAACATTCCTGAAACAAAGCCAGAGCTTATTCTGATAAAATACGCGGGAGGTTCAGCGATGAGACAGGTTTTGCCAAATACTTCTTTTGCGCAATTTAACAGCTTGACAAGAAAATTCACTTTCCCCATCTCTGGGCTGTAACTGAGAGGCACTGCAATTTATTTCTGCTCCCTGAGGCATTCAGTGATAAAAAGTTAGATTCACGGCAAGAGACCCTCGCCTCTTGGCAGGACAGAAGTTGCCAATATACATTATAGCATCGGTGAAATAGAATCATGGAATCCCTACAGTGCGGGCTATTCACAAAGGGGCAATTTAGCACGGCCAATTAACCTAACCCGCACATCTTCAGACTGTGGGAGGAAACCGGAGCACCCGGAGGAAATCCACGCAGACACGGGGAGAATGTACAAACTTCACACAGACAGTGACCCAAGTCCCTGGAGTTGTGAGGCAGGAGTGCTAACTGTGCCAAGTGTGAAAAAAAAAACGATTCATACAATCTGACAGTCGTTTGCAGTAATTTACTATTTCATCTCTATCTGTCTTTCGTCGGTGCAAGTTACCCCGAGTCGCCCACATATTCTGAATTAAATTTCATGAAATTTAAACGCATTCGCCGAAGGGGGCATGAGGAGGTTGGTTCAGTTGTTGGTTTGATTGACGTAATGGGTAAGAGGTTGTGTTCTTTTCATCTTTAGTAAAAGTGAACGTTATTGTCAAAGCTGTATTTTTGAAGGGGTAACCAAGAAGGTAGATGAGGGCAGTGCAGTTGATGTTGTCTACACGGACTTTAGCAGGGCCTTTGACAAGGTACCGCATGGCAGATTGTTGCATAAGGTTAAATCTCACGGGATTTAGGGTGAGGTATCTAAATGGATACAAAATTGGCTCATTGACAGAAACCAGAGGGTGGTTGTAGAGACTTGTTTTTCAAACTGGAGGCATGTGACCAGCGGTGTGCCTCAAGGATCAGTGCTGGGTCCACTGTTATTGTCATTTATATTAATGATTTGGATGAGAATATAGGGGGCATGGTTACTAAGTTTGCAGATGACACTTAGATTGGTGGCATAGTGGACAGTGAAGAAAGTTATCTCCAATTGCAACGGGATCTTTATCAATTGGGCGAGTGGGCTGATGAATGGCAGATGGAGTTTAATTTAGACAAATGCGAGGTGATGCATTTTGGTAGATTGAACCAGGGCAGGACTTACTCAGTTAATGGTAGGGCGTTGGGGAGAGTTACAGAGAGATCTTGGGGTACATGTTCATAGCTCCTTGAAAGTGGGGTCACAGGTGGACAGAGTGGTGAAGAAGACATTTGGCACGCTTGGTTTCATCGGTCAGAACATTGAATACAGGAGTTGGAATGTCTTGTTGAAGTTGTACAAGACATTGGTCAGGCCACACTTGGAATACTGTGTGCAATTCTGGTCACCCTATTATAGAAAGGATATTATTAAACTAGAAGAAGTGCAGAAAAGATTTACTAGGATGCTACCGGGACTTGATGGATTGAGTTAGAAGGAGAGGCTGGATAAACTGGGACTTTTTCCTCTGGAGCGTAGGAGGCTGAGGGGTGATCTTATAGAGGTCTATGAAATGAGGGGCACAGATCAGCTAGATAGTCAATATCTTTTCCCAAAGGTAGGTGTTTTTTAAAACTAGAGGGCATATGTTTAAGGTGTGAGGGGAGAGATATAAAAGTGTTCAGAAGGGCAATTGTTTCACACAGAGGATGGTAGGTGTCTGGAACAAGCTGCCAGAGGTAGTAGTAGAGGCGAGTACAATTTTGCCTTTTAAAAAGCATTTAGATAGTTACATGGGTACGATGGGTATAGAGGGATATGTGCCAAATGCGGGCAAGTGGGATTAGCTTAGAGGTTTAAAAAAATGGGCGGCATGGACAATTTGGGTCGAAGGGCCTTTTTTCCATGCTGCAAACCTCTATGACTCTATGATTGCCCATCACTTGCCTTTGTAAAAGTGATAGTGAGCTGCCGTCTTGGACTGCTGCAGTCCATGTGTTGTAAGTATATACACAAAACCATTCGGGAGAGAGCTCCGCATTTCGACCTAGAGACAGTGAAAGGAAAACGTTATAGTTCTAAGTTCTAGCCCTTCGCCTCTTGAGAGGTGTTGGTGGGCTTTCTTATATATAGCGCCGGCGTGGATGGATCAGGACGAGTTGTTGGTGATCTGGACATCGAGAAACCTTGAAGCTCTCGACCATTCCCACTTCATCCCCGTTGATGTCGATAGTGCATGTCCTCCACTACGCTTAATGAAGTCGATGACTATCTCTTTCGTTTAACTGACATTCAGGGAGCGACTACTGTCCTCGCACCAGTTCACCAGATTCTCCATCTCTTTCCTGCCTCATCATTGTTTGAAATCCGACCCACCACGGTGGTGTCATCAGCAAACTTGAAAATTGAGTTGTAGGGGAATGTGGCCATACATTCACTGTTTCATTCATTGTTTCCCTTCTCTGACTCCGCTGTACAGATTGAGCAGCTAAAGGACCAACGCTGGAATTATTGCACAGAGGGTACTCAGGTTAAGATGAATAAAATCACCTTTCACTCCGCGTGGAGGGTAGGAATTGAAGATCCAAGGAGTTTGACATTATTGGTTGAATCGTTCGCATATTTGTTTTAGATGATTCAATGTCAACTGATGACGCACGCGGCGAAGAACCAATCAGAAGAGTAGTGGGTGTTGCTCACCCGCTTCTCAATTCTTGAGTGAAAACTTTCAGCCTCAGCCCATTGCTGTTGACTGTGCTATGAGGTCTCTGAAAACATGTCTCCTGTCACTTTGTGTTTATTCCTCACAGCGGCTGCTCTGTTAACCGGTCAGTTCACAAGTTTCACAAAGCTGTGTTTCATATATTTACCACACATGGCATCATCACATCGGTAACAATGGATTGATCATAAATTAACCCTCACCACTTTACCGCCACACACCCTGTGACAAACAGTGGACTTGAAAACCTATGGACAGTTGTCAGTTTCCCCTAATTGCAGGAAACGCTAGAGGGGAACTGAACCCGATAGATGGCGCCAAATGTGCATTCCAGAAATCTTATTATTCGAATCAAATATAATCAAGTTATAATCCCAGAGATGTTGGAAATATGTTTCACTTTCGTTGCACCAAGTTATTTATCCGGCTGTTGCGCAGGGCAAAATGCAGATTCGGTGTGACAAACGTAGTTGTTTGACATCGTTTAATTTGTTGTTACTCTGAATACTTTAGGATATTGTGGAGGAGACTCTGTTACACAGACACCAGCTGCAGTCACAGTGAGTGAAGGACGTGACGGTCAGTTGTTCTGTAACTTTACAGCTGCAACCAGCAACGACCCAGCGATGAGCCAGAAAATAAGAGAAAGTGTCAACATTTAAAAATTATCTAATCTTCCCTTCTGATTTTAATACAATGCCAGCAAATCTCAAGTAACATCTTACCGGAGTTTGTCAGACTAGCTAAGTATTTCTCAAGATTTGTACTGCAGACATTAGGCTTTCTGGTAAAATTCACGTATTCTATTCTGGTATCGTCAGTATCCCAGCGGGTCCATGGAGTTTCTGTATCAGAAAAGTAGGTACAGCGGGAACACAGAAAGATTCCGAGGGGACCGTTTCTCTGCAGAGTTTGACTTTATGAAGAGCACCATTCCGCTGAATGTGTCTAAGATAGAGCTGGCAGACTCCGGGGTGTATTACTGCGCACTGAGACCCACAGAGACACAGAAATGGGCTGAACCTGTACAAAAACTGTCAGAGCATTACTCAACATTCCAATGTGGCAGTTGAGTGAATCATTATAGAATATTTATATGCCGATTTACCGGATGTCACACAATGTGTTTAATGTCACTCATACGATGAATGAAAAAAACACAAGCCAATTTGGCCCCCACCATGGTCCTTCAAACAACATTATTATGCATAGCCTGTTTCAGGACGTTTATTCTTGGGTAGTTATTGACTAGAGCAACTCTACTGCTCTTCTTCGAAATAGTGTCCTTGCGCACTATCACGTCCATCTGAGAAGGCAGTCGGTGCCCTCGATTTAACATCTCATTCGGCACCTTTGACAATTCACCATCCGCCGCGGAGTGCACGGCCGCATCTGAATGGATCCTGTGACTAGAGTCTCCTCAAATCTTCTGCTTCATCGGCGGTAAAAATAACAACGGAACCTAGCCTGGCAAGCGTTGTGTGTAGATTAGCGCGTATATTGTTAATTCTGAGGTATTTACACTGTTTTGACAATTTATATATAGTTTATATTTACACATGCCGGATTGATGCAACGGTTAATCGAGGTGATCAGCCTGATAACTGAGAGATAGATAGGAGCAACCTCTCGATGCCTCAGTCACTTTCCATCAGCGTCACCCAAGTACCTTCTGGCATTGTTTTTCCTGAAAGAATCCGTGTGTCTTGTGGGGAGGAAAGAATCTCGGAATAGACTGAAGACTGAATCCTGGATATCCCGGGAGTTAGTGACTGTTCATCCACCCAATCATGGATTAAAATAAAGAAACGGAAATTTAAAGCAGCAACCTTTGCGCGTCCTGATGGAAGCGGCCGGATAACATGTTTAACCTTTGGAATAAACTATTACTCTTCAAGGGAAATAAAAGTTTTTTTTACTGGTCTCGCGCCCTTGATGGATTCTGGACATCTGAAAGCACTTTACAAATGATGGAAGTTTATTTCCAGTGCAGCCGCTGTGTGTGCTGTTTGAAACATTATTTATACAGAGGACACGGGGCATTGTGGATCACCGCCACAAAGAGTTGTCTCTCTGGCGCTCATAGCGAAATGAAGAGATTTTCAAGTCCTTGTATTTTCTGGATACTTTGTGTTTGTGAACAATCGTAACCAAAATCTTACATCACAAGCATGGGAACCCGCACGACCTCTCTCTCACAGACATACCCTCCCTCTCTCTCTTTTGCTGTCCTCCTCACTGATCAACGCTATTAATTAGAAACATTGCGCTGATTTTTTCCTTCAGTAAACCCTGTGACCGTGCACCATGAAATGCAATGGCTGGCAAAGTTCACTCTCCAAGTCTCCTTTGCCATAACATTGACAATTCATCGACGGGTGCTTGTCCTAAATATACCACTGTTCACAGTGAAGTGTCACACCACAACATTATTTCCTGTAATTTACAGCTGTCACATGTGAGAGCGGTGAACTGCAGTTTTACGTACTTTCGGTCAAATAAAAGTTTCTGGAGCGCCACCTAGTGGAATGATCTGCGTAAACCCAATTATTCTCGAATACTGCAGCATACTAAAATATTACCATGCCAGATTATTACGGATGTTATTGTTTTTATTTTATTATTCCTGATGCTTATGCCTTTTTCATAATTTCACTTTTGTTACGCTTACTGTTTAATATTAATTCCGACATTATTTTCCTAGTTTGCTGCCAACCGAGGAAACCAAAATTGAAACAGTACCATTTAAATCTCGAACGAATGTGTGAACAGGGGGTATATTTACATAATTGGCATGTGTTGTTGTTTTAAAATCTGGATTTCATTGGGACCTTGGCGGATTCATATCGCTAAAGCAAGCTTCGTGATCCAGAGTGGCTGAGGCATTACAATAAATCGGCAGTGTTTAAGATAAAAGTGGAATTGGCTCTCATGTATACGTTCATTGCATTGCAACAATAACAATATTTGCAAGAATAATGCGGCAGAGTCTTGTAACAACATATTTCAGGAACTTGAGAATTCGGTGATTTTCCAGGAATTAGCCTCACATAGCCACCAGATGGCGGTGTCTCACCATGTTTGTTTGTTTACTGCAGCGGGTACTGGAACGATAATATTGTGGTTCTGCAGCTAGTCTAGTATTCCAGAGGGACAAGTGGCTGTCCGAAATCACCCTTTCCTTATCACGTGTTATGTTATATAAGACTATATAACTATTTGCAGCTCTTTAAGACCCTGGTCAGACCACACTTGCAGCACTGTGCTCAGTTCTGGTCGCCTCATTGCAGGAAGGATGTGGGAGCCATAGAAAGGGTGCAGAGGAGATTTACAAGGATGTTGCCTGGGTTGGGCAGCATGCCTTATGATGACAGGTTGAGTGAGCTCGGCATTTTCTCCTTGGAGAGACGATGGATGAGGGGTGACCTGATAGAGGTGTATAAGATGTTGAGAGATATTGATCGAGTGGATAGTCAGAGGCTTTTTCCCAGGGCTGAAATGGTTGCCACTAGGGGACACAGGTTTAAGGTGCTGGGGAGTAGGTACAGAGGAGATGTAGGGGTAAGTTTTTCACTCAGAGGGTGGTGGGTGCGTGGAATGGGCTGCCAGCAACGGTGGTGGAGGCGGATTCAATAGGGTCTTTTAAGAGACTTTTAGATAAGTCCATGGAACTTAGTAAGATAGAGGGTTATAGGTAAGCCTAGTAATCGCTAAGGTGGGGACATGTTCGACACAACTTTCCTGTATTGTGCTGTAGTTTTTCTATGTTTCTATGTTTCTATATTATGTTATTTTATTTCTCCATCTGGAATTCCTGATTCAATTTTGGACATTGCGTTTATCTCACTGTATAGCTTTCTGTTTGTCGTGTTCACAGCCTTCTTGTCTCTCTTTGTTTCTTCACCGTTTCTTCATCGAATTCCCTTCCTGCCTCCGCCTCTTTTTCACTCCGTGTCAGTCCCACTATTTATCTCTGTTTCTCGCTCATTTCTATCATTCCGCTTCCTCTTTACCTCCCCAAATCTCAATCAGTCTCTCCCTATCTATGTACCTATATCTACCACGGTCTCTGCTTTTGATTCACTCACTGTCTTTCCATTTACTTAGCTTCAATTCTTGTGTCGTATTTCTCCTTGCGACATGTCAAATATCAAATATTTTCCACAGCTCTTTTATAACAATATCTTTAATTTTAAAAACAATGATTATTTCAAACTCATCTTCACGTTATGTTCATGTATTCGACAAAAATGGGACAGAGGAAACGTTTCCCAGGGCAGTACCTGTTGCTCTCGACTTGCTAATAATTTGGGTTCATTTTAAATCAGAGCAATCTACAGGTAGGTTTGGAAATTCCAGGTTTTCCCCTTCTGCCCAGCTGTTCCCTTTGTCACACTGCACGAGGCTTCCTCTGCTTCTGGTCACTGTGTCTCTCAGTCCGCTGTAATAAACCGCGCTGTCAGACAGCTGCAGCTCACGTGGTGAAATTTCCCTGCTTTTTCGAAGTGTTCAAAGATGCAGAAAATCGAGCCCCCACGCCCTCTGCTCTGACAACATCTTCGTAACTGGGGATGTAGATCAAGAATGTGGGGACTATATCCAGGTCCTGGTGGTAAAACTGAAAAGAATATGCAGCCGCTGTGGTCGAATAGCTGAAATCAATACACACCGATTCTCCTTCAAACCTCATCGCTGTAACCGGACCCTGGGAGACAAAACCTGCAGCACTCACACCTGCAAAAAAGAATAGAAATACGAAACTTAATTTTTCTTATCACTTTGTCAGAAACAACGGGATTTAGGTAATTGAATATATTACAAATAGATGGAAAAACAGTTCAATGGAAAGATTTCTATGTCAGTATCGCGAGCAAGCGGCAGAATGTGCAACTTGGGAACAGTTAAAAGAGTTGAAGCTGTGAGGAACTGGTAAAGACTAACACACAAAGTCTTCATAGAGATGATGCTGGATCTGAACTCAGTGAGTTCAAGCTCCATATTTAGTTCAGGGTTCAGAAAATGTTGAGAAATATCCGGCCTCAAGCGATTGGCTCGTTTCTGACAGAGCCAGCGGGAGACACCCAATCAGCTCACAGATTCATTACCCTCCATTTCATCCAATCAGCTCAGAGTGCCTTCGCTCACCAATCCATGACGTCAGACGGAGGAGCCTTAATTGCCCTCCATTTGAGAGGACATTTAAGGATCAACCACATTACTCTGGCTCTGGAGTCACATGTCGGCCAAACCAGCTAAGGACGGCAGATCTCCTTCCCCCATGACATTAGTGAACCGGATGGGGTTTTGCAACAGTCGATAATGGTTTCATGGTCATCATTACACTTTTAATTCCAGATTAATCACATCAAAACCTGAAAAATGTTCAATCTGAGAGCTGGAGTTTCTTCATGCTGACGTTAATAATCTCCATAACTTGCTGCTTTTGAATATTCCGATATGTGTCAAATGAACTAATATTGTTTCAGGCACAGGGTCAGTTCCTTCATTTCTCCAGGATAGGAGCAGATTAATTGCTAACCTGTCACTGACTGTCACTCAATGCTTCATCTTTATTATTTTCTCCTTTCTAACTGTCCAGATCATTTCATTTCTTGGACCTTCAGCTATTCTCTTGAACTCATGCCTTCCAAAATGTCTTTCCAAGCCTTGGGAACCAGGGAAGCCATTGATAACACATCCGGGTCAGTAAACACAAAACACGGCCGTGATGTGCTGGAGCCCATCATTGAGAGTGGGGATGTTTGTGGAGCCTCCTCTTCCTGTGGTTCCACTTTGGATAGAAATCAGTGAGGTCTGAGAGCGGTTTTCTATTTTTCATATACTAGTAAAACAAATGAACTGATAAACTTGTTGAAATCCTCTTAAAACGGCATTGTAATAAAAAGACAGAACTTCAAGGAAAATATATTAAATTAAAATATTTTCCCTATTTATACTCTTTATTCCTTGAACTGGGAAATGATCAACGCAGTCAAACTGGGGAGAGGTCATTCACCGTCTCGAAGTGTGGAGATGGATTTAATCAGTTGTCCCTTCTGTCAACACACCAGCAAGTTCATACTGGGGAGAAGCTGTTCTGATGTTTTAAATGTGCGAAGGAATTTGCTTACTCATCTGACCTACTGGCACATGAATGAGTTCACACTGAGGAGAATACAGTCACCTGCTCTGTTTGTGGGAAAGGATTCGCTTAGTCATCCCAGCTCACTAAGCATAAACTTGATCACAGTGATCAGAGTCCTTTTAAATGTTCTGATTGTGAAAAGAGCTTTAAAACAAGAACTATCTGTGAATAAAACAACAGCTTCAGACTGGAGTGAGACGGTTCATATACCCGGAAAGTGGGAAAGGATTAATTCAGTCATCCGATCTGCTCACACACCAACAACGTCACACCAAGGAGAGGCCGTTCACCTTCTCTGAGTGTGGGAAGGGATTCCAGCCACTTCCTGGCACACACAAATGAGCGGAGGACATTGCAGACATGACGGCAACGGTTGAACGGACACTGCACAACAATCGCCAGGCGGGAGTGTTCCCTTCCAGTTGGGGAGCTCTTCAGCAGTCCAGGACATTCAGCCTCCAGTTTTCGGGTAAGCGTTCTCCAACGCGGCCTTCAAGACATATGGCACCGCAGAATCGCCGAGCAGAAACTGATAGCCAAGTTCAACATGCATGAGGACGGCCTTAACCGGGATCTTGGGTGAATGTCGCACTACTTGTAACCCTTACCATACTGCCTGGGTTTGCAAAATCCTACGAACTGACCTGGTTTGAGACAATTCACACCCCTTTAAATTGTAATTGTCCCTCGCTCCACTCACACTTCGCACCTATAAAAACTTGATTATTTACTTTATAGTTACCTATAAAGACTCATATTAAATCACTCTTCACATACCAATCTGTAACTATCTTGCAGTTGTGTCTTTGATTATATATTCTGTGCTTGCGAACTAACCTTCACGCACCTGATGAAGGAGCAGCGCTCCGAAAGCCCGTGATTCCAAATAAACCTGTTGGATCTTAACCTGGTGTTGTGAGACTTCTTACATTGCTGCAGTGACTCACGCCCAGGACTGAACTTGGAGGTTAATCCTGATGTGTGTAAGGAATGTGTGCGAGCCGCTCTCTTCCATGGTTCAGAGCTCCGAGACACGGAAGAGAAGCTCCTTTGCAATTGTGTTCGGAGTCAGGAGAGCAATGTTGAATACTGCAAACGTGCTGTAAAATCAGAGGTTGTTGTAAAATTGGGCTGTTCCTGAGAGTGAAATGGCAGGTTTAAGTTTCCAGACTGAAAATGTTTGTGTGACTTTCCTGAATCTACTAATGTAAGTAACATCAAGTTACATTTCACTCTGGAACTTTGAACCATTCTGTTTTGGTTGAAAATATTTTGTTGAAAATGTTGAAAATAAGATGGGTATAAAGCGATATGGGCCAAATGCCGGCAATTTGGATTAGCTTAGGGTTTTAAAAAAATGGCGGCGTGGACAAGTTGGGCCCAAGGGCCTGTTTCCATGTTCTATGACTCTATGACTCTTTCTCCCACCTTCAATTGACTTCAATGTGATGGAAACTGACTGTTGGAACCTGTCAACATTTGAAATATATTTACAAATGATTGGAGGGTTTCTTCCAGATGGATCTTTCTCTGTTCTTTCTACTGGTAGCGTTAGAAAACATACTTTCTCCTGTGAATATCCAGCTGGAATATTCGGCACTGATGTGTTTCCTTGTTCATCTTTTTCACTCGAAATATTGAATATTTTGGTTTCAGACAGCAGATAATCAAACTCCCAGCAATAAGACCATAAGACATAGGAGCGGAAGTAAGGCCATTCGGCCCATCGAGTCCACTCCACCATTCAATCATGGTTGATTTCAATTCCATTTACCCGCTCTCTCCCCATAGCCCTTAATTCCTCGAGAAATCAAGAATTTATCAATTTCTGTCTTGAAGACGCTCAACGTCTCGGCCTCCACAGCCCTCTGTGGCAATGAATTCCACAGACCTACCACTCTCTGGCTGCAGAAATTTCTCCTCATCTCTGTTCTAAAGTGACTCCCATTTATTCTAAGGCTGTGCCCCCGCGTCCTAGTCTCCCCTGCTAATGGAAACAACTTCCCTACGTCCATCCTATCTAAGCCGTTCATTATCTTGTAAGTTTCTATTAGATCTCCCCTCAACCTCCTAAACTCCAATGAATATAATCCCACGATCCTCAGACGTTCATCGTATGTCAGGCCTACCATTCCTGGGATCATCCGTGTCAATCTCCGTTGGACCCGCTCCAGTGCCAGTATGTCCTTCCTGAGGTGCGGGGCCCAAAATTGCTCACAGTACTCCAAATGGGGCCGAACCAGTGCTTTATAAAGCCTCAGAAGTACATCCCTGCTTTTGTATTCCAAGCCTCTTGAGATAAATGACAACATTACATTTGCTTTCTTAATTACGGACTCAACCTGCAAGTTTACCTTTAGAGAATCCTGGACTAGGACTCCCAAGTCCCTTTGCACTTTAGCATTATGAATTTTGTCACCGTTTAGAAAATAGTCCATGCCTCTATTCTTTTTTCCAAAGTGCAAGACCTCGCACTTGCCCACGTTGAATTTCATCAGCCACTTCTTGGACCACTCTCCTAAACTGTCTAAATCTTTCTGCAGCCTCCCCACCTCCTCAATACTACCTGCCCCTCCACCTATCTTTGTATCATCGGCAAACTTGGCCAGAATGCCCCCAGTCCCGTCATCTAGATCGTTAATATATAAAGAGAACAGCTGTGGCCCCAACACTGAACCCTGCGGGACACCACTTGTCACCGGTTGCCATTCTGAGAAAGAACCTTTTATCCCAACTCTCTGCCTTCTGTCTGACAGCCAATCGTCAATCCATGTTAGTACCTTGCCTCGAATACCATGGGCCCTTATTTTACTTATCAGTCTCCCGTGAGGCACCTTGTCAAAGGCCTTTTGGAAGTCAAGATAGATAACATCCATTGGCTCTCCTTGGTCTAACCTATTTGTTATCTCTTCAAAGAACTCTAACAGGTTTGTCAGGCACGACCTCCCCTTACTAAATCCATGCTGGCTTGTCCTAATCCGACCCTGCACTTCCAAGAATTTAGAAATCTCATCCTTAACGATGGATTCTAGAATTTTGCCAACAACTGAGGTTAGGCTAATTGGCCTATAATTTCCCATCTTTTTTCTTGTTCCCTTCTTGAACAGTGGGGTTACAACAGCGATTTTCCAATCCTCTGGGACTTTCCCTGACTCCAGTGACTTTTGAAAGATCATAACCAACGCCTCCACTATTTCTTCAGCTATCTCCTTTAGAACTCTAGGATGTAGCCCATCTGGGCCCGGAGATTTATCAATTTTCAGACCTTTTAGTTTCTCTAGCACTTTCTCCTTTGTGATGGCAACCATATTCAACTCTGCCCCCTGACTTTCCTGAATTGTTGGGATATTACTCATGTCTTCTACTGTGAAGACTGACGCAAAGTACTTATTAAGTTCCTCAGCTATTTCCTTGTCTCCCATCACTAGATTACCAGCGTCATTTTGGAGCGGCCCAATGTCTACTTTTGCCTCCCGTTTGTTTTTAATGTATTTAAAGAAACTTTTACTATCATTCCTAATGTTACTGGCTAGCCTACCTTCATATTTGATCCTCTCCTTCATTATTTCTCTCTTTGTTATCCTCTGTTTGTTTTTATAGCCTTCCCAATCTTCTGACTTCCCACTACTCTTTGCCACATTATAGGCTCTCTCTTTTGCCTTGATGCATTCCCTGACTTCCTTTGTCAGCCATGGCTGCCTAATCCCCCCTCTGATAACCTTTCTTTTGTTTGGGATGAACCTCTGCACTGTGTCCTCAATTACTCCCAGAAACTCCTGCCATTGCTGTTCTACTGTCTTTCCCACTAGGCTCTGCTTCCAGTCGATCTTTGTCAGTTCTTCCCTCATGCGCCTGTAATTACCTTTATTTAACTGTAGAACCTTCACATCTGATTCTGCCTTCCTTCTTTCAAATTTCAGACTGAATTCTACCATATTATGATCACTGCTTCCTAAGTGTTCCCTTACTTTAAGATTTTTTATCACGTCTGGCTCATTATATAACACTAAGTCCAGAATAGCCTGTTCCCTCGTGGGCTCCATCACAAGCTGTTCCAAAAAGCCATCCTGTAAACATTCAATGAATTCCCTTTCTTTGGATCCACTGGCAACATTATTTACCCAGTCCACCTGCATATTGAAATCCCCCATGATCACTGTGACCTTGCCTTTCTGACATGCCCTTTCTATTTCGTGGTGCATTTTGTGCCCCTGGTCCTGACCACTGTCAGGAGGCCTGTACATAACTCCCATTATGGTTTTTTTGCCTTTGTGGTTCCTCAACTCTACCCACACAGACTCCACATCGTCTGACCCTATGTCGTTTAGTGCTATTGATTTAATTTCATTTCTAATTAACAAGGCAACCCCGCCCCCTCTACCCACCTCTTTGTCTTTTCGATAGGTTGTGAATCCCTGGATGTTTAACTGCCAGTCCTGAACCCCCTGCAACCACGTCTCTGTGATGCCTACCACATCATACCTGCCAGTCACAATCTGGGCCACAAGCTCATCTACCTTGTTCCGGACACTGCGGGCATTTAAATATAGCACCTTTAATTCACTATTGACCGTCCCTTTTTGTTTTCGTAGTGTGGTGGACCTTGGTTTACTGAGCCTTTCCAGACACTGTGTCATATTTTGTGAGATGGGGACTATCGTAACCTCTCCTGAGCGCTGTCTTTTCGTGATTTTTTGTAATCCTAAACAGCTACGCTTCCCACTGATTCCTTCACCTCTTGGTTCCCTGACTTTCCCTTCCCCCCCAATCTCTAGTTTAAAGTCCTATTGACCACCCTATTTACTCTCTTCGCCAGAACACTGATCCCAGCTCGGTCCAGGTGGAGACCATCCCAACGGTATAGGTCCCCCCTGCCCCAAAACTGATGCCAGTGTCCCATGAAAAAGAACCCCTCTTTCCCACACCACTCTTTCAGCCACGTGTTAACTTCCCTTATTCTTGTCTCCCTATGCCAATTAGCACGTGGCTCGGGCAGTAATCCGGAGATTATGACCCTTGAGGACCTGTTTTTTAATTTGAATCCTAGCTCTTTATAATCTCTAAACAGATCCTCTTTCCTAGACTTGCCTATGTTGTTGGTACCAACATGGACCACAACACCTGGATCCTCCCCCTCCCTCTCCAGTATCCTTTCAAGCCGGTCAGAGATGTCCCGCACCCTAGCACCGGGCAGGCAACATACCATGCGGGACACTCTATCCTGCTCACAAAGGATACTATCTATCCCCCTGATAATAGAATCCCCTCCAACTACAACTTGCCTATTTACTTCCTCCCCTTGAATGGCCTGCTGAACCATGGTGCCTTGGTCAGCTGACTCATCCTTCCTGCAGCCCTGTTTGCCATCCACACAGGGAGCAAGTGCCTCGTACCTGTTGGACAGGGTCAAGGGCTGAGGCTCCTGAGTTCCTGACTGCTGGTTCCCTTTACCTGCCTGACTTGCAGTCACACCCTGCTGTCCCTGGCCACTGGCAGGATTTAAACTATTTACTCTGACAGGTGTGACTGCCTCCTGAAACACAGTGTCCAGGTAAGTCTCCCCCTCCCGGATGTGCCTCAGTGTTTGAAGCTCAGACTCCAGCTCATCAACTCTGAGCCGGAGTTTTTCAAGCAGCCAACACTTACTGCAGATGTGGTCGCTGTAGCTCGCAATGGGATCTGCCAGCTCCCACATCAAGCAGCTCAAGCACATCACCTGACCAGCCATCTCTAATTAATTAATTAGTTTAATTTAAGTTTACGAGTTTAGCTGTGTTTTTTTTAAATTTGGGGCAGATTTGCTATCAACCAATCAGATCACAGCTTCCCTCTGACGTCACTTTTGAAGAAAGAAAAAGTGGAAAACAGGAAGTTACCGTTAGGTTTTTATACTCACCCAGAGACTGCTCCTCCTCCTCCGAACAGCTCCCGAAACTAGTCTATTACTGACTTTATTAACAGCACTGCAATAATACAGGGTAATTCCAAATTAGTTCCATTCCTTAATGAAGTCTTTAAATGATGGCATCCATTTGTATTTCAGAGTCAGTAACATAGGAATGGTGTACTGGTCTTTAATTTCGATACAATTTTAATTCAATGTTCCTTCTTTCAATATCCTTTCCACCACTTCCCCGTTACCTGATTAATTTGAGATACCAGCAGACACAATGTAAATCACAGTTGCTGTGGGCAATTGACGTGTTTGTGGCGTCAGTTTCCGAATATCAGTGCATCGCAGCGTTGCTGTAGTGTAGTGGGTATCACGGTCGCTTTACACGCAAAAGGGTTCCTGTTGGATCTGGGGCAGGAATATTTACCAGAAAAACAGAAATTTCTGGAAAAACTCAGCCGGTATGATAGCATCTGTGGGGAGAGAGTGGAACCAACATTTCAAGTCTGGATGACCCTTCGTCAGACTTCTTGATTCGACACAATGGCTCGATTCTCTCATCACAAGTGCTGGCAGACCTGCTGAGATTTTCCATTATTTTCTGTTTGTGTTTCAGGTTCCAGCATCACTAGTACTTTATTTTTACAAAAACATTTCCAAATGTTATCAATTTCAGAGTGATTGGGCTTTCAGAATTTTTCGCACATTTGTCACGAAACTGACCTGTGGATCATTTTCAAACAACGAACGTTGCAGTACAATTATCACTTTCGCTTCCGATGGTTCGAAACAGGAAAGAAATATTTCCAAATATTTTACAATTCGGAGTGAGGGAAAAGTTTCGTAATTCAGTGGCAGTGTAAACGGTAAAATCTGACCTATTACCAGACAGATTTTACCTTGCAACAACATCTCAATCGTTCGTACTTTGCAGTCTTAATTCACAAGAGATGTTCCACACCCAGAAGCACGCTGCACCACTATCCAAAGCACTGCGTTGCTTTCAAAGGCAATCTCTCCTCTTAAAATGTTGCACACTCTCACTCGATGATGGTGAAATGTGACAGACAAATAGATAGATAGCGAGGTAGAGAGAGAGAGAGAAAAGAGAGAGAGAGAGATGAATAGATAGATGGTAAGAGAGATGGATGGATGGATGGATGGACGGACGGACGGACGGACGGACGGACGGACGGATGGATGGATGGACGGACGGATGGACGGACGGATGGACGGACGGACGGATGGGCGGATGGATGGATGGACGGACGGACGGATGGACGGACGGATGGACGGACGGACGGACCGATGGGCGGATGGATGAACGGATGAATGGATGGGCGGATGGACGGGCCAACGGACGGACGGATGGATGGATGAGGAGAGGGAGAAGGACGGACGGAGGAATGAACGGACGGAAAGGAACATTTCACTGACTGAGAATAAGTAACATTCACCTTAGTTCAGCCTATGCGCAAAATTTTAAAAAATTAACAAATTGTTTGAGTGGATATTTCACCAAATTCTTTAACTCGGCTCTGATTTTACTCTGGGTCCCAGCATAAATCAATGGGTTGATGCAGGAACACAAAAACAGAAGCATATATCCAGTTTCCTCAAGATTAAATGTATTACTGAAACCAGAACCTGAGAAATAAGTAACTTTCGCAATTCGGACATAGATGATAGTTATAAAAAATAACAAGTATAACAGGATGAAATTTCCTGAAATGGTGAAGAGTAAAATAATGGACTTTTTCCGCTTCTCCACCTCTGGGTCACTCTGATTCTTTCCATTGTTCTGGGCCCGGAGTCTCCTGCGGGCTCTATTGGCCGCTAGAATGTGTCTTACAGTAAGAGCATTCAGCAGCAAAATCAAAATGAATGGAAGGATAGGAGTTACAATACAACGCATCAAGTCATAAGCAGCCCAGAAAGGGGATGTGTAAAATATTAACTTTACATTGCAGAACCAGGGTACATCGTCAATTATGTACAGGGGTTCATAAACAAAGTACACAAAGACATTTTTTACACAGGCGAGTGTGGACACGATTCCAATGACCCACGTGGCCACATTTTCATTACAATATTTAACTTTGAGCTTCTGGCAACAAATAGCCACAAATCTATCAAACGTGAAAGCGACGGTTAACCAGACAGAGTTGTCCATGGCGGTAGAATGTAGGACTGTACGGACGCTGCAAACTGGTGTGACAGACAAGAAGCTCAATGGAAAAAAGATTCCCGCAATCCGGTTTAATATTACAGCAGATATTATGTGCAGGAGATCCACCACCGCTATGGAAACAAGGTAATACGTGATACATCTGGAGAGACCACAACTTTTTCTTGCGAGGACCATAATCACTGCTGTGTTAGCTGTAATAGAGGGAAAGAGATTGTGAGAATTTGTGCATGACGAAGCATGGGAAGTGGAACATTCATCGCAACAAAACAATCCATGATGTTGAATTCTGTGTGATAGGTGCAACATTTATACCTGATCTCAGGGACACTTGTTTCTGCTTAATAACAATATCTTTATTAATAATAAGGAATGTTAACGAAAGTGATTGCATTTTTAATGAGAACTGTGAGAGGAATAATGCGAAATGGAAAGCATATCAAAACCAAAACTGAATAATTAAATGCACAATACAATGACATGTAAACAACTAATTAAAACATATTGGAGAAGATAAATTGGAAAATATCCAATAATAAGTGCGGAAGTTAATATGGTCGCGGATTATATTTCAATGGGTATTAAATATGGCTCCATGAATGACAGCAAAATTATTTACTTTTGGAAACGTTTGCAGTGAATTTTCTCGAATAAATCCTCAAACAAAGGCAAATAAAAGGACAATTGTTAGCAGTTGTCGGAACTTGCAGATTTAGGAAGCAGCGCCAAGACTGAATTGTATCCCTGATAATCATCTGAAATATCCGGTGAAATATAAAACGAGAGATTTAACGAGTTATTTTGCTTGACTCTTTGCAGAGAACAGAACAATTTGAAACGATACTGGGTTCTGGGACAGAAAGGAATCAAGCAATCAGGAGCAGCAAATGTGAAATAGGATTCCCGGGCGGAGCCAATGAGTGTTTGGCACTGGGAGCAGGCACAAATTGTTGTGAGTTCGGGATTAATAACAATCATTCATCAAAGGATAACTATTTGCATTATTTCAGCCTTCTACATATCCATCCCTGACGTTCGGCCAGAACATCCCATCCATGCCCTTCTGTCTGCCCTGTCCCTGTAATCCCGCGCATTTACCATTGCAAATCCAACTAACATACACGTCCATGGGCATTAAGGTGCTTCTTTACGCGGCAAATCTACATAACTTGCGCAGTTTTGTATTCTGGGCACCTGGAGAAAACCCTCACGCACACATGCGAAGAATATGCAAACTCCACTCAGCCAACACATCTCTGGAATTGACCCCTGTTTATTGTGCTATGAGGCAGCAGTGCCAACCACAGTGTACCTCTGCTGCTCAGTTTGAGAATTCGCCCAGAGGAATACTGTCAACGCCAACACAACAATCATAATAACTTTATAAACAACAAACATAAATAACAAAACATAAATAACAACATTGAATTGTGTTTAACCATTATAACAGAACGGAAATGTAAATCAGAATGAGTAACACAATAAAACCTCGACTGTCAGATGTTACTGGTGAATGGGACAGGTTATATTACCAATTGATGAAATGGTACCTGTCACAGCACGGTTGTATAAGGTTAACACGGTGAAACCATGTATTTAATGTGAAGGAACTACGGTAGGAAAGACGTAAAATTATACCGTTAAATTTGTAGAATTTATGGAATGAACATCGAAAAATTATGTCAGGGAATAGCTAAATTATAATGCCAAATAAGGAATTGTCTACTGAAGTAGAAACGGGACATTTTCGAGGAATACGTTAAAGGGCAGAAAACAGAACATTGACGGGGAAACCTATATCCCTTTCAATGAGAGGAGGAACTTGGTGCTGTTGAGATAAGGTGGTAATAAAGTGGAGGAATTAATGCAACCAAACAATATTTTTCGGCAGCAACTAAATAACTGAGATATTTTACCTGAAACTCCGATAGCTGCTATGACTGGATAATAAATGGCAAACACCAGACCTTCTGGTATTCCATGCATTTCTTACAGAAGCGCTGATCGTGGTCTGCACTACATTGAAAAATTGTCACATTTATACGCGATGTCATGCTCCAGGGAGATAATTAGGTTGCTTGATCTTTCGCATTAATTAAATTTAAAAGAACAAAGAGATTATTGCAACAACGGCAAGGTGACACAATGGTTAGCACTGTTGCCTCACAGCGCCAGGGACCCGGGTCCAATTCCGGCCTCCGGTCACTGTCTGTGTGGAGTTTGCACATTGTAACCCGAACCCTAACTCTAACCTTGACACTAAAACTAACCCCAACCCGAAATAACTAACTAATCCGAACCCTAACATTAACCCTAACCCTCGGTGACATAAAGCCAATAAAAAAAACAAGAATACGGACTTTAAAAAGGGGAAAGGAAATAATCCAAAATGAAACAAAGAAGATATTCCACCACTTAAAAAGCAAATAGTCTCGTCGACAGAGAATAATCTCTCCCTAAGCTACAGACAAAAAGATTCATTGCATCCCCCAGAACACAACACCACCCAGATGATACGAAGCACCCACCCCCACGCCCCCCCCCACAGCACTACACGTACCCAAAACCATCAAAAAGACACCCTGCCCCACAAATAAAACCCCACTACCCAAGCCCAACACCATTACAAAAGATGTCCCACCAACCCTCTGCTTGGTTCACCTCGACCGTCCCACTTTCCCCCTCACGAATCAATAAGAAAAACCAGGAAGAAGCTTCGCTCCCTTACCCTCCACGCTCCTGACCAGACCATATACAAGGACGAGAGGCAACCACACTTGAAGACTTATTGACTGCCAGACACTGCCAAAGCCTCCAAAAAGAGACCAAGAGACCACCACTGGCACAGAATATCACAGAGGGAAAAAGGAATATCCCTCCCCCACAAATACCAGGAATGCAACGCAAGGACTGAACCAGGAACCAAAATATTAAAAGAGGTTACCACACAGGGCATAAGGGGACAACAGAGATTCGAAAGCAGAACCAAAAAAACAAACACCCGCCCATCCAAGCAAAAAACATCCTCAACCCGCCCTAACCACAGAACCATAGATTGAGGGAACACAAAACAGAGAACACAGCACACCGTTTCCCTGTCAGTCAATGATTGGGAGGGGGTGAATTCAAAAGCTACAGAGAACCAATGCGTTTCAACAGCTTCCTGTCACTCCGGGACAAGAATTGGCGCTACTTAAGCCCATATGCAGTACAGGTGGAGAGGGGAAACTTCCTTTACCCGCAGAGGTAGCACGGAACACGAGCTGAACACAGAGCACTCACTCACCCCAAAATTGCTGGACGACACACTATCCGAAAAGGCCACGAAAAGCACACGAAGGACAGGACAGTGAGAACAACTCTCCCTTCCCTTGATGAAGCGTAAGGAAGCAGCGAAACCGGTCGGGATGCAAGCTAAATAAGCAAGATTAAACCCCAGTTGGGACTCTACTGGAGAGGAAATGTAAGAATGGCCTGACACTATCCACCGCCAGCCTTGGAAGTGGGACGAATGGGAGCTAAATGAACCTCAGCTGGATCTGGCCTTGGCATCCTACAGCCCTAGGGTGAGTGAATTTTCCACATCCACACAAAAATAAAGACTCTCAGACCGTGTGCCCTGGACACGGTCCGCGGATTGACATAGGTTCACCTTAATCAATGGGGCTAATCCAAAACACATTGGGACCTAAAAGAACGGTAGAAATAATCGACTCGGCGAAGTGTAAACCACTAAAACAAAATATAAATCTGTATTTTTTTCATGTAAGATATAAAATGGAGGACAGAATGGCCACATGGCGACTCTGTACAATCCACGGGCAGGTCTCGGAAAAATATCAATCATTAAGTATTCGATCACCCGAATCAATAGGACAAACCTGGACACAGGATAGCTTGTCGCAACTAACAAACGGGCTCTCCCTTAAACATGCGAATGTCTATATTCTTTGAATCACCTTGAACAATGGAACGAACCCTGGTCACAGAGTAACACACAATAACTGACAGATGAAACTCTCCTAAGAAGGGCAACAACTAACCCACTGGATCACTTTAAAATGATACAATACATGTGAAATCATTAATTTATGGGCCGGGACGGTGGCACCGTGGTAAGCAGTGCTGTCTCACGGCGTCAGAGACCCGGCTTGACTTGGACCATTGTGCAGAGTTTGCACGTTCTCCCCGTGTCTGCGTGAGTTTCCTCCAGGTGCTCCGGTTTCCTCCCACACTCCAAAGATGTGTATGTTATGTGGATTGTCCGTGATAAATTCTCCCTCAGTGTACCCTTTCACAGTAACTTAATTGCATCGTTAATGTAAGCCTATTGGGACACTAATTAAGAAATAAATAAATGGTAACAGAAGTCATTTTTGTCCTGCCAAAAGTTCTTGCCTCATGACAAACCCATGAACCACCCAAATAAACGAGGATGCCCGTAGACTCCCTCGCTCCGCCAACCAATGCCTCCACACCAATCCGACACATACCACCCGAATCCACACAACACCATCCTGCCCACCACAACATTGAACATTCAGAAATAAAAGGTCACTCTATCCCAAGTGGTCCGGGAGCCCCCTCACCCCGTCCACCCTTGGAGACACACACGGGCGGCGAAAGTGTCAAGGCATGGGAAGACAACAAACCACCCTTCAAACCACAACATAACCACCAATTTTCTGATCAGGAAAGCCCCAAGAATTCCCCCCACAACCTCCTGAGCTCCCCTCAGTAGCCCACCTGCTACCACCAAACCACACCTCCCCCCCTCCCCCCCCCCCCCCCCCCGCCCCCGCCCCCGCCCCCGTCTGGCCAGAAAACAAAAAACAGAGTCTCACTCCGCAACAGACACAAAACCTCCCCAGCCAGGAAAGCCACAAAAAACTCTCCAGCGCACACATTACCTTAAGATTTACCCCAAACCCACAGAAACACAGAAACCCCAACCTAACCGCCCCCTCCCCCAACACACACACGACCTCAACAACTACCTCCCCCCAACCACCTAAAATACGGCAGAACTCGACCATCACTCTGTCTTCCTCCTCTCCATCTTACCCCACAACCCCATCTTAATTCCACTCACACGAGATTTTCATTGCATTTGACGGCGTTATTTTAAACACTTTGACGGCGTCGCCATTCACAACTAACAAGAGTAATCATATTCATTTTTTAAAAAGGAAAAGGTCCAGGTGACAAGAAGACAATAAGCCAAAATATAAGGGCAAGGGATCACAAGGGGCATCAAGGATTGGACGTGGGCTGAAAGCAAAATGGCAAAAAACAAACAAAAGGGGACATGTCCTTTCTCTGTCCGACTCCAAAAACCTAACCGATGGTTTCCTTCAATCCACAGGAACCACGACTCTCATCGCCCTAATATTTGTTTAAATTGTGAACGATAACTCAGTGGGTGACATCGGTAGGGAGACTCCCTGCCCTCTGTGTCTTTTCTGACACTGTGGCACATTAGGTAGCATTTCTGGCTCACAGCGCATTGGTGCAGAATTCAATACGGGTCACTGTCTGTGTGGAGTTTGCACATTCCCCCCGTGTCTCCGTGTGTGGAGAGAAACCGAGCACCCAGCGCACAATGCAAAGTTGTGCGGGTTAGGTTGATTGACAATGTTGCATTGCCCGCAGTGGCAGGGAGCAAACAGGGAACATATGTGCAGTTACGGGGATAGGGCCTGTGTGGGATTGTTGTTGGTGCAGACTTGATGGGCCGAATAGCTTCCTTCTGTACTGTAAGGCTATCTATGTTTCTGCCACTGAGCTCTTGGTATTCTGAGCAATCGTCCTCTGGGGCTGATGCAATGACGCCAGGAGAGTCATTCGCTGCATCGTCTGCAACGTGATTCTGGTGGAATTTGGTGAATTTCTCTCAGTGTACCACGTTCTGAGGATTTTGATTAAAATGCCCTTGAGTAAAAACAATCAGCGGCTTCAGCAAAGAAAAGCAAGATCCCACCAAGATCTAAACTTGAATCGCTGGATTCAGAGTCCAGAGTTCTGGCCATTACAACACAGAACCCAGAAGCCAGCTGCAAGTGGTCACTCAAAGCCCTTTCATTCAATGTGGCAGCAACAGCAGGAAGGTCAAATCCTTTAAGCGGCCATTTGCAGCCGGCTCCAATGTTGGAGGTTCTCTGGTCCAATGGTGAGCACTCTGAACCAGACTGATCCTTGCTTTTCTTTGACGTTGCTGAGGATTGATTTGAATCTTAGAAACCCTACAAGCACAGAAAGAGGCCATTTGGCCTATCGAGTCTGCACCGACCACAATCCCACCCAGGCCCTACCCCCACATCCCTACACATTTACCCACTAATCCCTCTATCCTACGCATCACGCGACACTAAGGGCAATTTTAGCATTGCCAATCAACCTAACCCGCACATCTTTGGAATGTGGGAGGAAACCAGACTACCCGTAGGAAATCCACGCAGACACGAGGAGAATGTGCAAACTCCACACAGACAGTGACCCAAGACGGGAATCGAACCCAGGTCTCTGGAGCTGTGAAGCAGCATTGCTAACCACTGTGATACCGTGCCGCCACATTTGTTGATGGACATTTCGTTTAAATTTCTCACAAAGCAGGAATGCGGACGACAATTTTGTCAGCCTGTTCAGCTGCTATTACAATGCACATTGCTGAGCCTCTGGCGACAGATGCCTGCACCATCAGTGGTTTTTTTTCATCTTTTCGCGACTCTTTAATTCTTTTGTTGAAAGAAAGGGGCAGTTGGTGTCACACAACCACAACCATTGGACTGGAGTCCGGCAATTATTGATCAATTGTGTGAGTTTCTCTGTGTGTGTGTGTGTGTGCCTGTGCATAGGTGCGTTTTGGGAGACCAGAGTGTCTTATGTCAGAGTGCTGTCGGTTCCATGGTGTAACGGTTCACACTCTGGACATTCGCCATCCGGACAATTGTTTAAATTGGGACAGGTGGGTGACTGAATGGCACCCGTAGGTGGACCCCTGTCCGCTGTGGCTTCTCTGCCTCTCAGCGCCTTTTATTCTAGAGCAACAGTCCTCTGGGCCTGATGCAATGACGACAGGGTCGTCATTCGTTGCATCATCTGCAAAGTGATTGCGGTGGAATTTGCCGAAATTACCTCAGTGTTTAGATTTCGATTTTCTGAGAATTTTAAATAAAAGTCCCTTCAGCAAAATCATTATCGGCTTTGGGAAAGGAAGGAAAGGTTCCATCGAGATTTAAGCTCGGATCAAAGGATTCAGAGTCCAGAGTGCTCACCATTACAACATCGATCCAGGAACATGGCCACTAGCTCCAAATGAGGACACACAAACAGTTTGACCTCTTTCATTCAATTACCCGTTTTATCCACCTGTCGTGCGACATTCAGGGACCGCTATACATGCTCACTAATGTCCCTCTGAGATTCCCAGGGTCCTGCGTTTATCATGTATTCCCTTGCCTTGTTTGTCCTGCCCGAGCACATCACCTCACACTGATCCGGATCGAATTCCATTTGCAATAGACCAGCCTATCTTACCAGATCATCTATATCCTTCTGTGAACCAAGATTACCTCCGCCCTATCTACCACCTCGCAAATGTTTGTATCAAATGCTAATTTATTGCTCAAGCCTCGAACATTCAAATCGAAATCACTCATGCAAACTGCAGATGCAAGAACACTGATCCCTTGGGGCCCTCAGAAAAAATACTCTTCCACTCTGAAAATCTGTCACAACCATCACCGTCTGCTCCCTGCCATAAGAGGTCACAAGATATCGGAGCAGAATTAGGCCATTCGGCCCATCGAATCCGCTCCGCCATTCAATCATGGAGGATATGGTCCTCATCCGCATTTTCCTGCCTTCTCCCCAGAACTCTTCAACCAATTAAAAATCTGTGTCATTCCTCCTTAAATTTACTCACTGTCCCAGCATCCACTGCACTTTGGGTTAGCGAATTCGACAGATTCAAAACCCTTTGGGAGAAGTAGTTCCTCCTCAACTCAGTTTAAATTTGCTACCCCTCATCCTAAGTCCATGACATCTCGTCTTAGAATGCCCCAACAGCCGATGCATTCGTTCCACGTCTACCTTATCCATGCCTTTTATCAACTTGTACACCTCAATTTGATCTCCGCTCATTCTTCTCAATTCCAGAGAGTATAGGCCTAAACTGTTCAATCTCTCTGCATGCGACAATCACTTCATCTCTGGAATCAATCTTGTGAACCTCCTCTGGACTGCCTCCAATGCCACGACATCTTTCCTCAAATAAGCGGAACAAAACTGCGTACAATACTTCAGGCGCAGCCTCACCAATACCTTGTGTATTTGCAGCAATACTTCCTTGTCTTTATATTCTTTGCCTTTAGCTACAACTGCCAACATTCCTCTCGCTTTATTTGTCTGCTGTCTGCATGGCAGATTCCTGTGACTCATGAAGGAAGACACCCAGATCCCTCTGCACCGGAGTATCCCAAAGTCTCTCTCCATTTAGATAGTAAGTCGTCTTCCCATTTTTCTGACCAAAATGCATGATTTCACACTTATTCACCTTAAACTCCAGCTGCCACATTTTCGCCCACTCTCCTAACCTACTTTTTTCATTAGTAAGTTTCTTATTTCCTCCTTGCAACTTACTGTCCCGCCTATTTTTGAGTCATCTGCAAATTTGGCGATGTTGCCTTCATTTCGAGTTTATTCAGGAGGAACTTCTCATTCAGTATGTGAATGTTCCGACTAGAGAGGGGGAGAAACTTGACCGTCTCTTGGGAAAAATGGAAGAGCAGGTGACACAAGGAGAGTTAGGGGTCACTTTGGGACGAGTGTCCATAATTCCATTAGTTTTAAGATAGCTATGGAGAACAATAGGTCTGGCCCAAAAGTTAAAATTCTAAATTGGGGCAAGGCCAATATTAATGTTATCAGACAGGAACTTTCAAAAGTTAAGTGGGGAATTTGCTGGCAGGCAAAGAGGCGTCTGGTAAGTGGGAGGCTTTCAACAGTCTGTTAACCAGGTATCAGGATAAGCACATTCCTCTTAGCGTGAAGGGCAAGGCACGTAGAACGAGGGAATGCTGGATAACTGGCGATATTGAGGCCCTGGTCAAGAAGAAGAATGAGATATGTCATACACCGGCAGCTTGGATCAAATGGATCCTTGAAGAATATAGAGGGTGTAGAAGCAGAGATTAGAGGATTCAGGAGAGCAAAAAGAGGACACGAGAATGCTTTGGCAGATAAGGCAAAGCAGAATCAAAAGAGTTTCTACAAATGTATGAAGGGTAAAAGAGTAACTAGGGGAGAGTAGGACCTATTAACAATCAACAAGGTAATTTATGTGCGGATCCACAAGAGAAGGGTGAAATGATAAATGAATATTTCTTATCGGTATTTAGTGTTGTAAAAGGCAAAAAATGTTCGGGAACTTAGGGAAATAAATAGTGATGTCTTGAGGCGTGCAACAGAGAAGGAGGTGCTGGATGTCTTAAAGTGCATCAAGCTAGATACATCCCAGGGACCTGATGAAGTGTATAACAGGACGTTGTGGGGGGCGAAAGAGGAAATTGACTTTCTCCTTGCAAAGATATTTGAATCATGGCCAGCCATAGTGAGGCGCCTGAAGACTGGAGGGTGGCAAATGTTGTGTATTTGATTAAAATGGGCTGCACGGAAAAGCCTGGAAACTACAGGGAGATGAGCCTCATATCTGTAATGGGTAAGTTTTTAGAAGGCATTTTGAGAGACAGGATCGATAGGCATTTAGAGAGGCAAGGACTGATTAGGGAGAGTCAGCATGGCATTGTGAGTGGAACATAATTTCTCACAAATTTAATGCAGTTTTTTGAAGGGGTAACCAAGAAGGTACATGAGCAATGCAGTTGATGTTGACTACACGGACTTTAGCAAGGGCTTCGACAAGGTATCAAATGATAGGTTGTTGCATAAGGTTCATTCTCACGGTATCCAGGGTGAGATGACAAATAGGTACAAAATTGGCTTGATGAAAGAACACACAGGGTGGTTGTCGAGGGTTGTTTTCCAAACCCGGAGGCCTGTGACCAGCGGTTTGTCTCAGGGATCGGTGTTGGGTCCACCGTTTTTGTCATTTATATTAGTGATTTGGATGAGAATTTAGGAGGCATAGTTTGTAAGTTTGCAGATGACATCTAGATAGGTGGCATAGTGGACTGTAAAGAAGGGTATCAAGGACTGCAACGGGATCTTGATCAATTGGGCCAGTGGCCTGACGAATGGCAGATAGAATTTACTTCAGATAAATGTGAGGTGATGCATTTTGGTAGCTCGAACCACGGCAGGACTTACTCAGTTAATGGTGGGGCGTTGGGGAGAGTTACAGAACAAAGAGATCCAGGGGTATATCTCATTGAAAGTGGAGTCACAGGCGGACAGATTGGTGAAGTGGGTATTCGGTATGCTTGGTTTCATTGGTCGGAACATTGAATTCAGGAGTTGGGACGTCTTCTTGAAGTTGTACAAGACAAGTAAGGCCACACTTGGAATATTGAGTACAGTCCCGGTCACCCTATCATAGAAAGGATATTATTGAACCAGAAACAGTGCAGAAAAGATTTACGAGGATGCTACCGGGACTTGAAGGTTTGAGTTACAAGGAGGGGCTGGATCGACTGGGACTTTCTTCTCTGGAGCGGAGGATGCTTCGGGGTGATCTTCCAGAGGTCTATAAAATATTGAAGGGCATAGATCAGCTAGATAGGCAACATATATTTCCAAAGGAAGCGGAATCTAAAACTAGAGAGCATAGTTCTAAGGTGAGAGGGGAGAGGTACAAAGGAGTGCAGATGGGCATTTTGTCACACAGAGCATGGTGAGTGTCTGGAACAAGCTGCCGGAGGTAGTCGTGGAGAAAGGTACAATTTTGCCTTTTAAAAAGCGTTTAGGCGGTTACATGGATAAGATGGCAATTGAGGGATACGTCCCAAGCACGGGCAATTGGGACTAGCTTAATCATTAAAAAAGGGTGGCATGGACATGTTGGGCCGAAGGTCCTGTTTCCACATTTTAAACCTGTATGATTCTATGAATCTATGACTGTTAAATATGCTATGAAATGGCCCAGCAAAATATTCAGTTGAAGGGGAAAGAGGGATGGCCAACAAATACTGGCCTTGTCAATGAAATATATATTGCATTAGCAAAGTTTTATGAAATTATTTAATCTCATTTTATTTCATTTCATGTCAAACAGGGTGGCGAATCCTGGTGTCTTATTATTTAAAACTTCAGCACTTTAACTACTTAAACAGGTAAGGTTCAGTCAGAGAAAAGTCTGCTATTTGTGATATATATAAATGATTTGGAAGAAGGTGCAACTGCTGTTATCAGCAAGTTTGCGGATGACACGAAGTTGGCTGGACTTGCGGATAGCAATGAACATTGTCGGACATATGGCAGGATATAGATAGGCTGGAAAATTGGGCGGAGAAATGGCAGATGGAATTTAATCCAGGCAAATGCGAAGTGATGCATTTTGGAAGAACTAATATAGGGGGGAGTTATACAATAAATGGCAGAGCCATCGAGAGTATAGAAACACAGAGGGACCTAGGTGTGCAAGTCCACAATCCTTGAAGGTGGCAACACAGGTGGAGAAGGTGGTGAAGAAGGCATATGGTATGCTTGCCTTTATAGGACGAGGTATAGAGTATAAAAGCTGGAGTCTGATGTTGCGTCTGTATAGAACGCTGGTTAGGCCACATTTGGAGTACTGCATCCAGTTCTGGTCGCCGCACTACCAGGAGGACGTGGAGACTTCAGAGAGGGTGCAGAGAAGGTTTATCAGGATGTTGCCTGGTATGGAGGGTCTTAGCTATGAGGAGAGAGTGGGTAAACTGGGCTTGTTCTCCCTGGAAAGACGGAGAATGAGGGGAGACCTAATAGAGATGTACAAAATTATGAAGGGTATAGATAGGGTGAACAGTGGGAAGCTTTTTCCCAGGTCGGAGGTGACGATCACGAGGGGTCACGGGCTCAAGGTGAGAGGGGCGAGGTATAACTCAGATATCAGAGGGACTTTTTTACACAGAGAATGGTGGGGGCTTGGAATGCGCTGCCAAGTAGGGTGGTGGAGGCAGACACCGTGACATCGTTTAAGACTTACCTGGATGGCCACATGAGCATGCTGGGAATGGAGGGATACAAACGAATGGTCGAGTTGGACCAATGAGCGTCACAGGCTTGGAGGGCCGAAGGGCCTGTTTCCTGTGCTGTACTGTTCTTTGTTCTTTGTTACTTGATCTACTGTGACCCAAAAACAACATACTGCAGTTGCTGCAACTCCCACATCATAGCAGAAAATGTTCAAAATACAAAACAGGCCAAACAGCGTCTATGGAGAGGGAAACGGAATTATTATTTCCGGTCGCTGACCTACTCTCCAAACTGGAAGAATTTAAAGATTTAACGACTTACAAACAAATACAAAGTCAAGGAAAGTAGAAAGGGTGAGGACGAATGAACAAACTGTCTCGTGATAGGATGTAAGGCTGGAGTGATGGAATGACAATGGGGAAGATTAATGTTTACACTGACGCAATCACCCAGATCTGGATGCAAATCTCACTCTAAATGAGAAGAAAACTTCTCGCTGAATTATGCACGAAACTCCTCGCCTTCCAGTGAAGATGAGGCAGTTCTCAGTCATAACCCATAAACTTTAAGATTAACAGTGGGATGGAGAAAGACTCAGTTTGAGCGGTGACAGCACCAGAGGAATAGAAAACTGTCGTTCACCCAGGAAAAGGGCAAAGTTTAAACAGAGCTGCGCCCAAAGTGTGGCTCGAACCCATGATCCTGGGATTAAGAGTTTCATGCTTTAACGACTGAGCTAGCGGGGCACATTGAGACGCTGATGCTCCAGATTCCAAAACAAATATGTGTTTCTTTTTCCATTCAGCTTGTTCTGATTACAAAGTTTACAATGAATCGACCTACAGAATCCTGAAAGTTACAATGCATTCCTCTCAATAATCATTAACATCATTGTCATCTTTCACGTCTTAGATTCATGTCCTTCCAAACATTGCAAACTCCTCTTACATCTGTCGGGCGGCATGGACAAGCTGGGCCGAAGGGCCTGTTTCGATGCTGTAAACCTCTATGACTCTATGTCAACTTAATATTCTTGTTCGAAATACTCCAGTCAGCGCGTGAAGCCACACAGCATGTTCACTGTCAAACTGTCTCCCAGTTGCAGACTTTTCATTGTGATCACATCTCATTCTAAACTACAGAGGGAACATATTCATCCAACAGCCTCATCATAGAAATCAATCCAGAGGACCTTGGTTACACACATACAGCGAGAGAATAGAAGGAGCAAAGAGCAAACAATGATAGATGCACAGACAGGGACTGAAACAAACTGATACGGTAATGGAGTGACAAAAAGAGACAGAGCAGACATCAACAATCCATGAATAGTCCTGTAGAATTCCTGCAGTGCGGAAGGACGCCATTCGGTCCATCGAGTCTGCATCGACCAAAGTCCCGCATAGACACTATCCCCATAACCCCATGCATTTACCAGACTCTAAGAGGAAATTTAGCATGGCCAATGCACCTAACCAGCAAATCTTGTGACTGTGGAAGGAAACTAGATCACCCAGAAATAACACAGGCAGACATGGGGAGAATTTGCCAACTCCAAACAGACAGTTACCCTCGCGGGGAATCGAATGCAGGTCCCTGAAGCAGCAGTGATAACCACTCTGCCACCGTGATACCCCAATACATATCACTTACTAGATGAAGGCGCAGCGCTCTGAAAAATTGTGATAACAAAAAAAACCCGATTGGACTTTAGCTTGGTGTTCTGAGACCTCTAATGTGCCCACACCTGTTCAACGTCATATCTGCACATCATGGCTATACACACGTCATCTTTCTGAACCCACAGGCATGGGTTCCTCTGAATTGGCGAATCGAGATAAAGTGAATATCCACAAGCATCTTTTAAAGATGTCTTGATTTATTTGTGAGCATGTTATGTTGTTAGAATCCCTGCAGCGTGTGCTCGGATTCTCAAACCAAACCCCATGTAAACCAATCCTGCCGTGTGCACGGGAAATAAGTTAACAAACCCAACGGTTCGTTCACAAACCCTATCGCAAACAATAGCTAAATGAGGACTTGTTCGGGACCTCTTGCGACTTTGTGGATCTTAATACCCAAAGCCAGAATGGTACCCCCAGACCTACGAGCCACCGTGAGGAAAGCAGTTTCGGCATTACATTCCCATTGCCATCAAAATCTGATCAGACATCTGCAGTGAAAGTGAAAGTGCTGAAAAAAAGGCGGGAAGTCAGGACTCTTGTGTGCACAGGGAAAGAAAGTTCAATTTTTCACCTCCGTGACGTGTAATTTAAACTGGAAATGGTTAGAAATGTACGACGTTTTAAACAAGTGACATCCAGGAGGGAAGAAACATAACAACAGCTGATGAGGTGGAAGTCAGGAGAGATTAGATGGGAGACACAAAAAAAAAATCACAAAGTGATTCCACCATAGAATGAGGCCAGTCCAAAGTTCTTTACAGGAGTCAAGGGCTAAAGGGGAACCTGTGGATGTGCTGTACATAGATTGCACACCTGTCACATTGATGTGGTTGTGGGTTTTGAAAATTGACAATTACACTTAAGAACATAGGAACTAAGATCAGAAGTAGGCAAATACAGCTCTTCGAGCCTGCATTCAATCAGTTCATGACTGATCTCTCCCTGGTCACAAATCTACGTCCCCACCTGTTCTCTTTCTTGAAAACGTTTAAAGATTCAGAATCCACCATGCTATGGGGCAGGAAATTCCACAAATCCACGACTGTCAGCAATACGTGGTTACTCAGCATCTCAGTTTTACGTCCACCGCCTCTCAACCTATATATGAAACACTAGCTCTGACAAAATGTCATCTCGACTCGAAATATTGGCTCTATCCTTTCCCCACAGAGGCTGTCAGACCAGCTGAGATTTTCCAGCTTTTCCTGGGGGGTTTTCAGAGTCCAGCACCCACAGTATCTTGCTTTAATATACATGTGACCTCTTCTTCTCGATTGCCCGAAAAGATGAAACATTTAGTCTACATTTATTCGATCAATTCTTTTACAATTTTATATACCTCGATCACTTCAGCATCTGGTGGGACGATTTCACTCACTGTCAATTTCTTGTCCCAGCGAACTTAATTGGTGTCCTCACTGGCTGAAGGAAGTACCTCTGTTCCATACAAACAGGACACTTTGAAGGAGAAACTTCTATCGAGTGAAAACGATCAGGGATGAAAATAATAAGCAAAGGGATATAATTCGAAAACCTCAGTTCACCAGTTACCCTGGTAGTCCACTGGTTTGTGTTTAGCACTCTCCCAGTGATATTTGGTTTCAACTCTCGCTCAAGAAGAAAATATTCTCAGCAAACGATTAAAAATAAGGTGATTTACTCTTTGATCGAAAGCAGATCTACTAGAATCAGCCGAGTAAGGATTGTAAGTTTACATCATCAGAGCTGGAAATGTCACATGTTCAACAGTTCAAGAACAAGCACAGAAAGAGAAGGGCAGTGATGGTCTGCAAAGCACGAGCAATAGAGATGGTGATGCAAGGGAAAATCTGGATTATGATTGGCCAGATTTTTACCGATTACACTGTCAGCGAAATATGAAATGTTTCCCTCACTCTGCATTGAAAAACATTTGGAAATGTTTCTGTCCAGTTCCGAACCGTCGGAAGCGAAAGTGTTAACTGCAGTGGATTGATTGCTGTGTGTTTTCATTGGTTGAACACATCACTGTGTTGAAGCAGAATGTGCCATTTTGCAGGAAAAACTTGTTTGTGGTGAAAGTATGAAAATAAAAATAACAAAAGTAGCGTGGATAAAGCAAATTCTAAAACACACTGTAAACTGCTGCTCTGGGGGTTAGAGATTGACATTTTCACTGATGTTGTGATTGCAGGTCAGTAAATGAAGATTTATTCCTCGCATCCAAACCGTGAAAACAGATGTCAGTTATTGCCTGGTGGAACATATCAAACACAATCTCGCCTCGTGTCCGGAAGTGAAGACTTCCAACAGGAAGTTTTTTTGTCATTTCTGTCAGGAGTTTGGGAAACAGGCGAGGCTAAGGACAATTTAAATGGTGCTGGGCCTTTATTGCAGCTCATTGTGTTTCTGACTGGAGATGATTTCTGTTTGTTGAACAGTTCAGGATGAGTTGACTCAGTGAAGGTGCAGGCTCCTGACGGCCGTTCCCAACTCAGTTGCTTCCAATGTATTTCAGTAACAATATCAGTAAATTGCAGGATTAGAATGATTATTTTTCTGCTCCCGTAGCCGAACGGTCTAAGGCGCTGGATTAAGGCTTCAGTTTCTGAGGCGGTGTGAGTTTGAGTCTGAATCCCACCGCTGCCAAATTCAATTTAAGTTGTGGTCCTTTCGGCAGAATTCGAACAGCTCAGATATGTTTCCTCCCTGCTGGATTTCACTTGTTTTAAACTTCCTACATTTCTAACCATTCCCAATGTTAATGAAAAGCCTTGGGATTCAAAGATGAGCTTTGTTTCCTGTGCACACTCTGTATTACTTCCTGAGATTTTTCCAGCATTATCACCGTTCAGTGCAGGTGTATGATCCGCTTTGGATGGCAGTGAAAATACATTTAGCTGACTTGCATTTATCACGATTGCTATTTCGCCTCGGGGTATGATTCTCGCTTTGGGTGCTAAAATCCGCAAGCCTGCGTGAGGTCCCATTTCAAATTCTGGGTAAGCCCTCATTAAGCTGTCGTTTCGCATTGGACAAGAGGAGGATTTTGTTAGTTTATTTCCAGTGCACATGGCAGGATTGGTTTACATGGGGTATGATTTGAGAACCTGAGCAGACAATGCAGGGATTCTGTCAGCACTACACACACACAAAGAATCAAGACATTTTCAAAAGGTGACTATGCTTTCGGACATTCACTTAATCCTTATTCACCAACTCGGAGGACCGCATTCTTCTGGTTTCAGACAGCTGCTTTGTGTTTAGTCGATTCTGCCGCACTCTCTGTCCCTCTCCGTGTCTTTTTTGTTGCTGTATACCTGTCTCAGGCTCTTTTACTCTCTGTCTCTCCGTCAGTTCATCAATCACTGTTCCCCCTTTTGCTCTCTATTCCCTTTATTCTTTCGTTGTCTGTGTTCAATCAAGGTTCACTGAATTGATTTCTGTGATGACGAGGTTGTCCTGGGAGGAGAGATTCAGTGGAATGAATCTGTTTGCTCTGTAGATTAGAATAATGAGAGGTGACGGATTGGAAAGTCTGACAATGGCGAGACAGTTTGACTTTGGACACACTGAAACGCTCTTTTCCCAAGTGGTTGGAATATTCAGTTCAAAAAATATTCAGGTGAAAAATATAAGAGTGTTTGTGCAATGTTTGAAAAGAGGTGAAGCTAAGAAGTGGAAGATGTGAATGAAGTTATTGATGATTGAGAGGAATGCATTGTAACCTCAGGGATTCCGTAGATTGAATAATTATAAACTTTGTAATCAGAACAAGCTGAGACACCAGATGGAAACGCTTTATTTGCCTCCACACATTTTTGGATATGGAGTGCTGGGGCCCACATGTGCCCGGCTAGCTCAGTCGGTAGAGCATGAGACTCATAATCTCACGGTCGAGTCCCACGTCGGGCGTTCTTATTTTAAAACTTGCCCCATTCCTGGGTAAACGCCAGCTCATCATTCCTCCGGCACTGCCACCGCTCAAACTGAGTCTTACTCCATCCCGCTTTGTTGATCTCACAGTTACTGCTTTCTGAGTTATCTTTGCTTCCCTGGCAGTCGAAGTGTTTAGTGCTTAATTCAGCGAGAAGGTTTCTTCTCATTTTGCTCGAATTTGGAACCCAGACCTGGGAGATTGTGTCAATGGAAACAACAATCCCCATTGTCATCTAATCACTCCAGCCTTACGTCCTATCACAAGGACGTTTGACTTTTCGTCCTTTCGCTCTCTATTTCCCTTTATTTTGTATTTGTTAGTAAAACATTAAATCTCTAAATTCTCCAAGTTGGTTAAAAGGTCAGCGACCCTATACATTCACTCTGTTCCTCTCTCAATAGACGCTGTTTGACCTGCTGAGTGTTGCCAACATGGTCTATTTTGAGTTGCGATTTGCAACAACTCCAGTAACAATGTTTGGTTCAATGTGGATCAGTTTTCTTCGACTGAACCTTACCTGCTCAAATAGTTGAGGGGTTGAGGTTTTGAATAGTAAGGTGTGTCACCCTGATTGACATAAAATGAAACAAAATGAGGCTTATTCATTTCAAAAGACGTTACTAAGTCAATATATATTTTGAAGGGGGTCAACCTCCGGGTGACATTCAGTCACTCATCTGTTCCAATTTCAACAGAAAGTGGGACGGAGAGAGTCTAGAGTGGTAAGTGTTACCCCATGGAACCGACAGCACTCTGACCAAAGACACTAAGCCTTTCTCCCAAAATACACACACACACACACACACACACACGCACACCCAGACTTGCTCAATAATTGCCAGTTTCCCGTCGAATAGTTGTTGTTGTGTTACACCAACCGCTCCTTTCTTTCAGAAGAGGAGTTAAAGAGCGGCAAAAATGAAAAGGACATTGAACAAAGAACAAAGAACAATACAGCACAGGAACAGGCCCTTCGGCCCTCCAAGCCCGCGCCGCTCCCCGGTCCAGGATTGAATCCTGAATCCAGGATCCCCGCCCAATTTTCCAGCCTATCTACATACCAATATCCTATCCACCGAGCTGTCCCCCACAGCTACGATGCTTTGTTCATTACAACCTATTAACTCACCCCCACCCCCCCATTCCAGACCATGTGATCTCCAGGGAGAGGCGAAAACCCAGAGTGAAAAACCCCAGGGCCAATATGGGGAAAAAAAATCTGGGAAATTCCTCTCCGACCCCCTGAGGCGATCGAAACGAGTCCAGGAGATCACAATGGCCCTGATCGGAAAATGCTTCCCAACCCTAGTCATTTCCACTTCCACGAGAAACAAGGAACAATTAGCCCGCGCCGCTCCCTGGTCCAAACTAGACCACTCTTTTGTATCCCTCCATTCCCACTCCGTTCATATAGCTGTCTAGATAAGTCTTAAACGTTCCCAGTGTGTCCGCCTCCACCACCTTGCCCGGCAACACATTCCAGGCCCCCACGACCCTCTGTGTGAAATATGTCCTTCTGATATCTGTGTTAAACCTCCCCCCCTTCACCTTGCTGCTGCAAGCGTCTGTCGCCAGAAGCTCAGCAATGTGCATTGTAAAAGAAGCTGAACTGGCTGAAAAATTCCTCTCCCCATTTCCTGCTTTGTGGGAAATTTAAACAAAAGGTTCTTCAAAAAATCAATCCCCAGCAACGGCAAAGGAGAGCAAGGATCGGCCTACATTTGAACTCGGCTGGTTGGATTCAAATGCTCACCATTAGACCAGAGAACCCAGAATACAGCAGCCAGCTGCAAATCGTCGCTCAACGCATTCGACCCACTTGCAGTTGCTGCCACATTGAATGAAAGAGGTCGCAGTCCTTGAGTGACCATTTGCAGCTCCGCGGCTGTGTTCCTGGTTCTGTAGCGTGATGTTGAGCACTCTGGTCTCTGAATGCAGTAGTCCGAGTTCAGATCTCGATGAAGCATTGCAGACATGGGGCGATAGTGCAAATTCCACACAGTCACCCGAAGCCTCACAGAACTAAACCCCCGTCCCTGGCACTGTGAGGCAGCAGTGCTAACCACTGTGCCACCGTGGCAGAAAACGGTTCCCCTACCGATACCATTCACTGAGTCATCTTCCCAAGTTAAGCAAGAGTTGGTCCGATGAGAATACTCATTCCACCGAGATTCAAACTCTCATTTTTGTATACACAGTCCAGAATGCTCACCGTTACATCACAGAACCAACAGGACGTCCGTCGAAGGCAGGAGGCATTTCACCCAGATCTCACACATCTACATTCTTGCTCAATAATAGTCAGGATGCAGTCGAAGGGTTGTTGTTCTTTGACAGCAACTGCACCTTTCTTTCGACAGAGCGTTAAAGTGCAGCGAAAAGATGAAAAAGAAAATTGTCTGCACCTGTAAGGGCTTGATTACCTCTAAAGATTCACATTCCAACCATTATCTTGCAATTGCGTCTCTGTCTGTTTATGTCGTGTTTGTGAATAAAAATACCCCAGTCCAACGCTTGCAAAGGAAATGATTTGCTGTAGATTGGGGGATTATGTCTTCTGAGCTTCGCTCCTATCAATGGTGGCAAATAACGACACGTTGTTGTCGCACTTGCTGTTGCTGTCACATTGAATGAAATAGGTCAAATTCTTCGAGGGACCATTTTGGTGGTCACTCTGTTCTGGGATCTGTGATGTGAAGCTGAGTACTCTGGACTCGGAATCCAGCGATTCGAGTTCAAATAGCGGCAGAGACTTGCGTTGCTTTGCTTAAGCCGCTGATGGGTTTGCTGTTGGCATTTTATTTAAAATTCTCAGTCAGTGCACATCTAAACACTGAGGAAACTTCAACAAATTCCACCGCACTTGCGCCCAATGCACCGAATGACTCTCTTGGCGTCATTGCTTCAGCACCAGAGGACGACTGCTCAAGAATACAAAGCGTTGAGAGGCAGGGGAGCCACAGTGGGCATGAGGTCCATCCACAGGTGTCAGTCACTCAGTTATGTCACAAGCTTAGAAAGAGTTTGAATGCGAGAGTCCAGAGTGCTAACAGTTACACCATGCAACCGACAGCACACTGACCTCAGACACTAGGCCTTTCTCTCAAATCAGAAACACACACACACACACACATGCTCAATAACTGCCAATAATTGTTATTGTATGAAACCAACTTCTCCTTTCTTTCAACTTAGGGGTTAAAGAGTAGCGAAAAGATGAAAAACAAATGCTGGTGTTGCAGGTATCTGACGCCAGGGGCTCAGCAATGTACATTGTAATAGCTGTTGAACTGGCTGACAAATTGTCCTCTCAATTCGAACTTCGTGAGAAAACTAAACGAAATGTCCTTCAGCAAATCAATCATCAGCATTGGCAAACAAAAAGAGAGGTTCCAACGAAATGTGAACTCGGGTAGCTGGATTCACAGTCCAGAGTGCTCACCATTACACCACGGAACACAGCGGGCGACAGCATCTGAAAGTGGTCGTTCAATGCCTGTACCAATTTGAACAGCAGGCAGAAATATCAGCCCCATTCCACAAGCCCGTCAATTACCCACATTTCCCTTACCTTTTCCTCCTGTCAAAATGTGTACTCTACCTTCAACTGCAATACATTTCACTGTCGCTCACCACATTATGTGGAGATGCCGGCGTTGGACTGGGGTGAACACAGTAAGACATTTCCACTCCATCTGACGAAGGAGCAGCGCTCCGAAAGCTAATGGTATTTGCTACCAAATAAACCTGTTGGACTTTAACCTGGTGTTGTTAAAACTCTTACTGTGCTCACCACATTCACAGAGCAATGTTAGCGTCGAACTGATGGAAACCTTATTGTGGTAAAAATGCTGAACAACATCAGCTTATCACAGCTCTGCCTTCGTCACACCAGTGTGAAAATGTGAACAATTTCATATCGGGACAGAAAGGAAGGATAGTGTGGCTGTGGATAATTGGGCGCTGTGTACATTCCTGTAATCAGTATCTGGGAGAATCGGGCAAATGAGATCCTGGTGGCCTCGTGGTTAGGGGTTCGGCACTTTCAGGGTTACAGACTGCCATCGATATATTAAGATTTAATATTTTTTACAAACAAACCAGCAATACTTCCTGGTCCAAAGCAGCTCTGCCAGAATCAGTGGAGTGAGATTTGCAGTTTTGTTTCCGAATTGGAAATGTCACGTGGACAACAGGTCAAGAACAAACACAGATAGTGAAGGACATTGATCGGACGCAAAGTGCTGATGATGGAAATGGTGATACAAGGCAAATCTGGGTGGTAATTGTCAGGTTGAACCGTTTCCACTGACAGAAATATCATTCATTTCTGGACAAAAACTCGGGCTAAGTGACAAGAAAGCTTCTCACTGAATTCACCAGTAAACTATTTGTCTTCGACTAATTGCAAGCAGTTTTCATTCAGAAAGCAGGAACAGTGAGATTAACAAAGCGGGATGGAGAAAGATTCAGTTTGAGCGGTGACATTGCCAGATGAATGGGGAGCTGGAGTTCACCCAGGAAAGCAGCAAAAGTTCAAATATAATGAGAAGCAGCCAATGTTGCCCTTGTCCATCATTCTTTGTGTCAGTTAATCCATCCTGTGACGCTTTCTATCACAGACCTTCCATTTAATATCTTTACTGAGTGTTTCCCGTCTTAAATCCCGCAAAAACTCAACAGCTCAATGAATGTTTCGTGAGAAACGAGAATAATTCTGAAATCTGAATCATTTTGAAATAAAACTATTTGGAAATATTTCTCCCTGGTCTTGAAGCGGGAACTTTCGCGTGTGAGTCAAACATGACAACCACTGCACGACGAGATGCGAATATGTGCACGGTGTCAAAATCGAAACGTTTCTTTCCTGTCAGTGCGTCAAAGAAATATCAGCATCCCTTATTTTACAGAAAACATTTGAGGCCGAGGTCAGAGCAAAGGTAAGGTGGCTGTAATCTCGAGATTCGGATAATGTTGACCAACGAACGGAAATGATACAGATTTCCCTCACCCTTAATGAGAAAGCTTAATGAACGTTTTTGCTTGGTTTTGAACCAGGGACTTATCACGTGTCAGGTGAACCTGATAACCACTACACTACAGAAACAGCTGATCTAGCCGATAGCAAATCGGCCTGTCTGCAATGTTCAACTGCGCTATGGTGCTGCACGTTCAAATGGTTAGACAGAGAGCCCCCCATCTCCTCCGCCCCCCTTCCGCCCCACGCCCCCGCCCTCCACCCCCCCCCCCACGCCCCCCATGTTTCAGGAAGATAGCCGTTACTTTCAATCTGATTGCTCAATTTATCTTGAACTTCAAACCTTAGAAGCGTTCGTCTGGAAAATATCTGAGGGAGCAATGATTTCTGCTCATGCATTAATGCATCATACTCATCTTGCTTCGAATAATCTCAACCAATTGTACTCAGTAATAAAAACAATTTACCGCGGATGCTGGAATCTGAAACCAAAAGAGAAAATGCTGGAAAATCTCGCAAGGTCTGGCAGCATCTGTAAGGAGAAGAAAGAGCTGACGTTTCGTGCCCAGATGACATTCGTCAAAGCTCATTTTACAATTGTACTCAGTATGTATTTCATTATCCAATATTTAATATCAGGACGTTATTTAACACATAGATCTTCTTTATGATTTGAATATCTCTGAAATTGAATATCATGAATTGCAAACATAACTGACCAACAGAAGGAAGCGAGTCTCCGGGCAATGCAGATCGCAATTTTGACCTTGAACATAGTCTGATGTTAAATAAAATCAACTACATTTAAATGGAAGAGATTGAAAAGATATCTGTTAGTTGCACTTGAGCCTTTTAATTATGGGTGTGAAACATTCAGGCGCATAAATTCTGGCCATCTTTAGGAAAGTCCAATAGATCCGCACTGAGTCTCGATTTCCTCATCTGGCTGAGTGATTTTTCCTATTACTTTGTTATGAAGAACGATTTCAAATAAAAGCTGTAGGACACGTGCGTCATTTCCTCTAGTTCGCTTGCACTATGTCTTGTGTCTGTCTTTTTGAGCGCACACTGCTTTTAGACATGTTTCAGATGGTAATTAACTATGTTAGTCTGCACCTATAAACCCATTAAATTCTGTTATAGGCTGAAAGAGATGCTAATATGTGCAGGTTGTCAAAATTGAAAATTTCCTGTCAGTGCGTCAAAAGAATCAGCATTTCATATTTTGCAGAAAACATTTGGGGCCGAGCTCAGAGCAAAGATAAGGTGGCTGTAACATCGAGATTTGGATCATGTCCAGCAACGATCTGAAATCATACAGACTTCCCTCACCCGACATGGGAAAGCTGATGAATGTTCTGCCCGGTTCTGAAGCGGTGATCTTTCACGTGTTCGGCCAATGTGATAACCACTACACTATAGAAACAAGAGAATGCGCCACGCCGCCAATTGGCCTGACTACAATGTTGAACTACATTGTGTTGCTGCAGGTTCTCATGGTCACATTGAGGGTCCATGTCACTTAATAGAAGAACAAATCCGATTTTTCAACCTGATGTCTCAACTTATCTTGAACTTCGTCTGGCAAATGTCTCAGGCGGCAACGAATTCCGCTCAATCATTAATACATCATTCTCATCTCCCGTCAAATAATTTCAAACAGTTATATCAAATATTTGTAGTTATTCAATATTTAATTTCAGTACGTTTATTTAACACAGATGTCCTCATTCTGAATTGGATACCTCTGAAATATACAACATTTTCTTGCAAACATGACTGACCAACAAAATAAATAGAGTCACTGCGTAATGCACATGCCATGGTGCTTATTTGAGATTGACAACATTCATCCTTTAAAATATACTTGAATCCCCGCTATTCTGTTTGTGAAGTATTCTGGCGCCTAAATCACGTTCATCTATCGGAAGTCCAGGAGGTCCGCACTGAATCTCGATTTCCACATGGGTCTGAGTGGTTTTAGCTATTTCTTTATTGTGAAGAGCAATTTTAAAAACGTGCTTCTGCGAAATGCGCGCCATTTACTCCAATTCAGTTCCAATTTCAATTGTGTCTCTCTTTATGAGCACACAATACAATTTGATATGTTTCAGATGTTGATTAACTATGTTAGTCTGCACCAAAAACCCATTGAATTCATTTGTGGACTGCACGAGTTGCGAATATATGAACAAACAATAGAGTTCTTCATTCCCTGCGTCCTAAAATGCATCAGTTCCGATTTTCGTAAATGCATTTGAGGCCGACGTCAAAGCCCATATAACATGACCATATAAGATTATATCGGATTCGCATGACGTTGAGCAACGAACCTACATCGTGCAGACTCCGCTCACGCTTAACGCGAACGATCCAACAGCATTTCTACCCGTTTCGAACTGGGGATTTGTCGTGTGTGAGGCGACCGTGATAACCACTACACTACAGGAACAGCTGACAGTGCTCACTTATCGTTTCACTTGTATCTGTCTTTTTGAGCACACACTACGATTAGGTATGTTTCAGATGGTGATTAACTCTGTTAGTCTGCACCTATTAACCCATTAAATTCTGTTGTAGACTGAACGAAATGCTAATATGCGCATGTTGTCAAAATAGAAACGTTTCTTTCCTGTCAGTGCGTCAAAATATTCAGCATTTATTTTACAGGAAGCATTTGAGGCCGACGTCAAGCAAAGATAACATGAATCGAGACTCGGATAATGTTCAGCAACAAACTGAATTAATTCAGATTTCTCTCACCCGACATGAAACATCTTAATGTTTTCTTCTGCCCGGTTTCGGACCCGGGTCCTTTACAAGCACTGCACTACAGAAACAAATGACAGCACATCGCCCCCAATCGGCCTGACTACAATGCTCAACTGCACTGTGTTCGTGCTGGTCGGCATGGTTAGATTCAGAACCCCCCATGCCACTTAATACAAGAAAACACTCGTTACTTTCAACCTGATGTATCAACTCATCTTGTAATTCCAAATTAAAAAGCGTTCCTCCAGTAAATGCCCAAGGGAACTCAATGAGTTAAAGCTCAATTGTTTTAGCTCAAAGTTCAGAAAATGTTGAGTAATATCCGGCCCCAATGGTGAGAGGTTCATTCCTATCCAGCAGGAGACACCCAATCAGCTCACAGCTCCTTTATCCTATATTTCACCCAATCAGCTCCGAGTGTCTTCATTCTTCAATTCATGACGTCAGAGAGAGGAGCAGGAACAATTTGAATCTATTCTCAGAACAATGAGCTGAACAGAAGAACATCAGAGAATAGGGAAGAGGTGTTGCAATGAACCATTTGCTCCTTCATTAGGGCCTGTTCCGTGATTCAGTAAAATCATTGTTGATCTCCCTCACAGTAAGAAGTCTCGCAACACTAGGTTCAAGTCCAATCAGTTTACGTGGTCGCACGAGCTTTCGGAGTACTGCTCCTTCATCAGGTGAGTGGAGAGTTGGGTTTAGAAACAGGGCATAGAAAGACACAGACTCAATTGCAAGATAATGGTTGGAATGCGTGTCTTAACAGCGAATCAAGTCTTTACAGGTACAGACAATGCGAGTGGAGAGGGGGACAATGACAGGTTAAAGCGGTGTGAATTGGCTCACGCCAGGCCAGTTGGTAGGATATTGCAAGACCAGGTCAAATGGTGGGGGTTACAAGTCGTGTGACATGACCGCAAGGTCCCGGTTGAGGCCGTTCTCATGTATGGAATTTGGCTATCAGTTTCTGCTCAGCGATTCTGCGTTGTCGTGCGTCTTGAAGGCCGCCTTGGAGACCGCTTACCCGAAGATCGGTGGTTGAATGCCCTTGACTGCTTCAGTGTTCCCCGACAGGAAGGGAATATTCTTACCGGGTGATTGTCGAGCGGTGTCCATTCATCTGTTGTCGTAGCGTCTGCATGGTCTCGGCGATGTACCATGCTTCGGGATATCCTTTCCTGCAGCGTTTGAGGTAGACAACGTTGGCCGAGTTGTATGTGTATGGATCGTCTAGCTGGTGGATTCTGTTCTCACGTGTGATGGTGGCATCCGGGTCGATGATCCAACACATCTTACAGAGGTTGCCCTGGCAGGGTTGTGTGGTGTCGTGGTCGCTGTTCTCTTGAAGGCTGGGTAGTTTTCTGTGAACAATGGTCTGTTCAAGGTTGCTCTGTTTTTTGAAGGCAAGTAGTGGGGGCGTGGAGATGGCCTTCGCGTGATATTCGTCTTCATCGATTGTACGCTGAAGGCTCCGAAGAAGATGTCATAGCTTCTCCACTCCTAAGATGTCTTGGCTTCTGCCCTCTGGGGACGTACTGGAGGAGGAAGGGCACTCTGACGGCCGTGTCCCCTACTTGTCTTCTGAGGAGGTCGGTGCGTGTTTTTGCTGTGGCGTGTCATAGAAATCATAGAAACCCTACAGTGCGGAAGGAGGCCATTCGGCCCATCCAGTCTGCACCGACCACAATCCCACCCAGGCCCTACCCCCACATATTTACCCGCTAATCTCTCTAACCTACACATCCCAGGACTCTAAGGGGCAATTTTTTTTTTTGTCGGAACTGTCGATCGATTAGTCAAGCGCAATATCCTGTTCTCGCAAGGGCGTCTGTCAAAAACGACACCGCTCAGATTCCGACGTTCAACCTGAGCTGTTGGACTTCAGCTCCAAGGACAAAAACTTGCATCAACTCTGGCAGCGGTGGGATTCGAACCCACGCCTCGAGAGAGACTGGAGCCTAAATCCAGCGCCTTAGACCGCTCGGCCACGCTACCACACAAGAAAGTGCCCTTATCATGTCGTTCCATTGCATTAATACTGAAATATATCAAAACCTGTGGAGTTGGGATGGGCCATGACGAAATCGTAACCGAATCAGATGATCCTGAAATGCGCAGCAAACAAAAATCATCTCCAGTCAGAAACACAATGAGCTGCAGTGAAGGGCCGGCTCCATTTAAACTGTCCTTAACCTCGTCTAGCTCCCAGAAAGGACAATATGGCTTCCTGTTGAATTTGCTCAGGGTCTTCACTTGAGAAAGGACAGGACACAAGGCGAGACTGGGATTTGTGCGTTCTGCCGGGAAATAGCTGATATTTGTTCTCACGGCTTGGAGGAGAGCAATAAATCTTCATTTCCTGACCTGCAATCAAAACAGCAGTGAAAGTTTCAAATTCTAACCATCAGACCAACAGGTTGCAGCGTGTTTTGCTATTTGCTTTGCCCACGATCCTTTTGTTATTTTAATTTCCACGCCAGACCACTTGCACCACGAACTTCTCCTGCAAAATGGCACCTTCCGTTTCAACACCAGAGAAGTGTTCAGCCAATTACAGGAATAATTCTACGACAGTTATCGCGTCCGCCTCCCACGGTATGAAACTGGGCAGATTTTTTTTTCCAAATCATTTTCATTGCAGACTGAGGGAAAAGTTATTTTATTCATATATTTGCACATTTTAATTAGTCTGATGGGTTTCCCCTGCATTTTCTAATTGCTAAGTCAGGGGCCACTCAATAAAAAGGACAGAAGGTGAGGTTCGGCACAGAAAACAAAGGAGGATGTATTATTTGACACAAGGAATGATAGACAAGGCAACATTGAGCTGGTGATGGTGGAACTCGGGTATTCCAATGGTGCAAAGTCATCGTTTTCACGACCATGGACTCGATGGCAGGTGGCAAATGTGGTAAGAAGCAGAGTATTGTTTTTCAAAAATGAGGAACCTGTCTATTGTGTGACGGAAGAGAAGGAAGAGAATGGCTAAAATGACGATGATCCGCTGATTGGGAAAGTCACTGTCAGCTTCCCTGCTGGACCAGTGGTTTGGATTTGGCACTTTCTTCACTATGGACTGGATTCAATCCCCAGCCAGAGAGTAATTCGTTTGTGTTGCTGTGTGAACTCACACCATGAAAAGGAAACCTTCATTGAATGAAACCAGATCTGGCAGCGTCTGTGGAGTGAGAAACAAAGCTAATCTTGCATCTGGATCTTTCATCAGAGCTGGAAAAGTCAGAAATGTAACAGATGGAAAACAAGTGTTTGGCTATGATTCCAAAATATTGTGAGGGGCTTAAGGGGCGAAATATTCCATCCAAAATCCCAATTATATTCTAATCCGTTGCAGATATCACTCTGCGCAACAGTTAGCACGTGGCTTCGACTGGCAGTGGGGCCGAATGGTTTTAGTTGCTAAATCAAATCTTCAATATCTCAAAAGTTGTGGGTTTAAATGCCACCACTGCCAAAATGTGCAGCTTGTTTGTCTGTTCGGCGTGTGGCATTTTGTAAGGAAGAAAAAAGAGGGATGAAAGGTGCAGCGTGACCTCCTGGGACCGAATGTTCCCTTTTGTTGCTGTCACTATTCAATGATTTAATATGAGTAACACTAACACATTGACACCGGTTGCAGTGGTGGCCAAGCGGCTCAGGCGGTGGATTTGAAATTGCTGTTTTCTCACGAAGATTTGATCCTCACCCACTGCGCTGCTCCGCATTCATTCCTTTAGGTGACAGCAGGATTAATTATTCGTTCAATGGAATCAAAATCTTTCAAATATTCCCATCTGTTTTTCCTGTTTCACTTCCACGTTCCTTCATTTCTGTTCATCAGCGAGAATTCACCAAAACCCCAGCCAGAAATGGAACAAAACTGAACCCAGTTAGTGACATGTGTTTGTGTCTCGTCACCCCTCTGTGACTCTCGGTGTCGGTGTGTGTTCCTCTGTGCATCAATGTGATTCATTTCCCAGAAGGGATGAACACATCTTTTACCATCACAAACTGCGTTCACTTCTTCATATACCTCAATGGCAAATGGTACAGAGAATAACAACATGTTTGAAAGTTGCGAGAAAGATTGACTGATACAGGATTTTTTTGACTGGCTATTGCTCATTGACTCAGTGGCCGTGTGTTACACAGCAGAGGATGATTGAAATTTTCACTGATCAACATTTAAACAGACAGTGGATTCACTCGGTGTGATGGTGCGTTCCAGTTCTATATCTGCAACTACAGCATCAATTTCTCTCAGTTACTGTGAATCCCATATTTCTAATAGGTTGGAAATATACAACAGCATGACCTAATGTATCTCGTTTTATTTGAAATGAATATTCATCGATCGATTTGTATGACAATTTAGCGAATATTAGCAAGACTGGCAAAGTTTGGACAATATTTCCCTATTGCAGAAGGATACAAAGAATATCTATGTCGGAATATAAGTAGAAACAGAAATAGAGGGAGTCTATTTGGCTCGGGGTGCTCTCAAACCTCCAAACTTTCAGTTGGCAGCTCACTTTCCTGAACAATTTTCCAACATAAATCCTGCAGCAGTTTAAATTCAAGGCTGCCTGGATCCAATTCAATTCGCAGTCTGGACCTTGTGCTAGTTGTTATAACTCACACTTGGCTACTGGTTTGAAAAGAGTCATATTGAATTCGGAAACTTAACTCTCTGTTTTGCTCGACATTTGTTGCAAGCCCTCCTGAGAACTTCCAGTCCTTTCTGTTTTTATTCTAACATGAATCATAGGAGGAGGAGCAGACCACTCGGTCCATCGAGATTTCCACCATTCAATACCATCATGGCTGATGTTGGGCTGCAACTTTGTTTTTCCACCAGCTCCCCATATCGCTAAATTCTTCAAGAGATCAGAACCATGTTTATCCCAACGTTAAATGTGCTCGATGAGGGGGCATACATAACTGTCAGGTACAGAGAATGCCAAAGATTCTCGCCCTTTGAGTGAAGTAATTGCTCCTTATCTTCGCACTAAATGAGCAGCCCCTTATCTGTGCCGCAGTGGGTTAGATTCCCGACCAGCAGAAAAAACAATATCTCAGTCTCCATCCTGTCAAACCTAATCAGAACTGTGTAGGTTTAAATAGATCGCCTCTTATTCTTCTATACTCCAGAGAATTTCATCACAGGACAACTCCCTCACCCCAGGGAGCAATCTGGTGAAACTTCTCTTTACCGCTTCCAATGCAAGCATATCCCTTTTTAAATGTGACTATCACATCTGCACAGAATATTCAACCTGGTCTCAACAAAACCCAATGCAACAGCAGAAACACCTTGTTATTCTTGAACTCCAGTCTGCCGGCAAGAAAGACCAAAATGTAATTTCCCTTCCAATTATCTGCTTCACCTTCATGCATTCCGAGGACAACGCATCTATTCTATTCTTAATATCAATATTTACATTTTTTAGCTCGTCAAGTATGTTCTGCTCTTTCTATTTTTTCACGAATGAGAATATGTTTTTGTTTTCCAAAGTTGCACCCAATCTGCCCCTCGACCCATAAAAGCACTCTGTTTTGCCTCCCATTCGATCTGCCTTTTCCCGACAGCTCATATTAGCAAAGTTTTGTCGGCAGGCTCCAGTGAGAATTGAACTCGCGACTCCTGGTTTATAAGACCAGTGCTCCAAGCACTGAGCTATGGAGCCAAATGCTGCAAAGTGCTTGCGGTACGGGTAGCATTATCAATGGATTAAGGAACAGGATGGGGTTTGAGGTTGGAGATTTTTGATGAATGTGGAAATGTCTGAGGTGGAGAGCAGGAGGTTAAAAGACGGAACTTGAAAGTGACATGATTTGACATGTGTGCTGTGTGTGTATCTGACATGTATGTTGTGCGTGCCATGTGAATCTTCTTCAGAGTTTATCGTTAGTGTTACATCTCTGACTTTTCCAACTGAGATGCAAGTTCATCCGGCTGAAAGATTTAGATGTTGCTCCCTTCACAGACGCTCTGAGGCGTGTTTTCATTAAATGAAGAATTGAACAAAAAGTTATTCACTCCGTGACTGGGAATCTAAACCGCGTCACGGCGCTGATCCTGATCACTGGACCCTCAGTGACGCTGATGTGAGAGATTTGCAATGAGTTGATCATCTCCGTATTCATTGCTTTATTTTGAATAACTTTCAATAAAAATAAGTCACAATGAGGAATGACGGGAAGCGGACATGACAAGATTTGAGCCTCAGTTAGAAAGTCCCAATCTATCCCCTGGGCCGGGACTGCAGACTCAATGTTTGCGATCTGTTGTTTATATCAGCAGACAACCATTCAGCCTGTGTTCCCGTTTGTATTCTCTATCGGAGCAACTCCACTCCGCCCAGTTTTGACAAAGGGTGATCTGGACTCGGAACGTTAGCTCTCTTCTCTTCTTACAGATGCTGCCAGACTTGCTGAGATTTTCCAGCATTTTCCCTTTTTGTTTCCAATTCCAGCATCCACACTAACTTGCTCCACTCCTTCCACACAGCCCGAAGACTTGCTGGAAAGGTGCATTGGCCATGCTAAATTCTCCCTCAGTGTCCACGAACAGGCGCCGGAGTGAAGCGACTAGGGGATTTTGACAGTATCTTCATGCACTGTTAATGTAAGTCTACTTGTGGCAATAAAAAAATAAACTACTAAACTTTAAATGCAGCAGCAGTGTGGATGAAAATGAAACAATTATAGAACATTACAGCACAGGAAGAGGTTACTCGTCCTGGCATGCTGCTTTTAAACAGCAATTGTGATTAGTTGATCAGGAATGAGAAAGAGACAATATTTTCATCACAAATTCTATTTTCACAATTTGTCCCCAGTCATTGAGCCTGGGCCCTGGCGGTGAAAGCCTTCACTCTGAAAAACTAGACCACCCGGCCTCCAGCATCACCTGCTCAATATTGCTTTGTCCAGCATTCCTTTGTCCGTTGATCCATCCTACCTTGCTCTCTGCTACAGACCTTCACTTTTGTTGTTTTTACCGAGTGACTCCTGACTTCGCAATCAGAAAATGCTGGAAATACTCAGTATATCAGTTAACATTTAGCAAAAACATAAATTATGAAACTTTTCCCTCACTCTGTATTGAATGGCATTTGGAAATATTGCTGTCTGGTTTTGGGGATGTGGGGATGGCCTTGGCGAGATGTTCGTATTCATCAATGACATGTTAAAGGCTCCGAAGAAGATGTTGTAGCTCCTCCACTCCGCGGAAGTACAGGACGACGAAGGGCACTCTGTCGGCCGTGTCCCGTGTTTGTCTTCTGAGGAGATAGGTGTGGTTTTTCGCTGTGGCGCGTCGGAACTGTCGATCGATGAGTCGAGAGCCACATCCTGTTCTTACGAAGGCGTCTGTCAAAAACACACTGCACACACTCCTGCATTCAATGTGAGCTGTTGGACTTCAACTGTAAGGACAAAAATTGAAATCAATTCTGGTAGCTGTGGGATTCGACGCCACGGCCCCGAAGAGATTAGAACCCAAATGCAGCGCCTTAGACCGCTCGGCCACACTACCACGAGGCAGACGTAGCAATCATGTCCTTTTCTTGTATTGATACTGAAATATTCCAGAATCCGTGGAGATGGGCCAGCAGGAAATCTTCACCGAATCAGATGATCCTGAACTCTGTAACAAACAACGATCATCTCCAGTTAGAAACGCAATGAACTGCAGTGAAGCGCTGGCACCATTTAAATTGTCCTTAACTTTGTCTGGTTCCCAGAAAGGACACCATGACTTGCTGTTGAATTTGTTCAGGGTATTCACTTCAGAAATAATAGGATACAAGGCGAGACTGGGATTTCTGTGTTCTCCCGGGAAATAACTGTTTTCGTGGTTGGAGGAGAGCAATAAATCTTCATTTCCTGCCCTGCAATCAACACAGCAGCGAAAGTGTCAAACTCTAACCGCCAGAGCAGCAGATTACAGCGTGTTTTACAATTGCTTTTTTCATGACCTTTTTGTTATTTTAATTTTCACACCAGACCGCTTTCACCACAAACTTATCCTGCAAAATGGCCCCTTCTGGATCTAACACCAGTGATGTGTTCAACCAATGACAGCAAACATTCCACTGCAGTTATCACGTCCGCCTCCCATGGCTGGAAACTGGGCAGAAATATTTCCAAATCCTTTTCATTGCCGACTAAGGGAAGAGTTATATTATTCATATATTTGTTAAATCTCAACTAGTCTGCTGAGTTTTCTCTGCATTTTCAGATTGTAAATCGGGGTCACTTCTTAAAAATGGCAGAAGATATGGTTCGTCACAGACTACAAGGGAGGATGGATTATCTGACGCAAGGAATGATGGAAAAGGCAACACTGAGCTGGTGATGGCGGAGCCCGGGTGGTCCAATGGTTCAGAGACATTGTTTTCAGGACAATGGGCTCGCTGGCATGTGACAAATCTGGAATTAAACGGAGATTTTTAAAAAATGAGGAACATGTCTTTCGGGTGGCGGACCTGAAGGAAGACAATGGCTAAAATGACGATGGTCAGCTGATTAGAAAAATCACTGTCACTGTCACGGGGCAGAAACATTATCAAAACTCACTGCTCCGATGTTTCCGAAATCAAGTTATTGTTGAATGTGAACGGAACTGGGTATCAATCAAAATATTGAATATTTACTCTTCACCATTTCTAAGAAAACACACAGAGCAAAATATCCAGTGCTTTCTGCTGGCAGGGGGTTTGGACAGTGGGGGCTGGAATATTGCTGATTTTCCCATGCCGCAATTTATGTAATAAACAAAAAAACATGAGCTGAGGATGGACTCAGAAGTGGAGTAAGTATGGCAGAAAATTACAGGCTGTTCTTTCAGCATCGTTAACTCAAATGAGCCCACGGACACCGACTCCTCGGCACTCGTTCCTGAAACGAAATGCAAAACGGATCAAAATCTGTTGCCGTATTTAACAAATGAGATGTAGAATAACTGCCACAGAGACTTACCCAGCAACACGACTGTTATTGTAAATCCGGGACAATCCGTGGTGTATTGTGTGGTAGTGAGCTGCCTTCTTGAAGCGTTGCGGTCCCGAGGTGCAGGTACACCGACTGTGCTGTTAGTGAGGGAGTCCAGGGTGTTGACTCATTGACCGTGAAGGAACAGCGATATATTTCAAAGTAAGGATGTGGAATAATTGGAAGGGAACCGCTAGATTGAGGTGTTCCCATGTGAAAGCTGCCCTTGTCCTCCTACATGGCAGTGTTCATGTGTTCGGATTGTGCTGCCTAAAAATCCTTGTTGAGTTGCTGCAGTATATCCGTAGATATTGCACACAGCTGCCACTGTTCGTCGGTGGTGACTGGAAGAGATGTTTATGGAATGGGTCGCAATCACGCGGACTGCCCTGTCCTGTATCTGGTCGAGCATAATGAGTGTTGTTGGAGCTGCACTGATCCAGCAAGTATGGAGCATTCCATTTACACCCCTGACTTGCACCTTGTAGGTGGCGGACAGGCTTTCGGGAGTCACGAGGCGATTTACTCACCACAGGATTCCTAACCTTTGATCGGCTCCGGTAGCCACGATATTCATATTCCTCGGTCCAGTTCAGTTTTCGGTCAACTCCCAGGATGTTGTTGGGGGTGGGGGAGAGGAAGGGGAGAGCAGGGGGAGGATTCAGCGATGGTAATGCCTTTGAATATCAAGGAAAGTTCATCAGGTCCTCTCTTTTTGGAGATGGTCATTGCCTGGAACTTGTGTGACCTGAACGTTGCTTCCACTTATCAGTCCAAACCTGAATATTGTCCAGGTCTTTCTGTATTTGGCCATAGACCAAATGTCTGATTCGAAACAGTGGAGTATCATGCTTAAATTAAAGAATGCGGATGATTTCCTCACCATAAAGCCCACACTCACTGAGCGACTGTTTCTTCAATCGGATGAGTTACATCATGACTGTCAATATGTGTGAGAAAAGTAAAGTCGCTGTCGGGAATTGCAAAGCCCCGGGCAACCCCGCTCATATGCTCCATTTCCTGCTCTGGTTCTGGCAGCTATTGCCTGCTGTACTATCTGTGGGATTGCGGCAGCAACTGAAAACAGGCGTGAGGTTTTTGTACAGTGACTAGCGTCTTTCCTCAGTGTGGGCTGTATCGCACAGTAATACAGAGCGTCCGCGCTCTCCGTGTTTTCAATAACCAACTGGCCCCGTTTGCCCGCAGTGGAAAGTTCCAATTCGAACCACGGTCTCGCCAATGTACCATGCCTCGGGCCATCCTTTCCTGCAGCCTATCAGGTAGACTACGTTGGCCTAGTCACAAGAGTATGTACCATGCTCCTGGTGGATGGAGTTCTCACGTGAGCTGATGGCATCCGTGTCGATGATCCGGCACGTCTTACAGAGGTTGCTATGGTAGGGTTGTGTGGTGTCGTGGTCACTGTTCTCCTGAAGGCTGGATAGTTTGCTACTCAGATGAGGTGGATCGCAACAGACGCCAACAGACGCTGAAAGACGCCCTCGTAAGAAGAGGATATGGTGCTCAACTCATCGATCGACAGTTCCGACACGCCACAGTGAAGAACCACACAGACCTCCTCAGAAGAGAAATACCGGACATGACAGACTTCCCCGGAGCAGAGAAGCTACATCTTCTCCGGAGCCTTCAACATGCCATCGATGAAGACGAACATCTCGCCAAGGCCATCCCCACACCTCCACTATTTGCCTTCAAACAACCGCCCAACCTCAAACAGACCATTGTCCGCAGCAAACTAACCAGCCTTCAGGAGAACAGTGACCACGACACCACACAACCCTGCCACAGCAACCGCTGCAAGAAGTGCCGGATCATCGACACGGATGCCATCATCTCACGTGAGAACACCATCCACCAGGTACACGGTACCTACTCTTGCGACTCGGCCAACGTTGTCGACCTGATACGCTGCAGGAAAGGATGCCCCGAGGCATGATACATTGGGGAGACCATGCAGACGCTACAACAACGGATGAATCGACACCGCTCCACAATCACCAAGCAGAAGAGTTCCCTACCTGTCGGGGAACACTTCAGCAGTCAAGGGCATTCAGCCTCTGATCTTCGGGTAAGCGTTCTCCAAGGCGGTCTTCATGACACACGACAACGCAGGGTCGCTGAGCAGAGACTGATAGCCAAGTTCTGCACACATGAGGACGGCCGCAACCGGGATAATGGGTTCATGTCACACTATCTGTAACCCCCACGACTTGCCTGGGCTTGCAAAATCTCACTAACTGTCCTGTCTGGAAACAATACACATCTCTTTAACCTGTGCTTAACCCTCCCTCCACTCACATTGTCCGCACCGGTGAAGACTTGATAACCTGTTAAGATTCCCATTCCAATCACGATCTTGTAATTGAGTTTGTGTCTATGCATGCCCTGTTTGTGAACGGAACTCTTCACTCACCTGATGAAGGGGCAACGCTCCGAAAGCTCGTGCTACCAAATAAACCTGTTGGACTTTAACCTGGTGCTGTGAGATTACTTACGATTTCTATTTGTGTAATTCGGACAGCAGCGGTGCAAGTCAGCAGCTCAGCGCCATATTCTAAAGGGCAACTACGGATCCCCTTTTCCCACAGTCAATAACAATATCACCACTTTCAGTCTCCAATGGACTGAAATTGCTCCTGATCCCCTCTTTTCCTTTATGTAACCAATATTTATCTTATTGATCTCGATCCGCTTTGCAAGTCTCCTTTCATAATCCCTTTTACTAGCTCTTATACGTCACTTCATAGACCTTTGCTGGTCATTGTATCTTTAGGTGGTCGTTGAATTATCGCTTTTGTTGTGTTAGTGTGGGAGCGCATATTTGTGATTTTCCCGCTTATATATCTTGGATATCCAGCTGTCTGCACTCAGAAACCTTTACCTATGATCAGTGGGATATGGCGTTATGTTTGCGTTCCCCTATATAAACACGTACCCCTGGTTAAGAAACATCAAATTGGTGAGAGGCAACTCCGACAGCTCCATCCGTGTGACACCCTGCAGGAAGTGACATCAGAAATGTGGTCTGAGTCTGTGTTGTCGTGCAGCAGGTGACATTTGCTCTTTTGCAAATCTCTATTCTGCACCGTTCTGACACAGCAGCAGCGATGTGGATCCCCGTTCTCGCTGTGCTCTGGGCAGCTTTCAGCGTCGGTGAGAAATTTAAAACTTCTAAGATTAATTTCAGAGAATTGGATTTGAAAAGTGAATAGTCTATTTAACACTTGTATTGAAACGTGTTCCGACCACATGAGGATTGTTAGGAAAAGATGTAAAGGCACAGGAGTAAATGAGAAAAAATCTTTTCGAAGGTGATACCGCAAGTGACATGAAATAGCTATCAGAAATAGTTGTGCTGGCTGAGGTTATTTGATCTCGCAAAGCGACGCTGGAGGGACAGCCTGACAGAGGTCTTCAAATGTGATTGAAAGGTGGTTAATAGGTTAGTGCTGCAGAGTTGTTTTCACTTCTGGATCATTGAATATGATAAATGTAATGGTCCAAATGGATGCAAAAGGGCATTGTGGACATGTCTCCCTACACAGCGTGTGTTTATAATCTGTACATCATGACCACAAGGGAAGCCAAATATAGAGATGATGGAGAAAGAAATGGATGAAAACTCTGAGTGAGATGAAGTCAGGCGAATTGCGCTCTTTCGGATGTAATACCGACAGAGATCAATTTTGTGGCAAGTTTTTTTTCAAAGGTCTGAACTCCATTTTATTCAATGTAATACTGACCACTAATTGTCACTTTCAGTTCAGTTCAGTTGATTATTTCCGTTTTTTTAACCATGTGTTCCAGATCAGAGCGATGGAGATTCTGTTACTCAGCGGGATTCCTCACTCACACCGCCAGAGGAAAAATATGTCACTTTAAGCTGCACCTTTACCGACAATACCGATTATTTATTCTGGTACCGTCAGTACCCAGGCAGGCAGCCCGAGTTTGCAGTCCGCAGGGACACTGGCGGCAGTTCTGAATTCAAAGCAGATTTCGCTCAGAACCGGTTTTCTGATAGAGTCCAACAGTCAGACAAGTTGTACCGATTGACAATCGTGGATCTGCGGCTGTCTGACACCGCGGTCTATTACCGTGCACAGAGTCTCGCGGAGATGGGAACGAGTTTAGTCCTCGTACAAAAACGGCCACAGGTTTCTGGGTCACAGCCCGTTTTTGCTGAGGGCTGTTTATAACAGCCGGTCACACACACTGGCACATCAATAGTTTCCTGCGCACACATCCCAAGATCAATCAGCAGAAATCCCACCAGAAACGGTGGGATTTTACATGGTTATTACATTTACTGCGTGGTTGCAACATTTGCTGCCCACCATGAACAACACAAACTCCTGCCGCTCTGTCGATGCAGTGAAATGTGTTAAAAGGAAAGTAACACTCGGTTTAAAATATCATCCGCAATGGAGACGGGTTACATCAGGTGAAAATGTTGATAATTAAATGAAACGTGTTAATTGTCCTTCAGTGTGAAATAACATGAAAATATTAACCAAACATTGCGCTGCGATGTCAGCAGATTCTGAGCGTTTGCTGCCACCTTGTGGGAGAGTTCAGAACATCCCCGTGATGTTCAGTTCAGTTCAGAACATTATTGTTCAGGAATTACTTTTGCAAGAAATTCAAAAGATTACACCAAAGCTGTCTTATCATTAAATAATTGCGTTGTTCGGTATAAGTGCTGTACTGAACTTTATCTCTATTTATAATACTTTATGCTCTTTTTTTGCTATTGTAACATTAAACTATGTTTCATGTATTATTTTATTAGATAATCTCCTTTTTTCGAATACACAAGGCCATGCCTTGGCTAACAACTGTCCAGACCATGCCTCTTCTCACAGGGCACAAACTAGTGTCTCAGCTATTACTACACTGAGCCCATATGTCTGTCCTAATGTCACTGGATCCGGTGCCTGTTTATATTACACTCGGGTTGTCTCCTTCCTTCAACTTTACTTGCCTTGTAAACTATTAGAGACGCTGCTGGTTGTTACTGGTCTCAGGCCATGCCCATGTCTATATTGCAAATTTTACAAAATTGTGCAAATTCTCTCAGACAGTTTGGATTATGTCCGAAATGTGTTTGATGTAAATGAAATAGCGGAAACCTTCCCCAAATCTGTTACTCTCGGCTTGGAATTTATTGACGTTTATTTGAAACCAGCACATTCTGCTGATAGGTTAGAAAGACAAGGTTTCTCCCCACCCTGCCCCTATCCCACACACCCTGTCACATTGCGGAAGTGTTTTTGTACGAGGGTCCCTCAGCTTCCTGTCACTGTACATCTCAGTCCGCAGAAATACATCGCGCTGTCAATCAGCCGCAGCTCACGGATAGTCAAATTCCCCTCATTTTTTCAAGTGTCTAAAGATGAAGAAAATCGAATCCCCAAAAAGGAGGGGGAACAGCCCGAACAGAAATCAAAGCACAAAGGAAACTTAAAAAACATCAAATTAAAATGTGATTATTAGGGTCAATAATGCACCCCAACCCCTGCGGTGCCCAGCGGGCGCGGAAAGCGTCAACCTCGCCCGTGGACACCACATGCTCCCTCTCCAGGGACACCTGGCCGCGAACGTAGCCGCGGTAGAGGGGTAGAAGGGACATGTTCCAAAGGCAAAGTGGCCACTGCTGGTCTTTCATCTGCCCAGCTCACTGACGTCACAAACTACGTGTTGATTGGATGAAATATGGGACAAAGGAGCAGTGAACCGATTGGTTGTCACCTGTCGCTCTGTCAGGAATAGACCAATCGGGTTGCCGGACCGGATGTCACTGCACATCTTCTGAACTCTTACCTAAAACTATTGAGCTCAAACTCACTGAGTTCAGATCCAGCATCAGCTCTGTGAACATGTTGGGACCTTTTACTCATTCTTCACAGCTACTGGTCTCCTAACTGGGAGCTCCCAAGTTAAACAATTATCTGTTGTTAATGTTACTCACAGAGTATTTTTACTTTTAACCGTGTGCTTCCTGCATCTACAATATGTTCTGTTAATTTGATAATCTTGGTTGTAATAAAATGATAACAAAATGTTCTCTATTTCTGAAATAGGACAGATATTCCTGCTGCAGACTCGGTCGCACAGGGGCCGGTTACAGCGACACAGTTCGAAGGCGACTCTGTGATCATCAATTTCAGCTATTCCACCACTGCTACTTTCTACTCATTGCAGCTATACCGTGAGAATCGGGACAAAGCTCCCTCGCTCTTAAGCTACATTCCACTTGTTGGGGAAGCTTTCAGAGCAGGGGGGGGGGGGGGAGTTCGGAGGGGGGGGGGCGCGGGAGGGTAACGTTCACAATTTTGTGTTTATGTCTGGTGCGAATAATACTTTGGATTAAACGGAGAAGTTTTTTAAACTGAGGAGAGTAACTGCATTTGGGCGCTGACTTTAAACAACATTAACAAGTCCGGGCTGCTGGAGAAACATTTTGGGATTTGTGAGCAGTCAGTCCCGGCTGGTTTGAAGTGAAATCCTGTCGGTGCTGCGGCAAATCTGAACTCAAACCAGACAAACTGGAACCGCTGGGTTAGAGATTCCGGGTGTTGGGATGTGGGAGCTGGGGGAGGGGGAGATGGCGCTAAAACTCTGAGCCTGAGTTTCGAGCGGGATGTGAGCGGGATAAAGGGAAGGAATGACAGAGTTAATGTGGGAGTCAGGGACAATAGCAGAAGGTGGGAAGCTCTGGAAAGGAGCAATGGGGGTAAAGGCCATGAAAGAATGCTTGTTTAAATGAAGATAAAAGCAAAATACTGCGGATGCTGGAATCTGAAACAAACAGAAAATGCTGGAAAATCTCAGCAGGTCTGACAGCATCTGTGGAGAGAGAATGGAGTTACTGCTTCCAGTCTGGATGATCACAGATGCGATCAGACCTGCTGAGGTTTTCCAGCACTTTCTGTTTTTGATTAACTGAAAGTTCAGCAGGGAAAGAAGCAGCGAACTGAACACACTGAACCCAGGGGGAGGGGTGACCCAGGAAAAGCTCAGTGAGGCTCTGCAATGTCCATCAACACATCCACATTCAGACCTTAGAGAGCCAAGGGGGAGGGGAAGGAGAAACTATTTGGGGCACCGCAGGTGGTCACCCCTTCCCCCACTCTGTGGTTCCACATCCCTCCGACACCTGGGCAGGGTTGGCTCAAGGTGCAGGAAGCTGCAAGCTGAGAGGCTGAGCTGTGAACTGGGCCGGGTTGGGGGGTTGAGTGACAGTCCTGGGGCTATTTCAGGACAGAAACTGCCACAGATTCCCTCTTTTTCCTGGGACGTTTCAGTGGAGCTGTGTTGGTGAGTGTTTGTAATCTCTGTCTCACTGTCTCGGTAATGGGGGTGGGTTGTAGATTGTTGTGGGTGTTAGACTAAATAACCTCTCCTCATGCTGCCAGTTCCAGTCTGCAGACTCCATTTCTCAGTCCAGTCTGCTGCTCTGTCTCTGTCTCTCTGTACTTTGCTGCAGTGCTCCACATTCTGAGCAACATCCAGTCCATTGTTATCACCCGAAATTACCTTCACTGTGGCACAGTGGTTCGCACTGCTGCCTCACTGAGTCTGGGTTCGATTCCAGCGGTGGGTGAATGTCTCTGTGGAGTTTGCACAGTAAGAAGTCTCAGAACACCAGGTTAAAGTCCAATAAGTTTATTTGGAATCAAAGCAAATTACTGCGGATGCTGGAATTTGAAACTATGTTCTGTGGAACATCGTTTCCTCACTTGTTCCTGTAAAGCAGTAAATCCTCATCCTGAACACTTTCCCTCCTCCCTGTCCTGCCACCAACTCCCACATTGACTAACCATCTCATATTTCAATGGATTGTCCCGTGTTTGAGTCCACTGTGCTCGGCTGCATGGTGTATGGGTGCTGTTTCACCCATAAGATGGATGTGTGCAGCACCCTCTTCCAACTGTTCTGGCTGCCAACCAGCCCCTGCCCACCCACGCAGTTCCAGCAGCACCGCACACAATACTGCTCACCTGCTCCGACAGACTCATGAAGGATGTCCTTTCATTTTCTCTGAGAGAGTTGGTCAGCCTGGCAAACCCAGTGTGAAATATCTTCACAAATCTTTTCTCCCACCCTCGATTCTGGCTGAGTTCAGTTCTCTTTTGTACAGAGTGAAAATAAAATCAATTAATTATTTTCTCTCCTGGTCCCTTCCCAGAGATCAGAGTCCTCATTGATTTGAGGCCAAAGTGTAACCTCTTATTTATTGTCCCCCTCCCCCATCCTCTGATGTGAACCATCCTCCAGTGGCTGAGCCAGGATGGGGCCGTTAACCTGGGCCTGTTCCCGGGAGGGAGGGAGGGAGAAGCCCCGCAGCTGCAAACCAGGGAGCTGACAATGATTCTGAAGGGTTTGCGGATCCACAAAGTGTTTCCAAATCCTCCCAGCCACCGCCGAACGCTGACTCCGCTTCTCCGGGACAAACAAGCGCCAAGGACAGCAATGACACTGCGCATGCTCCACATCACAATGCCCCGGGACTGATTGACGGCAGCTCCGGGCCAATAGGAAGAGGGGGCGGGGCTGGATGACCGAGCGGGAGCGGCTGGTCCTCCAACCAATCGGGGTGAATGAGGGGCGGGACCTGAAGCATGCGCAGTGAGGGTAATGGCGACGGACGGTTAAGAAAATTGAACAACATCAACGATCTCCCTCTGTTAAGACCCGAGAATGAAGCCCAGCAGGACCCGAGAATGAAGCCCAGCAGGACCCGAGAATGAAGCCCAGCAGGACCCGAGAATGAAGCCCAGCAGGACCCGAGAATGAAGGCCAGCAGGACCCGAGGACTCACCAGCCCAGCAGGACCCGAGGACTCATCAGCCCACAGCTCCAACAGTTTGCTGAGGACCACTTCCCTGGGAATTGTGCTTTTTCAGAGTTCATCCCACACTTCTGTTTTCTGATTTCCAGCTGTTTCTGAGTTTTAACTGTATCCTCTATTGTGAACACCGAGGCAAAATACTTGTTCAATTCATCTCCCAGCCCCTTATTTTTCATCATCAATTCCTGGACTCACTTTCTATTAGACAGTTAAGAAACGAGGTGGAGCAAGTGACTGAAGTGTCAGTCAGGGAGCACTATTGGGAGCACCAATAGTTTCAAAATAGTTCTGGAAAAAAATAGGACAGGTCCACAGGTCAAGGCCCTAAACTGGAGCAGGGCCACTTTTGTGGGCATTAGGCAGGATCGAGCAGATGTCGATTCGGTGAGTTTGTTTGAAGGGAAAGGAATGACTGGCAAATGGAAGGTTTTAAAAGTGTGATATCAAGAGTCCAGGGGCAGTATATTCCTGTTAAGGTGAAGGGAAATAATGGTAAATTTAGGGATCTCTGGCAGACAAGGGACATTGAGGCTCTGGTCAGGTAAAAGAAGGAAGCATACATTGGGTTTAGGAAATCGGGGACAAGTGAATCACTCTGACTATAAAAAGTGTAAGAAAATACTGAGGAGGGAAATCAGGAGGACAAAAAGAGGGTCTGATATGGATCTGGCAGGTAAGATTAAAGAAAATTCCAAGAGGTTCTATAGCTATATTAAGAGTAAAAGGGTGGCTAGAGAGAGAATAGATCCCCTTAAAAATCAGTATGGCCATCTGTGTGTGGAGCCACAGGAGATGGGTGAGATTTTTAATGAATACTTCTCCTCTGTGTTTACTGCGGAGAGCACCATGGGTGCTAAAGAAATAAGGGAAACAAGTGATGATGTCTTGGGCACACGCATGTTACTTGGGAGGAGGTATCTGCAGCCTTATAAAAGCAAATTACTGCGGATGCTGGAATCTGAAACCAAGAGAGAAAATGCTGGAAAATCTCAGCAGTTCTAGCAGCATTTGTAAGGATCAAAGACAACCAGAGTAAAAGGATGTTCACAATGTTCTGGACACAAATGGGTTCTCTTTAATTCATCTGTAGCCTGTTCCTTGCCCTCTTTGTGGAACACCTCCGCTCAGTCCACAAGCATGACCCTGACCTTCCGCTTGCCATTAGAATTCACCACCTTGCTCTCACGCTCACATTTCTGTCCTCGGCCTGCTGCAATGTTCCGGAGAAGCCCAACACAAGCTGGACAAACAGCCCCTCATCTTCCGATGAGGCACTTTACAGCCTTCTGGACTCAACGTTGAGTTCAACAACTTCACACCCTGAACTCTCTCCTCCATTTGGATTTGTTTTTTATTTGCTGAGTGTCAGTTTGCATCTTGTTTTCATGTTTTTTTGCTTCCAGACAGAGCTGTCCTTTATTCTACCATTCACACTTACTCTGGGCCAATGCTTTGTTTCTTTACGATGTGGAGATGTTGGCGTTGGACTGGGGTAAACACAGTAAGAGTTTTAACAACACCAGGTTCCTCTTGGACTTTAACCTGCTGTTGTTAAAACTTCTTATTGTTTCTTTATTACAACCATTACCTCTCCCTTTGCCTTGGGTTCCGGGACATTTTTGTCATTTAATCTCCACCCGCCCTCTAACCAATCCCTGACTTTCTCTTTGTTCTACCTGACCCTCCCCCCTTTCTCACCAGCATCAAACCCATCACATGTCTCTGCAAGTTGCATAACAATGTGAATCCCTTCCCACACATGGAGCAGGTGAACGGCCTCTCCCTGGTGTGAACTCGCTGGTGTTTCATCACGGTTGCTGAATGTTTGAATCCCGTTCCACACACACAGCAGTTGAATGGTTTCTTCTCAGTGTGAACTTGCTGGTGTGTCAGCAGGTTTGATGAATCACTGAATCCTCTCCCACACTCAGAGCAGGTGAATGGCTTTTCCCCTGTGTGGACCCGCTGGTGTGTCAGCAAGTGGGATGACTGAATGAATCCCTTTCCACAGTCAGAGCAATTGAACGGTCTGTCTCCAGTGTGAACTCGCTGGTGCGTCAGTAGCGTGGATGAATTACTGAAAATTTTTCCACAAACAGGGCAGGTGAATGGCTTCTCCCCAGTGTGAACTCGCTGGTGTGCCAGCAGACGGGATGATTGAATGAATCCCTTCCCACAGTCAGAGCAGGTGAATGGACTCTCCCCATTGTGAATTCGCTGATGTCTCAGCAGTGTGGATAAATCACTAAATCCCTTCCCACACTCAGAACAGGCGAACGGCCTCTCCCCGGTGTGAACTCGCTGGTGTGTAAGCAGAAGGGAGAATTGGCTAAATCCCTTCCCACACTGAGAGCAGGTGAATGGCCTCTCCCCAGTGTTTCTGCGTCGATGCGTTTCCAGCTTTGATGGGTAATTGAATCCCTTCTCACAGTCCCACATTTCCACCGTTTCTCCATGGTGCGGGTGTCCTTGTGACTCTGCTGGTTTCACGATCTACTGAGGCTCGTCCACACACAGAACACAATTAATTTCTCTCCCTGATGTGAATGGTGCAATGTTTGTTCAACTGTGTTAAAGCTCTTTCCACAGTCCGTGCACTGGAACACGCTCACTCAGGTGTGTGTGTGTTTCAGTGCTTTTCCAGGCACACTGATATTTAAGATCTCCTGAAAAAGACAGAACAGACAAAAATTTCTCCTTCTAAATTGAAAGACTGATGATATTCAGGTTCCGATAAATAGAGTGAATTTGTGAGATCTTAGTGTGACATTTGGTTTGACATTTCTGCCTGCAAATCTTCACCTTCGGATATCCTGTAAAAGGAGTTTACAAAATTCACCACTGTCAGTACAAGATAGAAATTCAGAACAGACAATTCTAGTTTCTATGGAACATTCTTTCCTCTCTCATTCCCCAAAAGCTGTGAATCTCCATCCCACACACTCTCCCTCCATTCTCACTCTGCTGTATCTAATATTCACCCTCCCAATTCCCCTGAAGGTGCTGATTGAGGCTGATTGACAGATCCATGCTCACTGCTTCCAGAACTAAGAGACTTTTACCAAGAGTCAGGACGGACTTGTGTGGCTGAAAGGACCCCTTTGCTGGAATGACTCTATAACTGGAAGTATATAACATAGGTACAGTACAATATTACAAGAATATAAATAAGAATAAATTACTTCATTGCAGAACCATAAATAATTTATCGAATCTGTGACAAAAAAAATCACGAGATATATCTCTGTCCTATATTAACTTACTGTCCCCTTAAATGTCAGCCATCTCCTGGGGAAAGCAGCCCTTTAATTCTGAACATTAGGAAAGAGAACATCCTCTTAACCAGACAAATCAATGTGTCAAGCTGAGGGAGCAAAGAATGTCAATGTCTTTAAGAGAGGGAGAGAGAGAGAGCTGGGCCAACCTTTCCAGAGTCTGCACCCTCTCTGGATTCACTTCATAGAATCATACAATCCTATAGTGTAGAAGGAGGCCATTCGGCCCATCGAGTCTGCACCAACCACAATCCCACCCAGGCCCTATCCCCGTACCCCTGTGCATTTCACCTAACTTGTCCCCCTGGCACAAAGGGTCAATTTAACATGGCCAATCCACCTGACCCACACATCTTTTGGACTGTGGGAGGAAACCGGAGTACCCGGAGGAAACCCACGCAGACATGGGGAGAACATGCAAACTCCACACAGACAGTGACCCAAACCAGGAATCGAACCCGAGTCCCTGACGTTGTGAGGCAGCAGTGCTAACCACTGTGCCACCATGCCACCCTAAAGTCTACTACACCTGGTATTCCCAGGAGGTCTTCCATTCAACTACTAACCAGGCCTGAGTCTGCTTAGCTTCCGAGATCAGGCGTTTTCAGACTAGTATGGTCGTAGGCATTGGCTGATTCTTTTCACTTCCTTGAGTCTGTGTCTGAAGCTCAATCTTCATTCAGAGAGAGAGAGCGGCAGCAGCTTCGCTGGGCAGGAATGAGCAGCTGAACAAGCTCGAAATCAACCATGATTGAATGGTGGAGTGGACTCGATGGGCCGAATGGCCTTACTTCCGTTCCTATGTCTTATGGTCTTATTGTCCACTTCCGCATTCAGGCAATGGGGAGCTCTGATTGGCTGGAGGACCAGAGAACCTCTGGTCCTCCGGAGTTTCCATTGGTCAAACCCCGTTGACAGACAATGAGGGGCGGAGCCCCACGTGGGGGTGGGCGGGACTTTGTCCTCCAGCCGCGCTGAGCTGTTGTCCAATGGGAAAGGCTGGAAGAGCCGGACAGACAATGGTCAGTGCGCCGACTTTGTCCCGGGCCCCGCCCCACACCCGCACATGCGCATTCCCCCCAAACTCGCACATGCGCACCTTTGATTCACGGCCCCTTACCAGCTCTGGCCAATAGGAAGATTTGGAGGACCGGAAGGACTCTGGTCCTCCAGCCATTGAGAGCGCGGGCCTTGTGTGATTGAAGATGGAGATTCAGAGAGAGTCAAACTTTCTCCTGTCGTTCACATCTGTGAGTTTGACCTAAAGGAGGCCAACATCTGTGAGTTTCTCTTCTCATTCTGCGGGAAATTGGGGACTTGCAGCAACTGAAGGGAAAGGAAGTGAATCCAGGGAGGTTGCAGACTCTGGGAAGGTTGGCCCAGGTCTCTCTCTCTCTTAAAGACATTGATATAGAAACATAGAAGATAGGAGCAGGAGGAGGCCATTTGGCCCTTCGAGCCTGCTCCGCCATTCATTACAATCATGGCTGATCACCCAACTCAATAGCCTAATCCTGCTTTTTCCCCGTAACCTGTGATCCCATTCGCCCCAAGTGCTATATCCAGCCACCTCTTGAATACATTCAATGTTTTGGCACCAACTACTTCCTGTGGTAATAAATTCGACAGGCTCACCACTCTTTGGGTGAAGAAATGTCTACTCACCTCCGTCCTAAATGGTCTGCCCTGAATCCTCAGACTGTGACCCCCGGTTCTGGACTCCATCGGGAACATCCTCCCTGCATCTATCCTGTCTCGACCTGTTAGAATTTTATCAGTCTCTTTGAGATTCCCCCCTCATTCATTTGAACTCCAACGAAAACAATCCTAACCTCGTCAGTCTCTCCTCATACATCAGTCCCGCGATTCCCTGAATCAGCCTGGTAAACATCCTTTGCTCCCTCAGCTTGACACATTTATTTGTCTGTCGAAAAGGATGGTCTTTTTCCTCATGTTCACATTAAAGGGCAGCTTTCCCCAGGAGATGGCTGACATTCAGGCGTACAGTAAATTAATATAGGACAGAGATATGTCTAGTGTTATATGGTACTCAGATTAGATACATTCTTTATGCTTCTGTAATAAAATACATTTATTATTATTTCATGCATTGTAATATAATGCTGCAGCGATGTTATACACTTCCAGTCATAAAGTCATTACAGCACAGAAGGAATCCATTTGGTAACTCGAGTCCAGGCTGACTCTCTGTATAACATTCCAGTCCCATTCCCACTCGATATCCCCATTCTCCTGCAAGTTTATTTCCTTCAAGTGCTCATCCACTTTCATTTGTAAATAGAATCCATAGATATGGATGGAGATTTACAACTTTTTGGGAATGAAATAGGAAAGAATGTTCCAGAGAAACTAGAATTGTCTGTTCTGAATTTCTATCCTATACTGACTGTGATGACTTTTGCAAACTCATTTCACAGGATTTTGAACGAGGAATCACAGGCAAAAATCTCAACCGCCACATCTAGAAAGAGTCATATTCCTTGGGATCTGAATATCTTGTAATATGGAACTGTAGCTACGTTATATATTTCCAGACGTCTCTTCCCTCAGAGGGTTGTTAGTCTTTTGGATTTCTCTTCCACAGGGACCAGTGGAGGCTGAGGATCATTGAATATATCCCAGTTAGACAGATCTTTGACTGACAAGGGTTATGGGGAACAGACAAGAAGATGGAGCAGAAGCTAATACGTGGGGGGATTTCTTCACCCAAGGATGTGGTAAAGATTTGGAATTCTCAACCCCTGAGGACAGTGAAGCCTCAGTCATCAACTATTTTCAAGAGAGAGATTGATTGGTTTCTAGATATTGAGGATATCAAGGGATATGGGTTTAGTGTGGGGAGAATGATGCCGAGGTAGATGAACGAATTATCTCATTGAATAGTTTAAAAGGCTCGATGGACCAAATGGCCGACTGCAGCTCCTATTTGTTATGGTCTCTGTGTCCAGGACAGGAAGCAGTGAGCATGGATCTGTCAATCAGCCTCAATCAGCACCTTCAGGAGAATTGGGAGGGTGAATATTAGATACAGCAGAGTGAGAATGGAGGGAGAGTGTGTGGGATGGAGATTCACAATGTTTTGGGACTGAAATAGGAAAGAATGTTCCATAGAAACTAGAATTGTCTGTTCTGAATTTCCATCCTGTACTGACACTGATGACTTTTGTAAACTTGTTTCACAGGATACTGAAAGAGGAATCACAGGCCGAAATCTCAAACGTCACGTCTAGATCTGACAGAGTCATATTCCTTGGGAGCTGAATATCATCGGCCTTTGAATCTAGAAGGAGAAATTATTGTCCAGTCTGTTGATTTGAAAAGATTCCAAACATCAGTGTGACTGGAAAAGCACCAACACGCTGCCACACTCAAGTGAGAGTCTTCCAGTGCATGGACTAAAGAGCTTTAACCAGTTACACAGCCTGAATAAATATCACACCATTCACAGCGGGGAGAGACTGTACTCGTGTTCTGTGTGTGGACGAGGCTTCAACTGATTGTCCACCCAAGAGAACGGCAAGGACACCTGCACCATGGAGAAACCATGGAAATGTGGGGACTGTGGGAAGGGATACAGAGCCCCATCTCTGCTGGAAGCTCATCGGCGCAGCCACACTGGGGAGAGGCCATTCACCTGCTCTCAGTGTGGGAAGGGATTCACTGAGTCATCCACCCTGCAGAGACATCAGCGAGTTCACACTGGGGAGAGACCATTCACCTGCTCTCAGTGTGGGAAGGGATTCACTCGATCATCCAACCTGCAGTCACACCAGCGAGTTCACACTGGGGAGAGACCGTTCACCTGCTCTCAGTGCGGGGAGGGATTCACTCTGTCATCCAGCCTGCAGAGACATCAGCGAGTTCACACTGGGGAGAGACCATTCACCTGCTCTCAGTGTGGGAAGGGATTCACTCAATCATCCTACCTGCAGTCACACCAGCGAGTTCACACTGGGGAGAGACCATTCAGCTGCTCTCAATGTGGGAAGGGATTCACTTGTTCATCCCACCTGCGGATGCATCAGCGAGTTCACACTGGGGAGAGGCCATTCACCTGCTCTCAGTGTGGGGAGGGATTCATTCAGTCATCCAGCCTGCAGACACACCAGCGAATTCACACTGGGGAGAGGCCATTCACCTGTTCTCAGTGTGGGAAGGGATTCATTTGTTCATCCCACCTGCGGAGGCACCAGCGAGTTCACACGGGGGAGAGACCATTCACCTGTTCTCAGTGTGGGAAGGGATTCACTTGTTCATCCAACCTGCAGGTACACGAGCGAGTTCACACTGGGGAGAGACCGTTCACCTGCTCTCAGTGTGGGAAGGGATTCACTTGGGTATCCAACCTGCGGGCACACCAGCGAGTTCACACTGGGGAGAGGCCATTCACCTGCTCTCATTGTGGGAAGGGATTCACTTGTTCATCCCACCTGCACCCAGTGTGAGAAGAGATTCGCTGACTCATCCAACCCAGCAATACACTGGCGAACTCACAAAGAGGAGAGGCCATTCACCTGCTCCCAGAGTGGAAAGGGATTTAATCGTCATCCAAACTAGTTGTACACCAGCGAGTTCACACTGGAGAGAGGCCTTTTACCTACTGTGTGTGTGGCAAGAGATTCATTGATTCATCCAGCCTAGCAATACACCAGCGAATTCACAAAGGGGAGAGGCCATTCACTTGCTCCCGGTGTGGGAAGGGATATGTTACCTCATCCACTCTTCTGAGACACCAGTGAATTCACAAGGAACTATTGTGATTGTATTTTCCTGTTGAGCATATTCAAACTAAACCATGTTCCTTTGGGTCTGTTTCTGCTGAATTGAAAAATAACTTCAGCTCTGTTTCAGTGTTAATATAGTTGGTTTGAGAAGAGGAGGATTTGGGGTCAGGAAACTTGCACAAAGCATCAGATTATCTGAACAGCAGAGAATTTTGTACATGGAAGGAAACAACTCCGTTCTCAATCACATTAGGGAGAAGCCATGCAACTGTGGAGACTGAAGTGATTGGTGGACCATTTTTTATGGTTTTCTAATTCAACACATTTCTATTTTTATTAGTTTACTATCATATTATGGTGAGCACTGCTGCCTCACAGCGCCAAGGACTCGGGTTTGATTCCTGGCTTGGGTCACTGTCTGTGTGGAGTTTGCACATTCTCCCCGTGTCTGCATGGGTTTCCTCCGGTGCTCCAGTTTCCTCCCAGTCGGAAAGACATGCTGGTTCGGTGCATCGGCCATGCTAAATTCTCCCTCTGTGTATCTGAATAGGCACCGGAGTGTGGCAACTCGGGGATTTTCAGTAACTTCATTGCTGTGTTAATGTAAGCCTACTTGTGACACTAATCAATAAACTTAAACTATATTACATGTAGCTACGCTGTATCTTTCCAGTCAGAGTCATTACAGCTCAGAAGGAATGCATTGGGTTTCTCAAACCTATTTGACTCTTTGTAGACGAGTTACACGGCCTGAAAAAAACACCACAACATGCAGCGTGGGGAGAAACTGTAGACACGTTCTGTATGTGGACGAAGCTTCAACCTGGAGAGACACAAGGACTCTGGCACCACAGAGAAACTGTGGAAATGGGAGGATTGTGGGAAGGGATTCAATTACCCATCTGCACTGAAAACTCATCAATGCAGTCACACTGGGGTAGAGGCTGTTCAGTCGTGCTGACTGTGGGAAGGGATTCACTCAGTCATCTGCTCTGCAGAAACAGCAAGTTCACACTGGAGAGAGACCATTCACCTGCTCTGAGTTTGGGAAAGGATTCACTGAGTCATCATCTGTGGAGAAACCAGAGAGTTCATCTAGGTGAGAGGCCATTTACTGGCACTCAGTGTGGGAGCAAAAGAATGATTCAACCCCTGTTGAGACATTATGGCAATCACTCAGATTAGACCCATTATCTGCTCCAACTCTGGGTGTTAACTAAATTATTTGAGATTAAATATATACAAATGGAGGGCATTGATTGGACGAGTGCAAATAAAGAGACACTGTCACAGAGTGGAGTTGGGAGGTATGTACTTGTAATGTTTTACTCTGCAAATAAATCTATTCCAAATAAAGGTTAGCTTCAGTTTCTTCCTTCACCATAATGCTGTCAGGATTATAACATGGTAACAGGGAATGTTTGTCTCATGGTGAATTTTAAAAACTAAAGGAAAGTATATTTCAGGCAGGAGCTTACAATCCCAGCAGTTTTTGTGAGAAATGGTTGAAAGCCAGTGGGAATTGTCAGGGTCTGATTCCCCGCTGATGTTCTTGAAGTCTGAACCATCCGATCAATGTAAGAATGAGGTGGAGATGTGGACACGGGTTCAATCATAGAAACCCTACAGTGCAGAAAGAGGCCATTTGGCCCATCGAGTCTGCACCGACCACAATCCCACCCAGGCCCTACCCCCTTGTCCCTACATATTTATCCACTAATCCCTCTAACCTACACATCTCGGGACACTAAGGGGCAATTTTAGCATGGCCAATCAACCTAACCCGCACATCTTTGGACTGTGGGAGGAAACCAGAGAACCCGGAGGAAACGCACGCAGACACGAGGAGAATGTGCAAACTCCACACAGACAGTGACCCGAGCCGGGAATCGAACCCAGGTCCCTGGAGCTGTGAAGCAGCAGTGCTAACCACTGTGCTACCGTGCTACCCCAGGTTACATTCCCGACCAAGGAGAAAACAAGATCTGGCCTTGGCACTGTCACTTCTTGACAAAAAGATCAGAAGCAAAGTATTTTGTGAGCTGGATGTCCATCAGTTGGATACTGATGAAGGTTTGAATCTTTTATAAAGATTCATTGAGATTTACAAGATAGATGATCTATTGGTTGCCTGTGAAGCATAATTGGACTTTGACAGGTTTCGTGTGAGGGTGAAAGCATCTTTAGTGTGTCTGGATATCGCAACAAAAGACAGGATTGGAACAGCACTAATAGGTGATTGAACCCCAGCAATGACTGGGGAACTATTAACAGGTGTTTCAGGTCTGAATGAAAACATCATCGTGTGATAAACTTTCACAGTGAGACACAACACAGAGAATTCTGAGGCTGAACACAATGATGATGGTTATCACTCTGAAGGAATTGGAATATCAGAAGGAATTTGGTCCAGTGATGAGTGTGTTAGTCACAGACTCAGTCACCTGTTCTGTGTTTGATACATTCAAGTATATGAGTTAGGAGCAAGCACTGGCCACTCAGCCCCTCGAGTCTGCTCTGTCGTTCAGTAAGATAATGGCTGATCTGATTGTAACCTCAACCCCACATTCCCACTTACCCCGTTAACCTTTCACTCCCTTGTTAATCAAGAATCTATCTCGCTCTGCCTTCAAAATATTCAATGGTGATTCTTACAGCAACTTTTGAGGAAGAGTTCCAGGAACTGTCAACGCTCTGGGGAAAAAAAAGTTTCCTCATCTCTGCTTTAAATGAACTTATTTTAAACAGTTACCCCTTGTTCTGGATTCTCCTACTAGAGGAAACATGCCCTCCACATCCACCCTGTCAAAATGCCTCAGGATCTTATATGTTTCAGTTAAGTTGCCTCTTACTGTTCTAAACTCCAGGGGACAAAACCCTCACCTGTCTAACCTTGCCTCATTCCACAGTGGCTGCACCTCAACAGTGTGTGGATCAGATTGAAGATGTTACCAAGATTCACCTCATGGTGAAGAGTGACACAAGGCTAAGGAGTATGAAAGGTTTCCAGTTGGTGATATCAATAGATTGAAGCCACTAAAGAGAGTGTTGATTCCATGTAAAGTAGCTGGAGTCAGCACTCCAGGACTGGTGTAGTCTGGTGTGTCTGACAGTGAACCTGCTCAGTTTAATGTTGAGTGAACCTTTCATGAAAAAGGCACAAATGCAACTGGACATGGAACAAGGAATGATTGTTTTATTTGGAAAGTCAGTAGATCTGCAGTTTACTCAATCAGGACATTATCGTATCCTCTTAACAAAACCTGATGTTTCTAATCATAGGGTTTGAGAAGGATTCGTGACATCAGGCGAAGAGAATCAGAAAAAAATTACAAATTGTCTTAAAGCTGCACAAACAATTTGCTCGTCCTATCGAACAAAGATTAAAAATCCTGCGACAAGGTTTCCTGCTGGTTGGTGAAGAGTATATGAGACTCAGAACAGATTAGTACAAAGTATCGGACAAAGCGATTACATCCTTCCCTTGGCTCATGAAGAAGTTGCTGTGCATCTAAAGGTATGAGACAAAGACAGAATTATTTTAATTCTACATTTTATCGATATGGTAACCCAACTTAGTCTTTCTCCAATAATACATGGTAAGGACAAAAGGGTGATTCTAGAACAAGTCACTGAGAAGTGGACAGGGACTGGACCTGGGGCACCAGCTAGGTTTCTGACTGATAATGGAGGGGAATTTGTTAATGATGAGTTTGGAGACGTGTGTTAAAACATGAACATTCTGGTCAGGAACACGGCAGCTGAAAGTCCTTTCAGTGATGGTCTCTGTGAAAGGAATCACACGGTGATCGATGAAATGCTGCAGAAAATCTCAGCTGATCAGCCAAACTGCAAGTTGATACCTGCACTGGCCTGGACGGTTCATGTAAAGAATTCACTTCAGGTGGTTGGAGAGTATAATCCCTGTTAATTGGTTTGGGAGAAATCCCAAATTACCCTCTGTGCCGGGTGATAAACCTGCTTTCGAAGGGACGACAATTAGTACAATTTTTATTCATTTATTATCGAATTGTTTCACTAAAATAATTGTTCGAGCTAAGAAATTGTGGATCCGAGAAGAGCGGTGTCTTATAATGTAATACTTTGTACAAAATAAAGACCATCATACATTTCTTCTACGATTTGTTTTGAAATATTGTTGTGTGAGTTGTTACAATTTGGGTTGGAAACATTAACGTTTCAAGAGAAATGTAAACACCCAGCGATTAACTGGAAAAATTACATCAGAAGATTCCAGGTTTTTAATCAAAAACAAACTTTCCTTCATATAAAATAGAAATATTAATAATCAGCATGACCAATTATATTTTGTGAAGATTTATGCTGTAAACTCAGTTCTAATTTTCGACCCCTCTTTAGCTCCGAAGCGTCACGTGGACTCAAAACATGAATCCTATTTTCACTCACCACAGATGCTGTCAGACCTGAGTTTTTGCAGTATTTTTCAGCTTTTGTTTGTAGTTTTTACCCTCCTCCCTGCGCGCGCGCACGCACACGCACAAGTTCCCTTATATTTAACAATTTACAAACATAGAAACTAGAGGCAGGAATAGGTCATTTGGCCCTTTGAACCTGCTCCATTTATCGTGACCATGGCTGATCATCGAATTCAGTATCCTGATCCCCCCCTGTCTCCCATATCCCTTGACCCTTTTAGACCCAAGAGTTTTATCTAATTTCTTCTTCAAGGTTCATTCACTTCTGTTCCTGGAACCATCCCAAAGGAATGTCAAAGCTCTCCAAGATTCACTTCAATTCTCCTCACTTTTTCAGCTATTCTCCAAGGTTTTATGGGGATCCTTCCATTAGCTTTCAAATAAGTAACTTTCCTTTAAGACCTCAAAACTGTGGCCTCCCCAGTTCAAGCATGGGCTTCACTGCCTTCTCCCTGAGGGATTTAAACATTGGGAACACCCCTGATTCCTTATGACCCTCTCGGCTCCTGCTCCCATAGCTGGTTCACAGCTCCTGGTCCCACAGTTGACGGTTTCCAAGCTAACTGCAGACTGCCTGCTTTCTGTGAGAAACACCCAGAATTCCAATCAAGGCTCGACCCTGAATCACTTATCCCCATGGTAACAGAGACCAATTGGGATGTCCAATAGATGTTTAAAATAATTAACTTGCAATTTCAAAACCAAACATGTGACCCTGAGGTCTGCCTGATGAGTTCACCTCTGTAACAAAGGCAGGACGATAAGTGTCAGACCCAATGGCCCTGATTTTACCGGCACGCCCGCCCCAAATTCAGGTGGACAAGGCTCACAGAATGGAATTCTCCATTGCCCTCGGGCACCATCCTACGAGCCTCGGGCAGGCCGGTAAAATTCCGGCCAATGTCTCCAGGTCTCCTGCTAAAAGAGGCTGAGCCCAGCCCCCTTTTTACAGCATTAGCTGCTGTACTCTGCTCAATAAGAGCTTAAATGTCCCAAATCTTGCGTTAATTGTGCTACTTCCAGCTGATTTTCACAGTAGAAAATGTGATTTTCAGCATCTACAATAATCAAATACCCCGTGGCTGTTTTTTTCGATATCAAATTACTTGCAATCTTTTTGAATGAACATGTCAAAACTGAGGGAATTCCCTCTGTGTATTTAATTAGAAATGTCTCACTGTGACTCAAAGAGGAAGAGTCCAGCTGCCCTTTTACAGTTCTTATCCTTCCAGCTGTGACTCCTCAAATCAACATGGGCCACACCTTGTGATTGCGAATTCTCTTAGGGTGTTTTTACCAGATTCTCAACCCAGATTTTTCATTTTTTAAAAACTAATTCTCAAGCTCAAAGTTAATTTGTAAAACAGGAAAGATTAGATAGACACAAACCTCTTCCTCAGGAAGAAATGAAAATGTATCACCATCTGAATATCCTATTTAGAAGATTACAATTTGCTGTACATATTAATAACAGCCATGATCATATTGAATGGCGGAGCAGCTCAAAGAGCTTCAGCCCACTGGAAGCTAAATCCTGAGACTGGTCAGTCCCGCAGAAAGAAACCGTCCGACCGTCCCACTTTGGGGAGGCGATGGCCTGGTGGAACAATCGCTAGACTATTAATCCAGAAACTCAGCTAATGTTCTGGGGACATGGGTTCGAATCCCACCACGGTAGATGGTGGAATTTGACCTCAATAAAAAACATCTGGAATTGAGAATCTACTGATGACCATGAAACCGCTGTTGATTGTCGGAAAAACCCATCTGGTTCATTAACGTTCTTTAGGGAAGGAAATTTGTCGTCCTCACCTAGTTTGGCCGACATGTGACTCCAGAGCCACAGCAATGTGACTGACACTCAACTACCCTCTCGAGAGCAACTAGGGATGGGCAATAAATGCTGACCAGCGACACCCATGTCCCACACTGAATAAACATAAAACTGTCAGAGTGAACATGGTTCAGTTCTGGATGTGAATAACAGCAGCAATAACAGCAGAATCCAGTCCCTGTAATCATTTGTGAGCTCACTGGTATCTGAACAGATTGGATAACTGAGTGAATACCATCCTGCACAGACCCAGTGAATGGCCTCTCCCCAGCATGAAGACACTGGTGTGTCAGAAGGTTGGATGAATCAATGAATGCTTTCTCATTCAGCTGAACAGCCTCTCCCTGTTGTGAACTCGCTAGTGTGTTTGCAAGTGAGATAATCGATTAAATCTCATCTCACACTCGAGACAGCTGAATGGCCTCTCCCCTGTGTGAACTCGCTCGTGTCTCAGCAGGTCAGATGGAGTAGCGAAAGCTTTCCCACACTCAGAGCAGGTGAACGGTCTCTCCCTGGTGTGAACTCGCTGGTGTATCTGTAGGTTGTAGGAGAGAGAGAATCTCTTTCCACATTCAGAGCAGGTGAATGGCCTCTCCCCAGTGTGAACTCGCTGGTGTGTCTGCAACTGATAACCGACTGAAACTCATCACACACTTGGAGCAGGTAAATGGCCTCTCCCCACTGTGAATTCGCTGGTGTATCCGGAGGTTGGAGGAGCGAGAGAATCCCTTTCCACACTGCAAACAGATGAACGGCCTCTCCCCTGTGTGGTTAAAGAGAATCCTAAGGCGTTCTATAGGTATGTCAAGAACAGAAGGTTGGTTAGGGCAAGTTTAGGGCCAGTTATAGATGGCAGAGGGAAGTTATGTGTGGAACCGGAGGAGATTGGTGAAGCATTGAACCAATATTTCTCTTCGGTGTTCACGCAAGGGGACATGAATATAGCTGTGGAGGACACTGGGTTGCAAGGGAGTAGAATAGACAGTATTACAGTTGATAAGGAGGATGTGCAGGATATTCTGGAGGGTCTGAAAATAGATAAATCCCCTGGTCCGGATGGGATTTATCCAAGGATTCTCTGGGAGGCAAGAGAAGTGATTGCAGAGCCTCTGGCTCTGATCTTCAGGTCGTCGTTGGCCTCTGGTATAGTACCAGAAGATTGGAGGTTAGCGAATGTTGTCCCATTGTTTAAGAAGGGGAACAGAGACTTCCCCGGGAATTATAGACCGGTGAGTCTCACTTCTGTTGTCGGCAAGATGTTGGAAAAAATTATAAGGGATAGGATTTATAGTTATTTGGAGAGTAATGAATTGATAGGTGATAGTCAGCATGGTTTTGTGGCAGGTAGGTCGTGCCTTACTAACCTTATTGAGTTTTTTGAGAAAGTGACCAAGGAGGTGGATGGGGGCAAGGCAGTGGACGTGGTATATATGGATTTTAGTAAGGCGTTTGATAAGGTTCACCATGGTAGGCTTCTGCAGAAAATGCAGATGTATGGGATTGGGGGTGATCTAGGAAATTGGATCAGGAATTGGCTAGCGGATAGGAAACAGAGGGTGGTGGTTGATAGTAAATATTCATCATGGAGTGCGGTTACAAGTGGTGTACCTCAGGGATCTGTTTTGGGGCCACTGCTGTTTGTAATATTTATTAATGATCTGGATGAGGGTATAGTTGGGTGGATTAGCAAATTTGCTGATGACACCAAAGTCGGTGGTGTGGTAGACAGTGAGGAAGGGTGTCGTAGTTTGCAGGAAGACTTAGACAGGTTGCAAAGTTGGGCCGAGAGGTGGCGGATGGAGTTTAATGCGGAGAAGTGTGAGGTAATTCACTTTGGTAGGAATAACAGATGTGTTGAGTATAGGGCTAACGGGAGGACTTTGAATAGTGTGGAGGAGCAGAGGGATCTAGGTGTATGTGTGCATAGATCCCTGAAAGTTGGGAATCAAGTAGATAAGGTTGTTAAGAAGGCATATGGTGTCTTGGCGTTTATTGGTAGGGGGATTGAATTTAGGAGTCGTAGCGTTATGTTGCAACTGTACACAACTCTGGTGCGGCCGCACTTGGAGTACTGTGTGCAGTTCTGGTCCCCACATTACAGGAAGGATGTGGAGGCTTTGGAGAGGGTGCAGAGGAGGTTTACCAGGATGTTGCCTGGTATGGAGGGGAGATCCTATGAGGAGAGGCTGAGGGATTTGGGATTGTTTTCGCTGGAAAGGCGGCGGCTAAGAGGGGATCTTATTGAAACATATAAGATGATTAGAGGTTTAGATAGGGTGGATAGTGATAGCCTTTTTCCTCTGATGGAGAAATCCAGCACGAGGGGGCATGGCTTTAAATTGAGGGGGGGTAGTTATAGAACCGATGTCAGGGGTAGGTTCTTTACCCAGAGGGTGGTGAGGGATTGGAATGCCCTGCCAGCATCAGTAGTAAATGCGCCTAGTTTGGGGGCGTTTAAGAGATCCGTAGATAGGTTCATGGACGAAAAGAAATTGGTTTAGGTTGGAGGGTCACAGTTTTTTTTTTTAACTGGTCGGTGCAACATCGTGGGCCGAAGGGCCTGTTCTGCGCTGTAATGTTCTATGTTCTATGTTCTAACTCGCTGGTGTGTCATTACATCGGATGAATTCGTAAATCCCTTTGCACACTTAGTGCAGGTGAATGGTCTCTCCCCAGTGTGACTGCGCCGATGAATTTCCAGCTCCGACGGGAATCTGAATCCCTTTCCACAGTGTCCACATTTTCTCCATGGTGCCAGTGTCCTTGTATCTCTCCAGGTTTGCTGATCAGTTGCGGTTGGTGTGTGTGTGTGTGTGTGTGTTACACCAATGTTTAAGATCTTTTGAAGCAGATAGAAGAGAGAAACATTTCTCCTGGACTCAAATGCCGATGATATCCTGGTCCCAATAATCGAACAATTCTGTTAATTCTTCACTTGATGTTTCCTTTGAGATTTCAATCTGTCAATCCTCCCCTCCATTATCCTGTAAAAGGAATTGATAAAAGTCATCACCGTCAGTACTGGATAGAAATTCAGAACAGATAATTTTGAATATAACTGGACTAAAAACATGTGGTATACAGTGCCGCATTTCTTAATTAGAGAGGTGATAGGAAGGAGATTTGAGAAAACTATATTTACTCCAGATTTTAAAAGCAATCTTTCTGAATTGTAATGTCTCTTTGACTGGAACTATATAACGTAACGACATGCTGTATTACAAGAATAAAACAATGAATCTTATTACCGAAACATAAATATACCAAATATATGAACACAAGATATATCTCTGTTGTTACTAATCTAAAAAGTAAACAAATTTCAGAAAGTTCCAATGGAATACTGAAGGACAAGGTTTCACATTTTAAAAAATACTTTACAAATCAATTTAAAACCAGCATCACTAAATCATGCAAAGAAACATTATTTGAATGCACAAGATAAATTACACTTTAAAAAGCTCAGACAATAAAAACAGGTTCCACAAAATCACAAACATTTCCCCCTCAGTATATTTAGCTCTAATTCCAGTTCCAGAGTCCCACAACTCTCTGTAATTCCCAGGGGGAGAAAGAAAGTGTTTTCCTCACAGATGTTGTCCAGAGGATGAAGTTTGAGTCTGTGGTGAAGTTTTAGTCTGTGTGTGAAGTTTGAGTCTGTGGTGAAGTTGGAGTCTGTGGTGAAGTTTGAGTCTGTGGTGAAGTTTGAGTCTGTGGTGAAGTTTGAGTCTGTGTGTGAAGTTTGAGTCTGTGTGTGAAGTTTGAGTCTGTGGTGAAGTTTGAGTCTGTGGTGAAGTTTGAGTCTGTGGTGAAGTTTGAGTCTGTGGTGAAGTTTGAGTCTGTGTGTGAAGTTTGAGTCTGTGGTGAAGTTTGAGTCTGTGGTGAAGTTTGAGTCTGTGTGTGAAGTTTGAGTCTGTGTGTGAAGTTTGAGTCTGTGTGTGAAGTTGGAGTCTGTGGTGAAGCTACAAACAGAAGCTGTTCTGTTTCAAATCAAACTGCGGGACTTGGAAGAAAATGATGGGAAGAGATTTTGCAAAGTCCCCTCCCCCACTCCCTCAGCTGGCAGCCCAGCACGCAGGCGCAGAGAGCGCTGCTGAGCCGAGCTGTCCGGAGCAGGCGCAGTGCGGCTGCCGCCAGCGGTCGCTCTCGATCTCTTTTTGGAGCAGCAGCCGCCGTAGAGAGAGGGGGGAGGGGGAGATCACCGAGCGGCTTCTCGCTCTGGCCGGAGCCGCCAGCCGGTTGCCCGGAAACCTTGGCTCGAGGAGGTGCAGAGGGAGGGGGAACAATAGGTGGGGTGGGGGCGGGACTCCCGTGTCCGCGCGCCCAGGCCTGCGCACTGGAACCCGAGGATGTCACTGCGGTGCAGACTGATTCCTATTGGCTGATATAGGCAGGCCTCCATTGACGTCACAATGCAAAAGTTTGTTGATGATTTTCAGAGTGAAACTCCCTCCTCTGTGTAACATCTGGGAGGAAATCAATGTTTCCCCCTTTCCATTTCTTTTCTCATTCTGGGGGAAATTGGGCACTTGCAGCAACTGAAGGGAGAGGAAGTGAATTTAGGGAGGCTGCAGACTGGAACTATTACAGACGAACATCGGGCATTAGGAGCAGGACGAGACCCAGGTATATTTTTCTTTCTCTCTCAAAGATATTGACATCTTTTGACTCCCTCAGGATGTCGCACCTATTTATCTGGCTAATAGGATAGCCTCTTACCTAATGTTCACAATTAAAGGGGGAGTTTTCCCAGGAGAAGGCAGTTTAAATGAACAGTAAATTCGCTTGGGACAGAGATATGTTTAATGTAGTTATATGGTACGTGCTATGTTATTTATGATTCCCTATTTCTTGTCTTGATATATAAAAGGCACTGTGTCAACGTTACCTATTTCCACTGATGGAGACATTACAACATAGAAGGAATCCATTTGGCAACTCAAATCCATGCCAACCCTCTTTGGAGCAATTCAGCCAGTCCCATTCCCCCTCTATATTCCCATTCCCCTGAGTTTCACATCACAATGGAATGGATGAGAATTCCAGATGAGCTGAGACTGGGGTGGAGTCGGGCGATGTCACTGAGATGGAAATAGTGATGATGATCTGGATATGTGGCTGGAAGCTCATCTTTGGGTGAAATATTTCACCAGGATTGTGAACAGCCTGGTTCAGGTCAGACATGTTGCCAGGAAGAGGGATAGAGTTGTTGGCGAGGGAGTGGAGTTTGGAGAGGGGACTGAAGACAGTGGGTTCAGTCTTCCCAGTATTTATATGAAATAAATTTCTGTTCGTTTAGTACTGGAAGTCAGATAAGTCAGGATGGTGTGTGGGTTGGAGGAACTCGGAGGTGATGGTGTTTATATCCATCTGCTATCTTGGTCCTTCGAGTTGGTGGAGTTGAGGGTTTGTGAGATTCTGTCAAAGTTCTTGTCAAGTTGTAGATGTATAAAATCCCTTGCCTTCACCCCGGCCACTCCTACTTCTCTCTATCTCCTCCCAAAGTCTTGTGTAGACCCAGACCTTCTGGCAGGTTTCATTCCCTGAAGGATATCAGTGAACCAGCTGGGTTTGTATGACAATCCAGCAGCTTTCTTGGTTACCCTTTCCTCACCGCGGCCCCACAAATTAGCAGATGCATTCAGCTCAATTCCACAACCCACCTTTGTGTTTTTGTGGGTTCTTTCTCACTCACTTTTTTCTGTTTTAAATCAATTTCACAGGGTTTACAAGAAGAAGATTTGCAGTTGAGAAACTGAAACAAAACATGATATCAGAATCTGATGAGTCGGCCAATTTACTGTAACCTGAATATCATTGTATTTTGAAATTGGAAGAAAAAAGCACCGTTCACAGTGGAGAGAAACTGTACATGTGTTCTGTTTGTGGATAAGACTTCAACCAATCATCTGGCCTTTGGAAACATAATTGCAGTCACAACAGGGAGATGGCATGGAAGTGTGAGGATTGTGGGAAGGAATTCAATTACCCATCCCTGCTGGAAACTCATCGACGCAGTCACACTGGGGAGAGGCCATTCACTTGCTCTCAGTGTGGGAAGGGATTCACTCAGTTATCCAGCTTACATATACACCAGAGGACTCATGCTGAGGAGAGGCCGTTTACCTGCTCCCAATGTGGGAAGGGATTCAATCAGTCATCCAACCTAGCAATACACCAGCGTGTTCACACTGGGGTGAAACCGTTCACCTGCTCTGAATGTGGGAAGAGATTTTCTCACTCATCCACTCTGCTGATACACCAGCGAACTCACACTCAGGAGAGGCCATTCACTTGCTCCCAGTGTGGGAAGGGATTTGCTGACTCATCTACTTTATTGAAACACCAGCGAGTTCACACTGGGGAGAGGCCATTCACCTGTTCCCAGTGTGGAAAGGGATTTGCTCAGTCAGCCACCTTGTTCACACACCAGCGAATTCACACTGGGGAGAGGCCATTCACCTGCTCTGTGTGTGGGAAAGGATTCAGTCGGTCATCAACTCTGCTGACACACCAGCGAGTTCACACTGGGGAGAAACCATTCATCTGCTCTGTGTGTGGGAAAGGATTCAATCACTCATCCAACCGAGCAATACACCAGCGAATCCACACAGAGGAGAGGCCATTCATCTGCTCTGTGTGTGAGAAGGGATTCAATCAGACGTCTAAACTAGCAATACATCAGCGGGTTCACACTGGGGAGAGGCCATTCACCTGCTTGCAGTGTGGGAAGGGATACGTTACCTCATCGAATCTTCTGACGCACCAGCGAATTCACAAGTTGTGATTGGATTTCAAATTAGGGAGAAACCATGAAAATGTGCAGACTGTGAGGAGAGTTTCAGTTACCTGTCAGAGCTGGAAGCACACCGGGGGCTGTTTGAAGATGGAGGGTTTCTACAAGCTGCTCTAAGACTTGTCTTCTCTCTGAAACTTCAGGACAGTCTATACTCATTATAGCAAGTATATTTATGGTTTCTAACTGTAATTGAAGTGGGATCTACATCTCTGAGGAATGTTGCATATTTGGAACTGAAATTGTGCTAAATTAGAAATTAAAGTTGTTTCCTTTCACTTTTAAATATTGTTCAACTGTTAATAGTTAAGCTGCTTCATTTTTTGGAATTATATTTAAGCTGTTGTTAAATAAAGTTTGTTTTACCATGAAAGATTCCTAATTTGTCAGTGGAATTACTCCTGGAGTGAAGCATCCTATCCTCACATTTATGCCAAAATAGAAAACTTTGTTTGGATCTAATCTGGCTTCCGAACATAATTTATGGGTTCTGGTCCAGGACACTTTTGGAAGGGATTCACTCCATAATCTACCCTCCAACCACCCCCGCTTCACACTGGGGAGCGACCTTTTAAATGCCAAGACTGTGAGAACTGCTATAAAAGCTGTAGAGAACTGATGTCTCATCAACGTGTTCACACTGATGAGAGACCATTCAGCTGCTTTTACTGTGAGACGTGGTTCAGGGAATCCCTGTACACCAGCGAGTTCACACTGGGGAGAGGCTATTCACCTGCTCTGAGTTTGGGAAGAGATCCACTCAGTTTTGAGGTTCGATTTCCAGTATCTGCAGTATCTTATTTTGATCTGATTTTTTGTTTGATTTATTATTGTCGCATGGATTGGGATCCAGTGAAAAGTATTGTTTATTGTGCGCTTTGCAGACAACACATACCGTTCCAGCATTTTCTGTTTTAGTTCCTTTTGAAGGATCCTCCCTCTCTCCTCCATCCTCACCTACAACAGCAAGTCTGAGGAGCTCATGGAGCTCCTTTGTCACTAAGATTGAGACAGTCTGATCAGCTGCCTCTGCTGTTTCCCTCGCTTCCATTGGGTCAAACTGTGTCTAACAATTTGCCCAACCCTAAACTCATCTTTCTTTAGTTTCTCTCTGTCAAGCAGTCGATTTAGTAACCTATATTTTTATTGTTGGATATTAGAAATAAGATATACATTTAAGTGAGTTTAATTCGGTGTTTCTGTATACAGAAGGGTTAAAACTTTCATAGATTAATGTTAAATAAAGGTGTTTGCATGTATGGGGTTTTGGTTTCATTTCAAACTGTGCCTGTATTGTATTCAGAGAGTTTACAATGTGAAAACACACATAAGGAAAGACGAGGTAAGGAAAGACTTGGCAACCAGTGGCCATTTTGGGTCAGAAATAATTTTTGAGTTAGCTGAAGAGGAAACTGCCAGAACCATTAGGCAGAACAATGGAGTAAGGGCAAGAAAGAAAGTCCCAGAAGTTGAAGAACAGATAGTTCCAGAAACCAGGGAATGAAAAAAGTCTGAGGAAAACTGAAGTCAAAGGGAATCTGAACAAGATACTGTTCCCTGAAGTTAAAGAAAGGGGTAGAGAGAGGCTTCCAGTTCAAGGCAACACACCTGGTGAAGTTGGCTGGCAAAAAGCCAGAATCTGAAGTAATCCTAAGGTTGGGACTTTGGTACTACCTGTGAAACAGTGGTGTTCTGTTGATATGGCTGGGTACCTGAGAGATTGTGTGGAAGCTTGAGTGCATGTGATAATCTGAGGCAGAAGAATAGTGAAAGGAGAGATTGAAATCCTGGAAGTGGATCCTTGCTGAAAAGATCTGAGAGAGTGCGTTGTTTGGGAGAACATTTTTGAGAGTGGATCTGATTGATGAAAATTTCTGTGCACCAATTTCAATGACAATGTTGCAATTTGTAATTTTACACATGACAGAATCTCAGTGTGATTACTCAGCATCAGGTTATACTCTGACCGGTGCAGTGCAAATGGTGGAACTTACTGATCAAGAACCGGTCAGAGATTACATTGAATCACAGAGAATTCTCTCATTCTTGGGCGACACGGTGACACAGTGGTTAGCACTGCTGACTCACAATGCCAGGGTCCCGGGTTCGAATCCCGGCTTGGGTCACTGTCTGTGTGGAGTTTGCACATTCTCCCCGTGTCTGCATGGGTTTGCTCCGGTTTCCTTCCACAGTCCAAAGATGTGTGGGTTAGGTGGATTGGCCATGCTAAATTGCCCTGAGTGTCAGGGGGGCTAGCTAGGGTAAATGCACGAGGTTATGGGGAGAGGGCCTGGGTGGGATTGTGGTGGGTGCAGACTCAATGGGCCAAATGGCCTCCTTCTACACTGTAGGGATTCTATGAATATCCAGACCAGAAAGACATTGTTCGTTTTAACTAGTCTGTGCTGGGGTTTATATTTCACACAAGACACCTCCCATTCCATCTCCCTCATTTCAGCCTTTCAGCTCATCTTTCTAATCTCCTTTCCCTCATGTACTCATCACATTTCCTTTTTAAACTATGAGTTGTCCAGCTAGTTCCTGTGGCAGTGAATTTCACATTGTAATCAATCTCTGAGTATAGATGGGGAGTGACTTGGAGGGGAACGTGCAGGTGATGATGTTCCCAGGCATTTGCTGCCCTTCTCCAAGGTGCTGGAGATTGCGGGTTTGCAAGCTGCTGTCAAAGAAGCCTTGGTGAGTGCTTGCAGTGCATCTTGTAGGTGGTACACACAGCTGCCATGTGAGTCAGTGTTGGAGGGAGTAGATGTTTGTAGGAGGATTGCCAATCAAGCTGCTTTGTCTTGGATGGTGTTGAGCTTCTTGAGTTGTTGGAGCTGCAGTAAGTCAGAAAATTGGAGCTTATTCAATTGGACACAAGAGTTGTGCCTTGTAGATGCTGGCCTTTGGGGAGAAGGATTAAACAGACCTTTTAGTGGAAAATTCACCTGATCTGGCCCAGACGCCACGAGGAGATGGAAATGGGATGTGCTATGATTCTCAATTGAAACCCTACCCAACTGAAAAGGTGAACATTGAAGAGTTGAACACGGAGGGAGGGATGTCTGTTAGTGTTCTTCAGCAGTGGAAGTGGGGATCAGGGATTATGTTGGAAGAACAGGAGTGATGGTGAAATGAGTCAGCAAATAGGGAACGGTTATTTAACCACCAGCTCGGGTTACTGAAGCCTGAATATTGTGGGAGAGAAAAGGTGAGAGTGTTGCAGAGTTTAAAGTGGAACAGGAGAGTTTTAAGCTGGTGAATCAGTGAAATCTGAGTCTCGGTTTTGTCTGCTGTCATTTCATGGAGGCCCCGTTTTGCTGAAACCAATAGAGAAAACGCTGGAAAATCTCAGCAGGTCTGGCAGCATCTGTCAGGAGAGAAAAGAGCTGACGTTGATGACCCTTTGACAAACCCTTTTCTCTTTTGGTTTCAGATTCCAGTATCTGCAGTAATTTGCTTTTATCCCATTTTGCTGAAACTCTTTATTTCCACAGTTACAGAATCAGTGAAAAGACATTGCACATTCTTCACAGCAGCATCAAACTCACACTGACTGTTTCCTCACTCACCTCGAGGTTATCGATTCGCCTCCGGCCTCTTCCGTTCACTCCTGCTTCGGGTGTGGTCTCAGAATGGGGAGGGGGAGGATTAGTGACCACCTCCCCTCACCCCCCTCCCCCCACAAACACACACAAAGAGGAACAACTCAAACACAATCATTAAATAAAGCGAACACACGCACGCACACACCAAACGTGTATGTGCTCGCACACAGGTACACACACACACATGAACTGAAATGCGTGTACACCCACACAGACACACACTCACTCATAGACACAAGCTTGCCTGCTCACAGACAAAATCATAGAATTCCTACAGTACAGAAGAGACCATTCAGCCCTTTGAGTCTGCACTGACTCTCTGACAGAGCATCTTACCCAGGCCCTATTCCCGTTACCCCATACTAATCACTCTGATCAACATGTTTTGTGACATAAAGCAGTAATTTAGCATGGTCAATCCACCTAACCAGCACATATTGAAGTTTGGGAGGAAACCAGAGCCTCCGGAGGAAACCCATGCAGACACGGGGAGAACGTGCCAACTCCACACAGACACAGGGGCGGCACAATGGGGAGCACTGCTGCCTCACAGCACCAGGGACCTGGGTTCAAATCAAGCCTCAGGTTGTGTGAAGTTTGTGCATTCTCCCCGTGTCTGTGAGGGTTTCCTCCAGTTGCTCCGGTTTCCACCCACACTCCAAAGACGTGTGATTTAGGTGGATTGGCCGTGCTAAATTGCCCCTTAGTGTTGGGGATATGATCAGTGTAAATACGTGGGGTTATGGAGATAGGGCCTGGGTGGGGTTGTTGTTGGTGCCGGCTCGGTGGGCCGATTGGTCTCTTTCTGCACTGTCGGGATTCTATGATTTATCCAAGGCTGGAATCGAACCCAGGGCCCTGGCGCTGAGGCGCTAACCACCGTGCCACCATGCTGCCCAGGTGGGCACACAGACAGCTGCACACACTACACTGTCAATCACCTGCCTCCAGCTGTCAGTGCGGAGGAAGTGAAACCAAGCTCCCCCCCTCCTCACTCGCTGCTGTGTCAGGTGGATAGTAAAATCCCACGACCACTACTGGATGGAGCGAAGGAGAGCTCCCGCTGGTTTCCGAGGGCCGATCTTTATCCTTCAAACAGCCTAACATTTGGTGGTTATCCGACAGTTTGTGGGATCTGCTGTGTGCAGTGCCTGCCGGGTTTCCCAGGTGAACAGCAGTGACTGTGTTTGGGAAACAGGGAGCTGCTGTGTTGATTCAGAGCGCTCTGGAACAGCCCAGAACAAGCACAGGAGCTAAATCATTCCCTCCTTTCGATGTTCTCTCCTGCCGTTCTGTAGGAAGAGATGGTGACTGCACAGCAAGATCCCACAAGGCACGATGCAACACACAGCCAGGGAACTTAATTTCAGAGACGGTTTGAGGGACCCCTGAGAGAACCTGTTACAGCAGCTTGAATCTCAGGGACAGGTTACACAAATCTGTGACCTTCTGACCTGGGTGAGAGAGAATGAGAGGCACCAGGATAAGCTGGGAATGACTGATCCAGGAACCTCCAGTCCCATCGTCAACCCGAACAGGTCCCTTATCTGAGGCTCAGCAAAAGGGGTCAACATGACAAACAACTGAATCCCCAGTGAAAAAATACACAGTCCCTGCTGTCAATATCTCCGGCCATTCCACATCGGTCACAGGTACACGGGCCAATGTCTCTCTGTGTGTGTAGGGGGCAGTGATGGGAGGGCATGTTACCTACAGAAAGCCTGGTCCCAGGCTAGCCAGACGGCAGCAGGTTATGTCGGGTGTCGATCCTCCTCGGGCCGTGTCTCAGTGAGCGACAGGAGAGTGGGACCATCACAGGACCAGGCCCCCGCCCGTGTTCTCCACTCTCTGTGTGAAAGGAGAAGGTGGGAAGGATCGGAGTGGGAATAGCTTCTGTCGAGCCTGCTCCACTATTCATCATCAACCTCATCTCCACTTTCCCTGCAGTCTTCCCAATCCCTCAATTCCCAAAGATATCCCCACTTTCTGCACACTCCTCCCCATCCCTCAATTCCCAAAGATATCTCCACTTTCCCAGCACTCCTCCCCATGCCTCAATTCCCAAAGATATCCCCACTTTCCCTGCACTCCTCCCCATCCCTCAATTCCCAAAGATATCTCCACTTTCCCCGGTCTTCCCTCATCCCATAATTCCCAAAGATATCCCCACTTTCCCCGCACTCCTTCCCATCCCTCAATTCCCAAAGGTATCCCCACTTTCCCCGCAGTCTTCCCTCATCCCATAATTCCCAAAGATATCTCCGCTTTCCGCACACTCCTCCCCATCCCTCAATTCCCAAAGATATCTCGACTTTCCGCACACTCCTCCCCATAGATATCCGCACTTTCACTGCACTCCTCCCCATTCTTCAATTCCCAAAGATGTCTCCACTTTACCCACAGTCTTCCCCCATCCCTCAATTCCCAAAGATATCCCCATTTTCCCCACACTCTTCCTCCTATCTCTCAATTCCCAAAGATATCCCCACTTTCCCTGCACTCCTCCCCCATCCCTCATTTGTTTTTGTTCAATTGTGGGATATGGGCGTCTCTGACTGGCCAGCATTTATTGCCCATCCCTAGTTGCCCGAGGGCTGTTGAGAGTCAACCACATTGCTGTGGCTCTGGAGTCACATGTCAGCCAGAACAGGTAAGGGCGGCAGATTTCCTGTGGTTGACTCTCAACTGCCCTCCAAGAGCAACTAGGGATGGACAATAAATGCTGACCAGCCAGTGATGCCCATGTCCCACGAATGAATAAAAAGAATTGGGCCCAATCTATTCAACCTCTCAGGCTCCACAGCCCTGAATGGTTTCCTCTTCCTATTTTCCTGGCTCCCCCTCACATACAGAGTGCGGATCTCACCTGGGGCGGCTGGATGAATGCCAGCCAGTCAGAGGCGTGTGTGGGCAGCAGCCCCATTGCCTGGCACTTGTAGGTGGCCAAGGCCAACCCCAGCAGGTTGCCGATGAAGTAGATGAGACGCTGCAGTCGGTGCTGATTCGAATTCCCCAGGACCCTAAAGACTGAGAGCGAGAATGGAAAAGCAGGAAGTTCAGGAACGTGTGACAACCTTTCCTCATAACATTTTAGCCTATCCATTTTAGGTATTAGTCTGGTAAACCGTCTCTGAACTGTCTCCAGCATACTTGCACACTTCCTTAAATAAGGTGACCAATACTGCACACACTAATCCAGATGTGGTCTCACTAGTGACCTGTACAACTGAAGCATAACCTCCCTAGTTCTGTATTTAATTCCTTTCACAATGAATGATAACATTCTATTAGTTTTCCTAATTACTTGCTGTACCTGCATATTAGCCTTTTGTGATTTATGCACTCAGACACCCAGATCTTGATCAATTGGGCCAGTGGGCTGACGAATGGCAGACGGAGTTTAATTTAGACAAATGCGAGGTGATGCATTTTGGTAGATTGAACGAGGGCAGGACTTACTCAGTTAATGGTAGGGCGTTGGGGAGAGTTACAGAACAAAGAGATCTAGAGGTGCAGGAACATAGCTCCTTGAAAGTGGAGTCACAGGTGGACAGAGTGGTGAAGAAGGCATTCGGCATGCTTGGTTTCATCGGTCAGAACATTGAATACAGGAGTTGGGATGTCTTGTTTAAGTTGTACAAGACATTGGTAAGGCCACACTTGGAATACTGTGTGCAATTCTGGTCACCCTATTATAGAAAGGATATTATTAAACTAGAAAGAGTGCAGAAAAGATTTACTAGGATGCTACTGGGACTTGATGGATTGAGTTATAAGGAGAGGCTGGATAGACTGGGACTTTTTTCTCTGGAGCAGAGGAGGCTGAGGCGTGATCTTATCGAAGTCTATAAAATAACGAGGGGCACAGATCAGCTCGATAGTCAATATCTTTTCCCAAAGGTAGGGGAGTCTAAAACTAGAGGGCATAGGTTTGTGAGAGGGGAGAGATACAAAAGTGTCCAGAGGGGCAATGTTTTCACACAGAGGGTGGTGAGTGTCTGGAACAAGCTGCCAGAGGTAGTAGTCGAGGCGGGTATAATTTTGTCTTTTAAAAAGCATTTAGATAGTTACATCGGTACGATGGGTTTAGAGGGATATGGGCCAAACGCGGGCAATTGGGATTAGCTTAGGGGTTTTAAAAAAGAAAGGGCGGCATGGACAAGTTGGGCCGAAGGGCCTGTTTCCATGCTGTAAGCCTCTATGACTCTATCCCTCTGAATCTCTGAGCTCTGCAATCTCTCACCATTTAGACAAAATGCTTCTTTTTCATTCTTCCAGCCGAAATGGACAATTTCACATTTGCCCACATTCTACTCCATTTGAGATATTTCCCCACTCACTTAACCTTTCTATCTTTCTGTACCCTCTGTATGTCCTCTTCACAACTTACTTTCCCACCTATCTGTGCGTTATCGGCAAATTTGCCAAACATCCCTTCATCCAGTCATTCATATAAATTTCATTCCTTGCCCCAAATTTGATTCCTTTTCCACTATTTAATTTAAAACCGTCTCTATTTTCCTACTTATGCGGTTGCAAGAACACCGGCCCCAGCACAGTTCAGATGTAGACTGTCCCAATGGTACAGATCCACTTTACCCAGTACTGATGTCAGTGTCCCATCAACCAGAACCCACCTCCCACACCAGTTAGGGCGGCACAGTGGTTAGTACTGCTGCCTCACAACACCAGGGATTTGGGTTCTATACAGGCTTAGAATCCCTACAGTTCTGAAGTAGGCCATTCAGCCCATCGCTTCTGCACCGACCATAATCCCACCCAGGCCCTATCCCTGTAACACCACGTATTTACTCTGTCAGTCCCCCTGACACTATGGGACAACTTACCATAACCAATCAATTTAACCCACACATCTTTTGGACTGTGGGAGGAAACCGGAGGACCCGGAGGAAATCCACGCAGATAGACAGAGAACATGCAAACTCCACACACACTCGAGGCCGGAATTGAACCTGGGTCCCTGGCGCTGTGAGGCAGCAGTGCTAACCACTGTGCCACCATGGTCACCCTTGGGTCACTATCTCTGCAGAGTTTGCACTTTCACCCTATATCTGTGTGGGTTTTCTCCGGGTGCTCCGGTTTTCTCCCAGTCTGAAAGATGTGCTGGTTAGGTGCACTGGCCACGCTAAATCCTCCCTCAGTGTACCCGAACACGTACTGGAGTGTGGCGACTCGGGCCTTCTCGCAGTAACTTCATTGCAGTGTTAATGTAAGCCTACTTGTGACACTAATAAACAAACTTTAACGCAGCCTTTCAGTCACGCATTCATCCCTCCGATCTGATCTGTCCTATACCTATTAGCATGTGGCTCAGGTAATAATTCAGAGATTATAACCATTGAGGTTCTGCTTCTTAATTTAGTGCTCAGGTCCTCATATTGACACTGAAAACCTCCTTCTTTATCTCTGTTGTTTGTATCTACATTGATGACGACGAATGGAACCTTCCCCTCCCCACTGAAAGTTCTTCTCCAGCCCTGATCAGATGTCCTGAACACTGGCCCCAGACAGACACCACAGCCGCCTGGATTCACATTCTTTGCTGCAGAGAATGAGCCAATCCCTCTCACTATACTGTCCCCCATTATCACTGCATTCCTTTTTGCTCCCCTCACTAGAATGGTTTCCTGTACCACAGTGCCATGGGTAATTGGCTCATCCATCCTGGAGCTCCCATTCATCCAAACAAGCTGAAAATACCTCAAACTGACTGGACAATGGTAAAGGCTCTTGTCTGTGAGTTCCCTTATCTGCCTCTCTCACAGTCACTCCCCTGTTCCTGACCACTGACCAAATCAGCAGACCCTGTGCCAAGAGGTGTGACTGCTCCCTGATACAAAGAATCCAGGTAACTTTCCCCCTCCCTGATGCATTGCAGTGTCTGTAGTTCAGCCTCCAGCTCATAAACTCTGAACCAGAGCTGCTTGAACTTCACTTACTGCAGACATGTTTGCCCTGGATCAAACTGACAGCCAGGAGCTCCCACATGCTGCAGCTGTGACACATCTTTAATGTGTGCGAATAAGCTCTTTAATTATTTTATCCAATTACATATTTTATTTTTGTTTTCAATATTTTAGTTTTTAAGTATTTTATTAATCTTACCACCAGTTGCTATTTTAATCCTTAAGCATAAAATAAACCGTAGTCACTCAACAGATACTCACCAAAAATCTAGCTTCTTCTCCTGTAGAAGTGTAAGATCACTTCCTGAAAGCTGAGAAAATTAGAAAGCAAAAGGGCACCTCTTTCCCTTCCTTCCCTGACTCCCTTAATTACCCAACTCTCAGCACTCTATTCTAAGCTGCTCAAGTGATGCCGGTTCAGAGCTGTTTCTGAGCTGTAGATTCAATACAATACTCACTTGCTGACATGGACATGAAGGCCTGTATGGGTCTCCAGGCCATCATGCACACCATCATGATAGGGAGGATGGAGATGGTGTTGCCAGTCATTTACATGATGAACAGATTCATGGGCAGCTGTTTCAATGGGCCCAAGGCGATGTCCCAGCAGCGCTGAAACAGAAAGTGAGCAGGGTATCAGTCAAGGGGGCCGGTTAGGGGAGGCCATATGCTGATCTTATACCCAGGCCTGGAAGTAAGGATGACCATTAACCCTTTAACACACAGGCTGCTGTGGTTCACCAAGGTACTTCACCACCATGGACAAACCAGGGGCGTTGTCAGCCACACACTAAAGACACATTCAAATCCAACTTACTTTCTCAACCAGGATCCGGTCTGTTTCTTGGATGCAGATGTCCGGGTAGCTGTTTGTCTGAATATGCGACTGGGCACATGGAGTCTCTCTGGCCACACTGTTGATCACGGCTCCTATGAGAAACAGAGAACACAAATTGGTCACTCTTTCAAGACCTTCTTTAAAGAGGGAGTCTCTCTGTTGAGGACCCCAACATGGTGGCACTAGTGCCAGCACGAACTAAAGCTTGGGCAAACCTCAGACACACACTGCCATTGCATGTACCAAACTGCCAGGGGAATGGAGGGATGCAGAAGTGGATTAGTGTGAATTGATAATCAGGGTGCCAATCCACTTGCCCTCCATTGAGGGACAAAGTGACAAATCACCAGATGTACCAAATTGTATCTTGAAAACAAACACTGCGGGACATTGAGAGAGATCCAGTTCAGCACCCGGCCCTGGGAACGAGCAATCGTTCCTCCAACCACCACCGCAGTTGGCACCTGATCAGGTGGAGGGGCTGAAACCAAAAGGACATCTCAGGGTCATGACCTGGGGAAAAGATGCCAAGTGGCGTCTGAGTGGTTTCTGGGGGATTTGAGGGGCTGCTTTGTGCTGAGGAGCTCGGTGAGGGGTAAAAGAGGCGTCAAAAACCCGGGGTTGGGAAGTTTTGCGTTGGTGCCACATCCCCGGGTCAGTGTGCAGTGGCCTCCCCTCGGGAGAGGCGGGCTGGCCCGGCTTGCCACCTACTCGAGCCCCCGGTTTCCCGCGCGGCCTCCGCACCTGCTGCTGCTGCCGCTCAGGTTGAGCTCGAGGGTCCACTTGTGCCAGCGCGCGCGGTTGACAAGCCCCGCCCCTGCAGCCATGACAACGCCGCCGACCGTTAACCGTCCCCGCTTTCAAATCTGATTCCGAGCAAGAGAAGAAGCCGCGCGCTTCCGTCAACAAAACACTCCCACTGCAATGCGCATGTGCAAACCCAACAGCCTCAGCGTTCTGCGTGCACCGCCCAAAGCCCCGCCCCCACATCGTCGTCATCTTTGTTTGGAGCACATCTGTTTTTTTTTAACAACATGAAGTATTTTATTTTTCAGGTCCAATACAGAAACTTGTAATAAAATAGTGCTGGAAAAATACAACAGGCCCGGTAGCATCTGTGCAGAGAGAATCAATTACATTGTTGACAACTGACTCAAAACATTAACTATTCCACCCTCTACACAGATGCTACCACACCAGCTGACTTTTTCCAGTGTTTGTTCTTGTTTCCCCCCAGATTCTCAGCATGTTGCTTTTATTTCATTGAAGAAACTTCTGAGGCTACCAGTGCTGAAGCTGTGGAGGATTCATACTTCCAGTTGGGTGGAAGGACTCTCTTGGACTTGTAATAACGAGCCAGCCTGTGGATTCTGCTTTCAATAAGAATCAAACGGAATTTGGCATCTTTATCCTTCCTGTTCCTCTCCAAGTGTTTGCGGACAGCCACAGCAGTCTTGATCAAGTGATACAAATCCTCTGGAAGGTCTGGAGCAAGTCCCTTAGACTTCAGGATCCTGAGAATTTTGTTCCCAGTAACAAAACGCACCTGGGCAACACCATGGGAATCCCTAAGGATCACACCAATCTGCGATGGGGTCAGGCCTTTCTTTGCCAGTTTGTAAATCTGTTCTTTCACATCATCCGATGTTAGTTTGAGCCATGTGGGCACACTGCGTCTGTAGGGTAAAGCTGACTGGGACAAGCCCTTGCCAGGAGCGTGCATGCGACCCATGGCGGCGTCGAAAAGGCTCCGACTCTTCACCTTCTGTCCAAATGGAGCACGTTTGCCCCGCACAAAGATGGACATCACTTAATGTCAGAGATATTTGCAATATTGAGTCCAGATGACCCTTTGTCAAAGCAAAAATAAATAGAAAGTGGGAGATATTTATACTGCAGGGTGAGGAAATGAAAAATGAGCCATAGCCACAGAAACCAGGGGAAAAGACTGCTAATGGCTGTCCACATTCTCTCTGTGGACAACCGTTATAGCACCAGGGACTCAGGTTCGTTTCTCGGCTTGGGTGACTGTCTGTGCGGAGTCTGCACGTTCTCCAGGTGCTCCTGGAGAACATGCTCCTCTTTTTCTTCTCATGAAAATCCAGTATTTCCGATCGCCCTGAATGAAATTTGAGGGCCAGGTCAGAGCGAATAAATAAAAGCAAAAAACTGTGAATGCTGGAATCTGAAACAAAAACTGAAAATGAACCACTGTGGCAAATGCATCATTCTCAATCTATTTTACTAGGTACTTGTTTCATTATTCAACATTTAACATCGATACATTTATTTATTCTGCATCTCCTGATTCTGAATTGAATATCTCTGACATATGCAGCATTGAATTGCAAATATGTTTGACCAACAAAACAGATCGAGTCACTGGTTAATGCACATCCCATTATGCTTATTTGAGATTGACGACAGTCAGTTTATGAACAAAATCAAATATCTTTAATGGGAAGAGATTTAAGAATGATCAATTAGTTTATTCTGGGTGTGAAACATCCTGGCGCCTAAATCCCATTCATCTATCAGAAAGTCCAATAGATCTGTTCTGAGCTTCGATTTCCTCATCAGCGTGAATGGTTTTCCCGATATCTTTATTATGAAAACCGATTTTAAAAAGATGTTTCTGAGCAATGTGCACGAATTCCTCTAGTTCAGTTACAGTATCACTTGTGTCTGTCTTTATGAGCAAACACTCCTATTAGACATGTTTCAGATGGTGATTAACTATGTTCGTCTACATCTATAAACCCATGGATTGAACAAGTTGCTAATATATGCACGGTGTCAAAATACAAACATTTCTTTCCTGCAACTGCATCTTAAAATCATTGCTCCTTAGATATTTGCCGGACGACCACTTATAAATGTTAAAGTTCAAGATGAGTTGAGAAATCAGGTTGAAAGAAACGGTTTTTGTCTTGTGTTGAGTGACATGGGCTCTCAGTATAACCATTAGAACCTGCAGCAACACAGTCGAGTTGAACATTGTGGTCAGGCCAATTGGCGGCGCTATGCTGTCAGTTGTTTCTGTAGTGTCGTGATTATCACGTTCGCCTCACACGCGAAAGGTCCCCGGTTCGAAACCGGGCAGAAACATTTATTGCAATTATTCATTTCGTATGAGGGAAGTTTTGCATGGTTTCAGTTGTTGCTGGACATTATCCGAATCTCGATGTTACAGCCATGTTATCTTTGCTCTGACCTCGGCCACAAATGCTTTCAGCAAAATCAGAAATGCTGTATTTTAAGACGCAATGAGGAAATAAATGTTTGTACTTTGACACCGCGCGCATATTAGCAACTTGTTCAGTCCATAACAGAATTTAATGGTTTTATAAATGCAGACGAACATAGCTAATCACCATCTGAAACAGGTGTAATAGTAGAGTGTGCTCATAAAGACAGAGACAAGTGAAACTGTAACTGAACTAGAGGAAATGGCGCACATTTCCCGGAAGCATATTTTTAAAATTGTTCTTCATAATAAAGAAATGGGAAAAAATCACTCAGGCAACCATTGATGAGGAATAGATTTCTGGCTGTCCTCGTTGTTAAAATGGACAGTTCCATCGCAATGAATATCTAACACGATATTGCCGCACTGACACGACCCCAGGGAATTCCAGTTCAGAAAGTTACTCTGGAACTAGTACGCTTTTGAGATTGTCAATGAGTGAACTTCTCTTGAGTGTGTCAGTGGCTGTGTTAATCTGTTTGTTTATCTTCCTCAGTGATTGTCTGTGTGTCTATGTTTGAGTCGATCAGTTTGAGAATCGATCACTGTGTTTACTTGTCCCTGTGTCTATGCTTTTGTTGTGAAGGAGGAAATTTTCCAGAAAACCATATTTGTATCATCAAACATATTTACATATTGGACTAATTGGCACCACTCATAACGGGCCAACAATGCAGAGGGGCACCCCCGGATGGATATTCGATCGGGTCCCCCCCTGCACAGCTGAGAGACTCACGAATTTCAGAAACTACGGAAGATCCCTAATCTGCCTAGCAACAGCGCGCAGCTGCATTTTAAACTGGCCAAGGACGATCAAGATCCCTATGAAACGAGACATAGAGTGGGTTATCAAAACCAAGCTATCACTGAAATATTACCAATTCGGCCAAGGCAGACATAAAAATCTGATAAACTAAGAGATAAGGATAAAAGGTTAAGAATGAAATACTCCAGACACCCAATAGGACAGGATGACATTAACACTCAATCTCACAAGCAGGAAACACAGACACGGAACAATAGGATCAATTCAAATAAGAGGACACATAGAGATGATAATGGGAAACGCATTTAGACACCAGGGCAGGACCAAGTAATCCCATTAACACGAACACACACCATACAAATGCTAATCGATGAAACTTCCTAGGGACTTTTGAAACTGACAGACCACTTTATACATTGTGTAAAAAAAGCATAATCAAATGTTCCCGCGCGAATTTTGGATCCCTATAAAGATCCAGAGCTGATGTGATTTAATTGAGATCAACGTGGCCAAGCCACTGTTTCTGAGCTGGCTACGGGGGTCTCCCTGGGATCCCAGTAATTGTACAATAAAGACACGCTTTGAACCTTGATTTGCGACTCGACGTCTATTCTGCACTGGTAAAGGGATATTTCCCTACAACAAAATGGCGTAGTCACGGCAGGATTTGATATCTGACTTCTGACTGATGGCCACAGTTTGAAAGTCGGGATCAAATTTAAACGAATCTGATACAAATCCAGAGCAGTCAAAGGCGAGTGCAGGTCTCCGTTCAAAGTGAGGTACCTTTAAGGGTTAGGGTTTGTCTGTTTTAAGTATTGTTGTCTTGTAGAACTGTATAATCTTGCCTAAGTTTTTAAATTGAAACAGAAGTCCGCACTAAAGAGGTACAGGTCAGAACGACCGCGTGGAAGAAGGTAAGTAACTTTTAACTTTAATAGGAGTAAAGGACCAGAGGTAAAGATAACAGGTTTTGGGCTATTTGATAACAGGAATTAAGACTAATATAAAGATAAGTACCGCATGCAGAACTAATTGGTGTAACTAACCCAGGATTGTAAATGAAACCGCTGTCTGTGCCAAGGCAATAGGACAAGGGAGTGCTTGACTCAAGGTGCCCTACCCTAAACTGGACGTTAAGAGGAGAAATCTCCCACGCTAAGGTTGGGTTTTGAAGCGGGCGCTAAGAGGCACAGGCACTCAGGGTGCAAGGCACGGACAGTGTAAATCGGGTAACAACACTGACTCTGAAGGGACGAACAACTTCAGAGTCGATACAGTTACTAACTATAACAGGGGCTTTGATAACAGAATACATGTGTGTAAGTGTTGAGGAAAAGGGGACCCGATCCATCCTGACCAAGAGACACGACGACGGAGGATCCATTAGGGACCCGGGCGGAGTTTGATAACCTTGTTCGTCTGTAGGGAACACCACAGCCCATAGCAGGATACCCGGTTTTTGGGTAACGGATCAACCCTGCTAGTGGGGGTGGTGGCCGAGCGGGAGGCGTTGTACTTAGAGGGGCTGGGAACAGGGGCCGACAAACCCACTAAACAACCAGCACACATCCCAATAAGACAACACAAAATAGACCAAGCGTGAGGTGTCAGGAATAGTTGGGGGAGCCCAGGGGAAAGAGACCCACTGGAACCCTACTACGAGGCCCTACAGCAATACAGACGGTGCTGGGGCAGTATCAGTGACAGGAGATAAGGGAGAGAGTTGAGGCACTTTTACTGTTGGAGCCAGCATACGGGGGTTGCAGGACTGCTAGACAGAAAAATGGCAGACCACGTTGTTAAGGGAGAAACTGCAGTAGCTCTCATTTTGAAGTATCTGTTAGCCAGAGAAGCGATTGTTGCAAAGATGAAACGGAACGGGTGGAACGCATCACAAACTTTAGAAGATCAAAGAAAGTGGGTAGACGGAGTTAAACGGGACAAAACAAAAGTAATGGGAGTAATATTAGTGACCCAGTTAGCTGGACTAATTGAGGAAGTAAATGCCTCAATGGAGGAGAGACACAAAGAGACAGAACAAATTAAAGTATTACAGGAGAGAGTGAGGGAATTAGAACACAGAAGCCACACTGCGGAGATAACGCAGAGATCAGAGGAAACGGACCCTCGGCGCCCATACGAGTCAGTGCAGAAACATACAGCCACTCCAGCATCAGAAGAAAACATAGAAAATTATAATCTAGCGCCAGTCACGAGAGGAGGGACGTTAGCACAACCAAAGGCAACCTATAAGCCTTTTACGCCAGGGAAAGGCAGCAGATGGATAGGAGAGATCTTAGTTTTTGTATTTCAGTGTGTTTGTGAGATCTGGTAGCTTGTCGAATGTAGGTGGTTGTTGTTGTAATTAGATTGAGAGCAGGGAGCTCTTTGTTCCTGTGGAATGTTTGCTACAGGCAGTGGGTGCAGTACATTGCACCTTCGTTTAGCCTCAGGGGGCTGGGAGAGTGTTAAAACTGTTAAAAATTAAAGTGATAGGATTTCTTGAATTTACTTCTGTTTTGAGTCAATTACAGTTTGGAAGAAAGAAGAATAAAAGCGATTGTCTTAATCAATGTTCTGTATTCTCTTTGAATGTTTTACACTCATCCCAGTCTGAAATGATAAGTTTGAATGAAAAAAGATGTACTGTGGAATGACTTTTGGAAGCTTCCATGTGTATGTGTGTGTGTGTGTTTAAACAAAGTGGTTGCGTGGATGCTTTGTTGTTGTTTGTTTTAATGTTAAGAAAGGATTTAAACCTTGGAAGGAAGCATGTGCTCTTTCCTTTGTCTTGAAGTAGAAATTATAAGAGTTAGTTGAGGAGTTAAGAGAAGAAAATAAGTTATTTTGTGGAAAGGTAGAAAAGCAGGAACAAAAGACTGAGGTCTATGAATTAGTTTAAAGTATATCAAGTCAGTGAAATACAGTATTAATCGCAGAATATCGCGATTTGCGAACGTCAGATAGTATTCTGAACTTGTTAAAATTATGTACTGCCGTCGGAATTTCATGAGCCATCAAGGTTCAAGGTTTGCCAAATATAAAAGCACTGCAAAGCTTAAAACCTAGCCAGTTAAGAAACCAAAATGTTCCTAATCAAATAACTGGTATGTATTGTACCCGCTTTGATTTTGATTCGGCGCCTGTTACTTTTCCTAGAGTGCGGGGGTTTCGATCTGGAGCTCAGTTTAAAAATAGAAACGGCTTGAATTAAAAGGGTTTGGATATCACGGTTACGATGTGTAAAGTGGTATGATACGACTGCCGCTTGATTATTTTTATTATACAGTATAGCACTGCCATATAGACACAAGAATAACATCAAATCCTGAAAAGCCTTAACCAACTTTGTATGATATATTCATATACTATATTGGGCATTGATAAAGACATAATTATTTTGTGAAGTACTGTGGTGTAGCGCTTGCACGCAAACAAATGATCAAATTAGAGATAGTGTAAGAGTACTCATATAAAGATCGGAACTGTATGGCATGTGATTTTAATGGGGAAAGCGATGTCTTTTGATAAGATTACATACAAATGAATGGATGTCCAATTGCAGCCAAAAAAGGCCAGTACAAAGTGTTATTTAATTCACACTAAGCTTGCTATGGATGGGGGATGCCAATTCAAGTTGATTCGGACCAACTATTAGGAATAAAACAAAAATTTCACATCCCCTATCACCCACAAAGTTCCGGGATGGTGGAGAGGATGAATCGGACTCTAAAAATAACAATGGCAAAAGCAATGCAATCCTCAGGTAGAAATTGGACAGAAGTCCTACCTGCAGTTCTGATGAGGCTTAGGGCGACCACAAATCGAACTACCGGCTTGACTCCATACGAGCTGATGACCGGGCGAGCAATGCACTTACCCGAAAACATTATTACAGGCTGGACAGATGTGGGTCCGATAAAAGATAGGATCCGACAATACATCCGAGACCTTAGCACCCAATTGAAGGGGATGCGCCGGTCCGTAATTTCTAATCAGGCACAGGTCGACGCAGAGGGGGACTCAGAAATATTACCAGAAGTCCCAAAAGCCGGGAGCCGGGTATTAACAAAAGTGCTTCCTGCAAAACCAGGATTTGCCCCAAGATGGCACGGACCTTACGAGGTCATTATTAGCGGAGATACCTGTGCCTGTATAGATATAAGGGGACAGGGGGTCTGGAAACACTGGACCCAATTAAAACTATATGAGGACAAATGAACTAAAAAAATACCGTTTTGCTCATTCAACTTCCACAGGAACCAGGACCAGATCTACTATCAAGACGTCGGAACCAACTACTTTTAATTTAATTGCCTGTTTATTTTCTGTATATACTGTAATTGTAAAATACTGTTGAAAAAAAAGAGCGATATGGGAACAGGGACATATCTGATAATAACCCTGACCATTGTAAATACACTCCAACATATGGGGGTTAGGGGAGCAGAACCACCAATCATGGAAGGAAACCTATTCCTGAAAAAACACATCCAGATCTATGGGAATAGGACCGCTTGTTACCCCTCAGCGCGATCAGTAAACTCCCTATTCATCGCAACACCAGGGTGGCTCCCACAAGAGTTATTCACTATTGACACATCGGGGGCACCCTGCAAAGAACATATTGGGTACTTTAAGCAAGGGATACAAGGAAGGTGTGTAGAGCTCACTGAGCCGGGAATTCTAAGGGGGACGGGACCCCAACCGGAGGAGACACATGGGAACTACCCACAATGTTTTAAGGGAGAGGGATGGGGGTGCGTGCATGCCTTTGTCCCTAAAAATGATTCGTGCGCTGAGGCACATTGTGCTCTCCAGGAGTGCCGGGTCCGGGAAGGACACTTCACTTGTGACTGCAAGCAACAAAAATGCATTGCAGTCACCGCGGGTAGGCAGCTTATGTGTGGCAAGTGCAACAGCACCCACGTAAGCTCAGCCTCAGGGACATATCCATTTGATTCTCACCAAGAGGTACAATCAAGTGGACAGTCCAGGGGGAGGGAAGGTTCCACAAGATGGGGCCATGCGGTCAAACGACCCCGGGGTAATGCATGTTATCGGGTTAAAGACGGGTACGTGTTTTTATTTAAAAATGTATATATGACGGCCACAGACAGGCCTCCAAGGTTCTTTTCCGTAGGGACAATCAGACCTCTCACGGTTCCATGCCCAAGCGAAGGGCATGTCCAGAAACGCATCGTGACCAGGGCCATCAGCGCAGAATTTTGCTCCGACTGGCAGGCCCCTGTCACACTAGGGTCTTCTTTAGGATATGGATTTCTGGGGACACTATCCCTGGGAGGCGCCGCAGGGGTGATCAGTGCCAGTAATAGGAATTTCTTCATATGTGGACTGACCATTTTAGGAAACAACACCCTACAAGCATTAGGCGCAATTGACCAAGAACTCGCAGAACTCAGACTATACACACAACAAACGAGATATGCGGTGGACTATCAGCTAGCCAGACAAGGGGGGGTATGCACCATCATCAAGGAAAAATGCATCACATACGTACACGACGAGACACTAAACATAACAGCAGCCACGTCCGGGATACAAAAGCAATTGGATAACTTTAAACAGGGGTTAACAGGGACTGATGGGTGGTTAGGATGGCTGTTTACCACAGTTTGGGGAGCATATATTATGAAGGGATTAATCCTAGTAGTAGCCATCCTGTTCACACTCTGCCTTGGCCTAACCTGTATTAAAGTGATATGTGCAAATATTACATCAAGAATGCTACCCACTGCCAGTATCCAGATGCAAGAACTTAACAACGACACAGAAGAAGAGGAACAACGGCAAGGACAACAGCTGTACAAATCACTGTTCCTCTGAAGGTCGTCCATGGGGGGTCAGCCATGAGTGGCACCCCCTGGACGAGAGGAGGGACTGAAGGAGGAGATTTTCCAGAAAACCATATTTGTATCATCAAACATATTTACATATTGGACTAATTGGCACCACTCATAACGGGCCAACAATGCAGAGGGGCACCCCCGGATGGATATTCGATCGGGTCCCCCCCTGCACAGCTGAGAGACTCACGAATTTCAGAAACTACGGAAGATCCCTAATCTGCCTAGCAACAGCGCGCAGCTGCATTTTAAACTGGCCAAGGACGATCAAGATCCCTATGAAACGAGACATAGAGTGGGTTATCAAAACCAAGCTATCACTGAAATATTACCAATTCGGCCAAGGCAGACATAAAAATCTGATAAACTAAGAGATAAGGATAAAAGGTTAAGAATGAAATACTCCAGACACCCAATAGGACAGGATGACATTAACACTCAATCTCACAAGCAGGAAACACAGACACGGAACAATAGGATCAATTCAAATAAGAGGACACATAGAGATGATAATGGGAAACGCATTTAGACACCAGGGCAGGACCAAGTAATCCCATTAACACGAACACACACCATACAAATGCTAATCGATGAAACTTCCTAGGGACTTTTGAAACTGACAGACCACTTTATACATTGTGTAAAAAAAGCATAATCAAATGTTCCCGCGCGAATTTTGGATCCCTATAAAGATCCAGAGCTGATGTGATTTAATTGAGATCAACGTGGCCAAGCCACTGTTTCTGAGCTGGCTACGGGGGTCTCCCTGGGATCCCAGTAATTGTACAATAAAGACACGCTTTGAACCTTGATTTGCGACTCGACTTCTATTCTGCACTGGTAAAGGGATATTTCCCTACAACAGTTGATTCTGTGCGGTATACGAGGCTTCTAGTGAACACGGAGTTGGAGTTATTCATGTATTTTCATAGTTAGCAACTCAGACTAATGTGTCAGAAATCTACAGAATAATTCTGTATTTATAACGATGGACGTTAGAATTGATGTCAGTGTCTGGGCATATATCTATATGGTTATATATCCTTACACGTGTTGGTCTTTGCACGTGGCCGTGTGTGTATCTGCTTTCCCCGTGTCTGCGTGGGTTTCCTCGGATGCTCCGGTTTCCTCCCACGGTCCAAAGATGTGCAGGTTAGTTTGATTGGCCATGCGAAATTGACCCGAGTGTCAGGGGGATTAGCGGAGTAAATGGATGAGGTTACGGGAATAGGGCCTGGGAGGCTTGTGATCGGTACAGACTCGGTGGGCCGAATGGCATTTTTCTGTACTGTACAAATTCGATGATTCTATGATTCTATTGTCTAGATATGTGTCAGTCTTTGGAGGTTGCCGTGTGTGTATCTGTTTCCAAATGCGGCAATGTAGTCCACGGGAGGGCGCTCTCTGATCACTTATGAAAAATCACGATTCCCTTCTGGAGGAAGCGACTGTTTGAAGAAGTAAAAATGGGCGGAGAGACGGAGTTACATTCGACCTCATAACAGTCCACTGACTGTTTCAACTTTTTCAGTTCCAGGTGTTATGCAGACAGTGATCACTGCCTCTGTTTCTGGTGTTCAGACTGGAACCATGGGGGTGAAGCTCTGTCTGTCCCTGGTTATTGTCCTGATCACAGGTCGGTCATTTTGAACCTTTGACTGAAATCCGCCAACCACCATATTAATTGCCCATTTCCATCTCTAGGCGATTATTCCGTTGTTGTTACTCCTTCTAACCCGCTCCGTGTCTGTTGTCTATTTTCAGAGATGAGTAACGGAGACTCAGTGTCCCAGTCAGAACCAGGAGTTGAAGCAGCAGAGGGTGAAGATTCAGCAATACCCTGCAGTTACTCTGTATCGAGTTCAGCTACAGTCTATGTCCTGTTCTGGTATCGCCAGTATCCACACCGAGCTCCTCAGTATCTGCTCAGAGCGATGGCTATGGATTTACCGATACGGCTCCCGGCTTTAAACATTTCAGCAGGAATCTCAGCCAGACACAAAACACTTTTCACTTGTCCATGAAAGATTTGAAGATGTTAGACAACACCGTGTATTACTGTGCACTCAGACCCACAGTAAATGAGGCTCCAGCGGACCTCGTACAAAAACTGGCGCAGGTCCACAATCAATGGTTCCTTGTCCGCAAAACACATTGCGTTGAATTTCAGAGAAAATGAACGTGACAATGCAGCCTCATCTGAGTGGCTTTCCCTCCCTAACGTCAGTGATTGTCACAGTTGGGAAAATGTGACATTTGGCGCTCAGATTACTCCTGGATAAATCCAATCACAAAACACAGATGTCTCGGGTGAATAACTTAATAAATCAATACTTCTAATCTTTCTGTATCAGATGCCTATCTGTCAGGGGACACCTGTTAAATGTGATCCAATATTAAAGGCACACTGAGAGTTGTCACATTTTGAAATTTCTGGACAGAAATAATGTCTGATTGAATCAGTACTTTCCCAGTATAAGAGTAATCCCAGTGGAAACGCAAGTCAATGTGGACTTGGGTGATTACTTATCCCCGGTATAAATAAAGCGGTAACTACTATTATGTTCATGCAGTGGATGCACTCATTAATACCCGCAGAGTAAATGAGGGTAAATTATTTATTTCATTTTTAACTTTATTTAGAAAGAAAAATCTATCTATAAAAAGGGGGATATTGAGTTCGAACGAAAGAGGGTTAACCGAGAAAGAGACAGTGTAACTGATAACGTTATTCACCTTTCATGGAGAGAGAAAGAGAGTGAGAAAAACACACACAGCCCGGGATGGAATGTGTTTGGAGGGAGCCAGCTGTGTTTAGTCCACCACTAACAGTGTTTGGTCCACAGCTGACGTCATCTCAAGGGGACCAGCCAATTGCAACACTGGGAAAACCCCCCAATTTGCCAATGATTGAAGCTGCCTCTGATCTGAGTTTACTCCGTGATATAAGACTAGAAGCAACAACATATTTTAAACAGTGTCGCTGTTTACTGTCCATTCAGGAACCACATGTTCCCTGCGTGTTCTACTGATAATAATGGACATGCTGCCCCGTGAGTCTGAGCTCAAATCCTCAGTGTGTGTTCAATGGGTTATATTCACTCACAGATTTCTCACACAGTCTATATGTTGTTACAGGAACCAATGGCCAAACTTCAGTTTCCCAGGAGCCGCCTGAATTAACGGTTCAGGAAGTACAGACGGTAACTTTGAACTGCAGTTATAAAGATAAGTACGTTGACCAAACTCTATTCTGGTACATCCTGTATCCCGGAGAAGCTCCGAGATATTTATTGAAAAGTTACGGCCAGGGGAAGGGGGATAAGTCTCCTGATTTTTCGGACCAGTTTTCTGCTAATTTGGACAGAGACAAGAAAACAGCTCCATTAAATATCACCGGGGTCCGTGTCTCTGTCTCTGCCGTGTATCTGTAACAGTGTGCGCTGAACCGCAGTTACAGAGACGCAGTTAGTCCGTACAAAAACCAGCAAAGGCATTCTCACCTCCTCTCACTGAATCCGATCTCTGAGCTGGATTGTGAACAGTCAATAGAAACAAAATCATCTCATTAAAACCAATTAAACCGAATGATCAGGTTCTTTGTGCTGAATGTCTGTCAGTGTATGTAAAATCCCTCTTTATAGTAGTTTCTGTCGTTTACGAGCAACTCTGAATAGGAGACTCTGGTGCTGTTATTACAACATGAAATAAAACTCATCAGAGTCATATCTCAAAAATCATCTCAGTCAAAAACCATACATTCGCTTTAATGCACTCTATGTGTCAAAGAGAGCAATGATTGTACAGTCGTTTGATTTCTTGAAGGCAGTTGATAGATTTGTGGATATTCAGGGAAATAACGGATATGGAAGTAGTCATAGAGTCATAGAGGTTTACAGCATGGAAACAGACCCTTCTGCCCAACTTGTCCATGCTACCCTCTTCTAACCACTATGCAAGTCCCAATTGCCCGCGTTTGGTCCATATCCCAACAAAATATTTGTCTGAGCATAAAGACTTGTCCCGCGGATTCGATTTCCCAAAGCAATTCTGGTGATTACAGCAGACTTTTAAAGAAAGGCTTTCGGGCATGTGGGCATCGCAGGCTAGGCCGCTATTTATTGTCCATCCCTAGTTGTCCTTCAGGAACTTTCTGACGCTCTTCTCAATTAGGTTTTTGCATTCAGTCGATTTTCTTACCAAATGTTCCAGTCTCTAGAGTACACCAAACCTGTCCTCCGACATTATTAATAGAGATATTAATCATTGTTCATTGGATTCTAAGCATGTATTGAAATAAACTTTTGTACCTTTACTGTTAAGAATTCTGAGTTTTAATATGTGTCAAGTGTTCATTGTGTTAATATGAGTCACATTCTTCCGAACTCTTTCCAATGAAGTTTCTCTTCGATTCCCAGTTGATACTTTTATTTCATTACTGTAACATTGAGAGATGTTTAATCAGGCTGATGTGATTATGAGGATTTGCCTCAGCAGGCGGGCATCAGTTTACACTATTGACTGACATATCAAACCAAACTGTATTCGTTTCTTTGCCCCGAGTTTCTTTGAAACATCAGAACAAGGGTACAACTAGTTCAAGGCTACCTGCAGCATTTTGAATTCTCAATATTAGTGCCGATTTCCCGGTGATTCCAAATAAACAACAGCTAATTCTTCCCTCGCACAGTGAATGTAATAATCAGACGGATTCTGTGAACGATTTTAGATGGTGTTTGTGTGAATTGTGGGCTGGTTTGCGTTCACAGGAATGTATTGACGTGTTAGTGTATAACCCGCTGTTAGAAACAACACTCGACAGACAGCAGCTGTGACTCAGAAACTTGCGGCAGTTTTTGTACGAGGATTTCACTCGTTCTCATCACTGTGAGACTCTGTGCACAGTAATAGACCGCGGTGTCAGACAGCCGCAGCTCCGAAATAGTCACTCGGTACAAATTGTCTGACTGCTGGACTGAATCAGAAAACCGAGTCCGAGCGAAATCCGCCTTTAATTCAAAACCGCCCTTCTTGTCTCTCCGGACTGCAAACTCAGGCTGTTTTCCTGGGTATTGACGATACCAAAATAAATAATAAGCATCGTCGGTAAAGGTGCAGTTTAAAGTGACATCTTCTCCCTCTGTCCGTGTGAGTGAGGATTCCCGCTGAGGAACAGAATCTCCATCGCTCAGATCTGAAACACACGGTTAAAGAAAGGAAAAACATTGATTAAAAGTTCAATTGAACTAAGGGAGAAAATTCACTGACAGTGCAACATAAAAATATGTATTGAATGTATTGAATCATACCACATTCTCTCCAACTGATCTATGTTCCCGTTTACAGTCCCCTGGAGATTCCTCCCTCTCGCCTCTTCTCAATGCAGTTGTCCCTTTCTTCCTCAGCTGTTTAGTTTAGTTTACCTTTAAATAAGTATTTGCTCCTCTCCTCAAGTGTTCATTGTGTTAATATGAGTCACATTCTACCCAACTCTTTCTAAAGATGTTTCTCTCCGATTCCCAGTTGATCTATTTGTTTCATTAGAATTTTGGGACATATATTTGGATTCCTCCTACAAGTGGAATCATCCTCTCCCCGTCCACCACGCCAATCCTCGTTATCATTATAAATAGATCAGTCAGGTTTGCGTTAGTTTCTTTGGTCAGTCGAGAAAGTAATCATAATCTTGCATTCTGATAGCTCTCATCTCCCAATCCGAGTACCATTTCTCGAAATCGCCTTTTCAGTGTGCTTTTCGAATCTATTTTCAAAAGACTAAAACCACTCGCAAGAATTCATTTGTCCAATACCTGTATAACATGAATGTCCTGCTTTTCAACTTTATTCCTCCAGAAAATAACTCATTTTTAAAGTATTAAACTCATCAACAATGAATGTCACCCAGATCAGAGTGAAAACGGGGAGCCGCATTGCTGCTGCTCCTGGATTCCAGGGACTTGTTTCTCCAAAAGCTGCAGAAGCTTGAACAAGATAAAGCTGAGAGCATTGGCTGTGGCTGATCTGACGTCACACCCTACAGAACCTATGGTCGGAAGAGTGGAGAGCACTGATTAGAGAATAAAGAGCTGATTGGATACCACAATCTACAAATTGGTTTATTCCTGGCAGCGTCATCAGCTGATATCCAATAAGCTCCTGGGCTCTTTGCTCTGGATTCATCCAATTAGCTGAGAGCTCCTTTCTGCGCTAATTCATGACAGTAAGAACTCTCACAACACCAGGTTAAAGTCCAACAGGTTTATTTGGTAGCACAAGCTTCCGGACCGCTGCTCCTAGAATCAGACAAACTGGGAGCACCAGCTCAGTACAATAAATTTTCAGCATTCTTAATATCGCAATCCGTCAACAGTATAAAATTTTAGAAAATGCTCATTAGAATGCATGCCTCTATTTCAGGTTTTATTTCTCTCATTGTTTTTCTGAATGAAATAACTGAATATTGTTTCAAAAGATGTATAGGAGGAATTGTCTTGGGTTTGGATAAACTTGATTTGATTTGATTTAGCATTTTCACAAACACTGGTCTACAGTGGAAAGTATTGTTTCTTGCATGCTATACAGACAAAGTTTACCATACATAGAGAACATAGGGGAGAAGGACAGGAGAGGGTGCAGGATGCAGTGTTACAATTAAAACCAGGGTGTAGAGAAATAACAGCTTAATGTATGGTAGATCCATTTAAAAGTCCGATGGCAGCAGGGGAGAAGCCGTCCTTCAGTCGGTTGGTACGTGACCTCAGACATCCGTTTCTTTTTCCCAACGGAATAAGGTGGAGAAGCGTATGCCCGGTGTGCATGGGGTCCTTGATTATGCCGGGCGCTTTTCTGAGGCAGCGGGAAGTGTAGACAGAGTCAGTGGATGGGAGGCTGGTTTGCGTGATGGACCAAGTTTCCTTCAGGACTCTTTGTAAAGAGCAGGGATGTGGACTTATTTGGATAGCCCATGCGAAGTCCTGGCACAGGCACAATAGGTCAACAGACTCCTCCTTGTCTGTACGGTGCACAGATCTCCGTCTGCAACTGAAGTGACTGAACAAATAACTGCTGTCGGTGCAGACCTGGCTCAATATCGCGGTGATGATATTAATTTGGATTAACCTTTCCCGCACAACAGTCAAGAGCTCAACGTTAACAAAATACATAGAAATAAAGAGCAGTAAAATGCTAACATGCTTCAGCCGGCCCGAGTAACCATTTTCCTGAGGAATGGATAGTACCATAGAGTCATAGAGTCATATAAGTTTACAACATGGAAACAGGCCCTTTGACCCAACTTGTCCATGCTGCCCTTTTTTTCAAACCCTGAAGCTAGTCCCAATTGCCCGCATTTGGCTCATATCCCTCTATACCCATCAGACCCATGTAACTTTCTAAATGCTTTTCAAAAGACAAAATTGTACCCGCGTCTACTAATACCTCTGGCAGCTTGTTCCAGACACTCACCACCCTCTGTGTGAAAAAATTGCCCCTCTGGACACTTTTGTACGGTCTCCCTCTCACCTTAAACTTATGCCTCTAGCTTTAGACTCCCCCACCATTGGGAAAAGATATTGACTATCTAGCTGATCTACCCCTCATTATTTTATAGACCTATGTAAGATCACCCCTCAGCCTTCGACGCTCCAGAGAAAAAAAGTCCCAGTCTATCCAGCCTCTCCTTACAACTCAAACCATCAAGTCCCGGTAGCATCCTAGTAAATATTGTCTCCACTCTTTCTAGTTTAATAATATCCTTTCTATAATAGGGTGACCAGAAATGTACACAATATTCTAAGTGTGGCCTTACCAATGTCTTGTACAACTTCAAAAAGACGTCCTAACTACTGTATTCAATGCTCTAACCAATGAAAACAACCATTCTGAATGCCGTCTTCACCACTCTGTCCACCCGTGACTGTACTTTCAAGGAGCGATGAACATGTACCCCTAGATGTCTTTGTTCTGTAACTCTCCCCAACGCCCTACCATTAACTGAGTAAGTCCTGCCTTGGTTCAATCTACCAAAATGCATCACCTCGCATTTATCTAAACTAAATTCCATCTGCATTCGTCAGCCCACTGGTCAATTGATCAAGATCCCGTTGCAGTCCGAGAAAACCTTCTTCAATGTGTACTATGCCACCAATCTTGGTGTCATCTGGAAACTTACTAACCATGCCTCCTATATTCTCATCCAAATCATTAATATAAATGACAAATAACAGCGGACCCAGTACTGATCCCTCAGGCAAACCTCTGGTCACAGGCCTCCAGTTTGAAAAACAACCCTCGGCAATTACCCTCTGGCTTGTGTCATCAACCCAATTTTGTATCCATTTAGCTACGTCGCCCTGGATCCCATGATATTTAACCTTATGCAACAACCTGCCATGCGGTACCTTGTGAAAAGCCTTGCTAAAGTCCATGTAGACAACATCACCTGCACTGCCCTCATCTACCTTCTTGGTTACCCCTTCAAAAAGCATAATCAAGTTTGTGAGACATGATTTTTCCACTCACAAAGCCATGCTGAATGTCCCTAATCAGTTCCTGCGTCTCTAAATTCCTGCAGATCTTGCCTCTCAAAATACCTTACAACTTACCCACCACAGGTATGAGGCTCACTGGCCTGTAGTTCCCAGGCTTTTCCCTGCAGCCCTTTTAAAACAAAGGCACAACATTTGCCTCCCTCAAATCTTCAGGCACATCACCTGTGACTGTCGATGATTCAAATATCTCTGCTGGGGGACTCGCAATTTCCTCCCTCGCCTCCTACAATGTCCTGGGATACATTTCATCAGATCCCGGGGATTTATCCACCTTGATGCGCTTTAAGACTTCCAACACCTCCTTCTCAGTAATATGTACACTCCTCAAGACATCACTATTTATTTCCCCAAGGCCCCGAACATCTATGCTTTTCTCAACAATAAATACTTATAAGAAATATTCATTTCGGATCTGACCCAGCTGTTGTGGATCCGCACATCGATGACCTAGTTGATCCTTAACAGACCCTACTCTCTTCCTTGTTATTCTTTTGCCTTTTATGTATTTGTAGAAGCTCTATGTATTCACCAGTAGTTCACAATGTAGTCAACTTACTGAAGGGAGCAGTGACAGCTGTGAGGATTGTGAACTCGCAAACTGGGACGTTGTGCTTTTTTCCAAAAGAAAACTTATTCATAAAGTATCTGAAAGAACATTACAAAATACTTCAAAATGGCCATAACAGCAAGTGCAATAACATTCAAGGTTTCGACAATGAAGCTGTTGCACTCTGTGTATAATTAAAGGAACATTACAGAATTTTTCAGAACGGTTTTTACAGAAAGTGCAATAACGTTTAGGTTTCGGACACAGATAATTTTGCACTCTGACGTGCTTCAACGCATTCAATGAAACATTACAGAACGTTGCAAAATGGTCATTTCAGAAAGTGCAGTGATACTGAAGTTTTCTGCAAAGATAATGTTGCACATTGAAGAGCTTCAGTGCAATCAATGGAACATAATACATATTTCAAGATCGTCAATACAGGAGGGGCGATGTTATTTAGGTTGTCTACATTGAACAAGTTACACTCTCAGGTGCTTCAGTAGAATTGCGAGACGTGTAATATTCACTGCATTCATTCAATGTGAGTCCAACAGCACGGGGCGTTCATATAGAGTTCTGCTCCCCTCAGATCACAATGGCCGAAAGATCGCAGTTTTCCTCATTGCGCCTTTGCAGCAACAGCCCCAAGGTTTAGTGCGTCCCTCAATCGGTAGCCCTGTGCCCTGGAATGTGTTGTCTGCAACACTCGATCGAGGACAATTCTTTGCACATGAAGATCAACTGGTTTCGGGAAGGCAAATGGTGTATTTTACCCAGTTGAAAATTCTCCAACAGCAATTGGTGCTTGTCTCGGTTTGTCCCTGGGAACAGCCCGTAGAGCACAGAGTCCTTCGTCACGGAGTTGCTCAGGATGAACCACGACCAATAAAAAAAGCTTCTCATCACCTCGGGATATAACTGGATAGTTTATCTGCTACGTGCGGGTTTTGTGTCTCAGTGACTCACTGACACAGTAACACACCCCAGCGCCTGATACCGATGTGCTGTCTCCATTAGGACTGGTCAAACGTCTTGTTGAGTGAATGAAGAGTTTGAAGAGTCTGTGGCGTTTCTGCTAACAGATGAAATGACAAATTTCAGGCCACGGTTCTGTTGCAGGCTGAACGAGCGGATGCTCTCAGGGCATCAGGTGATTGTATTTCATTGGATTTCAATCGATTGTCTCTTTTGTGTTAATATCTGCTGTGATTGAGAGATCGCAGACACTCCACCGATAATTGTCCATGCAAAAGAAAGTTGTTTTTTATGGTCAACACTCTCCTTCAAAAATTGCTCACTTAAAATCAAAACGGGAAGCTGCAATTCCACTAATTGCCGTTTCCTGGTTTCGGCATTCTCTCGATCCAGAATATTAAAGGAGAATGACGTCAATGGAGGTTTAATGGAATACGTAATCATATATATTACTTCCATGGTAAATATCTTTCATATCGTCACCGAGGACAAAGTAGAAATGCAACACTGATGTATGGTTTTCGATTAGTTGCCTTGGGACAGAATTTTCATATATCCTTTACAGTAAAAGGCAGAATTATCTCCTTTGCTCAGCCAACTCGGAGTTTCAAAGTCGCAAATGTTTAGCTCAGTTTCTCTCTCCACAGAGTCTTTCCAGCAATTTTCTGTTTTTATTTCAGATCTCCCCTATCATATGTACACATAGACATGCATTATTTCATATTGGCACCGAGAACATTCCTGTCGGTTGCAATTCCTCCTGTGTTTCATTATATCCAAGGAAATGACTAATAACGGCATTTGGTGTGGAAATTAATATTTGATATTAATGCGGGAGTGTTTGATATGTCTGTCGATATGTTGGGCGTTGGATATACATGATTTGTACTATGTGCATTGGCTGCAAGTTGTTGATTAATCTCACTCCTAACAACAGCAACATGCATCACATTCTGGAGTACTTCCATGGAGTGGAATGTAAAATGACTACTGGAATTTTTTCAAAGTATCAAAATATTACGATGGACCTGAGCACCAGCTGATGGTCCATTATGCGGGATATCTGTTATTGAAACCTGTAAGGGAGAGACAAGGGAGAAATGTAGGTGGAGATATGGGAAGAAAACAAGAGGGATTGAATAATTGGAATTGGAGGCGAGACCTGGAGTTAAGCAGAGCAAGAACCGGTGATATAAATGAATGAATGAGGAATAGATTTAGAGGAAGATACAATCAGAGAAACAGCTGCAGCAAAACAGACATATACGAACTAAAAAATGGGGAATATTTGTTCCAAGTGTTATTTTCACTCGCAGATATTTGATACATTCTGTGTTTTGTTGCAGAAATAGTGATGATTCTGTGTCCAATGATCAATCTGAATTAAGCGTTCTCCAAGCACAGAGCATAATGCTGGATTGTAAATACTCGACAGCTACTCTCCCTACTCTGTTCCTGTATCCCAGCGAAACTCCGAGATATTTAATGAGGATTTATAGCCCGGAGGATGTGGAAAAATATTGCCTACTTTGTACAAAGGAATACTGTTCCTCAAATGTCACCAGGACGCTTCTCTCCGATACCGCCTTGTGTTTCTGCTGCAGAGATAGAGCGGATCCCGGACAAAAGCACCGCACTGATAGTTCCAGTTCGTGATCAGCAGAGGGCGCGCTCACCCGAAAAACAGTGAGAGTAACAGAAATGTATTATAATTCCGAGCGAAGGCACTCACCAAAGTGAGTTCGTGGTGCGTCAGCTGACAATTTGTCTTTGGTGTTATTTCCTAGTCTGTATCAATTATTGGCCAGCCCTTTCCCATCTCCCCTTTCCGTTTCTCGGTCCATTTGATCACAGTCGGTACACAGCGTGCTTTGTGAATGCTTTTTTGCGAATATTACTGAATTTCCCCACAATGCCACTGTCATTTCGAGCGTAATTTTCGAGCTTTGTTGTTTCCTGACACCTTTTACGGACCAGAATCTCTGCCTTACCATAACTAGATCAGGATTTTCTTCTGATGTGAATAACACCAAAGGACACCTTGCCCCGATAAGGACATTAATTATATCCCAGTTCAGTGTTCTTCCATTTACTCGCAGTCACCTCACCAGACTGGGAATTGTGGACAAAACATGTCGCACATTTTCTCTCTGTTCGCAAGCATGGTTTGAATCACAAATTTAAACCCACTACCGTCTTATTTCTTTTTTTCGGGTTTGAACCTTGGAGAGTCTGTCATTCAGCCACTGTCCTTTGATGTTATCAGTGATCGGTGGATATGTACGTCGAGATCTCTCTGCTTATCAATACTCCTACGGGTTCTATCTTTCCTATATAATCCCGACATGCATTGGACCTTCCAAAATGCATTATCTCACACTTGTCCAGAATAAACTCCATCTGCCATTTTTCCGCCCCAGTCTCCAACCGGTTTATCTTTTGCTGTAGCTGTATCCTCTGACAATCCTCTTCACTCTCCGCAACTCCACAAATTTTTGTGTCGTCTGTGAACTTACAATTATACCAGCTACATTTTCCTCCAAATCATTTACATATACTACGAACAGCAAAGGTTCCGGAACTGATCCCTGTGGATCATGGCTAGTCACAGCCTTCCAGTCAGAAAATCACCCCTCTACCGCTACCCTCTGTCCTCTTTTTTTTTAGGTCAAACCAAACCAAATAAACAAACTCAGATTAAATCAGGACAAAGTAAAAGGGGCAGCTCCCCAAAAAGGAGGGGGAACAGCCCGAACAGAAATCAAAGTACAAAGGAAACTTAAAAACATCAAATTAAAATGTGATTATTGGGGTCAATAATGCACCCAACCCCTGCCGTGCCCAGCGGGCGCGGAAAGCGTCAACCTCGCCCGTGGACACCGCATGCTCCCTCTCCAGGGACACCTGGCCGCGAACGTAGCCGCGGTAGAGGGGAAGACAGTCAGGATGGACGGCCCCCTCGATCGCCCGCTGCCTGGACCGGTAAATGGTGCGTTTCGCCAGGCCCAGGAGCAGGTTCACGAGGAGGTCGCCATCCCGACCCTCCCCTCTCCGCACCGGGTGTCCGTAGATCAGGAGCGTGGGACTGAAGTGCAGACAAAACATCAACAAAAGGTTCTTCAGGAAAACATAAAGGGAGTGCAGCCTAAGACACTCAACATAGACATGGTCCACGGACTCCACAAGGCCGCAGAAAGGGCAGTCTTCGGAGCCCGTGAACCAGTGAACCCTACGGTTGTGCGGAACTGCTGCATGCATCACCCTCCACCCCAGGTCCCCGACGTAATTGGGGGAGATCCCTCCGTAGAGGGACCTCCAGCGGGGACCTCCGCCGCCCGGCGGCAACAAGGCCCGCCAAGGTGTATCCGGGCGACAGGCGAGGAGGCAGTAGTGGAAGGTGTGCAGCAGCAGCCCGCACAGGAAACGCCTCCGCGCGGTAGAAAAAGGCACGGAGGGCATTTCCGCGAGGTGGCTCAGGCTGTGGGGCACCTCACCCAGGTAGGGGGGCTGAGGCTTTGGGCCAATGTGGAATTCCGCCCGACCTCTTTTTAGGTCAAACCAAACCAAGTAAACAAACTCAGATTAAATCAGGACAAAGTAAAAGGGGCAGCTCCCCAAAAAGGAGGGGGAACAGCCCGAACAGAAATCAAAATACAAAGGAAACGTAAAAACATCAAATTAAAATGTGATTATTAGGGTCAATAATGCACCCCAACCCCTGCGGTGCCCAGCGGGCGCGGAAAGCGTCAACCTCGCCCGTGGACACCGCATGCTCCCTCTCCAGGGACACCTGGCCGCGAACGTAGCCGCGGTAGAGGGGAAGACAGTCAGGATGGACGGCCCCCTCGATCGCCCGCTGCCTGGATCGGTAAATGGCGCGTTTCGCCAGGCCCAGGAGCAGGTTCACGAGGAGGTCGCCATCCCGACCCTCCCCTCTCCGCACCGGGTGTCCGTAGATCAGGAGCGTGGGACTGAAGTGCAAACAGAACATCAATAAAAGGTTCTTCAGGAAAACATAAAGGGAGTGCAGCCTAAGACACTCAACATAGACATGGAGCACGGACTCCACAAGGCCGCAGAAAGGGCAGTCTTCGGAGCCCGTGAACCAGTGAATCCTACGGTTGTGCGGAACTGCTGCATGCATCACCCTCCACCCCAGGTCCCCGACGTAATTGGGGGAGATCCCTCCGTAGAGGGAGCTCCAGCGGGGACCTCCGCCACCCGGCGGCAACAAGGCCCGCCAAGGTGTATCCGGGCGACAGGCGAGGAGGCGGTAGTGGAGGGTGTGCAGCAGCAGCCCGCACAGGAAACGCCTCCGCGCGGTAGAAAAAGGCACGGAGGGCATTTCCGCGAGGCGGCTCAGGCTGTGGGGCACCTCACCCAGGGAGGGGGGTTGAGGTTTTGGGCCAATGTGGAATTCCGCCCGAACAGGGGACCTCTTTTTAGGTCAAACCAAACCAAGTAAACAAACTCAGATTAAATCGGGACAAAGTAAAAGGGGCAGCTCCCCAAAAAGGAGGGGGAACAGCCCGAACAGAAATCAAAATACAAAGGAAACTTAAAAACATCAAATTAAAATGTGATTATTAGGGTCAATAATGCACCCCAACCCCTGCGGTGCCCAGCGGGCGCGGAAAGCGTCAACCTCGCCCGTGGACACCGCATGCTCCCTCTCCAGGGACACCTGGCCGCGAACGTAGCCGCGGTAGAGGGGAAGACAGTCAGGATGGACGGCCCCCTCGATCGCCCGCTGCCTGGACCGGTAAATGGCGCGTTTCGCCAGGCCCAGGAGCAGGTTCACGAGGAGGTCGCCATCCCGACCCTCCCCTCTCCGCACCGGGTGTCCGTAGATCAGGAGCGTGGGACTGAAGTGCAAACAGAACATCAATAAAAGGTTCTTCAGGAAAACATAAAGGGAGTGCAGCCTAAGTCACTCAACATAGACATGGTCCACGGACTCCACAAGGCCGCAGAAAGGGCAGTCTTCGGAGCCCGTGAACCAGTGAATCCTACGGTTGTGCGGAACTGCTGCATGCATCACCCTCCACCCCAGGTCCCCGACGTAATTGGGGGAGATCCCTCCGTAGAGGGAGCTCCAGCGGGGACCTCCGCCGCCCGGCGGCAACAAGGCCCGCCAAGGTGTATCCGGGCGACAGGCGAGGAGGCGGTAGTGGAGGGTGTGCAGCAGCAGCCCGCACAGGAAACGCCTCCGCGCGGTAGAAAAAGGCACGGAGGGCATTTCCGCGAGGCGGCTCAGGCTGTGGGGCACCTCACCCAGGGAGGGGGGCTGAGGTTTTGGGCCAATGTGGAATTCCGCCCGAACAGGGGAACGCTCGGGCGGGATCCCACCGCACGCCTGCGCCGTCTCAAGTTTGCGTGCAGTTTCGGGGCCGAGCACGACCGTCCTAAGGTCTGGGATGGCTTTGGTCGCGGCATCTTTCATATTAAATTAATAATTGTATTTTTATTTACATATAAATCACCTCCCGGTGGCCAGTCTGGTTCAGAATTTCAGTCACTTTCTCCATTTCTGAATAGTCGTTTTTTTTCTTTCTTAAAATAAACGGCGGGTGTCGGGGCTGGTGGTGACGTCACTGGAGTAGGACGGCCAGTCCTTCCCCACCACTGGCTCCTGATGTTCCGCCAAAGAGCTGCAGCTGGTCCAGGGTACGGCCAAGATGTGACATTGTGAGGAGCAGCAGCAGCAGCTGCAGGGAGTGTCCCAGTGACCCCTGGCGCCAGGAGGGGAAACAGCAGCAAGCACAGTCTCTGCCCAATGACTTCCCCCAGGTCACCCCCATCCATCCCTCCATCCATTGCTCCCTCCCTCGATCGGTCCCTCGATCCGTCCATCCCTTCCTCCCTCCATCCGTCCCTACATGTGTCCCTCCATTCACACAACAAGAACTATTCAGTCTGCACAGCAGCTTCAGTCTCATTCCCCAGTTTGTTTTCCACCCTTTATCACACCAATTCTTCTCCCACATATTTCACATCATTACATTATAATACAAACTTGATAACCTCTCCAATTTGACATTTGTTCAGGAGTACAGACAGCAGATAAATGATCAACTACAACCCCACCCTGGGCTATGGTGATACATTTATACATTATCTCATCACACAATAAAACCCACACACCGGTTTTAAGTTTGCTTCCGTTACCCAGCAGGTTGAGTAAACTGAAATTGACATCAACACTTTATGGTCTCTGTCTGTCTCTGTGTTTGTGAGACTGTCCGTAATAGTGTGTATGTCTGTGTGTGTGTGTCTCTGTGTGTTCTTCTGAGAGTATATGTTTTTGATTTTGTTGTATTTGATTTATTATTGTCATGTGTATTAGTATACAGTGAAAAGTATTGTTTCTGTACTTAAAACGCGCTATACAAAAAACCCATACCGCACATAGAGAACAGTAAGAAGGCTCAAAACGCCAGGTTAAGGTTTATTTGGAATCACGAGCTTTCGGAGCGCTGCTCCTTCATTACGTGAGTGGAAAAGTAGGTTTCAAAAACACGGCATTACACGCACATAGAGAAGGAAAGGAGAGATTGCAGAATGTAATGTTACAGTCATAGCTAGGGGGTAGAGAAAGGTCAATTTAATTAAAACATTGTTATCGATTTCAAAAGAATTAGAATAGAGTTTTAGAAGCAAAGACCGAGAGTAAAAGATAGCATTAGAGAGATGCGGGGCACAGCATGCAATAAGTCGCTATGGTCCGACGCCATCTTGATTTTTTTTGGTTTGTCTCTGTGTTTATCTGAGAGTGTGTGTGTGTTTGCTTTTGTCTGAGTATTTATTAGTATGTGTCCGTATGTGCGACTTTGCTTGTGTCTATTTCTCTGAGATCGTGACTGTTGTTTCCTGAGTCTGTGTATGCGTGTGCTTGTGTCTGTTTGCTTGTCTGTTCATGTGTGTGTATGTGTGTGTATTATGCTGAAAGTGTGGGTCTGTGAGTTTACAACCTTGCCTATGTTGCTTGACTGAGATCATATGTGTGCCTATGTTGGACTGTGTGCGTGTGTTTCTGTGTACGTGACTGTGTTTGCCTGGGTGTTTGTGTGTGTGTGTGTTGGTGCCTATGTGCTTTTCTGTGATTGTATGTATGCCTGAGTGCTGACTGAGTGCTTATGTGTTTGTCTCTAAGTGTGTGTGTTTTGTGTGAGAGATTATGTGTATCTGTGTGTTTGCATCAGAGTGAATTTGTATGTGTGTGCCTGTGTGTTCGTTTGATAGTACAGCTGTGTGTGGGTCTGTGTGTGTATATTTGCCAGCGAGTGTGTCTGTGTGTGTGCATGCATGTCTGAGAGTGTATGTTTTCTTTGTCTGTTTGTCTGAGTTTTTCTCTATATATTTCTGTGTGCAAGCGTTTGCTTGTGTGTGTTTGTCTGAGTGTGTTCTTGTGATTGTATCTTTGTCTGTGACTGTGTGCCTGTGTTTTTCTGAGAGTGTCTCTGTGTTTGCGAGTTGTCCTGTGTCTGTCCGTCTAAGAAATACGTGTGCCTGCATTTGCCTGTGTGTTTGCGTGTATGTTTTCTGTACTTGTCTAAATGCGTGTGTGTGTTTGTGTCTGTGCGGTTGTCTGTGTGTGTGTGCGTGCATGTATTTGTCTGACAGCGTGTCTGCGTGTCTGAAAGAGAGAGAAAGTATGTGTGTGCGTGTGCGTGCGTGTGTTTGTCTGAGCGAGTATATCCGTGTATGGGCCTGTGTGTGCGAGTTTGCCTGTATCGGTTTTTGTGAGATCATGTGTGTGCGTGCTCGTGACTGTTTCATAGAAATCATAGAAACCCTTCAGTACAGAAAGAGGCCATTCGGCCCATCGAGTCTGCACCGATCACAATCCCACCCAGGCCCTACCCCCACATCCCTACATATTTACCCACTAATCCCTCTAACCGACGCATCTCAGGACACTAAGGGGCAATTTTTAGCATGGCCAATTAACCTAACCCGCATATCTTTGGACTGTGGGAGGAAACCGGAGCACCCGGAGGAAACCCACGCAGACACGTGGAGAATGTGCAAACTCCACACAGACAGTGACCCAAGCCGGGAATCGAACCCAGGTCCCTGGAGCTGTGAAGCAGCAGTGCTAACCACTGCGCTACCGTGCCGCCCATTTGTCTGTTTGTGTGTGTGTGTGTGTTTTTCAGAGGTGCGTGTGTCTGTATGTGTGTATGTGTGTATGCGTTTGCGAGTTTGCTTGTGTCTGCTTTTCTCAGATCTTGTGTGTTTTTCTGAATGTGTATGTGCTGTGTATGTATATGTGTGTTGGTCTCGGATTGTGTGTGTGTGTGTGTGTGTGAACATTTGAAATATATCAAAATGTATGATATACTTGGCATTATGGTGACATGGCTCCAAGGTTAGCAAGGATGGGAACTAAACATTGAGGGCCATTCGATGTTTAGGAAGGACAGACAGAAAACAAAAAAATGGAGTACATTGTTTCTTAAAGCGGGGCAGCACGGTGGCAGAGTGGTTAGCACTGCTGCCTCAGTGACAATTCCGACCTCGGATCACTGCCTGTGTGGAGTTGGCACATTCTCCCGGTGTCTGCATGGGTTTCCTCCGGGTGCCTCAGTTTCCTCCCACAGTCCAAAGATGTGTGGGTTAGCTTGATTGGCCATGCGAAATTGACCCTCGTGTCAGGGGATTGACAGGGTAAATAATTTGGGTTACGGAAATAGGGCCTGGGATTGTGGTCGGTGCAGACTCAATAATCCGAATGGCCTCCTTCTGCACTGTAGGGATCCTATGTGATATTGAAGAAAGATATTAGCACAGAGGATGTGGAAGACTGGTAAGGGAACTGTGGCCAAGCCATCGCTTACAAGGGAAGAAGAAACATACAAATTGGCAAATAAATCCATAGACCTGAGAATTTGGAGCAGTTTCAATTCAGCACAAAAGGAATTGATTCGGAAGGGAAAAAATAGAGTATGAAAGTAAGAAGGCGGGAAACATAACAAATAGTTGATCCATTTGTGGGCATTTTCGAAAAAATATTTAGACTCTAAACTGGTCGCTACAGATTGGAGCGTAGCTAATATACGCCCGCCATTCAAAAAGGGAGGTAGAGAGAAATAGGGTGAACCATAAGGCAAAGAGCCGAACATTAGAACTGGGAAATTGCTCGAATCAATTATTAAGGATTTCATAACTCAGCATTTGGAAGGCAGTGGTAAAATCAGACGAAGTAAACATGGATTAGCAAAGGGGAAATCATGCTTGGTAAATTGTGTGAGAATGTAACTAGTAGTGGTGACCAAGGAAAACTGGTGGGTATGGGTTATTGAGACTTTAAAAGGCTTTCGGCAAGGTCTCATATAGCGTACGACCATAAAAGTGGCCTGGATAGTGTCTTGAGCTGGATAGAAAGCTGCTTAGCAGATAGGAAGCAAAGAGTTGGCAGAAATGAGTGTTTTTCCAATTGGCTGGTAGTGACCAGTGGGGTACCGCAGGGATCCATGCTAGGAGCCCAACTGTTCATATTATGTATAATTGATTTCAAAGAGGGAACTAAATGTGTTTTCTCCAATTTGCAGGTGAAGCAAAGTTAGGTGAGAGGGTGAGCTCTGAGAAGGATGCAGCGATGCTTCAGTGTGATTTAAACAGGCAGAGTGAATGGGCATATGCATAGAAGATGCAGTATAATGTGGGCAAATGCGAGATCATCCACTTCGGTGGCAACAATAGGACGGCAGATTATTATTTGAATAAATTGAGAGGTGAATATTCAGCGACAGCTTGGCATCCACGTGTATTGGCGCTGAAAGAAAGCACCACAGGTTCAGCAGGCGGTAAAGAAGGCAAGTGGTATGCTGGCCTTCATAACGACAGCATTTGAGTATAAGGATAGGGATATTTTACTGCAATTCTATAGGGCGTTGGTGAGCCCACAACTGGAGTATTGTGTGCAGTGTTGGTGTCCTTTTCTGAGGAAGGATGTCCTTACTGCAGAGCGAGGGCAGTGAAGATTTACCAGACTGATTCCTGGTCTGTCGTGTGAGGAGAGACGAAGTCAGTTAGGATTATATTATTTGGAGTTTAGAAGAGTGAGAGGGAATCTCATAGCGACTGATAAAATTCTAAATGTATTAGACAGGGTAAATTCAGAAAGAATATCCCAGACGGCTGGGGAGTCGAGAACTAGGGGGGTCATAGTTTGAGGATAAGGGGTAAAACCTTTCGAACTGAGGTGAAGGAGAAACTTCATCACCCAGACAGTGGTGAATCTGTGGAATTCACTACCACAGGAAGTGATTATGACCAAAACGTTGCAGGATTTCAAGAAGAAATTAGACATAGCTCTTGGGGCTAAAGGGATCAATGGATTTGGAGGGAAGGCACGATCAGGATATTGAATTTGATGATCATCCATGATCATAATGAGTGGTGAAGAAGGCTCGAAAGGCCTTTCCGGTTTCTATTTTTTCTGTTTCTGTGTGTGTGGGTCTGTGTATGTTTTTTGTTTTCCCTGAGCAACAGTGTATATCTTTCTCTGCATGTTCTTTTGATACTGCATGTGTGTGTCTGTCTGGGGCTCTGTGTGGGTGTATCCGTGCGTATGATTTCTGAGATTCTGTTTGTGTGTGTCTGTGTTTGTGATTGTCTGAGTGTGTGTATTTAGCTGAGAGGCAGCGTGTGTGTATGTGTGTCTGAGTTTGTCTGAGCATTTGTGTCTGCTCTATGAGAGTGTGTGTGTTTCTATGTGCTTGTTTGAGTGTGTGTATATTTGTGTTGTCTGAGAGTGTGTGTTTGTGTTTGCTTGTCAATGTGTGTGTGCCTGTGTGTGTTTATCTGACAGTGTGTGTATCTATGCGTGTGCTTGTGTGCATGTATGTATCTGTGTGTGTGCGTGTGTATATGTGTGTGTGTTATTTTGCCTGAGGTAATCTGTGTGTCTTTGGCGACGTCTGTGTTTGTGTGTGTCAGTTTTTGTCTAAGAGAGTTTGCATTTCTGTCTGAGTGTGTGTGTATGCCTATGGGTGTGTGTTTGTGTGCGTGTATTTGTCTGAGCGTTTGGGTGCGTGTTTGTATGTGTGTTTGTTTCTGATTGTCTGAGTGTGTGTGCGCGTTTACCTGAGTGTGTGTGCATGTCTGAGTGTGCGTTTTCCTGTGTGCGTGTTTATTTGAGTGTGTGTATGTGCGTGTGTGAGAGTATGTGTGCGTGAGAGAGAGTGAGAGAGAGAGAGAGAGAGTGAGATTCCTCACTATACTCCATGACTGCAAGGCTCTGGTCTTACTGATGGGGCTCCCTTGCACTGAAGCACTTACAGTAGCTCCTGCTCATCGCATGCTCACTTTTCGATTTAATCTTTCAGCGCTGAGCCGTTAGGTTCAAATCTACAGCACACATAAGAACAGATTAATTTCCATGCCCTGAAACCGTCGAAACAGCCCAGAATGTGCCTTTCTTTCTGCTTTTGGACTCTGCAGTTGTACTTTTGGTTCTTGCCGTTTGCAGCCTAATGTTTGAGTTGTATTATTTTCTGCACCTCTGGTCATCCAGAGGAAAGACAGAGAGAATCGTGACATCCGCCTGTTCCCGCTGTGCAATGGGCAGTCAGCAGGGGGCGGACGTAGGGCGCATCTGGACACTGAAACAGAAATGTTCATGCATTCATATAGGTTGCTCAATAATTAATTCAAATCTGAATAACATATTTGGAAGGTGCAGATCGTAGGACAATGACCATGTCACTGGAGAGTCCCAGACTAATATTCTGGGCACACGGGTTCAATCCAATTCCCCACCCAGCACCCTCAGTGCACCGAATGCAATTTGAATTTTTGCATTCAACAATAACTTTTAAGTTTATTTATTTGTGTCACAGGTAGGCTTACATTAATACTGAAATAATGTCACTGTGAAAATCCTCTAGTCGTCACACTCCGGTACATTGATGTAGAATTTAGCTTGGTCAATGCACCTAACCAGTACATCTTTCAGACTGTGGGAGGAAACCGGAGCACCCGGAGAAAACCTAAGCAGACATGGGGACAACATGCACACTTCGCACAGATAGTGACCCAAGCCAGGAATCGAACCCGGGTCCCTGGTGCTATGATGCAGCAGTGCTAACCACTATGTCAATGTCCCGCCAATCTGGGTTTAGATAGGAAGGCGAGAAAGAACATACTTGTTATAGATGGGGTGCACCAAAAGTTCACCAGACTGATACTTGGGATGTAAGCATTGTCCTTTGAGGAGAGATTGAGGTGTGCATTCAATTACATTCTGAAGAATGGGAGATCTCATTGCAAGATATAAAATTCTGACAATTGCAGGATTATGACCCAGCAGTACTGAAGGAACTGCCGATATATTTCCAAGTCGGGATGGTGAGTGACTTGGAGGGTGAATCTCCTTTTGATGGTGTCCTCAGGTATCTACTGCCCTTGTGATTTTACCGTGGTAATGGCTGTGGCTCGGGGAAGTATTGTCTGGTGCTCTGGAAACACGAGTTCAAATCCCACCAACGGTGACAGGTGGAATTTAAATTAAATTAATAAAATGTAGAATTTAAAATTCGGCTGAATAATAGAGAACTTAAGAAAACTGTCATCCGTTGTTGCAAAAGCACATTCTGCGCACCAATGTTGTACCAATGCTCATTGGAGTTTGGAAGAAAATGGGGGTTCTTATAGAAACGCATACAATTATAAAAGGAATAGATAAGATAGAAGCAAGGAGGTTGTTTCCATGGCAGATGAAATTAGAACTAAGGGACAAGACCTCAAAATAAAGATGAGGAGATTTTGGACTGTGTAGAGAAGGAACCTCTTCACGTAAATGGCTGTGAATGTGTATAAATCCCTGCCCAGTGAAGCAGTTGAGGCTACATCGTTAAACGTTTTTAAGGTAAAGATAGATTTTTGAGCAGTAAAGGAATTCAGGGTTATGGTGAGCGGGCGGGTAAGCGGAGCTGAGCCCATGAAAAAATCAGCCATAATCTTATTGAATGGCGGATCAGGCTCGGAGGGCCAGATGGCCTATTCCTGCTTCTAGTTTTTATGTTCTTTCAGAAAGGAAATCTGCTGACAACCTGGACTATGTGTGAGAAAAGACCTAGAGAAATGTGGCCGACATTTAGCTATCTTCTGAAATGTTTAGTGAGACAAGAGGCGAGAGGCTGCAGCAACCACATAGGGCGGAAGAATATAAATAACTCGTCATCTCTTACATCTTCCAGCCCTCATGCAAAGACATCAATCTGAAACCTTAACTCGGTTTCTCACTTGCACAGTTACTGGCTGGCTTAATGCAAGCAGCGTTTCCTGTTTTTGTCTGAAATGCTGCACTTTGGCCTCTTACGTTCACGCTGGTTTCTTCCCTGAAAAGAAATGCGTGGCTCATTTCGAGAATTCCAACGCACAACCTGTTTTCATCTTCACTCTTCCTGCCTACGAGTCCCTCCTTAGCCTGCTGCAATGCTCCACTGAAGCCCCAAGGGCACTCTTTACAAATAAGGGGTCGCACGTTTAGGAGAGGAAGAGTGGGGAGGTTTTCCTCTCAGAGGGTCATGTGTCCCTGGAAGTCCCTTCCTCAGAAGGCAGTGGAAGCAGTCTTTCAATATTTTTAAAGGCAGAAGGAGCTAGATTCTTAGTGAACAAGGAGGGTGAAAGGTGATCAGTGTTGGCAGAAGCTTATAATGAGATCGGCCATAATCTTATTTACTGGCAGAGCAGGCCGGAAGTGACCAACTCCTACTTCTCAGTAGCCTGTATGTTACTGTATACATATTAAAATTTCACGGCGGCTTGGTAAGGCGCACGTGTAAGAGACGGAGCAAGAACTGTTCCTGGAATCGAAGATGAGCAAGTCGGGTTTACATTGCCAATTGTTAGGGTTTGGGATTCATTTTCTCAAAGACCAGAGTAAACATTTCCGTGGTGACTTTCAAAAGAGAATGATTACAAAATCGAAAGTATAACATGCAGAGGGACATGTGCCAACGGCAAATGCAGTGGGTTTTTTTGAGCTCATTGAGATAGCAAGCATGCGCTCGTTAGGCCGAATTGCCTCGTTCCTTAATGTATGAACCGGATGAGTGACAGGATTGACTGGAGTGCAACACTTTCATTTGATTCACTAATAGTTGCTGCCTGAAGAATCGGTTAAACAGATACTTGTTAATTCTTGGATTCTTTCTCAATAATTTTCATTCATTGGGCTATCAGTATTATTCGCAAGGCCAAAAATTGTTGCTTGTCCGAAACGCAAATTACTGCGGATTCTATAATCCAAAACAAAAACAAAACATTCTGGAATATCTCAGTGGGTCTGACAGCATCTGTGGAGAGAGAATAGAGCCAAAGTTTCGAGTCTCGATGACGATTCGTCAGGGCCATCCGGACTCGAAACGCTAACACTATTCTCTCTTCACAGATGATGTCAGAGCTGCAGAGCTTTTCCAGTATTTTCTGGTTTTGTGTTGCTCTTGCTAATTTCCCTTGAACAGTATAGTTTGCTAATGGCCATCTCCCCAGGGGAGGGAATGGCGTAGTGATATTATCGCTCGAGTATCAATCCAAAAACTCAGCTAATGTTCTGGGGTCCCGTGTTTGAAACACAATTCAATAAAAATATCTGAAATTTCGAATCTACTGATGACAGTAAAATCATTGCCAATTGTCAGAAAAAAAACAGTTGGGTCACGATGTCCTTTGGGGAAGGAAATCTGCCGTGCTTACCTGGTTTGGCCAACACGTGAGTCTAGAGCCACATCAATGTGGTTGACTGTCAACTGCCCTCCAAGGGCAACTGGAGATGGTCAATAAACGCCCATGTTCCATGAATGAATAAACAATACTGCGTGTCAGGAGTCATGAAAGCCAGACGGCGTAAAGACCGCAGATTTTCTTTCTTAAGGCGGGGAAGCTCGACTGAATTGGGGAGTTGGAATGGGGTTATACGAGGAAAGATCGGACAGAGTCCATTGGAGTGCAGAAGATTGAGTGATGATTTTTTGAAACATATATGATCTTTTTTGGGCGGAGGGGGGCGGTTGTTGTGGGGAGGTGGGGGTTCGGAGGGGTAATGGGGCCAGCGGTGTGAGGGTGGAAGCTGACGGAATGTTTAACCTTTGCGGGACAGATAGGAAAGAGGGCGAAGAAAATAATTGTTTCTTCTCTCAGATGCCTGTATGCCTTTGGAACTGTCGTCTGCAGAAATCTACTGCAGCTTCAGTCGCTGGGAAAGTCTCTGAAAAGATTCATGCTTGTCGACAGTTGGCAACATCTGGCCTCTCACCCCTCCCCCCGCACTGCCTAACTGCCACCTCGCTGCTGGAGTTTCCAGTCCCGGGTGATTAAACCACACGTTCTGGTCTTTGAGTAAACTGAGAGGCTCAGCGACCTCTTGACTGAAACCGCACACTCGGCTCACATCCTGCTGCCGTTGGTCGCCTTGTCAACCAGACCCTGGTTCCCCCAATCAGCAGTGAACGCATGTATCATTTTATCTCAACAGTTTCTATCAAAATAAGCAAGCCAAAGTCGATTAACCCCCCTACTGCCGAGAAGCAAAAGAAAATCAACACCTGATAGGAAATTCAGAGCATGGACTTCGAGACTGAGAAGTGTAATTTGTGCCATTCCTGTTAGAGAGCTGGATCATTCCTCTTAAAATATCAAGTACAGGTTGAGAAGTCACACGAAAGTTTTATGGGTTTGTTGCTCGGGGGAGCGGTCTCTGGGCAAGTCATCCAGAGTCCTCGGCACAGTGGTTAGCTCTGCAGTGCGAGAGGTACGGGTTCGATTCCAGCCTTGGGTGGCTGCCTGTGTTGAGTTTGCACGTTCTCGCCGTGTCTGCGTGGGTTTCATCCGGGTGCTCTGGTCTCCCTCAGTCCAAGGATGTGCAGATTGGGTAGATTGGCCATGGCAAAATGCACCTTTGTGCCCACAGATGTGCAGGTTAGGTGGATTGACCGTGGGCAGAGGGGAGGGTCTGGGTTGATTTCTCTTTCGGAGAAGCAGTGCAGACTCGATGGGCCGAACGGCCACTTTCTGCAGTGTATGGTTTTTACGATTCTATTATTATATTCTATGGTGAACACGGGCACAAAACCCACCATGATCAATTGTTCCTCCCTCCCCCTTCAGGGGTGTTGTAACGGCATGACGATTAATCCAGAAAGCCAGGGCTAAAGCTTCGGACACACATGAGGATTGCATTCCTGCCATGGCAGTTGGAGAAATCTGAATTCAATAAAAGCAACCTGGAATTCAACAATCGAACCATGAGTCAATTGTTGTTAAAACCCATCTGGTTCACTGCATGAGACTTCAAGTACAACACCATGGTCAATGCAAGCCACGCGGTTCAATGGTGATTCGGGATGGGAAATACATTCTGGCCCTGCCGGAAATGCACGTACCGCTGGGTGAAGCAACAAATACATTGTGTGTGGGAGTCGCTGGCCTGGCTAACGTTTATAGCCCATTCCAAATGGCCCTAATCACTGCTGCAGCCAATGTAGTCAAACCAGGCACAGGAGCAGCGTTTCGCTTTGGGTATTGGGAACATTTTTGGGTTCTTCTCGCTTCCAGGTGACCAGTTAGCTCTTCAATTCGTTATTCCTATCAGGAATTACCTTAACTTCCATTGTTTTTCGTTGTTATATTTTTCGGCGGTTGGGGAGGGGGGTGGGGCGGGGGGGGGGGGGGGGTGGGGGGGGGGAGGATGTGAGTGGGGGGACGGCATTATAATGGTTAGACCACCAAAATAAAAGCGTTTCTGAATGGAGGGCTGTGACAAGTGGCGTTCCTCAGGGATCAGTGCTGGGACTTTGCTGTTTGTAATATATATAAATGATTTGGAAGAAAATGTAACTGGATTGATTAGTAAGTTTGCAGACGAAACAAAGGTTGGTAGATTTGCGGATTGGTAGACCTGCAGATAGCGATGAGGACCATCTGAGGATGCAGCAGGATATAGTTCGGTTACAGGCTTGGGCGGAGAGATGGCAGATGGAGCTCAATCCGGACAAATGTGAGGTAATGCATTTTGGAAGGTATAATGCAGATAGGAAATATACAGTAAAGGGCAGAACCCTGAAGAGTATTGATAGCAGAGGGATCAGGTGTAAAGGTCATTGAAAGTGGCAACCCAGGTGGAAAAGGTAGTCAAGAAGGCATACGGCATGCTTGCCTTCATCAGCCGGGGCATTGAATTTAAAAATTGGCAAGTCATGTTGCAGCTTATAGAACCTTAGTTAGGCCGCACTTGGAATATAGTGTTCAATTCTGGTCGCTACACTACCAGAAAGATGTGGAGGCTTTGGAGAGGGTACATAAAAGATTTACCGGGATGGTGCCTGGTATGGAGGGCATTAGTTATGAGGGGAGGTTGGAGAAACTTGCGTTGTTCTCACTGGAACGACGGAGGTTGAGGGGTGACCTGATAAAAATGTGCAAGATTATGAGGGGCATTGACAGAGTGGGTAGTCAGAAGCTTTTTTCAACAAAGAACAAAGAACA